>NC_140028.1:132952556-135892556 GCF_963513975.1 Fringilla coelebs | reverse complement strand
GATATACAGGTGTACTATAGAACTTATGTAGAATTTCTTGAGTAGGTGGTAGTACTGTTTTCTCATAACCTGTTTTTGAAGTGTTACAATGGAAAAGGATTATTGTGCAGTTAGCTGCATCTACCAAAGCAGTCAGCTGCACGCAGCAGCAGCTGTGTTCCATGCTCTCACAATTACCTTACCCCCTCTTTGCATCTTATTTAGTAGAGGTAAATGTATATAAAAAACCATACTAAATGTGTATAGTATGCTCCCTGTTGTTGGTTAGAGGTTGCTCTGCAGAATCTCCCTCAGAAGTGTTGCTGTGCTGGGGAGGAATGCCTCACGAAGCAGGGGAACAAGACTGGAACGTGTCTGTTTGTTCAGTCCTCAGTTCAGTGACAAAGCCCACGTGACACATGTGGTTTGTCCCTCATATGGACAAGCCTTTGTCTCCTGGGCTGTTGTTCAGTAGTTCTGACAGTGGGTGTCCGTAGCATAGGCTGACAGGCAGCACACAGCTGACCTCAGTGAGGCCATGGCACAGCTCTGCGCTGGCCTGCCTTCCAGGTGTGGCACTGATGCCCCCTTGCAGGTGGGAGCAGGACTCAGAGCATCCTTCTGCTTCATTGTGGAGATGCCAACACTGCTGCTCTGTGAGGATGTTTGGTGGCTCAGCTGTTTCCTCAAAACAGCCCAATTTCCAGGATACCACATCACACTGCCTGCTGTATCAGTGAGGCTCTAAGTAGGAAATGTGCATAGCTTTGAAGGGGCCAGGTGGTAATTATAGAGTATTGAAAATAGTTTTCAATTCATAAAATGGAATAATTTGGCTTGTACTTTTATTGTTTTGTGCCATTTTAAAAGTAAGTTCCTCCAAAATAAGGAAGTTTTTTTTTAATTTTCTACACTTAAACTAGTTATGAGTAACATTCATTTTATAGGCAGTAATTAATTGGTACCACCATTTACAAACTCATTCTGAAAGGTGAAAGATGAACTGAAAAATGGAGCAATTAGCCTTTTTGAATAGGTAAGACCTTGAAAGGAGGAGGGATTGTGAAGCATCTATGAAGCACTTGCAAACCAGTCTTGAGAAGGTTTTCTTACTGTAATGGGGTCTGCTTTATTAGTCAGTCAAAAACTAAATAGTAGTATACAGAAACCAGTCTTGACTAAGTGGAATGCTCAGGAAGGAAATTGACTTATTGAGCAATGTCATTTCAGCTACCAGAAGGAGCATGTAAATGTTTCCTGAATGAAGATGCACTTTCTACTGTGAAGCTTAGGATGTGTTTTTAAATTGTTTCAGGCTTTTCGACTTTAATTATGCCCTCTCCCTTTTTTTAACAGGGTTCTTGGGGTTCTGGAAAAGATCAGTATAGCAAGGAACTGCTTGTGTCCTCCATTTTTGCAGCAGCTAGTCGCAAGCGGAAAAAAACTAAAGAGAAACCACAACCAAGTAGCTCAGAGGATGAGTTGGATAATGTGTTTTTCAAGAAGGATCTTGCAGAACAATCTCGTGGTGACACAGCAAAAGAGAACACAGCTAAAGGGGAATATGAAAGAGAGAGAGAGGTAGGGAGAAAACAAAGGATGTTTGTCCTGAAGGAAAAAGAGAACAGCAGTAAAAAAGATGTGAATGTTGTAAAGGATGAAAAGAAGTCATTAAAGAAAGAAAATATCCTGACAGAGGAACCTTCACTGCCTTACGATGAAAAATGTACAAAATCATCAAATATCAACTGTCTGCAAACCATGCAGAAGAATAGCCCAAAAATGCCTATGTCACAATCTTCTTCCCAGGTTGAGGAGACGGTGTCTGACTCTGGCACTATGCTAAGCACTTCCTCCCAGGCTTCCCAGCACAGATACTCATGCAAAAAAGTAGCCAGCCCTGAAATTAAACACAACGAGTTTTTAGCAGCTGATGTCAGCTCCATCACCTCAGATTACTCAACTACTTCATCTACTATGTATCTGACTGGTTTAGATGCCAGTATGCTGAGCCCTGAGGTGCAGTCAGTGACAGAAAGCAAGGGAGAAGATGCAGATGATGAAAGAAGTGAATTGATCAGCGAAGGGCGTCCCATGGAGACAGACAGTGAAAGTGACTTCCCTGTGTTTGCCACCAGCGCTGCTGCCGAAAGGCTGTCCAAAGGGAAAGTTCCAGAAGTGGTAAAGACCAGTCGGAGGAACTCTGAAGAAAGTGAAGTAAGTTGTACTGAGGGAAGTTCCACGCCAAAGTTAGAGAGTCGCAGACTATTTAGCTCACACAAACTAATTGAATGTGATACGCTCTCCAGGAGAAAGTCTGCGCGGCACAAAACGGACAGTGAGGGGTCAGGGGATGCAAAGAGCGAGAAGGACTTGCCTACTGTGACCAAAATGTTTGACATCATGAAAAAAGGAAGATCTACAAGCAGTTTAGCTACATCAGCCAAAAGTGAGGCTGACAAACAAGAGCCTACATGGAGACTTAAGATTACAGACAGGTTAAAGCTGCGACTCAAATCATCTGCTGACGATATGTTTGGAGTTGGGAATCAAAAAGCTAACTCTGCAGAGACTGCAAAGAGAAAGAATATCAGGCGAAGGCACACACTTGGAGGGCAGAGGGATTTTGCTGAAATAAGTGTCCTGAATGCTTGGAAAGCTCAAGAACCAAGTCAAAGTAGAGAGAGAGAATCTGAGCTTTCAGCTGTGACTCGGTTGAAGCCAAAATGTCCAGCCCAGGACCTCTCGATCTCGGACTGGCTTGCACGAGAACGTTTACGCACTAGCACAACTGACCTTAATACGGGTGAAACTGGAAAGCCCAGACTTGAGAACACTAACTTAGCAGAGGTATCAAAGGTAGAACTGCCCTCATCTGCAGAGATGCAGGCAGGTGAAGGCAGCTCTTCCAGCAGCTTGACTTTAATTAATAGAACACCACCTTCGGGACCATTTCAGCCACCAGACCAGGTAAATGGTGAAAATTATCAGAACATGAACAAAAACAACTTCAGCCCAGCAGTTGATGCCCATCCTCATAAACTGTCTGGGACCCAAGTGGTTAGATCTCGATTTTACCAGTATCTTTGAAATGGGGAGATATGTCCACTGCAGCAATTCATTAACTTACCCTCACACTTCCCAGTAACTCTGTGTGTGTGTGTGCGCGTGTGTGTGTGTGTACATATATAAATATTTTTTCCTGTACTGTTGTTGTTATGCAGCCTTCATTTGGGCTGGTTTCATCAATGTGCTCTGTGGAACGTCTTCACAGGGCATTACCACAGCCAGAAGAACACTAAAGTTAAAGTATATATATATATTTTAAGAAAAAGTATATTTGATGGCTGCATACAAATGTTGAACAAAGCATCTGATGCAACATGCTGTGTAGTGTATACATGGTTTTCTGACTGAGAGTTGGCCTGGCATTAGTATGCAGGAAAATTGTTCTTTTGGTTTAGTCACTAACAAGTGCCTCATTATAAATTCATTTGGTTTGTTAGGGTGCCATATTGCTAAATTAGAGAAACTTATTACAAACAAATGCATTTTACTGTTAATGAATTTCATTACATTTTACAAATGTTAACACAGGTGGCTACAGAGCTTCCATTCCTTAGGCATTCCAGTAAATATTGGAGTTTTATATTTCCAATTTTAATACAGATTTTGAGTTTTATGTGACTTGAATTTCTAATCTTTCTGTAAAATAAGTAACTTAACTGTACATATTACATGTGTATCTTTTCTTCAGATACCAGATTTGATATAAATGTTGTAACATAGGCGTGTAGATAGTGGATACTGGATGGAACTGGTTTCTTTTATTGAGAATATAATTCTGCATGAAGACCTAATGAATCCTGTATCATGCCTGTGTGCATACCCACTTAAACACTGGAAATAAAATGTTTTGGTGACTCTTTGTGTGATTAAAATTCTTTCTGATGAATGGTTCTGAAATGTCACGTTTATAAGTTGCAGTCAGCAACTGCACTTGGGATCACCAAACCTGCAGTTCCTCCTGGATGAAGGACACTTCTTATTAATCTTTTGTTTGTGGGGCCACATTGTGCAGGTCAGCAGGTGAGAGAGATGCAGTTGGTTAAATATTTTCATCTTTATACATAATTTGATTCTAAGGTATGTAGCAAGTGGGTTTATGTTTAATGTGCAGGTTTTGTAAAGTCAGAATGAACATTAGTATCTGCCAATCAGGACAGTACTGTAGTTTGTGTCTTAGACTTTTTATAATTTTAACTAAAAAAATGTTTTTCTACCCTAAAAACTCATCTGTGTATGAACTCTATCAGTTACGGTTTTTATTGTATGTTCTTCCACATCAACTTGAAAACAAAGCAGCTCTTCATCACTTTGGGTGTCCCTGTGTCTTACACTGTTTATTGCTTGGCAGGGGATTAAGCCTCTATCAATGTGTCCAGTTACTGTGAGGAGAAGGAATTGTGGTACCGGGATGTGCTGGCTGATGTGCTTTTAGGCAGACCTCATTTCTTTCCCGAGTGACTGTTACAGTCCTGTGCTTTGATCTGCTGTGGTTTTGATCCTTCTGAGAAATCATAGAAATTGGCTGTGAAGAAAAGTCCAGGATACTACAGCTGGCCTCTGTGAAAGTTCTCACCACATAATTGGGTGCATGTAATACCAGGTCCCATAGAAATGAGCCATGTTCTTGTGGTCTCCAAGCAAACTAAAATGTCTTTTCTCCCAGAGCAGATGGGAGGTGGGTGCATTAGCAGTGTTCAAGTGTGCGGTGTCGGGGGGAATGGGTGTGTTTTGTGGAGGGCAGAGGAACTGATGATGGTTTTGGTTTCAGTTGTAGCATCTTGAACATCTTACTGGGCTTTCAGAACACAGTGCTCTGACCCCTCTAATGCTGTTCATCAGTGAGTACCCATTGTCTTTTACTGGAGCTGTATTTTGTCCCATCATCAGTCTCAGAAGGTCGTCAGTGTGTGCTGAGCATCCACAGGAAGTCACAGAGGTCTCTCAGTGAAGGAGTGTACTTAGGGAGGTGCACAGGGGAGCCTGGGGCTGCACCTTCCTCTGCCTTGGCAGCCATTTTGATGGGTTAATTTCTATTTTGTTGTGTTTATAGATAACTGATAATTTTCCTCCTGAACCCAGACACATGGCTGTCAACTTTTGTCTTTGAGAACACAGAACTGTTATTGTATTAAATGAACACAAGATCATCTGAAAAACTAAGAACTTAAAAAACACACAAAACATGACTGGTATTGGCTGACAGTGCTGCAGGTACAAATTTATTTAACCTTCTGGGCCTCCATGGTATTCTCTGCTGCTGCAGTGGTAGCATGAAACATGTAGGTGAAACCCATGACTTGAGGGGAGACTACCAGGGGCATCAGGGAGAAGAGGTTACTGAGCTCCCCCTGAAGAAAGTAGTGAGTGACTGCATAGCTGAGTCTGGAAAAATGCTGTTTTTTCTGCTTCTTGAAGACTGCCAAGATTTGGGTCACCTTAAATTTCAGCTAGTGTGGCAGCTGAGAGAAAAGACATTTTTAGCAGTCATTGCTATGCCCTGATCTTAACAGCAGCTACCTCAGACCCTTATCTGTAGTGCTTTTTTTACTGTGTTGGGGATTTTTTTTTTTCTTTTTCCTCCTCCTGTGGAAGACAAGGGTGACAAGTCTAATTGACTCAAGAAGGGAAGTGCATGCATACAGTAGACTGTCCTGAGGTGGGTACTGCCAGTGTTCCTCTGGAAGCTGGGTTCAGTGGGATGGGGACCTCCACAGGCTTGCAGAGCAGGTGAGGTGGGCAGGCATCACTGAGCCCCCCAATGCAGCCACGTGTAGCCAGGGCAGATTGCTCTGGGCTGGAGCTATGGCTGGGTTTGAATATTTGCACAGTTGAAAGCTCCACAACTTCCCTGGGCAAGCTGTGCCAGTGTTTGGTCATGGAGCAAAAAGAGATACTTTTTTTATGTTTAAACAGAATTTCTAAACATTGCTGTTTGTGTCCATTTTTTTGTTTCTGTATTTCATTAGAAGGATTCAGACAGGCTTGGAAAGTACTTCTGGTCTGAGGACTGTTTGCAGCTGCAAAGCTGCAAGTTGTTAGGAACAGGATAAGCTGAGATCTGATGGAGAAATAATAAAATGTGTTGGTAGCAATGGTAGTGTTTGGATTTTTTAAATGGTCCCTGACAGCAATTCCTGCTTCAGTGGTGGTCAGTGGTTTAGTCTGAACCGTCTTTCTGGAGTAGGGTAGCTGGAAGGTGCTGTGTGCCTGCTTTTTGAGATTTTAAAGGGCTTGTTATTAGTATCGCTCACAGCACTCTTGATGTGGAATGAAGACATGGCCACGGTCCAGACAGTTTCATACCTTCTTTTGTGCTGCTGCAGAGCTGAAGGAAAATTCTTTGCTGAGCTGCACATTAAGGACCTCTGGTTCCTGTGCAGCCTCTGAGCGCCTCTCCACTTTGTTCAGGCCGGACAAAAGAGTTTGAAATGTGGCCTCATTTACTACAAAACTGTGGTTTTGTTTCCAAAGCCAGGTCATAACACCATTCACATTTAGATAGTAATTAACCAGTTAATTGGGCCTGCCTTTGGAAAGGGGTGTGGTTGTTGCCTGGAGGAGGAATGGTTTAAAGCTGCGCTGGAATGCACCCTGAAGTGGTGGCTCCCAGTCAGGAGACTGTAAAAAATCTGCCTTAACCATCTGCTATTGAATCCCTGAGCTTTTAAGCCTGCAGGAAGGGCTGCCTTTCAGTGGGGTTCAGCTGGATTTTGGCTCTGTACGCTTCGTATGTCCTGCACATTGCTCCCTTTTCCTGCTGTATGCACCCTCTTTGGCTCTGCCTTCCCACCTCTGTGTCCTGCCCAGCGCAGGGGCTCTGTGCTGTGTCACTTGGTGTGGTTTTGCTGCAGTCCCTCCCTGTAGGATGAACTGGCTGACACAGAGATGATGCTTACTCCACTATGAAGTCCTTGGCTGGCTCTGACTGAGCTCCTTCAGTGAGCAGCTGCTTCGCTGCTGGATTTCAGAGCAGTTTGCAGTGGTACCTGTCCCATAGCTTGACCTAAACTTCAGTGGCAACCACCTCCAGCAAAACTGCTCTTCATAACCAGTTTGCAGTGGGAAACCTGTGTTTTTCACTACTGTCCAGTTCTGATTTCTTCTGTGTCCAAGGAATTTATTTACAAACTTGACGGTTTTGCTGAGCAACAGTCTGCGTACAGCTCTTCCCTGCCTGTTTGTGAAAGCCTGGTAACTCCATTGCTGGACAAGCAGGATGGAGAAGGAATAAGCATGGCCTGACTTGTGACACCAGCTGTGCTGCCTGTGCAGTGGGTTATGAGCTGGCTGAGCCTGTTTTTTCCTGGGGATGCTGCACCCCAGCATGGAGCAGGTGCACCAGAATTGCAGGTCACAGTGCAGCCTGGGAGGGTGCGGTGTTCACTGCCTGAGGGCAATTTTCACATCACCCCCACAAGGAATGAGCACAGCATGGCCTCGCTGCCTGTGCACACCAGTGAGTGTGCAGGGTCATTGGTTAATTACACAGCCATTTGTATCTAAATTCAGTCAGATACAGAGAATGTGCTGCTGTAGCCCCTCACCTGCAGAGGCTCAGAGAAGCAGCTGTGGGAGCAGTGCCAGAGCCACAGGGGCCCCTGCCTGCCAGAGCCATGGCTCATGGGGGACACCTCCCGTGCCATTACAGACAAGCAGTTATTAGTAAGTCACTGTTGTTCAGTAAGTGCCCAATCCTTGGGAGGGAGGTGCCTGACAAACAGGTCGGTGCCACATCCATCATTCAGCTTGAGGTTACATTTTGGCTGTGTGAAGGGGGAGCAGGGTACCCAGAGCTGGTGCTCTGTGTGTTCTCTCTGTTGCATGGGGAGCTGGTAACAAGCTGCAGCACTGGGTCAGGCTGGTTCTCTTTGGAGCCAGGGAATCCCATACTCCATCTGTGAGCAAGCAGAGATCAGAGCAGGCCCTGCAGCCACCAGTCCCCACTGCCCTGGCTGGAAGGGAACTGGCTCCACTCCAGAGGGGCTGTGTGGGTGCTCTGACCCTGCCTCAGGCTTTGCTTTGCCTTGGGCCCCCCAGCTGTGCTGGGCAGGCGCCTTTGCTGCTGTGCCAGAGGAGGGGATGGCAGCACCTGACCCTGCTGGAGGCAGACTGTGTGCTGTGCTCCTGAGGGATGGCTCAGTGGGTATTCTCACCCTCCGAGGGCACAGCCTCAGAATGATGCTTCTGGGAAAATTCCCCTTTCACAAGGGGAAATAAAACAGGGAATACTTCAAGGTGGAAGGGCTGATACCTCATTCAGTCACTCAAAGGTTTTTCTTTGCTTGCTGGTTTTCTAACTTGGAGTTCCAGCAATAAGCTTTTATCAACAGCAATTTGAAAGATGCCATTTTGAAATTAATAACCCTGTAGGGCCTTAATCAAGGGAAAATCAAGTCAGGTTTTCTCCTAATGGTTTAACATCCTCAGGCAAACAGCTGAACAGCCAATTGAGACCATCCAAAAAGTTACTAGTGACAAAATACAAATATATAAGCATGCAGCCCTTTATTTTTGTAAAGATCTTTGCTTATCATAGTTCTGTATATTACATTTTGGTGTTATACAAATAAATTTATTTACAAAACCATTAGCTATGCAAGTTTCTTGCTCTTCTCCTATTTAACTGATATCCATCTTTTTTGACCCTTCCCCATATATATTTTTAAGCATGCATAAAAATTAACTTTGGTGTGGTAAAACTACTCTATGTGCCCAGCCACATACAGTATTTATTTATTTATTTATAGATATTTATAGATATGTACAAAAGTTTGCCAGTATACAGAACAGTACTGAAGTGTACATTTTAAAATTCACAATGCAATACATTAATGGGCTACCAGGTCTCAGTAAAATAAAAATGAAGGAAAAAGGGTGGATTGAGCTAAGAAAAAAGTAATCAGCAACTATCTATATGTGTAAAACAATTTATTTTTTTCCTTGTCTGTCAAATTCTTAAATATAATCTGAATGGCAGTGCAATAAGTTGAGTTGCCTCATACACACATAAGACCAGTCTTGTTCTGTTTCTTGTGCAGAGGTTTACTGTCCAGCATACTACTTTCAAATGTACATTACAATAGTATCAAAATGTTTTGGCAAAAAGATCTTGAAAGGAACCATGACATTTGTTGACAAAAATAGAAATCTGTAACAAAGCTAAATAACACCAAAATAAAAGAAAAATATTTTAGTTTCAGTTTTACAGTTGAATATAATCACACTTTAGTATATCTCTGTTCACTTCTAGACCTCATAATGAAAAATAGCTTTATACAAAACAACTTAGTAAATTTTTAACCATACAATTCCCCATGCTCAGTACACCACCGTGCACACGCAGTCAAGTTCACTCACACACCTTCACACTTTTTTTAAGAGGTGCTGCCTATAGAAAGAAAATGCTCTTTTATCATTACAACAGCAAACTGTTTTCCAAAAAGCTTCACTCTAATCTAGTGTAGTAATTCAGTATTTAGCACGTGGTTAGTATTAAGCCTCCAGCAATACAACAAAATGGTTACATTCCCTGGTTAAAATATTGGCTGCGGATTCTTGGAACAAAAAGCCTTGGTGACCTGGCAGGTGTGCTGTGCTTAGCCTTTAGGATGGCTCCTTGACCGTGGATGGGGCGGACTTGCTGGCATTCCCATTCTGTGCCTTGTAGCTGTTGAAACTAGGGGTGTGGATTGTCCTGATGCTCTTCATACCTTGGCTCAGGGAAGGGGGGGAGATAGAGGAGGGGGGGGAGGTAGAGGAGGAAGGAGGGAGTGGTCGGCCGTTCTGAGTCTGCAGCGAGAATGAGAGGTGGTGACCTTTCCCTGGGTAAGTGGGGCTCTGAAACTTGGAGGAGCCGTTAGAGACAGAGGGGATGAGGGAGGTAGAGTAGGTTATGCGACCTGTCTGAGGACCAAGAAGGGAGGAGGAAGGAATGGAGGTTTTAGTAGGTGGATTAAGAGGGTTAGAGCTGTCACCGCTAGAAGCAGGGGCTGAGCTGCTTTTCCCAGAAGTGGGAGAAAAGGCTGGGATCTTAGAAGCAGGTAGGGTAGGAGAAGTAGCCTTATAGTCCCCACCAGCTTTCTTAGCACTTCCATTAGCCTGCAAATAAAGATGTCAGGAGACAGTTTGTCAGAAAGCCAGTAACATGATAAACCAACAGGACCTGGGAAAACAGCCCTACAGAGAATCAGAACTAACAGTTCGAGGCCTGAGCTAAGTCCTGCAGCCATGGACCGGACCTGGTAGAAAACCCAAAGTGCCCAGGGGAGAGTGCATAGAGAAAGAGGCAGGAGAGCTTTGTGAGAAGGCGCGACCTACGTGTTACAGAGCAGGCACTACGTCGGCCATGCTGCGACAGGGACGTCCCGTGCGGGTTAATGTGCACCCACTGCCACCTACACCAACGGGTTAGTGTCCAGGGCTTCCTGCAAAGACTCTGAACAGAAGCATTCCCAGTTCTCCTACAGAACCACCACATGAACCAAATGGAAAGTAAACAGGTAGTTGACATCTTAAAATTACAGCTGAATACCATAGTTAAAAAAATAATAAAAATAATAAATTAAGAAAAAAAAAAAAAGCCAAACCCAATAAACAGACAGACAACCCAAAACCCAACCAAACAAACAAAAAAAAAAAAAGCAGCAGGTGTTTTATTGCAGACATGCATGCACAAGCATGGTGAAAAGATCAGTACTGTCATGCCCCCAGGATCCAGGATGTCCAGTTTGACCTCAGGCATCCGATATTTGGTATAATCACAGTCAGTTACTGGAGTTTTTAAATAAACAAACAACATGAAATGTCCATCCAAACACCGGGTTTAGGGTAAAACTACCTGTCTGTATTGGCGTGGATCCTGCAGCTTGTGCTGTTTGCCTGATTTCTCCATGCTCCCTTGTCTAGTTTTTGAAGCCATGGGGACTGGCATCCGGCTGGTCTGGGAGGCAGCGCTGGAGCCCTGCGGAAAGGAGCGGAGGGGCAGGGAGGGGAGACAAGAAGGCGTGGTCAGTGCCAGAGTGCTGGAATGGAGGAGTGCACACCATGCGCCGAAAAAGCCTCAGTACTACATGCAGGGAAAGTTCAGGAGCTTCACACCGCGGGTGTTAATTTCCAGAATCAATTGGAGAAAACTGCTCAGCTACTGATCAGCCTGGATTTCATGTCAGTGACACTTGTCATTTCACACAGCGGATTATTTGACCCAGCTCCCCTGCATTTGCCCATCACCAATCAGCAGCAAAGATTTAAAAAACCCCAAAAACCAATGGTCTATTAGCTGTTAGACACCTCGTGGGGAGCCCAAACAAGCCACCTGAAAGGAAGCAAACAAATCACAAGACCATCTTGTTTAATGGTGATTATTGCAGATTTTAGAAAGCAGCTGGAGGTTTGATTTCTTGGACTAAGGTACCTTACGTGAAGTGGCTGGGAGTGATGCAGGGGGCTCTACACCAGCAAGGCTCTCATCCAGCACTACATGCTCTCGGGATGGGGTCTCTGGTACTATCTGGGCAGAGAAGGGGACACTGCTTCCCTCAGAAGTGTATGTGTTTTCAGGGACAGGTTTTGGACTCATTTCACTGATGGTGTTTTCCAGCTGCTTTATAGTCTGCTCAAGGCTGTCTAGCGTTCTGTATGTGCTCTGTCGAATTTCATCAGTCCTAGACAGGGACACTGCAGCTCCAGAGGGGCCTTCTTGCTTCCCAGAAGGACTTTTATCACTCTCCTCAGACTGAGACCTAGTGATTTCAAATCTCTTTGCTTCCTTGTGCTGCTTCAGGGTCCCATCTTCCTCCTCTTCTTCATAGACCACAACCTGCAAGGTTTTCTTCCCAGTCTTGGTTCCTGTCCGTATTGCCTGCGTCAGAGCGGCCAGCTGCTTTTTAGGGAATTTAAACTTAAATTTTTTCTTAGAATCCTGCCTGCTTCCCAACTGATCGGCAGAGTCTGAGTTTGCTTCTGTGTTCAGCCCATAGATCTGACGGTATTTGTTAAAATTTGTCTTTGTGCCTTCCTCCTCTGCAGGAGGTCTGCTTTGTGCAGAGTCAGACCGAAGGTTAAACAGGTATGGCCCCTGGGGACCATCAGCTGCAGAATGCTCTGTGGTTGCATTTCTGTCATTAGCTACTGGTGACTCTTCCTTCTGCCTCTCAGAGACTTCATGTACTTCATTTTCTTCCTCCTCCTCTTCTTCTATCTTTTCATCTGTCATCATTTTTTCCAATTCCTCATCACATTCCTCAAAAATCGTAGAAAGCCGTTTGTACGCTGACCTAATATCCATCGGTTCATCGAAAATGATGATGACAGGCTTTTTGTCCAGACACACCACTGGCTCTTCACTGTCTGTGTTCTCAGGGATGCCCTTCTCTGATGCCACATCCTTCCTGGCATCAATGTTGACTGTTTGCACATCCCCTCCCTTCCGGCTCACTATGTCGTGAACTTCCCCGCTCGAGAGCACCTGGACAGCTGTTTTAGTGATCATGAAGGCAATGTTTTCTGTGGGTGGGCTGTCTTCACTTGGAGAGCTGGCTGGAGAGTCTGTCTCTTCAGTGCTGCTCACACTGTTTGCTCTGGACACTTTGGGTCTCAGCACAACCTGGTTGTAGTTGCCTGCAGAAACTTCTTGCTCCTGCAAGGAAGGTTGAGGCCCCGCAGCCTCCTGCATGTGCCTCAGGAGAGGGGCAACGCTGCTGATGGGGATGGGCTTGCCTGTGCTCTGCAAGGCTTCACCCTGGTGAGCATCTCTTGACAGTCTGTAGTTTGGCTTTTGTTTTCCAGTCTCAACGGCTGGAAAATGTGATCCTAAGATATCTTGAGCCCCTCTTCGTTTGTCCTCCTCTGGCAAACAGACACCAGACAGGTTTGTGCTCATATTCTGGAGGTTTTTGTTAGAATAGTCTGTACTGTCTACAAACAAACCCTTGCTAAATGTAGGACTGTCATTCACTGAACAGCCACTTCTACTGTCAGCTGTACTGGATGAATCAGAACCCAATTCTTCTTCAGTTCTCCCTTCCCTCTTCTCTTTAGGATGGTCACTATCTGTGGGAGATCCTGTTGTAGCCCCATACACCTAAGGGGGAAAGTTGGATTACTTAGTTATTCAGGGCTTTTATCTTTACAGGACTTTTATTTTCCCCCAAGATTAATCTCGGGGGAAGCGCAGACCTCGTGAACTCACCACTCCATTTACTGCTGCAGAGACAAGTCTCAAGCTGTCATCTGATTCCTGTCTTTCTTCAGGGCAAAATTCCAAATTCTGGCAGAACAGTGCACGATGTTACTGCTTTGTGCTATGCATTAGGTCAGGATGGGATGTTACCTTGTTTTAACAAGGCCTCCAGAATATGCATAAGCACATTAATTACCTTATTTCCAACACAGTGCTTCATGACCTGTTCACCTTCCTGCTAAACCCCCCCAGCCCCCCCATGTTTTTATAAGATTGAAGCTGAAAGTCTCACAGTATCTGGTCACATTCTGCTGGGACACATCAAAGGGAGGATGATATGGAAGGGCTGACAGCGAGTCTGGCTTGCCTTGAAAGGAAGTTTTATACCAGAAAAAGCTGATTTTCAAGTTACATTTTGCTCTCTCTAATGTTGGTCACACCTGAGCAGTGCTGCTCCATCACAATTAGTATCATTACAGTCTGAGCACTTCTAAATCCTTGCTGCAGCTTAGAAGTATTCCAATAGAATTACCAGTGACACCCCGTGGTGCCTGTGGAAGTGCAGAAGGAAACACTAAGCTACATTCACTTACAGCAGAAATGCCAAACACCAAACACCAAACAAAGGTTATCCACTGGCTCGAAAGAAGAATGTTTATTCCCAGCAATGAAACTTCTGGGGGACTTTTTTCTTTGTTTGCAAGTGAGGACCCCTGGCAATGCTGTTTCCTAACACCAGGCTTTTCTCTGGGGTTTGGTTTAAGTGCAAGTGACAACTTAGGAGAAACACAAATCATCAGGATGAAGAACTGACCTGAGGAGACACCAGGACGATGAATAAGAGAGAAATCTACAGTCAAAAGATAGCTCACCAAGAAGGACAGCAATTTGGCCTCAAGTGCCTGAAGGCAGTGAACCAAAACCAATAACGCTGACATTGCTAGTTTGAGACTAGGAGCTGCCTCCTAACACAGCAGAAGGACAGACTGTACTTATGTGAGCATCAAGACATGCAGAACAGTCAGGAGCACTGCTCTCCCGACTGAGGTGGAGGAGTGACAGTGCAGAGATCCCAGGCTGGCTGTGCATGCACGCCCCATGCACACAGAGCTTCACCAGGTCTGCTTTCTACACCTTGTGGGACGTTTTCTTATGCACTGTTGGAGATTTTACAGAAAAACTTTACTCACAATCAAAACACAGAAGCAAGAAAGTCACTCACACACCAGAGTCACAGTTCACCTCCACAAAGGCTTGTTCAGCAGTAACACAGATGAACAGCTGCTTCCTGCCATTGCAGAGGAGGAAGAGCTCTCACACAAACCAGCACAGCAGCAAGGCCTCGGTGGGCAGGCTGACAGGCTGCACGTCGTGCTGAGAGGCACTTTGGGAACCAAACTCCAGGGCTTGTGATCCCCTCAGGCCCTGACCTGCTCAGTGCTCAGCACCTCCCAGCCCCAAACATGTCAGACCCCCCAGAATTAGGCCAAGTCACTTAAAGGCATTTGTTGCCTCTGGATATGCTGACTGTATATCTTTTTTTAGCATGTTCCACTTCTAGTTCCAAGCACCAGTGAAACACCTCAGTGTCCTTGTACGAGGTGTCTTGTTTTAGGAACTTCTGCTTTTCTACTAAAAAATAAAACCACAACAAAACTCATTTCCTCAATGATTTTATCGTGACCATAATGTTCCATATTTAAAGCCAATAAACACTCTGTCATGTCAGATTACAAAAACAGATCTCATTAACCTTAATTTCCTGGACTCTGTGTTATTCAAATAAATATCAGTTAATGGCAATTACTTGGCAGCACCTTTCAAAGAAATGTTTGTGCTACAGGATATGCAGTGTCCTGAATGATGACCCAGGATTTCATGTAACAATATGATCTTCTCATTCTGACAACAGCAGCAATGAGGATGAATTCACACTTTTTTTCCCTCTGTAACACTGTCACAGACACAGAACAGTTTGTCCTTTTTCCCTCATACCAACATTCCTGTACTCTCACCCAGGCAGCTGTTTGCAGCTTTAGACCAGAGCTGCTGTTTGGGCAGCTCCAACACGAGTGCTTAAGTGCAGTGCCCTGACCTGGCAGCATTTGCACACACACACAAAATGCACAAGGAGGTTGAAATGCTGTGCTAAGAGCTGTGTTTCCTTCCCCACCATACCCACCCTCACTGCACACTGGCATTTGGCTGACCAGCTGTCATGCCTGCACAACCCCCTTACCCCAGCAGTGATGCAACTTCTTATTCTTATTCTTATTCTTATTCTTATTCTTATTCTTATTCTTATTCTTATTCTTATTTTTATTCTTATTCTTATTCTTGTTATTATTATTATTATACATAAAAAAGAGGTGTGCAAGGGCAGAAGTACTTATTCTTTTCCTGTCCTTCACACTGGCTGCATGCTAAGTCAAATCAACTCAATTGGCAACTCCAGTCCACGCACAGCTGTGAAATTCAACCTTGACCTGCCCACAGCCCCAGACACACAGCACCTCTTCTCAGTCCCATGACTGAATTTTGGGCATTGCCCTTCAGCATAAGGGCAAATTCCTCCCACCCACTTTGACTCTGTCATCCAATAAACTGAATGGGATTTCTGAGTATCTAACATCTATTTCTGGAACAAACAAATGAAACAAAGTAAAGCACACATTCTCAAACTGGCTCTAGAGACCGAGAGGAACCATTAACTCCTCTCAAGCTTAGGAGAGATATTCACCATCCATCACCAGAACAGCTGGGGAAGGATGTTCTCAGTAGTATGAGCATCTCTGACAGAAACTGACAGATCCTGTTTTGATTTCACAGAATGACAAAGCTTCATGCAACCATTGTACTATTGCTGATGAGACACATAATACAGTTTAATACAGAGCTCTGTATGAGCATTTCTGAGCCATGTGGAGATAGAAGGAAGGAAACTGCTGGGCAGTGGTGGGTGGGGGTTAAAGAGAACAGGACACAGGATGTAAGATTAGTTTTGAAGGAAAGAAGGTTATGCCAAGACCGGGTGGCATGTCTACAATTGCCACTTGTTACCTTCTTTTCCTTGTGATGCATTAAAGTCCCAGGCCTTATGTCTTTAACATGTGTATCATTTCTGGACTGTTCAGCATGACTGTTTGAGTTTACATCCATTAAAGAGCACTTCTGGAAAGCCTAGGAAATAAATACTACAGGTTATCATGAGACCAAGAACTTTTACAGAGAAATATCTGGAGATGACCAACTACAAAGAGAGCGCTTGTTTTTAACAGTCACAGCTCAACAATGTTTTCTACAAGCTCATGAGATAATAATAGAGATTTCAGACTAGCAGATTCAGAGAACCAGGGCATCCCTTCCAGCCTCTCAAGACTCTAACACCATGCTGACCTCAGTGCTCCCTGTAAGGAGGACAAGCCTGATTTCTGAATTTGCAGACAATGAAGACCCACAGATGTGCCTCAGACTATCCAAACTCAAGTAGGAAGCCCATGACAAACTTGGGGCTATTATAGCACCTATTTCCTTGTGGGTGATAATGCAAGAGTTACATACCTCCACTTCTCCCACACAAACTGCAATTAAAACTTTAAACAAGGAGATGTGCCTTTGTCACAGTCTTTGATAATGAGCCATAAATTGACTGTCCCAACCTGTGGGTTTGTGGACACTGGCCTCCCACCACGCATCCTCCAGGACCTGGCCCAGATTTTCCAGCCATTAATTTTGCTGTCCTCCTTTCATTTCCTTTGAGTTTCTCTATCCAGCTGGCTCCCAGATCTGGAGGAGCAAAACTGGCACAGCCACTATCACTGTGCAGTGCAGGCAGCAAATGTGCCCCACCAGAGATTCTGGAGGCCTCGACTGGGACATGGCCTGGCTGCAGTGAGCTGTGCAGGGAGGACACAGCAGAGGGGGGAGTGCTCACAGGAGTCAGGCACACTGTGACAGGCAGTAAGATCATACTGTTGGACCATACAGTAGGGAAATTATTTGATTGCTGGCAGCTCATTAAATTAATAGCCCTGATTACAGGTTAGAATCAGGCCTGTTCTTTAAATACGGTATTCTTTATATGTATTGCATGTTTATGCAAAATCAGAAAAGAATAACAGAAAAAATCAAGTGCAAAAAATCAGGATATAGACTTTCTTCTGATTTTCCATTACACCTTATTTGTATGTGTTAATAGATCAGAGTACCCAAGATGACATGAAAGTAATAGAAAAAATAGTCTTGCTCCTAACAATAGAGGATATGGACTTTTCCCCAACTTACCCATTTTATGAGACCAGTGATGTGGATTTGAGTAAAGCATCCTCAAAGTCTTTCAGACTTTAAGTGTCAAAAACACTATTTCCCTTTGGTATTTTTTATCACCTTTGCTCTGAAATATCTGTAACAGTCTCCAAATAGTTTGTGCTATAGCCACTGATTATTATGATGCCTTTTCCTGCTTCATTAAAAATCTTCACATTGCACTCAAGTTTCTTCTGAACCTTCACATTCTTAACAGGCTTTTCAAATGGGAGATACATGGATATTTAGTGATGGGTGCAGCAGCACAGCGTGGATCTCACTGATCTTGTACACAGACATTCAAACACACCATGTTCTCACAACATCACTGACCTGGGAGCTCCTGTCAACTTGTTACTGCAACTCCTGTTCCTTTCCCCGGCATGCAGCTGTGGCCTGGCCAATATGCTGTTGTTCTTCATGTGGACTTTTTATTCAGCAAAGCATTATGACCATTAAATGATTGCTATCATGTCTCTGCTGTCATACTTCACTGATCTGAATTCAATGATTTTACACAGTAAGGATTTTAAATGTATTTCCTGGCTTTTGATGAAAATACAGAGAGATACTGGGCCTGTTGCTGCTCCCTATGAGACCTGCCTACAAACACCTGCATCAAGGTCAGTGATTTCAAAAGCAGACAGGTCTCAATTATGCTGCAATGGGGTTTTTTTTTTTGTATACTCTGAGGTGCCAGATTTTTATAAGAATGTTGTGTGATGTTTGATCAAATGCCTTACCAAAATGTTTACAGGTACACAATTCAGTTTAAGCAGCCAAACCTGCTACTTGATCAAAGAGTGCTGTTTCCTTTGACAGCTCTCTGTTCCATTACTTTGTGCTCACTAGCATAACTGTTTATGTCTGTCCTTTAGTTCTTCAATCATTGAATTCCATATCTCATTTTCCATCTTTCTGCCTATGACTGACATCAAACTAATGACCTGTAGCTCTCAGATCAGGCAATTTGCCCCTTCTAAAACATGCTATTCTGTTAAGCTTCTAAAATACACCTGGTATTTGGGATTGGTTTGAAATGAGTATTGCTAGCCCCCAAAGCTAGCATTTAAACACCCATTCCCTGCTGAATGCCATTCCCATGCCTATTTCTCCTCCTCAGCTTCCCTCAGCCCCCCTTTCCATACCTTACCCTGCACTTCACTGTCCCCAGCTGTGAGGCAGAGGTTGCTTTCCTGGAGACAGAGGTGCTGTGACATCTTCTGTGTCCCCAGCCCTGCTGCCTCACATCAGCACACGGGGGGGATAAGGGTGAACTTCTGCTCTCAGTCCTGCAAACCAGCACTGGTGGCTGAGAGCTGAGGCAAGGAGCAGGGGGCACCCTCAGACCTAACAGTTACAGCCCAGTGCCCACACCTCCTGTGCTCTGGGTGCTCCCTTGGCAGCACCAAGCCCTCCTGCTGGCAGGTGGACAGCCGGGATCATCTCATGTTGCGACAGCGCTCTAAAACACCCCAAGTTACAGCCAGTGAGGCTGGTCCACATCTCCCTTCCTCTTGAGAGGACAGAGGGTGCCCCTGGGAAGCTGGAGCTCACTGATGGTAGCTGGAATAGTTGGCATTTACTGCAGCATTTTCATCACTGAAGTGAACTGTCCTGTATGAAGTCCAGTGAAGGACCAGCAGGAGAGCACTCTTCTATGCCACTGGCAGAGGGATGTACTGGTTACACCCAGGGAATGGGCAATGTCTCAGTGCTCAAACATTCTGGGAAACTCTGGAGCATAGCACAGCCCACCAGGAGCAGACCCAGTTATTCTCTGCTCCCATCAAAGACAGCACACGTGACAGAGGCTCTCAGCACCTTGCCAGTCTGGTTCTAGTGAACAACACGAGGCCAGAGACAACCACACCAAATGCACACCAATGTTTCACTTGTCCCATTTGCATGTGCAGGCTTCTCCAGTGGCAGATACTGCATTCTGGACCCCTGTCTCAGCTCCAGACCTCTTGGACAAAATCTGGTAGTACTTCCAAAAAGTGTACCACTCAGTGCCACAAAGTGGTACCAGGTGAGGTTGGCAGACCTACTTTGCTTCATGTTCTGAGCTGGAAATTGCACTGAGGCCCTAGAAGTGATCCTGGGCACAGGTGTCCTCATGTGCAACCCAAAAGGCATACCTGTAATTCTGCCATTATTTTATCTCCTTCCTCTTCCTCTTCATCTTTTACCGCTGGTGATACAGCATGCCCTGTGCTCCGAGACAGTGCCTGGTCCTCTTTATGGGCTTTGGGCTGTGCTGTTTGCCCAGCATCTTCACTGCACTCCTGCAAGGGGATGAGAAAGCACGGACAGATAACACAGCTGAGCCCTCCTGATGCAAAGTAAACACCAAAAATTCAACACTGCTGCAACTCCTCTCTTGCAAGGTCCCTCTTCCTGCTACTTCATCAGTTCAAAAGCAACCAATATTGCTGATGTGATTATATGTTCACAGATTAAAAAGCTTCCTAAATTGGACTTCCCACCACTTCCTTCCACAGAACAGATGGGGAAAACAAGCCCAAAGAAACTAATTTGCAACATTTCTGTAAAAACACTCTCAAATCTGACCTGATCTTCCCCATCTGTTTAAGGCATACTTTGTTGTTTTTTTTTTTTTTTAATTTTAATCTTCTTACCACTCTAAATGAAGAAAGCCTGTGACTTGCCTGCTGCATTGCTAGGAGATAAGAGCAGCAAGACTCCTGTAAACAGAACTGATCAAATTTTACTTGCTCATTTGGCCTAACAGAAGTGCATCCTGGTGAGCAGTTTCAGTAGCTCTCCAGGACACAGCTCTGCCTCAACTTATTTTGTGGTTCATAGGCTCAAGCCTGTGTCTTGTCTCTCTGCCAACCTCTCATCAGGAGTCTGGCTGCCTGGAGTATGAATCACCCCACCTTGAGAGCAGCAGCCTCTTTCCTGGCTGTGTAGATGACATCTCCTGATCTCGTGGTGGTCAGTCCTGCCCCTGGCAGGTAACTGCGCCGCGGAGGGGGAGGAGGTGGAGACTTGCTCAGCTTGTCGTTATCCTGCTCTCCATCAGCAGCTTCTTCTGCAGGTAAACAGAGCAGCACACAAAGCAAGCAGAGGTCAAGGAGAGGAAAATAGGATTTGCATAGCTGCCTCAACTGGAAAGGAAAAAAATGTCTTAAAAGGTCCTGTTGCTGAATATACGAACAGAATCACATTTGGTATTCAGTGTAAGTTGAAATGAAAGTAAACTGTACTTGCACAGAGAAAGTGGATCACTTCCCCCAGAGATTTTCAGCAGAACTCCTGTCCTCTAGGCCAGTCTCTGGGTGTAGCCATCAGTGTACAAGTGGGGTAGCAGAGCACACATGTGAAGGTTCTGGGTGCCCTGCTTACAGACAGGGCCCCTCAGCCTCCTCTGAGAGCAAGGCCACTGGCATGGAGACAAGGAGACACCAGCCTGCAGGCTTCTCATTGCTCTCAGCCATCCTGAAGCAACCAGCACTCCTTTCTGCTCTGCCTGGGACGTGCTGCTGTCAAGGTGCAAGGAGCTGAAGAGTTCTGTCTATCTCATAGCTGGACACAACTAGCTAAGTTCACACAAAGGCTGAGTGGAAATGTAAGCAGTACTCTAGAGATGCCACCCTTGCATTTCAGTGTCCTCTCATCTCTGAGCAGGCAGGGGATCACCAGCAACTGCACTTGCTCCTCTTCTTAGGGAGCATTTGTTTTCACTTAACTTGCCGTAATTCCAGGAATGCAGAGTTTTGCTTTGAATTACCATATAAGAGCCCTATACATGCTTTTTTAAGCCCAGAAGATTCAAATACCAAATGCAAAGGCCAAGCAGAGCCACCCCTGCTTTCTGAGAAGAGTCTTCCTAGAGAAGACCAGTTTCAAACTGGCATTGCCCCTGAGGATGCTGCCCCAGCAGCTGCCACCTCCTCCTCCCCTCTGTCCCTGGACAGCATTTCCAGAAGCAGCATGACCCAGCTCACGACCTATCCCTGTTGAGTTTCTGCTTATAGGCTAAGCATCAGAAATGTGGCAACAGCCACTGTTTTCACACTGCTGTTTACAGTGTTTGTTTCCAAGAGCAAAAGAATGACCTTTCTGCAGCTACTCAGTGTTATATAAACAGCTGGAATAAATATAGTCCAGAAAGATAAAACATCCTGCTTTTGGGATTACCCAGCTGTTTAGGGCTAACTGTTCCCTCTGGGGAAATTATTGCATAACTGCCCACTCCTGGGCCTCTGTCAGGCTCCTCCAACACTCCAGCTTGCCCTGGGGACTGGATGGAGCCCTTGTCTGACCCAGTCTCATCTTTGTTTCCTTCTTAGCTCAAGTGTTCTTTGAAGCTGCTTAAGCTTAAAGAAATGCTCAGTTGTATTATCTCCCTCCCTGGTTATCTGGCACTCACTTGCCAGATTGCAAGAAGAGTGAATTTCCAAATGTACTTTACATTAGACCACTTCTTTGGTCAACACACACCACTCAGTTTTTAATTACATCAGATGTACTTCTGCTGTAAAATCAGAGTGATTCTCTAAGATGGTGTTTAGCAGACTATGATGTAGGGCTTTTGCAAATCCCTACTCCTTTTAAGGGGCACAACCCATTACCCTCAAACTGGTAGGGATTGCAAGAATTCCAAGTTCTTCTCACACTTAATGAGAGTAAGGTTGGATGAGAGACACAGAAGGCACAAAGAAAACATGATTCTTACATCTCATTCACATCTCTGAGACACTCATCCATCTCCATCCTCAAAATGGGAGATAAAAACAGGCAAGATATATTGTCTCTGAGTGTGGCAGGTGCACTGTTTATTGAAGACTCATCCCTCTCACATCCCTTAGCTGGAGTCATTAAGGAGAGGCTGTGATGGGGTTTGCTCATGTCAGTGCAGTGACACCAGGCTGCACATAAAACTTCAAAGATGGATTTCTATTTTATTTACTAAACAATTATATTTCCCCAATATAAATGGGAAGGAAAAAAAAAATAAACGTTGAGGAAAAAAATTCCAGGGAAGATTTTATTCTGTTTTTTTTTTCCCTCTGGCAAATTTAAAGAGGGAGGAGGAGTAAATGAACAAATTTAACTCACTGAGCCTGAGACTGCCTGCCCATGAACAAAACCTACACATTATGGAACCTTCTTTGGTGCCAAAGGGCTCAGCACTTCTGTGAACAAAATGGGAGTTGTTTGTCACCAGCTGTTTCACTTAACTGCAGAATTTTTCAAGGGCACAGATAGATGGGAACGAATTGCTCTCACCATACAGAATTCTACTTGTACCAAAATAAATCCAAAAGGTTTCAGAATAAAAATGCCTGCCTTGAAGCAAGACTCTGCAGTCAGATAAACTCTCTTTAATGGAAGTTACTGATCACTCATCACTTGCAAAAATCAGGGCATTCTCACATATGAAGGCACAAAGAGAGATGAAGGAGACCAATTTCTAATGTACATGCTAGGAAAAAAATCAGATTTTTCAC
This sequence comes from Fringilla coelebs, assembly GCF_963513975.1. Lineage (NCBI taxonomy): Eukaryota > Metazoa > Chordata > Aves > Passeriformes > Fringillidae > Fringilla > Fringilla coelebs. Next base: position 135,869,543 of record NC_140028.1, on the reverse strand, counting down.
GGAACAGTCTTGCTACAAAGATGAGTTAGTCAAGACATTAAAGAAATGTTTACAGAGTCATGTGGAAAAATGTGTAAAGTGTGTAATTTACTTTGCTTTGTGCTTTGCAGAGAAAAAAACCAACAGTTTCTTCACCGGGAGAGGTTCTGGAGAATGGATGAGACAACACAATCTGGCAACATGATCTTTCTGGATTCTGCAGTTTAGCCAACAGAGGGCTCTGCTCATTTATGGCCAAAATTTTTTATGTATTGTATTGGTAGATAGGTGGTCTGTCTTTTTTTATGCTGCTCAGTTTTCAAGTCTACAGCAGACTGGCACTGAACTTTTCATCCTGTCATAGAAGAGCTGAGTGGTATGTGAGATATTTAATCAGATATTAAGGGAAAGTTTTGCTGTTCCTGTATTTATGTTACTATTGCAGGATTCATTATGCACAACAGAAGGCAAATGTCTCAAATCTCATAAAACTTGTTCTTAAATCTGCTGGCTGCACACTGTGCAAAATTGTACTCTAGAAGAGGATTAGTTAACTGTGCGACTTAAAAACTTCTCAGTTACTGTGCTCTGCACTTTTTAAGATGTCACAGCTCACTGCACCCATATGGTACTTATTTTCACTGACTTCTTCTATTTATGCCACACATTATACAAGCTAATTGTGTTGATAGCCAGTAATCTTACTGAAGGGTGCCAGAATTCTAAAATTATTTTCTGAGGTTCAACAGAATTTATTTTAAACATGTATGTTACAAAACATCCAAGAAGACAAAACTTGGCAGTGTCAAAGGTACAGCCAGAACAAAATGCTGGATCTGAAAACACTCCTTCCAAATTCTACATGAATTTGTCTACACAACCTCTAGGGCATTGTTTTTCAGCTTTTTACCATGCTGGCATGCCAACACCTTGAGTGCAGCGTGCAGCTCTGACCTCCACAGCTCCAGAAGGACAAAGCGGGGTTAAAGGAGGATAACTAATCCAGCCCCTAGGGGAGGGAGCAGCTGGCCTGGATGGAGGGACCAGAAAGGCTGGAAGGTCACAGTTTGAAGTCTGTGGGGCAGGAGAGCTGCACACTCCCACTCCAGGAGAGCTCCAGGACATGATAAAGGTTTATCCACTGCCTTCATGATTTTAGGAATGAAATGAAGAGCTGTTGTTTGCCAGATTGGAGGATATTAGAGCTATGGGGAACTCAGTGAAGCTGGTGTGATACCAGTTTAAAAGAGATAAAGGAAAGCTCCTTCACAAGATGGGAGCTTGCTGCCACAGAAAGAGGATGCAAACTGTATAAGCAAGTATAGAAAAATTACAGGATAAAACTTCCATAATGGATATGAAAAGGAGGAGGTTTGGACAGTCCCCTTTGAAATGCTGGAATACTACTGGCAGACTGCAGAAGGCAGCTGGGTTCTGTGCTCCCCACACACAGCATCTCCAATTGCCTGTCAGGGACTGAGCTGGATGGGCTTGCATATGTAGCTGGGTAAGAATTTTACAGCTGATGTGTGTTTGGCTAATGGGACAAATCCAAGGTTTGGCTGAGGCATCTTTTTTGCTCCTTGGATTTTGAATAAATTCAGACATGGATTTGCGTGTTAAATGGTGAAAGAAATAGGACTGGAAGGACATCTCACATCTGGCTACACTGAGTAGCCCTACCTGTATAATTCTAGTTCAGTGCTAGTCTAAACCATTCTGTCCAGTGGTAGGGACCTTCCATGCTCCTCGTTGCCTCATGCAGCTTCAGTGCTTCACTTTCCTCATCTTTATGAGGTTTTTTCCTAATGCCTAACCTGGATCTTCCTGCTTGCAACTGCCAGCTTTTACCACTGTTCTATCCACACACAGCAAGTTATTCTTGCTTTTTAGAGCACATTTTTGTGTATTCAGAGATTGTTTTGCCCTTCCTCAAGATCACATCTATCTATACACTGAAAACATTCTAGAAAGTAGGAAAAATAACCTCTCCTTTGCAGATATGCAATTCTTTAGCCCCATTTACTCTAGCAAACCTTACCTGAGACTTCTAGCTTTTCTGCTGCATCTCCTTTAGGCAGGGCTGCTGGCTGGGGAGGCATCTCCAGGTTAGGAATGGACTTCATTATATTGGCCTGGGCTTCTTCCAAGAGCTTTTCAAATTCCTTTCCATTATAGTGATCAAGGTTTTGTCTTTTCTCTTCCCACTTCTTTTCAGCTTTCTAGACAAAACCAGTAAAGCATGTATTTATTTTTCTGATTTCCATTGTGATCACTTAATTAAAAATAAATTCCATGTGTAAACATTACAGGTCAGTATGGATAGATTCTTTCAATTCTAGTCAGCAACTAAAGGAAATACATGAACAGTAATTGCACACTGTTCTGACTTGTGCTAGATTTGACACAAACACATGCCAGACTGACAGTGGCCACTGCTCACTGAAGGAACAAAGCCAAATTTAAATCTGTGTCTCTGCCTTACTACATCACACTGGTGATTAAAGTGCCTGTCTGTAATAAGTCACAGCAGTTCACCTCTGGGTTTTCCCACTGGAAACCACTGCAGCTTCACACTGTTTCACTTTTACTTCTCCATAAGAAGGGATATGAAGATTTAAAGAGTGAACGAAATCCACGTATGCAAGTGTTGCCAGAGGATTATATGCTATTGGTTAAAAATAAGGTATTCTAAAATTTCTAAAACAGAATTCTGATTTTTTTTCAATAAAGATAATTTTAAAAACACAGTTACCTAATTTTGGCTACATGTAATTTTTCTGTTGCATTTAAAATCATAGAATAATTTGGGTTGTAAGGGACCTTTACAAGAGACCCTTCTGCAATGAGCAGGGACAAAATCAGAGGGTATCTTCAGAAGCACAGTGTAATTAGGGGTTAAGTACATAAATCCCCAGAATGCATTTGAAAAGTCCCACCTGCAGCCTCAAGAGTGAGACTGGGAGCTCAGACCCAAAGAGAGGACAGCTGGTTGAGTGGAATACACCGTACCTCAATCGATACAGCTCGATTTCTGCTACTTGCACTGTGAATTTCCTCAATGAAAAGGCTTTGCATGGTGGTGCCATTGACAGAGACCTGTGCTGCTGGCACGGGCTGGGCTCCTGCCGTGGGCTCTGGCGGGGCTGGGGTGGCTGAGGGGTGGCCAGCTGAGGGCACGGCTTCGCTGTGAGAGCCTGCAGAGGGAGAGCCCTGGGCGTGGGGCACCAGGGCTGCCGAGTGCTGGGACTGGTGCATGACAACGGGCGAGCTCTGCACGTGGTGGACGGTCATGGACGAGAAGGGGATGACTTCTGACTTGACTGATGACACCTGGGACTCGGATGGGATTGCTGGGAGGCTTTGCTGTGCGTGTCCCTGGGCGGGCTTGTGCTCCTCTTGGTTCTTCAGAGTGTCAGCTCCGGTGGACTTTTCCACAGCAGAGTATTGCACGGCTTGGGATGGATCCACACCCCTCAGCAGTCCTTCTGTAACGTGCCTGCCCGGCCAAATGGAACACAACAGCACAGGGTCAGCACACGGGCCGGTCTGAGCAAAATGCAACAATAAACTCTTGCAAAGAAAAAGCACCAAAGTCGAACAATCAAAATAGTGGCTTTTTATTTCCCCGATGCCCTCAGCTGTATGATTTTATAACTTTCTCTCAGAGTCACGAGCTCAGAATTTTAAAGAGGTTACTCTAACTCAGATGGTTTTGCCTTCTAAGGTGTTTACAAACCTTTGGTGATATACTGGCAGTTTCTCCCCAAACCAGGAGTTACAGTGGGTTGATTTTAGAGTGAGAATGGCAATCAGTTGATTAAACTGTATACAGTGTATCTATCTGAACGGGATGTTCCTGGACTAGAAGCACAGAAAGTGAAGCTACATACAATGAGAGGCAGCAGTCTGGCACATCGTCAGAACAGCTTCAAATGAAGGTTCTGCACCACATGATACTTCATAAAGCCTTTCCTGTCAAGAGTGTGGGGAAGGATGAGCTGAGGACATAAAGAAGCAACTATTTCTGGCAGCTAGCTGTGAAATGTCTGAGCATCTGAGTGTTGCAAGCCATCAAATGCCATGAGTTTTCCCATTATTGAAACAGACTTTATGAGGCTTAATATGCAATTTTGCTGCAAAAAATTTGGTAAAACTTTGGTATGCATAGCTTATTGTTCTATTTTTCTTTGCAAGACAGGAAATAACTGTAATAATTTTAAAGAAAAGAAACTAATGTGAAAGGATATAGACATTTGTCTGCATGGAAAAGTAAGTGATGGCTCTTAGAAAACCTGTTACATAAACCATCTTATCCATCTGCCAGTACTGCCAAATCCATTTTACATATGCTTCAGGATATATAGAAACACTGGCAACACTACATTCCTTAAAATAATGGTAGTGACAACAGGCTAATGACTTACATTTTCCTGTAATTGAACTAAATTGAGACCACCACCACTGTCAGTTTTGAGCAGAAATTAAACCCAATGCCCATTGAGTTAAATAAATCAGCAATTGTTTGCTGTTCAGATATTCTGACAAAGATGGCTAAACACTGGCACTTAGTGGACATTAATTTTTATCTAATATTCCAGCTTTCTGTAACGTATCTCCCTTGCAAAGAAGAGAAAAAGAATTTGAAGCGTATTCTTTCAGAAGTTTTGGAATACCTTTATCCACTTACACTATTTTCCTATTTTATTTCTTACTGTTACATTTTAGGGAATGAACCTTTCAGTGTCAGAGAATGTTTCTGTTAGCTTAAATTGCTGTAAATACCTAAAGTTGATTAGCTCAGGTATGAGATTGTTGCCACTGTAAGTTCTCTCATCCAGGCACTTCCCAGATCTGGAAGTGCTGTCTTGAGAGGGATTTAGTCTCAATTGTGACATCTCAGTGACCAAGGCTGCTGGTCAGAGTGGACTCACTGCACAGAGCACAGGAAAGGCTAATTCAATTTCCCTTCAGAGGGCTCTAGGATTAATCTATAATTACTGCAAGCAAGCCGAATTTCTCACATTTGCCACGGGCAAGGGGGAGAACACAAACCCAAAAGCTGTTCCAGCCCTGCCTGAGGAAATTCTTTAAGCCTTAAGAACAGAAAAGAAAAGGAATCACCTCCTGAGCATGGTGAGGATGTCAGTCATGCTGCGCACTCGTTTCAGCAGGCTGTCCAGCTTGTGGGGCTCCTCCTTCAGGAACCTCACGGCTTCCACCTCAATCCGCAGGATCGCTCGCATTTTGTTCTGCAAGGTTGGGAACTCTCCTGCAAGGAAAACAATTGTGAGGCTGAAGAGGAAATTATGAAAGGCCTGGGCAGTAAAAGACGATTGGGTGAATGTCAATTACTTGAATGTCTATCTCTCTCCAGGGGCCGTGCAGCAAGCTTCCTAATCCCAGCTTTAAATCTTTTTGAAAGTGAAAGTTAATGCCTCCAGATCAAAGGCAAAACTGCTCTCTGAGGTTAAAGGAAAAGAAACAAAAGTAAAAAGGAAAAGTACATACCTTTCAGGGTAGCAACAGCTTCTCCCACTTGACGCAAAAGAAAGGCTCCATCTTCAACGTCTTTGAGTGTAACTGTCTTGCTGGAAGCAGCAGAGTCCTTCTTCAGGTCTTCAACAAATGTCTCCAGCTCACTGGCAAAAGAAATAACATGGACAGAAAATCTAAGCAGGACTTTGATATTGCAATCAAATATATGTAAATGAATGAAGTAAACTAAACCGGAAATTTCAACTGTGGCACCTTTAGATCTGACACCACAGGCTAAACTATTGACAGGATACCATGAGCAGAGGTGAGAATGCTGGACACTCAGAGCACAGGAACAGGCTTGCAGCTATCCCAAGTCATTGATTTCTGTGACAGGCTGCAGATGTGCAGAGCATCTTGGGCTCAGGGCAGCTGTGCTGCAAAGGGCAGGTGGGCTGGTGACACACAACCAGCCAGTAGCTCTGGGGATACAAGTGTTCAAAGGGGAGAGACACTGTGCCACTACATCCAGCACTGGCTTGCCCCTTGTGTTTTCTCTTTGCTGATGACATACAGAGGAATACCCATCAGGTAAGAAACAGCCCAAAAACTGGCACCAAAAGCCTCTTGATACCACCTTGTTTATCTGCCAGGTACTGCTAGACAGGACGCAGGATCCTGTTTCTATGAACAGCCAGACTGAAACAGCAAGTGTGCATTGTGTGCAGCTCTTGCTCAGAACTTGGATTTATGAGTGGATCACTCTGGATGTTTCTTCCAACCACTGCCATTCTGTGCTTACTCCAGCTCCATCTGGTGCTTCCTTCTCACCTTTCCCAACATTTTTTCCAGTCTTCTTATATGTCACATAAAATTTTGCAATACTCAAGACACATAAACTCTGTTTTTGCTTGGGAGGGAGCCATTTCTTCCCATTTGAGCTTGACAACACTGCTTTAGGTGGAGTTTTCCACAGATACATAAAATTTTGTCAAAAAACCCAACCCTGAGATGCTTTATGGGCAACTACACAAATGCTGATGCAAACACCTTAAAAAGATCATCTCTTGAATATCTAGGAGAAATTCTCTCTATTAAGATACCAAATTTACTCACAAGAATATTCTAGGAAATAGTTTAATTTCAGATAGAAAAAAATGCAACTGACAAATCAGCCACTCATTTGAACCTTATTTTGGGCATAATTTTTCACATCCATCAGGGATCGGTTTTGCAGTTGCTGTAAGAGAATCAAGGTAAAAGAGGATTGGCAGGAAAGGGGTATGAGAAACCTGCCCTCTGCATTTCCACATATTTCCCTTCCACTGCCATGCAAAGCCAGTCATTTCCCAGACCTATCTCAGTGGGGAAGAAAAGCAGGTGGCCAGTAATGGGATAAAAATAAAGAAAATTCCTTACAGCTCTACTGTGTTTAAATCAGAAGCACAATCCACGGCAACACAACATTATTTCTCATACACAGAGGAACAGAAACAGGATCAGCATCTGAACATTAAGTATGCACAGCAAAGAGTTCATTTCAATCCAAAACTAAGAACTTTAGGAACTAAAAAATTACTCTGAGTTGAGAATCATAAGCTGTGTCTGAACAGATCACAAACAAGTGGAGGTAAACGATCCTGTTCCCACTTTCAGACCACTTCTCCCAACGCTTCTTCCCTCAGAACATGGGGAGTTCCCACTAGCATAAGAAGACCTGCAGGAAACAATGCACTGGACCACACGATGGCAGCAAGGGAACACTTCTGAGGGTGTTTCTCCAGTGGCAGAGGCTGCTAAAATGCAGGTATCTGCTGTCTCTGTCTGCCTCTGCATTAGAGGGCACAGACACACTCTAGCAGGAACTGGAGGAAGAATGTGGCCTATTGTCACTAAGGCAAGGGCTCCTGCTCTACAGGACAGTGCTCTGCAGTCATGCATCCTCCCTGGTCCTTGCGCCCTGGTCCTTGCGCCCTGGAATTGGCACTGAGGCTGGGCTGAGCTGCTTTGGGAATCATGGGGTAGCCCTCCTCCCTTTTACAGATCAGCTGGAAAAGCAGCTTCTCAAATATTTGCATCTACCAGACAATAAAACAGAAAAAGAAAGATGCTTTAATTTGTTCATGTGTGGAAAGAAGATAAAGGAAAACACAGAACAATATTACAATGTTTGAAGGACTTTGAGGAAGCTGACAGTGGCCCACTGTCCCCTTTGTTCTTTGAGCAGAAATGGAAGGGTCATCACAAATCCCTTTGATTCCATATACTGTCAAACAAGACAACTGATCCTGAAATTACCCAGGGGATACCACATGACACTGCTTCATGTTGCTAACTGCAAGGGAAAATAAGCTTCATCCCTTAGGACCCCAAGACTGAAAGAGATTTGGTGGTCTCTAGAATTTCTCTTCTCTCACTGGGGGAAACACTTGGCTTTACAGATTGGCCTGAGCAAATTAGCAAGACATGCACATTAATGCAGTTTCAGAAGGCTAATACAAGATAAACAATTTTTCTGCATCGATATTTTACACAGGGAAGCCGAGGCAACTCTTGTGCTGAAATCTTTCTTTAGGCAAAAAAAAGCCTCAGAGGATCTGCCTCAGACTGAGTATCAGTAGAACAGGCTACAAAAAAACTGACAAAATTAATGGTAACAAATCACCCAGACCAGATGGTATTTGCCCAGGAGTTCTCTAGCAACTTGAGGTTGAAACAGCTGAACTACTAATGATAAGCATCTAACTTCTTGATTAAAATTGCTTTGGAACCAGATTCGTGGAAAGTGTCATAAATTATATAAATAAATTTTTTTAATGGTATGGGGATATCCTGGGAACTATATTCTTGTGAGACTGACACTTAGACAGGTGTGATGGATAGGTATCAAAATACAGAATAAACAATAAAGAATCAATGAACAATGGATAAATTTGCTGTGTTAGGTAGGAATTAACATGGTTTGTGTAAAATGAAGGTAAGTCTCACAAATCCACAAAAACCAGAAGTTTGGGGACAAAGTATAGTGCAAAAGCTTTCAGCAAGGTGTTCGAGGAAAAGCTTTCAAGAATGCAAAGTTGCCATGGGACAAGAGGAAATTCTTTCATGGATAAAGCACTGAAGTAAAGATAAGGGATCAATGAACAGCTAACTCAATGAATGTACTTTGCTGGTGGGCTCCACAGGGACCATTGTTAGGGTTGGTGCTTTTCAACATACCATAAATAATTTAGAAAAAAAGGATGAATAATATAACAAAAAAAATTCTTAAATGGCTACTATATTACTCAGGGAAAGGCAAATGAAAGGTGGCTGCACAGGACTGCAGATGGACCATCTGGTACTAACTGACCGGAAAACACCAAGATTAAATTAACTCCTACTGCCTGTAAAGTGTGCTCATGAGAAGGGGAGAAATGAAACCAAAATCAAACCACCTAAAACTAAAAGCCTCCCAAAACCCTAAGGTTTTATATGCAGTGATGCCCTTAGACCCTATGATCATCCCTTGAGAGTGAGAGGGTGGATATTCAATGCAAAGCTCCTGTGGCACACAGGACAGGGAGATCACACCACGCACGAGGTCACAGTGTGCCTGCATCAGACAAAGCTGCTGCAGGGCTCTCCTGCCTCCCATCCCCAGCCCAGCTGGGCACCAGAGTTAGAAAGGGCAAAGAGAAAGGCAAGAGGACGATGAAATGTAGAGAAAGGCATCTAGAAGAAGGTTAATTAAGCAGACTAAGACTTCTCAGGCTGGAAAAGGCATGAGTGGGGAAAAGGGAGTGGAAAGGGAGTGTCTATAACATAATGACCAGCCTGGCAAGGGTGAATATTCTGCTGTGCTTTATTTAAGAGTCTGGGGATTGACTGACAGATAAACAATTCAAAAACAAACAAAAGAGATTCTTCTGATATAGGTTCCCAAGTATCTGCTACTAGTAGCTCTCCCAGATTGCCAAGAGAAGTTTTGCTTTCATGAAGCATGGTTATTATTATTTTAAAAATCTGATACTTTTCCTAACAAAATATAAATTGTAAGTTACTATGGATAGTACCCAATTGAACAGATTGGATGTGGCTTTAATTTAAATACTGTGCTTATAACTCCCTTTTTAAAGTGTTTAAAATCTACAATATTGAGTGGCCACACCTCTAACATGCTTGTTATGACATAAATACTTCATTATGGTATCATAGCACTGTAATTTGTCCTTGTTCTGGTAATTCTTAAATCTAGTGTCTACAAGTGCTGTATTTACCATCTCTAATGCTGAGTCAAAAGACTAGAATGAAAAAAACCTACACATTTAATTCTGAGCGTGTATTTCATTGTCACAATTGTGCATAAACTATGTTTAACAGGTTTTGTTAGAAACCCTCTGAACTGTAATCCTGCTACAGTTGTGACACACGTGGGCACACTTCTGTAGGCACCATTAGGAATCTGTTGAGCAAGCTTTCTGCTCAACAGAATGCTTCCTTTGAAATGTACACCAACAGTTCTGTTGTTTACACCATGAAACTGCCAATAAGTTTATTTCCTTATTTCACAGAATCACAGAATGGGTAAGGTTGGAAGGCACCACAGTGGGTTACCTGGTCCAACCTCCCTGCTCAAGCAATAATCTTCACTTGCAGAAGGAAGGACTTTTTAAGCTAAGATTTACCACCTAAGAGTAGTAAATACATTTTTGTGAGTATTGCAGTAATCCTTAGGCTTCAGTGTCTCACATGAAGACAGTCTACTGATTTAGTCTTATGATTTAGGAAGGATCAAGAGGGTGACAGTTGAAATCCTAAAAAATGGCAAATTTTGTGCCCTATTGCTTTGCATTTGTTTGTATATCTGCAGTGGGATCAGTTTAGTTCTAAATGCCTATACAAAATATTAACCTTTTTCTCAATAATGTCAGTGACATTTGATGTGTAATTTTGTGCTGTATGCTCTTACTAGGACCAGCCATCAGCTGCTGAAATTATTGTTGTCAGATGTGCTTTTCTTTCAGGCTCTGACCCTGCATATGAGCAAATACATGACAAAGGAATCTCATCAGACACAACTGATTAAAAATAAATGTTTGTTTCTAGCATACCTCTAAAGAGGTGAAGTAACATTTGAATGATGGAAGGAATTTTCCTGGAACTTTAACAAATGAAGTAGCACAGAAGCAGCAGAAGCTATGGGAACAGGAAAAACTCCAAAACCTGGTAAAACAGAACCATGTTGCAATCCAAGTCCTACCCTTCATGAAGAGCTGTAACAGTGGATGCCACTGGCACTTGACCTCACTCTGTATCCATTGTATGAGGCAATGCCATAAACAGCCATCACACAAATTGCTCTTTCCACAGAGAACAGACAATCTAGAACTTGGCAGTGAGGCACACAGGAGTGAAGTGAGGAACAGGAAGGTCATTACTTAAGACTACAAACCAGCTGAGAATATTAATTACACCAGCACGAACCATTACTCCTCATTCAACCTTTCTTCACAGGACTCTCCCTCAGTAACACCCAACCTTCTCTTTACAAATGCACCTTTTTTTTTTAACAATAAGTATTAATGTGACAATTTATTGACCAACAGGAAGGATTTACTCTCTCCAGTGGTCAGGAACTGTACCCTATGGCTCTTCAGTCATAATTTCCTGACAAGCTGACTAGAAATTTTTCCTTATTACGGAACAATTTTTCAGGTGTGAAATAAATGTAGCAATAAATGTAAATAATTAGTTATATAATATCTTACAAATGTGAGTGTTAGAATTAGTTAAACTGTTTATTAATTTCTGCTTTATCTTGCCTCCTGCTGACTCTGAACTAAACCAAATTACTTGATCTCACCAGTCTTGGTGGGCCAAAGTTCTGGGGAAAAAATCCAGAATCTTCCAAAGGGCCTTTACATAACGACAGAACAAGGTACACAGTTAAGCAGATGGACACCTCAGTGAGTACATTTTAGACAAGAACTGGCATTGCTGACTGTAATTAAAAACTTCACTCCTCTATTTGAGCTTCCCCTACCTGTCCCATGCAGTAGCCAAAGCACTTACTATTGAAATCGGATTTTTGTACTTAAAGCCAAACTCATTACCTTCCTTTGAATCCCTTTGCTCTTGAGGAAATTCCTCCTCCTTCCCTAAAGCATAATGCAGGAGGCTGAAGGGGAGAACTAGGGTAGAGGGAGGCTTTCAGAGTACAGGGGTGGGCATGATCCTTACAGCCAACCCCCCCTTACAGGGGACTTCTGAAGAGGTTGAAACTCTTGGTACTGCTGGGGTTTGCCCAGTGGGCTGTGCAGAGAAGGACTCCCAGTCAGGACCAGCGAGCGGAACAACACAGACACGGTTTTACAGCCATTGTGATACCCAGCAAGGAAACACAGCTAAAACAGCGTATACAGGTGCAGCTTACCTGAAAACAGTGGTAAAAGTTTCTACTTTATGGAAGAAAAAGACAGGCAAAAGCAATAAATTCGAAGAGGTTTCTCAACCCACCATAACTTCTTTACAATCTTTTCCTCCTCGCTGAGGTATTTCTGCCTCTCTTGCTCCACCAGGTTGCGCTGTCGCTGCACAGGATCTTCAAGCCTCTTCACTGTTTCGATCACTTTGCCATTGATTTCTAGCTCTGCTTTCTTCACCATTGCCCTCAGCATCTCCTGGTTCTGCAGCTGTTGCACAAAAGAAATCAAGTTCAATTTTTCCTACTTGACTGACATTCCTGGCAACAGAACACACTGCAGAGCTCAGAAGGTTGGGATAAACACCATCCTACAGTAAGTGAGTGTTTTCACCTTCTCCTTTCCCTCTTTAGCTGTACCTATAAACATTACTCCATGTACATATATAACTTCCAGTTTCAAACTGATAAACAAAAGATGCTGGGATCAGTTGATCACCTTCAATGCATAACTTCTGCAAGGACTGTGGCCCCCCTTTATTCTGCTTGGTTGAACATGAATCGAGAATTAATTACACCTCACGAGAATGCCGGATGCTCGACTTCCACTTTCCATCTATCCCACAAGCTTATGCATCCCACAGCCCATCCGTGCCTAGTGGATAATCCCACACATTAATGTCGTGGCTGGAATGCACTGCTGTTTTCAGAATGGAGCTTTTTGGTCTCTCAAGTGGCAGAGGAAGGACTGTTACACGTGGTGCAATTTGGTACAGGCACGCAGCTCATCTGCAATACATAAAACCTCCTTTACCCACCAGAAAAACCCCTCTTTATAATATGGTGATTTTCTGAGAACTTCAAGTCACACCTTCGTTCTTGTCTTGGCCTGATGTTAAGTAACTCAAGCATTAATTGTCTTGCTGATAGCAAAGCACAGGTAAGAAGGGAAACTAGGCTGTACTCTTCTGTGGGTAGCCCTGGAGCAGCTATGAGCCACGCTCACAAACCAAACCTGTTTAAGTCTGTTAGGCAAATCACAAGATTCAAAGTGATAAGCAGGTCTCCACCTAGTCACAGTTTTAGGATACGGGCAACATGAACACAATTCTGTCAGCCCAGGAGCCATTTCATACTGTAACACAGGTGTAACACAGCCATTTCACCACTTAAGACAGGTATTTTAAAAAACACCTGTGTTAACTGGGGACAAAATTTCCACTTTAAAACTAGCACTTGAACAGTCAGCTGTCTTCTAAACATACAGGCTTAACAGCCAAATCACATTTAACAGACAAAATAAACCTATGACCTAACAGGTAGAATCACAAAAATGGAATACCTATAACACAGTATAATGTAGTAAGCCTTCTTTAAAATCTATTTAAGAAAATTCATGAGAATAAAAAAAAAAGTGCCTTTGGAGACAATTCTTTCCAACCAGTATGGGCATGGGAGAAACAAACTCAGTTCCTCACTCATGACTCTTCAGTCCCTGTGCCTGACTCTCTTACTCTCCTCTCCAGCTACACAACTGCGATGAGAGGGAGGGTAACACCTCACTGCAGGGGTGTGTATGTGTGAAATCTGAGCTGTGACAAGCAGGAGGAGCTAGCTCAAAATTCAGTTGAAGAGATGTGTCAGCAATTACTGAAAAAATGAAGCTGAAAAACATTTCAATAGCACAGAACTATATAAATAATATCTAGACTATTTTGAAGATAGTATGTATTTTGTATGTGCATTCTCCCCATGATGGGATTAATGTTTGGATTTGATAAATTAAAATCTCCTACTGCAAGGCCAGCACAACTATCTGAGATGAACATCTCTTTCATTGTGTCATATTTTTGAGTGGGAAAACCTAAATGAATGAATAAATGAGTGAATGAGCATGTAACACTTCAGTCACACAATTTATTCCCAGCTCTTTAAAAAGTGGGGAAATTTGATACATGGAAGTGAGTTAGGATGTGTGAAACAACTGATCCGAGGTCAGTGAGAAGGTCAGTAACAGAGTTAGATTTAAGTCTCAGGTGTCCAGAATTTAAGTCCTTGATGTTCCTCAGCTGGTAACAGGGACTTCCACTAATAGCAAAACTGAGTATGTGTGAGTGTGTGAGGTTGTGAAATGGCAGGCACATGTTTTTTCCTATTATGGGGGTATGTAGAGGAGCTATATTTATTGTGGTGATGTGTACAGCTAAGGTGTTTGTCACCTCCATTTATGAAGTGCTTGAACAATACCAGGAAGTTTCAGTCATAAAAGTTCATCTATTGCTGATAATGAGGACAGGGAATAAAAATGTAACACAGCAAGATTTCAGAAAATCTTGTATGTTGAGGACTCCCATACAAAAGTGTTTGGAGTGAGCTCTGTAATTTTGGAACGTGACCCAATCTTAGTATCAAAGAAATGTTTTTACTATTTCTATGAAAATTCATGCAATAATTGGCTAGTTATGGAAAATCTGAGTTTGTTCATGCCTGGGGAACAGGGTCAAAAGATGAGGAGAGGTTCAGAGAGACAAAAGAAAGAATTGTGGGAGGGAGCAATTTTGTAAGTCAGCAGCCAAAGGACAGCATGAGGTAGGAAGAGCAGGAGCAAGAAAGAGAAGGCACTCTCTGGCCATCCTATTTACCTCTGTGCTCTGGAACTGAACTTCATTTTATCTTTCTTCTGCCAGCAGAAACACATGTGAGAGTCCCTGGCTAAGTGCACACCCCACGTGCCCCTCTGACACCTCTGCTAGTTGCTCCACCATTTCAAGCAAAAGATGTTTTATGGATCTGCCATAGTTATTCTGGTTCCACAAAACAGAACCTTTTGTACCATAAGCTTGCTTGAAAACAAGCCAAATAAACAATCTTAAACATTCATACTTGAAGAGTTTTTCTTGAAGCAGTACTGAAGTTCTAAAGGCACATGCTAACAGGAAGGAAAACCAATGCAAGCTTTTCTGTCACCACCACATGGCAATTTCTTGCTAATTAGAGTTACCTTACCTTATAACTGCAAGCAGCACTCAAACAGAAACAAATTTAGCATGCTTTTTTAGAATTTTTGCATCTCCCATACATTCTTTACCCTTGGTTCTCACTTTCAGGCTCACCAGTCTCTCCAGATACCTTCCTTGCCCCTCTTCATCTCATGCTTCAGCCATTGTCACTGCTCTCACACAAGTACCCCAGCTCTGCCTCTGGTACCCACTCCAAGCATCGTCTGATAACTAGTTCAGTTCACTTTAAACCAATTATTATCTATGAGACTGGCAACTAGAAAACCAAGTATTGGTTCACAGCCCTGCTCCTCATAAGGAGACAACCGTGACCTGCCCCGTGAGCCTCCCGCCTCCCCATGAACTCCAGAGCACAGCCACAAACAGGAGCTGGCTGCCTGCAGCTCAGGACCTCTGCAGAATCTAAATATCTCACTCCTGAAGTTTGTTACCATTCACTGATTAGAGCTAGCAGCTCCAGTTCTGTAATGCAGCTCCAAAGATATTTGAATTTCTAATTCAAAGTTACACTTGTGAAACTGAGTATCATATACAATTTATGACAGTATTGTTATTACATTCTCTGTCCTTTCTGCAGCACTCACTTCCCTGCAAACAGCGCACTGAGTGAAGGGAAAGCACGTTCCTAATGGGGAACATTAATCATATCTAACTGCTCCCTTAAAGTGAGTTCAATTAAAGGAAAGAAGGAGGAGACAAAAAAAAATCCAGTGCACATATAAGATAATGATATAAACCATGTACACATACTCCAAGGCTTGGTTCAAACCTGCTACTAAGAGTTCTCAATACCTGGGAGCATAGAAGGAACAACCCCACCGTCATCATGGGCTCAATTCTTACCAGTGACAAACCCATTCAGAACAAGGCTGGGTTAGAGCCCATCTCTGGCATTGAGGAAAACTCCAGAGCACCATGAAACGAGTCTGGCCTGAATGTCTCTGAAAATCAGAGCACTTAGAACATGCAAGTGTAGTAGCAAGAAGTGTACACAGCCTCTAGCAACAGCCACGAGGTAAATGTCTGGGTGCCAAGAATCTGTGCTCAAAATCCAGCCACATCTTAACTTTTTGGTGGCATCTTACAGTATATGTTTATCTGGTGTGTGAGTCAATACATCTGGATCCACTGCTCCTGGATATGGTTTAAAAAGAAGATTTTGCTAGCACAAACAAAGGATACACAAATTAATGGGTCTTTTTTATCATGTATTTCTTTGATTCTATTAAGAAAATTTGTATGAACTTACAGTGGTAACATCAATTGAAAATTAAACAATAGACATTATTAAACATAGTTTTATTTCCCGTTCCTGTTTCTTAGTTATCCTGCCAAATTTTGTCCCTGCGCAATCTTTTTCATTTTTTGAAGTGTTTCTTCTAGTCTGTCACTGTATAAAAAATTCACACAAACAGGAACAAACTGACTGCCAGACCAGGAGAAACAGTGAAATTGAAAAATAGGAAGCACTGTCAAACATGAAATGAAAACAATCTGGGAAACCAGAAAAAATACTTTTTCTCATCTACTTATAATTATTTTTGAAAAAACATAGCACAAAATATTTCATTTAAAATGTGATGTTGCAACACTCTTCAGTTTAAAACACTGCCTGTTTCACTTGCTGCCCTACAAACTGCGAGCTTTTTTTCAAAATAGCTCAGGAATGCCATGACAGAAACTCTCATCGATGGAATTTATGTGTAACATACCAAAGTTTCCCTTGAGCTACAGGTTCTTCGAACTGACTATCAAAAATTCTCAACTTCCCACTAGCTCAATGCACCAAGTTTGCTATAATTTCTGAATTAAGGGAAGCCAACTAGAGTTAATGAGCACACTCAGGATATCTCCTTTTTCCCTTCTCAAGACCTCCTTGGCAGCATTGATTTGTGCAGGTCGTAGAAATTTCTGCACTCCTGCATGCCACAATGTTATGTCTGACCAAAAGCAAGGCTTCTGCCCCAGGCAGGGCCATGGAGACAAAGCTCAGGGAAATGCCACCTCCCTGGTGGGCAGCCCTGCGGGCAGGATGAGCTCCCTGCCTCCCAGCAGCACCGCAGCCTCCAGCCACGCACTGAGACCACTGCTGAGCACAGCTGGAGGCCAGACCCAAGGCATCTGCCAAGAGCTGCATTTGGCACATGCTGTGGAGAAGTTCAGAGGGGCTGCAGCGGCTTGCAGCACAAATGTGGAAAAATATGCACTTATACATAATGTGCCAGGGCAGAGATCACATGCCAGTGTCTTCAAATGAGATGAGGAACACGATGGCTGGCACGTAGGCAGCACTGCTGAGAATAGCTTTTGAAAGGGACATCTGCTAACAGAGCATACTCATCCTAAACTGAAATATACAGGGAAGCTGTACCACAGGCAGAAGTCACCTGATCCAACTCTTTGCTCCAAACATCTTCTGCCATCTCTGCCTTCCCAGCAAACAAAGCACAGGACGTTGTCACAGGCCCTTCAGTTGGACATGTTTTCCTATACCGATGTTCACCTCACCCTTCTGCTCCTTTGCTCATGACTGGTTCATAATTTAATTTTCTTTAGATAAGGAGGTGAAGGTAAACATGCTCTGAACTCTGATTTGCATTATCATTACTTTGTTCTAAAATTTATCAGCAAATCAAATGTGATTGACATGGTACCATCACCCTGGTTATAAAACAAGCAGCTGCAGCCCTACAGTAGCTACCACATGATGTCACTTTCTGGGTAAGGAGGACTGGCAGAGTATTGAAGCTTCCCCCACTGTCCACTTTGTCTTACAATAAAGTGCTCTGCCTTCTTTTCCATCTTTTGAGACAATACACAGTGCTCTTCAGTTTCCAATTAAGTAAAAGGCTGAAGACCTGTACAGCTGCATATGCTTATTTTTACAGTGTCTGAGATGAACAGCATATATTTATATTTGCAGCATGACTGTATGTGCCAGCATACTATTTTTGTTAACTCTTCATTGGTTGTATTCTTTCTTGCAGGTTTTGAGGTGTTGACATGTACTAGGAAGGTATTGTTGAAATCTGAGTGTAAGTAGGACACAACAAACCTTTGCAGCAACATTTGGAATACCTTTTTTTCTTACTGTTCAAGTTGGCTATCTTTCTGGATTCTGTAAATACAGGACTCCAACTCTGGCTTAATGCATATCTACTGATCCTCAGCTACATTTGGGTTTCCTGACATCAAAGTTGTTTATTCAGGGACTTAAGATCTGTCTCAACTGTAAACAGTATGGAGCAGGAACATGGTTCTTCTGACATGTTTATACAGCACATAGCATAGCAGGATCCAAACTGTAATCACAGACTTGATATTATTGTAGTATAAATAGTGCTTTAATGTATAGAGTCATCCAACAAAGCTAGAAATTAATTTTTTTCTCAATATCTGAGCAGCAGTAGTTTAACTGAGCTAATTCTCACACCTCAAGGACTATACAAGTGTTTGTGTCTGCAGTACTTGGGTCTGCCCTTTGCTAGAACTCTGCTACTGAGACTCCCTTGTACCAAAGGTAAAAGAAAGAAAATGAGAGACAGGGAAGGAGGAAAAAGCTGACAAGTCCCCTTTATTCCCAGCATTATCCAGATAACCATACCTGTAGCTGCTTCATCTGGTGCAGCTGCAGCCGCAGATCCGACACGTTACGTTTCATCCCGTGCAGGCTGACCTGCATTGCTGGGGCTCCAGGGGGGTGATGGATGATAGCTGACTCCACAGCTCCCACTGCATTCTTCCCCCCAGATATGGTGGCAGCACCTGCAAAAAGCAGCAGTACAGGTTGAGTTCACAGCAGAGAAGGTGCAAATGTGATCCCTCCTCTGCCCACTGAATCCACAGGTATTTCACACAGGTGGATGAGAAAAGCAAATGATGGATGCCAGCGCTCAGAATTAGCAGGGACTGGCACCTCCTTACCCAATTGATATATAGTTTTGTTAAGCCAAGTCTCATAAGCTCTTAGACATTTATATTACACCTAAAATAGCTCAGCTACTTTAAAAACCATAAAATTAGTAAAATAGCTTTTGTAGTAATGTTAAAAAACCAAAAAATTAATAAAAAGCAAAATAACAAAACTTTACAATAAAAAAAACAAGCCAAGTGCAAAATGTTCTTGGTCCCAGTAAAACACCTCACAAAAGCAATTAGTTTTCTTGTTCTCTTCTTTTTCTAGTAAATGGCTTAAGCAATACTTTTTAGCTCTTGTCCAATTAGCTATCCTTAAGTTTCAAATAAAGTCCCTCAAATCCTATAAAGTGTCTTTTTACCTGATTTAAAAAAAAAGACTTCTAAGCTTTTTTCTTTTTTAAAAACCCAAAAAATAGTTTTGTCATTCTGTGAACAAAAAGCACATTCCTATACAATATATTTTGAAGGAAAGCTGCACAGTATCAGAGTCTATCTGTGCTGCAACCTCAGTTCTACCAGAGCACTGCATTACTCCAGTACTGCTTTCTACCACACGTAGTGGAGAGGTGATAATAAATTATAACTTATATAACAGATTACACAAAACAGCAACAAATCAAATTGGTTCTGAAAGTAACTTCGGGACTGTCCTCCCAGGAGATTGATGCAAATTCATTCATTGGACTCCTGAAGTACATATTTGTTGATTAATCATCACAGGAGATGGATTCAGTCAAGCTGCCAAATATGGGAAAAGATTTCTATAGAAAATCTTGCTTCACTGCTTAACACACACAATTGCATTATTTCTAGCAGGTATCTCCAGCAGCAACCCTATAAAACCAGAGGAATTAAATGATGGTGTGCCAGAGGCTCTCCAGCCATGTTGTATCCACCCACTCCCTTTTAGTCTGTCAGAAAGGAATAGAGCATAACACAAGGAAATGAGCCGAGCCACACTCTGAAAATAATGACTGTTGTCCTCACAAAACTTTCTTTCTTAAAGAATGCTGTTCTTCTACACAGGAACAATGCCAAGCTTGTTCTTTTCAGTCTCAAGTACCTGGGAAGAAGCTCTATTTAGAGAGAACAAGCAAATTCCAGCTCATCAGCGAATAGAAATGTCAGCTCCTTCTCACAATTTGCACTTATATACACATACTCTTCAAGTTTTTTTCCAAATGTGTCCCCTTCCCCCGCAGCAGACGAAATGACAAACTATCAGTATGACAAACTTCATTTTTTAGGTCCAGTACTTCATAGTCCTGCAAACTCTTCTCATCACACTGCCAAATCCACCTTATTCCTTGTTCCCAAAGGGCACAGATGGCTGCTGCTCCCTGAACTACAGCATTAACTGGCCTTCACTACAAGAAAGACATTGAAAGGTGAACCATGTCCAGAGAAGGGCAACAAAACTGGTGAAGGGTCTGGAGCACAAGTCTAATGAGTAACAGCTGAGGGAGTCTGGAAAAAAGGAGTCTCAAGGTCCTCATTGCTCTCTACAGTTGCCTGAAAGGGGGTTGGAAGGAGGTGGGAGTTGGTCTCTTCTCCGAGGCAACACAAAATAGAACAAAAATAAATGGCTTAAAGTTACAGCCAGGGAGATTTAATATTAGGAAAAATTTCTTCACCAAAAGGGTCATCAAGCATTGGAAGAGGCTGCACAGGGAAGTGGCTGAGTCACCATCCCTGAAGGTATTTAAAAGATGTGTAGATGTGGTGTTTAGGGACCCGGCCTGGTGATGGACTTGGCAGTGTTAGGTTAATGCCTCGACTGGATGATCTAGAAGGTCTTTTCCAACCTAAATAATTCCATGATTCCAGTCTGTGATTAGGTCATTCTCTACTTCAATTTCACCCTTCCCTATGATTAAAAAAAAGAAATCTGAAGAAACCAAAAATAGCTCATCAATGGATTTACACAGGGATTTTGGTCATCATCTGTTCCCACAAGCACACATTCTATCAAGTTTAATGAAATCAAACAAAAACCAGTGTTGTGAGCTTTGCCTGCTGAAGGCAAATTTTCAGTGCACTAAAGAGCATGACATATCTTCTGACTGGAATGAGTACAACTCCCAGAGTGGGAAGTTCTCTCCCCATGCTCTCATCCCTCCTAGTCTTTTGAACTATTCCTCCAAATGTGCCTGAGTACAGCTCAGCATAGCAACACAGTTATTCCTTTTCCAACAGGAATGGATACCTCAAATACAACCTTTGGAAAATTCATCTGGGAGAAGCATTCTTAAAGGATGGAAATCACACCAGCCTATTTTTATTTTAAAAAGAAGGTTTTTAAGGATCATGTTTGTTACTTTACCTTAATTTGCAATTCTGCTCAATAAAAGCACAGGCTGGATCCATGCTACATACAGTGTGCCATGCTATGAGCTTCTGGAGACATGCTCAGACAAAAAGCTCTTCTGGCTTGGTGCAGGCTATTGTAATGCCATACCATCCCTGAACCTGCTCCAGCTAGATCTGCTTGGTGCTTCAACAAAAGCACTCATCATTACACTGCTGAGCAAGCTGCTGCACATTTTTGCTATACTCCAGTATGATTCAATGGTCTCTTGACTTTCAAAGAGCTCCTTAACAGAAAGCAACACTCAAGAAATAAACAGTCCTTGTTCACTGCCATTATGTACCCACTCCATGCTTTGGTCTAATGTATGCTCATACTTATCTGTCTACATGTACACTGCAGTTTCTCCTACAGTCAAGCATCTACTTCCCTCCCACGCACAATTTTTTGCCTTTTTTGTTTAAAAGAACGGTATTTAGTTCATAAACCTTACAGACAGAAACCACCAGAGAGTCTGAAAAATGTGGATAAGCCTCCAAGAGTTCTGATCCCTAGCCACAAATCCAGACTATTTTTGAAAGCACACCTACCTTTCTGCTGTTCTTTGCCTCGAGCAAAAGCTCCAAAGCCTCAGCCCCTGACCCTGTGATGAGGCAGCCAAGGCATGAATCAGACCCCACCAGTCCCTCCCCCCATGCTGGACCCCAGTCAATTCACATATTTTCTCAGGAAGGGGTGCCTGCTTTCCTTTTAGTGTGGATGGACTGTGATCTGCTTCTGTAAGCAATAAATGTCTCCAACTCCCTACAAAGCAGCCCTCCTCCTCACTGCTGCCTCAGCCACCTCTTTTCACCATTAGGTGCTCTTGGCTGCCACAGTGTCCCTGCTGCAGAGTGTGCTCAGAGCCTGGGAAACTGGGCAGTGGGGCTGCTGACTCCAGCAGGGGTGAGACACAAGACACTGAGTGAGCCATAACCATCAGCAGCTGATTCCTCACATATTCATATTTTCATCAAGAAAGAATAAAAGGGCAGCTGAATGAGGGGCTGCTTCATCTAGGGAGTGTAGCTCACTTTTGGAAATAGTCCCAGGCTGTAGCTTTGTGATTAAATGTGAGGCCAGATGGATTAAAGGGAAAGAAACAGCACTGGCTCTTGGGTTTTTAAATAAACTCCTTCTTGAGCTAGGTAAGGGAAATTCAACCTCCTACCATAATTTCCTATTACTTTGGACAAATTAAAAAAGTTAACTTTTCACAAAGGCTAATGAATTAAGCTGCCATTTTAGAGTACAAAGAGAACTGAAGTGCAGAAAGAGGAAAGGTTTGCTGTGTGCTGAGGGGATAAGGAACACAACTTTACTCCATGACACTTGACCTTTGCTATGGTTGCAAAGACACTGCCCTCCTTCTGTTTTCCAGTTGTTTTTTTTTCCTAAAATGCCAAGATTTTATTTTGAAGCAGGTTGGCACAAAAGGCCTTTAGAAGACACCCAGATTTTTTTTTTTTTGCACAAATAACTAATCTAATTAAAGAGACACAATATTTTCAAGCATTATTTGGGGAGATGTGACTGTTACTAGATGGCACTAAATCAGCCTCAAAATAATAAAATATTCTATACATACATTAGTGTGCAACTTCACCTCATTGATCCAAAATGAATTCAGTATCATATTTTGTCTGCAAATGCTGACAGAGTTCTAAGACTAGCATGATCTGTCTTTGAATCTGAGATAAGCAAGCAGATATGGACAATGATTTAATTCAGAGGTCATCACAGCAAGAGTCATGCATGTAAGAAGGGCACACAGATATATATACACAGGCGACAAAGACAGTACACAAAGAATGAGGAATCAAATGTGAGCCCTACATTTGTAATACTTCTCCCTGCTGCCATCTTCCTCTTATATTTGTATTGCCATTTTCTGTTAGTGCAGAAAATTGCACTCCCTGATCCCCTTCTTACATAATACTGAAATATCTTCCTTCCTCTTCTAACAAGGCAGCAACTAGCAAAAAGCTAATGCTTTTTTTGGTAATCCATGAAACAACTGATCCCAATTTAATAAATGAATCCAGGATTTAGTCCTGGATTCATTTATTGAGATCAATCAATCTCCAGTTGATGAACAGAAATATGACAGAAAAGAGAGTATGTAAGTATTTCTCAGGGTATTTTTTTAGTAATCTCATGGTGACTCTTACTAGTACGGTTTGGTTTTAGAATCATGAGTTGTTTCTAAATCAAGAGTTCCTTGATGCCATGATGGCGTTTCAGGAACTGAAGATCTTTATAAGGATTCAGTCATGGAATTTCTCCTAACATCAGCAGAAGAGACTTAGCCAGTCTGTGGAGGGTTACTGCTCTTTGAACCCATCCCCCATGAAAGAACTCAGCCTAAAGCAATAAAAGATAAGAAATGCAGACAAGCATTGTCATTCCAGACACATCTTCATCAGTGAAAAAGCTGTGTTTCTTCAGAGTCCTTAATATTTGGGGCTAAAGAAGTCAATGGCTTCTACAAACCAGCACAGCAAAAGCAAAATAAATACAGTTTGGTTCACATCACATACCAAACAAAGTGCTCACAATCTAGCTATACAGAGTTATCTAGGGTTTAGAATTTTTGGTTTCTTTCCCATCCCTAGGGATGTAGTCTATTTTTTGCACAAAAGTCTCCTGTCATTGGAACACATACAATAAAATACAATGTTGGTTCAACACTGATGAGACAATATTATCTTGCGCAGATGTTTTATTTCTTAGAATGGGAAGCAATTCACATTTTTGCTTATCAAAGCTCTAGAAAGGACTGTTCAATCAACATTTTATACCACTTTGTCTTTCAAATAGTCTTTGAAATTGCTAAAACTGATATCTGAGTGCACAGTTGTCAAGTGGAATTGTAAAGTGAGAGAGTCACTGCCTAAATGGCTATACATAATAAAGACTGGGGTGAATTGAAGAACAAAACAGCGGTCAGCAGAAGTGTGCCTAGCTTCTGTTTGAACCCAAGCATATTTACAAAAAAGAGAAACATTCTATTCTGGCAGATTGCCTAATTTTCAAGTAAGCCAAACTGCATTGACTCATTGGACCATGTCCTGAGCAATTCCAGGCACAAAAGCGGGAAAATATTCCATTATACAAGACTGTTCTTTTACACAGCAGTCTTCAGTAATAGCTGTTGTATACTGGAGTCACTGCACCTTGTTTCCTTACCTGCTACAATTTAATTTTGGGGCTGAGTCACGTTGGAAGGACAGGATATAGGGACGCAGGCGCTGGCATTACCACCATACTTTACAGCACTGCTAGGGATCCTTGCAGACTGCTGGCTGCTCCCACTGTCCTATCCCCTTCTCTCTCTAGATGAGAAAGGCATCTACAGCACAAGCTGAATGCTGGAATCCTTACTCATATACTGGATAGGCACATGGCCATGTGACAAAGCCAATGTCTCTGTCAGTAAGTGACAGAGGATGATCTGGCCTTTGACAGTAAATTAAGTCCCCACCCTCCATCTCCCCCACCATGGCTGCACATGCAGCTGTTAGATGCAATATTGTCATTTCAGGGACGTGTCAGTCATATGATAAGGTAGTGAGTGAGGAGCATTTGGGAACAACAGCGCCAGGAAATGGCCCCTGGTCAGATGAACCACACTATTCTGGTAGGCTGGGCATGACTTTCCAGGGAATCTCTGCCTTTGCTTTATGTAAGGCTGCTTCCCCAATGAATATTGTCCCACTTCTCATTTAAGTGAGTGCACATTTACACATGCACACACAAACCACAACATAATTCAGGTTTAAAGGGACCTCTGGAGGTCCAAGATCCCACTCAAAGCAGCACCCACTCGGATCAGGTCCTCCGAGTGCCCCTCACCTGTCAGAACCACAGGGAAAGCAGAGAGGCTGCTGTTTGCAATGCACTGCAAAGAGGGACACAAGGCACTGCATGTGCTGGCTGTGAGAGTTTCATAAGTGCATTATATGAGGTGAGGCCTGTGCAAGTGGGAAATGCCATAAATTCTCAGTCTGTATGACACTGCAATAGGGAAAAATCTGAAGAGCATCTTGCAGCTGTTTTGAATAATGACAGACTTTTCACTACATTGTCTGAAACTGAAAAATTACAACTTATTTCTTCAAAGCTTTAAGTAATCCTCTCCCCATCCAGGAAGGGAAGAGTTGGAACAGCACCAGAGAGTGGCTTGGGAGTAAAGCTTCAGTACCAGGACTTTAGCTCTTTCTCTCTTCCATGTGGTTGATAGTTTCCAGGTCTAGTTTGTTTTCTGTCAATTAGGAGGACACAGTGCAATTCCAGACAAACAGGAATCCTGAACGTGAGCTAACAGCTCCAACAGAAAGGCTAGTTAGGAGCATAATAGGTTTGCTAATAAATGTGTGTGGTTTACTACCATCCGGGCACAGACCTCCCCGTGGGAGCAGCACCACCAGGAAGCAGAGGACTGCCTGGATTTGCATTCAGTGCATGACAAAGGTGAAGAGGAGGCACATAAGCACACCAATACCCTGCGGACCTCTCCAGCAGCAGCCCCTACACAAAGAACTTTAACCACATGGAAATCTTCTTTGTCAACAGTTTTAACTCAATCTTTTGCACACTAAAAGGGGATACTAAAGCAAGACCGGCTCTTACTGGCTCTTAATTGGTGCTTGCTCAGAAAGGTTTAAATGCACACTAATAATTAGGAACAGATCAATGTGGCTTAATTAGGGAAAGTGCTGTCTTGCTGACTGCTAGTTTCTTGGTGTCATTACATCAGTAGTATCCTAGTGACAGATGGACCTTAGAAAAAGTTCAGGTTACAAGAAAAGGAACTAAATATTTAGTCTTCTATAGCAATCTGGACACATCTAGGGTTAATGACAGATATACATACATCCTATAGACAGGATGAGTCACTGGAAAATTCACCAGATGCAGAGGCTCTGCATCTCATTTAAACCATTCAGCACAGGTGGGAAATTCATTCCAAATACCATCTCAACCTGTCAGAAATTCCTCTCTTAAAGATGTGATCGACTCCCATATCCTGCACTTAAACTTCAGTTCTGACAGTACAGCCATGGAAATTTAAGTAAATTTGACATTTCCATAAGCTGGGATGTTTGTAATGTTAGAGCTATTCATAGACCTGAAAAAGCTGTAAATTAAAAGTGAATTATCTTACCTGCAGTGTCGGCGCTGCTCTTGCTGGACACAATTTTCATTATCTTCTCACTAAATAATAACAAGAAAAATTGTAATTTTAGTTTACTAACTATTAAAACTGTAGTGAAGTTTATATTCACCAAATTTAATGGCCTTAAAACATATATATTTTTTAATTTAAATCACCAGTAATTTGTCAGTCATCAGTAATTTTTTTAAAATCACCTTTTAGTAGAAGTTAAGCAATGAATGGAGTATAAGCAGCAGAAAGCACAGAGATGTAGCTACATTAATTCTTTTTACCACAAAGAAGAGTAATGCAGTTAATTTCATCTTTCATTTGGCATATTCTTCCTCTCTGCCTAGCATTCTCATGGAGATGATAAAGAAACTTAAAAATGATTGAGCATTCAGGATTTTTTTTACTATTACATTCAAATATATTTTTGTTGATTGAGTACTAAAATCATTACAGATGAATTCTGTTTTTACCTAGAAGAATCTTTGCTATTACTTGTATTTGGCCCTTTTAAAAGCGCAGACTGAACAAGACCAGTTAAACTGGCAATCTGTTTCTCCATGGCTTGTATCCTCTCTCTGTAAGACAAGAGAACCGTTTGTTAAAGCCAGATATATTTGCTTTCAGACTTGTTTTTCTAGGTGAATGATTACCACAGGATTGGAAAGACACTACAGAGTTTGTGCAAAGGCCCTTGGGTACAGTTTGCAAATACCTTATTGCAGCAGCTTACCACATCTCAGTTTGGACAGTTTTTGCATCGTAACAGACAATTTAAAAAAATCTGCTTAGTTAAAAAGCACAAAACAAACAACCAAGTAATAAACTTCTAATGACCTCACAAGACAGGCACCTAAAACACTTTGTTAATATCACTTGGAACTAGTGAAAAAGTCTTTTTCAGCATTACATGCACTTTCTCTTTTTACCTACACTGGGCCAATCGTTTTGTCTGTACTTAAGGTTTCAGGATTAAAGACTTTACACTTCTTCTTGTTACTATTTTTACTTTCCCCAGACCCAGAATTTTTGTCTGGGAAGCATTTAATCTGCCCAAGCTGATGACTTTCCAGTCCAAATCCTTTCCACCTGACATCACAACTGTCTGCTTTGAAAAGGACAGAAATGTGACAGAGAGGCACAGGACACCAAATGCAGACTGTACAGAAATGTTATAATAAAACAGATTTTCTTTTGTGCACATATCCCAAGAAATTCCCAAAAAGCAGAGGAAAAAAAATGTAGAACTACAGTAAGTATAATCAGTTTTCCATAGGAACCAAAGGTCACTAAACATGAACAATAACTTTTTTTTTTTTGATGTGATGGCTAACATTTGTGTGTTTATCTGTTTGCATAAATCCATATATTAGTCAGGTACCAGGGGACTTCCTCAGTCAGCTCCAAACCAGCCTTTTGCTCTCACAGGTACCTCCTTGTACATGCCAGTATGTCAATGACACCCCACAACATAGACACACATCAGTATGACACCTTCTGCAAAGGCATCCCTCTAGTAGAGCAGTTAAGTGTGTGGGGAGACTTGCAGGAGGAAATTCTAACAGCAGGCTGTGGCTTTGGAAGATGACTGGGAAGAAAACTTCTCAAAAACCAGCAGGGACTGAGGAGAGAAGATGGGACACACGAACTCAGACGTTCAATCAGCATGCTGCACGGCCCATCCATCACCACAGCAGCATTCTGTGCACACAGGAGCAGCCCTACTCTGGCCACCCCAGCTCCAGTTGCAGTTTGGTGGCCAAAGCAATAGCACCAATCAATAAGAGTCATATAAACTCAAATGCAAGTACCAATAACAGCCAAAAGCAAGCTGACATGATAAAAAGCAAGTAACCAGCCCTGCTTGCAGCCAGACAGATTGTCCAGGCTAATTATTTCATTCACATTCAGGGAATGAATGAGGTTTCCTGGGATAGCACGTAGATACCATAGCCAGGAGAGACTCAGAGACACCCAGAGGTTGAGAAAGCAGGGCAGCAAAACAAGCAATGAGATGCTAACAGACACAAGCAGGGAAGGAGAGAGTGCTCAGTCAGTCCCCAGCCAGCAGACGTGTTCTTACTGCGATTTAATGCAGTGCACGCATCTTACTGCTCTGTCCTCATGTTGAAAGGTATTTTGAAGGGTGATGAGAAGACTAGTGAATCTGACTCAATTCATTTCAAACCAAGAAATACGTTACAGAATTTCCACTATTACAAGTTTTAAAATAAGAAACTGGTGCAGGCTACAGTAACCTTTGGAACAAAAACAAGTACTAAAACCCAGGGATAAATACACTCTAACAAACTTTAATGCAGCATTTTTGACACTTAATAATGAAAACATTTTTTTCCCCCAGATAACCATCACAAAACCTTCCTGGAACTAAGCTCAACTGGAAGTCTATCTGTTTTACCAATCCATAAATATGATGGTTTTTTTCATCCCACATTAGATAATCTGGAAACAATTTTCTGCTTCAAAAGATATTATGGCAACACAAAGCTGATCTTGTCCTTTGCCATGAAATCTAGGAAAGTATGTTGTTAAGAGGGAGAGGGATGTTCCAAGATAGGAGATGATGAAAAACGAATGAAATACTGGAATCAATTGCACAGAACACATTATTTTTCATATGGTAAAAGCATTAAGAATGTGAAGAATCTACATGTGCTCTGGAGTTACTCTGCTAGAAACCAGGCAGATTTTTCCTGTAATAATTCCACTGTAACACCCAGACTTGTTATGGCCATTAGCATCAAACATTTCAAAAACAGGTGTCTGAAAGGTGCCTTTCAGGCATTAAATAAAACAACCTGATCTTTGGAGGCGGTTGGACTGAAGGTGTTGGGAGGCAGCTGGTTCCAGCATGGGCAGGGAGGGATGCAGATGGCCTGCTGGTGGGGCTGATGTGGCTGGAGGGCTGGTGGACCACTTCTGTCACCACAAGGCCCCAGAGGAGCACGGACAGGATCTGCAGTGGACCCCTTTGCCTCCAACTTCCTTGTGAAGGGCTGGAGCAGACTCTGCTCCAGGAGGGAGAAAAAAAATGCTTTCCTCCGGCTGTGCAAGGGTCTATCAGGGATACCAGCACTGCCATGACAAAAACTGATTTTTGATACTCAGCATTGTTTTCTACCCCCCACCATGCTCACTGCTGTGGAGAGGGGAGGTGGGACCAACCTGTCTCAGCAGCTCTGCCTGCACAGGGCAGGCCAGAGTCCCATGGATGGGGCAGACAGGGTGGTCCCATGGATGGCGCAGGCTCCAGTGACACGGGGCAGGCTGGGATGTGGAGCACTGGGACAGAGGGCAGACAGAGAACAACGTGGTGCCTCTGCTTGCTGCCACCAGAAGGGTGGGAGCCCAAGAAGAGCCAACCCGTCTCTGCTCCCAGATTAATTTCCCAGATAAAGCTTCATCTCTCCACCACCCAGGAAGAGCAGGGAGGGTCCCTTTTACAGCAGTTGGGAAAGAAATGGCCATTTTATCAGCCTGAGCACAGAAAGGCATTGTTTCACATTGTTTTCCCGTGAATGCTGGGAGAGTCAGAGGTGGCAGCATGGTGGGGGAGGAAAGGAGAGCACAAGGTCGGAAGCGACGCCCAGCAGAACTCTGTCAGACTTGGCGTTGGCTTCTCATGACCCTGGCCAGGAAGGCAGGGACAGGCCACTTGCCAGCCCTCTTCTCCCCAGCAGCCTGACCCACAGCTCTGGCTCTAGGTATGCTCAGGAACTGGGGCCTTGCCTTAACATCTCCTTCCCCAAATTCAGCAGAACCAAAGCAAGCCCGTGCTCCTCTGGGGACCGTGCACTGATATGTCAGATTTTGGATTTCTTCCTTACAGCTTCACTGATCTTTCATGCAAGTCCTTCTATTGCAGTTAACTGGAAGTAATTCCAAGAAGGGGTACAGCATATTGCTGAATTGGTATCCACAGCAATGCTATTTAAGTGTGACATGCTACTTGCATGTTACTTCCCTTTCCTGGGGACATCTTTAATATTCATATCACTGAGAAAATACTTTTGTATACACACAGAATAAAACTGGTCTGTGTAACTGTTCATTCACGTTCCTGTCCAACCCCAGGCAGTGCAGCACATCACCCACAGCAGATGTACTCAAACACCAAATCTGCACCATGAACTACCTGGCACACCTTCCTGGAGAAAAAAATTTTCTGTGACTTCTTATTTTAAAGTTAAGCTCCAAATGAAGCAATGAAAAGGGGGTCAGAGACAGAGAAATACACATTTCTTTCTATATTACTCTATGATAGAAACATTTAATTACAATTTTTTTTACCTCACTGGGAAAAGAAAGGAAACACGAGTAGGCTATTTTTCCCAATGACTTTCCCAGAATCAAGTGAAGGTATCTTAGACTTTACTGCAAATTCTCCCAGAACAGATGAGTGGGTTTATTGGAAGGGTGGGAACCAAAGATCAGCAGAATTCTTCTGTATTCTGCTTTCTTCCCATAGAAGGATTCACACAGGTGAATATGTCATTCCTCTAAGGAGAAGACTTAACTCAAACCTTCTACATCTTGAAGCTAAAGAGGAAAGGAAGCTCTGAAGCACACCAGCTATTACACTATTTGACAACTCTTATCCCAGAGCCTGCATCTCATCTTCCTACAAATAGTTCCCCTAACACAAGGAAGACAAAATACAGTTCACCTTTCCTCCACCCCTCTATTGATCATTTGACTTCAATTTTTCTGCCTGGTTATTCAACAACTTTCACAGAGGAATATGCAGTTCTGGCCTGGTGAAAAGTGTCTGAGACAGTGTATTTGTAAAGCCCCCCTTATAAAACATTCAGTGCATTGCTGATAGAGTCTCTCACTGTTCATGACTTTACAAAGTAAGGTCATTTTTCCTAATGCATAGAGAGTCCATCTGCACTTCAACATATCAAACAATAAAGTGGTTTTATGGGGGGAACAATATGCAATAATCTACACATGGCCATTACACTTTAGTCTTGAACTGCAAGTCATGAGCCAATAATGTGAGCACATTTTTTGCTCAATCCAACTGTCATCTTTTCTCCCTAGTATGGCATAAAAAGAAGAGGACAAAAGTTGTGTTCAGGCAGAAGAGAACCATAGTACACCCCAAAAACGCTTTTGGAGGAAAAGTATCCTGTAGAGTTATCTTGCTGTTTCGGAGTAGAAGCATTTATTTTATATATATTTAGCACTATCCAAAAATCTAGAATTTTGCAACATGTGTTATAAATGCAAATATTTTAAGGTAAACAGCATTTAATTTAATGCACTTTTGGATAAACAGCTTCTTTTCCAATTTATCAACATTTAAACATCTGCTTTGCCTGTAGTAACTTCCAGAAATGTCCCACAAGCTACAAAAATGAGCCATCCAAAAATATGACAGCAAATCTCTGTTTAAACAACTCATGCACACAAAAATTTACTCATTCTTCCAGCAGACCTCAGATTTAAGAGATGATGATCCTTTGAAGGTGAACTGATGTAACCTGTTATAACTTCTAATATTTTTCTGCACATGAATACTAACATCTTTTATTTCTATAAATCTCCATGAATTTGTTTCTTCTCACTGTTGTAAAAGAGCTTTATATGGGACTCTTCTGGTAAATGAATTAACTGTGAGAATTTAGTCAATCCTGTATACCACAGAAGTAGTTATCTTGGAAATAGCCAAGGTAAAACAGTTACAAGAAAGCATTTCATGAAGCAATTAAATCCCTCTCAACCCGGCCTTGAATAACTGGCTTGATGAAACTGGCTTCTGCAGTGTCAAATTAAAATGGGAAACTCCAACAGAAGAGCTCAGAAATCCCAGTGTTCATCTCTTGTAGATCCAAATCTACTGCAGTTAATGTTCCAAAGGTAATGGAACCATTTTCTTCAACAAAAGCAGGATATCTGTTTTAAGTACCCAACATTTTCTGATAAAGTACAGAGATATCCCAGTTCAGCCTTGGACTGCAAAATTGAAGAATTGAGATGAGAAGAGAGATTCATTTTTACTTCTGACATTGTCACTAACACTTTCAATCTTTCCCCTGATTTACAGTTAAACTTGCATTGTCCAGAGGTTGTGACAGTGCTACTTCCAGGAAATTTCCATAAAGTCATGACACAAGACATGCTTTCTTTGCCCTCAGCACACTCCACTAGGGATTAAAGCAACAGCAGTGCTGAGATGATGGGTTTGGTGCCTGCAGAGTCCTCCACCTGCTCCTGAATGAATCAGGATGAGGAGTCTCTTGTGCCACAGTGCAGAGATGAAAAAGACCTCTCTCCTCAGTAGCTCCAAGGCCAGGAGCTCCTCTGTCTGCCCACAGCTGACACCTCTGCCGGCAGGCTGGCTGGACACACTGCCATGTGCTTGCTGTGGCCTGGCTCTCAGGCACTTGGCATCAGCCAGTGGATAACAAACAACAGAGCAGCCTGCACCTCATTTTACCGTGCCTGGAAGAGAATGAATTCAGCCCTATCTCTACAATCCCAAAAATACTCTTTCTCACAGAAGCAAGCCCATACTGTTTATGGGGGTAAACTCCAAGTCCTACACAACAAGGCGTAGGTAGGGGATACCATTCTGTCATTAGGTACATCACCCTTCAGGTATCCATAACAACCTTGTAACAACTCAGTTCCTGATGAAGCAGGAAAAGAGCACCTCAACAGGGATAGCCCCTTGTTTAGTTTAGTATGGTTTAAACAGTGTTTACTTTCAAAGTTCATGTAATTATTATAAAGCTAAATTAAAGCTTAGAGCATTTTGTGTTTGTAGAACTCAAACCCAATTCTTAATATTGCATGCAATTTGCATTCATTCCTTTTGATATTTACAATTATTTTTAGAAAGTCACACTTCCTCAAGGTTAAAAAAAGCCGCAACCCATAAAGACAACTTTCAAAATTATTCTTTCAGTGCCACGCTGAATTTTAAGGTCATGTATTTATTTGGAAGTGCAATTATGCAAATGCTGTTTTCTTCATTGTTAATATATTCTGGGACAAGGATTAAAACACCTGGTGCAAAACTCCCTTTCAAGGAGCTGCAGAACTATCTGCGTAGTTTCTCTGTATCCATTCACAAACACCCTTGTGCAGCTCTGTGCAGCTGAGTGAACAGCTGAGATGTCCAGAAGACAGGAAATTGTACAAACATAAAAGTTTTTTATGGTGGACACATAAGGTGTCCTTCCTTATTTTCAATTCCTATAATGAACTTCGTAAAATGTTCAATATGTAGATGGACTAAATTTCTTTCAAATAATTTCCTAGATGTAATAATGGTGGCTTGAAATGAAATTTCAGATACCTGCAACTTTCTCTTGGAAACATAAAAATCCAATTTCACTGACTTTATATTGTAATATGCCCTGCCTTGTACTCTTATGTCATAACTACCAAGCTATAAGCCTGTAATTTTTGTGGGTGGCTGCTTTTCTTTATATTCTTCCATTTTTTCCCCACCAGAGGACCTCATGACCCACTTTTTTTTCTGGCCAAGCATGGTAAGCAGCAACTAATTATTGAGCAAGCTGCTTAGATAGAGGGAAAGCCTAGGGTCTATATGAAGCTCTGTATCTTCCCAGTGATTAAGGCAATCAGCAGTTACCTTTGGCCTCTGTGAGCTCAGCATTTTCCAGCTATTCATCTTCACTTCCCCTAAAGAGCTCTATAAAAGTTAACAGCACAAACAATACGCTAGAGATTAACGCAGCTCATATAAATACACAGCAACTGCTGGGCTGTGCAATGATTTTTCTCTCCCAGGGCAGGGTCTAAAGCAGGAGAAGCCTTCTCAGACCTCTGCATAAATTTGGTCCTTAAAAAGACAGGAGAGATCATTGTCATCATTGCCATCACACAAAAGTTAACAAGAGTCTGGTCACCAACTACTTGTGATGCTGGGAAAATTATCTGGAACAGTATTCATGTTTCGATTTCTTCCCTGGGACAGACTTGCTTTTCTCAGCAGTTCCCCCTCAAGGAAGATTATTGTAAACAACTGTCCTATTTTTATGCAAATTCATGTTTTACAGGAGATAAGACAGTAATGATAAATTCTTCCCATTTCCTAACACTAGATGAGAAAAACTTCACTCCATAAAGAACCAAAATTGTAATATCAGAGTGTCATTCTTAACGGGGGTGAAATATATTCCCTTATTAGCAGGAACAGAACATCATTTGTTCTTGTAACATGATCTGGCTGTCTGCAAAGAAAAATCCCAGTTAATCATTTTATTTTATTATATTTTTTCCAATGACTGAAATTTACACAAATGAAAATAACTAGAGATTCATCATGGGTTGACAATACTTTCAAATTAATAATGGATGGTGTCACATCTCCCCTAAATTACTAACTACCTTGACAGACAGCTAATAAACACTGCAGCCGGGCTCAGCAGCCTCCTACACATTACATTATCCCCCGAGTCTTAAACGACAAAGGATGCGCAGATTAGGAACGTTTCTCATTTGCATAAATTAAGCCCCAGCTCTGCCTTACCTTGTCTCCTTGTCCTTGGGCATGGTGGGTGACCCATAGCCAAAAGCCTGCTTGTCCACGGGAGAGGGCACTGCCTCGGCCATGCCTGCGAGGCCGACAGCACTCCGCGCTTTCGCGTCCACAAACACGGGCGCTCCCGGCTCCTTCTTGAAGGACTGGCGGCTGGGGGAAGACCTGTCAGGCTGGATGGTGTGGGCGGGAATGTGAGGGCCGTGGTGAGGATGAATATCGATCATTCTCATGTCAGCCACCCTGTGAGGTGAGGCTGGAGGTGTTTTAGAGCCAAGAGTGGGCAAATGGCTCTCCGGGTACTTGCGTGACTTTTGTCTGTACAAGGACTGCTCCAGCATTTCAGGCTGCATGGAGGGGGTGCAGTAAGTGCTCGATGACCTCATGGCGCTGCGATGGTAGGTCACAATGTGATCGGGGACATCGAGCGGGTGTCCGGGGTGCGGCGCGGCCACGCTCATCCTCCCCTCGTGAAACAGGTAGGGGTCACCGTACAGGCTTTCATTTCTCATCAGGGTGAGGTTTTTGTTACTCATGTCCTCATCTGGCTTCACGTCCCGTCTCTCCAAAATGGCGCTCGGGCTGGGCGATATGGAGCGCGAGGCCGGCACGCCCGACAGCCGGTCCCTGGGGATGGTGGCATTGCCCGGCACGCCCATGGGCCGGCCCCCACCATAGGGAATCCTGGATGGAGAGGGAGGCATGGAGTGGGGCACTGGGGTGGAGGGTGGAGAGCTGGGCAACGCGTGCAGAGGGTGCGTGGCAGAGCCAGGGCGGGAACCGCTTGGGCCATCTCGTCCCGTATAAGCAATTTCCCTCTGCATCTGGAAAGAAAAGGAAAAACACCTCAGATACAAAATTACTGAATGAGCAAAACATGATGTGGGTTGTCTACAGAAAATTAGGAAATAAAAACAAACTCTCCAGAAAAAATAATTTTACATCTGCATAAATAAAACACTTTGGGACCTCAGAGCCTAACAAAAATAACAACTATAAATAGCAATAAAATGGGCTGTATGTTAATGGAATATGAGAGGTTTAAAAATACTTTTACTTATGCAAATACCATCCCACCCTAATCTGATATTCACAGCTACTGAAGCTGAAATCAGGGGTTGTGGTGCCAGGTGTTCCACGCACATGTAGCCAGTGACAGACTTACAGAGTTTATTGATCAGATACATAGGCTAGAGCTCACTGATTCCAAAGCAGGATAAAAATGCTGATGCTCTGGCATCACAAACATACCTAAAGTCCTTAGACAAGAAAAAGAAATATTACAACTAATTAGCCATTTTCTTCAGCGCAGGATTTAAGCTTTTGCTAATGACTTGATGTGGTCTTTATTACACAAAAGATACACAAAGCACAGTAGAAAAACACACGCATTCATTGACAATAACACAGTCAACTTATATGAAAACAGTCTGACCCTATGTAACATGTGCCATTGCAAAGATAAGAGTGATTCAGAGGGTTTGTGGAGCACATGCTCAGAAAGTCATTGAACATTTTATCATAGTTTTGTAAGCAGCAGCAGTAAGGAATGAGCAAGCAAGGAAAAGAAAAGGGAAACTTCCAAAACAAATGTATTAGTGCTTTGTTAAGAGAGGCTTAGCAAAAATCTGCAATGGACACGAGTGCTCTTGAGAGTGTAGAACCTCACTGTGCCCAGCCATGACCTATCTGGATGGCTGAACACTGTCAACGACTGATAGGAGAAATTCTCCCTCTAGAAAGCATCATGTGCCTGCTCTGGTGCCCTTGGGGTAAGGTGGATGAACAGGGAGATGAAGAAGCCGGCTGAGGACTAACTACATAAGAAAAAAATTATTATTTCTAAAATTCATGGTGACAATTTCATCTTCCCTCTCCAACACCTTCACGGAATTGTAGAAAACTGTGTATCACCAAGCCTGACTCCACATTTCTAAAGTTACAGAGCACAAAATAATATGGATATTGCTGATCTGAAATCCACACAATTTTTCTCCCCTCTCACTCCTTGCTTTGAAAATGTGACTGGATTCATTGTAGTTACAGTGATCCATGGCAGATGAAGCCAGAGATTATTCCTGCCCCACCACAGGTTTTTCCACTGGTAAAGGAATTGCAGTGTCAGTATATAAACAATAGCTGTTCTTATCACAGCAGGTTCTGCACTCAAGAATTAGAAATGACATTCCCCAGGGCCAAAGATCAACAGTCTGGAGTATCAGGTATTAGAAAGAAGAAAGAAGATAACCTGATTGTGGCCACAGCAATAATAAATAAGTGTAACAGAACAAAGATGTGTACTGGGATGGGTCATAGATGAGCCAGACAAAAATTATGAAGTCGAACAGGAACATGGCATAATTTTTTCATTTGCACAGAGAATAAGTCTAGTCTGGAATTTTAAATAAGATATAATTAAAATATAACTAAACAGTATTAATGACTTTATAAGAGGGAATTCAACACAATTTTCTACTGGCTTGAAGAACCACTGCAACATACTAAGCTATATTGTGTGTACTGACTCTGGCCCTGGGCCAGCAGAACAAAATGACTCCTACTGACTTGAGCAGCTTTGGGATCATGTCCTCAGGGACAGGCAGATACAGATGTTTTACACCAAGAGAAGAACTCAAGAGAAAGAAAATCCTCCTAGATTTCTACTGTACAAGCTACACAATGTCCTGTTTAGTTGCTTCAAATAAAGCTACAACAAATGGAATAATATCTGTCAAAGAAACCATAGCCACTAGGACATGCTGGGTTACAGTGAGAGGAAAATTCCAATGTTACGTTGCAGAGAGGAGGAAATTTCCATGGGAAGATTTGAAAGCAATGGATTTAATTTCCCCTAACTTCTGGACTTCATATTCTTGTATATGCTCATTCATTTCTCATAAGTCAAAGCAATCTGTCTTAGAAAAATTCCTATTTTCCACCATAACACCATTTAGATGGAATACTTTAAGATGGAAAATAATTTGAATATGGGACTGAGCTATTGCTCAAAATCTTGCGTCTGAGTACTGTTGTATGTAACATTATTTACTTTTGCTTTAAAGTAGCACTTGGAGTACAGAACCTCAATCAAGGCTCCCTTGGGCTGGGCAGGGCACAATCACCCAGGAACCCAACCCCTTTCTGAGAAGTTCACCTGCTATTTTAAGCCAGGACTCAGGCCCTGAGTGGAGTGTACCAAAGGGGAGACTGGTGGAGCCAGAGAGTCCAGGGTGCCCGGGAAAGATTCACTGGGCATGTGGGCTGGGCAGGGACCTGAGCTGGTGTCCAGGAGCCAGGCAGCTTTACCCGGTGGATTACAGCCTGCCACATGGTTGGTATGTCCTGTCTTTCCACTCTTCTCCTCTCCTCCAGACTCCTTGCTAATGATAAGTTTAAAAATGTGAAGGATGGTCTTGCTTCTCATCTGTAACTCTTTGGTGTGATAGGCGCATCAAAGAGGTACAGGTGAGAATCAAGAAAAGACCATCCTTCACATTTCTCTTTTCACCACTCTCTCATATATAGGCCACTTCCTGTGCTGTTTTTCATCTTCTCTCCTCCACCACAAAACCCCCATATTGCTCAATAAAACCCCATACTCTTCTACATAGGCTGTCTTGAGCCACATGTTCCTGGACTTCGCATGACTCAGGGACAGAGAAAGAGGATATTGGGTTTATCTGAGCCTGTAAATACTGGGTGCTGTCCCACATGATTGCTCTGAGGGCAAAAGGAATATTTTTTAGTGCAAGCGCAGGATCATGTGCTTTTTGACTGCAGCCATGTCATATGTTTACCTGAGGGTGGGGATTTCTTTAGCACATAGCTCTTCCTTGTTCCTACTGCCTATAGACCTTACATCCTTGAAATGGAAACTTGTTTTACAATCCTTAGGTCAAAATATGGTAAACAGCTAGTAACCATTTCTGTATGAAACCTTTGAGGGAAAATCACATCACTGAGAATCTTTCCCTTTCTGTAGTAAAAAAGATTACATCATGTTTAAATATCTGCTGTGGAGGTTTTTGGTCAGTTGAACAAGACAAGTCTAAAAGATACAGATTTTGCTGATTTTTTTAAAACTGAGTCTCTATATGCTGAAGAGTCAATGTTCTATAAAACCAGTTATGTTCTTTATTTCAAAGCCTGTTGGCATGCTGAATAACTTGCTATATTTTGAAAATGCCTATATGCACAAAGTCAGTGAACCAGTTATCCATGCACCCAGGTGGGCAGAATGAGCCTTGCTCATGGTGGCTGCACAGAGGACAAGCAGAGCCGGTGTCTCAGCAGCCAGGGCAGGCAGAGCTGTGCCTGCATGCACCAGGGCAGTGCCAGCCAGCAGGGCAGTGCCAGCCCAGCACCGAGCCTGCTGCTGAGTCACGGGCACCGCACCGAGCCTCCCGCTCGCCGTGCAGCTGGATACCAGACACACAGCCTGACCCAAGCCTTTATCTGCTACCATCTCAACGTGAAACTCGGGCAAAGGGAAAAGCAGGCCAAGTTTCCGACCTTACAGCCCTTCCCTCCGCTCTCCTAGGCCTCCTCTACATCACCAGAGAACACAGCAACTGGCTTTGCCCCAAGATTTTCAGACTGCCAAAATATCTACACAGAGCATGTTCCCAAGACGA
Organism: Fringilla coelebs; assembly: GCF_963513975.1. Taxonomy (NCBI): domain Eukaryota; kingdom Metazoa; phylum Chordata; class Aves; order Passeriformes; family Fringillidae; genus Fringilla; species Fringilla coelebs. The sequence goes on along the minus strand of NC_140028.1, from coordinate 135,830,058 downwards.
AGGTTATCCATGCACCCTCTTGGAGACACTGGGGAGCTCCCAACAGACTCCATTAATCACCTCTCAGCCATGTGAAGCTATTATTTTTATTACTCTCCCTTTGACACCCTGCACTTCCCTGAGGAAAGTGCTCCTATGCTCCGCAAGCTGACTCACCCAACAGTAAACACAGGACACCCGCAAAGAATTTTATTGAGACCTTGCAGTCTATGATGAAAAAGCTACAGAAATACTAAGTACTGATATAATGCTGATTAATTAAACTGTAAAGAGATCTTTTATGAAAATTGCTCAACAGAAAAAAAAACCCTCTAAAAGTAAGGCCATCCTTTACTTTTGAAATTTTTTTTTCAAATATTTTAATATTTTTCAAATATTTTCATATTTGAAAAAATATTTATTAATCTTTCTAAAATAAGATAATTTACAATTAAAAATTAAGTACACTTGAAAACTGCAGAATTGGTAAATAGTTAAATGAGAATTTTAAGTATCTGTACCAAAACTATCTGTCTGAAGCCAAATAAGACATCACTGAGAGGCTGTCGCACTTGTCTCTTCTTGCTTTCTCCCAGAATGCCTTCTAGCATCTATAAATTTCCCCATTCTGTTTGGTCATTACAGAAAAAAATCATACTAGTTGCAGTTGTGGGTTCCTTCATCTGCCCAATGTCATATTTGAAAACTTCAAACACATTAGCTAATTTTTAGCTGCTTCTGATCAGAAACTTTTCAATGATATGTACTTTCAGCAGACAACGCTAATCAAGAGAGCTGAAACATTTCATAAAAGCATCAGTAAAGACAAAATTTGGAAAAAAAACACCCAGCAGATTTCAGTCAACAGAGATGTTATTTCCTATCAGACAACCCTGAGGTGCTCTAGAGCTTTGGCTTTCCAGACTCACAGATCTGGGTCAACTTGGTTGGAGTCTGATCTGGGGTAGGTTCCCCAACTCTTTCATGTTCTCTTCTGCAGGGTGGGTGCTTGGTATTTGGGGTTACCAAGCAGTGAGACATGCTGGGGTTTCAATGGCCATCACTCCTTGGCAATGCTTCCAGACTAGAAGTTTACTTGGCAATTTTGGCTAAGAATGGAGCCTCTGATGCCCAGTAAAATGATTTCAGACCATGAAACCACTGACCTTGCATGTGTTGGAACCTGGCCTCAGTTGAATCCGGCCCCACAGTACAAGGTTCTAGGAGCTGCCAGGGTTCACAATTGTTTTTCATTATGGGAACCACATGCTGGTAAAATAAAACTGATTTCAAACGTTCAAACTTCCAATGAATGGGGAAGTCCAAGACCCAGCTAGCTGTTCTTAACACGTTTCATATATTTCTATTATTTTTTCCTGTCTAATTTTCCAGAAAAGGAGTTGCAGAGCTCCTCAAGAAATCTCAACATTTATAATTATCTTCCCAGTATTAGCATGCACCTAGGTTTCAGTTCTTTCAGTCCTTTTGTACAGTTTGGCACATGCCCAGCTGTAAAAACCTCTGTATTATGGTGAAAGGAGAATTGAGACAAAAACTCAGAACATCTATGAAACAAGAACTTTCTCTTTCTAGGGTCTGATTACATATATGGTGGATATGTCAAGACAACAACTGGGTCTTTCTTCTTCCATTTATGCTCTTAATTCTATGTTTTTTTTCTTTCCCTTGATGAACAGCAATACAATCAGTCAACATAAGATGTTTGTTAGGATGAGTCTGCGATGGTTAGTGATGGTGAAATCATCCAGTCCTCTAGTTTCTATGTTCACAGATTACTTTTTATTTTGGCCAGGGTCAACTAGCTAGAAGTTGACATGAACAAAATAGGAGAAGCAGAAGGTGATGCTCACTATCTTAGAAGGCGGAATTTAGAGGACATTTTAGAGGAAAGGAGGCATTCTGACTGAGACATAATTAGGTGTTGTCACCATACTACCCAATATCACTGTGACATCCAGTCCCCATATCTTTCTCCCAGCTCTGCACAGAGATTATGACAAAAACACTATTGATACTCAAAAGCAGAATTTCTAGAGTACCATACTGTAGTTACCAATACATTGACTTGAAGCTCAGACACACCACCATTTCCCTTGCCATACCACTGAGCATCAAACACATTCTTAACATTATTTTCCCTTATTTTATACATATATGTTTAATACACACTTGTGTATGAATCCCTACAGCGATCCAAATGTTTTACCTCAAGGTATTTTACATGTCTCAGTATGTCCTTTTATATCCCTGACTACGTATAAGCTTAATTCATACCATATCCTAAAGCTCCCATGGGGAAAACAAAGAATACCTAGTTCAGTTTTTACTGAACGTAAAACAGATCCATAAAATTCTAAAGTAACCACAAAACAAATGTAATGGTAACATCAAAAATAATGTTTGATTGCTTCACCTTGCCTGTAGGTCAATGTGCATGCTGAAGATGGATCATGCAAACGAGCAGAGAGGACAGTTTGCAGACCAAATCCTACAGTCTACTCTTTTGGACATAATTTCCTCAGCTATCCGGATGCTATCCTGTGTATTTGTTTTCAGAATTTAAAATACTAGCACTCTTACTACCCTCTTAGACAACATTGCTGCCTACGGACCAATAAAACAATTTTTGATAAGATCTCTGCTTTGAAGTAATTAAAGTCACTTACTGTTTCTTAAGGAAATCCCTTGAATAGCTACAGCAGTGAGATGAACATTTGGTGCCACTTCTTCTAATGAAGCACTTTTTGTTTTCAGTCTTGAATATCAATCCTTGGTCTATGGTATATTATTTTGTATATCCATGTCTTCTGCAAAAAGGTTTTGGAACAGGAAAAATGTTCCTTTTTCCCTCTGCTCACACCAGGCCATCTTGCTTTATCCGGTCATCTAAGTAATGCTGTTTCAATAGACTGAAGTACTTTTCCACGTGACAAGCCTGCAATTTCTCCTCCCCTTTGAAATTAGTCACTAAATAACCTCCTTGGCATGTCACCCCGTCACAAACTGTGCAACACTATGTGATTCAGTCGCTCAATCATTTTTTAATGTGTGCCTATAAGATGCATAGAAAGAAACTAACATACTGGAGCGAACCACAAGAGAGACTCACAGAGGGGAAAGCCAGAAATAAAATAGTGAGTAACCTCTGTTTCAGTAACACAGTGCATTTCAAAGGCAACACTATGAGACCTATACATATTCATTCCTCAACAGGTGAAGACCTCCAACTATTTAGCAAACCCAGTAGATAGAATTCTAGAAAAAAAAATTCAGCAAAATAAACCTTAGAAGTTTTTCACCTCCTCAGATTGGTAGTGCCACTGTAGAAGGAAGCACAAACTCCTCCCGTGGAGGAGTTGTCTACTCATTAACCAGGCACCTGAGCCACTTGGATAACCTGAACTTTGGGGTCCCCATAAATCAATCCCATAGTTCTCTCTGCAGCACACCACATAAGCCATGATGATTGGTTGTTGGGTTTGATTTGTTTTTTTGTTTTGCTTTTATTGTTGTTTTTTTTTTAAGAGGAAACAATAGAAAAGGTAAATACATTTTCAAAAATTAGAGCAGAAAGGATGCTTCACTCCCTTCTATCCCCCCCCACAAAAATACCATAGAATACAGAAATTGTCTCCTTAAAAAGACAGCATTTACAGCCTAAAAGAGATGACACATATCATAAGGGAAAATCTCATGAAACAAACCCTTCCCAGTCCTGCAGTTATCATCTGCTTTGGGGGGCTGCTTCTTTTGCTCTTCGTTTGGATTTTTGTCTGATTTTGCTATTGTGCAAGTAAAAAATTGCCTGTATCATCATAAATGGCATTCAAAGGAATAAAAATACAATTTAAGCATATGTTCATGAGCTAATACTGTTGCACAGAATCAGCCCTAATGGGACATTACAGGAGCAGCATTTGTGTTCCACAGTACTGCTCTTGGTCTCAGCCACTAGTGAAGGAGGCATCATTCATTCCTGCCGTGAAATGGCAATTTGACACTAAGCATTTAAGTAACAGGAGAAAGAGCAGAGCAGAGCTCGTAGCCAAAACTAAAAATCCAGGTGTTCTACCCCTTACACCCCCAGCCCAGCATCAGAGAATCTTCCTGTTTCCTAGACAGCTGCTGTGAATTCTGATTTGTAATGTATGCCATAAATTTGTATGCCATTATGGATCTTGACTAGAACTATATAAAATTTATATATAGTGTAATATAAACAGTTTTTTCAGAAATGTAAAAAAATAATTTTTCCTTAAATGCCTACTTTTCAGTTTCATTTTCAATGTAAAATATTTTAAAACATTATTTTTATTAAATATTTGCACTAGCACTATAATAAAGTATTACTATGGCACAGAAACAATGTTAAACCTACTTATTTTTATTTCAAATTTAATCAGTCAAGGCTTGTTTCTTGCAGTGTAGGGGTAAAGCAGTATTTACCATTCAGGCATCTGGTTTATATTTGGCAGGTTTAACTAACCAGTCAAGCATCCCCTTTTAATGAATGGATGTATATACTTGACCTAGTTAGAAAGATGCTTAGGTTGGCAGACCAACCAGACTCAGAAACATCAAGGGTAAAAAAAAATCAAGCAAATTATCCTAGAACACTTTATTGCCACATGTGCTTTTCAGCAATTGCAGAGAATATTCTTCTATCCATGCTCTTCCTTACAGGCTAACAAACCTGAAGTGAGAAATTATTATGCTAACATGCAGGATAAAAAAGATGACTGTATTTTGCTAAGTTTCCCTGCAATGAATTGCAAGCTGGTAGGCTGCACATTTTCAGTAATTGGACTCTAGCATGACAAAATATATCGCAGAACATCAGAGAGGGGCATAACTAGCTCTCCATGCACATTACATGATATTCATGTATGTCTGGTGCATACAAAAAGCTTTTCATTAGATTAATGAATCTGCTTTTAATTTTAGAATATATTAGGCACAACATCATAAGTATTGCAGTTATACCATTACCAAGGCTGTAATTTAATTTGTAGGTTTTAACAATGCATACAAAAAATTCAAGCATCACTTTCCATTTCAATAACTTTATCAGAGCCCCCAAGCATTATCTAGCTTGCCATTATTGTATTATCCTATGTACAATTACTTGCCATATATTTGTTAATAAAATACTGTACAGAAAAAGAACTTCTTTTCAGTTCATGCCTCTGTGTAAACCAAGGGCATGCCCCTAAGATACACAATACCCTGTGCTTCACTGAGACCAAGCCGGAAGTTTAGGTTAATTTCAGACTTTAAAACCAATGTTAATGTCCATATTAAGGATAGGCTCAAGTCACCACAGACCTGTAATGCCAGTCACCCTCCTTTCTTCTAAATCATTGACAATTTGGCCTGTTTAACCTTTCCATCAATTTGCTCATCACATCAATTTACTTTTTGCTTGTTTCCCTCATTTTGAAGCAGAAAAAAATGTTAGAGGCTAAGCATCAGTAGAACACACAATTATAAAGCCAGAGAATACTGTGAAGTCTGCTGTGGGGTATACACATATGGCATAGACATAACTTATTGCTTGATTGTTGATCAAAGTTCTTTCTGGTCCTGGTAACAGCTCTTTTGGTTCCTATTCCTTTAATATTACTTTCATGGATGGAAATAATTAAGTAGTTAATGCCTTATAGTGTTGTAAACAACTGTTTCCTTGACAGAAAACAGGGAAGCACTTCCAGTGATTCCTGGTCACTAACTCAAGGCCTGGTTTTGTTCTCAGCACTCCAGAACAAAATTTGTGATGGAGTCAATGGGGTTTTGCTTAAATTCAACAAGTTAGTTCAGTCCAGTAGAATCCAAATGGAAAGACAGTTCACTGAGGACAGCATTTAGAGCTGAATTATAAAGGAAGCATATTTTCTTCTGTATTTGGGGGTTTGGGGTTAGGATTTTGGGTGTGGATTTGGGTTTTGAGATTTGGGGCTTTTTTTGCCAAGGAAGGTCTCACACCACCCCACCAGTCCTATCACCCGCCCAGCTTCTAATTTTGATCCAAGACACCAACAGTTTGAGATTCCAAAGACCAATCTGTGGAGCTGTCTGCAGAATCTCCCAACTCTGCTGGCTCTGATACACAAGACTGGGGAGATGAAGGCAGCTGGGGAACTGCCATCAGCATCTTTCTGCTCTCCGCTTAGGGTGACACCATGGCAAGGTCAATTTCTTCCACAAAAGGAGAGTGATGCTTAGTTTTGCCTCCAAACACTCAGCAGAGAAGAAAAAAAATGCCCTTACCTCATCCTGATCCCAGTCTCAGTTGCTTCCCCATGGCAAAAACGAGGGAGCAGAACACAGCCCCCAAGCTGCTGTCCTTCACAAAGTCACCCAGGTGACACACACCGTCATCCAACCAGGCTGTGCTGCTGCCATTGCACTCCACATGACCCTGAAAAACTCTTTCAAATTGGCCTTGACTTTTTCACATCAGCTCTCCAGCCCACTGCCCATGTTTATACCTACAAGGATGTGTGTGGTGTTTCCTTGAAGACTGAAAATCCCACAGAAGCTCATTGAATTTGAGAGGCCAAGCTAAACAAACAGGGAGGGAACAGAACAGTTCTGGCTGCCTAACACATACTGGATTTGAGATTATGTGCAGACTACACTATCTTCTCCTAAACATGCATATTGTTTGCACTCTCTCTGTTTACTGGTTCCAAAGGCATGCAGTGAAACAGATATGCCTTGGAGTAAACACAAGTACCATAAAATTCTCTTATACTTATTTCAACTCCCAGTTCTTACAACATACATGCAAACAAACAAACAAAAAGCCCTCTCATGCCACAGAGCACACTACTACTGGCTAGAATGCACCACTAGAAAGGGGACAGCAGCTTCACTGCTGGCAAAGCAGCACTCTCACTAGAACAGCTGGAGCTTGCACTGTGGACCAACCTGTGCACAAAGCCTTTGAACCAGCCCACAGATGAGCATCTGAGCTCCCAAGAGAGCAGTGCTGTCTTGTAACCCATTAACATTATGTATACACACGTACATACATGTTTTGCATAAAAGCAGTAAATTTTTGGCCTATCCTTTGGTGATGGCAGATCAGTATAATCAATATAATCTGAAATTGTTGATTTTTAGGGATTAAAAAAATTAAAGGCAAACAAAAGTGGGAAGTCATCTGCTGGAAACTCTATAAGCCTCTCAAATTTTTTTTAAGTTTACTAGAGCAAATATAGCCAACTCTCACTGGAGTTGCATGAAGAAGGTTCTGCAAAACTGAACTATTACGTCAGGTCTGCAGTCTGTCTCTCTACCCTGTAATTCAAACCTCATGCTTCCCCCTTGTTTCTGTCCTGATTTAAGCAAGGGCATTTTCCTAGCTATAGGAAAGTATCACAGCATGTATTGCAGACATATATGCATTAAGCACCTCTCAGAAAGTCAAGTAGTAATATTAATTGCTCTGGATTGAGGATTTGTCTCACCTAATGTTTCATTAAAAGAAAGTCAGCCAGACATCCTCCAGAGTCAGCTCATTCCCCTGGAGCTGGGTGGGACAAGCTGCCCTTTTGCATTCCCAACCTCTCACCACTGACTGCAGTGGGCGGCAATTTTTACACTGATCTTATAAGGATTACATTTTTTAAAAATTCTTTATAGTGAGCCTGCCCATATGTCTTTTCATTTAGCTCACTTTTTGTTCTGTTTCTCATCCTACTTTTCTCTTTTTTTCCCCCCCTTCTTTATAAGAAAGCTCAGATCCTATAACTACCAAGGACACTGACAGCTTCATTCCATCTGCTGCTTGCTGGTCCATGCAATGGACATTGCTGGGATCTGCCTTGGAGAATCCAACTTGACCTGTGGTTCCTGTTTTATTGAAGTAAAAATTAAGCATCTCTCTCCTGAAGTTGACAATAAACATTATTTATTTCTCAGCAGAGCAAAATTGAAGGCATTCATTTTCCTCTTCCTCTGTCCTACCATTAGTACTCTTATTTATGCCTGAACTTTCTAACTTTTCAAATGCAGAGAACTGAGTTTGTGGCATGAAATGTTCCCTTCTTAGTTCATAGGTAATGCAGAACTATTAATAAAAATAAGCAAGTCATATGTTGCATATCTTTTACTAACACTTAACTCATTACTTGGATTGATGACCTTAAAGATCTTTTCCCACCTAAATGACTCTGTGATTTCCTGAAACAGGGAAGAGAGGCAGGGAGTAAAGAAGTATTATGTGGGAATGTAATAGGGAATTCTCAGTAGGAGTACAGAAGAAAGGAAAAAAGACAAAACAAAAAGGGAATGAAACAGTGTGAAGGATAGAGTTTGTGAAAGATGAAAGAGAGTAATATTGGAGACGGAGTGCTGAAAAATTAATAGGGAAATAAGAAAGGGATAATAAATAAAAAAGGAAACAAAAAAAGAGACTTAAGCTGGGAAGAGAGGAATTGATGAGGAAAAGAGGAGTTAAAGAGACTACCATATGAAGAAAAAGTCAACAAAAAATTCAATGAAAGAAAGAGAAAAACAGAATAAGTGGAAAAACTTGAATGAATGCAAATTTTCTTCAATGCTATAAGATTTTGCATGAGTTTTTGTTATGACAGTGCTGTAGCCTAGCATATTAGGCATGGTAGGGAGAGGGAGAGAGCAAGAAAGGAAGGAGAAGAGGGACAGAAAGAACAGCCAACATAAATTTATTTAATTTTGTTTAATATTTTGATGCTTCATGGGTTTTTTGGCAGATGTGGTCAGAACAGGAAGGCAGTTTTTAGGAAAGAAGTGAGCAGAGCACTTCAAGTAAATGCCAGCTGGAGTGACCCACTAATGCTTGAAGACATGGGCAAAGAAGGTAAGACCATCCCTGGCCTTTGCAATCCACTCTCATATTCCAAACAAAGATACTTGAGATGCACTTTAAAGCTATAAATGGCTTTTGAAACCTAGCACTTAGTTCAGCCATTACCACTGAAGATGTAGTTAAGGCTCCAAACAGCTTCATCTCTCTCAGACAGTGCAATAAACAACAGCTCTCTACAAGTGAGGCCTGGATGCAGCATCCCTGAGATGCCCCATGGGTGCTGAGCTGGCTGCTGCCCTCTGTGCATTCTGCTTTTTAGTGGGGGACAACAGAAGTTCTGCTTTGACTGAACCAGCATCAAGTTCTGACATGTGATGGGACATGTCATGTGTGTGTACATGCACGTGTGCACACAGCCCTTCCTTCTCAGAAAACTTTTTCCCTTATCAATTCCATCGTGTTATCAATCCCCTGACCACACAGACCTAAGACCCCAAGAACACCTGCACACCAAGAGCTCTTTGGCCATCCTAATGTTCAATGGCCCTTCCCATTCCTAAACTGAGGTCATCTTTTTTCAGGTGTGAAATGAGAACAAACAAAAAAATAAGAGGAAAGCAGTATCACTCTTCTTCCCATAAAATGTGAGCTTACAACATGCCTCATCTTAAATATAGCTCAAGGAATGGGCTCTGTATTTGGACTAGCATGGTTGTACCTGTACTGAATCTGCTGTCACAGATTAAGTGCCACTGAGAAAACCTTGACAACACTCTGGCTGAACTCTGCTTGGAAGGGAATGGAGCAGAAGGCCACTTGGAGCCTGACCCAGAGCCATCCCATGAGAGCCTCCAGTCTAGCCACGCTTTAGGCAAAGTGAGCAAAAAGATGGATGAGATGCAGCACATTTTGCATTGGCCTGTCTGAAATCACAGTGCCTCTGTGTGGAAGTTTATTTCCCCAGCAGCATTTCATCATTTAAGCTATCTCCTTTCTACCAGTCTGCACCGCTTTACTGCTGATTGGCAAGACAAACAGCCAGATCACTTAACAGGCACTCATTTCTGCCTATTTATGTATTTAATTTCCTATGAACAAATGAAATGTGAGAGTTAAAAAAAATGTTTAGATTATCCAATTAAGCAGAGAGAAGTTAATAAATTTCTCATGCTTTATTTTCCTATGCTTCCTTTGTGTGCTATGCAGACAGAATGGTGAGTACGCTAAAAAACCTCTTGGCATTTCAGCCAAGATTTTTCAGGGTGTTATCACAAATGACAAAAATATAAACACACTAAAACATAACACATTTCAATCCTAAAAAGGTCAGATTTACATAATTACATCATTGGTTTGCCAATATCCACATTTATCTCATCAGTATAGCATGGCCCACCCATCCCATAAGCTATTCAGATTGTTTGGATTGAATGTATAAAAGCTGTTACTGATCTATTTTTCTAAAGTTAACATTATGACAACCCTCATAACTAGTGCAGCATTCAAACCAATTGTTGCCTTTGCTTTCAAACCAACTGCTCCTTTCTTCTGATTTTCCACTAATGCTTTTTATGGCAGAATTTTCTGAGAACAGACAGAGTCATGTAGTTCATGAAAATGCAGAAAGCATTTCCTCCTCCCTCCCCATTCTCTTTGAAGAGACGAAGGACACTGTGTACACAACATAGACAACCACCACCAATGAAGGGAGCCAAACCCTTTAGAACAATCCCTATTTCAGCATTTCCTTAGGGCACCACAGAACTGATGGGTAATCTCTTTTTTTTCCAAAAAAGGAATAGTTTCAAAGATGTACAGTTCTGGTACAGATCAGCATTTTTATTTGGTTTAAATATGCTGTATATCACATTTCTGCTATTTAAAAGAAAAATACTTTTAGTAACTGCACTCATAAATCAAAATAAATGCATGGCTTTCTGACTCCCTGCACTAACTCAGCTCTTATTTTTGTTCCATATTTGTATCTCTTCTCATTGCACTGAAGACAACTAAAACTGAACAAGTTGATATAGTTAAATGAACATAAAGAAAATGTAACTCTTGGTCTCACCTTACCAAATAACTGAGTCAAAATACAATTCCTGTTACTGATATACAAAATGGGTTAGAATGTAAATAATATAGAAGTATTATAAAACAGACCTGATAGTCAAAAGATATAGGCAGCATGTTTACACCTCCTTCTTCCAATATAAGGACACAAAAAATGAGAAAAAATAAGTTGCTGTGCTGAGCTTTGGTGTCAGCACTACTGGCAGGAGAAATGGTCATGAAAAATCTGACATTCAGTTGGATTTTGCAATGCAAGTGTCCAAGCCACACCACAGCTCACAGCCATAAGGTCAAACAGCATTAGCAGTTTTATGTCTTTTGAAATGACAGAAGTGCTACCAGGGCATCAACTAAGAGTCTTAGATCACAAACTTCTTCCTACACTGTTTGAATCCTACATTTTCTTTTCCTTTTACTTCCTTCTATCCCAAAAATATCCGAATTGGTCAGCATAGCTGAAGTAAACAATCTAGTTTACCCAAAGGTCAGGCTATCTATAGCAAATATTGAGTGATACATGGACAACACACCCATTTAGTCTTTTCACTTAGTCACATGGAGTTGAAACTTGCAATGATGTAAGAAAGACATATATTCAGACAAAAAATAATTTCAGCATCACATCATTTCTCATGGAGTCCTATTGCGTGCTGATATTTGCAACTGTCTTGCTTTTGCCAGCTGAGGCTTTTTTTAACTCCAGATATTAACCTGTATCCAAGGAAAGATATTTTTACTGCTCATATTTTCAGAAGACTGATTAGTTTTCCAGAGCCCTTATTAGAAAAAGTACAATCCAACATGGAGAAGAATCAAGATCCTTAGATGTATAACTGTGTTTTCTTAAACACCAGGTAACGGATCACTCCTCTTTGGCAAAAGGAAGATAGGGACAGAATTAATTTGCTTTAGTACTCATAAGGCTAATGACTAGTATTATACTGAAGTAAAGATTCAGTGGAAAGCACAGAATCTGAGACACAATCATGACCTAACACATTTTGGATTTGTGGAAAACTTACTGGAAAAGCTAAGGTCCTGCATAACAAGAAGAATGGCTTTTTTGAAGAAGAAATATTCTTGCTAACTTCACTTGGTTCTGGGAATTGTGGTAGCAAAATGCTCAACTTCAAAAAGTGATTTTTAACCCCCGGTCAAGTAACAGCTCATTTGGAAAGCTACCTGGAAGTCATAAAACTTGATTGGACTTTGAGTTGCATGACTCCTGCAATTCAGATAAGCTACCTGGTTTACAAAGGAGGTAAAGAAGGAGGTCACAGCCACGAGCATTTTTATCATCTATCATTGTGTTCAGGGAGCTCCAGCAACATCTGACTCTGTCAAGTATTTAGCAATTTCAAGTAAGCAGTCAAATCAGTGCAAACTGTTCTACTAAAAGCAAGGAAAGCAGGGGAAAAAAGAGCAAAACTTCTAAAGAATTGGCACAAGGAAACATTATGTAAAAAGAGGTGGAGTAAGAATAAAACCAGAAACTAGTAGACAATAAAAAATGGACTCAAATCCAATCCTTATGTTTTTATTCAGGGCAAGCTCTCACTGAAGGCAGCAAAATCTTTGCCTGAGAACCTCAGATGTATGAGAGATATAATTTCTAGTTTTAATGAAAGGCTGGAAAGACCATCACCCAAAAGAGATGATGTTGTCTGTGGGTAACTTCATCAGCTGCAGGGTAAGCTCTCAGCAAACCTCAACATGAAAGGCAGACCGGCTTGAATACAGGCCTGTTAGTGGGAAATAAAGAACCCTCCCCCTAAAAATTCCACTCTCTGGAAGTTTCCAGGTAACTGCTTTGTGATATCTACCATATGACACTCCTCTCAGACTGACTGGGAGATTATTGCTTGGGTGTGGCAGCTCGTGTTCCTTGAGCAGTTTCAGATCAAGAACATGACACTTTCTTTCAACAGCAGTTTCACATAAACTTAAAATCATCCTCATTATACGAAAATTACAGAAACCCTAAAAAGTATCTTTTAAAATGCTGGTGTAGTAATAGCATCTACAAGGTTATATTCCTTATGCATACATATATTCCTATACATACACATAACACTATTCCTAATGTTTGTGAAATAAATAAAATACACCAAAGCATAAAGCCATTATATTAAAAAAGCCACAGTGGAATATCCATCCAGCTGTTACACAGGATCTGTACCTTTAAACAAAACAGCTTTGGGCTAGAAAACATTTGAGATTAATATACTGTTTTATGTGTAGCTAAAAGAAATTATAGTTTTTTCCCTTCAATTCTATCCCTTTTCTCCCTGATTTAGGCGTTGCACAGCAGTAGGTATTGTGTATCAAAGGACACATGAATGAAAGAGAACAGGTACATTTACAGGCTTTCATCACAGACTGATTTGATACAGGTACTCCCCGGTATCTGCAGGTCTGTAGTTGCATAAGTAATTGGTAACTACTGAAAACCCACTCAAAGCAGAAGTAGTAAAATCCATATCAGTAAAAAGAAAATCCAGAACATCAGAGACTTCTTTTATAAATTTTGTTCAGATCTCAGCAAGATTTGTAACAGCAAGTAGGAAAATAACGTTTCATGTCCAATGTGTAAGTTTGAAAACAGACAGAAAATCTAAGAGTAGAGGTTGGTGGTTTAAAGAGCAATTAAATATTTATGTTTTCACACAGCTGAAGGAAGAATAAACAGTTTTCATTGTTCTGATTGAAATTTCCAGTTAATCTAAATATATAATTTTGTTTGGAAAATAAAAAGAGAAAAAAAAAAAGGAATTATATCCTTCATTATTTATAAGCATCCTCTTACCTTACATCTCCTGGTGAGTTCTGTTTCTAGATGGCTTTGGCAGGTATTTTAATTCAGAATTAGTTTCAGCAATACGTGCCATTACATCTGCTCTTTAAAATAAACTGCTTTTTCTCTTTTCGTCAGACAAAGTATGTGGCCTAAAAGAGCTGCAGCGTCTCTGCTCAAGAGATTTCATGGACACTCAAAGGCTTTCTTTCCACTGCATGAAAGTTAAATCTGAGTAAGGAAGGCATTTTTCCTGTCCCGGAAATCAGCATAACCAAAACCAATGCTGAGCTAATGAGAAATGTTTCTTCCATGTGTTCTGTTTGGCAGACACCGCGAGTCATATCGAGGAAACACGTGATGTTTATAAATACAATATGGCTTATGTTGTCATAACCTCTCAGTGACAAAAAGAGCACTAGAAAAGGCAGACAGCAAAACAGCAGGAGAGATGAGATTTGTATCATTTGGAAGGTCTCTATCAGATAATAGAGGTATTAGCAATTGCCTTTTCATTTTGTTTTTTTTTCCTTTTTCCCAAAAGGAAACAAAGTTTGAAAGTAATAGGATCAGAAAGGTAAACACAAGGCAACTTACATAAATGCTGTCCTGTAGGATACATTCACCCAATTTATTGCTTGAATTATTTTCCAATAAATACTTTTGTTCTAAATACCTCTATATAATGCAAGGAGCTCTATTTTTTTTTTTTGGCTGTAGTATGTAATAAAAAGATATTATTGTGGCAGTGTTTGCAACTTTTATGTTTATTGATGTTAAGATCATAAGCTATCCAATGAAAAGAACTTAGAGATGCTGGATGTATGTTTACAGGTACCTTAAGAACACAGAAGAATTATTCTGCTTTTATTATTTCTCTATCTTTTCTGTAAAGAAGCACTGAATTTTAGCCTCCTTGGAAGCCTTAAATTCTTGGACAGTTTAAGGGTTTCTAGTACTTGTAGGGTATTTTTAAGTTCACACATTGCATCTAGCTCTAGAGAGTTAAAATGTTGGCAGCCTGCTAACCAGTCACTTTCAAGGGGAAAATGAAAAGTTGGAGGTGTGCAATTTCAATAATAAAAGCTACTTAGCACAAGTTTACAGAACTTAACAAATGTCTGCCTTGTTTTCCTAAACAACTCATTTTAACCCCTCTCCTCTCACCCGGGCAGTGAAAACCCCCAGTGCTGTCAGGAACATTATAAACTTTTTGCCACTCTAACTCCTACAAAACGTGGAATTTCCAGGTTCTCTGCACTGCCCCAACTCAGCTCTGACTCAACTTGCCCTAATTGTTCTTTCTTGAAGAAACACTCTCAAAAAAAAAAAAAAATTCCAAAACACCTCAAAGCATACCTCAATGCAACAACAACCACAACAAGCATTCTTTGGATATTCTGACCTCACCCAGCAGAGATCTTATGCAAGTCAGACTATTAAGTAAAACCATAGTAGGTCTAGGACACTTCAAAATAAAGTGTACCTCACAGACTTTAGGGCAGGTGGATGGGAAGAAGAAGACTGCCAAGCAAAATAGCCACTAGTTTTTATGAAGTAAAAACTCCCTCCCAGTTCTCAAAATTGGCTGGTAGGTGAAGCCCAAAACCAACCACTGCATAAGCCAACATTATTAGAATCCAGCTGTGCCACCAGAAACACTGACTAGTTTCTATAACAGAGGGCGAGATTGAAACTTAAGTTTCTTTAGCCTTTAGCCACTTCAAAAAAAGAGAGTGCAGAGAATGAGGATAGAAAATATGCTGTGCACATTCAGAGGGGGAATCACCTCAGCCCAAGAGCCCAGGATGGAAAGAGCTGTGTCCATTCACTCAGCACCATATAAAACCCCAGAGCCAGTTCCTTTCAGCCATGGCCTGCCATTCAGTCTGTGCACCGTGGCTGAGTGAGCACCAGCCCGGGCCCTTCCCTTCCCTTCCCTTCCCTTCCCTTCCCTTCCCTTCCCTTCCCTTCCCTTCCCTTCCCTTCCCTTCCCTTCCCACCCATGCCAATCACAAATGGCAATTCCAAGGGCACAGAGCAGCATGGCTGTGTACATGCATTTACACTGGAATTCAGAAATGCCAGGGGGGAAAAATAGACCATCTAGACATTTGTTCATAAGACAGTATTTTGTCAGAAGAAAGTACAGTTGCAGAGACAGCTAAAAAGTGCTGATAAATGATCCAAGCCTAGGTGAAGCAATAAATGAATGAAAGGCAGCAATGAGAAGATATATTTAAAAAAAAAAAAAACCTGTTGCAGATTTACAGAGTACATTTTGGGAAAGGAAAAAAAAAAAGAAAAAGCACAAGTACAAATATTCAGTGAGACAGCACTGTGCAGCTACTTCTTTCTTAGCAGCATTCAACATGGCAGACCTGTCAAACAGACCATGCTCTTTGAGAGGAAAGGGCCAATACCAGTAAGCAAGTGAGGCACTCAGAAGGATTTCAAGAAAAACTTTCCTTTAAAGCTTGCGTGGACCCTCAGCCAACTCCCTTTTCTCAAACACAACCCCTCAGAAAAAAAGCATGAAACAAAGAAGAGCAGGAAAATTAGAATTAATAGACATGAAAGCTGAATGGTTCAATAGAAGATCTGAAAGTTACAGGTCTCACATTCTTCTTGGACATTTTAAGTCTTCTTGTCCATATGGGTAATACTTAATACTTCAAGTGTTACTGCCAATTCTTATACAGGTTTGGTAGTTAAAACAGGTGTTCAAGCTAGCAGCTAACGCTATTTTCTTAGATTATTTTGGGCCAGTTACATGGAAATTGTTATAAAGCACATGAATAGAAGCCTGAATGTCATCAAACCCAGGGATAAACATTCCAAAGGAACAAGAAGAAGACAAACAGTAGAAAAATCTGTAAAGGCAAAAATTTCCCAGTCATCAAGAAAATAAGGCTTTAACTCACAGGTGACAGGAGACAACCACACTCTGAGTATCACCATGGAAAAATATACTTACAATGACTAATTCATAATATTCTAAATACTGTTTTCAATGGTCTGACAGTCAGCTGCTTTTCTGTAGGTATTTTGAAACAGTTAAACATTATGCCAAGCACACACTCCCTCCTTCCCACTGTAGTGAATTTAGCACTCATACATCATATGAAATTGATGAATATCAATTGGCCTAATGCAAAGATATGCAAACATAAAAGGAGAGATAAGAAGCAGAGGTTTTTCCACAATCTGATGGGTTCTCTGCAATAGCAGTACATAAAATGTACAGGTTTTTCACTTAGAACCCTCACGTTTCCCCCTCTTTTACTCTGGTTTGCTAAGGAAAGAGGGATAAATAATCCATCTGGCTATTAGTGGTTTTTTCCCTGCTGAACTAACAACCTGTGAATCCCCAGGCAAATTTCAACCAGATTTAAGCAATGAGTAGAAAGACTACTATGTCCCTAATTTTGCCAAATTAGTGATTTGACGAAGATCCTACTGTACTTCTGCCAAAGAGAGAAACAGTTGCAGTATGGGCTCCAGCTTTTTAGACCCCAGAGGATGAACCCTGGAGAGTGTCATTACTTTGGGAAGAGCGTCAGTTAGGACCTGAGTACTGCTGCATAAGGAAGAACCCAACCAAAAGACACACATCGATAGAAAAACAGGTTTCAGTATTTCTGAGCTCAAGAAATCACTTGTTTCCATGCTCATAACTTTGAAGTGCAGGAGTTCATATAGATCAAAGGAAAGACTTTTTGCATGTTTCTCCACAAAGCCCCTATGAACATCCTGGCTCTGCGTTCACCTCTCAGACCAGAAAGACAAGAAATCTGCCAATGCAAAGCAAAAGCCAAATGAGAAAATAGCTCTTTTGCTGGATGCACAGAATTTCAAAATGGCATCTTTGCATTTCTGTAAAGTAAAACACAATATTCTGCCATGAAAACACCACCTCTGCAAAGGCCGTCACTGTGTCACCATTATTTTTTACTTATGGCCAAAAGATGCTAACTCAGATATCATCAGGAGATGTTGATGTGCATATCTGTTGTACAACACAGGATTTTAAAATAAGCAATTCCAATAATTGCAGTTTTTGCACAAAGGCAGCACCTGTGTTCAAAACAACTCTGCTAGGCAGCAAATGCCTGGAAAAGAGCCAAAGAAGTAATTTTTACTTTCAAATATACGTAGCTGACTACAATAGTACCTTTACATAGGCCTAGAACACACAAATAAAAGCCCCAGTATATACCTTCAGCATCCACTGTACCTGGAGCAAGAACAGTATAAGATAACTTTATAAAGCCACAGTGACAAGCATTAATGTGATAATGCACAGTGACAGTATGTCATGCCTTTGAATATGAATGAGATGTATCAGATACATCCAGTTACTGCCACAGGAATGTAACTAGAACTGAAGAATTTCAGGATGTTACAGAATACACACAAAAACTATCACATCTTCCCTTTGAAGTACATCTATTTCCTTTCTCATGTTGTGTGTGCAGCTGTGTGAAAAATTGAGTAATTAGATTTCTGACCTATCCAAAGGACCATTTTATAATTGAAGTGGATAAATAAGAGGTGGTTGAGAATAGTGCCTGTAAATAAATTATTTCAATCTTTCTAAAATATTGTGGCCTTAAACCGTTGAAACACAAGAAGTACTTACACAAAACATTAGTAATAAAGCAGGGAGACATGCTCAGAATTGATAATGAAACCAAGTAGCAAATGCACAGTTAAGGAAATCACTTCACAGGAAATTTTCTGTACAGTTGAATCAGCTTTGGAACACACATAAAAGCCACAAAGCAGGTAGGACAGTAGTGGCATTGTCTTCTGGCCCCATGGAGTTAATTTGGTTGTACTCTTTCCTGTGGACAGACCTATGGGTGGGGAGGAGATGAGGTTGTGTAATCTCACCACCACCCCTCTACTGCAACACCAGCTGCAGGTAACAGGGTGGAAGAGGTGTCCCACAGCTCCATCTCCTGCCTCTTGGCACCAAGGTGGGGGTAACAGTGCAGCAAAAGACTGACACAGTGACAGAGAGAAATCAAATGTTCCAGATGCATTCTCTGTAGTTTCCTAATACAAAACATTCACCAGAAAATACAAATATACTCATCCTTTTCCAGTGCAGGTAGAAAATTTAGGAAAAGACAAAACTATTTACACCACAATGAGTATGTATCAGAATTTCCTATCCAAAACCATAATTTACAAAGAGTTTCAGCAGACTTGAAGTGAGGTACAGTTGCTCAGCCACTGGAAACCAATCCCTGCTGAAGCTTTGCTGGGGTGTACTAACACTACGCCATACTTCACTGGAAAGGGTTTGCAAGCACAATAGGAAGCTGCAAAACTTTGAGTACCGTCTTTGTCACAAAATACATAATTAAAGGCTACATTTCGCTTCACATGCTTTACTGCATTTAAACAGGATCAAAAAATTAGTTAATGCCCAGGGCAAATAATTGGAAAAAGAGAAGCAGTTAAAACATTACAAGAAGCATTATTTATTCCCTTTTCTGTATATGTGCCATATGTATAGCCCAGATTTTCTGAATTGCTATGTACATATTACATTTCAGAGTTTAAACATTTAGTAGAAAGGCTGGAGGAAAAAAGAGTATAAATGCAGCATTAGTACTTACCCTTATATCTCCATTTACAGCTCTGGAAGTGTGATTAAATGCATGTGCAGGGTCTTTGTTGTAAACTTTAAGGAAAGATCGGTCTTGAATATTCCTGGAATTAAAGAATCAGCAATGACAACAGATGAAAGTTTTATTTACTTTGTTGCCTGAAAGTTTCAGGTAACAGACAAACATAGGAGGTCTGCAGTCGATCTATAAGAAAAACGTAAATGCCATAACTAAGACACACACAAACAAACAAAAGCCTGCTTTGATTCTCTTTCCCATGGGAAGTATGATTCTTTCACTAGAACTCCACACCCATAAAAATTAGATAGTGTTAAGTTTCTTTCAAGATCCTGCCATAGAGTGAAAACACTTTGAAGACAATAGAACTTCAACATTTACACAGCACTCAAAAAGGATTTAGTTAATATTTACATGTTTTATTGTGCAATCAGCCCACATAAATTTTTGCTATTCTAAGAAGCAAGAATATCAAAAGAAAAGCAGTCTTTCTAACTGTAATGAGGAAATTTTAATTATCAGCTTGTTCACAAAGTTGAAAAAAATCCACAAAAACTGAAAATTCTGTTGTAGATAAATTCTTCCTCTAAACTTTATCTATAATAAAGGAAGTTTTTAAAGGGAAAAAGTATTGCAAAAAAAAAATTCGCAAAAATTCTGACGTAAGCTTACACAGAAATAATTTAGATGAAAAGCCCTACAAGAATACTTTTGTTTTATTCAGACTCCACACTTTGTCTTTGATTAATTAATTTTTTAACTACGACACTTAGGAAAGAGATGACAGTTTTTCATTTTGTTTCAGGACCTACCTTCCAATAATTTTATGGCTTTGAGACTTGCCCTGAGCTCTGCTGATTTCTGGTTCACATTTAATCAGTTGCAAAGCCCCCAACCTATGCTCACTTACATCCTCTCAAAGCTGCGATTCCTTTCATTTCCCTGTAGTGATCTCTAGAGAATTTACTTACACATGTGACTGAATTCCTTTCCTCCAGGTGCAGCTACAAGTCTAGTGAACTGATCTTAATCACTTGGATTATAATTTAAAAATGAAGGGAAGGATTGTTGGGCAGGTCCAATTTCTTTCTTACAATGTCATATTACAATCAGTGATTGCTTTGAATGGGTAGCTAGTCAGAACTTGTGCTGCTGCTGTAGATGTCAAGTAGTTATTAAAGAAGCCCCGCAGCTTGAGAGACAGATCAGTGTCTTGTGTTGAAGAACTGGAGGGCTGATGAGAAGTTTAGTATTTATGAGTGTTTACTTGTAGACTGCATAGGAAAATAGCTACCTTGCGGCAAGTTCAAGTTCTTCAATTATTTACGGTAACATAAACTGTTTTCCATCTTGCAAATGTGACCCTGCACTGGGAGGCTCAGTTACCATTGCCTGCCTCGGACTTGGGACAATGCTCCACTCAATACAAAGCAAGCTCTCTCATCATCCATTCAAAAAATGGCATATTATTCATTTAAATAAATTTTATCTGCTGTCTTTTCTGTCTGGCTATGAGATGGTACCTCAAACAACTGGAGTTTTTTACAAGGCATTTTCCATTAATATTTCTTGTAGAAACATGACACTTTAAAGTAAAACATTGCTGCAAGGCAAAGCACCAAAACACTAAGCATTTGATCTCCGATATGAATGTATTTCACCTCATGTTGCTGTTCTAAGATAAACATTACTGATAACAGGTATGCACTACTGTATGTTTATTATTACTATAATTTGCATTACTGTAGCTCCCAAATGCCCTTGGCATGTTCAAGGGCCTCACTGATCTGCGTGTGCTGTGTAAACACCCCAGGAAGACAACTTTTCACCAACTTACAAGGTGAATGGGAGTCATAAAAGACAACAGTATAGCTGCAAGAAGATAAGGGAACAAAAAGAACTCAGAAGATCATAGTCTCTCCAGCCAGAGGAGCAGTAAACAAATGCTGGGACCACGGGCATGCTCCGAGTAGGCAGTGCAACAGAGAGAGTGGGAAGGAGACCAACGCAGTGGTTTTGCAGATGTCTGTGGACAACACCTTCCAAGCATGTTAGAGGGCTGCCTGAGAGAGGGGGAAGACACTTGTTTGAAAATTAAAGATATAGAATTCAAACTGGCATTATTCACCAAGTGGAAGCAGATGGCACTTGGTACTCAAGAAGAAATGAAAAGTAGCATTGAAGTGGGCTTGGAGGAGCCTTCATAATGAAGACAAGTGGTTTAATGAGATGGAGAAGATACAGTCAGAGGACAAGTAAAAATTGAATGCATGCAGAACAGTCTGCTTGTCAAACAAGGAGAATGATCTGTGTTGCTTCATTTGAATGGGTAAGAGCAAGCAAGATTACAGTAAGATTACCTATTACCTATGCCAACTGCCAAGAAAAGCCAATTATAGCAGTTGCTATTAAAAAGTTAAAAAATTACATGAGTGTTTTTTCTCTGTGTGATGGGAAATGAAAGGCTGTAAAATAGGGATGCTCTGGAGCACAAATCTGAAGCTCACACTAGACGAAGAGCCCTGAACCACTTTAAGAAAGAGACTGAACTTAAGTGGAAAGACAGGGCTTTGTCCCCAGTGATAAAAAGAAGTTAAAAAAGAAGGGGAAAAGAAAAAGATAAAAGGAAGAAGAAAAGGAAGAGGAAAAGGAAGAAAAATAAGAAGAAAAGAAAAAGAAGAAAAAGAAGAAAAAGAGGAAGAGGAAGGGGAAGGGGAAGGGGAAGGGGAAAAGGAAAAGGAAAAGGAAAAGGAAAAGGAAAAGGAAAAGGAAAAGGAAAAGGAAAAGGAAAAGGAAAAGGAAAAGGAAAAGGAAAAGGAAAAGGAAAAGGAAAAGGAAAAGGAAAAGGAAAAGGAAAAGGAAAAGGAAAAGGAAAAGGAAAAGGAAAAGGAAAAGGAAAAGGAAAAGGAAAAGGGGGGAAGGAGTATGATGGCCTAATGCAAGGCACAGAAGAACACGGAGCAGCCTCTGAGGGAGACGGAGAGCTTAAAGACCTGACTGAAACCCCTCTGTTTAAAGGAAAGAAAGCAGAGGATTGAAGGAAGACATGGCAAACAAAGGAGAGAAAGAGGATGCTTTATTTCATCTGTTCTCTGAGGGGAGACACAACAAGGTGTTGTGAAGAGCAAGGAACAAAAATGGAGAAATGGTTGTGGAAATTATTCAAAGGGGGTGAAAATGCATGTTATGGACTCCATTAACCTGGAATTAACTGGAATTGCTGAGGTTTCCTAAGTGAGAAGGCTGGCAGAACTGAAGGAGGGAATTTTGTTATGAAGGAAGTCAGGGTTGTGGGATTTCCTCTAGAAATGCTCGACAATACAGGCACAGGAACAGAGGAAGCAGATGTTGGCAGAGTGACGCCTGCAATGGGAGCAAGGGAAAAAAGGTGGAGTGGCATTAAGATAATCAACAACCACATTCTCAAGGGCATGAAGTCATAAAGTGTTAGTCTGAAACTCAAGGGAAGATAG
Source organism: Fringilla coelebs (assembly GCF_963513975.1). NCBI lineage: Eukaryota > Metazoa > Chordata > Aves > Passeriformes > Fringillidae > Fringilla > Fringilla coelebs. The sequence continues at coordinate 135,807,285 of NC_140028.1, read as the reverse complement.
GAGGGATAAAGGGAGAGAGAAGGAGCCAATGGGCTAGATGATGGTTGGCAATAATGCACTTGGCAACAGAGATGTAGTAACCCTTATCATGAGTCAATCAGTTGATCTGATCTTGTGAATAAACTGTTTGATGTATAAGAAACTTGGGTACATGTTGAAAGATGATGATGTTTGATGAAAAAAATCAGATGGGTCTTCACAAAGGCATTACAGTGGCCAAACAGGGGTGTGGCAGTCTGCAAAGCAAATAAGATTAAAAGAAACTGAAATCCAAGAGACTAGCTAATGACAAGACACTGGACAGACAGCCTGAGGAAAGCAAGACAGAGATGAGAAAATGGAGTGTGGTGCTGTTCAAAGATTAAGAACAGGAATGGGGAAATTGGATTGGGAAGGGCTAGAAAAGCTCCAACTTGCTCTTTTAACTACAGCATGATAAGGAGGAACACCATAGGATCTCCAGAAGAAGAACACCATACGATCTCCAGAAGAAACAAGGCGGCAGTGGACAGTACACTTCTCATGCACCACAAAATTTTCCTGCAATAGTGGAAGACTAGCAGAGAGCAAGCAGCTTTTCTGCTTTCTCCTCCATCTTCTTATCAGATCTTTGTCCATTTTTATCACGGGTTTATTTATAAAGTGTAACATGTCTGTAGTGTACCTGAGAGCTTTATTTATGCATGATTTGAGACTTTCTAGGGACCCTGAGACCCTGGAATTTCTGCTGAAGAAACCTGGTTAATTAAGAAGCTGCACTCCCACAAAATAAAGGATAGAAAGGTGAACCAGGTATTGACCAAGCTCTGAATTAGTGAAGTGACTGCATCAGTTGCTGCATCCTGACATATAACAGGAAGAAGGTGCATCAGTGGTCCCCAGTGCCACAGAGCTTTGGCTATGTTAGGTGGCTCAACTGGCACCACTGTGAGGACATCAGTAACAATCATGTTTGTTACTTCAGGCTCATGAGATCAGGCTTTGCACTCCCAGCAAAGAAAAAACCCAGCTTTTCTGTAAATGTTTATCCTGTATTCTGTATTTTGAATGATTGTGTCTCTGGTAAAATTCAATAAACATATTAAATATGTGAACTTTTGTATATTATACAAATATTTCAACAAGGCATGCCATTTATCAGCGGCTTGTGCAATGGATATTGCACGTACAGCTAGAGGTACTGTCAGACCAGACCTCCTGGATTACTCAGATACCACTGATACCACTGAACATGCCTTTATGTGTCAGACTACTCTCTGTCAGATACTTATCAACCCCATTCCTTTCTATTCTGTAAGTGCACAACAAAAGAAAAACCACAAAATCCCCCAACCCCATGAAATCAGCAGCTATAATTCCATGTCTTACCTCACATCACACAATTCATAGTATATGTTTCTGCTCTCATCCTTGATGTAAATGGCAACACTGGGCGATTCCAGCATTTTCATTGTCAGCTGCTGGGGGAAGGCACTTACAAAAAGGGCACGAATTGTGTCTGTGCTTGTGATTTCATTCGGCATCCTCAACTGCTTTGTTTCATCTCCATACTGAAGATACAATACACCTGCAAGCAAAAGCCATAGGAAGTTACATATTCCTAAATGCACAGCAATAATCTGGTTTCAAAGTCTATGTGGAATGCAGACCAAGCCCATAATGAAAAGAGAAAAACCAACTCGTACTCTAAAAAATAAAGCATGTATGTCATTCTCCTTTTCAACAGGCTATTGGAATAGAGCATAGAACAATTATATGGTTTGGCCCTGATGAATGTGCTAGTCCTAGTACTGAGATGCCTCTTATTTTACTTCAGTTAGATAAATCAGAAGTTTACCTCACAAATCCTAGTGGAAAATCTCAAACACACCAAGTTGGCTCTGTAGTGGAAGTTGGTGGTAAATCACAAGGTACTTTGTAAAAAAGTAGCTGAGGAAGAAATTTATCCTTTTATAGCATCCAGCTTTCCTTATACATAACTTCACACTTACTAATAGAACCAAAATTTTCATTTTAGCTCAAGGAATTTTATAGTCACAGTTCAATTTGCTGGCATCATATAGCATAAAGCCTCAGGTGAAAACTCCTTCCAGGAGTAAAACTGAGGTACCCCACAAAAAAACACGAGCAATTTTGGAACTTTTCAGTTTCACAGCACCATTAATAATCATGCTTAGTGCTCTGGGAGAAACATAAGTAATCTTAAACGCAGGATTGCAAAATATGGACATTCTTATTCACTCAAGACAGAACACACTTCTGAGACAGCTATTTTCAGGGAATGGGAGGCCATGATGCACTCAATAATGGAAAGAAACATGAATAATACAGGGACTGAGGGAAGGGGTACAAAGTACCTCTTCCACGATGGCTGTGCTGGCCCTGCCAGGCCTGTGCTGACTCCTGTACAAGCAGCACTGGCCAGCACTGCATGAGTGTGGCTCACGAGTGTTGCTACAGCCCAGTCCCATGCCATCGTGACCTCCAAAGCCCTCCAAGGACTAAAGCACTCAGAAGGAGCCATCTCAATTAACAGAAGAAATCAGTCTGGACTTGGTGCTGTTGATGAGTTCTAACCATGCTGGGTCTAGCTCCTAAAGAAAACCAAAAGATCTTCTCATGAGCATCTCCAGCGTGGGAAGGTTCATTAGGACCTGCACAGCGGGAAACAAGCTGCCACAGGATTGCAACTAAACTAAGCAATTTCCTGGGATGTACAGCACTAGGGAGTAGATTCAGAAACAAGTGTTCAGCTGAACAACTTTGGATACAAAGAGGTGGGGACTGGTAAGCCCAATTGAGTGCACTGTGCTGTTTCAGAGCCGTGCCAGTTGTCTCTGTGCAACACTGCACTGTCCCAGGAGGAAACACCTTTACTGCCTTGCTGTCTGTATCAGATGGAGCAGTGTAGCTTGCACAGTGGTGTAAAAAGATGGCAGATCACAGAACCACAGAATGGCTGAGGTTGAAAGGAACCTCTGGAGGTCATCTGGTCCACCCCACTCAAACAGGGACAGCTACAGACACTTGTACAGGACAATGTCCAGACAGTTTTTGTCAATCTTCTAAGATAGAGACTCCTCAGCCTTTTTGGGAAACTTGTGTCAGTGCTTGGTCAATCTCACAGTGAAGAAGGGTTTCCTGACATTAGGGGGAATCTCATGTTTCATTTGGTGATTATTGTCTTTGGCCTTGTCACTGGGCATGAATGAAGAGAGCCTGGCTCTTCTTTGCTGCATCCCTTCAGGTTCTTTTGTACACTGATGACATCACTGCCCTTGAGCCTTCTCTTCTCCAGGCTGAACAGTCCCAGCTCCCTCAACCTGCCAGAGCAAAGAGGCTCCAACCAAGTTAATAATCCTTGTGACCCTCTACTGGATTCTGTCCAATCTTGGGAGGATTCTGTGCTGCCAGGCCTTTGCATCCACCAGTAATTAAAACAGGTGGGCTAAAGCCTGGCAGAGCATTTACACAACCTGAATTCACCACAGCAGTTGCAGTGTAGATGCACTCTACAGTTGTTCTCCCATGACTAACATAATCAGGAGGGCTGGGAACTCAAGGCCCTCAGTGCAGTTGCCATCAGTCATCAGCCAATCTCAGCAAAACACAAAATTTAGATGGTAAGTCAGTGAGTCACACTTGAAAGTCAGCAACAGGACGGGCAATTTATGGCGCTGAGATACAAACACTGAGCAAAAGCAATGGGAGAAGCTGAGGTCCTAGAATACAAAGGCAAATAATGAAAAGAAAAGAAGGCATTCCAAGCTAAGATGAGCCCTGTTTCCCCTCAGTCTTTAATATTTTTGTCCCTATGCTTTCTGTAATTGCTATGAAGGAGAGCAGAAACAGTCAGATGTTCCTACAATCAGTGGGTAATTGCACTTAGGGATTTTTGCACAATCAGTCCCTTGCACTTAGGGAAGGAAGATATTAACTTTCCTGAGTACTAAACAGTCTATTCAGCATTACCAAACTATTATTTAATATTAGGCTGCTTTTATAAAATAGAGCTGTTAACTTAATCATTGTATTATTTTCAAGAGCTGATACCTCTTTCTTCATTAGACTGCAATCAAACCCCACTATATGAATACTACTACAAATTTCCATTTTCCTTTGTCTGGAAAAATTTTTTCAGACTGAAATTAAACTAGTTTTCTTTCAAAGACTGAGAGGAGTTTTCCTATTACTTTTATTTATAATTCCAATATTTAATGAGCTATTAAACTCTTTTTCTCTTATTTTATTATAATTTGAGACATCATTTATTTCTTCATGTTCATCATTTATGTCTTTATGTTTCTAGGCAAAATTGTCTTTTTAGTTCTCAAATATTCTATGCAGCTAAACATTCTTTAGGATTCAGAAACTAACTACAGTTGTAAAAAAATTAAACAAGTTAATAATTGCATTTGTTTCCCTTTTCCAAGATATGCAAAGACATGCTCATTTCTGATGATAGCTTTCAGTTATGAAAAAGTTCTTCCTTACAAAGAACATAGGGAACCTTCTATGTTTTGGCATTTAAACTTTCTTGGATTTAGTGGCAAAAAAAATTTTTTTTTGGCTGAAAAAGACAGACTTGGCTTACCAACTTTGCAGTTGGGTGTGACTCATTTTCTACCCAGTTTAAAAGCCAGTCCAAAATTTAGAAATGCTACTTTTGCCTTTCAGAGCATTAAAAACACACTCAATATTGAGCTACTGAAACCATTAACATAGAATAAGTGGCAGAGTTGAAAAATCTTCCTTACACAGAAGTCAAACATTCTTGATTCTGCCTGTGCTTTAATTCTCCCACAAAATACTGATCCAAAACAAAATCACAGTTGTCCTTGAGTCCTGAATTTTCAAAGCAAATATGCATAATATGCCTTGAAACAGACAGCTTAAACATACAACTTGGAGAAATGTTTTGGCCCCAATCTCACTTGAGAGAGAAAAGATGTTTTCAAAGGCATAATAAATTCTTTTTTTCTTTATTCTCCTTTAAATCACATGCCCTTAAAAAACCCTACTACCTTTCCTCTTGAGTTGTCTGATCCTCATAATGATACAGCAATGCTTTAGGGCATTTCCTATTTGACAGAACTAACTGCTCGCTTCTAAAAATCTATTTTGAGCACGACAAAATAAAGAGACTCAAAATCCATTAGTTAAGATCATGCACAATATTTTTCTTCCACACATTGCCCGGGTGAAATTCTGAACACCAACAATACCCACAGGTTCCACTTCATGTAAGCTGCTGGAGCTCTGAGGTGTGTTTTACCTTCAGCTAAAAAAATCACTCCCATGGAGATTAAACCAAGAAGAAATAGAATATAACTTAGACGTGGTTTTTGTTAGGGCACAGAACATATGTCAGCAAAGCTGCTGGAAAGATAATTAAACACAAGGGACGTTCCTCTCTCCATGTTTCCTCAAGTCCCTCTTGCACTTACTTATGCTTCTGTTACAATGGATTTACCTGAAACAAGAAGATTGTGCCCATTTTTATACATCACAAATCAAAGAAGACTATGAAACTCCCTGCTGCTCCAGGACAACATGCATGAAGATGACAGTGAACAAGGTAACAACGCCACGGAACAGTTTTGAAAATGCACATCAGACAGTGCTGTGGCTCCCACTTCCCAGAACCCTGAGGCACTGCCAGCCCTGCACTGCCCTATAGCTACAACACAAACCAGAATGTTCAGCCATCCCCTTTGTCATGTAGTATAACTTAGCTGCAGAAATACCTCCGGAATTTTTGATCGTTCTTCACGCTACAAGCAACAGAGCACAGACTTAAACACAGGCCACAGCAGAAAACATTTGCATGTAGGCCTCAGTAATATCAGCCTTGTAACAAACTGCTTCACAACATTCCTGTCAACAAAGAGAGATTTCCCTTTAGAGAAGGGAAATTAAACACCCAAGAGGCAAAAGAACAAGTTCAAAGAAAGGTTTACAAGCATCAAACCCAGATCTGATGATGATCCTGTGAACACACCGCATGACTGCCCTTTCCTTCCCTACATACAGAGCTCTTTCAAAACACAGTATTTTCTGCTGCCTCTTTATCAGTGGTCAGTGGCAGGATGTGCAAAATATTTCATAATTTTTCTCAGGGATGATCTACATGAAACACAACAGAGTGCAATGAAAGATGCAGAGTTAGCCTGACTCGGGTGGCTGAGCCCGTCCGCGCTGGGTTGGGATGCCTGGGCAGCCTTCTCGTGCCTTTAGCCAGCACAGCTCGGAGCTCAGGCACACACAGCACGTTCACAGAAAGGCCTTCAGCTCACACAGTGCTGCTGAGCTGCAATGCCCAGCTGGGAGCTGAGGAGATGCCCTCCCAGTGTGGTGGTGAATCTCAGCTGAACACACGGGGCTTTAGAGCACGGAGCTGCATTACCACAGTAGGGTCGGCACAGCACCCCTGCTGATAAGACCATAACTCCTGAGTCACAACTGGTACAGGTTTACTAAGACCATAACTCCTGAGTCACAACTGGTAAAGGTTTACTAAGACCATAACTCCTGAGTCACAACTGGTACAGGTTTACTCCTTATGGCAAGAGCTCATGCCATGCAGGTGTCAGGAAACCACCCAGCTCATATCTCTCAGCACCTCCATCACATACACAGCGCTGACCTAAGCCTGACTAAGCACCGCGTTATCATGGTTATATTGCTAACAATGATCTCCACGCAGGGCAGCTTACATACTTAGGAGAACTTTAAATGCAATTAGCTTTTGTTTAAAGAACAAAAATTATCTTTAGAAATGCACTATTTAAGAGACGAACGTTAAATACCTGATGAAACAAGAGTAAGTAAACAAACAAGATTGTGTCCTCTTCTGTGACCTTTACAAGTATCTGTTACTTCTCTCAAACCATGGATTTTAATGGAGAAATATAATTTCTCACAGAATTCTCTTATAACAAAAAAGAAAAAAACTGAGCCAGAAAGTTATTTAACTCCTCAGTTTTATGAAATAAAGCACAGTTAAAGCTTACATTTGAGTTCATGAGTTCCTTTTCTGTGAAGCTACATGACTGTAGGCAAGATGTTTTACAAATTTCTGCACTGAAATATCTAACTGGGATTTGGCAATACTTTAATCCAGCTGAAGAGAAGTATTAATTGATGATAAAATCTGTATTTGGCTGGTATAGGATACTTGGGCGCTGAAGCACTGAAACCTTCCCACAGAACCAAAAACCACTGGCATGAACAAGGCACTCCTACTCTCTTCCAACACAGCTATTGTATGTATCCTCTGGAAATTCTGTGTCAAATCTGAAAATTTCTAGTAAGAGTAAAGCTGGATAGACTGCAGCAATCAAAACCTGCATGCATTGGGAGCTCTGGACCTTCTTGAAATACAAGGTGCAAAAGCATGGGATAACTAAAATGGGGAAAATGCCATTAGATTGGTTTCACTCTTTACCCCTAACCATCAGTTAACCATATCTTTTTGATAAGATGGGCAATCTTTGTCTTTTCATGCTGCTTTAGCTTGATCTGCCACCATAAGTTCATTGAGTCACTGTCTCTGTCCCTCATGCTGAAGGCAGCAGCAATGGTAACAAGCAAAAGTGAGAAAAAGCATCCTTGTTTCTCACTTGTATTTATGTCAAGTCATTACTTGAGACTTGCATGAGTTTTAAAAGCTAAGGATAATCTTTAAAGTCTCAATGATAACTGTTTTTGTTGGGGCCAGGTCTTTCCTCAAAAGCACATTTTTAAATTTTAATTTCTTATAACTAAGATACTTCCATGTTTTCTTTGCTTTTGACAAAATTTGTCATATATAAGACTGTAAGGATGGCATAGGCCCATATTGCTGTTCTCTGTGCCCCATCCCTCCCTTCCCCCCAGCTCTCTAATAAACAGAGCAAACACACATCACCAAATTCTGCCAAAGTTATGCAGACACAAGTTTAAAACAGTAACAACTCTTGCAGCATGGAAGAAATTCCTCAATATTAAGTTCTTACTTTCCATACCCTCAAGACTTAAGTCTCCTATTTCACCACAGTTTCAACTAGTCTGAGGTCATTGCCATGATCCTTGTGGTATTTCTAGCCTGAAGCTCTCATAATAACTTCTCTTAGTACTCCCTCCTGAAAATCTGTCCTCCACATTCAGAAAATGTTCTATAAATATACTTAGTTATAAATATACTTCTCTTAAAGTACTAAGAGAATATAAAAGTAGATATTTTAATGAATAGAAGCAATTACTTATTTAATTTCTTTTTTTTTGCACAATAGTCTGAAGAGATTTGTTCAAGGTATTAAGTTGTTTGATAACAGTTTCAATAAAAACAGGAACTGTTTAATTTAGTCCAGTATTACATTTTACTGCTATTTCATTTTTCTCTGCTACTTACAGTGACTTGCAATAATTTGTTACTTAATGAAAAAGACAGATGGAAAATTCAGTAGTCACAAAAACTTCCTACCAAAACATTATGGAAAATAAAGGCTTTTAACTGCCACTAAAATACTACCATTTTTCTACAAACAAATGCATTCAGCCAGCCAAGAAAAAAAACCTGACAACTTTTTTACTTAAAGAAAACCCAGTATTTTCCCCATCTGATTCCTGATAAAACCTGAGAAAAAGCTTCTTGTCAAAAGGCAACTTTGCCTATACAGCTATGTCAGCAAGTCCAAATACTGTGAACAGTTACTTCTATCATCTAGAGATTCTGAGAGAACATTTCACTTTAACCTAGTTCCCCAGGTGGAAATCAATGTTCTGGCAGGATCACTTTTGGACAATAATTGTATTCTGTAGCACAGAACAGCCCAACTGACTGACAAGGCGACTTTTTCATACTCCAAACAGACAAAACAATGCCAGCAAACTTGGAAGAACACAAAACTCCTATGATACTGGATGAAAAAATATTTTAAAAATTACAAGTGAACAACTCAGTGAGATGAACAAGAAGTTTCATATGTACCAGAGTTATTTTTCAGAGGGCACCCAGAGGCTCTGCCATGCTACATATACTGCACTCACGTTCACCAGTTTTGCACAATAAAATCAGAGAACTCCACACACACAGGCACAGGACATGCCCATGCAGGCTCTGCTTTAGTCCACCCGAAGCTGAGCCCCTGACCTCTGAAGAAGCTCCTGGCCAAAGGTGCCAAGCTGGCCAGTACAGCTTCCAAGGATGTGCCTGCCAAAGACTATGCAGATATGTGAAGCATTTAAGGCCACTGTAGACAAGTACTTTACAGAAGGGCATTTTTGTTATTAACTTTTAAATGGGCAAAAGCAAAAAAGACAAGAAAATATCAATTAAATTTCTTGGAATACTTGTTCTTCCCCTTCAATAAATGCACAAAAAAGAGAGATCCTACCCAATTGTATTTTCTTTGTGTATAAATCAGCTGTATCAAACTCATTATTTAAGTAATAACTATTTTTATAAACCATGTTTTTTAGTATTAAATGAGGTACAGTTGATGTGTTCAAGGGCAGAATGTGTCCATTTTAATAATCCATAGCCATGAAGCATTAAAGTCATGCAGGCCATGAATGCCTTTGCAATTTTGCTCCATTTACCAAATGGTCTGTATTTACAGCAGGAATTCTCTTTAATACTTCTGAAGTTATTTCATTTATAAAAAGTTCACTTCTGTCAGCAGCAAACTCAGGGGTTCAGCCATCAGCATTGAAGAGCATAGTTGGTTAGGGCACCACACCAAAAATTCACCTCTGTGGGCTCTAACAAACAGCTTGACGTTTCGTGAAGTCCTCACAGGCTACTTTAGACAAGATCTTGGAAGCAAGACCTTAGTTTGCATGATTAAGAAGAAGAATGCCAAGAGGCCATTCCCTAGACTCACTCCAATTTGTCTGTTATCTTTCATGTATCAGGGAACCAAAACTGGGCACAGTGCAAGCTCACAAATTGTGAGAAGAGGGGAATAATCACTTCCCTTGACCTGCTGGCTAATTTTTTCCCATGGACAGCTATGCAGCATTCCCTTGCTGCAAGGACATGCTGCCAACACAGCGTCACCTTGTTGTCATACCCTAAGTCCTTTCTGCAAAGCTGCTGCCAAGCCAACCTGTCCTTGCAGGGCTGCTCTGTCCCTGGTGGCAGGCTGCTTTTGCCCCTCTGGAGTTTCATGAAGTTTCTGCTAGTCCATTTCTTTGGCTCATTGGGTCCCAGTGAGGTGGCCATCATTCAGCACATCAAATGCTCTCTCTAACTTTGTATCAGACTTGACCCTACCGCTGGTTCATTCCATCCCAACAAGGTTTCTGATGTCAAAAATCACCGGAGCAGAGTCCAGCCCTGAGGAGCACAGCTAAAACCCAGCTGCCAGTTACACACCCTGAAGGCCACCCCTACCTCCCCCATATGGCTACAAGGAGGCTATGAGAGATATGAAAGGCCTTGTAAAAGCCAAGATAAACAACATCCACCCTCATACCCACAGATGGTCTATTCATCACAGAAGGTAATTGGGCAAAGCAATGGTACAAGCACCTATCTCCTACGAAACAGTAGTTAACCGTAGTTTTAAAAAAACAGAAGGGCTCCAATCTTTAGAGCTGCTCAGACCATTGCCCCCATTGTCCCAAGAGAGCACCCTAATTAGCAGGCTATCAACAAGCTTCTGATGCAGTGATTATCCTCTTATCCTGCTTGAATTGGGTACTCTGTAGGCAGAAGTGCAGAAAAGAGACAGAGAACTAATACAAGAGACAGTCTCATATGATACGACAGAGATGACATTATTTACCTCTGGGAACAGAAACCTGAACTTAGGCCCAGCACAGTAATTATCTGTTAGAATCACTACCTAAACATATAAACAGTACTGGGAGCAATGATTAAATCCAAGAGCTGTCCCCATTCAGGGACTTGCTGTCAGCCCTGGCAGCAAATCCTGAATACAATGTGCTGAGGGACAGGCTATGCTTCTCTCCTTGGCTGAAGTCTCACACTTCTTACAATGCCTGGAATTGCAATGCACTTTTTCCCTTTGCATACCCATGTCAAATGGAAGGCTCTGGTGTTTGGGTGACTTACTGTATTAGAGGTCGACTTACAAATTTTACTTAACACAAAAATTAGATCAGATTTATCCAGGTGATAGCTCCTGTCCTAGACACATCCCATAGGACAGCTCCCTCTGGCCTCCTACTTTTCCTCTGAAGGAAGGAGGCCTGTACAAGCTACTCCAGCTGTTAAATCTGTCTTCCAGCAGACACCAAATGCTGAAGGCTCAAATTGCTGCTGCTAAATCAGAATATGAAGTGATGGTAGAGCTGGATAAAGACATTACACCTTTTGTGAGAGCATTATTTGGGATAAAGAGAAAAGCCACTGCCACCCTGGCATAGCTTTATTCAGTTTATCCAGGTTCTACACTCATTACTCTACCTCTCCTACTATCTTCACCGCTTTTCATTCTGATTTATTCATTTTGCAAGGTGCTGAAATAGGAGTATTTTGTCACTAGGTATTACCCAACACAGTGAGGCACTGGTTTTGCTCAATGTCCTTCAGTATTATTGCAGTGCAAATGAATAATAAAGGTTGCATTCAAAACTCATTTAACAGGTATAGCAGTGACAGACACAGACTTACATAACTAATGGGTTTGTTTGGTACACTGTACATCTTCTACTCCAGTATCACTGCAATGAACCCATTAGAGCCATGCTGATACAACCTGCTGCAACGAAATTCAGCTCCAGTGTGACACAGCATCTAAAATATCCTGCATATCAGCTTTTTGGTGGCAGACAGAATGTGCCTCTGTTGAGACAGGATGTACTAAATAGCACCTTGCTCCTTGGAAGCATTTTTTCCAGGTTCTCCCCATAGATTTTATTATAGGAGAAAGAAACTCTAAAGTAAACCGTAATTGTGGCACAAGTGCTGGGAAGCCGCATATTTCACTCTTTCCTATACCTGCCTTTCATATATCCTGTAGAGACAATAAGTGAAACAGAAAAACTCTGATATGTCAGTATCACTGTTTACATACTTTTACTCTTTTGTTACAAAACATTTCAGGTAAGAGGTGCGTGGTTTTTTTCTTTCCAAGTCCAAAACCTTTAGTTATTATAACTTGAAGAAAAGGGAAAGAAAACAAAGTCTTGGAAAGCTGGAAGGAAAACCTTAGCTGCATTGGAGTATTATAATTTCCTAGGGTCCCTGTTTCAATTCATTAATTGGAACTAGTTGTTTCAGGCTGTTTCTCCTATAGACCTGTCAGTCTCTGTTAAGCCATCTGACCACAACAGCAAATATTTACATGACCTTTTTGCATGTTGGCTGCTTTGCATACACGATAAAAGGCAAGATAGGGAAAATTCTTTAAGATGTCTGAATACATTAAAGTTATACTCAGCCTTAACTTGAAATGCACTTCCCAGGGAGTTCCTCTCCCATGAACTAAACTGAAGTTCTTGCTGACTTCATTAGGCTTAAATCATGCCCTAAGGAATCAGAGGGCAGTGCCACTACTAGCAAATCACAAGTTTCTCATATAAACTCTATGGCCATTCACACATCTTCTGTCTGATTTTACATGCCTATTTTAATTTCTAGCTCATAAATAGTAAGTAACAATTAATTACCTCCAATTCAATATATCAGTCCACCCTTAGCATTTATATTTTTCTCTTTGTATCTAACAGCATCTTGCATACACATGAATAGAGAGTTATTCCTACTGCCAGCTGAAAAGCAATGATCTGTCTCTCTGCAAAGGTTTTGCTATGAGTGAAATTGTCACTGTGGTTTCTTTTTTAACAGGCTTTGAGAAACATCTGCAAGAAATGCTATAAAAGATTGAGGCATTATTGATTATATGATTATAGCCAGTAATGGTATTTCCATATAAGGTGGCAGCAAACTAATTAATCAGACATGAAAATCTGTGCCTGCCAAAACTTGGGTTTGGGGGCTAATAAATAATAATCAGAATACTCCATGATTGCTTAAGACCCTCCCCATGCCAATCCTTAAGAATTTGTATAATTTTACTCCTTTATGCAATCCCTCCAAATGCAAATAAAATGCAAATGTTGGCAGGCTCAGACATTTCTGAAGAGGCCTTTTCACACCACCTAACCTTAGGCACAGGTTTACCAGCAGGGAGCCCAGTCCTCCTCTGCTGCTCATCCATCTGGACTGGAGTGGCTGGGGCACCCAAAAAAGACGATCAGAACCCTTGAGCCATAAAGCTTCAGCCTCCTCAGTCACTACTCAAACCCAACTCTGTGCATTAAAGGCAATCCCCACTGTGGCATGTCCTTCCTTCTCCCAGCCCTGCAGGTGCAGCCCGGTCCCGCAGGAGCACCAAGAGCTGCGGCTGCAGAGGGAGGCGGTGACCGCACCTGCCCTTCTGGGCTCTGACCCTGGCATCGGCGCCCTGTCACTCCATCGCCACACAGCCTGCCAGTGCCTGCCCTCACCAGGATGCTGCCCGTTGTCTGGACAGGTGTACCCATGAGAGACCACAAGTGAACATATTTGTCAGCCTTCATTTCACCGGGGAGGCAGCGGAGCAGGGACAGCAGCGAGCTGCAGCGCGGGCACAGGCGGCGCTGGCGGAACCTCGCTGGATGCCTGTCAGGTTCTGCTTCCTCCAGGCAAATTGCAAGTGAAGTTTGCTGAAAGCTTTTGAGCACTTTCCAGGTTTCAGATGATTCTCACTGACAGTTTTGCTAGATAATTTTTTTCCCACAGTTATCACACTGGAAAAGCTCCCAGCTTTCAAATACATATTTTACAATACATTTAATTTTCTCTTGCACAGTGAATTCATTTATTTTAATATGTTGCTTTGTCTCCAGGCTGCACAATGGTGAAGCAAGTGTTGGTTTCTAGTTTTCTTAGCCAAGAAAGACCTTAATTTCAAAAGCTGTGGCTGAAATTTTAAATGGGCCAACAATAGGATACTGTTTTCTAGGTCAACTCCACGTGAGTACCACGTCCTGTTAGATTAGTCCTGACTGACAAAGCCATGATAGTGAGGTAGCCAAAATGCATTTGTGTTATTCCTTCTCAGGCTCCATGTTAATTCAGACCACAATTTGAAAACAAACTGACTCATATATAGCTAGTAAAACAGGAACCCACAGAACAATTAGAATTTCAAAAAGAAAACATCAGTTTTTTAAAATGCATTGAGATATATAATGTAAAATTAATAGAAGTTTCCAAAAGTTCATTATTCTCCTCGCTGAAATTATGTTCGCTTAGAATCAAAACATAATTTTTATTTAAATTATATTAAATTAAATTAATAGATATAGAAAGGGAGGTAATCAGATACACAGATTATTTAAAATCCTATGACTAGAAGTACGTTCATGACACTTTTAAAACTGAAGCTATAAAGTTTCCTGTTTTTTAAAAATAAACATTCCCCTTTTACAGTTGGAAACAAAAAGGACCACAGCATGCAAAGCGTCTCAAAAGTAAAATTTCAGAACATTGCTGATGGTGTTGTTAGAACACAGTGGCAGAAGAGATCAAAAAGAACATCATTATAAAAGAAATGCACATAATATTAACAATAATAATCATAATATAAAATGGAACGATTTTGGAATACTTTTTATCTTTTAAAACAAACTATTTGTTACTAATTGGTTCCTGGAACTACTTGAAAAAGACAGATTGTGGGGTGATGGCAATATATTACCTCCTATTTGGCTAGTATGTTGATCCCTTAAGCCACACACATATCTGTGACCCCTCCTAAAAACTATCAACTAAAATGCTTCATATTACATTGCTTCCCTGTTGTTTATTTTTTTCTTTCTCCTTCATTTGACCTGTTCATCATGGGATAAGCTGGGACCTTGTCTCTGGCACATGAAAGACAGGGGGTTTTGCAGGGTCTGAAATCCTGGCCATTAAACAGCGTATCTTCGTGTGGCTGTCCTCCATTAGGGCATGGACTACACATTTCAGTACATGCAAGAGACGCTAAAAAAGGTTTAAGAATTAACTACTTAACAGTGAACTTATGGTCCTCCCATCTTAGCAAAGACACGATTGAACTGCCAAATTTCAGGGCAGCAATGATGGTTAAGTGTCCAGGATGGTTTCCGGATGAGCAAAGGGGTTATAGCAGCACTTCTCAGCTGGAGAAGAAATGACCTGAGGGAAATGACAGCCCAAAGCAATCAGATATGGCCTGGGGGAAGCAGACAGCAATCTGATGTTTGCTGTGACTTCCAACATAAGGACTAAGAGGCATAACCTTCAGCTGATAAATAAATATACAACAAAGCAACAGGAAAGCAGTGGTCGGGCAGTAAACCAACAGGAACTTGCTGCCAAAGTCACAGACGCACTGTGGAGGATGTGAAAAATTTACATGGGAATCAAAGGTGGACTGAACAAATACCTGGAGGAGACATCTCTTGGTGGTTATTGCACAGGTAGAAACCATAACCAGGAAATCCCTAAGCTGAAGATACCTTGAGGCTGAGAACACTTGGGGGAAGGATCACACATGCACACAGAGGACAGGGACTTGATTCAGGACAACCAGCACAGGCAAGTCCCGCCTAACCAAGCCAGCAGCCTTCTGCAGTGGGCTTCCACAGCAGTGGACAAGGGAAGGGCCACAGATGCCCTTTATATGGACTTCTGTAAAACCATTGACAGGATCCCCACAACATGCTTCTCTCTAAATTAGAGAGAGGTGGATTTGATGAGTGGACTGTTAGACTTAAATTAAGTGGTTGGATGATTGCATCCAGAGGGCAGCGGTCAATGGCTCAGAGTCCCAATGGACATCAGGGACAAGTGGTGTCCCTTGGGGTCTGTACTGGGAGCAGTGTTATTTAATATTTTAAAAAATTACATAGATGAAGTGATTAAGTGCACCCTTAGCAAAATTGCAGATGACACCCAGCTGTGTGGCACTGTTGACAGGCCAGAGGAGCAGGATGCCATCCAGAGGGACCTGGACAAGCTCAAGAAGCGGGCATGTGGGAATCTCAAGTGGCTTAACAAGACCAATGCAATGCCCTGAATCAGGGCAACCCCTGGTATCAGCACAGGCTGGGGAATGGACAGAGTTAGAGCAGCCCTGCCCAGAGGGGCTTGGGGGTGCTGATGGGTGAAGCTGGACATGACCCAGCCATGTGCACTCACAGCCCAGAGAGCCAAACCTGCACTGGGCTGCAACAAAAGCAGCCTGGGCAGCTGGTAAAGGGAGGGGATTCTCCCTTCTGCTTTCTTGAGACACCACCCACAGTGCTGCCTCCAGCTCTGGGGTCCTCAGCCTGCACAGTGGGGCCAGACTGTGAGTTCCAAAGGCTCAACCACTTAACATCACATTGAAGCAAATATAAATTTTACAGAAAATCCTGGGGTGAAGTAAGCCATACTGAGGACGCCCTAGCCAGCAGTGACTTATAGGCAGTATAGTATAGTAAAAATAATAGTGCATGTATAGTATACATACATGTGCTCTTAAAAACACCTCAAAAGCAAAAGTCTTATCCAGGTAAAGTATCGCAAATTTCTCCTCCAAAAGCCCAACATATTGGTGGCTCAGCAGGCTGTGAGAAGGCAGCCATTTGTGAGCTGACATGGACAAGGACCAGCTTCTTGTTTCCAGCCCCACTGCTCTTCACTTTTCAGCTCTGGGAGAGTAAGGGACCCCTTCCAGCCCTGTTTTCTTCACACTTGTTGTGTTTGTCAGATATCATAATACTCTTGGCAGAAACTGTCTTAGATTATTGAGGGATGAGTAAACCGCCGTGACAAGCTTACAAGCATGATATGATTTACAGTCCAGTCTTCGATTTATGTCACTCTGTATATTGGGAGATGAGCCTACAGAAAAGCAGCATTTCAGTTTATTACCTATGAGCAAAACCTGCCTTCCTCAGCAATCCACAGATGAGTTACGTGCCTTCCCACAACGCTTTAACTGCCCTCTGGTGTCTTCCCTCAAAAGAACAGCCTTTACTCCTACTATCCATCAGCTGAGCCAAATCTCTGGAACAAAATTCACCATCATAAAAGGAGCTCTGGTTCACAGCTGGGCTGAATTCAACCCTGAGATATGGGAAGAATGCAGGAAGCAGAGCTGTCCACCTGTGCTGACACATCTCTCGTGTCACTGTGCAGACAGAAGGGCACTGCCCCGAAGTAAAGGGCATCTCCATCAGCGTATCCATTCAAATCCTCAGCCTGGAAAGCTACCACCACAAAAATGCAAACCTTTCCAGTAAGATGGATTACTAAGGCAAAAATATCTCTAGGTTTCTTTCAACTAAGTCTGGCTTTGAAGAGATGACAAAGTGAAAAACCTGTGTCTACCATCTGAAAATGAGGGTACAATCTCGTATGAAGTTAATCGCCAAATATTGTGCAGGCTTGGCAGGAAGTGTTTGCAACAGTGGGTTTTAACCATTACTCAGCATTTTGTCTCTCTCTCCTTGCATTTCTACCATGCTCCCATCACACTTTCAGATCTTATGGAAATAATTTCACCATTCCCCCAAGTTATTCAGTATCCCATATCGAGTTCATTTCCAAAGAACAACCTGACATGAAAAATAATGTGCTACCAAAGTCTTTACTTTTTCAACCCCAAACTATCTAAAGACTGTTTTAAATCCACAAATGCAAAACACAGACTAAACACAGAATGGAGAAGGACTGAAGCAGGCTCTTACCCAGTGATCTTTCCTTTGTTTGGTTTGCTGACCGCACAACGGGAAGACTTGCCCGTGTGCGGCTGCCCCTTGAAAAGGGGGTTGGAGAATCACCTTCAGACATGACCTCTAAGGAATCAGCAGATGCTTCAGAGAGGTGTTCTGTGTGGTCACCCAAATTGGGCTGTGGGCTCTGGGACGGCTTCGGGCTTCTTGTCTGCAAAACAGAGTATTTCCTTGTTAGTCTACTGAAACCAAAGTGTGGGAGGAAAAAAAAAAATCAAAGAGAAGAAGGAAGGAGTCCAATTCTTCAAATTCTGGTATGCTGGAGGTCACTTGTGTAGATTATTTAGGAAAAGTGTCCTTGGATATTCTGCTGCAGTCTTTATGGTTGTATATCCACATTGCAAATTTTGTTGCCAACAAGGCCATGAGGATGACATGTGCTGAGGAGATGTACAGTAATGCCATTCTCCTTGTCCACACACACACACACAAATTTTATCAAATCTGCTAAAAAAAAATCCTCTGAAAAGCAGTACTGTAATGCAGTTGTAAAGCTATCAATTTCAGTATCTTCTGCTGTGCCATCTATGCAAGGTCCAGGTCATGCAGTATAGCCAAAATAGCTATCCAACATTTCTAGCTGAAATCATAAACAGTTACTTTTTTTTTGGTTGTTGCACCAGCATAAATCAGAACTGTCTTCATTAACTGGCCAAATTAATTATGACTTTTACTGGGAAATCATACTAGTAAATTGATAAACACAGCTGCTGGGAAAAAACCCAACTCTTCCAGCAGGGGAGAGATATGGTTTCATTTATGCACTTCTACCAAGTCTTCACGGTAGGATCTGCCTAGTAAAAACACATTCAATAGGAAATAAAATGTCCTGAACATTTTTTGCGAACTATAAATGATATTAAAGCCCTTTCCACGAAAAGGGGTCGCTTTAAGAAGCATAGTCAGTACTGTGTAGTGAAACCCCCTCACAACCATGTGCATTATTACTCTGGAAGAATAATTTCCTGGTCTCTCTCAATCAAACCATATCACAACAAATGTGAACATACAAAGCAGAAATTCAAAGCAAAGCAAGCTTACTAGGTTCCAAACCCAGTATGTAAATTTTATAGACATCCATAATCAGCACCAGGCACAAGATAGCATTAAAATTGTATGTTTTTACCTCCCCTATCATTTAAGGTCAGATGCTATTATGTTAAAAATCCCTTGTACCAAAATCAACTTCAACTCTAGGTTTGAAGATGCTGTCAAGATCCAAAAAAGATTATGCTTCTTTCTGGAAAGCTAAACTAACTAATCTTGCTGACATCTGTTTCTTTCAGTGGTTTTTCAAGTGAAATGAGCAAAAGTCATTTCAGTATCACATAATATTCCTTATGTGACTTTGAATGTATGAAGAGCTTCAACTTTTATTACATTTTCATTAGCTGGCTGTAGAGGGCTGTTCTTGCCAAGTTGTGCAGTTGCTCACAAATTACAATTATTAGATATACCTCACAAGAAAGTAAATCCTCCAGAACTACTCACTTTCTAAATGCTAATATTAAAATAGTAGGTACTATGCAATGTCCTGCAATGAAATTGCTCAAGAGCTTTGAATTTTATGCAGGACTTTAACAACATTTGTTCTAAAGTATGCTTTGAAGTGCCTCTGACATGGTCAGGACTAGGCTGCAGGTTGTAAATACAAGGACTTGTGCCAGGAAAGTTACAGAGGTGACAAGTGACCTGCAAACACAGAAAAGAATCTGATAAGACAGTACTTCTTCATTCAGGTTTCCAAAATGGCTCGTGAACCATCACTGCTCAAGTATTTTGTTTACACAGGCATATTAAGGAAGTATTACCAAGCCAAGACATTACAGCTCCGTAGCTCCTTGTAGTGATTAAAAACTTATCTGTATAAATCCATGCATAGGAAGCTAGAAGGCATACCATTTTCCCTTTCTAGAAAACCATGACTAAAAGAAACAAGACAAAAAAAAAATAAAGGCTACAAAATCAATCTACAAAAGATCCTTAGTTTCAGTTTGTTGGGGAGGAGATTGTTTTTGTTTCTTAAAGAAAATATATACTGATAAAATTAAAATATGCATCAAGCTTATTTTGCTTTGCTTTTGCTGATTTTTTTCCTCTTCAATTTATAATAAAATAATCCCCAGATGTCATTTGAGACATGCAGTTGCATGTGTATTGTTCATTGATAATATGAACAGATGTATATTTGAGGAGTAAGGGGACACTCTATTACCAAAATCAACAGGCACATATTTAGCTGAGCAGTTGCCCAGAGCGTCCTGTGAATGCACAGATGGAGCCAACCTCAGCACCACTGTGTTTCTTTGGTTGTCCCTGGGGAA
Organism: Fringilla coelebs; assembly: GCF_963513975.1. Lineage (NCBI taxonomy): Eukaryota > Metazoa > Chordata > Aves > Passeriformes > Fringillidae > Fringilla > Fringilla coelebs. Next base: position 135,787,219 of record NC_140028.1, on the reverse strand, counting down.
ATGCTGCAGGACCTAAAACACAGCATCCCAGATCCCCACCTATGACATGATATCATTGCTGTAGCTAAATCTGTTGGGTCTGGATGAGATAATTTTCTCCCTAGCAACCCTCATAGTGCTGTAGTTTGTACTGGAGGCTAGAAGGTGTTGATAACACACCATTATTTCTGCTACTGTTGAGCAGGGCAGGCACAGCATAAAGGCTCTCTCCAACATTCCCTCACTCACCCAGGAGGGTGGGTGGGCAAGATCTCGGCAGAGGATATAGTCAGAAGGGCTGACCCAAAATGACCAAAGGAACACTTCATACCACTTGATGACTGTTCAGCAATAAAAGCTAAGAAAAAGGAGGAGGAAAGGGACCATTTGTTACCACATTTGTCCTATGGAGCAACTGCTACATATACTGGAGCCTGAAACCTCAATTCCTGGGAAGAGCCTGGACATCATCTGCTGATGGGGAATCCAGAATACTTGGTTTACTTTTGCTCCCGCAGGTGGCCTTTGCTCTTTCTTTATTAAACTGCATTAATCTGATGCCATGACATTTTTCCATCTTATTTTCTCCCCTGCCTTCCAATAGAGGAGGGGGGATGGTGGGTAGCTGGTGTTCAGCCAGGGTCAGCCCACCACACTCAAAAAGATCGTTTTTCAGCAGCCCTCGTTTCTCACCACCGATGCTGCAGCTTTCAGAAGCAATCCAGAGGCACATCATGGATTCTGCTCAGATACAAAGCCCAGCCCTCCTCTTAATCCAACAGCTCAAATTCGTAGGAGTTCCACTCTAGTAAGTGGAGTGACACCAACATAAAGCCAATGCAAGCTATAAATGAGATCCACCAAATACACACATGAAGTGTATGAAAGGCTTTGAGTTACTTGTCATGTTAAACTTCTGTAAACATTACATTCCAGGATTCTGAATTTTAAGCAGATTCTAAAACAATTCTCAAGCTCAGCAACAACAGTGGGTATTGAAAAGAGATATGAATGCAGATTTGACAGGAAAGCATTTTTGTTATTTGCAACAAGCATGAGGCTTTATGCTACTTAATAATCAAGTGGATTCCTAGGTATGACTTAGAAAAACCAACTCATGCAGTGGAGAAGGAACCGGGAACATTTACAGAGCTGTAGCTACAAGTATTTGTAAAGATTTTTGAAGAAAGCAGCGCAGAAACCTTCAGCATGGTCCAACCTTGTAATAAGTATTCAGGATGTTGATTCTAATGTCAAATAAGAAAAATAAGACAAATATCAAATAAATACTTAATAAGCAATGCCATCTATATTTTTTCCACTGAATGTTCACTAATATTAAAATGCTCAAAATAATACTTCAGCAAGTGTCATTTTAAGGACTTTTCAGGAATGAGCACACAGTACAAGCTTTCACAAAAAAAATGTTGACCCCAACAGTCAATGTTTCAGGACTCAACAGAGGACCCAACAAGAGTCACAGTCTAGACTGCTGCTCTGTGAGTCAGAATGGTGCTCTAGCAAAAAAACCCCTGAAATACCTAACAGAGAAGAAAACTCAAGATATACCCATCAAGGAACAGCATTATCCAAAATTAAAATGTGTAAACAGAGACTCCACAGAGGCAGAAAAACTCAAGGAAATGCTGGCACATTCCAAGCCACCTCAGGGATAAGTGCCAGAAAACAGAAAGAGGTTCAGAAGAGGCAGCAGGTCTCTCTCCCCCCTCTGCCAAGACCAGTTAGGTTACATTTCCTCAGTCAGATATGGTCCTTCCCCCCAAGCTGTATGTTAGGAGGCTCTCCCTGAATGTTTCTTTGTGCAACAGGGTTCATCTTTCACCCAGCTGAGTAGAGCTGACCCTCCTTAAGGACTTCTCTGATAAAAGATACTCTCTGTGCTAGTTCTGCTTTACAAGATCATCAGAAAAGATAGGCCAAAATAGGGATGGACAATTCTGGTGTAAACTTACATTTAATTACAGCGTAAACTTACAATTAATTAGTGCTTTTTGACGACTCTTTTAATTAGGATACACTATTTTATTTACAAGGATACAGACCCTTGTAGCCTTTTCAGGGTATGTATTTAAGTACAGCACATGGAGCTAGCAACTACAGAAGATTTTTCAACTGCTCTTGGAATTTGACAAAGAATTAAAACTGTAGTTGACCATGCCTCATGACAGACATCTGTCTGCTACAGCTTGCCAAAAGAATGCACTTTCAATATATCTGCTTTAGTCCTTTCACTGAGTCAGAAAAAAAAAAAAAGAAAAAAGGGCAAGGCTCTTTAAATGCAGTAAAATTGCAAATAATTAGGAATAAAGCCTGAAAGTACCTGAATAATGAAAAGTGAGATACTGCAGAGATGTCAATGTAATGGGCAGCCATGAAGTAGCAGAGATTTTCATCAAGTTCTCTGCATGCCTCTGCCTCCCGTCCTCTGCTCACATTTGTCCACACTAATCCTCTCATGCTTTTGTTCTAGCCAGTTTTATGTTTCTGTTCTTCATAGTGTTCTTCTATGGTCATTTCCAGTTCTTTTTTATACTAATCTATATAACAGAAACCTTTTTTCCCTCTTTTTCTTTCCCCTGCAAATTTGCTTCACACATTTCCATAGACAAAACAGAACTGAGGAAAAAAAATCTGCACAACCTGAAGAAAGTTTTAATTTCATCTCTCAATCAATTCCCACTTTTTATTTCTTGTCTCCAGGAACTTCCTTAGCCCTTATCTTGACAGAAACTTATCTATTCAGGAGAATAATTTTACATATCTAGGAAGTTGCTAGCACTCCTTGCAATGTACAAATGGCAAACAAAAGCACCAAAAAAATAAAACAGAGGTAGTAAAATATATTTTTCCAATCACGTACTCTAACAAGCACAGAATAGGCAGCTCCCCTTCCCCCACATTTAAGAGTCTTCTTGACATTTCAAATAGAGAGGAAAAATCAGTAGAAAAATGGAAGCCTACTCTTCTTGACCTTCAAGTCAACTGCCTGTCCTGTGACATGTGCCAAAGATGGATACAGGATATATGACAGACAGCAAACAGGCATATAACAGGCTGTGTTTCATGTATGATGAGTTTATTAACTCTAAAGTATTACCACAGCACGTGAATTCTTACTACTACAACAACACTTCTTCGTCACATTTGCGTCACATTATTGCTGTCTGAAGGATGGGTCTACTTTTTCCACAGACACAGTCTTTGGGTTTCCATACTAACACACCAACAGGATTTTACTTGTCTGGACATTCTGTTAGTGACTAAGCATTTTCTCAAAAGAGTTAAATGCTTATACATGGCTGTATAAACTAAAGTTCATATTACCTCTGTGCAACTGATGTTTGGATACTCTGTCTCATTGGGGGAGCTGGGGGTGAGGAGACGACTCAGCAGCTGAATGCAACATCAAACCATCTCTCGTGACAAACTCACTTCTGTCCTTTTGGTGCTTTTTCACCATTACAAGATGTAAAAATCTATGGCATCTTTCTTTGGGATGCCATCAGCTGGAAATGGCACCATGCCAGGAGCAGGAACATACCAGCACCCGTGTTCTCCAGAGCTGAAGAGAGTGGGAGGGAGCCGCCCACTTGCCTGCACACAGATCCTGTAGGTGTTAGTTATACTCTTCCCTGACGCCTGCTCACGGACTAACACACGTCTCCAGCTTTCATTTCTCTATTTCAAACCCAAACTTTTCACTGTTTTCTGTTGAATCAACAACAACGAGTTACAAAGCCAGTTCTTTCTCACAACCATCTCAGTTCGTGGCAATATGGATTTCTATGGTATGAACGGCCAGAATGATTTCCTCTTTGATAAGGAGCAAAGCCTGAGCCACGGCTGCCTCCCCCCAGCAGTGAAGCAAGGTACCCCACTTGCCTGGAACCTCCCTGGCTCGGAGGCATGTTGTGCGGCGGGTGTGCCCGGGCTGCCCCTTCTGTGCGGGCCTCCTCCTGCCCCGGCGGTGCCTTGGGCAGCCCGCGCTGGCCATGCTCAGCTCACAGCGGAGCGCGGCCAGCCGAGCACAGGGCACAGAGCCCTGCCCCGGCCGCCGCCCGAGCGCTCATGGAGCACAGCGGTGAGCTCGCTCCGTGCGAAGGTGAGGCACTGCCCCACAGCTCTGAGGAACGGAGGAAACAGAGCCAGAAGAACTTTTCCAAGTAAGGTAAAAGCAAGCATTCCTCCTCCCTACCGTGGTGAATGAGAAGGAGGGGAAGACACCTCAGCCATCAGCACCGGTAATGCTCAGTCACAGCCACACCGCCCGTCACTGCCACAGGGTCTGGGGGCTCCAGCGAGGGGACATTTTACTCAATTCAGTGAATTTATTTGAAGGTAAAACGCCTCTCTGCTTATGACACGATTTTTATCTACTACTCTGTATTCACTGATGCTGACCCCAGTTTCTTCCACCTAGAGGAAAAAAAAACACGTCTAATGATGGGACAGACTTTATCTGCCATATTTTTAGGTTGTAATGATATTCAAATCATCCTAAAAATCCGCACGTTTTCCCACGAGCCTCGCTAGCTCCTGTTGGTGGCCAGCTGCATGCTCCCTGCTGTGGCAAGCTGCCAAAACTCATTTCTTTTAATCCTGAGTGCTGTGAATCACCGAGCAGGACATCCACAGGCTGCTCCCCCTTGGCAAGACCACGGATTGCTCTTCAGAGTTAGCAAAAAAAGTTTTTCACGAAACTCTGTTATAAACTACTAACATAAAACAACATTTTCCAAGCCTTTTTTTTTTGTTTTTGTTTTTTTTTTAACTGTAAGCACCTAGATAAATTGAAACTTGTTTTTCAGGAAAGCTGTGTGTCTATAGTAAAGATATTCATTAGGAGCAATAAAAGCTGTAGGTGCTCAGCACTTATGCTGCCAGACCTCTTATTCAGATGTTTAATTGCAGGAACTTGCATTTGAAAATGCTGCCCTAAGGAACTCAACAGCCCGTCTAAGAGCAGCTTAATTGGTCCAGACAAGTCCAGACTGAAATATGCAACATGCTGCGGCATCTCCTTGGAATACGTGTAATATCAGAAAACCCCAAGCCATTCACATTAAAGTGTAAAAATATTTCACAGTATGTTTATGCTCAAATCCAAGGTTTTCTTTTTCTACAAACGCCTGAGATTTGAGGGTAGGAAGTGAAGTAAAACAACAGACAAAACTATTAGTCACTCACTAATAAAAAGCAAAAGTCATACTTAATGAAAGAAACCTTTAAAATAAAATCATTTCTCTCTCTGCTTTATTCTAATCCTTTGTCATGTGAAGACTTTATTCACACATGAGTCAAATTAAAAAAGGCACGGGTCACCTCACTGTTTTTCCCTGCCAAGGCTTCTATGAGTCCACCAATTTTCCTCAGACCAAAATTTCATCTTTCACAGTCTCTGTCATATTCTTGCATCACCGCTTCAGTTTATTATTACTTTGTTTAAATAAGTTATCCATAAATTCCAGCCTGGACATCAGCATTTGTCTTAATTAAGACCTTATGGCAGTTTCAGTTGGAAGCTATTTTTCTTTTCCCTCCTGAAAAACTCTACTGTGAAGTATTCACAACCCAGCACGACCCTTTGTTCCATCCAGGAGATGGCTGCGTTTCATCAGCAGTGGGTGAGGTAACTCCTACCTACACAATCCCCAACATCGCCATGAGAACTGTGAAGATTAAAAGGGATGATTTAAACAAAAACTGTCATTATGCTGATTAAAGGGGAAAGATCTTTACATGCTTAAAACCACATGCAAAAACTAAGGTGGGGGGGAAGAATATATACCAGATGCCTAAATGTACCTAGGGGATAGTGAGTTCTGATGCAAGATTATTTACCCATCCCTGTTCATCCCACACACATCCCTAAGGAAAACAGGAGGAGGGTCTGTTTCTGTGCTGTTTCCCAAAGCAAAGACACACAGTGCAGCGATCCTGGAAAAACCTGTTTTTCTGTGTTTCTCCAAGCTGAGAAGGCGCTCCGCATTAACATGCTATTTTAAAAATACCCCAAAAAAAACCCACGGCCAGGAGGGCCGGCGGGCGGGGGCAGGCGAGGGCAGCGGGCGGGGTGCGCTGCCAGCCCCCCGAGGAACAATGGCCCGGGACAAGCAGCGCTGCGGCCGCCGGCAGCACACCCACGCCGCGCACTTATTTTTAGCCTCTACTCGTGGAAGGAAATGTGTAGAAGCACTTACTAGAGCTTGTTGCTCTGGCACCTGGGAGAGTTAGCAGCAGGAGAGAGACGGTAGAAGCTTCTGCTGCTCCTCTCTCCCAACTCGTCACCTTGCTCTTCTGCCTCTTTTTCCCTCCCTCGAGGGCACCGTGCCGAGGGAGGAGAGGCCACAGCCCATCCCTCCACACTCCCGCCCTCCCCTGTGGTCCCATGTTTATCGGCCTCCTTAAATGCTGCGAAGGGAAACAACACAAATCAGGTGCAAATGAGCCGCTGCTGCTCTGCGTTATCCTGGGGCTTTCGTGATTGCGCTCTTGGCTGCGGTAGAAACCGCGCAGAGGCACCTTTTAGGTGTGTATCGACAAGGGCTGAACACATCCACTGCCTCCCTGGGGAAAAAGGCAGCTGTTGTAGGCATCCATTCTGTATGGCGTTACAAGCCACCTAGGAATGGAAGAGAAGTTCAACAGGATGGAAGGCGAGATACAGGCGAGTTTAGAGGTACACTGTGCAAATAATTCTGCGAGTTGCAGAACTAACTAAGGTTTTTTTGCATGTTCAATACAAAAATATTTACTGCTCTGCCCACAGAGCTGTCCTTAATTTTGCAGAAAGACTTGTACCACCTAAGCCAGTTCCAAAAATGTATATAAAAGAAATATAAAACTGGAATTAGGACAGTGTTTAGGAATCATTTACTTATCAAGGATCTCCCGTTGAATTTTGGTGGATTTCAGAGCATCTAATACAAGAGCTTCATGTCTATCATGCCATTAAAGGAAAAGTCAGAATTTTAAAAATTGTCAGAGGACGCACATGCATCACACTCCCATATGCAATTAATCTATATGCATAATACTTTATTGCTGTGAAATACAGAGACAAAGCATGCAGATTCATATTTATTTGAGAATTTTAGTTGTGAAACAAGACACGCAATTAAAGGGTAACAAACTCAATTCACAGCAGAGTGCAGAAAAAAGAAAGTACAGTACTAACTCTCTGAGAGGATTCAATTTTCATCATGTACCTTTGAATGTCAAGCTCTGAATGAAGGGAGACCAACATGCACTGCAAAACCTGTGGATCAAAGAGAGAAAAGAAGGGGAGGGGGAGAGATAATTGTTAACAGGAAAAGGAAAAGGAGAACAATAGAAATTTAAAAAGAATAATGTGTACATACTGAAAGTATACTGAATACGAGAAGAGAAGAGAAGAGAAGCACTGACAAACAATGAAGGAAATGCACATGTGGCAGAGAACAATATGCTCTATCAATACTTAATACGCAATATTCTCAGAACTCTTGCTGGACTCAGTTCAGATGTGCTACATGTGGTTGTATGTCAAAGAAACAAAGAATGTTCTAATATAAGAGTTAATGGGTGAAAACTGAGCCATAGAGATTTTAATATATATATATATATATATATATATATATATATATATATATATATATATACACACACCATATATATAAACTATAACTGACAAATAACAAAACATTTCTTTCTGAGAAATGATACAACTCTTGGCTGGAGTTAGCAGCAGTCATTACACTTTTGTGTTCATTTTACACTTACTAGAGGGACATGGAATCCTTCAAGCAGAACTTAGAAATATTGTGTAACTCATGAGTAACCACAACTTTAAAAAGAATAAGAGAAACTATGGTATGAATAAAAAGTCTTTTCCAATCACATCTCTCTTTACTATTCTACCTCTGATTTTGAACCCTACAGAATGTGAGAATTTGCTAAAAGGGGTTTAAGGGCCAAAAAAACTCAACCAGTTTTTCCTCCAACACATGAACGAGATACTAATTGGAGGGGAAATTGACTACTGCTGTTTGAGTTCACAGAGGTGGATGTCCTCTATTTTCCTTAATCTTAATTTGCCTGTGGGTAAAGGAGATTTTTGTAGAGTGCTCTAAAAAACCTTCTCTAAGCAATCAATTTCTCCTTCAACAGAGTCAGGCTCCCACAACTGCTGCTTCCCAGTTCAGAACATGCAGCTATTCATACCAGGCAAAGAAATGCAACTGCTTTGACAACAAGGACGTCATTGTTAAAGAATCTTATTTAACGAGTAATTATAATGCCAACATCACAATTAAGAGAGTAATTCAAGAAATCTTTTGAATTTTACAAACCCAGAGGATATGAGCATGTGAGAGCTGATTCTGGGGATGAGATAAGCAACTTATAAGTATGCTATGATTTTTCATGCTTTTGTCCGTTGGATACTTTGGAAGGGCAGTACCATTTTAAAGAGAACAATAGATCATTTTTCTCCCTATGATAACTGCATAATTTAGAATTGTTCAAGTAAAATGTGATTTTTACAAATAAGCTATTTATGCAAACACAGTACAAATTAAATGTAGCCTTCCGGCAACAACTGGAAACATTCCAGTTCCAAACCACAAAGACAAAACAGTCTGTTGCTAATGTCTCGGTAATACTGAAACTGTATTGGGGTTTTTCATGTTTTTATTATGTTACTACCCCACATTTGCAAACCTGAGAAACCCTCCTTGGCTTTTATTAAACAATTCTCTTTAAAAAGAAAAAAAAAGGAAAAGGATTGTATAAGACCAAGTCCTTTCTCAATGCCAAACACACAAGACTTCCAAGGGGAAAAAAAATCATCCTGCATGTTTGCTTTACATTCAGGCATCATTCACATCAAGAACACAGGTCAGGAAGGACATTGCTCTGCCCAATGGCAGCATTAAAAGTGTGCAACAGTCACCTTTCCTGAAGCCATTGCATGGATCAACTTGAGCTACTTAGTTTCCTCAAACCTTGTTACCTCATGTAGGATTACAATTGTGTCACTTTTCTCTGGACTTTCCTAGGCCCCAAGGGAGTGAAACACGAATTCTGACCTAAGGGTGGGTAAGGAAATGAGGATGCTTGAGGAAACCTGCAACGCTTCTCACCCTCAATCCAGAGAAATCCCTAACTCTTCCCCTCCTCTCATCACAATATGGTATTTTATTTTAGAGCAAGTAGATAAACAAAGATATGCAGTTAAAATACATAAAATGAGTCCACCTTAGATCCAGAAGTCTCTCCCTCCTCCTGCAGGAATTGATTTGAAATCATATGGATATGCTGCTGTTCTCTGAATAAACACAGCCTTGCAGGAAAAAAAAAGAACCACACACAAATCCAGAACCACAACAGCAGTGCAGCAGGAGGCTTCTTCTACTGCTGCATAAGGCAGCACCAGGAGACTAACAAGGCATCCACGGTGTTATGCAGCAAACTTCAGATCTCCTAAAGAAGATCCAGACATGCCAGTGTGGGAGAAATATAATTAAGACCATTACTGCAGCCCACGTAAAGACCTTATTATGAATGAAATTTGAAGACATTTGGGTCTGAATCCAAACCTGAAGCATGGCTTCCTTTGGATCTTTCCAAAATATTTCTTAACTGTCTGCATTTCTGTCCAAACTCAACACCACACTGATGCCTTCATCAGCACTCCAGTAACCTCAGGGGTATTTAAAGATGGAAACCAATAATGATCTCTTTTTTCCTTTACTTCTAGATTGTACAGGAGTATGATTTTTTTTTCCATCTATCAGCATGCATATGGTTATATATAGTCCACAATGATGGGAAATGAATCCAAGGAAAGCTTTCCAATTTCCAAATGCAGCAAGGGCTGCGATCTCTCGACTCCAGGGACAGGTTTCTGGGACAATCCCCCATCTTCTGCTTCCCTCACCAACTCTATCATTGTTCCAGAAAGATGAGGCATCAAAACAAATATCCAGCATGAGGAGAGAAACAGGATGTTGGAGCAAATCCCACAGAAGATTAAAACCCCCTGGACTTGACTTACTAAGAACTAAAGAACTGTAGAGTGCAGAACACTCAACTAATGTGCTCTGAGCAACCTCTGCTGGCCAGCAGATAGGATCCCATGCCTTCTCCTAAATGGAGTTGTACAAAGCCTGTGATTTCATATTCATCTGAGTGCAGATCCTTAGCTGGCCTGAATGAACATTACTTGATGAGCTCTAACAGTGCAAGGAAAACCTGTAAAAGAGCCTGTGACTTCCCAATGAGATGGAAAAAAGACCGGGATTTCCACTTTCTGTTAACCAAAAACCCTCAGAGCACAGAGGCTCCTGTTGAAACTAGTGTTATGGTTTTATGAGTTGTGGAAGCATATAGTCAGAATAAAAGAGGCACCAATGCTTGTACATGTTGGACTGGCATGCAAAGAAACAGATTAATACAGGCAGATGGACATAGAAAAGTAATACATAAAAAAATCAACAAAAGAACATAAGTAGTTTCCTCTGGAAAAAGGCAGAAAATACTAGAGGCCAAGAAGAGTAGAAGCTGCGGCTGGAACACAACACAAAACTAAGAAACAGTTGCAGTGTCACTACTGGCAGGCATGAGCAGGAAGGGGTGTTACATTTGAGAACACTTTGGGAGCCAGACATCATTGTAATGAGAAGAGTACCAGAGACAAAGGAAACAGCTGCAAAACATGTTGCTTTTGAACTTTAAACCTAAATGGAGCAAGTGGTGGCCCTGGAAAAGGGTGTAGAAGGCTAAGAGTCATTGGAGGAAAGCAAAGTTTTCCAGGAATGTGCTGAATGTCATCAAAAGAAGACATTAGGAAAGTCTGGTGAATACCACTTGTAAGGTGGTGCCCAAAGGAATATGCAGCAGCTTAGGGAGGACAAGGATTAATACCCTGAGGCTGGCTGGCTGTATTAGTCATTCTCCCGGGGCTCTCCAAACAAGGGTGAATGAACTGCAAGCCTGCCTTGTGGGATCTGCTTGCTAAGCAGATCAAAGGAACGTATGTATTCACCATTTAAAGCAGGATCAGACCTGTTGAACACTGAAATTCTAAGTCTCCAGAGGAAAACACAGATGCTTGAGACATTTGTGTTGATGATTTAGTAGGAGACATCTGTCCCCCTGAGTCAGTCTGAAATAATGTCACAGAAGGGTGTTAGGAGCACAATGTGCTCCCTCCGCAGGAATGCAGCACTGCTGTTCTGGCTGGCAGTGACATACAAGCTGAAATGCCTTTTCACTGGCAGTACTGCAAAAGAGGAGCATTTTAAGTTTTCCCTTTTTTTTTTTTTTTTCAGCCTGTGTAATATACCCTTGATATATGCTTCTGATGGATTTCAAAAGGGAAGTCCTTACAAAAGCAGAATACATTAAACACATTACATTTATCATGGGTCACTCAGGAAGATGTTGAAGAAAAAAAGCAGCTAAAATCAGAGAAATGCAGGAGTACAGAATGAAGCAAAGGGGGCTAAGCCGGGACCCCAGGACATTAGGATGACAATTCGTGTTCCTTAGGTTTACAGTCTCAGGGTGAAATCCTGCAAAGACATGCAATCAGCTGAAGCTGCAGGGAAATGATAATGAGAACACAAAGGGCGTGAGATGAGTATGCAGATGATGATATACAACTAAATGAGATGCTGACTCATAAGTCCTCTAAAACAGCTTGAAACTGAAGGAAGGAAATGAGGATCAACTGCCTATTTCCTGTGCGCAATGGTTTTGTGGGGAGGATGCAAGAAAATGGTGTTTCTCAACAATGCTGGGATGGGAAAAAGTGAGGATAGTAACTCAGCTGGGACCAGGCCAAAGAGGTTCTTCCAACAGAAATGTTAAGCACACAAGTATCTGCCAAAGAAGGGAAAGGGTGAAGTCTTTAATCACATGAAAACACAGTCAATGTACAGGATCAACTGAAGGTGATCTACCCGACAGCTCTGAAACAACTGCGGGGGTGAGGGGCGACACACGTGGTGATGGCCAGTGACAAATGGTGCTAAAGGAAGCATGGAAACAAAAAAAGCCTGAAATTCAAACCAGGAATGCACTCAGAGAGATAGCAAAGGAAGAGGTCTGCACAAAACATTATGACTTCTTATGTTTCAAGATTTACATTTTCCAGGACACTCTACGTCTACATATCCCTCAAGCTGCACACACTCTTTGGCTCAAACTCATTGAACATTACAGCTGAAACGGACATATGTTAACCAGGCAACCTATTTTGGTTTCCACTTCCAAACAACAACAAAAAATAAGGGTCTTCTCTTCATTATTGATTTCATCTTCCTCACAGTTCTTGTAAAAAAACAGCTAAAACCTTGTGTTTCATTTCAGTGAGGATTAAAGCTATTATTTTATATAATTTCATATAATTTATATAGTAAATTTTAAAAGCAAACACCCAGAACAAGAAGATAATCTCAAGAATTCAGATCACAGTCCAAATTATACTTTTTCAGAGATATAAAACGTTTACACCTTTAAAGTAAAAAATAATCTGGTATTCAGGGGATGAAAAATTTCTCCAGGGTCACATAGCCTTCTCCATTTTCTTGTCTCTCCACCCATGTAGAGTTGCTGTGTTGAAATACCTTATTTATGCACTGCCTCCACATAAATACAGTACTGTATCTGTACTCCAGTTCTTGTACAATAGCAAAGGAAAATGTGACTTCTTGTTCACCTTAGATGACTTAAGTCTAGTGGTTTTTAAGCAAGAACCTGCAGGGTGTTGTATATTTCAGTCTTGGCTTTATGCTTTAAGTATATAATTAAACATATAATTAGGAATAATCATAGAAGAAATCCATGAGACTTTTCATTAATGAAGCTAGGCATGAATAGATTGTTTGGTTGCTCTTGGGCCCTAGCACCTACAGGGGTAGGGGCTTATCAGACTCTACTCTTTTCACATTTCACACAAAAGCAACCAAGACAATACATAAAAGATATTATTCCCGTATTTATGATTGGTCTGTCCCCCACTACAATTTAAGTATCACTCTGCAGTGCAACATACAAACCCAGACTGGTTGGTGCAGGCTGAAGAAAATATGATGACTGGTCCTAATTTCTCTGAGCTAATCTGAACCTGATTTCAATCCATGAACCTGAACTTTAATCAGTCCTTTGTGATGCAAAATTCTGTATGCAAAAAGCCTCCACTGTGCAGACCTGGGAAACTGAAAAAACATTGGCCGAAGATCTCAAACTTGGCTGCCCAATGAGGCTTACGAGTTTTCAAGGAGGTACCTCCCTGTGCCTCCTACTAATTCTGTAAGATTTGCATGAAACAGACCCATTTTCAGTTAGTGGTTCAACTGGGAGTTTTCAACCACTGACATGTAATATCTCAGATAGCCAACAACTTAAATATGGATTCAGAGACTAAACGTTACTAAGTGAGTGTCAAGAAGATTGTTTACAGTTTTTCCATATTTTTCCCACTGTTGGAAATTGGGAAAATTAGACAAATGCAGTATTTTGGTTTCCAACAGTGTATTTCTCCTATTATTCACTCCCTTCCTCCTATCATTATCATCTCTTCTTGGAATCACAATATATTGCTGAAGATAAACAACAAAAATATTATATATCTTTATAAAGGAATAAAGAAACAATGATAACCTAAGAAGGAAAAGATTTCCATGAGCTGTCTCCAGTATTTTGAAAAGTAAGAATAATAGAGAAAATGTGATGTTTAAAGAACATAGCTGTTTCTCTCTCTCATTTTTCTGTGGTATTTTTCTCCCAACTTTATTTAAACAACTGGCTGACCTGGTTATCCATACAACAACCATTGCTGAAAAGCACAGTATGGTGTATGCAAGAACAACTGATGGTCTACTGAGAACAACATCCTCTGAAATGCAAAAAAATGCATGGACTTGTCATCTTTCATTGCTCAGACTTAACTGTAATGTTTCTTTAATAAGTTCTTGCTTTTGGACTTCATTTTTGGCCTTCAATATTGATTAAATGTACCTAACTTTTTAGGCTGTGATCTGCTTATCTATTTAAACCTTATAAAAACTACTCAAAATGGTAAAAATTTAACTTCCCATTCAAAATTATAAGGTTACAGGAGTTGCTCCCTCACCCCAAAAGGAATTTACTCAGAAGACAGTCTAAACAAAAATGTCTACACACATTTTGTCCCACCTTTTTGCTGTGTACCTCCAGAAGACAAAACAACTTTAATGGACAGGTTTGCTAATAACTTAAAGCCCACAACTCCAAATGATGGTCTCAGCCAAGAACCACCATTTTAACTACTGCCCTGGACAACTTTAGGAAGGGGTTTATGCAGTAGAGTACCTGCCTGTCAGGATGCCTGCCTGCTTTTCTGCTCAGCTTTTATGAAAAAACAGAACTTACTTCATTTATATACCTCAAAGCTCTTAATTTATTTTAAGAAAGTAAGCTGTAGAGCAGAAACAATTTAGAGAGCGCTCACCGAGGGTAACCTGGGTAAGAAAAATCAATGGAGAACTGCAGTGGCAACCTCATATTTTGGCAAGTCTTACCAAGTATTTCTCAATATACTAAAGCATTCTTAGAAAATTTAATTAGAATTCACTTGACCATAGAGAAATGGTCAAGTGAATAACTTTGGTCCAATCCTAGCTTTCTATGGTCTGGGAATTAACAAGCTTTGGTTCCCATTTCAGTCATAAAACCACTTTTCCTGTCCTTGGCCCACCATGTACAACAGAACTCACAGTACCTTTTTACCTTACATGGCTTCTGCAGTAATTAACTCATGAACAGTTTCCAGCACACTGCAGGGAAAACTGCTACAGAAAAGTATTACATTTATACACCACATTAAGTTTGCTCTTAACCTCTTGTAAGGATCACTGTCTTAGCACAGTAGGAAGGTTTTTCTAAGCACAGTCTCCTACATTTTCCCTTAGAACACCTAAAACTTTGAACTACAACATCAAACAGAAAAAGCCTACCTGCTTTATGACTAACTGAATTTATTATCTTCCACCCTTTTTTAAACACATACTTGTCATCTACACAATTACAAGAGAACTGTGAGCTCAGAAATGCCTTTGTGCAGCACACACCAGCTTACAATTGAATAGTTATAGAGTAATTAGAGTGGAATCCAGGAGAATAAGTCAGTCTTACTATCTCATACTATCAGTTATCTCATATAAGTGAGACAGATAAATATCAAGTACATATAATCTTATACACAAACAGTGAGATTCTGCAAGGTCCCAAGTGATTCCTGTTTTTTATGCAATCAGATATCACTACTATGATGCTAGGGGCTAATTATCTCCAGCCAACTTTAGGCTGTGGAAAATTATTGTGACATCACTATTACAAAAGTTTTCATTGATAAGAATATTTACACTTTAATTTAATTTTCAGATTTATATATAGATAGTCAAATACTATATGTTGTTCAGAAGTCCTCATTGCACTATGTTTTATTACGTACTTCAAAACTTTCTTAAAATTATCTTCTCACACTTAAGACATACAATGTAAACTCAATAATAAACAAACCATAACATCAGCCCATTAATCAGATATGTCAGTTTAAATATATCCTATTTGGGAACAAAACCAAATGCTACTGGCTTTATAAACCTTACAGAACAGGGAACAAAGCTAGAGTTGGATTTCCAGAGTTGATGTCATCATTGTTCGCAAGCCAACACAAGGCTTTAAAACTGAAAATAATCTACAGAATATAAAATGGTTTCCAACTAGTAAGGGGCCAGGCCGCTCACCAGTGAATAATAATCTGCAGTAGAGTTTTGGCTTTTTTCCTGAGGACAACCTGGGGGAGGGGATCTAACACATTCATGCAGAGCAGAATGTGCAATTCTGTATTCTTATGTCCTGTAAAGAGAAATCTCATTTACTTGTATTGTGCATATCTTCTAAAATCTCATTTACTTGTATTGTGCATATCTTCTCTTCAAATGCTTAAACATTTCACAAGTTGGGATCTTTGCATAGAGCACCTCTGTTCCCCAGAAACCTTTCCAGCTACAGTGCTAGCATCACTCTTAAATGACAAAGTATCAAAAATCAGGAGAAAACAAGCATAACATCCCTGAATGTCTTCAAGGACAGGTTTGATGAAGCTTTGAGTACCTGCTCTAGGGGAAAGTGTGCCTACCCATGGCAGGGGGTAGGAACCAGATGATCTTTAAGGTCCCATCCAACCCAAACCACTCCATGATTAGTATGAGCCAATAGATATTTTTTCTGCATATCAGAGAGAGGTGCAGTGACAGGAGTATGTACATTTGAATTTTCTCTTCCATGATTTAGTTTTATTTTAGCCCATACACACATTTTAGAACACAGTATCCTTAAAACTGCTGAAAATTTACCAAATCGAATCTTAAAACTTTGAAATGAAGTAAACTTTGGTAGACAAAACCAGATGAGCAGTACGTAGCTTCTTCTGCTCTTTTGTGACTATTCAATGACCTCACATTACTCAGTGCCTTCCCTCTCCTAAATTCAGCAAAAGAAAATGTTATCTGTTCAAACAAAAAAGGGTAAACACAAATATTTGAAAAACTTGTCTCAGCTTCTTCTAATTACATGGCATAGCCTCCAATAGCCAATAAATACTGCAGACAGAACATAATGTGGGTTTGTACTTGAGATTATCCATTTGCCTGGTTACTGATATGCTGAGAGCATGTCTTGTGAGTTACAGGTATGCACACAAAAGGAATCCTTACTCCACAGAAGCTCATGGGATGTGTTTACTACAGGCATCCCTAGAGGTTATTGTCTTCAAGTGTCTTTAAGCCTCAAAAACAGATCTGAAAGATTCAAAGTGAAGAAAGAATGGGCTCTAATGTATTGTTCATGAAGGAGTCTGAGACTAATTTGCTTTCCAACAGGTGATTCTGTAGGACTTAAAAGGCAAAACATACTGGCAGTGGTCTTCTAAGATGTTTCTGAACATGGGTGAAGGTGCCTAGTCTTGTGAAAATAAATGTGTTCATACACTCTACAGATACTCCACTGTAGCTTTGTTTCTGTCTGGTGTTTGCTGTATGTCGGTGTTATCTTGGAAACTAGAAAATAATTCCTATTTTGGCCATGGAGCAATACTTACTTTTTTCTGGTGTCTGTTCCTCATCCTTCACTTGTCTGTTTTTTAGATGGAAATATAACTTGTTTCTTCAAGCAGCAGTGAAATGTATATTTTCTACTTACAATCATCAAGGCCTTCTATTCCCTGATACAGTTGTTAGCAAGGAAAACTCTGTGATGGTAACTCACAGCATCTAAATGTGCACTGCAGAGGTGCATATTTTCCCTTCAGTGTCCTCAAGAGATTATCTTCTGGCTTGCACTGGTATCAATTCTGATTGAGAGAAATCATGACCCTGAGATATACTCAGCAGTACCATCCAATTCAGCATGCTGTTCACAACATTAAGTGATGACAGGCTTGTTGTTGCCAGAAATAACATCCAGATTGACCAGCTAGAAAACACAGATCTTATTCTCATCCACTCAGAAAGGAGATGTGAAGATGGTTTATGTGGGAGATAATACTTGTATGACAAATATTCCGTACAGTAGGACTTTATATTTGGTAGCTGCAGAAGAGAGACTGAGAAACTTTTTTTTTTTTAACCTGAAGGTTCTGAACTAAAGTAATTCAAAATTGAATAGGTACTCTGATTTGATGAACTCAAAAGGAAATACTAAGTTCTTATGAAGACATGAACATATTCAAGACTTTCATTCACACTGACAGTGTTACTCTATTATCCCTTTAACCCTCTTAAAAGAGTTCCCATCCTCAACCATTTTTCTCTAGTTATTGAAATTACCAGAAGTATCATTATTCCTCTATTTCTAAAAGTCGAACAGAAAATCCAGTCTGACAGTGAAGGTGGATTAAGGAGAGTTCTGTGAAAGCAGATGTTGCAGGGAGTTCACTGAAGGTTAGGTAGTGTAAGAAAGCCAAGTGGAAAAAAAAACCTAGTGGATGATCATATCTGTCCTGACATGCATTGACTGAGCTTTCAGTTCTGTTTATCTCAGGAACTGAATAAATGCCCAGTAACTTCAATAGTGTCCAATCAGGCAAGGGTGCAAGTTGTACAACAATGCTGAAAGAAATAAGATGATATTTAATTTTTCTGAAGGAGCACTGAATTCTAAAAAGAAATAATAATTTGATTATTTCAGAGCTAT
Source organism: Fringilla coelebs (assembly GCF_963513975.1). NCBI lineage: Eukaryota > Metazoa > Chordata > Aves > Passeriformes > Fringillidae > Fringilla > Fringilla coelebs. The sequence continues at coordinate 135,768,997 of NC_140028.1, read as the reverse complement.
TAGTAGATAATTTTATGTCATATATCTTTCTGCCAGAGCTCTAACAGAAGAAAGTAGGGCATAACAAAAGAACCTAGTAGCAGCAATATCTAGATGTCTCTTCTGATTCAGTGGTGTAATTCAAGAAATTGATGACTCCACAGATGCCTTCTGAATGTGAACTGAGGGACTGTTTGTTGATGTTGTAAGTAATGGTTTAGATTCTTTCACAATATCTATTACTTTTTCTTCTAAATTTCATTTAAAGCTCCCTATCTGGAAAACCGAAAGCTTTTAAGAGATTTCTCAAAGAGGAATTTTAGGTACTAAATGGTAGTAATTGTTAGGACAGCATTTTGCTGAATTTCAGCACTCAAAGTCTGAAGTTTAAATGCATGTGGCTACTTACAGAACATAGAGGTAAGTCAGTATCAGATTACATGATTTCTAAATTAATGGCCTAAAAATCCATAAAAAATGCATTTTTCCATTGAAAAGACAGACCCTTCTTTAGTAAAGGTTTGACTAATCATAGAGTATAGAGCTCCCCAAGAGTATTGCTCATGCTGACCTTTACAAAGATAGCTCCTGTGCTGAAGGAAAACAGAAATTGCTCTCCCAAGAGGAATCAGAGAAAGGCAGACAGTAGAAAAATATGAAGGAAAAAAAACATAGGTGAACAACATCCAGAAAAGTATGTTTCTAAATTAACTAGTTATTCTTATATTTTCTTTCTGAAAAGCAAATGAAAATTTTAAAAAATATGTTTGTGTGGCCTAAGAGTACAAAAAACCTCACACGTTTTCAAAAGCATTCTGTGGACAATCCTAATTCAATCTAGTTAACAGAACCTGCCTGTCTTGTTTGCATGAAATACCTAAAGGAAACTGAACAGAAACTCTTGTGAAACTGTGCAGCCCTCTTTTTATGGCTTGGTAAATATTAGACAAATAATGATAACATATGGTCTAGAAGGAATCCTTATTAGATAGCATTTGAAATGGGGAGAGGGGAAGAGAGAACAAAACAGTACTCACCCTTTGAGACCTTTCTTCTGAGGATCTACAACAGATAGCAGCTTTTTAAAGTCTGCAACTCCAGCTGCACCATTTATTGTGCAAGGACTGAGACAGATGTGATAACATGGCCCAAGAAACATGCAGAACAGTTTGCAAACTCCTCTTACTTTGTCAAATATATACTCCAAGCAAGCAAGCAAACAAACAAACAAAAAAAAAACCCTACCAAATGTTAACCTTCACATGGTGAACAAACTGATTTTCAGGCAGGCTCTCAAACTCTGGACATCACATTAATAGGTGGGAAATGCCTGGTTTTGGCTGCAGAGATGATAAAGACAGGCAGCTATCAGCCACTTTGAACATCCTTGAAGCAGGGGCCATAAAAGCCATGTTATGACTCAGATAAGCTGCCTACAGACCTCTCCTAAATTGCCCCACTCTGGGCAGTCTGAAGGAGCAATGAGCAGTGGGAGCTGCAGCCACACAACCCTCACTTGCCTGACGTCTTCTGTAGAGATGCCTATGCTCAAATCTTGGGTAAATCCCCAAGCAGCAACTTTTGCTTGTTCTCAAGCTGCCTGATTCAGGTTGGTGCTGGGCAGATCACCAAGCAAAACAAGGACTTCTGGCCCACAGCACAGGAGCTCTTCCAGACCTGGCCCCTGGGAGGGCACCTCAGCTCCACTCGCATGCGCTGCTGCACCCAACGTTGGGTTGGCTCGTAGGGGAAAAATCTCTGTGGCAATCTGTGGGATAGACTGAGCTTGCATGCAAGGAGAAGAAAAGTCAGTCACACGTGAAGAGCCAGGTCTCTCTTTCTCTAGACTGCCACAAGCCATCAATGGGACATAGCCAGGAACATCTGATGGACCTTACCCAGCCTTCACATACATCTTACAAATATAATCTTTTCCAAGTGCTTTTAGTATTTGCCTTTTTGCCTAAAAGCAATAATAAATCAGTATTTTAGAAGCATATCACAAGATACTAAAGCACTTGACGAATTCTTCTAAGTATCTGATCTTTTGGGGTAAGATAAAGTACATCTCATCCACAGTCAAAACGGATGAGACCACAAAGAAGGGAAAACCAATAACTATGCAAACTGAAAAATCTTCTTGGTAGATATGGATTAGTGGGATCAGGAAGGGCAGTTCTTCCTTTGGTCATTGTAATTTGCAAAGGTTTCTTGGCCAGAAGGGGGTCTTCCACTTCTTTATCATGTGAAGTGAAATAACAATAAAAGTAAACTGATAAAGACCTGCAAAAAATGCTATGCAAATTGCTGCAAGTAGAGTCACAACCTGCCACCTCAGAGTGCTGCATTCCTAATGCCTGAATCTGCTGTTTCACAACATCCTGTATTAGCAGCAAAGCACATGTCCAAACTGCATCTCTCCACTCTGTGCATACTCTTTCTAGACTAGGCTTAACTCATTAGAACTAAGGAAAATCCCGGAGATAGTTTATATTTCCTTCATCTGTTGGAAAAATAGAATCTTCACATGAAATCTTCTCTCAGTGATTGGGAAAAAAATCTAGGAAGCAGAAATGGGACAGAATCCTTCTAGACTTCCTTACAGTTGAAAATTGGCCAATTCAAAGAATAATTTCTAAAGCAACAGACCATGCTTCATCTCTTTTCCAATTACTATTTTCTGGTTAGTAAATATGACCTCCCTAGCAAGTACTGCAGCTTTCCTAAGGCACTGTACTTTCAAAAAAAATTGTATTTTAGTAAACTTACTGGCAAAATAAGCACATTTCAGTATGAAAGTGTAAAAGGTTTGCCAATTATGTTCCAGGCTATCATTGCCTTTCTTGATTTTCTTATGTTAACTGGAGTGGTGCAGAGGAGCACACAAAAATGCTTACTATGAAGAACATACTTTGCTGGAAGGAAGAAGTCAGCTATTCATATAGTCAAATTCATTGGCACAGAGCTGATGTGAACTCTAAAGCACTAATGTTGTACTTCTATAAACTGCAAACAAAAGCTTGGAACTCTGATAATAAGTAGCTTTAACAGTCTGACTTCTAGAACAAAGAGTCCTCAAAATGGTTTAACTATTAATTATTAGTCTGATGCCATGGAGAATAAAAAATAATGTCCTCTATCCCCGGGCTTTGCTTAGAATTTTCAGTGGTTGTTTTGTTTCTGACAAAGATGTCTTACTCTAGTCAAGCAGTCAAATTCTGCTAGCCTAAGTCATGCTGAACAGTGATTAATCCTGCAGTAAATCGCTGTGAATTTCTAGCATTGAAAACAAACAAACAAAAACAGAGTCAGAGTGCTCACAAGAAACCTCCAACTACTTTTAGGTAGGTGGAGGCACAGCAGGTGGTGTCAGATGTTTAGGGAATTTCTTCTGTATATTTTGTTTTCCCAGTTTTAGATCTGTGTTTTCATCACTCACTGTTACCTTCATAATCTTCCCTCTGTTTCCTTCATCTGGTGGTTCTTATGGCCATGTCTTACCCCTACAATACTGTGAAGCAAACTGATCGAGTCACATGCATCTGGTGATTTGTGCATTCCCACAGACCACTGTGACAACGAGTGATGCTGCCACAGAAAGTAGCTCAGTGTCACATGGCCTGTGAGAGTGACCCTGATTTTCAAAGCAAATTGCTCCTTTCCCTACAGATTCACCTTTGCTGGTAAATAATGCCCTTATGCCAGCTGTGAGGAGCAGAATATACATATCCAGCGTTCCACACTTTGCAACACTCTGTTACCTCTCTGGAGGCACATCCTGAACTGTGGGAGCAAAGTGTCTGGGGAGGGAGATGCCCTTTAAAACTCAGTGCCTGGTGCTGAATGCACAGGGTCACCTACAGAAGTTATACAGGAGGGAGGGAGCTCAGCTAGTTTTACTGGTGAGCTCTTCCAGAACTGTTTGTGAGGAGGGCTCTGATTTGTAAAGTTTTCAACAAGATGAAGAAGACACAGAGCACAGTGCTGAAAATACTGCTGAAATACTTCAGACCTTCAGCAAGGCTGAATTATTCTGCGCTGTGTCCCTCAAATAGTCTGAAACCTTCCATGTTTATACAATACCAGATACCCCTTCAGGCAAAGAGCACTCCACATTTCAAAGCAAAGTCAAATACCAAAAAATTATTCATTTGGAACCACAGCAAAAGTTCAGACATGTTACTGAGCAGATTTCACTGAAGGCTCTAATGATCTAATCAGGGTGACTTAATTGCATTTGGCTTTGAAAGCAAAGCCCAGTGCCCAAAAAGGAGAGGGTTTTTCTGCAGAGCAGTAGCAGCTCCCAGCTGTAAGAGGAACTGAAGTGAGAAAGGATCCACACAGCCCACAGAAAACTCTGCAGAAGCTCCATTGTTGTAACAAGATCATCTGGAACTGCAAGCACAAACAACATGCCTATTTTTAGAAGTACACTTGATCTATTGCACATGTGGAGATCTGAACACCTTTTGAGAGGGAGAAAATTATGAGGTTATGAACATTTGCACAACAATTTGTTTAACAGCTCAGAAAACTCATGAATAATAATCTGGGCTAACCTTTTAGTAATCATTTTCTTCCTGCTGTATAAAATACGCTGTTTGAAAACCCTCATCACTGCTATCTTATTTTCCATGCTCCCTCTTCCCCAATATGTATCTTGTAATTACATTGCAACTGTGCTCTGAAGGATGACCTGAAGACAACTTTTGAAAATTCTCTTTGTAAATCTGTAAATAAAAAAGAAATATAAAAACCCTATGGCCCAGACAGCCCTTTCCATTGATTAAGGTGTAGAGTAGCACTGCTGTTATTTTAATTCAAAGGGTTTCAACAGTTCTTTGTTCATATGACTATTTCTCCAGTCTGCTACCCTATTATTGGAAAGATTTCATCTCCAAGTGTGACAGAGAAGCAGAAAAGCTGGTATCCCACAACCTGTTATTATAAATTCTCTGAATTTTTAAAAAGGTGAAAATTAGAAATGCTCACATTCCTGTTGAAAATTAAAACACACAAACCAAGAATCAGTTAAAAGCAAGCCACTACTTTGAACACAGGCAATGGGGCTAATCCAAATTCATTCCTCTTAGAATAAAGCACATATTTAAAAACAAGCAAAAAACCCCACTAAAGACCCAAAAACCAAAAAACAAAACAAACAAACAAACAAACAAAAAAACCACCAAAGCAGCAACAGAAACAAAACAAGCAACAAAAAACCAAAAAATCTAACCAACATCCATTCAAGTGGATAGTTTTTCTCATGCAAAAACATGGACTCCAAAGTGTGCATCTTGTCTTGATTTTGACCTGTTTGGAACTTGGCTAAAGTTGGGAAATCCCGCTTATTCTAATGAATAATCTTAGGGTATTAACTAGAAGGGCTTCTCTGGGTCTTTACAATTCAACACGCTTTTCAAAATGGGGAAAGCAGAACTGGAAAAAAAAATTAGGAGTAATTCCTTCAATTTCAGCTTGAAATTGTAAGGTAAGCAATGTCACCTTCCTAGCACTATTCAAGAGTTCCCTGTTCCTACAGACTCCAAGGCCATGAAGGCTCTCCCACTCCAAGACATCTTGAGAAGTCAGGACTGGATGAATATGCAGCAACAGCTCTCAAGTGTTTCTGAAGTCCATGGTTCACATGCCCAGGTCCTCAGGATCTCACATGGTCCAGGTTCTTTGCTCCTGCTCCTGTGTCTTGGCACTGGAACCTGCTTTATCGTTTGGAGTTAATGGTGGGTGCAGATCATTTTGTGCTAAGTAAATTGTTCACTATTTCTCTATCATGTGCCATCTGCTAACTTATCCCACCAGCTGATATTACTGTTTTATCCAGCTGAAGCCCCAGAAAACACCACAGTCTATCATGAGCAAAACTTTCCAAAATCACTGGATACACTGAAAATGAGTGTGACCAGCCTAAAAAACAAGTGAAGTTGGATCCCAGCTTCTCCATTCTATGCAAATTTTGTGAAAGACTGTTTGTTTTGATTAATATTGAAATAGTCTAAACCAACAATTATTCTCAATGTTCAGCTCTTAAAATTATGTTAAAAATTTGTTATGTCTCTATCAGTAAAAAGCCCTCAAATTACAAAGGCACTAGGAAGAAAACTTTTTAACTTGAGCAGCAGTCAATATAAGTGAACTCCTCAGATCAGATAGCAGGAGAACAAAACCAAGTTAGAGAAAGGAGCGTAATTTTGTACCTTTAAATGGAACAAAAGAAAAAAAAAAGAAAATATTTGGTATGGGCATACAAGTAAGCAAAGAAAAAATAAAGAGAAAAATTAGCAGTAGAATATTTGCTCTAAATAATGGCTTTTTGGCTAATAATGCAGGTAATCTTTCAAAAATACAAAATGTGACGCATCTGTGTAGGGTGATCAGACTTCAGGCATGTTTTCTGGAGGTGATCTACAAACAATAAGGTTAAGACTTGAAAAAATGTGATGAAAAATTAAAATATGTTGTTTCACTGCAAAGCAAATGGAAATGCCCAAATGAAAACAGATAACAGAGGAGAAAATATTTGAAGGTAAAATGTAAACCACAACTGTTGGTGTCAAATGAGAATAAATAAACTTGCCCTTAATGTCCCCTGTCAGGATGTACCTCTACCAAAAATGCAATTCTTCTTTTATTCATTCCTAGAGGAACTAATTAATTAACCAGATTAATCACAATAATCCTCTACCACATCAGCAAAAATGCACAGTTCACTTTACTAGACTAGGGAAAGATCTCTGAATATCTGTTGTTGTAAAGGAAGCATGTAAATCCATGTGCATACATACTTAGATGAAACCTGCTTGTTGGATCATTAAAAACAGAGCTTTCACTGGCAGAATACAAAACAAAAATTGAAGAACATAAACATATAAACACTGTGTCCTAAAGCCTGAACAGCTGCTTTTGACAGCCTAAATGCCAAATGCTTTGAACTCAGATTCATGTGAGGCACAGTGAAAGGCATGAGCTCTTTCTGTGGGAATTTTATGTGTAGAAATGGTCTACACAGATCTGTGCATTCAGTGTATTGGCATATTTACATATAGAACTCCATGCTAACCAGTGTATATAATGATGTATGACTACATTATTAATCAATTATTAATACCTCCAGTTTTTAATAGCTTTCCCTCGTGTATAATCTCTAATTTGACAGGCACTCACTGTGAGCTTTCTACCTTAGTTTCTTTGCTATCAACAAGAAACCTTTGAAAGATGTCTCTCTGCTAAACTAGGAAAATAAAATATTAACAGATGAAGAAGTTTCTTGACCAAAGAAGTTTAGCCTGTTGACAGATTTGCTGTTGAACTCAGTCACACTAGAAGGTGGATCATTAAGCATAAATCCATATCTGAGTTTATAATGATCTCTTTTCTTTCTCAATGCAGAGCAGGTCAAGTGCTATCTTTTTTAACCTGTTTCAGAAAAAATAATGAATGGGGAAGATAAAAGAACTGCTGAAAGTTTCTGAATAGAACTTTCTTCTTCAGATCAACATTTGAAAATCATTCCCAGCTGTTAAATCTGAATTCTTAATTGTACACAAGAGGCTGAGGAGAAAATAATCAGCAGATGCAGCTACAGTTTGTCATATCTGTGATTATCTATTTGCTTCATGATTTACAGTTTTCAACCACTTCTGGAGAGACTGGCACCAAATTTATTCTTCCAATACTGCTATCTATGCACAAGTATTTAATTATAGGATCTCTCACATTTTCTGTGGAATAATTCTTGAGTGCAGAATATTATATTTCAATTCCTGGAGCTTAGGGTCTCAAAGATCAGGAAAAAAAAAATCAGGGATGCATGGTGGCAATTCCACCCACTCCTCACTCCCTGTGCTGTTCTGGCCCCTAAACACCTGCTTTCTCCAGAAATTTGAGTAAATCTAGCCAGAAGGGAAACAAAAGAGGGAAGAAGTAAATGCACAGGGAAGACAGGATGGTGAGGGGGAAAGTAAACAGCAGTTGGGGTTATCCTTTTTTTTTGACATCACGTTATGTATTCCATCTGCATACCCCAGGTCTCAGACAAGTCTATAAAATTATGCTCTATATGTGCTTCAACATGTTGGTTGAGGGCAGTGATTTACAAAGAATTCAAGCCTGAACACTTCTCCATTTACAGCCTTTAATCATGATGCCTTCCAAGCATGTTCACCTGGGTGCTGGGAATAACATGGTGCTTCCAGGTGTGCAGAAGTGCACGGGGACCTTCTCACGTCTGGTGAAGCCTGTCTGCAGACAGTGAGGGTGACAGCATGGGCTTCCAAACTCACAAATGTGTTAGCAATTTATTGTACAGGTCTGTGTCACTTTCATGTCAGAGAGGCAAGAAAAATGGATATTTAACCCAGTAAATTTTGTTGCTCCGTAACACAGAAGCCATTACAATATAGATGAGATCTGGAATCTATTAAAAGACATAATGGAAAATAAAAGCTAAACACATAAATAACTCATCCACTTGGAATTTCTTTTAAAAATATTGAAAGGCATTAGACACAACCAAGATTAAGTGTCTGTAAAATATTTTTTTTAAAAGAAACATTTTTTTCACCAGGGCAAATGAGAACAAAGCAACATCTAAAACCTCAACAAAGTGAAGCTTTATTAGTTCTGCCTAGAAATTTTAGGCTCCAGCCTTAACTCACTTTGTTCCTCCAGGATGTGGTTGGGAACTATAGCAGTTTAGTTGGGACTTTATCTATTATGATAAATATTCATTGATGGTTAAATATGGCCAGACATGGAAATATTGAACCTTTCAAAACCAAGGGCTAAATTTCAAGGGTGCACTGAGTATACACTGGAGCGTGGGAGTTCCTCCTTGATGACCAAGTATCATGTATTATTGAAGACAAGGTTTCTTTAAAACAGATGGGTCAGTGGTATGGAAATGGTTCTGCACAGACTGAAAATTTTTAACCATTAACCATAACCATGCAATGAAAATTAGTTCCAGCATGCTATATTTTATTTTAAGGAGAACTTACATCTCATAAACCAAAAATCTTTTCTTGTTAAATTATTCTAATGGTCACTTTAACTATCTTTTGGAAGTGATCAGAATGAGAAATGTACATATACAGAAATTCTGTATATATACAATGGCACTGATTCAATCAAACCTTTAGCTATGTATTTTATCTGAAACAGTTACATATGGAAAGCAGATGAAGCAAGCTGAAATTATTTTTTTAAGCTAAAATCCTAATTTAAAAAGCATATATTCGGTAGAAATACATCTTCTGTTAAATATACCTTTGTTCTTCAGTGAACTGTGGAATATTTCTCTGATCATGTATACATTCTATGAGCACTAAAGTAAGGCAGAAATCTCTAGAACTACTTAAATAACCACAACATATAATCTCCCCCAAAGGCACTTTGTTTATAATAATTTATGGTTTTAACGTTTCCAGACTACACAGAAGTGGTGGGTTAAAATACCAGCATAGCTGTGGACTTCAGACATTTAAAACAAACACTGGGTAATGACCCTGCAGTGTGGCAGTGACTGCAAGTACGAAGGGGCCACACAGCAAGTGGCATTCCCCTCTGCGAGTACTCGGGCACTGGCTAAAGAGAAGACTTAGAATATCTCTGATAATTGCACTTAAAAACTAAAAAACTGTAAGAACCTTATGATCATGGATATATGGCAGGAGGGCAGAGTAGACAAACACTCCCTAACCAAAGCTAGGCACTATCTTCTTTGAGTGTTTCTAGCAGTGGTGGATCCCTGGCTCTCTGGGTAGCAGAAGACAGGATCCTGACCTGACTTCTCCAGGGGCTGCATCTAACACCAGACCTGCTGGCCTGATCACTGGGCAGGGAAGTGGGCTTGGTCAGGGCAGTAATTCCAAACAGAATCCCATTTTCTAGACCTCTAGAAATTGATGCATGCTCTGAAGGAAAAAAAAAACCAAAACAGCCACAAAGCAATAATTAAAAAAACCTCTTATGTTCCCTTAGCAAATGGAATGTTGGACAATTCAGCCTGGGGTCCATGAATTGGAAAGGCTTGCTTGGCAGTGGCAGGCTGGCATAGGCAGCACAGGGCAGACAGCTAGGCTTGGAAGACTGTGTTGGATTCTCCCCCACTTCCCTGATCCACAAAAAGTCCATGGCTCTGCCCTTGGGAAGCAGCAAACTGTGCCATGAGGTGGGGGGCAGGCAGCAGGGCAGCCCTTCCTTCTGCCTGGTGCTGTTGAAGCAGAAAAAGGGAAAGCAGAGGGACTGAAACTGCAGCTCAGAGGAAAACATCTCAGACCAGGATCCCTTCAGCTTCTCCTGGATTGGCACCAGCACCTTTCCAGTTCCAGCTCCCTGAACAGCTCTTGCCTTTACTTCCAGACTGCAGGCACAGAAGACCAACCCAGGCTGCGAGGTACATCTGGCTGTCACCAGGGGACAGGCAAGGGGAGACAGCAGCAATCATCTTCCAGTTGAGACAAGGCCTTCCAGTCTGAGATGGGCTCCAAGAGCCCAGAGATCAGAGGAACAACTGGACTCCTGAGCAGAAAAAGGAACATCCCAGAGTCCTTTTCTACAGCAATATTGGTGATCAGGGTGAGGTAAAAGCATGAAGTACACTGAAGAAAAAACCCTCTGCTGGTACAAAAAGGAGTAAAACACACATACTGCAAAGAGGACAACCTGCTCCCCAGGAGATGCAGAGTATCTGGCCCAACAAAAGTACCCAAAGTTCCTAAAATAGTTATTTTAGTTTAACTACTAGGTGAGCTTTACCTTCCAGTACAAAAGTTTCCATGATGCAAAAGGTCCCATGCTGAACTTGACCTGAACCCCACGTCTTCAACAGCAGAGAAAAAAAGATGCAAGATTGAGCAAGTCCTTTGAAGCACTTAGTGTCTGTTCTCCACCATAAAAGATACTTTAGTAGATTTGACAGGATTTCTAAGGGTGGAAGATCATCTATCTGCCAGGGCCTGACAACTCTCAAATTCGTTCCAGTGAGGATGCAGAGGTGTTTCAGGAGCTCAGGCGCTGGAGCACAGCAGGCTCTGCTGATTGAGGGCTGCTAAGTTGAGGGAGTGCCAGGAGTGAACCACAGGAGACAAAACAGTCACTGTGAACAAACTCCTAAGTGCACACTTGAAAGTCTTCAACTTCTGCTGCTTGATCTTATTTTTTTAAAAAGGAAAAAAAAATACAGTTTCACAATCCTAACAGTTGCTCTATAAATAATGAGATCAAAGGAGAATATGTAATGATAAGCACTTAAATATTTGCCTCATAAGCCATTAGTGAGGAAATGCAGCATTATGAAAACAATAGGTCTGGACACCAGCAGAATTATCCTGCTCCCCGTGCCAAGGAATGCAGACTTGCTGAGCAACTGAATTCAGGCTCTATGGTGCATTTCATGCACTGGTAAGACACCACTAACCTGCACAGGACTGTCCTAAAAACAGGTGTGATGTCCACACGTAAGGAAGCCCTTTCAGAATTACACCGCGATGGCGTGACATTAACAAGAAAACATTTGTTCTCCTAAGCAGCCCAGGAAGGACGAGTGAATGAAGGTTGTGGACTCAGTAAGTGGGTTCAGTACAGGTACAGCAACCCTCTGCCAAGTGACAAGTTTGTGCCTCAGTTTCCACACTTCAAAATAAAACTTACTTCCCAATCTACAGGGATATTGTAAAACTGGAATTCTTTATTGGATGTGACAACTGTCAAAAACCTTAAGGATATAATAAATCACCTTACTTATGACATGATTATTGATATGCCTTGCCATCAGTTAGGAGTAAGCCAAATTTTTTCCACTTTGCATAATAAAGGAAATTTGTGAGACCGTTGCTGGTTCTGCCAACAAATTGCAATCTTTAAGGTAATGGTTCAAAAACGTTTTAAAAAACATGAAGCAACAACAGACCATCAACTCCCAATGCTATGCTGCATCCAGTGAATACAATATATGAAGAGAATTCAAAGTAGGAGCAGGGAAGCAGCATTACTCCTCTATGTGACACTGACAGGACCATAAAATAATGCAAGCTTAGTTCTGGAGTGTGAGTATTTCAAAAGTAATGTTGAAAAAATTCAGCACATTCAGAAAAGAGCTATAAAATTCTGAATTATGGATGATGCCAGAGAAGTTCTCCCTTCAGGCTTTGTTCAAAAGAATATGAAAAAGTGATAATATGGGTACCTATGAGAAATTTCTGATAAAAGAGTACACTTCAATTCAGAAGAAAAAGTATGTGAGACAGGAAAAAAAAGTTATTATAGCAATCAGTTAGTCCTAAAATGTAGAGATGTGCATTTTCTAATATTGAGGTATATTTCTGGAGGTGAGTCCACGATTTTAGTTGATGGAAAGAGTTGGGACTTCAGCAGGACAAAAATGAGAAGCACAAGATTAACTTTCATATTGTTAAAGTGAGCTTTAAGAGCTGATATTTGCTCATATTTTATTTTGTTCCTTATTACTAGTTCTAGTTACCACAGTATAAAAAAGATGAAGATCATAATGGAAAAGGTACAGGATATAGGGGTTTCCAACAGTTTAACTAAGGTGTTTAGCAAGAAATGGATGAAAGTCCATACATTATTTGTGTGTTTCAAGAACATTGTTTAGTGTTGTTTCGAGGTATCTAACAAAGGTATCTAAATGGCATATTCCACTCAGCATAGAGAGAAAAACCATCATAAAGAAGGATGCTGGGTCAGCTATCAGTTGGCCAGTATTTGGGTTTTGCTGTGATTATGATTCACAGGTATCATATCAACCTTCTCAGCTGGTATCAGAGCACCAGCTTTCTGCCTGAATTTAGTTTCAGTGAGAACTAGTGACAGATCAAAAAAGCATTTAACAAATGCTCTGAGTCTATGCATTTTCTCTTCAATTCACAACAACTCAGAATCCTCCTCACCAGTTGGGCTCAGCAGTTTTCTGCCACAAGATAAGGCCCTGAACAGGTTTGATTCTGGTTTTGTGATGCAAGATTATACGGAGAGTAATCTTAATGGAAATGTCAAAGTGAAGCAAAGCAGGTATTTCCTTTGCACCTGCATCATGCAAACAAGCTTCAATGCAAATAGATCAAAAGAAGAGTTAAAGCTTGCTTTTTTTATTTATTTTTCAGTCAGGCATTGATGAGACAGAAGTTTGTTTTGAATGTAGTTGTTTAAAGTTTTCTGTGTTTTAACAGTGTTGGGGTTGCAAACTGAGCAGCAACCTTGCTGCTGTTCCAGTGGCTGTGTCATTAACAGACAAATTCCTTAGACCTTCTATCTCCTGGCAGAGAAGACAGTGCCACCTGCAAATACACAATTACAGCAATTGCCACTCAACTGCACACAATAATCACCCACTCAAGTTCCAATTTAGTAATGAAACCTACCGGAAAAAGTATTCTTTTTTGGGAAAAACATTTTCATCTTTTCAGATGACCTACACAGTGAAAACCACACAAAGGAAAAGTTTTCTTGTTCTGTCCCCTACATCACTCCAGTAAAACCAAGTTGGTTTTAATCAGGACTGCAGAAATCTGACTGAAGTCAGGGACTGAATGAAGTAATGTCTCATAGCATTTTCTCTAAAAGACTATGCTGCATGAAAAAGTAATGAAGAATCAACAGAGTTCATGCTGAAAGGTCAAAAATAATGATGACTGTGTAAGCAGTATAGCTCACAAACATTTGTATCCGTGATACACACTGCTCTTAATTGGTCTGTTGATATGACCTGCCTTCAGTTTTATGAGCTTTCAGTTTTGCCCTACAACAGCCACAATGAGAACATTAAATCTCCAAACAACCCAGCTCTTGTAATCTTGACAACAGTACAGCTTAGCTCCAGATACATCAATGTCTAATTGCCACAAATACACATTTGTTTTTATCATCACTGGCAGTCCACAGTTCTATCACCACCTATGAAACTGAAAACACAGCCATGAGAAACCCTGGAGCTGACTCAGCTGTTCTAGGAACTCGACACAGAAATTTCCAAATCCCTGTACATCCTGCCTGCTGAGCTCCTACAGAGAGGATAAAGGGAGCCACAACATTAGAAATGTCTGTGTTTCCTCTCACCCAGATGAGTGGCTTATGCACACCAGAACAATTCCAAGACGTGAGGAGCAGAGTGCAGCCCACAGGACATGCTGTTCTCTGGTGTTCTCTGGTGAGCTATAGATAGCCAGGCTCAAGGACCTTATAAAAGATACAAGTTTAAAAAAAGTTCCTGGAGTTGCTTATATGAGCAGCAGATACCACATGCCCCATCCCCTGGGACATAAGAGCTACTGAATTAAGAAAAAAAGAAGTTGCAAATAACTGATGCTGTTCATCTCTATTCTATTAAAACACATTACTGGTTAGAGACCAAATAATAGCATTTTCCTGATAGTGCACTTTTCCTTTTAGATTTTCCAAAACTGAAGAGGCAAAACAATTTATGATCAGAGAGTTGTTTCAGAAACATGTAAGCTGCTTATAGTTAAATATTTCCCCAGTAATTAAGCAGCACAAAGAAAAAGATAAGACTGATTGATTAATACTACAGATGAACAGAAGAACAGTTTCCTCCTTATTTAACACTGTGAAGTTTAACAAATATTACTCTCTGAATGAGGAAAGAAGACTGTTTTTCATGTTCTGCCTTCATTCTACACCCTTAGTCTGCCAGGCACCCTTGGGCTCCTCCCAAGGCAGCAGCAGGTGCCCAGTAGAGATGGCCAGAGAACTGGGAGGGCTGTACAAAAGTGTTTTACTTGGAAACACAAAACAGGATACATGGTCTCATAAACACCTGCTTTCTTCTGAACCTGCTTAATCACTATCACTCTCAAGTATTTGGGAAGTAGCTCTGCTCTGACACGCATGGTCTCTTCAAGGACTCCCTCTCTACCTAATTATTTTGATCGTCATGTCAGTATTTTTCTTATTTAAGCCTCCCATGTGCTAGTGCGGTATGACAGGAAAGATATTGCAATTTCTGTAACATCATTAGTCACCATTTTCAACACTGCCAAAATGTTTGTTTTGAAAGAAGTTTATTTATCTTCACTTTTTATTTGCATTCAGGAAAGTTTTACTGTCATTATTAGAAGATGATACATAGGCTTTGAAGAGTATGAAATATTTTTTTAACTAAAACTGTAATTTATGAATTAAATAAACAAATATTCTACACTATACTTTTCTAGGCTCTCATTACTCCTGTTTCTTCCTTCAACTATCCTGCACTAGTACCCCACACAATACATATAAAACACATGTATTTCCTTTTAAAGGAAAGAGCACAGGATAATTAAAGGAATGTTGCAAGTACATATACATGAAAAAATGTGAATGAAAAAATATATGAGTTAAAAATTTATAAATTGACTATAAATTCCCATTCTGAGAAAAATTGCTAGGAAAATAACAGTACCAATGAGCAGCCTAGCCTACAGGACCACAGCACAGTCACCACCTTCACTGCCCAGGTGAAGCCCCAACAACAGCAGCCCCAAACCCAAATGGTCCCAATGCCAGAAGCCTTCTCTTGCCTTCCTAGTGCACTCGCCCTTGGGAGGTTCCAGAGGGTTTTTTAAATGCTACAGTGTCACTAAAGCCCAAACTAACAATCATGAGCCCCATTTACACTGCTAAACGATGAACATCATAAGAGCAGTAGGAGGGAAGAAACAACTGCTTTGACTAAAGGCAGGTTAATGGCCATTGAAACCAGTGACCTGGCCAGGTCACAGACATTTCATGGCTCACAGGTTGGCCCAGTGACAGAGCTGTTCTCTGGCTCAGCAAGGCCAGGATTTCACCTCACCATGACTTTTGCTTTTCTGGTAATCATCTCTCCCTCTTCTACTTTCGGAAATAGATGAGACATGCTGAGAAAAGTAGCATAACGAAATGATGACCATACATCTTTTCTAGCATCAGCATTTTATTAGAGGGGTTTGCTTGCCAGCTTATTTTTACAGGAGCTCAAGAGGCCTGACTGCATATTTGAGAAGCTGTGCTCTGTTCCAGTTTTAATGACAAAATGCCAAAGTTTAACATGCAATGCCAAACATTCCAGAAACCTCCTGCACAATAGTCACTTTAAATGATGTCTTACTTTTCCTGCTTTGTGAGGCATACACAAAGTAGCAAAAATGTTCTCCCCCTGCATTTTTAAAAACATAACACACAGTAATGACAGCTTCAACATGAGAAAGCAAACAAGCAGACTCCAGCTCTCCAATCCTGTGATGTGCAAAGCTAAAGATCTGTAGTAAGTCACACATCTTAACTTTTAAGTACATTAGCATGTACTGTGTATACACACATGCTAAACATCAACCCCCAATCCATATATACAGGGATTTGTTTCTTATGTTGTGCAGCGGATGATTTGCAAAACACTGAAAGTGTTTCCTCCAAATCTGCTTTAAATAGCCAGAAAATGACTGTAAAATTAGTATGTCAAACAGGAACTGAGAAATAACAATAAAGGCCCTTCTGAATGAGGCTGAAATCAAACAAAAAAAATGTTGAAATATAATATAATGTATTTGTACTGCATTGTTAGAGATGGTGCCCAGCTGGGGATTAGGTCTCATTGTGCACAGTGCAGTAGACAGGCATTGAAACGCTTGAAGCGGGCAGTGAAATCCACTCCAAAGCCACAATAATTAAAATGTGTGGTCAAAGGAAAAACGTTAATGCACAAAAAGGTTGCAAAAAGAAAAAAGACATGCCATTATGGTTGGTTCAGTAAGGTAGCAATTAGCATACCAGCTGCCCAGTCACTCGTGAGTGCTGTACAGGCAACCTGGCAGACCTGAGTTAAAGCAACGCTTTGAAAGAGGGTGTGTAAGTGACTTTGAGAGATCCTAATAAAAATGGTGAGAAGCATGTGGGAGTTTGAAAACGATGATGTAGCCTAGGGCCTTTCAGCACCTCTCCCATAATTGTCAGTGCAAATGTCATCATGAAGCACTATCATTCACAGCAGAACAAAGTAAATGCTTCTGAACCTGAAACACAGTGGAACAAAACCCACTGAAATAAGGTAATTGTAGAATGACCCTACACCACAGGGCCCACAAAATTTTCATGCATTAAAAAGCTCATCTAAAGACAAATTCACTGGATGTCTTTCTAATGATTGTGTTATACTGTTGTCACTTACAAGAAGTTTTAACAAGCCACTTCATTTCCCCCCCCCCCCCCCCCCGCCCCCAACAAATGTATTAACATTGTTTCGCATTATTGAAAATATACCAAATCAGAATGCAGATTTTCTGTTCAGGTACCACTAGGAAAAAAGGGACACAAGTGGGGGATACCAGTAAGAAACTGCAGGCTATTGGAAAACGGAGGAATTTGAGTCTGTTTGGGTAGAGGCATATATGGGTTATAAGAGAAATTAAAAGCCTCTAGTTCATGTAATGGTTTTCACTTAAATTATACTTTTTTCCTTCATGAAAAAAAAATTTAAAAAAAAGAAAAAACAAAGGAAGCAGAAGTAATCACTTTTATATCTGATATTGCATATATTGCATCCAAGAATACATGCACTACTCCCATTCCTCTTGCACACAAATTTTAATTTCTTTTATCCCCGCACAGTAGAAATCTACCTTCTTCTCAGTGTTTACCCAGAGAAGGTAGAAGACACCATCTAGTATGACTGCCTGCAGTTTCAACAGGGTGTTGACATCCTCACATACACACCTTCAAAGAACACTCACAATCACAGGGCAAGAGGAAGGCAAGTTCTGATACCTATTGACATATGTAAAAAGGATTTATGAATGGACATAAGGTTATATACATATATGCAAATATACATACAAGCATATGTCACACAGTTACAATGTCATGGAAAGGCTTATTAAGGGTAATTTCTTAAGGCAGGTGTGCAATATGGAGAACACACTGCAATCAATTTTACTTTACTCACTTTTGTTTTGTGGGACAGTGTGACATGTTCAATTACTCTGTTTCAGTATGGAACTCAAAGCAGACACAAAATCCTAAGCAGTACCATACACAGAGCTCACTTTTGCAGTGTGATTGAGTTAGGAACTCCTGAAGCAGACTCTATGATTATGAATCACTTAACAAAAAAAGCCCACCTAAATGATGAGCTATTCTAAGCAAATGAGTTATCTGCATTTTTTCATCAAACATGTTTCAAATATTTTACAATAAGCTTTTTTTTCTTGTTCTGTTCCTCCTCAACAGGAACAGATTATGATGATTATATCCAAGATTTGTTATTCAAGTTCTAATTTGTTGATGATAACTCACAAAAGTCTTCCTAAATTATGGCCAAGAAAAACAGCCCTGCCCACATAATAAGGCAAGGCATTACTTCACATGTCTGGAAGAATTTCAGAGTTTCTACTTCTGTAGTTCTTGCAGTTCCATTATGGTAGAATATCCAGCTATGCAGTATCTGGTACCAGCTACTTTTATAAAGCTTTTGTAGCTTTATAAAGTTACTTGCACTCCATTTTTGTAAATTTTTAAGTGCTTTTTTCTTGACACTCATGCAATTACTAAAATCATCTTTCCAATTAGCTTTAGAATCCAAATGTGTTTAAAGCCTTTTCTAGGCTTTGAAGAGGCACAAGCTTCTTATGAAATTGTTTTTCTTTCTCTGAAAAAACTTTTCAAACAATCCCTTATCAGAGATGCTTTCTTACATTCAGTTAGGTTCTTCTTGCTTGTTGCAAAGGCTGCTGGGCACACTGACACACTTATACAGGTTTTGTACTACACAAAAGCTTTATACATGGCATCCACAACCATCTGAGAGCACCTACATTAAAAGCAGACAGGGACAAATGCACACAGATATTTAAATAGGTTTTGCCACCTTATCCATGGTTTCTGGAACCATGTTTAAAATAAAAGTCACCACATGCAATTCTGGAAAGCTCCTATGTTAATTTATACACTGATTATTTCTGCAATATGATGACACCACAAAGTAGTAATGTAACTTTACACTTTAAGTGTACACAACAGGGTAATCCAAGCTCTTCTGGTTTGCTCCACAGTTGCACTGGACAAAATGTAGTTTCATGCTTGAAGCTCAAGAAAGAAGTAGCAAGAGTCTTCAAACATATGGTTTTGTGCTTCTGCTAGTGACTCCAAGCACAGCACTACTGCAAAGGTCCTTGTGCATCTGGCTGTTTTCAGTGAAAACTGACTGACTGATGCAGAAAATGTGATTACAGCGTTTTACATGAAAACAAGATTAATGCAGAAGTCACAGTGAACAGTGATTTACTAATTTAATGTTATAATATAAAATTTAAGTATATGGTATATTTTCAGTTAGCTGTATTTACAGGAGCTTCCCTTTATGGTCAGTCTACTCCCAATACAGCGTGAAGGACATCAGGACACAAACAGAGAGACACTTTAAAACAACCTTACCTCGGGGGTGTAGTGGGTGCTACCCTTCCAGATTTACCAGCTTCTACAGAAGTGCTGTGGTGCACTGCCAAAAGAATTCTTACCTTACAGGTAATGTCTACGCTGGTCACAAAACACCCAAGTCCAACTTTTTTTTTTACACTGTTCAATTAATTGCAAATAAGGTAATTTTACTGGAGATAGTGAACACAGAACTGACTGTCAGCACCAGCAGCTGAACCTGACAAGGGATGAAGGTGGAACCAGACAAACCTCAGACAAGACAGGAGCCACGATCGCGTCTGGCTTCCAGGAAGACAATTTGTGGGCCAGGCTCCGCCAGGGCATTTCTCTTTCACAAACAGTAACAATGTTTTATTCTTCTCAGAAACCTGACAAGAGTAAACTTGAATGATTTTACTTCCAAGGCAAACAAGGAGCATGCATCTTCTTTAACACACCCTAGCTATAAAAAGAAAATTCTCTTGGTAATAACCATGTGGTGATAACTCACCTCATTATTACCAGGGTTTTGTCATTTCAAGATTTCTCATTTCCTTAAAATCTCAAAGTAGATAAAATATTAAAGGCTCATTTGTGTAGCACAGCAGTGGTTAATGTTCACTACGGAAGGCAAAGTAATCCCTCTATTGCTGTGGTCCACAAACTCCTGTGGTAATTGGCTAAAAGGCTCCTGGCAACTCTTCCTGTGGAAAGGAAACTATTCCCCTCATATCTGCAGGGCAGAAACAGTTGCTGTGAACAGTGCCCATTTCTCCCAAGGTTGTTTTTTTTGGGTTTTTTTGTTCCCAAAATAAAATAGGTATTAAATAATGAACAGGAAGGAAGATCTCAGAGGCAGGAGCTATTCTCTGAAGAAGTCACCATATAAGCACTAAATTACTCTCTCAACTGCTGCTGGCAGGCAACAAACCCTTCTCTTGGGAGCAAGTAGTACTTAGGACCCTTCTCCTGACAAACAGAGAGTGGAGGGGTGGGATGGTGTAAGCAAAGTGAGCTATGGATGAATCCTACCCACCAAACAGAAATAAAAGACTCTTTATAGAGATGAAAAGAAATAATAAGGGAGTAAACTTTATAGCTGAATTCTTCTTTTCATCAGTAACATTTCACTGTAACGTAATTTCTTAATACTCCCAGTACGTCCTTCTTTCCTACCCTAATTTCAGACACACTAGAACCATCAGCACAGTTTACAAGAAAACAGAACAATTATGAATTTTCTCTTCATTCCTTTAACCTGCTGGTCAGGCAGGTGTCTGCTTGCCACTGCACTGCCCTTGTACTGTGACATATAAGAATGAACATATTTATGCTCAAATCTAACAGACAAGAAGTGCTCATAGATCAGTCCCCAGTGCATGAAACCTGTCTGCAACCTTCTAAGGAACATTTCATTTCTCACATCTACTGAAAATGAAGGTATTTTTTATTCAGATGGCAGTTCAATGTCTCTCTGTCTCTCCTCAACTTTGCAAAAACTCACAAATAACTTCAAGAGACCTGCCTAACAGGTCTATATAACAAGTACTATAATACTGGTGCCTTTAAAGATAAATTCATGTACAGGAAGCTGCAAAATGGAATCTTTAGGTAAGACCAAGAAAAAAATATAAAATGAATGAAAAAGTCTGTATAAAGGAATTGGTAAACCCTTCAAACAATAAAAGGGAGTAGCCAGCCCATTAGTAGCCAATCTTGTGCCTCTTGAACATCCACAAATACTTTTGAATGCTTTTGAGGCAATGAAAAAATGGGTACACACAAATAAAAGGTACAGACAGAACAAACACCTTACCTTTTCCCAGCTCATAAGCCCCAGCTTTAGCTACAGCTAAATTAACTCAACACTAGATATTCCACATCTATTTAATGACCATAATTGAGCATAAAAGTATTTATGCAGGTTTCTGTATTGTTTTATATCTCCAAGGATATAAAATTAATTCCCATTCATGTATGGTGATGTAATATGTAATAATATAAATTAATTTTCTTCAAGAAATAAGTTTTTATCACTGTACACTAAGAAATATTTAACTTATAAACTATTTTCACTTGCTTCCAACTAGTGCAAGTGAAACTCACATGCCTTTTGTAAAGGGCAGAAAAAGCTGCAAATCGATTTTGGTTACTGATTTTCTACCACTAGATGCCTCTTAAATAAACATAATCAGCCCCTTTGACAAAGACCACTGTGTTGCCACCATTCAGTGGAAGGGGTTCAAGTCACATGAAACTGAACTGTCTGGGGAGGAAAAAAAAAAAAGTTCTACAATGGACACAGCCCTGGAACTTGTTTTGCCTTTCATTTATGTCCTTTGTCCCCTAACCCAGCACGACAGTGAGACCCACCTGCACTCCCTGCACCGCCCTGCAGAGGAAGGACAGCCCCAGCTGGTCTGCAGCAGTGTCTGTGCCACAGGCTGCTGGCACTGCTGCCCCTGCTCCCTTCCCAAGGCAGCTTGGGGCCGTGTAAATTGGGATTACCTCCTCTGCCCAATGACCTTTAGGATAGCTATTCTTCTTCCAAAGTTAAATAAAATCATGCAAGATCATTTTGCAGATGAAAAGATAACATTCTTAGTCACGTGAGCTTTCTCCTCCTAGGAAATTAGTCTAAAAGCCAAACACACCAGGGCAGCTGCTGAGCCTGTGGACTGCAGGCAGGGCAGTGAAAACAGAGAAGTGGCTTTGGGGGGACAGATGAAAAAAACGGGGTGGCTGATGCTGACAGAGAAATCCAGCTCAGTATATGCTAGTATTGTCCCAGGAGCTGATCACAACATCAGTGACTGGGGTGGGGGGGGACAGGAAATCCTAAATGACTTACTTTGCTAGTAAATTAAGATTCTGAAAAACATTACAAAAAATCCTGGATCTGTTGAAGTCAAGACATGCTATGACATTAATGTCAATGCATTTACAATTTCACCCTCCTCTGTACGAGGATACCAGCCTGAGATTTATTATTGCAGTCTGGATTACAAGATTTCATTGGGCATATTGGCTTTCATTTAACGTTTAAAGTCTGATGTAAATATAGAAAATAAATGGTGACTCTGTATAAGGTTTCCATGAATTTCAGTTCATGATATAGCATTTTGGCACAGGACCATGGGCTTTACTCTGTCTCTAATTAGGTCTTCAGAACACTCATTTACTTAAATGGGATCTACTCATGTGTCTCTGGAGGAACAAGTGAAACAAATGGTTATCTTGTGTCTGAATAAATATTTTTGCTATTAGTGAAAGAGCTTCAGCAGGGCCTCCTTGGGAAGGACAAAAATGAAGGATTACATCCTGAACTAATCTAAGGCTGAAGATACATTATTTATGGCTCAGCTGATCTAACAGCTCAGCATAGCTGGAAGGGGGTGGCCAAATCCTCAGTTTTTCTTCCCCCATATATATTTATGCCCCATCTTCTTCCCTATGCATAAGGTGAAACAATTTGCCTTATTCCCCAACAGTGAAATAATTTCGTCCTGTTTCTGCAAGTTAATTAGTGTGTGAGAAAAGAGGAAAGAATGTATAGTCGATTGTTAGATCAATACAGATATAACAGGTAACTTTACACTAAATTATCCTTTCTGCTGTAAAAGTTAATGGAAATGACATACTTATTGGATAAATGGCTGGCCTATGGTTGAGAAAGAGAAATCCAGTGGCCCTGGATACCTTCATCTTCCAGCTGGAACTTACGTGGTTCAGTGAAACCTGGGCCTTTCTCCTTCAACAATGCACTTTCATCGTTTTTAAGAAAGGAAAATCTGGAGAGATCTGCAGGAGCTCCACTCCTCACTGTGGGGATCTTCACCTCTGGGCCCCAAGGGAGCACTGCACGGCATCCCACGGACCCTGGAGTGTTACCCAGACGTGTGTGCAGGGGTGACAGAGGCAAGTGATAAAGGCAAAAGAAAGTCAGTGTCTCATGCTTCACAGCAGAAGTTAAAAAAGCTCACAGCTGACAAAAGAATATAATGTTATGATACAGGCACATGAAGCTGATGGAAAATTCACCTAAAGCCACCTGCAAAGCGATGTTTCATTAGTGATTTCCCCTATCAGCATTACGTGCAGAGATGTATGAGCTGAAGCATTTCCACAGCAAGTACCAGTGCTAAGGGAAAACACTGTACCTAAGCTTTTATGCCAAATCCAGCCTATAATTAACTTTGCATCATTTTGACAGCTTGATTCTGCAAATTCCCCAGAACGCATTTCAGATCAGAATTGATGGGAAAAAATGTGCAATACCTCTGGAGGTGTGTGAACTCCTGCCCTGCTGAGATGGCCAATCTGTGTGCCAACACCATCACTTGGGCGGCGTCACCAGCTGGTAGGACAACATGGTCCTCTGAAAGTCAATTCACAGGATTTTGAGGTTTTGAGGCAGAAGGTGACTTGGCAGCCTCATTGATGGTTCTCCTGTCACCCAGCCCTATCCCCTCAATCAACCAGTTTACTAAGGAGGATGGCACCAGGACAGCTCACCTAGAAAGGCCATGGGAGCACACTAGCAAAACTGATTTTGCTGGATTATCATGTTTCTGTTCCTAACTCATAGATATTCATTACAGGTTAAGGATCTTCCCTGAACTGTCACTTTGAGGACAAGAAGACAAAATATCTCATACCTTTCTCTTCTTCCCATGCCATGGGTTGCAATTATTACAGGGACACATATCCTTCAGGATATATTTTCCCTAGCCTTCAAGTCTACCACTGCCATGAATTTCTCCACTGATTGTTTGCAGCTGTTTGTGAAAGAGCTGGGCCACATCACTGTTTGGTCTGAATTTGAACATTGTCATTCTGTTTCAATAGATGGATAAAATTATGACCATAGTCCAAATCCAACATCGGGCTTCCCATGAAATTAATGAGCTCTGGACCAGCGTTACATTAAATTTCAGTGTGAAAAGTATTTTCTGTTTCAAACAGTTTCAGCATTTAATTACAGGCTGATTAGACATTAACATAAAAAAAACTGTCATAAAATCAACATTTTCAAAAATACCATTGTAATTGTGTCAATTTCCATTCTAAATTAATAGAATTATTTAAACAAGCAAACTGTAGCACAAAGCAGTTAGCTGCTACTGCCAACCAGCAGGTGTTATCTGACCTATTAATCAATTACCTAGATAAAGGTAAAATAGTCTCAAGTTTCAATTACACATAAAGAAAGTTTAATTTAAAAAAATCAATTTATATGCAAGACAAAGTTGCACTGCAGGCATGAAAAAGTATAGTATTTTAGATAATTGGTTTTAGGAAAAAATACAAATTACAAAAATATCTTCAAAAGAAAGTGTCTTTAATTGCATATAAAGTAGTTTATGATTATTTCCTGTAATTAAAGTCAAGATTTGCTGGGACTAAGCCTTTTTGCAGATGAGTAAGGTATTTTTGATTCACAAAATCCTCACTAAACCAGAAAAGCAGAATAGTTGCTGTATTTAAATGCATGATCATAGATTTTGCTTTTCATGTGTTATTTAAATCAAACCCAAATGTAATTACAAGCCTTTTTGTAAGATTTGAAAGGGCCACGACAAGGCTGACCAGATGGCCCCTTCCTTGCCACGGCACTGGTCCTGGTCAGAAAACCAAGGTTTACTCTGGGTTTCCCTCCCACATGGTGTGGTCCCTGCTATGAGACAGAGAACAGATAAGAAGATGGAAAGGACTCTCCGTGCCCCTCGAGGCGGTGGTGCCATGGAGCCACCTCCGGGACACTGCGGTGCTGCCCTGGGTTGTGGAGCAGCCCCAGGTCCTGCCTTCCCTGCTGCTCTGCTCCCTCAGGAACTCCACAACTGCTTGGTCTTTGACTCTGCAGTTTTTAAGAGTGGATTACAGGCCACTGGGGATTTAGCTTCTTGGGAGTCAGCTGCTAAAACTTGGTTCAAGAGTACATTCTGGCGAGATCTGAATGAAATAGCCCCAGGAGACATAAGTGAGATATATTTTAACTAGTGTGGAGTAATCTAAGTACAGTGGGCAAGCTTCTCAGTGGTCTTCATATGCTAATGTTTGAGGACTTGCCTGGCTTGAAGGCAGAATCCTTTATTTCATTCTACCTGCTCCCAAGATCATTGGTAAGTGTGGCCTGTTTTTATTCTCTTAATAGAGGTTTATTTATTAGACTTAAGCTAAGGTGTTAAAATTTATATTGCACTTTAATTTCTTAAGAACACCATGAATAAGAACCTTCTACTTCTCTCTAGTGTTGCTGTCAGTGTTCTGGTATTCCTCTTCGTTTCCACACAGCCTCTGATGAGTAAAACAAATTTGAGAAAATTCTGTGATTTCTTAGTGAACAAGAACTCCAAAAGAGGAGGAAGTGGCCTTGTTTTCTCTGCCTAGCATCCTCCCAAACTTCCCATCAGTATCTTGGGGACATAGTGCACTCAACTGCTACACAGATCAACTATCTCAAACATGGCTCCAGAAGAAGAGTAGACCTTAAAATCTAAACACTGGGGGAAGAAGAGCATATCTTGAACATCTGGGTGTGTGAGAGAAAGATCAAGTTCCAAATCCTTCCAGGCACATTTGTGGCAAGTGAAAGCATCCTCCCTCAGGTCTGCATTGGCACTGGAGCCTATCTGTGACAGCGACAAGATGCCTGATTCTCACTCAGCAATACTATCCTTCTTTACCAACTTAGAAGAGACACTGAATTTTCTCTTAAAAAGAGCAATATCAAAGAAAATCTATTCCATGTTGAGATATGCAGACAAACAGGAGAACAGGACCAGTAAGTTCAGAAGTGTCATGTACAGTCATTTCCACCAGACTAAATTTCTTGAAGAAAGAGAAATGCAGAGTACCCTGTCACAGGGCTGAGTGACAGAGCTTGCCTGCCCTCTGTATTAAATCATCCCCATTTGTGCTTCTGCTCTACGCATCCTCACTTCAGTGTCTGCATCCTTTCTCACACAAAGGCATGCTCTGGAAAGGTTCTGAGCAGCTGCAGAGAAGAAGGAATGAGTGTGTCCCCAGCCAGAGCAAGAGGCAGTGACCTGCCATTCTACCACACAGGTTTGCAAATCAAACATGACATGAGGAAATGCAGGGCACAGTTTCATAACAACAGCTCAGCACTGCACCAAAGGCAGCCAGCAAGACAGTACAGATGCATAACTTAATTTCTGACCTGCCTTTTTATTTCTACCCTGCAGTTATTGCCTTTCTGCTTCCAACAGTAGCAGGTAACAGAGGTTTAGTTGCTTCACCCCAGATCACAGCAATATGCAGAAGTATGTCCAAGTCTCTCTTTTTTGATCAAATAATCTGACTCCAAATTATCTGACTCCGTATTTACCCCCTGCAAACTGAAAAGCTTGCAAAGCCACAGGACATGGTACAATTTCACCTTGCAAATGCTCAGAGGCACAAGGACAAAGACAGAATGCCTGAGGAGCTAGCCAATGACCCAGAGTGCAGCCAGGAAAATGATTAAATTGAAATTGTTTTAACCCCAGTTTCCATATGAAGGCTCATGTTTTTCCTGAAAAAGTTTGTGTTTATATTTGCTGTGTACAACAGTTACACCTCACAGGGAATGTCCATGTATGGCACTTCCTACTACACAAAGAAGGAATTTCCCTTTGTGCAATGAAGTATTCCAATCTAAGCTGCAATGTCAACCTATTTTCTCTGTTACAAAGATTTTCCCATTGTCTTATAAATCAGGTAAAAAAATGTTTGTAACCCCCTCTCTACACAATTTAATGTATAATTTACTACATCTCTTTCTTATGCTTTTTGTTCCCCCAAGACTTGTTCCCCAGAGACCTGCTCCTCCAGCAATGTGCCTGAGGGACTGGTTGGAGCCTTACTATTACTGAAGAGCCAGAAATCAAGCAAGGCCACCTGTCCTTGTCCTCTCCTTCTCCCAAAGGAACCCCTCAGGACAACTGAGCCACACACAGCAGAACACCTGTCTTCTCAGACAGGATGAAGAAAGCAGTTTTAAACCTGAATGTCTTTCCACTCCTTCTCTCTGAGCCTAACTTTCTGTCCAAAGCACTCTTTACTCCAAGCCCCTGAATCTGTAAGACTTTATCTCACGTAGCCCTTCCATCTGTGCTGAAGCTTTGTAGTTTATGTCGTGGGAGAGGAGTGTTGGTGCGATGGCCAGGCAGCCAAGCCACACAGGCTAAGGCAGCAGCCAGTGCTGTCTGAGGAGCAAGCTTCAGGTCCACCAGGCCCCAGAATGTCTTGTAAAAGGTAGAGGAATGTGCTTCCTTCATTCTGTTCTTCTAGAAATGGGAAATCTCTCTGCCTCACTGGGGATATGAGTATGTCTTCCTTCTGTTAATCCAATAAAAGCTGGCCAGAAGGAGGCTGCCTGCCCCAGGACTGAGACTGGAGCTTTAGTGCTGGTGATGGAACTAAGATGATGTAGGCAGGCATGAACAGTGCACTCAAATGGCTACATTCACAAGAGCGTCAACAAGAGTTCCAAGACCTGGAATTGCAACAGTTTCTTTTTATTTTTGTAAACCTATGAGTTCTTTTGTTTCTCTCTCATGTCTTGCTGCACTCATCTTTAAATCTTGCCTAAGTCTTCTTTGGTTGACATTTCTTCTGAGGCAGTCTCAGGAAAAAAGAAGCTCTGGGTTAGAAAGTATTAATTAAAGAGCCTCATGGTGGCAAAAAAATGCAGCAAGTCTGTTTTAAATTTGGAATTAGAAGAACTCACGTGAGAGTCACACTGAGAATCAACTTTGCATGTATCTTAAACATAGGTGAAAACTGTCCACTTCTGGATGTAATTACCTTACGATTAAAAAAAATATAACTAAACTAAGTTACTAAATTATATACCAGACTATTGTCAATTCTACATATTTTAATCTTTTTAAAGGCTTGACACAATGTCCTTAATCACTCTAAGCCAATACCCCTAGTTACTCCCCACTGGCCACAAAACCTCCAGGAAAGGGAAGCAGAGAGGCACTTGGCCACAAAACCTCAAAAGCAGCTCAGACACACTCGTCTGCCTTGTTCTCAGGGCTTACAAATACACCTCAGTCAAAGCTATTCATGAGTAAGCAGGCTGTGAAACACAAATTTATTCTTTCTGCTAAAATAAATTCTAAGGATTTAAAGTCCTGATACTACCCTTATCAACCACTATCAAAGGAAGACTTAATTTGAGTAAGTCTGTAGAAAGAAAGAGACCATAGGTCACAACTCTTTACACAGTTCATTTGGGTTCTGATGATGTTTTGTAATCAAAACAACACACAGAGACAAAGTGCTGAAAACCAGCAGAGAGACACTAATAGCATGTCCTAGAATAAAGATCTTTACCTCCATAAATAAGTATCCAAATGTACATGTACCTTGGATAGCAATCTTATTGAACAGTCAAGAATACTTAGTTAAATAAATTACAAAATGTTTTCTATTGCACATGTATGCATTCTTTGGGGAGAAATAGAAGTCAGACCATCAAATTCTATTAGCATTAAAAATATCCTTTCCAGTAATGTTAACTTAGTCTAAATTGAATTTATAATAAATACAGACCGCTTTATAAATCAGTACCAAGACACCTTCTCGTTCAACTAAGGAAAAGTGGTTTACAATGACTGGGTTACCTATTATTGCAGTGGATTTACAGTTATATTTTCTTCTGAAAAAAAACCAAACAAATCCAAATCAACCAACCAAACAAAAAGCCAAAGTATGGACCAAAGGTACAACACATGAGCAAGAAGATAAATAAGATACAAAGGAAAATTTTCCCTACATGTTCTGTCTAATGACTTCATTTATCACATGCACAACTTTTCCAAAACAAAGTGCAAATTCTTAGTCAATTGTGTTTCTTTAAAGGCAATAAAGCTCAAATTTAATAGTATGGCAAACTGTCACTTATGTTCTTGTGCTGTTCTGATCTGCTCTAGCCTTCTGACATTGAAGTTTCTCAAGTTCAAGCTCAATTTAGCAGGACAAGTTCAAAGGTCATATGTAAGATGATATAAGCTGCATGTCACTAAGTAGGTGACAAGTTTAACTTAGTATGACACAAGGATGGATGTGGATGGAGAATTTTCAATGCTACACTCCTGTCTCCCAATCCTCAGACTTCCATACCTGGAACAAAGCAAGGAGGCTGCATAGAAACAGACCTTTATTTGTATTGCAGACCAGCTACTGAAAAAGCCTGGAAAACTACATATCCAAGTCAGAGAAGAAGGTATAAGCACCCTCAAGAAACAATTCAAACAATAGCATGGTGAAGGAGAAGTTACTGACAAGAAAACAATTTTCTAGGAATAAGGGAAACTATTTTAAGCAGGATATTGGGGAGCAAATGGAGAAAGGCAGACTGAAGAGGTTTGGAGAGCTGGAGTCTTTCTGGGCTTAGTGCTTATGGCAGGGGACTGAAATAGCAAAATTATTACTTTTTTCTTCCCCAAACCTGGTTCTTCTCCTGGCGTTAGGTTGTACTTCATCCTTGTCACCCAGGGGTCACTGCAGACTAGAGATTATTTCAGGAGTAAGAAGGATTACACCAAGGGTCCAGCTGCTCCAGTGGCACATTTACACCACCAGTTTGAAGTAGGTACCCAGGAAATTGGTTAAGAACAGTGGCGCAAACAGTGATGCTGCTCCAGAACTCTCTCTCAGTCTCTACAAATTTGCAGTTCTGTAATTTCCTGTTCTTCTTCCCTCCATCACATCTCATTCAGTCATCTAACCTTCTCACTGCACTGACTTGTCCCTGGAGCTACTCCCTAACTTAGATCATTACTTTCTTACAAACCTTGTCCCCCTGTCCTGTTACACCTTTTTGTCGTTGGAGACACCTGGACGACTACTCAACTTCTGTGAGCATAAGGAAAAAAAAACAATTTTTTTTTTCACTTCAAAATACCAAAACACTTCCCAAATAAATAACCTACAGACTAATAGTTTTCAAGGATTTCTAAGGGTCAAAAGTTCTATGAATAATCATGGTTCTTATCTGGTCTTTATGGAGCTTTTCTGCGAGTTATCTGCCCAGTTTTAGAATACTTGCATATTCTTATCTGGTTTATATTAGGACAAACAGAAGCACAACCAGCCCCCAATCACCATTAGAAACCACAATGGCTTTAAAGTAATGGTCTTTCATTGCAAGCAGCTGTTTACTAATAAACATCTACATGAGAAGCCTTTGAAGGAATGGCTGTAGGAGAAAAAAAACAGTACTTAAATTAAAAAGAAAAAAATAAGACATGTAACTAAAAGCACTTCTGAACCGAAAATGTCTTTCTGGCATCCTTCCCAGCTAACAGTTGATTCTATGCCCTATGCGATATTTTATCTATTCTTGTATTTAAGCTACACCAACCATATTTTGCTTTTTCCTTCTACTGGTTTTTGCACTACTCCCACAATGGTGTCACTATGTAAAGGAAATGCACCATAGAGAGCTTTATGCTTTCTATTTGTAACCTAAGTGAGGAAGCTGTTAAAAATTTTTTCTAAAAATCCTTAGGTATCTCAATATTATTCATTAAACAGGGTAGGATCTGCAGTAAGAATTCTGAATTTTGAACTGAGTTTTGCATGCTTTGTGTTGCCTCATAACATGTGGTTTTTACAGCCTTGACCCTAAGCTCTAAAAATTGTAATTTCTCTAATTAGCTAACATCATGACAGTATCCACTGTTTAAACAAGAATTTAGATGGCACCTTCCCCACAGAGCTCAAACTTAAAGAAAAAGAAGTAAAAGATAGCAATGCACTAATTACAATTTTTTAGAAGACAAAACTATTCAAACACTGATCTTCCCTAATGCTAGCCCAGGGCATCTACACCGTAGATTCCCACAGGGTGTGTTTTAAGTGTATGGTTATCACCTTTAAAAATCAGTGGGCATTTTTAAGACACATGTCATCTGATCCATTTTAGACAGCTCCTTGAGGGTGAGCACAGAACTGAGATTCCACTCCCTAAGGAGAGCCTCTATTAATTAGTGAGATTGCTTCTGCTAAGCAGCCATGCAGCTGCACCCTGTTAGTCCACTAAGATGCCATGGTAGGCACAGATCTCACAGAGGAATGTGTCAGTCGGCAAGAGGGATCTAAAGGCAGAAAATCTTAAGGAGCAAACTTATTCAAGCAGCTTATTCAGGGCTTAACGGGTACATAAAAGAAAGCAAAAGAAGCAAGCAGAGAAACATGCTGCAAAACAAAGGAAAAAGTGTAATGGAGTGAGCAATAGTAAATGAACTCCCACAATTAGTTTGCTGGAAATAATACTTGGCAATGGAACTGAGAACTTCAGAGAAATGCTTAGTGCTACACCCTGTCCACAAAGAGAAAACAAAAGAAATCCACCAGGAAATTGTTCATATTTCACTAAGCCATCCCTATAAAAGCAAAAAAATATGCTCACAAATATTATCTCAATTACTTTAACATACATAGCTTATGCATGTCATCAATGATCTGAACTTACTGGGAGCTGCTCTGCTACCTGGGGGAATCATCCTAATCCTGTAAATCCTGAAGAATTGTTTAAATAACTGCAAACTCCCAAACATCTCATCATGTAAAAAAGTCAGTGTCATCCTTCCTCATTCAAGTGTCTCTTCTCAGTGTTAGTGCACAGCTGTCCAAAAGGATCAAGTTTCATCTTCCTAAGCCATTTCAGTTTTGATGGATCCCATGCTGAAGTCTGTAAACAGCCTTAGGTACATCATTGGTTACAAACTGGTACATTTCCTAACCAACATCATTAAAATACAAGACAGTTCAATGAACTTGGAAAACAGTAAGAAATTACTCTCTAGAGTGCAACATCTGGTATAAAGGAGGAGAAAAACACTGTTTTCAAGAGCAAGACATTTAAGAATTGGAGGCTAAACCAAAATCCATTAATCTATCTCCACCCCCATGTTCAAAATGAAAAACAGAAAAAATACCCTTTGGTGCTTCACATTAGGAAGATACAAATCCGAAATGTCTTCCATCTGTTTTGTTTGCTGTTTTTTAATAAAAAAGCAAAATCACCCTGTTATTTTTTTTTCCTGTTTTCAGCAGAAATCCTGAAGGATATTTTCAGACCTGTAATTCCAAGGTTTTTACACTGTTCTCATCCCATGCTATTTGGTTGCCAATCAAATTATCTACTCTGCCTTAGTGAAACAGTATCTGAGCTTTTCAGACATTAATAAAATGATCCTGACTAATTTTACATGTATCACAAATCTAGCTGAATTTAGGGAGCCAGGTGAGGAGGTAATTTCCTCTGTGCTCCTGTAATAAACTCTTGACCTCTCTGGTACATTTGTGAATAGTCCATGGCCTTTCTAAGCCTCTGCTGCTCCCAGAAGCTGCCAGCTGCCACAGACCACCAGACAGTGACAGCGCTGGCCATGACCCCTCTGCCTCATCCTACAGTACTGGCAAAGGAAATTGGGTGGAATTGGACATACTGGAAACTTCCTTTCTCTGGAGAAATTCTTGCTGCCTCATCAGAGCTTATGCATCAGCTGCATGGTTAGAGGAATGAGTCAAAATCCCACCTGCAATGCTTTGGAATGCTGGGAAGGCTCCTTGGCCACTGCCCCTTAACTCTCATTGCACAAACGCTGCTGCACACACCTTCAGCCACCTACTGATCCTGGATCAAGAACTAAGACTAAAGCTTGTCTTTCCTGGGGCCCAGCAGTGTTTGAAGCTAGCAGATGGATATCCTTTTTCCTATCTAAATGTATCCCTGTTGTACTTACAGGTCTGAAGAGCCACCTTTGGCTCAATTCTATCTGGATAAGATTTTGTTCTATTTCTCCTTTTATTTTTCAGGGAAAGCCTTCATGCCCTGGCTCACCAGCTGAATGAGTTCTAGTTAACTTCACAAAACCTAAAATAGCTCCTGTAATAGATACTACTCTCTCTACATATTAAAACTGAATATAAAGCTTATCACCACTTTTAAGGGACGTAAAATGCTTTTAAAATCCTTGTGTGCCAATGTCAAATTCTCTGTGATTCACACAACCTAAAGCCTTAAATTTTGTATATTCATGACTGCAAACCAAGGCAGAAAGTGGATTTAACACTTGGGTTTGTTTTTCTAAAATGTCTACCTTCATTTTAAACCAGCATCACATATTATACTACCATTCTCTTTCAAATTCTCTACCAGTGGTGGAACATGTCTTTGCATTTTTTTTAAGATACTGAGTGAAATTTTTATGTTCATTTAAATCAGGAATATGAGTTTCCTCAACTTTCAGCAAAGAAAAGAATTAAAAGTAAACACCTTCTAAAGACTTGTTTCCCACAGTTGAAATTTCCTTATGCACAGTTGAGTAAATCATGTCTCTCCATCCAGATACAAACATGATTGCACAAGTTAACTTAAATAGTAAAACTCTAACTGCTCCTCAGCATCTTGCCAACTTTCAATGCAAGTGGTGGGAAAGCTGTATCAATCTTATTAGAAAGAGGAAAATATTTTCAAGGTCTCAAGTCAAATGTGCTATTGTTTCACTCTTGCGACACAACAGCACAGAGACACTCCTTCAAGTAGTATTTCCAGTATTTAAAAGAATTACATGGACTTTTAAAGTGGTATGAACTCTTGTCCTCAGCTTTGTGCTGTGCAAAATGCTTAACTGGCAGCTATCACCAATCTGCACACACAGGGCCAAACTCCCCTCCTCTTCGAGCCTGAATACAAGAGACTTCCACAAAAATGCTGTGGGAGAAAGCTTTCCCATGGGAAAGGTCATGTGGTGATTCCACTGACCTGGCCACTGGCACGAGATGACTGAGGGACACTGAAGGTCACTGCTACCCTGACACACTTGGCTGATGGCACAGGGCCACAGGCTGTCCCTGACATTTGCCCAGACTCATTCATGCTTTCACAGCCATCCCTCCCCTCCACAGGCTCCTCAGCCTCCCCACTGTGAGAGGAGGAAGGAATCTTATGGTATTTTATGAAGGAAATAGCTTAAAAGTACCATTTATATACAAATATGAGATTACATTAATTCAAATATACAACCTGCACACATTTCAGAGAAATATTTGGTAGCTGGCCTCACTTCAGTTCTCTCTGGCAGGGGGGAGCCATGCAAGCCAAGCACAAGTCCTGGAAAGAAAGGGTACAGCACAGACAATGCTGATCCCTTCAGACCAGGGAGAAATGGTCAGAAGCCTCCAGAGATGACAGAACTGAGGCTTCACCAAGGGGTGGGACAAAGCAGGGCGAGTATTTGCAGAGAGGATGATTAATGAACATTTGGTTTGTCAGTGTTGGGTAATGAACTGCTGGGTTTGTCACAGCAGTAGAGTCAAGGGGATGGAGGAAAAACACTTCTGCACCCCAGCATGCTTTTCCAGGAGCTTTACAAACTGTGTCCCTTAACATGGAATTTTAAAGGTCTTCCATAAGCATAGTGCTATTCCTAGTGCTTATATGGCACTAGCAATCCACAGCCTGAGAACTACAGGCAGAAATGATGACAACCCAGGTCAAGCATCAAGAAATACTGGAAGCACATTTTTAATCAGCCACAAACCTCTGTACACAGCCTGGAGACTTTGAAGAGAACATGACCCAAACTCAGGAAAGTACAGACAGAGCCCAGTACTGTGTAACACACGTCAGGGTGCATTCTGGTGTTGTCTTCATCAGTAATTAATTGGCTTAGTCCATCACCCACACCCTACAGGTGTGCTGTAGCTGTCAGCAAAGCTCGAAAAGCCTGTGTGAAAAAATACTCAGCCCCACCAAGAACTCTAATAAAAGCAACTGTACACTTGAATCATTAGCACATACTCTGGATGCTTTGTTTTCCTTTAAATTATTTATACCATGACAGATGGAGAACTGAAAGCAACATGTAGACTAGACTTCTATTTTATATAACAAAACACCCACTTCTTTTAAAAGAGAGAAACTACAGGTTCAAATTAATATAAAGGGGAGTTTAACAAACTCTTGGTATAAAGAAATGTTTTAGATCACAATTATTTGAGAAACAAAATATAACTTTTATCCTTTTGAAAATTTCAGTTCAAAGATGCTTCTTTTTATAGGGGCTGAAGAAACAATGTTTTGGAAGCAGAGCTTAAGAAACTCAGTTTAACAAAGTAATGAATAATGTTAAAGAATAAACTCCCATGTTCATGGACTTAGTTCTTGACTCGTGTGCATAAATATGGCACACTTTTCATCTGAAACTGATAGAAATTTTCAGTCTATATTTTAAAGTAGGTACATCTCATGAAAGTATGAACATTCAAAGCATTTCAGTATTCCTCCTTTTGGCTGACACAAAATTTCTTCACAGCATTTCAGAAATTCTACTTCCAAAATTAGGAAATACTGCTAAAACAAAGAGCTTTTTTTTTTTTTTATGCAAAGATAAATAAATATAGTAAATTAAAGTTTGAAAATGTAACTGCTGAGACTGCAAGAAAATTGAGAACTAATTTGCTTCATTCAGAGTGAAATTTCAGGGGAAAAAACCTAGGAAAATGTTCTGAATTCTTGGCAACTGCATTTCTTTTTTACTAATTCCCTTCTTCTTCATTTAAACACCACTACAAGAACACAGAGATGAATTTTTCTGCTTATTTTGCTGAGCCAATGCAGCTGACAGTGATATTGCATACCTCTGGGAGTCACCCACACAAACTAGGAAGGCCCACCACTGCAGCATGGGGAAAAATTATTTCTTCTGATTATTACTGTCAAGCTTGCTACAGCCTAATGCAATAGCAGGATATTTACAAATGCAGACTGTCTAGACTACACAAAGTATGAACTGGATAGAGGCAGCTTTTTTCTTAAACTTAGGCTGTTATCAATTTTTATTACAAATTTGGTTTTCTCAAAACAGAATCAAGATCTAACAAGAAAGGATAAGAGACACTAAAGAAAGCAGAGCTAGATTACCTACTTTACAACTGACAGGACTACCAATTTATCCCTCACTTGATTGGAAATTGTAAATTACAAACACTTTCAATTTTGCTGATGGTTTCAATAAAGAAAATATATACATATATTTTAAGGTAAATACAGTTTAGGTGGTTTCTGGAACCATTAGGTCAAACCCCAACCTGTACATGCAGTGGAAGGAAGATCACAGAATGGGTCAGGTTGGAAGGGACCACAGCAGTCATCTGGTCCAACCTCCCTGCTCAAGCAGGGTCATCCTAGAGCACATTGCACAGGATTGCCTTCAGTTTCTCCAGTAAAGGAGACTCCACAGCCTCTCTGGGCAACCTGCTCCTGTGCTCAGCCTCCCACACAGCAAAGAATCTCTTCAGGTGGAGAAAGCTTCCTGTCCCTCTGTTTCTGCCCGTTGCCTCTTGTCCTGTTGTTTGGCACCACTGAGATGAGACTGGATCCATCTCCTTGGCATCCTCCCTTCAGATACTCACAGGCAGGAATGAGGTTCCCCCTCAGAATCCCACACCTACCTTCAGCTGGGCTACACACAACCCAACTGCAGCCTGAATTCCACAGGGACAGACCTACAGAGCTCCTGTATATCACCTAGGGAATCCTTCCCAGCTACCAGAATTAAACTGCTCAGCAGCAGCAGCTTTGAGCAGCCCTCAGTCACCTCAGTCACTGGGTTCAAAATGCTCCCCTCCTGCTGCAATCAGCTTTGGTGCACAGCTTTGTTCCCTTTAACCTCTTCTAAAGCTGTGTGCGCCTTTCTGACACACTCAAGTTATGTCCACGGCCCATCACACTACATGTGCAATGTGTTTCCTTGCCTCATGTTTTTCATTCTGCTATGATTACAAGAGCAGATCAAGAACTATTTTCTGCTTAGAGATTTCCCATATTACTTTAACATAGCCCTTGTCCTTTTCTTGTTTCTGACCCAAGTCCAAACAGAAATTTCTCATTCTCAGACTATGTCACTTTGCTCTTATTCTCCCTTGGAAAACTCATTCTGACTTTGTCACCACCTTCTCCCAGACAGACTGCCATTCTTCCTTCTGCTGTGCCCATAAATAATTGCCAAATGGTGCAAAGTCCCATTTTTAGGTATACTTCCATCCATTATGGAACCTTGCTCCAGTGAAGGGGTTTTATTTTGTCTCCCCCTTACCCCAAAATAATTTGGTTGTGGGTTATTTCTTGATTGTGTCAAGGTGTACTGTAGTCTTGTCCTTGCTCAGAAAAATTTGCTGTAGCCAGATCCATTCCTTGCTAGTAACAGTACATGAAGAATCAAAGGGGGACTTTGGTGGTACCTTACAAAGTATCAATTTCAGGGCAGACCAAGCCTGGGATCTCTAACATTGCCAAAACTCTTACTGAGATAAGCGAGAATTTTCCCAAGGAATAACTGAGGTAAAATTCAAAGTTTTGATCTGAATTAGGTGCATCTAAGGCTGGGAAATTTTTGTGGGGGCAGTCACACAGGCCTTTTTGTGCTTATTTATGATAGCTGTATATTGGTATCCTGACTAGGATAACAACAATATATATATATTAATATTCTAATTGTACATGGCAAATACTATTTACCCTAACTCTACCTTAACTTTATTCACTGACTTTTTCTTGTAATATTTTGCTTATTATTCTTATTTTTATCTTAAATTTTCAAGTAACCTAAATTTTTAAATATTAAAGCTTTTTTTTTTCTATTGCAGTCCTATATTAAAAAGCAGCTGGGTCAAACTTAGTTTCATATGAACAGCACTTGAAACATTAAAATTGAATGAATAGCCAAGAGTCTCAGTTGCATAACCAGGGCCAAGGAGCAGCCAATAAGTCTCTGCCAATCACCCCTATTCATCAGCAACTTTTGTTTGACTAAAGCATGCTAGAAAAGCAACCTGTCATAGTTCAAAGATTTAGAGATATGAAGAACCTCTTGCTTCCCTTGATAATTTGCCAGAAAAATGAATAATTTCTATATGAAAAATACTGTGCATTACTCCTGATTTGAATCTGCCCAGCTCTCCAGCTATAACCTTTAGTTTCTGATATGATTTTTATTGCTGTTCTAAAAAGCCAATATAAACTCAGTATATTTTCTCCTGCTTCTACAGAATTACATTTCTTAATCAAGGAGGATCTCTATTTTGATTGGATCAATGGATAAAAAAATCACCATTTTTTATCATGCAGAGAGAAACAATTTCATGGATCTCAAATCTTTTGGATGTCCTTCTGCAATGCTCCCATGGTTCAACATCCCTTCTATAGCAGGCATTCCTGTCACAATGCACACCCAGAGGTAAGGCTGTAATCACTGTCTTCCTGGAAAAGAGCTCCTTCTCCTTTTATGATAGTGTCACACGAGGAACTCTTGTGAAAACAGAAAGATCAAAAGCTCCCTACATCCCTTCCAGACTTACCATTTCCCAGGGTACAGCTGACCTTGTTCCTGGAAATTCCATCTGGAGAAATGGTGGAAACTCCTCCACTGGCAATATTCAAGACTCAGCTTGCTGGGTGTGGATAATCTAATCTAAATCTCGGCTTTCCACAGCCTTTTCAGATGCTACCCAGAGGTCCTTTTCAACTTAGGCATTACCATGACACACAATCACACATTTGCTCAAATGCAGTTACTCTATTCTCCATTGCAGTTTTCAAAAGCTGAGACAAAACTTTACAAAGTCATCTGATCTTGTGGGTTTAAAATGCCACTGCTGGTTCTTTCAATACCAACTCAGTATCTTCTTTGGAAGTCTTAACCTGTGAAAAGTTTTACCCATGTAGTATTGCAGTGTATTAAACACTTACATCATGTATTTACACCATGACCATTAATTGGCTCTGCTCTTTAGCCCTAAAAAGTGCCTTTGCAGGCTGCTGCAGGTCTCTGCACTACCACAGCAGACTCACACCAGGAACTGTGAGCAGAGCACACATTTGTCTATGCACAAACACTGTGCACATTTCCTAAGGTGGTTACTTGAGTCTGACAGCATTACCTCTGGCTTTATCTCTCAACCCAAAGGGTATGTTTACACATCTGACTAAAATCTTTCCTTGCCCGTTTTATTTGTCATTTTCTTTGTAAAATCACCATTCTCTCACTTGTCGCTCTTCACATCTTTACAAAATTGCTTGCCAAACTTCTTTGTCTATTTTATTGATGAAATACTGAGGAGACAAAAGATAATGCCATATTAAAACATGCTCTCTGGCTGGGATACACTCTGGTTTTGTAACAAGATACTGTGTACCTACTAGGACAATATGTCATACTCCTATGGCAAAAGACTGTATTGCAATTGCTGGCAGCTTAAGCAGAATGAATTTCTTCACCAAAGACCAGATTCCAATGAAAAGAAAAACTTCTATAAAAGCTGCCTGTCAATATATTCCCAAGAACTGCTTCAAGAGATTACATTTAACATTCTTCTCTATGAAAAGTTTTAACTTCTAGCTATATTTACCTCCTCCCAAATGAACCCATTTCCCCACAAATTTACAAAAAATATAAAATAAGATTGAGTACCAAACTCCAGCTGGCAAACCAGGCGTAAGCACTTTATTACCAAACTTGGAAGAAATCCATGGATTTCTTCAAATGTTAAATGTCACCTGCTTCTCCCTGTGCTAGTCCCAAGGGCCAGCAATTCTCAAGCCAAATTCCATTTTCCTTGAAATTTCTGCATGGAAAAATCCTGAGTATGAACCTTCCCCTGCCTGTGTCTACAGGTAAATCAAACTCTTGATTTCAGTTTTCAAGGAGGAGGTGTAGAAACTTTATCAGGCCTAAAACCATGGCAGATGACCTGTTGTGGTAGTCCAGCCCTACTGGAGGCTAATACACCCCTGGCTACTCTACCAGGGGTTGAGGTTGGGAAGAATCTGGTTGGTTTTTGGTTTTTTTTATCTTTCATTATTCAGATAATTTTCTGCTACAATAATTTCCTCTTTCCAGCTATCAAGACAATGATCCCTAAGCACCTACTACTTGTAGTATTTCTGTAAAGGTCACTGTACTCTATAAATGATTTATGGCAACCTGTAATGTAAGAGGGAAGACAAAAAAAAAAAATACCCTGCAAAAGGAAAAGAAAAGCAACTACATCATGGCTTACTCTAATTTTGTTTAGCTAATACTGTGGCTGAACAAACTCTCAGAAGCTTTTTGGCCTGTGAAATAGTATCTGCAAATCTTTAAACAATGTGCTTCTTAATGGTTGGATTAACTCAAACTGTACAAACCCCCTTAGATTAAGACTGCACTGCTTTCATGTGAAGTAGCAAGGCAGTGTGTCAGGGAAATAAAAAAGATTTTGTCCCGTTGACTCTCAGCCTACCAAGCATGGAAAAGGGGGCAAAAGGCCTTGTTATGTGGCCTGTGATCTTATCC
This sequence comes from Fringilla coelebs, assembly GCF_963513975.1. Taxonomy (NCBI): domain Eukaryota; kingdom Metazoa; phylum Chordata; class Aves; order Passeriformes; family Fringillidae; genus Fringilla; species Fringilla coelebs. The sequence goes on along the minus strand of NC_140028.1, from coordinate 135,728,234 downwards.
CTTATCCGTTTTGACCAGCACAAGCTGTCAGGAAAGAAATAGCCCTGCTGATAAGAAGGAATACCTCCCTCTCTTTTAAGTGGAAGTATAGTAGCTGTTCTCCTTCAAGTCAAACCGAGCTCATAGTGCTGTATTTATTTAAGAAATTTTCCAATATGATGAAATATTAACTAGTTTTGGTTGTGTCATTTTGGATTAGGCTTAGGAAAAGAAGTACAGCTCCCACAATGTCTCCAGATCTCAGCATCATTTTTCTTTTAATCAGTACACTTTGGACTTACAGAAGCAAATTGCAATCATATTATCAGTCCAAAAAAAATACTGTTGAAAAACACCACTAGTATTAACATTTTAATCAGATGCTTTTGAAATCATCTTCAATGAACAGCAGTCAATTCAAACACCCACCTGGGACAGCAAAGTCAGTTTGATGTTTGTATATTCCTACTTACTGAGACCTTCCAACAGGAAGAGCTTGGTTATTAAAAACCAACTGCCTGTGTATTTACATGGAGCTTTCAGGAAAGGCAGTGGGGAAAAACGGTGCCTTTCTACATCACTGCCAACCAACTTCACTTCCATGGGGGATATTTGAGCATCATACCTAATGTTGTCTGAAGCAGGGGCCTAAATGAGAAACAACTGGCAGATCCTCTTCTTAGATGAGAACAAGGTGACAGGAGAGATAAGAGAGATCGCATAGGCTGAGTCTGGGCAAATTTGTTCTTTGAAACGCTTCTGGTGCCTGAACTTTCAAGTGATCAAATAGCAGAGCTACTGCAGCAGTTCTGACTGCTTACCTGTCTGTTATGAACAGGGAAACTGTAAATTCTCCCTTTATTTGCAAACCAAGGCAGTCTAGTCATGGAAAAGATAAACTATGTGCTTTTACTGAGCATGATTCCACAATATGCTGTTAACCTTGCACTGGTGCCAGTCATTAGTTTTCAAAAGGATTTTAATGGTTTTGCTCTTTAGTGCAACACCCAACAAACCTAGAATGGACTCAGAGCAAAACATTCTCTTTGGCTCATCCAGGCTTTTCTTCCCCTTACAACTCTTATTCAACTTTCCCTCCCTCCTGGATTTCAGATAAAATTACTTAAATCCGGCTATTGCAACAGAACGCGGCCAGACTCAGCCTCTTCGCTGAATTTGGGTGAACAAATGTAGGTGATTTTGTGGGTTGGCAGAGAGAGCAATATGAAATCAGGCTGGCTGTTCTGGTTAAATGAGCAGTCAAACAGTATGTAAGATTAGGTTTCCAAACATAGCTCCCTGCCATACACTGAAGTAAGTAAAACCAGATCATCGCCCTCGTCTCCACTGGAAGTATCTGAAGGCAGAATGAACATTTTGAAATTATGACTGCATTTTAAAAGACTTCTGAAGGATCACAGAACCCAGACATATAAGAAAGTTTTCAAACCACAGGGAAGATAAGCTGAAAAACAAAGCAGTAGTGGCTAGACAAACCTCACTTGAAAGGCTTGATAACTTTTGTCTGACTGCTTTTGCAGAGGAAGTTAGGAATTAGAAAAGCTATTCTGCTCTCAAAATCTAATACTGTGCTCCTAAAAAAGAGAGAGGGGGGAGAGAGAGAGAGAAGAACAATGACAAAAGCACAGACATTTTGGCAGTATCCAGGGAAGTTTGACAAGTGGCAGCAGAAAGCACAGATCAAAAGACCATGTAAGTTCTTTTACTGTGGAAAATACCTAGAATTCCATGTTTATCTTACCACAATAAGCCACTGAATGGCTATCTAAACTGCCCTTGTTTTGCCAGGCGACTCAATACATCTGTAGATTTTACCCCACATTAGTTTTTGTCTGGTGTGTTTAAAAGGCTACACAGCAACTCAGTCTAATCTAGAAGTTTATGCATCTTCTTACAGTCATCACAAAGACTAAGCACCTTAAACAAAAATCTCTTTAGTATCAGTTCACAATTACTTGCCCCAGTTGCTACACCTAAATCACATTGCTGTGATACATCACAAAAAACCTCAGCCCTTTCTCTGACAGTACATCACTAATAGGTATTGTGAGAAATCCACAAAAGTACATTAAAAAAACGCAGCCCTACATAGGAAGCATCTCACAAGGACCTGTTTGAATACTTGTGAGTCTTTATTTTTTTTCCTTCATTTCCTTAGTTCTCCTTTTACAAACTGTGGAAAGTTTCCCTAAATTCCAAGCTGGCTTTGCCTATATACCACAGCAACAAAGAAATCTGTCTAACATATTATAAGTGGAACTATTCTTGGCAAAATAATGAATCTTAGACAGGTTTAAGTCATGCAGAAACAAGACTGAACTTGTGAGTTCACAGTTTCTTTAAAACAAACCAATACCTCCTGTCACAGCAGGAGGAAAAAAAGATATGTCAAACCCAAAATATTACAGCAGAATCAAGAGAAGACATGAGAAAAAAGTAGCTCACTCATCTTCACTATTCAAGTATCTTCAGAGTACAAGTCTACTGTTTTCTAACCCTTCAATTCAGAAGAGGCCCACAAAGTCCAGAGTCCTGGAAGACTTCCAGTAAAAAGATTAAACCCTGCATACAAACATTCTCTATAATTAGAGAAGAAAGCATCTTGGTTTTTGAACAGCATATGACAAATTTTGAAACCATGAGATAAAATGAAATTGTATTTTAACATGGTTAAAGAGAAGCCCTTCTTCTGTAGGCTGTCAGTTTCCCTCTTGAAAACATCTGATAACTGCAGCAACGTCACGTTTTTTGCACCTCTCAAAATCAACCTAGAAACATGTATGGACAATAGGATAATAACAATAATGAGCACTTAAGGACATTCCTTCTTTCAGGCAGCAATGTTTTGAATATAACAGACTATCCAAGAGCTTCCACTCTCTCTTACACAAGCCTCACAGAAGAAAGCCATGGCTCTTAATCACGGCTGTACCTGCCTTGCAGGAGAATCACCAGAGGAGCAGCAAAGAGCTGAGAAGTTTCTTTTTCTTCTCGGTTGTGCCACAGGAGCACGAGAGGTTATCTCCTCCCCAAAAGCCATCTCCTCAGCAGCAGGCTGCCACCGGCATGGAAGGGCAGAAGCAGGAGCAGCACAGGTCCCTCTTCCTCCCGGGGCGGCTTTTCCATAGGTGTGCACATGCGGCAGAGCCTCATCTGATGTGCAACTTCATTACGCATCCGGGTGGATGAATGAGTCACATATAACAAAATCCTGGTTTCTCGTGGCTGCGTGTTCGCACACGGGTGGGGATCGAGCAAATACATTGGCACACGGGCTGCAAACTTCCCTTTTGGGACAGGATAATACCCGAGACCAAGAGGTCACAACTTGGCAATGAAAGAAGAGGCTAACACGTGTACAGTAAGACATGAAAGAGCAATCAAAGTAATACACGTAGTTAATGCTGTGGTGAAATATCTTGAATTAAGCTATAGCAACAACCAAGTATTATTACTGAAAGCCAGTAATAATGGTGGCCTCCGGAAGAAACCTGACTCCACATGCTGGGGGTTCCAGGCTCAGATGGATGCAGGCAGTTGCTCCGGCCGGGATTAGGCCCCGTGGCCCGGAGCCCGAGCAGCAGGGCCCGGCAGCTGCGGCCTGAGGGAGCCGCGGGCCCGGCGTGCCGCGGCGGCGGAGCAGCAGGTGCCTGCGCGGGAAGTCGCCGGCTGCAATGTCCGGTGTGGAAAACACTCGGTAAAAATAAAATAGAGGGGAAGTACACATGAGCCAGAAATGAAATGCTCGTATCTGATATCAGAGGAAGAGCACGTCGGTCAGGCCGTCCGCTGGGGGTTTGAGCCAACTGTACCCTGGTCAGCAGGAACATTTTACTGACATCAACACCAGCACTGTGAGGGCCAAGAAAAACATTTTTGCGATCTGCGCCTCCTTGCTCCACCCCATCCCACCCTTCTGCGATGTTCTGAAGGGAGAGGTTCTCCACTGACCTCCAGAAAGGTTCGATGCTGTTTCTATCACACTCTCTTTTAAACTCCCCAGTGACAGACACCACGCTAATTGCCTCTGGCAAAGCAGAGTCCTGGTCTGTGTGGGGCAGAAACCCTCCTCTGCCCACTCACCCACGCAGGGCCGTGCCAGAGGCTGGCAGAAGGCACCATCCTGTCTGTATTCCCAGTGCTGGACTTGCTGTTAGCCAAAAAGATGGCAGCCTGGACTAGCAGCTGAAAACAAATTGGAACAATTGAGATCCTCTAAGAAACCCAAAAATACTGCAGTGGTTACTGACAAATCATGGTAATTGCATTGCTGCGGTGATCCCATTCTAAGAGCACAGAGGTTCTCCCACATCCCTGTATAGTAGACGTTGACATAATGTTTTCTGTTTAATGGAAAGCTATCAAACCATTTTAATATGAAATAGCTTTAAAAAAAATATCATGTGATATCCATAACGAAAGAGTGAAATTGGCACACAATATCTGTGAGGTTTTGGAGTGGGTTTTTCTTTACAGACTTTTGGGGAAATATATAACAGATAGAAATACAAGTAGATCAAGAATTTACTCAAATTATCACTTCTCTATCAAAAAAAGAAAAAAGAAAATAGCTTGTTTAGATTAACAAGAAATTTTATAAATGTTCTAATTTTTTGGGTGCAAGCATTTATATTACATGTGTAATTTTAAGTTATTTTTTTACATTATCCTAAAAAATAATTCTTCCCATTTCCTCTCATTAAATCAACCAACCAATGTCACGCAATGGTTTATTTGTTCAGCCAATGGGAAATAAGTGACATTTCTTTTTACTTATTCTAATCAAAGTCAAATATTTGTTCCTTCTGTGAGTAGTTTGCTACTAATTACAACAGTCTGATGTATAGTGTTTTGTGTTACTAAAAATAGGTCTACAAATTAATAAATGCAGCTAAAATGATGCTTTCAAAGCACAGTAGAAGAAAGCCCAAAGCTCATACATAAACATTGACAGCAGGTCCGTTTCCAGACTTCAGACACCCACATATCCCCAACATAGGTGCAAATTGGAAAAGTCTCTGCTTGTTCATCTGGGAGGAAGCATGTCTGAAATGATCATATCATGTAGGATTTAAAATCAGAATCAACTTCTTTCAAATAAAAAAAAAAAACCCTTATTTAGCTTCAATTGAAATGGAAGTAAAACTAGTTTTTCTCTTTTGAATGAAATAATTGCAATGAAGACAGTCTATTAAAGGTATGTGTAAGAAATGTTTGAGAAACCCCTTAGAAGCTGAAATAGTCTTAAAACTTAATTGAGCCCTGGAATTTTCAGTCATGAGACATCAACATAGTCAAGAATTCAGGAGTACAAAACAGAACTGGACGTTCATGTTGGTATCAGGAAGATCCAGTCTTATAACTAGCAAGAAGATAATTTTGGAAGATAAATCTCAAGATGTGGGACAAAATAATCTGTAACTACTAAAGCCCAGAACATACATGAGGGCTGATTATCCCACATCCACCACCTGACAGGTGTTAAGAAATAGCCCTTGAGAGGCAAAACTCAAAGTGAAAAACATATTATTAGTCTTTTGGATTTTGTAATCCAAAGATAAGCTAAGAGAATAGATTCTCTCTTCCTTTCCTTAATAACTAATTTTGAATTTTACACTTTGGGGTTTTTTTAAAGCGAAGCACATGGCAGTGCATTGATCAGCCAATTAAAATCTTTCCTAAACTGAAACAAATGACACTGATCAGTGTTTACTAAGGCAGCAGTCTCCTAGTGAATAACTGGAATCACTACAATCCTTTGCACAAAGGCCCACACAAAACGCAGTGGCACAAAAGGTACTAATTGGGACAAAAAGATCCACAAGACCAAAAAAGACCCTTCAAAAGATTCTTGACCAACCAGAAGTCCCTGCATTGACTTGCCACGTCAAGATACAAAACTTGATACCACAGATTCTGAATTTACTGAACTGGCACAATTATCATGACCGGGTGAATATTAAAAACACACATCTCAGGGGCAGCTGTCAGAGTCACAGGTGTTGGCTGCAATTTTAACAACAGCACTGTTTTTCCTGGTGTACTCAACTCATTTGAAGAGAAGGAAAATTGGAATATATGTATATAAGCAATTGACTTGTCTGATTTACTCCTGTTCTCCTATTGGAGCCCAGAAAAGACATTTAAATCCTGGTGATTATGGTTAAACCAAACCAGTAATCAGGTGACTTCAGTGCAATCTGCCTTTGTTAGAAAATCAACTGAAAAATGCTGTAAAGCAGTAGCAATAGTCCAGAGGTGCATTTACTTTGCTAATGACTGACGTAAATATGTGCTCCCATCTCAACTGACAATGTGCAAATAGCACAAGAGTGGCTCCCAGTGAGAAGCTAACAGGACTATTCAGCTGTGACAAGAACAACCCAAGCATATGCACAACCATTTGTAGGAAAATGGTTTTTGGATGCAGCAAATTCACCGGTTCTGAGGCTAATCACAGGTTACCCAGGGAAGTCACACTGTCACCCCAGCACTAACACCAACCAACCTGTTGCCCTCACCCAACACCTCTGCCTGGCTGTGATCATCTGCCAGACAAGTGCTCCTGACACGTTCTGTAGAACACCTCGAGAGCTGTGGCCAAGTGAGAATGCCTGCTCAAAGCCAGCATGGCCAGAAGTGTCTGCAGACCAGAGCTTGCAGGTCTTCATTATCACTTCTGTCACATACTTATTGTGCTCTTATTGTGCTTAAGTAAATAAGGGGTTTGAAATTAATTTTAGGATTTAGGGATCACGGACCAGCCCCATCTAGAATGGTGTTCTGAGGATGCCTCCCATGCTGCTCGTCCCTGAGCTGGGTAGGAAGCAACTGGAGGTGCTTTGGCTTAAAAGCAAAGTTGGAAGAGGAAGCAGTGGCAAAGCTGCCTTTGTGCAGACACTCCTCCCCACCACTGCTGTAGGAGCCCTGAACCCATCCCCAAGCAGGGCCCTGCTGGCTGCTTTGGTGCAGCTTTTGGCACTCATCGACAGAGGCAACCCAGAAAGAACAAGGGCTAAACCGAGTATGTGCAAAAACACACCTAAAAATGCCTCAGGACACTTTGGGCCAGAAAAGCTTAAGTTTCTGAAACCTAAGGAATCTCAGGTGTCTACAATAACTGGGAGAGGTTTCCATGGGCAACACTTTTGAAGGCAGCTGCCTGAAATATGCTTTAAGGGATACCAAATTCCTAGATTCCTTACTGGATTTAACAACAGGTACTGGAACAAGATCACTGCAGGCATTTACACAGTCAACTGAATACAAAGCTTTCTAAAAATACTTTTGCTTGTCATAAAATTAGATTAGAAAAATATATGTACAAAATTCACACGAACAAAGGTAAGTACAAACAACTACCTGGGACTTCTGAGTTACAAACAATACAGACTGTTTGAAATGCAGAGGCGTTGCCACAGAAAAAAGTTACTAATCCTGTTGGGGCAAAGTAACTGCACTGGTGTGTGGTTTGCATGGGGGAGGGAAGGAAAAAGAAAGGGAATTGCTTTATTAGCCTTTTTGCAGCTTTGTTTTCTTTGCTTTTTCAAAAACCTCAGCTTTTCAAATTACTTTTAACTGATAGATATAAATGAAGAAACTTATATTTATCAAAGCAAGTATTAACAATCTAGTTAAACTTCATTTACTCCCAAAGATACCTTAGGGCTAGTACTTTAATATGTACCTTAATAGGTTGCCTTACTTTTATAAACTAGAGGGTAAATTTGAAAGATTTTCCACTGAGACATTCTATTAGGAATATTCTTCTTCCTCAGCATTTTCACTTTGAGTGAATACAAAGTAAATCCACTTTACTTTGCTAATGAACCAGCTCTTTGTTCATTTATCTATCAAGCTATTTATAAATATCTTGCAATCACAGCATTATCTGGGGGCTAAAGAGCATGTTTCAACTCAAAACAAATGGACATGTCATCTCATGTCCTTCCATAAACAAAAGCTAAGGGCTTGGAATCCAGCAGAGATTTAACCTCGTAATCATGTTGCATATGTTCATTTTCATTGCTTTTCTTAGGTGCTGGTAACAGTGTAAAATACGAGCAGTTGCCCCTAACTTAGAGCGGCCCTGAAAGCAATAAATTGTTGCACCAGCTGTAGGTGAGACAGGAGACACGTGTGGACACTGGGGAGGGTCCCCCTTCCTCAGGGTGCTCTGCTGTGTCACACAGACTTCCCAAGGACAGCGGGGAACTGCCTGCTTGGGCAGGGAAGTTGTGCCCATTGGTGGAGAGGAGGCAGGAACTCACAGAAACCTCCTCAAACAACTTCTGTAACTTTACTTTTCCCCTGCACAAAAACCTACAACCTCTGCCGACACAACAGCCTGTTCTGGCTGCGCAACCCTGACTTCTCACATACAAACAGGCATTTTTTGGTGACACGTTAAGCACATCAGCATGTGAACCAAGTGGTAATTCAATGAAATGGATGTTCCCAACTAGAAAAACTTGCAGCATATCCAGATTAAAGTCACATTCTTCACATTTTAAAACTGAATGTAATTTTTTAACTTGCACAGACCAAAGAAGTGTTCATGCAGCATTAACACTAAATCAATTTCTCCCTACCCAATTCCATGGCATCAACCAGCAACAGTGTATGAACACAAAATATGCTAGTTTATTTTATACATTGTTATTTGTACATAAGCAAGTACTAAATAACTAACACTCAGACTCTGGGAGAAAGGTTAAATTGAAATGAATTTTTAAAAATTCCCATTAATAACGCAAGATATAACTGGGTGTAAAAGCAAAAGAGTTATGACTAAAAAAAAATCAGTTTTTGAAGTGATTTCTTCACTTGTAGTGCTTTCAATTCTTTCACTTTAAAAGTCACTACACATTCCAAAAAATGTTTATTTAACCTTGCCTAATCAAGCAATGCAGAATATCAGAAAACCTTTATACCCTGTTTTTTTCACCTGGAATGAAACAATGCGCCTACCATATTCTGCAACCCCCTCATTCCCTAAATCCTGCTGTGGGTCTACATGGAAGTGAAATTCCTCTCCAGTTTACATCTCTCAGTAGCCTTAGGCAGAACATTACTATTTTTCTCTATTCACAGTTTTAAGCTCAGGCGTTGTTCCCACCCTTTCCCACCCAGACCTACAAGTTTCCATTCCACACTGAGCCCTCTGAACCGAGGGGACTCTGCAGCCCCAACGCTGCTTCCCGTTACCACGTCCCACCATGCCGGCCAGCCCTTACCTACTGCTGTTTACTTGATCTGCCCTGGCTGATGAGAGCATGAAAGTGGTTGCAACTAAGAACACAGGGTGTTTACTGTCCCTCCAGAGGGACTGAAAGTATCCCCTTTTGTTTATACCTCAAATCCCAAAGTCCCAATAGTCTTTCTGTTGCTCGACTTTCACCTCCAAATATGTTTGTCCTCTACTAACGTACTTTTACCCAAGGAAAAAAGAAGTTCTCAAATGTTACCTATGATATCAAAACATACACTCAAAGTCAGTTTAACCAACTGATACTGTGATTCATGTAAAAAACAAAAAGCTTCGGTATTTTAACAGATATCAAATCCTGGAATAAATGCTGTTATAATTTTAAGGTTCTATTTTAACAGTTAAAGGAGAGACATCTGGCAATAATCTACAAATAAATACACTGTCTCCATTCTTAGTTTCTCCTCCAAAACACTACCTAGGAAATTTTTGCAGCATGATTCATATAATCAACATGATACATTACAATGCCTTTCAAATAATTCCGAATTCTTAGTTCATTCAATAAAGAGCTCATTTTTGAAAGAGAAAAGGGAACATGCCCTGCCAGAAAACTTGCTTTATTGACTCAGCCCTGCTGCCAGCAGGAACATGGTGAAGCAAACTCCAGGATTTCAAAAGCATTTTTTCACAGCAAGGGCAGAAACAGAAAGAGGCTTATTTACCGAAATATGAGATCCCACAGGTGAGGCCAGAGACGGTCTGAAATCCTCTTCTTTTAGTTCCAAAAGTTTTAATTTATGATGAAATCGGTAATAATCCTTTCAAGCTGCCAGGTAGAACGCACGCCATATCTCAGCCGTGTTTTCTTTCGCCCTTTTGCAGAGTAACTTTGTTATTTGCATAAAGCTTAGTCCTGGCCTATGGGACTTTTTGAACATCTACATGTTAGATTAGCTGTCTTGACATGCTCTATCAAGCATGACATCATGGATCTCCATGGTAACCTTAGCCACACCTGCCCAGATGCCAGAGTTACCTGTCATGTTCAGATCTAAATGAACATAACAAAAAACCCTAAACCACCATTTTCTAGGCAATCAGCCCTGCAAAGGCACCGGAAGGATCTGAGTTTTGTTTTTAATTGATTGAAATCTAATTTCGTTTGCCAAGAAAATTTCTTCTTCACGGAGCACCGCCTGAAGCACTAGAGCTGCTCCTGACCCTTCCACACCTCCCAGCCTATTTCCTAGTCAAACAAAAACTGAAGAAAGCTGTGGCAAACTTCTTCCAGCTCGCTTTCTGACCCCAGGCTCACAAGCTCCTGCTCAGAAAAACTTCTACGCATTCATTTTTGTTCTCTGCCCCTCAGAAAGGTTTTTTTTAGAGGTGACTTGTAAAACAGGTTCACAGCAGGGATTACCCCCTCCCATTGCCAGGTTAGCATTTTAACCTCTTAATTGCTAACTCCTTTTCATGTTTGCAGATACAGACCGAGCTTTTACACTTGTTCTTGCTTTCCTTCTCTGCTGACTGGAGTCAACCTCACCTAAGCAGGTGACCATGTCCTTCCATGAGCTCCACAGCAGATGATTCACACTGTCTGAAACTGAAGACATCCCGGACTGTTTCTTTCTTGCTTTTATTTTTTTTCTAACTTCCTCGGGGATTACATTAGCACCTTCCTTTCATTACCACAGGTGAGACAGCTTTGGCAGAATGTATTTAAAGCTCCTGCAGAAACTTGCACTACCCAAAAAAACCTAAAAACTGTTCCTTGGCTTTACAGGCTTCCAGGTGGAGGGAGCTCTGGTGCCCAGCTATGGACTTATCTTAGAAGGCAGAAAAGCTGCAATGTGAGGGCAAGCTGCTGGGTTTGGGTCACAGAGAGGTGGCCATGGCACGCTGCATTCTCCTGTGCTGGGGCACACAAGGCACGTCTGCACCCCCAGGCTGCTGCAAAGCCGTGCTCCAGTTTACCACAGAACAGCTTAGCTGCAGGCTATTTGCCTTGCTGCAATATCTCAAGCCCCTTGTGCAAATAAAGACGGCCCCTGCCTCTGTGAGCTTTCCTTTCCAGAACAGGATATCACAAACAAAGCAACAAACCTTCGGAGGAGAAATGGTCTGTGTGCACAGCTGGGAGGTTTCAGGTCATCACATTAGCTAACCATCAGTAATCCCTGCTGGCATTTTACCTGGCCATGATTGTACTTCTGATTTGTGGCAGATTATCAGGAGCAGAATTGGGTCCTCAGGAGGCACATCTAGGGAGGTATTTATCTGAATAAATGAAGCCTGGAGGAAACCATTAGCACATAGTGGAAGATGCAGACAACATTCAGCTGCCCTTGCTGGTGGAAGTGATACAGTAGGATGTGACAGCATATATAATATTTTTGCCCTGATGTTTATTTCCTGCAAACAAGGAGTCAGTTTGCCATACTCAGATAATGATGGCTAAAATGGACAAGAGAAGAATGTCCACAAAGAAGAAACCAGACAATTACCTATATATATATATATACACCAGGGGCTACCTGACTGTAAATACTGGGGTATTTTATGTTTCAGCTGCACCATTTGACAGAGAGATTAGAAAATAGTGTTGAATTAACTACTCTCCTTGATAGGTGTCCTGCAGTGGGGAAATTCCCACCATGAACCATGTTGCCACTTTCCAGATACTGGAGCAGCTCAAGAAGTAAGAAGGGAGAAAAGGAACCTGGAAAGGAATGGGGAAAATAAATTCTGACATTTTAATTTAAAATATGACCTTTTAAATCATGTCTTCCCATACATCTTACAAATTTTGTTCGTGATACGTGTATATGTTGCATATGCATACCTACTACATGTGCATGTAGTTTGTCTTCCATACCACTGCTGCACATCATATATATAAAGGAAAAAAGGAAGCATGGATACTGAACATACATATACACCCTTCAAGGCAAAATTATACTATAGTCTTATTCATGGAGCGGCTAAGAAATCACACATTATATGTACACATACATGCACACACAGCTGTGTGTACATATAGATATTTATGCACACAAACCTATGTGTATCCATATACAGTTACATATAAACACACACAAACACACACACACACCAAATACTTATATGTGGGTGTGCACACAGAGACACAATTGGTAAGAAAATCCCCCTCTGAACCTTAATGCTATGATCATCATAGTCGTACTGCATCTGATGAGCCAGACAGTTGATACAACACATGCCAACTAAGCAACTTTCTTACAATCAACTTCTATTATTTATTTCTGCATGTTTTCATGTGGTTTTAGTTCAGTTTATACTTTTTGAGGTAAGGCTAAATGGCTGGAGTCTTCAATATTTCCCACTTTCAAGAAATACATTTTGATGCTCTAATAGTAGTTTTAAAGTTATTTTGTTTTAAAAATTAAAATTGTTTAAAAACTCATTACATACAACACATATAAGACATATGTCTAATCACCAAAAAATAGGAGCAGGAGAATGAATTTTACTCTCAGTAAATTAGCAAGGAAGACACATTTTAAACAAATATCAAGAGCAGTTACTGCATTCCTTCTGTAATTTACTGCCTTCAGAAAAGGCTCAAATTACAAAATGTGTAGGGTGTAATGCTGTAGGCTGTTCAAACTAGGTTTGCAGTGTCTGCAACACTGGAACTAAATATTTACATGACTCCAAAAGATCTAATCTCTGGATTTCGCCCCCCTCCCACCCCCTTTATTTAATTTGTATGCTATCTTTATCCACCACCCAGCACATTCCACACAGTCACTAAAGTTCATGGAAGAGATAAGTGGGGAAGAAAAAAAGCCAAGACTTTAAAAAGAAAGGAGTAAAACTGTTTAAAAATGAGGAATAGATCATCCTCATTAGAGCTGAAGTCTTGCAGCAATTTCAGCTGGATACAGATGGATTCTAACAGTGATAACACCTGGGATCTCTAGAGACCCTGTAAAAGAGAAGTTCTAGGGGTGAGTTAACAAATTACAATCTTTCCAAACTTGTAACAGTCTGATCTTCAAAGCCTCACAAGTATGCAAAGCTTCAAAGAAGCATGGAATTCACTAAGAGCTTCCATAACAGAGTACAATATTTTTCCAACTCATTTTTATTCCTTATTTACACTTAATTTGCTGTTAGTGCTGAAACACCTATAAGCCACTAAGGGAAAGGAGCTTCTACAAAAAGGCTTGCTGTCAATCATTTGTTAAACCGAGAATAATGAGCACAAGATTTTTTAGACCAAACTCCAAATTCTGATGCTTGACTGAAAAAAAAATTAATTATGGAATAGATGATAGATTGCTCGAACAGATTATACTCCGTTACTGCACCCAAAACCAGAGCCCAGAGTTAGGCAGTCCCTGAATTGAGAAGGCTGGCATGCTGGCAGCCTCCACCTGCTCTGAGAGATACATCAGCGTGTCACCTCCCCTCTGACCCTGCATCTACTGCTGGCTGCTGGGAAGCAGCTGCAGGCAGAGGCACACCACCCTCAGGTATGCTGCTGACAGACAAATGTGGGTGTCAAAGCTCCCTGGAGGAGGCAGACAGTTATGGGTAAGTCTGTTCTGTTTGCATTACAAAACTCAAAAATAGAAAAGAAACCAATTGAAAGGGTAACAGAGCCAGCTAAAGCATACAGACACACTCTGCAGGTATTTTCTTTTCTCCCAGGCAGTTCTGCCAATACTCAAAGTGTAACAGAAGTCAGCAGCTGTTCCATATTTTCCCTTCAGCTGTGAAAAGTAGATTGAGACTCATATACTAAGATCAAGAGTCTCACCTTCACTCCGTTCTCTGTGTATGCTCTAAAAAAAGGAAAAGTGAAAAGCTCTTCAGAAATGTCAATTTCAACAAACAATTCCAAGGTAATACTGAACAGATTTATTTTGTTTCTTTGAATTTCAAGGCAACATCTGAATCGCAGACCGCATCCAAAAATTTGTTTCATGCTTTGTTACATTCTCACCTTTTGTAATGAGGCAACACTGAGTTTTGTAGGAGTTATAAGGACGGCTAAACACACATGATAGAAATCTGACTTCCTTACCTGATCTCTTAGTCTCTCCTGGTGTCCCATTATTGCTGTGGCATGGTGGGGATATTTCTGTTTCAGATGCTCCAGAAAAGCCTCTCTCTTCCTGTCCATTTCTGAGGTTTGCATTCCCAGTATTTCTTTGGAACTGCGAGGGCCACCTACTGTGTGTCTCCGAGGGATGTTGCGGGTGGACTTTGAGCTGGAAGAGCTCTGAGTGCTCGGGGTGGAAAGCAGCTCTTTAGATCGGAGACATTCCGCATCGTCGAGCGATGTTACATGCAAACCGGGTTTCGCCTGGTCTGCAAAGAAACAAAAACCAAAAACAAACATCGTTTGTATTATAAAAACTTAATACCAACATTCACATTAGTAGCAAAATGGAGAAAAAAAGATTGATATGAAAGCTAGGTACATTTAAAAGTCTGGCAGTGTGCAATGGCATGTTCTGCATCATTAGGCATATACATATCATAGTAAGTGGCCCAGAAATAATCCCTTATATAAGCCATGCACATACTTATCTACTTTTATCACACAATTGTAGTATTGCCTCACAGAAAAGTGAGTATCATTAAAGTGCATGTTCCTTTTATATCAACTTTACCTATATGATTTGAAAAGAAGATCTGACAAGGCCCTTACTCCCTGACCTTTAAGATTTACAGGATGCTTTCTACAAGAAGAAACAGATTTCTTCAATAGGGTCCAGTACACTTAATGGCCCCATAACTAGTATACTTAAGGATACAAACTGATAAAATTCATTTGACAGAGCAGATTTGTAACCCTTAATCCTTTTTTTCAGTGTGTTTTCAACATGTTCTGAAACACCTAGGAAATAATAAGAGGGTTTGGGAGTCTCTTTTTCCTGATTTTTGACTGTGGTCTGGTTTTAAATTTCACAGATCTCCCTCAGATTTTATATGTCTCAGGACAGCAGGCTGGAAAATTCTACATCATTTTTCCAGAAACCATTTTTTAAGAAATAGAATAAAAATAAGTTCTGTGTGATCTAAAAAAAGAAAAAAAACCCTCAGATAAATTTTACTACTTTAAAATCTACTTTAAGACCAAAGACCACGACAACATTTGTAAAGAGATAGGCAGGCACTGTGGGTATGTAAGTGCTGGCTTATCTTCAGGTAACTCTGTAACATGAACCCTCTGGTGCTCAAAAAATTGTAGACTGGAGCCTTGTTACCTAATACCTTTGAAAAAATCCCTCACTCCTTTGTCAGCAAAGGAAAAAAAACCCCAAAAACTAACAAAAACCTGAAGTACTGAAAAGGCCTCTCCAAGTCTGATGTGGCCTTCCTCATCTTTACCAGACAGACCCAAACTCAGACGCCCCTGAGTGTTAACCCTTCCCAGCACCTCCCCAGAAGCAGGGAGCTCCTTCTTCTACCTGTTTTGCATGAAACTTTATTTCTCTCTGTCTGACACTTGTTGCCTCAGATCCCCTTTTGCCCACATGCTGCCATTATACAGCACCACTGCTTGGAAACAGGCACCTACTCGCTTTTTTTATGGTTCAGTCACTCATTCTGACACTGTGTGTGGTAGGCACACCACTTGCCTCAGGATTTTATGCTGAGCATTTCTCGGCTTTCTGGTGTGCATTGTCAATTGCCTGCCACATGCCATGGAACCCCAAGCTCCAGTCATAAAGCAAATCCTCCAATGGTGGAGCCACTGCTGGATGTCCCACCAACTCACACAGGGAATCAATTTCCTTGGGCTCCATAAAGGAACTTGGCCCTGGATGGTCCTCAAAGACTTTGCACATTTCAGTAAACTCCCTATACTGTTTGAGGGCTCCAAAATGTTCCACAATGCCCTCTTGTTTGCATTCATGGAAACCTATCCTGAAAGCAAATGCAGGCACAGGGGACCAGACTGCAGGTGACACCATAGCTTGACAAGCACAGATCTGGACACAACTTTGTGCGCAGGTTTGGTTCACAGGGAAGTCTTACTCTCGCACAGATTCAAAAGTCACCTGTGATCTTCACAGCACCTTCTAAGACCTTCTTAGCAGCACAATCCTGGTTAAACCTCCAGAGCAGCAGCCTCACTTTCATGTATCAGCAAGCATGCACTCAACTTTTTCAAGCACAACTCAATTAAGAAACATCCATCCTCTCTGCTTGTTGAAAAGTCATGAGCCACCAGGTACACTGAGCTTGTTTGAGAAAAATGGCAAACAGGAAAGTTTTGCTTGCAAGAAGCCAGTGTGGCTACTCCAGATATACTCAGTGAAAACAGTTTCTGAAAGCTGCACAGTCATTCCGATGGATTTTACATGGGAGGGAAACTAGGTGGGTTGGGGCTGGATGGAATTTACCATCTTTAATTTGTTGTGCCAAGAGCCTAGAGTTTATATCCCTCAGGCTGCTGGAAAAAAGGCACAGACATAAAATAGGGGATTTTCTTGGAGCTGGAGGGAGTCAGCATGAGCTCAGGTGACTGAGTGCAGCAATTTGGTATAAGCCCTCAAAGTATGGTCACAGCAGCAGTTTCAATCACTGGAGTGATGGCAGGCACTTCCTCAAGAAGGCAGGTAAACCTGTGCTGACAAGCACAACCCAGAACTCATGAGTGTGTATTTTGGGTCCTAAATCTCTCTCATGCAAAGTCTTTCCCTATTCTGCACTTCAGACATTTCAATAGTTTAAGAAAGAGCTAATTATCTGGCACATAAAGAGACATATCAAGTAAAGTGTTTTACCACTGTTTGTTATTAGGTGAAACCTTGAAAAGGAATCAAAAATAACATACTTTTCTTATACTGCATTAGAAAGATCAACAAATTCTCTTATTTTTCGTTCATATATTTGGAAAACACTGCATAAATACCAGTGAAAAGAAAGGAATGTAAACTATGCAAACTAATTCCTCATCTTGCCAGAAAGCTGACTGGGGCATCCAGCAAGATCCTGATCCTGCTTCATTATAGCACATAGCAGCAAATTACTTTCTTTGCAAACCAAAATCTATTGTGTTTTAGTATGGGTCTTTTCTCTACTAACTGCTGAAAAAAAAGTTTTGGACCACTTTTTGGACAGGGATAAGTGACTTCATTGGCACTTGCCTAGGGCTGAGCACTGGGCTGTTGAAACTCCCCTGTGGATCTCGAGACACATAAGTTGCACAGATGCTGTGTTTGCCACAGTGCTATAGGGAGGAAAAACAGAGAGATTTTCTGGATTTTGGAGGGCTCAATAACATAGTGGGTAAACCTTCCATATCTTCCAAGTGAAGATAATAGGCCTAGCAAATCAATCTCCACAGATAACTGTGAAACGTGATGGGTCCCAGATGAGTGCTAAGAGTAGGAAAAGGATAAATTATGCAAGTACCCTCCTTGGGAAAGGAGCAAAGAGAAGGCAATAGAAAACACAGAGGTGTGAGATAAGCTTGTCTCTCTCTCTCCCTCCCTCATTTTCAGAAGCTAAAAGTTAAAGGTCTTTCTGTTCAATAAAGCAGCAAGTCTAGAGGGCAACTAAAAGCAAGATTGCTGATTGACAGGGAGGAATTCGGTTATCCAAAGGCATGAGTAACTCTTACACTTCATTTGCTTCTCTGATGTGAAAACAAGTTTCAAGATTTCTTAACCTCACCAACATCAGCCATTACTCCAGTAAAGGCCCAGGTCTGCAGTGTAGAGGGAGCATGTCTAGGATTAGCACAAGATTATCATGACAGATTAATGGCTGTGAGCTAGGAGAAAAAGAATAGAAAAATAAAAAAGTCCTTTGATATGTCCTGGTATGTAGTTCTTCTAAGTCACACCCTCTATGAAGTCTACAAAGGTCAGGAAAGTCACTTTGCTTCATTACTTTAAATGCTATGAAGATTTTAATAGTCCTGTTTTGCAAACCAGGTGACATGAGAAAAGAACATCTTCAGAATAATTTCAGAAAGGAACAAGTGTGGACCTGACTCATACTGATACTGTGAAACTGAGCCTTGAAGCGAACCCCATTCAATACTAACATTAAAAAAAAATTGATTTAACAGCATGAGTCAAACCAACCTCTGTTACATTTATGTTAGCAGTAAATGTGATATTATTTGGACTTGTTCTAATTTACTTCACTGTCTTTACAATTAGCTCTCTTTCCAATGCAAATTTTGGATAGGGGCCAAAACTACTACATTTGGTTATGAGCTTTCAGCACTCAACATTTTTGGGAACCATAGAATCAGTCTGGTCAGCCCTCTGTTTTCCTAGCTCCACATGTATCTGAGGCAGTTTCATACAACTCCTACAGAAGAAATGTGTTACTGAAAGCAGTTTTTTTCCTAGTCAGACACATTCTTTAAGTGAAGATTTCCGTCCCACTAAACATAAACATACACAGACAAAAGTTACTCACAATGCTCAGTAACTTTGCTTAAAAAATAATTCAAAAGAGCATCAATCAATTAATGAACACCCAATTTAAAAAAAAAAGAGAAAAAGAAGAGCATTTATTTTCCTCCTTAATTGCTAATACACTATTTGTTGTCATTCCATGCTTGTAAACTTGTGTGATTTTTTTTTTAAACCACACGAACTATTTGTTTCACAGAAGCACAGTAACACAACTTTTCCTGAAGCGTCTTTGAGGAATACAACACGCAGGAAATGGGAATGTTCACAGGTGTCCCACGAACACTATAACAGATATAGATTAGATTAGGTGTTTGTCAGGCGACCTGAATGTTATGTTCCACGTGGAATGGCCCATGTCGAATTATCTAGGAAATAGTTTTCGTTCACTTTTTAGGAAATAGATAGCGCAGCAGTGAATGTGTGAATGCACAGCGGCGGAGCCGCCGTGGAAACCCCGCTTAGACAGTCCTGGCTTCGCTCCAAAACAAACCCCAGTGGTTTCACTCAAGGCAAACTAACCCTGTCACAATCTGCCTGGATCTCCCTCTTTTAACGGACACCCCGAGGTAAAGATGAGCTCAAGCCCACTTTTACGAAGGAAGTGCTATTGCTCTGCCATAGCTGAGGCTGGCAGAGCATTTAGGGGGAAGAGGACACGCTTTCCCCACCTCAGCCTCCGCACCGGCAGGATCCCGCATCCCTGACAGCCATGCAGCGTGCTCCCGGCTTCGCAGGGCACACAGAAATCTCTCAAAAAAGAAAGTTAAACTCACAAAGTGTCAGTGTTAGGGAAATGTGCACAGCAGAGCCATTAGTACAAGAAAAAAAATAATTTTTTTTCATGCATTCTGCCTCCAGTTATATAAAGAAGCAACGAGGGACATGCTTAAACGTAACTCCATCTTTGCCTTACTTATACCGCCGCTTACTTACCCCTCGTCTGCCTGCTGTCTGTTGGGCAAGCCAGGCACAGCTCAAGTTTCTGGCTTTCATTTTCCTCCATTGTCCCTGCCTACCGCACAAGCTCCCCTCTCCAGCTCGGAGCCGCAGCGCCCGCACGGTCCGCGCCGGGCTGGGCAGGAGGAAGGAAGCGCAGCGCCGGCGGCGCGGAGCCCCCGCGCAGCCCCGGGCGGACGCGGCCCCGCGGCGGCACCGGGGGCGCCCCGAGCCCGGCCCCAACAGGTGACGGCCCCGCCGCCGCCCCTAGCCGGCCCGCGCCCCGCGGCAGCCGGGCGGCCGTGTGAAAGGCAACATTTCAAACGCGATTACAGGCCTGAGCCTCCGCTGGAATCCGAACCCGCAGCCTTTTAAATCTCTGTCATGGGACAAAAGCCTTTCCACACGGTATTTTTTTTTTTTTTAAGCTCATAACCACCAAGCCCACAAACATTCCTGATAAATGCTTCTCTGTCTTTTTTAGCGTCTAGTTTAAAAGTAATTCATTATATAAACTCTTTGAGGTTTTGTTTTCAGTTGGATTCTTTCAAGCCGCTCAGAGAATGAATTGGGGAAAAAAATCAAGATACAGGAATTCAACTTTAGAGAAGCCAATAAAAATGAATGGTAGCAATATGTGAGCAGGGACTTGGGTTAGGAGGGATTTCGAAGCCTCGGTAGCAAAACATATAGAAACATATAACTAATTCTCTTTTGGCAGATCAGAGGTCAGCAGCCTGCATGAAAATCAATAGATCTAGCAGGCTGCAAGGCAAAAAATAGTGTGGCTCAGAAGGATGAGATCAAATCCCACAGATTCCAGCAGATGCCACATGTGTTGATTCAGCACAGAATATCAGACTGATTTAGTCTATCCAAATCATAACACTGAGTCAGAGATGGTGGAACAAACTTAGTGTTGAGTTACAGCGTCAAGACCAGAAAGTTTATCCACAGCCAACTTCTGAATTAGATTAAGAACAAAAACTGAGATATTAATAGAAATAGGCAATTTCTCACTTAAATTCATACTCCAACACCAGGTAGCAGTATCTTTCATGTCTTTTTAAACACACCTAATATAATATGGTCTTCCAAGTTTTCTTCAACTCTGACTTCAATATAACATCAGCCAAATTGTTTGCAATGACCTCTCAACTACCCAGTCCAGACAGGCTAGGAAAATTCCCCTACATTTCCGTCTACATCTCGATCTGGCAGAAATGTCATCCTGTGTACTTAGATTATTGAACACAGAAATGTTTTGTGTATATATAAATTCAGTACAGAAGCTCTAGGAGGATCACTCTCCTCATGCTCCTATCCTATCACTTCCAGTCAAAAAAAAAAAAAAGAAAGCTTTTCAGTAAATTACAATGAACAATTGATAAATGAACAAAACTATTGTTCATTAGATCAGACATACATATTCTCTAGCACCTCAGAAATATTTATTTTCCTTTTTAACAACTAATTCTATGTGGTCTTAGAACCTGGCAAAAGTCCCAGAAATCTGACATGAAAAACATAGAAAAGATGAAAATACAATTTAAACATTAGCACTGCTATTTAAGGTCTGCAGTACAGTGCTCCCAGCAGAATACTCCTATAGTTGCCCTGCAATTATAAAGAAAACAGTGTGATTTTATTTAGAATAGTATTTTTACTGGCCTTGGGTTCCTCCTGCTCATTCTGATTGTGGACTGTTTTAGGAAGAGAAGTGATGGCCAGCCACCCCACTTATCTGATGTTTCTTTTGTGATATGAAGGAATGTACCTTTAACACCAAGGGTTTCCAAAGCCTGGACAATCGCATTGAGCCTCTTGCAATTTACATTCACAGCCAGCTGGAAGCATGAGAGGTCTCTTGCAGGAATAGTGAACATTGAACACCACCAACTTCAAGAAATGTAAAGTAACTCAGAAAGCTCTGATGGAAAAAGAGAGCCAGTGTGGTTGCCTGGAGCAGCACCATGAAAGCCGTACCAAGACAGTACCTGTACACAGGGCCCAGAAACTGAGAGTTCAGAAACAAGGGCATTTAAAAAGCCCTTATCCTAAAATAACACAAAAGAAAGTACAAAACATACTAGCATTAAATGCCTTAAAGGAAGGAACTTTTTCAGCCTTGTACAAAAGCAGGGTTAGCTGTGAAGGTCAGTAGTGTTTGTACCAAGAACCTTAACAAGAACAGAATCAGTGCACTCTAGCTCCTTAAAAGGCTTTCCCTCCATCTATCAAGGGGAAAAATACCTAGAAAATTAGTCTAAGACTAAAATAATGATGACAGCAACAACAACAATAATAATCATTAAAGTGTCACTATCTACTTTTAGCCAGCACCTTTAGTTTCTATAGCCAGAAGCACAAGACAGAGTTGATCTCTTGACTTTCCCAGCCCCAGTGAGCAGCCAGGTGTCCCTCGGCACAGTGCCAAACTGGTCTGGAACTGCTGCTTTCATGGCCACAGCAGGATGCTCCCACTGCTGAGACTGGTGTAAATGGTATTGATAGTGCTGCTAAGGGGCTTGAGCAAACCAGACACCCAAAATGTAGAGATGGTCTAAGAGAGATTGGTTTTTTGGTTGTGGACCTGTGACTTGAAAACTGGGTGTCACCTTATGACAACTTCTGCAGCTGCAGAAAGTAGTTTCTCAAACAGGATTAAAGAGCATGGGCAAAGAAGAGACTAAAGATGGCACACTTTGGTATCATCAAAATCAAACCAAAGAGCCTGCCAATAAACCATAATCATCACTCAGGAAACATAATCACCTCTGCTGCTGCTCAGGACAGGGAGCAGTTGGAACAACCAGGTCTCAAAGCATGTCTCATTTTAAGGAAAAATTCCTTGGTCTCAAGCTGGATTTAATTTGTGTATCTAACAATGCCATTCCTTACAACGTTACTAGAGTCTATTTAGAGAATTAGTGAAACTCCTTTAGCAGGTGGAGACAGCCAGAACCATTATATTATTAGGCTCAAATAAAGAGCACCCCAGTACAGTCACTGGGATGAATCACTAAAAACAAGTTAAATAAACTTGATTAACCAGTTCACAGCACGCAATCAGTGTTTGTTTATCAACAATAACAGTGGTTCCTTTTAATTACTGTGCTCAGGTCTGGGTCCATCAATATCAAAACAATGCACAGAGAATAATTGCCAACAGGTTATGATGTTTTAATTGTGTTTAAAATTAATGTCCCAGAGCCACTTCAACACTTCTGGATTTAGCATGTGCGTAAGAGGAACAATTAGCAAATACTGGCTGCACTCAATTAGTCAAGTTTATAATATAAAACAATGACTCCATGGCTCTAGCAATTATTCAGAACTAAAATCTGGGAAGGTAATTATTAATAGTTAAATCATAAGAAGTGTTCCATGGTTAAAGACTTGTCTCAAGGTCTGTGTGAAATCCTGTAGCCACTGTGAAAAATGTCATGTCTCCACAGGAACCAGCCTGACCATTTTTAACCTGTTGTCCGGAAAAAAATATTCAACTTGGAGTGGTGAGGCAGAGAGGAACTATGAGCACTCAAGTGGGTCACACTGCAGCACCTTTCCAAGCCTTTATATGGCCAGAGATGGCTTGGGAGTGCCCTGAAGGAGGGGAGCATCACAAGGATGCTCCAGCATGTCAGAAAATCTCCCCTCTGTACTCTGGGGAATCATGGGTGGCTATTCACTACCAACCAGTCAGATTTGAAATGGAGAAAGGAACTTAATCCAGAGAAAGAGCACTGACTGTGATGAAGTTCTGATTTCCTCCTTGGACAACAGACAGCAGCTTCAGGGCTGCAGCTCATTTGAACACGTCTCCGTTCTCATTCATCCTCAGCATCTTCACTGCCAGGCTGGGTGGTGGTCTCTCAATGCTTAAAATTAAAACAGACTCAATTCTGAAAGAAGAGCACTGTGTCCAGATAGTATATTATCAACAGCCAATAGCTTGTACAGGCAAAATGAAAAAAAATTCTGAGGTCTATCAATATGAATCCATGTAAATACATCTGGAGGCAAAGAGGCTTAATTTTTAAATTAATTGTTTATTGATTAGGTATTGTACTACCTAAAGAATTCTAGATTATTAAGATATGGAGGGGGGCTTTATGATCATTTGGTCTCATCCACTTACTAAGACATCTCAATGAAGTGGGTCCTATTTTTAATGCAAGCATAGTGGTTAAAATATTCAGTGCTTAAATTAAAAGAAAACATCTGAACTTGATTTTAAAAAGTACAATGACAATCTAAAACAACTTCTGGGATTACTTAGCATGAAATTACCTTCCCTGTTAAAAGCTACGGAGAGTTTCAGTATTTATACACTGTACATTCCAGTTCAGTTAAGAAGTCTCATACTTGTGAGGAAAAATTAGCCCAAGGAGTGAAATGGTAACACTCAGCTGAAGCAAAAAGTAAATTGAGTATGAATTTTTCTGCTCATCTCTACAACAGAATTTCATTGTGTCTTGTCAGACCTGCAGGTTTCAGCTCTTCAGAAATGTTGAGGCTTAACAGTGGTGCCAAGAGCCAGGCTTAATCACTAAAACAATTATACAAAAGAGTGACTAAGAAGTTGAACATTAAATATTCAGGCAGAAGATACATTCATCCTTCCAATTCCATTTCAAATACAGCTCTGGGAAGTGGCTATAATCACCTGTCACTTGGCATTGCCAAGCTGTCAGGTGCTCATTTCCAAGTAACACATCAATTTTTGTGAACTCCAAAAAACATTTTGTTCAAGTTCACAACTCTCACACCTGGACTTAGATCACGTTAAATAGGTTATATTTTCTGTTTTCCAAGTTTAGTTTTTGTTTCCTTCCTCTCCCTCCAGTATTTTAAATAAATTAAAAGGCCTGAAAGCAGTAAACACTTTTGCATGCCCTAAATCAAACTGAGAAAAAGAACTGTGGTCATCACAAAGAAGTGCTAACATCCTAGTGAGGACACAAACAAGAAGAACAAAAAAGAGGTGATTCTGTTCTTTCATCAATAAGTTTGTCTCCCTCTCTAATTTGGGACAATCCCAACAAAGTTAACAGTAGATACACTTTAGACTTCCCTTTCTGTTGCCCAAGGGAAGATGGAACAGAGCTAAATGAGCATAATTACAGGATCCTTGTTCCTGCCTCATGCAATGGAACACCTTTTTCCAGCTTTTGTACCCTCCTGCTGTCATCCCACCACACCAAACTAATATTAATATGACTGCCCTGCCACCAGCACAGCCAGCTCGGGGCTGGAGACCCTGACATGCCCCAGCTCCTCTGCCACCTGCCAGCCTGGACAGCCCTTCCTTCACACACCACATTTTCACACAGGAAGGTAAAGAAAGAGATCAGCCTGCAAACCCTGAAACAGAAAATATGATCATGTTTCTGTAAGGTACCAAATAAATTACTCTGTGAAAGCAAAATATGCCTTACATTGCAGAAATTTTAATCACTACAGTTTAATGGAATAAAAAGCAATATGTGGGTGGGAAAGAACAGGGTAGGTAGGGGATTGTTTCTGAAGGAGGTGGACAAAAGGGAGGGGGGAAGGTCGCTTTAAAGTCCATCTGCTCTACAATCAAATTCTATTTCCCCCAGTGTAAAGCATTTTGGTTTTGATAAGTTCACTTTGGATGAATTGACTCAAAGAGACCTCTGGTTGAGTTTGGATTCAAACTGATCCAACTTTTTAGCAGTGCCAGAAGAATAGGCTTACTGCTTGAAACACTGATTATCACCACCTACTTATCAATCAGTATTTCTGATACATAATCTACCACCAAAAAAAAATCAATAAAAAATTGGTAAATAATGATTAGAAATATAACACAACGGCACCAGTGTTGCCATCCCACAGGATTCACATAATTCATGATGATGGTCTTTCTCAAAAAGTAACACTTTGGGGAACACTATTCATTTTATTTGTCTCTGGACTGAACCCAATCATATATTTGACTCTTCTCAACAATGTCACTGGGAAGAACTAGATTTTTTTCTAAGAATCAGACTAAAATCAAGTGAGAGCTCAGGACCATTGTGACTTAATGAGTTGGACATTTAAAATAATTTTTTCTCCCGGTCCCCACAACAATGGCAATACTATGCAACAAATGAAAATCTGAATATCTGAAAAGACATAAGGACAAGTAGAATAAGTTCTTACAGCTTTGTTTCTATGCAGATCTGGTTTCTAACCCAGCAGGGATGGTCACAAGTTGTGGTATGTAAAGCTTTTATTTCTACTCTTTGGAGGGCACCAGCCTCTGAAGGCAGATGTAAGAGCAGATGTCTAATGTAGACCTTTCAACTTGTAAATGTATCAATGACCTCTTCAACAGTATGTACATCTCCCTCCTGCAAAGTACCTCTCCGACCTCCCCAGACCATGCTCATGCTATTATTCAGACAGCTGATTAGTAAGAAAGCAATTGGAGTTGACAGCAGTGGCACTGCTGTTCTTTTTCAGGCCTACCCAGTCTGTTCTGCTGGGATGCACACTTAATAATTCACTCTTCAGTATTTAGGGTTTCATAGCTTTAGGGCAACAGGGACCATTTGATTATCTTGTCTGATTTCCCATCTATCACAAGCCATTAAATTTGAAGTAGGATCCTCACACAAAAGCCAAAAGCTTAAATGAGATGAAGAAAACATTACTGATCTCAGGACACCAATGCTGCACCTGCACTAACATTTGTATAAAACCCTACCACACATGCAATGAGATCCACCCCGATGATCAGCATAAGAAAGTGAAGGACATCAAACTCCTGTCTGAGGGAGCTTAACCCTGAGCAAAGTTCTCTGCTCTGCCTTTAATTCCCCACACGAGACACGCACTTGCAGGTTTGGAAACCTCCAAACCATCCTAACCAAAGATGTGATGCACACATCCAGTCACTGTCTCCAGCACAGCCCATCTTTTATGCATCACAGAAAAACCTGAAAGGAAAAACACCTCAAAACATACCTGATGTCCTGATGTACATGGAAGGGAACAGATCCTACTGGGCACTGCACGTTATCTGCTGAAAGGTGCAAGCACGACAGTTGATTATAATCACTGCCCTTAATGCAGAGCTGCCACTGCTGTTATTGGAGGGTGTTTCAGCAGGCAGGACATGGCTGATGGAGCTGCTGACTCGGGCATACCACATCCAGCAGCAGCAGGACTGCCACAATCCCCCACCCTGCAGCAACCACCCACTAAATACAGGCTCTCTTACTCCTCACATGGCTCAATGGCTTTGCAAATATACCTGTTCTCAGTTCACGCACTATGTTACAGTTAACTAACTCATGTTAAATTACCCTCAGTGCTAAGAACTTGCACCCTATTTCTTCATGGCAAAGTTGCCTCAGCTGCAGTTTCCAAGGATCAGTTTTATTTCCCTTTGTCAGCCAGACCCACCAGTGCTGTATGATGGTGGGAAAACTATCTCACAGCCTCCTCCTCAGTCACTCACTCACTCACTCACTCACTCACTCACTCAGCTCACATCAGCTGAGCTCCATAAAACTTGCATTATCTTTTTGTCTCAGTTTGCTTTTTGGAAGACAAGTCTTTGCCTCTTTTCACTTTTCTTTCCAGCATCCTCATCACCTCCTTGCAGTACAGCTAGTGGAATTGCCAGAGCCCATTCTTCTGAATTTAATTTAACAGTAAGAAAAGGGTACATGACCTAAATTTACCACTGAAAACACTGGTGCAGCTGGATGCTGCACGACAACACAGAGCCCCCGGGGCAAGGGGACCTGAGGCTGGGGCACTCTGCCCAGCCAGGACGGGAGCCTGTGGCTGCAGCAACCTCAGCCAAAAAGGGAAAGAATGTTTCAGGTTTTGCAAGGGTAAAATGTCCAAACAGCGAGTGAGATGCAGTGTCGTGACACACGTCATATCTTATTCCTCCTACAAGGGGAGGTCTGCTGCTCCTGTGCAAGAAGATAAAAAGGGAGGAAAGGTAACAAAGCTCTGTCTCATCAGGCCACAAGAAGCATACAGAACTGCCTGGGGTGAGGACAAGAATAAGCAACGTCAGCATAGCAAGGTGTCATACCAGGTTTAAGCTTTTTCAGTGATAGAGTCTCTCTGTCTCTCTCATGAATAAATACATAACCCAAGACAATTTAATTCCAACTGTTCTGTATTTCTTACAAAAACTTTTCAGACCACAGGATGACTCACAGGTGAGCATTCCACTGACAACACAAAGTGACATTTTATTAGGTATGTCCCTTTACAAGCACAAATCTGCACTGAGATATGCAAGTATGTCTCCTAACATAGCATATGCCTTTACCTGCAGCACAGAGCAGGGTAGGGAACAGGCAGTAAGCAGTGGCAATGACTGCTTTTCCCCAGTCCATGAGAAAAGGCTGTTAAATATTAACTGGTGACATAGACAATATGCAGCTTTTACTGCATATGTAAATACTACAATACTCTGATTTCCAAGACTAATTTGCAAAATGTAACTCTGTAATTTGTTCAATCTTATTTATGATTTTCATACTAGTCTTTAATCTTTCATAATTAATATAATAAAGTCCAGTAATAAATTCCCTTTTTTTCCTCCCCTCTTTTGCTTTTTTGCTCTAGAACTGCCATTAAAAGATATCAGTTCAAGACTGCAGCTGGAATGATATTTAAATCCTTTCACCACCTGGAGGTTATTCTGGGCAAAGTGCTAGAAGGAAAGAAGCCCCAAGATCTCTTTGAGACAAGATACAAGATTACTTACATGCAGTCTTACAAGCTCCTGTAAGTCCTCTCTCACAACAGAGAGTGTCCTTGGAAGAGGGTGAAGAAATAAGTGAAGGATGAGTTTGCAGCCGATGAGTAGTATTCATGTAATGCTTTTAGTCTGCTCTTCTGCACTCCCTTCTCAAGTGCCTAAACTCAGCCAGAAAACGCAGGCTGAATACCACAGTTAGGGGTAAAATGCTGCAGGCACTAATTATCAATCACTTTCTTTTTCCAACCATCAAAGAAGGTAATTTGTTTGTTTTCCCCACCCAGCAAGGAAAAGACTGGGTGGTCTTCTCACTTAAGAGCCTGAGAAATATTCCTCACAAGGACGGGGCTACCCCAGGCCTCTTGGGCAGCATGAGGTCCTTTTTCAACATGGTCTTACACTGTATTTGATTTTAGCCACAGACATTAAGACTGTGGTAATGTTTTGCAAATCATCACTAAATACCTTTTCTTCATAGTGCCATGTAAATCTCGGGAGCGGTTCCAAGAAACGAATAAAGCCTTGCTTGTGGAAAGGTAACATGTTTCCAGTTCCTCTGCTGTCTTCATCAGCATGGGACTGCCGTGCCACAGAGATTTTTTATCAGGTTAAAGACTAATTCCCCTCCATCTTGCAGTAGTTGTCATCCGTTGCAAGAACACAGTGGCTTTGCTCAATATGTAAGTAACTGTGAATTCTGATGCTGTTATTTCATTGAGGGAGAGACATCCCAATTAAACATTAACATAAAAACTCAGCACCTTGCAGGAAACTCAAACAATTATCCTATTTATTTAGAAGCATCTCTTGGATTGCTACACATTCAGACTTCAAAAAATGATTTACATTTTTTATTTCCCCATCCCCTTCTTAAACAGTGTACTTCTGATAATACCTATGCTGAAAGCCATGCCAGTTAAAGTTGAAGTTGTTTGCATACTGAAAAACCGAAGTCCTGGAGTGTTCAATGTTGCAATTCAGCCTCCCTTTGCAGTGAAAGGAAGCTAGGAGAAAATGGGACAGGAACCAGGCTGAAAAGCTTTCTGAAAGCTGCAGCTGCAGCCAACAGCTGAAATTTAAAATCAGACATTATTTTCTCTCCTCATCTTGTGGGCTCTGCTACAGTTTCAATAAACCACAAATTTAGCCACAGAGGCACTATCGCTTGTAATTTTCTTTTGCTGATGGAGCTAAAATAAGAACCATTAACACTTCCCCAACTTCAGAAAGCAGCGTATGTCACTCTCCAATAGGGCTCTTGACAGGTTCCATGTGGACGTGTTAGGCAAGTAGCAACCCCCAAGTGCAGCACTGTGAAATTAGCAATTTAATATTGGAGGGAGAACCTGAAAAACAAGAGCATATGGGTCAAGGAAAGCAGGAGCAAGAACTGCTGCCATTTCCCAACCCAGTGAGAGAACAGACCTGTGATAGCCAGCAGACACAGCTCCCTTGGATTTCCAGAGGGCATGTAGCAACATCCCTCGGTGAAGAAACAAAGAGAGGAGATCTTCCCACTGATAAAAAACTGAATATAGATAGGAAAAACCCAAAAACCTTTTTGTAGGTACAAAAGCCAAATTTCCCTGGAGATGTAGATTATCAATCACACAGAGTGGACTGGTTCAGGCAGCTCTCTATATCAGTGAGCTGAAAAAGAGGGTTTCAGTGAGATGGCAGAGCTTACTGAGTACATTCTGATATTCAGGGAAGACTTCAAGGGCTGGTTACAAGGAAGAGACTTCACAAGATTCACTGAATGAGTAGTAAACTGACAGAGGAAATCCCATGTAGACAAATGTAAAGTGATGCACATTGACATTGAACAAACTATTATTGCTTCAAAAAGAGTGTTTGAGGTTATAACCATTTCTTGAAAATTTCAGCTCAGTGCTCATTAGTGATTAAAATACCAAATAGTTGTTAGAAGATGCTAGGAAACGAATAGCAAATAAGGCAGATAATACCATTATGCTACTGTACAACTCCACAGTCCACCAACATCTTGAATATTGCATGCAATTTTAATTTACTCCAGGTCAAAAAAGATACAATGGAAATGTTAAGAAAAAGGCAGCATGGATGATCAAAGTTACAGAAGAGTCTCTGTACAAGAAACAACTGAATTATGTAGGACTCTCCACTATGAAAACAGACGACTCAAACATCTGCTTGAGGTCTGTATACATGAGTGGCAGAAGTTGAATGGAAAAAGACTGGTCATTGTCTCTCTCAATACAGACTGTAGGGTCATCAAATAAAAGAAGTAAGCTAATGATTCAAAACTACATAGATGTGAATATTAATTTCACAGAGCATTATGGAAGTGCTGGTAAGCTGGGGAACTTCCTGCTACATTGCAGTTACCAAGTTAAGAGTAGTTTAAAAAATAAAAAACAGGTTAATGGGAAAAAAAAAATCCATTGAGCGCTGTTAAGAAAAAGGACATAATCCTTGGTTTCCCTCAAGTAATCTTTTAATTGCATGTTTCTGGGACCTGGGAGGATATTCCAGGAGTATGACTACATACTTTCCTTGATCCCACATGCTTCTTTAGGTAACAATCATCAGTCAAGACAGCTTGTTGGGTCTGGTACAACTGCTCTAAACCTTGACAAGGTACAAGAAGCCCTAATGCTGACAGCAACGCTTCATAATATGTGCTAAGCATAAAGAAATAGCAGCACATTACAACAGAAAACCAGCAACCCTAGACCTAATCAAAACACTCTGCTCTGTGGTGAGAATCACATGGAAATCTCTCCTGAAGAGAGGATATGGGAGAAAATGAATGGCATACAAACATTAAGTCATGTCTCATCTGTTGTAGAAAACTGTCTACACAGGAAAGTTCGAGCAGTGGAAGCTACAAATGAATTTGCAGTGCCTCAGCTATTCCACAGAGGTGGCAGACAATGCAGGGTAAATCTTACATGGCATCAGCATCCAAGGCTCTGCACACCATCAAGTGTCAGAACACTGTTAGACCCTTTGAACGAGGGATCTGTACAGCACTGGGGGGCTGGGATCATCTTTTCTCCTGCATCAATTCCCTGCTACTGAGAAGCCTCTCTGGAGGACTGCAGGTGCCCTGGCTTAGACTGAAGCACAGCATGGCACCAAGCCTCCCGTGCCCTTCCCCATTTCTCTGGGATATGGGACCACAGGGAAGGCTGTGCAGATCAGCACACAACACTCCACAAGGCAGCACTAGGATCTGGTACTCCACTGGTAATTGGCTTGTTTAGAAGCATGAAATCTGAGTATCTGCTCACACTGCTGCACACAACCTTGCCATGAAGGTATCATATGCTTTTTGTTCCTGGAGTTCCTTGGAGATTTGCTTTGAATATTTCCTATTTGAGATGTGTAACCACCTCTATGCTTTCTCAGTCCAAGGAAACAGGACTGTTTTGTTAGGTTTTTTTTTTTTTTTTTTAGTCAGGAGACATTTTTCAAGGGCAAAGAATAATACACCTTTTATTAAGCAGTGATGCACAGTAAGAAACCTTTTACTAGCAATTTTTCAAGGGATGTTATAACTGGCTGACTTGAAAGAGACCTATCCAAAATCTCATTAGATTTTCGAGTACTTTAGAAAGCAGTTCTTACAGAATTATCGAACACACAGGAAAGCAATGGCAGTTTCATGCCTGAGATTATGTACTTGTGTGCTACCTGCAGAAACACATCAGAGTGGTGGGGAGCGCTTGGAGCTACTGCTGTAACACGGAGTTCCAGGGGATTGTTGCAGCAGACTCTTTGTAAACATTTTATTTGCGTGATTAAATACTGTTTCTCAAGTGATGTAAATATGATATATAGTGATGTGTCTCAGTAACCCCTGACCCAGAAAATCTGAAGTAATAAAAAAAAATATCACAAAATCTTCACAGGTGTGGCACACACACAGCTGGTAACACCTTGCATAAGCAACCTTTAGATACTGTGGTTTGTTAGAGCAGCCAAATCTGTCCTCTGCTGCAGACCAGGGCTCTGCACAAGGCCCTGCAAAGGTGGCTGCAGGCTGGCAGATGCACTGGTTGTTCTGCAGATGGTTCACAGCCATCTGCACTATTGGCACTGCAAATAGCAGAAAATAAGAGTGCTCTTTTCTAGCTGACAGGACTTCTTAGATACCACCAAAGAATCCCATTCCTTCCTTCTTCTGAAGGGAAGCCAACCTGCCGCACCTCACTTAGTCTCAACCATAAAAAATCCAAGGAAATATCTACCCAGTGTCCACTGAGTAACTACAGAGGTGAAAGAGGAACTACTGAAGGTAATTCACTGCACTGAATCTAGACCCCTGTTTTAGGATGGGGGGAATTAGTCTCCTGAGACCCCTCTCCATGACTGTACAGCAGCACACACATTAGACTAAATGCCAGCACATACAGGGGCCAATATTACAGGAGCTGACTCTTGCATGCAGCACAGCAGAGCATTTATTGTTCAGTGGGCAGCTCTCCACTGGAGGTAGTGGTGACCACTTGAAAACATCTGCACATGTATATGACTTTTTGGATGGCATGACACTTCCTTAAATACTTCTGAGGATAAAATAAAATTACTTTTTTATTTGGAAAAGCATGTACTCTCTATACATGGAAATATCTCCTAATACTCTTTCCAACATTTCCACAATGTTTTAGACAGCGAGTGATTCCCGTGTAGACTGTTTTTCTCAAGAGCCAAGCACACATTTAATTCTAAATTTTAGGCTCATGTTCCAGATTCTCTGTATGAAGACTCTGCTATTTCTATTTTTGCCCGACACTTTTTGTCACGCTGTTTTGCTGCCAGCAGACTAGACAATCAGTTTCTTAAACACTTCTCTCTTGAAACAAAACAATCCAACCCAGATCACATTCTGAGGAGACTCTCACTGCCATGAAATGCCGTTTTACAAGGCTGAGGACGGTCTGTCTTTCCCTTACACTACATTTCTGTTCACAATCTCATACCAGATGGAGTTGTTGCATGATTCCTGTCCAGACTTTGAAAACCCAAGCATGAAGCCTGCTGTTAAAACTTGTGTCAGTAACACTTCATGAATGGTCGCTGTGGCTGTGCCAGAAGGCTGCAAGCAGCGCTTCCTTCTACCCTCTGACCCCGGTCCCCAGACACACTGCAGCACCCACCCCGAGCTCTGCTGAGCTGCCTGGGCATCTCAGGGCTGTGCAGCACATGGCAGCACAGGGGAGGTGACACCTCTCTCACACAAACAAACACACCTGCACACCCTGCAACTGCCTGCTCCGCTGCCGCTTCTCTCACCTCTTGGCTCATCATCTCCTGCATATTTTGCTGACAACATACTTTACTTCCCGAGAAACACAGGAAGAAAAGTTATTTATAGACCAAGGCATAGTTAGAAGGCTGTGTTTTTGAAGCTGTTGGTAGCTGGATAGAGTGGATAGCTGAGCTGGAGAGAGGCTGAGAGCTGGCCTGGGGGTTTCAGCAGCTGAAGGCTGTTCAGAACCAGCACACCACCACCGACATGTCCGGGCTGGCTGTTGTCTGTCTCTGCCCAGACAAGGGTGAAATGGGTTCGCTCCTATCGGGCTTCAAAGGACGAGGCTGGACTCTCAGGTTCGGTCTTCAAGGCTGTTTATTATTTCTTATCTACAAAGTTTTCTCTCTGCCCAGCCGGGATCTGACCAGCAAGGCAGCCAAAGGCACTCTGACTGCCCACAGGGTGGTCGCATCCTTTTATAACAAAGACTACGCAAATCATATTTATCTTTTGTCCCCAATACTTATCATTTTCATTACCAAGTGTACCTTCACTAAGAACCTATCAAAAATATCTGTGTAACACAGAAAATGGAAGACATGAAGAAGGAAGAAGAACCACGAGGCAGGCCCCAACTCCCTCCATCTTGTCTCTATAACCCCCCTGTACCAAAATCTTAAAATCTGTGTTTTGCCCTGTAATTATACCATTTCTATATCCCTTAAACCCCAGTGATTCTCATATCCCCATATACAGGTGGTACATCTCTCGAAGGGTCAAAGTTGAGCCACCAGGTACTTTTGGAACATCCCAAGGCTCCTGAGCCCCCCAAGGGCTCTCTTGGTAGCTCTGGACATCAGGAGCGATGCGCTGAGTTCCCACACCGACAGGGAGAGCGAGCACCCACCTGCTGCAGGCAGCAGGCTGCTGTCCCCTAAAACACAGAGCCCAGCAGCAGCCAGAGGGGGAATTCGCTTCCCATCTTGATACTTCATCTCAAGACTTGTCCCAGCCTTTCACTCTGGGCCATGACCTGACTGCGCTCAATGCCCTGCCAATGAAATACAGGCAATTTTCACAAAACTAAACAGTTTCATACCATGGAAAGTCCCAGAGCTTAGAGAAAATAGATTGATCTCCACCCATTGTTTCAAAACTTCCTTCACAGCTTCAAATTACAGCCTTCTAATGAAAGTAGGGGGAAATCAGATGAACAGAGAAATCAGACTTTGACAATAGAGATACTAATGACACGCAAACCACTTTTTTTTTTTTAAAGTTCTTTTTAAAGCTTTCATTTGTCTCTCATCCTCAATGAAACACAATGAGTCCCAAAAGAAGAACATGCAAAAACATGTCCTACAGGCTCCCTTGGATGGCAAGATCCCCATATGAAAGTCCAGAAACTTAATCAGGCCTGGATAAGAAAAGTTAAAGCTATTCTTAGATGCTGCTTTGGAAACCACAAACTGATTTTGAACACAGAAGAGGAGAAGTCCTCCTTGAGAGTCCTGAAAGAACTTAAAATCTTCAGTCTTTTTCTAATAACTCATTTTCAGGGTGGAGCCTCAGGCTGTTGGCTCTCCCTACAGCCTCAAAACTGGCCAGACCACAGGAGATTCTGCTCCAAGCCATGTCATAAATTGATTAACCACTTAAAACTCTATGTAAGATCTCAGAATAGGTGATAAGAGAGGCACCTTTTACTCTGTAAAACCCATGGCACTTGTTTTTGTAGCTACACAGTGATGCAGGCACACACACTCAGCACTTTGCACACACTGCAATGCCATCAGTGTAAACTGCTACATTCTGAAGGAAAATGAAACTTTTATAACTGCTTATTAGTTGTTAATGTCTGCTTGAAGATAAAAACAAAACAAAATATAAAGTTTTAGACTAAATACAAACTGTGGTATTTTTTTAAGATCAATTTTGAATTAATCTTAAAAAATACCTGCACATGGGACATCAAGTACTACCTCTTAATGTTACTGAATGTTCTTCACAGGAATGGTGTTAGATTTAAATCCCAACAAGACATTAGTGTTGCCTATGAAAAAAAAATACCCAAGGGATATATAGCTGATATACCCCCACAAAAAAAAAACCAAAAACAAAAAAAAAATCAAAAATCAAAAAACCACAAAAAAACCCAAACCAAACCATCCCAAACCAAAACAAAAAACCCAACACTTAAACTTGACTTGGCAAAGTCTTTACACATATTAGATAAAAGATGTAAAAAACAGATGCTTCTTCTTACCAGAAGCCAAGATCTTCTAATAACCCTACAATTTGTTAATCAACTAACATATGGTACTGCTTTAGGAAAACACACTATTTTGATTTTGCATTTACATGGTCAGTTTACTACAAAACTATTGTCAAGATTTAACTACTGTTATATAACCTAGTAATTTTTATTCCTATACTTTGAATAAGTCAATAAATACAAAAATAAGAAGATAATAAATTTTAATCCAAACAAAATCTCATTTTTACATAGTTTTCAGTGATGAATAAATTTCCACTTACCATGCTGAATCTCACCAATCTATAAAAATCACAACTTGTTGCAAAATCATGACATAAAAACTCTGTTGACTTTGACTTAAAACCCACTACATTAAGTTTTTTAGGGCAAAGCAAAACTGTCAAGGCAAAATTTAGCGTAACTTCATAATATCTCCACAGGTGGTTCCCACACATACATAGCTTCATTAACATGTTTTAACCTCTATTTTAAATACATAAGAAGCCTTGCTCTCTCCTAAAACGACACCTGAATTTCCTTACACAAGGAATATATATATTCCTTGTGTATATAAATACTATCAGGTATTTATATAAATATTATCAGGTTAAATTTTTTAAATATAAAATTTATAAATATTATCAGGTTAAAATTTAAAAAAATTGCTTATTGGTTTTATTTTTTAATGAATGTTGTTCACTTTTAAAGTTTTAAATCAGTATGCCTCAGCTGATCTAGTCTCTCTCTGATTGTCACTGGCTTAATTCACCAGTACTTGGCTGCTGGGCCAAAGCACCTTCTGCCCCCCTGACACAAGTTCAGTGCCAGTCCAGTCACAATGTCACCTGCCTTGCACAAACCTACTGCCACTCAACCTGAGTGCCAGGCTGTGGTTTCTGGCTGCCCAGGGTCCCTCTGCAGTGCCAGGGCTCCTCCACAGCCCCAGCTGTGCCACACCTGGCCAGGGCCACCGACCAAGGTGCCCAGGTGGGGGGCACTGGGTGCCCCAGCTTCTGCAGCCAGAGGCTCCAGTGTTTTCCTCTGTCACCCTCCCATTGAGGTGACATCAAAACAGCCCTGCTCAGAGCATGGATGGAAGGGAATGACTGTGTCTGCCCAGACAAGAAAACTGAGCAAGAACAAGGAAGTTTGGCAGAGAAGGTCTATAACACAGTAGAGCTCATGGAGAAAGCTTAGGAAGGCATTTATGTTTCATGTTTGCTATTTAAATTAGAGATAGGCAGTTTTGGATATGTATCCATCTTCTGCAGTTTGAGGCCATTAGGAGGGCTTGTTGTTGGGCTGTTTTTTAATGCTTTTTACCATCTGACACAGATGTAGCCCAGTTTGAAAAACACTTTCAAAGTACTTGCATATGGAAGCTTGTTTACAAGTACAAAAAGAATTGCCTTACGATGCCACTTCTCAGCACTGGACATGACAATGCATTCAGCTCTGTTTAAAGGAAGAGAGAGTTCTAAAATTTCTGAATATTTGAAACACACTAAAAGCACCCAACATGGTTTTCAGCAAATTAACTTTTTTTCTGTATTTTCAATGGCAGAATAAAAATGAAAGTTGAGCATGTGAATCCCTGAAATGTTTCTAACATTTGGTTTAAAAGTTTAAATCTGGGCTTTTACTTGGAAGAAATACAAGACACAAAGTTACAGGAAAATAAAATGATTTAAGAAAAATGAAATAAGACAATGCCGTAACCTTTAGTTATTTGATACTATTCAAAATTGTATACATTTATATAGACTGGAAAACAGATATTCTTAAGTTATTAATTATTAAACTTTGAACTATCCCATATACACCTGTATTCACAGTAATATAATGCTACAACTCTATGTTTCACAGCATATCTCTCCCTCTCTAAATTGCTCATCATCAATTAAATTATAAACTCTATCAAGACACACAAGAATTTCCTGCACAGCATATGATATAATGGTCCAATGAATTCTGCTGTGAGTTTCAGGCTATTACTCATAATATAATAAACGATACTTTAAAATGCATTCAAGAAATTCTTTCTCAGTTAAATACTTGATTTTCACTTAAATGTAGCAATAATCTTCTGAAGCAGATGCCTGACTGAAATGAACATTAAGAGTTTCACATACAGGCACATATATCTGACAGAGATCTTTAAGAAATTCCAAGCAGGTTATACTGTCTGCAGAGGATAAAGGTCCACCTGGCCAAGTCCCAGAAGAGATCATGGGATAGGATGAGACACTCAGTGCTGGAATGTGTCTCTTCTGAAAGGCCAGCACGCACGTGGTGGGAACAGTGTGTGAGGGTGGCTCACCTGGGTATACAAGCAGTTTCATGAGCAAACTCACACCTGCAGCAACATTCTTGGCTTGAAAGAGGTTGCAGAGAACACTTGATAAATTACCTGGCAGAAGATGTTTCTACAATCCCCAGCTTATTCTCAATTAAAAAAAAAAATATTTTCTTTGAGTGTTGCTGCATAAAAATTCAAGAATTTGCTTACCAAACCTCAGTTCCTATGGGTGGCAAAAGGAGGAAAAAATGTGAATTTTCAGCAGTGTGAGACTTTTGGGGCGCAGAGTCTCTTTGGCTTTGGTATAACGGCTCCTACAAGGAGCCCATAAAAGCAGCGGAATCGCAGCCACTGGAATGAGGACACATTTCCTACTGACAGCTGAGCAGCAGCAGGGAGCCACGGACAGGTCCTGGGCTTTGTTTTACTGCACCCAGGCTGCCTCCCTGCATCAGCCCTGTGGGGAAAGAGCAGAGGGCAAGGGGACTTTGGGGATCCCACTGTGCTTGAGCACAGCTCACTGCATCAGGAGCACCTTCCTCGTGCGGTGGAGGAGCACAAGGGCTTCCACACCCTGATCCACACGGCCACTGCTGCCACACCACAGCACACACTTCTGGATGAAGCACAGAATTAGGTATGCCTTGAACACCGCACTGTTTCTGATTAGAGCAGAAGAGAAATGCATCTAGACAAACACTCTGCTCACCTAGGGTCTCTAACTCTGCCTTGAAGGAGGTTTGGATTGCTCTACTACTGATATTTAAACAGAACCCTTGATTCTGAATTGTTGGTGGAGGTACCCTAAAGCTATCGGAAACCTCTGAAAAGATAACAACATTATAGATTTGTGGATGGGCTAAATTACCTCTGTCTCTTAATCCAAGACCCTGGATGATGAAATGCACAGCTGGTGTCTCTCAGAGGTACTCCAGCAGCTCAGACTGGTGCTTTGCAATGCAAGCAGTAGCGGACCTGCTGTTGTTTTCTTTTCTTACTGAACATTTCACTCTTGCTGTATCAGCAAATTAGTATCTACTGAGTTCAAAGCTATTACACATTACCCACAGTCCCTCCCCCTTAACAAAGAAGATAAAAAATACTATGCTTAAAATACAATTAAATTTCTGGATAATAACAAGATGTATGAAATCAAAACTTCATTTAAATATTTTAACTTACTGAACTATTCTCCTCCTCCAGAAGAGCGTTCTGCACCAGTTATTGGGAACAAGAAGGGAATTTCCTCCTCCTCAGACTATTCTTGAAATAGATTGCAGTAAGTCTTCCTTTCCAACCCCAGCCTTCAACAGCAAAAGGAAGCAACTCTCAATCTACCGGCAGGAACAACCTCACAAACTAAAATAAAACCCAACCAAAAAAAACCCAAAAAAAACCCCAACCAAACAACACCCATCCCAAAATTTTGATGATCACTTTATTAAATGTCAACAAAGACATTTCAGAAAGAAGATCTCTATGAGCTGTTTTAAAAGACTTCCTACTGCAGAAACCTAAATCACAGCATAATGCTCGCTTGTCTTGCCTTTCAAGTCCGGAAAGATCTTTGTTAAGATCACTTGCAGTAAGGAAACAAGTTTTCACTCACTCTCTGTGTGTATTTTTGTAAGCCAGTCTTGTAAACAAAGCAGTGATAGTTTATGGATGCCAACAGAGGACAGATTGTCTTTGCCTTGAATGTGAAAATTTCTACATCAGCCCCACACAGCCTTGCAAGATTTGGGAATTCACTCCATATGGCAGGGTCAACAGTCAGAAGACACACAATGACAAAAAGGTTCAGGTGGCATCAGACTCCTGAAAACTTCATTGTCATTAATAGGCAAGGAAAAGGCAAAATATGTAGCAAGTGGCTGTATAAATGTGCACTGCACAGCATGGAACAATCTCATTTCAAGATCTCAATTAAGTGGAAGCCAAATCAATAGCTAAAGCATATGCCAGACCCTGAGATCAGCCTTGGCACAGCAATGATGAAAGGTGGGCATCAGCTGAATTCAACTGAGAAATTAGAGTGTCCTTTGGTTTCAGGGCGTGTTTGGGTTTGCTGGGTTTTCCTAAAGATAGTGTTCTCTGTCTCTTCTTCACTTCATCCTGGAACACCTCCCCTTCTCTCTTACAGGCCAAGAAAAGGGCTTTGCACAACAGCTTGCTGAACTCCCTCTCAGAGGGAGTATCAGTGTCTCTATCATTAAGGCATTTTGGAAGAGAGGTTGATGCTACAGCCTCAGCATCTCAGGAAAGGTGGAAGGCTAGAATTGTCCCTGTCTAGCCCATGCCTTCACCCTGGATCTGATATAAAATCTTGAAAATTCAGCTGTTCTGTGAGCACTTCACAGTCTCCACAACCTTCTGTGGAAACTGTGTTGACAAAAAACATTCTCCACAAGATTTTTATGTAGCATTGGATTGGTAATCACAGGCTTCTTCAATACAGCATGCCACTCCTAGACTTAGCAATCCCTCACTCATATCTTTTTCTGACCTTGCTGTGGACTTGAAAAACAGAGAAACCATGATCTAGCCTTTTAATACTAATATGTGAGGTGGAAGAACTGTAACAGCACAACAGAATCATCACCTTCCATAGAAAGCAAGAGACAAAGAAAGTCCTTGCTAAGGACATACCTTCCCACATCCTTGATCAATTTTAGACAATCTGATCAATGATCAGGAAGCTGAGAGTGCTCTGGACTCCTCTGTGAAGGTTTTATTTGCTGTATCAGGAGTCCAGGCTGCTTATTTAGGGGTTGAAGTTCCATGACTAGGAGTCAGTCATCTTTGAGAATAACAGACTGAACTAGAAATCATCACCTCACTGTAACAAAATGGCTTTTCACAATAGAAAATCACAAATTATGGGCAGATGCTCCATCAGTGCAAAAGAATCATCCCAAACTGAAAACAGAAACTTGGAAAAACAAAGCATGCAGGAAATCCAGAAAGAAAGGCGTTGGGGTCAACGTGACAGAGGAAAAGAGCTGAAATTGAAGGATACTCTCTACTGGGAAAAGTCTGAAGAAATACAGGAAAAATATTTCCACAAGTTTTCTGGCAAAGGAATCCTCCATTAGGAAGCAGGGAAATAAAAATGCTCCTGGGATAAATGCAGAGAGGTGTTTGATAGCTCATGGCTACCTGCCATCTGATTAGCAGCGAATGCTCCTACCACAGAGGCAGGTATGAAAATGTGCCGATATACTGAAATTCTGTCCTGGGAAGGCATGTGACAATACTTTTAGTTGACGCTGGCAATACTTGCACCTCCCAAAATGTCAATAAAATTTGTTACAGATTTATTCAGTTGATGATTTTTGTTTCATATGAGAACAAGGAGTGCCGTCTCAGAGTAATTAGGTTGCCATACCAAAATCCACGTTCATTTAAATAGCAGACTAAGTGCAAACAGATGCTGTCTTGATTTCACATTGAAAGTCCAAGACAATGGCTCCCAAAGCAGGGTCCCAAACTATGTATGGCCTGTTTCAGGGCTCTGCAAAATTGAAATCTAATTTTACAGTGCCCAAAAAGCATCTTTGGGGAATAAAGGGAATAAATTGCAGCTACCCTTCTTACACACATGAATTTTGCCTCTTTTTGGAAGAGAAATGGAAGGGGGATAATAGCAGGACCCAATAAGAGGTTGCAGCTATTTTGCATTAAAATTGCTATTTAGCAGTGAAGGAAGTTTTTATTATTTTTTTTACCATATCATTTTACTCATCATGTTATCTCTGATTATGGAGTTACAGAAGGTAATACTTTTCTGTTAATACTTTTCTCTTTTTTAAATGAAAACCCATTCTGACTGTAGCCTCCTCTGTCAGAGTCACCCTGGACACAGCCAAGGCGTAGGTGGCGAGAAGCAGCTGCTGCCAGGATCATACACCCCAGCTTAAACAGAGACTCAGAACTTTCATTCCAGTTCTTCCAAAAACTTGGTGTGTCCCTGTTTGGCCTTAATTGCCTTCCAGGAAGCAGGGGTGTAACCTGTGACAACTTGCTATTGCTGTGCATGCCTGTTTTGCTGCTACAGAAGTATCCTTTGAAGGTTTATCTTTGCACTCCTCATGAGTAGTCCCTTAAATAACCCACTGCCACACATTTCATAAGTGTCCTCTGCAGTGGCAATGTGTCAGTATCACTGGGGACATTTGTTTCAATGATGCAGATAATGCTTTTATCTCAGCTACATCATTATTAAAATTAATAAACGAGTTCTTGTAATTCTGGTTTTGACAATCCTTATGACAGAGAGAGTAAAAATTGTATACAGATTTAATTCCATCCTCCAGACAAGCTGACCCAGATCCAAGGGGGTGTCAAAAGATGCCTAGAAGTTAGAGGAGGGCAGAGGCTTTCCCATATCCAACACACAGCAATCCTACCACTGTCACTATGGAACACGAAAGAACACAGGTGCACCCCGCTGCTCTCAAGGTGAAGAGCAAAAAGGGAAGTTTATTTTCTGACCCTAACATATATAGTTTTCCAAAAGTGACAGTGGATTGGAGAGTGACAATGCCACCTCTCCAATGACACTGGACAAACCAACAGTCCGTCAAAGTTCTCTTCTTCCATAAAGGAATGCAAACCAATGTGCTATTTACAGAAAGTGTGTGAGAAAGTTCTCTAAAAGAAGGTCAACATCAGAAG
Source organism: Fringilla coelebs (assembly GCF_963513975.1). Classification (NCBI taxonomy): domain Eukaryota; kingdom Metazoa; phylum Chordata; class Aves; order Passeriformes; family Fringillidae; genus Fringilla; species Fringilla coelebs. Next base: position 135,685,429 of record NC_140028.1, on the reverse strand, counting down.
GCTTAGAAAATCTTAAAAAATCAGGGTGACATCACACCTCCTTGCTTCTTGGAGCTCTGTCCTCTGCTCTCACAGCTGAGGTTTTCCCATCTCTATCAGCCTGGCAAGAGGAAGCCAGGGACAAAACGCACAGTCCGAGGTGACAAATACATGTGAACTTATGCTAGTTCTTTGGTGACAGAATAGAACCTGGAGCACCTCTAGCTCAAGAGCAGATTAAGACCACAGGACAAGAACCCAGGTAGTGCTCAAATAGTGCTTAGGTAGTTCTCTTGGATTTATGGCATTTAAAACAAATCCTGAGTGGGGGCTGCCAGCTATCGCTATCTCACTGCCTCTGCTGGAGTGTTTGGCATCCAAGAGGCAGGGAGTATGTCTGATGCTGAAGACGGGCATCACTTGAGACTCAACTGAACAAAGGCTGCTGAATGCCAGTAAAAAACAGTCACTCCTGTGGCCTTAAAAAGAGGTTTCTGAGATTACAAGCTTTTTAGAGTCATTTAACTTAAATTCTTATTCTGATCTGGCTGCATTCCCACAAAGACAAATTACAACAATTATTAAATTGGTATTAAAAAGCTACACAACACTTGGAGTACTTTTGTCAAACTGACCAAGTAAAAAACTTGTAATTTAAGAGCCCACTAAAACAGAATAAAGAGAGCTCCACCAATGGGTTCAAAAGTAAGCAAAACCCGAACAAACAAAGAAAACCAAAACACCAGAGAGACAGAAGGCTGGGAAACTGCTTGTATTTGGTTTGCTAGGGAAGGTTTTGGTAGTGGGGGGACAGGGGGCTACAGGGCTGTCTTCCATGGGAAGCTGCCAGAAGCTTTCCTCGTCTCTGACAGAGCCAATTCCAGCTGGCTCCAGGATGGACCTGCTCCTGGCCAAGGCTAAGCCCATCAGCCATGGTGGCTGTGCCTCTTGGATAATGTATTTAAGAAGGGGAAAGAAGTTATTGCACAGAAGCAATTGTGGCCAGAGAAGAGAGTGAGATGTGTGAGACAATCAACTCTGTAAAGAAGAAAAGGAAGGAGGTGCTCCAAGAGCCAGAGCAGAGATTCCCCTGCAGCCCATGGTGCAGAAAGTGCTGAGGCAGGTTGTGTCCCCACAGCCCACAGAGGTCAGGGGGAGCAGAGATCTACCTGCAGCTCATGGAGAACCCCACACTGGAGCGGGTGGATGCCTGAAGGCAGCTGTACCCCCTGAGAAGCCTGTGCTGGAGCAGGCTCCTGGCAGGACCTGGGGAGCCATGGAGAGAGGAGCCAACGCTGGAGCAGGTTTGCTGGCAGGACTTGGGACCCTGTGGGGACCCACGCTGGAGAGGAGGTGAAGGACTGCAGCCTGTGGGAAAGATTCATGCCAGCTTGGTGGAGGACTGTCTCTGCTGGGAGGGAGCCCATGCTGGAGCAGAGGAAGAGTGTGAGGAGGAAGCAGCAGCAGAAACAATGTGTGATGAACTGACTGTCACCCCCATTCCCAATCTCCCTGTGCTGCTGGCAGCGGGGGATAGAGAATCAGGAATAAAGATAAGCCTGGGAAGAAGGAAGGGTTGTGTTTTAAGATTTAACTTCTCATTATCCTACCCTGATTTGATTGGTGATAAATTAGACTAATTTCCCCAAGCAGAGTCTGTTCTGTCCAGGATGGTACCTGGTGAGTGATATCTCCTGGTCCTTGTCTCAACCCACAAGCATTTAATCACATTTTCTCTCCCCTGCCCAGCTGAGGAGGGAAGGGATAGAGCAGTCTTGGTGATCTCCTGGCATTTAACCAGGGTTGACCCACCACACTGCTTCATTAAAAAACAATAAAATGAAAATTCATTACAGGGAAAAAGAAAAGCATTAATCTAAATATACAAGACTAATAGGAGAATATTTCTGTAATATTATAATAGTTTTTCTGTGCTAATATACCTTTTAAAAATTAAGGATCATTGACTGGCAAAAGCTGAAAATTAGTAGTAAACATATGACCCAAAAATGCAAATTACAAGTAAAGAAGTGGTTACTGAAACTTCCAAAAAATATATATGCATTGCCTGAATTAGAATAGAAATTATAGAACGATAGAATGGTTTGGTTTGGAAGGGACCTTTAAAGATCATCTAGTCTAACCCCAAGAGCAGAATGGACACAAAAATGGACCTTTGAAAGACAGTGAAATGCAAAATAGGGGAACCTCTGAAAAGATCATAGTAAGGGCAGAGAGTGGTGGATTTTGATGCACAGAACTGCAGCATCCTGAGGATGAACAGTGGAGAAGAGGAAGAAGGTCTCACTGTAATCAAATTAATAAAATAACCTCAGCTGTGCAATCTCTGAGACAGATTGGAATCAGGATTCCTATTGTAAATTAATCTCAAGAGAGGGCATGGGGGCAGTAGAGGAAAAAGGTGCTGTTCCCAAAATAAAGGGCTATTCTGGAATCAATCCATGTTGGTCAGAGAGAAAACACAGGCAGGTGAAGGCATCTGATTTGGATGGATATTTGCATGACTCAGAGGAGACACACATGGCTCTGGGGAGTTTTCAAACATGAGGGACAAACTGAATGCACAGAACACCAACTATCCTACTTACCCAGCTGCACAAGCAAATCTGAGTTGATTTGTTATTGTTACATGAAAATTTGCTGTGCTGTTACACACATGCTAAGAATGTTGCAAACATTTAGTGCTTGAAGCCATGAATTTACCTCATGTGTGCCCTGAAATACAACAGGAATGTGCATGGCTCCATTTATGCTGTCTTCTTTTGCCTTTCCTACAAAACTGAGAAAAAAATATTGCTCTTAACAGGAATACATTGTCAGAGTTTGGAAGTAGATCTCAGAGAAAGCAACTCACCTCTTCAAGGGAGCAAAAGCCAACTAGTGAGAAGCAAAGGAAGAAGCAGCCACAAACACCTAAAAATAGAAAGTCCAGTAGGAAGTTCCCCTACAGAGATTTAATCTGCTATTGTACTCAGATCCTGGCATTAGGAGTTAAAATCGACAAGAAGCCATCGTCTTTAATACATCATCTCCTTCCTACTGTTCTTTAAAGCAAAGAAGCTGATTAAACATCCTGCCACACTCCGGTAACCTTAACAGCACATTTCTTCATCTTGCCCTGAAAAAGGTCAGTCACATGTTAAATTGCTCTTCTTTGTGTGAATTTACACTCAGCACAGGACTAAGTCAATAAGGGCTGTACTTCTGATCTTTTCAACAAACCAAGCACTAAAAAGTAGCACATTGCATCTTATTTCAGAGAGATGTTAAAAATTCAAGTATTTCTTGCTCTTTTAAAAAGTTTGACTTTTACATTTGCTTACTGGAGATCCAGATTAACTAGTGTGATATATTTTACTAGAATATGAATATCTCCCAAAGCACTAAAAAAGCAAACAGCTTTACCTTCATTTTATAAAGCAGTAACAATCGTAAAGGTTATAGCTTTATTGTTCCCTAAAATGTAAGTATAAAATTCAGAGGAACATTTTAAGGCTTTTAATGAAAAGAATAAAACAAAAAATATAAATGTGAAATTATTAGATATTAGCATATATTAGCATTTATTTTATGTAAGAAGTAGTATCAATCCATACACACTTCTCTGAACAGTTGAACTACTGACTAAAAAGAGATAATTTCTATACAACTGCCAAAGTCCCATTTGTCAAAAAGTGTAATTATTCTGGGGAATGCAGCAGTGGGATCTGGGAAGAGCAATTTTTGAGGTTCTTGCTGTTGCCTGACAATTCTTTATAGTTTTTGTGCCTTTGGGTACCTGTTGAAGTTGGTAGGAAAACATGTTTGATTTTAAAGGCACAAGGTTGAAGGTTCTGCTGGATGATACTTTTTACATGAGACAGACACCAAGGCATAAGTTCCAAAGCATACTTATAATCACTTTCCTCTCACCCGCATGAAAATAAAAACACATGGCTTCTCTAGATTGTCACAGCAGCACAAAGGGTCGAAAAAACAGAGGGGGATTGGGGGAGGACTTTCCCAAATATTTTCCTACACAGAGAAACAGGCTGGCTATTGCATTTCCACCCTTACAGTACAGGAGGCGTTTCAAGTTGTAGAGGTCATTGTTCTTTGCACAGCAGAAATGCTACAGTTCTGGCTAGGGAAAAGAATGATGGACCAAAGAGCTTTCCAATATGCACAGTAAGTATGAAAATGAAGGTGGTTTTTCAGTTGGAAACCAGCAAATCTGTGAGTGTGATTCAACACCACCACTGCCCTTTGGGACAACAAGGGAGTTGAACTGGACAGAGGAATTCTCCTTCCACTTGTGGGCTCCCAAACAAAAGCAAGTTGCCAGAAGGTCAGAGCAGCACTTGTGGGCTAGGGAGCTCCAGCAGCCCCTGGCAGCCTGTCTCCCTGTCAGCCCAGGAGGGCACAGCCCCAGGCAGGGGCTGTGAGGCACTCTGCTCTCTGGAAAGCCAGGTGGCGTTCCACAGATGAAGCTCTGGCATATTGTGCAGTACTGCCCCAAATACAGCCTGCAGAGTAACTGTGGTTAGCAGACATCCACACTCTGGGTTCTACAGGATCTGTCAAATGAAGATGAAAGGCAGTACTGACCTTCACCTCAACTCCCTTGGTTTTTTGTACTTCAAGTACAGCAATCTGGATGAGTAAATGGATACACTCCATGTCACCCTGGAGTACATCAGCTGTGCTCTCTTACCTGCATCTAGAATGAAACCAGAACCTTTAAACTCCACTCCCTTTTCCCTCCTCTGTGGGCTTTAAAGCAGTAAAAGGTACCATGTTTTGGCACCACTGTTAGTTTGTCCCCTTGGTATCAGTGACAGTAAAAAAGGACAGGCAACTATTTATGGCTATCCGCTGTTAATAGTGCACACTGAACTCCTGATTGCAGAGGAAGCATGAACCCCTTCCTCACAGGATAAAAAGACAATATATCACAATCTGAATACACAATGCACTTATTGCTCTAAGGATTTGCACCTGGTAACCTTTGAATCTAATAATATAACATTAATATTCTATAATAGAGGGCTAATCGAGAATTTCCTTAATATGCAAACAAAAGAAACCAATTCTGTCATGTGAAACAACTGTTCAAGACACCTCTGGAGCATCAATTTTTTTATTGTTTCTCAAAAAGATGCACAGAACCACAGAACTCCCTGTGTTCTCCTTGCTATACAGACACACACCGCCCAGAGACACTGGCCCTAAGCACAAGAGGTGACAGCACCTCTGGAAACTCCCTCACAGAATGACAAGAGAGAGAGTCTGCAAGAGCCTGCCAGTTAGGAAACTAAGCAAACCAAATGTGTAAGAGAGGAGCAAATGAAAGGTGGCTTTCTTTCAGCCTCAGCTGAAAGAATGCAAGGAATGCAAGGATCACTTGCACAAGAAGGACCAACCTACCCCACACAGCTCCCACCAGTACCATGATGTTTTTCTGCAATGGAGGAGTTTCAACATGTAAAAGAAATTAGATTTACTTGATTTTAATTCCAGGCTCCCAAGACATGAATTTTAACTTGTTATGAGGTGGTAATGTTGCTGCAAGAAGACATCCCCTCTTCCCTCAGCTGCTCACTTCCAGTCCCTGTCCCCATAAACCTCTGCACAGCCACACACTGAACCATGACAACTCAGGGAAGTGACCCTGCTGAAATGAACCTTAAAAAAAAATCTCCTCTTTTCTTTCTCAGGGTTAGAGGTTTCACTGCACAGCATAACTCACACCGAGACTCTATTAGAAAGGAGGAAATGATTAATTGTATCTTGGGTTAATTACTAAAAGAGTGAATTGGTAAAAATATTATTCCATATTCTTTATTGGAAAGCTAACCACAATTTCCCCCACCAATTCCAGTAACAATCTGGATACCTTTTTATGCCTTTAAGTTAATTTAAATCTTTGATACTGCACCTGTTGGGGACACTTAGTGGGTGTGCTGAACATGAGGGACAGAAGATAATTACCTTGCTCGACTTGGCAGAGGCAGCCTATAGGTATAGGTCTCACTACATTCAATCTCATCTAGTCTTGAAAGCAAAGAGGTCCTGAACAAGTTCAAGTCGGACTGAGAGCTCTAAACCCCCCAGAAAAGTGCAGCCATTTCTGGTGCAACATATGGCAGCAATCCTGTGTGAGCAACATGTACAGTAATTGTTCAGAGGAAGAACGAAGAGGAAGATCTCTGCTTGAAACTGAAGAGAGATTTATCCCACAAAAGAATGCAGCACATCATTACCCAAAGTGTAACAAAGGGAGGACATCAGTATTCAAGTGTTATGGGAACTTTAACAGGGAAGGGTCAGGGATTTGATGAGATGTCCAAGTGAAATGCCAGTTACAGTTTGCACAGTGCCATCAGACAGACAATACAGTTTTGCTGAGAAACTATTAATTTAATATTATGGAAGCAAAATATTAAGCTATGATGTTCCATTATACTCAGAGCCTTTGACCCTGGTTTATCCTGGAGTTCAAGCCCTGATAATCTATGTGCTTGAAGCTTCTTGGTGGATAATGGAAAATTCTGCTCCATTTCCTCTGGGACTTCATGCTCATTAGTCACAGCATACCAATTAAAAGCTTTGTTAGAAAACCAGAGGAATGTGACACAGCACATGTACAAACCAGGAAGCCTCATTCACATATAACATGGATGAATGGCTCTGTATGGAAAGCCAAGCCCTGCATTAGCAGGTCGTGTGCATCAGCCTGCAAGATCAACAAAAGACATGCAAAAATTTTTAAATCAGCACTCTCACTAAGCAACGAATTTTCATTTTGAACAATGGGACTTACAGTGTTTTTCACAGCCCACACCTTCTTTCTAACCAAAGATAAAATATTTTAAAAGTTGAGTTTTCTTACTTTGCTAGTTTGGCAATTATCTAGCAAGAAATCACTAATCATCAGCTACCAACCAGATTATTTTCCTAACCATCAGGGGTGAAGCTCGGGTTAGTGCCCTGGCAAGCTACTTATGACTAGAATAACAACCATTTTCAAAGGGGATTATTGCCACTATGAACCACTGTCAAGTATCTGCAGCAGCAATTCTCAATTAAGGAAAGAATAGGACTCAGCGTCTGTGCTCTGATCATGCAGTTAATAACTGACTCCGCCTCAATCGAAACAAAAGTGGGATTTCATATGCAGATTGGTTTTTGCAACTGTTTGTGTCCCCATTCCATGCTCAATCATTTCTTGCAGAATTTAAAAAATAATGGTCAGTGATAGTGGTAAAAACTCCAATTTGCTACATTTTATTAACCCTTTAAGGCTATTCCAGCATTTCCCCCACAATGAACGAGCCGCTCCCAGGAGGTTTTAGGGTTAACATTTTCCACTGACAGCATGCTATAAACCCAGAAGAGGCAATAGCTCTACCTTTCAACTTCTATTTTTATTTCAACATTTCAAATGCAGCATAATAGAGATGTTTAGCATATTTCTTATATTATAGACAGAATACTTTGTAAAATATTCCATCTGTGACAGGGATGATCACATTAGAGTTTATTCCTCCTCCAGCACACTGGAAACATTGCTTTTTTCCTGCCCTTTTTCTTACCAGCACACCCTTTATCCTTGGGGATGGCAACTCAGCAGATGGGGCCAAAAGCCAAGGTAGTGACCACACTCCCAGCACCTCTGCAGCTCCCACTTTGTCCTGGGGTCTGGGTCCTGGCAAGGGACAGGGACAGCTCTGGCCCCATCTGACCAGCACAGTGCCAGGAGGTGGCCAGGGGGAAAGAGGCAAGAAATGATCTTGTTCTTTCTCACCTGAGCATCAGCAAAAATTGTTGGCTATGGTCATTGGTCTAAATTTGGGAGCATTTAAACTAAATAATTGCTCATATTGTATGAAGGAAATGCCCACTTGGGCAAACTACCACCCCTCCCCTCCCAGTTTACAAATCCCCACTGTCAGGAGGGGTGGCACTGTGCTGCCTCACTGAAGGAATGTGGGGGCTCAGAATTCCCTGGGGTCGGGATGAAATTTCATCTGTCACTGGAGAGCACAGCCCCCCTGCACTGCAGGCCCTCCCACCTCCACACCTGGCAGGGACCCAGGAGAATCTCGTGATGATTTGAGAAGGGAATGGCCTCTGCCTCCTCCCTGGCATCAGAGGAGAGGTGGGACCAAACCCGGGGTGACTCAAAGAGAAGCTCTGAAGGCAAACTAAGTTAACAGAACGGCTCCTTCTCCTTCCCCAGAGCCTCCCAGCCACAGCTGAGACTTTCTCATGGAAAGGCTGTGGTTTTCTTCACATTTAGATCTGGTGTGAAGCTGCTCAATGGTGTACTCAGTGAAGGTAGAAATGCACGTGAGAAATGAAATTACAAATACCCGGCTTCTTTTTATGAATTCAAAGAACAGGATTAAAGCTGCTCAGAACACCCATTTCTTTTTTCACTTTTCACAGAGCTTTTATTAAAAATCTATATTCTGCTTGGACGATGTGAGAAGGAGACAGACTAGAAGCTGTATGGTATTTTGAACCTAAAGAGATAACATGTCCTCCGGTTTAGCAGAGCCCTGCATCCATATCCCCACTAAAATCCAAAATAAATTTTAGATTCTCCATTTGCTTTTTGGATTTTGAGCATTTAATTTACAGGCAGGTAATATTTGCACCATTTTCATTTTGTAACTCTAATGCTGAGAGTCTTTTTTCTTTTTCTGGAATCAGAGATTTAAATTTGCATTTAGGATTCCAGAAAGAAAATCTAAAACTGGAAAAAGACATGAGACATTTTTTTATATCAATGTCAAAGGTGGTTTGCTTCAAACTATATATTTATGCGTTTACAGTCATACTAAATAAATCAATAAGAAAGTAATTTTTAAAAAATCCTTTCCCCATCATCTTTTTCTAGATCAGTCTGATGCCTGCTAACACACCCTCCTAAAGTTAAATAGTTTTAGTAAGATAAATTTTTCTTAATGTTCACCAGGGCAGCTCACAGTCTCTCACAAAAGCAAAGTACCTACTCTTTTATTACTCTAATTTTTCAAGTTGCCTTTGTATTTGATGGATACAGCTGCATGTAAAACACCATTATCTGAAGAGAGTTATACTCTCATTCAATGACACATTAAGCATATTCTTTTTTTAAATGGAATTATATTTTAGTGTAACTGAAAATAATTGAAAAACTATCAGTATGTGCCTATTACTCTAATCACCTACTTTAAAAAATCATGGAAATAAATGATTTATTAAAGAGTGGAACAGAATGACAGGATTTTGGTTCAGATACCTGCTTACAGCCCATACAATAAAAGTTAATAAAAAACACCCAAAATACATGTATATAGACAGATGGAAGAAATTTATCCATTTTCATCATGAGAAAGATGAAAATAAGTTTCAATGCTAAAACAAAAGTAAACTCTGAATCAATAAAATAATTCTTCCCTGTACACATTTTATTTACAGTAGCAGAAGTCCAAAGAAAATACTTACTCCTAATTTTCTTGTTAAAATAATCCAGATTTTCCAGTTAACAAACAAATCCAAAGCACTTGAGAGTTATTTGGTGAGAATTTTTTCCTTAGGGGATTAGTGAAATCTCTCGAGCTTTTTCCATTCTTCTACATTTCTCATCACACCCCACTCTATCTTAAAAAAACCCCAGAACTTTTATTAAAAATACATATATTTCTAAGGGATAGAAATTTAAGGCAGCAGAATCCCCCTGAGCCTTTGAACAGATCCCTTGTACTCCCAGTGACATTTATCACCACTTCACTCATGTATGTCACAGCAGTGTGAGGACAACTGAAGGAAAAGGAAAGGAGCTCTGAATTTGTGTGTGCTAAAGGGTTTCCTGCTCCAGGATCCCTGCTGAGGCACAGATTCCAGGGTGAGGAACTGACTTGCTCAGGGTGTCCATTTACAGGCACCCAGAGCAGGAGCCAGGGATGCACACCCAGCGGTCGAGGGAAGTGCTGGCTGCCTTGCCAGGCCGTCCCCAGTCCCAGCAATGCTCATCCTCAATGCCAAAGGATCACTTTCTACCTTCTAATTTTCCACATTCAAAAACTAGTCATTTTTCCAATCACATTTCAGTTTATAGAAACACATAAAGTTACCTGTGGTGCATCTAGAGTCTGTGCTTAGCTGTTTCTCTTCTTTCTTGTCCAAGACATCTGTCCTTCCCCTCTATCCTTATCTAAGATAAGCAGCTTCAGTTTACACACTCAGTACCTTGCAAAAGCATAGTCTGGAAAATTAATTCTTGAAAGGATTACTATTTTTTCCCCCTCTCATGGCAAATATGTTTCTGCTTCTGTAGACAACATGTTCCGCTTTGCAGACAGAGGGGGCACTGCCTGCTCTGGCAAGAGCATTCCTTTTCCATGCAAAAGGAAAGCTGCACACAGCCCAGTCAGGAATAATTCTTTCACCAAAGTAACATGGTCTGTCATATTGATGCAGCCATCTGCAGGCAAACCAGGGTGAAAAACCTCTCCTCGCCTGCCTTTGATTTCATGGCGCAGCGCAATGGAAACCCTTGCAAAGAGCTCTGAGTCCTGAAGGTGCTCATTTCACACTATCTCATAGAAGCATCCTGTGAGTGCAAGAATTAGTAATTTTCCCCTTGAGGAGTCAGATAAATCCCTTCCCTTCTAAATTTGTCAAAGGTTTCTTCCCTACCATCGGCCTCCTGTGTCACACATGGACTCCCCTGCTTCTTGACTGCCCAGAGCATGGGCATGAAAAACATCCACTCAGCCACTCGGATAACTTTGAAGGGCAACCAACTTTATCTTAGGCAAACAATGGGAAAAAATGGGCTTTCCCACCCCTTATTTTATGGAAGATGTGGTTTTCTGGCCTTCACAGCACCCAAGCTGACCGTGTTATTTCTACAGCCATGGACTTGGCCATCGAAGCATTAAATTTTCGTCCTCAGGACCACGTTCACTCACTCTCACTTCATCCAAACACAGACAGTGGTCTATCACAAAATTAGAAGAAAGAAAAATATGCAGAGAGAACAGGAGAAACAGCATAAACTAAAACCAGACACAATGAGGCAGCAAAGGGAAATAAAAGCTTGTTACAGGGAGAATAGGAGGTGAGAAAGCTGAGGGAGGGCAAAGGAAAGGTAAGAGAGCAAGAAAAATTGAAGCTAAAGGAAAGAAAACCATAATGAATAGGAACAACATTTTAAATCTTGATTACAAGACAAACTTTGGCAGTATGTGTCACATGTGCAACCAGAAACTGCATTATTGAAACCTCTTTTCATGGAGGATGGTGAGCTGGACGCTCCGTTGACATCGTATTCTGCTCTTGGAGCTCAGCTGGTCAGGGACTAAAACCATGGCATTCATATAAAGGAAGAAGGCAAAGTGGGGAAACTGTATATCCAGATATGAAAGACAAGAACTGACTTTGCTAATGTTGATGAATATATTACCTAACAAAAAGTTATGTAACTTCATCATTGCTTAAATAAACAAGAAAATAGCAAATGTGGCTATTACAGCTTGCTAAGGGAGAATTGCCTCTATTTATAAATTTCAAAAAGGAAATGTAAGTTTTTACATATCCTTTCTCCATTGGTTTAGGGGGGGTTTTAAACAGAAAATAGAACATTAAACTTGGATTGTCCCACTTTCAAAGTTGGAGCTATGTGGTCCATCTCCCCACACTGACTACTCTCCCAAGTAAGAATTTGCAATCTCTGTCAGTAACCGAAGCAAAGAGAAGATGATTTTAGCTTTGATAATGATTGGCGAATTTCAAATAGTTTGAATAAGCAAACCCCAAAAGTTCAAAATGAATATTCAAATTTTGTTACACAGCATGGTCTGCAAATTGAGGATAGAAATCTCAGATGATAGCTATCTTAGATCTTCTCCAAGATACTCTGCATGCCCTAGTTATGTCTAAGCAGGAAATAACACTAAAAACACCAATATATTTAGTTATGAAATGCAGAGTTGTTCTGAACATTCAAAGCAAAAATATTGAGGGAGAAGATTCACTGAGAAATCACAAACTAGGCTAACTTCATAATGGGCCCATCCCTATTCCACCTACATTCCTTAACCAACGTTTGTAATTCCCGAAATAAGCGGTCTCCCACCTGCGGCGAGTCCCACTGGTGACTCATCCTTGCCTGGCAGAGAAATCCCTCCACATGCTCCCACCCACTGGTGACCTTGCTGAAAGCCTGAGAACTGTGCAAATGCAGGACAAGGCCCCATCCAGTTCTGCATCTCTGCAGGGCTCAAACACTTGCCTTGCACAGGTCACTCCTGCCCTGCCTGGCAGTGCTCAGCTCAGCAGCGATGCCACTGCTCATGGGCAGCGTATGGGGACATCCTCCCCACCAGGACCCTACACCAGATTCCCATCCTAGCTCCACCATCCTAACTGAGCTGGAAGCACTGCAATTGCATTGACAGAACCAAAATTCCAAAAGGCACTATGTGTGAAGCAGGACTATCCGTTTGCAGAGGAAATGGCAGGATAACAGCAGCCCAGCAGAGCTCATGGCTGGCTCCGGCCCTGTGGCAGCTGTCACAAATGCCACCCTCCTGCAGGAATCCTCCTGCCTCTCTGAAAATGCTGTCTCTTCTAAACAAGACTATCGCCTAATATTTTCCTGGGATTCATTTATTCACCAGGCTCTCCAAGTCTGTGTAAATGATCATCATTTACTTGAAACGAATTGGAAAAAATAACAAACAAGCAAAACACTTAACCCAATGCTCTAGCTCCAGGAACACATCACTGTATTGTTATCTTTGCCCTCAGAAATCTTCCACCACGTATCGCCCCCAAGGACAAACATTTTGGCGGAGGGAGAAAGTTCACAGCATGCCATCAAAGTCAGAGACTCGGTTTTGCTCACATTATGACTTAGACGTTTCACAAAATCAACAAACAATTTACGCTATTTCAGATACGGATCTTTTCCATTTCAATGGGACTTAATTCCTTCAAGCTGAAAAAGGAAGCCCAAAAAAACCAGAATAACTAAAGTGACATTATAGGAAACATAGCCTGAGGCTGCAGTATCTTTCTGTGCTGTTGTAGGAAAGACTGCATTACTGAGCTACACCAAACGCCATTTCCAGCAGAAACCTTTCCTCCTTCTTTGCTGCCATGAGGAGGATTACATTACACAGCACTGCACTAAGCCCATTTATACAATTCTACTTTTTTAATCGGGCTATAAAAATAATCAGCTCAGCTTCTCATAGTAATCATAGAAATATTAATACAAGGCACTAACTACTCATATGCTGTGAGATTTTCTTCTCTATGCTAAATATGGGAGTAATAAAGTTTATGCTTCCCATAAGTTGCAAGAAATTGTGTTTTACTGCAGAAAGGTAACATCAAAAATAATTACTGTTATAAATATACAGCAAAATATGGTCACATTTGGCATATATCAAAGTTTTGCATGAAAAACTCAGCAAAACGCCAGCTGCAGGATGGTTTTCCTTTTTTTATCCAGATGTACGATGTAAAAATCACTTTTGCTAAAAGAAAGCAGAAAAAAATGTTTAAAATGTTTAGAAATGTAGGTAGGTTTTCATTTAATGAAACTATCCAAACAGTAAAAAGGGGCCAAATTAGTCTAAGTCTCCCCAGACAAGCAAAGTTCTGTTAAAAAAACTATTATGGTATGTAGTTTTTGGAGACATCAGTATTATATGGGGCTTTCCATCCTTCTGAATCAAAACCACATGAGTTTTGTAATTTGCAAGTATATCACAATGCTACCTTTACCAGTATTATTTTAAAGTCTCCCCTCCCCATCTTTCCAGTGTCTCCTTTCATTAAGAAGAGAATCAATTTTATTACCAAATCCCTTCCTGTAGGCACTACATTATATACTATTTTTCATTAATCAACACATTTTTTTCTAAAAATTAGTCAGGTGCCTTGTTCCACTGTGCTTCATATTTGAAAGCTGCCTAAATTTCCAGCCCACAGATTCTCAAGATCAGTGTGTAATTATTTCTTTTTGTGCTGGAACTATCTTTTATGTACAAATCCTCCTCTATGCAAGACAGCAACTTTTCCTCACAATTTTGTATTTCCTCACAATTTTCCTTTTTACAGAGTCAGACAAATCAAGGATTTTATTCTCCCCTGATAAAATAGTCCCTCCCTTCCTCAAGGCCTTTTAGAAATGTGCCTAGGCTCCTGAAACAGTTTGAATTTACTTTTCTTAAGTATATATGATCATACTGGCAGAGATTTTTTGTTTGTTGTACTTTACACATACGTTATACCAAGCAGCACTAAGGCTTCCTTGCATGGGAAACATATTTCCTTATAGTGCCAGATGATCCATGCTAGAATCAAATCTGCCCACTTTCCTCATTTTCTTGTGATTAGCACTCCCATGCCTGTCCAGCCTCTCCCCGACACAAGCTCCCAAGTCCACGACCCTTCACTTCTGACAGCAATCTGTCATCCCCCTTGCACTATTTTCCAACTCATATGCTCATCCCATTTCTTCTAAATGAAATTCCAGTCTTCAGCATAATCCTTCTGGTAACTTGTGTCATCAAGACTTTTTTCCCAGTACTGTTGTGGTACAATCAGTAAAGGAAACATTTCCTAAGACTGATCCCATAGTCAGTCCTTGGGAAATCCTTTGGTGACCTCCAACCCATCCTCCAGCTCCAATTTTCCTTCCAGTTAATTTTTTCATTCTCTTTTCCCTCCTACAACTCCTCCATAATTCCTATGTTAACAAATCTCTACACAGTAGATGACAAATACAGTATTTTACTGAAGCCCATGTGGATATGTCATTACTTCTTTTGGTTAGAGAATTAATTTAGCTATTTTTTCTACTAAAGGCATCAGCTTAGTCAGGCATGACCTCCTTGTGGAGATCCTACGTTGTATCTTAACTTACTGACCATGTTTTGTGCCATTTGCTTATTCTTTCCTTAAAATCTCTCCCTTTTTTCTCTTCCCTTGTAGAAGATTTTACATACTATTGAGATTACAGTAATGCTCTCTAATGGAGTGATTTTTTTCCCAATATAAGTACTATTTTTCATTTATTTCCCCAGGTAATACCAACTGATGTGATATATTTATTAAAAGTACTTGCTTTTGGAATTAGAATATTATACAAGTTCTTGGATGTGGACGATATGGTCTCTTCTGATTGAAACAATTACATAATTTAAGTTTTGCTTCCCCCTGGAGGTAAGAATTTCCATCTCTGCATAATCATTCCTATTAGATGCCCTGCATTTGTCCCGGGTTCTATAGAATCATTTCAATATGAGGAGTGCTACCTATTACATCTAAACCCCATCCATCTAAATCACCATTCATGTCAAAATTCTAGGTTTTTTCCCACTGACAGCATTTCTATTCTTCTTTACTTTTGCAATTTTTATTTTTAGAAAAATAGTAACATCTTTGTTAAGTAGTTTCTTGGACATTTACAATTCATTCTCATGTTTTCTGAATTTTGTGGTACAGTTCTTTGTATAGGCCAATCCTCTTTCCATTACCTTCAGACTCCTTGCTTATGCTTAATACTATTTTTAGGATGATTATTTATACAATGAAACACAGGGAACTGTTTTACAATGTATCTCAATTATATATTTTTATTATTTCAAGCAGTTTTTTTGAACCTTGGGCTAAGGATGACATTCATGCCTGCCTTATATAGTAGTCTCTGCACTTTTTATTCCAGATAAATTAACTGCTGCCTGCAACCTCTCAAATATTTGTCCACTGGAATCCTCACAGACCTATGCTGGTTTCTGAGTCATTCTCTCCCTGTCTTTATTCCCATCCGCCTTTGGATCACTGTGACACTACCTAAGTAAAGCCTTTATCTTACTTTTTCTTCCTTTTTTTTTCTTTTTCTTTATTTATGGAGGTTCTATTTTCATCCCATCTTCCTCTTCTCAAAGCTTTATGCCCTTCATGTGTGCAGGCACCCAACTGATTCTACTTGCCAACACAAGCCTTCCAGGACACGTTGCCATTTTTGGGGTAACACCTCATTTCCCTTAGCATAGATAGCTTCTCTGCACCTGCCTGGATCCTTACATTGATGCAACAAAACTTCCACAATTCACACTGACCTCACCCAACTGTCAGCCAGATGAGATGGGATTTTTTCCATCATTAAATCTTCATGTCAAGATTTTTCTAACAATGGAACTAGCTTTTCCTTGCTGGCTATCACCTCATAATATCGTTCCTTTATCCACTTTTGTAGTCTCATTTGTCCAATTTTAATTTCTCTGTGCCTTCAAGGCTTGCACAGGCATCACATGGGTCTCTCTTGCACTTTCTCCTGTGTCCCTTTTCATAAATTTAAAACTATTCTCATCAATCCCACAAAATGAGGGAGCTACATACTGTCCACCCACTGACAATGACCTTATTTTGTTTCTGACACATAATAATGAAGCTGCCTAAAACTTTCTTGTTTCAAATCTTCTCTAGGGATGATCTACTGAACAGATCTATTGGAGATCATCTCAGCTCTCACCTGTGTCATTCTCCATCTTTTTATGGTCCTTGTTGACCCACTCCAACAGGAGTATCACAGTCATTCTTCACTCAAAATAGCATTTGGAAGAACTTTTCCCACTCCTCTCCTGTTTCTTTTCAGGTTCAGGTATCTCATACCCTTACAAGAAGCAAATATTTTACTCTCCAGATCCCCTTTTGTGTCCCCATCTGCTCTCTGCAGGTAATCAATAATGATCACAATCTAAACTCAACACATGCTACGTGCTTTAATTTTTAGACATCCATCTGACATGCAGAAACTCACATGGATGCCTGTGCTCACGGCGGTTTTTTAAAATTTGCTTTTGTAATTTAATGCACCAAAAATGCTGACAACAGAGAGAACACTGAATAATTTTAAAGCACTGGTCTATTAATGTACAGAACATACTATTTTAGTGCATTAACAATAACATCAGACAGATTCACAGTCCAGCCAAAAATTCTTAACCTCTTTACTTCTCTCTCATTTCAGAGTCTCTGAGTCCAATTACAGTCATCCATCAGTACTGTCATAAAGTAACCCAGATCTCAAACTACCCCTTCAATGCAGTCTAGACTTTACCAGATGGAATTAGCAGTATGATCCCAAAGCTTTCTCCCATCTTGTTTCCCCAATAATTTATAATGAGAAGACTTTCATGAAACCAGAAAGATGTCTTTAGATGCATTATGCTCAATTGCCCAGATACAACATTTATAAGGCATCTTGTACCATACTGAAAATACCAGAACTTCAGCTTAGCAGGAAGGAACATGCTCCTTCCAGATAACCATTTATTTTGAAGTCAGCATTACAGCATTCACTAAAGTGAACTCAGGGAGACTGAATAGCCATTTTATTTAACTGAAGCAGTTTTTAAAAGATGAAAGGAACATTCTCCAGGATGTCTCACAGGATGCAATTCCTTTAACAAATGGCACGTCTGGATTCAATAAGGGGCACATTTCTTTATAAACTGCAGAAACAGTTAAAAAGGCTTTCTTTGGAGTCAAATGTATGGGAAAGAAGGTGGAAGAAATACCAGAACCTTTTAAAGGTAATGTTTACATTACTATTAATGTTTACTACTACCATTAATGTTTACTATTACTACAATACTATATTAAGACAAAGTATTTCTGAAGATACAAGCATACTATTAGATTAACCTAGCTACAAATTTTAAACCTGATGTCAGAGACAGTAAATACCCACCAAACCAGAGTGCATTATGTTATTGTGACACTTTGAGCACGCTGATATGTTGCTGGTCAATGTTATTTACTACCATTCTGTAGACACCTGCTCAGCAGCCACATCCAAAAAGCATTAGTGACCTCATCACAGCTCAGCCTGGCAGCTCATCAGGTGCCCAGAGGAGACAGTGGCAAGTTGGACAGGCTGCAGACAGAACTCCCTTCTGCTGCCCACGGGACACAGACAGAGACACATCCTTGCACCCCTTGGCTGGTGAAACAGGAGTGTGCAGCCATCAGAGGGTACCTGGCTGAGGAAATGTGCTCTGCAGCTCTGAACCCGTCCAGAGGGCTGCCACAGGGCTAATTGCACACAGCAACAGAGGGCTCAGGCTGCCTGCTGATGACAGATGAAGGGCTCCCTGGCTCTTACAGACAGATGAAGGTGAGAGCAAAACCAGACAGGTAAATAAGGAATTGCATTACTCCTACTGTGCAAGAATTTTCTTAAGGCTAGGAGAAACCATAAATCTTGTTTGCTACCAAAGAAAGCCTAAGCACTCTGTAGCCTGTATACTGAGTGAATGGATGAGTGACCAGTTAAATCTGCCAGTGCAAGTCACTCTTCTTCCCCTCCTTACAGCTGGTTGTCTCACATATCAAGACAAATCAAAAAACTGAAATCCACATATCTATGAATATGGACTATGACTACTCAATAGAACTGCTGAATACACATCACTTTGGTTTAGAAAAATCATGTGATAATTAAAATATTTATGACAATGTTTAGTACCAATGCAGACAGGATGCAATTCATACTGATTGGATCATCCAAGCCCACTATTTTCTTTGGTTCTTTGGGGTTTTTTGCTCTGTTGGAAAGTCAGTTTCTGACAGTTTCACAGCATTTCCCTTGTGAAAAAGTAAATAAATATCTTCTGTAGCTATCAAGGGTCTTAAAAATGCTGCTGATTTTACAAGGCTTGCCTGTGCAAAGATCACATAACATAGTAAGTGGTAAGGGTGCTTGCTTTCTTTACCTCAAGTCTATATAAGTCCTGTTTCAGTGAACTAAAAAAGTAAAACAGAAAAGCTCAGAGCTCACATGCACTTCTTCCAATCCTTGGAAACATCTAATCACAAAATTAAAGCTGAAGTACTTGGAACTTGTTATGAAGTTACTGAATGTATTCTTTAGAAAACCACTGAAGACTAAAAAGGTATTTATATCAATTTCTGTACAAGTAATTTTGTGGTAATTTGAAAGAGATCTTGTACAGTATTTTTATCATCTTCAACACAAGTGCTATCAGATGTTCATTCAGTTTTTCCATTGAAAATATCAGTAATGTTGTCTGCATGTATATCACCTTTCATCTAAAAAATTCAGAATCTTTTACAAGGGCTTCAAGTATTTTAACCATGCATCATCATGGTGAAAAGAAAACACGGATTTTGCCACCAGTTTTGACTTGTTGAGAATTCAGCTTCCAAAGAAGCTCCTAACACACACCCTTCCTTTACAGTACTTTTAATCCACCAAGCAACCCTTGTTGCCCCAAAAGGCAACTGAGGAAAGGCAGTCCTGGCTGTTTCCTTCACAGGCACAGGTTGTGTCTGTATTTCCTCTTACCAAAACACGTATTTTTTAAACAAATCTTTTGATCAGGGACCCTCAGTCTTGGCAATGAGCAGATTGCCATTCCCCACTGACACTGCCACAGGTCAGGCAGTGGCCACTTCATCACATCTTCATGGCAGCTACAGCAACATGCATAGAAAATGATTCAAATTGTAAGTGGATCTAAACCTGCTCTTAATGTCCTCTAAGCAAACATACAGATGAAAATCATAAACAAATTTACTTAGAATCTTTTTAGAAGGTTAAGAAACTCTCTTTAGAAATAGTTCTGTCACAATCTACAGGATTTTCATCTCACACGTTAGCTTCTTTTAATGATGCAAGAATATCTAGTACCATCAGCTGGCTGCATTTCCTTACTGCTGCAGAATACAATGTGCCTCCTGGAGAGATAAGGACACTTGGGTAAACTTCCTCTCATATCTCTCCAGAGCAGTGTCTGACAAACTACTGAATGCCTGGGCTCATCGGCCACACATCCTATCAGCATCACTTTAAAATGGTCAGTAACTATTGGATTTGGCTTCCAAACATGTAAAATGACAAAACTTCTGCTTGAGAGATGACATTTTATCAGAATTATTATATGAAATAAATAGATATATGTTCTATGGGATATAAAGATAAGAGCTGTTGCATGCCACTGAGCAGCACGGAACAGCTCCAACTGTCAGGAATGTCAGTGTACTGATAAGCACTGCAGAACTTTTTGAGGAAGATAAAAACCAACTGGTGTGAGGACTGTGAGCTTAAACATGCTGTGATGAAGGGTGAAAATTATGGCTGCACCTGCTATTTTCTACCAATATTTTCACAGAGGGCTTGGAAAAAGCTCTATCATGTCATCTGGAATAAGGCCTGTGCTTATGGACAGAGCAGAGACTAAAGAAAAATCGGTGCTTTTAGCTGTAACTTGTAATTTCACATTTAACTCCTGTGTTACTACTGAGAGGAAAATACAGAAATCATTATTGAACTGGTACTGTAGTTCACATCTGTGTATCTTTAGGGGTCAGCTGTGATGGAGCAATGTTCTCTACTATGCACTAGGGAAGCAGCCTGGAGCCTCACACATTTTTCTCCTAAAGCTTTTGGCTTTGCACTGGTGGAAATTTCCTTCTTTTGACAAAACATGATTTTCTGAATTTTCAGTGATTAGCTGACTAAAAAAGAAATTAAAAGGCAGTCCATTTTTGACTTGAAAAATTACAGTTTTCATTCAAGGCTGAACAGGAATTACTAAATACAGAAGATGACTACAGGCCACCATTTTTATCTCTGGATGCATAGTTTAGATTTAGCATGTGAGTAAAAGGAGAGATCAAGGCTATTGCCACTGGTATTCAGTCCTTGAAACAGAAGGATATTGCTAAATGAAGCTCCTAGATGATTTCAGGGAGTAGCTCCATGGCATCCAGGATAAGACAGCAACTCCTAACACCCCCAGAACAAGCAACAACATCAGCATTAATGATAGAGGAGGTCGTGTCAGTGAGGCACCCAAGGGAATTTCATGCAACTAGGAACACCACTGAAATCTTTAATTTACACTCCATTAAAATAACTTGCCAGTCAAGCAGGAAGGAATTGTTTTGTCTGCTCCAAACGACCCAGCTAACAAGCAGCAGCTGCCCTGATGCTGTGTATCACTGTTCCCTAATTTCACCAGTTGTGAAGACAAGCATTGCAGTGGGTTACTTACAATGAGTCTCTACAACTCCATCATAATTTTCTAGCAAAGACTACTTTGTAAGAATGTGGAACACAAACAAACAAAATATTACATAAGTTAAGCTACTCTTTGCTATGCTTTTTTTAAATATTAGGACATAGTGGCATCTGAACAAAAGTATCTTTGATGGAGAAATACTGTATGATTGATCAGCCTCCTCAGCCTCTTAACTCCCTTAAAAATGCAGAATTAGATTACTTGCAACAAGTATTGTTTGCACCTCTATTTACCTTATATGCAGTGATACACATCAGTTTGATGTTATTAAAAACAAACCCCAGCCAAACAAGGTACTATAAACCAACACTTTGTCATCAGAAAGTAAGCCCTAGTTACACTTTTTTCCTGCTTAAAACTATCTCCTGAGCAGCTGATTCCAGTCTGATATTTACTCAGCAATAACTGCCACCACTGTGTCTCCCAGAAACTCCCCTGGCAGGCAGAGGACTCATGCAGAGGTCACACGTGCCCTTGCACAAGCATTACAAAGGATGCTCTGGTGCCAGAACCTTTTTAAACCACCATTGAAGGCAGCACAATTTTAACTGTTTGCTTGATCTGGAAGGACTTCTGAGGTTGTGTAGGGATAGCTTTCCATGTTAGTAGTCTGATCTGCCTAAAAGCTGCAGCTTTGCCCCACTCCAAGGCTCTTGCCCAGCCATGGAGCATGCAAACCATTGCAGAACACACGTCTGTGTGCTACAGAGCCCTGCAAAGGAAGAGCTCAAGAGTTCCAAGAGGCCAAGGCAGCATTCAAAGTGATACTTCACTTATGGTAATATGAGAGGTGATTCAGCCAAAGATAAACTGAATCCTGTAAGTGCATACACTGTAAAACAAGGGGAAACACAGAAAGGCAGTGGATGAGCTCAGATAATGACAAACAGTGGGCACAGGATCAGTAGGAAAAGCAAACTGCACAGTGAGATGTGCAGGCTGGAAAACAGCCAAGTGTAACATGTGAGTTTGCATGGCTAGTGCATGAACTGAGTGCATTGCCTGGAATGTCCAGCATGTGAATGAGATCATCTATCATGCATTCAAGGCTTCATTGAGAAATCTGTGCCACAAAATAATAACTTATAGGTCAGCATAAAATGTGTTTAAGGGAAGCTAGATGTTGGTCTCAAACTGCTGGATTAATTTTAACACCTCCAGGTGCTATTTGATCACTCTCACTAGTGATATGCATATAGCATTTATCCTCTGCCCTAATGAAATTGGTACATGAGAGAGAAAGAGGTCCTGATCTCCTGGCTCTGGAACCCATATGGGTATAGGGAGAGAGGGACCATCTTCAGACAGGCAGAACATCATTGGCAAAAGATACATCTGCAGCCTCAAAAGAAGGTGTTGCACCTTCCAGGTGACAGCCAAGATGCAGCCAGGCAGCACAGCCGTCTGTGAAGCTTGCAAGTTAGCCAGGCAGTGCCTGCACCTCACACAGCAGGGCTGCATTTCACCTCCTCTGCCCAAACCTCTTTTCCCATGCCCTCTAATAAGAGGTGCTTAGAAAGTTTAATTTCAAACAATTAATGAAATCTGTCTATGCAACATCTAGATGCTGCAGATGAATCTGTGTATTGGAAGACAGAAGGCTGAAGAGAGGTCTCCAAAGTTTTCACTGCAAGGGAAGTTACTGAAGCTGCAGCAAGGGCCTTAGCATGTTCACAAACTCAAAGTATGAGGCTCAAAATAAAATTTATATAGGGCAGGATACAACCTCAACCTATGCCAGCAAGAGATGGCCATCGTAAAACTTATTTCCCAGTAATAGTACCGCTTTGCCTGTTCTTAATGTCTGGATACTAATACCCTGGATATGTTCAGCCAGCTAGCTGTGCATTCCAGATGTTTACATTTTTCATGTGTTTGCAGCTTTGCCTTTCTTTTTTTTCTTTTTAAGCAGAATAACTGGTTCATGACTGGGCCCTGGGTGTTTTCCCTCTCCTTAAAATGAACAGCAGGCCTGGGTGACTACTTATTGCCAGAGGAAGGGCAAAGAAAGATGGATCCATTACTCAATGGGAAAAGACAGCTTTTAACAAATGGTGTGGGGAAAGCAGAATTTTGAATGCCTTTCTCATATCAGACTTCAAGAAGAGGGTCAGCTGTGACCATGTGTCTTCCATAATTAATACCAGCAAGAAAATCTAAGAAGGAAAGGAATGAAACCAGACAGTGTGCTGGGATCTTACCAATCTCATCCTAGGGCACTACAAGAAATAACAGATGAATATTTCTGCGTTCTTAATATTTACCTGAATTCACGCAGGATGGATGAAATACCAGAAGATTTGGAAAGAGCTGATGTTGTTAGATTAGAAAGGATTCAGGAATTAAGATCAGCTGGAATGATTGCCTTTCTGGGTCAGGGGGAAACCCTCAATGCCTAAAGTTAAAAGATGATTAACAGGAAAAAGGCTTTAGGAGTTAATCAGAAGCTTAAAACATTACCATGCCATTGTGCAAAAAAACTGTACTTGCACTAGGATTTATAAACATTTATCCACAATAATTGTAACATAATCCTTCCACTGCACTCACTGATGGAGCACCATGTCCAGCTTTGAAAATCCCATTTCAGAAGATGATGTGAGCTAACCTGAAAATTAAAGGAGGTTTGATCCATCACTTAATTAGCAGACAAGAATAACAACAGATCGAGATAGGAGTTGAATTTCAGCCTAGAAGGACACTACAGTCCATCCACCAAAAAGAAAACATAGCTTATCAAGTACATGTTAAATAAATGGGCATTGCTATTTCTTTTCACTGTATTTCAGTGACATTCTTTCCATTTTCAGTCAAAACCCTCTCAACTGTAGAAAAACTCCTGTCTTGACATCATACAAATAAACTAACTCAGAACTCACAAGAAACTTTTTAACTTACTAGAAGATCCACAACATTAAATAAATGGATAAATCTGAAAGTTATGCTTTCAATTCAAAATGCTAGCTCTTATTTTGATAAAAGGGTACGCTCAAAAATTATACATCCTGTATTAATAGGGTCACTTCTGGATAGAAAAAAAGCTGCTTTACAGAAACAGTCAGGCTTGAGGGGATTTTGACAGTAGGACTAATATTTCTGAGCCTTCTCATTCAAATTTTGCTAAATTAGTTCAGATTTGCATGGTACTGTTTGACTGACACCTACTGAAATCTCTAATACTGAAATACTATGGTTCCAATTAAGTCATGTCACTTAGGTGACATTCTTACACTGTTACAGATTTTTATATACATGAAAAGTTATATACTCTGTATAAAATATATACCTACATCCTAAAGATGTGAAAGTGATATTGATATGTTGCTTTACAGAGCAAGAATCCAGTGAGGAACATTTAAATACCTACAGTCTGTGCCATCTATTAATTTCCTTAATTTAATTTGAACTTCAAAACCTCTGACAGATTTCAGAAAGACATAATTTGAGGAAAAATGAAGGCTCAAAAATTACTAAAATAATTACTTAATTTTCCAAAATTGTAACCTTTCCAAAATTCCCTCATCTATATGGTTTAAACTTTTGAAGAGTTGTGGAGACAATTGGTGAAGTTTTTGCTCATCCCTCAGGCCCTTATAGCAAAACAAACAGAAGATCCTGAGCTTCCCAAGGGGATGTATAGAGCTCTCCTTCTCTTCCTGCCAGGTCCCAGAGGAAGAACTTTTAAAGTGGATATACTTTCTGCAATTGAAAAATAGTTCTGTAAGCAAGGCAACTACTGTAACTTGGTTTCCAAAGCCGCTTTTTCTTTTATTATTTTTTATTTGCGATTGACTACTGACTTGGTAAACTGAATTATACTTAGGCTGCAGTATACATTGCATTTCAAAACATTACCATCAGAATTCATGCAATCTCATCCATAATCTGAATTTTCTCTTCTAGTGAACTATGGGAGCTGCGAGCTCCAACCCAAGCTTGTCCCTTGGGTATGGCTTTTACGAGGGGTCACCCACACGTGAACTCTCTGATGTGCAAGGAGAGTTGAGCACACACTGCAGCTCTTCCCTGAACACAATATCAATCAGGTCTTCCTTCTCCACCCAGCCAGCAATTTTCCACAGTACTACAGAAAAATATAGACATGTACTATTTGACAGATAGAGAACAGCATATCCCACACAGCTCAGAGCATACACTATATCATAGAAATGCAGTATTTTTGAGACCCTTACCTCTCCATCATAATTGCACAAATTCAGATAATGGGTAAAAAGGTTACCAATGAAAGAAAGCCTGCCAGGTATTTTTAAAATTATCAATTTTTGGAGAAAATCATGCTTACAAAAATAGCTAAAGTATACTTTATGCTTGGGTCTGAGTCATGATTTCACAGCACATAAGAACAGAGGTAGGCCAATTATTCTTTACCTAAACAAATGTCCCGACATTCAGTTTTCAATAACCACAACTCCACTTTATATACTGCATAATCTTAGCTGGAAGGAGGCATGTTCAGCTGCCCTATTCATCCTCCAGGTGAAGTCATCCTTCAGCAGCTATAGAAATAAATATTCATATAGTCAATTGAAGGAATGTCTACTGTTTCATGCCTGGTCTCTGTTTCTACACTGCAACTATAAATTCCAAGAGTTATCTTAATAATGCTCTTTTCCAGCTTGAATTTTTTAATCTAGATTTATTTTGCAATCTAATGGCCCATGTTATTTCTCTATTTCTAATACTAATATACTAAAATGAAATAATATAGTCCCTATACGTTATCAAAGCTATGTCTCAAGCTTAAAATTTTGAACCATTAACTGTATTATTCTGCACATCTGATACCAACCCTAGTTTCACTACAGTTTTTCAGACTACTGTAAAAGACAGTAAAATTTCTGATTTTTCTTTTTTAGATCACAGTAAAAAACCTGCATTTCAATTTGAAAAAAAAAGTATTGGTAGTAAAGAGGAAAAATAGCATTCATTTTGTGAGATAATGAACATTTGTATATACAAGATCTTTCTTCTCTGCCCTCATGAATCTAAAACAGTTGCAGAGGAAACAAAAATACTGTAGGCTAAATACTAACATTCTTTGCTTTGCTATTCTTTTAATAATGAACTTCCTTGGATAGCAAACCCCTAGTCTTACATGTGTTCTGTATTTGTAGGTACATCCCTGTCAGGAAATGCTGTGAAATAGAAGTTCCTGACAAATAAAGTTCTTGGCCTTAAACATTCCATAGATATTACTCAAATGTCAGACAGAAGAATTTCCAAACTTTGGCCATATCTATTGGCCATATCTTTGGCCATATATCTATTTAAAAACCATAATGTTCTTGGAGATAATTAGTAATGCACATATGGGTTATATGGTCACTGGAGTTTGTCATAAAAACAAAATAGGGAAAATGTAATTAATTCCGCTTTCTGTGGTGCTATTATTGCTTGCTTCACATGAAGAGACCATAAATATGAATCCCACTCTATCCCCAAAGTCCTTTGGCCCCCTTCTAATAACTAGGGATGGAACAAACAGGTTTTGTCTAGTTTTGGATCCAGCTGAATATGAGATAACAAAAGGTTTAGTCTAAAAGTATTGGCCTTGCATTCCAATCACCATGAACTGCAAGGTAAAGGGCAGCGGAAAAACCAGGGAGGAAACTGTAATAGAGAAAAATAGAGTGAAAAATAAAGCAAAGTGAAGCAATGTGAAGCCAAGTAATAAGGCAAATATCAAAACTCAATAAAAGGGCACAGAGAAAGGAAATTGAAAAGACAAACATTAGTATAGTCTCTGCTTTTCTTGGAGGAAAGTATGGATAACAGAAACTCATAAAGTTCTCCAATCAGTAACACATCCCAGAGGTAAAAAAATCCTATTTTAATTGATTCAGTCATGAAAGTGAAAATTCAAAGAGAAAGGTTTACCTATCTCCATTTTTATTTAAACCAGCAAATCCTTAAATGATGTTCAGTTTGCAAAGAAAGTTCCTCACCAGGTGGGAAATGCCAAAGCTCTGGCTGTCTCTGCAACCCTGTTTCCCACTCTTGGTCTGAAGACCAAGCCACAAATTTTGCAGCCTGGGTCAAAGTATTCCTCATTATAAAATAATACCTCTTTTCCCTTTTAGCAAGATGAACCTAGCATCCAGAGAAATTATGGTCTAAGTTGTCCATTAAATTCAGATGAAGAGTAACAGGTAAGTACAAAATGACCTTCTTGAGTCCTTTGCATTAGACAGTATTTCACACAATGAAATTGCAGCTGACACTGACTTCAGTTACTGTTCTGTGCTTTCAGCTCTGCAAATCAGAACCCGCGATCTCAGATTTGCACACCCAGCAACTAAGCCAAACCCCAAATCCATACAGGCAGCATTCCCTCGTGAAAGCTGAAGCAGTGTGTCTGTCTCTG
The DNA here is from genome assembly GCF_963513975.1 of Fringilla coelebs. Lineage (NCBI taxonomy): Eukaryota > Metazoa > Chordata > Aves > Passeriformes > Fringillidae > Fringilla > Fringilla coelebs. The sequence goes on along the minus strand of NC_140028.1, from coordinate 135,657,946 downwards.
CCACACAGCCCTCAGTGGCAGGGGCAGAGAGATCCACTCTGGCCTTTAATGGCTTTACCTACAAGGACCACTTTTGTCTCTGCCTCAAGCTGCCCCCCTGCTAATAGAACCCAACCTCTCAGTTAAGTACAACTCATCTTGCACAATGCAGGGCAAGAATTCTGTAGAAACCCCCCCAACATATAATGTAATTAATGTCATCATGCTTTACAGTTCTGTTAAAATTACAGCCACAATTTTGTATTTCCTATCTGTTATGCACTGAACTTTGCTGGATTGCTCTCTGTTATCAGCATTCGTTCATGTTATGTCTTTGGTATTAATTGAAAACTTTCAAAGAAACCAGAAATAGCATTGTGTTGCCCATGTAAAATTCCACAGCAGAAACAAATCCAGACAACCCAGCTTGATCTCCTGTGCACAGACCAGGATTTTAAGGCGTAGCACATACACACAGCCATGGGGTTTCACTGACATGACACAACAAAGAATGAAATTTGGTCAAATTCCACTTCCATGTCAGGTTGCTTAGGACCCCACTCCCCACGTAACAGAGCCTCCTGCTCCCATTCCTCCATTCCAGCCCCTTTGATCCACCTAAAAGCCACTCCTCCTTCACCACTTTTTTCTCCTCCAAGCCCCAGTCTTCTTCCCACAGGAGCTTTCTGCCTCCCCTCACTATGCTTCCTACTTTAGCCATCTCATTCAGCCTATACCTGCCCTCTGCCACCTCTTCCACTTTTCCTGTTTACCTCTTCAGGACCACACAAACACCCTTGGCTGCTGTTCATGCTCTCTTGTATCACCCAGCCTTGCCCCAGAGCCATGCCTTGTGGCTTGTGTGGTTTTTTTGGCTTCTGCCATATCCACTGTCCCTCCACCACCCAGGTCTGAACCTGCTTCTTACAAAACGTCTTTCAAATCACTTTGGCCAGTGTTTGGACTTTACTGGGGGTCATCCAGACAGTCCCATTTCCAGAGGGAAAAACCCACACTGTGCATTTCCATCACCCTTATAGTATGCTCCCTTCAGAAGTATCAATATTTGTTCTTCAACATCTCTTACAAAAACAACTCACAGTAACATCTTGCCTAAATTAAAACAACCATCCCAATGCAGAAAGCCAGTACTTAACAGGGTTTAATTCATGCTCAAGAAGACAGTAAGTGTAAGCTATAAATACTAAAAGCACATGCCATGTTGCAGCACTACTGATATACACTAAATTTCCCTTTATAGAAATTTCACCTAAAACTCTAAGCAGTGAGTGCAACCCTTGCTTGAAGTTGTGAAGCATTACATAGCCAACAACATTTTGATAAAGTGAGTAAAGTGAGAAAGGAACAGAGAGTGCCATAAACATCACATCCCATTAAAAGGATACACTTTTTGTTCTGTAAATCCCACGATTTCCTTTTCTCAATGAACCAAATAAATGAGAAAACACAAAGGGAATAAACTGCTGTTTAAAAAACTTTAACTTGGTGAAAAACACACTGTTAGAGGATTTTCTATGAAAGTTTTCAAATTTTAAAAACTTGACTGGGAAACAAAATTTACTATAAAATCAATAAATATTGGTTACCAGGGCATGAAGAATTGTACATCTGGGGTTTTTTTGGAATAAAGGTTTTACTTTCTTGCAATACATCTCAAGATCAAAAATGAGTTTCCACATAAGCAAGATGTTCTCTGAGTGAGACCAGTAATTTAAGCCCTCCCACCTCCAGCTTTTCTATTTGCTCTCTTCTGCCATTAATAAAATGCTTCAGACACAGTTTCCTTTGTAGAAACAAACAGATCATCTGTCTCCTTGAGCAAGACTTGGTGTCATCACTTTTCCCTACTTTGTAAAATAATAAAAGTCATACTGCAGGAAAAAAAAAATTCTTTTAAACCTTACTCAGGTGGGAATAAAAACTGTGACCTTGGATGCCATGTGTGTGAAATGAAAGTACAGTTTCAAGTTACAAAGGTCTATAATCTACACTTCTTTTTCCTATGGATTTAGGATGGAGGGACAGCAATTTTTATTCTGTACTGAAGGGATTCTACTTCTTCTTCATATTTAAATATAAACTCTATGAAGAGTATAATTAGAATGGTACAACTTTTATTTCCTGATGGAATGGCAATTTACCTCATTTTACACCATGCAGATTAAATGGCTACTTTTAAATGCAATTCTAAGGAGTACTGTCACAAAAACTAAGTTAAAAAGAGGCAGTGCTCCTGCAGCCCATTGCTCAACAGATCAGTGAAAGTAGATTGTAATCTTATATTATCCTCCACATTTGTTTGCATTCTGAAAGCATATAAGCCTTTCCAAATACACTTGATCTGTTTAGTTTTTATACAAGAAATAGTTGCAGCTGCCTTGTTAGGACCCACAAAGAAGAGTTTTACTTGCAGGGTTTAAAGATTCTGTGCCTGCACTGATGTCTATTTTCTCTTTATTTTTTCCTATTTAATCTTTCTCCCACTTCTCACAATTCAAACCATTATTTCAAATAAAGATTCACAATACACACTTAGACTGTAAAAGATTTTGATTTAACATTTTGACAGCTCAACATTTTTAGCTTGTACACAGCACCCAGCTAAAACTGAAGAACAAAAATGTTTTGAGCCCCTTTATTTTCAAAACAAATGCTTTATGTACAAGAATCTGTTGTTTAGAAACAACACACACACATACATACACACATATACCCCATACTATACAACAATTGATGCTTGGGGTTTATTCAAAGCACAATGATTGCAAATGCATTTGATTTTTTTTTTTTTTTTTGCAGCATGAAATTACCAGTTACCTTTCAGGAAAGGAGCCCTCCGTGGCACAAGCCTTTCTGTGATTTCCACCTGCTCTTGCTGATGCTGTTTAACCAGGTTTCCTTCGCTGCCAGCTCTCAAAATCTTTTCACCTAGCCTAATTTTTCGTGATCGGCTGTTAAAATCTTCTTTCCTAGACAAAGGCGATTTAGGAGCTGTGTTAGCTGACACAGGTCGAGCCAAGCGAGAGGGTTTGGACATCCTGCCTGTGCAGGAATGTACCTGCTCCAAAAGCAATTTCTAAAAAAAATCCTTCGCAGCTCACTTTGCAGCACAGAGGCTGGGGAGTTTGTGTGTGCAGCGCAGCTGGATGTGAAGCGCTGTGCTGCCAGCCCGATCAGTTTTAAACACCCAGCCTTGGGTGGTCACGCAGATTCCCAGACCTGTGGAATGCAAATGTGTGCTGGGGTAGAGCAGATGATCTGTCCCGGTGCTGAGCCCCAGCCACGCACCGTGGGGAGCAGAAGCTCTTCCAGGGGCTGTCTGGAGCTCCTGGGGAGCACTGAGGAGCGCCCTGGCACCAGGGGAACGCTCCACCTACGCAGGTACAGCGTGAGAAACCACCCAGCTCGGGGTTACCTCTGCATCTGGGACCCTCCCGCGCTCCTCTCCCAACCCTCCCTCTCAAACAAACACTTTCTTGTTTCAGCAGATTTCCTCGCAGTGCGCCAAAACCACACTGCTTCAGTGCTGTATGGGAAATGCCTGATGTCAAGAACACATTTGTCTTTGAGTTAAGCACGGTGCGAGCTCAAATTGGATTAAATGATGCATATTCTCCTAGCACTGTTTTATCTAACTCACCAAAAGAAAGGAAGGATTGACAGCAAATATCATCTCTCTTTGAAAAATGGCCCAGATCCCTTATTATTAACTGGCATTGTTTAGGAAGCAGCACTGCACAGAATATTGTCCATTATACTTTCCTATTTCCATGGTACACATATATCTAGAAAACCCCTGGCTTCTTACACACTACAGATAATCATGTTCTTTACTGACTCTCTAAAGAAAAAATTCCTGACCCCAGGCTACATTATTTCAAATTTCAGTTCCTGGGTGCTCATCTTTGAAAATGCCCAGGCAAATCCTGCCTAACTTTCTCTGCCAGCTCTGTGCTTGTGAATGCTGCCAAGACAAAGAGCATTTGGTCACATGAAAAGAAAATTCCATTCACCATAATTTTGGAAACAACTTCTAAAGAAAAACAACACAGTGCAAACAAAAGAAAACATCACAGCTACAGTCACAGTAAAATCTTCATGCTGTATTTTAAAATGTATTTCTCAATATCCCAAGCAACCAGTATGCTGCATCTCTAATAGAATATGAGGGTCCATTTTATTTCAAAACTAGAATAAACAAGCAAATCAATATTACATAAGCTAAACTACTAATAGATATTTAGGAGAAATGCTTAATAAGCAAAAAGTGAGCAAAACGTGACTTAATTATTACAGCCATTTCTCATTTTCTGAGATGGCAATTGTGCAATGCAGTAAAATATTTTTGCAAGTTATTTGTGTATTTTTTCCAAGAGTCCTACATTAAATAAGTACTTGTTTATGCTTCTGTGTAAAGCATGGTGTCTATTGCTTTGTTGCCCCATCAAGAATGGGCTAGATTTAGTGCAATACAGAAAGCCTTGCTATGATATTATTCTGCATATTATATTATCAACACAGAAGGAACTCTGAGTGGGAAGATTTCTACTCACAAGGAGAGACCTGAGGGGCATGAGAGTAACTGGGCTCATTAGCAGTGCTCAGGCACAGCAGGTCATGCAGAAGACAATGAAGAACAGAAACAGGGGTGAAATAGGAGGATGAATGGAGAGTTAATCATGTAACTGGGGTAAAGAATGAGAGAAGAAGGAAGGGAAAATGTGAAACCCAGTATGTATGTGACAGCTCAGCTGTACTGAGCCTAAGAAGTACTGTCATTCACTCTCAAGATCTTCGACTGTTTGACCAATTGTAATTTTTATTATCTTCCATTATGATTTCTCACTGTGCAAGCAGACACAAATGCTGTATGCTTAAGAAGTATTTTAAAGCCGTGACAATAATGCCTCTGACACTACAAAGACATATTTTAATTCTGCACAACACAGAACAATTGTGAAATAAAATCCAGTCCTGAGTGACAACAAAAATAGTATTTCAGTTTTTAAATCACTACTGCTAAAGCAAAAGCCAACTGAGATTGCTGTACATTACACATTCGCCCAGACTAAGCATCCTTATCACAGGTTGCTCGTGGAAAGAATGACCCCATCTGTGAAGGAGAATCTAATTAGATGGTCATGTTTCCTGTAACTTAAAATAATTTCTAAGCAAAGCAAAGACATCATGAATTCAAGATTTTCCTAAGGCTCTCTCTAGTGACATAGCAAGAACGATGAGGAAAGGGAGCTCCACCCATCAGTTTTTGCTAGGAAAGGCCCTAAGTTGTCCATTTGGATACTAAAATGACACTTCTGCACTGAAAGAGAGCAGTGACATGCAGGTTTTGACAAGAAAGCTTTTTCTCACAGCAGAAGCACAGCCCTGCAGAAATGGGACAAGTCAAACACGTTCCTCAAACACGGGAAATTCCTGGAATGCTTCAGTCCAAGAGTATTCCAGTAACATCTCAGTGTCTGATGGCACTGTGTCACGTGAGGAGAGGCTGGGAGAGTTGTGCCTGCTCAGTCTGGAGGAGGCATCTTATCCATGTGCATGAAAATCTGATGTGGGCCAAAAAGGGAGGGAGCTGGGCTGCTCTCAGTGGGGCCCAGCAGCAAGACAAGAGACAAAGCACAAATTGAAACACAGGGGAAAAAAGAATTTAAGGCTTTTTATAGAGTAGTGAAGGTGGTCAAGCACTGGCACAAGTTAAACAGGGAGGGCATGAAGTCTCCATCTTTGGAGATAAGCAGCATCCAAGCAGGCACAGCCCTGACCTGCCTGCTGCAGCAGTCTGCCTGAGCTGGGGCTTGGACTAGTTAATCTCTAGAGGTGCCTTCCCGCCCCCCAAAGTTTTGTCATTCTGTATTATCAAACTTTTCAGAGGCTATTTATAATCTGGAAGTTTAAATATCTTTTAATCTGTCCAACAGTAGATGTACAACCTTTCTCCAAAGTCCCAGCAATTAAAACTATCCCATGCCTGACTGCCACTTCTTGGAGGATTTGCTTCCTTTCTGATCATTCATCCCTCTTAGCTCCCTGCAGTCTGTGGCACAGCGTTCCCCAAAAAAATGCCCTCTTTGTTTGTTTGCTTTAAAGGCTCTGAGATGTGAAGTTGGTGATTCCAGCTATCAGCATCAAACCCTTAATAAAAAAAACCAAAAACCAAAACACAAAAAAAACTCCACACCAAAATCCCCCCAAACCCTGAAACAAACCATTCTGAGCTGACTGTGTGCCAGGCTGGGTGCAGACACAGTAAGCCAGTGCACTCTGGGCTGGAGCAGCGTGGGAGTGCAGCCAGGGCTGCTGCCAGCTCCCCATCACCACCTGCACAGGTCCCCGCAGGGCTGGGCTCCTCCCAGCCGGGGGCAGGTCCCTTCCTGCCCATCCCTCCTTCACCGCAGGTTCTTATTGAAGTTCCCCAGGGAGCAAGTCTTTCATCAGCTCTCAGGCTTTTTGAAACCCCAAGCTACTCTTTTGAACTAAAAAAACCCAAAACAAACCCACAAAACCGAAAATAAACAAACCAAAAAAAAAAAACCAAAAAACCACCCACCCAAACAAAAAGTTCAAAACAAACCCAGCCCTTTTCCCTTCGATTTTAGATAACCAGCTTCAGCTAGATAGAGACATCATATTGATGTAACTTACCATTCAGCAAAAGCAGTTCACTTTGTCAGGTTTTCATAAAGTGCTGTAGGAACTTTTTTAGTGCTTTGGGTCAATGAATAAACTCTGCCACAGCCTCACACAGCAGAAATTAATATTAAGGGACCAACAGTGCAGTCTTTGCTTTTGAATGATCACAGATATGAGTAAACAAGTAATATTTTTAGAAAACCATACACTGTTTAAAACATCGTCCTTTTAGTTTTAAAACTAACCTCTCCTCTTTCCGGCCTAGAAAATAAATTGCTGCTGAAATATGACAACAAGAATTTGTTAAGAGTTAGCAAACAGAAGGCATTTTTACCACAGCATATTAGATAGGTTATGATACTGCTATTAACTTCAGAAATGTTTGTGCCCTCTGGGATAAAAGAAACGTGACTATAGATGTTATTAATCCAAACAAAGCATTTGCAAAGCTTGAAATTTCCTTTTTTGGGCAACCATGGAATTCTAGTTTACATTTGCACATAAAGAGCTGGGGAGAGGAGAGGATCCCTTGCATGTGACCAGGAAAAATTGGGAGTTGGTGCTGTACAGTTCAGGATGTGGTGTTTTCTCAGCCTACCAAATCCTCTCCCAGATTTTGGCCTGCAAGTATCTAAAGACAGAAAGGCATGTCTGCAGAAATATTTCAGCTTCAGCAAACTCTTTCTAAACTATTCACAGGCAACAACTGCTACACCAGTAAATGGAAGTTGCAGGTGCAGAAGTTAAAACTGCAAATTAATGAAGTCTTCTCTTTACAAAATTACGCAAGTAACCAGATGGCATAACATTTTCAGCATGAAATGAGAAATAAATGTATAGGCACCAAAAGAACAAGATCAGTGATGAAAACAATTTCAGATGCAAGTCACTGATAGGTATGTAATGTAATAATAAAAAAAAAGCTTGGTGCTTCAGAGAGCTCCATTTTCCAGTAACTGAAGCATGCAAAATTAGTGACAAGTTAATTTTGCAGATGTTAAAGCTTTCTTAGAACTATGTACCAGTGCTTTATTTCTCCATATATGATTTCTGAAATAGTTGCATAGTACAGAAGATGCTCCACATTCAATATATTGAGACCCATTTCCGACAGATCTGAAGATATTCTTGCTGGGAAAATAAACCATGCAAGAGGAACCTAGTCATTCACTCAAAGACAAGAGAACCCCTCCAACAGAAAGCAAGCTGTATTTATGGCAAGTCCTGTTACTCTTGAGTATGGTCTTAAAAAGGAAAGTCTGTTAAGGATCCTGCTCTAATATAATAGCTGCCTAGAAGATTCTATAATTAAAGCAGAGTTGTCATTTATACCAGGAAATTCTGTTCCAGAGATTTACTACTCAGCCATAAAAATTTAATCTCAGTTCCAAGTCTTAAAAAGAAAAAACTAACTCAGAAAAAAACCCTTCAGGTCTACTATATTTCCTTCTATTCAAAATTTAGAAAATTAAACCATAGCAAAAACTTTCTTAAAGATAAAAGCATTTACAGCTGTAGAATCTAAATAACTTTTTCTGCCACAAACCCAGAAATACCATCAGTAAGGGCAAAGTTAATTTTCTTTATTATTTTATTACTTCTGCATCTTATATTTTGCTTTTGTTCCAAGGCCTTCAAAGTCCTGGTGTGCCTGAGTACGCAGCTCTGTGTCTTACTATTGAAGAGTTTGTAAAGACTGAACTATAACAAGGCAATGGTTTTTCTAAAGCAGTACAGGTGCTCTACTGTCCCTCACCTGGTGCTGTCCTCAGGATGCCTTTTGACAATTGCTCCTGGTTCCCTTCCCTGCCTGAAGGGTTACAGGAGCCCAAGCACACTGAGACACAGGTAACTGCATTTACCAAAGGGGGCACCATCTGAAGAACAAAGCAACGGGGCAAGTGTGTGAAAACACAGCCTTTCATGTTTGCAATGCTTGCCAAGATTGTTGCTAAGACTTCCAATTGATGCTGACTCTGATGGCAGGCTGGGGTGCTTCATCCTGATGAGATGAGTTAATCACTAATTCCAGACAGAGCAATCAACTGTGGACAACTGTCCATGCAATCATAACAAATGCTTTTTTTTGCAGAATGTTACCTTTTTCTATATATCAGCCACTCTCAAAAGAATACAAAATTCAAATATTTATGCCATACTTAAATTATTGTTAAACTCTAGCAAAGTGTTCTGTGATTTGGCTGTTCTTGGTGCTATACTGCTTGGCTGTAAGAACTAAAAGTGCTAAAATCTCTACAGTCTTGGTTCAAAGCTTTTTCGCTTGTTCTGATCTTTTAATCAAATCAAATATGAACTTAGGCTCAATATGTTCTTAAAGGAATACCCATAAATCACAGCAGATCCTCACTATTATTCCTTCATTGTTAAATAACATGTGAATACTGCTCTCCACATCTGCAGTTATTTCACATGAGATTCTTAAAGCATTTAAAAATGTGCACAAAATTATCTTTTGCCAAATTTCTAGCATAAGTATTTCTTGATAAAAGAGAAAAGTGTCTGACTGTCAAATTCTCTTCTGAAATTATGTAAGTGAAACTATGACTGTCTTAGTCTTTATAGCCACTATAAATAGGGGAGGGAGAGAAACAATTTGTAACACTACACTGACATTTTCCTCTGAAGAAAATGTTAGTTTCAAATGTTAGGTGCTAATTTGTTTTAGCATAACTGTAACCTTCTCTAGCTTTTTGAATCAACATTTTCAAATGACCACCTCTTAATAAAAGAATAACCTTTAGAAGAGCTCTAACACATCAAAAATACAACACAGAGAGCTAAAAGCTTTACAAAAGATAAACTGTGCCTTACGGAAAATCAACCCCTTATGATGGTTTGAATGAAATCTTGGAATGAAGAGGAGAGGAAATAGGTAGGAAGCAAGAGCAGATTGGATTGCCAGGAGACAGAAACACAGTCCTTGACTGACAGAATCCTATGCATATGGTCAAGGCACAGATGAGTCCTTTTCATTGTTTCAGGACTCCACTTTCATAATGAAGTTCTGCACCATCCACACAAGGGGGAAAAACAGGTAAGAAAAGTGAGCACAAAATAACTGAAGGGAGGACAATCTTCAGGCACGAGGGCAACTCACTCATATCCCACATGAAGCTCCCCATCCAGCAAGGGCACCTGGGTAAGGGTGCTGTGGTACTGGCTCTCATAAGGAGGAGCAAACTACAAAGAAAAGAGAACAATGGGAAGACAATGGTGGTGAGAAGGAATATGTCTGTAGGGCACCTGTAGCTTTGGCACTCTTGGCTGGACTACCAGTCTTTTCCCACCACAGACCTTGGATGTAAAGAAAAATCTCCGCAGGTCTAAGGAAAGCTGAAGGGAAGTAAGCAGATATAGAACCCTTTATAGTCAGGTATTACAATAACATTTATTTGGGGGCTTTTTTAAAAGCAAAATAATTAGTCAGCACCATCTAAGCTGCAGATACACACAGAGAGTGTTCCACCAATGCAGTGTCCTTTCCTCAGGAGTGGCCCTGGAAGTGATGATTTAGTGAACCACAGAATATAAAATGAATTTTTCTACTTATGAGACACGATATTTTTCAGACATCCATAAATGAATATTTCAAGAAGCTAATCCAATCAGCTGTCTGTGATTTTTGTGTGGTTTTGGCCATCACAGCAAAGGAAAAAAAACCTTTTTCTTCTAAGTCCTGTTTAAAATGTGCATCATCAGAGTACAACAAGCATAATTTTTGCACAATTTTACTTACACAGTGCAACATATAGGATGCACAAGGTTCTTTCCTGTGTCAAAATTTCAAGTGACTGGTGCTGAATTAGATCCTTTCTGTCACTTACACTGTCCTTACAGTGAGATAACAAGTGCCCCATCATGCTGGCTGCATGGGTTTGAGTGACCTGTCTATAAACAGTCAGCTGCTTGATCTCTTGCTGTCTGAGCAGCTCTGGAGAGATGAACATTTTTGTTAAACAACACTAAAAAATCTGCAATTCCATTTATTGTGTTTCTATAGCTATAGGTAATAGCTGAGATAGTCTGAGTTAACCACTCCTCCCCTGAAAAGCACAGCCATTGCATCCTCACCTGCTCAAGCCATCTGGAGAGATATTTCTTGGTTACAATCTGCCCATACTTGTAGAGACTAAATGTTCTGAAATCTGGAGATTTTATGCAGATTACTTGATGTCCTGCTTTGCTGGACCATATTTGATGATTTATTACCTTATTTACATAAATGACAACAAATGGTCCCAATTACTAGCACTTGAGAGTGAGGAGATTGCAGCACGTAGCATGCTTTAGGAATGCAGCAACTGTTGTTTCCTTTATTTCTGGCAGATATTTGGGGTGGTATCCAGGTTACCCTGATGGATCCTCCAACCTCCATCATCAGACATTGTTCATCAGGAACATAAAGGGAAAATCTAATACGGTGATCCAACAATAGCAGACAATAGCAGATGGCAATGAAGCAAAGAAATCAAAAATATTAGTTTTTCCAACCAAGAATGAAGTATGCTATTAAGAACCCCAACCTATTTTCTGAATGGAAAACTAAACTGATGCCCATGTCAAGTACAATATATAAATATAAAATCTTCTAAAAAAGGTCAATGGCCATTTTAAGGTAGGTTAGCACAAGATAAAATAAAGAGGACTCTGGATGACCAGCAGTTCTGCCTAGAACCATAAAGGAAATTGGTAAAATGATGTTTTGATGTTTTTGTGGTCCTTTCCCAAGGACCACATTATTTACGATGTTCTACCAAGAAGTGTCCTCTGATCTGAGTGTTCTTGATGCTATATTGGTTTGCTGTAATGACTAAAAGATGTAAAAAACATGGAGTCTTAGTTCAAAGTTGTTTCATTTGTACTAATGCATTAATCAAATAAAGTAAAACTTTGACTTCAATATATTTCTGTTTGATCCCAAAGCGTTAAAATAAGATTGATGTTATAAGGATTGTTACATAAGGAACAGGCAGGCATGTACTTAAAAACACATGCAAAGAGAGACAGAATTAAAATAGGTGAAAAGAAGGAGAGGAAGAACAGTAATTCCCCTCTGCTAAGACCCCCAATGCTCGTAATGGGCAGCAGTCTGCTGTCAGGGAGATTTCAGCCAGTCTGACCTGAATTCCTTCCACTGAAATGCAACCACCACGTCTACCATGTTATTATATGAACCATAAAATAAACAGAATAATTCAGAAGCTATTAAAAATTAATGTTACAAATTCTGAGAGCAAGCCTTCATGATGTCCCTCATTTTAATAGTCCTTAAAATGCCTTTCAGTGAAAGGGTCTGTAGGGGGAAAGACTGGAATAACTCGGATCAAAAAAAAATCATGTTTCTTACCTCAATAAAGACTCCTTGAAGGGGAAAAACAGGATGTGAGCAGCTTCCATATTTAACATTGGAATTAAATGGGTCTTTTAAATCTTTGCTGGACTTTAATGACAAGTTTGAAAATTATTTACTCCCATGACAAAATGAAGTTTTGCAATTAGGAATTCAAATAACTCCCAGATAATGTATAAACCTAAAGAAAACTACTGCCTTCTCCTTTAAACAGAAAAACTCTGCAATGCTAACAGCCATAAAACATGGTGAAAATGGAGGCAGTGACCATAAATGTAGCTTTAAGCTACACTTTTCAGGTCTAAAAATCAGACTTTAATGTATATTTCACAACAATCAATGTCTTCCACTGAGTAAAATAATCCCATTACTAGTCACCTGCCAAGTATGACACACACCTAAATACTTTTGAAGAGCACTATTAATGAAAACAGAAAAAAAAGGAAAAATATTTCTTTGATTAGCAATGTTTTGGACATTTTCAGCCTAAACTTTTCTTTCCAAGCTCTGCACAGTTTTGTACAGCACAAATTAGCCATCTTCTTCCACTAGCAAGGACTACCTCTATTTCAGTCTATTCTGCAGATAATAAGATCACAGCCACCTGTCCCTTAGTACACAACAATTTCATTCCAGTTATTAAAGCCACCTATGTAGGGTTCTACACTCAAAGGTAATTGCACAGGTAATTTTAATTTGGTGGAACCTAACCATATAACAAGAGTCTGGTCCAGATTCAGGATTTAATCCTATCATTTTTAAGTGAACTATGACTTATTTTACAGCAGCTGTTAGAGTCTACATCAGCCTTGGTTCCACCTCTAGCTCAGCCACCAGACTCTGCAGTTAGAGTTGCTTCTTTGGTGGTTATCTCCATTCATTTGATAGAGCATCAAGTTTGAGTGTCCCAAATAAACTACAAAACCTGTCAAAACAGGAAGCCTTGCAGTTTGCAGCCTAATGTCATCCACCAGGCGCACTGGACATGTGAGGGTAAGGGAACCTGGTGGAGACCAAGAGGCAATTTGGGTCAGAGAAAAGAGATTAGGATAAAAAAGGGGGGAAATTCTGTCAGCTACCACATATCTACTACATTAGGCCTATTTTCAAGTAGGTGAGAATATATGATGATAAATTGTTACAGAAATGGGCTGTGGAACACAAGAGACATGTCCATCTACACACTCTCATGATTTCAAGGAGCTGCCCTGAGGATTTCTTTGTGGAGCAGCTTTGACTCCTCTTTCCAAATGCCTGGCAGAGCATTAGGGCAGGGACCCCTGCATCCCTCCTTTCACTCTGGAGGGCAGCCCTGAACAAGCCTCCAGGCCAGAGAAAGTCAGCACAAAATTCACTTAAATCTGTGCTCAGGTGACACACAGATGTGATCCCCTGGAGCCTCTTTGACCACAGCTGTGATTACCATCCATTATTCCCAGAAAGTTTATAATTGGCTAACCCCTTTTTTTTTTTTTTTTTTGGTTACTATGAAGAACACAAAGTCAAATTTCAACAGGGTGCTAATGGAGACATGCAATCTGCAAAGCACAAATCTCAGATTTACTCTGTGAGAGGTTAAAACCACCACACCCTGAGATCTTATCTAAGACACTTTTCTCAATAGCTAATATTATTCACTAATCAAAGTGTGTTATTTTACCAATGATTCATAAGACTCTAGTAAAATCATAAACATACCAGTTAGACTTTGGGTAACTGTGGGGTTTTACTCATTTCTGAAAAATATATACTACTGATGCAGAAAAAAACCACTTTCCTAGCAATACAAGTGATGTAGTGGCAGGCTGGAGTGATGGTGTACTTCAGGGTGATTTGTTCAGCAAAAACAACAGGTGCAGCTGGTGTTTTCCAGCCATAAATCTTCCCTTTTGCAAGCTAATAGTAGGTTGCCAAGCCAGTGTGTACCTCTATAGATTATGTTACATAAAAGGAATTTTTTAAAGGTGCATAATTGCCACAGAAGGTTAATTTCAGATGAATTAAGAATTTAAAGAACAGTTAATTAAACCCTCAAAAAAGTCTTTTATTAATTTGGGGCAGAAATGCCCATTCCATTTACAGAATAGCAATTAGGATAAAGGATAAATCAATATGTTTGCATTTGTCAATTACTGTTATTCACCAAGCAGTATTTGGAAGTCAAAGTGGAATTTGGAAACTTTGATAAAGCATCTTCAATTCCTTCAGTCCTTAATTACAACTCATTAAATTTTCATTAACTTCAAGCTCAGTAAAAAGCAATAGAAATCTTTGATGGTACCAGTGTTGGCAGGACCATGTTAGATGCCAGAGATGTTCTTTGTTTTGTGGAAGTTACTTGTGTTTAGCCAGTTATGTCATTGCTCTATCACAGCAACACATCAAGAAAAGATAAGAAAATGTCCCATGTCTTTGCATTTAAATTCACTCTGCGCACACTTTAAAGCTTTGAAGCAACTTTTAAGATAACATGAACTTGGACTTGGACTCTTAAAGAAAGGGACAGTGAATTGTGACAGATATGTGGAGATTATTCAGGAATGCCTGCACTGCAGAAGTGCAGCCTGCATCTCACCATAGCAGCTGCAAAAGGCTTTGGGACCAGGGCAGCAGTGGTGCAGGAGACCTCGCAAGGAGCTGGGATGCTGGAGGCACGGAGGAGAAGAAAGTAACCTGAATCCCCACCAAAGAGCAGAGCACCAAAATGGAAGTTGTGGGAAATCCTTCCCCTAGGAAAACCTCCTGCTGACCCTGGGGCAGATGCAAGGTCAGACCAAGCTGCTCAGGCTTTGAAAGCCTCCACAGATGAAGCCTGCACAAGCTCCCAGGGCACCCTGTGCCGCTGCTTCCCCCTCCTCAGATGGAAAAGATTTTTGTGGTACCCACTCTGAATCTCCCTCATTCCTGTTTCCGTCTGTTGTCTCCAGCCCCTCACCACACACAAGCAGCAGCTGTCTCCTCACTGTGACCTGAAGGGCTGCAGGGTGCCCCAGGGTGTCTCTGACCCTGTGTGAGCCAGCCCTGCTCCTGCAGCTTCCCCCAGGGCGCTGCTCCAGCCCCAGTGCCCTCTGGTCTATGGTGTGTGCCTGTGCTGGAGGCACCGGGCTGGCATGGCCAGGGGAGCTTTAATGAGCGCTGAACTGGGACAGGGATTCCTCCTCTCAGCCTCCTGGCTGTGTCCATGGGATCTAGGACACTGCTGTCCCTGCATACAGACAAACCACTTTTTCATTTGGACTTTTGACTCCATTATTGATGGAGTCAAATGTCCAAATGAAAAAGTTATGATTATGATTTTTATCATTTCAACTAAAGGTGGCCCAAGAAATAAGCATTTAGCGGAGCAAGTACAATAATCAGCATGAAAGCTGTAGGAGAGATGTATAGAGAGGATGAGCAACTGAGAACTGCCCAGAAAAAGCTCTTTACACAGGGTTTTCAGAGGTATTTCAAGGCTAGAATGTAAATTTAAACATGTAAACAGACAAAGAGGAAATAAATTTTATGCACTAAGGAAAAAGCAAAAATCCTCTCATTAAGAGAACAAACAATTTGGTGTCCATTTGGTGTCTATTTTGGTGTACATTGATTTGAAATTGCTGCTTTCTTTCTTTGGTCCAGCGCCTGATAAAATGGTGTTAGATGAGAGTCTTATGCATAGTCTAATTTAGTGAATCACAGTTTAAAAAAAGAACTTCAATATCTTCTGAGCTACATATAAAAAAACTGTACTTAAACTAATTTTACATGACAGTAAAATTTCTATTTTTTCTAAAATCAGATTTTCCATTGCATATTAGGGTATGTCACAAAGATTTTAAAATGAGACCTTTACTATCAGTCTCCCACTACACAGCTTATCTTGGGTTTAGATACCAGGTGACAACGTTTTGTGTGTTTGTGGCTTTAGCTTTTCAGTGGATGGGGCAGGTTTTTAAGCTGAGGGTGTGATTTGGACGGTTCAAACTTTCTTTTTTTATGCACTTGTTTTTGAATGTGAGACAAAAAATTTTATTCAGAAGAAAATAGGTCCCACTCAGAACTCATAAAATGTGTAATTTTTTGAAAAGGTTAAAATGGAACTCAAACATGTTAACTTAGCTACAGCTTCTGTACTATGTGGAATATTTTTTTCATAGTACCACAAGAGAATCTTTCTTAAAACAGTAGATCTCTACAGAACTTATTCAAGAGCTTTTCTTATTTTGCCAGCAGCATGGAAGCACAAGAGCTTTGAACCCCTGTGTGTTCAGTGGTTAGACTGAGCAAGTTTTACAAATGTTGTGTGGAACTATGTAGTATAAGAAGGTTTCAAAGCACACACATATATACATATATAGTTATATATCTGACATTAGTGAAAATATGTTGAATAGGATTACCATATAATAAAGTTAAAAATTTAAAACTTTAAAGTTAAATAAAAAACAAACCAACAAACCAACAAAACCAACAAAAAGAAACAAAGGAACAAAAGGAAAATAATCAAGAACAAATGGAAACTATTTACTTATTTCTTAATTTAACTACAAGCATGGCATACATTGTCAAATTTCCTACCTTGGAATCAGCCACAACAACCAGATGTGACTTAAAAACTGCATGCAAGATCCAAGGTTGATTAGGGCAGGAAGGAGGAGCATTATAGTCCTCTCACTCAGAGGGCAACATTTGAACAACAGATCAATATGTAAGTATGTTGTTGCCTTTGTAAGTGTCAAGTTTTGCATTACCCATACTTCACAGGGTAATTGCTGACTGCTTAAAAGCAAGATTTACTTTTCTCCTTCCTCCAAGTCAGACCCAGACCTCACACCTGACCTTCAAAGCACACCACGAAACATCAGATGGCCCAAGCCTGTCAGTGTTTAGGAGGCATTTGGACAGTTTGGTGAGTCCTGAATTGGTCAGGCAGTTGAAAGTGGATGATCACTGTAGCTCCCTCCCAACTGAAAACAGTCCACTCTCTTCTATAAAGACACCAGTTTTCTTCCAGACTGTTAAATTCTGCAGTAAATTGAAAATCAAGACTACATGTAAGATATTATAAAAGGTAACAGAAAAATATTATTCTGAACACTGTCACTCATTTATTCCTGTGAAACATGCACATTTACACAAAAATACAGTGAAACAGAATTTGGATATAGTTTGTGGCATCCTATGCAGAATGCTGCACAAAACCTATGAGCCTGTGGGATACCCACTTCTTGTTACTCCACGTGCACCCTCTCCTCTTCCCCCAGGTCAAGAGAAAACACTGATAATAGAAACACTCTGCAAGCTCAGCACCACAGCCTGGCAAGAACACTGCTGCTGTTCCACAGTGAGCTGGCACAGAGGCCACGCTGACAAAGCAGAGCAAGGCTCAGCCCCTGCGAGCTGTGCCCAGGATTATGTTCCCCCACCAAACAGCTGCCTTCAATCACAAAGCCCACACTTCCTTTTTCAGCGTTATTAATCTTCTGAAAAATTTCGTTTTCCTAGTGGCTTGACATAATCCACGTGGCTGCTCAGCAACATCTGACATAGATGGCCATTTAAAGCCTTTTGCACAATAAATACCACGTGGGAAGGTTGGGGAAACAGGTGATGCTCAGTGTGAGCCAAACGAGTCCTGTTTTGACTCCATGCTCTGATAAAAACTGATGACACTGCTCGCGTGGGGGTCTGGTGCAGAATGGGTGAGCCATGACACAGTGTCACTCCTGAAAATACCGTCAGACAGCAGCAAGTAAGAGCTCGTCAACTTCCAGGCAAGGATTTGCAAGCAAGTGAAAGTTACTTGGGCTGGTACAGCAAGAACAGCAAACTTTTTGAGGTGTTCTGAAGGATAGAAGAAGTAAAGGCTCTCATGGAGACAAATCTCTTCCCAGGATTATTTCATTAACAGGGACTCAAAACTTAGAGTTTTGAGTTCTGTTCACTTTGAAGCTGCTTGCTTGATACCTATAATTTCCAGACAATATCATATTTGTCATATTTCCAAAATTCCACAAGTCAAAATGCAATGCATGCACTATACAAAAATTAGAGTAAAAAGAATTTTCATCCAAACTAAATTCAATGCTTTTTGTTTACTAAGAGACTGAAGCTTCCTAAAAGATCACACCAAATAAAACTGGAAGAATTTTTCCTACAGCAGACAAACAAAACACAAAGGAGAGCAAGGAAGCAGAAGTAATATGAAACATTTTAAATCATGAAGAAAACATGAACTGTAAGTTAGCTGCAAGTGTTAAAACTACAGTAGGCTGTCAAAGAGCACAAATAACTTATTTTCCCTCATGGGCACATATTAAAAAATAAAATTTCCAGACACACAAAAGCAAGTGTAATATTGTATATATGGACTGAAATTTGCCATAACAAGTACTGAGGTTTTACTTGGTGCAATCAGCTCAAATTGGTGGTCTGCCACATCTCCTGATCTTTCACAAGGTTTCTTTTAAAAAATCAGGACATCACCTGCTATTTCTCATGAAATCCTATGAAGTGCACAGAAATCTAAGATAATGACAAAGAAGCCCTAAATCAGTTAAAGGTGCCTGGATGACCCATTATCTTCTTCAGAAGTTTCGCACAATGGCTGTATATTAAAAAAAATTGCAGCTTACCTGTAGTCCAAGATGAAACCAAATTCTCATCTTATGGCTGAAGTCAAATAAAGGCTTTCTCCCAGTCTCCAGAGCCTTTGAAGGGCCTTACAGAGTATGTTGGGAGAGGTCACCCCGAGAGCTGTGTGCTCATGGCTCCCAGCCTGGGACACGCGCCTCCACCACGCTCAGGCACGCTGTGTGCAGTGACAAATCTCTGCTTTCCTGTCACTGAGTGAGGGGCTGCCACACTTCTGCAGTATGTTTGGCTGTTTTCTAAGAAATTAGGATGAAAATTCATACAAGTCAAGACACCGTAAGTTTGCAAAATCTTGGTTTTCTGAACCAACCAAAGAGGAACCAAAACACAACCAAGAAGACAGATGCAGGAATTCTGCTCCCTACGCAGTGCTTCATGCTGGGCAGATTTTGGAAGGTGCCAAGAAAACAGTTAGTCACAGGCTACAGTGCCCCATGAGGTGCTGAGACAATCTCAGCAACCCTTCACATGGCTGCTAGCATGAGCTGAGACTTCTAAGGCTTCTGATTTACACAGTTAGGAGATGCTGAGCACCATCTGACACAGAGCCCACATCAGAACCTTCTGATTTATTCCCACTAGGGTTGACTCAGGTCAGTCTTTAAATATATCAACTTCAAATCCAGCTTAAATCACAGGCAAAAAATACCTCATGTTTTGTCTACCAAAAATACTGGTATCTGATTTTAAGGACTCACAAATCAAATTAAGAGCTGCTTGTTGTAAAATGACATTAGGAATCCAAAATACAAATCCTATAAAGGATTGTTTTAAGAAAAATTGAACAGAAAACATTTATTATCAAAGTAAAATATAACTTTCAGCTTCCTTATTTTCCCCTCTCTTAATCTTTTTGGAAGCCAGCAGCTCTTACCAATACTGTTTCTTGCTGAGGTGTTACAGAAGTCACATCATGGAGCAAAACCTGCTTACATTACCCACACTCAAACATTGTAATAGCACAGGTACATCACCAAGGGGTTTGCCTTATTCTGTGGTTTGTTCTGCAGATAAAAAACACTTTTTACATGCTGCTTTGGAATCAGACTGGCGATAAGGAGAAAATTTGGTTCTGGTCTGCAGCCTCTGTGACAAAGTCAGTTAAAAAAAACAGGACGAGGGTAGGTCAGAACAGCATCAGCTCCTCTGAGCACATGCAGCTGCTCTTAGAGTACACAAATCACAAAGAATCAAAGCAGTAAAGTATAATCTGGCCAGTGTGATGCTGTAAAACACCTTTCTGCAGACACCAAGCCCCTTCCTATTGTAACAGAGCGATGCCAACTGAAGGACTAAGTTAAATAAGTTAAACAAGATCTTCTAAATGTGGGCACCACTGTCCCTGAGTTTGCTTGATCTCAGTCTCCCATTAATAGCCAGGCTTCTCCTAGCCTCATTTTAATCTCCTTCCTCTGTTTCACTTGACAGAGACTGGAGAGAGTCACAGACACTCACAGATCCAGCCCAATAGCCCTGCAGATCCTCAGATAAGAAAAAGCTGCCTCCCCTCCGAAGAGGATTGTTTAATTAACCCTTTCCTTGTGCCACCTGCCCCGAGGCTCATGGACTCTGTCACAGACACTCAGGGTAGATTTAAAAGGTTGCTTATCCCTCAACTCCCAGTGACCTCAAAGGAATCTGCAAATACTTATTGTTTCTGACAGGCCATGTATTCAGATTGATAAACACAGCCCTGTCAGATGACAAAAGAAGTTCTATTTTCATTTCAGTTGAAAAGAATGAAAAGCATTCAGCATTTCTTGGTGCCAATTTTAGGCACTTAAATTCTGAATTTCAGCCGAAACACTCATTAAGGTGATCTATGCCACCTTATCTTTTCCACCCAGACAGGTCCTTTGGTATCTGTCTTTAGATCTTTACCTCTTTAACAATTGTTTGTATTCAAACTAATCTTGTATTCAGTATCTCCCCTCCATCAGATGACTTACAGAGTCTAGTTTTGTCCTACCTGTATAAGAGACAGTTTGTCAAATACAAGCATCACTTTTATATAATCTGTGATGAAGGAATGACTGCAGACACATGGGAAAGAATGTTTCATCTGAAAAATAAATAATGTTTAACTGCATTGATCAACCTAAAATAGAAAAAGTAAACTCTGTTTTTACAAAAACCACCTTTCTATTTCAATGTCATGAACAAATGATTTTTTTTTCCAATGTGAAATAATTTTCTTTAAATAAGGGGCTGAAGATATGCTTAATCAAAGTACTTGCCAGAATGAGAGTGGCATTCACAGTGTGACTGCTTCAGTAGACTTATGCACAATAGGATAAATTCAGCTGAAGTCTATGTGAAAATATTAAACACAACAATTCAGAATATGACTATTAAATTTATTTCGAGTCTGAGTACCACTGCAGAATTCATCCCACTGCACTGACATTATCTAAAATCTGTGTGATGTTCTGCAGTTGCAGTATGGTATCCCAAAGTCATCTCAGAGGTACAAGAAAATAAAAAGTTAGGCAGTAGAGAAGGACGTTTCCTTTCTCTCTATCAGGATGTTAATGGAGTGTGAACTATATCAAATGAGAACAAGGAAGAACATTTGCTGCAAATTTTACTCAACAGCAGTTCAAGCTATCATACATCAGGAAATGAAAATAAGAGGTGAAGAGTACATATTTTATTATTTCAACAAGCTATTCTACTAATGGAATAAAAACCTTTCCACATAAAAAGACATTAGACTATGCTGACCATACACTTTCTCTCTCTGAAGGAATGACTGTGATACAGAGTTGTGTCTACTTCAGTACCTACAAAATGAATTGTCAGTTGAAAACAACTAATATTCTTCTACTATATTTCACAGACTTGTTTTACAGCTTCTATTTTATGACTCACAGGTTAAAACCAAGTTCCTGCTGTATGTGAGAATTTTTTTTTTCTATGACCTTGAACACTACAAAAGTTATGAGACATTTTTTGTCAAACTTTCATAACATCTGCAGCTACAATATATGCCTGTCCTACCTTTCAGGAATACAGATTGATGCAATTGATCTGCTTATCATATCAGTTTTAAGGCAGCAAAGAAAATAGTCTTCAGAAAGAAAAAATAAAGGTAATAATAAGGAACGGGTGTTCAGATCTATCAACTCACAATGCAACATGTGTTATGTGCATGGGCTTTGGGCTAAGATTCACATGATCTTAAGATCCTTGTTCAAAAGGCTGATGGAAATATTTCTGGATAACATGCAGTTGCTGAAATTTTTAAGTAAAGTAAAACTCTTACAGCTGTATAAATATTATGAAAGTATATATGTTACTCATATTTTTTTTTCTTATACAGACTTTCAGACCACCAGAGGACTCTGAGTTCCTTCAGCTCTAGAGTCAGACCAGCAGCATTTTACTCAGGGATGCAAATTCAAGCAGAAATAACTCTTGACTAAGGGTTCTACTACTAAATAGTTTTTGCACCTCCATTCATGACAAATATGAATTAGATTGTATGCAGACATGTTATGTAAAGCTCAGATTAGGGACTACCTCTGTGGGGGAGCCCTACTCTTTTCATCAAAGTCTTATGAGCACTTTGGTGTTGATAAGGATGGCTGAATGTTATTCCTATTGCTCCCATACAGTGTCCCTCCTTTTTCTAATGGATATAGTGCCTTTAGCAACTTCTCTTCTTCTCGTTCCCTTTGGCTTCTCTTTTTTCTGTCTCTCTGTGCTTTCCCACAAGGACTAAATTTTCCTGTGTTTTTCAAAGTAACCTGAACCTGGTATTTTCTACTGCCACTTGTTTCTCCCTCTGATCCCCCTCCCCTTTGAACAATGCATTCCCTCTTCCTTTGACAAGCCCAGGCCTTCCTGTCCACCTTTAGTAGTTGCTTTTCAACACAATACTGAAGAAAATGCCTGGCTCCACGCACAGAGTCCATCCTCATTTTACTTGTTAAAGAGAGGAATTACACAAGAACACGGAAATTAGCTAAAAGAAGGCCTGAGTGATGAAACACTAAAATATGTGCTTGTGCCAGGCCACTTCATGAAGATATAAGAAAGGCATGATTAAAAGCACAGCAATTAAACAAAAATAAAACCAACCCCCAAACCCAAAAGCAGTCTAAGAGGTCTCCCTAGTTCTCCTTCTCCAAAAGGCAGTATGAGGAAGAGAGCAAAGAAGGCTATCATGACATGAAAAACATTCTTCTAAAGACAAACTATGCCCTAAAAGGAAAACAGAACTCATGAATGGGAAAGGAAAAGATTATATGAGTCTCAGCAGTCCAATATAGGAAGTAAAGCAAAATCTTTATACTTAATGGACATTTTAAAAGTATTAAAGTATTATGAAACAGAAATGAGAAACAACAGAAAGCTTCACTGTATATAATGTTGCAAAGTAGTAAAAGCCATTGCATCAAAAAAACAAAAAAAAAATTCCAAGCCATTTAGACTTAAAAAAAAATTAGCAAAAATAATTTGCAGTCTGTTCCTGAAGCAACAAAGCAATATTAAGACACAAAGGACATGAACTAAAACCTGATGCACTGAACAAAGGAGCAAATACTGAAAGCAAGCATTTAATAACCTCTCCTAATCAGGCTTTAAGAGCTCTAGCATTTTGTGAAATCTTTGAAATATACACTGACCTACTTAGGGTGGTCAGAACCAATCAAAAAAAAAAAAAAAGCAAAAAAAAGCCTGAAGTCTAGGAGCTGCTCAGTAAAGCCAGTGATTCCTCCTCCATTTCGTGCGGCGATAACTTTGAGAAGTACCGCTTTTCCCCACAAACACTATCTCACTGCAACACTACTAATAATCATTTGAGTTCTGAATTAATCTTAAATATCCTGTTTCTGCCAGAAATGTAATCTCCTTCAGGCCAGAGAGTGCTGTGCTGCTGCAAGCTTACATCAGCACTGGGCAGCTCAGGGCTCACGTCAGTCTGTCCCGCCACCTCTCCCTAGAACAGAAGCCAAAGGGGGCAGCTGCTGGAGCTGGGGAGGTGCCAGCAGGCAAACTGGGCACCCCCAAAATCTGAAGGCAGTCCACACACCTCCAAAGGTCAGTCCATCCTGGCCTGAGCTATCAGACAGGCAAGAAGCCAACTCACAGATTCAAGGTGTGGGCTCATTTGCCTCTCATGCCGTCCTGGGCGCCGCTCCCCGGTGACACCGTCCTGTCCTGTCCCTGCAGTGCCCAGCCCAGCAGTCAGACCTGGCGCTCTGGCCCGCTGCAGACCAGCGTAACACAGGGATTGTGGCACATGCAGACAACTCACAAAAGCAGCAAAGTCAATTTTGAGCTCCACTGATTTCTATATTTTGCCTTTAGGTCAAGCCTGTGTCTCTAAAAATAAGTTTCTAACCTCAACCAGGTGAATGTTTCTATCAGAGGCGCTGAAAAGAGCACCAAATGTGTGTTACCTCAAATCCTGATGGAAATGAACCCTAAGCCTTTCCAGCAATGTCAAAGAGGAATTTTAGAGGGCAACTGAAGGAATAAATATCCTAAAATCCTTCAGGACAGAAACCCACTGGGGATTCTGAAATTAAATAGAAACACAGAGAAATGACTATGATCCACCATCTTCTGCAGGCAGAAATGAAGATGCTTTCAAACACCTCCAAAACTAATATAGTGAAAGAAGTAGTTATCAGAGTAAATATCTGGCCTTTCAAAACAATTCCATAATATCTTGGAGTCAATGAAAATTACTACAGCTCTAACAAGAAAGCAAACACTCCTGCCATCTTTCTGAGTAAATGATAGCAAAACAGTGGATTGCAAAGGATAAAATTACCTACTGGGTGTTTTAACAGGAAGACACAACTGCAGGGCTCACCTCTGTGGCTTCAGCAGGAGGGGACAGGAGCTGGCCCTGCTGAGCTGGATGCCTACAGATGCATGGGCTGCTGCTCTGCAGAGAAGGCAAAATTAAAACACAGAAAATCAAATGTGCTGGACTCTTAGCTTGTTATTGCAATAAGAATCCAACATTTTGATTATCCATGTGGAAAAAAACCCTCCAAACATGGCCTGGCTAATTTGAGGCCCATATCTCATTTGACTCACACCACAGTAAACCACAGCTTATCCTCTACAAATATATCTTAAGCATCTTTTAAATAATGGGCTGTCTTTACTGCAGCACCATTAGAATCTGGAGTACAGGTTCCATCCACCTGACGGTATGATGCCTGTCTAGATCTCACCATACGCAACAGCACATAGACTGCTGGATTCATAGCAACACATTTAATTTAGTCTGTCATTTAATTTTGCTTTATACTGAGAAATTTCAGGCACCAGACACCAATATCCTAAATAGGCATTGAATATTTTTGGATCATGAGCTCTGGAAGGTGGGACAGTCACTTAGCACGTGTCTGCACAGGCAGTGCCTGGCTCCCAGGTTGATCCCACACAGGCTCCAGCACAAGGCAGACTGGGGCAGTAGGGTTTGGTTTACGCTCAGTGCTAGGAAAACTGAGGTAGGGAACAAGCAAAGGAAGAAGGGAAATTCCCAAGCCAGCTGTTTCTCCATTCCCAAAGAGCTCTTGTGGCCTTGCACTGAAGCAGCAGGAGGCTCTACCAGCCCTGGCAAGCTCCTAGAAGGGACCCCTGAATAAAGCAGTCAAGGACACTTCTATTGTAACATCATTAAAATCCCTGGGCTGTGGTATGGGTTGTTTCTATATATGGGCACAGAATGCAATAAAGAAGAACATTAATTAACTATTTGACATGTGGGTGATTGTGCTGCTGAGAGAACACGCTTTAAAGCTTTCCTACAACAATCTGCTAACGTCCTAGAGCAAGTTCTACCCAGGCACTTCCTCTCTTGAACCTGAAACCATCTTCAGGACCTGCTGTAGGGTTAGTAACAATGTGTGTTTTCACATGGTGGTGAAGTTCCAGCCAAGACCAGGGTGGGTTTTATCTTGCTCTGAATGCTGAAGGTTGGCTATTTGTTCCAGAGATGCTATCCTTTGTATTTGACTGTAAATTATGGGGAAAGGATCAGGAGAGTGGAACTGACAAGATTTACAGGTCAGTATCTGTATGAAAGCAGATCCTTAGCCCTGCCCACAGCTTGAGCCATTACCTACTTTTTAAATATGAGATTGGTATGAGTACCCTATAACTGAAAATGGTTTTGCACACATTTACTGAGTTCTCATTTAATATGTCTTTCAATGGTTGAATAGGCAAGATGTCATGTTGCACATAAAAATAATAAAATCACTTATGTGTAATGTTTTTCAGCCACTAAAAAATATTCTTCCTGGTTCTGCCTAATGTTTCTCCAATTTTCTCCCCTTTTCAAATTCCTGGGAGCAAAATCAGTAAAAATTTGTGTAATAACAACCTGATCTTGTGAGACACAGAGCTTCACAGTATAAGATAAAACCTACCAGTGTAAGCTTATTTAAGTTCATCTGGAAATGAAAGCACCAGGAGAATAAAAAACCCTAAATCTTTTTCACCCCTAGCCAAATATTTAGCTTTTCTAACTTAAAACAAACATTAGTCCAGTAGATTTAAGCAAAGTATCAATAAAATAAGGCAGCTACCTTATGACTGAGGGGTGTGTTCTGATAGCAACTCTCCAGCTCCTTATGCAGGTTCAGTTAGATTATTTGCATTTTAACAAATGGTTTGGAGCCTCTAAATGAAGATGATAAAAAGGTCTATGTGGAACTACTTTGATATGATTTATTTAATTCAACCTAGGTTTTTTTTTTCAGTTGCAGGGACAGCACAACTTTTTGAGGCAGTCATGGTCTCCCTCTCACGGTATAAATGAAATTTATGAATTTACTACAGATGATGGGGCAAGAGAGAATCCCTGGGAAAAGGCAGTGACTGGGAGTAAACAGCTGCTGCCAGAACACATAATCCTGGCTCAGTGCAGCTGCTGCCTGGGCAGGGCTGTGCTGGCAGCCCGTGCCCAGCGTGGGAGCCCAGCCCAGGCACCAGAGGCTGGGGCAGCCCCAAGCCCCATTCCTGGCTCTGCTGCCAAGCTGCTGTGTCAGCTCAGGCACTCGGAATTACAGGGCTCTCCACTGGAAAAGGAGTGCACAGACATTGCTCAAATACCTATCAAAGCAAGCAGAGGTTTGGCTTGGTTTATAATTAGCAGCTCTTTGAAGCATTTCTGAAATCTGGAATGTGGAAAATGAGACCAGTGGCCTAAATCTCGCAACTTCAGTTGCCAAAACCATATAAACACACATATGTATCTCTTGTGCTATTTATCTCATTTGCTGCCATGCACACATACATTTATAAAGTACACTTTGTACACATACACACAGATCTTGTCAAAGGCAACTCAGTCTCTGACTAACTTATTTACAGCCACAACTCAAACAGAATTAACTGAGTAAAGTCACATTTAAAAAATGCAATGTGCATGTTTTGCACATTGGGAGGGATATTCTAACACAACTGTCTTGTCTTGGTCACTCTTCTCTACATTCAATTAGCAAATATTTTTTTTTTACAGGAATATTCTGTAAAGCAAATTCAAATATTTTTCTCATTGACTTGGATAAATATGGAAAAATATAAAGCACTGAAGAAGGCGAAATGATATACAATAACTGCTGAGATTTTACATCAGACAGGAAATGTAAATAAGGAAAGATGGCATAATTGTTAGATCACAGCTGCCAATAATTCACAAATATTAACAGTTCAAAATAGAATAACATTTGGTAGAAACTAATTTTTTGGGTCTATAGTGACCCCTTTTAAGATACTGCAAAGAGTTCTCCAAGGAAAACTTCATAACTCTCAGCAGAATCTCTACTGCCTTCTAGTATTTCTGTCAGAATTTTTATTAATCATGATAATATTCATAATACACAGATTACTATTTTTAACTCTCAATATTCCATGTAGTTTGGCTTTGTCCAATCATTAAGTTTCTCCAGCTCTAGTAATTTTTTCTTGTCCCAACATCATAAAATGCTTGCTTTCTTGGAATGTTAAATCATGTTTATTATGAATTACATCCCAGACATTTGTTTCCCTGCTTGCTGGTCTTTATTTAAGTGACCGTTTACAGACAAGCAGACATGACATGCCAATTCAGCACATTTTCCAGTAATTTTCATTTGTTTTAATTTTTTTAAAAAAATCATATTCCTTTTTTCTTTTTTTGTGCCATGTTCCTATATTTGAAATGTGTTGAATTAGGCACAACAATTGCAAGTGGCCCATAAAATTACTGAGATAAGAGTAAATAGCTTTGCAGCTAGAGTTACTTCTTTCATTAGGAGACCAAACAAAGAAATTAATTCACATTAAGCTTTCAAGAAAGAAGAGAGATGGGAATTGCAACATCCACCTTCTGTCTCAGCAGAAGTGAGCCAGGCAGAAACAAACCTGACAGTAGGAAAAAACCACAGGTAAAAAAGGATGAGAACATACACACAGAACAACTCTGTGTGCTCATTGTCCTGTCCCAGAGTAACAAACTAGAGAGATACAAATTTCTCTTACTATTGTAGTGGTGTTGAGATATTTTTTATTTCTTTGAAGAAAAACTCCTGATTTTAAGTCCCAGACAGGAAAGAACCACTAAACCAAGCACTTTGAAAGGCTGCTGCTGACAGCAGCTCCGTCTTAGGAAGAATTTGGCACCTTTAGTTCTCCAGACTACTTCACATTTTCATTTGACTTATCGAGGTCATCTTAACACCACTCAGTTTTGTAGGTACTTGATCTTGTCATCAAGGCAGTGTATCACAAAGTGAAATCTGTGCAGACCCTTCTAGGGTTGCTGCTCTCTTGCACTGCAAGTCATTGTAGCTAATAGTCCAGGAAATCTCCCTTCCATCCTCTGGTACTTGTCCATCAGCATCCACGTATTTGAAGTGCAATTATTAATGGTATTTTAATGTAAAGGTCATATTATTAATTTTTTTCTTTTTGGTTGTGGAAAAACCAAGATAGGAATCTCAGACTCTCAGTCAGTCAATTTTTATAACATCCATAGTAAGTATATTGCAGTCTCACTAATTGCAGGATCATTTATTCTGAAAATATGAATAAGCACAGTATTCTAGGGATAAATGTATTTTTCTGACAAATATTAAAGTAGAAAGAAAGCAGAATAGCATTCTTTAAATATTACACGACCACTATAATTTGTATAGCAATATACAGTCGTGTTTATGGTTTTATATGGATCTTCTCCTGGCTAATGTGCACGCTTAATGCTGACTAACATTATATAAAAGTTCTTTGATTTAACATTCATAAAACAAAGCCAAGACAAATTAAAACTCAAAAATAAGAAAGGTTTTACCAGTATTTCTGCTATTAGTTCATATGATTTCCAATATGGGAATTGACCCTTTTTTACCTATCTTACATAGGGTCAGTTATAGCACTGATACTTAAATTCAGTACTAGGAAGGAGACAGATTGAACCTGTCAACAATATCAATACCACCTTATTTCACATTCTATAAATGGAAAGACAGAGAAATTATTTAATTCACTAACCCATACACAACAACAATGATGGAATGAACCAGAAGATTGTTTCCCTAGAAAGTAATTTTCACCAAACCAAAAGCTCGAACAATTTGGTTGCTTATAGTAAACCCTTCACCAGTTACTTTGAGGCAGCATTGCCACAAATTGGCTCATTTCTAAGTTCAGCCACCAGAATTCAACAGAATGAGCAACAAGATCCTGCCCCTAAAAATTGAGCTTTATGTTTCTTGAGACTCTGCACCACCACACTTCTGGTACATTAATGCAGATGGGAAGCATTGCTTCACTCTCCGTTGAATTACTGGCACATTTCTCAGAAAAATGCACCCTTGGTGGGCAATGGGACATGGCCTCTAAGTGCCCTACAACTCAGTGTTCAAGGGGGGAGAAGTTCTTTAAACCAACAAACAAATGTATATTCTTGCACAGCAATCATACACTCCTAAAAACCACATCATGTTCTAACAAAAAATAGATTAAAAAAATTTATGGTAACAGCGTTTTTTGCTCTTTGCATTGCCCATTTTGAAAATTTCTCCATGGTAACTTGCTCCTCTTCTCTCGGTCAATATGATACATCCTGTTTCAATTCAGCAGATGTTTCCTCTTATTCTTTTCTCTAAGATTCATTATTTATTCTACATTAATATGTACTGCATTGCATCTGCCATCTGCTAACCTAGGCACATAAAATATCAAAATCCTTTTATACTCATCTGCAAGGTCCCTCAAAACTTAGTGCTTCTCCTAACTGAGCCCATCCAGATTTTAGAGATAAATCCTGGAAGCTGCCCAGGCTGGGAGGCCCTGTGCCTACAAGCAATCAAATTAGCCCCAAGGACAACTCATCATTTCCAAGGGTTCCAAACCTGCCCACTAAGAACAGCATCAGTCTCGTGCTCACCTTCATTATTTCTCAGACAAAATGAAATGGAGCAGCACAGCTGTGAGAAACACTCATATGTGTCAGAACCACCAATACAATAGGAATACGAATAGCATTAATGTCTGGATGGATAGTGTACATGAGCATTTCTAGCTTATTTTAAAAACCTCTCACATCGTCTCTTGTCTGGGTTATATAGGCTGGAGTGAGAACCTGACATGAGATAAAGGAATGGACTTGTACCCTGATAATCATTTAAATTTAAAATATAGAAGCAGTCCTGGCAACAGAGAATGACACAGAAAGACTCTTCCACTGATTTCTAAACACCTTAATCACTGAATTCCTAAAGCACTTAATTTAGAGTAGGGTTGAAATTCTCTCTGGAAAAGAAAACGTTTTACCAAAATCTCACTTCCAGTGGAAGCACTCTAATCATTGTGTTTGTAAAGTGACATTAAAGATAAACCACCCTCCTCTGCATTCCCCTGTTAGATAGCAAAACCTAGACATAAATGGTAGATGATCATCTCATCAACACCTATTCTGATTTCTGGCTTCCCCCCTGCAGGCTTCCCTGCATTTCAACGCTGCATCTGCCATTTGCACCCAGAACATCTGGATACCAATCTGAGGTGACTCCTGTCGTGATTATTCATTTTTCTGGACTTTCAGGGGAGGGAAGTGGGATGGGTGGCCAATACTGACGACACCTCCATGTTGTGTTTGTTCCAAATGTTAGCTAGGAAGACAACTACAGAGAGAGAGGGCTTCCAGAAACCTTGCACTCACTTTTCACCTCATCAAGTTCATTAATGAGCTTCCCCTGTAGCTTGTCATCTCATAAAATCTAACTGAATGCAGGAATTCCTTCAAGGCTGAGCAGTACTTTCTTCTTAGGAAAGACAACCCCACAACTACCAGCTACTTCTTGCCAGACCTTCAGAGCACCTCTGGTCATTGTGTGGCACTAAACAGCAGCATGCTCCAAAGCTCTGTGAAATCAAGCATAACAAGAAAGAGGCAATCACTTCCTGCTATATAACTAGAGCCACTTAATGCTTCTCCCAAGAGCACCAAGTGAGAGAGAGTAGTCAGTGAGTTCATTGGATGAAAAGTACCATGCTACTCATTGAAAAGGTTCTACTTTCCTACCATCCCAGTGTCAGCAGGACCACAAATTGGAGGGAAACTGCAGCCTTTGAGTAGACCAGGGAGCTCTCATCACTCTCAGTTCCTCAGGTACAAACTCCACTTTTGGCTGGAACCACAACTGTGTAATACTTAGTAAAAGAAAAACTACACTGAATTGTTTCTCCATAGCAATCAGAGGCAATAGGTCAATAATCCTCAAAAATTCTGGAAAAACATTGTGTTTGGACTTAGTGCAAAAAAAACCCAATTGTGCATTGGGTCAAAGGGTAAGGAATCAGAGCAAGTTCCAAATCTTACCCTTCTACTTTCATGAGACTGTTATGTACATGGTCAAGCACAACACAGATTTACAACACAAAGAAAAAAGAAATGGCACTAAATAAATCTTAGTATAAGAGGGGAAGTTTTGATATTAAAGGCCAGAACTGTTTTAAATGGGGAAATATATCTTTTCATGTGAGACAAGATTTATCTCCTAAGCAATCAGGCATAAAAACCTGAATAAAGACATGTAACAGACAGGTATGACAGTCTGCAGAACTTTCTGTCATCAACCACAGCACTTTGTCTTTTTCCAAACAGAACCCAGGGGAAAGTCACCTCTCTATCAACATTCCAGAGTAATCTATTAAACAATAAGATGAAGACAAGCCCCCATATTTCTTTTCTTCATTTTCACTGAATGCTCCATCTTAGCTGAAGATGCCTTGGATGAAATAGAAGTTTGAAGTTTGTCCTATAAAATACATCTTAGCCACAGGCCACAAAGAATGACTGATTAAATTAGTACTTAATTCCATGGCATTCTATAGACCTGTGCACATATTCAGAAAATGAGCATAGTGTAGAAAAAATTTGCTTCTCATTACATAATATTGTAATTTTCTAAAAATTAAGTCTCTAGAGAAATGAAACATTACCTTCTTTTTGCTCCACTAGATGAAAATGAAACCTTCAATTTTACCTGAATTAGTGTATCTACAATTTTGCACCATGCAGGTAAAAGTAATCATCAAAACTAAATAAAGACATGACATGTTTGTCCCAAGAAAGAAGCCATCCAATAATCTTCTGCTGCCATCCACTTGCCCCCATGCTGTCATCCTTGCCTGTGTTGCTGGTTGTGCTCATTGCCCAGAATCAAAGTAACCTTGCAGGGAGAAAAAAAGGGGTCTGTGCAGGATTGTCTCTCTCATCATCCAAGAGTGTTTACTTACAGCTGTCTGGTCCAAAACAACTATTCTTTCATCAGAGATGCCAACAGGTTTTAGCATACCTACCCACCCGATGTTTTATCTCAGCAGACATCTTCCTGGCACATGACCCTCATTCCTCTTCTTGCCAAAAGCAATCCCCCACCCACCCCACCCTGAGCACTCACATTTACAGACACTCATGATTTATGTTAGAGGTAGAACACCTGAGTAGAAAATGAAACATTTATAGACTACTTCTGAAAAACTTCAGATAGAAGCAAAAATACCTCCACCTCTCAGCATAGCAAACAACCACCAGCACCTGTTCCAAGAATTAGAACCAAACTCGTTTTGTTTTTTAATACATAGTTCAAATACAGTTTCTACAGCTCAAGAAAGATAGATGTTTTGGCAATACAAAGAATTTTGAGGGAAGCTTCATAGAAGCTGGAAGACAACTACACAGAGAGTAGTTGTTTGTTGACATGGAAAGTACAGAGAAAATTACTCACATATCACCTACAACCTGCACTTTATCCATGGAGCACAGGTTTCCCAGAGGCTCTTTAATCTGTCATCCAAAATACAGAAACAGAAATAAAGTTTTCTAGAGGTCCTAATAGGGCTTGAAATATCTGATTTAAATGGTCAAATAATTTCCAAATAAATAAAAAACGGACAGAAACATTGCAGAGGGAGAAATGGTGGCTTTGCGGCACAAAATAAACGAAGGCACAGCAGCTGGTAGGTGTACACAAGAGACAGAGGGAGATTGAAGTATAAGATATGGTAGAGAATTCTACACAGAGTAGGAGAGTGACTTTTCCAGACACTTCAAAGACCAGAAGAGATTCTCCTCCAGTTTGGAAGAGCCTGAATGTATGACTCAGTTAAAGCCTGGCTTCTGCCCCATGCAACCTTTAGCGATAGAGTCGATGCTGCCACGCCACAGGGCTGGCGAGCTGCAAGGGAAGCCCAGTGCTCAGCCTGCACTGCTCTTCCCAGGCTGGAAAGCAAAGCCAGAGGCACACACAAGTTCTGCTTCAACCTCTGTCATCACAAAAAGGGAGGCAATTGCAAAATGATACAAGTTTAGAACCCTAAAATGAGGAAGTACCCCACAGTCACAGCGCACCTGCCGAGGGATTGATCTGATCATCAGATGAATCTGGAGGGGAACCCCTCCAATGGGATGGGCAGAACAGTACCACCAGTGGCTGTGGAACAGCAATGGTTCAGCACTGTCCAGAGACAACCCCTTGTTAATCAGAAAAAAATATTTTCTTCCTCCTGAAAGAGGCAATTGCTATCTTTTGCTTTAGAACAGGCATGATAGGATATTAGACAAGTGAAAGCAAAGCTAATGTAGTTGCAGAACCCATTGTATGGGTTTATTTCTATGCCAAAAAACATAAAAGAAGGTTGCTAAAGCAATTATCTCTGCTGAGCTCTTGGGTAATTTTACACCTCTGCTTTGCCTCTTGCACATTGCCTGCTGCAGGCTAGGTTAGGCTGGTGTTTGTACTACTGAATGCAACACAGGACCATAAGACAGGCACATAGGGAACCTGAACCAATTTTGCCATGGGACACTTAACTTCAATATTCCTTGAATTGTTATGATTTTTAACAACATAACCTTAAAGTTCCATTAGTACAATTTCCTGCTTTGAAATATGTAGTCATTTTACACAACTTAATATGTCTTCTTGTAAACATCATAATTTTTATCATTCCTCAGGCAACCCATCCCTCCCAGCCTTCCAGCATCAACATCTAACAATGTGCCCTGTATTTGACAGGCTGCTTTGTTACTTATTCAGATTTATTATTTCATGAGGATTTAGCCCCAAGGCACCATCTCAGCCACATATCCATTTACTTATGGTCTACAAGAACTTGTAAGGCCTTGCCTGGCATGCAAGGGAACACAGCAATTGTTTCACGTACGTTCAGTGCTTGAAAGAAGAACTCACCCATTTCTTTAATTTCTTTAGACTGATCCACAACTTGCACCAAACATTTCAGATGGGCTGAGACTAGAGTTGTTATAATTAATGTCATAAATTTTAAAGGCTTGTATCATACTTATGATCATAGATTGTAATCTACAATTAGAGTTGCACATGATAAAAAAGTGAATTTCTAATAGATGTTTCCTTCTGTGTTAGACATTGCAAAAACAACACCTGGGCATCACAAACTTGCATTTACAAATGTACCTGGGTTTTTTTCAGACGCTTTACTGAAATGTAAATAAATAAGATCTTTTTTTCTTTATCATCTTATTCTGATTTGGAAACTTACATCTCTCACCTTGAGTAGAACAGATCCACTATTATACACATGAATGCAGATTAGGGCCATAAGACAAGTGAGTTTTTATGTTTATACATAATTTTCAGGGTAAAAAAGAAAGAATGAAAGAGCTGGGAACAACCCAGCCATGACATACCTGCAACTGGAAGAGTACTGGGTAAAAAAAATTTAGAATTTTATCGCCAAAGCTCTCACCACCACATTAACATCCTTCTAGTCTAAAAACCTGCTTTTTACATTGTCATGATTCATCAGAAGAAATAGGCAATTGTGTAGGAGATGGGGTAGCAAGGACACAGTTGTGACTCTACAGATCCATAAGAGTTTAATACATTTTCTCACATGCTTGCTGTCACCAGCTCACAGACATTGCCATGTCCTGCCATGAGGAAGCAGAGCAGTTCTAGATGTGTACCTTAGCTCATCACATTGGTACCCTGTCAGAAAAGGCCCAGCATGCTACACAGAACCATTAATAGTAGCTTTTGTCCAGCTAGACTGAGTACAGAACTAAGTACAGAAGTTACTCTGGAGTAAGTTCAAGTTTACAGTACAGTATGTGTGTGTGTATATAAATATATATCTATATATATATATGTCCATTTATATGGTGCCTTTTTCAAAGCACACTTCACAGAGTAGTAATATCTATTCATTTTTATAAATCATTGGGTTTGAATGCAATGACATGCAAACAGGACAAGAGAAGGGTATTTTTTTATGGAAAAACATGTACTTTTGGAAACATTGCCCTTTTGGGTGTAACATTTTTCATAAACAACAAACAGAGACTGTTTGGAAGAGCTCACTTGAATTAGATTTAATGGGGTAGAGTTACTTATGGATAACAAAAAAACCCAACGTGGCAAAGAAGAAACACCTTCTAAGAAACACTAAATAGTTCAGCCAGCTGTATCATGATACTAACACAACCTAGCAGTCCTTTTTTCATGCACACTGCATTCACACCTTGCTCCTCATTATTGCAGCCGTCATCTTCCTAGCCGTCCTCACTCCCTCACTATGGAAACCTCTCATCAGGAAATGTGCAGCAGCCCATCTTCTCCCATTTCCTGGGTCACACCACTGCCATCTTCAAATACTTTGACTTGCCTCATTATGCTCAGTAAGACAAAGTTGTTACTTCCCAGAGACAGAAGCACAAGGGGAAAATCAGACACGAGCATGCCAGCCCCATCTGCCAGCCCTGGTAGGTGCTGTCCCTGGCTCTCAGCTCAGCAGCCAACTTTGAGGGAAATGCTCCTGCCCTGAGCCAAGGCCAAAGGCAGCTGGGCCATGGCAGATGGCTTTCTGCAGGCCTGGGAGGGGAGGGAAGATGCTGTAAGTGTGCTGACCAGCAGCTAATTTTTTTTTGCGGTAGAAGCTCTGGAGGCCACCTCAAAGTGGATCAGAAGCACTAACTGGATCTACACTATCTAGATGACTTTCCTCCAATTTTCATAACTTGTTTAGCTTGTTTGTCCACATGCAATCATTACTTATTTATTATATATAGACTGTCAAATATGGGGCCTTTGAGGAGGGGAAAAAAAGCAGTTTGTACTGCTTACTGACCTACATTCCTATGAATGAAGTTTCTCTTCCTTTCAAGTTGGTTGTACTTGGAAGAAATATCCACAAAGTATACTGTGTTTGGGGAAATAAATTCAACTGATTCTCTATTCCCATACAGCTAGTATTTTTTCTAAGGTTGTTTTTACATAGGCATGTTATTATTTTCAATGTAGTTCTGAACTGGAGGACATTATTTGCTGAGGAATTCCCTTCATAATTTGAATTAAAATAATCGAATAGATCTGAAGAATAAATAATGGTGGATATAATTTAGGGTAGCCAAAGAAAAAAGTCAGCATCAGGACCAGCAAAGCAGAATGATTCCATGCTATTGCTGTCCTGCTGGGACGGCAACCGTATCTCCATCCACAATTAGGATGCTCTGATACTGCTGGTGCCTCTTTTGTAGCCTGTCAACAAAGCTAGGAGCTCCTGGCCTATGACATTAAAAATATCCCTGTCCTAAAACAAATAACTTAATTCTTTGACTTTCTGAAAGGCAGAAGCAGTCTTGTTTACTAAACTCTGGTGTACAGCTTGTGGAGTGGACTTTTTTATACTCTGGTTTATTTTTTTAAAATATATTTGGAAATACTACAATATTTGTTAAACACAATTCCTTTGTATCCTCTTCTACTAGTAATTTATTCTACTTACATCATCCTTGAAAGGTTCTTCTGACAAACATGTCTGATCCCTAGTCCAACAATATCCTAAGAAGTCACAACTTTTACATCATTGCAGACTCTGGATACTCACTCATAAGATTGCATAGGACAAACCTGGTTTTCTCTGAAATCCAGTTGTGTTTACACCATAAATTTTACCTGGAAGGCCAGTGTGAGGAAATCCATCTATTCATTTGGGTTTTACGGCACATAACGAGTTTCAAAGTTGCAATAATGCTACTGGATATTTAGGATTTTTATTTTCCTTAACTAAGGTTTTAAAAACAGAGGCAAGTTAACTCCTTTAGCAATGGGTAGGGGACAGCAGCCTGAAAGGGGAGAGTTGCTGGCACCATCACATGGGATTTAGTAGAGTAAGCCAGTGACTTAACAAAGGAAATGTTCAATGGAAGTCTGGAGTTTAAGGAAAGACTGGAGGTGGCACTTAGTGCCATGGTCAAGCTGACATGGTGCTGTTCAGTCCTGGCCTTCCAGGTAAAATTTATGGTGTAAACACAATTGGGTTTTTGAGAAAACCAGGTTTGTACTATGCAAAGTTGGACTCAATGATCTCAGATGATTTTTGATTCTGTGATGCTATTTTTAAAACACTCTAGATAGAACCAGTTGAAGCACTCGGTTATTTCACCTTTCAATAAAGGGTGAGTGATGACCAATAATTCGCTGATGAGACAGGGAAAGCCACAAAGTCATCACATGCCAAGAGCTCTCCTGAGAGCTTAGGCACAGCAGAAAGAAAGTGCCAAAAAATAAAATGTGAAGGTGAAATTTAAAACCTACTCAAGCTGTACAACAGACTAATTCATTCATTATTCAGAACTACCTAATCTCCTAGGTACTAAAACCCAATAGGTGACTCCTTACTTAATGTTTCCAGGCAAAGCTCCCCATGTGTTAACCTTAATTACCCACATTTATGCTTATGGTAGACAGGCATCTGCTCATGAGCTGTGCTCCAAGACAGCTTAGATCTGTTAAAAACACTGAAAACCAAGATGTGGCCAACACTGCAGTAGTGGCAGAAGTGGTGGAAGCACATGCCTGCCTTTTACACTTTCAACTACTGGATAAGCATTTTTTTAAAAGCAAGAACTGTCTTGGAAACAGGGACTGGGCAGACAAACCCTTCAATCCCCACCTTCAAGCCTGGCTCCACCTTTATTTGTTCCAAGTTGAATTCTTGGCTCAAAAGTGAACATCGCTTACACCTTCTGTCTCCCTCAGCTGAGATGCTCACACAAGATGGGCAGGCTGACACCCATGTCTGGGTCTCTCTGAGGTATTTGTGCTCCTCACACAAGATGGGCAGGCTGACACCCATGTCTGGGTCTCTCCTCTGAGGTGTTTGTGCTCCTCACACAACTGACATACCAAGGCAAACACCTAAGGCAAGCAGGCAGGATTTTCCATTCCATGTCCCCAGAAAAGCAGGTCTCCAAAAGCTGCCCAGGCAATGCAAGTGGTTGTGCTGGGCTGGATGGGATGGGATCACCCTCCTGGAAAAGCCATCTAAAATTTCAGCGGGCAGTGCCTAGATGAGACACCTCAACCAAAGTGTAGAAGCCATCCCAAAGGGTGCCCATGCAGTCCCAGGAGAGCCAAGTGCACCACCTATATCTTAAGCTTGACTTATTTTACCATCTGGAACAGATGCTAGTGTTACTTATTCCTGCTCACTCAAAATTAATGTGTGCTATATCCTAATGCTCTTGAGGGGGAATCAACTTTTTTGATATTTATCATTAAACATGGACTAAAGCTGGGAGTCTCTGAACTACTTTAGCCACAGAAACTGACTGCTTCCATTCTTTTCTAGGTCTCTAAGAATATTAATTAGGAATCCCGTAAACATAAAACATTGGGTTGTTGGTTTTGGGGTTTTTTTCAGTGCAGATTTTGGACTGAGTTTTCAGAGCAAAAGCATACAATTAGTTAATTAAACAAAGATTTTTCAGTTTCTGCTGAGACTAAGATATATAATTACCAAATGCAGTGAAAAGAGGCAAGCAAAATTGTTTAAATTTCCATATCCCTATCACCCCACCAAAATAACCCCAACCCCTTGGTTCTACTAGTAGACCTAACCTGTAACAGGACTAATGAGGCAAGGCACTCATATCAGAATAACAGTCCTTGCCTTCATACTTGCACTTCAATTTTTGTGCTGAATATGAGTCAATGTCAATAGACAGATATAGAATAGATATTATTCTTAAACAATAAAAAATCCCACTACCTAAATGAGCAAGAAAGACAAGAAAACACTTTCCAAAATTCTCATTTTTCACATGCTCAGGTGTGTAAGTACCCAAGAAGAAAGAGGCCTTGCTTTCAATTTCTCCTAATATTTGTTTTATAAAATACCTTAAAAACTCCTCAACCAACAAATCTGTAAATTAATAGTCCCATTAAATTTTCATGAATTGGAAAAGTGAATGATGGCTGAAGGACAAAAAAAAAATCCAGGAAGAATTTTCCCCATGCAGTGGCATGGATTGAGTTACGTTATCTGCAGTCTATTCAAAGCAAACCATGGAAAAGGAAAGATAAGTTTTATCCAAATTACAACTAAAACCAGGCTTTTACTAAAAAATATTGATACAGAATAAAATGAGTTCTGGCTTCATCTTCTTTACTTTGCTGGTAGACTTTCCACACCTAATGCAAGTGAAAAGTCACTGCAGGTTCACTAAACCCCAGGAATTGCATTGATGAGGCATAAGCCCACTGCAGAATGTTAATATATTTTGCTTCTGTTGCATTAATCTTATACTGCAACCTTTTATGTCTACTTACATTTATTTACAAATAATTTTCAAATTTGAAGCTTAATAAATAAAAATATTTGTATCCTTATAACAAATGCATGGTTAAAACACAACAAATAAGAACCCCAGTACTGGGGAATGCAGGAACAAAATTACAGTAATTAAGGTACACTGACAGAAGAATGCAAAATACTTTTTATGCCCTCCAGTGAGCCACAGCTCTGTACTGAAAGACAGAGAAATATAAATGACCAGTCCTCAAAATATGCCCAGAAGAATGGCTCAGCTCCATTTATGTCACCTGTCAGACTCAGAGTCTGGCCCAGGCAATTTCACTCAGAAAATTGAAATGTGTAGGATATTTGAACACGCAGATGCAAGGTGTAATTTTATTCAGTAACTGGCACTCACTTTCCAGTGTTCTCAAATGTGGGGCTTTTTGTTACAATTCAAACTTATAAGTATAAAAAATTCTCCTTTCTTATGACAGCAGAGTGAATCATGTTATCAATACAGATCATGCTGGGCCTTCTTCCAAGGAATCAGTGGCAACTCCACTGTCCTGAGATGCCAGGCACCAAGGAGCTTTATCACAGGGTAACAAATGTGCTAAAAATCACTAAAAATCATTAATAAAAAGATACTCACCATCCCCAGGGATTCATGATGAGAACCTGATTCAGAGAAGTCTTAAGAATTCAAATTTGAAGAAGTTTCAAACACTTAGACCCTGATACACCATTTAAAAATGTTTTAAACTTACATATGCATTTATTTCACATTAGTGAACACTTCATATGACTTAATTTTTGTTACATGCTTAGCCTGCTGGCAGTTTAGCATCAGATAAAACACAGTAAAATGGATTTGTTTTTATTATGTTTGCATTGTCTAATATATTTTCAGAGTACTGTCCTTCTCTAAGAAAAAAGCAGAAGAATTTCATGTCCTCGTGAGTCATAGAAATGGATAAAATTTGGTATATGAGATTACTAAACAGTTGGAAAGTTGGAAAACAAAACATCCAAAATCCTGATTCAGTGAGTTGTTTAAAACTTTTAGCTTTAAACAAAAGTGTTGGAAGAGACTAAAATTTATGTTCTGAAACACTTGCTAAATCAGGCTTACCTGATAAAATTTACTGCCTTTACTATGAGAAATGTTATTACTATCAGTGAAAGAATGACTGAGATTTCAAACCACAGCCTTTAACCATGCCAAAACACAGACAACTGGTGACCCATTCAGAATATTTCAGAAGTGCAACTGAAAAGGCTCTGCCATTGCCAGGGAGCATTTTTACATTAGATTTATGGTAAGAATGAAAGCTCATGCCATCCTTTTTCATCCATTTCATCCATTTTTCCTTTTCCTGGAGCTGAGATAACAGCAGCTGATGTGGAGGGGCCCTGTTGGCAGAGACTAGAAGAGGCTGCTACAGCTGATGCACACAACTGAACTGACACTGCTGTTCTCACCACCCCCTCCCCCCTGCCTTTTTTAAGGGACATTTTTCACCAAATCAGGAACATGTAAACATGAATGGCTGATACCTATATTCTGACTAAGTCATTAATGACGTGAACCAGATACCAATCCAGTCATGAAGTACTTCCTGAAATCTGAGAATACTTCAAGAGTAACTAAAGAAAGACCATTAATCATTTTAGATTATGTCTCTCTACATACTATGTAAACATAGCTTTAAAAATTGCATCAGTAATTTTTACTGAATTCTGTTGCAGTGATATTAATTCTATTTTAAAAAATATATAAATAATATAACCCCAGGTATGGTTACAGACACTACCAGAGATAGCCCCAGCCATCCAAGAAGTCATCACACGAGATTAATCAAACACTTCCAGAGAAGTCCAAAGCACTTTGCTTTAACTTTAAATCCTGTGAGTTCTTCACAGTTTTATTTTGATATATCAGCTAATGAAGGCTCTTTTTCTTCAGGAGGTGAAAGAATTCCTGTCCATCATCACCTAAATTTTTCTGACTGCTTCTTGTGCTTGTATATGTGTCAGATACAAATATTTGCCTCCCATAAGCCTAGCAAAAATTATAGGGAAAAAAGTAAAACAATATCACTTCATTCACATGCAAGTTTTAATCTTTTCAATTAGATACAAAAGTGCATGTAAATAATCATGGAAAAATATTTTTTCAATAAGAAAGGCTATCTCCTAAGAACGAAAATGTGAGACATATAAAGCCTAAACAAGAGTGGATTAGACTGGCTCAGTTATCAAGGGTTTACTGAAGGCACAGAGCACAATGACACTGAATGTCTACAGTATTTTATTGTTCCCTTAGATTTCTGAACAAAGAAAACCCCATGGAAGGAAAAACAGCATAGGCTGGATCCCTTTCTATTTCTCCCTCAAAAAAACCCTACATGCACATTCACCCAGTGATTGCTTTCTAACCTCATCCTTGTAAGCAGAAGGAAAACCTGCAGATGAGAATTTCATTGCAGCCAGGTTAAGCAGAAGGACACAGAGCTGGCTGAGCCTCACTCTTTTTCTAAAGAGACACTCTTCCAGTTCCTCTCCCCATGTCCCTTTTATTGCCAGCATCGTCTTTTAAGTGGTTATTAAGGCACTTTTCCTCAATGTTTTCCTTATGCCCTCAGACTGTGATCAAAGGCCCTGCTGCATCCCTTAGCAGGCAGGAGTCATTGCTCTCTTGGCTGCTGCTGCTGACAGCAATGACTACAGGTGCCTCTGAAGCACTGAAAAGGCAGCAGGAAAGCTGATGTGAGAGGAGAGGATCCATTCTTAGAACAAAAAAAGCTGAAAAACTAATGCATGTTTAAGATGTTACTACTGTTTTTTCCCTAGCCTCATTATACTTATTCATAAAAGTCAATGATATTGTCACCAGATAACCTCTGAAAGACGAAGAAGATCTGCTAAAGCCAAAATCCATGCAAATAATGATGAAAAAAAAGTTTTTTCCTCTGGATGCATCCTATCTGTTGTCAGTTTTTTAAACTCAGCCTTAAAAAGTTCACTTCTGCCTCTGCTGCTTGCTCTGCCTTTGCCTGCTGTCATACAGCAGCTCCCTAATCTCCCACTCAAAGTTGGTCTGTAGTTCTGGAGCTCAGCTCAAGAGGAGGTGGCTTGGCAGGCATCTGCCTTGCTGCTGAAACTGGGGTAGCTCCCTAGCGAGAGCAGAAGAGAACAAAGGAGCTGTAACGCTACAAGAGGACTACAAGGAAGCACAGGAAGGAGCTCATGCTTGTTTGGAAACAAACAAACAAAAAATTCCAATCCAAACGCTGAATTAACATTATTAAGCAGTTTCTTTGTTGCAGCAGTCAGAGCAGCAGCACAAACAGGCCCCAAGAGGTGCAGGCAATATGGATCTTGTACACACACATGCAAAAAATACATAAAACTTACCAGTGCTACTTTGCGCTTTTGAAAGCAGAAAAATAACAAGTAGCCCTACCAATTAGACTTTCAAAAGAGCATAAATAACTCATATGTTCAAACTCCACAAAGTTTCAATGAAGTTAACTGCCTTACTTCTCTTGAGGCTGCTTTTACCTACACAGCTACCCAAAAACTTACTGGAGATTAGACAAATCATTATGATAAATGAGGACCAATTCAGAAACCATCAGAAAGAAAATAAAATCATTAAGATATCGAGCTCTACCTTGAGATACTGAAAACAAATTACTGCTGAAATTCAGAGCTGATGTGGAAGCTCTGCATACTCTGTACTCACATGTCAGGGCTTTGGCAGGCAGAAGGTGCACCAGCAAGCTGTCCCTGCCCACATCACCTATTAATCAACCAGATTCCTATGAGAATGAGAGACTATCCAGTGAGATGCAAATTTCCTGAGACTGCATTTCATCTTTTCCCTCAGCAAAAGAGGATGAGTAACTGCAAAATCTTGTTGTTCCCCCTTCTGTTCCTATCGCCACCATTAGGACTTTGTGAACGAAGACTAAGTGTGTATAGATTTAATCTCCACTGGGCATTTGCTTTATTCCCCTGACTGTTCTTTCAATGCAGACACAGTGAAAGTGACTGCTGACTCCTCTGTCTGGGCATTAGCTCAGAGGCAGCAGTGACCAGGTCAACAGACACAAGTTATGCACCAGCCAACTATTGTGCCACTTCCAG
This sequence comes from Fringilla coelebs, assembly GCF_963513975.1. Lineage (NCBI taxonomy): Eukaryota > Metazoa > Chordata > Aves > Passeriformes > Fringillidae > Fringilla > Fringilla coelebs. Next base: position 135,614,058 of record NC_140028.1, on the reverse strand, counting down.
CGTGAGGCCACTCAAACTGCATCTGCTAATCCCTCTGTTCTGCATGCCCAACACAGACAAAACAGGCAAGGCTGCACCTAAATACCCCCCTTCCCTATAGATATAAAGAGGACTTTCCTTTCTAACCCCAGGGATTGGAGTCTGTTGTGCAGCTTCATTTGAGGCTGTCTTGTTTTTCTTTCTGAGAATATCAGTGCTTACAATGTGCCAAATAAACTTCCCCCGTGCAAAAGAGCAAGTGAGATTCAAAAAACTGAAATGGTCAAAATATTGTCTCATCCCCATTGAATAAGATCTTCCAGTGCTGTATAGAAAGCACTTCTGATGAGAGTGACTTCCCCTGCACTCCCCTCCCTGGACATTCCTGACAGCTAGGATATATTAAACACTTTAAATTACTAAAACCTCCAAGCACCCTGCGGACAATCCATACTGCCTCCATACTTCATAGGTTATACACTTCAAATCTGTAACCAAGGCCAGTAACTTCTCAATGAAGATATTCCAAATATCCAATAAAAATGAAAGATTATGGAATGGCATCCAGAATGCTCCTTGTCCTCAGGGAGTCAAGGTCAGCATGGGCCTTCCCTTGCTAAACACACTGTGCTTTCATAACTCTCATTTATATAGACTATATGAAATCACCCGCTTAGGAGATTTAAAACCCACATTTCTTCTTAACCAAAACCAGAAGTGGAGTAGAGACACAAAAAGTTCTTACTAGCAAACGATGAAGACCCTCATAGATCACAATATATGCAGTTTTTATTATTAAAATGTTCAAAGATCAAGAATTTAAGCAACCAGTTACACTATGGACATCAATGAAGTATCCAAATCAGTTTCTAGAGGGAAGCACATGGAAGCACACACAGAGTACACTGCCCTAGTTTCCCCAGCATGCCTGTGCTGAGGGGATATGTACATTCCCCTAAAGAAATGCAATAGTACTGTTCTAAAGTGCAGGGCTTTGAATAATTGTTAATGCTATTACTCAGCTGCACTTTAACAAGTTATGGAAATACAGGGGACTTGCAGCAAGCTCAAACAGGGACACGCACTGGAGGCATGAGGCTGTGCACACATGGCCACATACACACCTCTGAATATTAAACCTAATTTACACAAGATTCAACCCATGCAGCATAAATACAGTAAATCACCTAAAAAATCACTTCCTTTAGTTTTCAGTGGATAAAGCTAAGAAAGATAAAGAGATTTGTTCAACTACAAATGTCTTTTCCTCCTCCTTACTAACCAATGTAACCAACTGTGCCTTGCCATGCAGGAAGGTCACAGAAGGCAATTTAAAAAAGGAACAAAAAGACTGAGGGAGAGAGGGACACCACTATGCAGTTAATGCCTCACACTGGCACTGTCAGCAGCAGAGGACAGACATCCTTATGACAGGATTAACTCTGTCTGTACCCCACCATCCTCCCCCTCTGAAGTGCGCGGCTGTGAACAGAAAATAATCACAGGATCAGGCGCCAAAATATTTAGCAAATGTCATCAGTATTGGGAGAGGTGTCATGTTTGCATCATCAGCACAGGGGGAAGAGGGAAGGGAAAGGTATTTCTAAAGACCAAGCAAACCATAGCTGGTTAACACATATTTGCAGCATCAAGAACTGGAAGGTGGAAATAACAGTGATGACAAGCTTGACACGCAACAAAAATTAGTTGAGTGGTTCATGGAAATACTGTGCATATGTGCACACTTGCCATTTATATCCCTGCATGATTTTGCATGATTGTCCTACTTTCAAAAGATTTCAGTCTTTACTGAAACTTTTCCACAGTCTAGGCTATCCTTACATAAACCGTAAGTTTGTAGATGGCTTTTTGCCTTCCAAATTATTATTTTCACTACCTTCTTGAATAATAAGTCCATGCTTGCAGAAATTTATCAATTTAACAAGTTGTTTTTTAATGAGAGGCCAGCAAGGTTGGTTAGTTAAAAAAAATCAACAGTCTGGTTTAATTACATCAAACACAGGAACTCAAATGGCCTGAATGCACATAAACACTCTGGGAGCTCATAAACACAGCGTAAGAAAATCCATAAAATTCTTAAGTATTGGTTTGTGTGTTCATTGTACGTTGACTCACACTACTATCACTTAATATTTGATAGTATCAGCAAAATGATTGGGATTTTATAAACATAAATAGACAAACTTACCTTCAAAAAAACATTTGCACATTGGACAAAAAAAAGAAGATAACAGAATGGAAAAACAGATGAGGTAAATAAACTGGGATAATGAGAAATCATTACATTCATCACTGTTAAGTACTTTGATATTGCATAAATTCTATTTAAGATATGTAGTAGGCTGGTCCATGTATCTCCATGACCTGTCCTTTGATTATGAAAGTGAGACCCTTTTGTCCCTCATCCTGAGACAGCATTAACTGGAAACATCTGGGTATAACCTGTCAGACTCACCAGAGAGATAACACCAGGGAAAGCAAGACCCCAAAGCATTGGGGAAGAGCAGTCTGAAGTGTCAGTGTCCAGGGCTACCAACACCATCTAGGTGAATGACACTGTCCTGCCATGCACCACACTGGCAAAGTATTCTTCAGTCTTTTCTGCTCAAGAGTTGTCCCTAAACAATAAAAACATATTTCTGTGAGGAAAAACTTCTTGAGAAGACAAACAAATGAAGACTGCTTCAGCCTAATTGAAGGGTTTAGGAACTCAGATGACAGGACTCAAAACACAGAAGCTTGGTGCTTATATTTTAGCAAATTCTGTGCAAAAAAAGCCCAGGTTGATGGGACAGAAAGTAAGAAAAAAAAAAAAAAAGAACACAAAAACAGAGGCAGGAGGCAGTACTTCACACAGATACCCCTCATGCTACAACCCCAAACATCAAAGAGGTTGAGATATCAAAGTTCTAGACTGGGAGAGACTGGTGCTCACCTTGGTTTGGGGCATGGTGTATGGGGGATTTTTGCAAACAAACATTATGTAAACCCTAACAGGATCAGTGGTGGCAAGAAGTTGCTTAAGACTGCACTAACTGCAGTGGAGTGGCAGTCTCAGAACTGCCATGCAAATCTTAGTTTCCTGAGCAGTTTTACAATAAATATCCAGTATTACATTTTTAAAAATGAATGTCATAATTTTGTAGAAATTTGTTCTTTAAACTTGTCTTTATAGAATTCATTAAAAAGACATAAGAAACTAATTGAAAATGGGAAATATAACTTGCTTTGCAGCTAATTCTAATGTAGATTTCAGGGAAGATGAGATATTATCTGGCTTTTTCTTGTCCTATGGCTCCCTCTCACTGGAGCACATCAAAACCAATTGCATTATTTACATTCACAAGTATGAATCAAAGTCCAAAAGGTTTTCTATAACAGAGATAAAAGAACAGAGCACAGACATGATCCATCACACAAGAGAAACACAATAAAGCTTCAACCCTAGGCAGAACATCTGTATGCTATGCTGCAACACAAAGCTTCCAAAGCCCCCAAAGTCTTTGAAGACTGATGTGGCAATTCAATTTGATGAAAAGGCCCATATTAAATTTCTTATATAGCATACAAAGTGAGTTTATATTTCAGTTTTGGTTTATAGTGTTTAATCATGAAACATCTGAATCAGCAAAACAAGGAGGATGGTTCTCTACATCAACATGTCTTCTTTTTGCTTGCCATATTTAATAAAATTTATGAATCCCCTCTGTGGATTTCAGTCTCTTTGAGGAATTCAGAGCAGAAGCGAGGTAGAAATTGAGAAAGGTTTTAATGCAAGGGGATGAGTCATTCAAAGATTTCCTAAATATTTATTTGCCCTACAGGAATCACCTGATGGGTGGAGCATGAGGTTGGGTAACAGCAGATAAGTTCCCCCACCTCTCTATTTGCAATGCGAGGCTGGCACAAAGGCACACACAAAAGCTTCAAAGGTGGTGAGGGGCTGCAGGCACATCTTTGCATGTGTATGGGGACAGGAAGGGGCAGGGGAGGATAGCAACGCAAATTTTTCAGTCCATACTTTTCTTTTACAAGAACAATGCAGAGAGATTACAAAAGGGTGTTTTCTTTGGACCTGAAGTGCTATTTGGGAAATGAGTGCTATTTCAAATAGTCCCACTATGTTGTTGCAAATAGTCCCACACTACTTAATGAAAGGTCCCTTTTTATTACCTCGTGCCCAAGTGACTATATGAAACAGCGATGGGCAAACATTTTTAAGCAAGCGTTTTTTAAAATCAATTTTCTACATCACAGGCAAATAAAGGCAACCTACAATGTGAATTATTTTGGGGGGAAAGGGGTGATTTTTAATACAGTAACAACATCAGCCTCAGTCAGGTAATATTACCTTTAACAACACCTCATAAAACTGCACAGCTTTAAAATCTTAAATGCCAGAGAGCAGACACAGCAATAAATAAATATTGATGGTTGGGGGTGTTGCTTTTAGGGCAACATTTCTGGCTTGTCTGTTAGTACCATAAGAGTAGAAGGCTGCTCTTCAACACAGCTTTTGAAACTCTTCTCTTGATACTCCTTTGGACATCTGCAGCACACAAAGGGTACAGATAACTCATACTGAAATCTAAGGCATTGAATCCTAATGCATCAGAAGCTGACATGCCACAAGGTCTCCATTATTGGTATACAGTAAAATGACTCATTTTGTCAGGTACTTCATGTGGTGGCAGAGGGAAGTTTTGGACCACAGGCATTTATTTCAGTGGAATGTCCACAAACACAGCCTAGAAGGAAAGTAACCATCTATGGTCATGGTATCATTTTAAAATTATCTGCCTACATAAATACGACAGTGTCCCCTATGCACAATATAGTGCTCCTAAAAAAACATGCTTCCTTGAAAATACTTATGTTTAGTATCTGAATAAAACCCAAACAGTTATTAACAGTGCTGAAACCAAGAATTACTTTTAATTTTATCAAATCACATTAAGAATGCTTTTAAGTTTATAACACCTATAACATCAAATGTACCCTTTCTGCTCTACCAAGAAGCCTGAAGGGCACCAGATCAGTCTAATACAGAAGCCTGCAAATGAACTCACTGCTACTGAGCACAGGCTGTGCTGAAATGCTCTCACTATTCTCTCTGCTACCCTCTAGTGAACAAGGAAAAATAAGTTCCAAGTGCCTTTGAATCTTGCACTGAATTAAATCTTTAACTGAGTTATTAATCAATTCAGTTTTCCAGTTTCAGACTAAAATAGAGACCTCTCTCAACAGCATTTCTGGCAATTATTTTTCCTGACTTTGTCACTCCATAAATTGAGACGTTTAAGACTGCACACTGACTTTAAAGATGCTTTTTTGTTGCGGAGGTCATTGAATTAGTTGATCTTAAGGTCTTCTCTCTGCATTCATGACCTTTTTTTTCCCAGTGATACACATTGAGAACAGTTTAAAACATTTTTTTTCAATTGTAACTTGTTTTGAACCAGTTTTTTTTGAAGTTTTTTGCTCATGGTGAGGAACTACTTGTCTTGTTTTTAGAGGGAATATTGGGAAAAGAGGATGCAGTGGAGAATGAAGCATTGGAGAAACTTAGAGAATTTTGGTATCTACTGCCAGGCACAAGAAAGGGGTATTTCACTGAACCATTTAAGAAAAGTGACATTCAGGACATATTGTGAAGGTTACTACACTGTTACTGTTTGCTGTTCCACTACACCATTTCTAGCTCCTTTCCTGCCTCTTTCTGAGGATTAAACAGATGGTAAATAGAAACTAATGCCTGTGTAACTCGCCATCTGGCTAATAGATGCATTTTTGCATAGGCTCATTAGCATGCTTGTTCCATTCCAAATCCTCCATAACAGTTTCGTCTCTGTCTGTATCATCTTGGTAACATGGTTAATAAATGCAAAATGCATACACAAAGTTGCAGTTCATGTGGAACATAATCACAGCTTTTAACTAACCAAAACATCAGAAATGGGACTCGACCCAACCCTCCTGAGCATCAGCTGCATTTGCTGTCTGGTCCACTTGTGGATTATTATTTTATTCTGCTTGAATATCTGTCTTTCATTTACCACTGGTTCATTTTTTACCTGAGATGCCCTCTGCAAGAAAAAGCAACTGCAAACTTAATCTTTATAATCATTGTTTTACTTAGAGGGAAAGGCAAATCATTGAAAAAATGCCTTCAAACCTAAGCTTATTTGAATTATAGCTTGGCTAGCTTTTCCCTTTATAATTATCCTGAGATGCTTAAAAGCAAGAAGAAGAATGACAGGGCTAATTTTAGCCTATTCAATAGCATTACACAGTTCATCAAGAACAGGGATTTTTTTTTCTCCTTGACCAGTTCTATCCCCATTTAATAATACTGGTCAGAAAGTTCAAAACTTGGGTCATTCAAGCTCAGCAAATTACTGCTCAGAAGTGGCAGTGTCATGACAGACTAACAGTCACACAAACACAAAGTCAAAAATGCACACAGGTCAGACTGAAGGTGGGATTCAGCAACAGCCAAGAAGTCAAGAACACCAGCACTGTGCATTGCATTAACTAAGGATCTGCTACATCTCTCCTCAGCTACTTGAGAATCAACTTGAAGTGAAAATGGGAAGCGTTCAGAGGAGAAAAAAAAATCTACTGATGTTCACTAATATGTTATCCATGAGTGCTTTAATACACCTAGATAAAACAGTAAAAGCTTGAAAATCTTATGCCAAATACTGGGGGAATGACAGCAAAACCAGTGGACTGCACAGGATGAGGATGCTTCATCAGCACAGGCAGCACCTGCTCTACAGCCATCACTGCACCATGCTGCAGATGTGGCTCAGAGGCACAGCATTCCAGACAGCCCAGACACAGGGCTGGCTTTACACTGCTGCTAAGGTTTCAACAGAGAGAGGCAACCACAAGGAGACAAGTTTGTCATTGACCTGAAATGAACCCAGCACCAACATCAGATTGTTGTTGGTTTGGGCAGTACTGTGGGGCTAATGGAAAGGGAAGAATAGAGAGGAAATAAGAGTGGAAGAAGCAATGATGGAGAAGAAAGGTAGGCATGAAGGAGGAGAATATCAATAGAGAATGAAAACTGGTCAACAAGAGGGAAAATCTACAAATGCACACAAAATGTTGGTTGCACAAGCCAACAACAACAAAGTTGGAAGACCAGATATGCCCAGTAATTTTCAAGAGACGGCATTTCAAATGCACCAAGGATATGCTGCAAATAACTTCTTTATCCAGATTTATCTACGTGCAAATACAGCTTATGACCGGTTTTTAGAGAGCCCAACTCAGAAAATCTCCTTTAGCAAAAATTCTGATATGGACAGCAATGCAATTTCTGACTGTAACTCCAGCCCACCCATCAGTGAGACTACACTTCCCTAGTGGTCTGATAGGTTTTGTCCCAGTTTTATTTGGCAAGACTATCACTACTCATTTATACTTGCACATTGACATGAAAACATAATTATTTTACCTCAGATTACTGAATTACCAGCATGACTCTAAGAACTCTGGTTTTAAAAAAGAGAACTCTAGAGAGAGCTACATTGGCTCTGAAGACAGGTGGCTAATTTCAGATCTCTTTACCCAAGATGTTGCAGACCCTCAGTTTTAAGTGACAGTACTGTCAAGTGCTTAGCATACACAGGTTTTGACCTTAGTCATCTAAGTTTTAGAATTCCTGTATGGTGCACTGGCAAAATCCTTCAGTTTTCAAAGTGCTGTTCTCAAGGCATCAATGCATTCATTACTTAATTCCACACTGGACCAATTCCACACTTCAGCAGGAAGTTCTGTTCCAAGCAGAATTTGCAATTATCAAACCCAGTAAAAAAGAAAAGAAAGGAAAAAAAAAAAAGTCTGGCCTTTTTTGTAGTACCAACCATTCATATTTCCACAGCTCTTTTCCAGTCCTTTGTACTTCTGCATCTGAGCTGTACTTCTTGGCTATGGGCTTCACAGTATTCTTCAGAAGAAAATGACAGACAGCAGGATGAAAGGGACATTTAAGGGTGCAAGGACCAATTTTTCTTCACTCCAGACAGCAAACCTGTTTCAGCAAGCTCCCATCCACAATCAGTACCCCACACCTAACATGGCAGTATTTGGATAAAGGCTTACTCTTGCACCAGGGTCTAAAGCAGTACAAAGAAACCTTCCAAAGACAAAAAAACCCCAACCCCCCAAAATTCTACATACAAGGCAATTAATTTAAAAATAGCTGAGTTATCTAAACTGACTGCTGTCTGGGCCTGTGTTTTTGGTTTTCCAAGCAAGGTTTGGGTAATGGGGGTGCTACAGGTGTGGCTTCTGTGAGAAGCTGCCAGAAGCTTCTGCTGTGTCTTGACAGAGCCAATGCCAGCTGGCTCCAGGACCGACCACCACCGCCCAAGGCTGAGCCCAGCAGTTATGGTGGTAGAGCCTTTGGGACAAGATATTTATGAAGGAAAAGAAAAAGTTATTGGGCAGAAGTAATTTCCAGCCAGAGAAGGAGTGAGAATAAATGAGAGCAACAACTCTGCAGACACCAAGGTCAGTGAAGAAGGAGGGGCAGGAGGTGCTCGGGGTACCCAGGCAGAGAATCCCCGGCAGCTCCATGGTGAGGGCCATGGTCAGGCAGCTGTGCCCCTGCAGCCCATGGAGACTGGAGCAGGTGAGTGCCTGAAGGAGGCTGTGGTCATGTAGAAAGTCCAAGTTGGAGCAGGCTCCTGGCAGGACCTGTGGGAGACCCATGCTGGAGCAGGCTGTTCCTGAAGGACTGCACCCCATGGAAAAGACCCCATGTGAGATCCACACTGGAGCAGTTAATAAAGAACCGTAGCCCGTGGGAAGGACTCACGTTGGAGAAGTCTGGGGAGGACTGGCTCCAGGGGGAGGGACTACATGCTGGAGCAGGCAAAGGTCTCCTCTTCCTGAGGAGGAAGCAGGAGCAGAATCAGCACGTGATGAACTGACCATAAGCCCCACTCCGCACCCCCCTGCACTGCTAGGAGATGGGAAGCAGAGAATTGGGAATAAAGTTATGCCCTGGGAAGGAGGGAAGGGTGAGGGAAGAGTTTTTTTTAAGATTTAATTTTCTTGTTCTTACTTAGTTGTTGTCCTGCTCTGATCTTTTGAGTGATAATGACATCAATTAATTTCTCCGGATCGGGGCTGTTTTGCCCGTGACAGTAATCAGTGAGTGATCTCTCCCTGTCCTTATCTCAAGTCATGATGTCTCATTGCATTTTCTCTCCTCTGCCCAGCTGAGGAGAGTGATAGAGGAGATTTGCTGGCACCTGGTCTAGCCAGGGTCAACCCACCACAGACTGCTGTCACAAATAGAGTGAACCTTTCTCAGCATTACTAATCTGGACTCATTAAAGGTCACCAAATAATTCTGTATTGGGGCAGGGACAGTACCTACAAAATAGGCCTTCTGAGTATAAATCCTTTCAATAGCTGATGATGTGCAGTGGATACAGGGGCAATGCACAGTTCTAAGGTCTTCAGTAGGGTTTAAGAACATTTAAATCAATGAGTTTAATCAATTGGCACATGTTCACAAGGAAAAATTCAAGGAGGGTGGGGCTTATATATGACATTTTGCAATGCCCGTCCCAGGTGAGGATTAGAACAAATACAAAAGGATAATTACTATCCAATTAGAATATAAAGTTATGACATTGTAGTCTGTGCTTAGCCTGATAATATTAGAGATACAAAGCAAGCACCCACTTGATGATTTCAAAACTTGAACAATACAGAGATGAAGAAACATTTTCTAGAACTGAGATGCATCTCAGCAGAAAATTCCACTTTTTTTTTTTCCATTTGTTTATATTTTAAATCATCAACATTCCAAAGCAGGATTAACAGAAGTGGGGGTTTCTGAGGCAAAAAAACCCCAAACAATTAAATGGGATTTCTGGTAAATTAAAGTACTGTATATGATAAAACCAAATTTTTTATTTCAGGTGATTTTGGATTCAAGGAGCATACACACAATATAAAAATGGCAGTATGAATCTAGAAACCTCATGCCACCTCATACCACCTTGAAACTGCTGTTTTTAATGTAACAGGACACTGCTACTCTTTCCCTCCTCACTGCTCCTCCCACCACAAAAAAAAATTCCAAAGCACCACTGAAATATTATTTTCCCACCAAGGAAATTTGATTTTTATGAAAAAGAACATCATGAAAAAGACCCCTACCATCGCTTTCTCCTCCTGTGCAATGCCAAGGAGCGTGCCAGGCTGTTTGACAGACAGCTCCCTCAGAACCTTTGACTCTCTGTCTCCTACCAACATCTGCCCAGTTAGAACAGACACCAAGCATGCTGCCTATCTTTTGCTCAGTTCATTTCCAGCTGGCTGCTTACAGATGGGGCAAAACTACTGAAGCCATCTGGAAATATTACGATTATACATTTGCAGAGGGAAGTCTGGTAGTTCTTTCCATCCAGCTCCTATTATTGTTTTTCTGTTCAAGGATTTCAAATGTGGGTTTTTTTAGAATACAATAAGCCAAATTCAGAACCACTCCAGACAGAAGTCCTGCCCAAAGTAACATCCCCAGACTGAAAGACGTTCACCACCCACCAGGAGCAGAGTCCATCCCAAACCCGTGTGACAGGCTGAGCAGCAACCCCACTTCTGCCACTCACAACCCTGAGCCAGGAAACCCACGGCACTGGGTCAAATGCTTTGCACAAGCTCAGGCAGGTGGTGTCAGTCACTCCTTCCTCATCCACCAACACCTTTACCTCATCATAGAAGGCCGCCAAATTTAGGTCAGGAGTTATTTGCCCTGAATGAAGCCATGTTGGCTGTCAGAAATCAACTTCCAACTTTCTATGTGCCTCGGCATAGTTTCCAGGAGGATCTGCTCCATGATCTTGCCAGACACTGAAGTGAAACTGACAGGACTGTAGCTCACTGGGTCTTCCTTATATTCCTTCTTAAAATAGGCATTATTTTCAGCCCTTTCCAGTCAGTAGCAGCTTAACTGGACTTCTCAAATACGATGGAAAATGGCTTAGGCACTTCATCTGCCAGTTCTCTCAGAATGTTTCTCTCAGATACATTTCATCAGATCTCAGGGACTCGTGCACCTTCAAGTTCCTTCGGCAGTTTCTAGCCTGATCTGCTTCTAGAGCAGGTGGTTCCTCCTTCTTCCAGTACACATTTTTCCCTCCTGCAATTTAGGCAGTGTGGCTGTCACCTGTCAGTGACTACTGAGGCAGAAATGTCATTAAGCACCTCTCCAGCCTTCTCCAGGTAACAAGGTCCCCCATTTCTTTCTAGAGAGGGCCTACTCTTCCCCTTATCATTCTTTCACCACCATATATACAGCAGTTTTTCTTGTTGCCCTTGATGTCCCATTATGTCCCTGATCAGCTTTAATTCTATCAGGGCTATAGCTTTTCTAACCAAATGCCTGGCTGGCCAGACAACCTCTCTGTATTCTTCCCAGGCTGTCCTTGCTTCCACTCTCTAGAAGCAGGCTTCTTTTTTGTGTTTGAGTTTGTCCAGAAGCATCTTGTTTATCCATGCAGGCCTCCCGGCATCTCTGCATAACTTTCTTTTTATTGGGATGTATTGCTCCTGAGCTTGGAGGAGGTGATTCTGGAATATTAATCAGCTTTTGTGGGTCCCTTTTCTCTCCAAGGCTTTATCCCACAGTATTTTACCAATACTGAAGAACCATGAGGAGGCCAAAGCCTGCTTTCCTAAAGTCCAGAGCAGCGAGTTTGCTTGCCTCCTCCCTGCTGCCCCAAGGATCTTGAATTCCATAATTTTATGGCCACTGCAGCCCAGTTTTTCCTTTGAGTTTCACCTTCTGCATCAGCCCCTCCTTGTTGGTGAGATCAAGGTTCCACATAGCATCTTTCCTTGTTGGCTCCTCTATCACTTGAGGAGAAGGAAGTTATCAACAACACCTTCCAGGAACCTCCTGGATTGCTTATGTCCTGCTGTGTTGTCCCTCCAACAGCCTTTGGGGAAGCTGAAGTCTCCCAGAAGGACTAGAGCTTGTGAATGTGAGGATGCTCCTGTGTGTCCATAGGGACCTTTATCCATTCAGTCCTCCTGGCCAAGTGGGCCGTAGCAGATGCCCACTGTAATGTCATCTGTCCCTTCCCTCTCTTTAATCACGACCCAGAGCTCTCAGTCAGCTCCTCATCCATGCCCAGGTACAGCTCCATGCATTCCAGCTGGTCACTATCATAGGGAACAACACTCATTCCTCATCTCTGTCTGTCCTTCCTAAAGAGCCCAAGTCCTTCCATTCCAACACTCCAGTCATGGGACCCCACTGATGACAACCAGATCCCAGCCCTGCAGCCTTCACACGACTCTGACTCCTCCTGTTTGCTCCCCATGCTAGGTGTGTTTGCACAGATAGTTAACACGGGCCCCTGATGAAGCCAGTTTCCTGACTGCAGTGGCAGCAATTCCTTTATCCTGCTTTTCAGATGCTCTCCTACCAACCTCTGCGATCACTCTCCAGGCTCTGGGCATCTCCTGCTGGCACTGGCATCAAACTGGTAGGAGTGGGATAGATTGTGGTTCCCCTCCCTTGGCAATCTTTGTTTGAAGCCCTCTTCACCAGCTGGGCAAACCTATGATGAAATACTGCAGTTCCTTCTCACCACAAAGACATTATTATTTAGGTGCTGGTACAATACAGCTACAGCTCATCTGCTGCAGATAAATCTCTCCATCTCTCCTGATTTTAAAAGGACAGCCAAAGGGATTTCTCCACCCAACTCCTCCTGTATTTTAAATAAGCTGGTAGAAATCTTCTATTCTCAGACTGGTGGGAGCTAGTACAAACCTGCACCTTACCCTGCCAGTATGAACTTTGCACCTTGCACATTGCTATTACCAAGAGCCTTACAGGAAACAAGAAGAGTTCTGGATAGTTTTGCTGCCTATCAACAATTTAAAGCATAAACATCTTCAGTCCAGCACCTTTGCCAATGTCTATCAAGAAGAGTACCTAACTGTCCCAAATTGCCACCAACCACCGCCAGCATTTCAGAAAATAAAACTAACCTTAACCACAAATATGCTCAAACAAGCCACAAACTTACCACAGCCTTTCAAATGCTGCCCTCACAGATAGGCCAGGGGAAACCCAAGGAGAACTCCACAGCTCTTGTCAGCCTGAATTCAAAGGAGGGAGAGAACAGCAGCAGGATGGAGCAGGCACAGGCACATCAGGGGAGGAAACGGAGACGCTCCTTCTTGCCTCACTGGGATGTAGCAACTCAAAGTGATTGTAGCCCAGCCCTCCACCAAACTGGTTTGTGGCTTGAAGGGTATGCCAGGAAATTAAAGGTTCATCATGAACTTCTGCTGTGGCAACATGCTTACATACAATTTTCAGCAATACATATGTTCACAAGATATTTATACTACATGAGTCTGTGTTACACAGATGTGAATAAAACATCATCAATATAAAACTAAGAAACCATCCTCTCCAGGCACTCAGCCTCCTCTAGGCTGTAAATATGCACTGTTAATGCATGGCTGTTCTACAGTAGTTTTCTTGGGAAAAAATCATTAGAATTTTACATATTCAAACCACTTACAAAAAGAAAAATTAAGCTTAAATTATGAGCATAAAAATAAAAAGACAATTCAGATGGAGAGAGGAAAAAATCCTTTGCATGGAATACACACATACAACTCCTTACAAAAAAATTCCTATCTCTTGATCTTCATGAATTGTTTATAACCACGTTCAGTTAATATATGGATTTTAATTACTATAGGACAATTATGAAGACAACTCTTTAGCTCAATAATATTCTCTCTTGGATCACTAACTGAGCTCCAGAAACTAAGGAGATAAAACTGAGTTCCTACCTTACTGCTTTCAACAAGATGTGGAAACCCTTCTCCTACCTCTTTTCATCCACCAGGCCAGGATGTCATCATGACCTCTTGCGCCACAGCTGCACTGACAGAAATCCTCATCCTTGCTGTTTTTTCACATAAAATGAATGGAAAATACAGAGAAATAGAAACCACCAGCCCCAGGAAGGAAATCTGCAGGGACCTCTGTACTGCACTTTGCAGAGTGGGGCTCTGGTGGGTGATGGAGATGTTTGCTGTGTCCAGAGACAAATCACAGACCCCTCGCAAATCAGTGATTTATTTCCAAGTGTTCTGTAGGGAAACTAACAACACTCAAATAGTACAAAAACCTATGCAAACCATGCTGGCACCACCAGACAGGCCTAACAGCCCTCCCTCCCCTGGTGTGTGATTTCTTATTGTGTTACTTCATCATAAAATTATAGATTCATAGAATAACTAAGGTTGGAAAAGATCTCTAAGACCATAGAGTCCAGTTTTTAACGCAGAACCACTGTGCTCACCAGTAAACCATGCAGTGTGCAACAGAACCAGCCTGAGAGCAAGCATCATCCACCATTTATTCCTGACAGCACTGCACATCTCTGTGCCTTCCTTCTTTCTAGATAGGAAGCAAATAAAGCCTCTGGAAAATAGGAAGTAATTTACATAAAGTATTAATGCCTCTTGATGCAACAGTATTCAATATTTGACTCTTTGTTGCTTCACATCAATCACAGTCTCTTAGATTTCAGAGGAATGTTTGCCCAGTCACTGTGCAAAGTCAAATATTAAAAAAAAAAAATTCTGCTTATTTCTTGATGGAAATTAATTATGTATTTATAAGCTCATAGTCCCGTAGAGCTCAGGTATTTTGGAATAAACTAAAACATAAAAAATCATTATAGACTACATTCTGCTTGCAAAACTGGCAAATTCTACAATTTCTATCATCAGTTATAAAGATGAATAAAAATTCTTCTAATCAAACAAAGGAAGTCAAAAGCTTTCCATAGAATTTCTCATAAATGTAGTCCGGTTACTATTCACTTTATATATCATGTTATAAAATTATGAGCCACATACAGACTGCTGTTCTTCAGCAAATACTGTTTGCCAAAATAGACTTTCATTTTCCCTTCCATACTTAATTCATATTTAGATACAGGTGTCTAGAGGAAAAACCTACACCTGAACAGAACAATGTATCAGCTACAGGTTTTACATTACTATCCTTAAGAATTCAATGAGGAACTAAAAATCACATTATGATGAAATGACTTTGCCAAGGTTTTGCAAAATGGGCCTGGAAAAAATTGGAATCAAACCTTTAATCACCAGAGCCTACTTAACCACAGAAGTCAAACTTTCACTCTCTTGAATATGAAAAAAAAAATCTAAGTCAAAGTGCTTCTATAACCCAGTAGAAAGGTATAATATAATTTTGGATACTGAATAAATAAATCCCAGTTTACATGCAGTGCTATGTCTATTTTGCCAATACTGACATATGCCTACTTTGCTAATTCTGACTGCTTTTTCTGTATTTTAATATCAATATATAACAATTTTATTCAGATTTGCTGTATAACACCTTTCTCTGAAACTGGACCAATTTTTTTATACATTTTTCAAGCACTTCTTTCAAGGCCTGTAACAAAAATTTGTTTGAAATTTACTTCATCTTTTCCTAACTCAAAAATATCAGCCTCTAATGCTAAAAAGTCCAAGTCTAGTATCAATGCCTGCTTCATTTTAGTTTTGTGTGTCCCACTTTCAAACCAAATGCTTCTAATGAGATTAAAAGGGGAAAAAAATCAACTAAACAGAACAACTCACCTGGGCATCTTAGAAGATCTTTGCAAATCCATATAAAAAGCTTGCCTGGGACAGTTCTAGCACTGAGGAATAACATATTGGCCACAAGAGCCTGTGGTTTACTTCAGCACTGGGATAATGAGAAAAGCAGAACAATAAATAAATGATCATTTTTCTCCACTTTCACCAGTGTTGCATGGTATGTTAAAACAGTGTAAGCCTGAAATACATAAGCCTCCATCCCTCAAAAACTGTCAATCGTTTCTCTGTGCTGGAATGTTTCAATGATTCCTGCTAAGAAACAGAAATATTCAGAAACAGAAAAATTCTGTTTCCCATATGAGGATCACAATCTCTTTGAGGTACCTTAGGAACCAGCAATGAGAGAGGATCAGAATGGGCAGTGGTTGCTGCAAGGATTGTTTCAGTCCAAGCAATCAGATGAAGATCTCTCTTGGTGGCACTGATGATAACAAATATGATGGTATCAGTTCCTTCCTTGCTCATCAGTGTGAAGGGATCTTCATATATCTGCAAACAATTCATAGCCACACTTCATGAGCTCTGGAACTGAAAGAGTCACTAGCAAATAAGGCCGGTGCTGCACTGGATAAGTTGTATTAAAAGAAATAAATATCAAAGCAATACAAAACCCCCACACTTGTCTCAGGGACCACATACATTTAAAAGCAATATGATTATTCTTTGCTGGAAAATGTTATGGCCACTCACATCTGTCTAAATGATAAAAAGAGAAATTACTACTAGAAATAGAGACTTAAAAATAATTTTGGCAACATCTATATTAAAACTCCAAAACAGACCCACACCTCAAAGCATGTACTTCATAGTAAGCTCTGCAACCAAACAACACTTAATTCCTTAAACACAGAACTATTTACCAGCCTACCAAGCTTTTAGGAGTACTACATTAAAATACAACTCACAGTCTCTAAAGCCAACACAAGGAAATGGCAATTCTTGTTTACAGGATATTATCAGGCAACTTCAACTTGTGTACAAAGATTACACTTTACTCTAGACTAACTCCCCTTTCTATTTTGGAGCAAATCCATTCCCAGACTCCTGGTTTAGGGCACACCAGAGGATGTCCTAAGACAGCTCAAGGCTTTGCCTGCCAGCAGCACAGCTGTTGCTGCAGGAGTCTGACCTGCCCCACAGCTGTTCCTGGGACACTCCAGCTGTGTTGGCTGTAAATCTCAAGGCAGACACACATTTCTGTGTGTGACTATCCTAACCTCCTCACTTCAGCTGATGGTAATTATGTCATGGGATACTCAAAGAAGAGGAAAATGAGTTTGAGGATTCACCCAAGCTCAATAAATGTCCTTCCTTCTACTCCTCCCACTCCTGTATGTGCAAATTACTCCCACTTAGCCTTCCTGTTTCAGAGGAAATCAGAGATGTTACTTGAATGAAGCTGTTCTCCACCAATCCATCCTTGACCTACTCCTAGCCTGTCTGCTACACAGCACCTAAGGCAGCCAGTGACAGCAAACTCTTCAGAGGTTTCTCCTGCCATTGAACCAGTCATAAGGCCCATGTCAGGTGGGCAGGTGTTGAATGGAGCCTTCAAGTGTTTCCAGTTTAAAAGCCCTTATGGGATGGGAGCATCTTTTAAACAACATAGAATCTAAAATTCAGAGAGTAATAACTCTCCCTGAGATTAGCTCAGCTGGTCAGAGCAGGGTGCTAATAAATAACACCAAGGCCGTGTGTTTATTCCCTGGATGGGCCATTCACTTCAGAGCTGGAGTTGATGATTGTTGTGGGTTTCTTCCAGTACAGAATATTCTGCGACTCAGGTGAGATCTTTATCTCCTGTAGTGATGCAATAGCTCCTTGCTGGCACTGATAGGAAACTAACTATCAAGTAAATTACATTTTTCATGTCACAGTCCTTATTCTTTGATTCTTCCTGGACACCAATTCACCATCGTACTGAAAAGAGACTGAGAAGCAATTTATAACCAGAGAATTAGCCAAGACAACCTCATACAACGTCACCATTCACATCACTGTTGGTAAAGCTAGAATGAGTTGAAATTCACATATTGTTTTTTTGCCTACAATTCTTCCAACACAGATCATTTAACCCTTCCTTAGACACCCTGCCTCTCTGTGGGCTTTGAAATTCAACAGTAATAAAGCCTTGACCTTAGGTGTATGCCTTCTGTCATGTTGTGAAGTTTCCTTCTAGATTTTGGAGACAGAAACAATTACAAACCTTCACATGCCTTCTCAAAACCACTAGAAGCAATTTGGCACAACTGAACACAAATCCCTTCCCACAGTCAGGCCTTGCCACCTCTCTGCCCTACTGAGAGAGAGCTCACCCTGGCAGCTGATCCCCCTTTCTGGAGCATAAAGGAGACAGACCAACAGATGGGATGCTTGTCCAAAACTTTAACTCAAACAGCTCATGACAGCATTGGAGAAGTCACCTGGGAGGGAGCAGCTTCTTTCCAAAGGGAGGGCAGACTAAGGAGCAGCGTAAACATAGGTCAGAAAAATTTCATCTCCCAAATCCTCCTCCCCAGTCCCCACTGCTCCCTTTGTCCCTGAGCTACAAGGTCCTCAGTGCTTTCTGCAAGACATTTAGGCAATATTTCCATCACTTCCTGCCTCACAAAAGCCCCCAGCTCTGGCAGGGCCAGGGTTGCTAGAGCCCTGCTCCTACCTCCAGCACGTGTTAAAGCTAATGCCTGACTCAGAAAATGGTATTCTTTAAGAAGTGCCAGAAGGTTCATTTATATGTGATTATAGTTTTCTAAACTCCTTAAAATTCAGAAGTTGGAGCTAATTTCAACATTAATTACCTAAATATTCAGCCAAATTGCTTCCCTGCTCCCAAGTGAGAGGGTAAAAAACCAGACTCATCTCAAGGTTTGCAAACATAATTGCTTTGGCATCCATAGCTGTGAAGTACTGACAGCTCCTCATAACATAAAATTTACTTGAATATTCAAAAGTTTGACTTCAGGGATCACTGGAATTAATGTAGTTTTCCTTTTTGGGTGGCTTTTTTTTTCTTTTTGTGTTTGGTTCTTTTACGAAGTAAACTGGACATTATGCAAATTTTGCCCAAGTAAAAGTTACACAGAAAAATTACATACACAAACATGGATAAGTCTATCTCATCAACAAAAGTTATTAGAAACTCAAAACAGGCAGCAAGACTCAGATGCAGGAAGCAGGTTTTTTTACTTTTAGGTGCTTTTCTAAATACTTTTCAAGTTCACTTCCATCCTTTAAATATAACTTTTCTACCTTCCAAAACAGCTATGAGGGGTACTTCCCCACACTTTATTTAGTACTTGGCCATGAAAATAGAAGAGCAAAAAATGCACACAGCCCTTTTTGAACTGGGTTTTAATTCATAATTATATCCCTGTTAGAACATATTCCCATATATAATATGTATTAAACTTTCTTTCATCTATTTTATGTGACTTCTGTCAATCATAAACACAACAACTCTGTTTTTTCAGAGCAGCAAAAGCTGTAATGGTTGACAAGCACATAAAAACAGACCTTTTGTGTACACCTGCTCCATGTTTCAGCTTCAAAGAAGGAAAAGTGAAGAGTTTTCTTCTGCACAAAAATATACTGTAAACAGTGCAATTGCCTGACAATTTTGGCAGGTGTAATTTTGTAAGAGAAGCAAAAATATCTTAATATATCTTAAAAGAAATCACAGACTCACACAGCTGTTCTGCTGTGTTGAAAACTTCATGGTAACTCTGAGGTTGCTCTGCCTATTTCCTACAGAAACAAAAAGTGTGTATATATGCATAATTATTTAATTCGAGTCCTAAGCAATTAGCATCTCCTCTTCCACCTCCCTGCCGCTGGTTAAAGCATCGTTTCTTTTCCCTAACCTACACTACACACACTTAACAAAGCTGTGGGTGCCTAAATGTTCTCCCACTTGACATGTTGGAATCGTTTTTAGGGTTTAGTTTACAACTGAATGCCTGTAACTTACGAGCATGTCCTGAGGCAGTTTCCTAAACTGTGTCATTATCTCGACAAGTCTTCAGGGATAGGGCTAAACAAGGTTTAAAATGTTATCTACAGGGGTCCTTCGGGCTTCCTAAAGAGTTTTTCTAGTTATTTGGGTGCTTAATATCAATGGGGGAAAGCGCTTTTATTCTTTCTCATTTGGCATTATCTTTCCACCACCATGTATTCTCCACAACTAACAAAGTTATTGCCCACTTTCATTTGTAGAAAACCAGCAATTTTTTTATTGCCTCTGGTATCTTCTTAAAATTTCTATAATTAATTTCATAACACCACCTTTCACAGAACATATTTTTCCCTGAGCACTTCCAAAATTACTATTAGGAAAGCTCTTCTCCCTTATTGTATGTTTAATCTTTCTAAAACATTACCTCCACTAAATTTTACAAGAGTATTGTAAAACCTTTCAGAAATGGAAAAAAAAAAAGAGCAAGTGGCTCACATCAGGCTCCACATGAGGCAAAATGCCCTTGAGTAATTTTTGTTGCATTAATTATACAAATACTTCAAGTTTACAGGAGTCATTTTTTCAATTTCTTTTACTTCTATTCACCACCATCTTATTCAAAATGACAGCCATTGCATGTCTCACTGTTTCAGTAAAGGGAAGAAATCTGCAATCACAAAAAAAGCTGAACAATTTTTTTCCTCCCCTTCCGTGAAAATGCACTGCAGAGCTACTCTGAACATCTGGGCATGAAAGGGACTGCAATGGTTTTTGTAGTACAAACAGCTCAGCAGAGTTACTTTGCCTTCCTTTTTCTCTTTTTTGCAGATGGATAGAAACGGGGATTGCCTTCAGTCTTGGGGATACATAGTACATGAGCACTAGAAAAATAAAGAGTCACTCCTGCTTCTGCTTTTGATTGAATTTGTGGAGTTATTTCAAAATAATAGGGTGAGCCACAACTTTTGGCCAGACTTTTGGTACCTAGGAGAGTACCAAAAGTTTGGCCACTAAACATTAAAATCTGTCAAATTATTGAAAATTACCATCAAGAGATAATTTGGGGTTAGAATTCTGGCAGAAGCAGAAGTGCTTCTTTGAAAGACATCTGCACTTCCAGGTGCTCCTGTCTGTTTTTTATTTACATTGATGGGATTAGACAGCACCCACTCTCATCTGAGATAATACTTGCAGGTCCTTAAGCTTTTAAGGCAAAACCATCAAATGTTTCAGCTTTCTCTATTGATATGAAGCCTGACTATGTCACTGGATGGCCATCCCAACAGAGATCAATCAAGTAACAGAAGAAAGAGACTCAAGGGCATTTTGCACAGTGGGGAGCCCGATGTGAGGCACTTGCTCTGGCTCACACAGGAGCAGAGGCTCAGACAAGGCTTAGCACTGATTTTTGTGAGTGGGTCTGGCACAGTGTGGGGCTCCCAGGCACACCTCTGGGTGGCTGGCACGGAGATCCCCTTCCCAGCAAGCAGGGGCTGGTGGGGCCCTGGAAAAAGCGCTCAGAGCTGGAGCTGAGCAGAAGAGTCACACTGCAGGGCGTCAAGGCTGTGCTGCTGTGAAGTCCAGAAACACAGAAATCCTGCAGAACCCATAACATCAGTTCTTCCCCAAACTCTGCAACAAACATCCACCAACCTCCCACTGCAGAAATCTGTTCCCTGTGTTTGTCTGCTAACTCTGATGAACAAGATGCTTCTACAACTTTGTAATGGGTCGAACCAGAAGAAAAAGGAAGACTGCAGTCAGTCACAAACCAAGCTGACATCCCAGATACCATCTGGCCAGAAGGAACATCAGTGTAATTTCAATCTATAAATTCCAGATTTATACAGTGCTAATGAATAAAATTCCTTGGCCATATTTTATTTCCAAAGGTAAAACTTATTCTTTGCCACATTTTCATACCTACCGAGACAAATAAAATCACTAAGTGAGAATTAACAATCAGTTTTCCAGGTACAATACAGAATCAGTTTTTAAATTCTCTGTTCTGGTTTGAAGAAACTTAAATAATAAAAAACATGAGAATTAAAAATGGAAAATGGAATATGGATTCTAGCCTTAGACAGCTACATTTTTCTCCCCCAATAAGACTACTTCTAGCATATCTCAGTTAATAAAACAGAGAAAAAATGTGGAGAAAAGACAACTATTCCTATATATTTAGTGATTCTGTTTAATAATTAATAGAAGATGAGTTGATTAATACTCAATTAATAGCCTGGTTAATAATAAAAGATAATGAATAAATATTATTGGCAAATAGTTAATAAGCTGGTAAGACAAATCAGATATTTCTACACTTCATATTTAGACATTTTAGTTTTCTTAAGTCAGGCAACTTCCCTTGACTACATGATAAAACCGACCACAGCTAATATAATTTAACAGTCTGACTCTGAAAATTAAATTATTACATTACTTTTATTTTTGTAGCAGAATAATTTCTTCATTAAAACACATAGTTGATTTAAGATGAAAGTTGATTAAACGTGTAGTTGTATAATAAAATTAAGAGATCAAAAGTCTAGAAACAAAACACTAACACTTCGAAAATATTTTAAGGAGAGCAAAATATTACCATGAGACAGAAATCTACAAATTTTTGCCTTAATACTACCAGAATAGTATTACTTCTTCTTATAAGATTACAGATTAAATTAAATTTATCCAAACTAATTTTTTACCTACAATAGATTGTCTTACCCATTTGAATGGGATTTTGGAAGGAGATTCAAACATTTCCTATTCTTAAGCTTTTAACATTAAATTAGATTTACAAGGTAATAGACTGTTAAATGCATTTCAAGAGGATTCTTTGACCTAATTACTGTGTTTAGTGAACTGTGGTATTTTTCTCCCCACTTATTTATTGGTTTCACAGCTGAAGTTCAATCAATTTCTCTCCTGTTGATAGAAGGATTTAAATGTCTATCTTGTACACATTCTCACGTGCTAACAATGATCTAGAACATGATGAACTGCATTAATTCCTTTCTATTTTATCTTGAACTACTAAATGAATGGAAAGAAGAAAACTAAAAACTGTAACTGCTGAAGTGATTTCTGTAAAGTACCCAAAGAGGAAAGGACAGCCACTGACACAGACTTGCAGCACAAAAACAACCAAGTAACACAGGGCAGCAGTGAAAGCCATAGGTAGGTAATTACTGGCAAGCAGAGATAAAAGTGAAGCCCCTTTGCCATGTAGCTGAAACACCAGGTCAGCCTCCCAGCTGTGCAGCTGCTCAGAGCTCTCTCCTGAGCCCTGGAGAAATTCCAAAAGGGGGATTTGCTCCACAATCTTCCCTGCAGAGTGCAATGCAGGAGGCATTGTCAAGCTCATCCACTGGACTGCTGCTCCCCAAGCAGCAGTGAGCAGGAGGCCACAGCAGCATTGTCACACCTGCCCTGTCTCCATCCTTGTCCATAGCTTTCAGTGGCTTCAGCACTCCAGAGCTCTGCAGGAAACTCAAGGTTATTTTCCTTCCCAAATCTAGGGAGAGAAGTTCCCTGTTTCTCTACGCCTGCCCCAATTACGACCACACACAGCCCTTCTCAGTACTCTCCCTGTATATTAATTATTTAAAATATTCAACAGGCAAGTCATATAAAATGTATCTTCCTCACTGAGATCAATACAGGATGTCCTGCAGCTGAGAGGTTCCATTCATGACAAGGAGGTGGCACACTTGGGCCTTTGGGCACCAAAAAGAGATACATGAACGCAACTAGAGCCACAATGTAAATTCAATCTATAGAATCTATTAAATCTATAGAATCTATTGAATCTATAGAATCTATTAAATCTCAGAAATTAACAAGGCAGATGTGCTAGAAGTGTCAAAGGCAGGGTGAGAGGAAGGCACAACAGAACAACTTTCACAAGAAATGATTTAATTCCTCCTGCAGAGAAAGCAAGCGAAGACAAAACTAGGAGAAAGTATCCTAAAAAAGAATACAAGCACAGCCCACATTTATTAAAGAAAGTGGAGCCACCAGGTACAACCCAAGCTGCCACATGGAGAGCACAGATAGCATAAATCACCTCCAGTTCCTACTTTGAGTAAATCACTCTCACCCATCCTGACCTCCCACAAATTTGTTTTGCAAAGCCGGAGTTATCCATCAAGTGATCTGTTCCGAGCAAGCTGAAGAACAGCCATACCTGCACGTACAGATAGCTCTCTCCAGAAAAGTCATGTCACTTCCCTCTTGTTAGTGCTCCTGCACAGACTCAAAAGCTCCCAAACTCTTCCAGAACCCGGTAAAAAGTTACACCCAGGAGATTAAAATAATGAAAAAGTTTCCTATGCCAATTGCTGAGGTCAAAAATATTTCTGTTTGTCACAGAACTACTGACTGATGCTAACACAATTTGTACTTAACCATCCTTGAAACATTTACTGGGCTAAACTCTCAGCATAATGATTTTATATATGCATTAAAAAAGATGTTGTAACAGTTCATCACAAGCTTCTTTCTGCTCCATAACAGAATGTGAAACACAGGAAATGAGAAGTCAATTGCTTTTCTGTCCATAGATGAATGAGCAAGATGCCAAGGTTGTGTAACATATGAAAGGCATTTGTTCCTTATAAATCAGAATATAAAGATTCACTATTTGTGCATTCCCAAGTGGCAGAAATGCATGATACATTTCAAGGTAACACACACTGTATTTGGAAATCAGCCTAAAATGTGGTTACCTAACAGGGGCATCCAGATACTCACCTTCAGAAGGATTTCATGCTCTGATTTCTTCTTCAGACTCCTCCCACTTTCATCATTAAGCACTGGCTTTTAAAATGCAATTTACTATGAAAAAAAAAAGGCAGACATTGAGGAAAACTACTTTTCTGCCAGTGTCACTACTCAGGGCTTTAAAAACATGCAGGTTTCACAAGGCTTTGCCAGGTTGAAGAGAGCCAAATTGAAGTTTTCAAAGTACCCTAGCTCAGTAGCAGCCCGCAAGGTACTGGGAAGCCCCCACTGGCATGTTCCAGAATTCAACAGCAGCCAGCAGAATCACAGGCTGCAGCAGCCAAACCTCTGCTAGGAATTCACATTACCACATGAAAGCACCCACTCAGATTCCAATTCAGGGGTCATTTTAGAAATTGAGTAATTTTAAATCTATAGCAAGAGGTGCCCAATAAAAACTAAGCAGGAGTTTATTAGATGTATTCAGAAGGAAAACATATATGATTTGGAAACAAGAACCTTCTGACACCCAACAGAAAGCCCAGAGCAAAGCCCAGCTGGCTGCCAGAGTCTGGGGGACCCTGCTTTGGCAAATCCATTCCCAGAACACGCTGGAGGGGGAAAGCTCTGAGCATTCTGAGACCAAATTGCTCTGTGTTTTGACAGACTTCTTCCATCCTGCAGATGCTCATGATAGACCCTGAGACACTACAGCCTCCAGAGCAGAGATGAATTTAATCCTCAGTGGGGAACAGCAGGTGGCTGTGTGAGGTGGAGAATTTTTCATTAATTCCATAAAATGGTTGTAAATGTAAAAATATTTATATTTGGGTTCATGTGATAGTGATTTGAGAGAGACAGGAACAAGCCAAGTAAAATTTCCTGAAAAAAAGGTTGCTGAGATTTTGATGCAAGTCAGGCAAAAAGTTCCAGATAGTGACACTACAAACTTCTTCAAAAAAGAAACAGACCTTCATGTCTATTTTGTGACAGAAGAAATTGGTGGCACACAGCAGAACACAGCTTAGCTCACCACTACAAATATTAAATTGCAGGTCACTGGTCAGCATTGTCAGAGGAAAAAAATAGGCCACACTTAGAACATGAGATGAAAACAATTCTTCTTTTGTAAGGTATGAAGCTAACAACCCTCAGGAAGTAAGGTATGTTTCTGAAAGGAAGGACATGAAAAAAACCCCTCTTCCCCATGTGCTCACCCACTAAATTCTTCCCTCTTCAGAGAGTGATAATTCCATATCAGAGTACGTGTTCAGGTACAGGAATCAAAGTACAGGCACGTGGAAACCCAGGGCACTGGGAATTTCCCTGTCTGCCCTGGGGGGCCCTGCCCCCAGGAGAACACTGACTTTGACCCTCATTCATGGAGAAAGTTCCCTAAACTCCAGAATAGACTAAAATCCACTGGGGTGTGAAGTAGATTGTAGAGAGTAGTGTAGGTGTATCACTTAGGTGGGAAATTTAGGTTTTGGGATTTTTGGTATGTAGTGGATAGAAGCAAGATGGAGGGCACAGGGTGTCATCCTGGGTTTCTTCCTTGTGCTTCTTCTTCCTCCTTCATGGCTTTGGGTGGCATTTTGTACCTGGGTGGAACAGTCGCATTGTGGGCTCCGCCGAGGTTTGGGAAGGAAAATAATCGTGAGTTTCCTGCAGAGCCCTGGAGCGCTGAAGCCACTGCGGAGCGGCTCTGATCACTCACTGCCCCCCTCGGCCTGCAGAGCCCCGGCACAGCCCTGGGAGGGACGGAGCTCTGGGAGCGCCCGGTGACACAGCCAGGGCTGGGGACCGTGGGGATAAGGGATCTTCTAGAAGGTTCCGAAGGGAGGAACTCACATCGGCAAAGCAGAACAGCACGTCTGAACCGGTTTGAACCGGTCGGAACCAGTTTGAAACAGTCAGAACAGGTTGGAACCAGTTTGAACCAGTTCAAACTGGTTTGGACCGGTTCGGACCGGTTCGGACCGGTCCGAACTGGTTCCGACCGGTTTAAACTGGATCAAACCGGTTCAGACCGGTTCCAACCAGTTCTGACCAGTTGAAGCCGGTTCAAACCAGTTCCGAACGGTTCAAATCGGTTCCGACCGGTTCAAACCGGTTCCGACCGGTTTAAACCGGTTCCAACCGGTTCCGACTGGTTCAAACCGGTTCCAACCGGTTCCGACAAGTTCAAACTGGTTCCGACCAGTTTAAACTGGATCAAACCGGTTCCGACCGGTTCTGACTGGTTGAAGCCGGTTCAAACCGGATCCAACCAGTTTAAACTGGTTGAAGCCGGTTCAAACCGGTTCCGACCGGTTCGAACCAGTTCAAACCGGTTCCGACCAGTTCCAACTGGTTTAAACCGGTTCGGCCCGGTTCCGACCGCTTCCAACTGGTTCAAACCGGTTCCGACCGGGTCCGACCGGTTCAAACCGGATCAAACCGGTTCCGACCGGTTCTGACCGGTTGAAGCCAGTTCAAACCGATTCCGACTGGTTCTGACCGGTTCCGACCGGTTTAAACTGGATCAAACTGGTTCAGACCGGTTACGACCAGTTTAAACTGGTTCAAACCGGTTCCAACTGGTTCCAACTGGTTCCGACTGGTTACGACCGGTTCCCACCAGTGTAAACCGGTTCCCACCGGTTTAAACTGGTTCAAAGCGGTTCCGACCGGTTTAAACCGGTTCAAAGCGGTTCCGACCGGTTCAAACTGGATGAAACCGGTTCCGACCGGTTCCGACCGGTTCTGACCGGATCAAACCGGTTCCGACCGGTTCTGACTGGTTCAAACCGGTTCCGACCGGTTCTGACCGGTTGAAGCCGGTTCAAACCGGTTCTGACCGGTTCTGACCGGTTCCGACCAGTTCCGACTGGTTCCAACCGGTTCAAACCGGATCAAACTGGTTCCGACCGGTTCTGACCGGTTGAAGCCGGTTCAAACCGGTTCCGACCGGTTCAAACCGGATCAAACCGGTTCTGACCGGTTTAAACGGGTTCAAACCGGTTCAGACCGGTTACGACCAGTTTAAACTGGTTCAAACCGGTTCAAACCGGTTCCGACCGGTTCTGACCGGATCAAACCGGTTCCGACCGGTTCTGACCGGTTGAAGCCGGTTCAAACCGGTTCCGACCGGTTCTGACCGGTTCTGACCGGTTCCGACCGGTTCCGACTGGTTTAAACCGGATCAAACCGGTTCTGACCGGTTCAGACCGGTTCTAACCGGTTCAAAACGGTTCCAACTGGTTCCGACCAGTTCCGACTGGTTTAAACCGGATCAAACCGGTTCTGACCGGTTCAAACCGGTTCAAACCGGTTCCGACCAGTTCCGACTGGTTCCGACCAGTTCCGACCGGTCGAAGCCGGTTCAAACCGGTTCCGACCGGTTTAAACTGGTCGAAGCCGGTTCAAACCGGTTCCGACCGGTTCGAACCAGTTCAAACCGGTTCCGACCAGTTCCAACTGGTTTAAACTGGTTCAAACCGGGTCCGACCGGTTCCGACCGGTTCGGCCCGGTTCCGACCGGTTCGAACTGGTTCAAACCGGTTCCAACCGGTTCCGACTGGTTCCAACCGGTTCAAACCGGATCAAACTGGTTCCGACCGGTTCTGACCGGTTGAAGCCGGTTCAAACCGATTCCAACTGGTTCTGACCGGTTCCGACCGGTTCAAACCGGATCAAACCGGTTCTGACCGGTTTAAACGGGTTCAAACCGGTTCAGACCGGTTACGACCAGTTTAAACTGGTTCAAACCGGTTCAAACCGGTTCCGACAGGTTTAAACCGGTTCCGACCGGTTCCGACCGGTTCCGACCGGTTTAAACCGGTTCAAACCGGTTCCGACCGGTTCCGACCGGTTCAAACCGGTTCCGACCAGTTCAAACTGGTTCAAACCGGTTCAGACCGGTTCCGACCGGTTCTGACCGGATCAAACCGGTTCCGACCGGTTCTGACTGGTTCAAACCGTTTCCGACCGGTTCTGACCGGTTGAAGCCGGTTCAAACCGGTTCCGACCGGTTCTGACCGGTTCTGACCGGTTCCGACCGGTTCCGACTGGTTTAAACCGGATCAAACCGGTTCTGACCGGTTCAGACCGGTTCTAACCGGTTCAAACCGGTTCCAACTGGTTCCGACCAGTTCCGACCGGTCGAAACGGCTTCGACCGGTTTAAACTGGTTGAAGCCGGTTCAAACCGGTTACGACCAGTTTAAACTGGTTCAAACCGGTTCCGACCGGTTCCGACCGGTTCTGACCGGTTGAAGCCAGTTCAAACCGGTTCCAACCAGTTTAAACTGGTTGAAGCCGGTTCCGACCGGTTCTGACCGGTTTAAACTGGTTCAAACCGATTCCGACCGGTTTAAACCGGTTCAAACCGGTTCCGACCGGTTCCAACCGGTTCAGACTGGTTCCGACCGGTTTAAACTGGATCAAACCGGTTCAGACCTGTTCCGACTGCTCCTGACCGGTTTAAACTGGTTCAAACCGGTTCAAACCGGTTCCGACCGGTCCTGACCGGTCGAAACCGGTTCCGACCGGTTCTGACCGGTTCCGACCGGTTCTGACCGGTCCGGACTGGTTCTGACCGGTTCAAACCGGTTCCGACCGGTTCTGACCAGTTGAAACCGGCTGAAACTGGTCGAAACCAGTTCCAACCAGTTCTAACTGGTTCAAACCGGTTGAAACTGGTTCCAACCTGTTCAAACCGGTTCTGACTGATTCTGACCAGTTCCCACCGGTTTAAATGGGTTCCAAGCGGTTCAAACAGGTTCCGACTGGTTCCGACCTGTTCCGACGGGCTGTTCTGCTTTGCAGATGTTAGTTCCTCCCTTCGGAACCTTCTAGAAGGGCCCTCATCCCCACGGTCCCCGGCCCTGGCTGTGTCGCCGGGCACTCCCAGAGCTCCGTCCCTCCCAGGGCTGTGCCGGGGCTCTGCAGGCCGAGGGGGGCAATGAATGATCAGAGCCACTCCGCGGTGCCTTCAGCACTGCAGGGCTCTGCAGGCCGAGGGGAGGCAGTGAATGATCAGAGCCGCTCCGCACATTTCAGCTCCATTTTTGGTGGGAATTCGTCTCAGCTGATCCTCACAGCTCTCACCACGGACTCCATAAGGCTCAGGTACAATACAATTGGTAATTAAGACATAATTTCTTCATCAAAGTTGCATTATTGAGTGAAAAGGAATGAACTTAGCTTAACTCTTGAATGAATTTGCAGATCTCAAAAAAAATAATAATAATTAAAAAGAGAACAATCATAATCCTCACATATCTTTAACCTGGGCACATAGTAAAATAGAAACTGTAAAGGCAAAAATCCCATTAAATCCTCCTGACATTTTTAGGCAATTTTCAGTGCTGAATTGCATGTTTAGTCTATACACTACTGAAAAAATTGTAAGCAAGCAGACGTGATCTAAAGCCAAATTTGATTCATTCTCTCTGACTAATAATCAGAAATAACAGAATAAAGTCAAAGTGCCACATGGAAAAGAAGTGACAGGGAAAGCCATCATTTTTTTCTTTTTGGGTGGAGCTCTTTGTGTCTTCCCTTTCTTACTTCCCTTTCTTACTTCCCTTAGCTTCCCAACTCTCTCATTCTTGAGTGTTTTCTGAGGTCTGTTTTTTTCTTCCTCAGACAGTTGCTTTTTTCCCTTGCTGCTTCCCCAAAGAGATACAAGCTGTTCCTTGGGAATTCCATAAATTTCTATTTTTTAATTGCTTGGGAGCTACATTTGAGTGTCTTTGGTTATTACTTCATAACTCATTGCCAAGCAGGCCAGTTACATGCTCAAATGAAAAGTCATTCAGCTTTATTTTTAAAAGTCCATGACGAGACAGTGATACTTATGGAGCCAGACTATCTGGCAGCAGACACACAGAATTTCTTTATCAGGAGTTCTTGTCAAAAACTGTCTGGAGTTTGTGATTTTATGCGCTTTTAGAGTTAACTATCACAAAACAGGTAGCTGAGAATAAAAATGAGTGTTACTTGCTTATCCCACTTCAACAAAAACCCTGTGGGAAAAGTTTGTTCAGTATCCTCATAAATTATTACAAGGAATGTTCCAAGGAGGGGAAAAGAAAAGGGGAGGGAGGGGCAAGAAAGCCATTTCATAATAAACTGGATTTGCACGACCGCAGACATAATCCGCGGAGGGGCTGATGTCACGCGGTCACCCCAAAACACCTCTGTCCTACTGCCAGCTTGTGGCGTGCAACTGTCAGGCACTGGCTTTGAGAGAGCATCCTAAAAAGCCATCAACAAGTGGGCTAAAACTGCCACTCCCGTGCTAGCCAGGAATTTCAGGAACAGCAGCCACTGTTTTTACCCTCCTGTGTGGTGCTCTGCAGCAAATATCCAGTGTAGCCTATCTTTGCTTCTGTTCCAGATTGCAAGGCAAGATGTATTCTATTGCCATCTGTATGGCAGTTGTCTGGTGTCAAGTGGGCATTGCTCCTTATCTCTCTTCAGAAGTGACCATAATCAAGGTCCCTCAGCAGGGAACATCTGCTGATAAGGGGCTATTGAACGTCACCCCATGACTGATAAGAACTATAGCATCCCATTGTGAGATGCTCCGCCCAGAGGGAGGAGCCAAGCAGGGCCATGCAGATATAACCTGCAAGGTTCTGACACCAGTACAGCCTTTGCTCCACTGGACTCCCCAGAGGAACAGCAGCTGCTTCTACTTGCACGGATCTGCGGAGGAAGAAGACACCCCTTTCCTACAGGACTCCCCTGCTCCAACAGAACCACACCTGACACTCCAGGAGGACTGCAGCCCCTTTTCCAACTGGACTGCTACCAACACCCTGACCCACAGGGTGTCAGGTTGTGTTCTGACTCTGTCAGTGTTGTTCTGGTGTATTCCATTGTTGTATTTTATCATTTTATATTTTTTCCCTTCCCTATTAAAGAACTGTTATTTCCTGCTCCCATGTTTTTTGCCTGAGAGCCCCTCATTCATACCAGTTCAGAGAGGTAGGGAGGGTTTGCATTCTCCATTTCAGGGGAGGCTCCTGTCTCCTTTAACAGGCACCTGTCTTTTCAAACCAAGACAGCTTCTAACAAAGCCAATGTAGAACCTTCTCAAGGGCTTCTGTGTCCCTGACTCTTACTGTCCTTCACAGGGACATCAGTTACAGCCAAATTCCTACTACTCTCTCTTTAAAAGGTTTCCAGGATCAACTCCATCTATCCTATAGCTTCAGCTAATCACAATTATCTCTAAAAATGCACAGTGGTTTTTCTGTGAAAAACAGTGGATGCATTTCTATCTTTAGAAAATCACATGTTAAAAAAAAAAAGAGAGGTAAGATGACCTCGCTGGGTAGCCTGCCACCTTTTAGCTTTCAAACTTCCCATGTAGTGGAAATTGCATTTTCAAGGGCCAGTCCCTGACACCATGGCTGGAGTGGAAGCAGAGGACAACCTCCAACCCAGAACACTGAAGTGCAACATCAGCATCATTAGAGAGCATGGGAGAACAGATTTTCAGATAAGAGTTACAGGACTGAGAACAAGAAAAGAGATTATTACAGTGATTACTTAATAAATAAGACAGCCAAAGAGATGTAACACAGCCTTGTGCAGCATGGAGAGAAGAAGCATAAGAGACTAGTATGCAGGGAGCAGACAACAGAACTTCTAAAATAAGAGGTTTTTAAACATCTATACATGTTACTCTATAAAGGATGTAATTACTGCAAAATATTATGCTAAAACATAATTATTTCCTTCTTCCTATAGCAGCAGACCACTCACAATATGTTATGAGATGATACAGACACATAAAATCATTAACTTATTAATTCTTGCATAAATCAAGAGAAAACCATATCCACAGGACTAGAGCTGACACAGAAAGGAGACAGCAGCAGACTTGTTCAATGCTAGTCTGGAGCATCATATCAGCAGATTTGACCCAGCCTTGAGGGCCAAGGCAGCAGCTTCAAACACAGCCCCTTCCCAGTGCTCCCCCCTGGGGCAGTGCCCACCTGCAGTCTCTGAAGCTGGTGGTGCCTTGCATCCCCTGGTCTGGCCCATTTACACTCCAGAGAGGCTGGCCCCTTGCTGACTGGGAACAGCTGCCCAGCTGTGGGAATCAGAGCTGGCTGTTCCAGGCCACTCTGAGCTCTAACCAGCTGCTGGAGCTCACACCAATGCCCTGATCCTGCTTGCTAGCCCAGGTGGAGCCTACAGGAGCCCCAGTTTCAATACTGAAACTGAGTTCAAACTGAGCTAATACAAAGCTGTATTTCATACTGTGATTTGCTTTGCTGAGGTCTGGACAAGCCTTGGGGGTGCCACAGCACCAAGACAACTATAGCCACTGGAGAAAGAGCAACTAACTAATCAAGATCAGTAGCCTGTTTATCCTCAGAACCATATTTAGCTCCTTTCAATTTATTTGCTGAGTTCCATAGTACAAGCACTTGTATTTTTTGCCCTTGACACCCTCAGTACAAAGCTACTTCCCAGTATTTTTTTAAGAGATGTTCTTTTCAATTTCTATTTAAAAACGTCACTCAAACGCAATGTCCTTTTCTCCAAAATGTCTCCATTGGCTTCAGATACGCATTCCAGATTTCTATGATTCTGAAGGGGGGGAAAAAAATAGACTTCTATATTCAAGCCACTTTTTGATTTGAGCAGCACGACCCATTGGACTTAGATAAACTAAGGAATCAGATGAATGCAGTCTGTCCTTTCCAAACCCAGAACCTTACATGCGTGTTTGTACATATCTTTCCATGCATTTTAATTTGTGAGAACTCAATCCAAGCCTATTTACTGGAGCCAGCTGTTTTAATGGCCTCATTACTTCCCCAAACCCACATCTCAATAAGGTTGGGGAAGCTGCCAAAGGATTTGGCTGAACCTCTCACAAGGCCACATGACAAATGGAAACTATCATTTTATTATCTCAGTGATAGGAAGGCTTGGTTGAATTCTCCAGTTCTGGATGATAAAAGAAGAGTGGTGAGTTTCTGCTTTCCAACCACCATGGAAAAGAAGATTTTGACTGGATATTCAGGCATTTCCTGAATGTGCAATACATATCCTGTCACCTCTAGGCTCAAACCCTGGAATTCTTGGTAAATCAGGCAAAATCCCTTGGTATTCAAACACCAGAGCACCTGCTGCCTGTTACATTCCTGAAACAAGAATTTCAGCCTCTGAACTTTGCCCTCAGCTAGGACACTGCTGGTTTTCCAGCACAGCAGTTAAGTGAAGACACTTGCCCAATATCACACATCACACAGAGTGGCAACAGAGGCCAGAGAGAGCTCCAAAGGTGCTCCCTCAGAGTTCAAGCTCACTTCCCCAACACCTGAAGCTGGCTGGTTCGCTTTCAGACTGCAGAAAATCAGGTTTCTGAGCAGACAAATGGGAATGGCTGAAGGTCTCCAAGAAACCCCAGGATGGAGTGCTTCTGAGAGAATATATCTGCTTTAGTGCCTGCTTTCATGCAGACAGTTGTTGTGCAGCGACCAATACTGTATTTCAGTGGAGAATTAACCCTACCTTGATATTCAACTGAAAGAAAAAGATTGTTCTTTGTTTTAATTATTTATTGATATTTTATGAGAAAGAAGGAAAATTACATATGAGAATAAAGAAGTTCAAGTTGCTTGACAGTATCAATTTTCTCCAGTTCTTTTAGAAAATAGTAATTTCCACTTAATTGCACTAGAAGGAACACAAATTATGAGAGCTTTGGCCTAAAACTTTATTCTGAGACTTGTCCAAAATGAAGCCTGATGTGCACTGCCTGCCACCCAGCAGCCTTCTGTTTGCTGGCCCTATCATTGTGTTTCCATCACTTCTGACACCTTACCTAAAGTGCTGCAATAATAACAAGCAAGACAATCTGGGAGGGGAGGGAAAAACAACAGAGACATTAAAAAAGCCATGTATGAGGCAAGGGATATCTGAAAGAGCAGGAAAAGAAACTGCTTCTACTATAAGACTGCACATAACTATCACAAAATCCATGCAAGACACATAGACTTCCCTGAGATGGTTTCTACAACTGAATTTCTCCTTCACCTCCAAAAACTATTTCAGCTGACAACTTTTCAACTGCCTGACACTTCAAGCTTTTCCTATTACCACAAAAAAAATTACATCTTTGAGCTCCTATAGATAAACTTCCACAGCACCAAGAGAGAGATTCTGTTAAACATTAAAACATTTACATCTAAATATATATATATGATAGTTAGAGTTTCTCTGATCCTGAGTTTTACTCACCATAACACTGAAAAACAGCTCAGCTCAACAGCAGCTGTACACTAAGGGGAGCCCCAGCCCTCCACACCACCAGTCCAGCAGCCAGGAGTGTGCTCCCAGCAGGGACCAGCCTGAATGAAGTGCAATGAAAAGCCCACTATTTAAAGATTTCCTGTAATTCTGACAAGTCATCCTGGAAGTTTTGCTGCTGACCACAAGTGAAGGCCTCCTCACACTCACTCTTCAGCAATGTGGAAATCATTCAACCCCCAGGATGCATCCAGACCACACGGAGCCAAGAGAGAGAAGTGGCACCTCTGCCACTCACATTCATGCTCTAGGACATGATACAGGAGTAAATACAAACAGAGTTAAAGCATCAGAGAAGGAGAGGAGAAATTAATTCTCTGCACAGAGGTGACTAAAGAGCTACAATCCTCCAAGTGGGCTCCTCTTTCTCATGCTGTAAGTGGCTCTTCCCACCCCTCTCCCTCCTCGCCAGACTAAGGCTGCCCAGGATAAACTACTCCAGCCTTTATTAAAGATAAAATCAAACTCATCCTTCCTAGCACAGATCAACAGCTAAAGAAATTACCTCAACAATATTATCAAGTTCCCAGCAGTATCCAACTCAGTCTTTATGACCCATTACCCAGGTATCTCACCAATTATGTTATGTTGTCTCTTGCATCTTTATTAACTATTCATGTTTCAAGCAATGTTTACTCTTTTTAAAAATTTTTTTTAAAAAGTAGCAACATTTACACTTTTCCTTCCCAAAATGCCTTCAGACACTTGGCTAGAATTCAAACTTTGAATTTAGTGCTCTTAATTGTGGGGTGTTTTCCTATCAGGCTCCTATATTAGACTGCTGGCGCCTACCAACTCATAAATTTGTCTCTGCTTTTTTAGTATTTTTCGCACATCTTGTCTTAGAAAAGGTTCAAAAGTTCAGTAGAAAAATACTACTTATCTCTCTGTTTGCTGGAAAGTCTTATGACAGATAATGTCAAGAAATTTAACACAATTATGACAACTAAATTACACAGCACTACATAGATCTTGTAAGGTTCCAGAAAACATTGTAAGTAATTAACTGTTGTTAAGAGGTTTACGCTGCCTCACCAACACATACTCAGACCTAAATCTCAACTGCTAATAAGTGCATCAGTAAATTTTGTAAGGAGTCAGACTGAATCACACCATGGCAGGATGTCACTTAGTTTGCTTATTGCTTTCATAATTGATAAAGGAGCATTAACAGCTGATTCTTTACTAATCTACGCACCCTGGAGGACTTTGTAAAAGATTTTTCCATCGTACAAGAAGCCTGTTTAACCCTCTGCCCCACCAACATCCACCAACAAAGGCACAGAGAGAAAATTCTAAAATACCTTTTCTTGGAGAAGATCCAAGTGTGGAGGGAAGCAAGCGCAGGGTTACAACCTGTGCTTGAAAGAAGTTATTTTCCTGTCAAGTGGAATGCCACCTGGAACAAAGGTACTGTGAGTGTACACAGAAAAGCATACAATGCACGGGAAAATGGATTAGAAAAAAATAAATTCTCCTTAATGGACAACAAGTTAGCTTCACAGATGTTTTAAAGTGTTCTTGATTTATAAAAACGAGTACATGAATAAATCTGGGGAAAAAAACCCAAAGTTAATAAAATATACTCATAGAGTGGCTGTCTCTACTGGATTTTCTTCAGTAAATGCAGGATATTATGCAGAAATAAAACCTAGTCCACATTACTTTTCCCTCCTACTTCTTGCAAGGGATCTGTGCGAGGAAATTGAGCAAAGAGTATCAGCAAAAAAATTCCTGATTTAATTAGTAAACACATTCAAGAATCAAAATCAATAATTGCCTATAATCAAGTTTTCTCTTTTACACTGGGCTAAAAGAAAATCACTGCTCTTGACACAGAATATTTATTTTAAAATTCCAAACTTATGTGCACACTCCTAGCACTTGTATCTCTGAAACTGTATGAGCAACAGACTTGGGTTGGTAACAGTCGAGTGGTTTCCAATTTACTCCTTCACAAATTACCATCCGCATGTACCAATGTCCTCCTGCTTCCTGGTGATGTAACTGCTTAAACTGCAGCCAGCAGTACGGGCCAGATAATGACAAGCGTCCGTTAGAACAGAAAAAAGAACAAACCAACCAATTCTCCTAGGATAAAAACATCAGTTGTTCTCTCTTATTAATTAGGCCGGGTCAGATTTTGTTTGCTTGTTGCCTTTTCTTTTCAATGGATCGGGACTGCACGGCCAGGTTGCGGTGGAAGAGGGGCTACAGGGGCGGCTTCTGTGAGGAACCACCAGAAGCTTCCCCCATGTCCGACAGAGCCGACTCCAGCTGGCTCGAGGGCGGGCCTGCCGCTGGCAAAGCCGAGCCCATCAGCGAGGGCGGTGGCACCCCTGGGGAATCAAATTTAAAGAATCGGTTTGGAATAACAGCAGCCCGGAGAGGAGTGACAATATGTGTGAGAATCAGCGCGGCAGCCACAAGGCCCGGGCGGCAGGAGGGGCAGGAGGCGGTGCCGGAGCCGAAACAGAGGCTGCCCTGCCCCGTGTGAGGCCGTGGGGAGCAGCGGTGTCCCTGCTGCCCACGGGGGAGCACAGAGCCCCCACGGCCTGTGGGGGACCCCACCCCGAGCAGGGGGATGCACCTGAAAGAGGCTGTGACCCTGTGGGAAGGCAGGGCTGGGTCATGCTCGGCAGACACAAGGCCCGGGCAGCAGGAGGGGCAGGAGGCGGTGCCGGAGCCGGAGCAGAGGCTGCCCTGCCCCGTGTGAGGCCGTGGGGAGCAGCTGCGTCCCTGCTGCCCACGGGGGAGCAGAGACCCCCACGGCCTGTGGGGGACCCCACCCCGAGCAGGGGGATTCCCAACGGAGGCTGTGACTTCATGGGAAGAGCACGCTAGAGCAGGCCCTGGCAGAGGCTGCAGAAAGAGGAGTTCATGCTAGGGCAGGATTTCTGACAGGACTTGCTGTCGTGTGAGGGACCCATGCTGGAGCAGAGTGTGAAGAGAAGTGTCCCTGGGAAGGACTCACACTGGAGACGTCTGTGGAGGACTGTCTCCCGTGGGAGGGACCCCGGAGTGGCAGGAGTCCTCTCCCTGAGGAGCAGGGAGGGGTAGAGACCATGCATGATGAGCTGACCACAGTCCCTGTTCCCTATCTCCCTGCGCTGCTGGGGGGAGGAGGCAGAGAAAATAGGGAGCGAAGTTGAACCCAGGAAGAAGGGAAGGATGGGGGAGATATTTTAAGATTTAGCTTTTATTTCTCATCACCCTACTCAATTTACTACCTATCAAATCAAATTAATTTTCCTAAGTTGGGTCTGTTTTACCTATGACCTTCTCCCTGTTTCCATCTCAACTCATGATTTTTCATTATATTTTCTCTCCCCTTCCTAGCTGAGGAGGAATGTGATAGAGCAGTTTTGGTGGGTACCTGGTGTCCAGCCAGGATCAGCCCACCACACAAAATCCAGTTTTTTTACTGGAAAAAAAACCACTGTGACAGTGTCACTATCACAGTTGTGACAACACTTTAAAGTTCCCCAGAAATCTTACAAAGGTAAAAGGAACCAAAAAACCTCACAAAAATTTTTGAGTAATTTTAAATTTATTATGTTCCTTCCTAGAATAACAAAATGAAATCATTGTTAGGGCCTATGGAAAGAGGCCCTAAAATGACATAATCAGTGTCCCTAGTATGTTTCCCCATTCACTGAGAGAAACTGAAGTTAAACATTAAGTTAAAGGTCTTTTCAGTAATGCAAATACAAATATTTAGTAAAGTTTTCAATGACTCCTCATAGAATTATTAAACAATATCTACAGTTCTTAAAAAATCAGTTTCAAGTAAGACAAAATGACCTGTAGTTACTATTTGATGAGTTACTGAGGAAAGCATATTTCATTAACATCATGCATTCACCTCAAAAAAAGGAAGCACGCACATATTTGCAGTGCTAAGTGATCCAGTTTGACTGAAAAAAGGAAACACAATGTGAGTACTTAGGACTCACTCAGTAAAACTACTACCACAGTAAAAATTACTGAATGTCAGAGAAAGATCAAGTGCTAAAGCCAAAAGCATACACACAGTTCTAAAGGGAACAAGAAATAATACTTAAAAAATCGGAAAAACATCAAAAAGTGCTCAGGGGATGCAATACAAGCCATTAAGAAAGACAGCATGTTTATTAGGATGAACTGAAAGACCATCAGTCTCTAAATGAGAGTTTTGATGATTTTCAAGTCACAGGCAAACAACATCCTGAAGGAAAGCAATTGTTTTGTATTCGAAGTGGTGGAAACAATTATCAGTGGTGCCTTGGCCCTGCAGCTGTAGGATGTGCTACGCTCTTATTCACAGCCTTAAACACAAAGGAGTAAAGAGACAGGAAAAGACAAAGCTCCAGCACCAGGCAGACATCTCTGAGTTAGTAAATTAAGCAATTTGTTCTGTGATCACAAGGACAGCCAGCATCTGCAGAAACTCATTTTGAGACTGAAGAGAGTAGCTGGCCTTTCAACTGCAAATTATGCAGTATTGTGCTGCCACATCTAAAAGACATTATGTAGTGCCAAATCTCATTCGAGATGGTCCATCCTTTGCCTTTCTCCATGGAAATGCTATCCAATTTAAGACATAGTCCTGTGCTTCTAGGACACTGCTGTGTGTGCACATAACCAGCTCCATCCACCCAGCACAGCCAATATGAGCAGCTGCTCCAGAGCCACCAGCAGAGACTGCCCTGGTGCTCTGCATCCTGTATCCATGACTGTCAGCACTTCCTCCAAGCACAGCCCTGAGCTGCACCTCCAAGCAAAACAGAAATGAAAAAGCCACCCACAGGACTGTCCTTCCCCCCAGACTGTTCAAGCATCTCTATTTTAAAGAATACAAGTTCTTTTTTCTCCAAAAAGTCTTTTCGGTCTGCCTGTGACCAGAACCAAACATTGCAGACATATCAAAGCAGAAAACTAAGCATAAACATTACAACTGCTCAGTGTCTCTCAAAATTCAAGACTGTTCTTTTCACACCTGGAAAATAAAATCTTTTGTGATGGAGAGTTTTCTTCAACCTATAGCAGCTCATGCTTGGCCTGCCTATGCTATCTACCTACAAAATGCATCTTCATGAGCTTTTATTGATTTTTTTGAAGCATCTGAAGAAGGTACTAAAAGTTTCTTATTTTCTCAGATTGTATGACATGATTAGCTGTTCACCAAAATATACATTGGAGCATAAAAGAAGGAATTGTCTCCGTGCA
Organism: Fringilla coelebs; assembly: GCF_963513975.1. Classification (NCBI taxonomy): domain Eukaryota; kingdom Metazoa; phylum Chordata; class Aves; order Passeriformes; family Fringillidae; genus Fringilla; species Fringilla coelebs. The sequence goes on along the minus strand of NC_140028.1, from coordinate 135,574,149 downwards.
CTCCAGAGGCATGCAGTGATAGAAGTTTTTGATCAATGTAAGGAGCCAGTGAGCAGTTTCCTGGATCACACTTCTCCCTCTCCCAGTCCTTTACTTCCTCCTACACTTGCAGGGCTCTTAAATAGAGCAGATGCTGCTATGAATCCCACAAGAAGTTGTTAATATACAGTTAATTACTGGCAACATCTGGCAATAACACCACTCATTTGAAGTAAGCAGCTGCTGGCAAAGGTCAGATGACAAAGCCATTGGCTTCTGCATGACATCAGCTGCTTCTGCCCTGCTTCTTCAGTGGGTGGAGCGAGACCTGCCTATGCTCAAGCAACAACCTTGCTCTCAGGTAGTAATAGTAATTCACTTTAAAAACTCTGATGCAATTTTACCAACAAATTTTTTCCCCATTTTTTCTCTCGATGTTCTTCTCTGGTTGGAAAACCAGGAGGGTTAGGAAGCAAATCTGCCCAAAAGCAGCATCTGTGTAGTCACAGCTGAGGAGAGAGCAAGGACTGTGCCAAGCAGGGAATAGCAACGGAGAGAAAGTCAGAGCAAGTTTGGCAGGGCTTGCCAGCCAGGTGATCCCACAGAACCACTGCTTTGCAACCAACCCCAACCAGAAGGACAGCTATAGCAAGGAGCCATAGAAACACAACCCAGAGCCAATGGATGAAGAACATCAGGCTGAAGGACAGGATTGGAAGAAATACAAACACCACAAGATCAGGTGTGCAGCCTGTGTCAGTATTTTCAGAGCAAAGCACTGCCTCACACCTGGGTTAGCAGTGGCCCATCCAAGTCCTTACCCCCATCTACTGCTGCAGGTGCCAGCCATTCCCAGCACATCCCCAGGAGTGAGAACCTCTTCCTCTACATATTTTCAATACATCTCTATTTCTCTATGTCTGCTAATTTTTCTGCTTGCAGCCCTCCATGCTCTCACTGACTGACACTCCCACGTGTTGCTGTTTATACAGCACTGGTGTTTGGAAACAGGCACCTACTCGCTTCCTTTCATTATTCAGGCAGGCAGCCTGACACACTGCCTACCACTTGCCTCAGGATTCTATGCTGAGGATTATTCAGCTTTTAGTCTGTGTTGTAAATTTTCTGCCATGTCCCACAGAATGCCAAGCCCCAGTAGTAATACACCAGCAGCATATTACAGCATTCTGTGTGATGCCAATCAGTTGACATGGGAAAGATTTTCCTTTAAATTTCACAACAGGACAGGACCTTGAAAGGCCCTCAAACACCTTGTATGTTTCTGTAAGCTCCTTATACTGCTCAAGGACTCCAAAATATCAAAAACAAGCACCCATTTACATTTGTGAAAACCTGTCCTGAAAGCAGAACTGGACATGGGAGCCCAGATTGCAGGCAGGACTATCCTTTCATGAGAACAGATCTGAGCAGGACTTTGGGAACAGATTTGGCTCACAGGAAAGTTCTGCTGTCATGCAGGTTCAAAATGAAATCATTGTTAGGGCCTCTGATCTCCCAGGACAGGAGATAGAGCACAGCCCAGCTGTCAGAGGGCAATGCAGATCCAGATCACTATGCAGTAGCACCTGATGTGCTTTTGCACCTCCAGGGAACTGGCAGCACAAACTGTAGGATCCTGTAGACTGCAAAATGAGGGTTTTTTCTTATCTTCTCTCTTTCTGCGGTCCCTTGGAGAAGGGCAAGACCAAACACAGCACACTGCTTAAAAGGCCCAGCTCCTTTTGAGGAAGATGCTCTTAGAAGCACCATCCAGCTAAACCCTCACAGTAGCAGCCTCGTGTTTGTACATACAGACACACAAACACCACAGCTGCAGCCACTGAACTGCTGGCAGATAATTCCTCTAGGATACAGGTAGACCCATGCTGAGAAACAAAACTGAATGCTCCTGAGCCTGTTTTTTTTCGGTCCTAAATCTCTCTCATTCAGAGCTTTGTCTACTCTGCACTTCAGTCATTAATAGTTCAAGAAAATATCTAATAAGAAGTATCAAGAGATGTATCAAGTCAGGAATATTTCAGAATATGTCAAAATGCCTTCATCAGTGTGTATTTTACAGAAACCTTCATATGCATAAAATTAAAAATGCTTCCCTCTGTTCCACACATTCCTTAGTTCACAATGGAAATAAAGGAAACCAAAGCTCCCATCTGCTTTTGCAGTGCTAGGCCCTAAAATATGGGACATAGCTTAGAAAAGTCTTTAAATCTTTCATTACCAAGACCTTAATGAAAAAATAATCTGTATAGTGAGCTAAAGATCAACAAAAATACATACAAATTCCTATTGGGTTATTAGGTTTTACATCAAAGCCATCATATTCCACCTTATGAATGTTCTGAAAATAGCATTTCAAGTATATGTGCAGTCTACATAACCAAAAAAGTTAAGTGTATTTTTCATCTAAAATACGTACATTTAATATAGAATCTTTCAAAAACAACATGAGCACATACTTCAAAGCAAAAAAATAATAGACTTTTTCCTTTTCTGTGATAGACTATTATGAAAATTCAAGCAAAATGAAAAAGGTACAGTTATCATTGCTTTTTACCTGGGCAATTTTAGAATGTATCAAACAACTAAAAAAGAAACACTAAATCTATGCTAAATGTCACAAAGAAGCTTAGTGCTCTAATGGGGCTGGGGGGGGATTTCTTGTATATTTTTTAGAAATAACTTATTCCATTGAAAATACCATCTTCCTTTCACTCTATAAACTAACAAAAATCCGAGGGTTTTATATTTAAGTACTGGTCCCCTTTAGGAAGGACACCTACGGATACATTGGTGCACAACCAATTTCTCCTCACAGAGAAGTTGCATTAAGTTTCCGTATATAAAAATTTGAGTTTTACCTAAAAGGCAAGTCAACTTTATGCATAGAAAGGCACAAGAGCAGACCTGTTAGACACTGAGCAAACAAAAGTACTGCTATAAAATTGATTGAAAAAGGTGAAAACACATTAAACCTAAAAATGTCACTTTAAAAGAACTTCATAGAGAAATTAATTCAAAGTTAGGGCACTTTATGAAAACACAACTGAAGTACAATAGCAACCAAGAATAAAAGTATTTTATGAAGCTCTTCAAGTTTCTGCATATGTTTCTACCAATCTTTACGGCAAACTTCAAGAAGCACTAGCAGATTTCTTCAGCCAAGGTAAAAACAAAGCAAAAAAATTGGTGCACTAACTTACCTGCGTACATATATATGATATTTGAATACAGAATATTCAGTTTGGTTTTGCATCTAATTTACTTAGGAGTCAGGTCCAAAGGTGCCTAAAAGAAGCACTTAAATCAAAACTGCATTTAAGAACTATGTGAACATGACTAGCTTTCTGAATGTATGGGGCATGCAGAATTCCCACTAAAGCCAAAGAGCTTAATATATTTAAATTAAAACAGGGACATGTAAATAAGATGCACTCCTTCCAGCATTCACAGGCTGATGCTGGCCCTAACTGTGCATATAAGGTATATTCCCTCCCATTTCAAGTTTTCTGATATAGAGGCAAACTGAATGAGACCCTGAGATTTAAAAGTAGATCACAATTAATCATTTTATTGTGGATACAAGTGTCACTAAGTTAATAGAAATTCCATAACCCCTTAGATTCAACACAGAATTTACCCACAGGAAAAAGCACACATGCTTTGGATGGGAAATAATTTCTAATATTTTATAAAATTGCTCTCTTAATCAAAAGTCACAGCTGAAAACTGCCTTGACTAAAGTGAATAGACAGATGAAGGCATACTTAAAATCATAGGAAGTCATCAAAAGAAGTTTTAGTGTCAAAAGGAAAAAGAAGAGATAAGGTCTGGGGGGGAAAAAAAGATTTTTTATGAATACATGATAAGCAGTTTAAGTTTCAAGAGCCATAAAATATTACAAAATATATTTGTAATAAAATATTACAAGTTCACAATCAGTAATATATTTTAAAATTTGCTATGTCTTTCCCAGATTCAAGCATGGAATGTTACTCTTCACCTTCTCATGTGAGCAGACTTCTAGACATGCTGGCATTGTGTTCAGATAATAAAGGTAATCTCAAGCAAGGTGAATAATTTTCTATCAAAGACCTTCAAAACTCTAAATTACACAAGAATTAACCTCATGACAGGAGTCTGGTAGGGTTTGTTGTCCTTTATTTACTTTGCTAAAAAGAGTGAACTCACTAATGAACACCCTTCCTCATCCCTGCTCCTACCGTAACAGTGAAATGACATAGGCATGATTTCTTACCTTTAGGAAAAGCAACGTAAGCAGAATAGTCATAAATCTTTTTATCCAGAAATGGCTCCAACATTTTAAAATTACTTTAGGAATCAAAGATGTATTTTTATGGAACAAATTAGTTTAAGATGTCCTGTGAATCTGCCCTTCATTTAATTTACATATGCCTTAAGGTCTCCTAAATTAAAGCAATAAGTGGAGTCAATGATAGAATACTTTTTTTGGATTAATATTTAAAGATTAGCAGATCTTAAATTTGGACCTCTCTCTTGTTAGAAATGTTCTTATGACGCTCATTACCAAGCTTACTGTAGGCAGTTAAGAAAATGAAGAGTCATCACTGGCATTGAGTGAAATCTTCACGTGGAAAAGGACATCTCTGAGCCCTTCCACACCTCCCAGTTCTATTGGATTTACCCTGGAGATTATGCATGTACTTCCTTTAAAGCATATTAAATATTAGTAACAAAGGTAAAACTAGATGCTTGCAAAAAACTTAGCAAGCACTTCTATGACTGTCATATGCTGTTAGCTTCCAATTTTTATGCCTTCTGCTCACTGTTACTCTACAACACCCCTCAGCCTGGCTACAACATGCTCATGTCCTACTGGGCATCTGACAACCTCTTCTGACAAAAAGTTGTTAAATTTTGAGCAATAAACAGCTAATGTACCAAACTGCACTTAGGGTACTCCAAATTCTTGTCATGTCATTCCAGCAGCTTTGCTCCTCTGCATCTTTGGATGGTTTCCTGGTTTATTTCAGACCTCCTATTTCCAGGTGAGAGGAACACAGACCTTCTGAAAACAGATGGTTTAACAGAGATTGCACATTTCTGGGAAACTCTTACCTTCAATGGGAACTCACATCTCATTCTGAAAAGCTTAAGTGTAAAATGTTTTAGGAGGATCTCAAAAGATGGAAAATATCCTAGGCAGCATCTTTTATTCAAAACACCTACAGTTAACACAAAGTACAATTAAAATATCAGGATCTTACTAAATTTAAATAATGTGCTCTCAAGCTCACACACAGATGTAGAGAAAAGTAGAAACACCTCAATTTGGTAGCAGGACCAGAGCAGGAAGCCCTCTGCAACCAGGCAGGGATACTCTGTAGCAGAGAGATTGGTGGCTGCCTCCATGGCTGTTTGTGTCTGATTTGCCTTCAGAGCACACCAGCAGCACTGCCAGCTACAGAAATAGTTTTTGAAATGTGAATATGGGTACTCTGATAACTGGACTGAGACCAGTAACTAATTTTGCAGACATCTAGCTAGTTATTTGGATGTTAATGTTCCTCAGCCAGTAAAACCAAGACTGCATTTAAACCAGTTCCCTAAGAGAGAATAATACCATTTCCTCACTGCCTACCTCATCAGCCACCTAATGCTTCCCAAAGCACTAAACATTTTCAAGTGCAAATATTGCAGTACCTCCAGCTGTTGCTATGCAACACTACGTCTTATATTTCCTAGAAATATGATGAAAATTGGACTCCTGATCCTTAGCTTAACTACTATTACTCACCACCATATTATACATGATTAGGATTAATACTCATTGAAGAAATCAGGTTATAGTCCTCAACAACTTACTAACAGAATCCAGGCTCTAATCCAATGTATTTTCACCCCTCATTTAATATTTGACTCTTTTTTGAAAATGACCCACCCTGCAATTTTAAGAGAAACCACCTGAGCTCTTCATTCAGCTATATTATAGTCATTTTGCTTCAGAATTGCTCCCACAACAGTACCAGGCATGTCTTAGGGATAATTGTGTTTTATGGTTATAAAAGTTAGTCTTGCTGGAACCAAGAGGACTAAGAGTAGAGTGCACACTCAAGGTTCATAATGCAGCCCTTCTCACACCTGCAGGAGGAGGAATCCCACCCCACAAACAATCCCACACACACCACTCATCTTCAGGCATTCTGGATAATAATCAATAATCAATCCAGGCATTCTGGACAATAAATCACCATACCAATCAGCATAACTTTCAGAAGCATAACTTTCTTTCAGTATAACAGCAAGAGGGTTTTTTTTTTTTTTTTCCTAAGGCAAATTATTTGCTCCTCTGTAGACATGCAGACATTTTTAGTGCCACTTCTGGGTATTCAGCTCTATCAGACAGATGGTATACTTTTGGAAGCAAGTGACATGGGTTGTTTGTTTCACCCCAAATTGGGGCAATTCATTTTGATAAGAATTTAATTCACAGTTAATAGAGATTGTTGGCATCTGGTTTTATATGAATTGATTGCACAGTGAAATCAGGTCAAGATCAGCTCTGGGAAAGGAGACTGAAAGATCTAATGGTGAACTCCTGTCACTGCACATCAGCATAAAATGTAGCTAGCCAGAGTTTGACCATGCCCCAGCAAAGACAAGAGGATGTGTTATGTTTGCCCACACCAAAGCATTTAAGAAAACAGTAGAAGAAGGAAAAGACTGGTAAATGCTTTGCCATTTCACTTGGGTCGGCACATCAGCAGCAGAGGCCTTTTCCCCATGTCATACAGCCATGTTCCTGGGTATCTGGGCTTCACAGTGCCTCAGTTAAGAAGAGAGAAGTCAACAAGAAATAATGACAAGACTGATGCAGTTTCATATAAAGTATGCATTAAAAAAAATTTAAATTAAACCATTTTAGTGTAGTAGATTCAATTTATCAAGATATAATCCATAATCAGGATCATTGAAAATTCTGAGGAATTGCACAACATTCACATTGTATATACAGTAATTTCCAAAGCAATTTTCAGCAAATTGGTTCATCCAGTTTCTCTCTCTGGATTTACTACGTGAGTGCTAATTACTTTGTCACATTAGAAAGCTTGTAAGTGAAGCTGTCTTTGGGGGAAAAAATCATCTCAGTTCAAGTAAACACTGCAGATAGGTTTTGAGAATGTGAAAATTATGACCAGACCTCAAAATATTTACTTTCAGAATCAGCACATGCAGGGTGCAAGACTACAAAAGTGATGTATGGCACAGTAGATTTTCCTACCCTTTGCAGAATAATACACCTGATATATATTCTATTTTCTATTTATATTATTGTATAGCATCTGGACTAGACCGTTTGAAAGCAGAGTTATGAATCTAATACAAAATGGACATTTTTCTGCACACCTCAACTGTTTTCTGACAGTTCTTCTGAAGTCACAACCACAATGAGAATAACAAACATGGTTTCCCACCACTGAGAAAAATTAGTTCACCATTAAGCAGTTTCATCATATAAAGCTCTTTATTCACTGAAAATTAAGGGAGTCAGGTCTCCAACTTACAAAATCAGCACCTAAACCCAGCATGTTTATGCTGTTCACTGATTGTGAACAGTGCTCCCAAGCCTAAGCACTGGAAAAAATATCATGACACAAGAAAAAGGTGGGGTTTAGCAAAGGAAACCCCAGAGGGGTTTAACCCTTAGAGGGGTTTTTATTCAATCAGCACATATTCACATTTTTCAGTAACGACAAAGGCAAAGAATTATTGGCGCTTGTGGAACTAATGCTGCATCTCCCACAATCACAAGAGCTGGAGATGAAACTGCAGATACCAACACAAACAACTGGGTAAAATCTCAGTAGCTACCAGAACTCAACCAAAGCATTTCAATATCACAGCCAGTAGGCAATGACCAGCTGCAGGGGACACTACACACCTTTGTGGCTTTGTGACCCCTTCACAAAGGGCTTTGTGAAGCCCCTTCACCACCTCTCCCTCCAAAGGTCCCATGGGACGGTTCATGGCTCAAGTTTATGGTCAAGTTTCTTTAAGCAGAGGAGCAGGAAGATTCATGTTCTTTCTAATGCATCTGGGAACAGCAGAGGAGGTCAAAAACAGGGAGGAGGGAAAGAACAAAACCAGGGAAATAGAAGGCCTGCAAAGTTTGTTGTTGTCTTCCTTCAAGCACTGCAATATGCAGAGCACTTAGAGGTCAGAAAACTCCAGAATTCCTGCAAACTGAGACTGAGTCTTCAGTTCCATTAAAATCTGGGTTTGCCTGAAGCAGTTATTAAACTTCAGCAGACAAAATAAAGTGAGCCTAGAAAATTCAGTTCTTCTTTCTGGTGATCTGCACTTCTTTGGATTTTTTACTTTAATGTGGAAATAGGAATTTTTGTATAGCTTGAGGTAACTTTTATTGCACAGAGAGCGCCAATCAGAATGCTTTGCTTTTTTTTAAATAAGACATGAATATAATCTTTTCAAAGAAAACCAGTAAAATATGCCAATGGCATTGCAAAATTGTGTCTTTTTGAAACAGCATTGCGAGAAAAAGTGATTTAAACCACTGTTAACTAGCAAATTTAGGTTCTGTTTGCCAGTAGGCAACAGAATCCAAACCCGAATTTTTGTACCAACTGAGGAAACAGAGGTGGTTTTTACATGAAAATTATTAGAACAGGAGTTTGGAGCTCTTACCAGACATTTAGAACACAGAATACATCATCACCCAGTATATTATGAGTAGAGAAGGATCCTCCTCACACTCAGCCTCACTTCATACAAGTTTTGTTTTGAAGCAAATTACTCTGTACTGTCCTTTGAAGGGCATTGGAATGAATCTGCACTTCATTACTAATGCCAAATTTAGCAAACTATTGTGATGTTTCAGACATAAAAGTTATTCATTCCTGTATGTGATAGTTTTGTAGTAAAATAGCAGCAAGTAGCCACTAATAACTTCTGATATTTGATCAAAGTAAAACTTGCAACCCTCCAGAATCATTTAAAATATGTAAGTATACAGCAGTATACTTACAGTATACAGTAAGTATACAGAAAAAGCAGCAAATAATCTCATCAAAAATGAAAACTTATGTAGAGCTCTGACAGCATAAATCTTCAAGTTAAAAGTGCATCACAGAAACATATGGGGGGGGTCACATTTATTTCAGGAATTCCCTGGCAACCTTTCAGCAGCTACAACGAAAGGACAAGGCCCATTTTATTCCACCTTCTTTAGTAATGTGTGAGCACCACTGAAGGCCTCTAATGATTTGTGCAACTGAGAGTTATTCCATCTTGCTAGTTAGCCTAGAAAAAGCTTCCAAAGTGGGCCATACCCTTCTGCAGGGCACAGCACTAAATCAGTCCTCAAAGTCAAGCACTCAGCAAAACCCATCTGCTGTTTCATGGAGGTTATGGCCAGGAAGGACTACTCAACCACCTAGTCTGAACTCCTGCATTGCATGAAATATTACATTTCTCCCTCAATCCCACTTCAAGCCCAGTAGCTCTTAAGACATGCCAGAGAATGTCCCACAGGTGGAACGCCTGTGTTACACGGACAGCAGGATGGAGAACTGACAACCTGTGATCAGTCCCAGCACATGGGTGAGTACCAGCATACCTGACCTGGAGAAGAGGACATTCCTTCTAAAGTCCCAGCCTTATGACCACATGGGTAAGAAATGCCACATCTTCACAAAAAGCAGAGTGCTCTCTACAACCTCCAAGCTTTGACTATCCCTCAGAGCATCTCTGCTGCTGAGAACTTCTGAGCTTCTGAGAACAGCAAGAAAACCCAGAGAGAAACCAACCCAAATACATTTGGCCAACAGTATGTCAGTAGCACTAAATCCTGGCTTAGGCACCTGAATCCAGGTGCACGTGGCACTCACAGACACCAAGCACAGAGCCAAGAGGGTGTAAGCACATTTGTGGAAACACAAGTAATTCTGGTTTCTCTGTGGCCCACCAGAAGATGTGCAGAGGCTGAGATCACAGCCCACAGGGCAACTCACTGCTCCTGAAAGGAGTGCCACGACTCAGCAAGCTTAGCAGTGCTTGCAAGAAAAAGCCCCAAATGGTGAATTCAGAATAAGCAGATAAAAAGGCCAATAAAATGGTTTATTCTAAGAGAGTGCATCTCTAATATTTGTGTGCTATTTATGTTGAAACCCAGTGGAAAACTGCAAAAGAAAGTCTGTATTAGGAAAAACTTAACTACATAAATAGTAAAATCACGGATATCTCTACAAGTACTTTTATGGACTCACCTCATTCATTGTGATTTAAACCAGATTAAATCTATAAAGTTAAACTCTAAAGAGTGTGATTCTTCAAGGATTGTATAACAATTATTTACTGACATTTAATACTCCATTTAAAAAAAGTGGAAAAAGAGAAAGAAAAAAAAGCGGGGGGAAAGAGAAAGAAATAAAAAGAAAAAAAAAGGCTGAGTAAATAAGGAGTGCATGCAGCTTTGCATCATGAAGTTTGAATGGCAATCTGTCCACTGCTTCTCTTAATCAGAATAAACTTGTTTTTTCCTTCAGACTGTTATTGCATTTCTCTCATGCTTCACACAGTATCACAGTGACCATTACTGTAACCATCACTTTTGCTAGATGAAAGACCAATACAGGATTCTACCGCTGGGAATATAATAGACTAAAAAAATTAGAAAAAATAACCAACTGCAGCAAAATGAAACCAACAAAAAGATCCCAACACCCTTTCAATTGCTAAGCATTTTTCTTTGTTTCCTGCCTTAGGTGCTGTTCAAATCCTTCTAAACATCCTACAATCTCCATTCACCTTCTTTCAATTGACAAGGCAATTTTGCACAATTTGACTATACAGGATCTTCTCACTTCTGTTTATTTACTCTCCTCATTTTCTGGGGCTCCTGGACAGAAACCAAACATGCCAAAGCATTGTTTTCTCTTAATACTGTTCCTTCTCTCAGTGTTTGCCAATTTTCCCAGCACAGCAAACATGCCGTGTTATGACTGCCGAGCACTTTATTATTTGCTATATTATAGCAAAGAATAGTACCGTGAAACTTTCTTGCCCTCACGTTTGTATTCAGCTCCTGTGCCTGTGTCCCTCCCTCATTCTTCTTTCTGAATTGCAGCTGGACAAAGGAAGAAAGGTAACAGCTTTGTATTTCTAAGAGAAATGAACATACCCAGGAGGCTCCTAGGATCTAAATCGTAAGTTGGCTGGGAAAGGACAAGCAGCTAGTAGCATGAACCTGCATTTCTCATGTGACTTTAGCTTGGGACAAGCAGAGGCAGCCCTTATTGTGCCAGGATGCTTATTTGCTGTAACACTAGCAAACCTCCTTTCTCCATTCCCACTTCTCTGAACTGTGTTAGAAGTGCCTTGTGGCTCCTGACAGTGAAAAGAAAGGATATTCAGAAATACCAGCTATGTTTGCCCTGCAGCCTAAAGCTGAGTTCTGTCGAAGTCTGACGGATCAGCACGGTCACTGCTGGCGGCACTGCTGGGTGGTGCCACACCAGTGTCCCTGCCATGCAGCAGGGCTGGTGCACAGCAGCAGGTGCCACAGGGGAACCTCCACACCAGGACAGGCCCAGCACCGCCCTCCATTCCAAACACAGCTGAACAGTGACCCAGCTCCTCCTTAAACAGAAGGGCTTCATTCTCCCAAGGGCTTTCACACAGAGAACACACACAATTCCCTCTCCTGCCCATTTCTGTATATGACTTCTTATACCCCCATCTCATGGGCTTGACCTGTTCTAACAGTATTTTAGTGTCGATGGGGGAGGGCATCTGACCCACCTCTGAGGTGATGTAAGAGACAATCTATTGTCAGCTTTTGGAGGATAGCTCCTTTTTTGATAAAACGAATTTCTGACTTTACAGGGTCCTGGAAAGGAAAAATAAATATTTCCTAAAATGTTTTTAAAACACTTAATAATAAAAAAGTTCTTCATATTGTATTCCAGAACTTTTCTTGCTCTTTAAAATTAGTTTTAAATAAAACTGCTCTATACCGTAGTTACTCAACAGTATTTCTGAGGTTAACAAAAATGTGCTGCCAACGCAGAAAAAAATTCTAAACGCTTGTTCTCAGGATAAAACTGGTACAAGCTAAATATGCAACAACTAGACTATAAAAAACCCACCATACACTCTCATCCTGTCATTCCCGACCAAGAGTAGCCAATTTGTGACAATTAGCACATTGTGCATGGCACAGTTCATCTGGCCCAGGCACATTCTGGGTGGCTGTTTGCCTTCGCGCTTATCAGCAGCGCTGACAGGAGATGCCGGGCGTCTGCAAACACCTCCTAAAACATGCGGGACTTGGCTGCCGTTTCTACCTGTCAGCCACTTCTCAGTAAGCCCTTATCAGGAGAAAGAGCACTTAATCACAGCTCTCCAACAGCTAATAGTAAAGGAGAAGACAGGATGACTTCTGGCAAATTAAAGTCAGCTGAATTTATCACCCTCTCCCTCATGGCCACACTGTTTCCCAGACCAGCGTGGGATAGTTTTAATCCTTTGCTGTAAGATAACCACAGGTTTTTTTCTCCTTTTTCAAATGCCTTTTCCATGAAAGGCTTGGGCTTAACAAAGAATGAGCCTGCAGAATTTTAGCTTGCTAAAGCAGGATCTTGTTCCTCAATCCATAATTTAACTTACACTGAATACTTACTGCGAAGGTATCCTTACACAACATACTAAAGGTATAAAATTTCTAAGCAGCACCACATCCTGAAAAATAGTCACCATATTATTTATTTAGTAGCTTAAAATTGCTCTTGGATGCATCAGAGATGCCTTAACACAGAAATATCTTAAATATAAATGTGTACATATAAATAACGCATAATAAGATCTCAAGAAAATAGTATATATAGATATAAGATCTATAATACAACATCTCATGGAGAAATTAAATGAGAGATGAGGTCCTTCAGGGGCTGTGGTCCTCAGACAAGATGCTTTAATAGATTTTCAAGAGGATTCAATTTTCTCCTTTTAAGAAAAGAAAAAAAAAGCACGCATCCAAATGTGACCTAGAACTCATTTTCCTTCAAAAAATTCACAGAAACTTATGACAGCAAAAATGCCTATGAATTTCTACTTCTCCCTTCCTTTACTAGTCCTATCTCAAAACTAAATTTTTCCATTAATACTTTCAAGAAATTACTGCATCAACAGCCTGACAAATGCACTATTGAGAAGTGTGAATGACAATAGCCAGGGAGCTGGGTTCAAACTCTGATGAATTAGTCTGACAAAGAAGATTCTGAGACATGCATAGAATTGCAAAATCAATTTTCCTCTTGAGTCCATTAGCAGACCCAAATAAAATAGTTCTGACAAATACAGCACATTCTGACTGACCACAAAAAAATTCAACATTGAAATGTGATCTGAAGGCACTCCCCGAGCTGTATGGAAAATAAACATCTTAGAGCAAGGTTTGCACTGGATTGACAGAAAACTAGCGGTAAACTTTCAAATCACAGCATCCACATGCTCTGGATTCTGAAGCTTCACTTCTCTGCATAAGCACTGCCACAGCATACCAGAGATGTGATGAAAGGATCAGGTGCACAGCTGGCAAGTGGGGCTGTGCCAGCTCTCCACGTCCTCTCTGGGGCTCGTCTGCACCCCACAGCAGCCCTGTGGGCTCGGCTGCCCTCGCACCCTGCAGTCCCCTCCCACTGCCAACAGCAGTTTGCTCTGATTTGTTAGCAGAGGAGCCAAAGGAGAGAGAGGAAGCTGTTCTAGTCTGGCTTTACTGAGTATCTTGTCCTCAAAAACCCAACACATCTGAGGCTAGTGCTGCAGCAGTGATGACTAACCTGGGCAGCTGCAACATTTCTGCTTACTCAAAAAAAACCAAGAAATTGCAGTAAAAAAGGCGAAGAAGATAAACATATGCAAGCATCCCAAAGAGAAGCAAGATTAATTTTAAATAGGGCTAAATACTTAAACAAAAGCAAATATGAAACAATAAAATAGACAACAAGAAAAACCAAGTACATGTTAATATAATCATGCCACACTGTACCTCAACACTACATCCAGAGCTCTTCAATTTTTATTGATCTTATTTGGTAGCTGTGTCACATAGAAAGCAGTGCACACAAGCTTGGGAACCCTTCAGATTGGCATTTCACCAAAATAAAAAGAAAACCTTAAGTTTAAACTTTCCCTTTGGCACAAAACAAGGTGTATCACTGTAGAACATGCTGCAGCAGGAACTGGTGTGGGTTTCAGCTGGAAAATGAAGCCCCTGAAATTCAGGTCTGCGCATCCAGTCCCAATACAGGCAGAAGAGAGTGGACAGCTGAGCCTCTCTCCAGCCAGAGGAGGTGACTGTCCTCCAGATGGCTGCATCTCCTGTGACATTTCACTCCTGTATAAGACTGTAGCTAACAGGAGCTGGAGAGAAATGGGGCATTGTCTTGTTCTTTTAGCTATCAAACTTAAGAGCTGTGCAGAACATGATAGAATGGCTTGGATTGGGAGGGACCTTAAAGATCATTTCATTCCAAATCCCCTTCCATAGGCAGGGGCATCTTCCACTGGATCAGGTTTCTGGTCCATGGATACAATTCCTTCCATCTTTAGGGGATCCTAAGCACATATCCTGATCCTTGTGGAGTATGCTCTGGAGTGCCAAGTGCTCCAGCACGGGGACTCCCCTTTCCCCTTACCTTTCTTTGGTGCTCTGCATCACAATATACACACCCTGCAAAACAAGGGGTATGGCAGGGGGGGCTCTTGTTCCAGGCAAGTGGTCACAACAAACAAAACCCACAGTACCACCAAACAGTTCCCAATACCCAACAGTTCCACAAACTGTTACTGATGCCAAAGGATGTACCTTCAGTGCAGCATCGAGGGAGCCCCTCTAGCCACAGCTCCACTAACTTTCCCAAGGTGAGACAGCACAGTTCAAATTCTGCTGTGAGGCAAAGGTTAGATTTGAAATTTGATTTCTTCCTTCTAACATTTTATTTATCAAGGTAAGGACATTTCAGTAGGTGGGTCACTGAAAGGTTATAACATGCATTATAAGGAATAATTTTTAAAGCACATTGATACAATAGCCACAGAACTGTATCATCAGTGCAAGAAAAGCCTACATACCAATATTCACATATTTTATTAATATATTTTAATGAGACTAAAAGCTCACATACTTTCAGATTCCCTTAAGTATAATGTGGGATACAGATGAGGATGAAGATTGCAGGAGCTATGAGTGTTCTCAGGTCCCTGGGTATAATTATAGTATGACTCTGGAAGAAGCATTCCTGTGTACACAGCACTATTTTAAGGTTTTTCCTATCTTCTGATGGTTAAAGTCTCACATCTTCTCATTTGGTTGAAGAGCCAGAAGATAGAGTTATCAGGTTGGGCAGTGGTATTGTTTTCCTTGGGATAGTTTGAAAAGTATTTGCTGTGCCCATTTTTTGAAACTCATGCTGCATGCATGCAAGAGACAGAACAACACTAAAAGGAAGTACTACCACAAGTGAAGTGGAGGAGGAGGATGGCTCCCTTCAACCAAACAATGTATTCATCAATCATGCAAAAGATTTTTGTTTGGCTTTTCTCCTATTTCTATGGCAAGTGCTGCCTCTCTGGCATAAAACTCATCCCAAGGGACTACACAGAGCTTCCCCAGCTTTCTGCTCCAGTCAGCATCACAAACCAGCACTGCATTGCACAAAGGAGGCTCCTACCCAAAGACTCCAGATGATGCTACTGACTTTACTGTTCATGATCATCTTCCTGCCTTTTGGGACATAAAGAGATAGCAATTGAGCAGTTACCAAAATGGTGACTTCAGATTTCTAACCTGTTTTTAAACATAGGATGGACCAAAGACTAGGCCTAAAATAGTTAATGATTTTCCTACAATAAATGTGGATGTGCTGAACTACTACTGTATTTTTAAACTGAGAAAATTTCCCATTATGTACTATTGAAAAAACCAGTAGCTGCCAATTAAGAGGCTGCAATAACTCCAGAGAGCATTTCTGCTGCCTGAAAGCAGGCTTAATGTGATTTTGAGTGGACAGTCACTACAAAAATTATTTTTATAGTGTGCTAGGCTACTGAACTCCAAATCATGCAAAAGACACAGACAGCCCCTAGGAATTTCAATTACCAGTGGTATCTGTGGCACACATGCAAGCAACACTGAGTTTACTTATTCACTGCAGACAGTGAATCTGATGAAGCTGATTAAATTACTTAAGGATTCCCAGAGAATGAATCCTGAATGAAGTGATACAGCTACAACTTCACCTAGGTAAAGCAGAGTAACAGGCAGAAACAAATCTCTAGCAAGTTTGAGGATGATTTTTTTTTGTTGTCATTGAAAGTACCATTAAATGATGGAGAGCAGGCATTATTTATTAATTGGGTTGTTAATTTAAGAATCTTGCTAGAGACCACCCATAAGACCAAATGCTTGTACATAAACATAGCACTGTAAGTAGAGAGTTTTGTTTTGAAGGAGGTACTTGCAATGCTAATCCATGATTTCCACTTAGAATTAAATCCTTTCTGTGCAGAAACCCTTGTTATTAACATGCAGAAAGTGCACTTAAGTTGCTTATAAAATACCTATTAGGAAATTACACCTTTCAGAAAAAGAGCATGCAAGCTGTGCTGGAAGGGAAGTTACTGATTTTGCCCACTATTGTGCAAGGCAGAATTAGCAAAGATATTCATGGCTGGAGCATTCCACCAAGATGAACAGTTCCCAGTGCAGTTTTTCCCCTGTTCTCACAAGGCATATTTCTCACCCTGTCTGCCAGAATTCAGATCTGTTTTAGTTACTAGACCATCTGCTTTTTGAAAGGCTTTTTTTTTTTTTTGGATGACAGATGGATGAGGTTCAAATTCTTGTTGTAAACCAGCAATGAAATTTTACAATTCATTGTCTCTGCTGCTTACTGCCTTGCATTAATTACTTGAAAGAAAGAACTGTCATGGGAAGAGACAGTTTTCCAAATGCATACAATTTTTAAACGAAAATAAGCATATAAAATAAAATTCTGATGCTTTAACTACAAATGGCCTAGCTTCAGGTTTGTAACCTAGTTCTGTAATCCTGTATTGGCTCAGGTTTCTCTTTCATGTCTCAGAAAAAAGAGATGTGAAAGCAGAGGGAGTACTTTAAGGAGCTATCTACAGTGTTAGATAAAGCATCATATTTTTCCCTCAAGAGTTTCACAATATCATCTGGCTCTTTCAAAGTCTTAGTTCTTCAAGTCTGATGTTTGCAGAAGAGACTCATACTTTAAAACTTCCCAAAAAATCCCCAAAACAATAGACTCCTAGCCCTTAATATTAAAGGAATAAAACCATTAAAAGTTGGTAGACAAATATATGGGTTTTGCTTAAAATCTTTCATGTTTTAAAAAAGGTCCCCATTTTTATTTCCCATTTAATACCATTTTGCAGTGACAATCTTGGAACAGCAAACAAACCTCCAGGATACCACTAAAATGTAGTAAAAGAGTGCTCACTAATGCCATGCTGGCAAGTCTGGCAAGCCTTGATCTGCAAGCCATAAATCCACTAGCCACCAGCTCCCTGGTACATACCTCAGGAGGAGAGAAGTGTCAGGAAGTGCGTCAGGCACATGGGATTTGGGTGTCCCACTGCTGACCGCAGCTGTGTCAGGTCTGTGCTCTGCTTCCAAATCAACACCATGGTGTTGCCCTCAGACTCAGCACTGCCCCACTGCCAGGGACTGGGATTTACCACCAGGTAGCAGGCATGCACACAGCCCCAAACAGGATGCATTCCTGGATGAGGGAGAGCTTCAGGGAGAGCCCATGTTGGCTACTCTGCTGTGACAGGAGCCTTAATCTGTGTGCGGACCGGGCACGGACCGGAGGGGAGCCAGAGAACAAATAATTCAGCAAAATGCTGAACAACCCCCAGTTCACCTCCCTAGGCTATGCCACAGACCCATTCCACCTGTGGAAATGGTGAACTACCTGCCATGTTCGCATTAATTTCCCAACAGCAAATATATGAGTGGTGCCCACAGAGCTGCAGCCCCGGCCACGCTGCGCCGCGCTCCAGCCGTGCAAACATGCTGCTGGAAGGGTCACGGCCGGATCCCAAACCAGGCACAAATGCTGCAGAAAAATCCAGCCCAGATCAACAACATTTGGACTCTCTGTCCTTTTTTATTCGTTCACTGTGGCTCCTTTGTAGGCTTCAGTCTTGGTTTCAATGAAGCGACTGTGTTGAGAAAAAGAGAAACTCTAAGAAGCAGGGGAAGCGTGACAGCAGATATAGAAGTGAAAAAATATCCAACAAGTGTTTTGCTCCAGTTACTTCTTGATTTCACAGAAAAATCAAAAGCAGATGCTTTATTTACTGTTCCCATAGTACTGTTTACTGTGCCTTCATGTATTTCCTGAAGTAATTCCCGTTTTTCCCCTCTCATTTACTAATAAAAGAAATGAAAGACACAAATAGTATAGACATGGAAAAGAAACAGACAGATGAGACATTTTTCATCATGTTAAAAATAATTTTCAAGACAAAGCCCCTACTAACCATGTTCTTTTCTGAGAGTAAATACCATAATTACTCATCACAACGAGTACAGTCTAGATGCTTCCAGGCCTTCTAGAACTCCCAGGTTTGTGGGTTTGGGGGTTTTTTAGTCTTTTTAAAAAACCCACCCTAAACCCAAGAAAGCACATTTTATTTACACAAGTGCTTTCCAGCACTGCCATGATGACTGCTCGACATTCACATCCACTCTGGAGCTATGACCGTACTATATGTATTCTTTTTAAATCTTGATTATTTTCACAGAAAAAGAATATACCAGAAGGAATCTCTGTATTGAAGATATTTGTCCTGAAGTCATATTGGATCCAAAGGAGTCATGACTATATATTACAGAAGCAGTTAATTTAAAATTAAGATAGCAATAAAAATGGTACAGAGCATTTGAACATCACTGACAAACCTGACTGCTGTAACATTTTCCTCATGTTATGTCTCATCATCAAAATTCCAGCATCCCCAAATGCTGGGATATGCCAAAGAGTAATTTTAAAACAACCCAGTACAAGATGTTCCTGATTGATACCTGTTGCATTTTACAGCATTTGCTTGTGCATCACACTGCTCCACAACGTGTTCTCCTTAACCTGGGTGGCACTGACAGCCCTGCGTTCTGCTCCTTGCATCTCACCAGATATTTTCAAGAAAAAAGCTGATAAATCATTTCTGCCTCCCTCAACACTCAAAGGCCAAATAATCTCTTGATACTTCAGCAATGCCTCAGTTCATGGCAGAAACTGGATGGGAGACTCCCAGTGCTCAGCAGAGGATAAGTGACGCTACTGACCTCTCCTAGGCTGTGGCCAGCAATCAGAAAAACATCAAGAGCTTCATAGCATGTCCCTAGACCCTCCTGAAAACTAAAAAGCTGCAGGAATACTTCAGCCCCAGAGTTAGGTAGAAGATTACCAGTAGAAAACCAAGCAAACAGAAAATCCAGAGAGAAAGTTGACACAAAACCAGGAGGGAGCTTTGAGGAAGAATGTAAAGCCTTTCCAACAATAAACACTCTGCAAAGGAGCACTGGCAGCGCAGGTAACACAGGTTGGGATGTTCCCTGAAAATGGTGATAGATAAGAGAGGGACAGAACACCTTCAGGAGAAAATGCAGAAGTGAGGGGTTGGTCTGAGGTTCAAGCTACTGACACAAAATAACACATCTCATCCTGATTTGGGCAGGAGGCCCTGTACATCACAGCAGACTCACACCAATGTCAGTTCTGCAGGAATAACAAACACCAGCTGATCATTAACTGGTGGAAGTAGAGCAAATAAAACTTCCTCACAGAAGCAATGGGACACCTCTCTATCCTGATACCCCCGTGTTTGGCCCTCATATCTTACATTAATGGAAGGGATTTATGCTTTGGACTAGGATCCAATGTGTTTCCCTAATTACACTCCCCACTGCTAAAAATACACATTCTTCTATAGCTCTCGCTGCAAAACTACCTACCCTACTCACCCTCCCCTATTCAAGAGGAAAGTAAACATCCTTCTTGGAAGGAGTAATCAGATGATCAGAGTCCAAGACACCTTAGCAGCTGATGAGGAACAAAGATGAAGAAATCAAGCAGTTCCTCAAGATGCCACCTCAGGGCTTGCTATGTTAAAAGATAACACTTTTCTCCTCCTCAGAAGGTTCTGTAAATCCTCTTGAATAGAGCAAGGGAAAGAAAGAAAATAACACCTCCTCGGCTCTTGATGATGGGAATCGACACCCAGCTGGGTGAAGACTCTTCTTCTCAGGCTACAAGCTGAGGTCTGTTTTCAGCTTCATGTGCAGATGTACCTGCCTTGAAAATGGGAAAAGACTCATTGCCTAAGGAGCAGCATGGTGCCCTGGGCTCACCCTGAGGGATCATACATTCACTGTGCTAACACTGCCCAGGTCACACCCCTGGCAAACACTGTGCCCAGCCTCGGAGGTCACTGCGATGGTTGGTAGTCTCCTTATTGACATTTCAGTGGAAGACACAGCATTTCTACAGCCTGGGGAGGAAAGGGTGGAACTATCATCTCAAAGAGCAGATAAATTTAAGTCTCCAATTAAAACAGACAGCTTTATGATTACACCAAAAATGTACTAGGGCAGTGCTGAGGGCTACAGAACTGAGGCTGCAGGGAGTGGAAAATGAATCTGCTCCAGCATGAAAAAATAAGGAGGAACACAGGACCTCTTTATCACGGCCCTCTTCCGTGTGTCAGGATCCAGGAGCTACTAAGAACTACATCTTGGAGCACAAAAGGCAAAAAGACTCTTACAGTACTTCTTTTTACAGGCCATTTGCCTCTCTCAGGACGTTGCACTCCTCAAAAGAATATTTTGCAAAATTTACTTAATATATATATGCAAAAGGTTGCAGAGATAAGGAAATGCTCTCAGTGCCAAGTCTCTTGACTTGCCAGGTGTGAGAATGAATCCAAACTGATGAAGCAAAGATGTTCACACATATATGTACTTTCTAAAATACTTTTTTAAAAAAACAAGGTAGAACTTGGGCAAAGGTTGCAGTTATCCCAAAAAAGAAAGGAAGGAAATTTTTTAAAAGGAGGAAAGGGCTGATAAAGAAGTGCCATAAACTAAGATGTTTCCCTTGATTTTCAAATAAAGGTGAAAGCAGAAGAGAAATGCAGAAACCACACAAGACACACAAAAGAACAAGGAGAGAAAACAGTCCTGAGAACAACACACTGGCAAAGGCAAAATCTGTAAAGAAACAGAATTCCAACTCATTTAAATGACTGAGAGAAAGTCAAAATTGTTTATCAGGTACATCTGTTTTGCTGATGCACACAGGCACAGTGCAAATACCTTAGGCACACTATCAAGGAAAGTCAATTTCCAACTTGGGCACTTAAAATACAAACACCCAACATAAATATATATGCAGAGATAAGGACTCAGAAGGAAAACTTGAGGTAAAAGGTACCAGGAGCACACACATACACTCCCCACCACACTCAGAAAAAAAAAATAATTTGAAATACAGACATGAAAAGACAAATACCCTCTGAACATACAAGTTTGGTAAATGATGAGCATGTAATGCAACTAGCCAAATATATGTAGTGAATATCCATAGCAGCCAGAAAATACCAGTAACTAACCACAGAGAATCACAAGATTCCCTTTAACCCCATCATTTTCACAGGGTTGTTCAAGAGCAAGCCCAGGAGTGGTGCCAGGGAGGGAGAGGTAGAGTAGTGCCAGGTTGACAAAGCTCAAGCTGCTCAACAGTTTTCAACTCCAGCTAACCCAGCTACTGGAGCTGGTCCTTTCAGCTCCTAAAATCACTGGACTGGGCTGTAGCAAAACTCCAGCTCACTGCTGAGAATCCACACCAGTTCAGCCAAGGCTGCGAAACTTCCGTGTGCTGCAGCTCTGCCCCACCACATAGCCATTCCGATTTTGAGATGAGGTTGCCTAAAATAAACCTATTTCATCTGGTATAACCAAACTGATCAAAATCAGTTATTTTCAAAAACAAGAATCAACCCACAGTGAGTGCCAGTTATGGCTGGTATGTGTGAATCAACTGACCCCCAAAAAATCTACTACTGGAAAGTGTTTGCATCATTAAAAACAGCCATAAAGCAAATTTCTGCTGAACTACATCCAACCTCTTCTAAATAAAATTAATGAAGTGAATAATCAACTGTGGAAATAGTTTTTAAAAAAAACCTGAAAATATTTTCTTAAAGCAGATACAAAAGGCTGTAGTGTCACTAACTGGAGATAGAGGGAAAGACTGAGACACCATCTTCCTAGACCACACTTCAAAGCTTTGCTATCTCCCAGCTTTGGCTGGAAGCAAAATCCCAAAGGAGAGGTAATTTTCAAGTACGAAACCTTTCTTTTAAAAAGTGCTTCAGATTCAAAGGTGTCTTGCAGAGACTCAGAGTCTGTTCCTCAGAACTACAAACACAGCAGTAGGGTGAATTTAAACTCAGCCTGTCTCAAGACAGCCAGTAAGAAATGCAAAGTGTGGTGAACAGAAACAGCTTCAAACGTTTGAGCTAATAGCATCACAAAGCCTGATGATAAGGTAACTCTACTGGTCAGATCTCAAGATGAGAGGAGCAGATTGCTGACATCCACCCAAGAGGCAAATAAGAGTACAATCCCTCTGGGGGCACAGATTGCAGCCACAAACTTCAAAACATTTATTTTGCCTGAACAGGACCTGGTCATCAGTTCAAAGGATTGTTGCCAATGTACTGATTCTGCTCTGCTGACAATGACTTCACACACAGCTTCACATCAGCACGGATGACACAACAATTCACGTTTCTTCTCAGCAACAGCCATCACCCACCACTGCTGCAAATCCTCCCAGAGACATTGCTCCAGTGCCCCAGCCCTCAAAGGCCAGAACAGCCCACAGACAGGGCTTTCAAGATCAAAAGGTGGTCCAGTTTAACAAAATAACTTATTAGCCCTCACCATGCAGACAGATCTCTCAGCCATTTAGTTTCCACCCCTGGGGAAGGCAGGACAACAGGCTCAGACTTCCTCGGAATTTGTGGGCCTCTAGACAGAAAAGCCTCTTCTTTGCAATCATCTTCTCCCAAACAAGAGGATGGGACAAGACAGGAAATAATCAGTTATCAACATAGCTTTGAAAGATCATTTCCTGGGAATCAGACTATTTTTCAAAATCAGCAACATCTCTACCCATTAATTCAGACACTAATGATGAATGTCCACCACTGGATGAGTGAGCTGGCACTTGCTAAAGCAACTACAGATAAAAAAGTAAGTATTTGGCCTCGGGGAATTCAGAGAATCAAAACCCACTCTTGTCAGAACCTAAATGAAATCCAAAAGGCAACAGTCCATCAGTAATCTACAAGTTTCCTAAACCAAAGGTCTGAGGAACTGTCCCAGCATCAGACTGCATTATCAATATAAAACAGGGTAACTTCTTCTTAGCTCTACTTGGCATATTCAGGCTTCAGACTGCCCAAGACAGTTCTTTGTTGTAGAAAAACCGAGAGAATATTTCTTCATTTCAGGTACACCTCTCCTTCTTTCCATTTATATAGTTAAAGTAAATGATCAGATGTCAATGAATACTTTAATTGCCCTTCCTCTTGGACAGCTGGATCAATTCCTAGAGCTATTCCTTTAGACCCATGGGACTTGTTGCCAAGGCTATTAGAAGGATCTAGGTCCAGAAGTCCAGAGTTCTAACAGCTGACAACCATATGAAAATATCTCAGTTTATTCCCAAATATGACTATTGTAAGCAGAGTTTTCTGTGTCTCACCAAGACTCCCCAGCAACATAGTGATCACTGATAAAATCATAAAGAAAAGTCCAAGTCCAATTCAGGCACAGAAAACAGCCAAATGCCTCCCTTAGAGGGTCAAACAGGGGATCTCAGCCACCCATCACACCTTACCTTTGCAAGAGGGAAATGATACAACTGGAGTAACACAGAGAAAGTCATTATTCCACAACAGGTAGCCACATCTAACACATTTTAGCCCATCACGTGGAAGATGTGATGGGGCTCATAGCACATGAAGGAAATCAGCAGTGTTCATGGCAGAAAAAAAAAGTTTTCCAGAAATTAATTTTTTTAAAGAGAGAAGCAAGAGGGCATTTCAGATGCACCTCCTCTAACCCACCTTCCTCACCCTGATGCTTATCTTCTGTGTGTGTATATATATAAAGACAATGAAGGTAAAATTCACAACTTAGTGAGCATCTCCAGCTCCTGTTAGTTCTGCCTTTATATCCTCCCCATCTACCCATCTAACACATAATCACCTCTCCGGAGGAAAGCACATTAGAAATAAGAAACATGTGCATCCACCACTTCCCAAAAAACAGCCCTCCAATGCACATGAAGCCAGGAGGAGAGTGTGGTAGGACACACAAGAGGGGGCTGATGAGACCAGCCCATGTCCCCAGGTTTGTGAGGACACACCATGGGGGTGGGCAGCATTTTCCAGGCCGAGGATGAGGTTTCACTTACCCAGCTCTCTACAGGGCAGCGCCACGCTCCAGCGGGGCAGCCGGGTGGCTCTGCCATGAGGCATTCCGGGGCATCACAGCACAGGAACTTCAGGAAACCTAAAAGAGGGAAGGAGTGAGTCAACAGTGGGTGTGCTGAAGTCCCTCTGGAAACCAGCACTGGCAGCCTCCCACAGACAGCCACAGCTGAAAACCCTGCAAACAACGCTTCATCGAAGCTGACTAACCAAAACATTGTTTGTTAAAATGCAGTTAAAGCTGGAAGTATGAGCAATTTAATAGCTATTCACTTCAGAAAAATATTGCAAAATCAAATATTTTTAACCCAGCAGAAATGCCCTGCAGCAGCTGGGTGACAGCAAGGAAAGACAGTCAGGTCTTTGAGTCCTATTCCCCACACACAGGCACCCACTCCCTTGCCTTTGCCTCTGATTGGAAATGTGATTTTCCCTAAGATTAGAATGCCAGGTGGGAATTGAAGGAGGAACTGTCTGTATGTCCGCATAATGAATGCATTCCAGAGACAGGGAAGCTGTGATGACTGTCACTGACTTTGGTACAGATGAGCCTGCAAAAGGGTGTGAAATGCTGGAGTCTGGGCCAGCTGGTCCCCTAAAGTTGCAGGCAGCTTCCAGGTGGATCGCACCCTCACCCCTTCCCCAGGCAGAGATCCAGTCTGAAGACAGGAAACACATGCAGGTGAGTACCAGCACTAAGATCAGGTCATGTGAGAAATAAAATCCAAAAGTAGCCACAGAGGTGCTCTGTAGCCTTGCAATTGTGCATTCTGCATGCCAAAGACTGCAAACCTGTGCATTTCTAATTGAACCTGCTCATGGTACAACCCTTAGACCTGATTATATTATACACTGCATTGGCAATATTTAGATACTGTATTAGCAACAGATCTAACCACAACCATCCACATAATTGGTGAAATACTTCTCACACCTGAGTCCTGTCTCTACTACTCTGCCACAAGTTAGCAAATGATCCCACTTCTTAAAGCATCAGCTACCCTTTCATCACAAGGCAGAGGTGACATATGCCCAAAGAAATTCTGACCTCTCATCATTTCTAAAATTTTATTTCAGCTTTATTTCACCTATACCCATTTCCAAGCTTCATCCATTTGTTAGTTCTAGTAATTTGAAATACAACATTATATCTAAATGTAAGAAAATAAAAAAGAACAACAACATTATTTTCATTACTCAGGAGCGCTACAAATTTAATTATCAACCTCATTAATGTGATTTAGGTTCAAGGTGACAATATCTTGAAATAATGACCATTATTAAAAGTACACCAAACAATGTGGATCTACTGAAAGGCTGAGATATAATTATACAATTTTCCCTTTTACTTGCATCTAAGTGGTTTAATGGATATTTCCCAAACATTTCATATTCACAAAGCCTTGTAGGCTGATAACACAGCCTATGATCTCAAAATTTCAAGACAAAAGTAGTTTTAAGAACACTGCTTGACAGTAGGGGATCATTGGTCGCACCTGCCAAAGGGTGGCCACATTAGTGAGCTTCCCACTATCCTAAGGGAAAACAAAAGGCAGAATCCCAGTGCCTCTGCCTCTCCTTGCCCCAGTTTCCCATCAGAAGAGCATGGCACTGGCAAAATGCTCCAGCATTGCCTCCACATCATTCTTCAGAACAAGCCCAGGCAATCTGTTAGCAAGAACCACAGATTCACGTCTAGGACTGAAAGGGCCAAAGTACTTGAACACAAATACTTGAAGTACAAATAAGTGAGCCAGGAGAAGAAAAAGAAGACAGAGAGTTGGGTTTCTGTCTTCAGAATTGAGAATAGCAACACTGCTTATTTAAACCAGAATGCAGTCTACACAATCACAACTGGCAAAATCAAAATGTTTTGTACAGGCTATACTTGATTAAATTAGTTTAATTTTTACTATAAAATTAAAAAATAATTACTGGTTAAAAAAATAACATAAAATATCCTTTATCTAAGGAATGCTGTAGTTGGAGGAGAACATAGTTCATTCTTCATACAAAAAAGGCAGAGACTAAATTGCTTGAACACAAAAGATAACTCAAATTCATCTACCAAGTTGTACCCAGCAACTCTGCAATAATTGCATACAGAACACAAACATGCTTTGTTGAGAACTCACAATATCTAATCAGCTATAATTCCAAATTTTATTTTCCATTTGTAAATTACCAAGGGAGAAAACTACACAACAGGGATGTAAAATAATATTCTAGCTGGAGATATTTTGCTAACACATAAGCTGCTACCCACCCCTTCTCTAATGCCTGCAAGCCTCTTCTGCTTCAGAACTTATTTCAATTGTTAGTTTCTCTTTGAAGGTATTTCAACTATAATGCAAGCAATGCTCTAATGAATTCTCAGCGCTGTGCTATCTTTCCCAAACAGTTCTTTTACGTCATCTACAAATTTGGATGCTGAGATGTACTTGCTATACTTGTGTACATCTCTATTTCTGGGGAATGTCAATATTATCATCAAGTGAGATGTTTTAAAGTTTCTAAGCTTAAAAATAAAAAAAAAATAAACACACCCAAAAAAGCCCCAAACATACACCTTCTACAGGTTAGTTTCTTGCTCACATTACCCTGTGTTGGCAATTAACCCTTCTCACCCTACTCCACCTGCCCAGTGCTGACTGGTCCTGCACAGGTCTCTGGAGCCAGGGGAGGGGGTTTGCAGTGCCCTGCGAGTGGCACAGCCCAGGCAGCACCACACCAATGAACTTCACCCCTCCCCCCTACCAGGTTCATCCTCTGAGCAAGCAGATTTGGCAGCTTGCACTCCTCCCCAGACCTGCCTCTGTGAACAATCATTTTTCAGATTGACGAGCAGTCACTGCCATCCCGAGCTCCCCAAACACCACGAGCTGCCCCAAGGACATGACGTGCTGGATGCCT
This sequence comes from Fringilla coelebs, assembly GCF_963513975.1. NCBI lineage: Eukaryota > Metazoa > Chordata > Aves > Passeriformes > Fringillidae > Fringilla > Fringilla coelebs. The sequence goes on along the minus strand of NC_140028.1, from coordinate 135,546,639 downwards.
CAGCAGAGAGCAGATGGCAGCTGTCTCATGCTTGGAGCATCCAGGGACCACGGCCCTTGCTGCTCAGGGACACTTCTGACATTGTCCCATGTCATGCCTTCCCCATGATGGCATCTGAATACATTTTGCCACCAGTTAAGGTCCCACTGTGACCAGGACCCTTGTGGAAGGGCAGAGGCAGTGGCAGCATGGCTTAGGCTTTTGTCTCCTGCTGCAGCAGTGACAGGCAGGCTTTTCACTGAAGGAGGAGTATTGTCAGCTGCATCTGTACACTGAACTATCCAAAACTCATTTAAGAAAGTTAAAAGGAGAATATTATAAGAGGGAAACAAAAGGCTACTGGTCTGCCTTATGAAACAGATTTTTTTTTTCAATAAGCTAAAATATGCTTCTTTGAGGCCAGCAGTCAAGGGAGCAAATACCTCATTTTTACCAGCCCAACTGCAAGAGTCATGCCAAGCTCACTAAAAATGCAAAGGCAAAAAAACCAGCCAGAAATTCACTCTATTCCAGAGCATTCAAGTATTTTATCAATGAATGAAAGAATTAAGCCAAAATTAGAAGTCTTTTTGTCACAGATAATCATCTTCCTATGTTCTTTGAAGAAAAGCAAACATTTCCAGGTTGTAAAAGAGCAATGACAAAAATGCCTCTTCCTGTGTAACCAGGAGCTGACAATTCTATACAACAAATAATGCTATTTTATAGTAATAAGTACAATATCAGCAACAGAAAAGTTAATATATTAACACTGACAGAAATTATCTCTGTTCTCTATTAATCTGCATTCTTTACAGATGGTTATTTAGAAAAATTAAACATGAAACTGAAAGGTTATCTATGGCCATATTAGCAAACATCTGCTTATAATTCTGATTTCATGTTTGCATGCTATTCTTGGAAAAGCGACCCTTTTTAAGATGTACCAGATGTGACCAAGTGTTCTTAATGGTAAAATATTTGTTTCAGCAAGATAAAAGTTCAGGGCCAGGAAAGAAATCACATATTCTGCAAAGAGCAACCGCCTTATACTGCTGCTGCTGAATTCTCCAGAGGAAAAGTGTTTCTGAAGAGGGAAAAATGCAGTTTATTTAGTGTGCCACTACAGATAATGACTCTTATTTTTAAATATGAGACAGTCGAATGTATAAACATGGACTCAGTTTCAACTTCCAAGCAGAGAAGTTATGCACTACAAGAGCTGCATCACCTATTCACTCTCCAGCATGGGACTGGTACAGTAACCTTCAATCTCCAGCAGCAGCAGCTCAAGCAGCCTTCCACAAACTGACTTTTGCTCCCCAATGGCCTCACCAAGATTTCTCCTGCTCACAACAAGAAAGAAGCAGTTAACTGTGGGATAGGAAGGTGTTGTAGGCAGCAGATGAGAGCTGTAGCAAGCAACATGAGGGAGTTAATGTAGATCAAACCAAGGAGAGATGGGCTGTTCAATTCTTTCTTACTGTCTCCCTATAACCTAGTAACTGCTTAACCTATTTCCTTAAAGTAATAATTTTAAAAAAGGGTTCTGGGCCATCAAATTACTTGTTAATTATGTTTGATAGATACCCTTTGAATAAATAATACTGTTAATCCATTGGAAATAAATTTAAAAAGAAAAGAAAGGAAATTAACAACATAAAATAGACTAACTGAAGATTAATTTAATGGCAAATAAAGAGATTAACAATTAAAATTAAATTAGGAGTATGAAAACTTCTTTATGCATCTCAGAAAACTGAGCTACCCTGTCTTTTAGGATTCACATTTTGCTTTTCACTCGCTCCCCCACTAGTTCACATGCATCTTCAGACTCAGATTGAGTCTCCAAGAAGGGAACACGCCATCCTCCAAAGAAAACCCTGGAAGGTACAAGAGTTTGACTGTGGTGGCCAGGCAGAGAAGCTGGCAGGTCCAGCCCCAGAGGTGCAGGGCCAGGGTGCTCACCAAGCCTCCACATCTCTCAGCCATGCTCGTCCTGGCACCAGAACAAGTTTTTCATTTGCACCTGTTGCCCAGATAATATCTGGGACCTTCAGGACATTCCTCTCCACCACCACACTAGGGTAAAAAAAAAACCCAAAAATTTGTAAAAGTGTGTTTTGCCCTCTTTGCTTCCCTTTCCACGAAGCATAAGAATTCAAAGGGTGCAAATGACACAAAAAATCTGTCACCACACATACAAGAGGCAAGTTAGAGAGCTGCCCCGTGGGAAGGGGCTCTGTTGAAGGGAAAGTTATGCCTCAGTGAGCTATATAAAATGTAGCTAATTGAACTGCATGGCTCAGTGTAAACAGGGAAGAGCCTGCTTCCACTTCCCAGCCATGGAGCCAGCAGAGATGGTGCTGCAGACACAGAACCGAACAGAGCACACCTGAAGCAACCCATGAAGGAAGGCAATGGCTCAAGGACTCTACCTGGGACAAACAGGAAGTATGATGGGAAAATTCAAAAAAAGAAACAGTAGCAATGGAGCAAGGGCAGAGGAATAAAAAGACCAGAAATCATTCATTTAATGCAAAAGCACAAGCAGATCTGAAATCCTTCCAAGCCTCTTCAGCGATGATGTGCGCTTTTGTAAGCAGAAGTAGCTCTTAACATACTTTCTGCTTGAAATGGATTCCTCCTAATGGAATTCATTTCAATCTAGAGCTGAACAGCTTCCACTTTGGATATATGAAAGCATCCAAATGGTGTTTGTCACACACCTCTGCGCCTTTGACATCATTTCAGATGCACCCCAGACAGATGAGCAAGTCATATACACACACAAGTGGTACATTAGCTACAGTGAACAGGAACATCTGCATTTAGCTTTGGTACCTTGAAATCGGTAATGTAGCCAAGAAAAGAACTATTTTCAGCAATCAGATAAGTCACAAAGCTATTATTAATTCATATGGTTTCAGTCTCTGTTATTTCTTAAAATTCTTCAGCATAGAATCATTTAGGTTGGAAAATACCTTTGTAGTCATTGAGTCCATCCACAAACCTAACTCTGCCATGTCACATTTAACCATAGAAATCTAACCATAACTGCATGGCAAAAGCCAAAGGGCAAGGAAAACCTACCCTTGGTGAAAGTGAGTAAAAGGGCACCACACACTATATAAGAGTCTTGATGGACACATCTTAAAACTTTGTAGAAAGTTGACTACCCCTAGAAACTGAGTCATAGGATGAATGCCTAGACTCATCAGCCAGCCATCAGCAGGGCACAATTGAATTTGTCTTGCCCTGTGTTCTAGCTGCTTGGAAAGACGCACTAAAACAATGTTTTTATTTAATGTCTTCAAGTATACATCTCAAAATAATGTGATTAATTGACAAATACACAAAGACTTCTTCCCTCTGCTCCTATTGACATTAAATTATTCAGTATAAATTTCCCAACTCTATCTGGACCACTAATTTTCACACTCAAATGAAAGTATGTCAGCAAGACAACTGGTATTCTTCCTAATTCATCGTGTGTTTTCAATTGAGTAGCACGACTAAAGACAGGAGAGTGGAAATAAAATACAGAGTGCTATACCCTCCCTCTGCCTGCCACATTGAATTCAGAGTACCTGCAGATGGTAAAGCAGTAAAAGACTGGAAGCAAGTCTCCCACCAGTGCTCCTGTTATTGCCAGCAGCAGAGCTGCATTGATGCTACAGCAGCAGTGGCAGGTTTTCAAAGAAGCTGCAGAAAGTACAGAAATGCCTTACACAGCCAAACAGAACATCTTCCTTCCAGTTTCCTCTGGCTTCAGACTAAAGAAGCAAACTCTAAATCAAAACAATTCCTGAGCACATAGGGAAAGGCAGATGCCTTGTTTCTACCTGCACTAGAAAACATCATGGTTAAAAAGTTCATGCTGGCGTAGCTTCACTGAAAGATCAGCAGAGGATCTGAGCACTCTGTTGATGCAGCATTGGACAATGTAAGATCCAAATCTTACCTGCAAATGCACCTACTCCAACTCTGAAATGCACACTATAGTGTGTGAGTGAAGACAAAAAAATTTGCTGAAAGACAGCCACTACTATTTTAAAGAAAGATGACCAGTGATATATCATTAATCACCAAAGGCATCAATATTTTATCCAAACTGTAATATCATTATTTCTTGTACTTGAAAATAAAAATGAGAAGTCAAATTTGTTTCTTGCATTTTTTAAAACACAACTCTTAGTACCAAAACTTCCAGTATTAAGGAGCAATTCATAGCTGAACAAAAACCAGTTAATGCAGTGTTCCACTAACCTTCATAAAAGCTGTTAATATTCAGGATTCTGCACAGCAGGGTAGGGTTGAGAAATTAATCTTTTTAAAGTTGAATTTCAACAACAAAGGCATGTGTTAGCTGAATTCTATTTATGGCAATCATCCAAATATCAAATAAAGTTTTCCTGGCTGTGCTTCAGTCATCCCCATTTACAGCTAAAGAGTACTTTTATAAATGTAGACAGACAATATAAAACCTGTGTCTTGTTTGCATCCAGATCCAAACATCTCAGAAAGAGAAAACATTACTTAGTAATTGTCACTTCAGGAAACACACCAGGAATGACTTATTGATAAGTCCATCCTGTACAGTTGTAAACTCCAGACAAAAACCCAGGGACTCAGAAAAGACTACTAAAATTCCACAGTGGACAAGGCAGAGTAACCAAGCAATGACAGAACTGCACATATGTGAATATAATAGTGTACCACTCTGCTAAAGAGCTGAACACTTCAGCAATGGATTTGAAAGGCTTTAACATATATAAGGAATAGAATTTAAAGATTAATATTTCTCTCATAACAACACAAAAATAGGAAGTGTTGGTGGTGTGGAAATCAATCTGTGCACAACATCTTAAACATTAAAAGTGTCAAAAAATCCCTGATATTGCCATGTTTTAATCTTACAGCATGCAGGAAAACAAACTAAGCTTGTGTGTGGAAAGAATTCAAATATGCTATGTATGAAAATTCAATTAAGAAATTCAAACAGCTTCATTTTGCCATACAACACTGTTGGATACAGTTGTTATAAAAATGACACTTCCTTATTCATGATTCTATACAAAACTGGATTCTAAGGGTTCTTGGTTTTCTCCCCATCTTCACATTCTGTCACTACAAGGATTTCATTTCTCAAATGCTCAAAGAAACCCAAACCCAGTATGACCAAGGTATATCAATAACAGCTATTTATTAACTGTTTTAAAACTTTACTACAGTTTCCACATCAAAGTTCTCCAGAAACAGAGAAGTGATGAGGTGCTCCAGCCAATCATGCTGGTTCCTTAAGTTCAGTGCACCATTCAAATTGAGATGTACACAAGTCTGCCTGACCCTCTGTTTGTTTTTGTCATCTCCTATACTTGCTGTAGAACAAGAAAGGCAACAGCAGCAGTGTATGAATACAGGCACTTTTTCCTTTGGAGTCTAGCAATATTTGACATGAAGAATTAAAGGTGTTCAGACAGATTGTTCCTACATTGCAGCCATCTCTCAGGTTCTGTATTTTATTATGAACATGGATGTAGAGGCTATGTTTGTAAGATTTGATGTGTCCTAGTAGGTCCTAGCAGGATGTTTAGCATCTGGAACCCACAAACCATCTTCACATTTCATCTTTACTCATTTTATTAAAGCACTGTTATTCAAAGGTATTTTCTTTCATCATCCCCAAAGGTAAGAAGTATTTATGCTTCATACAATCACTTTGGTTTCTACTTATAACTCAACTACTATGTTTGATAATAAACATAATTTTTGAAAAGAAACATGAAGTACTGTTTGTTAAACACTACTTCATGACACAGTTAAAATAAATCCATACTGAAAGCCTGACAACTTTAACACCACTGCTAATGAACTGAGTGATCAGGTATATGAAACAGATGTGCTGCAAGAAAGCAATGGAGCTCAAGACTCTTGTATCACACCAGCTTCTCTCTCTGGTATCACAAGATCCCAGATCAGGAGGTAAAACTGTACCAACACTCAGAAGGGAGCTCAAAGCATGGCATATAACTCCCAGCCTTCCTGCTTAGCTTTCCGTCACATTCAGCACCACCAACAACTACTTTGAACATACTCATGATGGAAACTGAGGGGAAAAATATAAAAAGAGGAAAGTGAAAAAGAAGATTATAAAAAACACCCCTTTATAGTAAGAACCTGAATGATATAGCAGAAGCATGTCTTATGGACAGCATTTGTTCAAAGTAAGCTTTCATCAAGCAGAAGGTGATACAATTCCATCTCAGGCTCTGCATCTACAGCCCTTTGTTCTTTCTAAAAGCAGCACTGCCAGTGCACACCAAGCCTCTCTTACAGTGCAGATAAGGATGGGTTCAACTAAGGATGTGCATACTCAGCCACAGGCAAACCTGTGTGATAAACACTGCACCTGAAAGGAATTCCTCAAGGAAATAAAGGTGCAGGTTGTTTGTAAAAATGGGTTATAAAACTATTAAGCAAGTTCTGCAAATATGCTCACATATAAATCTCAGAAGACAAGGAGGTACCTAAGCTGATGACAAAATATGAATGAAAGATTCTTTTCTGTACTACAGAGCTAAAACACCAACAGACTTGGAGAAAGACAACAACAGAAGTCAGGGGTGTAACTGCTCTGGAACTGCCACTTTGTGTAAAAATCAAGGCAGGCTTCAACATCTCAAACTTTACAATTTATTAGCCCTCTTCTTTTCTCTGATAGTAGCAAGCTACAGGAAAAGATATAATAAAGTTCAGAAGAGTACTTCTATTGTGACACCCTCCAATTTCTGACAGTTAGCTACAGATGTGTGACTTTCACCTTCCTCCCCCACTTCACAAAGCAACTTGCACAACCCTATCAGTTAATGGTCACATTAGGATGGAGAAGAGAAGAGAAGAGAAGAGAAGAGAAGAGAAGAGAAGAGAAGAGAAGAGAAGAGAAGAGAAGAGAAGAGAAGAGAAGAGAAGAGAAGAGAAGAGAAGAGAAGAGAAGAGAAGAGAAGAGAAGAGAAGAGAAGAGAAGAGAAGAGAAGAGAAGAGAAGAGAAGAGAAGAGAAGAGAAGAGAAGAGAAGAGAAGAGAAGAGAAGAGAAGAGAAGAGAAAAGAGAAGAGAAGAGAAGAGAAGAGAAGAGAAGAGAAGAGAAGAGAAGAGAAGAGAAGAGAAGACTCAGAACTCACAGAAGCTACGGAATTCTGCAGCCTCCTGTTTTCCAATCATTCTGTAGTGCTACTATCAAAACTTCCTTCTACTGGAAGAGCTGCAAGAGGCAGATGTGTGCAGTACATCCCTCACTCAGCACTGCTTGTCCAGCAAGGCACCTCCTATGAGCTACAGAAAGCAGGCAACTGTTATTACAGAAAGGGGCTAAGTATTAATTCTGCTCCTGAGAACTGCTAGCATTAGTTCCAAAGTTCAAAACTAAAAGCACCTGTAAAGCACCAGCTCCATCAGTCACTGTCTTGCTGGAGTTATCCTTACAGAAACAAAAAAGTTCTTTTGGAGAATATATCAATAAATAAGTAAATCTCCAAACCGCAAATGAAGTATCAACAATTCTCAACAGGCAAATTGCTGTCATTTAATATTTAACCATGCAGGAAAATTGTGGTTTGACTATATGACATCTTTAGGACAAAAAAGCTATTTAGGAGACTACAAACATTTTTCTTGTTGTTTCCACATGACAGAAAGTCTCAGTTTTACAGTTATTCAGCTGTGTAAAACAAAATTGGGGGGCCAGGATAGTGAATAGAAAGTTCTGCTCATGCTTGCTGCAATGCAAAAATGCACTTTATTAGTATACACATAGTAGTTTGACATTCTTCAAAATCAATGCATCAACTAAACCAATTACACATTGAATCAGTTCAGATTTGGTACCTGACATTTGGTGAACTGTTACAGTCACAGTAATTCAGATGTGCCTGGTTACAATGAATACACCCTAACTTTGCTGTATTTGAATGTTTCATGTGATATTCAACCACAGAATAACTAGCCACAAGGTTTTAGGTTTTATGCCTCAGTGATTTTTTGTCCTACATTACTAATTTCTTTGTACCTTTAGGTTGGTTTATTTCAAAAAGGACAGCATGTGTAATGTCTGTATCTTTCTAAAGTAAGGGGACAAAAGTGTGAAGATGAGGTTTGGGCTCAAGTTGCTACACATCATCTTAGAAGTTACTAGACATGTCAAATCTCACAAACATAGTGTTTACATAAAGGTCTATAATAAAATACTGAATCTGTGAGGTGGCTATAATATAGTGACATTTTGTCTGAATACCTCTGTGCTTGAATTCTGTATGTCAAATACCATTGTATAGCCTCAAAAGGAAAAAGTGCCTATATTTTTCATCGCTACCATTGCATTTCTTCTTGTAGAGCAAGTGTAAGACATGGAAAAAATAACCCTATCAGGAAAAAAATTGTGCAAATCTTGAAAGGCTAAGTAACATTGTTCTGAACATCAGTAAACTGAGGGTCAGGAGGACTTTTCTCTGTGTCTGAATTCAGAGGGTGCATTGCACCTAAGCATGACTAGCTGGAGTGCCAGATTTGCTCTGTGTTTCTGGTGGACTTTGGTTTTAAAACAATAGCTATGTTTTAAAGGGGTTGATAAACTGCTACTATTGATATTCTTTGGTCATACTGTGTTCGAATTTCTTTGAGCACTAGAGAAATGAAATCCCTGTAGTGACAGAATGTGAACATGGGGAGAAAACCTAGTATCCTTAAAATTCAGTTTAGTACGGAATGGCAAATAAAGAAATGCCATTGTTATAGCAACTGTGTCCAGCAGTGCCGCATGGCAAAGCGATGTTCTCTTTGAGGGGGTGGGCAACAGAACCTGAGACAGATTTTCACTGACTAGCTTAATCTACCAAAGAAAGAATAAACAAAATTGTGGTTTAAATATTTACATCCCTGGACTTCATATCTTTGAATCTTAATGATTTTCAGCTTATTTGGTGGCCTTTGCAGATATTTGTTCAGAATTTTTTAAATGTCAGCCATAAAAATAAAAGGAGTAGGAAAAAGTACAACTTTATCACTCGTTAAAAGTTGCCAGCAGCTCTCGAAACCGGCAGCCTGCAGAAGAAAGAGACTCTTGTTCTCGCCCTTCACACAACGCCCCACGTAACCTTTAAATCTCCGCTGGACACATAAAATAGCATTGATGCTCCAGCCCCTGCCAACAGAAGGGCTGAGCCGCAGCTGTCCCGCCAGGACAGGATCTGCCCTGCGCGCCCCGCCCGGCGCGGCGGGGGCGGGAGCGGGGCCGGAGCGGGAGCGGGAGCGGGAGCGGGAGCGGGGCCGGAGCGGGAGCGGGAGCGGGGCCGGAGCGGGAGCGGGGCCGGAGCGGGGCAGGAGCGGGAGCGGGGCCGGAGCGGGGCAGGAGCGGGGCAGGAGCGGGAGCGGGGCCGGAGCGGGAGCGGGGCCGCGGAGTCACCGCGCTCCCTCCTGCGGCCGCGGAGCGCTGCGGCAGCGCCCGCCCTCCCCTCCCTGCTCAAGGGGCAGAGGATGCTGAACGCCTCCTCGCTGTGCCACAGGTCTCCTTCCATTTAACCTCAGAGCGCCCCGTTTCTCTTATCGGTCCTCCCGCAAACGCAAGGGGGATTTTCTCCTTAATAGGTTAAAAAAAAAAATTAAAGAAAAAAATTGAAAGCCGTTAATTGTTGGGCTGGATGCTAGTGAATGGGCTGATTTTTTGTGAATTATATTAAGCATTCAGAGGTCTGGTCTTTATTGAGCAATCCAGAGACTAAGCTCTGTGCCAGAGGCCATAAAGAGAACCCCATAAAAGAACTGGTTACAAGACTAGCATTATGAAATAACAGAGGTGAAGTAATAGGATATTAATAGCTACCCATGGAGACACTTGGTTTACAAAGAAAATTTAACATAAACAAGACAACACCTTGAAAACAGTAAAAAATTAAAAGATTAACCTACCAGTAAATCTGCACCTATGAGTAGTCAAGGAAGGCAGAGTGGCCTCACTGCATCAATTGGAAACTTCTAGATGTTAGTGCAATTATAGTAACAACATCAGAAACTAATAGTCATGGGTTGTTAGACACCCAAACAATAACTCCAGTCAAACAATTGCAGTGCATCAATTGCAAAGCAAACATCAAAAGGAAGAATCTCTGACAGACTCACCCACATCCAAGCTTTTGCCCTCAGGTTTTCTGCAGTGAGCTCCATCCATTAGGGCCTTAAGAGGAGCTCAGACCGGAGGCTAGAGTGCAACTCCTGCCTTTTCAATAGCTGTATCATTTAGCTGCTTTGAGGATAGTTAATGATGCTTATTAGCATGCTGATGGATGATGTATCCATCATTAATACCTTTAGTGAATACACCAGCAGCTACACACTTCACTGTAACACAGATAAAGCCTGAGAAACTGCATCTGCAGACAGTGAACTCTAGCTCAGTGCCACAGCACTCCTAGGTCCAGTTTTCTCAGCATTGCCATCACTTGAAAAGAAAGGAAATAGCTTTATGCTTTCTTGCCCCCAAGGATGTTGGGTTGTTCATCCGGCTGCAGAGTTTTAATAGGAGACACATAAACAGACCTCAGCAAGTTACAATGCTGGGATACAGAAGTGGGTTTAAACTTACTTAGGCTGAGGATTTGCTGAATGCTTTTCTCATTTTCCTGCCAAGTGATGCTGAAAGTGCTAACTAGGGGCTGAAGCAATTTGAATTCCTTAAATTACCACTCACAGAATTACCTAGTACATCTTAGAAGAACCTACTACAGAAGAACTGCTAGTTTGAAGGCAGCAATGTACAAGGTATCTTGAAACACTGCTGAAAGTGCTTCAGACTAACCTTGTCTATCAGCCAAAAAGCCCCAAAGTATTCATAATCAGGCCTTATGTTTCAGAGGAGCAGAGATGAGTCAATTAAACAAGTTTTCTAGCTGCACAACACAAACAGACAAAGCTTTGGGAGTTAGGTCCTGGTCTTGGCCCCACATTTGCTTTGCAAATGCTAGACTTTGCACTTCTTGCACACCCAATACTTGGCAGTGTCTCATATGCCTAAGCTCCATGGAGACAGGATATCAAATATAACACACATGGTATTCCCTCACTCTCCGCACCTCCGGCCCCAAGAAGTGCATTTTAGTTTGGATTCCAAGGCACCCAACTACTCTGTGTGCAAAACAGCCCAAGCACTGAGGTGAACCCCTTAAATCAGGGAACTGATCCCCTCTTCTAAAACCCAAACCACAAAACCACCTGACAGGCAGCACAAAGAACAGAGTCTTTGTGCACACACCAAGCCTACAGGCTGGACAAACCTGTAACCCCTAAAGGCATTCTCAGTGTGAGGAGGGTCAAGCAGCAGCACAGGCTGTCCTGAGAGATTTGGAAATGGATGGAGCCTGTACAGGCATGACTGGATCAAGCCCTAGGCAGCCTGTTCTGACACCACAGCTGCCCCTGCTGTCTGCTGGAGGCCACTCCAGAGACTTCATGAGGTCCCTTCCAGCCTGATTTTTCCCATGAGTTCTTTCCATACATGCCACAACATGTCATGCCATTGGACTTTGATGTTATTCTAGCCTCTGGAAGGTACTATTATGGAGTCACATACAGATCAGTAAAAACTGATTCCATGAATAAGCCCTTGTATCTTCCCATTTACAAAGTTCCAATCTGGCACAAATTTTCCTTATTATTGGGAAGAGGAAACACAAATAATTTTGAAATACTATTAACTAGATAGCAGTTAAGAGTATTCTATTAACTACTTCTTCACCATAATTTCTGAAGCATGATGTTTGAAAAGCAGTTTATGTATAAAATGCACTGTCTTCATCCAAATTTTACCTCACTCCAAAATAAAATAATGAATTATTCCTACTGGAAACCAACTAGACAGTAGACCACAACTCTTTTCAAAAACAGAAAAAGATTTTTGTTTGGAAAGAGTCACTAAACTATGAATTAGATCTTACAACTTTGTGATAAACATTACCTTTACTAAATAAAAATAATTTAAAATACCGCATTCTTTTAAAAGCCCTAATTAGGGAAACAATGTTGCCTTTTTATGGCTACTTGTTAGACAGTAGCTGAATTTCAATAATGAATTGTAATTCAGCACCATATCATCTATTTATATCCACCAGCCTGAGCCAACGGCAGCTTACTGCATGATTTTGAAGATTTTGGCCAGGATTTCAGCATAGCTGGCAAATGCAAGCTGGCAAGCTCTTAGGCAATTAAAGTCTTTATAATTATTATACCACCACATACAAGAATGATAGAAATGGGGCTGGATGAAATACAGAAATCTTGTACTCCTGTTTATAGCACGTGACTCCTTCAATATTTCTGTGGCGATTTTACAGTAGCATACTACAGCCATCCCATCGGTCTTTAAACTGAAAATGTTTAAGTATTAGCTCCATGTTTCAATTATGTTAAAAGAGGATTATCCATACTAAAAAGTGGTTTATTCAAACAAATGTTACAATGGAAAGCATTTGCTCACTAATGTTCAGCCAAAGTACTAATTACATACTCCATGACTGAGTAACAAATACGTATAATCCATCCTTATGGATTTCAACATGAAGACAAATAACTTCAAGAAACTTCTTCCAGCAAACCTTTCCAAATAATCTCTGTACAAAGTTAGAGCAATAAAGGATAGAATAAATTTCCTAATCACAGAATTTAGACTCTTGCCAGACAGAATGATGTTTCCAAGGTAGGACTTGTCATTACTAAAGCAATATTCAGTCCTAACTATCTTGACAGTCCATGTTCTCTTTTCCATGATCCCAAGAGAACCTTCTTGCTTTTCTCCACTGGCTTTCTAATAGCCAAAACCACAATGCTGGCATGCTTGTAGAGAGCCTCCTATTACCCTATTTCATGCAATATGACAAGAAAAAAAATTGGTTTAAACAGAATGTAGTGAGTTCATTATGATGAAAGAAAAGTATTGCTATGTTTCACTGATAAAATCCTTCCTAGGTCAAAAAGCTATACACAATTAGTTTCTAAAATGAAACATTAGTAAATGCTTAACTATAGTAGTCTTGCATACTCTGCTGACCATTATACCTGAATAAAGCAACAACCCTGAATTTATGCAATGTAGTTTCAATGTATGCTAAGGAAAGTACAGAACAGGGTAGTAACGTTAGCCACACTGTGAATACCATAAACTGTAAATTAATTTATAAATATGTATTTTGTTTCCCAGAAAAACTTCTCTGAGACTGAGACTCCAGCTAGGAAAAGGTCTGTTTGAACCGCATGTCGGACTCAGGGACAGAAGAAGTGCAGCACCCACAAGCATCAGCTGCACCAGGAAAGGAGGAGGATGATGTGGGGATGTTTGTGGTCCAGAACTCCTAAATCTGACATGATTAAGTTGTATTCTTCCAGAGTTAAGGGGTTCTTTAGCCAGTAGCGCCAGCAGGGCTTCCTTCTCCATCCTTGTAAAGGTAATCAGGATTTCAAGGTTTCTTGTGCTCATACTCTTTTGGGATAGAGATCACAGAAAAACTGAATGAAAGTAAAGCACCAGGTAGGCCAGCTGAAGAATAAAATGCCAGCTTTTGTGAGTTTGAGCAGCATAAAGCTGTATAAAGCATCTTAGCAATAAGCAAACCCCCGAAGTTTTTGGTTGTGGTGGGTTTAACTTGGTTTAAATTGCATCTTTCATCAAACACTCATCACCAATCACAAAGATGTTAAACACTCCTCTGAAATTCCATCACAAAGGAATCCACTTTTTTTTTTTTTTTTTTTTTTTTTTAAGCAACACTGACTGAGCACAGGGTATTCCAAGAGAGCCTCTGGAATCTCCATCCTTGGAGATGCTCAAAAGTCACCTGGACAAGCGGGTCTAGATGGGCCTGCTTGAAAGGGGAGGCTGGACAAGATGACCTCCAGAGATTCCTGTCAACCTTAGCCATCCTCTGCCTCTCAACCAAACTCCTACCAAATTCTACAAAGGGACCGTTTCACATCTCACTGCACCCAAAGAAAGGACATAGCAAAGTAACATGTGTCTCATTAGATCTAAAAACTGGTTTTAGTCTATACAGCATGGGAAAAAAACAAAAGAAAACAAACAAACAAACAAACAAACAAAAAGCTTGCACACACACAGAGCTTATATTTTAGGCAATTTGGGACCTAAAGTAAAAAGTTGCATAATGCTACAGGAGAAAGGAAGAGATACAGGAAAAGAACCTAAAGCTGCCCTGTTTTAAAGAAACACATGGTCCACAAGATTTTACAGACTTGCCATTAAATTGCACAAATCCAAACACTGTATCAAGTGTTTTGGAGATACTCCAGCCTCTCAGGGTTTCCTGAGAGATTTTCATTGGGGAATTACAAAAGGGTATGTTTCCCCTCTCCCAGTCCAAAGAAATTGGAACAAAAGGGATAACAACCAATAATTTTAATATCATCCTAATTTATAAAAAACAAAAATAAGGGAAAAAAGCAAAACAAAACAAAACAAAAAACCCAAACCGTCACCAATATTTTCTATTAAGGAATGATCTTGGAATTACCACTGCACTGTCCCAATTCATTATGTCCTTGACCAAAAAACAGCTCTGGCATTACCCACTACCCTGGGACAGACAATGTTGTTATTCCAAGACTTAACAGTATACTTTAATGTTAACAACAAATATCTCAGCATTTTCTTTTTGCGTATGCATGTTTAGAGTTATTTCATTTCATGCTGGCTTGGAAAACTACCATTCCATTATTTAATGAATTCTGAAGCGTTCAGGAATATAGCCAATTCCAGCTTATATTGGATAAAAAAATGGAAGAAACACTATTATTCCATAGTGCTGAGGGAGAAAAAAAGATGAACAGTCTTGCATATATATAAACTATGTATACAAGTTCTGAGGCATCTTTAGTGAATCCAAATCTACGAATACAAATCTAGAAGGACTTAGAGATAAATATAATGTCAAGTGTTATGTGCAAGTCTTCAGTGAATCAAGACCAAGGACCACACCTTCTCCAGTCCGAGGGACTGAGATATTTGGTATCACAGGGGAATGTCCCTTTGCACCACAGAACAACACATTTGAGGAAAAGCAATTTATTTTTTGCAGAATTAAAGAATCACTGATGCCTAGCTGGAACGCGCTGCTTTGGAAGAGGCCCAAAAGCTCAAGTAATTGCAATGGACTGGAAAGGCCTTCACCCCCAGGTCAGCAATTTACATTCCAGCTGGGCTATTTATGAGACAAAGCAGTTACCACCAACCACCCTTTGAATGCTCAAGCTGCCAATTTTGGTACCATTGCTGAGGTGCAAACTCACCCAGATACCAGGACAAACCAGTCACGTGCACTATTTCAGTAGAAGAGCCCAGGGCTGTGGTGATGCACAAATTATTTCACTGGTCACCACAAGCCAGCAAAGCTGGTCTGCAATACAATTCTTCTCTATGGGCTTGAGACTCTGCCCACCACAACAGTGTCAAATACAAATTGGCATAAGGAATGGTAAATAAAAATAATGTCGCTCTCCACGAGACTTAAACTCACTACAGTTTGATATAAGTGATGGGTCAAATAGCAAAGAAAGTCCATATTTTTTCTCTTTCCCTGCCGGCTAACATTAGTTCCACCCCACTTTCCCAGTTATTTCTTTAGTTTTCCTCCCTCTCAGCTTGCTTTGTGCCCTCTGCTTACTGCTCCAGAGCATGGCCCTTTTTCTTCATCCCAAATTTACCACCCTCAGTCTACTTTCTCCTCATTGCTTTCTTCACTGCTTCCAACTTAACTTCCAATAGACTGCAAACTCTAACTGACTAATCAACATAACTACTGTAAAAATGTGTAAGGTTTATCTCTAAGACTTCTGTATCTCTAAAGCAAACTTTAAACACTTAGGTTCTCAGTACATGCATCAATTTTTCTGCATGTTTGTAAAAACTTCAAGTGTGATAGAGATGCAACAGAACATTAAAAGAAAAAAAAAAAAGTGAAAAATCAACCATGGCTGAGAGTTGGAACAGAAACTAGAACTAAACATCCTCATTTTCAACTGAGTGAAAGACAAGCTTCAAAATCATTAACTGTCTCCTTTTGCTTACAGCAGGAGGTCACAGCAAATGTCAAACACAAGAGAGCTGTTCAATTAAGGGCAACCTTACAAAATCCAAACTGTTACCAACAGCAGCCTAGACGTCATCTTTACCCCAACTAAACCACTGTCCAGACAGCCCCTATTACACAAGGCTTCACACTAAAGAGCTGCCAAGCTTTAACCTTCAATGAGGAGAAATCAATTTAGTCACTCAAGAAACTAAACTGCCCTACCAGAGCACTGGCTTGCTTAGGCATAAGTAAGAAAGAAAAAAAAAAAAAAAAAAAAAAAAAAAAAAAAAAGGCAAGCTAACTTTTCCCAACTCTTTCTATAGCCTAAACCAAAACCTACACACATGGAGTACCAGCACAGCAATTGATCACAGGGCAATAAACAGGAGATTGCTATGTCAAGCACTGAAAGTAGGTAGACAGCAAATTAGCTAATCAGAACATCTGTCTGTTAAGGAAAATAAAAACAGAAAAACCAAAAAGAAATAAACAAAAAGCCCTGACAAAACCAATGATGAATAGAATACAAAGGCAATGCTTTAATGCTTTTGGTGGGGGGGGGGGGAGTATCCAAATACAGGAGTTTTATTTAATGGTAATTTTATTGTTGCACATTGAGTGCTTTAGAAAACACAGCTAATCTGAATTACAACAAATTGTCAAAACAGCTTTAGAATAATTTTTCTGCCATAGAGGAAATATATATAGTTCCAGACACAGGAGCATTAAAAATGCTCAATACAAAACTTCCTCCTCTTATTGTGCAATGATCTGAAAATAAAGGTTTTCTAAAATCCAAGCCTGAACTCTAGCATTATATAAAGTCTTTGGACCTATGCACATCAGTCAGAGCTCCAGGTATACACAGTATGAAATCAGAGGAGGTTCTGGCTGCAGAAAGAGTTGTGCACTACCAGTGCTGCACCCTGACCACTGTACATACAGCATGATCAGCTGTGTGCACAGAAATTTCCTGCATGCATTAGTTTGGGTGCTATCAAGTGAATGTGAGATTAGGTTTGGCTTGCTGAACACAGAGTTAAGAGAAAATAGTTGGTATAGTTAGTCAGAGATCTAGCTTGGTCACTGTATGAAAATGTCATTCTTAGAGAGCTAGAGGATACAGATTTCTATGCATACTCACTGCACTTCATGCAGTTCACAAGGTCAGAAGGAAAAAATAAATAATATGGGTTTGATATCCATCTCTAACATGCAGAAAGTCAGTTTACCAGAAGTCTACAAGATTACATCTCAATGCTTGATATTATGCAATACTTTGCCTAATAGTCTAACTGTGCTTTCCCAGTAAGCAAAGGCTACTGTCCAGGCAGCCTTCCTGAGCTACCAGAGCCGTGCTAACGAGCAGCTGCTGATTTCCACGGGCAGTATGCAATGCTCATCCGCAGAACTCCAAACAAGGATTTTGAAGGTATTAGGACAGAGAAAGAACAAGAAATAAAAGCACATTAAGAATGACTGTTTTTAAACAGCAGCACAAATATGCAGCACTAAACACGACATTTAAATATGCTGAAAAGCTGACATCACCTTGCTGCCCAGTACTGCATGCAGGGGCTGAACTTTGCCAAACATGAACAAGCCAAATCCTGCTATTCTTAAAGCTAACAATAGTTTTGCTTCAACTCCAGAAACAGCAGAAAAAGTTGACTCTCGGCTGAGAACAGATCATACCTCAGGGCACACACATGGGCAGAAACATGCAAAACACCCCGCTATAAACATCTTCCAGACCCTCACACGGTCCCTGCGATCAGAGCAGCAGGTCTGGGGTTGCGGACCCCGCACTTGGGGCGCTTAGAGAGCTTCACTTTTGTCCTCAGGTCTCAAAGGAAAAGCTTCCGACTCAAACGGCACATTCCTAAAGGATTTAGGTTGGGGTTCTTTTCCTCCAAGAAGCGCAGTCATTTTGCTGTGGAAAGCTTCTGACAGCCAAAGCATGCAATACACACACACCACGCACATCCCACACCCCCCCTCATGTTTTTCGGGGGAAAGGCAGTTTCTGTGGTACTCCACGCTTACCAATAAGTAACTTCTAAGTTTGACACATTCCTAAGTTTACTCACAAGCGGAAGACTCGCAGGCACAGGGACAGCCAGACCGGCCGGAGGATGCGGTGCTCCCGAGCCGGCGCTCGGCCGCCCGGCTGCTCCCGCGGCGGCCGCCGGTGCCTCCCCCGCTCCGGAGCCGCCCGGGCAGCGCTCCCCGCCCGCCCTCCGCCGCCCCGAGCTGCTGACGGCACCGGGAGGAGGCGGAGGCGGGGACAGCGCCGACCCCCGCCCCGCTCAGCCCCACCTGCCCGCGGGGCGATCGCCCCAAGGTCACCTCCTCCCCCGGGAAAGCGAACTTGGGTACCACTCACTCCGGCGGAGCCGGGATGCCGCCGCCGCGGAGGGCCGGGGGCGGTGCGGAGCCTCCGCCGGCTGCAGCGCGCAGGACGGGCTGCGCGCTCCCTCCTTCTCCTTCTCCGCCGCCGCCCCCTCCTCCTCTCTCTCCCCGACGACTTTCACTTCACCTGCAGGCAGCCCGGCTGCGGCGGGGCGGGCGGCTCCGCAGCTTTCCGCGGGACCGCAGTCACTGCGGCAGCGCCCTCCCGCACCGCGGGGGGAGCCGGGCCGGGCCGGGCCGGGCCGGGCCGCGCGTCCCTCCGCGGGCCGGGGCCAGTCCTGCCCTGCCGGTGCCCGCAGCCCCTGAGGGGGAAGGCGCGAACTGCGGAGCTCCGAGGGCCGTCCCAAGCCCCTCCGCGAGTGCGGAAGCAACGCGACCCTGCTACAGGCGACCCCCGCCCCGGGATGCTTCCCCCGAGGCGGCTGCTTGCCTGCAGCTGTAGGGTGGGGATTGCCCCCGTGCTGTCAATCACCTCCTCGGTGAGGGGCTATAAATATTTATTAGGCATCCTAATAGCCGCATCTAGCTAAGCGGAGCGTTTTAGTCGTGCCGCTCCTGGGCTTCGAACCGCCCAAACCAGTCCCACCCGGGCAGGATTGGAACTCGCCGGCGGGCTGGCCCGGCTGGCTCCACACCGGGAAGGGCTCTCCTGCCTCAGCCAGGTGGAGGGACAGGCCAGAGGGACATCAGCCTGTGCCCCAGCCCCTGAAACCTTCCTTTCTTCTTTTTAAGGAGAGTGCTGGCTTGAGAGGTTTCCATCAGAACAGGAAGGCGACAGTCTTCTACGGGAACATCGTATTAGCAGTTCTGTTCGGACCAACTGGGCTTTCACACTCGAACTGGGCTGTGAAAAATGTCTTAAGCAAGAAGCTAAATGCATGAGGAGCCCAGAAACAAGAATCTATGCAGTTAACTACGTAGTCCGATGGAAAATGAGGATGAGAAATCATGGAAACTTTCAACAATTTCATGCATGTTTAAAAAATATCAAACAAAATAAACAGAGTCTCAAGACAAAAAGAAATTTATATGAAGGAAAAATACTAAATTACTCTCTTTTTTTCTTGTGATGATTTCCCCCCCCCCCCCCCCTTCCCCAAAAAATGATTCTTGATGCTGCATCGAGCCATACTGGTATAGCAATCTTGCAATACCAGCTGCACAACTACTGTGCTTGTAAATTTTGTTTATCTGAGAATTTCAAGTGGCAAGAACAAGAAATATCAAGACAGGCAGCATTTAAAGACTCTGATTATAAAGTCACAAGCTTGCTTAATTTATTTTGATGGAGGACGATGCTTTTATTTTTGCAGGTATGTTTAAAATGGAATCTGCTCATAATGCAATTTTGGTTTCTGCTTTTCTGCACCTCCTGTTCCCAACTAGCTGACACTTCTGTCTGGAAGGCAGACAGCCTGAACTTGGCCTTTCTATCAAAAGGCATGAAGCTTTGCCTGCAGAGTGTGCTGGGCAAAACCCAGCAGCTATGAAGCTGAATAATCCACTTAAACAAGAGATAGAGCAGCAACAAAACTTCAATAGGGTATATCCTTCCAAACTTCACGCTTGCTCATATAAATAAGGTGGTTTCTCCATCTGTCTGTGATTTTAAAGTAGGAGATGCTTTAGGGAGAGGTCTTATTATCAGGACTTTGGTTTTGCCAAGTATGATACACTGCATTTATGCCTGTGGTAAGGGCCAGTATTTGTACCACAGCAATGCACAAAAGCTGCAGCTGAGCTGGGACTCAGTTGGGCTTTTCACTGACCAAACAGGGAGAGAGAATGCCTGTATTGGAGACTTCCAGTCCAGACTAAGCAGATAAGGCAGGCCAGTGACAGCAGGGGAAACAGAAGCACAGGAAGGTGAAATAACTTGCCCAAGCTCATGCAGGAGGTGTCTCTGGCTCAGCCCATACAACAGTTCCAGTGATGCCAAACCCTGCTTTAAATGATGCAATGATGGACTGAGCACAGTCCTGAAAATCAAATGTACAAATTGTGTTTTCAGTAAGACTGGTGTTATGGTGTATTAATTTACTGAGGTTTTCTTCTTCTTTTCCCCAGCTCAAAGCACTAGCAGCAAAAGGTATTCAATACAATTTCATGCTGGTGTCCTAAAACCAGGCTGTTTCAGTTGAGTTCTCCTCTTTCTTGCTAAATATACACATTTCTTGCTGAATTGCAAAATTAATGAATTCAGATTGGGTTTTCCAAGAGTTAGTGCAAATTACTGCCACTCCACTGAAGATACTTATGAACAGAATAATTTTTGAGTGACATTTGATTTTACACACCAGAAATAAAAGTAAGTACCTTTATGCCCTATATGCCCTTATGTAAAATACAATAGTGATGGCTTAGTGTTTTATCATAATATTAAATACATTTTTCCAGGTGTGAGTTTTTCACTTAAAGTAATGCTAAGGGCTTGTTTATTGTCATTACTTATAATGCCTCTTGGGCCATAAATTCATACAGTAGAGATGGTGATTAATCCTAACTGGGTAACTGTAAAGGAAACTTCTCAAATGTATGAAATCATAAGAGTAACAGTATCATTATAATAAACTCAAAAGAGAAAAAAATGCCTTTGCATTTAGCAATGCTTCAGATTATTTCATTCCAAAATGTCTGAAATTATCTACCTCAGCATTTTCAAAGGAAGCGATTCAGTCCAGCTGAGACCGAATCTGTATAATTTCTTTCCAGAAGCATAAGAAGGAAGCTGTGAGGGACTGGAAGGAAGATGCTGCCTTGCAAGCACCCATCTAAACACTGTCACGTGCTGCACAAGGAGGTCCTGCTGCAGATTTCTGCTCTCACCAACACCAGCAGGGAAGGGCTCCTGCAGTCTCACAGGATGCTCCCTGAGCCTTGCCAAATGGCATGACTGAACATCCCACAGTGACTTGTACGTGGAAAATTACTTCCTCTTGTAGGAAAACCCTGGTGATGTTCTTCAGATTCAGTACAGGACCAAGATCCCTGTCTGTTGGCCTAACAAGCAGGTTAGAGCCCAAAGCCTTTTAAATGTGTATTAATTATTGCAGAAAATAATTTATAACAATGGAGGCTGCACTGAAGAAATCCTTGTCTGGGGTTGATTCAAACCCATTAATAATAAACTTAAGGTGACCTTAAGAAAGCATAAGCCAGTCTTTTCTTATAAATTAATTTTTTAAAATTCTTTTTATTTAAAATATTGCATTAAAATACTGCACTTTCATCTGCAGACAAGTGCTTATTTTTTTGTGTATTCCTATTGAAGTAAACAAGTTTTTCCTGCAGACAGAATAAAGGCCTTAGAGATGCTAAAAAGTACCATCATCTCCATTCAGTGGGATTTTTCAAAAGGAATCCAATTTCAATATTGTCCTTATGTAAAGTTAGTTAGTTGATATCTGTTAGCTGTTCCATACAGCTCCTGAAATGCACAAACAGGAAGATACCCAAATGCAGCCATTCATGAATGGAATGCAGTAAGCAAAGCGTTGAGTCAGATGGAAATATTCTATTATAGGATGAAGATTTACTTTGGTATTCACGATAGAGTTCTTGTGCAGGTGTGTTGTGCTCTCCAACCCTTTACAAAAAAGTTCTAGTTGTTGATTGCACTGTGAGAAACAAAGGAAATTTTTGTAGATGTGATATACATAAAACTTCTGCATTCACTGATTTTATTGATCTGTTGTTTTCCTGAGACAATCATGAGGTTGCTTTAAGTTACGGTTACACCTAAAACTTATTAGCCCAAGTATGACCTGCCTAAATAATTCCTTCTGTTTTCCAAGAGTCAGGCAGGGATGAGGAGTATTAAAACAAAACAAAATGAAACAAACAGCACCAATACCAGCCCCTAAAAAAAACAAGAAAAAAACACCACTGAACAAACCCACTCAAACTTCCCCAAAGTTTTATCACCTTTTGAAAGGGCAAAAAAGTCTGACACAATATTTTCATTCTTTCTTTCACTCACATTTCACCATCTGTTTTTCTACAAAGGAAGGTCTAACTTTTCTGAATGGGGGCTAAATGCATTCTCTTGATCTCTGGGTCTGTGCAGTGACTTTCACACTGGGCAATGAAGTATTTCTAGAAGCTGGATTGATTAAATATAGGATTGCACTGCTGCAGAATCACTGAGGGAAGGCGCAGTTCCCAGAAGTCGCTGTTCACAGCAGCAGAGACACTGCAACAGAACCAAACCTCTGGGGAGGCTCTGAACTTGCAGTTTGGCTTCTGAGCCAAATTCATCCCCTTTGCAGCACAACCTGGCAACCACCTCAATGGGGAATTCATTTAGCCTTTTGCATTTTCTGTAGCTAGAGCATGCACTTGTTTTCATTGCTTTCTTATGGAACAATCTTTATTAATATTTTCCTAGGTTTAATTCAGCTCTCCAAGCAGGGAGCTCTGCAGAAAAAAAATGTCCTTCAGAACCTTCTGCATTTGAAAAAAAAAAAAAGAATACTGCAAGACACAATCTCATCATGGCAACATTCTCCCGTTTTGGAGCACACAATACTCCTTTGAAATTCAACCAACAGGGGAAAAAGAGGATTTTAGAAAAATTAGGAAAATACACAGAAAACATTTATGCTTATCAAAGATCATCACATGGTTTTGCAACAGTATGTAGCAGAGCACTCAGCCAATTTCAACAATGTTCTAAAGCAAGAGAGAGGCATCAAAAATAGTTAAATTCCTATGAAAAACAACTCCTTCAGTGTCCACACCCAGGACAAGACAGGCAGGATCCAGCTATGTCCTCTCCAGTGCAGCAGCTTTTCCCATGGTGGCTTTTCCCTGAGTTAGGAGTTGTTCTGGAATGCTGATATTTTCCAGGAACCACTGGGAAACACAAGGTCAAGTCTGTGGCAGATGGCCAGATTTGTCCTGCATGTAACTGCAGGGACACAGGCAGAGTCCAGGCTGGGGGGTCAGAGGAGCATCTGCAGCTCTAGCATCGTTAGCATCAGTATCTCTGATGTGGGTGTTTGCCACACTCCTGGTTCTCCTTCCTGGACCTAATTCCAAACTTGCATTTTCCTCTGCTTCTATTAGAAAAAGCCCCCAACTAAATATGTCATTTCAAGGCCAAGTGGCCTTCTCAGATCCCTCAAAGAACTGAAGCTATTTTTGCCTTTCCTCACCCCCTTGTTTTAGCCAAAAGAAGACTGATTGACTCCTCACTTTGGCACTGAAGTAGAAATGGCAATATTCTGCCCCTCCCAGCAATTCAGTTTCATTCAGTTTACAGTTTAATTTCATTGTGTATTTTCTATGCATTGCTAAAGAACACCGGGTTTCTGATGCTACATGACCTTCAAATAATCTGGTTTTGAATAAAATATATTGAAGAAAATATTAGAAAATAAAAGCCCACAGATAAATGAAATTTTAGGTTTAAATTCTCTGCTAGACTATGTCCACCAAAATTACATTAAAATGATGAAAGTTACAACATTTCAAAAAAATGAAAATGAACAATGACATTATTATTGTCTGGAAGGCAATGCAAATATTCTCAGTTCTCTCCCCAGCTAAGTCAGGTGTTCCCCTCCTCGCTTCAGCAGAAGTTCATTTGTAGATGAGAGAAGACTGATAAGAGGAATATGCTGGAAAATTAACAATTTTTTTCTGGTAGGATATGGAAGTCTCCTAGTTGTCAGTCTCTCTGGGGAAAGTCAGAGGATGGGGACAAGTGCTGTATCCTTGCCTTCTCTAGCAGCTGTTGGCATAAAGTTGTCTAGATGCTGCTGAAGCGTTGCCAGTCGTGGTTTTGCAGCAGGAATTGACCAGGAACAGCTTTGCAGTGTAAGAAAGATGCCAGATGAAAGGACTCTGTGTGTGTGTACACCTTTGGTTTACATGTCTGTCATTTATATGCCTGTTGCTGAGGAAGGGCTAAACCTTCAATATAAAACCAAGTTATGGAAAGCAATACAAATAGAGGAAGCTCACTCTCTCTTCACCTGTACAATAAGGACTGAGAAAAGTTCCTGAAACACCAGCATGAGTCTATATTTACACTGTCAGATTTCCTCCTGGAAAACCATATCTTTTAGACATTATGGGGTTTTAACTATGTGTGGCTTTTGGTAGGCAGTTAAAATCCCTTCTAACTATTCTATTTGTAATGGTTTGCTCTTAGAGGTGCTGAAAAAAAATCTGTCGCTAGTTCTCAGCACTCTGAAGCCTATTAGAGCCTAATAATTTTGTAATAATGCCCCTACAGAGATCCCATAGATAATGATGCCTCTGTTAAAAAAACTTCTGACTGGGGATAAAACAGTCTTCTTGCAAAGAGACACTAAGACAACCTGAAGTCCCCAGTTTTGAAAAGACCTAACTGGGAGGATACAACCAAGGCATTAAAATCATGGATGATATAGAGATGAAATAAAAGAAATCATTATTTGTTCTCCCTTATAATTCAAGATCTATAATCCACCAGTTGAAATTATCCAATTTCAAGTTTAAAGTAAAGAAATAGGTCTAAGACAATATCTGACTCAACCTGAAATACAAATGTTTTCAAAATCATTTAGGTTTTTTTACAACCAACATCCAAGGAGAGCTGTTGAATATAGTGACATGTATGCAGTATTTCCTTAGAAGTCTCTAAACTGACATAAATGTGTTGCTTATACTTATTTTTGCTCACACTGACTTTCCCATAGTGATCTGCCACTGGTAACCATTAGAGAAAGTGTACTGAGTCAGCTGGGCCTTTGCTCTCATCCAATTTCATTACTCTTACCTTATGATTTAGCAGTTCCCATCAAAAGAGAAGCACTTGTGATAAAATGCTAAAACTAATGGTGTCTTTCTTGACTTATGGAAGCCTATGACAAATACATCAAGCATAAAATGATTTCCTTATACATTTATTTCTAGATTTATAGAGTATTCTCTTTTATATTTTGAGTAACTGAGATAGTGCTCTGAGTAGAGTATGTTTGGAGATGGAGCACCATCATGAAAACAGGAAATCATTTTATCAACCCTTGGAGCTCCAGCTCCCAAAAAAGAAGCTCTTGTAGAAGTGGCTAATGGTACAAGATTCATTTTAAATACTCAATTATTAACTACTGATCAACATCTCAGGATAGTTTATAAGTACTGACAATACCTGTTTGCTTCATAGGGATTGTTATTTCCAAAAGGCTAATGAGAACACAGAGTATGTCAAGACTGCATATGTGATCACTATAGAAAATAATGTACTAAAACTGTGTTTCTACTTAATTCATACACTAAGCCAAGATGACATGCTGTCTTTTGAATGGTGACAGTGATGACATGATTTGAAGCTCAAAATTGTACATTCAACCTCCATAACAAGTAGTAAGACGTTGAAGGTTCCTCAGCAGAAAACGTTTCTCAAATTGCATTTGTGCCTGGAGCTAAAGGAGAAAGATTACATAGTTTGCACTTTAATATCTATACTGTATTATATTGGTCTGCAGTTTATACTGGTTCCTAGAGTTTTTGATCCACAGAAATCAGTAAATGCTGGATTCAGTGATGTCCAAGAATTGCACGGGTGTGTTTGGTTACCATCCCTGCCCAACAACATACCATTTGAAATCAGAAGGCAGCCACCAATTCAGCTATAAACTTGCAACAAAAGCTATATTTTCTACCATTCTAAAATTCACTACATCATAACAATTTTGTCAGTACTCAGATTAAACATTTTTTTCAGCTGAAAGGCACAGCATCACTGTGTGGCAAAGGAAATGGGAAGAAACCTTTCCCCACTCCCAGAAATTCCAGCAGTTTCCTGTGCCCAGCTACCTTGAAATGGCTCCCATATCAACTGTCAAACCAAATTCTTTTGCCAAGACTGGAAAAGCTTTTGTCTTTTGGATAAGCTGCCTTCACACACATGGTTTTGTGGATATGCTGTGTACATGTCACACTCTCATGGAACCATACAGATGACTGAGTTTCTCAAGGCAAACTGATGACACAGAAGCTGCTCTTTTTTCCCCTGCCTTTTAAGCTTCACTCTATTTGTTTGGGCATACAAAAGTTGCTATGGATAAAAAAAAATACTACTGTGACCTAGATAGGTATTCTTTAAGCACCAGTGGTCTCAGCTGAAAATCACAATGAGGTACTGAGTGCTGGTACTATTGAAATGTTGTTCAGTCTTCCCAGAGGCATCCAATGCAGATTCTGGTTTTGGCCACACCACATAATTTTATTTATTTATTTATTTATTTATTTAGTTAGTTAGTTAGTTAGTTAGTTAGTTAGTTAGTTAGTTAGTTAGTTAGTTAGTTAGTTAGTTTTTTTTCCCCAGGCCAGTAGGCTAAGAGATCTGAGAGGAAGATAAAGCCATTTGAAAAGAGTAGGTTTTGGGAAACAGGAAAGTGCTGTTACTCAGTGGTTTTAAGACAACTGACTTGTAATTTTAATATTCCATTAGCAAGAAGTTTTTAGAGGCACGATTTTCCTCTTATGTTGGTAGCATTTTTAGAACGTACCAGAATTGTATGAAAGAATGCTGCACAGAAGGAAACAACAGCAAATGGAAAGTATTGAATTAATATTTTATTGCAGGCAAATGAGACTTTTTAAAAATTGTACCATCCAGACAAGTACCCTTCTCAGTCTGAAAATGTGATTTTGCTTTTCATATTTCTTTTGTAGAGGCTGACTTTAGCTGCATTAGTCTTTACTATCAGATGCCAAAGAGAAACCAAAATAATCTGAGGTCAAATGAATAATCAGGGAAGAAAGAATATGTGAAAACATTTTCTAAATTATCTGCCTTACTTTGAGGTTACAGACAGCCTGTACTATTTTGATTATGCTCAAGGACTTGGAAAGCATGAAGCAAAGAGCATGGTGAACCACAAAAAATGAGGAAAGGCACAGCAAGTGCTCCTGTCCTCGAGGAGCAGGATGAAATTCACTGTTACGTGCATCAATCATCCTTTGCTGCAGGGCCTTCTGAGGGGCACTACACAGCCTAATACAAAGGAGAGAGACATCACTATTTGTCTGCTTGGTTATGTTCTGCTGGCTTATGGAGTGTCTCACAAAGGGCAGCATTCACTGCACTGCCCCACTGCTTTGACAGCAAACTCACCTTGTCTGAGGTAGCAGTCTGCTGTTTAAAATTCTCTCCAAACACAGACTGATATTCATTGCTAAACCAAACATTGCAAATTCTGTCAAACATTCCTGTGGAACTATTAAAAATATTAGAAGAATTAGATTTCTTCTGAATTTTGGAACCTGATAAATTTAATTGCATTCCATGACAGATCTAGATATCAAAGATCTGCTACATATTCTGAAGAGAAATGCCAGTAAGGCAAACCCTTGTTCCAAGCACAGAGTCCCTCCACACTCAGGTCTAGAAGTCATTACTCACATCATGACTGAGCAGGACTTTCTCAGCACAAACCTTTGTACAGACAGACAGCTGTTGTTAAAGGTAGGAGGCAGGTGGGAGGGAGGGAGGCAATGGTTACATCCATGTGATACCTGCTATCAAAATGATCTAATAGATCACACTGGTGTCAAAGCTTCAACACCAAACTGCTGCAGGTGAGAGGACAGCCTCAGGTGTTCATGACTGTCACCACAGATTCTGGTAGACACTAAAGCCATCCTTGTGCCACTGGGGGCACTGGGTCCAGGGAGGGTATTCCTTATCCTGAGGGACCTGCAGCTGAGTGAAATCCAGCCTGTCTAGGACAGAAACAGCACAAGCAAGAGGAAAATGATCCTGTAGCTTATGAGCACTCCAACCATTCAATACCTGAGCCTTCCCTGCTGAACATTCTGTTTCAGCCAGGCTTACCTGGGTCTGCCATGCAATTCCTTCACAGCTGCAAGGACTCCAAATGGCCTGCAGGAAGACCTGTAACTGAATATTCAACATTCAAAGGGTTTTACTTCCTTTCTCTGTTTAATAGGAGCAAAACAACGGTAAGAACTCAAATATTTGTACATCTTTACTGCACTTAGCTCTGAAAATCAAGAACAGAAATGCACAGAAAATAACAAATTCTTGACACTCGCAGAATATTTTGGGAAATTATACACATGTGAATGCTTTGCTTTCATTTTAACTCAAATAGACAAGCTGCTGTATTTTGTGGTTTTCTTGTTCCTTTTAGTCACTTGTTCTCTAGCCTTATTTTGCAGTTTATTTAACATCTGTTAATATAGCATAGGTTTAGCTTTTTTCTCTTCCATGGCTTCATATACTAAAACAACCAGGAAAAATAAATATGATCTTACTCTAAACTTCATGTCTTTCGGCCTTCTTTGCTAACCATGCATCTGGTTTCTCCATTTGTTGTAGAATAGGTTCATGTATATTTTAAAATATGGAATTTAAAGCTTTTAAGACATATTTGGACTAAATTCATTTTAAAAGAATATTCAGCAATATTTGGAGATGCTGGAAATGGAAGTTGAGAATATCTCATTAAAAAGAAAGATTATTTATTCCAACCCAAAGTTAATTTAAAATGCTGATTTTTTTTTCCTAATATATCAACAAAAGAGCTAATTATTGCTGTTTATCCAGGTGTCTGAACCAACAGGTTGTTCAGTTAGGGTAGGGAGGCCAGTCATTATTTGACTCCAGATCTTCCAGGACCCTGTAAGTATCTGAAACCTCATTTGTTGTTTGGCCGCCTCTGGTTTAAATCCTCCAAATTTTCCCATTATACCAGGCAATAAATTGGTATATTGGCATGTTGGTATTTTTCCTATGATGGGCAATGTCCCTTTCATGATAAATGTGCAGTTTATTTCCCAGGTTTTGCAAAGCAACTCGCAGGCAGTAAAGCCCCGCTAACCCTTCTGACTTGGAGAGCATCTGAGCCAATTGTGAAAAAGCTGAATGTCTTTGCCAACTCCGTTACCCATCCAGCTCTTTCTGTAAACAGATTATCCAATTTTATACAGTTTCTGCACTGGCCACTTTTGGATTTGAGTTCACAGAGTGAAATTCAGGCATTTTCTTCTCTTTCCAGCCACATAAAAATGTTAATATCTTGAGAATGTATCGCACAAAACAATAAAAAAGATTTTACGAGGATGGTGCTAAGATGAATAGCGCCCCTGAGATGTGTTGGTGTTTATTAATAATAGGCTCATTTTAAGCACTGAATATATCTTTGTGTGACATAAAGTGTCCTAGCAGAAGGCTGCTGCCATGCAGAGCAGCCCACGCCTGGCAGCCTGTTGTCAGAGCAGGTGAAAAAATGGATCGGGCTGGTTAGATAAGGCAGCTCTCCAGAACCATCAGGAGACACACTCATTCACTGCTTCCAATTTATTTGCAGATTCTGTTAGCTCAGTCCATTAATTCCAATGTGGATTAACAATTCGACTGAATTTGTAGATAAGGCAGCCTCATTTTTTGAAGTGCCCAGCACCCAAAACATTACTTGAAATCAATGGGTTATGGGAGTGCACTTAGTACCTCTGAAAATTAAGTTCAAAATTAACTGTAGATGTAAAACCAGTGGCAAATAATTAGTTTGAGCATCCTTCTAATGAAGTCAATTACTATAGTTTTATTGATGTTATTTGATATAAATCAAGCCCCCTATCAGGAATATATCCAGTGATTTTAAAAGATGAACTTTCCATCTCTTTTAAAGATGGTCTGTAATACATTCCCATACCTTACCATGTAGTGCCTCTACCAAGGAGACATTTTGAAATTTTCTACATCAAGGCTAGTGCATACACCAAGCTGTTTCTGTTTACTTCTCCAAATAGACAACAAAGCTTCTTTTAATAGGAAACTGTTGCACATAATTAGTGTCCAGTGGTCTTGTTTTGAGACCCATTCTGTTTACAAAAAATAGGAGAGGTAGATTTGAAAGGCCTTCAAGAACTATCAAAAATTTTGGCAGGAGATAGATGTGAGACACATTGGCACCATCTTACATGAAATCCACCACAAGACACGCACGTATTTCAGTTGCTGCTCAGCCCTTATTCACCTGCCTGCACCAGCCCCAGCAGGAAAAGGTGATATGTGCTTTAAAGGAGCCTAAAGGAGTTTTCTTCCATTCCTCCTGAGGTGCATTCTTCAGCAGCAAAGCATGAAATTTAACTCTTGGATAGGAAAGGGCACATTTCTAGTTCTATCTTAGAACTTCACATTTACAGAATCACAGAATCAATCCACAGGTTGGAAAAGACCTTTGAAATCATCAGGTCCAACCTCTGGCCAAACACCACCTCGTCAACTGGACCATGCCATGTCCACTCTTTCCTTGAAGACCTCCAGGAACATTGACTCTGCCACTGCCCTTGTCAGTCCATTCAACATTTAATCAGCCTTTCTGTGAAGACATTCCTCCTAATGTCCAACCTGTCATGTGACCTCTATGTGAAAAAAAAATGTTAAAATCCAGTTGTGATAATGCAAAAGTCTGGAAGTTCTGTCTCATATCATTAGTAATTCAAAATGCATCAAGGAATACAAGATGTAGGACGTTAGTTTGGGGCTTAAAATAATCACAACAAATCTTTATCTAATTCCTTCTTACAGAGAAGTAGGCTGTCCTTTACATCTGAGCAGAGCAGGGCAGACACTATGATTGTTCAAGAGAAGTTTGGAGTCTCAGGTTTAGGACCAAACAGCCCCATTTTTAGAGGATCTCTTAAGCTTCTTCTAGACTTGCTAATCCAACAGTCATTTTAAAAAACAAGCAAACCAAAGAAACCAAAAACAACAACAACAACAAAAACCACACACACCCCCCAAAAAAAACCCAAAAAAAACCCAAAACAACACCAGTGGGAAATTCCTAGTGAAAGACTGTGCTCCTGGATTTTGTCATGTCCTGAGCAAAAGCTTGTTTTTCCTGGTCCTTGAAGTGCTCATTGCAGCAGCATAAGGGAATTATGGCTTGGGAGGGGTCTGAACAAGGAGGAAAAGGGCAGCAATCCTCTTTAGCTCGAGGGGATGCCCTCGAGCTGAGGAGTGCTGAGAAGATGTTTCACATCCACAGCTTGTCCATTGGGTGTTTTCCACTGGAAGCTCACTCATGGCTATTTTGGCATGCTGTGAAGTTGCATAGTGTGTCATCCATTTGTATGACCCTGTACATCATTTCTGCACCCCCTGTGCTGCCTGGGGTAGACATGCAAAAAGTCTCCTCCTCCCCACAGAGTACCACGGAAACCACCAAGAACAAGTAAAACACAGCATCTTCTTTCCCCTTTTCAGGACCCTGTGAGATTCTTCTCCTGCCTTTTGTCCCTCTTCCTCCCTCAAACTGCACCAGCATCTCCCACCTCCCCCAGAAAAACCCAATTCCACCCCCAAAAGCCTCCAAAAGCAAAAACACACAACCACCCAAAAAAGGCCTAAACTATCAGGAAGGCATCTCTTAGCAGGAGAACAGTTGATTGAACAAGTCATCCTCCTTCTCATTTGCAGTTTTCTCTTTTTTCCCATTTATTTCCCCATTTTCCTCGATTTTAAGTTATCTTTAATTTAATTAAAGTTAATTCAAGAATTTAAATGAGTCCAATTATATTTTTGCCTCATTTCAAAGGATAGCTTTAATTCCAGAAGCGAGAAAAATCAGAAAATGAGGCATGTGTGACTGCTCTTTTTCCCAGAGAAAGCAAGTACATCTTCTTGTTATGGATCCATGCATTAAGACACGTTCACTTTAACTTGTCTCCTTAGACTGTAAGAATATTTTATACAAGGTAATTCAGACATCTTTATGTAACACAAGAGTCTGGCTAACGTTAACATTCAAGCAGTGATGACAGAACATAAACTCTTCTGCATTTTGATTTTCATAGATACCTACCCTGTAAATATTCAGACTCTTCAAGCTGGAAGAATATTATTACCTGTGTTTAAGGATTGGATCTCTCATTTGTCTTCAATTTGGGGAAAAGGTAGAAGGAAAGTCGCTGCTAACTTCCCGGTTTCAAGAGAGATGAATCCAACATTGTCCTAGCACTTTCCCATGTGGCCACCCAAAAAGCCCAGGCACAGATGAGAAACACATATCACCTTTCTTCTGTTGGCAGCTGAAATCTTTATTTCTGCATAGCATGGGGGGGAAATCTCTGTCTTGAGTAATACTCAGCTATGTCTTTGTTGTGTTGATTAGTCATACAAAACACATACAGCACAAAAGCGTTGGTGCACTGGGAAAACTGAATTTCTGTGAAAAGAAAGCTCAGGTTATAGGTCACAATGTACAACAGTTTCATGGGAGAATGAACAGTGCAGATATCTGAGAAACAACTGGAGTGTAAGGTACATTTTAGAAATATCTATCCTGACGTTGCTGGAGTAAGATGATCAGCAGCGCTGTTTCTGGCTGATTCTTTGCAGGATTTCAATGAGAATAACCATGCAAGCCCCTGTCTTTTTGGTTCTAAAGGCAGCTTATCTATTTACTGCAGCTGAAAGCTCTGATTTAGAGGTGTCTTGCCTTTCTGCCTTCTGGGTTTTGTGGCTGGTATCTCAGTGCTCATTCTCACACAGACTTGCTTCACCATTTGGTGGCCCAGTACCCAGCATTTCAATAAAAACAATCCTCTACCCCAACATTATACCATAGAAAATATCTCAATATTAAAGAGCTTGAGCTCTGTCATATTTATCAGCATATTTTCTAGTTCATTATCTAAAATCAGATCTTTGAAAGACCTCCCTGTCTACAGCATCTTTCTTTTCCATTCAAATCCCTCCCCCTCCATACGCTCTTACCTGTTTCACATAAGACAAGCCATGAAATAACTAACAACAGTTACAATTTGCTGAATAACTTTGTGCTTCTTTATGTAAAGCCAGCTGACTCACTTTTATGTGACTGGTTTACCTGAAAATTAAATAGGAAGAATATTACATGTTAAAAAATTCAGTACTCTTCAAACAAGATCAAATAATGCAGCTCTACTTTCAGTGGCCGTCCTTTGTAGACTCTCTACAGAGAAACTTGTTGGTTATATAATCTGTCAACAAGATGTTTGCTTTTTTCCATAAATTTAATTAGGTTTTGATAGATTCATCAGTTTTCATCTAAATTATTTTTGGTGAATTCTAATTGGTTCCTGCTGTGGCTTGGCAGCCACATAACTGATCATATGCCTATTTAATCCACTCATGGGATATTTAACAAATTGTTAGCTATTTCACTGTGCACTGAAGTGTAGCTCTACCAATTCTTTTTTCCTGTCACGCTACTGGGGCTATTATGACAGACCATTATGTGATTTATTTTGTGAAATAAATGTGAAGTGTTGCAAAAACAACAATACATCATCATCGTCTTTACCCAAAATAAAATAAGGTCAAGAGATATCTCTCTGCTTGTACATGCAAAACATTAATACCTTTTTTTCCAATCTGTGGACAGTAGCTCACTTTTTGTGACATTAATGCTCTAAGTAAGACATATTGCAGTGAAATAGTTATGTGATAATTCATTTCATCCTTCTAAAATAAGTACTTAATTGGTTAAGAGGAAAAGGAATAGGCCTATTTATCAGATGTTTAGGCTTGTCTACCTGGGGAAATAGCCTGGAATAGTTATTGTGTAGTAACTCTTCAGGAGGACATTCTTAATCCATAGTGAAATTGTGCCTGTGTGCTTGGCTTAACCCACACTGGGAATGAGTATGGACTGATCGTTACGCTTTGAATTCACCCTCTGCATTTCTTCTGCAACCACTCCCCACACAGACAAATTTTTAATGAAAATAATGTAAAGAGTTCAGGAAAATAGCTGTAAAACTTGGTTCATCTTTTATGCAATAAAATTCCCACTCTCCTGCCCAGGAGGAAGCTTGCTGGGCAGGACTAGAGATTACTTGGAATGTGGAAAGATGTTTCAAATAGGAGTGCCTGAGGTACAGGTTCATATGCTCCCTCTTTTCCCCCAACTGCCCAAATCATTGATCTCAGGTGGCATTGATTCTTCTCTTTCTAGTTGTTTGGGGTGTTTGGTTTTGTTTTGGTTTTGTTGTTTTGATTTTTTCTATGGAATGTAGAGGAGAGTACACATGATGCTCTGGAATTTATGGTACTTGCTTCTGTTTTTCCTAGTAGAAGGTGATCTGCTTGTGTGCTCGGTCTGCAGAGCAGTCCTGCAATGCTTCATCTCTCGACTGGAGACGTGACACTCACTCTTCCTTCTGCTAGCTCAGAGAGACCTAATCAGTGAAATAATGGTTTCTGGTCAGACCTGTCAGTGTGCAACTTTGGTTCTCACTCTGTAAAATAAATCAGGGTAATGATGCCTGTAAAATGGTGTGAAATTTTGAAAGACAAACATGATAGATGTGAAATCATACTAAATCACCTCAGTAGATACATCAAGTTTTCTCAAAATGTGGTAATTTCTGCGTGACACAACTCACATAATATTAGACTTGAGAAATCCATTACTCAGATATCAGAAAACAAGACAGAGCTGTCAATATGCTAGTCCAACAAACAGCGTAAAGCATTGTTAAACTTTGCTGCAATTCACGTGCCATCAGAGACATACAGCAGCTTCTGCATATCCATGTTTTCTTAACAGACTCTAGTAGGTGAATGCACAACAAGTGCAGTAAAGCACTGTCAAACCAAACCATTAGGGATGACAGACCCCAGCAGATTAAGGCATGATGGTAAGGTCAGTGGGATGTGAAACTTGGCTAATGATGTCATGCCCTTGTCAGCTTGCATTGGCTAAACATGTTAAGGTTTACCAGCAAGCCCTATGGCTTAGTGAGCACTGCTAAAGGGAATTTCGACCTGAAGTAGGTCAACGTGAGCAGAATACAAATACTTGTGCTGCAAAGGCTCTCGTTGAAAGCCTGGCACCGCTAAAGCCAACGGGAGCCTGGCCAGTGACCTCCGTGAGGCCAGGATTTTGCCCTTTGGCTTCTGTGGATATGACATTCAATTAAATCTCTTTGCTTCTGTTCTGTAGATTGGGTTTCATCATATGTCATAAGGCATTTGTAGATTGCAAGCTGTGTAGCAGGGAACAGCATCTCATTAAAGATTTGTATAGATAGAAGATTAATGGGACCCCAGTCCTTCCAGGGCCACCTCACACATGCTGAAGAGCAAAGCAATAAAAGAAAGCCCATCCCCAGTGCAAGAATGGTCCTGCTGTAGGAATTAGCTAACTTTTATTCTGAAAATGAGTGCCCAGGATGCTCTGAGCAGCTGAGCAGAGCGGTGTGGGTAAGTGTAGAGGGAGCCACAACCAGCTTTCCCCTGTCAGAAAACATTATGGTGAGCAGGACTCAGAGGGAGGAGGTCTCTGAGCCGAGACCTAGCCACTCTGACAGCTGGTGCTCCAGGAGCCAGCCAAGTACTTCCAAAGGGGAAAGGGGCACTAAAAGAGGGGCTGGGAAACAAGGCAGGGTGAAAGCAGGCTGTGTCTCTTGGAGAGACAGAGATCAGTGGTGCATCTTATGCTTCAGATAAGCAGCCAACCTTGAAACTCTTGTGTGTCTCGCAGAGGTGGTGAGTGTGTTTTATGGCAGCTTGGTTCCGTGTTGAATCAACACTCAATGAATAAGTACTAAAGCTAGCTCCTTCAAGCAGAAATTTTGTTTGTTGTGGTTGTTTTTTTACTTCTAGGCATAAGCATTGCTAGGTTTACCAGTTGAGGAAAGCAAAAGGACACCTCCATAGCCAGAGCCACAAAAGCCAAGGAGCAAACATGCTCACCCTTAGGAGGCCATCAGCAGAGATTCTGAGAGCACACAGCACCCCTTCTGAAATGTTGTTCAGGCAGAATACCCCCCTGCAATTTCATAGAAGCACAGGTCTGCCCAGCTCTGCTTAGCACATCTAGGGGCAGTAGAATGGAAAGGGTAAAGGTATTATATTGAGTCCTCCTTCAGTCTGTTCTGTTGTCACACCTTTCAAAGCAGACGTCCAAACTTCTCCAAATTTATTTTTAGAAACATTTTGACTCAAGAACCTCGAATTTCAGCAGAATCCCAATGGTCATGGCTATGAAGGAGTTACAAATCTCATTCTGACACCCAGATCCAAACTCAGATTTCAATACACTTTGGGTTTGGGGTTTTTTAATTGCAAATACACAATGGCCTAATTTCCTAGAAGGTTAAGTATTTAATTTGTACTACATGATTTGCTTTTTAAAAGAAATCTATTTTTTCTTCTAATTAGGTAAATAAAACAAGGTAGGAGGAGATGGAATTGATTAATTCTAGAAAGGTGGTGACTATGTCTTAGATAAATTTAGGCAACTAAAACTAAAGAAAATTTTAGAAATTCCCAACAGGGTAGATGCCTTGCTTCTGCCAAAGATTATTTTACTGTCAAACTGCCAAAAGAATGGCAATCTGAAAGATGAAATAGTGTATTATTAGTGTCAGTGTCAGAAAATGTTAATGAGTGATATTATCACAAATTAAAACAGACACAGGCAAGTAGGTAAGAAGAAGCAGGTTTCAGAGAAGGAAAATCTTATACTTGACAAAAATTAATGTCATTAAAAAGTCTAGGTGTGCACAACATTTCTAATAATGTTAATTTAAGAAAGAGAATTTCATGGAATACAGTGACCTCAAAAGATAGAGTAGGGAACAAGCTAAGATAATAATCTTCTAGTGAGAAGGCAGAGGCTGTCAATCAGGAAAAATCATGAGTGAAAAAAGGAGCACAACAGGACTAAACAGTGACAATTTTTTTTGCTATTGTCTCAGCTTTTCAGGGACACTGCGAAGTTCCTGGGACTGAAACGTGAAGTTCCTTCTCTGAAACATGAAGAGCCATATTTTGCCTCTGCATTAACCCTCCTCCCGGTTTCTGTGTGCGTACAGATAAACCTCCAAAGCCAGGAGTAACAGAGTAGATAATGTGTTTCTACAAGACCAAATTCAGCAACATTTGAATGATTGTGAATATCCAAAAGCAAATGAGAAATTCTGGGGATTTACTTACATTGTGAATAACCAGAAAGGAGCAGAAATAAGCACACGATCAGGGAAGACTTCTGGGAATATGAACATTTCAGGTAGGACAGAGAAGAACATAGAAGCTTTCTCTCAACAGGTACAAAGATGAAACTACACAAGAAGAGAGGATTGTTGCCATCAGCAGGCAGAATAGAAGCATGCCCCACCACAACACACCCCTAGCACAGAACAAGAGCCAGGAGATTATTTTAATTCACAACAGTCTCTATACGAGGAGCTGAGCAGAGTAGTCAAGTTACCAACTTGGAAATGCTTAAACAAACAAAGAACTTGACTATTGTTAGTCAAGGAATAGTCAAATCCCCAGACCGGGGTCTGGGCAAGTACCAAACCAGAACAGCAAATATCAGCTAGAAGCCAACATGAGGATGCAAAGAGATCTGTGGAAGAACAATGGAGCAACCAACTGGCATAAGCAATAAAGTGAGCTACAAGTCAGATATTAGCAAGTGAGAGGAAAGGCATCCAAGCAGTTTCATCCGGCTAAAAAAAGAGAAATCTAAAATATTACTTCTATGCATTTCACAGAAGCAACTTGGCACACTCATAAAGAAAAAGGCATCTAGTTATTTAGCATACAAAAATGTGTCAGAGGAAATGTAAAACTGTTTTTACAGAAAAAAAATCAGAATATGCTGTATAACTTTTTATAGATATGTATGTAGGACCAAAAGAGTGAGAAATTTGGTGTAGAAGTGTGTTCAGTTGAAAACCCATATATTTTCAGGATTATGAAAATCAATAAGAATTTTCCTTTCTTTACTGAAGTACAAATACAAAAAAAAAAAAAAGAAAAAGAAAAAAGATCAAAATGAATGCCTTCAGCAACGTTCTGTTGTTCATCGTTTCAGACCAGTAAAAAAGAGTTTGAAGAACAGTTTTTAGAGGGCGTAAAAACCTCATAATTAATCATTTCTTCAAACACATCAGGAGCAGGAAGCTATAGAGTTTGTAGGCCCATTAATTGATCAAAGTACAAAAGGAACTTTCAGAGAAGATAAAGCAGAGGAGGAAAATTAAATGATTTTTTACAGCCTTGGAGGAGTTTGGGGAAATATCTGGGCTGGAACCTTTCTTCATGCATCAGAGAGGATATGTCAAAGGAACTACTTCAGAGTGAGTTCATTTGAAGAATCTATAGAAGAAATTGTCAAAATTAAGGTAAAAAATCGTCAGGTCCAGATGATTTAAAGGCTGACCTACTAAAGAAAGCTGCAAGGCATTAGAGCTGTCATTGCACAGCAGGAATGCAGGATGGCAAAAGCAATGACGAATCTTCATGAGTTGCAAGGTGCATCTCTAGAGCTGTAGCACCTCCTAGTTTGGCAGCTGTATCAGGAGCATGGGCAGG
Source organism: Fringilla coelebs (assembly GCF_963513975.1). Classification (NCBI taxonomy): domain Eukaryota; kingdom Metazoa; phylum Chordata; class Aves; order Passeriformes; family Fringillidae; genus Fringilla; species Fringilla coelebs. Next base: position 135,507,785 of record NC_140028.1, on the reverse strand, counting down.
GCTTAAAGAGGATATTGGGAAAGCTCAGTACCCCAGCTCCCTCCAGGGAAGGAACTTTCAAAGAGGAGAGTCAGGTCTTGCAAAGCAGACAGAATTCTCTGAAGGCATCCAATAATAGACCCAGTTAAGAACATGGGCACAAGAAGGCAGAGGAATGGCCAGGCTGGGTTTGCTAAGAATCCTGTCTCCTAAAGGGAATGCCTAGGAAAAACAAGACAACCAGGACAGATGTACAGGATGCTCCTGGTTCATACTCCCCGGGTTCCCAACCATTTTACCTTCCATGAGTGCTCTAGGCAGCCTTTGATTCTGTACATTTAGTAACCTCCAATGGATTTGTGATCCGTGAACGAGACCAGTCTGTCCCTTGAATCCACAAATAACAAATACTATCCACAGTAAGTGTGGCAGCAAACTTTGAAAGCCAACTACAAATTGCATGAAGAATCATTTTGGTTTTTTTTTTAATTTTGTAAATATGCCTTCTAGAAGTGTCCTTCAATGTCCCCTACTTTAGCTACAAGAAGAGATAGCGAACAAGCAATTCTTACCTTTTACTGCACGTTCTGATTGTGATCCAATCTCTGGAATTCCTGAAAAGTATTTGACAATGTCCTTCACCAAAAACTCTTCCTGCCACAACATAGGAAAAGAACTCCTTTGAGGGACAGGCAAAGAGTCAAGGTTTAGAAAAGGAGGAATAGGAATAAAAAGCCAATTTTCTCCATGCAGAGCAGGTATCAGTAGAGTCTTACTGGGGTATGTGATAAATCTGCCCTGTTCAACACTTCTAAATTACCTGGAAAAGGAGGTGAACAGTAAGATGTCTATGTTTTCTGTTGATAAGAATTTAGCTCGTGGAAAAAAAAAAAAAGAGAGAGAACAGCAGGAAACAAACTGACTGGATGATTAAGTGGCAGATGAAATTCAAAACAGATAAATGTAAAGTAGCATGTACAAGAAAAACAATCCTAATTTTATATACACAGTGCCAGTCTTTAAATTAGCATTCAGGAATAAGATCTTGGAAATATAACAGACAGTCTATGAAAGTGTCAGATCTTAATGCTCAGAAGTAATTAAAAAAAATAAAACAAATTGAATGTGAGAAATTATTAAGAAAGGAACAGAGAAAAGAGAGAGAGAACATCATCCCTTACTGCACAGGTATGGGGCCACCACACCCTGAATCCTGTGGGCAGTTCTGATCCACCCATCCCCACAGGGTGCAGCAGGTCTGAGAAAGGTTCAGATTAGGATGACAAAGGTACCAAGTGGTTTCTGCATTTAAAGTGATTAAATAGATCAGGCATTTGCAGTCTGAAAAGAGGTGACTGAACAAGACTGTAAAAAAGTCTATGAAATCACAAGCGTATAGCAAACATAAACAAGGATCTTGTGTTCATTGTCTTTTGTAGTGCAAGAGTCAGAAAGCACAAAAGACAGCAAATTCAAAACAAAGAAAAGAAATAAAGCACACAGCTGCAAAAAAGTCTTTCCATAGGCTTTCACCAGAGTTTCCCAGGCTTCAGAAAGTGATGAGTCAAACAGGATAAGTAAAAAACTCAATCCAGGTCTATTAAATATGGAGACAAAACGTGTAGCTGAGGAGCCATGGTTCATCAGAAGCTGAGATATTAGGCTGGGGAAGGGCTTATGGCTTCCCTGGCTTTGTACTCCTCTCAATGCATCTACAGAGGGCTGCTATCAGAGAGAAGATAATGGATAAAATTAATATTTTGGCTGTGCAGGTTTAGACTTTCCTGTGCTCAGTCAATACACTCCAGCTCTTAAGATTCACAGTTAGTAAAATACTTTTATTTCTTAGTCTAGTTCAGTAAACCTACCTGGTATGGGCCACACTGGCAGACAGCGAGCACAGAACCCCACTGGACTATAACAGTGATGGTATTATTTTAGTGGCTCTTTATAGTTTCACACTTCAAAGCTGAAAGATCCCTTGTGAAAGAAGTGAACAACTTGACCCAGGAGAACTGCTTCAACAGGAGGTGTAAATATAGCATGCCTTCAAGCCTCCATGGTTGCTGGCCAGTTACGTTGACCCTGGCATATTGATTTTGGTACAGATGGAGTTCATCTCTTTCATTGAAGACATAGTTCAGTGGTGGATATGGTGGTGGTGCTAGGTTAAGAGTGGGACTTACCTGATGATCTTAAAGGTCTTTTCCAACCTTAACAATTCTGTGATTCTACAATACTCCTCAATTTTAAGTACATCAGATATCAAGAGGGTAGCTTAAGTTTTGGGTTTTCACTTTGTAGTAAGCACAGACTGCCAGTTAAAGAGCTCAGACTTCAAACCTTGCTCTGCTTCTGCTGAATTCAGTAATATTGGCTGGCACTATTTCATGGCATTGATGCCAGCAAGTCCTGGTTCTTTTCTGGAGTCCCAGCTGGGAGGAACAGCCAAAGGAGTTTTAAATGGGCACATCAATGGCAGAGGTGGAGAGCCTGAGAACAGGTCAGGGCTTCTGTAGCATTGTCACCGTAACAGGCATGGCTGACACACATGGGAATACCACCTCCTAATGTCTTCCCCACCAAAGAAATGAACAGCTTCAAAATGTGCCTGGCTTTGCTTTGCTACCCAGTGTGTGATGGAGCAGGCACTGCTCTCCATGCCAGTGTCAAAGTGGGGACTGCCTGGGAAGTGTTCAGTGGCACACCATCAGGACCCCAGGGCACACGAGGGTGTGCACACACAGCCCCAGCAAGGAGGGAACAGCAACCAGGCTGCTCCCCCTCCAGGGCAGAGGGCACTTCCCTACCACCCAGCCCCCAGTGGGAAACTCCTCAGGCTGGCCAGGACCTCTGTACCTATTTACTGGGTATTTACTGTCCCTACTTACAGAATATCTGGAGTGCTTTCTTAGCCATTATTGCACAGGGAAGAGGAAAAGCCCATTAAACTGTCATCAACCAGATTGCAGACAGAACTTAAAACATAGTCCAGTTTTAGGCAGAATGTGCAAAGTCATCCTACCTCACATCTCCCGGAAAGTTTGACAATCCAAGGGCCATCCTCCTCACAAAGAGAGCATTGTTTCAAGTTTTCAGGATTGCAGTGCACCAGCAGCTTCAATTACCTCCAGCTGCAGTTAGTGTTAAGCACTCTGAAAATCAGAGCTTTAAGGGCTTGATTTTCATTGCTTTTACCTGAGATGCAGCTGAAAATGCTCAGCCCATCTATCCCATCAGTGGGAAAAGACACTGAAGTGGTTTGGAAATGGAAGGAAACTTTGTTAGAACTTCTTGCTAGTATCTTAGTAAACTTCCCAAATTGGAATTTAAGAATGCAAACAACTCATGGCTCAGGACTGGCAGCGTACAAAGTCTCAAAGAAAAATGAAATAACACAAGAAATCTCCATGTGTTCTTTGCTAGATAATTGAAAAACATCCTGCAAATTGTTCTGACATGTTTTTGAACTTGCATTTTATTCTGTGAATTGATGTTAAACTGTGACCCTTTGCTGGGCCATTTGCAAATAGAAAGATTGTCACATTAAATCATTCTAAACTACAACTACATTTACATTCCAATTTTAGTCTGCATTTCCCTAGTGATGCAGACAAAATAAGAGTTTTCTTTAATTGAAGTGACTCTCCAGAATGCTAATGAACACTTGATTGAGTTTGGACATTTTCATAATTCTGATGTTCTTCTTTTGCTGACAAAAATAAAAAAACCAAGGATACAGCTGACCGCCTCTAATGTCCTCCTGTTCCACAGAAGGAAGTACACAGGAAATTATTTGGGGGTTTGTTTTGTTTTGTTTTAATTACAAAGGTTGTTTCACTTGTCTGGCTGTTGACAGAGGGTGATAGGACAAAACAGGAATGAGCAAAGTTATCATGTCTTTGTGCTCATATTTGCCTACTGGTAGGTTTGGGGTTTTTTTGAGAGCACAGGCTGTGTTAGGAGGAAGAAATGTAGTGTGGTCATTTCTGTAGTGGCATACAGCTGGCCCTCCTTATCGCTCTCTACAGCTACCTGAAAGGTGGTTGTAGCCAGGAGGGGGTCAGCCTCTTCTCCCAGGCAACCAGTGACAGGACAAGAAGACACAGCCTCAAGCTGCACCAGGAAGTTTAGCCTAGATGTTAGAAAAAAAATCTTCACGGAAGGAGTGGTTCAGCATTGGAATGGGCTGCCAGGGAGACGGTTGAGTCAGCGGCCCTGGAGGTGTTTAAAAAAAGACTTAATGAGGCACTCAGTGCCATGGTTTAGCTGACAAGGTAATGTTAGGTCACAGGTTAGACTTGATGATCTCAAAGATCTTTTCCAACCTAGTTTATTCTGATTCCTTTCTTTATAAGGCAGACTTCATAATAAACAGAAGCAGAAAATGTGAAGGTTTTTCAGCACAGTGTTTTGTCTTTTCCACTTGACAGATTTTGTTTTCAGCAGGAACAGTGATTAGGCCAAATGCTCCCACTTGCATTTTATGGAGTAATGCACACTCCTGCAGAGCAGAGCAAGGTACAGCTAAGAACAGGGCTTGTGCTCTGGCTTTGCACAGCTGCAAGGGATCACCCACCCTGGGCAGCAGGTGAGAACTCACCCAGTGTGTTTGCCTTCCATACGGCACAGCCAGCTCAATCCCAGCCACTCCTCCTGCCAGAGCACCCATTTCCCCACCATGGCACAGCCAGAGCAGCTCCTCCCTCCTCTCTCCAGAACCTAAGGAGTCCAAAACCAAAGATGTAATGTTACACAATCAACGCAAATGACTGTTTACATTAAGAGTGATAAAATGCAAATAACATGCAAGTCAGTTATTCTCAGAGTTGGTTGAGACAAGAGCCATGTCCAGGGTGGATGGTGTCCGGAGACAAAACGGAGAAAGGTCAGGCACGTGGGAGAGGCAAACAAGTTGTAGACACCACAGTTGTCTTGAGCAATGGGGACTGTGAGCATCAGGCCAGGAGGCCTTTCATAGCCTGGAAAACTCCTGGAGCCCCAGACTGATCTCTCTTTCTGTCTTTGAGCAGAACAGCCATGTTATCATCCTCTTTAGGGAGAGCACAATCCTTAAGCTTTCTTTTAGAAATTTCAAAACAGAGCATTGTTATGAACAATCTTTTTCTTTGTTTAAGCATTTCCAATCAATGTGTGGGAGTTTAAGAGTTTTTAAAAATAAAACAGACAAAACCAAAATGGTTTTAGTCAGTATTTCAACGGTCTCAAATGTTGATTGGAAAGGAACATAGAATCATAGAATCATAGAATGTGCTGAGGTGGAAGGGACCCATCAGGATCATCGAGTCCAACTCCTGGACTTGTGCAGGACAATCCCAAGAATCACACCATGTTCCTGAGAGTGTCCAAACCTTTTTTGAACTCTGTCAGTCTTGCTGATGTGACCACCCCCCTGGGGAGCTGTTTCAGTGCTCAAACACCCTCTGGGTGAAAAACTTTTTCCTGATATCCAACCTAAACCTCTCCTAACTCAGCTTCTGGCCATTTCCTTGAGTCCTGTCACTGGTCACAAGAGTGAAGAGATCAGTGCCTTCCCCTCCTCTTCTCCTTGTGAGGATGCTGAAGACCACAATGAGGTCTCCCCTCAGTCTCCCCTTCTCCAGGCTGAAAAAACCAATTGACTTCAGCCTCTCCCCATATTTATACCTTCCCCTCCAGATCCTTCACTATGCTCATGGCCCTCCTTTGGACACTCTTCAATGGTTTCCTGTATTTCTTACATTGTGGCACCCAGAACTGCCCCCAGCACTCGAGGTGAGGCCGCTCCAGTGCAGAACAGAGCAGGACAATGCCCTCCCTCGCCCTGCTGGCCATGCTGTGCTTGGTGCCCCCCAGGACAGGGTTGGCCCTCCTGGCTGCCAGGGCACTGCTGGCTCATGTTCAACTGGCCATGGGCCAGGACCCTCTAGTCCCTTTCCCCAGTATTGCTCTCCGTGCCCAGAAATGGACATTAACTAGGAAAATCAGTTGTGAGGACAGCAAAAGCATATCTGAATGAACCAGAGCTGACACAGACTCTTCACTCTATCACCTAACCAAAGTGTTGCAGATCAGAAAGCTGAGATCTTTCTCTTTGTCATGTCCTTGTGTTTCCCTGTTTAATTCGGAAGTAGAAGTCGTAAAAAAACCCAGACAGATGTTATTTCACTTCCCCACAATTAAAGGACAAGTGAATTTTTGTGGAAAACCTGCCTCTTGAGCTGCCAGCTACTGATGTGACAGGCAGAGAAGCTCCCCTGAGATTTAAATACATATCCACAAAATTTTGCTAACTGTCCAAACACAGCATTTGAGTGACTGCTGATATTGTACAGACGTTTTCAGCTATAAGAATAGTCTCAGTTTAAAAAGGGAGGGAAATAACAAAACAAAGTAAAGCAAAAACAAAACAAAAGCAAAACCAAAAATAAACCAAAAAATATTCAATTTTTTTTTTTAAAAAAAGAAACACAAAAAACCCAAACCAAAAAAAAACCACATTACAACTTTTCCATTATTAACATTTTCTTCAGGCTATACAATATGACAACCTCGAAAATACAAAATGTTTTACCTCTTTACTTAATAAGTCATCTTGCATTAAAACTTAGCATTTTACCAACAGAGAAGTGTACTGGAACAAAGTATTCCTATAGCAAACCATTCTCAGGGCAGGAGAGGAAGGGCTTGCTGGCACCAGCAGGCTCAGCTGTTAGCTCTGCACAGACCTTAACAAACATGTACAGCCTGCTATAGGGAATTAAACGTTGAAAGGCTTGTTTTGGAGAGCAAAGCCTGCTAATTCTCTGCCTTGAAAATATGCTTGTAACAATGACAGGGCTTTTCTTAGTTCTAGCTTCATGTTAGCACAAAGTGCAAGGTTATATCACACTTCAATTGATTAAGTGCTGATCGCCCCAGTAGACAGATTTGATTATATTGCAAGTATGAGCCTGGAGAGAGTAATTAGTAGTTTCATCCTCATTCTGCATCCTCAGTTCCACATTCAGATTATGAACAGAGCCTTTCAGGCTTCTAATTTATTTTTACAAGGTATCACGGATCCACAGCTGTTCGGCAGCAGATACAGAAGAAGGTGCATTTGTGAAATGTATTGAGCCCTTAATTATTAAGACATTTCTTGTTTTGGTGACCTCCATCCTTGTTCAACTTATCTGCAGTCATAGTCAGCAATAGCTGTGGAAGAAATGGAGCAAAGACAGCTAAACTGTTTAGGCAGCAGCATTACTGCTGACTTTGATGGCTTTCTTCACCTGTTCGCTTGCTTCTGTTTAAAATTGTCATGTGTCTGGCAAAGCCCTCAGGAAAGTTTACATTCGTCCAGTCGTGATTTCCAGGACACAGATTTTTGTCCTTGACTTTTATTCCTTTGCCTTGCAGAGATACAGGCACAAAACCCAGCCTGTGAATTGTATGCTAACCTGATGTTAATAAGAGATAAGAATAGTCTCTAACAGCCAGGCTATCTATAAAATATTTCAGTCCCTAGTACCTAGTAATGCACTTAAAAGATGCAATTTAAAGTGGTGATAGAAAAAGAAAAAGTATTTAAATACTTTCATAAGTAGCATGCTCATAAGTAGTCCCCAAAAGGATCATAGATTTGGTAGGAAGAATTGCTGACCAAAATGTAATATACATCATTAGTAAGTAATTTATCAACCTCAGTAGATTTACTTAAATGCCACAGGTGGAATGGCAAACTAAAATATAATTTTTGGGATACCACAGGATTACATTTTTTTCTGTCAGTATTTTCTTCCAACTAGTTTGGGGCTTTGAGTGCAGAGCATTGGGTCATTTCCATATTTCCCAGGCAACAACTCCTACCTGACTGGCAACAGTGATCAATCTTGACTGAGCTGTAGCCTCCAGAGAAATGTCTTCTGGAATTTGAACATCTACATTGATAGCAAAATCTCCCTCTAATGATTGCTTAAAATCTCGAAATACATATTCACTTCAGAAATATCTTTCCTGAAGGTGATTTGTCTTTATTGAAAACATCAGTTGGAAATCACAAAACAGGTTTGAATATCATTTAACACATTCTTGTTTTAAAAAGTCATGTCAGCAATGTGCCAGAGTCCTAATTACTGCAGAGAAATTAGCAAAGAATTATATGCAAATAAATGAAGATAATCAATGTTATTAGCACATTTTGCTAGTCAATCATTTCAATTGCTTTAGGCCATGTGACAGTATTGCTAGGGGAGAACCAGCTAAAAAAAAGCCAAGATAACTTTATCATGTGAGTATCCATCATTTGCATAAACATTTCAAATGTAGTGCTGAGCCACTGGTGTCAAGCTGGGCTGGCTCTGGTAATCCACATTACCTACATTGTGAGCATGGTTTGGTATGAAAAGTTGGGTTGGCAGTTCAAGATATTCTATTTTTTGGTTTCTTCTAGTGTGTGTCTTTCCAGTTAAGATATTTCTATGCTGGGGTTTTGCTTCAAGCAGTATTTGTTACTGGAACTGTCTGGTTTGAGTGCTGCTGCCTAAATGTGTCTATCATTTCAGGATGCAAGACTTGGAGAAATCTGTTGTTTTACCAGCATTAAAATTCCCGATGGCAGAAGAGACAAATCTGGTGCTGCCATGTTTTGACACAATGGCTGGTTCCTGCTTCTGAGCTGAATTTTTTCTGCCCTGTGATAAATCTCACCAGTTCTTCATGCTTTTTTTTTTTTTTTTAATTTCTGGGAAGGAGAATGCAGTTTATTCTTGTTGGGTGGAAACTTCTATTCTCACAGCACAGTTTCCAAGAATTCAGTTTTCTCTGATCTTGCTCAAACTGCTCCAATGACTGGGAGGGCAGTGTCCCCTCAGCATGACTCACAGCCTCCAGGACACACAGCCAAGGAAGATTTGTCTTTCCTGGGTGCTCTGGGCTTGGTGCTGAAGTGGAGATTACTGAAAGGCCCCAGGAAGGAGAGAGAGAGGAACCAGTTTTTTGGGAAAGCTGAGGCTTGATGCTGGAGGAGAAAAAGATATTGGCTGCCCAAATGGAATGGGCCTGAGCCAGAGGGAAAAGCAGACTGCAGCTAAAAGAGAATGTGACCAGCTGGGGAAAGAGGAGTGACTGGGAGTTCAGGAGAGCAGGAGCCAAGCAGAGAGAGAGAGCCTGGGAGGTGGGAGATGAACTCCCTGCTCCGAGCGGCCCTGGGCTGTGGGAAGGTAGAGCAGCAGCAGGGTAAGCTGAGGCAGGCACACAGGAGCAGTGCCAGGCAGGCAGGCTGAGGGCAGGAGCAGAGGTATGAATCTGGACATTCATCCTGCTGACATTGCTTTTCCTTCACCACAAGTACTTGCTCAGTTAATTGCTCTCCAGAGATTCACTCTCCCCATCCACAGGACCCAGTTTTGGGAACTGTGGTTCAAGGGAACGATTGCAGGATTTAAACACACATACTTAGAAAGAAAATACAAATGTAAGCCTTTGACTCTGGTACAGTTCTCTCTCACACACACACACTCAGCTATTATTTTAGGACTGTCTCTCTCATTGTGCCAATACCAGCAAATTAAACAGTTCAAAGGAGCATCCCCAGGCACTGGAGCTGTCAGAGTTACCTCCAACACAAGGCTGGCCTGTGCCACCTCCTGCTCTCCCAAGCCATTCCTAGACACATATTGGGAGTTAGCACAGCCTGGGTTCCCTCCATCCTTCAGATGTGACACCCAAGGCCTGAGGGAATTTAGTAGAGGTGGGTCAGCTGCCCTCTGGGTCCAGGCACCATCCTGGGCACACTCAGCTGACAAGTTCAGACACAGCTTTCATACAACCCTGCAGTCAACTTCCAACCCATTGCTGCTCATGCTTGGTGGGGATTTGATTTTTATCACGTGTTTGTAACGTACATTGTGTCTGAGAAGAGGAAAAATTCCAGTGGATAATTTCTCACAGATTTGCCTAGCTCTAATTAAGCTCTAGAAGCTGCCTCAGATTGAGCATCCACAGAAATTTCTTGCAGGTATTAGAATGCAAGAATCTAGTGTGTAGTGCTGTAACACACAGCTCCAGAATAGTGCCACTCTTACAGTAGCAAGGATTATTTCTCATAAGGCCTTCTATTATTTCTAATATTTGCTCAAATCATTGTCACAATTGCGAAGAATTGTGATGTTCACTTTTATCTCTGTAGATTGGAACCTCCTACCCATGACTCAGGCCTATACCTGGAAGATTTCTTTCCTTGTTTGTGGGAGTTCTCAATTAATTAATTAATTCATTCATTCATTCATTCATTCATTCATTCACTCATTCATTGATTTATTCATTCAGGCATCTACCCATGAACTCGTCCCTCATAACATTCCTTCATTTTTTCCAACTTCAGGTATTGAAATACTGCACTACTGAATATTACTTCTCTCCTGTGAAGTGAGAAAGACTTGGTTTTTACAGTTTATGGATTATAAATGACTGAGGAGTCACTGTTTCATAGCCTGCAGAATCACCACATATATACATATGTAGTAAGATTCTTCATTAGCAGGTATACCCTGTGGCATTTTTTATTTATTTATTTTATCTTATTATTCCATTACTGAAATTTTTAATTTTTGCTGGAGTTAAAAAAAAAATTTAGATGTGTCAACATTTTTTCTACCATTCAGTGATATTTTGTCTTTTCATTGGTCAGATTTTAAGAAAAATATTTTCCTTTCTATATCTTTTGTCTATTCAAATAAGCTGATGTTGTTCATATTTTTCTAGCAGAAATCACAAGCATATGACTGAATACAATAAGAATCAGGATACCTTGTACTTCTTTTTATGGGGGAAAATGACATAAAACTTGGAAAAATAAAAAAAATATATGTTTTGTGCTACATAAGATAAAACCACAATCATATGCTGGGTCTTTATTTTCCTACTTCTCCTCTTTCCAGATGCAGATTATAATTTATATACAATAAATTAATTCACATAACAGATTCACATTTAAATTCCAAATAATTGCCTTGAACAACAGGAATAATGCTGTAGTAAGAACAAAGAAGAGGAACTACTCACAGCATCTTCAAGTCTCCTTGAAAAGGAGAATTATTTATGGCAGTTGCCAGATTAAGGTAATTACAGTACCAGTATACCACTCTCATATATGTCAAAGGGATGTGTATTTTTAAATCAAGCTAAATGCCTGTATAGGCTATTAAGATCATTTTATGATGCTGTTGTAGGTGAGACAACATCTCACAGCAGCTTTAATTTATATGTATAATAATGGTTTGCTCTGTTTAATACATATTTTTGCTAAATTGGCATGGCCTTTCTATTTTCTGATGTAGACTGGTGGCAATGTGTTTGTTTTAGGAGAGAGGCTCTGCTCCACAACATTGTTTGTGCAGACTGTGCAACGTTACCCTCTAAGTGTTTACCACACGGGCCACTAAAACTCAGATTTATGCCACATCTTTAGAGGTGCTAGTCAACTGCAGTTGCTATTACAACAATTCAATTTTTGTATAATACACAGTAAACCTCCACTGAGAATGGTTTTATACTCTTTTAATGCACTCCATATGCTGAAAGAAATAGTTTGAGATTAAGGGAGGCTTACGGTAGACACTGGATAAACTTCTTGTTTTCATTTGGAAACCCCAGAGGCTGCAACAGCCCAGTGCCAGCATCACAGCTGGCTGCCACCTCTCTTCACCACCACATGTACACCTGCACAGGGGTTGTGCAGGCCCAAAGAGATTTAAAGTCACCACCCAGCCTTTTCTGGACCGCTGTTTCTCACATCTTTGCCTCACCTGCCCAGTCTCCCATATATTCATCTCATATGTTTCTTGTGTTTTCTCCCCATGCCCCAGTTTTGTACTATCCAGAATAAAAACTGCAGTGAAGAAACTTCTCCTCTAACACTTCTGCCCTTTTTCTCATACTGGCATATTATTTATGTATACACACAATTGTGGATCTATGTGATCTTTCTTACCTGTAGTCCTCCAAATTCAGTCTCATTTTTATGTAACTTAATAATGTGTTCTGCAGTAAAGGAATATAAAACATCCTTTTATATTGAAAGTGAAATTTTAAAAGGAGATAAGCAAAAAATAAATCAGATTTTTAGATGGACTCAGTATCTCAATTACTGACTTCAGAAAATCAAAGTCAACGTATCCCTGTACAGAGGGAGGCAAATGCGCCCTGTGCTGGGCACATACACAGAGAACTACATATCACACCTAAAAAGCAGTTTCTCATGCAGGTGAGCACGTGAAATTTACAAGCAGGGACAGAAGCAGATTGGTTTGTGAGGCAGGGTTTGTTCCCAGAACAAGGGAATTGCCTGTGCTCATGGAGCAGGTTGGATAAAAGTAACTTCAGCTAGGACAGATCACCAGAAACAGAGGAATATGGAGTCCCCCAGACCTGGAGGGAACAGATTCACCTCTAACGGTGCAGCATAAATCCAGGTTTTAGTTCCAATCCACTAAGTAATTGGTGACTCATTTTGTACAGGTTGCATCAACAGATACAGCTGCAGATCTACAGTGGAAAATAGGAAAGCCCCAAAAATTTATCTAATTTTATATATTGGGCAAATCAATACAGCAACAGTTATGGAAAATCCTGAAGCAGCATTGTTCAAGGACCAAGAAGAGCCTGGCTGCAGCATCCCAGAAATATCAGAGCTAAGACAGCAAAGATTTGGGAGAACCAGAAATGAAAATTGCAATAGTCAAGTCATGTGGTGATTTGGACATGGTTAAAGATTTCAAGAGAGCAACAGCTGGCACAGATCTGGGGAGAGCAACTCACAGCCCATCAGGCAGAGTTCCCTGAAAGGCAGACAATGTCAAAGCCAGCTCAAGATATCTGCCTGGAGAACGAAGTAGAAGGCTGATTCAAGGGAAATAAGTACATCCCAGAGAAGAAAACAGTCAAACAAACAAACAAAAGATGTGAAAGGGTGGAGGATGTTCTTTCTGAAAGTAAGTAAGATTGTGGTGTAGTCTGGAAAGTGAGACAGGGAATAGCAGAGGGAGGGCTGGGTTGAAGAGAGGCACAACTGTGCTGTTCAAAAAACAGTTGGAGCAGTACATTTGGAGAGCACTCTGAGCAACATTAAATTGAATGGCATTCCCCAGAGAAAGTGAACCTTAGTGAAAAAGCCTGTATGTAACTCACTTAGAAAACCAGTGTGCAAATAAATAAATGTTCCCGGAAGAAACTACATTACCACCGGAATTAACTTATGTGAAATTTGTCAAGTTAAATGCTTCAGTGATACTGGTTTCACCATATGTTTGTAATTTTTTTCTTGCAGAGCAGCTGGTATTTTTCTAGGATGTTCAGGTCATGTCCCTATTGTCTAACCATGACTAGGAACATTAAAACATTTACCAACAAAATAAAGTCTGAAAGCTCTTTCTTAACTAGCTGCACATTATTTTGTTCCTTTCTCTTTGTTCTTCAGATGCAGTTCAGAAAAGTGTGGAATCTTGTTCAGAAAAACAATCCCTCTTTAAACAATTGCAATTCCTTTTTTTTAAGCTTAATCATTTCGCTGGGGACGTGTCTGGGAATTGAAGACATCATTATCAATGTTTTGCAGGGGAATGAAAGTGGGTGAGAAGAAAAGGGTTACAGTGGGTATTGCTGCTGTAACAGTGCTGGGAAGGCCAGGCAGCCTCTCTGCAGCAAAGTGGGCTTTTGGCTGCTGCAGTTAATAAAAAGGGAGCTGACAGATTGGCATGACAGCTCCTTCTCTCTTGTCCAGAAACTGCTATACACTATCATCAGTGACTGGGAAGAAAATGTAAAGTTTATCCTGAAGCTAAGAGAAATTGGTGAGTAGTAAAGAATGGGGACATGGCAGCAATGCAGAGTGAGAGAGGTGGATCAATTTATAAAGCAGGTGGCACCAGGCAACACACATTCTGGAAATGGCCAAAGCAAAATTATACACCTAAAAATAAGAATGGTGGCTTGTATTATTGTCATGGTTTGACCCGGAAGAGAGTTTTTTTTTTGGAAAGTTATGGTCAAACCAATCAGTGGCCAGATGTGAAATTGGCATTTGGTGTGGCCACTGAGGATTTGGGTACGCCTCCGAGAACACACTCAGTGGGCTAAAAAGCAGAGGATTTAGAGAAGACCTTCCTCTTTGGAGTCCGGCCGGTGAGTTGCTCTGACCTCTCCCCTGCCCAGCGGTGTCTGGGCGGGGGAGGGGAGGCCATGCGGCCTGGGAAGGAAGGCCGGAGCCCCGGCAAGGTGCAGGGGTGGAGGAGTCCTGGGATGGTTTGGGCAGCCCCCCCTGGGAGAGAGAATGACAGAGACTGTGCAGGCTGGAAATTTGTTATCTGGTGCCGGGAGCACAGCCAGGAGGAGAAAGTGGGGGGGGGCAAGGTGCCCAGCCGTCAGCAGACCAGGCCGAGCTTGTAACCTTTTTGAACCTTTGGAAGCTTTAAAAACACTGATCCTCCCCAGCTGAGGAGTGAGAGGAGAAAGAGGATGGGAAAGAAGAAGAAGTTTGACTAGGTGAAGAAATGCTTGTAGATGAGAGTGCCCTAGGTGGAGGAGATGAGTGGAGTGGCTTTGGCTGGACTTTTCTCTTACACAGCCACGGGCGAAACCAAGTTCTTCTGATAATACAGAGACTGCTCCTTGGGGGAGGCGGTTGGCTAGAAGCCAGGAGTGACAAGGCCGCGAGGAGAAGCGGAGAGAACAGAGACTGAGGGGGAGGGTGTGGTGGAGCCCTCTGCCTCCAGGGAAGGATCTCTGTTCCTGAGAGCCCCAGGCCCCAGGGGAAATAATATGGGGGGGACAGGTGTCCCAAATGGTGAGAGGCGGCCACTTCTTGGAACTAGGCAAAGCATTCTTAAAAGGACCTAAGGAGCAGTTTGGATCCATGGACAGTGGTGAGAGCGCTGGACATGGAAGGAAGAATGGTCACCGCTACAGATTTTCTTCGGGCGGCTGCAGTGTGTGACGTGGAAGCACTGGGGACTTTGCAGTGTTTTCCTGGGGAGGCCCATGGTGTGAGAGGAAGACTCCTCTCTCTCCTGATGAACTGGGGAGAGTGTGTGTGAAGGAGGGTATTGGAATTGAGAATTGATGTGTTAGAGGGGATTTGTTTGTTGGAGAGGTGGGGGGAGGAGAAGTGTTTTTGAAGATGTTCTATTGTGGATTGTTGTGTGTAGTTTTTTCCTTTTCCCTTTTGTGTCTATGTAGATTAATAAAATGGTTTTTTTTTTTTCCTCCATTCCCAAGTTGGAGCCTGTTTTGTTCTGTTCCTGGGTCACATCTCACAGTAACCACTTTGGAAAATCCACCTTTCATGGGGGCGCTGGCACTGTGCCAGGGTCAACCCTTGACATTATTGGTTCCCTGACCGGGAATCGAGATTTAAGCAAGGGAGAAGATGGAAACTGTGAGATGGATCAAAAGGAATAAGAGCAAAGCATGTAAATAGATTGATTATAAAATTTAGGGATGGAGGTTTGGTGTATGTCAATTGAATATAGTTTTGTTATATGTTGGAGTGAAATGTGTATTCTCGGAGGCGAGAGGTGGATTGTCATGGTTTGACCCGGAAGAGAGTTTTTTTTTTGGAAAGTTATGGTCAAACCAATCAGTGGCCAGATGTGAAATTGGCATTTGGTGTGGCCACTGAGGATTTGGGTACGCCTCCGAGAACACACTCAGTGGGCTAAAAAGCAGAGGATTTAGAGAAGACCTTCCTCTTTGGAGTCCGGCCGGTGAGTTGCTCTGACCTCTCCCCTGCCCAGCGGTGTCTGGGCGGGGGAGGGGAGGCCATGCGGCCTGGGAAGGAAGGCCGGAGCCCCGGCAAGGTGCAGGGGTGGAGGAGTCCTGGGATGGTTTGGGCAGCCCCCCCTGGGAGAGAGAATGACAGAGACTGTGCAGGCTGGAAATTTGTTATCTGGTGCCGGGAGCACAGCCAGGAGGAGAAAGTGGGGGGGGGCAAGGTGCCCAGCCGTCAGCAGACCAGGCCGAGCTTGTAACCTTTTTGAACCTTTGGAAGCTTTAAAAACACTGATCCTCCCCAGCTGAGGAGTGAGAGGAGAAAGAGGATGGGAAAGAAGAAGAAGTTTGACTAGGTGAAGAAATGCTTGTAGATGAGAGTGCCCTAGGTGGAGGAGATGAGTGGAGTGGCTTTGGCTGGACTTTTCTCTTACACAGCCACGGGCGAAACCAAGTTCTTCTGATAATACAGAGACTGCTCCTTGGGGGAGGCGGTTGGCTAGAAGCCAGGAGTGACAAGGCCGCGAGGAGAAGCGGAGAGAACAGAGACTGAGGGGGAGGGTGTGGTGGAGCCCTCTGCCTCCAGGGAAGGATCTCTGTTCCTGTGAACCCCAGGCCCCAGGGGAAATAATATGGGGGGGACAGGTGTCCCAAATGGTGAGAGGCGGCCACTTCTTGGAACTAGGCAAAGCATTCTTAAAAGGACCTAAGGAGCAGTTTGGATCCATGGACAGTGGTGAGAGCGCTGGACATGGAAGGAAGAATGGTCACCGCTACAGATTTTCTTCGGGCGGCTGCAGTGTGTGACGTGGAAGCACTGGGGACTTTGCAGTGTTTTCCTGGGGAGGCCCATGGTGTGAGAGGAAGACTCCTCTCTCTCCTGATGAACTGGGGAGAGTGTGTGTGAAGGAGGGTATTGGAATTGAGAATTGATGTGTTAGAGGGGATTTGTTTGTTGGAGAGGTGGGGGGAGGAGAAGTGTTTTTGAAGATGTTCTATTGTGGATTGTTGTGTGTAGTTTTTTCCTTTTCCCTTTTGTGTCTATGTAGATTAATAAAATGGTTTTTTTTTTTTCCTCCATTCCCAAGTTGGAGCCTGTTTTGTTCTGTTCCTGGGTCACATCTCACAGTAACCACTTTGGAAAATCCACCTTTCATGGGGGCGCTGGCACTGTGCCAGGGTCAACCCTTGACAATTATGCATCAATATTCTCAGGAAAATAATTGCTCTGCAGGCAACATTGCGTATAACTGATTGAACATGAGCTCTGAGCAATGTACTGTCATCCATTTTTGGATTGATAAATACAAATATAGCTGTGAGTCTGTAGAAGTCTTTGGTGGGAATAACTTCAAACTTTATTCCTTGTCTAGACACATTTGAAGGGGTTTTGCAGCCCTCTCTGTGACCACATGGAAATACTTGGTGGCTACAGTCCAGCAGCTATGTTGCATCTAAGTTTTGAGCATACCTGCATGCTGCATGACAAATTTCATGGGCCCAAGGTGGAAATTACCTTTCTGTGCCCTGCACAGGCATATGGCTCTGAAGGACTGCTGAAAATGCAAAGATGACAAAGCCAGGGGCAGTGCCCTGCAGTGACCAGCACAAGTCCAAAAACTGTTCCCTGCATCAGACTGGCACAGCAACAAAAACTCTGCCACAAGACAGGTGTGTGGTGGAATAGCACAGCTAAAGAGCAGGCAGATAGATCTCTGTGGACCAGCAGATATGTCAATTCAATGGCTTTATCTCAAACAGTCCATCCTTTGCTATGCTGTTTCTGTTAGCACTCTGTTTTCTTGAGCAGGCAGACCCTATCTAGCACTTTCTGTTCTGATATTCCAGCTATTGCTCCTTTCTAACCTTTTTTTTTAATTCCTCTCAGCCACTTAATGGGAGCCCAAAACATGCCCTGAAGTGAGGTGCCACCAAAACTGTGGATACAGCTGTGCCTGCGTCCATGGAGATGCAGGGAAGACAGTCTGGAAGGTTTTCCAGGAACTGCTGGCAGTGACAATGTGGGTCCTACATGGATCACCTCATGCCCCGGTCATGCCAGAGCTCTCCTGGCACCTGTGCCAGCCTGACCTGTGCAGAGCAGCCAGGGACACCAGGACAGCAGGGAGGAGGTGGCTGGAGAAGAGCTGTAAATCTCCCATCATTTTGGTACCTAGCCATTGGGCAGGGCTTATCTAAACCCACTGCCAGTCCTTCCCTAGGGAAACACCTTGAAAGAAATCAGGAGGTCCCCAACAAATGTTCTTGCACAGGGTACCCTGCATGGACATCTCTGGTGTGTGAAGAGGCCAGGGGACAGATGATCCAGCCTCCCAACCTATTTTCCCCTGCAATGGTAACACATCACCATGCAGGCACCCCCACCTTCTCTGGTCAGAAAAGGGCAGAGTTTACCCCAAAGCTGTGCCAGACAGAACCACCACTGACATTGCTCTGCCTTGAGACCCGTGATGGCTGCAAACTCCAGAACCTCCTTTCCAGGGAGGCAGTGTGTTTCCATCTCACTGCTCGCCCCTGTGGCTTATTGAGGAATTCCCATCTCCTGTGAGCAAACCAAGCCTGGCAGGAGATAAAGTCCAGTTTTAAAGAACTACTGCCTTGTCTTACAAGCACTAAAAATCAATGAAACTTGTCCTCACTCATTTAGACAGCCTGTGTATTCTTTCGATTTTTGTCTGAACAACATTCCTAAATCCCTCTCTGGGAATTTAGGAAACTGCCAGCAATTTGGGGGTTGCTATTTCACAGTCAGTATTTCCACACGGACTGGAACAGGGTGCGGTCTCCACAACTCCTCCAGGGCAGCACTTAGGGTGCCGATTCTCATGCCCAGCTCTCCCCCTCTCCCTCATCCTCCCTGCAAAGCCAGGAGCGGTGGAGGCCGGGTTGGCACTGCGCCCAGAAGAGTCCAAAAACAGGAGTGGGCTACGGCATCACAGCCCCGGCAGAGCGAGGCTCGGCCGGGCCGCGGCAGCGCCCGGCTCCCCTCCAGCAGTGTCCGAGGAGCGCACACCGGGCATGGCCGGCTCCTCTCCAGCAGTGTCCCAGGAGCGCACACCGGGCACGGCCGGCTCCTCTCCAGCAGTGTCCGAGGAGCGCACACCGCGGGCACGGCCGGCTCCTCTCCAGCAGTGTCCCAGGAGCGCACACCGCGGGCACGGCCGGCTCCTCTCCAGCAGTGTCCCAGGAGCGCACACCGCGGGCACGGCCGGCTCCCCTCCAGCCCTGTCCCAGGAGCGCACACCGCGGGCACGGCCGGCTCCTCTCCAGCAGTGTCCCAGGAGCGCACACCGCGGGCACGGCCGGCTCCTCTCCAGCAGTGTCCGAGGAGCGCACACCGCGGGCACGGCCGGCTCCTCTCCAGCAGTGTCCCAGGAGCGCACACCGCGGCCCCAGCGCTCCCAGCCCTGTCCCAGGAGCGCACACCGACACCCCGGGCACGGCCGGCGCGGCCCCAGCGCCGTCTCCGGCGCTCCCCGCTGGCGCAGCCGGCAGCTGGAGCCCAGCTGTCTCGCTCTGACCCCGAAAACTGCAGCGCTGTAACCGCCGAGCTTCTTTCCAGACCACACAGGCAGTAATCTGGAAATGACACATCTTTTTCTGGACACAGCCCTTCCGCAGAAGAGAGAAAATCCCTCTCCTTGTCCAGGCTCATCCTCGACCTGCTGTCTGGCTCCACTGAATTCAACGTGATAACAAACATCTGGCTGAGTTTCTCTTCCCATCTGGCATGGTCCTATGGTTTCCCTGCCCCAGCTGACATTTCCTTCTTCTCTTACTTTACAAGGAATTCTTCTAGCCCTTCCTACATGCTTTTCAGAATGAACAAGAATTAACAAGCACCTGTCTCCACACTCTGCCTGTAACTATCAGTTTAATAGGCCTGGTGCTTCCAGTACCCAGTTTAGGGGAAAATTAAATCAAAACACGAAATTGAGGTGCAACACAGAAATTAAAAATGCTAAGTGGGTGGGGAAGTCTAACTTTTCCTGTGGGGAAGGCAAAGCATATTCTGTTTGCTAATGTTTGGGGGATTATTTGAATGCCTTGACCTTTAGGAAGCCCTAAAGATATGATATTTAATTTTTTTTTTCTTCTGTCTAAAGAAGAGCTCTGCTTTTCTAGATTGTATATTAAAAACAGAGGATGAACTATTTTATTTATTTTTTAAGATTGCTCTGAAAGCATATTTCAGTAACACAGCTGAAAATATAGGATGTAGTATTTAGAGGTTTTTCTGGAATGTTACACAGTAGGAGTATCTGGAAGTTAAATTTAGGGAACTGAGTGATAGATGAAAATAAGGGAAAACATAGGCAACATGGCATCAGGGAACAGCCAAAGACTAGAAAGTCTTCAAGAATTTAGCACAGAAAAGAAAGGTGACTGTGGTTTCTAACCTGCAAGATTTGCAATAAGGATTTAGTGATCTGGATGCTCCTGACACCATTATATGAGCACTCAGACAAAATGAAAGATACTTTGATCTACAGTTCCCATTTAGGAAACCCTAAAATTAGCTACAGTATATCTGAGGTGCTGAGTGTATCTCATAGACCACTGAGCAGGTCTGTAATTAACTCTGCTTCTTTGAGTGCTAAAGGACATGTGATTGATTATCATTCAGACAACAGGCCTAGAAAATGCAGCTCTGTCAGGGATATATGAATATGTAATGTTCCCTGCTAATTCTAGTTCAGCTATGTGGTTAATATTTGGACAAATTGCTCAGTTTTGGAAAACACTATTTTTAATTTCAGATTTTAATCTTGGGATACACTGGATAAAAGTGCTCTGGAGAACGAAAGCCAGCAGCAAGTGCTGAAAACACAAGGCAAAGCTCAGGATCAGAGCCAGGGGTTTCCATTCTTATGAAAAGAAACTGACTCCAACCAAAGAATATTTTGGGGAATCCTCTCAAACCAGCTCTGGCTAAGGGCCAGAAAGTGTTATAGCCCAAGGGTGCCTGACTCTGCCCAGGCTTGTGTCTCCAGCACAAAAGAGGCAACAGGCTGAGGTGAGGGAGGCACGAAATGCGCCCTTCTGCCACATCTGCCAAGCACCACTTGAACACCTGGTGAGTGGAAAAGTCCCCAGAGACGTTCCCAGAGTTAAAAGTGGCCAGAAACAACTTCAGCAGAGTCGTGGAGCACCCTGTTATCAGGAAAAATCTGAGGGATTCCTTGTTACTAGACAGCATTGAAAGTTTTACTGTATTTCTAAGAAAAAATTCTTTAACAAAAGGGACAATATATTGAGGTTGCAATTCACTTTACTGAGTCCCATTAAATTAAATGTAGTTGCTGAGAAAAGTTCACAGCTCTTCAGCACAGAAATCTTATCTTGTTTATATCACCACTAGGTGGCTCAAAATGAAAGCAAAAAATGCACCATTCACTGCTCAGTCCATGACCAGAACGAATACACGACTTAAAGACTACTACAAGCTATCTCTAAATTGTCATGCTTCAAAAATTTCTGTAAATCATCAAGTTCCCCAGGTTAGTGATAAATACTCACTTGAGAGAGCAGAGCTGCCATAGCCTCAGACACGTTATAGCTCTTAAAGACAGATGTTGCTTGTGAATGTGTGGGAGAGCAACTTCCAAAGAATAATTCGCATTTTTCTCCTTCTTAAAATCAATTGCTATTGAATGAAGTTACCAAGTGACAGAGAGTGATAGAAGATGTTTAAATGCATCTAAGGGACAGCACTATCACATTACTGTATTTTAATTTATTTTAACAAATCATCTGAAGAAGTAACTTGCTTTGTTTCATAGTGATTGCCTTTATTTATAACAGCAGCTTATGACTTGGGGTTTAGCTTTCCATTACACATTGGTTTAGATTAAGGTCAAAGCTTGCAAATCAAACCCATCCTTACTTGAAAGTAACTTACTGATAGGCAAGACTCCTGGGTATAGATATATATCTGCAATCAATCAAACCTGCTGGCTTAACAGCACTTTGCTCTTTCCAGGTCAAGTAAAATAAATAGAAAGGACAGTTTCTGTAGAACTTCAAGAGGCAGATTATGTTATCTACTACCTTACAGCCAGCCATTATCCTACCACTGACATATGAATTGCTTCCTACTGAAGATAATGGGACTTGTTCAATAGGAGGGTGTCAGACAGAGTGAGAGGGGGGCATAGAAAGGATTTCTATTTTCCCATAACTCAAATACAGTTAGTGTTGCATGCAGATCTCCCATTTCTTACAGGAGAAAAGACAGGGTAAGAGCCACGAGTACCTCCCCACAACCACCCTCGTGTTTCTATGCAGATAAAACACTCACAGCAGCTGTAATCTGGGCAGTTATAATACTCTTGGACAATAAACACGCTTTCATGTGGTGGCTCACCGAGGAAGATTTTGCTACCCACATGTGATCATCAAGGCTGTAACTGAGAACTACTGAAAGAAAGAGCTCTCCAAAGGGACAAAGTCCAGGCTGATAGCAGATTCCCACCTACACAATCTTCCTTGGCATCTCTAGAAAAATACAGCATGTGCTTGTTTTGTTCATCTTTCCTGTTTGACCAGGCACATTCAGACCTAGGGCACTGCTGCATCAGAAGCCAAGATGAAGCTGAGGGCCTTAAAACCTGCATCAGACCTCAAATGGCTGTTTTCTCGGTCAAGAGAAGCTCCCTGGAACACACACCAGCACACCTCTGGCCATGGAAGGATAAAAACTCCCTCTGTCCTACTAAAATAATGGAATCTTGTCTTTTTCCTCCTACAGAGAAAGACATTCAGGGACAAGCAATGCCAACGTGAAGGAAGCACACAGAAGAACACCCCTCCCATACAACAGATGGAGGCATCAGTCTGTTAAATCAGATACACCTTCAAACTCTTCACAAGCACTTTGAAAGTTGCCCTGTGGGGACAACATCCCACTTTCTACCAGGACTGAGTTGTCCTCACAGCTCACACCAACTCCCCCCCAGGCTCAGAGGCACAGCACACTCACATACTCTGGGTCCTGGAACAAAGACCCTGCCCAAAGATACCCCAGCTGGCTCTGAACACCACACCCTGCTCCGCCTCCTCCTAGCAGAGGTAGGAATGGCTCTTCCTTTAGGGATGCTGAGCTATTCACATTGCTTTAGTTACCCTCCCAAAGTGTTTCCTTGGCATTTTTCCTTAGGAGTGAAATTTAGCACTGGTGAGATGCAAGTGGGCTTAACTTCCATGGTACAAACCTTGTAGTAATGTCATAGGAGGCAAGCACAGACCTTGTGCAAACCTGTTACAACAGCTGATAAGCTACAAGATGTAGCAACTTGCTACAAGAAATAACAAGTTCCCCTAGATACCTGTTTTTACTAGTTCTTACATGCCTTTCATAGCTCTCCTGTTTGTGAGAGCCGTCCCTGCTGGGGATGTCACTGGCTGTCCCCAGACCCATAGAGGCAGGCATGGGGTGTCCTGTGCTGCACACCAAAGCAGCATGCAGGAAAACCACATATCCTCCACATAATGACTGTACTTTTTGGCTTCCAGCATACACATCTAAAAAACTCACATCCCATCAGTGGTATCCTGATGAGGAATGACACATGCTGGTCTTGTTTTGTGTGCTATTGGTTTCTCAAACTTCCATTGTGTGCACACACTCGGGCTTGCTGTACTTTTTGTTTGTCCATCGGCTCAGCAGTGCTGGAGCTGCTGTTGACTGAAAAATCTGTCTCATTTTGATGCACCACACACTGGGGCACTGCTCAGCACCCTGCTCCTGATGCAGAGCCCACTTCAAAGTCCCTTTCCTGATTGTCAAAACCTCCATGCTGACTTAGGCCTACAATGACCAATTATTTGTCCTTCTCATGAAAACAAAACAAGAGGATAAATCCCATGCTAATTTGCTGAACTAGGGGAGCAGAGTTGCGATCAGAAAAGGCTGAACCTTCAGACAAGGTCCAACACAAAGTAGAAATAGACACGAACTGCACCAAATCTGAAACCCCCCCTGCGCTCTCACTGGTGGAGCTGGTCCCCAGACCAGGTCACGTTGCTGCTTCCCAACTTGAGTCTGGTCCTCATGGCTGGGTGCAAAGGCAGATCCCTGGCTTAAAAAGCTTTTGAATACAGTGAAACAGCACTATGGTAGAGGCAGATGCTGGCTGTAACCCACAAGTTTCCTTCTGAAATGTGTGCATCTGGCCTGTAATATTTGCAAATTTAAGCCTTTGCTCTGCAGTTAAGTGGTATAGAGGCTGTGCAGACATTCAGGTGTTGTACAGGCTGTGTGTCCCTAAAGCAGTGCTGGATACCCCTGGAGCTCTAGGCCAGAGTTTCTGAATACGAAAACTTCTCTGCAACATAACCATGACTTCTCACAGGATGGAAGGAGCTGCTCTTGGAAAGTCTTCCTGCCTGGAGGCCAGCAGGGGTGGCCCTACAGCAGAGTGAGAACAAAGGGGCAAAGTGAAGGATCAAGGATTGGTTTAGACAAAGATAGTCTGAAGGTTTGACTGGAATTAAGAGTTGCAGGACTGAATAATAACCCTCAGCATTTTGTGTAATGACTGGTTGGTTTAGATGTGTCTCCCTCTGTGCCCTTCTAGTGAGCATTAGGGGTAGATCTGTGGAAAGTAAATATCCTGCCACAGACCAGACCCATCTGGGAAGGAAAAGCGCTGTAATTCATGAGTCCTCAGGCTGGCATCAAGGTGGCTGGACTGTCCCACATCCAGCTGACTGCCCTGCCCATGTGGGGACAGTCTGCCCGCCGTGGGCAGATGTGTGTCTGCTCTGCTGGAAAGGACAAGGAATGCCCTGGTGCTCTCTGCAAAGCTCTCTCACTCTGAAGGATGAGGAATAGCAAAATGAGAGAAAATATGGGGCAAAATAAGGTTCATGGCTTACAACTGTTTCTGGTTTTTTCTTTTGCTTTTTATATTTTTCTTTTCCTTCCTCTTTTTTTCTTCTTGTTTTTTTCATCTTCTTGTTTCAAAGAGAAAGGCATTTGCCATCTTTCTTTTCTAAAAAGGGAAATGTCTGTTCCTACAGTGCCACCTTCAGTCCTTTTTTTGCTTCTAGTCTTAATTTTACCTAGACTGCTTAATTTTCTGAAATTCTATTATTTCTGTAGTAAAGGCTCAAATAAAAGAATTTCTGTGTGTTTCTCTTTGATAGTAGCTCATATTACTAAAACAAAACACTCTTCAGATCCTGGAGGCAATACCTGAACATTTCTGAACAGTGGTAAATGAGTCTCTTGTGTTCAAACATTTTCTGGAGTGACAAAGCAATCAGTTATTTGCTGAGAAGGTAATGGGTAAGTAAGGGAGCAGGCTGGGGGTGGTACATGGAACCAGTGTATTGCCAGAAAGGGGGAGTTTTACCCAAAATAATGGGGTAGGTTCAGTGTATGCCATATGTAAGATATGGACCCATGGATATGAATGTCGACAGTGGTAACAGGAATTAATACAAGAAACAACAAACACAGGTGCTCCTGTCAGAGGATCAAACAATTGATTTATCATAAAATTATGGCAAACATACTGGTAAATTTTATACCCAGACCATTCAGTGCAACTATAGCAACTGTTTTGTTAACAAATACATAAATAAAATCTACAAGGAATGGGAAATACATTATTAATAGTTTTTGTAATTGGAGCTCATTTTTATCTGGGGATATCTAGCCAATAGCTATACTTCAAGAAGTAATGTGTTGTTTCTAGGATGTAAAGCTGGTGTCACACTCTTCCCCACATCACACACTAACAAAGAGGTCTGTGGTTAGCTTCTCAGAAAACAGAATTTTTTTGGAGTTCGTGGAGTATAAATGTTCATGTCAGCACTTGTGCTGTGCTCACAGGGTCTTGCAGGTGATGTTACCTGTTCACAGTCTGCATCAAAGCCCATGGCTGACAGGGACCACGTGGTTTTGTGCCCAGTGCTGACCATTTCCAGAGCCTCTCTCTTCCCTGTTGTGATGAAAGGAGCCACCTCTTCAACACCCTGGGCTCTCAGAGGCAGCACAAATGTTGTCTCATTTGTCTCTCAACACAAACTGCAGCACTGTCCTGTGCTGGCAGGAGGGGGGAGGCCAGGCTGTCAGACTCCCCCTGCCAAGCACCAAGGGTAAGGGTGGAAAGGAGCTGCTGTTCACTCACCTGTGAAGGAAGGAGGTGGCAGGAGCTTTCCAAGGAAACTGGGAAGGGCTGCAGCCCCCATGCCTTGGGCATTCCTAGGGCAGAGAAGAGAGAAGTCAAGGGGATGCTGGTTTGGTTCTTGGCTGCAAGAACTGTCTTTGTTTCATGTTGTGCATGTACATACCTGTGTGTGTGTGTGTATTGTGGAAGTTTATTCAGAGTGCAAAAATGGCTCCTGGTTCTTGCCAGAAACAAAGGTGGGATTCAGTCAGAGATTGAGGTATCTAAATTTAAGCACCTAGTCCCAAACATTTATTTGTGAGCTGGGCATCTCAGCTCCTACTGTAGTCAGTAGAGATCAGCTGGGATTCAGCTGCAAAGCATTGGAGCCTGATGATATTAGGATGCCCTGGAGTTTTTTGGCTGGCCTCCAGCTGCTGCTCCAGAGGACCAAATGGCTCCTGTATGTCCTGTGTCACATCTGCAAGCCCCATCTTGATGCCTAAGGTAGCCTCAGGCATCTCAGTTACCACGTACTGCTGTTGGTAACAGAGCAACTAAAGGGAACTTCTCTGTGTCTGCCTCACTGTGGGCAGACTCAGCCTCCAGACCCCCCACCTCTGCTGAATGTCCCTCCCCTGAGATTTGCAGACTGGATCTTCACCATCAATAGTGGAAGCTTGGAAATCTCATCTACAAATACATTGGATGACTAATTTTAGTGTCCCAGGCTGAGTCCTGCCCAAAGGGTTGGTCACTTGGCAACACATTCTAGCTCATGACTCAGTTCCAGGAGGAAGCTGTAAAAGTCCAATTGCAGCATGCACAGGGGAAGGGTCTCACCTTCCCCATCTCCCAAGGGATCTGTGCTGCCCAGTGGGGGTGCTGGGGATCACTGCTGCAACTAAGTTCCAGGGAGAGAGTGAGCCTGAGATGAGCAAGCAAAGGAAGGCACAGACAGGCTGCTGCCTGTCCTGGCATCAGGGAACACCCTGGAGGCTCAGCCAGCAGGGCTTTGCTTGCTTCCAATTCCAGGCAAGCTCTGGGGAAGCAGTGGGACCAGCTGGGAATCCATCCAGGAAATTAAAAAAGGCTCTTAACCTGTCTTTGTTACTGGCAATTCTGCATAGGCAAGAGATGCCAGTTGGGCAGAGATAGACAGTAGGTCACATTGTCAGCACCTCTCTTGCTGACAGTGCCTAAAGCACTGCAGGATAGGAGATCCCAAGGACACTCAGTGCTACTTTGTGTGGACACATCTGGGGCATGTGGGAAGTGTGGTAAAGACACAGACTGTAGCTGTGAACTCCAGCTTGGGATGCTCTCCTGGGCCTGTCCCCTGGAGCAATCTGATAAGCAGTACACACATGGCCAGTGAGACTGTGACTTCAAACCTCATGCATGTGGGTTTCTTCTAGCTAATAAATGTATGCCTTACTTGTCTCCTGCCTTGAAGCAAACATAGCTGTGTTCATGTGGAAATGAATGTGACACACTTTGATTTCTATTTACTGGCATTTTATGCCTACACTACCCAGCATAAGTGGTTGAAAATGGTTTCTGGCACTGTTATTTCAGACCTTAATGTAACTGCATCAAAGCCGACTTCTTCTAATGGACTGAAACACTGAAGTACTTATTTTAATTTAAATAATTTAGAAAATGGACCTAGAAATAGAAGCATTTCACCCAAATGCAGCACATATTGCCAGAAGAGCTGCCAAGGCTCAGTTGTTTCCTCCCAGCAGCAACAGTCAATGCACCAGGAGACATGGCCCCAAATGGGTGTCCACATCCCTGGACAGTCCCCATCACAGCTTCCCAAGCACAATATTATATTTTATCCCATCGTGTTGTAAGGAAATGTTATCCCAAAGTGTTGTAAGGACTTAAAGGAATGACATGGATTCTACCAATGATTACATGAAAAAGCTAAGATTTTTTTGCCTGCCAATGAAAAAGGACTTTCCCACAGTGTATTACTACCAATATTCCACGCTCAGGAAGGGGCTCCTAAAAAGTGCATCTATCATCAGCTTCCAGAGGAGTGACCTTTCTCTTACTTTGCGTCTCTGTACCATAAGAAAAAAGTAGAACAGATTATTTTTTGTTTCTGTCTCCAAAATATGTGATCAAAATATCCACATATTTGCCATGAAAGTGAAGTTCTGTTATATTATTTTTATCTAAAACATGAGAATAACAAAGTGTCATTCATAGATGGCATCTGGTGTAAACTATTTTAAGACCATATTTAGAAAAGGGACTGAAATGTCTCTATCTACTGCTTTAAGGCTCTCTCATTGATAAAAGGTTTATTTGCATTTATTCTGCCAAGTACATTCTGAACTCCACAGTACAAAACCCCTGCTTGATAAATGGCGTGGCATTTGAGCTTCAGATTAATATCCTCTTGATTGTTCTTCTGACAGGACTCCAATTAACCAAACAGAGCAGCTTTGCCTGGGAAGAAACTCATAAAACATGAATTGGAGAGGCAGTCCATAAATAGAAGTAGCTCAGATTGTATATCCAGTCCATCACAGTATTAAAGAAGTTCTCATCCAGGAAAAATGAGCGCACCCACTTCCTGCTGGAGACATTCATCCACCTTCAACTCAGCCCACTTGCTTCTTGCAACTGACATTAGTTCTAAACAAAACTGATGATCTGAAGCAGGCTGATTGCTTGAGTTTTACTTGATTTTGGTTGGGTTTTTTTTCAAGGAGGGGAATAACAACACGGTGGGAGAACATAAGCTGAAAAGTATTTCCTTAATTTCCCAGCAAAAAGTAAAATGAGTAGAGTAAACACAGGCAAAACCATTTAAGCACAAAAGCAAGGCATCCCAGGAGAGCACAAATGAGAGCTTATGTAAGAGACATTACACACCTCATTATGGAATTCAAAATATTTGACAAGGCAAAGCCTGTTGAGATCTGTAAATAAAGTATAAATGTTGGTGCTTCAAGGCAAAAAACGAGAACAAGCAGATACCAAAGGATACAAAGGTGAGTTTAAACTCCTTCACCTAAAGTCTTTTAAAACTCAAGAGGTGCCCAAGTGTTTCAGTGACATCCTATTCATTCAGTGCAGCAAAATGCTGAGCAAGTAAGAAGCAAACCTGATTGCTCAGAGTGTAGAAACACTGCAGTAAAACGATTACCTTGGTATGTTAAGGGTCACCATAGAACATAAAGCTATTTGGCTGGTGCTTAAATGAATGCAAGAGGAATTTATTAACATTTTTATGAAGAATAAATACATTCTTGCTTACAATTTAGCAGCAAGGCGATATTGATAAAGGTCTAGTGGGTAGAAGTGTCTCATCACTGAACCTTGTTTGTGCAAAGTTGCTAAAACAGGCTGTGCAGTCCTTAGTCCTGCAAGCAGATCTGCTCACTTTGGTGGGACAGCAGAGGTCTGCATCCCTTCCACTTTTATGCACATTCAAAGCTCAGAACCCCAGCTCTCTCAGCAAGGAGAGATGGCAGCACACTCAAGAGCAGAACACCAACACCCCTGCTCCACCCTGGTGTGGTCGTTCCCAAAGACACCACAAACAGCTCCTAATCTCTCAAAATGCAATCAAAGCTGAGTTTCAAGAGAGATTAGCTGAATGCTCAGCTCAAGGGCACTTTTTGAAGGTGAAGGGCTCAACAAAACTCCCTGGTTTGCAAAATTCAAACCCGCTGCAGTGTAATATGAGCAACAATTTTAAAGCTCTGATAAAGGGCAAACCAAGTGATGAAACTGCCTGTTTCACTATTAGTAGAAAAACCCACCATGTCTTTACTTGTAACAGAGTTTTTGCTTTTCTCTTTTTTAATGTACATGTTTGTCTAGCAGAGCATAACTTAGTATTCTATTTCTATACCAATCACAGAACCAGACAAAAAACAGCACATAATCAGATACCATACAGAGTTACCTTAATGTAAGAACTTTACATTACACTCACACACTTCATCCATTTGGACTATTAGCATTCTAATATGTTTTGATTCATCGGGCTTTTAAAAGAAGTTACCACTGATTCTAATGCCAAAACTAAGCACACTCACAGCTCTCTAGATAAAGAAATCTAATATTCTCATAATACAAAATAATAACATAATATAATAAGATAATCTCTAAATAAAAAAAAAACCCACAAACTTTTATGTTTATTTTGGGTATACAGTACAGACTTACTGTTATTGGTCTGTCTTCTGTGCAAGAGCAACCAAAGAAATGTTCCCTGCAAAGCCTGCTATAGAAAGATATGTGCACTGTGCAGCAGAATAAACTGAAAAAACATTTTTTTCTGGAGGATGTCTGTGAGAGATGTCCTTGAATGTCATTGCTAACCTGGATTTGGAAGCCTAGCTCATCCTGCTTGGCATAGGTCAACTGGCTCAGGACTGCGACCCTGATGGGAGGAGGAAGTGAATACACATTGGAGAGATTGCTTTGTCCTCCTTCTTTGCCTCCCCAAGGCAAGAGAAACTTCACAAAAAGTTTCATTCTATCAAGACCACACACAGAGGAGAGAAAGTTTCACCAAAAAGCCACTTTCTTTGGTCTCAGCAGCAATTGCAGGTCAAAGGCTTGACTGTGGTTTGAGGAGGTAACTGAGCTGTCCATTAAGAATGGAGACTGTCTCTGTATTCCCACCTGTAGCAGCACCTGCAGTTAAACTGGTCACAGGACTTTGCACACAGTATTTCTCCTAAGACAGAGCCAGACATATCCACTGAACAAATTTTAACTATTTCAGAAATCGGCCACGTATGCAGGGTTGGATACAAGAGACCAAAGGTAAAAATTTAAAACCAAACCTGAAAGTTGTTCCCTACAGGCATCCAGGCACCCTCCTCCTGGTTTGGCTTTAGTCCCACGCGGGTTTGGCAGACCAGGGCTGTCAGTCCTGGGCCTCATCCACAGCACTCCAGTTTTGCACTGGAGCATAATCACATGCTCTGGTTTGTTGTGAGTTCCTTTCCTAAAAGCTTGTCTGATTCAATCTGCCTTTGACTCTGAACAACCGTTGTACTGGTGCCTCTA
Organism: Fringilla coelebs; assembly: GCF_963513975.1. NCBI lineage: Eukaryota > Metazoa > Chordata > Aves > Passeriformes > Fringillidae > Fringilla > Fringilla coelebs. The sequence continues at coordinate 135,476,874 of NC_140028.1, read as the reverse complement.
GAAAACTATCCACACTAACTCTTATGCCTCTTTTCTGAGTGGTCCCAGGGATTAATCCCTGACTGGCAATGTTTATACTTACAGGGATGGATTATTTTTCTTGTATGCATTATAGCATAATTACTGACATTGAATTTCAGGTGCCATTTCATTAACCAGCCATCTCTGCAAACCTTCTCAGACAACTTCAGGTCAGGCAACTCCAAGAAAATACTGTTTTAACATCTGCATTGCTGTCGTTCATTTCATTTTTCAAATTTTCTTGCCACATCCTTTATGTCTTAAATGGCACAGTCATAAGTCCAAATCAGGTGATTACCCACCAATAACCTCCTGTTTTTCCCAGTGTACAGCCATGGAACACCTGAACACGAAGCAGGCTCAGAGCCCTTTCCAAACCCTGCCCCCTCCCCGCCGTGCAGCGTCCCTGCCCTTTGCCATTGCCCTCCCCAGGCTGGGACCCTCCTTTCTCCTGGGCGCCGTGGGGTGCAAACTGGGGGCACACAGCAGGACAAGCTGAGGCACAGAGCCCTCATCATCACACATCAAAACTACATGACATTTCCAACCAGCAGCATGAGGGGACAGCAGCAAAGCTGGCCCAGGCCAGCTGCACAGCATTGAAAGAGAGAGGAGCACTTTGCTCTGACTGTCCCTATGACTCTGTCCTTAGGGACATCTTTGGTATCAGGTTCTTGAGTGTTCATCTTAGGCCATTGATGAAGACAAGGATCCATGGAAAAAGCTTTCTTACGAGTGAGAAAATTGCTCCTTCCATCTCCCACTGTCTTTTCAATTCTATCAACTTTTCCTGGTATGGATGTCAGACTTCTTAATCTGTAGTCTTTCAGATTATTCCTCAACCCTTTTTTGAAGACCCGTGTCCCATTTGCAGCCTTCCATTATTTTGTCTTTAAGTGCTTTAAACTGTATCTCAAAGAGGACAATTGCAGTTACCTAAAGCTCCTGCATTAATCTGTTCTGGTCCTGGGCAGAGGTTAGATTCAGTTGCTGGTTTATGCAATCAGTTTCTCATACTCATCTCCTGCAAAGAATGATTCCAGTGGGAGCCTCGCCGACCCCTCCTGCAGCCAGCACTAATAGAAACACATCACTTAGATCTGCTGCAAGGTCCTGTCTTCATAGGGGGCCTTTTCTGCCCTTCATCAGTTGACTTTCTGGGAAACTTTCTCCTTTGATGTTGTTAAGGCAGATTTTATAGCGGCTTTCACACCTTTATACTAACTCCCCCTCTAAACCTCTGGCCTACTTTACTGCAGTGGGACACTCAGCTGTCTGTGGTTGATGATCTTTTTCATTTTCCTTGTTTATATAAGACTTCCACCTTTGAAAAAAATGCCTTTGATTTAATTTAGCAATTTCCACCTCCTTGATGTTTGATTATGACAACATTTTGTTTTCCTTTCAGTCTTTTAAACACTCTTCCCTGGTAGGTGGTATACATTAACTCCATGCTTCTAAAGTGGTGTTCTGAAGCAGTCTCCACACTGCCAACACACATTTTTCTGGTTTATTTAACCTCCTGGTTTCCTAAGTACTATCTTATTGATTTATTGCTGTCCTACCTTGCTAAAATCCTAAGTCAGCTGCACATTTTGTCTCAGATTTTTGTTGCTTAAGGACAGAAAAGCTTCACTAATTTGAAACACTCTTCTTATGGGAATAACCCCAGCAGCATGGACTCTTCCCACAGGATCCTAGTGAAGTCAGTGGACTAACATGAGGTAGGGCTTTGAGGAGTAGAATACTGCACATTTTTCCCTTAAAATTGCAACCTTTTCATGTTGTCTTTTGTGCCTTCATTGTCTGCCTACTTCCCACTTGATTTTGGATATTTGCACACCATAATAATCATATGAATTCAAACAGCAAATTAGGCACAGCCATTTTTTAAAAACTGATTCTTTAGGAATTTTAATTTTAAAATTGTTATATACAAGAAAGACTTGTAATTAAGAAGAAAATTTAATATCTTCCTAAAGAGTAAATTTGTTTTCCATACCACTGAAAGTTGTGCCTACTACACACAACCCAAACTGCTGCTCTCATCTCCTCAGGATACAAAAGCTTGCTGTGGACTGGAAGAGAAAAAAGGTTTAATGGGACCTGCTTCTTACTGCCACGACTCACTTGCTAACAGGCATGAAGGCAAAGCCCACCCTGAGCTGTTGTACAAACAGAGGTAGCAACACCCCACAGCAGCATGGGAACTGTTGGGGGGCTCAGTTCTGCTTCTCGGGGTTCTGACCTTAAGAACCATGCCTGTGAAAGATAAGGGGCAATTTTTGTCTCCTGAGGGAGCACAGCACTGAGGCTGTATCTGAACTCCCATGGGAAGAGGACAAATTGTAGCTCAAGTCCCCTTTGGCCCCCAGGCTCCAAACACCTCCTGCAGAATTCCAGGCTCTGCAGAGGCACAGTACACGCTTGCATCTCCATTCAGGGCAGTGCTGGGACACACCGGGGCATAGAGGCGGTCCCAGATTCTGCAAGACACTCTCAGCTGCTATGCTCGTCACCTAACCTGAGCAGGGGAGCAAAGGTGGGTTGGGGCTGCTCTACTCCCCATCACACTGCTGCAGCACAGCCTGGAACATCCCCCACCCAGCAGGCAGGAAAAGGAGCCCAAACCTGACCCACCATCCTGCCCCAGGCACGAGGTACCTGTCCCTGCACGGAGAGCAGAGTCACCCCAGCAGCTCAAGGACACACAGGGAGCTGTTGGAAGTGGTCCTGAGTCACCCCAGCAGCTCAAGGACACACAGGGAGCTGTTGGAAGTGGTCCTGAGTCACCCCAGCAGCTCCAGGACACACAGGGAGCTGTTGGAAGTGGTCCTGAGTCACCCCAGCAGCTCGAGGACACACAGGGAGCTGTTGGAAGTGGTCCTGAGTCACCCCAGCAGCTCAAGGACACACAGGGAGCTGTTGGAAGTGGTCCTGAGTAAGGAGGCACTGGCTTTGTGGCTCCTCCAGGTCAATAAATCCTGCATGCATGGCCCACTCTCCTGATTTTCTTACCACATTGGTGTGACTACAATGTGATTTGTCTAAAATCAGTGAAGTGTCAGTGTCTGAAACAGATAAGCCAGAAGAACTGAAAAGTCACTTTTCTTTTGTAAGCCTTAATTGACCTTTCCCCCATGCAGCTGATGGTTCCCATGGGCTCTGTAGTGCATTATTGGTTGTCATTCTTCTGTGAGCTGTCCTCTGGTGGTCTCTGTCTTTTCCTACTGTTTCATCAGAAGCAGTCAAATCCTGTGTGCTGGTTCCTGCATTTTTTTGGAAAATAAAATCTGAAATAGCAGCTAATGTCCCAGTGACCATGTGCAGCAATGAGCAAACTTCAACTCCTGTTTCAAAATAAACACTGCAACCATAAAGAACCACCTCAAGAGCAGGCATGTAGGTCCAACTGCATGGAGAGATTTACTTCTTTTTTCACAGATGTGCAAAGGTGGCTCATGACAACCAGGTGTGTGATTCCCATCAGCTGTGACACAACACATTGTCAGGTGCATGGTCAGGTTCCCAAGAGGCCCCACGAATCTGGGCTTCAGCTTGCAATGACACCTGCTATTCAAAGAGGAAACGGTTTCAGCTGCTCACATGAGGCACTACCAAAAGCATGCCAAAGAGGATTACAGAAAATTCCACTGCAATCCTGTATATCCCTCAGGTCCCTCTCAATTAGGCTTTGTTTGTTTCTTTTGAAATTTATCTCAGCCTCTGACAGAGATAGGGATGGCAGATAATATAACCAGCAGCTGGTGATTTTGTTCAGTTTATGATCTAAGTAGAGAGGAAAATGAAATTTATTTGTCAGCTCAACCTTTAGTGCTTAAGTTCCTAATACAGCACTGAAATGACTATTAGGAAAGGTAAAAAAATTATCACAGCATTGGAGGTTTGATCTTTCCTAATGTACCTGCAAAAGAAGTTTAAACAAACAAAGGCGAAAAAAATAGCCCAACAAAGTTCTTGAAACAAGGCTGAGTAAGAAGTCTGGCAATCACAACAGATTACTTAATGTTTATCCTGAAAATTCCTTCAGTAATTTTATTCCCCCACTAAAATAAGCTCCATTAGAGATGCCCTGAGAACGTACTTTTAGTTTTTAATCACATTTTCATGATCATGCTGCAGGTATATTGTCAGGTGGTTTTAAGATTAAGCTGCTTTTGAATACCAAATCTATGGGATTTTCAGGACTGAAAAATGCTGCAGATTACAACACTTTGGCTCTGCTTTTTCCAGAACAAAATAAAATTGCACAACAGGTAATATTTTCAAAGATCTGTAAATATAAAGTCTCAGTAAGCAAATCACACGATTCAAGTTTCAGTGGAAAAAAACCACTTTGTGCTCAAAACTTACAGGCATACTCCAATGAATTAAAGTAAAATATCTCTGCTCAGAAATTACAACCAAGTTTTGCTTTCTGTGGCCATCCTGTGCCTCACTAGGTCTGGCAGGAGTTTTGAATATAAAACATTAGTGACAAATTGTATCAGAAACGTCAACAAAAGAAAAGGGATTTATAAATGCCTCTACAATATGTGTCTCTCCTTCACTATCTACAATAGGAAAAGCAGTCCTTTACCACCTCATCCAATCATTCAACCATGATATTTTATAGAGCTGGTTTATGAAAATATTCACTCAGTATTTATATTTCATTCCAGCTTGGTATTTTCTGGAATACTTGCAGCACTTCTGGAGAATAAGGACACATTCCAAATACATGTCTGTGATCCTATTATATTGAAATATTGTACAGTTCTCCTACATACATCTTTCCTTTCTCATCCAGCTTACTCCCCACTAAATGAATGAGGGAAGAGAAAGATACTCACAAGTTTTGTTCTAAAGATACTTTCACAAAGGAGATCTTGCATGTTTCTTCAAGTAGCTGAGTACAGATTTTTCTGCTGATGAACAATCCCTTAATTGACTTCATTCAAACCACCCCAGGTGGGTGATTAAAAGATTGATTAGGGATTTGTCCCCTGCCTGTCAGGTCTGACTGCAGCTCACTTAGATTAATAGTGCATCTCTCCTCGAGCTTGAAGTGATAATGCACTGCTTGATTGACTGAAGTGTCCCTGGGTCAAATCAAATAGGACAAACTGATGCCACAGAACATCTCCTTGGCTGGCATACGATATTACTTACTTCTCAATGCACAATATATTTATCTTCCATTGCCCTACAGCATTCCATGACCACTGAATCAGAGAAAAAAAAAATCTCTTTAAAGGTGGGGAAATGAAAAGGGAGGAAAGAAAGTAATCGACAAAAAAGATGGGTTTATTAACACTTGCTTACCCACCAAGAACCAATTTTCCCCTGGAAAGGTTTTTCTCTAAACACCCACTGGGTTTCTGCTCTCCTCACAGAAGTTTGGCATCTTTAACTAGCAGTTTCAATCAGGACCACATGAAAGGTCATCACCTCGCACGCCCTAGCGCTCATCTAAACCTTTCTGAGAATAAAACATTTGAAACTAATGTTGTCCCTTTATTGTCTTGAATCCAAAACAGGATATTGCAACAGCAGGGAAGGTAGGAGGTTGGTAGGATTAATTTGAACACAGAAAATCAAAGACTTTCTCCCAGGAGGAGATTCCCACCTATCTGTTACCTGACTTCTGGGGTGAGGTAATGTGATGCCTGTTCCTCAAATGAAAAACCAGGAAATGATGAGAAAAGACTTCTCTTAAGTGGAGGCAATCAAAAAGTGGAATAAAAATACTCCTCAGAAGAAGATATCTCCCAAGTGAGATTCTGATTTCAGTGGGTGAAAAAAGGTCAGTGTCAGCAAGGATGGCTGCAGCACTCTTTATGGCTGGTACCATGAGCTTCAGTACCAAAGATGACTGCATAGATATTTCCATATTGCAGTGAAACAAAGTCCCTAAAAGTTGAAAATATGGATTGAGATGAGGGGGTTTTTTGGAAGAGGAAATTTGTTGACAGCATCAGAACAAACTCAGAGTGACTTGTAACCAACTCAGAGTGGAGAGCACTCAGTTTGGTGGTGGCCAGGGGGTGGAGCAGACCTGGACTGAAGCAGAGTTTGCAGACAGAGGTGGGGATGAAGGGCCCCTGCAGTGGCTGGTCCTCAGGAGTAGCCGAAGAATAATGATCATTAGAGAATGTGCTGAATCTCAGACTCTGAATAAAGGTTTTTCCTTTTCTCCACAGACAGCAGGCCTGGCTGACTGGTTTGTAGAAAGCCACAGCTCAGTTTTCAGAAATCCCTGTTACAATCTGAGCCATCTTGATCCCCTGGGCAGCTGGACTGACCTCTGTTGTGCTGGGATCATTGCTCATCTGCAGCTCTGTCAAGAGAAGCTGAGTCCTTTCTCATAGGAATTTCTGAAATACAGCCAGCCATCACTGACCTTTCTATTAAAAACAACATTAAATTGATTTCTCAGGCTCAGTACTCCTTGAGAAAGAAATGCAAACTGAACATTTCTCAGGGAAGTGGCCACAAATAAAAACATGTATTTTAACATTTGTCATTTGTGGATCCATCTCCCAGGGTGGAATGGTATTCAAACCACTAAATACTCAGGCAGAGATTATAGCACAAGATTTCTAGTATTGACTCATTACTGAAATATGAAAGAAGGCAAAATAAATGAGTGGTCTGACAAGTAATATGACAAAATACCACTGGGCATCACAAGCTGCCATCTCACATTGCCAGGCAGTAGAAAGCAGCAGCCATCAGAAAGGCAGGGCAAAAGCATCCAGTACACCTGGATGAGAAAGCCCACTCACCCCATCCCATCCCATCCCATCCCATCCCACCCCATCCCAACTCACTCTGCACCACCCCACTGCATTCTTGGGGAATGCTAATGAGTAGGCAGGCTGCCAAATCAAAGCACTCTAAAGAACAAATGATCATTAAGAACAAGAAGAGATTTATTTCTCATCATTCATTTCCTAGCACAAACATTGCTCTGCTTTCTACAGCAGTCATTCTCTGCACATAAATTGGCAAAGCACAGCTCCACTCTGGGAGAGGCATTAACAGACAGGCATGAAAGGACAGGACTGGGGATGGGATTTTTATCCTTCTTATCAGATCCTGATAACACTTTGGTGTGCATACCACGCTACACACAGCAGTCCTTGAAGTATCAAGGATTGTTTTGCAAAATCCCACAGTCCTGAATCTGTCTGTGTTAAAACCTTCATGTTTTCTACCATCTGCAATGAGCTGAAGCCACTATATTAGCTTGGGAAGCCTCAGCTACTTCAGCACTTAAGGAAAAATATTGCAGCAGCTGTTTGGGGTTTTTTTTTCCATTTGTAGGGAGGACAAGTGGTTTAGTTTTTTAAAACTTTTGGTTTTACTGTTAACTTCTTTTGTTTAAGCAGGTTTTCTTTAAATGCTATGCCAGTTTAATCCCAGCTGGCAAATAAGTACCACCCAGTGGAGAGGAGAATTGATCAGCTGATCATCTGGAAGCCTAAAGAATATTAGATTTAGAAGGGTCTTTCTGAAACAAATTGTCTTAATGCCCTGTTACTCTAAGTTCACCAGAGACCAGGTAAAACAACTCTCTTTCAACGTGAAGCTATGGCTTTATCTCTCTGCTCTAATTAGGGCTTACTTAATGCCCAGGACACTGCCTATGCTTTTGTAAAGGCAGATATGAAAAGTAAAATGATTAATGACTCATGATTGACATTTCTCCCTTTTCTCCCAATTAACAACATTTCCAATCATTTTTTCCATTTAGCCTAATGGTAGTAAGACCTAAGACCATTAAGAATTACAAATGGAAGCAGGAGTCACAATGCGTAGCAGCTTCTTTACATTACTCTAAAAGCTCATAACTTTAATAGACCTTGAATATTCCATTAAAAAATCAACTCAAAGAGTATTGGTGGATGGTTTTTTTTTTGTCCTGTGAACTCTATATACAGTGCTTAATGATTTATTCTGCTTAAGAGTCTCCGTAAATGAAGTTTCTGTGGTATCAAAATAATTCTAGAAGCAGGGTTCTTTAAAATTATGATAATGCAGTGATGAACAGCTGATAAGGGTGGAAATGTAACAATTTACTTTCTTTGCAGATGGCATTGTTTCTTTGTGGGGAAAAATGGTTCCTCTTATATCTTCCTCAATTTGAGCTCACTATTTACTGATTTATTTTGATTCTTGTTCTTGATGCATGTTTTTGTTTGAAGGGGGAAGCAAGTAGCTGAATCTGAGACTGACCTTCATTTTCCTAATACTAATTCATTATGGAGCACTTCTGTGTGTCTGTCGTGGCCTTTTGTTTAAACAGCTAAGTCAGAGAGATCTTTAATGTTAATATGAATTTATTTGTGTTCTTTTGGTAGTGTCTTAAATTAGAATGCTATTGCATTCCAAATGACATTTTATAAAGAATGTCTATTCCATTTCAATTTTATTTCTGTTTTATCCAGCATTGCCTCCAGGCTGAGACAGACCTTCAAGCTAAAGGTTAATGCTGACATTTATGGTTCAAGATTTTTGTTTATACCCATAACCACGTAAAAAAACCTAATCTCATTTCCATATACACTTGGTAGCAACAATTTTCACCACCACTTTGTATGTAACAGACAAAGGCTTTATTGCTGTTACTCAAAAAACGGTGATGATAATGAGTTAAGCAACCTTTTGAGCAGAGGCCAATTGCAGAGCTCTCACAGCATTATGCAAACATTGAAAATGTAATTTGGTTACCAAAAATCACATTAAGCTGTCATACATATTATTTCCCTCATGATATAGTTGATTATTCACATATTTTACAAATATATTATCTTTTATGATTCACTTTTCTGATTTCCTCATATACTTATCAACTTTAAACTTCAAATCATAACTTTGGTAGTTGGTGATGGCAAAATGTTGAAATACACTGACCACTGACCACCTGAAACCATTCTCTGTCAAATTAATAGTCAAATACAATATGCTTTGTGTATTTTCTGTTTCCTGTTCAAAATCCAGTAAATACAACAAGCTGCTTCTTTATTTTAAATCACACATTATCTTAATATTGATCTTTTCTGTTATCACACCTTCACACAGTTCTTGTGTGCCTGTTAGAATAAGAGGCTTTATTACAAGATTAGTATTTCATCCTTGTTCAATCTGCAAATATGTGCAGGCTTCAATTCAGAGTCCTCTAAATTGAACAGACATGCCACCAACTCACTTATCCCATCAGGATTAGCCTACCTTCATATGTAAATGCAATAAAGAAAATAGTGAAATTATTATTTTTCTATGGTTAGCTTATGTCCAACTCTTTTTGGATGGTAAATATGATTCATTGCCTTCTAGCAACATCAAGAAAAAACTTGAAAAGAAGCAAGTTTAGTGGATAAATCAATTACTATTGCACTCTCATTGCACAGTGGCCAGCTGCTGGATGTGGCTGATCTGCTCAGTCCAACATATGGCTGCAGTCAGTCAGGGTTTCCCAGGGGGAACATCAACCACAGAGCAGCAAAAGGAGAGGAGGGGCTGTATCATTTTCCTGACTTTGCTGCTGCTCTTCTTTCTTTCCTTTCCCTCACCTCAGCTACAGTGCCTGTATTGACAGTCTGCCTGCTATGCAAGCCCAATGGGGGCATGCCATGCCCAGCTACTCCTCCCAAACCCTGTGCACTGTCCATGGTCACCCAGGTTGCTGTTCAGTAGGATCTGGATGACTGCACTGGGCACTGCACCTGGAGAACCCATTTCTCTTTCATACTGCCCTGCCCAGAGCCACTGTGGTTGCATTTCTGCAGCAGTTTCAGGCACTTGTACTGTTTGCAACTCCCTGCTTGGAAAATATAAAGCTGGCATTATGTTAGAGAAGAATTAGAGCTGATAGGTGTCATTTCTACATTCAGAGAGCAAAGGATTTAATTTATTTTTTTTTTGCAAGAGAAAAGTATGACAATCTAAATGAGTTTGGATCTCCTCACTGTGTGATGGAAGCAAATCACACACTGCTTTGCCCTGTGTGCTTCTCTTCTGTTAGAGTGAAGCTCTGCACTACTTGGAGATGACAAGTCTCTGGAAGAGGAGTCATCCAAAGAGTAAACAAGGCACTTAACCACGATAACACTTTATTTCCACAGTGATATGCAGAGCCACCTAGTTAGAAGCAGAGTCTGGCCAAGCAACCCCACCAGTATTTAGGTTTATACCTTACCTTCCAGCTGGCTCAAATCCTCTTGGAAACCTCATCTAGTCTTTTCAGAATGATCACCATGCTTCTTATTTTCCACATAAAGGAGTGATAGCATTTAACACCTATAACTTCCTTACTGTTTTTCTTTTAAAGGAAGAAAAAATTTCCTTTAAAAACATTTTTTTCCTCAAAAAGTTCTAAATGGAAGCATAAGAGAAGTGTCAGCAGAGAAGCAAAAGGCCCCACCCCAACTTTCGAAGTGAGGACAACACAAAGGAGATGGAAGCCCCAAGCCCACCCCAACTCAATGCACAGTTGGAGTTCATGTTGCAAACTTACAAGCCTAGTTGGAAACATACCAGCCTCTTGCATAACCTCAGAGGCAATGGTTAGCTAGGTAAAATACTTTTCATTGCTGAATCCTTTATACTCCATAGAGTGTGAAAAATCCAGGTGAAACATGCCTTACTAGTCATGCAGGACACATTTCAACTCACAACAAAGTAGCAGACATGAAGAATTTTTAAAATGAAATTTTCAAAAAACGTCAGCTCTGCCAAAAAGAAATATCATATAAAGCTTGTATTTCATTTGGCTCATGGCCTCCTAAGTTAAAGAAACAAATGGTATTTCTGTATTTCTGTGATTACTGTCACAAACATATTTTGACCTATGATAATGAACTGTCTGTGCATGAGTGTGTGTGTGTGTGTGTGTGTGTGTGTGCATTACTTAAATGTTTTGTTTTCAAAAGGTTGGATGCCACAACATTAACTATAAAGTGTTCCCCCAAGCAGCAACCTAGTACTTTGACTAAACTGCTCACATCATTATTCTGATCTCCTCAGAACATGGAAAATTGTCTAGCTTACTTTATTCATCTGCAACAACTTATTTTGCATTTTTGCAAGCTTTCTGACAGGCAGAATGGACTTGTTTATCTGTCTATAGAGTGCTTAAAACAATCTTTGTCAGGGCTCTGGTATGTTACTACTGTACATAGTATGTATAGGCATGTAAACCACCAATTTATTTGAGGTTGTGTTTAGGCACACATCTACCCTATAGGTCCTGACCAGCCCTGCAGAGTTTGTATTTCTCTTCTCAAAGAGAAAGATACACTTGCAAAATAAAAGGAAGACCAGTGGTTTGAATTTTTTTGTTAGCTGGAAATATTATCCCTTTGAAAACTTGATGAACCCCACAATTTCTGGATTATGAAAAGGAGAGAAGAAAAGACGAACCTTCCCATTAGCAGTTTTGGTTTTCAGGTTGAAGACCAACACCTTTTATGGTTCTAGGAAACCTCAGAGGCTGTGAACAAGATCAGATATAGACAGGGAGCCTTCCATAGCTCAATAATTTAAAATCAAAGGACCCCCCCACAATCCAATTAGGGCAGCAGGAAGAGAAGTTGATACATGTTGATATTCATATAGGTGAGCACAAAAATCTGGCATTACATCAACTCTGAGACTAATATTCAAGCTGTAAGTTCTTCAGGAAAGAATCTCAGGGACAAGGATGCAGCCTTTGTTACTGGCACTTCTAACATTAATTTCTAGCATAATATGGTCAGAAAAAGAAAATAACCAGCAATAGCCAGAAAGCAGAATATACAGCTGGGATGTGTTCTTTGAAGGTTTCCTTCATGGCAAAGCTGCACCCATTTTTGTAATTGTCAGTACACTCACAGCCCATGTGTCTGTGCTTCTTTGCATTTATCTGCTCCACCAGGAAAAAGTGACACTTGCAGAAGAACATCTTCCACTTTGAAACAAACTACAGGAAATATTCAGGGGCATTATTAACCCATGGACAACCTTGGAATCAGACAGTCTATTCTACAGAGACTGGCCTAGATACAAAGTCACCCAGACTTCAGTACTAGGGGGAGATGGAGTGAAAAGCTCAAGCACAAGAGACACAAATCCTAAAAATAGTAGAAGAAGAGACATTGAAAGAAAGCCAAAAACTACGTTTCACCTGGAATTTCTCCAGTGCTGAGCACAGTCTGTGTGCAAATATAAATCACACATGCACTAAACTGCTAACCATGTCTTTTTCCTTAAAATCCCTTTTTAGTTGAGCCAGCTGCAGGATGTTTCATCTTGAATGTATTGCTGGTTAAGCTTTCCATGTATTTCCATTTGATTTATTTCAGTTCTGGGTTTTCAGTGCTCATTCAGTATCACTCACTGTATAATATCCACTTTACTAACACGAGTTACTTCATCCTTCTTACATCAAAAAACAATGATCCCTCCTCATTGCTATAACTTAATTTTAACCTCTATGACTGCAACAGTATTCAACAAAATTGAAAAAAAATACTGCTTCTCATAATTTGTCCTAAGAAAATGATCACTGATAAAATATAGAACAGAGAACTCAAGCAGGATAACTTTGGCCATTTATTGCTGCTACTAATTATCTTAACCTTCTTAGCATAATTACTTATTGGCCTACTTACCCAGTTATCCTAACCTCGCAGCCCTGACTTCCGCTATCCTCAAATTCAGTGCTAGGAGAGCTTAAGTCTGTTACTGACACTAAATACAAACTGAAAATGGAACACAGCAAGCAGTAATTCAAAAAATACCATTCCTTACAGCCATTTTCTTAGCAGTAGCCATAACCACCATGAACTTTCAATGGCATGAGAAAGGGAGAGTTTGTGTGAAGATTTTTGATAGACCAACTGTTACAGAGGGGAAAAAAAGCTTGCAGACAGTCAACCCTTTCTTCACACAGGGCAGTGACATTCAAAGCTAAATACAAGTTGAAGAAATCCCTGTGATTTTAGACTGGTATGTTAATCATCTGAGAGAAAAGGAAACTGGAGTCTCCAGAACAGTACTAATGAGGCCAGAAGGTGAGATGTTTATCTCCTACAGGGAAACAGGAGTTGCAGGTCATTACTGCCTGTGGAACTTGATGGAAAGCCTTTTTCTCTATTTACACTGACAGCTGAAGTTCTTCTGAAGGTTCAGCTTCATCTTTTCAACAAGTTTTTTTGCTCAGGACTGAGAGATCTGAGAGGGCAGTAGCTGATGGTGGGAAATGCTGGTAGCAGGCAGTCAGGAATTCCTGCCCAAGTGCAAGAGCGATTCTGCTTAATCTGTGCAGTTTCCCTGAGGACTGTGATGTGTGGGGTGAGATGCAAGACATGGAAGGGTGCCCTGCCCAGCCAAAGGAAGCTGTAGATGCAAGGGAATCCATGGAAGACTGCCCATTGCTTGGGACACCTTGGAGGAGAAAGGGTTACAAAGCAGACCGACCCTACAGACAATCCCCTTAGCTGTGAGCAATGACCTGTGGGGAAAATGTCAGGGGGAAATATCCCAAATGCTTGGCCTGTCCTTAGTGCTCCATCCAGGTGTCTACTTACAATTGCTACAGGAAAGAGAAGACTGGGTGCTGCTGACTGCTCTGAACCAAGGAAGCTACTCCTATGTTCCCCTGCAGAATGTGAGCACAGGATCCTCACTGGCACAGCTGTGTGCTGTTCTCTTTGCTGCTGAGGCTCAATTGGATCTCTTCCCTGCAAATATTTCTTTTTTTCTTATGGCAAGCTAAGTGACTGTTTGAAGCTGAAAGGGCAGTTCTTGGAAGAACTGGAAAAAATCCTGGAATGGATTTTTTTTCTGATATAGTTTTATAGGTTATAAAACTTAAATTACTTTCTGAAGAGGTTCCAAGCTACCAAGAAGGTACAATTACTAGGAGTATAGCTTGGTATTGCATTCATACTCTGAAAACTAAAATTATTTCAAAAGGGTGTTGTTACTGGGGAAAAAACTTTTTTACATTGTAGAACAGAATACTGAAAGAGTTAAACTTGGATCCCATTCACTTGTGTCCAAGGACTCAACTGTTTGCTGCAAACCTGTTAGGTTTCTTTGAAGTGACTGCTGTTGCAGTAACTATTTTGCAGGCACTGCCACATTGACTGGCATTATCCAAACACATTTATCCATCACAAGAGGAATGGAGTTGCTTGATCTTAACTGTATGAATGAGAAGTTTAAAAACATTAGAAGTTTTACATTACAATGTCATTTTTACAACATGAACATTACAAGAAGCACATTTTCCTATAGCTTTCAGTAAACCCATGGCCTTTAAGAGCCATACCATACATATGGTATTAAAAGCACACTGCTCAGTAAAAGTCTATTGCCTTCTTTTATTCATGTATAATTAAAAATAACTCCAAAAATATTTTCCATGTAAATTCCAATTTTTGTTGAAATTAACACTGTACTTTAAAGTAGCTCACCACATTAGTGGCTTTTTTCAGTGTGTTGGAAATCTAAGCCTTGATTCTCCCCCTCTCTAGCAGCAACAGTAGGTGCTCCCAGGGTGTTTATAATACATGTTCTGGGTGTGTTTAGGAATTCTGGCACCAATAATGCTTTCCACATGAGCCAAAACCACATCTACTCATAAGGTTGGAAAGTCCAAACCTACATACCTATATCTTTGCAAATCAAGCAATGCAACACCTTAGACTGCTCATGCTTTTAGTCGTTAAGAGAGGTTTCTAATCCTTTAATAATGCTCCCCTCAAACTATAATGTAATCTCTTAATCACTTTAAGAAGCTACTGAATTCCTCAGTCATAAGCATCTGTTTGTAGTTACATATGTAACAAATGAACACGGTGTCTGTTTTCAAGATTGTGGACTTTTGTGGAATATTAAGTGAAGGCCAGGAACATGGAAGGGAAGGAAGTTTAGCCAAAAGCACACATAGCTCATAACGGCTGTTAGGATTGAGCTGCAGTTCTGCTCGACTAAAAAACCTGTGAGAAGCTCCAAAGAGTAATGAAAGACAAGACACATCACAAACAACATAACTATTATTCTCATTCCCATTACTGAGGTGTCTGATTCATTTATTTACAGGTTCAGCACAGTGAGGAACAGCAGTTCTGATCACTGCAGAAGTAAGCAGGAATTGTTATTACAATGATACGCAGCCCTGTGCGTGACACTTATTTACAGGGGACCAATTTTTCCTCAGGGTTGAAATAGCACAGCAGCACAGTATTTCAATATATATCAGTCCTGGTAGAACTAAAAGTCAAAGGTACACAGTACAACTCACTTCTCCCTTTCTATTTTTAAAGGTATTTGTGTTGAAGATTATGCACCTACTGCTGGAGAGAACAACATATCATGGTACTGCTGTTTTCCTGCAAAATTGTTTACCCAGTTACATGACATATAAAAGACTCAATCTCATCTGTCAGTGCAACCTAAAATACTGAGAGGGTTTAATCTTGTGTTTTTCAGAGGCATTAAAAGAGATGCTACAATAAACAACATGTAAGTTTAGGGACAAAAAGGTTTGTGAACATGTTTGTATCTCTAAGAATGTTTGTGAGATGGAATATTTCTTACAGCAAAGTAAAACAAATTAGTGATATGAACTAGCCTGGGAGGAGGGAATTTATTTTGCAAATTACTATTAATCAAAGAGCTGGCACATTTTTCTGCCTTCACCAAAGTACAAACAGCATTACTGGCCCTACCAGATATGTATGGCAAGTCTTTGTCTCTTTGAAAGTTGAGAACTTCACTGAAATAAATTGGGTTTAATGATAATTATATGAATTAGTTTTAATGTAAATTGAGTTAAAGACACCGTTCTGTTCAAATGCAAGACATTGTTATGGTATTATGTTCATTAAGGCATTTTATTTGTTACAAATTTGAATGCAATATACTTCTTTTGGCTTTTAAAAAGTGTTTTCAGCATCCAGTTAGTAACTGGATCTATTCTGTATGTTTTGTCTTTAATCTGCAAAGATCCATGAGAAAATGCTGTATTTCTCTGTTACTAAGTTGTTCAAAATGGATGCTATATCTTAGTATATAAACAGACAAATGCATAAATACCTATTCAAAAACAAATGCAAAGCAAGTTTCACAGAAAAGGGTTACAGCCTAAAAGAAAACAGCAAAAGGAACCTAACAGAACAAAAACGAGAAATGCAAAATGTTTCATTTGCATGTATCATGAGTTAGCAATTTACAAGCACAGAAAAATAAGGAAAAATAAAGTGCA
The DNA here is from genome assembly GCF_963513975.1 of Fringilla coelebs. NCBI lineage: Eukaryota > Metazoa > Chordata > Aves > Passeriformes > Fringillidae > Fringilla > Fringilla coelebs. The sequence goes on along the minus strand of NC_140028.1, from coordinate 135,460,595 downwards.
TGTGTTATATCTACCATGACTCACAGCAATTCTATTGTACTTTCTGCTGTTTATAAAGCCTGTTAGTTGTAAATCATAGAACCATAAAATCATAGGCTCACAGAATGATCTGGGTTGGAAGGAACCTTAAAGATCTCCTGGTTCCAAGCCTCCCACCCCAAGGGCTGGGACACCTTCCACTAGACCAGATTTTTCAAAGACCCATCCAACCTGGCCTTCCAGGGATGGGGCATCCACAACTTCTCTGGGCAACCTGTGCCATTGTCTCACCACACTCATAAGAATTCATTCCTAATATTTCACCTAAACCTACTCCCAGTTTCAAGCCATTGCCCCTTGCTCTGTCACTACATGCCCTTGTAAGAAGTTCATCTTTCTTGTGGGCCCCTTTAGGTACTGGGAAGCAGCTATATAACCTCCCAGGAGTCTTCTCCAGGCTGAAGAGCCCAACTCTCCCAGCCTGCCCTCATCTGGGAGCTATTCCAGCCCTCTGATGACCTTTGTCACCCTTTTCCAGATTCATTCCTGGAGGCCCATGTCCTTCCCATGCTGGGAGCCCAGAGCTGGAGGCAGGACCTGAGATGAGGTTCCATGAGAGCGGAGTAGAGGGGCAGGATCACCTCCTTCCACCTGCTTCCCTCCTGATGCAGCCCAGGACACCTTTGGCTCTCCGGGCTGGGAGTGCCCATGGCTGGCTCATGCCCAGCCTCTCATCCCCCAGCACCCCCAAGTCCTTCCCAGGGCTGCTTTGTCCCATCTGTGTTAGTGCTTGGGATGGCTCCAACCCAGCTGCAGGACCTTGCATGAGACCTTGTTGCACTTCATGAGGCTCTCACCTCATGTCAAGCTAATTCTGTGAGAAGGTTGTTCCTCACTTCTCTAAGATGCATTAATTGAGTAAGAGCACGCCTGACTGTCACAGCCATGAGCCACTGTGGATAAAGCTGTGATACTGCAGGAATCATAGGCTACAGTTCCCAGTCAGGTTGAAAATTTTATAGGGTGCCATGTAGACTACAGAATTATTCAAATGAAGAAGAATTTTCAGTGTAACGCAGCTTTTCAAAACCATAAAATAATATGTACCTCACAAAATGCCACATTTCCAAGGGGTGGAGAGGCATCATACATATCCTGTCAGACCTCATGTTTCCAGGGAGCAGTAACTAAGACACAAGTAAACTCACCAACTGCTCAGTTTACTCAGGTGTCACTCACCTCCCTTCAGATCAAGCTGCAGGCTCTGCACCATCAGGATATCTGGTGGGCTGATTTGTCTGCAGCATCTACAGCTCTGATCTCTCTGGCAATGCTAGGAAAGCAGAACATGATGCTTAAATCACCTTTGTTACAGCTTTTGGCAGCTACCAGTGACTATGCAATGAACTGAAGTAATTTAGAAAAATCAGGACATGCAATAATAAAAAAGTCACCAGACCTTCAGGCTGCTGCCTAAGCTTCCTTGGCCCTGAATCAGAACAGAGCTGAGCTTTGCCAGGCCTGTGCAGAACCAGCCCTGCCACAGCAGCTCCTCTGCTCTGCCTACTCCCTGCCTTCCACTACAGCCTTTCTGCCAGCAGCACTGAGATTTGTAGTGCTACGAAGGTTCGTGGCTGCATTCAAACTTGTAAATTGTTTAACCTGCTCGTGAAAACGAGAGGAAGACAACTTTATTCCAAATGACTGCTAGATCCCATGATTAATAAGGAATCTAGTTTCCATTAGGATATCACCAATAAAAACAAGGCTTGCTGTTAAGAAGTGTTGCTATGTCCCCTTGAAGAACAGCTGTCACTCTGTGACTCAGGGGCTTTAGATCCAGCATTACTAGGACACACGATGTGAAAAGCCCCTGGGAGGGATGGATGCTGCAAGGGAGAGGGAAGAGGCACTGGGATCAGACAACAGGGATGGGTTGGCAGAAGGACTGGGAGAAGGGGCTGAGAGGGTGTAGTGGTTTCACACCAGCAGCAGCTGAGTACCACGCAGCCATTCGCTCCCTCCCCCGCCAGCAGGATGTGGGAGAGAATCGGAAGAGTAGAAGTGAGAAAACTCGTGGGTTGATATAAAGACAGTTTTATAGGAAAAGCAGAAGCCCTACATGCAAGCAAAGCAAAACAGGGAATTAATTCATTGCTTCCCATGGGCAGGCAGGAGGTCAGCCATCTCCAGGAGAGCAGGGCCCTGTCACATGTAATGGTGACTTGGGAAAACAAACCCTGTCACTCCAAACATCCACCCCTTCACCCTTCCTCCCCGCACTTTATATACTGAGTGTGATGTTCTGTAGTATGGGATTCTGTAATTCTGTAGTATCTCTGGTCACTTGGGCTCACCTGTCCCAGCTGGATCTCCTCCCAGCTTCCCAAGCAACCCCAGCCCCCTCCCTAGCGTGGCAGCACAGGAAGTACAAAAGGCCTTGATGCTGTGCGAGCTCTGCTCTCCAATAACAAATATCTCTACATTATCAACATTGTTTTCAGTACAAACCTAAAACAGCCCCATATGAGTCACTCTGAAGAAAATTAACTCTATCCCAGCCAAAAGAGCACAAACAGTAAAAGCAAAGTTAGAGGTAATGCAGCAGGGGAAGGTGGGAATACAAACTGGTGGGACAGTGACAGCCCTGCCTGGGACAATGGGGAATGAAAGACACATTTTTGAATTAGCCAGAGCAAGAAAACAATTTTTGCATGTGCATTGGGGCTGCATTTTGACCTTTCAAGTTTACATATGATTTTTAGAACAGTTAAATTCCTCCTAAACTTTCGGGGTGCAGTGGGGGTGGGGGGAGACACCCAAAAAAAACCCCAACACCCTAACAGAACCAAGTTTGCATGTTTCACAGAAATATGACTGTGGAATATCCATTATTTTAGACCACCCTTCTGCACTCCGCAGTTGTAGTGTAGGTGGGAGGTGGCAATTCAGATCTTCGAGTCCCAAGAGCTGGCAAAGCAGGCAAGTCATATTAGCTTGGGGATGGAAAGCAGCTGTTATGTAATTCCCTCTCATCTCCACCAGAACTGCTGAGAAGTGGTTTATGTTATTTACAACTGCTATAACATTTTCCTGCTTGCAGTCACCATGGCTTCCTATTAAAAAGCAATTTGGTTATACATGGAAGTTTTATGTACAATATAATGTTTTTAACTCTCTCCCAGGATTACATATTCCTCATACAATTATTGCAGCTCGATATTGCAAGACTGTTGCATGGCAGCTATGCACCAAATAATACCTTCAAACCAAGTCTATAGAGTTAAATCCTTAAAAACTGACCTATGCTCCCAAGTGTTGACACTTGTCAGAGTAGCCAGGGCCCTGTGCATGTGCTGGGGAGAGAGCAAAACAACCCTGGGACTAAGGAACCTACTCACCTCCTTCAGAGACCTGCTCTTTCCCTCTGCCTAACCAGCACCATTCTGTGATGCTGCTGCCTCTGCTGAGCTCGATGGCATCTCTGCACAGCACGGTGTTCTGCAGAGCAAACATTCCCCAAAGCACTAGCACAGTAATTTTCCTTCTTCATCTCACTGGGCAGCATAGAGGGAAGAAAAATCAAAAATGGCATTTCAAACGTGGTACAGGTGATGATTGACTTTCCATAGAGCTGGAACTATTACATTCCCCCTTTCAAAGATTTTCTTTCAAGAATCTGAGTAAACAGACTCTGCGTGTAATTCTTCATCTGCAATAACTAGAGGCAAGGGTTGATCTTTCAGGAAGGTGACAGAGTTCAGGGTTTTGCTGGGATGAACTTGCCCAGCAGCACAGCAGCAAAGAGCTCAAATAAGCTCCATACTCAATTATTTTTCCCCTGAAGAAATTAAATCTGTAAATTTACAATAAAGTGCATAAGAACATGAAATGTCATATTTTTATAACATCCTATTCGCATATTTCCCATTCAGAATTCCCTTACTATTTATCAAAGTGAACCCAGCTATAAACACTTACTTTAAAAGCCTATAAAGGTGAAATTAATACTCCTTTACAAACATACTTTTCACAGCTCTGTGCTTGAATTACACCACAAAGGCTGTAAAACTAAAAACAACACATAAATCATGTTTTATCAAATGAAAATTTCTACAATACATTTTGGACTTGACTTCCAAGAAACAAGATGTCTGTTCATACGTAATCTCAAGGTAGGAAAAGGAAATATGAAAAAGGAAATAAATTTAAAAAGTAAATTTAACTGACTTGGCACAGATTTGTTTGGGTTTTGTGTTTTTTTTTTTTTTTTGTGAGAACTTCTGAGTGAACAGAGATAGAACTGATTCCACGTTCCAGTGGTGTACAATTTCTTTTTCCTCACACTTCATACTAGACAGGAGTGATATAAGACACCAATGGGATATGATGGAGCACAGGATTCTCTACACAGAGACAGTACCTGCCTCTTGTCTGCCTCCTCTATCAACAAGTGACCCAAAGAGAAATGATACTGCTGCTGGCTGGCAAGAGCTTAATCCAGAGAGCACTGAGATAAAGCTCAAAGGCTTGAGGAAGCACCAAAAGTCTTAGCAGAGATTAACTCAATCCCTTGACTGAAGTAGAGCATCGACTATTACCGACTTGGTCTCCAGGGTAGAATCCCAGTTGGCAGAATGATTTCCTGTAGATGTTACAGCTGAGGCCACGGCCAAGGTTCATGTTATATAACCTGTCTCTGGGACAACAACCCTGAGCAGCTTCTCTTGGCTTTTTGGTTGTAAAAGTTTTCATTCTTTTGGGATTTTGTTTCCCATTTCTGTTAGGGGACTTTTTAAGGTTTTGTTTGTTTGAAATTGTCACAATCTCAGCGTGACAATAAGGAGTTTTGAAGAGCATATGTACTACTGTATCCTAACAGCCCCCTTTGCAATAACATATTTGGTGAATATGTTATTGCAAACTTAATATTTCTCTGCAGATGCTGCTTTAATTTACCTAACAGATCCCAGTGTTGCCATATCTATCCATTTTGGAACATTTGTCTTTGGACAGAGCTGGAGAAGGAGAAGAATCTGATTACATAAATGCCATCAAAGAACGGAATTTTTTATTATTTAGTATAATTTCTAGCAATTTCAGGTGTTTCATAGCCTCTTCAGGGCCACTGCTGTAAAATATTAACTGAAAGTGGAAATCTACCAGGAATCCCACTCACGTGAATGGTTCACATGAATTACCATGAGTATATCCAAAAGGACAGCTACCTAATTGACAAAACATCCATAAATATTTACTTCCTGATAAGTAAGATAATGTGCATGCAAAAAAATTTTAAAACTAAGAGCAAAATAACTAAATGGAGATTAAGTTTTCAGATACCTGTAAAGCTTGTGCTGTTATAATGCTCCTTCCCATCCAAGTCCCAGTGGGACTGCAGCTTTGCTGAGCCAAAGACAGGATATAACAGGCAGGTTTTCAGCCAACTGTTTCTTCACCACTTTTATGGGTATTAATCTGAAGTAAAAAACTTATGCATTCAACTTACTAGTTCAGGGAGAGCACAGGCCACATGCACAAACATTCCTTACTTAAAGCCAGAGCTCTCTTTCACTGGATATTAGAATGGTGGGAGATAAATGGGGGAAAAAAAGCAATTACTTCTAAAAGAAAAACGTTATTTTCTTTCTAATCTAGCAGTATTAGTCTCTCATGTAGCAAAGAGATTCTGGGTGTAGCAAAAATGCAACTTGTTGTAAGATAACACTATTACTTAATTAAGAAATAATAAATTCAAGTGCATTAAAGGTTTTCTATCAACAGTCACAATGCTGATCTATAAGCTGACATAACCATCTTCCACAGCAAAACAAGTCCTTTCAGAACCACTTCATTTTGGACACCACCTTTCCCTTGATTATACATAAACAGCAAAACAGCTATCAACTCCCAAACTCACTCAAATGTCCTATTTAATTAGGTTTTGGTTTACAGCATAACTACTTTCTAAGGTTAATCCTAAATAGGCATTATGATTGATAATCAACAAAAATAGCGGTGAAAAGAAATTTTAAAATTGCAGATAGAGTTTGCAGAAGTAATAGGAATTGTGTTAGTAATTACTGAGACAGTTAATTAATCACTGCTCCTACCTTAAACCACGAAAGGCAAGATCAGTCCCTGTGAGTAATCTATTCCAGTGGAGCTGAAGTTTATCAGGAAAGCAAACAATATAAACACGTTAGTTAACTGCTTAATTGCTTGAGCATATATCAATCTTTAAGTCATACGGAAGACAGGCAATTTAGATATAAAACATAGTTTTGTTTATTCACAAAGGGAGTACATTTTGACCACGGGCTCTCCCTAAAAAATATCAAAAGCTCAGCTGGAGTTCCAACGACCATGTTATTTCTAAAAGCAGACTTCTAAACTTGAGTACAGCATCAGCAATTGGAAGAAATATTGCACTTAGTAATATTGGGTTAAATTGACAGACTTTGCCAAATTCCAAATCACACCCAGAGATCTGAAATCATTATTTTCTTGCCCAGATATGTTGGTTAGTTAAACAGCTGAAAAATGAAGTTTTACAGACAGCAAAAATAGAAGTTTTGTGCATGAAAAATGATGGATTCTTGTACCTGTGAAAATAATATGGTTTTGCTAATGTAATTATGGATTGCTTTTAAAAAAATAGGTATTTCAGCATACTTCAGCATTTGACTCTCAAAAATCTGTTAACATGCTTTATGTGGTTTTAAAAATTACACTGACCTTTGCAAACCATTTTGATGTTCAAACATGCTTTAAGTCTTTGAAATTCAGTAATAGAGGTTCACAGGCAAGAAAAGCACCAAGTCTTTGCCCATGAAATCCCTCCCATTTTTTCGTGAGTGTTGCATCCCTTCCTTCAGCTGCAGCCCCCGAAAGCTGGGCAATGCAGGAGCTCCATAACTAGACCCCAAGCAGCAGCAGCAATGATCCTGAAGCTGCCACCAGACCAACAGCACAGCGAGCCAGGATCTGCCTGCTGGGGATGTGGGTGAAGAAGGGAGATGAAAGGGTAAAAGGAGCCTGGGCTCCTTGACAGTCAGATCCCAGCTCCAACTTTCCTCCTACAATTGCCTTCTTCCCTGCAGATGCCACTCTGTGCTCAGCTTAACTGTGCTCCAGCGCTGAAGTTCAAACACTATTAACCAACCATGCCTTGTAAGAACTCAACAGTTTGTTTCCTACAACTTCCAGTAAAACTTCTAAGAAATAAAATAAGGATTAAAAGCATAATGGTTTAAAAACACACACTAAAAATGCAAGAAATGCCATTTTTTAAGATCACACAAGAAAGATGAGTTCAACCTGTGTACATGCATCATGCTATTACAATTGCACACTCACCTTTTCTCCAGAGAAGCTTGATCTTAGTAATTAGGACAAATTTATGAGAAGATGGAGTAATAACCACTCATGCCACAGAAACCTGGAACGTGACAGTGGTTTATTTCCATTGATTTGCAATCTGAATACTGTGTATGGGTTTCCTTGTATAAACAGGTTTTAAATACTAACTCCAGAAAAAAATGGCTGAAGAACAATATATTACTGCATTGCTGTATCTTTTTATCCATTAACAGTATAAACTTGTTATAAAAAAGACAGATTATAAATTAAAACTGAACAGGAAATATGAAAGCCATTTTTCTTTTTCAACTGAAACACACATGTACAGGTTACAAATCAGCCTGTATGTTAGTAAAAATTCAAAGTTTAAAATGTTTGCTTCTTTAAAAAGTTCTGATGACTACACAATTGCATTTGGCAGACCTGATGTCTTTTTAAACAGTTACTCACTATCTCACTGTATGCTGTGTATTTTCACACAACCATGCAATTCTGAAATGAGACAATCTTTTTAACAATGAGGCTCAGGAATTTTTTTCATTTCACACCATTTTGCACCAACATCCTAGGAACACTTATCACTGCATATCAATAAACTGTTGAATAAATATAAAAGAGTATAAGCAAATTATAAGCAAAAACCAGTTATTGCCAGGTACTTGTCTCTGTTGTGAAATATCTGTCATCATTTTCTGCTTGAATTCAGAAGCTATGCATGAGCACACTGACAAATCACTAAAACAAAATTGAAATATTATCCTCAAAAATCCTACCAAGTAATTCTGACATCATAAAAGCAAAAGCAGACAGTAGAAATATTTGTGTTCAGGTGATTTTGTACATGTATAAGAAGTACTGAAACACACCTTTATTTACAAGTGGAGTTAATGTAAAATATTTATCTTGCACACATGTAATGTATCAGCCAAATACAACAGGACAGTTAAACCACAGTAGCTGGCATTGAACAACTTCTATGTGTCTTAAGAAAGTTACTAAGCACAAAGTGTCATCCACTCAACTTTCTGAAGAGCAAGCCCTTGGCTGAAATGGAAAACAGTGACACCTACATAAATCTTACCTCTCCTACCTGCCCATCACCCTTGTTTTGGGATTCCCTCATTGCAAACCAATTCAGTTCTTGCAAACCTTGTTTCATGTAACAAAGTCTGTTCAACACATGTGACAATTTTAACATATCACTTGCACATTTAGTGACAGAATGTCATGGTCTTGGCAACCTAAGGAACTCCTGAAAGGCAGCATCCAACATGTCAACTAATTCACAACTGTGTTCTAAAATTCAAGCAAAGATGGCATCACAAAGCTTATGCTCCCACCGACTGAAGTTCACATTAGCTCAGTTCAGAATGAAAGCATTTTCTAATGATTTATAGAACCATACAAGTGCCATATTGAAAATCAAGCTCTTTTTCTGACTTATTGTCAATAATAAAAAGTCTGTTGACCGAAGTCCCCAGACAGGTCTAAGGACTAGTTTGGTTATGTAAGTGATTAGCCAAGGTTAAAATAATTGGGCACTGGAATTATGATCCAGGACAATGTCTGTCCTTTCCTTGTTACTGGAATTGTTGAACAGAGGACAGTAAAGAAAAACTTGCATCTACCTCTGCTTTCGCTGGGGGCAAGAATAATGTCACAAGCAGTTTTGTAAAGCTCTATCCACATTAGGATCACTGCTTCCATAAAATTTGTCCACAAAACTGCCTCTACTGTTCAAACAAGACACCGCTAGCTTGCATCTGAACATAGTGTCTCAGCTGAACTTTAAACACTACAGCTATTAAAAAAAAAAAAACACCACCACTTTCCACATGTCCAAGACATCTGAAATGCCATTTTTGTAATTTCCTTTTAGACAGAGTACATAATGCAAGCTGCAAAAACAAGTGCCTTGTTACACGCTTCAGCGATACACCCTCCATGTCTCTGCAAACTAGTTCAACAAGTAACCTAGATTTTCAAATTCCTTAAAGGTATCTGCATGCCCCTGTGACTCATGCATAGATAAATTGCTGAGGAACTCTGTGGGAACCCATCCCATGGTCCTGCACGGTTGGTTTTTAACACTGCCTTGTTTATTTGTGATATTTTAGTATCATTTTTATCCCACAGAGTGAACACTATGCTGTACCAATCAGTAAGCATGCTTTGCTGCTTTGCTTACTGAGCATTTCTAAGGTTTGTGTTGCAAAACACAAACAAAATTTGTGATCACAATTCATGACACAGCCAAAAATTGCAATTTTAGAAGACTTAAAATAAATGTGTTTGGGATTTTTTTTAAGTTTGGGATAGTCACAACTTTGAATGAATTAATCACATCCAACCCAAAACCTAAGCAGCCTGGATAAAATGTTTTTAATCAGTCAACACATCACTGATATTTAGCGATGCTGTATTAATACCCTCACTTTTAGAGTCATGTGAGTAGCCATTTCCACCTCAGCTCCTTATGAACACATCCATGACTGCATCTTTGCTGTGCTCTCACCTCAAAATTCAGCTTTCCAAAGATTCATGGGTTAAGCAGTTGGGGTTTTTCCACCGTTTGCACTCTAAAGAAAAAGCACAACTGGGTGTAAAGAGAACAGGAAAAGTATTGTATTTACCAATATTTTGAAAATAACATAATATTTAAATCTACTCTGTACCTCATAAACCAGTAACAAATGCATACATCAGTCCTGCAGCTCTTTATCACATGTGCTCAACTGAGACTGATGCATTTCAGTTACTTTTCAATTGTAACTTTAACCCAGAACCCTTCTGTTGTTTAAGGATGAAGCCTTTTACTATTTTGAGATCAGGGACTGATTTGTGAACACATTTTAACAACTTGCAAGGCATTTCCATCTTGTGAGGGGAGTAGAAAGCTGTATAGTCCTATGACATTACTTCTATTTGAGTAACAAGAGGATGCCAAGGCCCCACTGCTGACAGGACAAATCTCGAGCAAGTTTGGGGCTAACTGCAGAATGGAGGCTCCCAAAGGCCAATGTCCAAGCCCAGGTGTGCACAGTCCAGCAGAGAGCTGGCTCACCACCAACCCTGATGTCACCAGCTTATGAATTATGCTTGAGAACTCCTCTTCTAAGGCATATTAATATGGAAAATTGTTTCTCATTGGCAAACAGATATACTAAGATCTCTTGCAGTAAGAAAATAATTACAGATATTCAATTGTTTTTAAATGCTTGCGTTTCCTTCTTTCACATACTGACAGACACCGGAATTATCTGTGGTTCACATCTCTAAAGTACCATGCCCGTTCTTCCTACCTCTTAACAGGGAAGACTAAGGCAGAGAAGCTAAAAAAATGTTCCGCCCGCAATTCTTCCCCACACCAGGAATGCACAGGGTAGAAAAGAAGAGCACAAGTAAAATTATATTCTTTATTCATTCCATTTTAGCTGTGAATGTTCCTATTATACAAATACAGTATAAATTCCAAAATCACAATATATTACAAAATAAAAAAGTACAAACTGCATTACTTAATAAATATATCTAACAAGTTTAATCAGAAAGTAGAAGAGACAGAATCCAGGTTGGAGACATTTAAATGTTTGACCCAGCAAACCATACAAACCTCAATTTAAGTATCTTTTTCTTTTAAACCATAATGCAGAATACCATTCCTGACTTCTTGATTAGAAAATAAAGTCACGTGAATAAAATGTTGTGATCAGATAATGACTTGTTGGTGAAACACCAGTGCCAAAAAAGAAGCAGGGCTTATACGAAAGACACCATAACCCCAGAAACAAGAACACAAACACCGAGGTGCAGCCAAGGCAATTACTGCCAAAGCAGGAGACTATTATCTAGTCACAACATTCTATTGCAAGTTAATGTTCTGTTATTATAGATAAATAATATAAATGGAGCGGAGAGTGAGCCAACCAGGCAACAAGAGGCCAGTTTACTCAAAACAGTAATTAAAAACAGAAGAGTCAATTGCTCCCTGCTCTGTTCACGTGTAGCTGCATTCCAACTGGCTCAAAGGACCTGTTCTGTGCTCCAGGCAGAGAAAGCAACTGTACCTAAAAGCAGTCTGTTCTCACTTTGCCACACTTTTACAAAAGCCATTATTTTAATTTTGCAAGAAAATACCCACAATATTTTCATCAACTAGGGGGGTCAGTTTGACATCAACTTCATTTGGTAAAAATATAAGGTTTATGGGTAAAAAACACAGCAAAAAATAGCTGTTACATCATAAGCCTTATTTACAAAAACTGTTTACAAACGTTTTTGGCTGTACAGCTGAAAGCCAGATACTAATGTAAGATGTAGAAGATGGAGGTAACAGTTTAAAAATAGTGTGCAAAAAATACATTCTTATAGAAAATAGACAGTGAGGAGGGGAGACACAAACATACACAGAGAAATCTGCTTGCAAAGAACCCGAGGCTAAGTTTTTACAACAGAATATTACAACTACGTCTGTATTTATCCCCCGCAACCTACAGTCTTTCTCCGTCTGGGGTGCTGCTGCTTCATTAAGGATTAAGGCATCACCATCACAGCCAGCACACCTCTCTGTCAGTCCCTGCAGCAAAGCTCCCGGCCCGGGCGGTCTCATGAGCAGGCGTTCTGCTCTATGTACATCTTGGACAAGGACACCGCCATGGACTTGGCCAGCTCCTCATCCCGCCTGCGCTGTACCTGAGTCTGTCTGCACCACGCCTCGTACTCCGGGTTGGGGCACACGCGGTCCAGCACAGCATCGTAGTGCCCATTGCTAAGCCAGCTCAGCCAGATACTGGGCCGTGTCGGGTCCTCGGGCCCCAGGTAGTGAACCATGGTGGAAACGGTGGGGCTCTCGGGCCGGCCGCCCGTGGTGAGGTGGATGTTCACGTTCAGCATCTGCCCCATGGCCAGCAGCTCCGGGTAGCCGGCCCAGGCCCCGTCCTGGGCGGCGGCGATGAGGAACTCTCCCACGTCGCCCTCGATGATGGGGTTGAAGTGGTCCAGGTGGTCGGCGATGTAGTGCACGGTCTGCTCGCGGAGCTCGCCGTGCAGCCGCTGGTCCCCGTACACCGCCTTGCAGACGGCGCGGTACAGGCAGTTCCCGTCGGGGATGATGTGGAAGCGGAACCGGCCCTTCTGCCGCAGGTACTTGTCCTGCTTCTCCACCTCGGCCAGGTACAGCGCCAGCTTCTCGCTGCGCTCCGCTCTGCCGCCGGACCCCCGCCGGACGTCGGGCCCCGCCGCCTCCTCCTCCTCGCCGTGCGCGGGGCCGCCGGGCTGCGCGGGGCCCCCGCTCCGCTCTGCGGGGCCGCAGCCGGGGACCAGCCCGGGCTGGGCTCCGGCGGCCGCCGCCTGCAGCGCCTGGCAGTGCTCGCTGAGCCGCAGGCTGCGGTTGCTGGGCTCCTCGGCGACGGCCTCGCCGTCGCCCCCGGCCTGCCGCACGCTCTCCAGGATGCCCTCCAGCCAGGCGCGGCTGCGCGGCGAGCCCGGCACCAGCTCTCCGGCGGCATCGGCGCGCTGCACGATGCGGATGGGCACGATGCGCTCCAGCGGCCGCCGGCGGCTGACGGTGACCTGCGCGCAGGAGCTGAACTGCGGGCCGCCCGCCGGCCGCCCGGCCGGGCCCGCCGCGGGGCCGCTCGGCATCACCTCCAGGCAGGACGAGAAGGCGGGCATGGCGGCGGCGCTGCTGCTGCCCCCCGCGGGAACGAAGCTGTCCTTGCCGGAGCTCTCACCGGCCGCGTTCGGGCCCGCGGCGTCGGCGGCGCTCGGTGCCTCCGCGGCGGAGGGTCCCGGCGACAAGGAGACCTTGAAGACGGCGGCGGAGCTCGGCGAGGCCGCGGCGGCTGCTGCGGTGGCGGCCGCCGGGTAGTGGGTGATCACGGAGCTGTAGAGCTGCATCCTCGGCTCCCCGCGGGCGGCGCTTTATAGGCGGCGCCGCCGTCGGAGCTGGGGCGGGGAGCGGCAGCGGGGGCCGCGCTGGGGCTGCCGAGGAGGATGAACCGCCTGGGTAAAAATAAACAAGGGCATCACCGCCCGCCCCGCCCCGGCCGGGCCCCGCGGCCGCAGCAATTCCGACTGCGCCACCGGCACGGCCCCCCCGCGGGCTCCGGCCCTTCTGGAAGCTGCGGGAGCGCGGGAGGGGGGCGGGGCTGCCCGGGACGTCAGCGAGCGCCGCCCCTGCCCCGGCCTGCGTGTGCTCGGTGTCACGGTCCCTAAGCTGCGGCTCGGGCGCGGATAGTATTCTTCATATCCACTCGGGTTTGGACAGCCCGGGCGTAAACTGCTGTTTGTCCACCTGCAGCCCCGCTCTGGGAAATGCAGTACATGCATTATATCACACACGCAGGTGTGAGATATAAACCAGCACTAATTAACAGGAGACACACGGGTGAAATAAGGGTCTCATCAAGATCATTCATAATTGGTTTACTAATGCCGGTAGCACTTTAAAATTAAGCCATGTCTTCTAGCCTTAGCTGCGGTGTAAATCAAGTCAAAAAACCTTTGTCCAGGGACAATGATGAGATCTGTACACTCTCCATTTGGATTGTGTTCTGTCAGGCACACTGACCAAGAAACACCAGTCTGTACTATGATCAAATGCTAACTCAGACAGTCATTGCTAACAAAAGAGGGGGAAATGTATTGACATACAGAAGTTCAGAGTGATACTTAAAAACAGTTCTGGACTCTATCCCACAGCCTCAAGTATCTTCAGGAAAGTTGTAGTAGTCCAAGCAGATTGTAGAACTCTAAAAACAAACAAACAAACAAACAAACAAACAAACAGAAAACCCTTTATTTGAATATTCTGAAAAGTTTCTTTTCCTCATTCCATTTACATTATTTAAAAAGAGTAAGAGGATCAGTTACAATATACTGCAATGTCCAAAATAATTTTCTTTGGAGTCTTGGTTGTATTTTGTATCAATGTTTAGGGATACACTTCCTATCTTCAGTCTCTGCAGTTAATTCCAGGGCTACCAGTAACACAATATGGAATTTCATTCTCTTTACATGGAAAACATATTATGACTATCTCAGCTAAATTGCATGTTGGAGAAAAATGCTCCAACACTTCATACAAAATAAAGTGGATATTTACAGGAAAAGTTTTCACATATATCTTTTTTATTCTAGATAAAACACAGCAGTTTATTGCATGCAATATTGGGAACCTTTTAATGAAAATTTACAGACTAAATACATATCCAAAAATTTTGCCTTCAAAGCTGAAATGTAAGAAGTATATCAGATATGAATCAAAGTCCCAATGTCCTCAATTACCTGACAGAGCCAGCCAAAAATTTGATATCTTTAGAACAAATGGTGATGGGCCTTATCCAGGAGCATTTCTGGCAGCCTGTTAGAGTGGGATAAGATATTACAACTGCTCTGAAATTACAGAGTGACTCTTGTATTTCAGAATGTTCAGAACTTTGTTTTAAATATAGTTTGTGAGCCTAGTCAGTAAGTCTTTATTTCTGGACTAATCATTACTTAGAGAGGAATATATATTGACCAAATAGAAGTAAATTGAAATCTTTCCTCCTTGAAATGGAGGCTTGGAGCAAAGGAAAGATTCCCATCTTGTTTTATTTCTTAGTTAAAACTTGACAATGTCTATTTCCAAGTTAACATGTATATGTTTATATATATACTGATAGGAGAAGTCATGTAGAACTACTTCCAAGTGGGTTTAAAATATGCCACTTGTTCTTCATTGTGTGTTTTGTGTTTTATAAAGATGTATAATGTATATTCCTTAATGCTCATCACTTAATGCTTTTGCTACTTTTGTTTTGTTTTGTTTTTTCCCGAAAAGCTATCTGTAGTTCAGTTTAGTGAATGTTCTGTCTGCTAGTAAATGTCAGAGCTGAGTACAGGATGGTAGTTTAAAATCTTCAATGTCTGGTAACAGAGAGAGGGGAGGGACAGGCAGCTCTTTCTCTTAGAGAACAGTAAATGGATGCAGCAGAATAAGAGCACTTCTGACAGGAGCAAGTGCTGCATTTTGAAGGCTCAGTACTGCAAATTTCTTTCTTCTAGGATATTATAGAAACTCCTGCTAATGACTGTTCTGCCTCTCCAAAACCATAGGTTATTTGGAACAATGGTACATTAATGGATGGGCAGCTGTTTAATTCTGATTGTTGGTTACAATGAGGTATGACTTGAAGTTTGTGATGCTTCATTTGAGGAGAGAAACTGATTTTTGTATGCCCATATTACCCTTGTACTAGTATTCTGATGCTCTAATGTAACATATTCTGGATTGTTTATCTGAACAGAAATCCAAGGAATATCCTGAAAAACATGCTAAATATGCCAGCAGGTTTTTATAATGGTAGCAGATAGATTATTCTATTTTTCACTTTTTGCTTATAAGCAGATATAATGTCTTTCCTAAATGTTCAGTTAAAATGCACATAATAAGCTCACTAATAACATTAAAATACAAAAAAGATCTGTTGCTAGGTAACTGAGAGACAAAACAAACATTGTAACCACTGTCTTGATGTTAATAGTATACTACTTTTGATATCTTTATTATGTCCTGTGTGAAGTAAATGGAAAGAGGAGCTCACCTTGGTGTGTTTTACCTGTGTTGTTATTAAGTACTGACAATGTAATGCAACCAACATTTTTCCTAACTGAGCAGCCAGAGTTAGTCACACGTACTCGGCCTGAGGGGAATCCAGTCTCTCTGGATGACCAATGACAAAAATCCCATTGAGCCTCTGCCACACGAGCATCTCATGGTTAGCCTTCAGCTCTCAAACTAGGAGTTACCAGGAATCAGCCCTTCCTAAAGGTCATTTTCTTAGCTATCTGACAGGTTTTAACAATAACATCCTAAACCATGGTCTACACCAGGGAGTAATCATAGAATGGCCTGGATTGGAAGGAATCTCAAAAATAATCTAGCTCCTGGTCACCTTCTGCTAGACCAGGTTGTTCAAAACTCCATCCAACCTGGCCTTGAACACTTCCATGGAGGGACATCCACCACCACCAGGTGCAGCATCTGGAATGATCAAGTGCTATGAGTACAATTCTGGTGAAATAGAAATTTCAAAGAAATATTTGAATGCCTTTAATGCAAAAAGCCAGGGGCACATGGTTCTGCTGCCTTTAGTGCCTTTTACTACCAGAATATTGGTCTTTAAAATTTCTTTCAGCTACATATAGAACTGCTGTTAGTTCCAAGGAAAAACTAGATTTTGCTTTATTATGGCCCAGCTAAAACACAACCCATGTATCAATTACTTTGAGAATACTCCTGCATTTCCAGCTTCTGTCCACTTTTGCCTACAGGTCATGGCCTCACAAGCACTAGGTTTGGAAAGTGAGAAGAGCACACGATGGGTATGCCCTTCACTGTTTTCCACAGAGTAATATTCCTGAGCTTCTGATTCACTCATTACAGGGTAATGTCCAGTCCTTTGCTCTTACAGAATAGATCTCAAAATGAGCTCTGCAGTAATGAAGCACAAACATCTCCCATGGTTAAAGTTTCTCTTGACATTACTGTTATCACTGGTTACCCTGCACATTCCAGGCATACTTTAGATTGTTTAGAAGGCAAACCACAATCACAAAAACAGCTGTGGAACAACAGTGGTATTCACTGACGTAAAATGAAATGCATGAGAGTAGAACTAATTTTAACTTCAACATGTAGTAGATACATGATTGACATAGGAGAAACAAATTAATTACATCACCAGGAACATTTGCTAGTGAAGAAAGAAGGAGAAGTTGGATAAAATGATGTCGTGAATTACATTGAATAAGCATTTCCATTGCTTCTTTTTTGGTTTTTTTTTTGTTTGTGCTGACATAGCAGCCCTTCAGATAAAGATATTTCTGAGTATTTAATAAATTAATAACTTTTTGTATGTAACTGGAAGATTAAATGTTGAACTTATACTAGTAATCTGAAGTGGTATACCAAGGAAAAAATTTGTAAATTATTAGAAAATAGAAAAATATATAAAGAAACTTCCAGTACAGGGAAGAAATGCATATACATTTCAACTAGAAGGAACAAACTGACAAAATATCAATTTCATCCTCTGTTGCCTGAAGATTATCATATATATCATAATTTCTTTCATAAAATTACCAGTTACAGATAAATTATTTGGGGTGTGGCCAGTGACTCTATAAAGCTGTCACAAGGCAACAGAACTGCCAAAAGAACCAATTCTGCCCTTTGCTGTTCCCAGTGTCTTTTTTTTACTCCTGATACCACCTGCTTTGTGATGGCCTAAGTGTAGTATTAACTTAAGTACCTAGTGTATTTCACCCTAAATGCCAACAAAAAAAGGAGGAAAACTGCATCCACACTTCTACTGAGGTGTGAAAACGTTGCATAAAACAAGGGCTATGTCTCAGACAGCTTTGCCTCACAATTTGTTGTTCAGCTTCTGCATATATTAAAATTTTATTCACGGTATGGGTGCACCAGGCATTAGAGATGCAACCAGTGCTATGACATCATGTGGCAAGAGTTTGTGGAAAAAGGCCTGTTGGTGATAAATATAGACATTTGCTCATGTCTCAAGGGCTCAGTTGGTATCCCAGTTGATAAGTGAGTCTCTAAATGTGAGTGATGACGCAGATCAAGCCTCACATTTCTGCTCAGAAGTGTAGATGGCAGTTGCAGTGATCATTGTGCACAGGGCCTTAAGATGATACCAGGAAAAAAAAAGGGGGGGTGGGAAACAACAATGCTGTTTCCTCTGGAAAAAAAAAAAATGTTAATAATGTGGTAATAATGTTACATAGACAAACTTGATAATGTGTATGATGTTTAGAAGGGAAATCTTCTCTATTTTTATAAACCTGTTGAGATATATAAGTGTTCACAATGTCTACTTTTTGTCAGTTACAGGAAATCAGTCACCTTCTCTCCCTTTCATGTTGGTTAATGGCAATTTGGGGTCAAGGAAAGTAGATACTTTGGCTAAGACTGAGAGCAGAACACAGTTCTGACAAGGACAAACTGTGAAGGAGGTAGGGGAAATGGGCAATACAGAAATACCAGAAGCAGGAAATCACCACTCACAATTACAGGAAATATTATTAATAGCTTAATCTTGATAAAAACTGGAAACATAAAATAACTGTGGTAGAAAAGAAGGTGCAATACTGCCTACTCTTGAAGTGAAAAAATGCTCCTGTGAGGTAGCAAGCAGCCAACACTACCATGTGTGGCCTCACTGTTTGGAAACAGACTGATTCCATGGGAAGTGTCATCCCCTCTATCCTCCACAACCTTGCAATGCACACCTTTCCCTGCCTTTCTGCCATCAATAAGTAGCAAAAGGAGGAATCATCATTTTGCAGCTAGAAGCGAGTGTCACAGAAAACATTCCATCATTCATGCTTTGAGAGTCACAGAATAGCAGGTAATTACATTTACCAGCTTTGTTGTTCCCCTGCCAAGTCCTTCCTGTGGGAAAGGGCTGTGGTTATATGCTACATAACCAGCTCAGCAACTCATGTCAAATCCCTGATGAAATGTAAGGAGAGAGCTTACCTCATCACAATTAAAAACCTGCTCTGTTTCCATTTATGCAGCACAGAGCTAACTGTTATGGCAAGGTTGGATCACAGCTATTTAACTCCACTGTCTCAACATGAAAAAATAACACAGGTAGAGCCATTAGAGAGGAGGGATGACATCAATTCATCCTGACTGATGTCCTAGTCTGCGTAAATAACCAAACCTTTCCTTAACATACTTCGCCATACCTAAGTGTACAATATGAAATCATTTTTTCTGATCTGAATTTTAAAAGTTCTAATATAACAAGAGACGATTTTTTAAAAGTATTTATAATAATGAGCCTGAATCTGAAATATTTTTCACTTGAAGAAATCAGGGACAGATACTCTCCAGTTCGTAGGTTTACACTGGTAACTCCAATCAGAATGGAATCTTTACTTAGCCTGAAATATAAATTAGTGTTCCTGAGGCTTCCAGTGAATATCCACAAAAATTTTAAAATAAGATTTTAGCAATTTAGGAGTGCCAGTATTTATTCTAGTGTAATGGAAGCATTAACATTGTTGCAAAGAAGCACTAGTTATTGAAGTGACATTATCCATACATGAAAATAAACCTTCTTCAAGTTATGATTTATAAGTTAGCACAATTTTATGAATATTAAGCATTAATCAATTAGTAATTCAGAGATAGAATCGCAAATACAGTCAGCTTACTAAATCAGACCTGGACATAGAGGGTTTTGTGCATGTCTATCTGAATTTGACATAAAGTCACTATAAGAAATTGAGTATATCTAATCTTGCAGTATCTAAATAAAGTTTCTGATACTGCATGGTATGAGTCATTACCAATCCAATTAAGACAGGGATTAAAACAAGAAACAAAAGATGATGATGGAGAGAGACAACTAAAAATGATTTAAAGAAACTGTTACATTGAAAGAAACTTGCTAGTGGAGTACTTCAAAGATCCATCTTGAGACTGACTTTAATATTTTCAGTAATTACACCAGCACTAGCTGTGCTACTGACTTAAAGACTGAGAGCTGAGCAGCATTTAAAGAAGATTTTTAAAATGTCATATGGGAAACATCTGAAGACTAGAGACAGAATTGCTTATGTGACTATCTGAAATTCAACAGTGCAAAATGAAAGGGTATCCACCTGGTGGCAGGTAAGTATTTCCATGATTAGCATAATCTCAGCTGTGGGAAACCAGCAGGACAGAAGACCCACAAACGCTATACCGAGGCAGAATCACTGTAGTTTCTGATGTGATGTAGCTTTCAAAAGGAAAAACAGGATCCTAGAACACAGCAAGTGAGTACATATACAAAATAAATATTTCTTTAAGAAAGGACTTGTGAAATTTTATCTGGAATACTGTACACATTTCTGTTCACTGTTGCTTTACAATGTTGACTGGAAGGAGAGCAAGGGGGAATTAGAATGATCAGGGCACTAGTGGCTGTCTAACAAGAGGAGACAACTGCTCTTGGCTTGCATTATCCCTAACAGGTTGCATTACCTAAGGTTGAGAAGGGACCCCTAAAAATACATCACAGATTAAATACTAGGGAGCAAGAAGAGCTCCCTTGCTTAAAGGTAATGTTGGCCAAAAAGAAATGGATACCAACTGGCAAGGGAGAAATTTAGTCCTGACTCACAGCCTTGGCTTTCAGATATGACATAACTGCAAATAGTTTTATGAAAGGATGCTGGTAACAAAATACTTGCAGCAGCATGGTGAAACCAGGGGTGGCCTATGAATGTGAGGACCATTCTAGTTTAATTATAACAGAGGACTATAGCTTGGTAAAGACTTTGATCTTAATGTGCAATCAAGTCTTATTCCACTTCTTCATTCTATTATGTCTGTTTCCTGGTTTGCTTTTTTTTTGCTGGGTTTTTTTTTGGTGCCACAGTGTTCCCTGCACAGAAAGCAGATCCCCCAGCCAGTGAAACAGTTCTGGCTGTTCTTCTGGAGAGATGGGACACAAACCAGAGGCAAGCAGGATCTCATTTTCAAAGATTACAACTAAAGTCACTTTGCACGGTTAAAAGCAGTATTTTGTAAGGCTATAAATATTATTCTTTTAGATTTGGCATCAGTACCATTCCAAATCCATTTTCAACAGCTTCTAACTGGGTTAAAATTATCATAAAATTCATTCCAGGGAATTTGGAGAATGAAGATTATAAACAAACAGCTTTTGATTATTATCTAAGAGAATCAATAGCTGTCCTTGCCCAGGCTAGAGAGCAAAGACGTTTCTAAATAAACAAGATTATTATGAGTGCAGTAGGTAATTAGGGTGTGCAGCATTGAGTTACTTAACATAAAAACATTACTTAGAATAGTTAGATCAACAGTAATCAAAAACAAGAAAAGAACCAACAGTGTAAGTCAAAATATATCATAAACAAAGTGTTGAGTTTTTCTGTTCATAAATACATATGACTCTTCTTATCAGAACTTCTAATGGATAAAATTTGCTCCTTTCATATATATCAAAGCAATATATGGGATAAATAAATAACTTTGCCTAATCTGTCATCTGATTCCTATATGTCATAAAAACTTTGATGTAATCTTTGGCAGTTTTTTCCCAATACATTTGTGATCTGTTTCAAATGGCTAATTAGATTTTTTCCCAAAAATGCACTCTTCCCTATATTATTAGTGTTGAAATGTGACCTAAAAGTCACATTTACCTCAATGCACTCTTCTCTATATTATTAGTGCACTCTTCCCTATATTATTAGTGTTGAAATGTGACCTAAAAGTCATATTTCACCCAATGCACTCTTCTCTATATTATTAGTGCACTCTTCCCTATATTATTAGTGTTGAAATGTGACCTAAAAGACAGGCTTTACAAATGGTCTTTTGAAGCCAAGTAATAAATTCTGCCATTCACTCAATTACTTTATTTTTCTACCAAAGAAAACCTCTGAGAAGAATTACAAGTATCAATTTAAACCATTACTCAACATGTCTGATTTAATGATGCAATCTCCCTTTTATATTCAAGTAACATCTGTCAATGTACTCATGATTTATCTCTTGCACTATATGTAACTTCTTAAATTTCTCTTTTTTACTAGAACAGAGATCACTTGTTTATCCCTTTTTCAGCTTGAGCTAGAAGAGAAAAAAAATCTAACATTTAATTGTATGTTGGCAGTTTGTATCGCTTTCCATCTTCTCTACTTGAAATGAGATCATGCCCAGAGCTTGCAGAAAAGGTACAATTAGTTAAATTATTTTCACTATTGAAAAAAAAGGCACATTTTTTTCTAAAAGGCATATGATTCCCTGGCACTTCTGTGGACTCACAGAACTTAAAATGGTTTTTATTCATCTAATCATGGTGAGTTATGAGCCATAAAGATTATGTGTCACATTGAACTAGCAAAATTCAACTCCATTAGAAGAAATCATCGTGTTTAAAACACCTTACATTATCTATAAGTAATTATTTGCTTCTATATTTATAGAGTTGGGCTATGTTGATATTTGAAATTAAATATTTGACATCTCTCCAGGTGTAATCTGAGTTCAAAAAAGTTTAAGGAATTTTTAATGCAAATGCTAATAGCTATTGAGGTCAAAGAGCACTATAGATCAAAGTGTACTCAAACTCACATTAATACCTTTATCTTTTTTTCAGTTGTCCATACTTTCTGACTGACTTCTGTCAAGGGAGAGCTATGAGAAAATCATGCCTAGCTCTGGGCCGTCGTACTATTGTTTCCTAACTACACAAAAACTAGAATTTTGAAGTCTAGGTTTATTTATTGGAAAGAAAGAAAACTGGCCATTCATAATGGCTTATACTCTTGTTCGAACCACCCTCCTCCAGGCTGCAGCCATAACTGCCCAGACTTTTTTCTTCTTCTTCCTTTAGAGCCTAAGTCACTATTCTGTATTTTCCATATTTTCTTCTTATTCTTATGCAGCTTTAAAAATCCACCTAAACTTCATCCACCTCTCTGTGTCCCGGTCTGTAACCAGAGGTGAGATGTTCAGGACGGTCCGTGTGCAGTGGGAGTCATTGGTGCCCTGCTATGTGCAGCATTGTCTGAAACGTGTCAGCCTGTGGGGAAAATGCTTCCTGACCTCGGTTACCTGTGGGGAAAATGCTTCCTGACCTCGGTTACCTGTGGGGAAAATGCTTCCTGACCTCAGTTACCTGTGGGGAAAATGCTTCCTGGCCTCGGTTACCTGTGGGGAAAATGCTTCCTGACCTCGGTTACCTGTGGGGAAAATGCTTCCTGACCTCGGTTACCTGTGGGGAAAATGCTTCCTGACCTCAGTTACCTGTGGGGAAAATGCTTCCTGGCCTCGGTTACCTGTGGGGAAAATGCTTCCTGGCCTCGGTTACCTGTGGGGAAAATGCTTCCTGACCTCGGTTACCTGTGGGGAAAATGCTTCCTGACCTCAGTTACCTGTGGGGAAAATGCTTCCTGACCTCAGTTACCTGTGGGGAAAATGCTTCCTGACCTCGGTTACCTGTGGGGGAAATGCTTCCTGGCCTCAGTTACCTGTGGGGAAAATGTTTACTGACCTCGGTTACCTGTGGGGAAAATGCTTCCTGACCTCGGTTACCTGTGGGGAAAATGCTTCCTGACCTCGGTTACCTGTGGGGAAAATGTCTCCTGACCTCAGTTACCTGTGGGGGAAATGTTTCCTGACCTGAGCGCGTGAACTTTCATCAGACGCTCTCCCGTGAGGATCTAACCACTGATATTTACAACTTAACAGCACTTTTACCTTAAATAGGAGGTGTCCAGTTGGACAGATGCTCCAACAGCGTGTAGGCTGGCTTAAGAGGGGGAAGAGGCTACGGAACGAGATTAATACGTATCAAATGAGAAGAACATATACAAGGGAGTGAGGGTATTTGCGGAGCAACAGGTGCCGGGTAGCAAGCAGGAGAAGCGCGTTCTGCCTCTCGGGAGACGGGACCCGTTTTCTCCGCTCGGGGACGCTTTGCGGGCTGCACCGGCCCGGGCGGGCTCCACCCGCGGCCGCCCAGGGCAGCCGGGCCCCGGCGCAGCGCGGAGGCTGCGGGCCGGGCCCGGCGGGCGGCCCCGGGAAGCAGCGGGGCCGGGCCCGAGCCCAGCGCCCGGCGCCGCCCGCAGCGGGCCCGCGTCACTTCCTGGCTGGGCCGTGAGGGCTCGGCCGCGCTGCGGGGCCGTCCCGCCGGCATCTACAGCTGCGGGGCCGGGGCGGCTGCCGGGCCCTCTCCCGTGACACCGCTGACCCCGGTGACGGGACCCGGCCTTCTTTTCCTGGCTCTGGTCACAGCCTTCACACAGGCATCCACCTGCTCCGGCGGGGGCTCCTCCACGGGCTGCTGGGGAATCTCTGCATCACTGTCTGCTCCACAGGCTGCAGGGGAATCTCTGCATCCCTGTCTGCTCCACAGGCTGCAGGGGAATCTCTGCATCCCTGTCTGCTCCACAGGCTGCAGGGGAATCTCTGCATCCCTGTCTGCTCCACAGGCTGCAGGGGAATCTCTGCATCCCTGTCTGC
Organism: Fringilla coelebs; assembly: GCF_963513975.1. Lineage (NCBI taxonomy): Eukaryota > Metazoa > Chordata > Aves > Passeriformes > Fringillidae > Fringilla > Fringilla coelebs. The sequence continues at coordinate 135,436,192 of NC_140028.1, read as the reverse complement.
TCCACAGGCTTCAGGGGAATCTCTGCATCCCTGTCTGCTCCACAGGCTGCAGGGGAATCTCTGCATCCCTGTCTGCTCCACAGGCTGCAGGGGAATCTCTGCGTCCCTGTGTGCCTCCACAGGCTGCAGGGGAATCTCTGCATCCCTGTGTGCCTCCACGGGCTGCAGGGGAATCTCTGCATCCCTGTGTGCCTCCACGGGCTGCAGGGGAATCTCTGCATCCCTGTGTGCCTCCACAGGCTGCAGGGGAATCTCTGCATCCGTCTGCTCCACAGGCTGCAGGGGAATCTCCACTCAGGCTGGAGCGCCTCATCTCCCTCTGTCTTCACTGCCCTTGGTGTCTGCAGAGATGTTGCTTTCACATATTCTCACTCTTCTTTGAGCACAATCACATTTTTTCCTCTTTCTCTTACCAGGTAAGAGAGGTGCTGCCACCATTTCTGATGGGCTCAGCCCTGGCCAGTGTTGGGTATGTCCTGAAGCCAGCTGGAATTGGCTCCGTGGGACATGGAGGAAGCCTCTGGCAATTTCCCACAGCAGCCCCTTTGAGCCCCCCACTACCAAAGTCTGGCCATGCAAACCCAATACCTCCATCTATCCTAGAAAAGTAATTCAAATTGAAGTTATAATGCAGAAATACAGGCACTGCCACTGAATTTCCATTACTAACAGAAGATCGATTAATAATGCAATTACTCTAGTATTGCAAGTGTTTTTTAAAAATCTTTTAGTTTTGTCTCCCTTGCATTTCAGGTGACTTTAAAATGGGATATTAGAGCACTGATCATGCTACATAAAAAGTTATCAAAGAAATACCAGAATAAAGGAGCTACCTATTGCTATGCAAACTTTAGTCAACATAAATTAGGAAAGTATCATAACAGAGTTTTTCTTATGCTGTGAAAAATACCTCTGTCACTGTCACCTCTGTACTGTGTAACCCTTAAGGAATCTGTTTTGGCTTTTCTTCTGTTTTTATAAACCTATTTCAGCTAAATTATATAGATTCGTGTTTTCAAAATAGATTGATATGTAAGTATTAATACCTTAATTAGAGACTGGTCTACTTGGCTATCTCAGTCAGAGCAAACTACAGAGGATTTAACAAGACTCTAGGTACAAAAAAGATAAGTAAAAAATCTGAAAGTTTGGAGCAGGGGCTAAAAGCATGGAAATAAACACAGGCCTGTCAGTTCTATTGACGCCCATTGTGAGCTACAAGTTTGACTTAGCTGACCTCAAACATCTAAGGAGAATAAATGAAATAGTGCAGTGCTTTGGCAAATCACATACAAAAGCAAATTGGAAAGAAGATCCCAATAATACAATCTGCCCTTGCCTTGTGCATTTATGTGTATTGTAAGCGGTGTGTCTGAAATGTAAAGCTTAGACTTGGGAGAAGAGGGTGCAGTCCTAAAGGAGGCACAGTGCAGTCTGCTCAACCGAAGTGCCTTAGGAATTTGTGCGGGAAGACGGTGCCTCTAGAGACCTGCAGAGGGAGATGTGTGCCTCCAAAACGAGGGGTTTCTAGCTGTCTGTGTAAGAATTTTCATAAGAAGTAGTCCAGGGTTATAAAATAATTATGCACACAAAATTCCTAGAAAGAATAAGCTTTTGGTTTTAGTTCTCAGTGGTATACAGAGATACAAACTAAAATTAAATGCTTATTTTTAGAAGCAGTATCTCATTCTATCTCTAATCCCTGAAAGACTCCAGTGTATTTTGCTCATCTGAGCCAGGGGCAAGCAGAATGTATTTCCTTTAACCCTTCACCTGTTCTTTGCTAAAATGCTCAATGCTAAAATTTCAATTCTTTTCATCAAGAAACACTTTCCAGGGTGTTGAATTAGGATTTTTAAACAAGCTTTGGCCACTTACTGAGCTTACATTTTGATATCTGTATTAATACATATGTGTGGGTCTCATTTGCAGATTCTGACTAGTTACCATCTGGCAGATACTTGAATGTTCCTAAGTTAGTTATTTTTTGAAGAAGCTGAATATTCTTCCTGCATAAATACTCTCTGCCTGTCAAACAGTGAGTCCAAGTATCTTCTAAATATGCAGTACTGAAGGTTTGGAGGGGGAGTCTTTAGTTTAACAGAGAACACTTTGTACACCAGTATATATTTGTGTTTGTATTTATATTGAGGGTCAGGTCTCATGCTTTTCTTGCATGAGACTAAAGAGATATGTGTTGAATTTTGTGTATTCAGATCTTCCATTTCATGAGTTACAGTTTTCTTAATGTTAGTGTTAGTTTCAATTTTTGTCATCCCCCAGAGCGATGCAATGGAGCAATGCTTACAGCAAGCATTAAAAAGATGTCATTGATACAACTGACATGGCAATATATGTTAATTTGGGCTCATTTTTATAATTTAGTCTGCAAAAGCAAATTACAGTTTTCTCCATGTCATTACTTTTCAATTTTTATCAAGCAACTTTATAGTGCAATATTTCTTATTTTCTTTACAGAAGGCTCCCTGATACTTAACAGTCAAATTTTTTGTTTTGGGTTGAGAATCAGCTCACAGATGAAGAAACATACATTTCTCATGGGAGGATCTTCCCAACAATCAGTACAGATCTGTCTTCTCTTCAGTGGAGGTGTCTAAAGATACTCGAGCTGGGCCCTGCCTCTGGTTGCAGAAGGGGACAGGTTTACTTCATCCCCGTGTGAGATGTGTTTCATACCTCACCTCTGACACTAAACTGTGTGTTCATGAGCAACTGAGTCAAGTTTCATTTGCCTTATTGCCTGTCGCAGAAACTTACTCTCCAAGTTCTTAGGCAGAACTTAAATTTAGGTATTTTCCTGTGCAGATGACATTCCTGCTGGCAGCCTGAGATGTCCAAAGCATGGATGTGAAGCTGTGAGCTCTGACGGGTGTAGAGACGCTGCCCAAGTGAACAGTAGGGCATAGAAATGTTTAGGTGATTAAATCTAGTCACAGGCGTATTGAACAGAGTAATGGAATAGCCATACTTTTATTTTGACCAGCTTGCTTTCTATATAAAAATACAAAATTCTAAGATTTTGATTTTTAGCTCATTTGCTCCCTCTAGCCAGATTTGTTCATCTGCAAAAGCATCAGTCAAGCACAATGTGAAGAAAATTTTGAAGAGCAGGCTGCAAACATTTGTAAATACATAAATGACCCACTGACAGGCATTGACTTTTTACATAAATGGGTAAAGAAAAAATTCTTTTTCATTTACATGTTGATCTTCACTAGATACCAGGTTTCATTCATATATCCTTTTTGTGCAGATTAAAACAATATTCACTTAACAAGAACTAATCCATGGAAGTACTAGAAATAAGGAAGTAAAGAAGAGTACTAATATAGATTCAAAATTTACTGTATAAGGTGTCTTTTGCAAATCTGCAATTGAACAGAACATGAATTACAATGTGCTCAGCATCTAGAAAAATATTCTTAAATTGTCTTGTGATGTTCCTGGTAAAATTCTTTATAACAATATTTTAATAGGCAACAAAAGTAGCACACTCCCTATGTATATCATTTATTTACAGTTCTTTTCCCACTTATTTATTTGATAAAATACAGTCAGTTAGTGTTGGGCAGCCAATCACAGCCCATGACAGCATTAACACTCCTTGGCAATCGTGTTGCAATCAATGAGCCCTCACTGCAGTAGAGAAATATGCATAAATCCTCAGATTCAAGTTTCTTATTTGAACATTAATGAAAAACGTTTTAATAATGCAGAAAAAATACAGAAAAGGAATGTGAGCTTATTATTTAAGTAGAAGAGCTTGGATTTCATTTTCTTAAACAAAAAAGAAGAAAAAAATAAAAGTAGTTTGGTTTGATTTTGTAATTGTTCCTGTTCTTCTACTGTACATCAAAATTATCAGTAATGTATTACAAATTGAATTACAGAATGAGGTCAAAGCAACAGCATCAGCTATGGTGTACACTGGCTGTTCTCAGGGCCAACTTTGAGGGAGGTTTTCATCATGAGTGTGATAGTAGACTGCTGGTCTGAGTATTAATGTGTCATGAACTGGTTACAGAGTATAGCTTTGCAGTTCAAAACCTGGAGAAGGCATTTGAAGAAGGCATTTTTTATGAGGACTAAGCATTTAAACTATATTTAATAGAAATAGATGAACACACAAAGTAGGGGGTTTTTTTACAAATATTGTTTTTTCTTAGGCAGTTTAGCATTCTTGAATATAGTTTTAGGTAAGTAACATCTTAATTAATACAACATGAACAAGGTATGTTAGTAGATACCAATGGAAGAATGCAAAAAAGTGCAGTTTTCAATTTCTTGACTCTTGAAGATTAACCACAAAATACTCGAGCAGTGTAGGATTAGACCCAAACACACAGTCAGTGCCACTTTTCCATGTTACTCAGGATAGGCAAATCATGAAGGGATGGGCATAGTTTAATTCCCAGCAAACTAAGGGAACATGCTTCATTGTCAGTCTGTGGTAGGGTCTGTTAAGAGGTAGAAACAGTAATCACATAAAATGGAGACTGGTTCAATTTGAAAAAAATAAATGTTTTGATGAGTTTGGTAGTTGAGCTCTTAGGCTGCCGAGCAGGGACTCGTGGCCAGTCGTAGGCACTCCAGGTGGCTTCCTGGTGCCCTCTAGGGCCTGTGCCACAAACCTTCATGGTAACTAATTTCAGCATATAACTGGAACAGCAAAAAGAATCCACAGTAGGAAGGATGGAATCTAAATTTCATCTTCCTTCCCCTACAGGCAAACAGAGTACACATGGTTGTACTTCTTGACAAAACAAAGCCAGTATTTTAAAAAAAGGATTATTAAGTTACTTCACTTATGTGGGTAGTTGGGAAAGGTGGTGGGTAAAGTATTTAGCAAAATTATCCTCCTGTTTATACATGGCACAGTCAAGTGGAGATATATAGCAGGAAGTGTGTCCAGTATATTAACAGCATCTCTTGTGTAATACAGTATATAAAAAAAAATGTAGAGAATCCTGGAAGGAGAAAAGAATCTGTTCTTACAGCATGAATGATCTCCTAGACATGTGCAGGGACAGGAGAACAGGTGCACTTCTGAATGGGTTTAAACCAGCATTAATCATGTGGATGTTTCACAGAATAGGATAGAGAAATGTGAAGCAAAGGAGAAAAGTTCACAGAAAAGATACGAGGAGCTGTGAGGCTGAGGAATTTTAAAAAGATGTGAGAGGAAATCAGAATGCAGAAAGCACTGACCAAGTGACAGAAGGTGATCTGCAGTTCAAGAATGTTGCATAGCTTAAAGTAAGTGATTAGAAAGCAATATCAAGGGTTTAGCTTTTTAGAAGGAAATGGAATATTGTATCAAGAAAGAAACTGCAAGTTTTTTTAAAACTTCACAAAGAGTAAAGATGTTAATTTTTTACTTTTGTTCTTCGTTCCTGGATAATGGTCTGGTGTAGCACCATTAGTTGAAGAAAGAAATTCTGCTCCAAAACCAAGTAGGGGATTTTTATGAGTGTTAAGGAATCTTCTTGCAATTGCTTCAAATGTTTTAGGCAGAGATAGTTTAAAAGACTATACTGTTTGAGGGATAGTCTATGTTCCCTTTTATGATCAGGTAGTGAAACACTGCTTCTGGGAATTCTAAAATAAATATTTTATTTTTTCATTCACAATTGGGTTGTTAATCATTTAAATCAGCATTTCAAATGTATAGTGAAGGTATAACTTCATTTGAAATATAAAAATGTAATACGAAATCCCTCATTGGAGTTTTCTTAACACCTGCAGTAGAAGTTTGTGGAGTACAACAGGTACTTGGGTACAACCAATAATAGTTATGAGAAGCTGTTTTCAATTATTAATCTTTTTCCCCATGCAAATGCAGACATAAATAGCTAGTTATAGTGGCAAAGAGCTCTCCTGCTTGTTCAGTCTCTAGTCTTCAAATAGGAGACATGATTCAGTCTCATTTGCCCATACATCTGCTTTGTATCCCTTCTGCAACATAAACATGTCCTTCTACCCAAATTGACTGTACCTGTCTGGAGTTCACTGAAATGTGACAAATCTGGAACACTTTTTCAAAACTTCACATATGCTTTAGGCTGATAAAAGCAGTCTCAGGCTCTAAAGAGTTTCCAGAGTGCCAGCTAAGCCTGGCACTCTATTGCTTTTTCATTCCTGCTCTCTATGTATCATTGAGATGTGTAGTACTACTGAGATCTAAAAATGCTATCTAACTGTGCTGGCAGCCACCTAAGGTAGTGGGTATGTGAAATTCTAGAATACAAAATCATCTCCTCACTATCTTTTAAAAGTTCTGAGTTGGTGGGAGTACTTTTAGAACACCCAGCTGGATCAGAAAGCCTGTAGAGACGTTTGTAACATCACTGGAATTCAGATGTTAAACCTTTCATCCTGTTAGGGTTCAAAGTAGTTTGGCAGCAATACTTAAACTGCCTCGCAGCTTTTAGCAGTACAAGGTCAGTTAGTTGTAGATTTTAGTGCTGTAATGCTGAATTATTTAGTGGATCATCAGGGATTTTGATACAGTTTTTGGTCTCAGCCTCTTACCCAAGGGCACTTGTATTACCACTTCATGCCTGTGCACCCACTGTAAAGACACAGGCTGGGGGCATTGCCCACCTCTCTAGGAAACCTCTTAAAGCTTGTGGCCACACTCTCGCTAAAGAAATGCTTCCTAATGCCCAGTCTAAACCTCCCTGGCACAACCTTGAGCCATCCCCACATGTCCCATCCCTGGACACCAGGGAGAAAAGATCAGGACCTGCCTCCCCACTTTCCCTCCTTGGGAAGCTCTAGAGAGCAATGGGGTCCCCCCTCATACTCCTCCCAACTAGACGAGCCCAAAGTCTTCACTGCTCCTACAGGACATTCCTCCCAGCCCTTTCACCAGCTTTTTTGCCCTCCTCTGGACATGTTCAAGGACCTTCACATCCTTCTGAAATTGTGGGGCTCAGAAATGCACACAAGTTTCAAGGGGAGGCCAAGGTTAATGAGAAGCTAGTAAGTTATGCCATAAAAACATGAATGCATTTGGGTACACAAGTGGGTTTTGGTGCACATCCATGCAATATTTCCAAAGCTTGATATATATTGGTGAGAAAAACTGACCAACAGGTAAAATCTGAAAGCAATAATATGAACAAAAAAGCTGAAATTTCTAAGAAAATAAGTGTTATGTGGCTAGAAAGGCCACTTAACTAAAGATGAGACAGCTATTGCTAAAGACCTGTCCATAAATTGACAATGTATCAGTGAAAGAGCTATAAATGGCACCATTAAGGACAAAATAACCAATTTATTGGAAGCAAGGGAAGTGAATGCTATTGTATGACTTTACTCTTAAGTAAAAATTGTAGAAACAATAATGAAAATCCTTGGCAGGAGCACAGCACAACTAGCTGGCCAGGAAGGAGATTGTCCTGCTCTATTCTGTGCTGGTGTGGCCTCACCTCCTGTGTGCAGTTTTGGGTGTCACAATATAAGAAAGACATTAAGCTGTGGGAGAGTGCCCAAAGGAGGGCTATGAGAATGGTGCAGGGACTGGAGGGGAGCCCTGTGAGGAGCAACTGAGATCATTTGGTCTGCTCAGCCTGGAGAAGAGGATGCAGAGGGGAAATCTGCAGCTTCCTTGTGAGGGAAAGCAGAGTGGCAGGCACTGATCTCTTCCCTCTGGTGACCAGTGACAGGGAACGGCCTGAAGCTGTGTCAGGGAAGGCTTTGGTTGGATATTAGAGAAAGGTTCTTCACTCAGAGGTTGGTTGGGTACTAGAACAGGTTCCAGATAAGTGCAAAGCAGTACTGGATCTGTGGAGTCTTTTGAGTACTAGTACTAGTTCTAGCCTGCATAGATAGGGAAGTGAAAAGAAAAAGTCAAAATATTTTTAAGAGCCAGACAAAGTGCCCTAAATTGAAAAATTCAGCTTAAATCTGTTTATCTTATAGTTTGAGATTAACTGATTACAGAATCTGAATACCTTGCCAAAGAGAAGATTTGGAGATATTTGCATAGTGTTTGGAATCTCGCTCTTAAGAGAATGCTTAATCTCTCTCCAGGTCACGAGAAGCATTCTAGCAACAGTTTACAAAACTGCACTATTGGTTTTCATCCCAGACAAGCTCCTGAATGGATGGAAACAGCTGGTTGCAATAAACATTTCGTGTCAAATTGGCTGGCCAACCCTTCATCCTTAGGCTGCACTACAAGGATTACTTCAGGATCTATGCAATCTTTATTTAATCCATACAGCAAAAGTTGTGATCATCAGCTTCTCTGAGAACTCTGTATTCTCATACAAAACAGGAACAAGAAAAGTTCACTGTTTTCTTCTGTCAAAGAATTTGCAATGAAAAGGCTCTTTTCCCTTCCAAGCTGTTCTGTCTTTTCTATTTCCAGCTCTGACACGACATTAGAAGGTAAATGCAGCTATCTGGGCCAGTAGCCACTTGTTGGTCCCTCCCTGGGCAGTGTCTATGTTTTGTTTCATTTAAAAGGCCCCTATAAATGCCAAAATGGAATACAGTGGCTACAAGATGACACCACTATGTGAATGGTTGCTGATAAGAGCACGTTGTGAAAGGAATGATGACATCTTGATCTCCTTCAAGACCTTGAAAGCCCTAATAAAATGAATCCATTAACTGAAGGTATGTGTTTAATAACAGGGTGGATGACTGTAAGGTGAAGGCTTGTATCCACCCAGTGCCCAAACTGCAGGTTCCCGTGTTAAATCACATTTCTTTGAAATAGACAGTTACCAGCTGTGAAAGATTTAATATTTTAAACATGGGAATGCAAGATGTTATGGATAATAAAAATAAATAAATATTGAAATTATAATTTCCCTTGCCACTCAGAACTGGGTGTGTTTGTAAATTAGTGTTTTTAATGACAGCCTGGGCAATTGCACCCTCTGGTGTGCACACAGCATGGTCGGTAAATACCTGAAGTCCTGTTTGAAACAGAGGTACATGATCATTTGGGTGACAGATTCTCAAGAATGGATTAGTTTTCAAAGAAAATTACCAATGTATCTACAACAGTAATAACTTCAGTTTATCATTTTAACTGGAATGTTCTCAAATACGTTCTTCTTTCATGTCATAGGATAACACCAGTAATTCACATGGTATTTCTATGTCGTAAGAGTGCAAAAGTCATAGCAGTTATTCAAAAGGCAGAATTATTATTTTGAGTGTACATTAAACACTGCATTAAATACTTCTATGAAATAGAAGTGCAGATTTCTTAATTGCATAGTGAATGGCTGTGTTCTTTCACCTTTACCTGTTTGGCTAAAATACTATGAGTATAGTTGAATGAATCCACTTGAAGCTCATTGTGCTCCAAAACTATGTGTGCACATCTGTCTGTGTTATCAGAAAAGCTATTGTAAGTTTACAGTACAAAACCTTAGCAAATATAGAGTAGAATTATTAAGGCTTAAATATGCTGCTTTAAATTTTTTATTTTTGGGGGGTTTTTTTACTAGAAGTTGTAAAAGTGTTGTAATGAAGGCAATACATCAGAAAAGGTGAGACATCTTGAAGTCTCCAGCGTAAGCCATGTTGTGTAACCCGTCCAACCTCTAGCCCTTTTTTCTTACAACTTAAAACTTCCCCGGTTTAGGGCAAGCCAAACGCTACCGCTGTGGGCAGATGGTAGGGAGAACATTGCTACAAAACCTGCCACTCAAAGTGTAACAGATGACTGTAGCTACAGAAAATTGTCCCTTTGTTCATTTTGCTAATGAGTGTCCTCATTGCAGCGGGAGCCGGAATAGTTAATGAGCTGCAGTTCCGGGCCGCGGCGGGCGGTGGCGCTGCAGCTCCGGCGGTGCGGGCGGCGCCGGGCCCGGACCGGGACCGGGACTGGGCCGGGGGAGCCTTTGTGCCTCCTGTCCCTGGAACCGGACGGGATCCTGCTCGCGCTCAGATCCCGGCTCACAGTTTCCCACGGCATTAATTTCAGTGAATTTAATTCATTTTGTTGTTTATTTTTTGTAAAGGTTTTCTCCGAGCATCTGCTGTTGATGCCCATACGCAGCCAGAGCCCAACAAGTACTTAAGCCTTTTAAGAGCTGTAAGTTACTCAAACAGTTATAACAGTTACTTAAAGGTCTTTTGAAATTCCGAGGTTGTTTTGCGGTGGTTTAGAGCTGGCCGCTGCCAGAGTAGTGTCAGCTAATTACCTAAATGCCGCATGTGCTGTTTTCTTAACACTACTGCTTTCCCTGCTGGGTGTTCGGCTCTCTGCAGGATCTGGTGAAAGTTTCTAGTAAAAGCATGCACTCTCACAGTTATCTCAGAGGAATAATTTTATATCTGATACTGCAGAAACCCTGCTTAAAATGAAATATTGATGAAGTATTTCACTAGAATTTATTTAAAATACTACATTATTAAAAATAACATTCTTCTTACTCACACTTGGTCTTTATGTAAGCTGCTACTATTCCTTCAGTACAGGAAGGGAAACCACAAACTAATATGAATTAATTTGCAAAGCACTTGACATTTTATTTACACGATTTCTTATAAAATCAATGAAAACTTTGCAGTCAAAACTTTATGTACACTAGTAATTTCTTCTGGTCAATTGGAGGAAAAAAAAAGTCTTTTTCAAAGAAAAACAAGTAGTTATGAACTATATTTTATCCATCATTACACTATTGTTTAAGTTTACGTGCCATTTTAAAAACTTGAAACTTTACTTTTAAAGTTCTTTAAGATTTTTTTGTTTGGAGTAATTCTTTTTAAAGTTCATATTTTTACCAAGCAATGCAAATAATATCAAGAATTTTCCTTAGCAAGCAAAGGAACTGTTGTCTGAATCTCCTCTTTTGTGTTAATATTTTAAATGGTTTCAGGAGTTAGTTAATATTCTGGTATTACTATAAAGATCTGTGCCAGCTCTGAAAGCTTTTCTATAATTTTAAAAGAAATATGTGGCAGTAAAATCTAGACAGCCATAAGACAATATATTCAAATGTTTTCAATAGCTTTGAAACCAACAAGAAAAAAAGAGTAGCTGTCCCAATAAGCTTCAGTTGCATAAGAAGTCTTTTCCATAATGGACGTGGCAAGATTTAAACAAAGGACACGCATAATAAAAATGTAAATGAGTTTGCTTTACTAAAACTATAACTTTAAAGTCTTTTGTTGCATGTTATCCTGGAACCTTCTTACAAGGTAATCACTGTTTGCATAGAGATTTAAACCGTAGTCTTCAATAGCATTAAACCCCTGCACGGTCTATGTGTGACAGGCATGCAAAGCCATGTTAATGTTCAGAATATGAATTGCCTCTGGGTGGCTCCGACACCAAGTGGAAAACCAACTGTGTTGATATCAGAAGGCCTGATGGACTCCATGCGGCTCCCAGCCTGAAAACTTCACCGCTTTGACATGTGATGTGCTCCTCATGACACTGGCAGCACTGTCACTGAGAAATGACACAAAGGCAACAAGCCCCCCTCCTTAGCCATGCACTTTGCAACCCCCTGGTGTTGGCTGTCCGCAGTCCCTCCTGCCTGCCTAGTTACGGACAGCGCTTCATACGCACGGGGGGAAGTGTGGGTGGATAGGCCCCAGCTGCCTTCCTGGACACAGCCTCCATAATAAATTGACCTGAATGATGAGGGCACACAAACAGTATGATATGCATTATTCCTGTCAATAAAATGTCCCCATGTGTTATGGGCTTTGTATATAATGTACTGCAGCCTTTCTTCTAGCGGGGACCTATTTAGAGTCTTGACTTTTTTTCTATTCATTTTATGACTCTGTAATAGAATTCAGAAATTATATGATACTGTGATGTATAATATTACTCCAGTGCAGCCAGCATATTTAAACCCCTGATTCCTTCCTTATAAATTCAAGGCACCACGATCTTTCAGGTTGTCTTTGAAGACAATGACCATGCAAAAAAAAAAAAAAAAAAACCTTGAAAAAGATAATGAGTCTTTTAAATTGCACAATGAGATTTCTCATCTTGAAAATGCTCTGAAACATGCTGAAAAAGAAAAATAGTTATTTGGTAAAATTTTTAACTGGTATCAGGTCAAGATGATTGGTTTAAAAGCATATAAGAAATGTCACTGAAGTTGGAATTGTTTGCCCTTCAGAACTTGTTTCTGGACTGTTGCCTTTTTCTGGTATCAAATGCCAATTTTGTATGTATTTGTAGCTAAATTCATACATACTTATTCTAATTCTAATGCATATATTTACATATTTTTAGATTATGACAAAGGAATATTTGCTGAGGCTTTTGAGACTTCTAATATTGCCTAGCAGTGTGACTAGACTGCTTATTTTGTGACAGATATATACTGTAAAGTTACTGATACAGAAAACTGCCAAATGTAGATAGTTATGTTTTTAAATTATGGTCTACTATTTTATCTTTAAAATATTAAAATCGAGTCTCTCCCTAGAGTAGTTCTTGAGCTTCTGCAAAATATACATTTTTTCATATAATTAGTTTTGTGTTTCTGGTAAAGTTTATAACAGAATCAGTTTCTCTCAAATAAGCTACCACTACCTGTGATACCTGTGTGTGCTTTATTATAGTTTTAAAAAAAGATGTTTTTCCAGATGCAATGTACAGTCCTTACCTGAAGGATACTTCTCATATATTGCCAGAGTGAAACATTTAATGGAGGACTAGAACCTATGGCAACAGAATCAAATTTGGCTGTTTAGTTGTACTTCCCTGTAGGTTGAACTCAGTATCACCTCCAGTAGTGGTGAGATTGCTTTGATACAGACAGCACTCCTGGTTCCTGTTTATCATCTGATCCCACAGAGACTCTTATCTTGTGGTAGTTTTATATGAGACATAAAGAACTACCTGCTAAAACACTTTGTACTGGGTGTGAGGAGCAGCAAGGGTGTCCAGAACCAGTATTAATGGAAAGCTGTGGGCACTAAGTCACACTTGAACTTACTTCTTCATATCTCTGTGCCCAGGCAGCAGGGAGGAGGCTGTGAATGTCAAGGGCAGCAGGGAAGGTCACAGCTCTGCCAGGCCCCCCATCCCAGTGCACTCTGCTGGCTCTGGACACTGACCTGAAGCGAACATTTTGAATGGATTAATGTAGGCACGTGATTCCAGGGGTTTCCTCTTTCCCCTCTTGTTTTCACATTAGCAAGTTCAAACAATGCAATTAAAAATGGAAGGAGATGAGCAAGTGTTTCCAAGGGTTCAAAGTAATTTTAACTTTTGTGACACTTGGCAGAACAGTAACTGTAGTTATGTTATTTTATGAAAAATCCTTTCTTTAGGATTTTTCCTCCTGAGAAGCTGAGAGGCTTCAAGAACAAAATGTAAACAAGGATTGTTTGCTGCTGTGGAATGCAACAGGTGGATCTGGGATTGGTCTCATGTGGTTGTTTCCAATTAATGGCCAATCACAGTCCAGCTGTCCGGACTGTCTCGGTCAGAGACAGACCTTTGTTGTTCATTCCTTTTCTATTCTTAGCTAAGCCTTCTGATGAAATCCTTCCTTTGTTCTTTTAGTATTGTTTTAACATAAAATATATCATAAAATAACAAGTCAGCCTTCTGAACACGGAGTCTCTTGTCTCTTCCCTCATCCTGAGACCCCTGCAAACACGGTCACAAGTAACAGTCCAGGAGTGTAGGCAGTGTACAGTCCAAATGGTGTTAGAGAGCTGACTTCAACTTGACTTATGTTACATTTTGGGTCATGGTACTCATTGTAGAGTAATAATGAATTGGTATTCCTTGAATGAAAATTACTTTAAAAACCTGAATATTCTAAACCTCAATAAGCTACAGTAAAAGGATTGAACACTTTAATTTCAAAAGTAAAATAATCGGTAAGGTTTTGAAGGCAAGAAAGAATATTTGTATAGGTAAGTAGCTAGAAATTTCAAAAAAGAAAATTTATAGTTTTTGTAACCTATGACTTGTTAAATATTCCACTATTCCTGAACAGAGCTGTTAGTATATCTGAATTGTTATTTATATGCTATCTGAGCAAAACACTATCTGAACAAGGTGTAAAAGACAACTTTTAAAGAAAACTTACAATGCCAATATATTATTAAGTAACAATTCATCTCAGTAAAAGGTTGACAGCACTCAAGTGTTTTCCTGGTATAACATCTAGATATCTACCCAGTGGACTTCCTTTCTTCTGATAGTTCTCAAAGGACTTTTTTCTACAGTGTATAGTTCTCATTCTGAAGATTAGGAAATAGACACTAGAAATTAGGACTTCTTTCTATAACATTCCTTCTGTGACACGTTTCCAAAATGTTTTGTAGATTATTCACTTCTCTGTGATGAAACAGAAGGGAAATAGTGTTACTTCTATATTTGAATTCCACTATTACGAAGGTCTCATGCAAATTCATATTTTTCAAGTATAGATACATTGTTGTGGTGACTGAGGCACTGGATTTCTAAAATCATCCCTTTTGTTGCCTTTTATTGTACCTTGGATGAATATCCCTGTGACCACATTTACCACTCCTAAAATAGTGATACCTCTTTATCTTTACAGGAGCATTGAAAAGGTAAATTCATTAGCATTTTGTACATGAAATACAAAATCAAAATTGGAATAGTAATTGGTTGACCTAATGCACTAGTCTGTCAAAGGAGGAATGTGTCTTCTGTAAGCTTTTCTCTTCTCTCAGTGGGCTCAGGAATCCTGCTTAGGTTTGAAGACTCATGCTCAAAAGAAAAGGCCACTCATCTGTTCCTATACCAAATATTCCTTCTTAGTTCATTTTCAAAGTTCAAAGAGTATTTTTAAAGTACATTTTTTCACCCTTTCACTCACAGGAAATTTTTCCTGAAACTTACTGTCTGTTTTCCTTCCCTTCCCTTTGTCTCCATACAATGGAGGGTCTAATATTTATGTTGTCTAATATTTAGTATCTTCCCACAGAGGCCACCTCAGTCTGTGGCTTTGAGCAGCAGCACAGGTACTCTTTTCTGTGGGCCACTCGTGATCTGCAAGCACATGTCTGTGTACATTTGGACCACACACCTTCCTCCCTATGGCCTCTAGCACAGCTGCCTGTACAGAGTCAAGGCACAGTCTGTCAGGGTAGGTGAAGTGCTGTGAGAAATCTTTGGGGCAGTCCTCATAATTCGGATCATGAATCTAGTTATGTTTCAATTCTCAAAAGAAAAATTACAATTCTTAAAGATTAACTGCGTATCATTTGAATTATATCCTCCAGATCACCAGAATGTGCATAAATTCTTCTTTGGTCTTAAAAAGAGGAGCTGGGCATGAAGGCACACACTGCTGCACTACCCATCAGTTGGACATTTTATTCCAGAAAGGGAGTTCACAAAGTAGATACAGTATACACAGTATAAGGAAAGACAGCAATTAAAAATGAGATTCAAAGCACACGCAGCTGGTCATAAATGGCAATTAAATGTGTTGGAAACACTTGGACTAATGAGAAATTACTGATTGATTTCTTACAGGTGGGACTTGGAGTCTTGGTCTTCCTCCTGTGCCCAGGCAGCCAAACTGTGCACTGAGAGCATTGCTTCTCTCATTTCTCTCATCATAAGAGCATCATGAGATGGAAAGGACTGAGTTTCTCACAAGGACTAGATCATTTGTTCAGGGCTCTGATCACTGGACTTGAAGACCTTTGAACTTGTAGCTCCATATGCCAATGAATTCATTCCAGTTTACACCATGTTCCTCTTCAAAGTGGGATACAGGGAGAGCAAGCACAAAGAGCCATAATCTCCCTGGGATGCATGTTAGGATGCTTGGCATAAAGGAAGACACTTTTCTGTAGATCTGGTTTTCCTTTTTTTGTGTTTTTGCTGAGTATTTTTCCTTGGGTTGAGTTGCAGTGTGGGGGAAGGGGGCATATTTTGTATATTGTTTTCTTCTAATTCATAGTCTAACATAAAATGCATAAATAATCTGTCGAGCCAAAACCCAGGGTTGTCCCTTTCTCATGCAGTCACAGCTTTGGTATGTCGTCAAGCTCATGCATGAGTATTCTGTATCTAGTCTCATGAATTTCATATTCTTTGTGTCCAATGGCACAGCTTGAACAGAACTGGTGGCTTATTCTCATCATAGAGGGGTACTTAGGCTACTTTTCCATGACTTGGGATATTGTAATCAAGCCCCATAAAACTCACAGCGGCATACAATGTTGGCTGCCCTGATTTGTGGCTGAGCATTCTACCTTCTAGGTTATTATGCTGAAGGGGAGCATTTCTCCGTTTTTATGAAAGAAAATGAATGTCAGCGTTGTACTCAACGTTGTCTGGTTTTAAATGTGTTCAAAATGCAAATTCAGTAAGTAACAAACTGCTCCTGGTGACACTGGGAAATATAGATGTTTAACTTGTGAGTCCCGAGTGACAGTCGCTTTGACAGACAGCTCCAGCCCAGCAGAACCAAGGAAGCTTTGCCATGCAGTGTAACTGTTTAAAGGAGCTCGATTCTGGAACTTCTAAAGAATTCATAAAGAATTTTGAGTAAATTGCTCTTTAGGCACAATCCTTTGTCCTGGGTGAGAAGAGATGTGTAATTTGCCTGACAATGTTTGTCTCACAGGGGCATGTTAGAACTTGCTGTGGATGATACAGACATCTGCTGATCTTTCTACCATGTACAGCACTACAGTGGACTTGCTCCTGCAGCTCCAAACTGCCACTGCTGTCTGGCTGGAGCAGGTTTCCACAAATACCCACTTTTCTGAGGGTTTAGGTCGCTGAAGTCTCTGTTTCTTATGATTTCATCATTTTCCTACCTCCTGTAACACCACACTCTACTCTGCTTTATATGTGTGACTCCTGTGCATTATGAAACTCCAATAAACTATCTAGCTCTAAGTGAAGACATCTATGTGCTAGCAGTTTTCACACAAATGTTTGTTTGTGTGTCAGGGTTTAAACCCAGGGGGGAGCTAAGTGCCTGTAGTCTCTTTACCAGGGAGACTGGCCTTTGAAAGGGTTTTTAGAAATTTGTGCCTGTTTGTAGTATGAAATCCAAAACTGTATCTCACATATATGTGTTTTAATTGATTGAAATTCAAATCAGAACTCAAAAATAAAAGACCATCAGCTGAAAATCTGGTAGATACTGATGTATAAATTTTTTTTGGCAACCATCAGTTATTATTGCAAGTCTAAAAAAAATACGCCAAAGTCTTGTGATATCCCATAGATTCAATAAATGTATTTTATAAAGGAAAGCTATTTTACATGTGAAAAAAGACAGCAAAAATAATTTACAGTTTTATTTTGTTCTTACCATATTTTGAAAAGAACAGACGTAAACATTGTGACTAGAAATATTTTTTTAAAACTCTATTATTTTGATATAGGAGGATTTGGAAAATATTTAATAAATGCAACATTATTTGAAAGGATTTGCTGCTGATGTTTGCAAATGTCGTAGGCAATGATACAGAGTTTTGTCTTAAAATATTTTTGTATTCTGCATTAGTCTCATAAGAACACTGCCTTTTATTTTCTTTTTACATGATCCAGGAACTTTCCAGACGGCTGGTCCTTTATTTTGCCATTTGACTTTTTTTCTCCCCAGCCTGATTTCGTACTGGCTTTCACACTGATCACTGCTAGTACGTCTTTGTTACAGTAAACTGACTGGGTTTATTATAATAAAAAATAAAACACAGCTTGACTTGCAATCTAAATGTGCTGGAAAAGAATATGATACTGTTTAGAAAAGAAAAGGTTGTGAATAGAAAAACAGTACCACTTCAGTTATTTAAACATTTGCTTTTCTGCAGCTTGTCAAACTTTGTGCCAAGTCATAGCTGCTTTACTTTGTTTTGTTAATCTCAGCACCATGTGTCTTGGGCTTTTTTAATAGAGGACCAATCCTACAGTACTTACTCAGTTTTCAGTTTCAGGGAGTCTGGGTAAGTACTGTAGGACTGCATTTTTTGTTAAATTAAGGGGGAAAAAACAAAGTATAATGTTGTAGGGTAGATGTTTCAAAACAGTTTGTGAAGATTAAAAAATCCTACAAAGCTAGTTGCATACTAAATGAATTCGAGTATGCACCTTCATTATGAAAATAGTTTATAA
Source organism: Fringilla coelebs (assembly GCF_963513975.1). Classification (NCBI taxonomy): domain Eukaryota; kingdom Metazoa; phylum Chordata; class Aves; order Passeriformes; family Fringillidae; genus Fringilla; species Fringilla coelebs. Next base: position 135,418,104 of record NC_140028.1, on the reverse strand, counting down.
TTCTCACCACATTTTAAGAAAGTTTCTTTGAAGATGTAAGCAGGACTTAAATAGGAAATAATGTGTTAAATAGGAAATAATAAATAAAATATTTTAAAACTCATTTGTCTAAAGTCAGGCCAGAGTATAGACTTTGCTTTTTCAGGGAAAATCTTTTGGGATAAGACTCTGACAGCATGGAATTCTAGTGAGTTCTAAAAATTACAGTCTGACTGGTATATTTACCAAAAGCATTTGAAAGTGTAAGGTGCTGTAACTGAGGTTTGGTTTACCTTCATAATCTGTTTCTGAAGTGATATGTAACATGAAAACAGCTCGGACACATTTCTGGATCATCTCTGAGGTACCTAGAAAAATAATTTTAGATCACAAATTGAGTTGTGATAATTCTAGAAATCCCAGTGGGACCTTTAACATCAGAGCTTAAGCAGTCAGGTTTGATGTAATCTAGATATTAGGAAGCTTTTATTAATTGAGGAGAAAAATTCTCAGAATAAAAATGTTTTTTAAACCACATATTTATTGTTAGGCACCTCCTAATTCTAGTTTATTATTAATTGAGAGTTAGTTCAAAATTTTATTTAGAAATTCTTCTTCTAAGGGGCTGTTCTTGGGGGAATTGGGCAAACCTCTCTCTGCTCAGGTGTAGTAATAGTGTAAGTGCACAGGGGTCCAGCCTTTGCAAAGGCAGTTGGGTGAGCTCTGGTCTCATTCTTTTCTCTCCTCCTAATTCTAAAATCAATCATATGGTTGTCAAATATCTAGGGCATATTTTGGAGTCTGCTTCTGAGGTCCCCAAAACATGGAGAGTGTTTACAACTGATAGTGAAAGGTGATGAAGATACCTTGGCTGATTGCAACCCCTCATCTTATTTAGCATTAAATTTTTGGGACCTTATCTTTCCATTGCATATTATCAAACAGGTCAATATCAAGCACAAAAGAAATACAGCAGTAATGCAGCCAAATCAAGTAAGTCTTGAGCAGTAATGTGCAGAGTGGATGGGAAATACTGAACAGGGAATGCTGCTCCTCTGGAAAACAGCAAGAAGGAGAAGACTCAGTGAGAACTTAAAAGCTTTGCTCTCTGGGGCTTCTTGTTGGTACTCTGAGTGCATACAAATGTGTAAGTGAAAGATGGACAAGGACAGGAATAAAAACACTCTCAGTGGACACCGTGCTCATGAAGGATGAAGTTGGAACAGAAAAATTAATATGTCAGTAAGATTGAATCTGAAAATATAAATCCTAGAATGTGTGATTGGAATAGACCTTTTGTGCTCTCAAAAGATCTTCTCTAAGTTTTAACAACTCCTTAAAGCTTTTTCATCAATATTATTACATTAATGTAGTGTTTTCTGTATTACTATATGATTCTGAATATTTTTTTACTTTATTTTAATAAAAACGCTGGTGATAAAAAATTACATTTCCTAATGGCTTAAATCTTGGGAAATGCAACAGTGTTAGATTAACATTTTAAAATTAACAGTTACAAAACAGAATCAGGAACAAAGTACTGAATATTCAATCAATAGTAAAATCCTGGAAAAATCCTATGGGGAAAAAATATCAATTGATAATATGTTCCCCTTTCATTGTCTTTAATGATTCTATCAGTATTCTGTTTCATTTAACTGCCTATAGACAATATTGTTAGCTTCCCATCATCTGAGTAGTACAAATCCACGAGCAGTGCTGAGCACTACACAGAAATATCTGGCTTTGTTACAACTCAGTACATGCCAGGAGCGGCTGTCACTTTCTAATGTTGTTGACAGTCCCAGCTCATACTCAACAGAATTTTCAAAGAAAAAGAGTGCATATTGTCCCTCTAGTTATTATGATGTCCCCAGATGGTGAACTGAAAAACAGTTTTCCACTGGCATAGATCAAAGTGCTAATACAATTAGCTTTTTATTTGAAAAAAGTCCTATGCCTCCTGAATACGCTTATTCACAGATTAATTCTTTGTCAGTCATTTTAATATAATTTTCAAATAAACCATAATGCTGGTTAGTATTAGACTTTTTGCAAAGGTTTCTGGCCATAGCTTTGTTCATATTTCTTGGTGGTTTCTTTTAGCAGCAGAGGGAGAAGAGAGAAGATGACAAGGGAAAAGTGCAAAGCATCCTGAGTGTGGCACAGAAAGAATGCCATTAACTTTAACTCATAAGGAAAATACAGATTTTATTACTTAATATTGTAAAGTGCTCTGCCTGTGTTATACTTCTATTTAATTTGTCTTAGTCTAGTTTTTCTTTTTCCACAAGGTTCTTTTAAGCCTGTGTTTGTGTTTTCTGCGTGAGTATTATGTAAGTGATTAAATTCTTTCCTTACATCAAAAAAAAAAAAAAAAAAAGGCAATTTTCTTTACAACTACACTTTTTTAAACAGCCTTTTTTTCTATTTCATCTAAAGGAAGTTGAGTAACATCACTACTAGACTAGGACCTTACCTTCTGCCTCTTTGAACATATACTCACTGATCCTTGCCCTTAAATCTAGAGAAAAGAGCATGGCAGACCACAGGGTGGTGGTCATAATATTTAACAGCTGCAGTTACTGGGGGAGTGCCACTCTGGGGTTGTTTGTCTGAAATCAGTTCAGCTTACAGCGTAGGAGTCTGAAGGAAGAAGTCCCTTCATTACCACTGTACATCACAGATAGCTAAAAATACTGGGAAGTAAAAGGTACTCCAGGCATTGAATAGGTTTGTCTTTCTGAAGCTCAAGAATCACATTTTTCCTCAAGGGGAAAATATTTCCTCTACTTCATTGAGATTAGCTGAATAGGATGTGATCCTGTGGGGACCATGGAGAGAGAAGCAGGATTTAATTTGCTGCTAGGGTATTTGGGTACAGCTGGAATCTGAGTAAGTCACTACCAGAAAAAATCCTGTGTGGGCCCTAAGTGGTGCCAGGAGGCTCTTGAGGAATCACTGATGCCTGCCAGGAGGTTCTGTAGCTCCTCTGTGTTTGTACACCTGATGTGAGGTGGGGTTCCTTACTCATGCACTTGACATGTTCCAGCCTTCAAGGCACAATAAAACATATGTAGTGAATATATACAGCTGAAGGAAATCTGACAAACAAATGTATATATATATATATATATAAAGTGATCTTACTGTGTTGTGGCTATCAGTACTCAGGATATTAAGGATTCATTGAACTGTCTTGAAAATAAAGATGATTGCAAACCACAAAATGTTATTGGAATATAGAAAAGTCTACAGGCAAAGTATACATGACTACATAAATAATTTTTAAGGTGGTTTTAATGTTTAGTATAATTTTCAAAGGCCTATAATAATCTATCACTGAAACACTTAAAAACATACCCACAAAACAGTTCATTCAGGAAATCCATTTGTCCTCTATTATATTCTAGTTTCTTTTTAAATGGCATGGGAGGCAATCCCAGAAGCAGTGGTCTAGATGGTTTTATAATCAAATTATATGTCTTTGAGTTATTCTTGACATTTAGGGATTAAATCCCCATTTATGCTTTCCTTTTTTCATGCTGAGTAACCAAAACACTTCCTTGATTCATTGAGAGAAAGTGTGGTCAGCTTTACATAAGTCATCTTCCCTTTCCAAATCCTTACTCATGTAAGTCCTGCTGTACACTTCCCAACTTCTGAATACTTCAAGTAAAGAACATGTGAGAGAAATAAGGGAAATAATTAACATTTAAATAGCATTTGACTGTTTTCCTTTAAAAATAAACTCTTTCTTCCTTCATAACAATGATGGATCTATAACAGTTTGCATTAATTATTTGAGATATTTAAAGATTCATTCTTCTATGAGGTTTGTAAACGTGATCATATACAAATAAAAATATGATTTGTCATCTGGCCATATTTCTACACCCTGTCATTTACCAAAGGTGTGGGTACAGTGAAACTCTTTGGATTTCTCTTCTGCTATGAATTGTATTTTAATCATTTTAGAAAGTATTTGCCTGGAAAATGTGTGTGTGTCTACATACATATATATACATATATATATATACACACACACATGTATGTTTGTGTGTGTGTGTGTGCATGTGTAGGTATATTTGTGGACTTTTTCTAACTGTTTCAGAATATTCTCATTATATCAGAATAAAAGTAGTGAACCATTATAAAAACAAAAGATTTTTTAACTGTTTGTATTATCCTTAAATTTATACTGAATTTGTATTTCACAATGCTTTTATTTGAGTAAAGGGTTATTAATACCCCCAATCTTCAAATAATAGGTAAAAAAACAACTAAGGCAATGCTTAGAAGTTGATATCTAAATCAATGCGTTAATCAGCCTCACTTTTTGAGGCTGGATTTCCTTCAATAGCTATTTGACAAATCCCATTAATTATAGTTAGATTTGGAAATCTATGGCATGTGGTGAGAACAAGCCATATGCTGAGATAAACTGAACTACAGCACATCTAGGTTAGCTGAAGTATGTGTGATCTTGGAACGTGGCACTTGATTGTATTAAAACAAAAAGTTTGTATGCTGTTATTAATTACCTCTTTGTTACTTAGACTAGTGGCTCCAAATATTATAACCACACAGAAATAGCCAGTATTGAAAAAATTGATTCATGTTCTCATTTAATGGATTCAGTATCAATTAAGTACTGCATTGACACTTACCCAGATTTCTGCTTGCCCTAATGCTGTAGTCATAGAGTAAAATCTCAGCAGAAACAACATAAAATTTCAATCTCAGTAGAAAAAATACAAAATTTTGACAAAAAATCGTCCTCCACACCACCTCTAAAATATTTTTCAATTCTTTTAAGGACTGGTCTTCAGATGACCACTTTGATCCGAGTGCAACTTGATAAAATAAGAATTACAGGTCTTCCAGTTCTCTGTTAGGTATCATTTTTGTGCTTGCAGATGCTCTTTTAGAGGTTTTGTATGGACACTGATCAGCCCTGCGGTGATCCTGCCACAGAGACGATCACTCCTCGTCCTGCACACACCTCCCAAGAAGTGCAGAGCATTGTAGTTCCCTGCAGGCTCTTAGCAAGAGGATGAAGGGCCAGCCCTGAGCCCCCTGAGTGGGGGTGCCTGGGGATGTGGGGTGCCAGCCCCTCCCTGCCTGCAGCCCGGGGATGGAGCCCCTCGGACAGGGAATGGGTAAAACACTCCGTGACAGGTGAGGTTTTGCTCTGTGCCTTGGGGGTTTTAATTTTTGAAGGAAGCACACAACAGCGCATTCAATAACATTCAACTACTTTTCAATTACTATTCAATTACTTTTAAGTACACATACAGTGTTAGCTGATCTTTTACACTGTGTTTGTACTGTTGCAGGCTTGGTTGGGTAATTTTTTCTTTTAATAGATAGAGCAGGAGACACCTGCATTCATTTCTATACATTTTTATGTATCTAGATAGGGATTATATTTACACTGGATAATCCATTGTGGTATAGATTAAGGTTTTTGAAAATAACAGGATATCTGTTTATTCTCTGTTTCAGTGGTAACTGATGACTGCATAATGCACTGTTGATAAAAAGGGAGATACAAGCAGTAAGAAATAATGTTTATTACAGTACCAGGAGACTAGAGATGGAAACAAACTGGATCATTCTAGCTGGTCCCATCAAAGGGGAGACTTTTCTTAGTGAGTGGTTTTCATTAGAGCAATAGTTCATATGCAAACAATATCGTGATGGAAAAGGTGTAGGAGTAGAACAGAAATAATGTCAGAACTAATGAAATTGGCACATTTCTCCTAAAGTCTGTTCCATAATCTCATGTGTCGTATTTGTAGTTCAATTTATTGGTTCTATTCTATTTTCTAACTTCCTTAAATTCAACCCTCAGCTCCTAATATTTAGAACATACTGATGGGTTTCCTTCCTCAGTATTTATATTCTTCAAGGTTGTCGCCTTGTTATCATAAAACCTTAGAATAATACAATTAGTAATGGAAAATAATATTTATTATTATTGAAATCTTTTCATAGTACTGTGGAGGCTCATAGTTGGGTACAAGTTTGCCAAATCTTTCTGAACTTAGGTAGACTAAAAGGAGTGAATTTGAATTGCAAGTAGTGGAAACTGTAACTACTTCCAAAAAAAGAAAACATTAACCTACAAATGTTCTCTTTGGGGTTTGGTTTGGGTTTTTTGGTAGGTTTTTTGGTTTGATTTTTTGGTTTTGTTTTTTTTTTGGTAGTTGTATTTTCAGTAGTCTAGAAAGAGGAAAGAATATTCCTGAAATTTCCCAAAACAGATGATTTCCAGTAGGTTACTGCATCTGATATTTATGACACTCTTCTGCATTAGGCATAAAGGGAAAACCTGTCTCTGAGCTTGTCTATAAAACCGAGGTATCTTCATCCCTCTCCAGCCTTTGTGGCTGTTCAGCCAAAAGGGTTTCATTTTCAAACTCTTCAGGCAATTAGAAGTGTTACTGAGGAGGAAATCTAGTATTTTTGAAATGCAGTAATAATATTTCTGTAACATAACTATGAGTTGCTTTTGTGCTGAGTCAAGCAGCATATGTTGTTTTTCAAACTTTCCCCTTTCAAGATGAAAATTAGTTTGGAAGAGGGGGAGATGTTACCTAAACCAATGGTTGCCAATGCCCTTTGCTACCCAGAAAGATGCAGCTCCAGTGTCTGAATGGATGAAAGGCTTAGCAAACACAAAAAGCTTTAGGTTTTAGATTCAGGCCAGGTGCATTTTGTCAAAAATGAATTTCATGTGTGATTATATATATGAAATATATGAAAGGTCTTCCCTGAAATATAACTCATATAATCACCATGCTAATACAGAATATCCTCACTTCTCCTAGAAGAGCTCAATTTCCTTACTTAAGTTTTGGAATCTGCTCAATGGATTCATATTTTGGCTTGCAGGAAGCAAGGTTTAGATCAAGGTTCAGTTCTTTTACATTGCCTGAGGTGCTGAGGCACTGTCACCATGCTGAAACACCATCTAAGTAATTGCTTCCTTTGCAAAGAGGAGGTAGGGCTCATCTGTACTGAGTGTGTCAAGCACATTCATGCAATGAAATGCGGTATTTTTGCAAACTAGCCCTTTTCAAATAACATCCTCTCATAACCCCTACTGCATGAAACCTTATGTAGGGAGAAGAATACATAGTTATGTGCTGGGAGCACTTCATTAATGGCCCAGAGGAAGGATTTCCTGTAGAACAGATGGCACTTGCAGTGTCAACCAAAGCGTTCATCTGAACCAGCATTGTCTGGAACCAAATGCCCTCAGGCAAGGACCCGACCCAGTTGTGGGGAGGCACCATGCAATCCTGCCAGATGGCCCTGGGCTGGGGCAGCCCAAAGACCACCACAGGGACCAGGGGTGGCTGCTGAGAGCTGAGGCTCACAGTGGAAAATAGCAGGCTCGAGCTTGTGAGGTGTCCTGCTCTGAACAGCGTTGTGTAAGGAAAACTGTCGCCACATTTCTCTTCACAGAGGAAAGCAAGGCACAACTTCCCAAGGATACTTCTGGGTTTCACGTTCTCTGAACCTCAGAGAAAGAAAATTCCTACCCCATTTACTGCTCCAGTGTTTGTTCACAAGTGGAATGTGGTGGAAGATTGTTTACCTGAAGGAATCAGTAACTGGATTCTGGTGTCAGTGTTTTGATTCACTGACCAATGAATCCACGCCTGTGATTCTCGGCTGACAGTCACGAGATGCTGCGGTCGGTGTGCACTTCAGGGCTTGGCAGATTGGGTTTAGATGTAATGTAATACAGTATAGAATAATACAGTATAATAAAGTAATTCATTTGCCTCCTGGTAAAATGCAGTCCTCCTCATCATTCCTCTCCTTCGTTGGGGACAAAAATATCTCCTATAAAAAACAAAGGCATAAAGCTTAACTCAAATGTAGGGAAGAAGGCAGTCATTTCAGAGCCCTTCAACCAGGTTTGTTGATACACCAGTTGTAGGCAGAAACCTGTTTTGTTAGCTTCAGTCATCTGCAGGAGGGCCTCAAATTTAGTTCATCATTCTGCAGTAAGTAGAATGAGTGACAGTAATAAATACATTTAGAATGATTCACTCCAAACTTCTGAAAAACAAAAATTTGAATGCCCTAATGTTTTTTTTACTTTGATGTTTAGTGTTTATTTTCACTTTTATATCAAATCTGAATAAAATTTTATTTAAAGTTTTAAAGCTGAAGGATACAATTTAAATAGCAAGGACTTTTCAAATCAAGAAATTGATCAAGGCTCCTTCTCTATTAAGAGTACACTGGAGTCACTCTTAGAAAGAGGCAGGTGTCTCACTTGTCTTCAAAAGTTGAATTTTAATCCAGTTTTTGTTTGCTTTCCACATCTGCAAAGGTATTTGCTCTTCTTTTCAGGCAGGAAAAGCACTGTTTTGAGACTTCAGAGGAGTAAATGGAAGCAGGGCAGAAAGAATATCAAAACACAGGAGTGGCTGAAGTGATCTAATGAAAAAGATTATAATTATTTGCAATGAGGAAAAGTGAGATGGGAAAACACAATGGAGAGAATTTATTTCTTTAAAACATTTGTATGGTTAAATTTTATGCTGCTGCCCTTAGTATTAGTTTTACATTGGGGGGGTTTTTGCCATTTTTTCCCAACAAATATTATAGGAAGCATAAGTGCAGCTGTCCTTCACTCCTATTGACTGTCAGACCGAGCTGGAGTTCAGAAGTGCCACTGCTGCCTCATGGAGCTATCCCAAGAGCAGAGCCTCTTCAAACTGTGCAAAGTCTCTAGACACAGCCTTTCCTTCTCTGCTGTGTCTAGCAGACAGTGGGGATGCCAGCAAGGGCTACAGAAGCCCTGTTGTGCTTCTATTTCACACGGGTGGGAATCAAATCTTGTGATTTTGGAGCTGCTCTGGACCATTACCCACAGCTTGAAGTCCAGCCCATTTTGTGCACAGCTGCACCAGGCCTGATTCTGCTTTTGCAGGCTCTCCTTGTACCCAGCTATGTTGACACTGAAGTCCAAGGTGCTACATCAGTATGAAAATCCTCTGTTGTAAGGAGGATTTAACCATGTGCTTGGTTTTGCAGTCATTTAGTAAGAATGAATATTTACAGTGAATTTCATTAGCAGATTTCCTTTCTTTATTTTGAAAGCCCTGATACTGCAATGTATCTGCAATATTATCTGTTCTTTAACTCTGGTGTTTGCACCTCTGAATGAGCCACAAAGCTACCAGCTTGTGCATGTGAGAGAAAGTGGAATGCATCTGCAGCTGAAAAAACAAAATGAGGACCTGATCTGGATGGGGCTAGGACTTCATACAAAGCATGCCTGAAAACTTGGTGGTTCTGTTCAAACAGGTGGGTGGATGGAGTGTTTGATTTGCCAGGTTCATGTCCATGCTCATGAGACCTGTGGAAATGTAACAGGGGAGGGAATGTGTGTTTGTGCAGGGTGTGAAGGAGATAGCTGGGGAGAGGACACGAGAATTTCATCTTTGTTTTTTTCAGATTTTGTTCTGTATGGAATATAATTTTCAGTTGGAAAAGTTGTGTATATGACGCCCTGCAGAGAGACAGTGGAAGGTTTGGGGTTGTTTGGTTGCTTACAGATTTTTGAGACAGTGTGCCTCATCATTGGTGCTCTCTTTGCCCAAATAATAAAAATATTACAGGAAGTTAAAACAGGTTTGTGTGGTCATAAGGCCTTATTTGTCAGTTTTCACCACTGCAAGGAAGTTATAATGACCAGTCTGCCAATACAAAGTGAAATTGAAAGTATTGTGATCAAGGAGAAAAGAAAATTGGAAAAGAAACACCTTATGAGACAGAAATATCTTAAAAAGAGATGGAAAAACTTAGAGCCAAGGTGATCTTCCAATTATTACAAGCTAAGTTCAGTTGCCAAGAGGATGTAGCCAGGCTTCTCTCAGTGGTGCCCAGCAACAGGATAAGGGGCAATGGAAACAAACTTAAACACAGAAAGTTCCATCTGAATATGAAGAAAAACTTCTGTACTGTGGGGCTGGCAGAGCACAGGAACAGGTTGCCCTGAGGTGTTGTGGAGTCTCCCTTACTGGAGATTTCAAAACCCACCTGGATGCAATCCTGGGTGACCTGTTCTAGGTGAACCTGCTATAGCTCCAGAGGTTGCTTCCAACCCCAACCTTTCTGTGGTTCTGTTTAGATAAATATTTTATATTTATTTACATGTGGACCTCTCTGAAGTCTAGGGATCTCACAGAACTATGGCAGCGTTAAGATTTTAATTGCTGAAGCAGTAGCAATCATTTACATGGCAGCTTTATCCTCATGCCATTTCTGTGCAATAGGAATCAGCTTCCAGGAAAGGGAGGTGACAATCTGAAGGCACACAAGATGTGTGTGAGTTACATGCCAGGATCCTCCATGGGTACCTGTCCATCCAAGCACCCAGACTGGAAATGGGCCACAGCTCCCTTCTAGTCCATGTCCTTGGATTGTCCTAGTGCTGCCTTGGGACTGATCTGAGTCAGAGAATCCACACAAAACCAAGATTAGGAAGAATTCCTGGTCTCCAAGAATAGACATAATTGTAAAAATCAGAGTTAGGTGTGAGTCAGGAGTTCATTTCTTTTTTCTGCTTGTATGGCCATACACCTTCCACAGAGCACTGGTTTTGCCAGGGGGAATTTCTAACAAGAGGTCTTCAGTTCTCAGCCATTTCAACACTGGCAATTTTACCATTGACAGCAGCAACAAGATTGCATTTAATTATCCACAACGCTGTTTTTCTTATAGTTGCCAAAATGTTGCTGGTTGAAATCTTTAAAAGCAAAACAAAACAAAACAAAAATTTCAACTTCCAACCCCCGACATAGGTTACAAAATCTTTCCATTCTTAACAGGATATTGGAAAAATCTAACAACCCCAAAAAGGGAATGCCTTTTCCAGGAATAGCACTGTGTATGAACTAAACTTCCTATTTGTTTTTGCATAGTTTGCAAAGAGAATAATCAGTGTTTTAGTTACTTTCAGATAACATGCATGGTACCTGAGCAGCAAGCTGGTAAGACAAGCCTGACTGCTGAAATGAAGAAACTCAAGAAACATAAAGGTGAGGAAAAGCAAACAACAGAAAGACAGAAAGATACTGGCCAAAATTTCTAATCTGTGCTTCTAACACATTTAAGAAGCCTCTGTGATGATTTAACTTCTTCTCTTTGCACCTTTTTTTCCTGTCTTAGAAAGGAATCTGAGCAAAATAATACAATATTAAAAAGAAATTTCAGATTTTTTAAAGCAGGTTTAGAAGTATTTCATTATTGCATTGATAAATACTTCAAGCCTATAGATTGTGCAAATTATATTTATTAAAATTTAGGTAATTATATACATTATTCAGCCGCCTAATCATTACCTTTTGAGGCTTTAATGGCTAGGTTTAAAAGACTGGGATTAAATATTAATGAACTGAACAGTAATCTGTTAAGCTGCTTGTAACAATGATAAGACACAGGTAATTTTGTAGACTGTGCTAATAGTACTCAGAGTTCTTAAAAACAGGGTTTTGTGTGCTGTTAAACTGCATCTTTTTATGTCTTTCTTATATCAGTCTTGAATGAGCTTTGAATCCTATTATGCTTTTTTTACCCTGTTTGTTTTTCTTCTCTTTTAATGCCTCTCTTTCATAGAATTCTTTTTCATCTCCCTTGTTCCATGGTTCATTTTCATACATCATTTTCTGTCCTTGCACGTTCTCTATCCCAGAATCTCAGTGCTTTCTTTTGTTTTTCTTGTGACGACTGTTCTCATATTTGCATACTTTTTACTCAGCCACTTCCCTGCTCTATCCAGTCTCTCTAAAATCTTCATCTTCACTCCCCATGTTCCACTCCACCAGCCCACTCTGGAGGTCACTGGTACTCATCAGTGCCATATCTCAGGGCTGTGATTTCCTCTCTGCAGCAGAGCATTTTTGTGGTGTCTGTCTTACGGAGTGCATGCAGCATTTTATTGTCTGTGAGAAGGGCAGGGTGACTAAGAGAGAGCTCCACAGCACAGAAGTAGAGTGGAGAGGCTCAGGAGCCTCTGTTCTAACAAGGGCTGGCAGAGCTTCCAGGGCCCCTACCAGGAACCTAGGGACTAGAGTCTGAAAGCTCTGGACAAGATGTGGAAGCTGTAGGGTTTACCACCAGAAGTAGTTTACACATGAGTGGTGTCTGGAATGGCTGAACAGGAGACCCTGAGCAAACACCAAATCAGTTAATTCAATATGTTCTTGGTGGTGTCTGGAATGGCAGAATAGGAGACCCTGAGCAAACACCAAATCAGTTAATTCAATATGTTCTTGGTGGTGTCTTTGCCACTGTTCAAGGGATGATTCAGACAAATGTTAACTTCAGATTTATGGAGTCCTGAAAAATTGATTTAATCATCTAAACAGCGCATTTCATTCTTTCCAGGATTTTTTTTTTTTTTTCAGAAATTCAAGTTTACTTCAAACTCATCTGTACTCATACTGGTCTCTACTGAGCAATATTTCTCACCAACTGCATATTCTGCTGTCTTTCAGGCAGTTCTTTTTCCCTTATTTTTTTTATCTCTACAACACAAATCAAGGTGTGGAAATGCAGTGATTCCTGTCCTACAGGTGAACTGCAATGAAGACACATCCATTGCCCAGCAAACTCTGTCTTGTACTTCAGGCTTATTTCGCTTGATCCAATATCTCTGAGGTCAATGGATAGCTCCTCTGTAAGCTCAGTATTCTTTGGCATTGGCCCCAAGTCATCTTCTCATCCTAAAATGGTGAGAATACACTCTGTTGTTGATTGTATAATGAAAATGTTATCAGCCTTTTAGTAGCAATGCAAGTCTCTTTAGAAAAATAAACTCCTATTATTCTTGTCAGCTCTACTTAAATGAGTCTACACTCTCTTACCTGAATAGGTGAGTGCTGGAGGATATTTTTTAACACAGACCATTAAAAGTTTTGTTAATTAAGAGATAAATGTGTCATTTTCTACATAGGTAATGCATAATGTAATAGAAATAGAATAATTTTGAGGAAAAGACAATAAATAAACTAATAAATAGACTATAGGAACATCCTTATTTTCCCTTCACTTTTTTCCAATAGTTGGTTAAAGAACCAGGAAAATTATTTTTTCCTGACAGCATCACTATCTGGGCAGCAGATATGCCCCCGAATTTAGCCTGTATATTGTTATAATTTTGTTGTACTCATTAAAAAACCCCCAAAAATCTATAAAATATGTGAGCCCTCTTGTGGCCAGAATATCTTTTATGTGTCTTATGAAATCAGCAAAAACTATGTGGCCTGATGAAGTAACTGCCTGAAAATATCTAGAGAATACTGAGTGTAAATTTTTTAGTTAATACTTCTAATATCAGTTCTCTTTCATTTTTTATAACAATGAAATCAATTTAATTTCTCTTTTATATCTTTCTTAATTTACTATTTGTAGCTAAAATGCCCAGGAACTTCTGGTTTTGTAACAGGGGTTTTTACTTTGAAGTCTTCATATGTATCACATATGGGAACAAATATGACCATCAGTCAGAGCTTTACTTATTACTGATCTGGAGCTGAACTCTGAGGTGATTTGAGGTGGAAGAAACTTTATTTCACTCTTCCCTCATGAATTCAAGAAAAAACATGCCAAACAATCCAAACTACGTATTCATATTTAAGAACAAGTCTTATCACCTGACACAAAAGTTTTCATACTTTTGAGGGTTTTTTGCTTCCCTTCATTAAAAAGACCTTTTTCTGCAGTGTAATGCTTTTCTTTGAAAAGAAAAAGGAAAGATTTTACAGCTGTTCAAATTAACTCATGAACTGGGCCTTGAGAAATAAGGCAGTAATTTCATTGATTAGATAAATTAGGCAGTAATTTTCATTGATTAGATAAAATATCAGCACTCTGTGGTTAAAGTTGTAATAAATTTGCAGACAGAAAAGGGGTGGTATTTAAAATTCAAACTCTGTGTTCTACTCCTCACAGATTTTTCCACTGCCTAAGGTCTGTTACTGTGCTCAGATATTTAATGTAGTGTAACAATGGTGTTTTAATGTACACATGTCCCGCGGGTTGCTGAACACTTCCTGATTATTTGTTTTAATTCTGCTGATCAATAGCACATTTGCTTAGTTATTTCAACTGAGGCCTGAAAAGAGACCAAAAACATATTTTTTGTTGTTATTGGTTATTTTAAAGTTCCACTGGAGAGTACTGGTTGCAATGCCTTCTGTATCTCAATGTTTATGGTACTTGTATACAATTATTTATTTATGGCCTTGATATATTTATATATATGTTCAAGAAATGCAAACAGTCAACGCATCTGTTTGAATTTTTCTGGTTTATTCAGGTATTTTTGGTTTCCTTTATTTTTATTTGTTTCTATCACAGTCATTTTAGTAGTCTGGAATCAGATTAAAGCTGGAGTGTATTTTTAAATTCTTGCTCTGTTACTCTGTGTCTATTTTTTCCCTAAGAAATGTAGTATACATTTATACAGTAAAAGAAATTCCATATTTACAAACATAATAGGTATTCAATGTTATAATGATTATTACTGCATCCTTAGTCTAAATTCTTAAGAAACTCTTTGCCAAGAGTCACTGAGGATGAACAGAAATTAACACTTGGTACCTGATACCCTAGAGAAATTATATGCACATGAAGTATGCAGGAGTCTGTAGAAGATATGTCAGGGAAGAGGCAAAGATTAGTGAATTCAGTGAGGAGGGGGAAAAGCCAAACCTCACACTCGTCAATGGTGAAATTAGGTAAGTTTCTCATTTTCAAAATTTGGAGGAATGTAAATATTAATTGGGCAGAGCAGTGGGTAATAATTCATAGACTGGGTGATTTCTTTCATGAAGAGAAATTCAGCTCCAGACCTTTTGACCAGAGTCACTTCCCATATGAGATAGGTGGAGTCTACCCAGAACTGAGATGCTCCATCTATATTTAGGAGTATCTTGCATTTGCAGCTCTGAAGAGAATATCAATCAAATGTCCATTTCATTCCAGTTACTTTTGGGAATAGTACCGATATTTCGGGAAATTTATTTCAGTATGGTTTTAATGATATATTGTAATTCTTAAGAATGACAACCAGCTAATGTATGTTACTTTAATGTGAAAATCTTTTCCCCCTGCAAGTGGTTCAGAGTGACATGTTTCTTGAAAAATAGCTGCAGCCTTTACTAAGCACTTAAATGTGCATCTCAGTGAGATAGTGAGATAGCAAGTAAAGACAAGGCAACTGGTTTATTTTATTTAATTTTTCATTTCTATCAAAAGAAACCTTCTCAATGCATCAAGATACAGAAGCTTGTTCATGCCACATGGCAGTGGAAGATATAAAACAGTAAGTCCAATAAAGGAGGATTGTTAAAGCTGGGTATGCCCAGCTGTATGTGGTAAAATATTGTGTACATAATTTGTGTGTACAAATAGCACAGAAATTGGGCCTTGGCTGGGTAAACGAGACATCCTTCTGCAGCATGTGAAAGAATCATGGCATCATGAAATGGTTTGGCTTGGAAGGGACTTTAGGGACCGTCCAGTTCCAGCCACCCTGTCTCGGATGGGGGCATGGCTGCCCAAAGACCCATCCAGCCCAGCCTTGAACACTCCCAGGGAGCAGACAGCCACAGGCTCTCTGGCCAACCTGTTCCTGTGCCTCACAAATATTTGGAAGAAACAGAGTTTCTTCCAAATATTTAATCTTAATCTCCTCTCTTTCAGTTTAAGACCATTCCTTCCTTTTCCTGCATCTGCCTGTGTAAATCTCCCACATTTTTGAAAGCCCCCTCCATGTACTGGGCAGGTCTCAGTGAAGAAGGCCAGGGGCTTCTCCTCTCCGAGCTGGACAATTCCCTCTCTCATTCTGTCATTGTAGGAGAACAGCAGCCACATTGAACCTAGGGACCTGGTTTTTTCCAGGGATGTGAAATATAGGATGATAAATTCTCATCTAGCTGCAGGATTAGCACAGCCTGCTCACTGTCAGGAACAGGGCAGAGGAGTCCATAATGACTGAGTCCTTTGGGATTTGATTTAAATGCTCTAGAGTTCAGGACGTTCTTCAGTCAGCCCTTGGGATGGCCGTGGGTAAGCACAAGTCCATGTTGTCCCATATTGTTTTGTCTAACCAAACTGTGGAGAGAACTTGCTAACACTTTATATGAAGTTCAGAATTATGTCCTAATGCAGTACAGAACCTGAAAAATATGAAAGCTGAAACTTAAAGCATCATTATGAGAGAAGGTGATGGGGATCCAGGGGCCAAGATAAAGCCAGAAAATTTTCAGGTGGAAAAAGAATTACGCTGAAGTAAGGGCTAGTGAAGAATAAGATATTGTTCGAGATGCTATAGGTAATTACAGAAAAGCTACAAAGGTTACAAAAATAATGAGCTTTATATTTTAACCATCAATTCAGATAAAGTGAAAAAAGGAAAATTTTCAGTGAAAAGCACCCTGAAGTATCTCTTTTTAATTCTCTAAACAAGTCTGTGAAAATAGCAATGGATTCATTGACTTTCAGATGCTTCTCTCAGAAGAGAACATGAAAATATCTTAGCAATTTGTCAAGAAAAGTTAAATTATTTGAATGGAATATTAGTTGCTGAAGAGCTTAAAATTATGGCTATTAATAGACTACATGATGCACTGGTGTGTCTTTTTCTATCAGCAGTCTGATTCACTGTGAGTGCATGACCTGCTTTAAATTATTGAATAAATCTGGGTCCTTAAGCAAGATGTTAGAAATGTGCCTTATAGCAAATTGTCAGTCAGAAATAAATATAAGTAAATATAGATGATGTAGATGCAGATAAATATATAGATTATACAACTACATATATAGATTCAGATATTTATACAGAAATGCACTTTTCTATATTTATTAGCTGAAATTACATATATGTATGTAAATATGCAGACCAATATAAATTCTTCATGTTCTAGCCTCGAAAAAAGGTATGTATGAAATAATTCCAGTTTCCATAATTTAGTGAGTCAGGGTCTAGAAAAGTCCCTCAGGAATTAAGTTTGGCTTAAATGCTTGTAGTGCAAATATTTCTCTGGGGTTTTTCTTTAAGCACTCAACTAAGTTACTGAGTTACATAAGTTACTAAGCTGAGCAGGAGACTTGTTTATATAAGTCTCATTTCTGTATTTTAAAGTGTTTTATTCTTTCTTTAAGAACAGTTTTAATTTTACACCTTTTTCCTGAGTTTCAGATAAACTTAACTATAACTTGGCTTTTTTTGTTATGTAGTCAACAATAGTTTCTAATCAACCTTGATAAAAAATATTTCTCTTCTAGCCATAGAACCACAGAATATCCAGACTACAGAAGAGCAGAAAAAAAAAATTAGGACAAAGATTAATTTCTTGGACTTCCAAGTGCAACAAAAATGGAGTTTTTGAAGACAGTGAATCTGAAATTTTTGATGCATAGTAACATACTCTGAAGTTTAAGTATTTCTCATTGCTTAGCATGTCACAATCATACGATTTTGGAGTGCAAAATATAGCATGGTATAGGTTTTTTTTAAAAAAGAACAGAGATGGTTCCATTCAAAAGGACCTGAACCTATCACATTTGGTAGTATTTGTGCTGTCAGTGACTGTTTTATCTGACCCAAAATCCAAGCGAAGAGATCTTGGGAAGGAAGCAAAAGAGTCCATTGGTCCCACATTTTGAGTTGAAGAACAGTTGTCTCAGAGGCAAAATTCTGTTCTTTAAGGCAAGGGATCAGAAGGTTTGGAGGCAGCCTCTCAGAGAACACTTTATTTTGGCAGGCTCAGAATGAATGCTTGGGGTGTGTGTTTGTGACTCATTGTGAACGAGGTTTATGATACACAAATGAAAGTCTGATTGCTTCAGTGACTGGAGGTTTCACACAGGCTTCCTCCGCTCTACAAAGACTGTCTAACAAATTCCTAAGCCTTGCAAATACCTGCTAAGCACCAACTAGTCCAGTTAGACACTTTTACTGACCTGTCTTGGTCATTGCTAATGGGTCTGGGAATTTGAGCCGAATGTTGTGTCATTTGTTCTCTCATCCATATGGAAGGACTTCTGAACTGTCTTCCTTCTTTTGCTCCCTTCTTAAACCTCTAATACATTTAGCAATCTGCTCATCTATTAATACTGACCTGGACTGGTTCTTGATGTGCCATTGCCTTCTTTCTACCACCGTGTCTGCAGTAATTTCCACCTGAGTTTCTCACAGATGATGAACAGGAAAAAGTCAGGCATAACACAGCCTATGATTCTTTGGTTTTCCAAGTGCAATCTGTGATTCCACCCCATACCTGGGTGCCAAATGTCATTTAGCATTCTTCAGAGTCTTGCTTACTTAAGTCTCAAGGGAAGAATGAAGCTATATGGCTCTAAAAGAAGCATAGAGAAATTTAAATGCAACTGCATTTCACTATGATCAAAATGCATGGAAAATGTTTTCCACTCTCTTTTAGCAAGACAGAAGCATGTTCCAGATTACAAAACTGTACTATGGACTTGGTTTATTTCTTTAGACTGTTTACTCTTACTGAATACTGGATATTGACTGAATTAAGAAAGGTGTTTGTGTTTTGGGGGGGGGGGGGGGGTGGTGTTTGTTTTGGGGTTTTTAGATACTGAAAGACTATCAGCTAGATTGTGTTAAAAAGAAACTACACTTTCAACAACAAGGGTGTCATGTTTTTCTGATGACTTGAAAAAATTGTTGCTACCTTCCCTGGGCAATGTGGAGCATAAAGGAAAATATGTGGGAATATTCCTGTTTCTGTAATACTTTAGCAGTTGCTTTCATAGCAAAATCAGCTTGTCAGGTACATAGTTGTAATATATTTTGTTTTCAGAACTTTGGAAAGAAAAAAACTATTAGTTAGCCAAACAAGAACATTCACTGCATTATCAGTTTAACGGAAAGGAAAATATTCCCTTAACTAGAGAAAATTCTTAGAAATAAATTAATTATTAATTTCCTTTAGAGCAAACCCAACCTTGACACTTTAATATTATTGAAAAGCAATTACAATAAATTCATCATTTCAGCTATTTGAAGGAGTATATGGAAAACTGTGACTCAACAAGACTCCTCCAACATATAGTTGTGTTTTGGCTTCTGCACAAGGCTTGATAGCATTCTCATGAATAGTTGATTAGGCTGGAGAGTGCAATGTCTGCATGCATAATTGAAGCTATACAGAAATAATTGATCTAATTACCAGTGCTATGGAATGTCATTCTGGTTAGAGATCTGTCCCAGTGGCTGATGTCTGCCCCACAGTTTCCCCTCAAAGAGCAGATGGGAAGGAATCCTTAATATTTTCAATTGCTCCTTTGCCCTGCAAGGTCTCTTCTTGACTGCTGATAAATGATGTTGAATATTCTTTGGTAACCAAACTCATCCCTGCTTCCATGTCCAAGTAAATTATTAGAAAGCATCCAATCTATTGGGGCATATGGATTTTCTGTTTGGTATCCCTACACCCTCTCATCATGAATGGTGGAATTAACAAAAAATACTAAGAAAAAGAACAATTTTTTAAAGAAGAAATGGCCCTCTTTCTCACCACTTCCCAAGTTAAAGTATTTGCAAAATACTTTGCCTGTCCTCTCTCATGGGACCATTGCCACAGGCTTTCTGTAAAGATTTTGAACACCCAGCTATCACAGTATATAGAATATGGGCAGAATGCAAGTGCTCAAAGGGGTTTCTTTGCAAAATGTCTCATTTCCACCTCTGTCAGTGCTGACACCTTGACACGTGAGCACAGTCCCAGTTCTTATTCAATATTGACTGCAGGAGCTCCTCTGGAGGGTTTTAGGAGTCCCACATCATATGAATGTATACATAAGCACACACCAACAGAAGCAAGTTATCAGGAACTGTCTGTGATAAGTGTGAGCTGAGGATTCCCAACATTTCCAGTCTCAAATTCATGATTTTGTGTACCTATAGTAAGAGAGAGACAACCTACCCTAAAAACCAGAGGTAATAAATAAATACCAGATAGAAAAGAGAGGTTTTTTTGAAATAAGATTTTTAAACTACTAAGCACTGTAGGTGGTCCAAAAACGGGCAAGGATTTACTCTAGAAGGAATTTGCTTCATGTCATCTGAACAAATGTTCAGAGAGGAAAACTCTGAAAAGTTCCAAATTGAAAATTGCATGGTCCAGCTTTCCAAAGAAATATATTAGAACACTGCTAGCCCAATTTCAAAAGGAATGGTACAAAAGTACTTGATTTTAAAATTATCAGTTTTATGTCAAGAATGACAACCTGGAATTTCTTTTCACGATACCAAAGCCCTCATAACTGATGCAAATATAAAGGAATGCTTTGGGTATATGATTCCTATTTAAAATATCCTTGATTGATTTTATTGTGAACTGTCGGCTTATGGAAGTATTATTGACATCAGTCCAGAAATTTTCACTTAGTGAAATAATGTGAATTTCCTTTTTAAATGGTGAAATGCATCAGTTTGGTGACACCCACAAACAGTGTGGAAGTGAGAACGGTTTTGGTGCTCCCTGTCAAAGCACCAGTGGAATCATCTCTTGGTTGTATCCAGATAAATCCCATGGATAAATCCAGAGAATTCTGTATACCAAGGTAGAATTAATTGCAGTAAATCTCAGGTACAGTAATTGCTTAGAATTGTTTTCAGCTTGGGAAATTATTGTTAAAACAAGAAAATAACAATGTTTTAATCCATAGGTTTTTTTCTGTGAATAAGTTTGCTGATGTTTTAATGAAATAAATAATTACTTAGGCAAAGACATGAAAAAGCAGAGGCTTAGGAATGTATGCTAATATAAATCAAGTACATTTTAGGAAGTGAACTGTTTCTTTTATCTATTCTTGAAGTTCCTGAACTTAGGATTCAAGTGGTGCATCACTTCCCCCAATTGTCTACCTCCACACAGAAGTTTATTAATACAATAAGATTCATAGTAAAGATAATTAGGACTTTATGAGCTTCAATATAGGTTCTTTATTTCCGTACAAATATATTTTTATTTAAAATGTAGTATGTAGAACCTTAAACCTTTTAAAGGTAAAGGAGAAAATCATATGCTAGGTTAACATCTGGCAAGACAGAATATTTTATGCTGAGGAAACATATTAAACTCCTTTTTCTTAGAAAGGTTCCAGCTTGTACACCTGCCCCCACTTTATCTATAGACTTTTCTTTTTTTTCAGATAGAGCTTTCTCTATTCTTTGTTGTTTTTGTAAAGTAGTTACAAATATAAGCTGTAAGTCCTTGCTGGGCAATGTACCCAGGTGTAAAGCTCTGCTGTGGAGGAGGCTCTTTCAGGGCTCTGAGGAGTGACTGCTCCGTGTAGCACGGGAAGTGGAAAAGCACCACACACCTGAGTGGGTATTGCAGGAAAAGTTAATCCAGCAGGAATAAACGAGGTGCCAACTGTAAAGCATCAAGCCATCTTAAAGTTTCCTACCTCCCTCCCGTCCCAAAGCTAACTTCATATCGCGGAAGACGCCAGGTCTACCCTGCTGCTGGGGTAGTGTTTTATTGCACCTTGCTCTGAAACTTCATCGCTCCTTCAGCACGAAACGCTGAGTTGTCGTAAAGGTATGATGAGAACCATTGGCAGCACGGGGAAAAAGACCCTGGTGGGCTGCGACCCACCTTCCCCCCGCTTCCAGCCGCCGCCCCGCGCTCCGCCGCAGCCCCGCGGAGCCGCTCCCGCAGCCCCGGGCCGGGCGGACAGCCGGCTCCTCTCCAGCTGTGCACACTGCAGACCTGCTGGTACCCACGGCAAGCTTGGGAAATCACTTCGGGGTTTTGCCAGCTTTTAAAGGTGGCCCCAAACACTACTTGTAGATATCTAAAAGAGCGTTATTGACAGTAATATTGGATTATTAACAGCTTGGCAAAATCCATCAGACTCGGTGCTTCAGCTTCCTCATATATATCTCCCCTTCATGTGGTTTGGGTTGAAGCTGAGAGTTTTGTCCGTGGATATTTTTTACTTTAGTCTCGTTTTAAGATGTGAGCACAAAGGAATATTGAGAATGCACACATTGCAGCATTTTTTAAAAATGTGCATATAGTAACTTGGATGCAATAGTGTAGGAAATACTGAAAATCTGTCCCTCAAAGCACCTCTCAAGAACTGAGGAACCTGTTCAGGGCCCAGGATCCTTCAGTCTTTCAGTGATGTCAAAGAGCTCCAGTAGATCCTGTCATGCCTTTACAGGATAATCCATAAAAGTAGCTGTAAAGGCATCCCTTCCAGGCCCACCACCTGCTAGTTGGATTCATAATCAGCACTGCAGCTACGAGGAGAAAACTCAAACCAGTTGTAAACTATCTTTCATTTAAACTTACATCTGCCATTTTGAAATGATGCTGCGGAGAGAGCCACCTTTAGGAACGGCAGAAGGAAATGTGCAACACTGGAAGGTGAAATTTTGCCACAATATTTACTCCCTTCCTTGTTTAAACTGATAAAACCGAACACCTACAAACATCTATGCGTTCCATTGTATAGCATCCAGTGCTGTTGATTTTTATGTACTCAGGGAGAGTTTTCTCACAGCCTGGTGTTTGCATCTATTGACTTTGTAATCTATAGACAGACTCTTAATGAGCAGAAAAGACAAGAATCTCAGAGATAAAGCCTTGGAATAACAGTGGGCCTTTACATCTTGTCAGTAGGAGAAAGCTCAAACACAAATATCTGATTTACAGAAGTAACACAACTTATTTTGATAGATTACATTGTTTCTGTTTCAAATTACTCTGTCAATCGAGAAGGAGGAGGTTAAGAGGTCACATTTTTAAAAAAATGCTTGAAAGGACTCTTTCAAGGGATTTTTTATAAATTTCACCCCCATAATTAATTGCTTATTTGTGATATTGCAGAACCTCTACTTTGTCTGACAAACACGCTGATTTTGTGAAATGTTATTTTACAGATCCCCTGAAACAGACAGGAACAGGACCAAAGCCCCTACACGTGGACTGTAATGTAGTGATTTGCACCACCCGGTAGCTCCTGACACGTCTTCATCGCATCTTCATTTCAAGTTTGATCTTTTTTTCTTTCCTTGGGTGAGGCTTTGTTGCTGTTTTGACCTGTTTCACTTGGGAATGGATCATGCAGAAAGCCACATGAGCTTTTTAAGCAGAAGTGAGGTCAACGCTGAGAATCCTCTGCGTTGGAAACTTTTAGACCAGTGGTTAGCCAGCAAAAGGCGGAGAAAGAGGAAGGTTAGGGTGTAAAGTCTTGAAGCAAAGCGGCTACGGTGGGGCTAACTTCATTCTTGAGTATCAACTCAACGCCCTGGGCCAGCCTATCTACTGTGACCGAGCCTTTGTCTCCCCCGTGCCCTTTCCATGTCACCGCCTCCGCGGTGGCACCCACGGCCGGGGAGGACAGCCGGCGGGACACCCACGGGCATCCCGCCGCCCTCCCGCCGGCCCCGGGGCCGCGGGGATGCGGAGAGCCCCGCTGAGCCTCCGCCCGTGCCGTGCCGCCCTTCGGGGCTCGGAGCGCCGGCAGGGCGGGGAGGGCACCGCGGCCCCTCCGTGGGGCGGCGCGGGCAGGGCCGGGCGGGCACGGCCCCTCCTGCTTCGGGCAGCGGCTGTGCCCGGACAGGCGGCGCTGGAGGCCCTGGCGGGTCCCTCGCCCGCCCCGTCCAGCGCAGCGCGGCGCCGGAGCCGCGACTCGACGGCGCTGGGTCCATCGGCAGCGTGCGACACCGGGAGCGTCCTCCACACGCGTGGGGCGG
Source organism: Fringilla coelebs (assembly GCF_963513975.1). NCBI lineage: Eukaryota > Metazoa > Chordata > Aves > Passeriformes > Fringillidae > Fringilla > Fringilla coelebs. The sequence goes on along the minus strand of NC_140028.1, from coordinate 135,394,343 downwards.
CGAGCAGCGGCTGCTTGGCCCCGGAGCCGGCCCTGCCCGCTGCGCCGTCGCTTTTCCAAGGGCTCGATTCCCCGGCAGCCGGCAACAGGAATAAATTACAAAGCCGCACTTAATGTTAGTGACTCTTTAAATGGAATTTTTCATTCAAACTTTGTCATTAAAATAGAAAGGCCTTTTGCTTGTGACCATACAGGCATAATAAATTGTATATGTTTGCGATACTGAATGAATCTTGCCCATATGCTGCACTGCAAGGCTACATGAATGAAGCATTTACCAAATCAGGCCCACCACATTAAACAGAAAAACAATCTTTATTCATGGTAACTTATCAGTTTCAATTAATCAACCTCAACAATAGAAATTCTGATGTGTTCAAGCAACTTGAAAGCAATAGGTCATCTCCAGGGCAGCCATGTTGTGTCTTTGTGCCTATGGCTTCAAACAAAGCAACATCTCCAATAAATGTACATCCCCACACACAGATGTGTGACTATATCTGTATAAACATCCAGGCGCACTGAAGGCCCTGGTGTACACGTACGTAGAAGTGTTTAGCTTTTTGTCATACAAAAAGTAATTGTTTGTAAAAGTAATTTTTTTTTTTTTTTGGAGCTCCACAAGTTTAAACAAAAGAAAAGAAATTTCCATTGGATGACCATCCTTTCAGTTTCTCTGCTGCTATGTGAATAGCATTGTGCAAACCATTCCAATGGTATTGAAAAGGGGTAACCATTGGTTTGATTTGGTTACACGGTTTCGTAAAGAGCTCCCTCCCACTGCCTTAGGGTCTGTGAAAGGTCTGTGACCTGTTTAGAACTGCCAAGTGAAATGTCATGTCGCCCCTCCCAAATGGGAGTATCTGCATTCATTTGATCAGTATAAAAAATGATTGGGGATGGCGAGATCAGGGCTTTTGAATTGCAATTTATAGCAGTTTACAAAAATGCACATTGTTGGAAAAGAAAACATGGAAGTGTTTCTTTCTAAATTGCATTACCTGTGAAATGTCATTAGTCTTTTTAGGATATTGCATCCTATTTTTTATGATCTCAGAGAGAGAATTAAATGAAGAAGTTGAGTGTTTGCTTGAGATACGAAGACACAGCGCGCTACCTACAGCACCTGCTAAGTTTTGCCATCAGCTGCTGGAGGAAATGTTTTCCCATTCCTCTCCAGCTTGCGTCCGTAGTTCTGCTGTCATCACTTGGTGGTACCGCGTATTTCATGAGATCTTGTCATTTTAGTGCAATGACACCAGGCTGCTGCTTTCTGGGAGGGTGGTTTGTTCATGTCCAGGGCTCAGCATCCTCCTACCTCCCGCCGAGCGCTTTGACCACCGCCGCCTTGTCCGGAGACGGCTCCGCCGAGCGCTTAATTTGTTCCTCCTGCGATTGCCCGCACCTGAAAAGAAACAAAACCAAAGCAAACGAAACACAACAGCAAGGAAAAAACGAGGGATCGGTTGCACTGATTTAAAACTACCCTTCCTTCAATGTGCCGTCTCTCGAGGCCGTACCCCCCGGGGCTGCGCCCTTAATGCGCCCAGTCCGCGGGCTGGGGCGCGGGGAGCGCGGCTCTGGAGGAGCGCCGTGCCTGGGGCTGGGCACCTTCCCTTCCGCGCTCCGTGCCTGTCACACAGCCCCCACAGCCCCCACAGTCCCCACAGCCCCCACAGCCCCCACAGCCCCCACAGCCCCCACAGCCCCCACAGCCCCACAGCCTCAGCGCTGCCTGGGGAATGTCAGCGCTGCTGGTCACCGCGGGCACAGGAGGGACCCCGCGAGGGGCGGTGGCGGGGCTGCTCTGCGAGCGGTGCGGGACAGAGAAAGGTGCGGGAGAGAGAATAGCGGGGGGACACGGCTGTTTCAGAGGCAAAAGCGAAGGGTGAAGGGGCCCCGGGTCTGCCCGGGACGGCGGGTGCCTTCGAGTGTGCTGTGGAGCCCGGCCCCGAGGGCGGGCAGGGATGCTGGCTGCAGGGCCGACGAACAGCGCAGGGAGCCGAGGGCTGCTCCTTCTCCTGCAGGTGCCGGGTCGAAGGGTGAAGCTCTCCCTCATGACCTCTACTGCTCACCTTGCAGGTGATCTGCTGCCAGCAGCGCTGGGGGTGGCGGCTTGCTCTGAAAAGAGCACCCCGCCCTCCGGGCCGGCTCACAGCGGCCTCGGCCAGCGGCCGGGTCACCCTGGGACTCCTCTTCCCCCGCCCAGACCGAACTAAACACTGCTCGCCTAAAGGGGACACCTCAGCACCCCGGAGAGCCTTGGAGCGGCGCCGCCGGGACGCCAGCTTGCCGTGAGCAGCCCTGGCAGGTCCCCGCGGGCACAAAGCCCTGCGAGGGCAGAGTGTGTCCCTGTGTCCTCCCGGGCTGATCCGGACCCCGGGACCGGGGGAGATGGAATGTCCTCTCCACGCAAAAGCTGCACGTCAAGTTCCGCAACTAAGGAGGTGGTCACGGCACTAAGCCTGCCAGAGTTCAAGAAGCGTTTGGACGATGGTCTCAGGCACATGAGGTGATTTTTGGGGTTGCCCCGTTCAGAGCCAGGAGTTGGACTTCCATGACCTTTGTGGGTCCTTTCCAATACAGTATTTTCTATGATTCTATGACCGTGTTGACTGGGTCCGGCACAGATGTTCTTTGTAGCTGTCACCAAAGGCTGAAACGTTAAAACGGGACAGATAAATTATTAGGAGTAAAAGCCTCGAGCGGCTTAATTGGGAAAAACAGTCCTGGTTCCAACCAATGTCCGTACAATTGCACACTGCAGTCCACCATTATTCGAGCTTCATCTACTATGCACTATATACCACCGTCTCCAAAGGATTGTTGCCCTAGAAACTTGTTTTAAATCTCCAGCTATATATCAACACCTTGTTTTAGCAGTCCTTGGCTGAATTACAGTTACACAGTTTGGCGCTTCTTTCAAATTTCCTCCCATCAGTTTGGCCAAAGAAAGGAATTTTTCTCCTTTAGAAATGAATTGGCTTAATTAGTAAGTAGATTAATGGCAATTGCTGGTGAGTTGGTTTCCAGCAGAGTTTCACCAGAGAGGGTTAATCGGAGTCAGGTCTGGAATCTTTCCCAGAACTGGCTGCCAGCCATTTCCGTCAACCAATCAACCCCGTAAACAAACGCGCCATCCGCTGAAATAGAGTTTATTTCTTACTGTCATCCCCCTGGAGTCATTTCCCCAAACAGCCGCCACCTCACCATGGGCTTGAAATGGATCGCCCTGCACTCGGGGATTCTAATTTTCAGTGATTTCCCCAATTCTTTGAAGCGTTTCTCCGGCGAAAAAATATTCGTTGGGCGCATAGGCATTCAATAAACAAGTAACCTGCTTCCAGCAGCCTCCAGCTTAGATTTTTCCCTTCTAAGAAGCTTATAATTCGAGGCAAAATCAGTTAACATAGCAGGGCGATTCAAAACTCTTTTTCAAAGTCACTGTCTCAAACGTGGGGCAAACAAGAAAAACATCAGCATTGACTTTGACATCTTTTTCAGCCTTTCCACTTATTTTTTTTTCTATTCCGATACAACGTATTCATACTTCGACTTGCAGCTGCATTAGTCTTGCAAAAAAAAAAAAAAAATCCCTGCTGAGAAATGCATATAATAGGAAAAACAGATCGGCTGGACAGCAGCGTAATTAATGCCAGAAAGGGCTGAGGCCGGTTTCATAGTTTGTCTTTTGAGGATATCAAGACGAGACCTGGTGAAAAATGACGCATGCTTTAACATTTCAGAAAGCTGGCAACTAGCAGCGCTTGCCCCCCCTCCACCCCTCCTTTTTTTTTAAACTTTATGCCTCTGAACAAAGGGGTCGGCAGAACTAGCTAGGTTGTAATGAGTTCTGTGTCCCTAGCACATTAAGTGCATCATGGAAACATATTGTATCGAAATAGTTTGGAGGAGAATACTGGGGATGAAAGAGAAAGGGTGCTTTGATCAGCTCCCTGGGGTCCTGAGTGCGCGCAGACCGACTTGCAAGGACTTATTCAGCTCCAGCGAGACACACTTACAACGCCATTCAAAGAAATTTGCATATCTGTAATTTATCACATTTGTCCCCAACATTTTTGCAAGGTAAATAAAAGTTGGCTGAATAAAAAATATCAATCATCACAGGGCGAGGGAGAGAGGGAGCCGGGAGCAGGGCGAAGTGTTTGTTTAACCAGACTCCGTTTGGAAAACTTTTGCTGAACGCGGGGTAAAACTGACCCCGAAGCGTTTTGCAGTTTATTTCAAGGCGGTGACCGCGCTTGTGACCGCAACCGGAGCTCCGCGCCCCTGCCCAGCCCAGCACGGCCCGCCTGGGCCGTGCCCGGATCCCCAGGGCCCTGAGCTCCGGCATTCCGCGCCACCAGCACCCCCAGGCAGCACCGAGCAGCACCCCAGGCCCCCGGGCCCGCCTCCGCAGGTCCCCGGAGAAAGGGCTGGCAAAGGGGAAACGGGGGAGGTAGAAATATAACCTCGGAAAGAGCCCCCGCCAGGGCCTTGTTCAGCTTCAGCCGGCGGCGACCGCACCGCCACCGGCATCTTCAACTTGACCTTGGCGAGGGGTCCGCGCCTTCGCCTCATCTGTCACCCGCGCCCGGTGACAGTGATGCATTTCACGCATTGTCGGGGCAGGGCACGGGGAGAGCCGTCGGGGACGGGACGGGCTGGCTGCGGAGCGGGTGCGCTGTGTCCGGGCGGTGGCAGGGAACAAAAGTTATAGCGAGACGTCTGTGCGGCTAATTCCGTGAAAGGCGCGTCCCGGTCCCCCCCGCGGGAAGGTCAGTGTCGCGGGCTGCGCTCCGCCGAGGGGGGGCCGCAGTGCTCCGCGCATCCCCGACCCCGTGCTCCCCACGCCGGCGGGCACGATCGGTCCAGACACCTCCCGAAGGCACCGTGTTTTCCCCCATTTCCCAAAACAGCCATTCCGAGCCCACCGGCGGCGGTCAGGCACCAGAGAAGCTCTCCGAGCCGCGTTAAGACTACAGGGTGTCTCCCTACTCGCCCCAGCGCGCCTCGAGCCGCTTCTCGCTTCAGCGGCAAGGGGCAGCTCCCCGTGGGATCGCCCGAGTGGGGGTCGGAGCCGTCGGGTGTCCCCACCTCGCCCGGGGCCGTCTCGCCCGCCGTCCGCTGGGGAGCCGTCCGCCCGGGTCCGCGCCGTGGCTCTTGCCCGGGCCATCGTTCTGCCCGGGGCCGGAGCGCGGAAGGCTCCGGGGCGGTGAGCGGCCGCTCCGGATCGGTTCCGGCCCCCGGTAAACTTGGGGGCCTGTGCAGCCTTCGAGGCGCTCGGCGGAGGTACTTCCCAGAATGGGAAACCGCCTTCATCCGACCGGGGAGTGCGGAGATCCTCCGCCGAGGAGTCCCCTCTGCCCGGTACCCTCACCGCACCCCGGCACGGCAGAGGGCTCGCGGCCCCGTCGGGGCGCGGGGCGCTGGCGGCGGATGCTCCCGCCCGTGCGACCCCGCCGCGTTGCCAGTCCTCGGGGAGCGGACAGCCTCCGCCCGCCGGGGCCGGAGGCTCGGGCCGCGCCGTTCCAACTGGAAATCCCGGCGTGGCGAGGATCAGGGGGACCGGGGTGGCCAGGGTCCGTCCGGGCGGGGCCGGGCAGGGCCGGGAAGAGCCTCTTGACACCCCGGTGCTGTCCTGCGGGGCGCCAGAACGGGGCCGACACGGCGGGACTGGCCCGGCCCTGCCTTCTCCAAGCCGCTCGGCGTTCCAGGTTGCGCAGAGCGGGTGCACGGAAAAAGCGGGGTCCGCGCCGATCCGGGGCGGCAGGCGGAGGCTAGGGACGCGAGGACCGGGCCGGGCAGGGGGTGGGCTCTCCCGTGGGTCCCCCAGGTGCCGGCTCCCGGCCGCCCGGTCGGGTATTGCGCCCACAGACGCAAAGTGGAGCGCTGCCTTCGGAGCCGGCGCCGCAGCCCCAGGGGCCGCCCGGGGGGAGCCCCGCTCCTTTCGGCGTGGCCGCCGCCAGAGGTGGCCCCGCGGCGCGACGCGACGGCTCCTCGCGGGGCCCCCCCCGGGGCCGCCCGCGGGGCGGCCACCGCACAGGGGCGGCGCCGCCCTCGCCCGCGGGGGCTCCCGGCAGAAGGGCCCCCTCTTGGAGACCTCCATGCGCAACGCGGGCCGGCGGGCGGGAGAGCCCCGGTGCCGCCGCCCGCTGCCGCTCCCCGGAGCCCCGACGGCGGCGGGTCCGCACCGGGGGCTGCGGCCGGGAGCCGCCCCCGGCCCGGGGCCGCCCCGCCCGCCCCCTCCCGGCCGCGGCGGCGGCGCGGGGAGCGGCGGGGCGCACGTGCGCCCGCGCTGGGTCCGGCCCGCGGCGAGGCGCGCGGCGGCGCGGGGCGCGGGGGCGGCGCGGGGCCGGGGCGGCGGCGCGAGGGGAGCGGCGCGGGGGGCGCGCGGCGGCGCGGGGGGCACGGACACCCCCCCGAGCCGGGACGGGCCCCGCGCGCAGCGGCGGCGGCGCGCTCGGCCCCGCCGGGCGGTCTCCGGAGAGGCCAGCGGCGGCCGGGCGCGCCTCGCCTGCAGCCGGAGCCATTCATCCCCCGCCCCTTTGTTCGCCCTGAGAGTAACGCTGTGAATTAAAAGAAATGACAATATTTCGTATCTGCTCGCCCGGCCAGGAGAAGGGCCCTTGAGCCTGGCAAAAATCAGGCGGATCATTCATCGTGCCACCCCGCACCTGTGGGCTTGGCATTGAAAACCCCGCGGACCTCTTCCTATTCAACCTAATTATTCCCCTAAGGCGCACAATGGTTGAAATGGAGCAGGTTGGAGTCTGTTTATTGGTCGTAAATGTTTTTCTGAAGATCTTCTGAATCTCATTGTTAGCTCGTTGTTTGAGGCTGCCCTCTTTCTTTCAGACGAGAGTAGCCTTGGACTTTTCAATTTTCAATCGTAACATCTGCTTAATCGTACGGATCAAAATATGGAGACACAAAACATATGTAATGGTTGATTTGTTAAATCCTGGTAATGAGTTATTAACAAGGGAAAACAATAGGGCAGGATGGTGAGAGCCTTATGGTAACAGAGTCACTTTATGCAACGCCTGACGTTTCCCTTCTTGATAAATGGAACTAAGGTCTGAGCGCCAGGTGATAGCAAGAAAATCAATGTCTTTAGGGGCCGGCACCGAGACTTTTTTTCTATGTGAAAAATTAGGAGACATAAAATTTAATTGGCTGATCAGGGGAAAGCAGTGGTCTTAAGTTTAATTGCCAGTAGGCTTAGCGAGGGAGACAAAACAAGATTTGGGCCTGTTTGTTTGCTTGCATCCCAGCGCCGAGTCCAAGTGTATCGTTGAAAATGTGTTTTATTATAACACATGTCATGCTTTACAGTTCCCATATTGTGTAAAGACAATAGTTAATGGTACATTAAAGACAAGCAAACCATGCCAACACGTCTTGGACACATTGTAAGGGCCTCTCTCTTTGCTCGCTTTAGGCAGCTGCAGTCCAGGACCCAGAAGCACAAAAAGAACAAGTTTGAAATACCAGGTGCATCCGAGAGAACCACGACAGGGATTGATATGTTATAGCCCAGGACATGAACCTAGCAATAAAGATATCATTGCGATTGTTTGCGGCTTCCACGCCATGTAAAGCCGGAGGCGCCGGAGCAGGCTGCTTTCTGGCAGCGGAGGCTCTGCCTCCCCGGGCTCCCCCGGCGCCCTCCGCCAAACCCGAGCACCTGTTGGCCAGACCCCGGCCCCGTCGTGGGAATCGCCTCCCGCCCACGCTTCCAGGTCTCGGCAGCGCGGTTTGTTGTGGAGTTATTTAGGACCATTCCCACCGGCTGCGGGATGCTTTGGAAAGCGGGAGGTTTACCAGGGGACACTCAACTGGTGTTTGTTCGACCTCGCAGCTGGTACTCGGTGCCAGCGAGAGATGCGTGAATGAAAGAGGGATGAGATCCCGGGCTGGGGAGGCTTCACGCCCCGCGCCTCGCAGGGCGCTCACCCGACTGCCGGCAGATGAGAGGCCCTGGGAACCGCGGCGGGACGGGTTCACAGTGCCCACGGCAGCCCCTGCCTGCGCACAGCTCTGCCGAGAAGTCACGCACGCCTTCCCATCCCTTTGCTGGCTGTGCAGGCGAGCGGTCTGATGCTTCCCTTCCTTTGGGTGGGGGGCTCGTTGTTCTTTGGTTTTTGTTTGTTGCTTTGGATTTTCAGGTTGGGGGTTTTTGTTGTTGTTGTTGGGGTTTAGGGTTTTTGTTTTGGTTTGGGGTTTTTTATGGAGGGTTGTCGGTTTCGGTAATTAAGTTGTCTTTACACCTGGGGCATCACGAGTGATGCTGGTTCCGGAAGCACAGCATCAGCCCGCACACCTAGCATCCGCACCTCCCTCCTGCGAGACTGCGGGAAGCAAACTGCCTGCAAGTGCCTCTAACACTCCCTCCTACCCCAAGCGGGGCTGGAAATTTCCCCCCCTTTTGTTCCCTACCCTGCTTTCCAGCTCCCGCGGGGCTGCGGGGAGCGGCGGAGGGAGGCGGGACGGTCCCGGCGCCCGGACGGACCTCCCCCGCCCCCCGGGGCGCCGTCGGGGCAGTGCGGGCGCGAAGGAATGGCCCCACGGGCGCCGGTGCGGGGTTTCAGGGGGACGGCGGGGCCTCTGGGATCGGGGCAGGGAGGTGGGGAGCCACTGCCCACGGGGCCTCGGCGGGCAGCGCTAGAGGGTGCAGCTCCCGGCCGCGGGGAGGAGGGGGCAGGCGGCTGGGAACTGAGGTTGCGTGGCTGTCAGTCACGCCTTCCCCACGCTGGTCCGTACCGCGCCGAGCCGTGCTCCCCACCAGCAAGCCCCCCCAAAGCTGCCGCAAAAGCTGCGAGCGGCGTTGCGTGAGCCGCCGGGTCCCTCTGGGCCCGGGGACCTGCACAGGCGGGTCCCTCCTGCCCTGTGCGGCGGATTTTGTCGCAGGAGCGCGGCGCTGGGGTGAATGGATGATGAGTCAGTCAAAAGAAGCTGTCAGTCTCTTTGAAGATTGCGTTTAAAGGGACTTGCCAAGTCAAGACGGGAGAGTGACAAGATAGAGACCCTGGTGCTTTACATGCGAAGGCCGGCTCTTCCGCTTCATCTGCACCATACTAAAGGATGTGTTGAAGCATTGAATCACAAAAAAGTGGCACGCCAAAGAAAAGGTGCCACATAACAATGATTGTAGTGTTTTAATTGTGGGGGAATCGCATCACCAAAGCCAATTGAGACGAACGAGGCTATACACAGAAGGAAACGGTATAACACTTCCATAACTTATAATTAAACTGAAGTCCGACTAACATTTGACTTTCTAATGAGTGTAATGAGATTACATGCCTGATGGAAGCATTTGTGAAAAAGCGACTTTCTGTGTTTAATGAGGTCCTAATACAGGACAAGATCGAATTATAGGTCGGCTCTTTTTCTCTCAAAGAGCCCCGTTTAAGTTCAATGACACCGGTACCGCCCGCCTGCCGCCGGACGGGGCGAGGCTAGCGGCCGGTCAGCCCCGCCGCAGCCCAGAATCGCAGCAAAAGTGAGGAAATAAATAAGCAGTGACACCCCCCCCCTCCCTCCAGCCCCCGCCCCGGCCCAGCCTCGGCGTGTTTGTGTGTGTAAGTAGCTCCTCTAATTGCTATTGGAATAGATCCATGCCATCCGCGCTAGGGAACTAAATGTGTTTAACTAGGTTAATGCAATTAGCATGCATGCAACATATTGCTCCCACTTTGAGGCAGTTTTGAAAACAAAAAAAAAAAGGAGAAGGAGAGATGTACAGTATATGATGAGTTATAATTATACCTTGGCTCACCCGGGCCGTTCCCATCCGCCTGGGCACCACGCGGGGACAGCTCTGCTCCGGCCGCGGGCCGGGCTGGGCATCTGGGACTCCGCCGGGGGCTGAGCCGTCGGGGCTGAGCCGCGGGTGCCACGGGAAAATCAGCACCTGCGGCGTCGGGCCGAGCCCCCCGTCCCAGCCCGGGGCCGCCCCCCCGCTCCCGCCGGGAGCACTTGCAGCCCCCGGCCCGACCGGCCCCTGCCGCCCCCACCCCTCGCCCCCGGGCAGGTGCAGCCCAGCCGTCCCTTCCGCAGCCGGGCACGCTGAGCTGGGGCTACCAGAGCGATTCTACCACCAGTTGCACGATGGCTTTGCCATCCCCCTATCCCCCCTCCCCAGCCCCCAGCGGTAGCCCCGGGCCGAGGAGCGCGGGGGCTGTTTCCAAGGCGCGGCCGGTGGGAGAACCGCGGAAGGCTCTGGACAGTCGGCAGAGCCCCGAGCCTGCCCGGCCCCCAGCCTCGTCCTTCCCTCCCCGGCAACTTTCAGGAACAGCTTTGTGCGGCTCCGGACAGCGCGCCCATTCCCATGGCGGCGCGGTCGGGGGTAAAAGGCGGGGGACACACACCCTCGCAAGGTTTGTGTTTGGGGGCTCGGGCCTTCCAGCTGGAAACCACAAGCAGTGCTGAGACACTGAAAGGAGGGGACCTTCTAGAGATAGACAAAGACATCAGTTGGAAGCACTTCAGGAGAGGACGTCAAAAGGGGTGGAGAGAAGGCGAAAGTGTGTCCCCGCCCGTCCCCGTCCCCCCGGCGCTATAAGCTCAGCCCGAGCCGGCGATGGGGCAAAGTGGGGCCAGCATCTGGGCTGAGGGTGCCACTGAGCCTTGGGGCTCACCCCGCCTGGAGAACGGTCCAGGCGTTCATTGCAAGGCTTCCTCGGGATGTGGCGGGGCTCTCGGAAGCCCCTTCCCACAAATATACTGCTCCACAACGTACAATCCGGGTTTATTATTAACAAACACAAGGAGAGTCCACGTGCGGCAATAAATTATTTTCACAGGTTCTGACGTATTTCCCCCATTAAAAAAAAAAAAAAAAAAGGTGCTGGTGGAATAAACCTATTGCATATCTTTTAAAAAATCAAGATAAATTATATAAATTATATATTCAAAACAGACGATTCTACCTCATTATCACTACTCCGTAATAAATAGATAAATAAATTTGATTGCCCTCAGAGTCTGAATCTTAAATTACGTTTACAATATAGGTCTCTACATACAGCATGTACAGAGCGGGCTGGGGCGGGGACCACCCGCGCGGCGCCTCACGCCACGTAGTCGAAGGGGGGCTCGTTCTCTATGTCGTTGACGGAGGGTTTGTTGTTCACCTTCCGCGGGTCCTCGGGGGTCCACACTTTGGCTGTCCGGATGATGTTTTGTTCCTTGAGCTGCTTTTCATCAGTCCACGACAGCGAGTGACCGGCCAGAGGGGGGAGTCCGTAGTCGGGGTCGCTCGGAGAGGGAGATCCTGGAGGGCAGGAGGGAAAAGGAAGGCAGGGGGTTATTGCTGGGGCCGGCATTCCTACGGAGCGCCGTGCCGGGCCGCGCCGGGCCGCTCCGGGCCGTGCCGGCCCGCCACTTACTTGTGCCGCGGTGGCAGATGATGATTTTCTTGGGCTGGCTGGGGCTCTCGCTGCTGGCGCTACGCAGCGGCAGGTCGGACTGCACCAGCTCGCTGAGGAAGTTGATGTAGCCGATGGCCAGGCGCAGCGTGTCCACCTTGGAGAGGCGCTTCTCGTAGGGCAGAGTGGGGATGTGGGAGCGCAGCCCCTCGAAGGCGTCGTTGATGGACTGCATCCGCCGCCGCTCCCGCACGTTGGCGGCCTGACGGAGCTGCTGCAGCTCCGCCTCGGAGCGCACCCGCCGCCGCCGCTTGGCCGAGCCCAGCGCCTGGAGCCGCCCCCCGGGGGACAGCAAGGCCGCGCCCGCCGCCCCGCAGCATTCGTAGGCGAAGCCGGGCGAGGCGGGAGACGGCGGGAAGGCGGCGGCCGGCGCCGGGCAGCGGTAGCCGCCCTCGGGGTCGCCGCCGTCGCGGTAGTACTCCTGCAGCTGCCGGCTGAGGAAATCCACGTCCGGCTCCAGCAGCCCGTCCGCGGCCAGCACGTCCCGCGGAGGCGGCTCGGAGAAAAAGTCCTCCTCGTCGAAGTAGGGGGGCGAGGAGAAGGAGTCCAGCCCCCCGGGGAAGTGCTCCAGCAGCACGGTCTCCATGCTGCTCCCGGGCCCGGCGTGGACGGGACGGGGCAGGGGGGCAGCCCCGCCGGGACGCGCCCGCAGCCGCTGTCGCCGGCCCGCTGGCCGAGCCGCCGCGGCGGTGGCGGTGGCGGGGCCGCCCCCGCCCTGCCCTGCCCGCCGCGGTGTGGCGGGAGGCCGGGCCTCGCCGCCGCTCTCCGGGGAGGGGCCGGAGCCGCTGGCGCCGCGGGCCGGCACGCGAGGGGTCTTATAACGACATCCCCGGGCGCGTGCCGCCGGCCGCCGCCGCCAGCCAATCAGGGCGCGCCGGGGGGGCCGGGCCGCCCGCAGGGGGACCCCGCGCGCGGCCGGGGGCGGCGCCCCGCACCGGGCGGGGGGGGCGGGCGGGACCCGGCGGAGCCCCCGCCCGGCACCGCCCGGCACCGCCCGGCATCGCTCGCAACGGCGGGCCCCGCACGTCGGGCGAGGGGCCCCGGAGCACCTCGGCACCTCTCCTCACGAGCCGCTACCGAAACGCGCCTCCTGGCTCTGACACAGCCTCTCTCTCGGCGCCGGGAAGCGTCACCCCTGCGCGTCTTACCCCCAGCGCTTCTCCCTCTCCCCCGGGAGTGCCAGTCCCCGCCGCCAGCAGAGCCGCTGTCAGAGCAGGCATAGAGGGAATCGATGGCGCGGGTCTTTCGTGGCGTTCGAACTGAAGGCAATTCTATCGCAACATCAAAATACATCACGTCAGCTCTCGCGCCCGGCCGTGCATCGATTTTGACCTCATCGGCGGACCCCGTTGCGTTCTCCCTTTTTCCCACTCCCATTGCTCCTCTCCGGACGAGCTCGCTCGGCGAAGGCTCTGTTAATAATTCCCTAACAGACTCTCACTGATTAAAGCTTTAAAAATTCTCACTAGAGTGAAATGGATTACCCGCCAGATTAGGAGAGGATTATCTCTGTCATTAGCGCTGCAATACTTTGTCCGGCAGAGTCTGTCGAGGTTTATCGAAAGTGACTTTCCAGCGTGCCACCAGCGCGGGCAGAGATCAAACTCCTCGTGGAAACGTACCCGGGTCTATCAGCAGAGCAAGACAGGGCCAGCTCCGGAAAGGTAATAAATGACTGGACTTCAAAGCCGCTGACATTGCCGTGATAAGGGCAGGGAAACGCGTGAGTGACGGGAGGGAACAAAGAGCTTTGCAAGAACCACTTCTTGGAAAGTCCCGCCTGCAGACGGCCCACGCGAAAAGAACGAGAAGGGAAGGCGGAGACCTCTGCACGAAGTCAGGAACGCACCCACGCGTGGCCGTGGGACTGCTCCCACCGTCCGGAAAGGGGAAACTGAGGGAGTGTCCCGTTACAAGGGCGATGCAACGGCAGTGCAATTCCCCGTTCACGTCCACCCAGGGACCTCGGAGGAGACTGAGATGAGTGCGTCCGGACTCCTGTTTCCATTGACGCCTGCCATCCCTCAGTCTCTCACTACGCAGCTCTGTCAAGAGCCAGGCTGCTGGATGCCCGTCCCCGCAGCGCTGTGGGGTGCCCCCGACACTGCCTCTGCCCCAGGCTGAACAAGTCCCGCTCCAGGAGAGCCTTCCCGCCCCAGGCAGCTGCCCCAGCTTCCTCTGTCTCGCCAGCCCTTCTCCCCTCACGACTGTTTTCTGCACCGGCTGTCCCAAAAACGCCCGCAAGTCTCAGATGCGGTCTCACGAGCGTCGAGTGCGGGCAATTATCCCTTCCCTCGGTCCCCTGGGCTGTGATGGTGCTCATACCGCTCAGACCTGCTGCTGGCATTCCGTGCGGCCGGAACACACGGCTGCCTTTCGCCCAGCTCGCTGCCCGGTGGCCTGGTGGGGACCGCTCCGAGTGACACCGAGCACGGGGGCCAGGAGGGCCCTCGGCGTTCCCAGCCGTAGCTCGGCAGAGGTATCGCTGGCCCTCGGATCACCCTTCCCGAGCAGCCCTGTCCCGTTGAGCCGAAAGACCCACCTGGGAGGGCAAACACAGCGCCGGCACTCACCGACACAGAGATGTTTTCCCTTCCCCGCCCCGGGGCTCCCTGGGTGGTCGCGCTGCCCACTTACACTGCGAGCATCCCTGTCCCTCCTCTGGGTTTAATGCTTCGCGACCCCACGGTAGCTGGGTGTGAGGTGCTGGTGGGAGGCCAGGGACCTGTCGTGGCCAGCCCTTGAGGCTGCTGGTGGAGGTGGAGAGGCCGGGTAGTCCGGGAGAGTCCACGGCCACCCCAGCAGCCCCACAGGAGCCGCCAGCTTACCCACAGCCGGTCCCACAGCTGTGCTGGTCTGCCGAGGTGCGGTGCCCACGCCGCCCGGTCACCTCCAGCAGCCCGGGCTCCAGGCCTGTGCAGAGCCGGGGAACGGGGACTGAGCTCCCGGTCCCTCTTGTCCCGCTGGGACACACCTGAACGGGAGCCTGCTCCTTCCCCACCTTGGCCCCGCGCAATGCAGAAGAATCTCCTTTTTCAAAAGCGAATGGACTTGAGTGCAGCCAGGGAATGATCGCTATGGGTGGAGCACCATAGTCAGAAGCACAAGTATAAATCTAACATGTATCTTGCATCCCTCTCAAATCCATGTCACACCTACCGCAAAACACACGGAAAATGAAGAAAGCAAACCGAGGTGATTTCGGGGGAATTTCCTGGCCACGGAGCTGGCTCTGTTCCCTCCCTCCCAAGGAGTCATCACCCATGGAGTAGCGAGTCCTTGCTCCTGCCATTCTAGCTGGAGCCGGACACTTGAAAGCCGATGAGCAAACCATGTCGAGTGGCTCCTGACCCCACTGCTCCCGCTCGAGACTCTCAGAGCCACATACACCCACCTGGCAAAGTTTCCCCCAGATCAGACAGGCTACGTGCCGCCACATCCTGAAGGGGAGTAACACCCCCAAACAGGCTCTTTTCCCCAAAACCCCTGCCACCAGCCTTCTCCCAGCGCAGCGTTTTGACCACGGTATGTCCCTCTCCTCGAGAGCATGACAAGGCGCCAGGGTATCTCTCGTTAACTCCGTGGTGAAGCATCTTCCCGACAGCCTTACTGAAGGTCTTAAGGGGTAAGAAAGAGGAGAAGAGGATCTCTCTTCTGTTGATCCAAGAGCAACATATGCCCAGAGAGACTGGGGAGCCCAGTTCATTTGCCATGCCAGTCTTTCCCCCTTCCCCAGCGCTGCCGGTGCCTGCTCAGCTCTGGCGCACGGCGGTGCCGCGCAGCCGGCGTGATGCGAATGCCTCACTGGGGAGGTGGCACGACACCACCGGGCCACAGAACTCAGACAGGCAGCCTGGGAAGTCAGTCTGTGCGGTCTGTCTGTCTCTGAGAGGCAGCTCCGTCAGGACCGACGGCGAAGGAAGTGGAGGGATATTTTGAGAAGCCACTGTTTCCAAACTGTTGGGGGCTCGGAGCTTGTGTTGAAACCGGTCAGACCTAACCGGATCATTGGAAAATTTGGGAGCAGTGTCCCAGGGAGGAAAGCGATGCAGGGAGACCCCCACGACAGGCACGGCTAGTGCTCTGCCTGTGCGCTGGGTGCACAGGCAATGAAACATCGCTCCCCGTCTCCTCGGCGCTC
This sequence comes from Fringilla coelebs, assembly GCF_963513975.1. Lineage (NCBI taxonomy): Eukaryota > Metazoa > Chordata > Aves > Passeriformes > Fringillidae > Fringilla > Fringilla coelebs. Next base: position 135,378,768 of record NC_140028.1, on the reverse strand, counting down.
GATGCGACACCCGGCAGAAGCCATTCCCTCTCCGTGCCGAAATCAGCCCTCGCACCTGCGGCAGTGATGGCTTTAAAGAGGAACGATTCCAGTTGGTACATTTGCCTTTGGGAGATGAGTAACGTCTCCGAAGGAACAGCCTGAGGTGCGGGAAGGTTCCTCTCGGGTTGCCCAAGATATTACAAAAGGAAATCTGCAACAACCAGGAACATGTACAAGCGGAACCTGGGCCACCGCACCGCACTTGGGCCACCACTACCTGTGTCGCAAACTCCCTTCTTTCAATATTTGTCCAGCACGGATGTCTCACCCGGCCCCGTTTTGCTCTCGGGAAGGACACCTCCCTGCACCGCTCTCCAGCAATGAAAATGGATGAACAGCGCTTGACACTTCGTTATTTCTATTCACCGAGGGCAGTAACAAGTGTTAAGGGGGAGGGGAAAGGGGGGTGAGCGACGAAAACACCTCTGGACACCTTTGGGTGCGCGCCAAAAGGCGCATCGCCTTTCCTTCAGAGTCAATGACCATACGACAAGTCTCGCTGGCAGCCACCGTCACGGGAACCGGGACTCGCCAAGGGTCCGGAGAAGGGTGGGACATGGGGCCATGCAGGGCTGCCCGAGGAGTCTGGCCCACCAGCACCCACTCCCGACACTCCACGGGACCACGCAAAGCCCCTCACCGGGGGAATAAGGAGAGGGCACGAACTTTGCATTGAAGCGACCCAGAGCACTCTCGGCCCTGGCTCTGCTGGCGTGCTCGGCCCTGTGCACTCCCCCGCGCAGTAAATCGAGCCAAGCGCCACTGAGAGACCACGGAGGCTCTTCTTGTCTAGGGCAAGCCCGCCGCCGCCTATCGCTTCCCGCTGATAGAGAGGTTTCCTCTCGAGGTCTGTCGGAAGCGGGACGGGAAGCGGGGGCAGGCCCTCGCCCCGGAGGGGCTGCAAAGCGCACGGCCTCCTGCCATGCTCTGCCCTTAGCGCGACAGCTGCCAGTCCCGGCTCACTGACTGTCCCAGCGCCTGCCGCGCCGAGCACGTCGGGCCGGGCCCGAGGGTGCGGGTCCTGGCGGGCTTTGCTCTCCCCAGGGGTCCCTCCCGATCCCCACGAGCACCTTCGCACGCCCATGTCCGGGCCGTCCTAGCGGCCGGCGCGGCGGTGAGCGTCTCCTTTCGGGCACCCACGCAGGAACACGGCACCGAGCGCTGCTCCTCAGCCCCTCGGCCGGGGCTGAGCCGCAGGGTGGGAAGCGGCAGCGCTCGTCGTCGTTGCCTTTCGGCGCACCCGGAGCCCCGCGGGTGCTGCGTGAGGGGCGCGGCCCACGGCGGGCAGGACCTGCCAGGTCCCCGCTGCCTCCGAGCCGCCCCAACCCGCAGGTGCCTCGGCTTCTACTTTCTGCCACGTTTCACCCAACAGCTGGGACACGGAAAATGGAAAATGGGTGGCGTTAAAGGGCAGCAGTCCGAGATGAAGGGGAGACACAGGTGAGGCGCGAGATCCGCGCCCCGCTCACTGCCTTTCAGTCCAGAGTCTTGGGAAGTAGCTCCAGAGTCATGTGATATTCCAGAATAACGAATCCTGTTAGCTGAAGCTGAGGCAAAACCCCAAGTCCCCAGAAAGTGCTCAGGTGCGTTTGGTTTTCCATCCAACTCTTATTCCTATATTACATGCATAATTTTCCTGACTTCTATTGTTGATCCAATACTCTTCATGGGGGTCGTTCCACAGGCATGGAAAGACAAGTCAGGAGAGCTCCACCTTCATCCATGCAGGCTCTACCCAATATTCTCAAATCTTCATACCTACACTGTCAGTGTTTTGTTAAGCAAGAAGTCCGAAGTCCATAAAGTCTCAGTGGAGTTAATTCAGTAAATACCATACTCAGTGGAGTAAATATCATACTCAGTGAAGTATGATGATTTTTTCCTCAAATTATAAAATTCAACAGGTCGCCTGTTGGGATTCCTTGGAGTGCTGCACTTATTCGGAGTTGCAGTGTTTGATTGAGAAAGGAAGCAAGAGTATTTTAAAAGGCGGAACCAGAGTTTGCCCAGTGTCTGTGCAAATGATATTTACCAGGAAAGGTTTAGTGAGAAAAAAAGCCCTACTGCAATTCACGATACAAACTGACACTTTGTTGATCAACTTCTAGGAATTTTTTACCACTGATGGCATAATTGAAATCAAACTTTGTTCAGTGCAACCTTGGGGCACTGTGTCTTTCATGTTAATAGACTTTTACACAACTTTCCTGGTCTGAAGACGCGGCGAGGAGTCCCGCACGCCAGGCACCAGGCAGGGCTGAGCTGCCAGGTACTGGAGACCCAAAACCACTTTGCACATACGTCTGCGGGAGCTCGTTTGCTTCCCGCGGGCCAGCAGAAAACCTCACCAGCCCACAGCACCCCCAGGCTTTGTAGCCCAAGCATCCCCGGAGTCAGGTGCCCGGGACCCGGGCGGCTTTCCCGGAGCAGGGACTGGCTCGGGGGGTGCGGAGGGAGCTGAGCAGGCCGCGGCGAGCCCACCCCTTCCCCCTCCACCATGTGAGGCCCACAAATAAGGCGGGGAAAAGCTCTCCCCCTTCGGAGCTGCTACCGGGGCGAGCGCGGCGCGGCGGGACGGCGGCCCCACAAAGGCGGCGGGGCGGCCCCGGGCGCTCGCCCGCCCGGCGGAGGAGGCGGCACCTGCAGCCGGGGTCGGCCCGGCTGTGCGCCCTCCCCTCCGAGCCGGTACCTGGGCGCGGGGCTGGTAATGCACCATAGCGGGCTGCCTTTCAGGCTCTTTCAAACCGAGATCGCGGAGGTCACCGTGTCTGCAAACCCCCCTCCTTCGGCCGCTCGGGCCGGGGTGCCAGTGCGGCAAGCTGGAGAGCAGGCACAGCCCATGGGAATCCCAACACTTGTGCCGCCGGCTCCCTCGGCCCGCCCTTCTCCCCCCTCCCCGTCCCGAGGAACCGCTGAATGTATCAAATGAGCTGCAATCGATCTGCGGGCACGGGGGAAAATCAAATTATATGGTGCGGCTGGGCGGTCGCGGCAGGCAAAAGGTGCGGGCGGGCGGCGGGCGGACTGCCGGCTTCCCTCCGCTGCCAGCGCCAGCCGCGCTCCCACCGAGCCCTGCTTGGCTTCTCCTGCCGCTCCGTACAGGGGCCTGAAAGGCGGGGGTTCGCCAGCGGCGAGGGGCTCTCCCCATTCCCGCTAAACGCCGAGCCCCGGCCGGTAGTGGCAGCTCCCCGCCCCGAGGGGCCCGACGGGCTCTCGGCCGCGCTGCCGGCCTGCGCAAAGGTTCCCCGGCGGGCGGAGGCGCGACCGACTACGGCAAAGCACGTGCGGGGGAACGGGATGGAGCGGACCGCAGAGAGGTCGGGGATGAAAGCTCTTCCCTTCTCTTCTGGTGCCAGTTTCAGGTCTCTCCGAGCTCCTCTCCCGGGCCTGGGGCAGGCAAAGGGAATCAGCCCCTCCCGGCATCGCTGCCGCCGGGCCCGTCCCGCACCTGTGGATCCCGGGGCTCGCCGCCCGCGGGACGCACCGCCCCGGCGAGGGGCGAGCCGGGCACCCGCCAGCCTGGACGGGCAGCACCTGCCGAAGCCGCGGGCTGTGAGCAGAGGGGTTTCAGACAGCGAGCTCGTACCTGAGCCCTTTTCTCGCCCCCCAGACGTGCGTACGGGGACGGCTCCTCTTGGGAAAAGCCCCGCGCGGGGCCGGCGGTTGTCGGCGGGTCCATGGGAATCTGGCCACTTGTGCCGGCCGCAGCCGGGAGGGGGCTGTGCTTCCTTTACAAAAAGAGACACAATTAAGCAAAATGCTCAATGAACATTATAAATGATGTGCAATCGCCTCGCAGATTGCTTAGCAAATCAAATTATATGGTTGCTCACGGATGATTTCCATGTTCTTTAAAACGCAAACAGGTACTTTCTAATTCGAGGGGGAGGAGTGTTGGTAGTTTTTCTCCTAGACAAAACAACAACAACAAAAAAGCGCAGCGCTTTAAAATTGCGAAGCAATGCCACACGCTGAAAGGCGGCTGTGTGAATATTCACGTTCTCCTTTGTTCGCTCCTGAATTTCACAATAGCCGGGAAGGGCACGTTCACTGCGCTCTTGTAAATTTACCGATCCTTGACGAAAACCGCCAGGCACCTGCTTGGCAAAGCACAAAACTGCCCACGTTTCCACCAACAATTTACTGTTTCATCAGCTTCTAAATTGACCCTTCAATAGAAGGGCTTAAAGTTAATATCATTTACATCAGTGGAGGTGGCCGGGCTCGAGGCTCCGCCGGCTGCGGAGGCGGCGAGGCCGCGGCTGCTGCCCGGCTCTTCCTGCGGAGGCTGTTCAGGTGCGAGCGGGGCGGCCGTGCCCAGCCTGCGGGGCCAGCCGGGGCTCCCCTGCCCGGCCCGGGGCACGGGGAAGCGGGAGGAAAATACAGCCACGGTGCAGGGTGGGGGATGTCGGGCGGGTGCCGGTTTTGCAGGACGGGGACGGCGCAGTCCCTCCTTTAGTGCAGCGCAGCGGAATGAGACCGCAACAAACCCAACTGGTCCCCGCATGGAACGGGCTCCTCTGAGGGGCCGTGACCGCCCCAGAAGGCGTGGGCAGGCTGGGAGCAGGGGCTGGCTCCCCGGGCTGCCCAGACCCCCGGTAAAACTCTCCCGTTGCCCCCTGCCCATGCCGTGCCGTACGGGCTGTGTGGTGTCCCTCCCATTCCCCCGTGGTGAATGCATAAACAGGGCCACTGGAGGGAAGCAGGATGTAAAAAGCACATTTGGTAAGGAGTCTCTTATCTTCCAAGACACAAAACCCCTCAAGAGAAGGGGAAATGGTTCCTTGAGACCGGGTCCTGGCAGCGCTGCTCTGAGGCAGGATCGCTCATTTGAAACACTACACAAGACTGTCCCCACAAGTGCTAAAGCGTTCGCTGAAACACAGCAGAGCAGGGCACAGCTGGCGGAGCGCTAGAGAATTGGTTTACGGTGTAACAAGGGCAGTAAGGCTCCCCAACACCAGCTGGCAGGAGGCGCTGTGATTTGGCATCAATTTTTTACTCCGGACAATTTCCAACAACTAAGAGTCTTATCCCAATGGGTAGCAGAGCACTTCTTCATTCCGTGTTACATCATCTCTTCCATAAATAAAACCAGCTCTAGATTAAATAGAAAAGAAGCTTTCCAGTCATTGACCCTTTTTGTTGGTTAGAGACTCCATTAATTTTCTATCCTCCTCCCTTGAATTCTTCCTCCCTGGTTTATGCCCATCTGTTCTGGCGTGGGTGTTGGTTCCCAGGAAAGATCTCAATCTCCATGGGATTTTCCCTTAGGTCTATATACACACGTTCCTTCCCAGCTCTCACTTTGCCAGGGCAAGCAAAGCAAAGCAAGCTCAGGATTGGACTCCTCCTTTCTTTATCACCTTTCCCTGCTCTTTTCTCCATATAAGTTAATCTTCTGGGACAGCCAGAACTGTAATGGTACACAGCTGTCCAGCAGAGTTCTCACAGCTCCTCGGAGAGTGATGTCAGCATTTGCCTTTCTGCCAAAATCCCTCACTTTGTACTGCAAAGGTTACATTTACCTTTTTCATGGCCGTGTTCCTTCAGTAGCTCATGACCACTTCGTCATTAGCTAGTGACCCAAGGTCTTTTTCCTCCTCTTCCTGGCAAGGACTATCAAGACACAGCCATAGCACATGTTCTTAACACACGTGCCTGAAGTGCGACCTCTTAACACTGGATTTCTTTCCGTCTTTGCCACTTTTATTCTCACAGTCCTAGGCTTCTTCTGATGGTTGTTCAAGCCCCTTCCACGTGGGATGCCTTTCCGGCTCCATGACTGACAAATATTGATTACAATCCTTCTTTTGTTCTACAATTCTTTTGTTCTACAATTTTATGTTTTGCCCATAAGGGCAATAGGATTACTATCCTGGGCCATGGCATAGATCCATGTGTCGAAGAGTTCTTGACACATTTCCCTCTCTCTCCCTTCCATGAACGTGTCTAATGGCTTTTAAAACTAAAATAATTTTATTAAAAGTATTAGGTACTATTTAGTAGAGCTGAATTTTGAAATTATGATTCCTGTCTTGGAAAGAGATAAGGCTTAGAGATGCAGGAAAAACCAAAGACTTAAAAGCACCTTAAGAGTCCACATTCCTCAGGAATCTCCCATCAGCTACCACACAGCCTCACAAGTGCCTCTCACAAGGAAATACCCTACATTGTTGATGTTTTTTTGAGTAGTCTTGGGTGTAATATCATGTTAAAACTATTGTGATGACTTTTGACAAGAATGGCTGACCTGTCATGGTTGTTCAGTTCCAGGAAAGGATTTCTGCTGCAGATCCCTCAACCCCCACTGCTCAATGCAGTTATGTTTTTGTCCAGCCCAGAGCTGGATATTTTTTGACTCCCTACTGAACCCACTGGGTCCCTCCTACATTCTTTGTCGATCACCTGCCTCTCAGTACCAGGAGCCTTGGGGCTGTGTGCCCAGCACCTACAATTTAGGCATTGCAAAACCACATCTCTGCATCCATTTAGCCCTGAGGCTTTTATCTTTGTGGCAAATTATTAACCAAGTCAGGGACACGAGAAACATCTACACAAGGAGATGCTGCATTTCCTTTGGAAGTTGTCCACACACTGAAAGTACTGTTTTACTTAGCCTGGTAGCTCTTCTCCAGTGCTCGCCTTCCGGGAGGCATGGGAGAACATTGTTCATCCCACTCTATGAAAAACTTTCTCACAACAGAGATTGTTTTCATGTCTCTTCTGAATGACCTCTTCCTGAGACTCAGCAAATCCATATCCCTTCAAGTGTGCACTTCTAAAACATATTAACATTTCTATGGTGTTTGCTGCTAATTTCCCTGTACCATTTCTTCAAGTGTAGCGTCCAAAGCTGTACTTAGGCTAAGCCTCACCAGTGCCAAGTAGAGCAGAATAATTACCTCAGTGTTTTACCCAAAGCACTGCTGTTAGTGTACCCTCAAATGGCATTTGTTTTTCTGCATCTCCCATTTTGTATAGTGCATAGTTCACAACAGCCAGCTGATCCATTCTTGCACTACTTCTGCCTTATCAGTTATTAATTTCACAAATCATGCATTTGATCTGTCTTTTCTCCCAAGATTGCATTTTGTATTTGTCTTATTACAGTGCAGCGTATTGATTTAAGGCAAGCTCTCCAATCTGTGAAGATCAATGTGAGTCCCAGTCCTGTTCTCCAAATCAACCACTCCCAGCCAGTGCTCTCAGGAGTTGAATTAAGCACTCTCTTTCCCTGTAGCCTATTTATTGTTGAAAACATTGGAGCTGCAACAGACACCTGCAGGACTCCACTTGGCACGTCCAGCTTTGACAGTGAACTGGGGATGAGCACTTTCACATGATTCAAACATTATAGGCTCATTTCAATCCCTATTTTATTTAGATCTCATTAAATGGCTTTGTTTATAAGAAGAGTAAGAAGAGGCTTTGGACACTAAGACATATATTACATATATGCCTTTACACACTTGGCTAGTTAGTCCTTCAAATAAGAACACTGAATTAATTGGAAGTGATATGTTCTTGATTAATCCATGCTGATATGTTTTACTGCCTTCTTATCACTTACGTGCTTACAAATTGATTAATAATTGACTCTCATTATCATGGTTACGCTGATGGATTTATACTTCCCAGGACTCTCTTCTTTGCTCTTTTTTAGGCTTGTAAACACATGCCTCTGGCATCAACATCCTCAAGCAAGTCACTTAGGGTGTGAATCCTCATCAACTTCTTCCAGTCAACAGCTGGACACCAATTAGGAGAGCAATGACATATATGGTCTAGTACTATGTTAAGTACTACATAGTATCCAGAACTTGGGGCTTGCAGATATGACACGGGAGCAAAAGGAGACCTGCATCTTTCTGTGAGCTCAGCTGGAACTTCCATGCAGGCTATCCTTGTGGGATACCTGAGAACATTTAGAACAGGATTGGGCATCTACATCTATGCTAATGCAACTGCCCTCCTAAGTATAAGGTGTTCATTAATAGTCAAGGGGAAAAGATGGGTACAACAAACCACCCTCAGGAGGCAACTTTTTAAAGGTGGAGTCTGGTGGCCATTGAAGATGCCACTCTTGGTTCAATGGCAACCAAAGGAACTGAAACAATTTACCTGCCGGTTAAAGGACTCATATTTAGGCAGCTACAGGTTTCTCAAGGCATTCTGCCATTCAAATGATTCAAAAGCCTAACAAGAGTTTTGAAGTACTCAAGCACCTTGCATTTAGTCTGGCCCATACTTAGTCCGGCTGATTTTTCAGCACTATTGAAGATATGCCGTGTAGGAAACTAATTACTTCAAAATATTTCTAGACCATCTTTACATGCTTGTAGGTCACTAACAATTATGAAAAAAACTTGCGCTGTTTAAACTTTAGCTGGCTTGTTTTTGTTGATTCAGAGGAATGCAGGGTTTCATAACTCAGCCCTACCTACTAAATACAGAAAACAGCCTTTCACTCACTCTCAGGTGAGGATGACCAGAGGAAAGCTTGCAGGGCACTCTGATCTGTGGTAACAGAGCCACATGCACCCAAGGCAGATGCATGAAGTAGTACAGACTGTGAAACTGGAAATTTGCACGAGCTGGGTAACACCTCCCTCCAAATCTACAGACAGGACACCAGTGGCAAGACATGCCCAACTCAACAATATGCAACAGACATATGCAATAAATTTGGAAAACAGGAAATATCACATCAGATGACAATTTGATATTTTGAACAATTTTTTGTTACCAGAACTCTCAAGACCTCTTCTGGACATAGCAAGTCCCAAAGGTGTGTGAGCACTGCAAATGCCCTGCATGCACACAGTCAGGCTCCTCTGATGTACAAGGTTTTTATAATCAATTATAGCTTAATGAATGAATGAATGAATGAATAAATTACATAGAATATGTGTGAGAAAAGGATAGCTTGAGAAAACAGCTTCTCCATCATCTGTGCCTTTATTTGCAAGCTGTCAGAAACCTGTAGGAAAAGTTCCACTGCCAGTATCTTACAGGCTGTTTGATTTAATCCATGCCTCCATCGGCTTCCCAATCAACAGAGCCAGCAAGGAGTTATCAAATCCAAATGAGCTGCTGCAATTTCCCACCGCAGCATGGGGACTGAACCTGAATTACCCCAGGCCACCTGTCCCCCCTCACCACTGCAATGTACAGTAGAGGGATTTAGGCCTTATTTGTAATCTTTTGTCTGCAGCCTTGTTGTTTGGGTGGGGCTGCACCTGTTCATGGCGAGTGGGAATCCCTTAATTATGGCTGTGGGACTGGGCAGCGAGAGCTGGCCCTGCCCACTGGCACACAAAGGCTTGGGGCAATGCGTGTGAATTCAGTGCCCTCTTTCTGCCATGCCAGCATTCATTGCAAATCCTCCATAGGTCTTCACGGCTCAGCTGCATTCCCAGGGCTTCTGCCTGGTGTTTTACACACCAGATTGTCCTCTCTTTAGAGGGCAAAGATGCTGCCTCTATTTATTTTGGATCCCTGGGGACTCAATTGTTTAGGAACAGCAGCCAAGAGACAATAACACATATTAAGGTGTACTTTTGGTTATAATATTGCCAGTTTTTTTACTGTTATCAGATGCAAATGGAGTTTACCTGGTAAACATCCCCATGTCTTTGGAGGATTGTGTTAGCAACGATAGCTTGAGCCACAAGACACATCCAGGTTACACACTCTAAGGAGTCCTCAGAGATGCTGCTATCCACGGTGTCAACACAGGCTGGGAAATGGACAGAGTGAGAGCAGCCCTGCCCAGAGGGGCTTGGGGGTGCTGATGGGTGAGGCTGGACATGACCCAGCCATGTGCACTCACAGCCCAGAGAGCCAAACCTGCACTGGGCTGCATCAAAAGCAGCCTGGGCAGCTGGTAAAGGGAGGGGATTCCGTCCTTCTGTTCTGCTTTTGTGAGACCCCGCCTGCAGTGCTGCATCCAGCTCTGGGATCCCCAGCAGAGGAAGGACTTGGACCTTTTGAAGCAAGTCCAGAGGAGGCCATGAAGTTTATTAGAGGGATTAAACAGCTATGAGGAAAGGCTAAGAAAATTTGAATTGTTCAAACTGGAAAAGAGAAGACTGACTTAATTGTGACCTTCCAGTACCTAAAGGGAGCCTACAAAAAAGATGGAGAGACTATTTAAAATGGCATGTAGTGCTTGGACAGGAGAGAATGGCTTTAAGTTGAGAGTAAGTTTAAACTAGACTTTATGAAGAAATCATTTACTGTAAAGGTAGTAAGGCATTGGAACAGGTTGCCCAGAGAAGTTGTGGATGCCCCATCTCTTGATGCGTACAAGGCTGACTGGGGCTCAGAGCAACCTGGTGTAGAGACAGGTGTTCCTGCCCATGACAGGAGGAATGGATCCTTTAGGTCCCTTCCAACCCAAATCATTCTGTGACTCTACAGTGGGACCTCAGTCTCATTCCAGTTACCTGCTGAAACCCCTGTCTATGCTGCCTCACTTCAGTGGGTACTCATTCCCTTTCTCTCCCTTTCTCCCTGCCCTGTGCCTGGAGTCACCGTCTTTTGCTTTCTCTTCTCCTTCCCTATCCAAGATCTGTCTTTCTCCATTTCAAAGGTGACTGTCTCTCACCAAACGCTGGCAGAAAAGATGCTGATGGTGCTGCCAGCCTCCACGTTTTAATTCCAGAGGCAAACGCCACACAGAGCTCTCAAGACTATAAATAAATTTGCGCCTGGATTGCACTCCGGGGTGGAAGTGTGACCTGTTCAGACGGAAACTATGATGTACCTGACTGCAAAAATCGACCAGGTTTCCGTTAAGTGCGAACACAGACATCCCCAAAACTCACCACACAATAGTTCACTCCACCTTTTCCCAGGCCAGCTCTCCAGATTCCCCACGGGAAAAGCCGGCCGGGAGCGGGAGCCTCGGGGCTCTGCCGCCACCTCGTGACGCCGCTCGGAGCGGGCCGGGAGCGGCGCGGGGACGGCTCCGCTGCCTGGAGCACGGCGATACGACTGACACTGCCCCGAAAACTAGGAATTCTCCCTAGCTCTCATTGAGAATGGCCTCTCATTTGCTGTGCTGCCGCCCCGTCTGCGGCCGTGCTCGGCGATGCCCTTCGGCCGGCCCTCGGTCAGGGCGGAGGCTGGGGCTGGCACCCGGAGCGGCCACCGAGCCCCGCCGCGAATGACCCCAGTGAAGGGAAAGAGAGAAGAGAAAAGGGTTTAACTGGCGCTCCCGCCGTCTCGTCACAGCACCTGGACACCCCCTGCTCCCCTCGCTCCTTGGCGGCGTGCAGATGAGGGACCATCCCTCCGTACCTTCTTTGAACCTGCTGTAACAGCCACGAGGATAACTGGGGTTGAGAGCCAGCTGTTGCTGGGCTTATATGACAAATGAGAGATTCAGATGTAAGATTGATAGTAATTAGATTGCCACCTGCTATCGCTTTAATCCGTATCCCGGATTTTTAATTGTTAAGGGGTGGGGGGGTGGGGGGGGTGCAGTTGGCACATGAATACATGAGGACTATCTTGTAAGGCACAAAGCATTAGGATTGTATCCCAGGCATCACAATTAGGGCTGCCCATTTTTTGGTTTAGCCTCCACTGTGAATTTTGGTCTAATTTTTCAACATTTTCCTCCTGTCTTTTCTAGGACTTCTGCACTCTGTCCTTCCATCCATACATCTGTTTGTTTGTTTGTTTGTTTGTTTGTAGCAAATGCAGTAAATTTCACTTTAGGCTTGGACAGCACTTTCCAGTTTGGCTTCCTGACAAGCCCCTCCATCAAGTGGCCTGCATTCATTTGCGTTGTGTCTGATTTTCATCAGGTTCCTCTCTGAAGCCTATTCCTCCTGGCTGTTACCCAGGTGAGCAGTCCTGCTGCAGTCAGTGATAATAACTGCCTGTAATTAGTACTTAAACAGATTTGTAGGGTTGGGGCTTACTTCTTCCCCCCTGCTTTGGACAGCATCAATCTACTTTCAAGTCACGCTTTATCAGAAAAAGAGAACACCAAGAATTTAGAAAGGTTTGCTATCAGGTTCCACAAAGGGATATGCTTGGGAGGAACACGTTGGTTTTGTTTGAGAGACACACAAAATAGACTATGATTTGCATAAGGAGCTGAGAGAGAACTGAATGAGGGGTCGAGGGAAGGGGTTTCATTGACTTCAAAGAGTGTTGGATCAGATTCATGCAGACCATCTGCAACTTCCTTTGATGCACCAGCAAACTGGAGATAACAAGCCTCTCTTCTCTACATGCCCTGCGTAGGGCATTATGTGAAGAAGGACTTCCAGCCTGGCAATGGCACAAGCCACTCTTAGAAGAGAAAGTAGACCCATATAATATCTTTGGGGGAAGCTGTTTTTCTGAGGTGATTGAATGTTGCAGCAGGTTTGAAAGCAAACGTGCCCTAGAGGTCACTGCAGAGCAGCCATTTGAGTCGCAATGTGTTTCGAGGGAAAATTGTCAAAACGCTTTGGAATATTAGATTTATTTGAGGTGATTTTCAGTAGTCATTGTCCATCTCTCTCCAAAACCACCCAACCATATGCCATACCTCCATAGAGCAGGATCCCAAAACTCTACCCTGTTACCTTTCTCAGGTGGAATGTCACCTCCCTCATGCCACACCCTTCACCTCATATTCCCGCCTACTCGCTTTACCACACCTCACCCCGTGAGGTCTTCCTGCTGTGGAGCAGCCCAGTCTCATCATCCTACCTCTGCCACATTTCCCCAGCATGCACAGGCTGCCATGGTTCCATCTAATAGCTTTGCTTGCCTTCCTCCATCCAGAGGAGTGGTTCTGATGGCAGAGAGGGATAGGTCCTTGCAGTGGTTGCCACAGACTGGGAAGTCACCCCAAGCACAGCTGTACACCTCTGATCTGCTGTATTTATCTGTGGAGAGGTGCTTAGGGGACTTTGTTAAATACTGTGGTATGGGTGGAGCAGAGAAGTTTTATTGCCTCTTTGGAGAAATTCATCTGCTTCCTCCAACATTTATCAATTGGCAATTTCTGGCTATTCATGAGGCAGGTATAGAGCAAAAAGGTGAAATTTTGCAGAAAAGATAAATTGGCACAGAGGTAATAGAAATAAAAATAGCAACAGGATCAAAATAATAAGCCCTCATAAGTATTTCTACAGCCCTTTTCATCTGTACAAGTAAAACAATTTTCAAGAGCTAAAAGAATCAAGCCTCTCAGCAGTGCTCATACACCAGTAATATGCAGATTCTTTCACCTATTGCTAACTGCTGTCATCCCTGAATTAGGAGAGAAAAGCTGTTCATTGCTCAAGGCAAGGATGATTTAGGGTATGAGAGGCTAACTCAAACTGTAAGACAAGGAAGCATTTAGAGAGTTGGCCAGGCCACTGCCTTACAAAAAAAGCCATGGATCTTTAACACCAAGTGGTCAGGCCCTCAGTTTGACGTCTCAGCTGATAAAACAGGAAAGGTGAAAGCAGGGGCAGAACCAATCTTTTAACAGCTGGCTATAGGAGAAGACAAATTTGTAAACTGAAAGAGGGACAAAGGAAAAACATTTACCCCCCGCTTTTAATAGAGATTCATTCATAAAACTTAAGTGAAGGCTACAAGGTCATAGAAAGTTACATGTGATCCAGTTTTGGAAAATGCCCTTCTTACAGACTAAGCCCAGAGGCAGAGGCTATTTTAGCTATTGCCAAGGAGAAGTGTCATCAAGGCCCCTTTTTTCCTTCTCTGGGGGCCTAAGGAAACTCCAGCTAGACATATTGTACATGACAAGGTTTAACAATCTTTGTTCATAATGGATCCAAGCGTGAACCCAAGTGCATTCAGGAGAGGCCCAGGACTGAGAGGTAAAATGTAAAGCCTGAAATAGGGAGGGAACATTTTCTGGATTGGGATAGGGTCATTCCTGGGGCAGTGGACGTATGCGGGTTCATTTTGCACCTGGTATTCTGATTAACAGTGAGGCCAATCTCCTGAACTTCCCAAGCATGAACACCTGCTTCTAGCACTGCTCATATCCTAGCCTTCACAAGGCTTTCTCCTTCAGTAATTCCAGGAAATGCATAGGCATCCCATGTCTCTGTCAGAAGTATCCCCAAGAGACTTTCACACCAGGAAGGATTGACCTCAGCTCTCCCATTTCTGAGAGCTCACAGACAGCTCTTCAGCTGACATCCACCAGCTGTGTCATCATCTTTCAGTGCTGACTCCTCTGAAAAGGAAAACACAAATTCTTGTTGTCCCCGACTCTAGCACCTTCCTCTGTGTTGCCTTTGACTCTTCCATAGAAGCTGGGCAACAGCTGCTGTTTTTTCCTGTTCCTTTTCCTGCTATTACAAGGTGTCTGGATCCATCTTTTGATCTTCCACAAATGACACCTAAGCAAAGATGACCCAGTTGAGGTCCACATTTCTACATCTCGTGCATCAGTAGTACAACAGCCCTTGTTTCCTGAATGAAGCAAGCTGTGCAAGAATCCCTTATGACTTTTTTACCATCTTTCTCCTGATTTCTGTGGCAACTCCTCTGCCCTTGATGAGTGTTTCTGGAAGTTGCCTTGTAAATGTTGTCAAGCCATGTGTGCAAAGCAGGTGAGCGGAATGAGCACAGCTGAGGTTTGCTCTGCCACGGGATCCGAGCCCCGGAGCCTGCAGGGGATGCAATCCCCGGAGCCTGCAGGGGATCCAAACTCCGGAGCCTGCAGGGGATCCAAACTCCGGAGTCTGCAGGGGATCCAAACTCCGGAGTCTGCAGGGGATGCAACCTCTGGAGCCTGCAGGGGATGCAACCCCCGGAGCCTGCAGGGGATGCAACCCCCGGAGCCTGCAGGGGATCCAAACTCTGGAGCCTGCAGGGGATGCAACCCCCGGAGCTTGCAGGGGATCCAAACTCCGGAGTCTGCAGGGGATCCAAACTCCGGAGTCTGCAGGGGATGCAACCTCTGGAGCCTGCAGGGGATGCAACCTCCAGAGCCTGCAGGGATCGGATCCCCGGGGGCTGCAGGGATCGGATCCCTGGGGGCTGCAGGGATCGGATCCCTGGGGGCTGCAGGGATCGGATGCCCGGGGGCTGCAGGGATCGGATCCCCGGGGGCTGCAGGCTGGATCCCCGCAGTCACCCCCGGCACGGGCAGGGAGCTGCTGACTCGGACGTGGCTGCAGGACCGTGTGCTCACTCATCTCTCTGGCACCAAGGGGAGCGAAGTGATGTGGAGCTAGGAGGGATCAGGCACAAGGTGAGGGTGAGTGCAGTCAAGAAGCCAGAGCCCAGGGAGGAGGAGCGAGGAAGGATACCACAGAGCTAGAAAAAAAATAACATCACAACAAAAGAGAAGACAGTAAAAGGAAGCGCAATAATGGGCGTGCATTTCTCTTTCTTCTGCCCCATGGCAAGCTGCCAATCTCTTCCACACAAATTCCTCAGTGCTACTAAAACCAGTCCCCATGGACACACCTGCCTTGAGACAAATTCTTTTAGTCTTGCAATAATCTGGGCACTTCTTCAATAAGGCGCTTTGCTTTTAAACTGCTTTGCCTTTGTGAATTTTGGCAGCAGCTCACACTTGGAGAGCTTTTGAGAACCCTTTCTGTAATCAGATTTCCCTGTCCTGCCCAGGGGACTGTGGGCAAGTCACTTCCCACAGCTGTCCCTCAGCTTCCAATTCTGTGACGTGTGGCTCACCACTACCTCAAAGGGCTGGGGTGAGGCAACGCTAGTGTGTGAAGTGCTGTGGAATAAATCCATGAGGGTGCCGGGTGCTGAGCAGCACATGACGCGCTGTGAGCGTTGTGTTACCATCAGCTCATCACTCGGCTATGGCAGGAGGTGGGGCAGGCCCTGGAGTGTGGTTTAAAACACTTCACTGCCCAGTGCAAAACTCCATAAAGTGAAGGAAAGAGGAGGCAGTGGAGTCATGTCACAGGACTTATTTCTTCTACGCAGTAGGGCCAAGGTTTAAGACCAGAAAACACAAACATGCTTAGGAGTACCAGCTAAATACTCAGAAAAAAAGAAAATCTCTAGCTGAGACTTTTTCACTTCTTTTTCATGCAGGCTATCTCCTGAGCCACCTTATGCTGGAGGTGTTTAGGGGTGGCAAAAATCCTGTATTTGCACTGACAACAGTCTCCCTTCTTTTCCTGTTCTGACCAAAATCAGACTAGGCTGTCCACAGGCATAAAAAAAGAGACCAAATGATTTGCAGCATGGTGCAGTAGAAAAGAGCATCACTACAATTCTGTGAATACATGGCTAAAATAATGGCCATTATGACTTCTGCCCATTTCTGCCCATTCTGATTTTCTTCTGAGTGAATTTTCTAGTAATGTAAGAGCAACCTGATCTTTCTTCCCTATTTTCTCTCTTTTTTATTCTATAATTTCTAACCAAGCTGGTGACATATTTGCTCTGAGAAAGAGGTCAAGTTTCTCTTTATGAGCCAATTTCCCTGTGTTGACTTAGACTTGGTTTTAATACCATAGCTGGAAAACATATGCTAAGTTTACTTCCTCTTTTTTGGCAATAGACACGCTCTCCCCCCTAAACAATCAATTACCAATTAAAAGTAGGGTCTAAAGATACGGATGCTGTCATGAGCCATGCAGAGTCTAATTCTGGCTTGGATTTGAAGTCTTGGGCAAACCAATAACTTTTTCTCGTCAAGTCTTCCCTCAGCAAAAGAGGGAATAGTTACTTGCCTTGTAGAGATGCTGTAAAGACTGAGAAAGTCATTAAATAGTTTATTTAATATGTAAAAAATCTCTTAAGAATTACGTAGAAACCTCAATTAGGATTTATAAACAGACTATTTAAAACCACAGTGGGATAAAAAGTATCACCATTGAAACTAATTAATGAAATAACCATGGTAAAAACTCCTCAGATATGAAGAATGGAACATAAATCTGCAGTTGCCTGGCAGAGTATATTCGACCCAGAAAAGCAACTGCTCTTTTTTCACTATGGTTGAACAAAGTAATTGCAGACACATGAGGAAACTCTTGTAGCCTATGATATTCCTTGGTAATGCCTTCCATTATTATTGGTCTTTATTTTTCATGATCTTATAACACTTTGGGCCTTTAGTTGGGGTCTGTCCTGGTGTGGCTGGTACCACAGACACAGAAGATAATGAAGTGCCCTGCCCCAAATAGCTTTTGGTCAGAGATCCCAAGTGTCCAACAGCTTACATTGCATTGGAAGGCCACGTACCATCACTCTGATTTTACACACGTGCTCAAATTTTCCCCTTTTCCACTGGGTCACATGAAGCAGAACAAGGCTGCTTATCTCAGTGTCTGACTCCCCCCTCAGTGGGGGCCTCGCTGTGTTTGCTTGGTGACATACCAGTGCAGTGCAGGTCAGGTGCTGTGCTTGGAGCCATGGATCTGCTCATGTGATCATGTATCAGTAACACTGCACAAGTTGAACTGAGACCTTCCAGGACTCTTTCCTCAGGTCATCCTGCTCCATGAGTGAGGAGGCACCAGCTGCTGCTAACTCCAAACATCCAGTTGCATACAATGATTTTCGTAGGTGTGAAATAAATGTGCTCTCTGCTCTGGCAAGCTCCCTCTGTGAGTAGTAGGTACTAACTTGCCGGTTTACTAAGAGCTGATCTACACCAACCGTGTCCACCCATCCAAGGTACTAAACTGAGTGTGGTTTGCACATAGGTCTGTGTGGATACTTGTTTTGTCAGCTTCATGGTCTGTTTTGTTTGCATGGCACTTTAATTTGTAAAAGGTGTCAGTGAGACCTGGAATCTCTAGGGGCAGGAAAAAACAGGTATTTTGCCAGTTCAACTTTAAGCCACCTGCAGAAGTGAGGAGTATTTCCACTGGTATCCCAGCCAAATGTCACTCTTCTAAGGCAGGTGCTGGCTTCCTCCACCAGCACTTGGCTGAACACAAGAGTCCGCAGGAAAACCTTCCCCCTTTCTGAGAGAACCCTCTCCTGTTAGGAAACACAAGGAGAGGAGAGAAGGCTGCCTGACTAAAGAATGCCTTTAAAGGTCAAATAACCTTTTCAGTTGCTGTGCAATGGATTTTAAGACAAAGAAACATACAAAGAGTGGATAAAAGTATACCAGGATAAGGGGGCACGTGAATTCAGATAGTGCAAAGACTGTGATTTCTGTATGACCTGTGAAGACCCTTGAGAGCAGAGACCTGAGCAGGCTGAGCAAGAGCAGACAGAAAATACAGTGGGTGATGCAAGGGCAACCCTGAGAGGCAGAGCATGATGCAGCACAGGCAGAGCAAGCAGCGTGTTAGTGCTGTTAACAGACACCCCCGATGGCAATGGGACTGTCACCAGCTCTGACACTACCTAAAATCAGTAGCACCAAGTGTTGGCTTCACTCATGCTGCCTCACACCTCTGGTGGGCTGTGTGCCATTCTGGTTTAGGTTGGCTGTAGTGATCATTGCTTCTATGATATTTTTGGATTTGTAGAGCTACGACATCAGGGAATTATAGAGTTCCCCTGTAGAAAGCAGAGGAGAATGAAAAACCACAGAGCTCCAAGATGGAAGGAGCAGAAATAAATTCAGTGCAGTAGAGGTCCATTTTCTGAAGACATTAAACAGCTTCAAGACTGCACTAGTAAATGAACACACCCTTTTTATCACTGAGGCAACCAAAGTGGGGAGAGTGGAAACAGGCTGTTATAGGTAAAGCCAAATGAGATGTTGCCTAGTAACTCTCAGCAGGGAAGCATTTAAACCCAGCCAGTTTAGTGAAGCTGATGTTCTGAGTCAGAGATTATTTTCCCTGGAAAAAATTCTGAAGGAAGGAAAGCTCAATTTAACAGACATAGGATTTCTTTTGCTTTTAGGGCAAACTGTAATGACAATGCTTGAGAGAATGCAGAAGTATTTACAAACTTGTACAAGGAGGAACAGACAAGGCATCAAAAGCAACACTTTACCAAGCCTGGTTTTTTAATGCCAATTTATTTCCCCCAAATACAGTAAATTCCATACTGATTTTTATTTTTGGATTCTGAAATACATAAGTGATAACAGAAGTCTGCAAATATTACACATATCATTACATTATTATAATATAATTGCTGTAAGAGAAGTTTCTGGAACCAACCCTATTTCAACTCTGCTGTTGGATGCAGAATCAAAATAATTGATTTAAAAGAAGAAAGACTTCATGTCTCCCCTGGTTCCATTGCCTGAAATAGTTTTAATTAGGTTCTCCTTCAGGACTTTGCTTTTATGGGTTCACAGAAAAGTCACTTGGCTCAGCTAAAGGTCTCTCACATCAGGGGCAAAAAAAAACCCTCAGACCTTATTTGAAGATTCATGTTATTTTTTGCTTCCCTTTAGAAGGATATGATGATTTTATAGAAGTTTAAGTTTACCATGATCAGCCATGTACATCTGTGTTCCTGAGTGCCACAACTACTGCTCAGAATAGGCAGTCAGGTTCAGGAGACCACCTCATTTCAGCAGCCTCAATACAACTAATGATGATAGCTGCAAATGTGAACTATTGCACAGATTATTATTTTTTTAAAATTAAAAATACAATAAGCAGATCAACACACCACACTGACCATGAAAAGACAGACTGACAAAGAGTTAAAACAAAAATATATATTTTATCAACAATGATAACAGCTGGAAAACAAAGCTACTACAGCATAAATACTAAAATTTGAGTTATATATTAAAAGCGTGAAAGTTTTCCACAAGCATGCAGTATGAGCAGAGAAAGAATGTTCTGCAAGCCAGAGAGAGCCACTTCTCACTGACCAGAGCCTGGTTTGAAGTTCAATGAAACGCTGTTGATACAGAACCTCTGCCCAGAAGGTGTGGGTCCATCATCAAACACATGGCCTAGATGGGCGTCACACTACAACAGAAATGATTACCATTTTATTATTGTATTGCTGAAAATGACAGAATCATTCAGGTTGGGAAAGACCTCTCATTCATAGAGCCCATCTTTGACTGATCACCACCAGGGCACTAATTGCCACGTCCAGCGGTTTCTTGAACAAAGAAAGTCACCAGGCATGGTTACTCCACCACTTCCCTCAGCAGTCCATTCCAATGCTTAACAACCCTTTTCATGAAGAAATTCCCTCTGATGTACAGCCTGAACCTCTCTGATACAGCCTGAGGCCATGTTCCCTTGTCCTGCCTCCAGCTGCCTGGGAGAAGAGCCTGACCCCCACCTGGCTGCAGCCTCCTTTCAGGCAGCTGTAGAGAGGGACAAGGTCACCCCTGAGCCTGCCTTTCTCCAGGCTAAGCATCCCCAGCTCCTTCAGCTTCTCCTCATCAGACTTGTGCTTCAGACCCTTCCCCAGCTCCATTGCCCTTCTCTGGACTCTCTCCAGCACCTCAATGTCCTTCTTGTAGTGAGGGGCACAGAACTCAACCCAGAATTCAAGGTGTGGCCTCACCAGTGCCAAGTACAGGGTTGTGGTCACTGCCCTGGTCCTGCTGGCCACACTGTTGCTGATCCAGGCCAGGATGCCATTGGCCTTCTTGGCCACCTGGGCGCTCTGTGGCTCATGTTCAGCTGCTGTTGACAGCACCCCCAGCTCCTTTCCCTCCAGGCATCTTTCCAGCCCCTCTGGCCCAGGCTGTAGGTGCAGGGGTTGTTGTGACCCAAGGGCAGGAGCAGGCCCAGGCGCTCGGCCTTGGTGGAGCTCAGAGCTCTGGGCTCTGCCATCAATGCAGCCTGTCCAGGTGCCCCTGCAGAGCCTTCCTGCCCTCCAGCAGCTCAGCACTGCCACGCAGCTGGGTGTGTCTGCAGACTGCCTGAGGGTGCCCTGGATCCCCTGGTGTGGATCACTGGTAAAGCCATGGAACAGAACTGGTGCCAGCACTGAGCCCTGGGGAACACCACTGGTGACCAGAAACCATTGTCATTGCATTTATTATCATTGGAATTATGGACCAACATTATTATTACTGTGCTATCCTGAATTAAGAAACTTCCATGATTAAATCACTGTTGAATTGTATGAGTGGGAGAGTCCTGGGGAGTGACAAGGAGTCACATCTTGTCAGTAGGCAAGTATCTTCCCCCAAACAAGCAGATGCCAGAAGAGAAATTCAAAAGGTATTATTGCCAGAAGGTATAGGAAATAAATGAGTGGATCTAAACATCTCAATATGTCATGAGAATTTCAAGTTCATAAGTCACTGTAGGTCATTCTCACAGATCAACTGAGGATCCCCCTCTCAAATTGCTGACATGAAAATATTAGACACAGTATAGCTATCAGTGACATTATAAAATTAGAATGTCTTCAGTTATGGTTCTTGAAGGTGCTTGCTGCATATGGCTGCAAATGTGAACTCTTCTGAGATAAGGAACTGCAGCAAATTCTTGGTACATTTGCAGATGTACCTAAGCCTGCTGCAAGCACACTGAAGGACAGCATTAACAATCTTAACAGTTTACAAAAACACAGAGACACACAGAAACATTAAAAGAAACCCAAATCCAAAATGCAATTCATTAAATTCAATTGCATACTTTTATACCTTAACAGGAGCAAAAAACAGATTCAGGGTTGGGAAGAATTGGTTAAGGGTGGCAGTTGCTTAGAAAAAGAACCTGGGTATTACAGCAGGTTCCAAAATAAATATGTGTCTGTGTAATATGGTCTGTGGAAAGGTAAAGGTGTAAGGACAGGAACACCATTTCTAACACACCTGAACAGTCTCTAGCCCCTGCTTCAGGCTGGGGTGCAATGCTATGTCCAACCTTGCACTCTACTACAAGAAGGAAAAGGGTCAGTTGGGAAGGATGCAAAACAGAGCAACAGGATGGTGAGCACACTAAAAAACACTGAATAAAAAGGAACAGTTCAAGGAACTGGAACTTTCTAGTCTAGAAAAGAGATGACTGAGGGAGTCAAAATAGCTAGAAAAAATAGAAGGGTAGCTTCTGTGAAACAAGAGAATCCGCAGAAATAGCTGTGGAGATGCAGGGCACAGCTACCACCCTGCAGGGCAAATAGTAATGGCTGCAAATGGCTTCAAGGGCTGGTGTCTCAATCTCTGAATATTTTAAGAACACCTACAGCAAATATTTAGCAAGGCTGAAGGAGGAAGAACTGTCCTTGTGATGGGCCAAATGCATGGACCCTATCTCAGCGTCTCTTCTACCATCTCCTGTCACACCTTGCAGCACACCTTGAGTACATTTTCTGTGTAAGCTCCAGCCTTTCGCTATACATACACAATTGCTTTCCCCAGTCACACACAATTGCTTTCCCCAGTCACACACTTTTCTTCAGCTCAGACTTGGAAAGAATGGCTCCAGTGATACTGCAATTCTCACTGTTGTATTTAGGTAGATTCATTCATGGGCACAAAGAAAACTTATCTGCTAAGTTTTGTGTCTCTGTGTATCATCTCCAAAATAAACATACCTGTTTGCAGACAACTTCAGTTCTTCTTGACCCCAGTGAGTTATCTGGTCGTCTCACAATATTGGTGCTACTTTCATCTCTGCCACAAGTACCATAAGCCTCAGAAAAAGATGGCCATCCAGTCCCAGAATCGTACTTCTTCTCTGAACTGTAGTGGAAACCAGATCTTGTTAGTTAATAATAGAGATGCTACAAAAGAGTCTGCTTCTATTAAAGAACACTGGCTTCTTCCCTCATTCCTGTGTTGTACCAATATTGATTAATTAATATTTGCAACAGTAGAAGTTCTCTCATTGGCATCAGACTGTGCTGGAAACTCTTTGCCAAAGGGAATTCTCAATCAGTTCACAACAGAAGATTTTGCCTCACTGTTTCTATTTCAATGTCGGGTTGGTATTTTATAAAGCTTAGAAAAGGGTTTTTTCCTGACAACTGTGCTGTACTAACATTATGCTGTTACACCTACAGAGCTGCAGTTTGAAGCCTGGCTCAATCCAGCAACCTCAGAGAAGAGAGTTTACAAGAAGAAATGAAGAGTGGACAAAGGCTGGGCTGGCCCACCAGACCAAGCTCGTGCCTGATGATGATAGAGGCTTTGTCTTGCAGTCAGCCATCAAGCTGGTTTGGAAAATCTAACAGAGCCTTGCTCAAACCATCAATCAACCAATGACAAATCCTCACAGCACAAAGATCTACTTTTCCCAAGAGATAATGGCAGGCATGAGAAACAGTACAACAGACTGTCAGCTTGCGGGTGACTCCTGTTAACATCCAGGGTGACCAACACTGTTTAGCTGCATATTAAAACCCAGAGAGTGTTGGCAAATATGATCAAAAGACATTTTAGGGATTTGGTACAGAAATGAGATAATCCCTTTTGTTTAAAATTGTGCAAGCTTTGACAGCAATATAAACCTTTTCTTATCAAAGAGGGACCTAGCGTGAGTCAGGACAAGAAATTAAGATAGGTTCAGATACTTCTCAGATTAGTGGTCTGGAGACTCACCACTACCATTTCCTCACGATTTCTCATGGTTTTTTCCCCAGTTTCACAAACCCAATGCTGTTACTGGCATCTAGTGGTGGATGGAGACACCAGCACCACTAGCAACTCTTGATCAAGGGGATTAAAAGGTTAGTTACGACAGAATTTAAAACTAAGTATGTAATATCTATCATGTGTATTTTGGTGGGTCGTTCACACAGCAAAGAAAAATCTGGAAATCTTAATTCAGTGCCTTTTAGAAAAATAAGGAAAACAAACTGGGCAAAAAACTTAAAAAATCCAACCCAAAGAGCAGTCATGAGTCTTTGCATGAGTCAGCATTTTTCTAATAATCTGCACAGGGCTGTCCTTGAGTAATGCAGCTGGGGAAATAAAAGATGTTTTGCTAGCACAGAATGACCAAAGGCTAGTTTTTTTGTGGGCTGTTGCTTAGTCATTTACATCAACACACAGCCATGAGAAATGTTCTCCTTCCCCTCCTCTCCGCAAAACTGGAGAGCAATAGGACACAGCACAGGAGCAGCCTGCTCTGAAGCAAATGCAGTTTGCAGACTCTGTGTTTGTGCATCAAGCTCCTCAGGGCTCCAGGCCTGTTTCTTTCCAGCTCAAGAAGGCTCCCTGCTTTCCCTGCCACAAAACCACATGAACACTGTCCCTACCAGCCACAGAGTCCCCAAAAATGTCCTGGGGGACACATATCCATACATGACTTCTGAGCTTACCTGACATACATCTGTTCAGTTTCTTTTTTATCAAAACTCTCTATTTTTTGACACAGGAATCCTTATGTTTATTCACACATAGATACAAAGATGCTCTTTGAAAACCCACAGAGTCAAGGAAGGTCTTTAACACTGTGTGGGTTTTGCATCTGACCCTGACTGACTCTGTCCCTTACATGCCACTCACAATACTTAATTTTATTGTAGATGTTTTGCACTGCTAAAGGAACAATCTTTTGAGCTGTTAAACTAGCTCTCAACAGAAATGGTCTCTGTGTGGTTTTATTAAGAGTAATGTCACTTAGATTCCCTAATAGAAACATTTTAGTACCTAAAAATATTGCTGTTCAAGATCATATTTGTCCTTTGAAGTATTTCAGCACTTAATTTATGGATAAATGGACTTTCCCTAAACATATGCATTAGATTAGACCTCGACACACCATTCCTCCAGCACATGTCATTTACTTTGATCCCTGTTTCAGTCGTCCTGGATGGAATCCAGATAATTTTAAAAAGTGCTTTTTGCTGTATGAATCTCAGCTGTAGGTTTATGGTTTGATGAAGGTTTGAGATTTCATTAAAGCACCACAATTTGCTGTCTGTAAAGGTTAGGGGTTTGTTCCATGTATTTCCAACTCTTTTAAATGTATATTTGGTAGCAGAAGGTACTAAATTCTGATTTAAATATATACACAGGTTTCAAAGAAAGGAAGAAATACTTCATACTTACCTGCAGCTAATGATCTAATGCATTTGAAAAAAACCAAAAAAATCACAAGAACATTTTTAATGGACTAGGAAATAAATATGATGAATTAATCTCTTATCCAATACCTCTTCTCCCCCTCATTGCTTGTGTTGTCCACAGCATAACATCTCAATGGAAAATATATTTTCAGGTGATTTTTCACATTTAATAGTTTCCTTTTTTCCTACAAGATTTCTTTTTCCTGAAAGTTTGGCCTTTTTTGTCTGTGAGGCTTAGCATTATCTTGTGCTGCAAAGTGCTTGTATTCTCTGAGAGCTGGATAGTGCAAAGGGCAGCCTGACTGTTTGGTTATATTGCTGTTTTGTTACTAGTTTAACAACAGAAGCAATTCCCTCCAGTGTTTGTCTCTCTTCATGTTGGCCCGTCAATATCAATTGTCTAATATAAAAGGGGCCAAAATTGAAGGAAAATCTGAAGGAATGGAAGGAACTCTTCCACAGCTTAGTACTTTACAATTTCTTTAATTTATCTGAATTTTCCAGAGGTGTTTTTAGATTTTATATTTCTCTTCAGAGTATTTTGTGATGCTGAGCTAGCATCAGAAATTAATGTATTTAGTATTCATTAGCAAACCTCTGTGGAAAATTATACATTTAAGCAATTGCATGTTTGCATAACAATAATTTTCTGCACTTGGCCAGAGGAAAACTAATCGTACACAATTATCATTTAATTGCTTAGTTTAGGTTTATTTTCAATACATCCATTACATTTTCCCCTCCTTTCTTACTATCCAGATCTCTTGATCCTTAGCATCCCATTTGAAGTTCTGTTCTGTAATTCATCCTTTAAATCAGCCACATTTCATTCAATTCTCAGTTGGGAATAAATAAGGGCTATTTTCTAAAAAAATATGAGAAACTGTCTTTCCTGGTTCAGTTACAGAGAACAGAACACTCTCTGCACATCCTACTCCAAGGCACTCTATTTCCTTTTACTTAGATGTTAATGAAGTTGCAAAATATATGGTATTGTAAAGAGCACAGAGGTTAACTGTGCAATCATCTGCAGCCAGGCTCTAAAAAGTAGATGTAACCAAAAAGGCAAGAATAGTGGAATTTAATTTAGGGAACAAGGAGGGAGTGGGGGTGAAGAGAAGGTCTCAGCTGCAGTGTGAGGGACCCAGCAATGAGAACATCACAACACTAGACAAAGGCAGACCAAGGTTTCTCCAGCCCAGCGGCACGAGTGGCAGAAGATGAGTTTGGAGGAGCACAAGAACAGAGCAAACACACAGTGATACTCATGCATAAATACATGCATTTTGCAGCAGCTTGTGGTTTAAGGACCTTTAGACAGAGAATTATTATCAACTAGAATGAAGTGTGTCAGGAGAAACAGGCATCCTGACAGCCGTGTGCTGGCCACGGGAAATCCTCATCAGCTCAAGGAAAAGGCATACCATGGATCTGTGTCACCACAGGCATCCTGGAAGACTTACACTTGGGCACCAAGGGATTGCTCTTCTGACCAACACTCTTCATGCCATTCATGAAAAAGACATTGCCCTTCCTGCCACAATCAGTACATGTTAAAGATGCTGGGAAATCCAGAGGATGTTACCTGAAGAGGGGGGCATTGCAGCACACACAGCAGTATATTCCTGATTCTGTGTTATTCAGGTAGATCCCACTGAATGGCTTTTCAAATAGGAAGGAAAAAAGAGAAGTTAATAATGTAGGTCTTTAAAAGCTCACCATCTGGAAGAAGCATGTAGGAATCAGATTCAAAACAGGAGAAAAACCATAAAAAGAAGGCTTTGCGGGGGGGCTTTGAAGAACAAACATTAGCAGCCTGAAAAAATGAAGGGGAGGATGCCTTTGGGCTAGTAGTGAAGACTACTCCCTACCCCCACAAACTCTGAGACCAGTCAGATGCATAAATCATCCAGGTACCAAGGATGGAGTTGTGACCTCCAAGAAACCGGTGAAATGTGCAGGACACCGAAGGCCAGGACTCTGCTATGGACTGCCACAACTTTAAAGTGGCTTTACAAAGAGACTCTCCTCCTTCCTGCATGGCCTGGTACTGGGATCCTTATTTTACAGATATGGATCTGGGCACAGATCACATGGTACATGCTCCATGTGTGCAAAAGTCCCGTCTCTGGGCTAGGGACAACCAGCACCCCACCCACAATGCTACATGGCTTCCTTCCCAGCAGGAGGAAACATGGGGACATGTGGGCGGGTGATCTGGCACCAGAGGGAGAGCCCATCTCCTGAAGAGAGCACTATGTTTAAGATTTCCATGGCTAATCTACATATGGTCATAAAAAGGAGACTACAGGATAAAAATATCTGAGGATCTCCCTGTCCTCCGGGCAGGGACTCTACTCCCACCACACAAACAGTTGATCTGGCAGGAAAGTATCCCAGAAAAAAACCCCAACAAAATATGAAAAGAATGCAGAATGCTTTTCATCTGCAAAACAGCCTGGGTCAGAACATAATCCACCCTGTTCTGTATGTTGAGTCTAACTTTCATCCACAGGAAGGCAGGGGAAATCCCGTGAAGAAAGGGAGTGGTGAGAGCTCCCCAGGGCAGATTTTTCTGTGCCCAGCAGGCAGAGGAGATGGCTCACCCTTGGGCAGCATCAGCACTTTTGCTCACCGGTTCAGTTCCTTTTTCTCGTGTAACATAGAATTGTTCTGGAGTCAATTTTTTTTTCCAGTCTGTAGCAGCAGCTGCTTCAGCTTGTTTAGTGAGGGGGTCTGTGTCTTCAATTAGATATAGAGAGATAATTTAGTAAGATAGCTTAGGTCCCATTGATGCTTTCCATCATCATCTCAGTTCTCCAAAAGTTTCTATGGGTACAGACAAAGCACAGAGGGCAGTTCGGAGGCATGAGCAGGGACACATGCAGGACTTTGCATCTGCTATCCATTTGGTGTGCTACATCCAGAGAGCAGCTCCAGCAAACCACTTGGGAAGGCTTGTAAAGGAAATGGGCACCTCTGACCCCAGGTACCACCCACTCTCTCAACACAGCCCTCTGTCCTGGCTCTGGATAACTGCTGGTCTGTCAGTGCTCCTCCTGCATCCCTGGATAGCACTAAAAGGTTTGGCAAACCTCTTGGAAAAGCTCAGAAACCAGAAGTACTGTTCATCTGTGGGCTGTGGGACATGGGTAACTCCCACAGGCCACAGTGAAAAGTGATGCTAAGAAGGAGGACTGGAAGAAAGCAACACCTACAGCCCAAGCGAAATGAGGCCACAGTTAAGTGAGGGACACACAACAGCAGAGCAGAAGTCACCCATCATGGTGCAAACCTCCAGCAACATGTCCTGTGAGTCTGTACACACCAATAACACTTGTGGTGGTATGGGATTGGCAAAGAATTAATAGACTGGCTGAAAAACAGGGAATAAAATAGTTTAATACTCTCTTAATCAAAAAGTCTGAGGTGGGGAACTACCTCCCAGCCTGTCTCCCATCAGCACAGGATCCTTGATAAAAAATCATCTCCTGAGGAGTGAACCCTTGCCTGAATTCATCTCTTGCAAGGTAGAGGTGAGACGGGGGGTGGGGGAGAGGGCAGGGGGAAATTAATTTGAAAATGATAGTTTAACCAAAAAACCTCGAGCTTAGCCCGCCAGTTCAAGACAAAAACCTACAGCATGCTAACGCAGCCCTTCCTAAGTGGCCAGAAGACAGCGAGCAGGGGCTCCTTTCCCCCTCCCCAGGCGGGTACCTGTGCCTCTGTGCGCAGCGCGGCCGGCGCTCGGCAGAGCGGAGCGCAGCAGGAGGAGCAGGCGGCCGCTCCCGAGCATCCTCCCGAGCGGACGAGCCGCCATAGCGGCGGGGCGGGAGCGTGAAAGATTCCGGCTGTGTGTAATCCCTGCGTTCCACCTAAAGAATGAGACCTCATAAAAGCAATGAGTAAAGCACCCACTTAAATGCCGATGCAGCATTTGCAGGTAAACGTTTCAATCACTTCTTACCGAGGGCAGCTTAAAAATGAACACTCGCTGCGGCCGTAAACATAGCAAAATCCTGTTGAGAGATTTGCTTGCTTGCAGCTATTCTAGGTTGTTTTTAAGGAGAACAGGTCTGGTACTTGCATGCAAAAGCGCTCCTGCTGTCCTGGATGTGTGTTACAGGCATTGCTCTCAGCGCTGTGGCTCGAGGAATGGCGAAGGAGCTGTGCCATCTGCGGGCTTCCTGCTTTGTGCCATCTAAGGGCTTCCTGCAGTGATTTGCAGTCACAGCTGCCTTGGCTCAGTCTATAAATATACCTGTAACAGGACACGTGTGTTAGTTTAGCAGGCTGTCCTTAAAAGGTAGACCTAAACACAAGTTAATTTTCTAGGTTAAGCCTAATGCTACTGTCTACTTTTCTTCCAATAGTTTCATTTCTGATTTGGAATTAGTTCATCATTTCAGAAGGATAGGAAAGGAAGTGTTTTGATTACATTGGACAACAAAACTAATAATGATGCTACTAATAAACAAAGCTAATAATAAATTTACTATATATTAGTCTAATTCTTCTAGCCCAATTCTAAAATCAAAGCTAAAAAATAGTCTTGTGTGATCAGTCCTGTATGTTCACATTTGTATTGAACCCTCCTTATGCCTAAAACAGTGAGTTCCATGGCAGCTGAGGACATCCAACACAGCATCTGATCAGTACCACGGCTGCAATCACTGCCTCTGCTCGGATCCACAGAGTACTGGGGCAAAGGATGGATATCAGTGAGGCTCCTCCGTGGTGCATTCACTGTCAGCAGTAGCGGGGGGGGCAGGGCACACTGCTGATTTATGGCTTTCTCCTGGGTAATAACACAAGGTGGAGTGAAGCCAGAGTACCTGGATAAAAACCCTGGAGATGTGATGCCTGTGAGTCCTCAGGACTGTGATTCAGGATGTTAGGAGAGTAGTGCTGCTGGCAGGGAGGAGAGGGCTTTGCCTCCCCACTTTGGTGCTGGCAGAAGGCAGTATCCATACTATAGTCAGAGGGACAACATTTTTCCATATTCAGCCATTTTGGCAAGTGATGATCCTGTGAGCTTTCAACACACTTTCTAGCTTGTCCCTATGGCATCTTATATCGGTCATTTAGCCATGGTTTAGGAGGGAGGTGGAACAGGTTAGGGAGCCTTTGGTGAGGAGAGACCCAATCTGACACTTCCCCAGTTCTGGCAAGTGGCTTAGGGCTAGAAAGTGGTAGCAGGTGATGGTGTCACTCCTGGCCTCTGTCTCTAGTTCAGCTGTAGAAAAGAGGCATTTCCCTCACATTCCTGATCTTAATCTCACTCAGATGGTGTTTGCTCCTGAGGACGACAGGTAATCAATAGAGTTCTCCCTGAATTATCTGAGAAATGAAGGAGGCTGAGAGAAAGTGGTTAGTCCTGAAACTTGCATGTTGTCATGTAATTGACATCGATTTAACTGGTGCTTTTTTTAAAGACAAAATTAAATAAAAAATGAACTGTCAGTATCTTTCTTGCAGATCTCTGTTACTGGTACCACCCCAAAATGCAGCAGTTTTGAGGCAGTGGGAACTGAACCAACATGGGTCTGTTGCTGTACCATTTTCCTCAGATTCTGGAGGAGGAAAGTAGGGGTCTGGGGGGTAGTGGGAGCAGAAGGAGCACAAGGCATCAGGCTCATCAGCCCAAGCCTCATCATCCTCTCAGTTACCCAGTTCATTAAAAGCCAGTCCTTGATTAAAATGAGGGGGGTGGTTGAAGAGGCAGATCCCATTCATCCCAACAGCTGTGGTCCATATTTGAGGTGGTGCATGGCAGAGCAGGAGAAAATCCTCCATTTTCCCCTCCAACAGAAGCCTGACCCGCAGTCAACCAAACCAGCATGACAGGTCTTCCTCAAGTGGAAAACAACCCCCCAGCTGGAGGTAATTCATTTTTCAGATCTTCACTGCTGAAAAACCAAATCATTGTCTTGTCATGCCTGTAATGTTGCCTCCCATGGTTACAGCACACACCAAGCCGTGTAGCTAGGCAGACATCCGGCCTGCTTTTCTCCCCATAGACTGTTCTGAAAGCCAATTAAACTGTTACTTAATTTTCCTCCTATTTTTTTTCTCCCTTATGCACAAGAGGAAGCATTTAAAAATCTCCCCTAGCTACATTATGTAAATTTTCAAGTAAATTCTCCCTGAGTTGTAATTCAGCAGCTTTGTTGTTCAAATGTTAAAATGTCACCTGCCTCCAGCATGAACACAAGCTGCATCCAGGGAAGGGTCACTCATCCAAAGCACAGTGTCCCATTAGACATGTGTGGATGGGGAGAAGCTCCTCAGTTCCTCCTGTAGTGTGGCTCTGTGCCGAGGCAGCAGCAGCATCACATGTGTGGGCGAGAGCAGAAGGGAAGAGGGAAGCAATCACAGCCCAGACTATCCTGATAATATTTATTCGGGCTCCAGCCATTTCCCAGCTCAGGCTCTGCCTGGACTGATGGCTGTGGGCACCACGTAAGGCCTGTGCTGGCAGATACTGAGCACTCAGCCAGGCAGCAACAAGGTGCAGAAGTGAAAAAAAAAAACAAACCCTGTTTAAATTCAAACCTCTGCTTAAGCAGCTTTTGTTAATAAAGCCCCTTGACATTACCACGTATGGAAGAAAACGCTTGAAAAAAATTGTGGTGGCTTTATTTTGTATGCATTTGTATGTAATTGGTTTTCCTCTGCTCACTCTGTCAGACCTAAATGTGTGTCCCCTCCTATGGGGTGGTTCCACTGAAATACCTGGGAGCTCACCATGCAACAATTTATCTTGGATCTGTCATATGTAGGGTCCTGTGTGCCCAGGTTCCTGGGGAGTGAAGAACAGGAGTTTGGCATGAGCCCTTCAGTGGTGGGTTGTATCAGTGGGGGGCTCCACAGAAACCCTCAATCCTTTTGTAGGAGATACTGCAGGAACTCCACATCCTTCCTCAGCAGAGTTTTCTCTCTCCTCTAATAGACTGGATACAGCTCCACAGCCAGCCTCTAGCCACCCAGGTGTGATGAAACTATGAGCTCCTGGTGTATGGAGATATTGTTTCCACATGGAAGCACTATCTAAAGATATGTGGTAGTGCTCTGATGCTGAATTCCAGTGATAGAAAGGGAATTTGGCAAAATTTATTAGAAGCAGGATACCGCTGGTTTCCTCTGGACTCAATGCAGATCTGAACCTCCCTGAAGCTGATCTATGGATTCTGCTTAGATTCATTTATGGAGCAGCCTAATGTGATTCAGGTCAAAGACATCATCAGAAATAGCGAACACACAACTTCTCACTTTGTTTGCTTTATGGGTTAATGTCTCTTTTTGCTAATCATAAGCTATAGGATACCTGATTATTCTGACCTTTGTTTTTGGAAAGTAATAGGTCATATTTGTGGGCTAGCTTAAGTGGGAGCCTTCTCTTGGAGTCTAAGGGTGGAATTTGAAGAGGACAGAATAGAATAGTTCCAGTTGGAAGAGACCTAGGGGTTTGGTCCACTGTGACAAATGCTTTGAGTTGTATTAGACCAAATGTCCTCCATAGGTCCTGTCTCCAGTATAAATTATACTAGGATTCTAAATGCTTTGAGAAATTTCTTGCATAACAAGTGAAGGCGTGAATTCAAAGTTAAATGGGAATTTGCAATCACTCCTTGATAGAAAACTCAACTCTGCAATTGAGCCATTGGTTCAGCTAAAAGTAGACAGGCAGTCTGGTATGGAATATGTGTATCTTCAGGGGCAGCTATTGGGAAGCAACAAATCCAGGCTATTTCCCTGCATTACCCGGTGCATCCCCTTCATTATACCATCCAGTTCCTTGAGTCATGTGGACAATAATAATTGTGGACAGTAATAATACAATTCCACAAATTTGTGTGTGATTTCTTATCCCTTTTATCACAAGGTAGTGAAGAACTGAGATGGTCCTTCCACACAGTACCCAAAGCCTGAACAGAAAATTGAATGAACACTTATTTGGCAACAACTGTCACAGCAGCAACTTTCTGTAGTTTATCTTAATGGATTTATCACCCTGAACTAAGCCCTGACCATCTGTTCTATTCTCTCATTACAAACACAGAAAAAGCTAATTCATGATTGCATCATAAAAAAGTAAAATATAAATGATTTAAGAGTACGGCATGCTTCACACTCTGATTAGGAAAATGCCTCTCTTCCTAGAGTGACTTCCCTGATAAGAGAGTTTGCCTTTTTCCCAACAAATGGGAATTATTGAGGAATGAGGCGCACTTGAACAAGTTTTATTCCCACTCATTCATCTTAGATTTATTTTTAAATTTGGGGTTCATGTAAGTGAAGCTATGAATCTTCCTTTTCTTCTCTCTTAGGTTAGCCCCCAAAGATTTATTTTTGTTGGAGAAACTAGCATTCTGTTCTCAAGGCATGAGCTGGTTTTCCATTTCATGAAAATGAAGTGCCTGGTGGCAATCTGGCCCAGCACACCCTGCTCCCACTGGAACAGGAGTTGGGGTTTCTTTTCCAGGACCTATCTGAACAAGGCACAGAAATGAAAAAAAATAACCCTGTTCAAATTCAAACCTCTGCTTAAGCAGCTTTTGTTAATAAAGCCCCTTGACATTACCATGTATGGAAGAAAACACTTGATAAAAATTGAAAAAAATTATCTGAACAAATCTGAACTGAGCAAAAACTCCTCCAGCTTCATGTGACATAAAATATGGCCAGATCTGTGGGGACACCAACTTAATGTGAGAACCTTAGGTGAAGAGCTTTTTAAAAGGCAGAGTGTACTGAGTCAGTGCTGCTGTGGTAGATATTTTTGTCTAATATCTATGGACAAAATACCCTCTATGTAGGAAGAGGGTAGAAAGGATCAGAGCAGGCTCTAGGTTTCACATGGACCTCTTTTTTCTACGCCATACTGCCATTCATCTAGAAAGAAAAAATTCTGATAGGCCAGGTATTGCTAGCCCATTTGTTAGTGAATTGCTTTAATTTCTGAGTACCAAGCAAAGATACCTCCCCACCATACCTAATGTCCTGCAGTGTTTCCGTATCAAAACTGAACATGGACCTGACTGAAAGCTGTTCTACTCTCTACTACTGAATTTCTGTGGTCAGCAAATATATAGCAAGTGGCAGCCCCTGGATGAGGCACTGGAACAGGTTCCCCTGAGAAGCTGTGGATGTCCTATGCCTAGAAGTGTTCAAGGTCAGTTGGATGGTGCTTGGGACAACTTGGGACAACTCCCTGTGGGGGCTGGAATGAGATGATCTTTAGGAGCCTCCCAACTCAAACCATTCTAGGATTCTGTGACCCCCATCCCTCCTCTATCCCATGGTAACAAATGCTACAGGGTCATCCCTGTGTAAATAACTCCAGATTTTTGACCAGAAATTTTGCTCAGAAGAAGCATCGGACCAGTGTGATCCTTGGCACATGGAACCCTGCATGCTGAGCTCCCCCTGCATGTCACATTATTTGTGTTTTAGACCTGTATCACATGCTATACAGCTCTTGCCTTGTGGAACCTGCAGGGAGCTTACGTAGGCCCAACATTAAATTTGGCCCAGCGCTGCAAAGTCCAAGTCCCTCCCTGTCAATTCCTGATGCTGTCTTGTCATTGGGAGATCCTGAAGAAATAGTATTTAGTACCTGAATAGCCCAATATTTGGGCTTACAGTCCCTGACTTTTTTGCCCATATTTATACTTAGGAGCCAGCCTTCAGTCACTAGTTCTCTCTTGGGTAATGCAGCTCCCATTAATAGCAGGTGAATCTTGGATTAAACCCACTTACATTAGAAGTCTGCAGAAAAAAACAGTGTAATGAAAAGAAACTGGCACTCACAGCATGTGATTCTTCTGTATGATCTACCCTGGATAAACTGTGTCTTAAGAGTGCCCATTTGTCAGAGAATTCTCCAACTTTGGAAATTAGGTATCATTACCAACATCTGTTATATCTTGGGACAGTGAGCAGACCTCCAGTCTTTCATAATATGTTCCCTAATGCCAATTAAAACTAATGACTTGACATTTTGAAAAGCCTTTTGACTCTTTAAAATCTTTTTGACACCTGGCCTTTAAGGAATCTTCTTTCAGACTGTGTCACTAAAAGCACCTTGTTCAGAGAAGCTCATAACTAAAAAGGAACTAAAAACATGCTATGGTGTGGGGGTTTTTGTTCAAATCCTTCTTATATCTAGGTAGAACTGCTGATCTAGAAAAAGGTGTGCTGATTTTGAATAGGATAGAGTTAATTTATTTCACAGTAGCTGGTCTGGGGCTGTGTTTTGGTTTTGTTCTGGAGACATTGCTGATAACATGGGGATGTTTGTTACTGCTGAGCAGTCCTTACACAGCACTAAGGCCTTTTCTGCTCCGCCTGTGAGTGGGCTGGGGCTGCACAAAAGCCTGTGAGGGGACAGAGCCAGGACCCTGACCCCAAGTGACTGGAAGCATATTCCATAGCATATAGCATCATGCTCCATAAATAAAACAGAGGGGAGAAGAAGGAAGGGGGAGGGCATTCAGGGTGATGTCCTTTATGGTGTTGGTGGAGGTCCCCTCCCTGTAGGTGTTTAGAAAAGACTGGACATGGTACTTAGAACCATGGTCTAACTGACTTGGTGGTGTCTGGTCAAAGGTTGGACTCAGAGATCTCAGAGGTCTGTTCCAACCCAATTGGTCCTGTCATTCTGTGATTCTGTTTGTCTTACCAAGTCACTGTTAAGATGTGATGGAGCTCTGTTCTCCTGGGGATGGCTGAATACCTGCCTGGCCATGGGAAGTGGTGAATGAATTCCTAGGGTTGCTTTGCTTGCATGTGCAGCTTTTGTTTTACCTATTAAACTGAATTTTCTGATTCTCTCCCCCCACTTACAGGAGGAGGAGTGCATGAGAGGCTGTGTGGGGCTGATGGCTGATGTTAAACCACAACAGGATGTAGATGAGAAAACATGAGAGATGAGTATCAGACACAGTAAGACAATCTAGGGATGTCTCCTGGAAACAGCAAGAGAAAGCAAAAAAGAAATGGAGAACAGCAAGACTGCAAGCTGTGGGAGCAGCAGGAACTGAGGTCTCTGGCTGGGTGTTTAGCTCAGCCTTTCTTGCAACAAAAGAATGAAGTGACTTTGGAGCAGTTTCTCCTTCAGAAGAACTTGGCACCATGTTTTTACAGCAAACTTGCACAACACTGTCACCACAAAAAGGAAAGATGTTACCCTCTATGGAGCCTAGGGAGAGTTTTGTTACTTTTATGCAGCATGGATGAGGGAGTGAAAACCAGCAGCAAACAGCTCTTGCTGAAAAGCTTTTTTTGTCTCTTATTCTAAAATAAGCAAAGAGATTCTGTGGAGCCCAAGCATTTGGTCTGCTGAAGACAGGGTCTGCTGTGCTCACTTGCAAGGTAGGACCAGCATGAGGAGAGCTGGTTGTGGACAGCATTTGAGCAGGTGGGTGTAGCCTGGACAAAGGGCTGCATGAGTGACAGGATCTGCTGCCTATTCTGATATGATTGTTCTTCTCATCTTGCTGTATTTCCCCCAGCATCTATCCAACTTCAAATAAGAACTTCCTTCAATTATGCTTTGTACAAGGTTTCCATAGATGGTGTCTTAGCATATCAGTGAAACATCAATGACCTGGAAGAACAAGCTGGTTCATTACCATGCAAATAAGCTCACTCTAATGAAAAAAAACCTTTTAATAGCTCATTGTATCTCCAATACTCCAATTTCTTCCATGTCCTACAGATAACATTTTTATAGGTCAAAGACACATATGTGTGTATACATGGGTTAGGGTTAGGGTTATGTGTCTCTCCTGTATGTCTCTCTCCCACTGTGTTTTGTTCATTCCTATGCATACTCTACCTGTACGTGAGTTCTAAATTCTGCCTGGGTGACAGTGGACAAGGAAAGCCAGATAAAGTTATTCCACTATTTCTGATATCTTTCAGTGTCAGAGACAGTGTCTGTATAATAGAAAAATAATAAGCTCATTAAGAGGGCTAAACAGCTGTTAGTTTATCTGCAAAGATCTGCTGTAGTAGCAGTTCTGGAGAACTGTCCCATTTATGGGACTGGTATCATGTCCCATATACACTGTTGTATTGCAAAGGCCACAGCCAGAGCTAGAGCAGAGTCCTTTGGTTGTTTCCCTCTGTGCTATTTGGGAAGAGGTACAGCTGCCTGGGAGGAGAGGAGGTACAGTGCCACAGCTGTAGAGTTAGTGGGTTTGTGTATTGGATGTGCCAGTGGGTGGTTGTAGAGGTGTATCTGTGCTATGTGTTTTTATCTCTGTGTAAATGTTTTATTAAATCCCTAGACACACAGAAAGCCCCTCAGCTGGGAAGTGCTGAACCTAGCAGAGTACTCTGGAAATGCAGAAATGTATTTGAGCCAGGCTCTTTACCTTCTCTATACTGACCATTGTTGGAGAGAGGTTACTTTCTAGGACAGACTCCTGGCTTGAGTCTGTCTGTCCATTCTTATGCTTTCTTCCTCTACTTTGCTGCGATGTGCTTCGGCTTTTAATTATATGGGGATCTTTTTTTTCTTTTTTTTTTCAGTCTTCTGAAGGAAAATAGGTAGTGCCAAAGAGTTATTGGGAGAAAGACCTTGTATAAATCAGCAGGGTGGCTATGAATATAATAAATGTTTTAGTGCACTTTTCTGTCTTAACTAAGTTGACATACTGTCCAGTAAATGTCTACTGCCTCTGCAGTTTTCATTCTGACACTCTGCGTCAATAATGAGCTGGATTTACAGAGAAATGAATCATGTAGTAGAAGAGGTGCAGATCCATGCAAAGAAGCTGTGGATGAAATAATATGTCACCATTCAAAGCCCACGTTTAATAATAAAAGACTTGTTTTTCCCTGAAGACAAGTTTAGTGAGAAAAGTAACAGAAAAAAGTTCCTCTTACATCTGAAAATAAATATGCATTTTGTTCTGAGAGCTCTGGATTCTTCTCAGGACCCAGAGTTAATCACTAACAGAGAAATCCTGGAGGAAGAGTTAATTTCAATTTCTACAAGCACAGGAGTGCATGGTTTGAAGGAGTGATGTCAAGCCAATGCTCTAATTCAGCAGTGGGTAATCAGAAACCATTTGAAATGTCCCAAATCTATGAATTACACTGCAGTTGTTCCCTGCTAGCATAAAGATAAAAGAAGTGTAAGTTAACCTCAGTGTTCCTACTGCTCAGGATCCAGGGCAATAGAAGAGAAGCATGGAAGAGCTGGTACTGCTGCTGCCAGCAATCTGTACTGCCTCGGCGCCTGCTGGGGGAAGCAGAGTCCACTTCTGCAGCGAGGGGATTACCAGAAGCACCCCTCAGAAACAGGTCTCAGCCAAAAACTCATCTGCAGAGACTGGAATTACTCCCTTAGCCACAATGGTCCCAGACACACAGAACTAGCAAAAGCAGAGGTTTGCAAGGCCAAAGCATTAGACTCTCTCATACCAAAAGCTCTACTGGAAGTTGCAATCCCATTGATACCACTGTCACTTTGGTCTGCTGCTTTACTGACTCACATTCATCAGACAGGTAGGAATCATACCTGACCTTTTATTAACACAGTCCAGATTTGTGTTTCTTGATATGCAGATGTGCTATATATTAAGAATTGTGCTTTTCAATGCCAAATCAAAACTAAAATTCTTTTCAATAAGTAGTAGGGGCAGCGGGGTTTGTATGTGTGTGCATGTGTGGTGTGTCACTTGCAGATGCCTTGGAAGAGAGCATGCAGGAAGCTGAGCAGGGCACTTCATCATTTCTGCACAGTCAATACTAAGCTGGGCTTAGTAAGTTTCCATGAACAGGAGGAAAGTCTTTATGCCAGCTTCTCTCAGAAGCGCAGACATGACAGTGAGGATGACTTGGGGGTGCCTCATTCAAATCAGGATCTTCAGTCCCCATCACTATCCTGGTATAACCATCTACATGCCCTCTCTTTCAAGAAACTGAGCACATCTCATTTGGTTTTCATTCTGTACAGCTGTTGGCCATGAGGCCATTTCTGTGTCGTTGCCTGGTGGTTACAGCTCTGGAGGAATGAACCTTGTCTCAGTTCTTACCTTTACTTAAGACAGCTTTTCACCTTGCAGGAGAACACCTAATTATGAGGATCTTGTTCTAGGTAGGGTATAGTTTCTACATTTTACAGTAGATATTTACATGTCTAGGGAGTAAAATATAAGAACATTTCTGGAAGTGGGTACTGGAGACCCAGACTATTTTTTCCCAAAGGAAAAGCCTAATTGCTCCTCCCAAATATTAAGTTGAAGAGGTTGCACAACTTTTCTGTTTCTGTAGTCTATTAATCCTGCACTCTTTTCTGCATGACAGCAGATCTTTAAAAAGGGATGCAGAGTGCTTAGTGGCCAGAACAGATCCTGAAATGAGGTAGCTGCAGACTGTTTTGTTTGTGCTTAGGAAGGCATCAAGCCTGACTCCTTCTGTGTGACTGATCTGCCCAGTGAACTATTATGTAAAAGGAAATACAAGCTCTTCCCCATCTGCTCCTTAAATGAAGGTAGGCAACCAATTCCCTCAGGCACAGCCCAAGCCAAATGGTGTGTGCTGGGCATGTCCTGGGAATACTCACCCAGCTGAGCCCGGTAGAAATGTTTAAACATTTTGTTTTCTGATTCAGTTCTGGAATGAGTGTGAGCTGAGCTGCTCTTATCAAGGGTGGGGGGATTCTTCACCAGGCCGTGGACACAATTACAGGTCCCTGATTAACATAAAATAAAAAAGTGTGGCATTTCTTGACATACTTGACTAATAAAGGGCAGTTTTTAAAGTAACCATTTTAGATTGAAGTGTTTATATTCTACCTAGATCTTAATTCTGACATCCAAGTACATTACAATTTTGAAGTGACAGAACTCAGACAGTACAAAGTTCAAAACTGTTAAAGACATAAAACATTTTTGGATCCTGCATTTCTGGATCATCAAATTCTGCATTATGCAATGCAGGGTATATAGTATTTGGTTTTATTTATTTTGATAATTATTTTATGTAAAGTGAGCTTATGTGTCTAGAAATTTCCCAATTTTTATTTTGAAAAACTGCATTTTGTCTGTTTTTTAATATTGATTTTTATTAGAAACAACAGAAATTGCTTTCTTTTCAAGACCTCCTCAAACACAGTAAGTCATACTTTAACATTATGGTTCCAATACAAAATAATGAAATTCCAATGTAAGAAAACTATACAAAATGAGAGCTAGCAGGAAATTAATTCTTATTTTACTTCAATTTACTGGACTTTCAAAATTGTGGGTTTCTATACCAAATCATACGTGTCAGTGAGAGCATATGACCTTCCATCAGTCTCCTACCTGCTACATAGCAATGATAAGAAACACATCCTCACCTTTCTCTCAGTTCTGCTAGCACATCCTGCATTTTGTTTCCAGATTTGTTTTTCATTCTGATGTCTAGAGGACTGCTGAACATAAGGTTAAAAAAAAAAATGAACATAAGCAAATTTACAACGTAAATTTAGATAAAATGTTCCCCTAAGGGCTACCAGGAAATCAGGCTGCATGTCAGAGGAGGGAGAGGGAGTGGTGGGATCATGCTCATGAGCGGTAATGAATACAACAGATACAAACCTCCTCCTCAACCAAAGCAGTTAAGGCAAGTGACTGTGCTTATACAAACATTAAAAAGCTAAAAGAATGCAGACCCCAATTTTTTAAATCACATTTTTGGTCGGCAGGAAGTAAAAGCCTTGTTGTAGGTGTTCTGGTCTTCTGAGATTCAGTTCTGTTAGGGCTGCACTGGCCTAACTGCTGTACAGTATATTCTCTCAGTTCTTCACAGTAAACTCAATTGATAGTGGTGCTCTCTGAAATACTCCAGTACATCCCTGACAGTTTCACCAGCAAGTGTTTCCCAGACTGTTCTAGCCAGTATTTTACCTCTCTTAAAAGCATGGCCATTCTTCAGCAGCACCACCTACTGCCTTCTCAGAGTCCATTTTATCTTCAAGTCAAAAATAAAGAACTTAAACAGATCACAAGCACTAACTTATCAATCATCTGTCTTTCCAGTGCCAGGACAAACAGTATATCCTTTCATCCAGAGTTACTTATTATCTGTAAATATTAACTCTGCCAAGTTCTAAGAAACATACATGGAATTTTTTTTCAGAGGCTGAAAGTATACTCTTATTGTAATTCTAGTTCTCAGTTCTTGGCTTATTTCACACAAAAATTGTCCAGTTGTTTTTAAGTGTCTTGTCATTTCATCAGATGTCACATTTTTTTTCTTTATGGACATGAGATTCCTATAAGTGTGCATGGGATTTGAAGGAAAATTAAAAAGAAAAAGAATATGCTGTATTGGAATTTAACCTATTTAATAAGCATTGTAATGTTAGCCTACACCAAATATTATTGATTACCAAATTTTAATCTGTAGTTTTGCAATTTAGTCTTCAAATACTACCAAAAAAATTACCAAAATTTCTAAGCACTGAGGCTAGATATCAAAACCACATTTAATTAAATTTCTAAGACAACATACCAGATACGCTTCTTTTTGATAGTTGGATATGAACCCCCTCATGTTTCATAAATACAGCCCTGCAAACATATTTAAAATATTTATTTTGGTGATATTCATCAAGATTATTAAATGCGTTTGTATTGATCAGCCTTTGTACTTCCTTGCTTTAGCAAACAGCCTGGTTCAAACATTAGATCTACAACATAGTCTTGAGGAGGAAGCAGAAGCCCTTTGGGAGAGTATTCAACCAATTTAACTTCATTCCAACATCTGTTATACTTGCCACGAACTAAACTACAGCCAATGCCGATTCGGTCTGCTATCACCTAAAAAAGAAAGAAAAAGTAGTTAATTGTAGTTCATTCATGTAGCTTCTGTGATATACAGCAAGGCCCAGTGATGCTTAAGAAAACAAAACCAACACCTGGAAGGCCTAGAACTTTCTTGAAACATACTTTATAAATTTCTCAAGTGTTCCAAACTTCAAACCTTTATTGTTGGTTTTGCATAGAAGGTGTAGCCTTTTAAATGTTATTTCTCACATATCCTATGCACAGCATGAAAAACATTCATTTTAACTCTTTTCAAACACTGATATGGTTATCAGCCAGTCCTTCAGATCTCAAATGAAGAGCAACACCCACAGTACCCAGCAATGTTTTTTGTCTACTTGGAAGACCTCTGAATAACATTTTGAAGTATATTCAAGCAACGAGGCATAGGCACACTGCACACATATAGCTAGTATGAAATATTAAGTGTAAAAAGGTAACATTTTTATCAGTGTAAGTTCAGGACTG
Source organism: Fringilla coelebs (assembly GCF_963513975.1). Taxonomy (NCBI): domain Eukaryota; kingdom Metazoa; phylum Chordata; class Aves; order Passeriformes; family Fringillidae; genus Fringilla; species Fringilla coelebs. The sequence goes on along the minus strand of NC_140028.1, from coordinate 135,336,550 downwards.
TTGCTTCACTCTGAAGCACACTCCTTGCTTTTCAGCCCTGGAAATGTGGGAAGCAATGAAATGCGAGGCAAGTGTCTGCTAGATGAAACACCTGCCCTTCCTCTGGGCTGCACTATCACAGACAGACCTATAATGGTTTCCAGCTACCAAACTGCTTTTTCAACACACATCTGCTGTGAAGGAATGAAATCCTGGAAGATTTTTAACTTGTTACAAATGGATAGATACCCATTGCTTAGAGTGCTGTGGCTTTAAGAGAGATGATCTGTCCCTGCAGAATTTTCTTAGGACAGTGGAGCAGAATTAATTCACACCCTCAGAATGTCACAAAATAAGTTGGAAACTTTATCTTCCTATGGATACCATAAATTTAGGGTTGTACACTTTCTCCTGCATACTCTTTCCTAGGTTCTTCCTTCTTAATGTACTAGGCTCTTGATTCTCTGTTTCTTTCCATTCAAGAAAGAGAAAAATCCAGACAAGGAAAAAGGATGGGACAGATAACCAAGTTGCACCAATACATCCTCATACGAAGACAGAAGAAATAAAACTTCCCAGTTTCTTCTAAGAAACTAGAACATAGAAGCTGTTATATACTATCACAGAGTACTGGATAGACACCAAATAAAAAATTGTCTCAACAAGTTTACATTTGCAGCATGGAAAAAGAAGGAAGCTGCATAATTCAATATTTTGCAGTTTACAGAAAATGTAAAATGTTTTGACTCCAAATCAAATACTTTGGCTTTTTGCCATTTATCAAGTATTCTGCTGATATCACTTAAGACAATTTAATGACAACAAGAATGTTTACAGAAAGAAGCGATGCTGGCTTTCATTCACTGGGAAATCAACTTTGCTGTCGAAAAATTATGAAACTGTATACAAAAGATTTTACATGAATATAAATAATGTATCAAACTGTTGCAAATATACTTTAGCTTATCAATTTAACAACAATATGTTATGTGTCAAAATAAATGATAATGTACCTTGAAAAGTAAAGCTCTGTGATAGAATGTCCCTCTTTTGATTGTCCCGATAGGCACAATGTTGCTTTTCAGGTCAAATTCTATTTCACTCATGTCAAGTTCCCAGCAGAAATTATGTAGTTCCTCTTTTTCAATAGTGCCACCCATCTTGTCTGCAACAAACCTGTGCCAAATGCATACTGGGATCAATCACATCTCTAATTCCTCTTGTATTTATAGCAAAAATGTAGCACAATAAACTGTATACAAGAAAGAAGTGAATAACCTTTAAGACTGCAATATTTTTTCTACTTTTGCTTAATTAATTTTTTTAATTTAGTAATTGGCATTTTAAACATGTTTACTGATAAATACAGATAACCATAACTCAGGTCATTCATATTTGTCACAGACCTAAACCAAGGTGCAAAAGCAGAGATTCTGGAGAGCTGTAGTATAGGCACAAAGTCATCAGAAGAAGTCATCAATAACAGTGTAATTACTGAAGAAGTAATTACAGAAGCTGATGGTCATGTTTACAGGTAACAGATTAGGTGAGTTACCTATTTCAGTTTCCAGACCTATAATTTGTTGGAAATAGTAATAAAGGCATGAGAATATGTATGACAAAAATAAAGCCATAGGAAATGATCCCAGCATAGAAAAGCAGCTGTATTCATTGAAGGTACTTATCTTCTACGTGTGCTTTCTTATATTGAAGCCAGTATTTTGGGCGTGAGCAGTATTTATCCATTTAAACAAATGGCTCAGAAACAGAAACAGATCAGAACTCACTGTCAGTGCAAGCTCTGCCGAAAGCATGTCTTTTGGGGGACTGTGCACAGGACCAAGCCCTGGTTTCAAAGTCTCCCCATACACAAACACACACACACCCACACACACACACACCCCCATGCACACACACACCCCTTCCTCTCACCTGTGCAGGTCACTGTATGTAAGGGGACCTTTGTTCCCCTCAGTGTCTCAGCCACAGGCACAAGTGTTATTGAGGTCTCTTACTCTGGACAAGATGTTACAGAGCTGACATGAAAATCACAAGCCATTGCTTCCAACAGGGAGCTAAAACCTTCATCCTGTCCTCTGCAGAAGCAGTAAATGTGTTCCTCTGCCCAGCACAAGCAAGGCAACCTCCAAGGCCTGACTTTTCAAAATTTAGAGTTGAGGAAGCTTTGGTTGCAATAGCATGGGCACAGGGAGCTATCACCAAGCGTGTCAGACAGGGTATATTGAAGCTGGGAATTACTGGGTGAAGCTGAGAAAGTGTGGGGCAGCGCAGCAGCCCCTTGCGCTGTGTGTGCCCATGGCCAGCCCTCATTAAAAGAGAGCAAGGCTGCCCCAGCCAGTGTGCTCACCACCACACAAAGGTGTGCTCTGTGTTTGTTCCAAAGGAGACGTCCAGCATTTCTCATGTCCCCTCATCTAGCCTGACATCCTCCCCAGTGAGCACAGGAGGAACTCCAGCCAGGCTGCCAGGCTGCTGAGGGATGCTGCAGCTGCCTTCTCCCCCACTCTCTATTCAACACATGCTATTCAGGCAGGTGCCTGAAATGGAACACAGACAGAAAAATCCCCACAGAAAACATTCTGCTTAAATTTCCCATGATTGTTTCACTGGGTTGTACGTCTGCAAGTATTTCTCTGGTGTGTTAGAAGAGCAGATTTATAAGAGAATTTTATGGATTCCACCTTGAGGAAGGCAGCATGATTTATACACAGCTGGATAGTTAAGGATGAATATCTGTCCTGTCAAATTCTGCAATCAATGGAAAATTCATTCCTCATATCACATTAGATGACTTCATTAAAAATGAGAGTTAGTAAAAGTAACAAATTTTGTGAAAGTAAGTGGGATCTGATGCCAAACTCTCCAGATTCAGGAAGCAGCCTGGAAACTGCTAAGATATAAAGGTTAAACTATGGAGAAGATGAAAACAGACACACTGCTTGGAGGTGACAGTGATTGGTGCCCAGGCTGAGCAGTCAGTGTAACCAATGAATCACACATTGATACTAACAGTCTGTACATGCACTATTGCAATATTCTGGCACTATTAAATCATCAGGATGTTAATTACAAGAGCACTTAAAAGTTGTATTAGAAAACTTGTATTATGCTTTTGGCTCAATAGAAAACAAAACACAATAGAGCTGCTGTCCCAAGGGGTTCCAAAACCAAGCAGGCAGGAAAGATGGTAGGAGAACTGACATGATACATGTCACTTGCAACCATCTTGACTATTAGGTTTGGGTTCTAACCATGTTTTTAGGCTTTGCAAAACCTGGAACTCTGGGGCTTCTTGATTATGTAGATGCTATATGCAGCTGATGTGTTCGCTGGAAAGAATCAGTAGAGATGTATAAATGTGAAAAATAACCTGAAATTGTCTATGAGAATATTTTTTTAAATGAAAAATTGATACTCTTTTGTTGCAAGTGATACTTTATTTTAAAATATATTAAATTAATTGCAACAAAATTAGAAACAAGAAGCTTAAAATCTAAATATGTCAGCAGTCTGGAATCCAAAGCTGATTTGGATTCTACTTAAGCACGAGAAAAATAACTATTTTGAAAAAGTTGACTTTGGATAAGAAAACAGTTATTTTACCAATTCAGCTTATGGAATATGATTTGGTACTCACTGTGCAAGAGCCACAACCTGTTCCCGGGTAGAAGTTAGTGGTAGAATTGTTTTGGAAGCATCATTAATGTAATCCAGTAAAATGAAGTCAGGTGGTGGTAGCCAGTGGGGATTTTCTAGCTTTATTTCCTCCAGAATTGTAGGTGTAATTCGAGCAACTTCTTTTGGTTTTTCCTCCTCTTTTTTCCCTTTCCCTTTTCTTACATAGAAAAAAAAAATATACACTTATCTAGAGTACTGCATTCTCTAAAGTTCAAATTCAAACACATTAGTTCTCCAACAGGACATTTAGACAAATTGACTAGGGAGAGGTGGAAGGTAGGAGGCATCTTTTCTCTTGATAACAAATGTCCAAAATCTACAAAGCTGTAGAGAACACTTGTGGAACATGCCCACAGGAGGTGGTTAGGAGCAAATGCCACTAGCTCTATATTAACATTGTTGTCAATTCTCATTTTATTTTTAGTTAATGGCTCTGATATGCCTTTCCCATGTATGGATTATATAGAGGAGGAGACACTTACTTACCTACTATATACATATAGGGCATATTTTAAGTTATGGTTTAGTTTTGTATGGATATGAACTAAAAACCACAAACTCCAATGATTTTTTACTGCATAAAAATCTGGTCTTCAAATAAAGGAAAAATGGTATCAAAAGCACAGCTGAAATCTTGACAGGACTTTTTAAAAGACATCCTCTGTACTTGCAAGTTCAGGTACTTCAAGCATTATGCAAATTACAGCATGGCTTGTCAGAGAAAGATTTTACAACAATTCTGTGTTTTTGCTGACTCTTTTTCCATGCTCATGCTTCATATTTTCCTAATGCTCAGGATCTGAAAAATGACTATGACCCTAAACAGGCATCTTAAGCACCCAGCAGAAGTATAAATGAAATTACTGTTCAGCTTAAATTAAATACTGTGCTTTTCACAAGTTATGCAGCAACTATAAAATCATTATCTTACCAGAGGTATTAGTAAGGTCTATACAATCAGACAGTTTAGGATCTTTCATTTGTGGGAACACATGAAACTAGTGTTTTGTAAGCATTGTGTCTTTTTTCAGTGTAGATCCTGAAAATTTTTACTGTGAAATACAACAAAACTTCTTTATTTCATTTTACAGTTCTGGCTCATTTTTTAAAATCTGCAATACTTCTGGTGATCTTGGAAGGAAACAGAAAAAAAAGAAATAAAGGACTGCTAGAGTACATGGCTCCAAGACACACTATCATTATTGCATACTCTTCAAATTATTCTTAAAATTTATACTATGAATAGCACTCAAGATGGAAGGCATTGAACAAAGCAAAAGGGCATACATCATTATCAGCAGTTGAATTCAAGCAATTTGTCTTCAGAATACTTTGCAAACTTTTCTTTAACCTATTGAGATTTACCATATTCACGAAGAGCCCTTTAAATAGGTGTCACAAAGCACATTATTTTAGAATGGTAACCAATTAAGATTTAATCTTAAAATTATAAAAAATTCACCACCCTCTTAAATAAACTGTTCTGGTTATTAATTACACTTATGCTTGGAAAAAAGCAGACAAACAGTTTTCTTTATCTAATTTGACTCTATCTAACTATAGCCAGAGAACCTTATAATGCTGGGTTAAATAGCTATCTACTTATCAATTTATTCATTTATACATTATGGTTAAAAATACTGTGTTTAAAAAAATCTTGAAATATTCCCAACTCTCTGGTGTCCAGTTTAGGAGGTTTCCAAGAGAACATTTACAAATGCTGTAATTCTTGCTTCTCCGCCATTTTCCCTTCTTCCCCTTCTTCCCTTCTATCCTTCCAGTACTTTCTTTTCTTTATGAGAAGTGCACCATTAAATTACAGTGCTATAGGAGAATTTGTTTCCTATTCCTATCCATTCAAATTATTCTAGAATCACACTTATACTCTCCCTTTCCAATTTTCAGGAACAAAACACCTGAGAGAGGTAGGTTTGAACAGTGATTTGTTTGGATTTTTTGCTGCTGCTTATTTCTCTCAGGTATGACTATGTTGTGTTCCTTGGTGGAATAGCTGATTTAAGGTTGTCTTTCACACTTGTCTCTTACTCCTCAACTCTTCAGTTCATCATATCTGTCTAATCCTTATCTCATAAGGAACTGTGGAGCTGCTGTCTTACAGCTCAGTGCTATAAAATAACCAGTAACCTCTACAGGAGACTTCTACTGCCCTTTTTTCTTGCCCTCTTTTTTAATCCCAATTTTCTTGCCAGTGGGAATTGTGACATCAGAAAAAAATCACTCTCATTTCTCAGACCTGTCTTCCTAGTCGTGAGACTACTTGCTGTGAAAGCAGAGGAATATTGCAAAGGAGAGCTCATGGCGCTTTAATAGTCTCCAAGCTGTTTCTGATTCTTTGCAACTTTAGTACAAGAGTCCAACAGGTCACCAGAGCATCAGCTGGAGGAAGAAGGCAGCCAATACAATATTCTACCATCAAAAAGCAGCCATGACACCTATGTTCTTTCCCATTTTGCATAGCTTAAATGCCCTGGTTCTCTTTTGAAAAGGAGCAAATGAGCATTGGGGAGTGCTTCCTTAAATGCAGTATGGAAACATAGGAGGGAATAAATATACATTTATTAGTCTACATTCAATACAATCTTTTAGCCCAGCCAATGTGCATATCAGATACGAAACTGCCTGATTAAAAATGTTGCTGTCAATGAAAATATATGTCAAACTATCAACTAGGCACTTCCTCACATCTAATTCAAACATTTCCAGCAGACAATTACAACTGCCCTTTCTCTTGGCTTTCAGCTATGGTTTATATAAAGCAGTATCACTTTTTCAAAACAATGGTTTTAAACAGTGTTCAGTAGCACTTTGCAAAACGCTGATGAACAGAAACATATGATCAAAGGAAAAAATACGTAGGAAAAAGTCTAAGCATGTTTGAGACTTGGAGTCAGCTACTGACCTTCAAGTAACTCCCATATATCTCAGAAATTAATAATAATAATGATTTATGAATTATGGATTCAAAATGAATGACAATGGGGTTATAAATCATAGAGCTTGATCATGACATTCAAAAGCAATTATTTCATACTTGAAGAAAGGAGTCCTTGTACCCCTGCAAGGTTTACTATGGGAAATTCAGTCAGGTATTTATTTTTTTCCTAAAGAAAATTTTTTGCTTTTCAAAGGAGTTATGGTTGCAGACAGAGCAGTCATTTACTCTGTAAGTGATATAAATTACATTAGAAAGCAACTATCCAAGTGTATCCTCATCACCACTGTAATAAACAAATATATTATCTTGTCAGAAGAGGTCTCCCAGCTCCTGAGACTATACAAAATGGTCTATGACTCTAGAGCATCTTCCAAGGTGAAGGAACTCCCCAGTGGAGCAGAGAAAAAATAACTGGGACTCAGTATCTCCTCTTGCCTCTGCTCCCTTTGACTAAACTGGCAGAGGCACAGGGGGTCATGAGCAGGGCATGTAGGGCAGCGGGAGGACCTGGGAGGGGGCAGAAACTGGAACAGGTACTCAAGCTGCTGTATCTACTCTGGTGCATCCTGAAACAGGAACCTTCCACAATGTAATTCATACAATCCATTTCAGGTATCTACTATAAAATTATTTAAACTGAATTTCAGAAGTGCTGGCAGTCCAAATGGGAATATCTGCCTTTTAAGTCAACAACTTTTGGACAGACTAGTCTGACAGTTTGGGTCCTGATTTAAGTCAAAACCTCAAACATTCACAGTCAGTGGCTATTATCTGCCAGTAATTTGCATGTCTGTTCTAAAAAAATTGATATAATTCAAACATATTCAAATATAACTCAAAGTATAGTACTTTAAGCCTTTTTCTCTAGTGCTGCTTTTGCTGAGTGAACACCATTGTCCAGGTAACTTCTGATTTTCCTCAATTGGAGATACCACTGAATTATTGAGATCAAAAGCAGGTTTCAGTTTTGTCTTGATTTTCCCACTGCACATTTCATTTCTCAAGTGCAGATGCAATCATACACAGAAATATACAAGCAGTGTCAGAAATCAGCCATTACCTCTGTCAATAAAACACCTGTACAGACAGTAGGGTATCAGTTCAAGAACGAGCTCCTCAATAAAAATTGGAAACACTGTATACATCAGCTCCTTCAACAGACACACCATTTCTCCTTTTTCTCCAACCCTGCAGCACTCAGCATTTCCATCACTGACTAGAACTCACAGCCCTTAGCCACTGCCAAGGCTCCCTTTACCATAAAGAAAGGAAAATTAGGAAGTCAGGCCTGGGACCCACAGAAACCAGCATGATAAATAGTCACCTCACTAAGTTAGCTAACAAAAAAGCCAAGGACAGTTGTAGGTTGTATCACATTCCTATCAAGGACTAGAGACCATTCCACTAATGGCAAGGAGGCTCCATTTGGACTGCTTTTGGATTCCCCTGGAATCAGGCATGTATACCTGCCTTCTGCAGAAGGCACTGTTGTGGTCATGATTATGCTGCTGTTTTACAGGAAGGACAGATGGGAAACCATGTCTTAGTTTCCTTGCAAAGGAACAAACTACAGGTCAATTATTTTATATTGACAAGGACTAAAAGCCTGGTCATGGTGAGAGTGAGGAGAGTTAAGTACCTGAACAGCTCAAGTAAAACACCCTGTTCATTACACCTCATCGTTAGTGATCAGCTACAACAAACCTCAAAGAGACTACTGAACCCCAAATATCTTGTGGTCAGCTCTCTGCAGGTGTGAGGGACAGACTCAAATCCTCTTTCTGTAAAAGAAGGAAATTAATTTTCCATTACAAGAGTAGAGGTTCTGATCTACTTGGTATGAAGAGACAGACTGCAGCACTGTACCCGGTGTATTGTATGGATCAAGACAAGTGCTGCAAGAGTGAAGCATTTTTAGGCTAGTTGCCTAAAAATCAGGACAGCTCTGAGCACACCCTTCTCAGCTTTTAGTCATCTGTCAACTGCACTGGAAGAGATTTAATCTTGAAATAAGGAGGCATGTAGGCAGTGTAGGAAAATTTTATGGGTTTAGGTTCTAAACTGAGAAGGAACTTCTACTGTAATTTCCCTGTGTCTTGGTTGTTAAGTTAAATAACAGTATTTCACTGCTTCCAAGGGATAATGAAGAAAAAAAAAGAGCAAATAAGTGTGAGCTGCTCAAATACAGCATGGGAAGAGAGGAAGAATAATCACGAAGATAGACAAAGGAATATTACTGCAAATAGGAGATGAAAGAAAGACTCCAAAAATATAGAAATATAGAAATATAGAAATATAGAAATATAGAAAGAAAGACTCCAAAAACATTGTGTTTAGGCATTTGTACTCCATTCAGAAACTATCTGTCACTATTTTCTCAGAATTCTATTTCTAGTGTTATAGCAATATCACAACATCGGCAACTAGTAAATCTGAGAACCATACCTTGATTTTTCTTTGCTGCTTCTTCCTGAAACAGATGGTGATACTTCTTGTACTTCTACAGCGCTGAAACAGAATAAGATATTTTTGCATTCGTTTGCAGAGTTAATATTTGCATGTGAAGCTATGAAAATGGAGTTTGGATTTAGGTGGTATATAAGTGAAAGAAATAACATAACTACTAATAAACCAGACATTAATTCAGGGATCAAAAATGAAGTATGGAATCACAGAATGACAGAATATGCTGAGTTGGAAGGGACCCATCAAGATCATCATATCCAACTCCTGGCTCTGCACAGAACCATCCCCAAGAGTCATGCCATGTGCCTGAAAACATTGTCCAAATCCTTCTAGAACTCTGTATGGCTGGTGCTGTGATCACTTCCCTGGGGACTTGTTCCAGTGCTCAGCCATCCTCTGGGGAAAGAACCTATTCCTAATATCCAACCTAAACTTCCCCTGACACAACCTCAGGCCATTCCCTCAGGTCCTGTCCCTGGTCACCACAGAGATCAGTGCCTGACCCTCCTCTTCCCCTCATGAGGAAGCTGTAGATTGCCATGAGATCTCCTCTCAGTCTCCTCCAGGCTGAACAGACCAAGTGACTTCAGTCACTCCTCAAAGAGCTTCCCCTCAAGGCCCTTCACCATCCCCATGGCCCTCCTTAAATGGTGTCAAATAGTTTAATATTTTTCTTACACTGTGGCACTCAAAACTGCCCCCAGCACTTGAGGTGAGGCTGCCTCAGCTCAGAGCAGAGCAGGACAATGCCCTCCCTTGCCCTGCTGGCCATACTGTGCCTGATGCCCCCCAGGACAGGGTTGGCCTGCCTGGCTGCCAGGGCACTGCTGGTTCATGTTCAGCTTGCCATGGACCAGGACCCCCAGGTCCCTTTCCATGGCTTTGCTCTCCAGCCTCTCATTCCCCAGTCTGTCTGTACATCCAGGGTTGCCCCATCCCAGGTGCAGAATCCAGGACTTTCCCTTGTTGAGCCTCAGTGGCTGGTGATTGCTCAGCCCTCTGATTTGTGGAGGTCTCTGTGGGGCCTGTCTGCCTTCGAGGGAGTGAACAGCTCCTGCCAGTTTTGTATCGTCTGTGAACTTGCTTAGTGTCCCTTCCAGTCCTGGTCCCAGTCACTGATGAAGCTGTTGAAGAGCACAGGGCCGAGGATGGGGCCCTGTGGAGCCCCACTAGTGACAGGTCACCAGTCTGATGTCACTCCATTCTCTGGAGCCCTTTGTGCCTGACCCATGATCCAGCTGCTCACCCATCACATGATGTGTTTATTCAGCTCTGAGCTGGACATCTTGTGCAGAAGGACTCTGTGAGAGACAGCATTGAAAGCTTTACTGAAATCCAAAAATCTCGTTACATCAACTGGTTCCCCTTGATCAGCCCCATGGGTTACCTTGTCACAAAAGGAAATTAGGTTGGATAAGCAGGACTTTCCTCTCATGAAGTTGTCTTGGCTGTGACCAATGACTGTGTTGGCTCTAAGGTGTTCTTCAATACATGCCAGAATAATCTTTTCCATAACTTAACCAGGCACTGGTGAAGCGAAACTAACAGGCCTGTAGTTTCTGGGATACTTCTTTACACACTGCTTGAAAATCAGGACATTCACCCAGTCAGCTGGGACTTCTCTGTATTCCCAAGACTGCTCAAAAATCATTGAGAGAGGTTATACAATAACATTGTCCAGCTCTTTAGGATTCCTGAATGAATCCCACCAGGCCCAGGTAGATTTGTAGGGATCCAGCCAGAGCAGCAGATCCTGCACAATTTCAGGGTTGACTGGGAGTTGATCATTCTTGCAGTCATGGTTCTCCAGTTCAGGGCACCCTTGGTCCATCATGCTTGTTGAAGACAGAGGCAAAGAATGTGTTAAACACCTCTGCCTTGTGTCTGTCCCTATTTGTGAGGAGACTATTCTCATCCTGTAATGGGATGTTGTTTTTACACTGCCTGTTGCCATTAATACATTTGAAAAAACTCTTTTTCTTGTCCCCCACAGTTCTGGCTGGCTTCAACTCCAGCCAAACTTTGGCCACATGAATTTTCTCCCTACAGTGGCTCTGTGTTTTTTCCATGTCACTGACCTTGCTTCCACTGGGCATACACCTTCCTTTTTTGCCTTATTTTTAAGAGAAGATTCCTGCTCAACCAAGATGGCCTTCTGCCTTGTATGCTTGACTTCTGACATTTAGGAATTGCCTGCTCCTGTGCCCTTAGGAGTTAATGTTTAAAAAGCGACCAACACTGATGGATGCCAGCATCTGCAAAAGCTTTTTTCCCAGGGGATCTTACTCACTAATTCCCTGAGCAGTCTGAGGTCTGCTCTCCTCAGGTCCAGAGTCGAGATTTTTGCATTTTTCCTTCTGTTAACAGAGATTTTAAACTTGATCTCTTCGTGGTCACTGTGGCCAAAATGGCTTCCAATCTCCACTTGCTCACAAGATCCACCCTGTTGACAAGAAGTAGATCAAGGAGGGCACCATTCCAAGGCTGTTTCATAAAGTTGTCATTCAGGTTTTTAGGAATCTTCTGGCCTGGGTTGTACCAGCTGTGTGATGCTCCCAGTTAATTTCTGGCAAGTTGAAGCCTCCCACAGGGACGAGGGCAGTTGACTTGGAAGAGTCCCTTAGCTCTTTAAGAATATTCATCATTGTCCTGTCCAGGAGGTCTGTAGTGGACTCCCATGATGGCATCTGCATTATTTGTTTGTCCCTTGATTCTAATCCAGAGGATCTCACCTGTGCCACTGGCAGCTGTGAGCTCCATACATTCTACCCCTTCTGTTCCATACAGGGCCCCCTCTGCACCTCTCTGCCCTGTCTGTCCCTCCTGAAGAGCCTGGAACCATCCAACAGGGCACTCCAGGCACAGGACCCATCCCACCAGGTTTTGTTTCTGCAGCAATGTCAAATCTCTGGGACTGGGCCAAAGCCTGGGTTCCCCTTGTTTGTCCCTCTTGCTGGCTGCATTCGTGGGGACACACTTCAGGTGTGGTACGTTGTAGCCAACACCTCCTGAGGCAGATTGAGGGATCCTGTTAGTGCTCCTTTCCTCAGGTACTGACACCCCATCCCATCACTCATCACTTCCAACCTGGCTTTATCTCTTTCTCTCTCCCAGGCTGGTTTAAAGCTCTGTCAGTGAGCCCTGCCGGTTCTTGTGCTAGAGCTCTTTTTCTTCTGAGAATGCCCAATGATGAACACAAAAGCAACTGGGGAGTAAGGCTGCTGCCAATGTGCAAAAGCAAGAAGCTGTATCAAAGTCAAAGAATGAAGACCCGATAGTTAAAGACAGCTCGAGGGATCAACAAAGAGCGTGGAAGTCTAATTTGTCACAGATATTCCCAGACTTTATGGTGTCATATACAAGCTTAAAAGGGAAGCTAATGATACTGTAACCTAAATACGTGATGTGTTGACAGAGAAGAAGTTTTTGGACTTGCAAAATGTTGGTGGAGCGATCTTTGATCTGTGAGACTGTTTACAGGAAATGGCTCCCAGTTAAACAAGCCCAATACCAATTTCCTGCATTCAAATCTAAGAAGATTTGTTAGGCTGGCTTCAACTTAAACAGAGAAGAAATGCACACAGGTTCTTTATCAAGCCTGAGAGCTTAATGCTTGGCTTTGTCCTACCCCTTGGAATGATGTGCTTAAAATTCCATGCATTTGTCTGTACAGGAGGACCATCAAATCATAGCTTTCACTGTCAAATGTTGACATTCAGCTCAGATGACATAATTATTACAGCAGATGACAAGTTTTGTTGTAGCTAATAAAACACTGGGTGTCCCTTCATCAGGAATCAAAGAGAGTTAAATGAGTCTTCAAGGCTAAGATAAATAAAGCAACTCAACTGAATAAGCTATTTTCCAAGTTCTTATTTTGTAAAATACGAATATTTTGCCTCATAGGACATAAAAGCACTGCGCTAAGAATAAAAGACATGTCTCTATTTATATATGCATATGTGTGGATAGATAGATAGATAGATAGATAGATAGATAGATAGATAGAATAAAGTTTGTGCTGCAAAGAGTGAAAACCATTAAAAAGATGAGCTGTTACAACAAATACTAATAGATCTAACATGACTCACCTTTCTCGGGGTTTAGCATTAATGAAGATTATTGCCCGACGGTCAGTAAGCTCTTGCTTGCTTAGTTCTTCCAAAGACAAAAATTTCCCTCCATGTTTTACCTGCAAGAAAATTAGCATAAAATACAAGGTTTTCTGCTAAGTTAAAGATGCAGAGAAAAAAAAATCTATTTAAAAGACACCTAAACAGTAATTTAAAATTCCTAATCCTGAACCAAAGACAGTGTTGGAATTTATAAAGCTATTAGAAGTATCTGAAATTATTTTCCTCTCAATTTGAATTTTCTTAATCGATTTTTCTTAGAAAAGATTGTTTATAAATATTTTAGCTTGTAGTTATTGGTTTGAAGCATTCCAGACTGTTCCAGAATTAGGAAATGTTTCTGCCTCTGAAGGCTTTATGACATAGGATGTAATTTTCAAAAGCAACCAAGTGCTTTAGGAGCAGGTATTTCACTGATTGTCAGTAAGACTGGTATTTCTAAATTATCTGGGCATTTTGAAAAGTCCTTCTCAGATTTAATTGAGCACAGCACTAATAAGTGATACTGGAGTCAGACTTTATACACAAACCCTTCTTTTGTGAGAGAAAGGGTCATGACCAAGGTGAAAATATGAACTCTTTGCTTCCTTATGTAAAAATTAATAAACAAAATGTTTATAGGTCATACAATGTCAAGTTAGCATTAAGTATAGTGCAGGGAAAGAGACCACAAGAACTAAAGTTTGAGAAAGGATCTGGAAGGGTCTGAACAGCTTAGATAGGATTGCAAAGATCACAACTAAGAACACCATGAAGATTATTTCATCCATTAAGAAAGATAATCAAAAGAGATCTTTATAACAGCTGTGAAATTTCAGGACAGCAAAACAAAGTATTTTCTGTAGCCAGAATTTGGCTGTTGCTACAGTACTCTTTCGAAATTAAGAGGAAAATATTACTCTTTCTAAATAGAGTAATTTGTTTAGAATAGCTTACCTGACCACAATCATAGAATCCATTAGTAATGATATTACTAGGTGATAAATATCCCATCCGGCTGTATTTTTGGGAAAGATTATTATCAAGTAGCTTTTCCAGAGCAGCTTCGCTAAACTTATTTTTACGCTTTCTTGACAGATTAATTTCTTCTAGGATGTCTAAAGCACTGAAAAATAAAATACAAAGGCTAATTAATCATTAAATGCTATTTAAATGTTGTTATACAGCTCAGAGTTAGTTTTCAGCATTACCAAGGCCAAGATAGATTCACTTCCAAGTGCTGGCCCTGTGCCCTCTGGGCCAGCAAGGAGTGGCTGTGCTGCACAGAATTCCTTCTCTAGGGAAGGAAAACAGTGCTCAAAAGCAAAAGCAATGCTCAAAGGCAAAAGCAATTCCTTTAGGTAGTTTAATGCTACCTACAGAAATGCAGACAGAATGCCACTACCTTTTATCTAGAAGGATGTTATAGAGCACTATAGAGAACTTGGGAGAAAAACCATGTAAAAGGAATAATGATCAGAGCTGACCCTATGATACAGTCCAGGAAACCTCTCTCCCTCTCTCTCTTTTCAGCTGCAAGGCAATTTGCAGATTCAGTTGTGCATTATGCAATGTGTGAATCCTTCTCGTCTAGCACTGTTACAGTGTTTGGGGGAGCACAGCTGGCAGATATTTGCTAAACATGAACAAGCATGGAAACACAAGGAGTTGTATCAACACCACCAGAATGGCAGGATTTTTGCAGTATAGACATAGAAACAAATAGTAACATGGGGACATGGGAGGACAGGAATTAAATTTCCTGAGCTTTTTCTGGCGCTGAGATCCACAAATTGACAACTTTTGACCTGAAAAACTTAGGAAAACATCACTAAGAAAATAAAGGAAATTGAATCAGGAAAACATTGCATACTGCAGTTCTAAGACTGTTCAGGAATGAAAAAAAACACCAGGAAAAAAGGATTATATATTCTCATGTGTGTGTAAGACTACATATTCAAATATCTGAGTTTGACTATGCATACATGCAGATATTCTCATGTCAAAAGGAATCACTTTTATATATACATTATATATATATATACACACACACACACTATATCTATCTGTCTATCTATCTATCTATCTAGCTACACACACACACACACACACACATATATATTTCTGTGAACTAGATGTCCTCAGCTGGGGACATCTACAATGTAGACTTCTGAAGGGATGAATTGAGATGAATTCCAGAGAACAAGATTTTCAGGCAAGGCAAATGACACCCTTTTCTTACAGAAGAGAGAAATGGGAGAAGATAGTGGAAGAGCAGTTCAAACTGTGTATCAACAGCATCTTGCAGATAATCAGCAAGTAATACAGGGAACAATTTTAAAGGGGAAAATGAATAAAGACAGGCAGGTAGAATGTGTACAGCAGGGTCTAAATCAAATGACATCACAGGCACAATTACCCTCATATGGAAGAAAGCTAAGCCAAAACCAGAGAAATAAAATGGCTACACAAAAAATTCCATTAAGAGTTGAAAATAAAAAAAAAATTTAAATGACAGGAATCAAACAGAAATGGAAACTCTGACACTTTCAACAAAATAGAAAAAGTAAGGGACAAACCTGAAAGATGAACAGGCAAAGTGAGATACAACTATTCAGGGACTGAAGCAAAAATGAATGTTTCACATGCTACAAGTAAGAGAGGAAAATGTACATCTACTACTCAATATGGGAAGAAAACTCGTAACAGATGGTACAGAAAGACTTGAAGAGTCTGATACATTTTTTGCTTCAGTTTTCATAGAAAGGTTTCAAGCAGATGCCTGGCAGTAATATTAACAAGGAGGTGGAGGTAGAAACAATTGTCTTAAAATGCCTAGGATAAGTTTGAGGACACACAGTTTGCAGTCCCTTAGGACACTTACCTCATACACTCTATTAATTTGCAAAAGCAACATTGGAACTATTTATAATTTTATTGGAAAATTCTAGGCTAGATGGCTGGAGAGTGGAGAAGGGCAAAGATACTATCTAGTTTTGAAAAAACTATGAACAAGGAATTTATAATAGAGATCATTCAGCCAAATTTCGGTGTCCAAAGAACACCATAACAAATTCTTAAACCATCAGTAGGCAAGCAACAAGAGATGAGAAATAGCCATTACATATTTGTCAAGAATCAATCATGAAAAGTCAATTTAATCCTTGCTGCAATAGGGTAATTGACTCAACATATAGGCAGAAGAAGTAGATGTGAGATATGAGCTGAATTTGAGATACATTTTGACTTTTATAAGTCTTTTCCCTCATTCCTACTTGGATACTCATGAACAGGTCAGGGAAATATGATCGACATGAAAATAATATGAAGTAGTGCCTGACTAGTTGAAAAACTATGCTTAATGTATTATTGTCAATAATATGCTGTCAAATTTGAAGGACACTTAAATTGGAGTCCTGCTTGGATATTGTCAAAAAAAGGGATTAAATAAGAACAGTGCCATATGCAGGATAAAGAAAATAATTACTGAGCATCGTTTGATGGTATGACCTCACCAGAAGTACCTCATCCAGGCTGGGAGATGGTACTTCAAAATGGCATAAAAAATTAGAGAAATTCAGAGATGTGTGATGGAATGATACAAACAAAATTTGTCTAACATTTTTACTTTGTCATGAAAAAGAAACAAGAGGGACATGAAAAATGAGAAAATTCAGTGAGTTAAACTCAAATTGCTAACAAAAATGGTTGTTCAATCTCACTGAAAGCAGGACAACATGATTTGTTTTAGGGGATATTTAAAACTGAGTAACCCCTTCTAAGTGTAAGGATATTCCAACACTGGAACAGGTTACCTCAGAAAAGTTGTAAAACTCCAGCAGGATCAGTATTTATCCAAATTTACCCAAGCCAAAATATGTCAGTGTACCTTATTCAGTCTTACACTAGGATAGATGGATGGATAATATCATCTTTGAGGTCCTCTCCTGATCTGAATTTCTGAGAGTCTCTGAAATTCCCTCATAAATGGATTTAAAGCATCTGTGCAGTCTCCAGAGAAGCGCCCAGCAGAGGGAGCAGGGCAATTACAAATATTTTAATTTAACAGTAACTAAAGAGTTCCCTTGTCTGAGGAGCCCTGTGTCATAATCCTTATAACCTAAACGAGCTTTTGTAATTCAGATATTAATATATGGACCTGTGAGTTTCTAAGAAAGAATAAAACAGAGCCACTTTTCCATGACACTTCAGCACACCTGCAGTTAACCAGAGCTTTAAAATCAAATGTGTGTAGTATGTACAATTTACTGTATATTAAACTTAGTCTTTATTTTACTTTCAAATGTATAGGGCACTGTAGTCCCTTATATTGACTGACATAAGTTATCTTCAATATAAAGCCTAATTCAGTCACAGAAACAATAAAAGTTTTAAAATTCTAGACAGTTCTCTCAACAGGCTAATATTTTGTCAGAAGATTCTTTCCTTAAAATCAATATCATTTCATCTGTAACATCTGTGGTGCAAAAGTAGTTTCAGCTTACCAGAAAGCTTTGTTATTCTGCTATAAATATGCAAAGATTGACTTAAATTGAGTTCTCTCATCAAAAATTTTCTTTTGACTTTTGATATTATTTCTACTCACCCTAGCCTGCACAGTTGAACTGCAGTTACTTCATCACTTCCACAGACCATAACAGCCCAACAGGCATTTCTTCTGACTTCTTCATTCCTAGAATGCAGCAATTCAACGAGTGGTCCCAGCCCGCCTACATTTCTTAACTATTAAAAAAGTGAAAACCTTGTCACTTACATATTTCATCTATTCCAGCAAGAACAGCTTGTGAAATCCACCTCCCAAAACATTTAAGCTTTGTAGAAAAGCTACACTGGGCTGAAAAAAAGGTAATTTATGGGGACTCTGTGTTTCTGTGAAGTCTGCATAGGCTGGAACTTTTAAGTGGTACAAGGCGGTCATCCCTTCTGGCTCTGCCCTGCTTTTCAGTTATTAGGCTGCAGTGTGGAACCCAAAGAGACTATGTGACCCAAGACTGCCACAGAGACTTACACAGCTTTTTCTGTGTTCTGGTGCCTCCTAGCAACTAATTTACATCACAATACATTTGAATTTGTATTGTATGTATGACAATCTTATTAACATCCAATTCTCTTGTGTGCTACAGTATCTTTCCTATACATGCTGGAGGAAATATTGCTCATTTGGATTTTTGAAGAGAAAGACATTTTAAGGACACTGAAAGAGGTAGATTAATTATCTATGCCCCTTATTCATGTCCTAATTAATAGCCTTGACCCATGAGAAAACCCTAGCTTATGATTTATGAATGCACATAGCATCATTCTTATTTATGAGAAGAAAATACTATGACCAATTCATAAACAGAAAAGAGTTCAACTTGCTGGATGTCACTGATCAAAGGATTAATTATATTTTGAGTTTTGTCTGAAATACATTTACTCCATGCACATCCAGTATCTCATTAATCAAGGTCAGACATTGCCGTTCAGGCCTTGAAAATGGGCAACAGAACACTGAGGGAGGGGAAAGAGGACTGAACTTCCCCTCTTCAAAGTTGAGCCGACAGTTGCTGCTGAAAGAAACCTTGATGTTTAATGCTCCTAAATATACAGATTAAGATATAGCCCTAGCTAAAGCTCATAGAAGTCACTGAAAAGCTGCAAAGCATTAATTTGGTGCAAGCAAACACAGTCGCGAAAATTGAAGTTAAAGAAAACTCTTTCCAAAATCTCCTAAAAAACTGAGCTCTAGTTAGCAGAACAAATGTCATAAAAATAAGTAACTACATAAAAAACTCAGGACTTCTAGGTCAGACACAACAGATTCTTGTTTAATATAACTCCCACCTCAGATCTAGAAACATTATCAATAAACACAACCTCAGATTTACCTCAGCTCGTGCATCAGCATCACATGCAAAGGCAGCCACGGCAAAGGCTGCTTTGCTCTGCACTTGGCTGTTGGTTGAGCGCAGTGGCCCCACAAGGGCACTCATGATGCCCTGGCGCTGGATACTGGCACGGGAGGGCTCTTGCAGGGACAGATTTGTGAGCACTGCAATGGCATTGGAAATGGCTCCATCCCTCTGGGCATTCAAGGTGTTTATTAACGGCACAATTCCTTCAGCCTCAGCTACAACACTAGCAAAATAAAAAAGGGGAAAAAATATTTGTCATTTTTTCTTCTTAGTATGCTGTTTTTATCAACTAAACTAGTATTACAATTCAAGGTTTACAATATGCACATGTAGGATCTTTGCATATAAATGTGTGTTTGTGTGATTTCCATATGACTCACGGTGAGAAGTTCAAGAGGCAGAACCACAGACAGACCAAACTTCTGGATTCTTTAACTTACAAGGACATGGATTCTTTCTGAGATATTGAACAAGTCAATTAAGTCCTGCATCTTTTCAAAGGTGCAGAATTTCTGTATCTTTAGTTCCAGGCAAATGCTCCTTACCACCTCTCCCCATAATCATTCTAGCACTACTAATGAGGATTATAGTGAACAGAGTATCCAGATCATCTAGTCTATCAACAGCAGATCCAGTTTACATATTCCCTCTGTTACCAGATGATATTGCATCCATGGCTGAAGGGTGCTGCCCCTCAGCAGAGCTGGAACAAATGTTCCTGTGGACAAGTCTTAAGATAGACATGCAAAATAATCTATTATTTTATTGTTATTTCAATATATGTTAATGCTATTTAAAATAATATCGGGGAAGATGGTTGGGAGTTTTTTCTAAGGAGAACCTTAGATTTAGGTTAGAAAATAGTCAAGGGAAAAAAATAGCTGAAGAAGCATTATTAATGAAATAGCAACTTAGAGCACAAGACAGCAGAAGGTGTAAGGAGCTGTACTATTAGAGGATATATAATTTTACTTAAGGCTAATCTGTTTGTTAAACAAAAGTTGGCAATATTGTTAGCAATGGGAATGCACAGATGGCAAGTTGAATTTTCACTGCAACTGCTTTTTATACCCTCTATTAGTACATGTTGTCTTCATCAAAGCCATAAAAAATCTTCAAAAAAAGAGTTTACACTTTTTATAAGTTCTGCAGAATTTCTGTGAACACAGTAATAAAAGACATCTCTATGTGAAAATCCTTTACTGTAACAGTACCTTACCAAAATTTGATTAATATTTGGATAACTTTCACCGTTACAAAATAAACCAAGATTAGAAGTATCACATATAAAAGAAACCACTATACTACTAAAGACTGTTGGCATTGATAACTAAAAAAAAAACCCACAAGGAAAGCTGACAGTCACACAGGAAAGAAAGTAGAATACGTGCCAACCTGTGCCACTAATGATAATCACTAAAATAATCCCAATGCATGGGCCACATGATGTAAGTCTTACTGTGAACTCAGCGCAAGTATCTCCACATGGTCAGAGAGGAGGATACAGATGCTCCTGAGCATACCTGGAATGAATGAGCAGAGCCTAATGGGGCTTGTTACTCTCTGCCTCAGGTGCAAGGCAGTGGCAGCTCACAAGCAGTGCTGGAGCATGAGACTAACAATATCTGGTAGACAGACAACAGTTACTTGTTTAGAAAACCAGGATTAAAGCAGCAATCCAGGGACTGAAGGTGCAGCATTAAGATACGGGGTCAGTTTGGTGTTGCCTAATTAACCCTCTTGGAGCACCAGTAGCTTTAATGTAAGCACTTTGGTCTCTATTCAGAAGTAAATCCCATGTTTCCAGATGTCCCACACTGCACCCCTCTGTCTTCCTTCAAGTAGCTGGATTTATCTTTGTGTCCTCCTTCCCCTTTCCTACCTGACCAGATCAAGAAGAGCTGGAAATGTTTAATTTGTTGAATGGCTTTTTTTTTTTCCTGTAGTTGTTTTGGGTTTTCTACTTAGGTAAGGTCACTTTACTTATTTGGTTAATACTGTCTTATCTTGCCCATGAAAATGTTATCCAAATTTTCAGCTTCAGGACTGTTGTAGCTCTATCCAGGCTGCTGTACGTGAAGAAATTCTGGACATGTTGATTGCACATGTAAGAATGAGCTGTACACCATATGTATCACAGGCTTGCTGGAAAACATCACATTAACAGCACGTGTAACAATGCCATGAGGTACCTGCTGGCACAGCTTGGGTGAGACCCACCATACACACTCAGCTGCACACAGTGAGCTGAGTGTCCATGAGCTGTCAGATTTACTGCATCATGCAGTGCATACACACACACTTTACCCAGGAAGGAAAAAAACCAAAACCAAAATCAAGCTGTTTCTTCTTTACAATGGATACACAGAAATTCCAGGATTTATGGGACAGATTCACTACTCATAAAATGCAGCACTGCACCTCACAGGTGTAGTATATCCAATATTTCTGCAGGAAGTACAGGACTTACTATTCCTACAGTACACCCAAGAATACACATATTCTCCCACAGGACCTCCTAGTAAAGATACAGTCCCTACAGAATGATACACGGCACTGAATGACATAGCTCACATCATAAGCAGATTTACTATAATTTCCATAAAACCAGCAAGTACATAAGCACTTAACAAAAGAGCAAGGTGACGGCTCCTCATGAGCTCAGAGCTGACCTCAGCAAGGTACAGAGCACAGCCAATTTTCTCAAGTGCCACTCAACTTCAAAAAGGTTGAGAACCACTGATTTAGAAGATCATACATATTTATTTCTATCCTGCATTCTACTTCTGCGCAGACTCGTTTTGAATGCCAGTTTCATGCACATCTTTTAATCAAGTAGCACATTTGAGCACAAGGCAAAAAGAATTTTTGAAGTGACAATGGCTGGTAACAAGAGTTGAAGGTAACCAATACCTTTGAGAATAAGTTTTTTAAGAGGAAGTGAACATCTGAGGCCAGTGCTGTGTCCTGGTAACAGAGATGCACACAGAAGAAGGAGGAATGGGGAATCTATAGTTCAACTCATTCCTACTCCACAGGCCTCTGGAGAACACAGAAATAGCACTGTCACCCTGGGCCACAGAACCTGACCTCAGAAGGGAGCTGAGAGAATGAACATGGCTAAGTTTAAGGTGCCACAACACTAAGTATGGAGGTCCTTGTTCCCTTTTATCTTGGGCAGAGACATGCACTGTGTAATTTTTTTTATTATGAGCCAACAAAAGTCAGAGAATGCTTTTACCAGCTCTGTCTTTGCTTCATGCAGATCAGCACTAGACTCTCCCTGCCTCCAGAGCACTCTCCTTCAGACACATCCTACTGACACTGTGCAATTTATCAGTGCTTCCACTACAGAACTATATCTTCAAGAAAGAAGTGAGCCTAGGTTTAGCTGAAAAGAAGTATAAACTTTTTGATGTGGAGGAGGAGTAAATTAAATAAATTCACAAGTTTTTTCCTCCATGTATTGTATATATTCACAGTACATACTTTTCTAAACAAGAAGAAGAGAGGTTAGGGAAAAGGAAAGAAGACAACAACAAGAGAAGAAAACAAAAAAGGATGGTGCATCTGCCACATCATCTTTTTTTCCTCAAAAGTGGAAGCTGCCTATCTGAACTACAAACAGGAAGAAAAAAAAATACAAGATGGGTGTAGGAATTGCAGAGTTTAAATTAAAGTTAAAATAAATTAAATGTTATTAATTATAACTACATCTTATGATCCTTAGAATGCCTAGCCTAACAGGGTTAGGCATTTACCTTAAGGTATACACAACCCAGGTACCCTAAGGAGCCTAAGCATGCTCTTTAGTGAAACAGTAAAATTCTGATTACAAATGGATTCAAAATACTAATCTTCAAGAGTAGCTAAAATATTTTTTTCCACTGTCATTGGCAACACAAATATTAAAAGTTTATATAATAAATATTTAATTTATTCATTTTAAATATACATTGTAATGTTAAGACATTATCTTGAAAATTCTCTAAAATATAACACAAGACTCATAGAATAAATGCTGAGAGACTGAGGATAAACATTTTCTTTACTGATTTTACTGCAAAAATAAATTAAAAGTTGACAACAAAATCATTACCAAAAACTTCACAATGCAAACTTTTTTTTAACAGACATTTTGGGGATGCATATGAATGTCATTGAAGTGAGTATTTTGTTGCTTTAGTTGTCTGTGGTGCAAGAGGAAAGCTCAGATATTGGGAGTGTGTTGTGAAAACAACCAGCAGTAAAAATTTGATGAAAATCCTGTGGGGTTTTTTATACTTCATTTTACTTTTAGTAAAATACATTTACTATAAGCGCTCTGAAGCAAGAGCCACCTCTTTGTTGGCATCACAGGAGCATAAAAGCTCTGGTCTGTGACCAAACCTTCTAGCCACGGCAAGAAAAATAACAGATTATTTACTTAGAGCATCAGGAATGGTCCAGCTAGCTTTTTTTCCTGAAGAGAAAATCTAGCCTTAGGGAGAAAGCAACTAAGAGTATTCAAAGAGCTGCCAGAAAACACTAAGATTGCCCCTCAAACCCCCAAGCTAAACAACCTCTGGGGGAGGGGACAGAGAGGAGAAGAGCTGTACAGCTTGACACCACTGTTTACTCAGGATTGCACTAAATTTACACTAGTGAGACCGACACTTCATAAAAATGGTAAAGTATGTTTGGTTTTGTTTCTTCTACCATGACTGAACATAAACTGGTTTATAATCAATTATATTTTTATTCACTTCTATGCTGTTTACTCCCCCCACTCCTGACTGAGGATTTAACACAATTTTTGCTCAGAAAAAATTCAAATTTTTCCTCCTCACTGGACTTCATTTTTTTTCAAATGTGTTTGCAACTGCATGTTTAATTTCTGTGCAAAATTACTGTGATTGTGTGTGAGGTGCTTAGCTAGCCATTTATGCCTGTGCATAGCTCATTTTCATACATAATTGCATGTAAATTATGCATAAGAATTATGCATCTAATTACACACATTTTTTAAAATCAACTCTATCTGTGTTAAATCGTAAGACTTCTTTTTCACACAAGGCATTTTTGATCCAGCTCTCTTATGCAATTTCTGTCTGAGAAAGAATATCATAACCAGAAGTTTGAAAAAGCATCAAGAAATAGCTTCCTTTTTCATTCCTTAAATGTATTCGTATTCTTCATTAGCCTTGTTATGCCATCAGAATAATCACATCCAATAAATGTCTTCTGCACTTATCAAAAAATTTCACTTTGTGATTTAATTATTTTCAAAAGCAATTGACTGTTGTAAATAGTCACGCGTATTTTATTTAAAGACTAATATTACTTCCGTTTTCTTCACTAGACAAGGGAGATTAATGTCAGTATGTTTATTCTGAGTAAGGGAATCTAGCACAAGAGACTCTGATCTACAATCTGGGGGCCCTTTGTGCTCCAATAAAAATATTGATGATATCAACAAACCATATTAATTTTTCATTTCAGGAACTGAAACCTCTATTCCTATTTTCTAATGACAAGTATCTTGTTAAAACTGTAACAAAACCAAAACTCAATAAACCTCATAGTCTGGATGCAATAAAAACTTAAACTCTCTGGGTTTAGCAGAGACTGTAATACCCAGCTCTCACTTAGCAATTCACAGATATCGTCTAATGTCTATCATTGAACTCATCTGACAAAGTCACACAGATCTTAAGTTCTAAAATTGTAGTATACCTAATTTAAAATATTACAGGAGCATTGGTAATGAACTATCTGTTCACGACGCCTGAGACTTTCAGTTATAATAATATTTGCAACCTTTGTAAAGAATTTCTGGAATTTCCACTATTATGTGGAAGGCTTAAAATTCAACAATAGAAAACCTTATTGCTCCTGAAAGATCCCATGGTTCTTCTTTGGAAGCACCAGCTGAGGAAGGATAAAAGAGCCGTTCCAAGTCAGTCTCTACACACAGTGCTTTGGATTGTGAACTTCAGCTTTCACTTCTGGATAACTCTTTTCTGGACAACTGTGAACATATCTCAAATGGCAGCTGTCTGTTTTGCCTTGTTACAAGCTCAAGCTCTTATGATGATTTAGGGTGCAGAAATTTATGCTTTTAGCCTTTTCTCTTTAAATTACATCTCTAAGAAAATACACATATATGACTATGTTACAATAAAATTCCTAGATTTGTATGTAAAAATGTTAAGGTTACTTGTGAAACCCTATTTTTACCAGATGACAGTCCAAGCGACCAACATGCCATAGTCAGTGCACAGGTTAAATTCACTGCAGGGCAGAATTAAGCTTGCAAGGTCAGTCATAACCCTGACATTTCCTTACAGAAAAATTTCCTTAGTTCAAATAAACAATTTCATACTTTAAATAAACTAATAAACCACTTACTTTAATTTAAGTAAGTTTAAATATACACTTATATAATTTAATTTAGAAATCTACTACAAAGAAAACGTGCATACAAAAGCACCAATACATTTTCTGAAATATTTACTTATATGTAGAATAACCCTGCCACTTTAAATTCATAAAAAGCATAATTTATCTCAGTGCATATCACTGAATGACATTGCAAGGATACATACTCAGGAGTAATCATGGTACTTGTGCCACCACACAAAAGAAAGTTTTCTCTCCCAGGCTTAGGAGTCTCCATCCAGGAAGAAAAGTTTTCACCTGATCCCACAGAAATCCATAACGGGAAGTTACAGGTGACAACAAACATGCTCTAAGTGAAATTCCAGGTGTCCACAGCTAAGATAAACAGTGATCATTCTGCAAGGCTTTGAAAGTAGGGTTGTACAAACAGGCCAAAACATTCTGCAGGGTCTACAAGGAGTAAAATTTTTATGTAGTTATCAGCATCCCATATCAGAAGTGTTCTGTGCTCTGCCTGAAACTATTTTGGACCTACTTAGGTTTCCATGCACTTCAGGATGTGGTGACATGAGATCTGTGTTAGATAGAGATAAATGTTCTATATTGGTCTTTGTCTTGAATATAACCCCAAAGTTAAAAAACAAAAACAACAACAACAAAAAAAAAACAGTCCAGGAGAATGCATAACTATTTTTTTTGTGCAAGTCTACTGGGAAGAAAACAGTTACAGTGTCTGAGCCTACAGAAGGGCATTCCCATGCAGCCACACCTTCCCAATCTAAGAGAAAAATACAACAGCTGGCTGTATGAAAGATTTTTGACTGCCAGCAGGGCACAGACCCATGTCTGTGGGTTGTGTATTAGTCATCTGATATGAGGTTAAAGTCTTAATGGGAACCCATTTCTGCATGACATCCCAGGCATAGGACTTTAATTCAGCTTTTCTGCCAAGGGAAAAATTTGTCATAAAACATTTTGCAGTCTTCAATGGAAGTCAAGAAGTAACTTGCAGGGAAAAACTTGTGAGCTCCTCAGTCATGGGTAATGACTTTGTTGTCTTTTGGTTTTTGTTTTGTTTTGTTTTCTTTTAAATACAGTTCCTCCCACAATATGTATATAGAGTAAGAGAAAGGAATAAGAAGAACCTATTGGTGGCCTGAAATAACCGTATTTTACAGAGTGTAGACGGTGGATGGTAACATAAAAAAGTAACAGCACAACCCAAAAAACTAAAATCATCCCTTTACCTTGCAGCGCATTAGCTCAAAAATATAATTCTGTCACTAGGGGTCAGTATTAAAACATATTACTGCTACACAATGCAGTCAGCATTCTATTGTTGATTTCTTCCTTCAGAAAAACGAACTTATGTCATAAAGAACTAAAACCACAAAAAACCCCAAAACCTACAGTGGACCATCACCTTTTTATGCTATTAAATTTGTGCTCCTGTTCTCATAAATTAACACATACATTCATGCAAATGTATTATCTTAAATAATATCAACACTTTAATATTTATGTGAATTGGGTTCTATTTACAGTCTTGAAAGAGAAAAGCTATTACTAAGTTTCCCATTTTCTAATAGAGAAGATTACTACCTATATTACTACCTAATGGTAGCAATCACTACTTCCTAATAATAACAATATTTGGAATGTAAAAAAAAACTTGGATGTTCTTCAATTTTTTTCCTTGACAGCCATGCTCATCTTATAAACAATAAAAAAATCTATTGTGTACTGAAAATCTCAGTTGAAAAAGGTGAGACACTCCCACTACAGGTGAAACAGATTAAGGATGTATTTTAAGTCATTAGCTCAGTGTATGAATTTCAGTTTGGAATAATAGATATAACACGCACTAAAGTCAAAGGAACAACTCAACTTTCTCCTCACTGGGCACTGTCCATAACCAATGAGTTCCCACCCTCTGCTCCTATCCTATCCTATCTCAAATCTTGACAATCTTGATACATTTCAGAAAGCATACATTCAGATGCTGCACTAATGCCTGGAACTGCCTATATGGATATAACCTTTGTGAATTCGAATAGGTTCTCTGATTCCTGTGAATTTAAGAATTAGAAAATTAAATAACATCAAGCTTGCTGACTTTGTAAATTTTGGGATGATACTTTACTACCTTGAATCCAGATTTAAAACAGAATTTTGTCACCTGACACTTATTATAAACCCCAGGAGAAATATTCTGTCATAAGTCTGTCATGTACCACAACTTTCTGCAGCCCTTGGTAGAGATGAAGAAAAAAGATCCTTTTTCTTTTTCCCCCAGACCAAATTCTAACTGAATGCTATAAATTTTGATGTTAAAATAAACAATTGTGGGCAAATATTATTCAGGCTAAAAATTAGTTTTCATGTTCAGCACTAAGTTCTAAATTTCAGAGCATATGTTTTCCTTTAGTGGCAAATCCATTAGGTGCCCAGAATTCAGACATTGCCAGATTTATGAAGGCAGCTATTAGAAATGGCATTATGTGCTACGACAATACTGAAGGAAAGAGCCGGTCAAATTCATGTCTGACTAACTGGTGTACGTGAGAGCTTATTTCTATGTGCTACTTCTCATATCGTATTTATATTTAACATGATTATCTAATCCTAGATACATGAAAAGCGAAAATAATTGATTATACTTTAAATGAGAAAAAATAGGCAGAGGCTGAGGTAAGCCATTTGTTCCAGGATTAGATGTGTGGCACAGAATCACTTATTTTCCTGCCCAACAGATGACGCTGCTGTTTCTTTGTTCGTGTGCAATTGTTCCAATTGTGCATCACATCCGTTACTGGAGTGACTGCACCCACGCTGCCCGGTGCCTGGACACAGCAAAACCAGAGAGCTTCAGGATTCTTTAAATGGCATTCTGCTGCCCAAATAATTGTTTTCAATAAAGCAAGTTATTGCTCTGGATCAAAAAAATGTGATAGAAAAGATGGATGCAAATACCCAGCTGAACGTAATTCTCCTTTTTTCCAAAAGACGACCACAGAAACAAATTCTGACATATATATCAAGGATGACCTCAGACCTATGCATACATAGTAACGTAAGACATTAGAAAAAGCGCATGAGATTTTAAACTGCAATGTACTTTGCAATTTTATTTTTACTAAGCCTAATTATTAACAAGGATTTATCATCAATATTGATCAGCATTAAAACTCTATCCTTATGGTAAAATTCTTATAAAAGCATATTCTGAGGATGTCAGTCTGTAAACTGACAGGAGGCATTTGACCATCATATTTCTTCCTATGTGCTATTGAAGTGGGACACAATACCAGCTCTGCAGCAAAAACTTAAATGCTGAAACATTTTAGAAGTTATTTATATTAACTGCTATGTTTTCTGGTAGAGATCCTATTGAAAATCCATGTTCTCCAGTAAACCTGAAAACTCAAACCACTTGTATGGGACTCATGTCCTCTTCTGCTCTAGATTTTTTGTTAAAACACACCGGGAAGCAGATTAATTCATTAATTTATTTATTTTTGCCAAATTGCGGTTGCTTGAGGACTTGTGTCAAATGACAAGCTGGTCTCTGTCCCGTTCATCGTGAACAGGTGTTCTAATTACCAAACCTCCACCGTATTTGACACCGTTATTAGCTGTCTCAGTTGAGGAACAAAGGATTGATTGGGTAGGGGTATAGAACTAGCCTTTCATTGCTGTGGGGAAGCACCTAAAGGTCAAGGTTAATATACATTAGTGGTGGGTAGTATTGCCCATTGCCTATGCTGTTCTTGTGCAATTAATCAATGAAAGACTTTATCATTATGAGTTACCTATGTTGGGAGTTTAAATTACACCATTGCTTTAAATGATATAATTTTTTCTGTATTATATGAAAAGATGGGAGCACTTTTTGATACTCCTAATAAGAACAACACATCTCCAGCAAAAACAGAAATGTCTTGTATTCATTTTATATCCTCAAACATATACCTCAAACCAAATAAAAGGGCAAGGTACACATTCTTCAATCAACATAATACAGAAGAATGTTTATGAAATGCAGTACAGCAGAATACATGCATATGAGTTCAACAAGGTTGAATATTTGACTGGCCAGTAAAAAGTGAAAGCACTTACAGCAAATAGTCTTCCCCATCACTGGACCCATTTTGTTCTTTCTACATAAGGTATACCTGCTGCTACTACCTTTCTGATTTTATATTCTTGAAGGGTTTATAACAAGAATCTAATACATAACTGATAAAAAGGCACTAGTCACATCAGTTTCTTTTGAGATCAGAATATTGTCAACATAATCACACAGCGAAGTCACATTATTATAAAAGTGCATCAGCATCTCCATTATTTATACACTTATTTTCAGTGGTCTACAGGACATACAAATGAAACATTCTAGTATGAAATATGATTATGGTAACTCAATATGGAATGAATTTTCTCCAAACTATTTTTTTTTCCTATTATGTGAATGTAAAATAAATATGGGCCTGATAGTCAGTCAGTGAGCTGGAACTATACCAATTTGTATCAGCTAAGGGTTCAACACTATATATTCATTTATAGATCCTAGTCACACTCAGACCCTTCTGTGACTTATTAATGGTTTTGATTTAGAAATGAAGCTTTGAAGTAATTATATAGTCACATGGAATTCATCCAATATACATATTTAATGTAAATTATTGCTTCCTGATTTTCACAGAAGACCTCTGATTAGATTATCTGGTGCTTCCATATTGTACTTGAAGCTGGATTGCAAGGAGAGAGAAGTATATGTAAGCCACCTTTACAATTTCCTGACTCTGCCCAGCAAGAAACAAATACGGACTTCATTATAATGCAGAGGAACAGAGACAGCTATTTCCCTGCCTGAGGTCTCAGAGAATTGTTCCAGCAGTTGAGCTAAACAATGTCCTGACTATCTCCTTAGCAAAAGAAATGGAATGAGTTGGCATAAGCTGCTATACCAACTCAAAACTCTCCAGAGATCCCCTTTTCACAATGTGAAACCTCAAAGGGCTGCAGTACGAAAACCAGCTGTAGCAGAGCTGAAAGTTTGACCTCTGGACTCCAGCACTGTGCTCGTTTTATGTGTGTGTGACTCCCACTGACACCAACTGAAGAGTCCAGCACATGAGGAGAGCAGAATATCAGACAAAAAAAAATGTACTATGTGAATCTGAGAACAGAGTATTATTCTCTTGTGTCAAATTATTGCTCCATCTGGTAACATTAAGTGAATACGAGTGACTA
Source organism: Fringilla coelebs (assembly GCF_963513975.1). Classification (NCBI taxonomy): domain Eukaryota; kingdom Metazoa; phylum Chordata; class Aves; order Passeriformes; family Fringillidae; genus Fringilla; species Fringilla coelebs. Next base: position 135,305,783 of record NC_140028.1, on the reverse strand, counting down.
TTAGAGCTGAATCAATAAATTGAAACAATTTGTTTTTTGAATTATGTTACTTTTTCACTTCAAAGAATGCCTGTGACTCTATTATAACTTCTTTAAGTATATTCCAAGAAACTTTGAAGGATTTTTTTTTTTTTGATTTGTAAATTACATGTGATTGCTCATATACATCACACTGCTCTGTTACTCTTGTCTGAACAGGATTTCTAATAGAGTTAGGATAAAAGAACGCTGCAGCTGACAGTAGAATTTAGTGTATATAATTGTTTTGGAACATATAGTGAGCCAACCATTGTTACCTTGGTTATTAATTTTGGATTCTGAAGGTACACTTCTTTTCTTTCAGAGAATGCACTACAAGCATTCTCTATTACTTGGGAAATAATTAAAAAAAGGAAGTGCAAAACAATGCCAATATTCAGGAGATCAATCTCCCTCAAAGAACAGATTTAGATCAGTCAAAAAGGCTGTATGAACCTCAAGTTTTAAAATATATCAATGATTTTGCATTTAAAAAAAAACTCAACATCAAATGCTTTAGACTAAGGCATATTTTGCTCATATGTTCTCTTCAAAACATGATTTACAGCTCCGCTTTCATTACATCTGCTTCATACCTTTCCTTGACGATGCTAATGTTAGTAGAGACAGCACAACTCTTGTAACACTGATGAGAAGCTAGCTATTCCAGGTGACTCATAAGCACCAAGAAGTGCCTTACAGTCAAATTAAAAAAAAACTGCCTTGTAGCATAGGAACAAGACGAGGCATTCTTTAAAAATCAAAATATTAACACTTCAGATAAGTGTTTAAAATAATAATTTAATTATTGCAGACTCACCTTGCATTTCTAAGATTGGCTGTTGTCAAATTAGTTAATGCTGTCACTACAGCTTCTTTTAGCTCTTCATTATCACTGCTTAGCAACTTTACTAGCTGAGGAATCCCTTTGAAAGAAATAATTATATATATGAACATTTAAATAAGCCATGGAAATCTGCAAAATTGTAATATTCTCCTTATAAACAGAAAAAACAAACATTCATATTTCATCCTTTCCCACCATACTTACCCTGGAGTCCAAGGACACATTTACTGTCTATATTCTCACACATGGCAGAAATGGCTTGGGAAGCAGCAACTATAACTCCATCGTTGTTAGTTTCCAAAAGGCTTAGGAGAAATTTCTCAACCTCTTCCCAATGTAAGATTTTTCGTATATCAGCTTTAAATGAGAAATAACAATGGCATTAATCTGCATTTGTTTTCCAAATCAGTGAAAGAACATTAATTTGATTTCATTTAGTTGTTGGAAATATTTTGGTCACAGAGGCACCAGCCACTAAGAAATATGCACAAAGGACCTGAGCCAAATCCCACCGCAGAACATACTGAGTTGGAAGGGACGCAAAGGATCATCCAAAATCCAGCTCCTGGAGTAGGCTTCACTGAACTCTGAACCAAGCCCAAATAATGACTATTAAACACAGTATAAACATACATAGCCCAACAGAATGCAAAGTTTGTTCTCTGCAAGACTTTAAAACCACAGAGTGCATACAGGCTTGATGGAAACAGCTTTTGCAATGCAACCGATCATACTTATTCAGGATCGCGCTGAACTTCAGTTTATGCTAACAAGTCCAAATTCATAAAACTGAAGAACATACCAGTAAATGTACAATTGAACTTGGTGAAATACCACTCAATGTATTAAAATAGTCAAAAATAGGCAAGGGGCATTACAAAGAAAGTTTTCTGCCCACTTTGCAGAGAATTGGAATTTTGTAGTTTAGCACAGTGTTCACCGCTGACCTACGCTGCACTGACCGGCAGCAGCCACGGAAAGACAGAGATGCTCCTTCCTCTGCACAAGTAACAACACACAGCATCCATGAAGTATCTACAGACATCTGTATGTAGATGCCAATAAAGTGATAAACTCCCTCATCTCAAAACTGATGATATCAGAAATGCAAGTGTTTCTTAGAAAGATCCCTGAAAGAAACTGTCATGCAGAAAGGCACTGGAGAGCACAGAAATTCTACAAGAAGAGACAATAAACATTTAGCCATATGCATAATTTAAATCAGACTAATTACATGCTGAAAGTTATATCTACATAGTAGAATTTGGAATGCATTAAAGAATTTCAGGAACTGAGAAGTCAGTAGGATTTCAAAATATTTAGAAACTTTACCACTGCTTGCTGTCCCCCCCCCCCCCCAAAAAAAAAAAGGGAGAAAAAGATATTGTAAGTATTCTTTTAGATAAATCAGACTCTGTAGTGAATAAAAGTAAACAAATACAAGTCCACAAAGCCAATGAAAAGCAAGCTTGATCAAAAATGTAATTAGAGCAGAAAGGACTCAAAGCATGGAGATAAGACAGGTGCAGACGATTTCTCGTCTTCAGCTCAGTTTTAAACTTTTTTAGAACCCTCAGATACGCAGATGAAATCTCAAAACAAAGATGAAAAAATAAAACAGAGAGGATTTTAAGTGTCAGCAGAACTTTGGCCATAACCTTCATGCATATCAGCCAGCTCTGAAGAGAAGGCCTCAATTGGGATGAGAGACTGTTTTGACAAGTTGTCAAGTGTGTCACTGGCCTGCTGCTTGCCAAGGCAGTCCATAATCCCTAATAATGATCTCTAGAAGTTCTTCATGCCTCAGTAACTTTTTTATTGTACAGCAAGTTACTTATTTTTTACAGATTTTCTTTTAAATTATTCTTGCTTTTAAAAGTAGCTATGATGATGGGTAAGCATTTATTTTAAAGATAATTTATGCCTATATGAAATAATAATATGAATAAATAATTTGAATGAGTGAAAATAGTAATTAAAATACTTTAAACTGAAAAATAATTTTACAATAAAGTCATCTTGAAATTCAACTTACGATAAAGAGTATGGTTGTATATTTAGGTAGTTAGATCAATAAAAATTATTACTATTTCAAGATCCAAGTGCCAATTCTACCTAAGGGATGAGCATTTTCTGCTGATCCTCTCTCTGTATGAGTTGTTTCTTTTGTGCCCTTTAATACAGACTAGAAAGATTGCACAACTGAAAAGCATAGTTTATACAGAAGTTCTTTGTATGTCAGTGCCAACACCAATTTTACAGTGATAATTTCTTGACCCCTAAGTGATTTGAATACATTGATTTAACATGAAGGAAAATAAAGCACTCACAACTAAAAGAGTTTGGAGTATCTACCATTCTGTCCAGATTTTAATGCATTGATTCTGTGGTGAGACAACCTTTATTTTTCAATATATTTTCTTATTTCCCCCTCTTACCCCAAAATCATGATCTGAGTTCTACTAACTACTTTCAGGTCACAGTCATCACCTTATGTAATTATTTATACCAATTTCAAATTTAAAAAGTTAATGTTAAATAGTATCATGACCTTCCACTGATCTTAAGTTAACTCAGATAAACAAAGATCTGTATTATGAATTGCCTTTGTTATTCAGGCCACAGAGCATCTTTAGTGTGCTTCCTTTTGAGCATGAGATGCACCGAGAATGTGCATCTCCACAGAAAGAATGTGGAGAGCTTCAAACCAGAAGGTTGGCAGAGCAAGAGTGATCATTACTTTCTCCATATACTCCACAGCATTCTGCTGTTGCTGATGTGTCTGGCATTGTCAGGGGAAAATCAGGCTCTCCTTAATCAACAGTCCAGATAATCCACTCACAGACATTCAATAATTTATAGCATTAGATTACAATTTAGTATTCTGAAATGACTGCATTATTTGGTGGGCAAGGCAGGAATCACAGTAGAATTCACCAGTCTAATTCTGAGCAAACGAAACAAAACAATCAATAAATTAATATAATAAATTCAAAATTATGTTACAGAACAAAAAAAACATCAGGGACAAAGGCATAATGATTATGTATAGAAATATGATCATTTTTATGTACTTAAACAGAGAAGCATACTAAAGATGCTATTTAAAGTTGAATATCATGTTTATACCATGTAATTTATTCTGATACTGAGAATAACTCTTAAGGGATATATTTATCCTATAACAACAACGCTAAAGTTACAAGAGTCCCTTTCCAAAAGGTTGAAAGGGACATAAACAAAACTGCACGCTATGATCACATCTATCAGGGAAAAAACCCCAATCTAAACCCAAATTCCATCTGTCAACAATAATAATTTCAAAACCAGATACTGCTGTATACTCTGCTGCCAGAATTATAAAAAAAACCAAAACCAGCTAGATACACTTTCTGTCATGGCAGAAGTAGGTTTTTCATTCCAATGAAAAGCAGTATTTTTTTACCTAAGTATACAGGAAATGTTGGTAAATTGCAACCATGAAGAACCTGAAGAATCAAACCCGAAGAATGTGCGTATAGCTATTGCAAATTTAATGAAAAAGTCACTACAGAACTAAGAGCTGTGTTGTATTATACTGGATTCACATCAAGACAAGTACTAGTACAGTATATGTTAGTATTGCATTTTGGATAGGCTGTTTACTATGCTTACAACCACAATCCAATCAAAAAACAAGAACTGAAAATATTTATCTTTTTTTTTTACGCTTGTGCTGTTTCTTAAAATGGCCTTTTCTTTTCACTGCAAGGTTGACTTTAGACCAGTATCACTAGGTAGCTGAAAAATTGTCAGTGCTTTTGGGGACTACACTGAGCAGCAAGTTTACTGGACTGTTTTCCACTGCACCAGGACAAGAAGTTTCCTGTTGTCTATCTGGGTGTCACCAAAATTCCACAGCTCAAAAGCAAATATTTTAAATCTCCTTTTGATGTATTTTCCCAGCTTGCTGCATCCATACTAACTGTCATAGGCTGAAGAAGAGAGCAAACCTTTATAATGAAACCTCATTGACTCCATTTGTAAAGAAGCATGACAAGAAGATGCATCTTCACTGACGGTAACATCCCATGATATAAGATCACAGGCAGTACTGTAATATATTATGTGTGGTTCTTGCAACCGTGCTTTAAAAATGTGCTCAGACATGCTTCTACTAACAGCTGCTAAAATATTAGGCCACAAAAACTGAAAAAAAAGTGTGAAAGAGGAAAAGAAGGCTATGCTTATTTGAAAATAAATATGATAAAGGAGGAAGATGCAGTAGAAAGCAGTGGGAGCAAATATAAATCTGCTTAGCATACAACTTACAAGCCTGTCACAGGACTATAAAAATGATACTGACAGTCCTAAGTAGCGTAATAAAATAACAACACAGGAAAATACACAAAGAAAATACTGACATAAGAAGGTCCCTTCCTGTCTTTGATACCTGAACATTAATGAAAACAATTTCCAGTGACTTGCCAAGCTTCTAACAGATAATGACAAAAGCAAAGAAAAACCCACAGCATACTCGGACACTCTTTCTGTGGATCATTTTCAATCCAAATAATTACAAATATTCAGGATATCAAACTAAGCAAAGTGAGAAAAGAATCAGAAAGATAGCATGGGGAGAGATGAAAGGAGGTCTGAAATATGGCAGAAAGGAGAGATTATTTTATCGATGTATTAAATTAAATGACCTATTTTTAAAATACACACAAAGCCATGATTCAACCACAAGGTGCCAGAATTATGAATGAAATATTTAAATTCTACTGTCGTAAAAATCCCTTGACAGAAATAAAATCTATAGTCAGAAGTATGTTATTAGTTACATTGCACTTTGTTATACAACACTACTTGGCACATGTTGCAACTCAGTAACCAATGTATGGAAGGAATTTCAAATGTAGTTTGATTAAAAGACCATCCTTGTGGGCATAAATGATGAGCATGTTCTGCCTAATTCAGAATTCCTCAGTGAATTAAAGAAAAGTATATAAAAAAGAACTATAGGATGAATAATTATAAAAAGATTACAATGAAACTATTTAACTCCCCTGGGAATATTAATCTGCAAGCCATTTGAAAGGTTTCCTTTCATGCCTCTGTTAAAGGAATTTGTATTTGAAATTGCCTGACATTTAGAAGAGCAGTTGAATGCAAAAGGAAGTCAGCTTGCAATGAAGTCTTAACAGATAGAGGCAGAAACAGTGCCAGCAAAGGTGGCTTAAGATGGCAGTCAGCTGGCATCACTAAACAAAAGACAAGGATCATATTTTCAGAGCTCCATTTTCCTTTGAGGACAGCATTTTACAATAACATATTAAAATAAAATAATAAATTGAAAATAAACTGAAGGAAAAAATGCTAGGAGATTTTATATATATATATATATAAAATCTCCTAGCATCCAATTGCTGCTCTGATTGGCAAGACTCATCACTGTATTTATTCTTGCCAGTGCTTTCCTCAACACAAGTACTACCCTCAATCAGAGAAGATGGTCTCATTCTGGATAAAAATTTACTTCATAAACAATTTCATGTCCATGGATTATTGAAAAGTCACATACAGTCATAAGCTGCCTTGGTAATTGCCTTTGCTGCATTCTTCTGAATATCAGGAACAATAGAGACTTCTAAAAATGAAAGTAGTTTTTTAAGGCCTCCTGTCAGCTGAATGTGTTGCAGAGCATGCACATCTTCGAGGCAATTTCCCAACACAGCAAGAGTGTCCACATGCAGATCACTGAGTTCCTAAAAGAAAATTTTAAAAAGAAAAAAAAACCCAAACAACCTTGAAATGAGGACTAAAATATCTTAGGCTTTTAAGTTTGTAGGATAATTGTTGCAACTTTCTTTTGGACAGTTTATTCATACTGCAAAGTACATATTTACAAATACATATTTTCATATAATTTATCTGATGATGACTTAGGATTCAACACAATTTATTAAAAATAGTAAAACCCACAGAAGTTTTTAATTTACATCAGAGCAGGCGAGACAGGTACTGTGAATGGCCCTGTGATCTTAAAAAACTTCTCTAATATCTCTTTATATTTCTCACTAATATTGCATTATATTTCCTATTGTGACACCTGAACACAAGTAGCCCTAAACTGATTCTCATAATAACAGAAACAATGATAGGAAATTGTATCTAAAGCCATTATATAAAGTAAACTCAATTCAAAAATTGAATAATAAACACTTTGGGAAATGTCTTTGCTTCTTTTCTTAGTAAGCTAGATATCCTAGCTTATCCTATTTCTATCAAAGTTCCCTCCAAGTAAGTAACTCTTTGTTCTTATATCTCTCTTCCATAAAATAAGCATTATTTCTCATTAGTCCTACAAACATCAGCGCCAAGAACAAAAAGACTTTTAAGGCAAGTAAACCGTACATTGTTTTCCAGTATATTCAGAAGGCAATCTAATCCCTTATTTTCTTCCAGTAATATCCTGGTTTCCCTGTCTTTGCTAATTACTTCTAAGGTTTGAAGGGCTAACAACTGAATGACCGGATATTCAGATTCCAGTAGTCTCAGCAAGGGTGGAATTACATTCAGTTCCCGAACTGCAGCACGGTTTTGAAAATCCTGCAGTAAAATATTCCAACAAAGAATGTTAGTGATAGAGAACATAACAATACATCAATTTCTCACTTTGCAGAAAGAACAACAAAAATCTGATTTCAGACATTAAAAAATGAGTACTGCAGAGCTTCCAGTTCTGCAAACTTCTTTCTTTTAAGCTAAGAATCAAACTGAATATAATCAAGCCTCAAGAACCTGAAATTCTAGGGGTTTTTTGCATGACTGAAGTACTCACCACAAAATCTAGTCCTGTATAAAAAAGCCTATTCACTCTTGATTTTACCATGTTTGCCTCAACATAAATGTTTCTTTGAGCAAAGTTTTTAAATTTAGTTTCACCATTTTTATTTACCTCAGTGGGAGGAAAACAGTTTTTTGCACTCTGCCGTGGTTGCCTGGTTATATCTTCTTTTGTTTTAGTAATTATAAAATGACAATTTAAAATTTCAACTTTAAACAGTGAATGTGCAGCTTAATAAAAAGAGAGTAGTTGATTATATTAAAAAAGAAAATAAATAAATAAATTACAATTTGCTTTTAAATAGCTTATTGCACATGTGCAGCATGCAATTACCCTTATCAATATAAGCAAGCACCAGGTGCAGTTATCCAGATATACCCTGCAACAAAGACAGTGAGATAGTAAAAAAGGAGAAAGAGTAAAATGTGATTCTGAATAGACATGCTCTGATGCCCCAAAAGAGATAGAGTTATAAACTGAATTCATTACTGAATTGATTCGCTTAAGCCATGGGAAAGAACTGCCATACAAATGCACCATTCTTTTGCTAAGCAGCATATGGATGACATTAGTGGAAGTAGCCAATAACGAATCTATTCCTCCCAGTATGGAAAGTAGCTGTTGACAGCATTCACCTATCGTTAAAAAGATGTTCCAAATTGCACTATGGACTTGCCGGTCAAAACAAGAAACAATGCAATTGGTGATTCTTTAATTTACAGGGTAATTCCAACCTTTTGGATAGACAGATTACAACTCTCATTACTAATATTAACATTTTTCAACTAAGACAGAAGGCAAATTATTATTTAGTTTTAAAAATCTGAACCTCATACTGATATTACTTTTACTGCAGTACAGCACAGACAACTGCATTAAGTTCAACAGAATTTAAAAATAGCTCTATTCATAACTAATTTAACGTTTATGGATTCAGGTGCAAGGACTCAATGTTTCAAAAACATTCATGAGCACTGTGTAGTAAAGGAAGCAAATATTTTAAAATTACTAACCCCACAGAGAATGTCAGGGGTAGGTGTGCAAATGCTTATCTGCCTCTGAAGCTTAACACAACAAACAAGAGCAAACTTTACCTGTACCAAATGGTAGATACACTCAAGTGAATTCTTCGTAACATCAGGATCCAGGCTACCTAGCAGTCTGATAAGTGGTTCTAACCCACCTTGCTCAAATATTTTTACTTTAGTAGTATATTCAACAGCCATATATGCTAGACAAAGAGTAGCAAACTCATGGATAACTACATCTTCTGTGGGGAAAAAAAAATAAACATTCTGATTAAGTTTTATTCAGTACAGAATATTTTCACTAATTCAGTAGTGAATTAATTCTAAAGCATTATTTGAAGTCAATAAACAATAGCTGTTAACCATACCCAACATGTCCATAAACATCTTGTTCCATCTGTACAACACAAAACACTACTCAGTGAGCTACAGAGCTACTCCTATAAAAGCACTTACCTATTTAACATGTACTAGGAAAAATCACATTACAGGGTAGATTTTATTAAATTGTCTGATAAAATGGCAATCATAAATTATTTCTGATTGTACTTTCGCACAAGGAATGAATACTATAAGGTACCTTCTGGAGCCAGCTGTGATATAAGTGAATTTGTGACATCCAGTTCCCTCAGTAACTTCCTCACATCATCTACAATGAAGAAATGACAAATATCAAGTCGTTTGTTTGGCAGTGTTGGCTGAGTAAAGAAACAGAATCTGCTCCAAGCAAAATGTACTTATGGTTATTCCCTGAGTGACAAAAATACCCGACTGGGAAAGACTCACAACTAAAGTTCGACCAAGATCACAATGGGCCCAGAAAAAAAAGCAGAGACTTTCAAGTTACAGATGACATTCCATGACATTTGATACACATGAAGTTCCTCTATATTTAATTGAAACTTTATTAAAAATACTTGCATCTAGCAAGTACTGATTAAATATTGCATGATTTTAGCTGCCAAAGAAGTCATACCCTAATAGTTAAAATTATTTGTGGTTAAAATTATCAAATTAAAAGCAATCCTTCTGTTATTTAGTTTTCAAGCCATCACTTCGCAATTTTATGCTGATGCCAGCCCACACAGCAAATGGAAAACATGAATTACACAGGTCTTACTAAAATCACAGTAAAGTCTTTCAGATTGCATTTCTAATGTTGTTAATGGCAAAGTAGCAAAACCTCAACCCTTGGATAGAAAAATCAAGTAATATTTTTTGGGACAGACTTCATGTGATTCTACAGGGCTGTGTTGTTATTATCATCATATTCAACATGTTGAAATGTGAGGGAAAAAAAGGTATGAGTTTAATTTACTTTTAAATAAAAAACCAATTAAGATGTAAATATAAATGGGAGAGATTTGTTCATTGAAATCCATGTTTGTGCAGCACCACTGACAATATGCTAATGCTGAATTTAAAGTAATCTAAGAAGGCAAGGTCCAGTGCAGCATGACAAGCATGTAGCAGCTGATGAAAAGACTTAGTGTGGTTGGGATATCCTCATGGAAGACAACTGGGTAAGACATTCACAAAATTAAGACCTGTTTAATTACATTTATCAGATATAGGTCTATACAGCACTATAAAATAACCTCCACTGAAACTCAACGTTACATCACTTTACTCTGGGCCATTAACATAGGATTTTTTCACATGAACAATCTCTTGTTTTGATGACCACACACTGAAAAATAGTAAAACCTCAAGACTCTTACTATTAGAAGCCATGATGCCAAATACCATGATGGCATTTCTGCGTACAAGTGGATCTTCATGTGAGAGGAGCTTATACAGATGTTCCAATGCTCCAAGACCAAGAAGCGTCACTTTGTTTTCATCATCTGAAAAGGAACTGGGTTAAAAGCCCAAGAAAAAGGCTAGCAACCTCACAGTTCTAATGAATCAAGGTAAAACCACTACGAATCTTTTACTGAACGCTAGAACAAAAGAACAGAGGCCTGACAGCTCCTTTTAAGATCATCTGATTTACACCCCTAATAAATATGTGTCAAATAGCTTCAAGGATTAATAGTATCTCAGATTAATTCATATTTTTCAATCAAAGGATGCTTCTATCTATTGGACACTCCACTCATTTGTTGGAGACAAATGGAAGTACAAAGGAAAGTTTCCTACTTAGCAAAGTACAGATGACCAGTATCAGGTGAATATTATACACCTGATAAAATTCAGGTGAATACACATTTTATTTTCCTCCTCTCTTGCCACCCAATTGCATATTCCTCAACATAACAGTTCAATGATTCTGTGAATCTTTACTATCCCTCAAGGGAAGCAACTACCAGGATTTGTATCATTAATTTCTACCTGAGATTTCTACCACCTGAGAAGGAAGTGCTTGATAGCTTAATAGGTGCTGGACATGCAAAGAACAGAGGAGTTTAGTGTGATTACAGCCTTCTGTTCCTGCTCACACAAAATACACACAAACCCCAAGAAACAAAATCCCAATACTACTCCTATTCTCAGTTCCCACAACAGCTTTATAATTCATTTTCTAATGAACCATGCTTGCTCTTCCTGGCTACAAGTGAGAAATGTGAGAGGAAACTGGAGATCTATGCTCATTCTCAAGCCAAGACATGATTAAAATGAGGAGGTATTATTTATTATGGGACTTTATTTACTAGCAACACTCAAAAAAAATAGATTAACTGCAATTAATTAACTGAAAATAACCCCTTCTCTTGTGCTACACCACAAAGTTACAGTCTAGTCTTCTGGAAGATTACAGGAATATCTACATTAATAATTTAAAGGATTGTTCTTTTAAACACAAAAGACATCTATCCTTCTGCAGTGTGACATATTCTGCTGTGGACAGGAGGTAAGGAGCCAGCAGGAGTTTATGGTTCATAGTTGTCTCCCAACAGTCCACATTCTCTCTTCACATATTCAGAATTTGATCTCATGCCCCCAGCCAAGCTTGCCATATTAAGCAGAATCTACATATATTTCAGAACCCAGTGACCCTTAGCCAGCTGTCAAAGACTTCAGCTATTCTCACAATTTCATCAGTGCTGGTAATTTACATCAGTATAATAATCAGCACATAAATGCATAACTTTTAAAGAAAACATAAATTAAATGGAAATTAAAATTAAACCAGATTAATCAGAGCAAGAATATCACCAGTGTATACCAATGAGAGTGACAAACATTGAATAACATGGAATAAGTAGGAGACAACTTATGAAATTATGTGCTACATAAATTTGAACCTTTGTTATACTGTTGTTTGTCTCCTGAGCACCTTGAACATGATGTTTAGCTATAGATTATACAGGGACCTTTGGAAGATTTGGAATATTGGAGACTTTTCAGAGTCCCACCTCATATAGAAATATGCTTGATAAAGGAGGCTGAGCAGCCGCCAATGAATCACCTGCACAGAAATACTGACAACTTTGTATCAAAAGGCTAAGAGGTTCTTGCCATTTAAAACTGAAGATTAAAATTACTACACTGGTACAGACGTTTCGTACTCCAACATAAAAATTCTTTCTCAACTGCAGATCTGTTGCTTATAAAAACCTGTATCTATCTTATATTTAAAATGAGCCCTATGAAACAGTAAATATAAAATTCTCCAACAAAATTATAAAAGTTTCCTTCATGCAAACTACAAGACTTCTTTATTACTGCAACTACAGGTTGGATAGACATTTCAAAAAACCCCCCCAACAGACGCTTTTGAGGAGAAAGTAAGATTTCAATGCTAGGGAATGAAACAATTGTGAACTACTATCAAAATCTAAGCAGTACAAAAAAAAGCTTATTGCAAAAATACCAACCTTTTGATGCAAATTTATATAGAGCATCACATGCTTTGGCCAAAACTTCATTTTCAGGAGAACTAAGCATTAGCACAACTGTTGCTGGTGTTTTGCTTTCAATCAATAAAGGATCAAACTAAAACCAAAACAAAAAAAAAAAAAGGGAAAGAAAAGTTTGATTTATACTGAGTCTTCCTGTGTGGTGCAGTAGACTCCCACATTTCATTCAAAATAAAATGAAATCTTGCTTGATATCTACACTGAATTAGAAATATTAATGAGCTGCTGTTTCCTTGGAAAAGTCCAATTTTTTTATTAACAATTAGAGTCATGGTTGAAAAATTAGAAGGAATAATTGACTTCCAAATAAATGCAACCATGATTTCACATATGAAGATTTTGGGAAAACCTTCATGCTTCCCTGCAAATCTAGAAAGTTTTGAAGGTAACAAGCTATATAGCTGTTATACATATAAGAGCATTCTGAGACTTCAGAACCAGACATGAGAAGTTTTTTGAGCAGCTGTACAAAGAGCCTGTGGACTCAGCAGGTGTACAAGGAAGAGGATTTTGTTACTCTGTGGCAATATCACTTTGCGGCTGCTTAAAAAATAAAAGAACACTTTCTGTGCCTTTGTCAGCTCAGTTCACCAGCTCACCATGATCCTGTACTAGATGAAGTACTTCCAAGATATAATTCCTGCTCACCCAGCTAGAAATGATACAAAGGTTTCATTTCCATTTCTGAGCTCTCTCATGCAGAAAGAAATCTTCCAACAAATCAGACAGTTTTCACCCTCTTAATAGACTCCTTAGGACTAACATCACTTGAGCAAGGGAATCATCTAAAAAAGCCTTTTGTTTCCTAAGAAGACTCAAGGAATTCTGATAATTCTACTCATTAAAAAGTTTTAAGCTTCCTTGAATTTAAAGTAATTAGGTTAGCATGGTTTCTATCCTCACACTTCAGGCCTATGCAGTATCTGTGTTACATATAGAAACTACTAGATACTGGAGTCATGCAGTTTCTCAAAAACAATGTATTTATCTTTAAAATATAGTAGATATATAATATATAATATAATATATAATAATATAATATAGCAATACAAATTAATTTAAAATATTATTACAATATATATACGCATATATATTTACAAATGTCAATAATTTTATTTACCTCATTTAAAAAAACTTCTAATAGCTACATCAGAGAAACATGTATAATATTTGTACATAGATCTAATATCAAAGTCAGAATTGCATTGCTCCATTTTCAGCATTTCTCATGTTTACAAGTAATTGTATAAACCCCAACTCAATGAAAATTCCTAGGATTTAATGACAGGTTGGCACATGAGCACAGTAAAATTAGTCTAATCTCTACCCATTTGATTAGACATTACATTTGCTATTACTGTATGCAATATCCAATAGGCACTTTCCTATTAAAAGCCCTTTTGTGATTAAAATGCAGTAAAAATAGTCACTGAAATCAATGTATCTTTAAGGAGCAGAGGCCTGAGCAACTGAGTAATTGAGGAATAATTTCTTTACTGTGTGGTGACTGTGCACTGGAACAGGTTGCCCAGAGAGGCTGCGGAGCCTCCCTCACTGGAAATACCCAAGAACCATCTGGATGCAATCCTGTGCAATGTGCTCTAGGATGACCCTGCTTGAGCAGGGAGGTTAGACCAGATGACTGCTCTGGTCCCTTCCAACCTGACACATTATGTGATTCTGTGAAGGCTGGGAGGTAATGTTCATCACAACTATCATAGAACTGCTTATGACTTCTCCTTATCATTATGTCAGCATAGATAGTGTTCCACCTTTTTTTTTATTATCCAAGGCTTGCAGCTAAATCTTCATACATTATTGCAGGCTCTTCCTGTATTTGGCACATAGAGGACATTATGTGCTAGAATAATATATTTGAAGTTACAAACAACCTTGAATTAAACACAGAAATTTAACAAATTTATAAGTAACAACATTTCCATCATTCAGTTTGTATTAAGAAAATAGCAAGTTAAGTGAAAAAGAAAGCTACAACATGTCTTTGATCTTGACTTTTGTGTTTGACCTCAAAGCCATTAGCAACTGAAGAGCATTTGGGGTTTGGTTTTGGTTTGGGATTTTTTGTTTTTGTTTTTGTTTTTTTTTGTTTTGTTTTGTTTCTGTTAGAGGTTTTTATTTTGTTTTTGTCAGGGAATTTTGGAGGGGGGGGGTGTTTTGTTTTTTGTGCTTTGGGTTTTTTTTTTTACTTCCATCAACTTAATTTAGTTGAAATTGAATGTAATACAAAATATGTTCCAGCAAGACCCACCTAGTCCCACATTCTGTCTCTGACAAGGGCCAAGTAAAAGGTGTGGGCAAGCAGACGATTAAATTTCACTTATGTTCCCTCTCAGATACCAGCTCTGCAATCTAGAGAACTGGAGAGCCTAGGGATTTTATCTCTGTGTTCCAAAAGTCCAGGAAAAACTTGCTACATAATTTTTGAAGCCATCTGTATTTTAACACTCTTAATATTCTGAGACACAAGTATCACAGTTAAAGATTCGTAAAATAACTGTACCTCTTCTGTGTTTTAAAAATACCACCTGATAATTTTATTTATCCTCCACAGTTTCTTCACTATAAGTAAAGGTGAAATGAATTACACTCATTTGCTTTTCCTGTATATTCATAATTTTGTAAGCTTCTATGATATTCCTCTTCACAGTGATTCCTTCTGAAAATGAAGAAACCTACTTGTAGCAGGCTGAATTGTGAACAGAAATGCTCCACACCTACTCCCTTTGATCTTTCCTAAAACAGAAGCCACCCTGTCTGTTCTTGTTCTTTCTTAGTTCATTCTTTGTTCATTTTTCTGCCTTTCTATAGTTCAGCTCTACCTTTCTGGGATAGGAACACCAGAACTGTTTATGTCACTCATGTGCATGTACAGGGCATTTGCTAGTAGCATGATGTCTTTTATTTCTGGAATTTCAAATTTTGTACTTATTCACTTTCTCCTACTCAGGAACTGAATGCCATTTTCATGAAAATACCCACATTCATTCTGATACACTGCCTCTCATCTTTTCACAGGGCACCACTGAGAAGAGCCTGGCCTGATTTCTTTACTTTTTCCCATCAGCAAGTTTTACACAAAGACCCCTCCAAACCTTCTCTCAAGACGAAGCAGTCCCAATTGTCAGACTTTGTTCCAGTAAGGCCTTGTCTCTCTCATACCAGAGAACGCAGAACAGGACACAGCGCTCCAGGTGTGGTCTCACCCATACTGAGTGAAACACAAGAGTCCCCCTCTCTCAGGCTGCTGGCAACACTCTGCCTAATGCCCAGGATTTTGTTAGCTTTCTTTGTCCCAAGTTCCCATTTCTCGTGCATGTCCACCAGAATCACCAGGTTCTTTCCTGTAAAGCTGCTTTCCAGCTGGTCTTCACCCAGTCTGTACCGGATATTCTTCCCCCAGGTGCAGGACTTAACCATTTCCCTTTATTGAACTTAATTAAATTCCCAATTTCCTATTTCTCTATTGGAAAATGTTGAGGTCCCCCTGAATGGCTGCACAACCATCTGGTCTGTCAATCACTCCTCTTAATTTTGTATCTTCTGCAAACTTGCTGGGTGTGCACTCTGTCCCATCATTCAGGTCACTAAGGAAGAGTATCTGCTCCAGGATCAGCCCCTGGGGCACAACACGAGTGCCTGACCTCTAACAGGATCTCATACTGCTGATTACAACCTTCTGAGCCTCTCAGTTCAGCTACCTTTTGGTTCATTCACACTGTCTGTCTATCTCGTCGGTACTTCACCAGTTTACCTATGAGGATCGTACAAGAGGCAGTATTGAAAGCTTCACTAAAGTCAAGTCAAATTAATATTTAGACATTAATCAAAAGAAGGTGTTTATGTGGAGACAATTGCAGGAGCTGACTGTGCCAATTAATACATTTCATTTTTTTTCAACATCAGTCTTGTGAATGAAGCCTTTTTCAAAAATACTCAGGTCTCTATAGGTTTCTTTGAGTGATAACACTTCAGTATTTTCTCTAGGGACAATCTCAGGCTCCCCTTTCAATGTCCATGACCTAGCTGATGATCAAATAATAGTATTGTCTAGACCAAACTTAATGTAGATATCATGTGAAAAGTTCCTATCAATCTATGTCAAAGCTAGCATATTTTATCTGCCTGAATTACTGTCTTAGGTCATTCATATAGAGATAGAGGCTCAAAGCAATGTTTTTCCTCTTGGAAACCAATTCTCAGAACAGAGAATACTAAAAGACAAATTAGGAAAGGCAGTGAAAACAGAGTCCTCAGGAATACTTTCTGAAACATATAAGCAGTGGCTAGGCTAAGAGATGTGTTTCCCACCTGTTCCTAGAAATCAATAAAAAATTAGTGGTCATCTGCAGTACCATATATTCTCAGAGCATTCCACATGCACAAAGGCCTTCTTTTATAAGCCCGTCTACATTATCTCAAGGCTTCTTTTCTTGGACTTGACATTTCATAAACAGATTATCAATCACAAGATAGTAGCTAATGCATCTTTTATTTTGTCTGCATCTCATTTCCTGCCATCTGAAATACACAGGTGAAATTTAAAGTTTTCAGATTTGATTTTACGCAATTATTATGAACAAAATTCTTATTATGGTAAGATTTTCTTCATTAATAGTTAAAATTACCTATTTTCATGTTTAATACTGTCCTGATATGCAACACTTCTCCTGCTACGACTGTCAGAATAGACATGCTAGCCTGAAGTACAATAAGGGTAAAGACTAAGCCAAAAGCTGTACATGCCATCTGGAATTCACTCTTTCCAATTCATTCCTTTTGATAGTTTTACTGACTTTTTCTGTGTATTCACAGGTTATTGTAGTACATAGCATGCTGTACCACCGTTTTCTCTAGAAAATCTCATTGTATATTTTGGATATAGAAATTGTGGTGCTGCATCTACTGATTTTCTAGCTATTTACTGAAGAAGTCAACTTTTATCACTTCAGCTCATCTGTATGACTTAAATGTGTTGCCATGCCTTTCAAACCTTTTCTTTGGCTGCAAAGATACTTTGTCTTAGTTTCTCAGGCCTGTTTGAATTAGATTCACCCACATACAACCTTTTTGGGATTCCTGGTTTTCTAGGTTATTTTATACAGATAGAAGTTATGTTGAGGTTTTATGCTCTTTCCTTTCATAAGGATTTATTATTGATTGAAGGTTATGCTCTACATTTGTAATATTCTCTACATTTGTAATATTCACCTTTCCACAGAACAGCTGGGTAAACCTGATGTCAAATGCTATGTCTCAGTGACATCATGACTGTTGGATATTACTGTCTTAGTCAAAACTATATATGCTTACTTAATATTGAAACTGCAATGTAGTTTTTGCCAACTTTTCTGTGACCTTTTAAAAAGGTTGCAGTACAACTCTTTACACATAAATCCACTGGGTTTTTTAAAACAGTGTAAAGAACTTGGCATTTAGTGGGACTCATTGAGGGAGTGGGACTCCCTCTGTGGGACTCATTGAGGTCCCCATTTTCATTAATTTGTTTGTTATTTGACACAGAGTTTATACTGTACTCTTTTCAATGTTTCTGTATTTCCTCTACTTCTTTCTGAAGAAAACAAATAAACTTTAAAAAATAGTTATGCTTTGAACAATTATCTTTTTGGGGGCCTCTTCATACCTTGTGAATTTATAGAAACCTGAAAAGTGTGCTAATGTCAGACCCTTAACCTCCATCTTTTGAAAAAAAACCTCTCACTATCTCTATTATTCCATATTTGGCTTCAGCTCTTGTACTTTTCACTGTACTTCCAATGATAACAGAAAAACCTAAACTGCCTCTTAAGACTGTATATATTTGCAAAAGAGACAATAGTCTGTAATATTATTCAAAAGATTTGACAAATTTTTTATTCAGTAAAAAAACACAGATCCATCTAGGCTTTTAACTCTTTCATCCTTAAAGAAAGAGAATATATTCACAGTTGAAAAGACAGGCAGATTTCAGGTTGCTCTTCTCCATTCTCCTTTGATTTTTATGAAGAGAAAGCTAACACTGTTCTTCAAATAAAATGAAGCCTGGATTGTTTCATACATAACTGTTTGCAATGCCTGCCAAAGACAACAATCTCTACAAAGAACTACACATGCCCAGTCACTCTGGTTTGTATGCTGTCCAAGAAAAGCAGAAACAGAGACATCTTTAAAAGCCATTTTTAGAATAATGTGGGTAAACTAGGAGAATAAGGAACTATGTAAGGACGGTAGAGCTGGGCCTGTAATTGTGTAATGTTTATTTTATAGCACATAGCAGTTTATAAACTTACCACATCCTTGGGTGGAGACTCTGTTTCCTTCTTTGCTTTTTTACCCATTCTAAAAACAAACAAACAAACAAAAATAAGAGCAGGCAAACAAACTCCCTTCTGTGTTTTAGGAACTAGTTTACCAGTGATTCAGAGAACCTTTTAAGACAGACTTTCTTATTCATTTGACCCACCAAATCGGTCTGAAAATTTCTTTGACATAGTAATTTCTATAGAGAAAGTAGTCCCTCTTTCTAACATTTGTATACATTTGGCAAAAATACATCTGTCAACAACATACATAGCTAAAGAAGTCTCAGACAGCACAGGCTCAGGTTGTAATGTGGTACAAATACACAGAATATCCCTTTCTGTAAATTAGTTTTATCTGCATCTATAAATCATATAAGAACTTGAAATTCCTTTTAGGGCATTTCCCTATCTTTATCTATACATTCTGTGTTGGCAAACATTCCATACAACTACAGAATGTACAAATAAGTTCTACCTTGAAAACATGGTTCAAATACAATTTGAATTCTCTGTTCATATTTCACAGGAGACAAAAATCAGGTCTGCAGGTATTAAGAAACAGTTCTGCACAGTATAAGTATAATTGATTTTTAAAAGTTATATTTATTTACACAAAGTCTAGCTTGTCTTATTAATTTTTCTTTTTATTTTTGTATTAGCACACATGCACATAACCAAGAAGACCTCCTCAGCTGCATCTAATAGCAGCTTCTGAAGCATATGGATGTAATACCTCTTGTGGACCTAATTTCATGTAGCTTGCAAAACTTCTGCAGAGCCTTCCAGTTAAGGTACAGGCAAAAGTAAAGAGCAACCTGAGCCACTAGCACGAGGTATGCATAGAACATAACCCAAGTTATGCCAAACTTAAGTTTGTTTTAACACCGTGTAAAAGTGAAATGTGCACCATTAGTACCCCTTGTTAATTCCTTGGTTAGTTCTCAAAGGGAGGCCACACATTCACCCTCAGCCAGAGTTTACTGAGAGCCTACCTCTGGTAGAAGAGATTATTTTCTAGTGCAACATGAGCTGTAGCCTGGCTGCTTATTTGTTGTTTCCAACAAAAATTTGGAGCTCTTCTTGAATTTTCCAGATATTGCTCCTCTACCAATTTCCTTAAATAAATTGTAACACAGCACTAATGAAAGCAGTTGATAAAGCACACCCTAAAAACAGATCTGAAATTTCAAACTTCATAGGCAGGTCACTAATTACAGTTTTGAGAGGAAGATCAACACAGCCAAAGACTTTTCAGCTCTGCTTTACCCTTTTGCATCTGTACACACACACATGTATGAAACACACACACACAAATTCAGTGTTTCAGAAAGCACAGCTTAGGCCAGAGACAAATTAATTTATATAAGAAAAAGCATAAGGACAATTTACGGACAGTATATTCAACAGGTGTGATGGACATACTACCTTCTGATTTATGCAGTCACTGTAGAAAGTAAGAATCATGCACCCATGCAAGAACCAGATTTAGATGGGCATTCAAGAAATCTGTGTTATTTAAATTGTGCTAAATCCCGATATGGAGATATGGACACATACTCAGAATCATTCAGTTCAGCTCAATTCATTTCAGATATAAATTAAGCTGCAGTCATAAAAGGCAATTTTAATTCTGAGTGAGTTTAATTAAGTTTAAACCAACTAATTTTAAAAGTTAATTAATGTAAAATTATTTATAATGTTATATAATTAATGTTCTCAGATTCAAATTATATATATTTCAAAACCAAGAATAACTGGCTTTTAATGGAAAATATTTCTTCACTATGTATAAATACATCCAATTTCTGAGCATATTTTAAATAAACTTTTATATATTTCTAAGGGTTCATAAATATTTGTTTCCTTAAAAAATTTCATTAAGAAAAAGCAGTGTGGTCTGTAGCAACAAGCAGAGAGAACAGGTCAATTACTGTTGGTTATGCCCCTCAGTCTATTTCTTTGATGCAGTTACTAATCCAGGTTTCAATACATTCTGCCATCAAATGTTGGTCTGAGGTCTGTTTCCATAAACCTCTCTGTATTCAGTGGTCATTCTCTGACTTGAGGGAATGATGGACACGGAATTCTTTGGCTTACTGATAATTAGAAATGTGTCTTCCGCATTGAACTGCAATTATCACAGACAATCAATGTGTACAGGTATCGAAAGGCTACTGACCCATAAAAGAGCTTCTTTATTCAAATCCCTTTCTCTCCAAGATAACTGCATGCTGTCTTTTTCTCAGTAGGTTCTCAGTTTACCAATCTAAATATTTAGAATTTGGAAAAAAATTGTAGTAGGGCCTAAATTTTTATATCTATCAAATGCTGGCTTAAAGTACTCTGCAAAATTTATTTTAAAAATTAAAATTATTCACTAGTAATTACTTGTACATGTAATTAAATTAATTAATTCCTGGACAAACTTGCTGCTCATGGCTTGGATGGCTTAACATTTTGCCTGGAGGAGACTCAGGGAGACCTTACTGCACTCTGCAACTGCCTGAAAGGAGGGTGCACCAAGATGGGGGCTGGTCTCTTCTTCCACATAACAAGCAATACAGCAAGAGAAAATGGCCTCAAGTTGTGCCAGAATTGGTTTAGATTGGATATTAGGAAATATTTCTTCACCAAAAGGTCTGTAAGCAGTGGAACAGGCTGCCCAAGGAAGTGCTTGAGCCACCAGACCTGGAGGTATTAAGATATTTGGTGCTTAGGGACATGGCTTAGTAGTGGGCTGGGTAGTGTTAGGTTAACAGTTGGACTTGTTCTTAAAGGTCTTTTCCAAATGAAATGATTCTTTGTTTCTAAATTTTAAAGACAAAATAAATTCTCATTTGAGTAATATCCTCTACTTCATGTTCTGCACATTTCTAGAATCATAGGAGCATGCCTTTTCTACATATGTTTTTTGAGATTAAAGGGTTGATTGTTTTAAATCATTTAGAGCTAGAGGTAATAAAGTACTTTGACCTAACAGATGTAGCCAATACATAGCCAAGCAATCCATGAAGTTATCATTCTATGCTACTTCCTGTCCTTCACCTGGAATTTATTGCCTCAGTGGTAGACAACCTAGCCTGCTTTTCTTTCTCCGACCCAGTTTTAGTGCAGTGGCGCAATCAGGTGGTGTCTCTCAAGCAGCAGGACAGTCATTATGTCTAACTAAATCCTCATTCCAAACCCACAATTCCCAAAGCTCTCCCTCAGCTCTGGCTATTCTTAGAGCCTTAGCTCAGTAGGCACTTCCCTGTTTCACTCTGAACTTCATTAGCTTTCCCACAGGACCAGAATCACTCCAGCGTGAGCATCCTAAGTTAAACCCACATCCAGAATCTATGAGTAGTGTCCATTAAACAAAACTAAGTATCAGCACTAAAGTTAATCACTCTGCTTGACAATTAATGGAGATCTAGTCAACATATTCAATAGCTCTTAAGGCAGGTTCGTCTTAAAGGAGGTATCTAAAGTGGAATAGCACCTTAAAAATAAGTACTTTTTCCTTGGACCAAGACCAGAGTCTGGAGTTGTTAGCTCATGTATTTATATTGACATCTATGTTTGTGAGCTAAGTTTATTATCCCATTTCTCCACATGAATCCACATGCCAGGCTAGGTCTGGCAGACACTACCATAGCAGACTGAACACTAGCAGAACCAGGCATACGAGGAAACACAGCCACCTTGTCTTTTTTGCAATAGCTGCAGGAACAGGCACATCTCCAGTAATATCTCTATGACCAGAACATTCTGCCTGTGAGTGGAAAATGATTTTGCAGAAGGTCACAAATGCTTTTTTTTTTTGGTTAAAAGTGGAAGCCTCTAACTTCTTAACTATTTTATCAGGAACTGGCATCTCTGCCATGTCAAATAAAACACAGAAAATTTATAATTTATTTAGTTTTTGAGAAGGTTGCTGCGGGTGTCTGCTCAGAGAAGCAGACTCCAAGTACTAGATCATAAGATAATGATGGCCCTGATCCCTGTACTTATTTATTTTTACTGTGATGCTTTAATGTGAATAGTTGCTTTTCTCACTGTGAATAGTTTCTTAGATTGCAAACTTGAGATACCCACTTATTTCTAGTCACTACACTTTTTATTTTTTAAAAACATGAGATGATGGCTAGCAAGTGAGCTTTAACAAAGAAAGAATCTATAAATTGTACTTTGAAATATGAGGAAAGATTTCTGATTGTTTTTCTGTTTGAAATATCGAAGTCCTACAAATACTTCCTTTACCATATTAGAGTCCTGTTGCATTCACTTAAAGAATAGTATTTCCTGGGTTTAAATCAGACAATGCATTTAGAAAACACTTCCTGCTCCATTTGCATCTTCTGTTTTCTACAACCTTAAATAACAGCTGCAACAGCCTAAGACCCTGAACATACTGTGAGAGCCAAGTCGAAGAACAGGAATAAATCAGAGGCACTGCCAGCAGTGGAACTTACCTCTTAGTCAGGGAATCAAAGGTCTCTGCTGAGAGCAATTACCCCTGTGGAAAAGCAATGCAAGGAGAAGGATTTAGAAATAGCTTCTAACCAGTTGTTTATTACATGATCCACTTCCAAATTAACAGTCCAACACTTTAAGATAGTCTCAGTCCGCGTTACTACAACCTAGCCATGATTTTCGGGTTTTTACTGAAAATGATGCACGACTGAGATTCTTTTTGCCTTAGAGGTCATCATTTCATAATATCAATTTAGTTGAGTGAATTTAATTGAAGTATAGCTGTTTATTTTTGTCTCAGAGAAACTATTTTTTTCCTTGTGATAACAGTGAAAATTGCCTATAAATCAGTCATTATCATTGATTATTTCAACTGATTTTTGTATGGACATTTTAGTACTGCTGTCCTCCAATGGAATCAAAAGATAATCATACCATCAGCAGACAATCTCACTCCGTTCTTGAGTCCATAAAACAATATGTCCTCTGTATACCAGCTTAAATATCCTCATCATTCTCAGATAGCTTCATCTTAATTAAAAGAATAATGTGGAATAGTCTTGAAACTCCTTTCCTACTCCCAAATTCTCCTTTCATCTTTTTGTCTGCCCAACTCCTTAAATATGGATCAACAGACTTCCCTTTTCCTGTGTTGTCATGACAGTGCAAGCATTACCACACTATTAAAAAACTTGGATTCATATAATAAGAGAGTTAAAAAGAGATAGCGGGTCCAATTTAATATTCAGTTCCTGCAGATATAGATATTTGTGCCATATGAAAATAATACATTATATGGGATACCAATTAAGTCAAGGCCTTTGAATTTGCCCACTGTTTTATCTATGTGCATGTGTATATTTGTTGAAAAAATGATGAGGAAGTTCCACCTGAATATGAGGAAAAGCTTCTTTACTCTGCAGGTGATCAAGCACTGGAACTGATTGTCCAGAGAGGGTGTGGAGTCTCCCTCACTGGAGAGATTTAAGCACCATCTGGATGCAATCCTGTGCAATGTGCTCTGGGATGGCCCTGCTTGAGCAGGGAGATTGGACCAGATGACCCACTTTGGCCCCTTCCAACCTAACCCACCCTGTGATTCTGTGAATAAGAACAGCCTTCCACATGGCTGATCAGTAACCAGCCTCCAGAATGACAACAGACAAATGTTTCTGATAAATGCCTGAAACTAATCCCCAAAGTCAGATTTCTTCCATCTGTTACAGGGTTTCTATTTCCCTAAAGTACCAAGGTTTAGATCTCCTAAAGTTTTTATGTTCTTCCTAACAATAGTAGCTATTTTTACTGTCCACATAAACGCCTAATCCTTTTACTCCTCATTCTTAGACATGCTACAGCATATATCCAATTGTCAAGTGTCCTGTAAAAGGAACTACTCCTTAGATTTAAAAATATGTAAATAGTTTAAATGTGTTATTCAATCCAACACAATGACCCTTCCTTCTTATATTACAACTTTAGTTACCAGATGCCTTGACTTGATCTTTTCTACCTTCCTTTATAAGTCACTGTACATTCTGATTTACCTCCTTTCTAAGCTGTCTTAATTATTTTTTCCATATAGCTTTTCCAGACATGTATGTTTCCTGTCTCAGAGTCCCTCTGTGACTGTTAAACCTTTCTCAGATATGATGTACCTAACGAGAAATACTGTAATCAATTCTAGAACACCACTGACTTATTCAAGTGACATTGTAACTTTCGGGGTATTTATTTCAACCCAGTTTCCTCAGTGAAGACTTTCACTAAGTTATCCACATATGGTAAATAGCTCATTTTCTCAGTTGATCACAATTAATTTAGATTTACTATTGAAGAGAATATTGCTCCAAGTATTCCTGACATAAATTACACTGCTTTAATCAACAATGAGTTTCATTTGTCATGGTGTTACTAGTTCACCCAACTGCAGAAGAGCTCTCAGAAGTTTCTACAAGTCTTCTTTAGTTGTAACAAATTATTTTAATATCACCAGAATATTTTTATTTCTCTATGTTATTGCTAATTTCCAAATTATAATGAACATATTATAATAAATGAACAATGAACAGTATTATAATAAATAAATAATGAACATATCATAATGAACATATTAAATTACATCAGACCTAGGATCTAACCTTGGAGAATCCACGTCGTGACAAGATGAATTGAGGAGATTTTCATGTGTGATTCTAAATGTCTGAGATGCATAGTGAAATCCCTCATCCCATGAAAAACAGACTAAAGAAAAATTGACTTAATCTAAACCAAATGAGAGACAGTAGCTACACAACGATTATCTGAGCTACAATAGCTGGACGCTTCCCATTCAGAAGGCAAAGATGGTTGGACTCAGGAAGAAGTACTAGTAAAAAACTAAAGACACGCCTAAGATTTTAGCCAGCTGTGACAATCTACATGAATTAAAATGAATGCTTCCTCCTGTCAGTTTCACGGGGACATCAAGGGAAAGGGAGATTCTGAACGAGTGGACTTGGCCCTCTCCCCATCACAGCCACTGCATCCTGTTAATCCCACCTATCACACTATATCTTAAAAACTTTAATTATTTTTCCCACCTCTGTCATTAAGTTGTTAAAAAAAAGTTGTTCAATTATTTTGATTATTTCCTTGCTGGCAAAGATGAAAATATTATTTATAGTAAATATTTATACTATACTATATATATTTACTATATTCTATGCATACCATATAGTATATTATATAAATTCCACATATATTTACATATATAGAATCAGAATATATTTAGAATCCTAGAATGATTTGGTTGGCAGGCCCTTAAAGATCATCTTATTCCAACCCTGCTGCCACGGGTAAGGACACCTTCCACTAGATAAAGTTGCTCAAACACCCATCCAGCCAGGCCTTGAACACTTCCAGTAATGGACCCACAACTTCTCTGGACAAGTTCTTCCAATGTCTCACCACCCTCTGAGTGACTATGTAACCTAAACCTACTCTCTTAGATTTTTAAAGCCATTCCCCTATGCCTGATCCCTACATGCCCTTGTAGGAAGTCCTTCTCCAGCTCTCCTGTGGGCTTATTTTAGGTATTGGAAAGTGCTCTAAAGTCTCCCCAGAGCCCCCTCCAGGCTGAAAACCACCAACTCTCTCAGCCTATCTGCATAGGACAGGTAGTCCAGCCCTCTGATCATGCCCTTCCTCTATCTGAAGGTAACAAACATTTCATTTTGTTCGCCTAAAGAATCCTACCTTCCTCAAAAAAAAAGATTCCTTATTTCCCACATATACTCATAGAATATGCTGGGTTGGAAGGGACCCACCAGGATCATCAAGTCCAACTCCAGGCCCTGCACAGCACCATCCCCAAAAGTCACACCATGTGCCTGGGAGTCAACACCAGTTCTTGAACTCTGTCAGGCTTGGTGCTGTGACCACTTCCCTGGGTTCCAGTGCTCAGCCACCCTCTGGGTGAAGAAATTTGTCCTAAAAAAAATCTCCCTTCGCACACCTTAAGGCCATTCTCTCAGGTCATGTCACTGGTCACCACAGAGAAGAGATTAGTGCCTGACCTACCACTTCTCCCTGTGAAGGTGGGGGGAGGGAGGGTTCCTCTTGGTCTCCTTCAGGCTGAACAAGAGGACTGACCTCAGCTGCTTCTCACATGGCTTCCTCTCCAGACTTTCACCATCCCCATAGCCCTCCTTTGGGCACTCTAACAGTTTAATGTGTTTTTTATATTGTGGCACCCAGAACTGCCCCCAGCACTCGAGGTGAGGCCACTCCAGTGCAGAACAGAGCAGGACAATCCCCTCCCTTGCGCTGCTGGCCATGCTGTGCCTGGTGCCCCCCAGGACAGGGTTGGCCCTCCTGGCTGCCAGGGCACTGCTGGCTCATGTTCAGCTTGCCATGGACCAGGACCCCAGGTCCCTTTCCTGTGCATACATCCAGGGTTGATCTTGACCTTGTTCAATTTCTCATGACTGGTAATTGCCCAATCCTCTAATTAGTCAACATCTTTACCCAGGGCCTCTTTTAATGTAAATAACTGAAGAAACGTATCTAGATTCAACCAGAATGTTTAAAGACTTATCTACAGAAAAAGCTGCTCAAAAAAGGGGCCTTGCAAACTTTCTGAAGACACATGCTGTTGAGTGAAGTGTTCAAGTTGCTTTAGAAAGAAAAATCATGTCCCAGCAGTATGCTATTCATTGAATAATGCTTTAATAAAAATTGTAAAACATTATAATAATTATATCTTATAGTGAAGTTTTATAATTATTCAGGCTTTTAACAAATAAAAGTCCTAAATGAAACACAAAAAAGAATGTTTATCCTCCCCTCTATTTCAATTCATAATACACATATAATACATCTTATAATATATTATCTATAATAATTTTTTCATATATATGTATATTACATATATAGTAGGCTCTGTCTATTTTAAGGATGCAAAACTGCAACTTTAATCAAAGGACTTCTCACACTGCACATACTGAAATCCTATATTCTTTCCTTTCTTGGTAAAAAAGTTTACCACTGCAAATATATAGTTTATGCATGTACAAGCAAAAGAGCAAGAAGAGACATGGCCATATGTCACCATCTGGCTAACTAAAATACAGTTGAAGAGTATGAAGTATTTTTCAGAAAATGAAGTTATTTTAAACAGTATAAATAGGCTCTGAAAAATGGCTGTGATGCAACATAGCAAAGGCAACAAAAAAGTTTCTGCAGGCTGTAAAGGGGACTCAAAAAAAAAAAAGACAGCAACCACAAAACACACACACACATGAATTATGAGTAAAGAACACCATAACATAAGTAGAACCCCAGGAAATGAGATAAATTCTAAGTTTAGCCTTTACTTTTCCAAGACCTGGTAAGATTATAGGGATATGGAAACTGCTTCCATTAATAATTTTATCTTCAAAGAAATGTATTGGCTGTTTCCTTTTCTGAATTTTTGCTTTAGAAAGATCATCCTCATAAGCGTTTTTAAGTCCTTTTGAAAACACGGATGACCTCTGCTGAACATCCCAGATGAAGCCTCTCCTGCCTTGTACAAAATTGTACTCATACTTCTTTGTTGACACGGGAAACATCTCAGATGCGTTACTATCACGTTCATGATTTTGATGGTTGCATCTGCAAGGGTAGCCCTATTGTTTCAATTTAAGTGCTCATTTACCAGGCTCTATTACGTATGCAGTGAAAAAAAAAAAAAAAGACATTTGTTGGAGCTTAAGACAAATATGCAAGTAGCAGATTTGAAAACCTAAGGACAGCAGTGGACATAGAAGCTCATGTTGGCATTCATTGTGTTAGAGGAATATTAGATAATCAGAAAATGGCAACACGATAAAAATCACAAAAATGAAGGAAGTTAAAAAAGGAAATGTTGCTTTCATCAATAAATGTGAAAGTGATCTTGCTCACTGTCAATGAACAATAGAAAGCAGATGTCTTTATCTTGCATAAGTATCAGACTATCTCATACAGATGATAATTTCAGATAACCAAAAAGATTTTAAAAGAGTTCTGAAATACAGACAATGCTTCTCTACCAGCTGATCCATATTTTGCTTTGAAATTCCCATCTTGGAAATATTAATAAATGAGGTGAGGTTTTCCCCCAATAGTCTAATCACCTGTTACTGTTCTTTTAGAGAAAGCTTCTGTATCCAATTGGGTTTTTTTTAATTTCTCATCTCCAATCCATAGAATTTTAGATTTCATACCTTTCACGTTACTGTCACACAGAAATTCCATGTTTCACTGGAAGTGAACTGTTATTATTCTTTTTCCATATTATCTATCTAGATTTTAAAATATCTTTCCTCTACCATCTTTTTCCTCTACCATCTAAGTTTCCTTATGGCATGTCTTTCCTTACTGCAGTTTCTTGCTTCCCAATTCACATCTAAAAATACTGGTACAGTAATCTGCTGAATGTGTCCACCCATTGCTGACACCAGTTCTTAAACTCTCATTTTCTAATATGATATAGTGTGAGGAGCCCTTCAGTGCAGGATAGTCTCTGTCTGGGTTTAAATTTTAGTTGTTATTGAACACCACGATTTTAATGTAAACCTTGCAATTGTCACTGCCGTTCTTAAAGGAGTAGATACCCTTATCATGGAGACAGTAAGTTTTTAGTGGGCTTTTTGGCTGTGGTCGGAGGAAACTTCAATGTATGCCTTTAAGAATTATAGAGATGGTTGGAAGGTGATCTTGATGATTATCTAATTCCAATCCCCCTGCTGTGGGCAGGTCACACTTTCCACTAGACCAGGTTTCTCAGAGCCCCATCCAACCTGGCCTTGAGCATCTCCAGGGATGGGGCATCCACAGCTTCCCTGGGCAACCTGTTCCAGTGCCTCACCACCCTCTCCGTCAAGAATTTTTTCCCAAGATCTAATCTAAACCTACTCTCTTTAAAGTCAAACCCATTCCCCCTTATCCTGTCAATACGTGCCCTCATAAATAGTCTTGCTCCATCCTTTCTCGAAGTTCTCTTCTGCTGCCTGGAAGGATGATATCACAAAAACAAAAACAAAAACAAAAAACAAAAAGAAAAACCAAAAAAAACCCCCAAAATAAAACAAAAACCACAAACAAACAAAAAACAAACAAACAAAACCAACCAAACAAAAAACCTCCCAACTTTTAAAACTTTAACTTACTTTGAAGGTCCACAGACAGTGGCCCTCAGTTCACTGGCAAGCGCCGAGGAGCCAGACCCACCGGGAGCCGGGCACGGCCTGAGGGCTCGGGCCGGTAACGCACCGCCCGCCCGATACCGCCGATGCTGCCCCGGCACCGCCGCGGCCCGGGGGCTCTACCGGTGATTTGTGCTCACTGCCCCGAGTCCCGCTGCCCTCAGCACGGCCAACGCTCCCCGGCCTTGCCCCGCAGCCAGCGGAGCGCAGCGCCCGCGCCCCCCGCGCCGCCCGGGGGCGATCGCGCCGCGCCGCCCGCGCCGCTGTTTCGGCGTTGCCGGGAGACGGCGGCGGCCGCGCCTGAGGGAGGCCGGGCCCGAGGGAGCCGGGCCCGCCGCCGCCGCGCCTCCTTCCTTCCCTCCGCTCTGCCGGTTGTCCCCGGGCAACGGCTTGGAGCGTTTCGTGTGAATGCCCAGAAGCCTTCGGGGAAGCGTTTCGCCGTGACACATGCGTTTAATCCATTTCTTCACAGTTTATCCCGACTCCGAAGTGCTGGTGACGCTGCTTTGGGGGAAACTTCAAGTCGTTGATGCTGATGGGCCCAGGGTAATGATGGAAAAAGGAAATGGTTATTTCTGCAGACTAAAGGAAAAGGCTGCTTACTCACCCAAAGACACAATTTTTGAAAATTAACCGACCTGTGCAATCTGTCTAAAAATTGCAAGTTGCTATGTTCACACCTTACTTTTGTGATTTTTCTCTACCCCATTTCACTGTCTATTTTCAGAGCCTTCATGGGGGGAAAAAAGAAAGAAAAAGAAAAAAGAAAAGTGGAAGCCAGCAGTTTTCAGGAGAAATGGGGAAAACCCCTCGACCTCCAGGAGGCAGAGCACGGCTCAGGCACGCCTCTGTCAGAGCCCCGGGGGCAGAGCAGCAGCCCAGAGGCACAGCAGGGCCCGAGGGGCGGCCTCCCCTCTCCTCAGCTCTCGGCTGGTGGTCGAGGAAGTGGTGCCATGTGGAGAGCGGTGCTAGTCTCAGAATAATAATTCGTTCCAGTGTTCTCTTTTGCCAGCCAGGGCTGTTCTGGAAGGAATCCTAAGCTGAATCCTGAAATCAAATAACATTTTCTATTTGAAACACAGCATAATTGCTATCAGTAGCTGCAGGAGTAACAGAAACCAGGCAAATATAATCATTTGGGGGCCTCAAAGTCAGATAGTAAAAGGTAAAGAAATTACAGCTGCTACTGTCTCTCTCCTGTGATTCCTTTTAATCACAAATATGATAGCTTTCTCTCCAGATTTCTTACAATGTTACACTTCAAGTATAAATTTAGTTCTATTTTTGTAAGCCATATCATTCTGTTAAGATTGTGGCAGAAACATGTCCTGGCCTCACACTATGACAAGTGTGTACCATCATAACAGAAGAGCCAGTGGGTCATTTTCAGCCATAGGCTAGACACATGAGAAGGCATCTCCTTCTACTTTTAACATCATAACTCCTATAGAAAATTTATGGAGATTTATAGTCATCTTCCTTGGAAAGCAACTGCCATGACAAGTCAAGAACAATTAATACTGACTGGTACCTCTGGAGACAGAGGAAATCACATCTTGTTTTCACACACTTTGTGACTGACTGACTGACTCCATAAAGCCTGACCAACGGATGTCTCAGGTTTACAATGGTTAGTAGAGTCTCAACCTGGCAGGAAAGGAAGCAAAAACTTTTGGTAGAGGCAAGTCACCAGCTTCCCTAACTTCTTCATGGACTTTTCTCTAAACAGTCAGGCACCACAGTGAAAGGTAGGTGCTATAAATACAAGAGATGAATGTAAATAGTGAAGGCAAAACTTTGGGTTTAACTCTGTGCTGGGTGTGGCTGGACTGCAGATACTTTTCTTCATAGCAGCTTGTATGTTGCCCTGTTGTAGGTTTGTGACCAAAACTGAGCTAATTACACTCTTGCTAAGCAGTGCTTGCACAATGTCAAGGCCACCTCTGTTTCTCTCACTGCCCTGCCAGGGGGTAGGCTGGGGGTGGGCTGGAGTTTGGGAAGGGGACACAGCTGGGAGAGCTGACCCCGACTGACCAAGGGGTGATTTTATGCCTGATCACATTAGGCTCAGCAATAAAGCTGGAGGGT
The DNA here is from genome assembly GCF_963513975.1 of Fringilla coelebs. Lineage (NCBI taxonomy): Eukaryota > Metazoa > Chordata > Aves > Passeriformes > Fringillidae > Fringilla > Fringilla coelebs. The sequence goes on along the minus strand of NC_140028.1, from coordinate 135,273,625 downwards.
GGTCTTCCTGAAGTAGCTGTTACTTGGGGACTGGCTGGGCACTTGCCTGCTGGTGCGAGGTGCTAAGTCTTTGCAGATCATTGGGGGTTTTTAAAACTTTTTCTTCATTTATTACTCAGTCTTTATCTTGAGCCATTTGTTGTTTTCTCACTTCTCTTTTTCTAATTCTGTCCTGCATCCTGCTGTGGGTGTGGAGATACAGTGATCAAGCAGCCCACTGGTATGTAGGGCTCTCCTTATCCCAAACACAATATCAATTACTGGAAAAGCTTCTCTTTTTCTTGTCATCAATAATGGTAGCTCTTATTGCTATCTCAAACATAATTCTGGCCAACTGCTAGCTGGTTAGATATTTTCCTTATTTCATATGAATGATCACATGAAAGATATACAGATGCAGAGTCCATGTGGAAGAGGAGGGGCATGGTAATCAGGTGCATGTTCACCCTGCATTTCAATACACTCACCATGGAACCATGGGCTCAGTTGTCCTTGAAGACTAAAGGGTCTTCTACAGGTAGGAAAAGCACAGCTACTCTAAGACTCATAGCCAGGACTTTTCACAAATTTTGTGAAGAGCATGAGTTTGTTTTGTGAAACAGAAAGGAAGATGGACAACTGCAGATGACCAGGAGAAAGTCAAGCCTGCAGAGACAGAATGAAGACTTGGTGTTTTTATTTTCATCTGTGTTTGCCATGAGAAGTGGCAATCAAACGCTCTGTGACAGACATATAATTGCAGCATTTTTACCTGTGTTTTGGTAAAATTATACGAATTTTTCAAGAAAAATATATTTACATTTAATTTTGTGATAATTTTCTGAATGTGTCATTGAGTAACAACTTACTAATAAAGAAGCAAAGGGAGAGAACAAATGAGAACAGCTACAAAATGCCATGAAGGCAAAGAGTCAGAAATGACAGAATCCACAGAATAATAGAATATTCTGAGTTGAAGGGTATTCACAAGGATCATTGAGTCCAGCTCTTGGCCCTGAACAAGACAGCCCCAAGAATAACAGCATGGGCCTAAGAGCATTGTCCAAACCCTTCTTGAGCTCAATATTTTATAAAAATATAGTTTATTCTAATGCTAAAAAAATATACAAACCAAAATAATACATACTGCATTAAAGATAGGAGATTATGAAATAAAAGAACTTCCTAGAGACTCAATACCAAATAGAGTGAAAAACTCTATAACTACAAGAGCTTTATTAACTACACATTTTAATGAAATTTTGTGACTAAACTTTTGGTAAAGCCATTATAGAATTTGTGTGCTGTCCTACAAGGGGACAGGGCCAATCAGTTTGATTAATTTGAAGGTTCTGAAAAAAAACCCTCAAGTATGAATTAGAAACATATTTGAAAGAATATTGGGGAACAACATTTTAAAGCATTTAAAATATTTAATTTCAAAAGGGATTTAATGAATAAGCTACTGCCAAATCAAAGTACTTGTTGAATTTAAGTGTTGGAAATTTGCATGTTGAAGTGTTCAAAATTATCTTTCTGCTTTTACTGGAAGTGCCACTGGGGGAGTAATTTCTCATTTCCTGAAACATCAGAAGTAGAATTACTATTTGCTGCAATGCTTGTATCAAATAATTCTTTTTTCCATTAAAAAAAATCATAATTTATGCTTTAAGAAATACCTGATGACATACAGTACAAACAGTCTTGTCATATAACATGTTTTATATCAGTCTCAAAAGACATTTAAAAGGAACTTTCCTTTTCTGACAAGAAGCAGCTGGCTTAAGGAGTGATGAATTTACAACACATCATCTTGGCATTTCAGTTTTCTGTATTACTTCACACATTAAATTACTCAATATCAATGTAAATGGACCTCTTTCTCTAGGGAAAAAAAAAAGAAATCAAAACGGAGAACAAGCTTTTCCTTCTTTCAATTTGCAAGTGAGATTTTTAAGTCTTCATTTTTCATAGGCACCCTGCCTGAACAAGTGTATACTATGGGAGTATTGAAAAATGTTCCCCTGATGTACTTGTATTCTCTTCTATAAAACAATAAAATTAAATTCATGAATTATAACTTTTAGCAAATAGCATAGCACTATAATTTAGAAACTGATGATCTCCAGCCACACCTTGTACCTAGTGCTGGTCATGAGATCAGCACTTGTGTATGTGTGTACTTCATAGCTTGAGGCTCTCAGAAAGGGACAGGTGGTTCAGCAGTGAAGCTTTAAGTGAGGAGTTGTGACCACAGAACTTTCTGTGTAATCTTGGATAAACTGCATAAAATGAAACCAAGTTAGTTATTTAATAGAAATTACCAAATACTTCAGTATTTCTACAGGTGAATTTCTGCCTATGAAACTGGGGACTTCTGAGGTTTTCATCATACACAGTGTTTTGAGTGAAATTTTGCTCAAAAATTGTCGCTGCAGCACATAAACATTACAAAATCAGGGAGGAGATGCTTGAGTGGTAGCTGGGAAATCAGTATGTGGCAGATGTATTCCTTAAGGCATATGTATCCCAAGAAAATGAGAGTGACCATGACTATCACATTTTTTTGTAAATGTAGGTTAGGGGTGACCACTGTAAGCTTATATAAATGAACATATACAAGTATGGTTTTTATCTAAAGTGGTATTTGAAAACTGTAGATATTATCTGAGATGTTGAAGGATGACTGCAAGGAATGACTGAAGGAAGGGAAGAAACTGAAGAAATTTTTGACCTTATATCTAACACAGATCAGATAATTCTGCCTAAATATTTTCACATCTCTTAGCAAATATATTTTAAATCTTGTTTTCCCAAGACATAGATCCTTTTAAAGGCTAAACTGAATCAGTTCTCAGGGATACTGTTAAGTGTCATCCTGGACAGATTGTTTGATATCGGCTGTTCTCAGAGACCGCAATCTCCTGTGCCAATGAAGAAATACACAGATTGTGTTTAAAAACCCAAGACTTTTCTTGCCCAAATTTCAATGTACAGCTTCATTCTTCAAAGATGAAATATTCTGTAGTGTCCTCCGGACAAATTAGGCTGCATTGTTTCCATTCTTGTAGCAGCACCGATCCTCTGAAGCCTTGCCAAAGGCTGTGTTTCAGCAAGGCATTGTAGTTTTCTGTTCTTGTCTTGCATTTGAAGGCTAGAGTCACAAAATACAGTTTAATGAATATTTTTAAGTTGATTCAATACTGCAGTATTCAAAATGAAAATTATTCTTTATCCAAATCTTTGCTCTTTTAATTATAGATATAGAATTCTCAGAATTTGAGGGTTTGGTCCCTTTCTTTTTCTCCCTCTGTTTCTTTCAGATTCATAGGGGAAATTGAGCAATTTTTTAACTTTTCTTCAGTTCCTCTTCATAAATCTACTCTGTAATTTACATAACTCTCTCAACTCAAAAAACAGTACAGAGTACACAATTACAGTTGCATTTTATTTTTTCCTACTGTGCAACTTTTAAAATCTTAAGGCAAAATATTGCTGAAGCTGAGAGGAAAAAAATCCCCTGTATAGGGTTTGTTTTGTTTAATCCTGAAAACAGAAAAGAAATAAACATTTTAAAGGTTGAGGTTATGTACATGAGTCATAAAAATAAATTTTCCTTAGAAAGATACTAGTTTGGATGAAAGTCCTACTGTGTTGGTTTTTTTTCAACTGGAAATTTCCTTTATGTCTTGAAAATGGGTTCAGAAATTAATCCAATATTATTTAAAATATTTTAAGTTGTCAGTCTATATATTACTTTTAATTATTCTTTCTTACATTCTTTACTTTTACCTAGGCTACATCTCTCTGTTGTCCTTTCTGATGTTAAGTTTTGAGAGTATGTCAATAGCCTGTTACTATTGCAAAAAGTCAGATACCTGTATTTAGGGATATCTAAATATCTTCAAGCTGCTTTCTTCCCTTTTCCCATCACAGTCAGTTAGTGGAACTTTTGTAAGATTCAATGCACCTATTTGTTCCCACAACCTACAAACACTTGTTTTGGAGTGCTTTTGCCAGACTCCCACCAGAATGAGAGCCCATCATCTTCTGGCCAGCTGCTTAAAGAATAGGTAACTTGGAAGGACCCAGCACTGCTGTGTCTGAAGCCTGGTTGCAGTGCCAGGCCTTACTGTTAGAATAGTGTCATTCACATTTTCAATTAGAAAATTATTTCAGTTTCTCACATTTTCAATCTAGACATAGATCTAGATCTATCAGCCAAGCTCTTCTTATATTTTTGCTCCTAAAAATGCTAGACAATGTGGAAGATGAGCACAAAAAGCAAGATAAGCCATGCTTCAGTCAGTGACCTTGAACTGCATGGAAATAAATGAGACTCTTGTTTTTACTTGCAATTATTTTGAATTTCACGAATTTCCCATGTCAATTACTATCCAATTCTTGGTTTGGCATTATTTGTTTCGAAAATTATCTTGGCATATTGTCAGCCTACCAAAAATGCTCCATATTTCTGGATGTTAAGAAATTGGTCATCAGCCCAGTCATTTTAGGTGTTCGTCAGGGTGCGTTCAGAAGTTTTGATAGGATTTCTGCACAGAATTGTTTCAGAGCTGGATTTAGTTTAGGATATTGAATAAGATGCTAACTAACAATTCTTGCAACACAGCCCTCCTTTGTTTTCTGCTTTCCCTGTGTTCAGTTAGGAGTCATTGGATCTGTCACTCCCTTCGACTCGAGAAGAATTGCAGTTTTTGTACTTGCTCATGCCTAACTTCTGAGTAGATATATACTAATTAATGCACCTCTTGCTATGCTTAAATTGGACTAGGACTAAATGCGGTGTGGTTTTGCAAAATCACTGTTTTCCAGAACAGCAATAATTCAAAGTCAGTTGCTTTACATGGCTCATTTATAGAGAGGAGCAGAAACTTTTCAAAGAACTCGGGAACTTCAGGCTTGAGGCTATGGTTTCCAATGCAGAGAGTAATGGTATTGAAACAGGCTTTTAGATATATAATTGTGTTTTGTTGCCTACCTTATGATCAGTGAGATACACAAATGACTGTACCCAGATGGAATAAGGTCTGCCTTTGTGGTACCCTAGGATCTTGTTCTTTTTACCATTCACATTCAGGAACTGCCTTGCAGAATTACAGCAGGAGTGAGAAGGGGAAGGATGCAAGCCAGAGAGTTCATGGGTTTTAGTTCCTGATACAAGACACATGAGGCTAGGCACGCTCAAACCAGGGTACTAAGAAGCATTCTCCTTTTTTTTTTTAGGTCTTTTTATAAAGATGACTGATTTGAAGATGTGCTGGATTTATGATTATTTGCTTTCTAAACATTTAAATCTGTACACTAGCGCCGCTTTTCATTGCTTGCTGGTTTATTGTGGTTGTGTGTTAAACTGAGCAGGTAGGAGAAAAGCTCGCTTGCTTGCAAAGGGAAATCAGATTTTAAAAGCATTTACAAAAGAATGGCTGATGTCTGCTTGCAGACTTGCTGGCATATTTTAAATTTGGCCTTCATAAAATTCTATTGGAAGTTTTTTAGTCTACTGATACCAATGTGTATATTTAATAGCTTCCCACATCAAATTAGGCAAAGATTAATATGACCATTTTTTCTTGTTCAACCCAACTTTTGAGACATTTTTGGTTGCAAAAGCTGGTCATGCAGCTCATGCAGTTAAGCAATGGGTTAACTGTTTCCTTGTGACAGTTCCTCAGTTGCTATAGATTAGCAGAGCTGACTTCAGCAGAACCAGATCTATTTCCAGCAGCTCAGGATATGGTCTCTTGAGCTATATTACAATTAAACAAACTTGTTCAATTAGCAACAATTACTTTTGACAGTGAAAGGATAATAGAGGATTTTGCTTACAGGTGTCTCCCTTTGATCTTAGTCCATTGAACCGTTTAATGATTCTGTTTTGTTTGGTGCTGCAAGCTATCAACTAGACAAAAAAAAAATTAGTTCTATCATTTTCAAAGGCCTTTGCCATGAAATGTTCATGACTAAATCTATTTGTGTGTGACTTAGGAGGCAGTAGCAGCAAGAAGATCTGCAGTGAAAAACAGCAAAATGAGAAGACATGCAAGGTGCACAGAGGAGGCTGAAATGGATTGCTTGATGACAAAGCTGGAGCATGAACAGTCAGAGAAATAAATCAAAGAATGGTTTTGCTTGTTCTGTTGGATTTTCCTATATTTGTGCAGGAGGCAGGGTCATATGCTTAGGATTATGGCTAATGTGTCTTTCAAACAAAAAAAGCCATTCTCTGGGGTTTATATTTTCTGTTCTCCGAACTCGTGAATTCAATGTTGAAGTCATTAGCAATTTATAGGAGAAGATAAATCTCCCTTCAGGTCTCCCTGACTGGACCTGAAGAATCTAGATGCAATATTTCCCCAAATGACAGCTTGATGCCAATCCTTATCTCTAGCTACCACAGCCTGGTTGCATGCTATATTAAAAAAAAAGGCTGAGAGTAACATAGTTACTGAAGACCAACACAGACATACTGACATTCTTTAGAACAAGTATTTTATATTAGGCAGACTTATAGATAGCTACAACTTTTTTTTTTTAATTTTCAGTAATACTCCATGCCCAGTTCTGCTGTCTTATTTCACTGTCACAAATAGTAAATCTGTACATATTAAGTCATAATGAATCATGCTTATTACCAATTAGTATCTGATAAAATTTCAAGTTTATTAGAAAATTGAAACCACTGGTAAGGATTTATATATTCATATAAATTATATTTAGCATTATTCATAATATTCAGTTCTGTCTTTCCCAGAATAATATGAAAACCCTATCACAATGATTAACTATATGTGTTTCTGTTATTATTCTGACAGGTTTATCAGGACAGTGTATTTCAGATTTCTGTAAATTATAATAAGATATGACAGCCAGGCTAGATAAGAAAGGATAAACATCTTCGAGAAGGAAAATTGAAATAGTTATATATTTTATTTGGTAAGACAGAGATCTCATTGGAAAGAAAGATGGGGAAAAAATATAAACATTGCAAGGCCATAGACAATTTTAACAACAGATTCTACTTATTTTCCACTTGGCAACCATTATATTAGCTATGGCATAGGGCAATCAAATGTAAGTAGAAAACAGGACGTTCTTTCACATTGCAGGAGACTGTAATGGGTATTGCAAACAAAACCTAGTCATTTTTATTTGTCCCTTTCATTGTGCTAATGAGACTCTCTTGCTTATAAAAGGGTTTCACTTGGCTATTCAGCTTTCTGCCAGTTTAGAAATTGGCTAGTACTATATAGTTGTATTGTATGTTTTAGCACCTGTTGTTATGGTCATTACTCAGGGATAGTGACAATTGCCCTTTGGTCTTCTGTACACGTTGTTCTTTCCAGCCTCTCTATGGTGTATTGTTTTTTGGGCTCTGAACCTGTCATCTTCCCAGCCTGAATAATTTTCTCACTGTAGGACAGTTAGTGTCTCATCAGTCAAATACTTCATTCTGGAAGTGATTTATTCAAAGCCGTGGGGTTTTACAAAACTATCCAGATCACTTTCCTGAATGACACAAATGATACCATTACTAAATATAATGCTGAGGGATTTATTGCGCTGTCTGCTTAATAATAAACTGCAAGTTCTGTGCACTGCATGGTATCAGGTATCGGTGCTTTCCGTCCTATTTATTTCAGTAACTGTGAGAATGCTGTGTGAGGCCAGGGGACAGAGGGAGCACTGAGTGATGGGCTAACATGCAGCTGGGAAACTGGGCAGCACCCAGAGAGCACATCCCCTAGCAGGACCTCTGTGAGCAGAAGGCTCCATTACGATGGCATGGGCTTGCAACAGCTTCATTCCTGCTCCGTGATCTCATGCACCAAATCAAAGGATCTGTGTAAGCGCTGAATACGTGTGTGTGTTGGATCCCCAGCTGCAAGAGAAAGCCAGGCAGGAGCCAACTGTGAGAGCCCTGAAAGCTGTGTGAAATACTTGGCAGGTCTGAAGTCTAAATTCAGTTATGTAATGGATGTGATTATCACGGACTAGCATCTTGTACATTCACTCACATCTTTTGGATAAAAGAGATAAAAGGCTGTAACCTCATTGTGCTTATTATGCCAGAAGCAACATATAGCAAGAAAAAGAACACCATCAGATATTTTCAATTTCTCTGCTAAGGAAGGAAAGAAAATGGCAATAATATCCCAAAAAAAGATAGAGACTGTTATAACAAGTCACTTAAATCCAGAAAAGAATCCTTTACTATAAGTAAAATGAGAGGTTACACTTCATGTCAGAATGCTTTTATGAAGCTGGTCATAGCTGTCAAGTTCAATCTGTAATTAATATATTGTGCTAAATAATGATTGTGTGGATGCATTTGGGGGTATTTTGGTGGATTTATTATGAAAATATTTTGACCAATGTAGACAGTATTATTAACAATAGTTATATTCACAGAGTTGTGCAGTTATTTACGGTCTAGGACCTCATAGTTGTCTGGTGGACAAGGCTTTCTACAGTTTTGATGAACACTACATTCTTTTTTTGGAAACACTAAGTTTGTAGTCCTTCTTCTCTACATAATTATGAACTTTCCAGTGAAGAGTTTCAAGCAAAAAGATGACCAAAAATATGGGAAGTTAGCAACACTCCCTTCCTTTGTGAAGAGAATCAAATTGACATCTCAGTTCCAGTCAGTGGGCTTGACCTCTGTTGACTGTGTAGTTTGAGACCCAGCTACAAACGTTTCTAACTTCCCATTAGGTAGAGAGTTCATTGAAATCCTAATTTATTAGTTGCATTACTAATCTTTCCCTACTGAAGCTGTTGTTTTTCAGACCACTTTAAAAATGAGGATTTTGTTTTTCTGTGTTGATCTGTCCTGACTTTATTTCTTCTCTTTTTATATGGAATAATATAAATCAAACATAAGTTTTTAGACAGCTGATTGTCTGTTCAAAATGGACAGAGGCAGTACAAAAGGAGATATCATTATTTGTAGTTTTTATCCAAAAGACATGAAAAATACAGGGTTGTTGTCTAGAAAGTACTTCCACTTTCTCTAAGAACATTATAGTCAGATGGAGACAAGTATTCCATAATTTGTAGCTTGATAACCAGCTTGACAATTCTTTAAAATCATGGTCTAAACAGACTCCAAGAGAACGGAATGAGTGTGATAAACAAACAAAATGTAGAATTTCCAGGAAAATATAACCCATATTTGTGTCACATATATCTAGGGGTTATAGCTGATTACCAGGTCTGGCTGTTAGTTGGCAGAGCACATGATACGTGCTCAAGGACAAAATTTGTGGGTCTGGAGAGGATTATAGGTTATGCCAATGATGGCAGGGACCAGACTCACCAGCACTGAAAGCACTTTCCATTCCAGCATGCCAAGTACTGATATACCCAACATTTGAAACTGAATACCTGATGGTGATTTTTTTCCCATTAAAATCCTTACAATTTTTTTTTAATAATTTCAGTGCATTTTGTTGAATTGTTTCCTTTGTTATTCTCTTATTTTGCATGTTACATACAAACTGGGGACTAGGGCTCCAATTTAGTTGCCTGTATTTGAAGGTACTCCATATCTTTTCAGACATCCCAGAGGATCTCAGGAATCCTCAGGTAGCTGCCAAATGTAATGTGTGATTAGTTCTCTCTCTATAGCGCCCAGACAGAGGCCAGAGGCAAGAAACTAAGACATCTCAGAGATCACCACGTGTCTGTGTACAAGTAGGTGAATCAGACCTTTGGGATGGACTTTATTTTGCAGAATTATGCATTTATATAGAGCACAATATCCTACAGTCTTCTCCAAAAACACAACCATCAAAATGTTTAAAGAATACTGGACTGAAAATGAAATTAGATTAATAAAGAGTCTTTGCAGTATTTTTATTGTTGTTACCTAGACTCTTGCCAAAAAGGTCCCTTATCTGTGGGAACTCACATACTTTGAAAAACTGCTGGGATTATTTATATTGTTATCTAGACCCATGTAATTATTTAATTGAATATAATTTCTGACATAGCATATTCTGCATATTCCCTAATCTTCTAATCTGTATCACATCATTTTAAAGAAAGCTGCTGATAAACACCGCGACCCTTCCAGTTATGCCTCATCTGGCAGCTTCTTCAAAAAAATCACAATAATTGAACTCTGTGCAGAAGAATGTGGAAGGCTGGAAGGCATTCATGCACCAGTTCAGTGGACTTGTCACAGCCTACAATTTGCCATGCAGATCTGCCAGCACAAGCAGAACCTAGTGGCAGAATCTGACAAATGGGCAAGCAAATCTGCTGTGCTGTGGGGGAGAGATAAGCAATGCTGTGATGAGACACAAAAACGCAGTAATGTCAGAATTGTGGTCAGGGAAAACCATAGCCACTGTATCTTGTCTATACTCAATGGAGGGGGGTGGGCAGGAAGAATATGTATAACAGATGGCCTGAAAGCAGCAGTTTTGAATTAATCAGGATGGAGGATTATGAGGATCTAGATGACAGATTTAGTGTATAGATGCAGATATAGAAGCTAGATATGAGAAGTATTACTGTGGTAGGAATAGCAGGCCATGCACATAGGCTTAGAATTTTGTTGGAAAGGACTATTGGAGGTCACCACATACAGCCCCTTGCTCAAAGCAGAATCGGCTTTCAGGTTGCTGTGAGTAGTCCTGCTGAAGTCTGAGTATCTTCAAGGATGGATTCCTGCTCTTTCTGGGCAACCTGTTCCTGTCATGTAGTACTCTCACAGAGGAATTTTTTTCTGTATCCACTCAGAATTCCCTTTATTTCAACCTGACTGTTGTCTTTTCCTTGTGCAGCTCTGAGAAGAGTCTGGTTTCATCTCTCCTGTAAACCCAGTTAGGCAGTTGAAAGCAGAAACTGGATTCCCACTTAGTCATCTCTCCTCTAGACTGAGCAAACCCAGACAACTCAGCTTCTTCTTGTATGTTGTGTTTCTGGTCTCTTAAACATCCTGGGGTCTGTCTGCAGGACTTGGTCTTGTGTTGTTCTTGTAATGTAGTTGCCAAAACTGGACTTGACTGTCAAATAGAGGGACTCACTCCATTCTGTGAGCTAGGAGGCCGTGCTGCTGCTCATGAAGCTCTATGGCATCAGCACTGCTGCTGCACTGACAGCCAGAGCCTGGAAACAGGAAAGATGCAGAGAAGTCATCTTTGTAACCCTAGTTTCTGAGAACCATTAAAAAAACCCAGATCCCTTTAGGGCCCTTTTATATCTATCATGATGTTTGATAACTTATTTAAAAAAACAACTGAGAGTTGTCCTAGCATGGGTGAGTTACCTAAATTGTCTAAAGGAAACTGTAACTGCAGTGCTCAAGGATAATATGTGGTGGTTCATCAATTGTTTTTTTGCTAACAGAACCTGAAGTTTTGGGAATTCACCAAGGCATACAATGCAAGGACATCATGAAGTCTGAATAGTAAGAGAAAAGTTATACAAACCAATAAAAACAGTGAATTTCATATCCAATGAAAAAATAAAAATCTGTATGTATTTTAAATCCAGTTTATCTAAAGTCTGGTGTATGAAAATTCAGTCGGTTCATCCATGAAGAAAGAAGAAACTAAAAAGCTAAAAAGAAACAAATATTTTGTTTTATAAAATTCTCCATAAAATGGTGTAACAACTTTATCTGTAAATATTATGACAGGAGATTATTCTCCAGATATGAGGATATCCATGTAAAATATGTGAGTAGCACAGTATAACTAATGGTGTTTATTTTTATAGGATTCAGGCAAGAATCATATATATGAGGCTTGTTTTCAATTTACAGTGCTATTGTGAAAATTGTTGAATGTCTCTTGAAAGATGCTGAGGACCCTGAGTTTCCACAGTGGGACTTTAACTTCAATATATATTTTAAAGGACTATGTGAGCTCTTAAGATGCTTAGTATATTGAAATAAACATGTCTTAAAATGTTGCCCTTTTTCAATACAAAACAGATGGGGCAGATCCCTGATGTAACTTAATCTAAAGCAGCCTTGGTCTTTGTCTGTAGTTCTGTCATCATTTATTTTCTTTTGTATGTTGATTCTATTGCAGACTGAAATCACAAGGCAGAAGTCAGAGGTATGTGGAAACCTTCATTTCCACTTTAATTCCTGACCAGCAATACTTGGTTGAATCTTTTGTGTTCCTTTTTGACAAGTATCATGAAGGATCTCTCTTGATCATCAGATCAAGAGGCTCCATCATGATTTCTTTCTTCATTTAGTATTTACAATCTTCTGCAATTTACAACAGCAGAAGTTGCTGTGCTGCTAGGTGGCAACCTTCTGATTCAATGAGATGCACTAGTACCAGCTCTGGAAGTATATCACTCTGAATTTTTTTTTTTTTCAGTTGTTTTAGTTCTGATTAATGCCAGCATAAAATCAGAATTAGACTGGCAGAATTATGGTGGATTTGAGTTCACTTATGTATTTATTTATATTTCAGTGACTCCACTTTTAATTCTAGGTGATATACAAGCTAAAAAAAAAAAGCCCATACAAAATTTAATCTGATATACAGTACATTAATAAAATAAAACTGCATTTGCAGGATTTAAATAAACCATCAGTAAAAGCTGCATGATGGAATTTTAGTCTTAACTAAGCAGAGATATGGAAACCAATATCCTCAACCCATTTCAAGGTCTCTATGACAGCAGGTCTCTCCTTGCTTGCAGCCCTCCTGTCTGTAGTGTCATACAGTTAAAGCAACAAAGAGATGAGCAGAAGTGTTCAGGTGTAAAAATTGTGATAACACGGCATATATTTTTTCACAGGTCTAAAATACCTGTTTGCATGACGGAGGCTACCGTCTATGGCAAAGAGCTCTCTACTATGTCCACATTAGTGAGTAATTTGGTGCAATAAAAGGAAGAGTTATTGAGCTGAACAGTTCTGAGGCCTGCACATCTACATTATGTGCAGTCCAGGGGTTTTACTGTGCAGCAGTTCGAAGCTGGACTGCCAAACCCCCACAATCACCATGACCACAGAAAACTCTCAGAGGCTGTGTCTAAGTTAGCAGATTGTGTGCTGCAAGAAAAGCAGGCCTACAGGGGGAAGTAGCTGGTGCTGAGGACCACACCCTATGTGTTTCAGAGGGTGTATTTCAAATTGGATCTCATCTGATCTTATACACTGAATGTCCGTTAATAGCTGCAGTGCCCTAGGTGAAACTGAGGTACATTTTCTAGTTTAGTTTTACCTACAAGGAATACACTTTAGGCCCTCTGAGACTCCTCTGTGGTGCAAATCAAAGAGTGGGGCAGCCAGGAGATCTGCTTCAAACACACACTTTTGATGGAATGACTCGTTGCAATGAATCTCACTGACTCCAGAGCAGCAAGAACTGTTACAGTCTCATGTGTCCCGAGCAGGGCTGAAGTGAAACTGCTGGACGTATGGAGCACCACCACCAGGTTAGACTTCTCTGAAAGGAAACCCAGTTAGCATAAACACTGTGGACTGCACCAGTGTGCAGGAATTCCATTGCCTCAAAACACAGAACTAATAGAGATGGAGTTGTAGCCTGGATTTTGTGGCAGAACATTCAATTCTTCTTGGCATCTAAAATGGAACTGAAGCAGACCAAGCCTCTGTGCTGGGACTTGAGAGGCAAGGATGAGAAGGATTTCTGGAGATGGGTTTGAAAATTAATCTGTGTGCAGACGTGACAATCATCCAGTGCCTTGACACAGCCCTAGACTTTTAATGAGATCATACACCATGATTTTTTCCCTCTGTAGAATAACACTGGTGGAAGAACTTCCTAGATTTCTGAGCCCCTTCTAGCCCGGAAGAATAGGGGCAGTGTCTCCTGGAAGCAGGGCAGTGCTTCATTCCAGAATTCTGGGTACAGGGGTGTTTTTATTTTGTTGGGTTGCTTGGTTACTTTTGTTTTGTTTGTTTGGGGTTTTTTGGGGGGGGGGATGGTTTTTTTTTTGAAAACACAGTTGCCATTAGGTAAATATGAACCTTCAATATGAAGGTTCTTTAGCTGCTGGTGGGAGAAGGTCACAGGTGTGTAATGGCCTACAGCTGAAGTCTAAATAGGTGGCTTTGTGTTTAAGGACTATTATAGCTGTTATGAAGAAGACAAAGTCTTTAATTATGAATTCTTTTTCTTAGATAACCTGAAAAAGTCTTATTACAAACCACTCTCACTTTGGCTTTTTTTAAAGTGTTCCTCTATGATTCTTTACATACTATAGTTTGTTCCAACAAAATATAACTGGTCCCAAGAATAATTATAAGTCAATAACCATAATATTCACCTCACAAGCAAAAGAAAGACTTTTAATGTAACTAGAGCAAATATTAAAATTTAATGCATTATACTTTTTAGCTAAGTAATATCATGGGTAAATTAGAATGTCTTCATGTTCTGGGCCTTGTATGAGACATCAGGACAATCCAGTAGAAGACTATTTATAATTATGGAAAGCGATAGGCAAAGACAACTGTTGTAGTGCCAGTAATGATTAGTAAGTCGCTCTAATTTTATCTAACTGCATTTTCTTGATTTTCAGATAGTTTTTTGAAGCTTAATCTTCAAGTACTAAGCACATTGTTCATCAGATCATATTCCCAGTCATTCCACTGAAACCAATCCAGGCAAACATACTTCTATTTAACTTTGAACATTTTGGAAGGCTATTTCCACACTAAATTTGCAGTCATTAAGAACTGTTTTAAAAATACAATGATTTTTGATCCATGCTGCTATTCAGAAAGTCTTTATTTTACAAACTTGCACATCAAAACTTAAGAATGGTTTTCAAAAATGCTGTAGCTCAAACAAGGTTTTTTAATAGTTAATTCTATCTCTTCAAGTATTGTGTTTTGTTTGATATGAATCTACACACCTGCCCTAATGTTTGCTATGTAATAATTTTGTTTTCTTCTTCAGCAGCATAGACCTGACCCTTAAACAAAAGGCACTAGACAACATTCACTCTGTTAGAAATAGAGCAAAGGATTTTTGTACAAGTATTAATTTGGGACAAGAGTATGCACAAAAGTGCTAAAGCCAGAAACTAAAGTTCTTCAAAACCATAATCATATAAACATCTAACTGGCTTACATACAGGGCTTTATAAATAGTTTTTAATAGATATCCTCTTATTTTTCCTGTGTAAATTAATGGCAACATATCTGTTGATTTATGGAATTTCAGGATTAGATCTAAGTACTAAGGTAATTATAGCAAACACATGTAGGCTTACAGTAAAACAAAGAAAATTCTAATCTGTTGATTGAAACATTATGGCAAGTGTTTAACCAGCTTGCTTATTAATAGCTGTCAGCTAACAAACACCACTTTAATTAGTTTAATCAAGAACCTTATTTAGAGAAGTGATAGCTGAAATTGTCAAGTGCTGTACAAGCTGAATATGCCTGAGTTCTCCTGGTCACTCAGAGTGTGAGTGAGGTCAGGCCAAGCAAATCTCTGATGTATAAGGTACAGTGTTATTTATTTGTTTGTTACCCCTCACTCCTCATCCTCTCAGAGAATTGAACCTGGCACAACTTGCTCTTAAACTCTCTCATTAACTTCTTAATAGGAAAAATGTCCTACATCTGTGTTGAACTGTCTTTTTGGAGAGGCAGACGTGCTTCAGGTACTGGAGTACTCAGGAATGAGCAGCTTTTGTACAATGGAAATGGTGTTTATGTGCATACGCAGCAGTGTCTGTCTGTAGGTAGGGCAGATATTTTCAGGGGGAGAGATGGAGATGCAGGAGAGATGGATATGCATGTGCTGCACATCCTGGCCTATTTAATGGTGCAGGAAGCAAGGAAGGAGGGATAATCTGCACTTAAAACAATGTGACAGAGACAAAAGATAACAATGTTTGGGATCACCAGGGTAGGATGAATTTCAGAAGCTTTTATCTTTGATGAAATGTTGCTTTAATTGTTTCTCTTTGAAATGTGTCTCATTTCTGATGGCTGTTTGTGAGGAGAAGTAGCAATGTTCAGCGCTTAATGCATTGGATGGAGAGATCTGGGATTTATCCTTCTCTGATTCCCTGTGTGATCTCCAGTTAATCATTTCCTCTCCCTGTCTCAGTTTCCTTATCTGTAAAGTGGAGTTAATAATCCTTTCTATCACCCAGTGCATAGTGAAGTTAGACAATTCAATTAATAGTTGTAAAACTAATTTAGCTGCTGGGGCAGAAAATGATAAAAAATGTAAGGAATTATTCATAAATGTGGTAAGCTATCACTGTCCAAATCTGAGGAACAAATGTCCTGCTTCATATTTTTACCAAATTCTGCTAGCTTACTTGCATCACCATTTTTCTTTACTTAACATATTTATATTCATGTAAGTAAAATGTTTTCAAATGGAGTATTATATTAGCTAACTGCTAATATCAATCAAGATTAAAGGTATGGGCTATATGCTACCTCAGTAGAACACCAGTGATTCTAAGTTCATAGTTGAGATCCACTGAGCTATTGGGTGAATTTGGCTTAGTCTTTGGTGTGGTTTTATTTTTTCTTTTAGCCAAATAAAATATAATCAGACCATGAACTACACATAGTATTTCACACTGGTACTAATTTAGTATATTTTGATTTTCCATTGTAATAACCATACATTGTGAAGACTGTCAGAGACATTAATATAGCTTAAAGCTTCTGTTTACTGGCTAGCTGTACAGGCTTCCATAGAAGTAAACATAAATCCATTGTGTCCTTAGATGATTGTTTCCCTACATGCAATTGTGCGTATAGGAGGAAGGCTAAAAGCAAGTTGTTCTGTTAGCTGCCTGGCTTCGATATGCATGTTGCAATGAGGGGTATACTTGTGGAAGTAGACCTTGTTGAAATTATAAGGCTTTACAAAAAGATTAAGATATTGCAGGGATGTGAGGCATGCGAACACAGAATCATACAGTCACAGAATCATAATGATTATATGAATATGCTTAGTTGGAAGAGACCCATTAGGATTATTGAGTCCAACTGCTGGCCTTGCACAGGTCACTCCAAGAAATCACACCATGTGCCTGACAGCATTGTCCAAAGACTTCTTGAACTCTGTCAGGCTTTGTGCTGTGACCACTTTCCTGGGGAGCTCTTCCAGTGCTCAACCAACCTCTGGGTGAAGAACTTTTCCTGATATCCAACCAAAACCTCACCTGACTGTGGTCTGACTCAGCTTCATGCCACTCCCTCGAGTCCTGTCACTGGTCTTGTCACTCTTCACAAGAGTGAAGAGATCAGTGTCTGCCCCTCCTCTTCTCCTTGTGAGGAGGTTGAAGACCACAATGAGATCTCCCCCCTCAGTCTCCTCCAGGCTGAGCAGACCAAATAACCTCAGCCACTCCATATAAGGCTTCCCCTACAGACTCTTTAGCATGGCTCTCCTTTGGGCACTCTCTAACAGCTTTATATTGTGGTGCCCAAAAATAGCTCTTCAAAATGCAGGAAGAACAGATTGCAAGACCTGTGATAAAAACCATTATTGAAACTCCCCCCCCCCCCAAAAAAAAAAAGTATCAGTTATTATCTGTGATACTTTTCCTTGTGATACTTTTCCTGAATAGTATGCTGCTTCATGACATCAGCATCAACACCAGCAGTCCCTGTCTACCTCTCTGGTCTACACTGGCAGTACATGAAGTGTCTCCTGACGGAAATGAGGATTGCTGGATCTGCTCCTCCTTGCTTTCAAGGCTGATTTCAGCTGATATTAGCCCCAGGCTCAGCAAATGATACTTTGTTGGAATGCAGAGTGAGATGCAGCCTCTCATGCATGGAACATCAACTGAAGTGGCCAAGATACAAAAACTGCCATGACCAGATCTAAGACTTGAGTGCGCCTCCCACATTTCAAGCTGAGGGTTGAGCTTGGGGCAAGAGCTTGAAATCCGCAGTGAACGAGACTTGCATCATTCCTGAGCTTTGAGTCACTAGGGCAGAAAGAGCAGAGATGATGGGGGATGGCAGGGAAAGGCAAGCTGTTGCATATATCCAACACTTACAGTGTTAAGAGAAGGAAGCAGGCTTGTGTTCCTAGTATGGTGGTACAATGTTGGTTTTGCCTATAGCAAATGGGTAAGCAACGTTTCAAGTACCTAATTCACTGTACTATGAGTGCTGTGCCCCGTAGGTCAGCAGATGACTGTGAGGCAGGGCAGAGATCAGCACAGTTGACATGGTCAGCTGATACTTTCTGTTATAGATGTTTTTTTATATTATAGATTTTTTTAAATCTCCTGTTACTTGTAGTTTTGCGCATCCCCAGCATTTGTGACTAAAAAGGTCCATCTTGCGCAGAAAAAAAAATATTTAGACAGTCAATTTTCCTTTCTTGTAAGATTTGTAAATTCTTATAAACTCAGAGATTGATCATGTTCAGTAGAGAAATTCGCATTTTGAAACTAAAATATGTAGAAATTCCACCTTCCTTAGGGTAGTCACATGTCTGACAGCTCCCAGGGTTGCCAAGACTTCACAAGAGCATCCTTGCAACCTAAGGACTCAGAAACAAAGCTGAACTTTCTTTATGTTGAGCTATACTTTGGAAGAGGTGAGGCTGAACTTGAAACTGATCCAGTCCTATGTGAAATCCATTGATACACACAATAAATAACAAAACACATGCAGTTCTAGCTTAAGAAGTACTGAGAGCAGGGAGTACTTTACTAGGGAAGTTGTAGAGTGACTGCAAGCTTGCCCTGTGCTTGTACAATTTCCCAGGCATGTATGTCATCAGTGGACAAAGATAATGAGCCAGAAAAGCAGAGTGGAATAGGAAAAGTATGAACCAAAAAAAGCCAACAAAACAACCAAGAGGCAAGTGGGAAGCTGGCAGTCTAAACCATTACAAAAGTGGTGCAAATATGCCTGCAAATGTTTTTTCTTTAATTAAATAAGTATTTCATGACAAAACAGTATGTTCAGAAAATCTTCACTCAGTCCTATAAATAACATTCCAAGTCAGGATGACTTCTGAGCCTCTTCTCTCTACTCAGGGGCTTCTTTCTCTCAGATTATATCTGGTTAGCTGAGGCCCCTACTGCAATTTTGATAGACTTAGATACAAGAAGAGTGAGGGTGGCTACATAAAACCAGCTGCATTCCAGTATAATCATCCAAATTGGGTTGGGGTGATGCCCTAGAAGTTCTGTGCCAATAGAGAGTATTCCATACAATGCCTCTATGACCCAAAATACCAATTAAACTATAAGTTCTCCAAAATTCTGTAAAGTTTAGGGGCTTTTTCACCCTTGAAAAAACACTCTAAATAACACTCTGGTTACCCATCTAAAAAGGTGCATGATCACCCACTGAAGTATAAAAATAAAGTGCACATTTTCAAAGTCATAACATAGAAGCATTTGGAAAAGAAGTGATTAAAAAGACAGCCAGTACACTTCCTGTGAGGAAATTAATTTCTCTTGCTTATATCATTGACATGTCCTTACTGTTCCCTGTAATAGCAGCCAAATGCCAGATGCCTAATAGTGTTACTCTTTCTAGGTTGCCTCAAACAAATCTTTCCCCACGTGTTGTTTATGGTGGTTTGGTTTTTGTAAGCAGGCTCATCTTTCTTCATAGCCAGAATTGACAGTTTCCAATGGCTCTTTTAGAGCTGATATACAGGTAGGGCTTTGGAAGAGCTTCATCTCTAACTTTGGTTGGCAACAGCAAGAGGTCTCTGTCAGACCAAGTCATCCTAACCTCCTCTCATATCCCACTGAGAGGAAACAGAAACTTTCCAAGCATGGTCCAACTGTCCTGCTATAATGATAATTAGATCTTCAGTGCTTAAAAAGGAGTCCAGAAGACTAGTTCAGATGAAGTCTTCTGAGTTATTAAAAAACACCCTCTATGGAAATTAAAATATCCCTGTCTTTTGCTATTCAATAAGTTTTAGAATCAATGTGCTTCTAAGCACCGAGGAAAGGAGGAGAGGGAGAGGGAGAGGAGAACTTGAGGGAAGTGATGAAAAGATAACAGGTTTCTTTGACTTATTAAAAGCAACTGCATTTCTTTAGAAAATTATAATAATAAAGAATACATTTCGCTTCCAACACTTCCAAAGTAAAAAAGAAAATAGATACATCTGAATAAACATATTTAAAGACCAGATGTAATGTCTTGCAATGTTGATGTTAGCCATGCTGTAACAAGAGAAAGAATGAGTTACAGCAACTTATTACGGTGACATGCCTTAATTTTCCAGAGGCAGATATTCTTAAAAGAATACTTGCAGAGTAAGTACTAGGTGAACTCAGAACACTAACAGAAAATATATATGAAGTTATGCATATCAGTATATGAAAAATAAAGTATTGTATGCTTCCCTGAGCATCTATTTTCTATATTCAATAAAAACCCTGTAACAATGCAGGAAAACTAGCATCATTTTCTGAATGTAATGGAAACTCTGAAATTGCTTCAAAAATTCATTAAATGAGATCCTAAATAATTGCTTTGACAAGTTAAGAAAAAAGTTGAACTTACTTTTTTGGCATTTCTCTTTGCTCTTTGTCTGAAATGCAGACAGCTACTGTCTGCATTTCAACCAATGTCTTGGAAGTGGCAATTCACTGCAGTAATCTAATCTCAAGAAAGCACAATTTAACCTGGGACCAGATAAACTACTGAGCGTTATTATAAGCTATTAAAAAATGTCTGTGCTATGAAGAATAAGATATTCTGTTCTGTATGAAGTGAATGGTGAGCCAAGGTGTACAAATTTAACAATGATTTGAGATTAATTTTCCTTTACATTTTTTTTGCTTTTGTGATATTCATTATCCAACCAAAATTTGAAGAGACCACTAAAATATTTAGAATCATCAAAATTTCATAGCAATTTGTGACATAAATGTAGTTGAAGATGTGCTTCAGATGCTTGGGTTTTATCTTGGCTATCATCTCTTGATTATTCAGGTTCATTAGTTAGTCGAATTACAGAAATGTCATTGAAGTCACCTTGTAAATGTCAAGCTGAATGTCAGCTGACAGCTGAAATGGTGACATTACTGAAAT
This sequence comes from Fringilla coelebs, assembly GCF_963513975.1. Taxonomy (NCBI): domain Eukaryota; kingdom Metazoa; phylum Chordata; class Aves; order Passeriformes; family Fringillidae; genus Fringilla; species Fringilla coelebs. The sequence continues at coordinate 135,252,612 of NC_140028.1, read as the reverse complement.
GCTTCATATGAGGGTACTTTTTGTCACAATAAAAATGTTTTCTGTCCACTGAGAAAGCTGTGACTCAATGGTACCTAATTTTACATGTATAGAAGAACAGGTAAAATGGTTTCGGCTTTTGAAGGCTGCAGGGGAAACAATTTAATGAATCTCAGTATGAAAATCTATTGTAGAACCTCTTCAACATTTCAAGTTGCACACTTCAAAATAATTAATTCATATGTTATTTAATATTACATTGGTGACTTTTGATGAAATTAAATCAATAGGTTTATGTTCCAGCCTCAGTGTTTCTTTTTATATATTAGTACAACCCCTAATTTGGGGATGAGGGGGTTAATTCCACCCTATTTATCTGATTGTCTACCCATGCTGAAACAAGCAGAGCTGCAGCACTGCACTTGACTATAAAGTTGATTCTGCTGGCACACTGGAAGGCTTTTGGGCCATTGTGCATATTTCACTGTAATTTTACTAATTTTGAGAATCACATGTCATTAAAATATTGTTACTGTATGAATGTTTCAGCCTTTTGAGATCAGTGGCATTTTACAAATATCATGCACACTGTGATGATACTGCAGTTTTGGGAGGGAAGGGGGAACAGGGTGGGAGGGGTGAGGGGTGAAGAGTTGCTAAATGGTGATGGAATTGCAGCATAAGTGAAAGTTACAACAAAAGATTAGTTAGTGACATGTTTATACTTGTTGAGGTTAGAAGGGACCTCTGGAGATCATCTTGTCTAACCCTTCTGCTCAAGCAAGGACACCAAAAGCCAGTTGCCCAGGAACACATCCAGAATGCTTCTGAACATTTACAAGAAGGAAATTCTTCTCCAGTTATGCCAAAAATAATGCTTTTTGTTTCATAATATGTTTTCTAGGAGTAAAATGAATTTATGTGAAGCTGACAGATGATATGTTGCTCCCCTGAAAGGAATGAGTACATGGCCAAGTGGTTTTATGAAAAATGCTTTGAATATCTGCAGAAATTTTCAGATTTGGGACTCACAGAAGTTGGGCTTCTCCTCACATGGAAATGTTTTAAGAATTGAGTAGTCCAATTTTAGCTTGGGAAAACTGTTCCAAAGATCTAGATTTTAATCCAGACAGCAATGCTTTGGAACCCCAAATCAAGTCCTTCTCTAACATCAGCAATTGTTCCATTTACAATTAGACCTGCTGCTGGTTTGACAGAAATCAAGCCTAAGGGGCTGAGCTTGCAACATGACATCTCTCCTTACAGTAGGGTAAGTGTTGGTGTTGGTGTCCCCAGAGGACAATGAAGTGAGCCTTCTCTACAGAAAAAAGGGAGGGAATCAGAGGGGTGTTTTAAAATGGTCTTTAAAGGTTGTGTGTCATCCAGAGAGACATACAAAACAGATTCCAGCCTGAAAGGGGAAAACAACACATTTGGACAGAGCAAACCAAGCCATAGGTTTGTAGACTGTGTAAGATGATTGTATTGAACAGTTGTCCATCATACCTGAAACACATTGGCTGAAATTCAGAGATCTCAAGAAATTAAGAATTTGAATCATGCAAATCATCTGATAGACAAGATAATGTTTTAGAAAATTACTAAAAGGTTCGAGGATTAAAAGGCATTAGTAAACCTAATTTAATTACTTTGGATCAGGTCTTTAAGGGTTTTGACAATGGTGTGAAGAAAGAAGCTTGAACTTAAGGCTTTTTTGTACATGAACAATAAAGTCCTTCACTGGGTGAAAAGGACTGGGGTAGAGCAGCGGCTGCGGTGAGACCACCCCACGTGCCAGGATGAGGGGCCTCTGGGCGAGCATGAAGCACTGCCTCTTGGCAGGAGGCAAACAGGAGCAAGCAAGCACAGGATACCACATGTGCCCATATTGTCACAGAACTGGCAAAGACTTGTGCCCTGCTTGCCAGAAGATACTGATTCATGTTCCTGACTGCCATTTACTTGTATGGCAAATTTATTCTAACCTCTCAATGTCTGTTTTCCCCATCTGCTGAGAAACAGTTAATTGAGAAATCAACTGTAATTTGTTCCATGCTTTTAAAAGCTAAATATATAATACATAAATACTAAATAATACTAGTAACTTTCATTTGGGATACGTTATAAACTTTTCCTAAGATAGCAACAGGTCTTATATGTCTTGTCAGCTAAAACTTCAGGTTTCTCTCAGCAGGCAAAGTGTTCATTCTAGGAATTGCCACAATGTTGGAAGCTAACAATGCCCAAATTCGTTGTTTCTTGCCTTAGAGATGGGAGGTGCATGGTCTCATTTAATTTCAGACATTAAGGCTGTCTGCTCCCTCTTTTTTCATTGCAGCTGCTTCCCATGTGTGGTCCCTTCCTATGCACTGAGACCCTGCTGTACCAAACTTCATAGTGGAACAAAGGCTTACCTCCTTTTGGAATAGGGCCTTTCCTTTAAGCCATCAATTTTTATTTTCAAGGCAAAAATGGTTTTGCCAAGACCAATGTAAATAAACCCCAAGGCACCCAATGGATCTCATGGCTTGGGTAAAATTCTCCTCAATCAGAGTGATTTTCCTAAGTAAAAATCAAAAGAACCAGTCCTCAGATGCCGTTAGTCACATTTTCTTCACTTTAGGTACCAGGTTGAAGTAGTTTTAGCATAGGGTAGCTCTTTTTCAGGTAGTTCTTTCTATCTGAATGTTTTTTCAAGTGTACTTCTGCTTAGGTGAGAAATGTGTAATCAATGATACTTTCCCACTCCTCAGATCCCTCCTTTGTATACATTTGGTGAGATGACTCTTTACTGAAGTGGCTGAAATATTGTTACAGTGCTTCACTACCTCCTACAGCCCATAGCTCGTCTTTCTGAAAGGACTTTGGGTGTGACTAAAACTCCTTACTGAGGTTCAGCCCAGTCAGTTCACCAGGTGAAGTCAGTGGGGGCACCCAGTTATGCTGCTGAACTCCGAGAGTCAGAAATAAGTGGAGAAAAAGACAAAAGGAATCTCCAAATGGGAGGCTGATTTTTGAGATTGATCATTACTTTTAAGCTTGAAAAATTTCACCTGGACATCATGGAAAATATGCCTGCATGTTAATAGACAGTATTCGGGAATGAGATTTTAAACCTTAAAATTTTCTATTCATGTGAAACTCATGTGAAATTTTCTATTCAGTTATTAAACTCTCCAGGACAGTGGTGGAGCCTTTAGAAACAGAAGCCTTTAACTGGTTCAGCCATCAACTTTAATGTCTTATGCTCATGTTATTTACATGGCTGCAAATTTCCATATATCCTACACTCATTTTATATTTAATGTATGTATTCACTTTGTTAGACTGTAGCCTACAGTTGTTAAAACATTGTTATTGAAACGCTTGGGAATAATCTCAGGGCTGCAGTGTAGAGAAATCACTTTCTCTATAAGTTTCATTGGAGAATATTTTTATCTTTTCAATGTTTATTATTGCTATATTCATAATTACTATTTAGGTATTACTTCTATTATTACCTAACAAGTGGTGTGGTATTTGGAAGAATGGTAGGAGTTTAGTATATAATTTCTGTGAGTACCAGCTGGGAGACACTGAAGGTAGACAGGGAGTACTGTCAGGGAAAGGTGCCTGTGACACTCATGCAAGGCAGTGAAGAGCTGACCTGTGTAGCTCTCCCTGCATGGCACAGAGGGGCTCACAGTCTCCACTCCAGCCTGTTAGGGTTAACCACAGTACAAACCACTCCTGTACCACACACTCTGCTCCCTGACATGCAAACTCTGCTCTCTTCATCGAAACCAAATTAACATACAAAAGATTACATATATTTTTAAATAGTTTCTCATCCTAAAGATACTCTGACTTGGCTTTTTTCCTGCTTTTCCTTAGAAACTGTTGGAAGCAACAATATTTCAGGCTTATTGGAACGCTTAGAGAAATACATCTTTCTCCTTGAGAGATTTGTTTCAAGCTAGTACTACTTTCTGCAAGTGAACATAATGAAGGACAGAGCCAAGAGGAAACTAGTAACTGACAGAAAACATCTCAATGGATAAGAAAGCAAATTAATAAAATACTAACATGATAAGCCATACAAATTGTTTCTTTTCTCTGAGCAAAAGGGGAAACATAACTTGCTATCTTACAGGGGGTCACTTTAATGGCATACTTCGTGACACCTGCTGTCTCAGTAGAAGATATTTAGTTTCATTTATAAGGTAATTCTTGTTTCAAAAGAACAGTCTCATTCATGGTTTCTCTGCTACTTCTTTTAAAAAAATATCTGATGCCTAAACCTCCAAAGTCATTTTCTTGTCACAAAGAGTGTGCAGAAGAGGAAAGAAAACACCCACTGCTTTCTCCCTCCCTCTTCATTGTATTATGTACTTGTCTCTCCTTCATTTTCCCTTTTCTGAGATCTTCACTGTAACAGTATTTCTGACTTATGTATTTGTGTCTGTGTTTCTACCTAGTTGTGCCAGCACTAAATGACAAGAAATAATATTTTCTTGTAATTTTTTAATGCCGTCTTAACACTATTCTTTGGTACTCAGATAATGATCTTGAAAACTAGGTTCTGCCCAACAATTAGTGAAGAGCTGACTTGTTTGCCATGTATAAGGATGGCTAAAGCCTCTCCTTTGCAATATTCAGCAGCCCAAATAATACAGAAAAGGATGCAAAAATATTAGATGATATAATTATATTTGCTGGTGTTTTCTCTGCTTTGGAAATATAAGAGACTTTACAATCTGCCCCAGGTTTTCTTTCTTCTCCTTTCTTTCCCAGAAAGAACCTGAACAGAAATCATGTTGTCTGCAAACAGTGAGTAGGATGGAAAAGGTTTCTTGCCCCATTACAAATATTTAAGCATATCTTCTTATTATTTTTTTCCACAATTTTTCGTGAGTAAATATTGATTCTATAAGTGTCTGCAACAGTTAAGTGTAGTACTGTCCAGTGTCACCAATATCCTGATACTCAGAGCAGCCTTTAGACCTTGGAGCCTTTTCCTTCCATGGAGTGGGAGTTAAAACATTTCTTACACTTGAGCTCAAACCAAACTATAGTTATTCAAGGAACTGAAAAACACACTGAAACATGTGAATATTTCATTTGTAGACAGCCTCTGTTTATCTTTGCTTCAAAGCAAAAACAAAGCCTCTTGGCTTCCTTGTTGCCTTCTTCAACACAGGATGGGAACTCTGCCTTACTTTCTGCAGGACTGTGCAGTACCTCACATCAAAGAGCTGCCATTTTCATCAGTATGAGAACTCCTGCAGCGCTGCACTTAACTCTGCAGTTTGCAAGTGTCTCAGCTACCCTTTCTGCTTGCCTTGCAGAGGAAATGTGGCTGCAGCTTCATCTCCAAGTGCAGAAAGAGTGACAGCATAAGAAAGTGGAGGGCCAAATTAGCTGTGGTTTGTGGTATTTCTTCTTCTGCTTCCATTTTCTGCCCTCTAATCCTTCCCACCTCACACGTGTAAACTCATTTACTTTAGAGAGTGAGCTTTGGGCATATATATTTGTTCACCTGTGATTTCAGTCCTTCCCCCCTCAACACCCCCCCGCTACAATGAATCAATCACCAAGTCTACTTTAATCACAGATAAGAGGCTCTCCTGGTACTAATCATTGTAGCTTCTTTGATTTTAAAGGAGTTATGCTCTTTTTTGTTTTCTTTTGTGAGGAAAGGAACTAGCTGGGGTTAAAGTATGTTCTGTGCTTAGAAAAGACATTCTTTTTTGCTTATAGTAACTCACATAGATAATTCTATACCCTCACTTCCTCTGTGCTATGTCAGCTGTCATCCCACGCTGCTGGATTTTGCTCTCATGCAGAATAAATACAAACTGGATTCTTGAACATCAAAAGGAAAAAAAAAGTAAGGAAGGTAGTTAAAAAAACCCACAGAATACACTAATAACCAATTTTAAACTATTATTAATCTAATGCTTATATTGTGTCACTTTAAAATCAAACATGACTCATATTATTTGGCCATATTTTTACAATTTTTAAAACTTGCCCCCAGTGAAAAATGGGGCAAGTCTACTTTCATTTACTTGTCAAAACAGTATCTGCAATGTAAATGGTGCTGGTCCTAGCCCTGGCCATGTCTAACTTCCCAAGTCCTCTACTACAGATTGGTAGTGATGTAACATAATCAATTTGGAGCAAACAAACTGATCCAGCTCCTACCTACATGACTCCTTTTTCTTCATGGTACCACTGGCTTTCTCCAAAGCTGAATTTCTGGAAATTGTCATGCTTCCCTAGTGAAACTGAGAGAACCTAAAACCTGTTAGCTCTGATAACAAACCCGGGAGATGTGCTGCTGAAGACAGCTATGAAGTTTTCTATGACGTATAATGATCAAAGCTTTGTCTGCACACAGGTCACAATGCTTGAACAACACTGATAATCCCTGCTAAGTAATCTCACACCAGGACTCTGGTTACTGACACCAAGCCACACACGCAGACTGAGCAGCGTCTTATCATCCCCATGATCGCCAGGAAGTGCCACCTCTACTGCTAAAGCTTACCAAGGAAGAAACCTTGGGCAAAGAGGCACCTCCTCAGCTCTAGATCAGCTGTAATTGTTCTGTTCAGTGTACTCTTTTAAACCAGAACGGGCAAAGCACTACAGTACCTGAGGGTAGAAAATGTCATACATGTGCTCTTACAGTGTAGCAACTTTTCCTAAGAACAGGAAATGACCTACCTTTGCTAGTAAGATTGTTTAGTGTAAACAGTTGCAGTTACCTCTGCACCTGGATAACTATTTACATTAAATGTTACAAACAGTTGCAGATACCTCTGCACCTGGATAACTATTTACATTAAATGTTACACTGCATCTAATGACAAAACATTAGCAAAACAGAAATGCGTAGATCAGGCCTCATACATGTGGGCTTTCAAATATGTACAAAGAGTCTCAGTAGACTGAACAAAACCATTACCATGGCTTCATGTAGAGCAGTGGTGGCCTTGTGGCTTGCAGCTGCATAGACCTTTCAAAGATGAGACTAAGCACAGGTTTGCAGCACATTGCCATGCACAAACACCTTCCTCTTCTGGTCTACATAATTTTGTGCAGTTTCTTGGAGATGTCGCTAGAATCTCTTTTGGTCTTGTGCTTAAGCAGCTCTTACACTGATCTTCCTTCTGGTCTCATGAGAAATCAGTTTGTCCTTCTCTGAAATCCTTTGGGTTTGTGTAGTAATTACAAAGTAGTTAGATGGACAAACACATAATTTGTTTTCTTTCCTTTTGTATTCTGGTATTTACAAAGCTGATTGTTTACATTTATTTTATAAAAAGTAGTATTTTAAATATATTTTGGCACCATGGAACTTTTTTAAGTAATGGAAAGTGATTTAAGGATAATACTATGTGTAGTTTTCATTTTCTTACAGAATACTTATTGGAAAATGTGTATTTTTCATGTAAATCAAAATAATTTGAGACAAGATTGTTATCTAGGGTAAAAGTTTCTCTAGAAGAACCACATCACAATTTCTTGAAACCTGAATATTGCAAGTTTCTTACACTAGAATAAAAAATTTCCATAAAAGACAGACCTGATAGATTTTAATCCTCTAATAGCATATATGGGTCCACTGTAGGAATTTTTAAATTGACTAAAATAATAATATATTACAAAGAAGCCAGAAAGAAAGAAGGCAAACACACATTCATCTTCAAGAAGGACAAGGAGAATTTGAGGCTGTACAGGCCACTCAGCTGAGCTGCACTCCCTGGAAATGTTACATACTGAATCTCCTACAAGCACTTCCAAGCACAGGAAAGATAAGAAGGTGATTGAGAACAGCCAGCACAGAATTATCAAGGGTAAATTATACCTGAACAACCTGATTGCCTTCTGTGATGAGTTGACTCGCTCTGGGATGAAGGGAGGAGCAGCCAATGTCGTGTACTTTGATTCTAGCAGGGCCTTTGATTTGGTTTCCCATTATCTCCTTACAGCCAAATTAGTGGTGTATGGATTCTGTAAGTGGATGATAGCAGGGGTAGAAAATCAGCTGGACCACCATGCTGGAAGAGTTGCAATCAACAACATGAAGCAGAACTGGTGACTGGTTGTACAAGTGGCCTCCCTCAGGGATTCATAGTGGGCATAACACTGTTCAATATGTTTATTCATGACCTGGGTGGTGGGATGGAGTGCACTCTCAGCAAGTTTGTAGGCAATATGACACTGGAGGGAGCAGCTGTGGTTCAAAGAATCTGGGCAGACTGGAGTATGATCTGACAGAAACTCATGAAGTTCAAGGGCAAATGAGGTCTGGGATCTTGCATCTGGGACAGATTAAATTGGTTGCTATAACAACAATGTAGCCACTTGTCTGGAAAGCATTTATTGCCTCTTCAGCACTTCTGAGGCTGTATCTGAGGTGTCTCTTTGGGGGTATGCAGGAGAAAGGAATTGATATACTGGGGCAGGTGCAGAGGAGAGACACCAGGAGCTACAGAGCTGCACCACGTGCTTGTGAGAGCACACTGAGACACCTGGGTGTGTTCATCTGTGAGAAGTTAAGGCAAAGAGAAGGTTCTACTGCTGGATCTAAACACCTAATGGGAGAGGAGCACAGAGAAAAGAGATCCAGGCTCTTTGCAGAAGAGCCCAGTGACAGGACAAGCAACAGCAGCCACAAGCTGGACCATTTAGAATTCTTATTAGATATACTGAAAAATGTTTCATCTGTGCAGGTGGCCAGATACTGGAAAAGTTGCAGGATTTCCTTCTTTGGAGATTTCAAAACTGGAATGGATCAAACTGATAGGTGGTGCAATGGTGACCATGGGATTTCTTTCAATGTAAATTGGGCAGATGTTTACCTGTTACTTTACCTGTTTAGATACTGTATAGATACTGTTTAGATACATGGGAGACCTGATTTTCACAAGGTCTACTAGAGCTGCAGAATGCAGTTATTGTTGTCAGCACTCAGGGTCTTGGTATCTGAGGTTTTGAATGGAGGCATTCAAAATAAAAGAATGTTTCTGTAAATTGAGCTTTGAATACTCTGTATCTTACTTTTCCATAACTTTCAGGATAATTTCCAGAGCTAACCTAATTGTTATCAGTGGAGCATTTCAAGGTCTCCAGCAGAAGAATGCTAAAAAGTCCTAAAGCAACACTGAAAGAATGCACAAGCATAACCTTTTCTCAAAACAAAACCTGCAGTTCCAGGGACAACTGTCCAAATTAGGACATGTGGGAACATATTCTAATTTGTTTCTAATTTGAACATGTTAGAACTGTAATTCTGTGACAGCTCTTCAGCTATTGTAGTTCCTGTGATTAACCACAGTAAGCATAAAATGCTAAAATGGCAGATGCTAAGGAACCTGTATTTCTGGGCTATGAATTTAAAATTCTTCTGAAATTTTGAAAATTATAAATATAACCGCTATAGGAAAATGGTACCTACAGTGTTTGGGGGTTTCTACAAAATTAGATAAACTCTGCACCAAGCATTTTTTATTAAAGGATGTGCATTTAAAAAATTAAATACTACATCTTATTTCTCAATCTATTATGTTTTAAAGGTTATTAAAAGCAGATAGAGGAAGCTTCAAATCTTTTCAATACGATAAAGAGCATATTTTGAAAAAAAAAAAGAAAGCTTTTATACTGCCATGAGAGCAATTAATAGATTATTCAAAATGACATTTATTACTTGATGTTGAGCAAAACACCTTTCAAATTGATGAGTAAACAAGAAAATGTATACACAGAATGTCCTTATTAAGCTTATATTTGTGCCTTTTGTAAAATATAATTATTTTAAAAGTGAAATCTAATAAGTTTGAGGAATTTGCTGGGGGAATAAAAGGTTTATGTATTGTATATACTGCCCTCTAACCCCCCAGCTGGAGTAACAATGTACAGGAACAGTTCTGCAATTTCCCAGCTGATAAGACCTGATAAAGCAGAGTTGAATCTCCAGAGAGACACTGGAAAATCTCAGTTACTCTAGAGAGCTGCACACAAACAACTCACGAGGTTGAACTGTAGGCCCTGCGAACCTAAAAAGGGTTAAAAGCCTTTTCTACAGAAAAAGGAAGAGGTTAGCCCTTAAAGACCATATAAGCTGCAAAACCTGGCAGTTGTGGCTTGTTAAACTGCTGGGAGGTGGAACTGGCAGCTGTGCTGCCGAAGTGGGGAAGTCATAAAAGGGAAGCAGAGGGCCCCAGAGGGAGCAGGACAGTTGGGTTTTGCATTTCTCTGCCTTGGAGAATTGACTTTGTTTGAATGAAAATGGACACTGCTACTGCTGGATGCTGATCGTAGGGACACTTAGTTGGCTTGTTTATGGAGAGCCAAACAAGGTGAAAATCAGCTGTCCTGGCTTCCACTATTTTTGGGATTGTGCCTACAGGAGCTGCACCTGGCTGTACTAATTTCCCAAGCCTAGACTGAAGCGGGATACTATTTTTTCACCCTTAAAAAAACCAACCAAAGAAAAAAATGAAAGCATCACTTATGTTAGTTGCCTGATCTCAAATTGGAGCTGATAATCTCTTTGCAGGGCCTTGGTTTTGTACTGTGCTTCCTGTTGAGGAACAAAAATAAACTGGTACTGCTAAAATGAAATGTCAGAATCCTTTTGGCTTAAGAAATTATTACATTTATCTTTGCAAATTAATTTTAACAAATTTGAATTTGTATTTTAAATTTTGTTCCATAGACCACTTGGAATCTTCTGTAATACTGTGAAATTCTGTGAATCCTATAGCTCTTTATGGCACATCTGAAAAGTGCAGGCAATGCTTTCTGCCTGTAAACATATGTATCCAGTAATCATTCCCCCATACAGATTGACTTGTTCTTCTGAATATGGAGCAATTAAGGAGTCTGCATTTTTATTTATTCTTTTCTGTTTTACAAATGAAGGAAAGTATTTGTCTTAAAAATATTTGGTCTGGTCTTTTTGTATTTCCAAAAAAATGGTAATGGTTAATAATTTGACATCCTTGTAGGTCTTGTGCTCTTGTAGCATATTAACTGATTTCAGACATTATTTATTTTCATCATGTCTTTAAGACATGTTCTTTTAAAAAAGCAGCAGCATTTCAGAACTACAGGGTAGATTTAAAGTAACCCAGCTTGGCTTGAAGTGACATGTGCCCAGACCAATTTATGGAGTAATGGAACAATTTATGAGTCTGCCTTAGCTGAAATTAGTTTCTATGGCAGTTGGCCCAGGGAAACTCTGTGAGCCTTCTGTTCTTTGCAGCTGCAGAAAATAATTGTAAAGGGGAATATTACCTTCCAGTAGCTAGGCAAAGCCTCACAAACTATGTGATATCCCTGTCCTTCAAATTGGAGACCCTAACTCACCAGCAGAAATGCTCTGGGTGACCAGTGAGAGAAAAAGCAAGAGATTCATATACTGTTTCATACTGAAACAAATGAGTTTTATGTTTAAACAACCATGCTAAACAAAACTCTGTGGCAAGCACCAAAAAGAGCACATAGGTTTTAGAAGCAAGCTTGCTAAATCATGATTAATGCCAGGACTTTCTTAAAATTGGAGGAGGGAGCTCACACTCCTGTTTTAGTTTATTCTAACCGTTGATGAAGTCAGTCAAGAACAACCATTCATTAGCACAGTCTTGCTAGATTGTTCACGATTCTTCTCTCTCTCTTGTCCATCAACTTCCAGTTGGGACTATCTCGCACCAAAAAATGGGACAAAGCAGGAATTCTAGTACTAATGGCAGAACAAATGGAGCAGACTGGACAATGCAAAATAAATAGTTTACCCCAATCCTACTTTGTTACATTTTACAAGCCTAGAGGCTCTTCTTTTTGGTCTCCATTGATGCTTGTTCATACACACTGTTCTATTAAAGACAGCAAACTACTTCATGAGAAGCAGAGTACATTCTGTGCTTGTAAAAAGATCAGCTTAGTCCACTGGTGGCATCACACCTGTTTAATAAGTTTTCCAAACTGTGTGAGTTTGCTCTGGTTGTGCTCTTTTATTCAGTCCTTGTGGAGTGCAAAAGCTTTACATTCAGTTATCAAAAAACTGGACATTCAAACACTAGTATATATTGAGGGGTGGATTGCTTTAAAGCTGAGTAGGAACTGCCAGTCAGGATTTGAAATGCACAGTAACCCAGAGAATTAATCTCCTCCTCCATTTTCCTAAGTGCTTTATATGGGAACCAGATCCTGACTAGATTTCTAAGATGCAGCTAAGGACTCACTGAAACTTCAAAAGAGGTTTTACTGTCACATTTTGGCCCTTCATTTTTTTGTTAGTGCCTGGACCATCATCACAACATTTAAGTTAGTTTGTTGACCAGTTATCTGTGAAGTGAAAAAAAGCAGTGTTGCCTGCAATGCAGCATGAATGCAGTTGTGGAAATATGTGATCCAAGAGACAGAATTATAGAGTCCTTTAGGTTGAAAAATACCTCTAAGAACTAGTCTAACTATTAACCTAGCACTCCTAAGTCCATCACGAAACCAGGTTCCTAATGGAGATGTCTCTCCATGGGCATCATAGGCAACATGGTACCAGGTTTAGTCTTAGCTCTGGTGCGTTTAAATACTGATCCCAAAGGTCTTTCATCTCTCGTTTCTGTATAAGCACCATGAATGCTGACTGCAACATATACTCACAGTGTCATGCTATAAAAAAATCTTTTAATGGACTGAAATACAACTTCCATGTCATGACAGGCTGTATAAATAAAACTTCCCCCACACCTGCACAAAACTGCCCCTAAGGCATAAGGGAACAAAGAAAAGACCTGGATTGTGTGTTTGCTATCTCTGCAGAGAACCTGTCTCTAAGGCTTAGCTTACAGCCAGGATTAGGGTACAGTTAGTATTAGGGTCGAGGGAAGGACAGCCTGTGCTTCACTTGGAATGGGCTTACAAAGGGCTTCAGAGAAAAACAGTGCAGAAAGAATTTGGAAGGGAAAGTGTTTTGGTGTGGGCATTGTTGGGGTGTCCTAGTCTAAGGCTCACCCTGTGGTCATAGGCTGAGAAAAAATGAAAGCCTAGGAGAAGGCTAGACAGTTGGAAGAGGGTAGAAGAGGGCTCTCAAAGTGAAGGGTGGGCTGCAAAGAGAAATTGGCTTCAAGAACTTCTTGTTCTGGGCAGTAGCTGAGGGTCATGTCTGAAGCTCAGCCTCTGAGATTAGTCAGGGTTAGGCTTGAGAGGGGGAGCCATGAGCTTCTGCTGCAGTGGGACTGTGAAAGAATGGATAACTGGAAGTGTTAGCTGCAAGGAGAATTTTGTTCCCAGAAGTTTTCTGTTTGACCTAGCCCGAGGTAAATTTTAGCCCGAGATTCAGCCTTGGGTTGGGTTTATTGATATGGCTGAGATGGGTTGACCTTGGCTGGATATCAGGAGCCCATCAAGATACAGTCTCACTGCCCTCCTCAACTGGACAGGGGGAGCCTCCCAGCCAGGTTCAACTTCACTGCCAATTTTATCTATCTTTTCCCCCAAGTGGGGGAATGGGTGCCTGTGGTTAGGTCATCTCACACTGTCTTTGCTGCTCTGTTCTTCTTCTTCCTCCCTTGCTCCAATGTGAGGTCTCTCCTACAGGAGACAGTTCTCCATGAACTTCTCCAACAGGAGTCACTCCCACAGGCTGTAGCTCACAAACTGCTTTAGCATGGCCCATTTCTGCAGGATGCAAGTCCTTCAGGAGCAGACTGCCCCAGCATGGCTTGGCATCTTCTCCCAGAAGCCACCCCTATAGACTCCTGCACAACCAAAACCTTGCCATGCAAATACAATACAATAGAGCCTAGGGTTAAAATTAGGGCTGAAAGAAAGAGAGCCCAGAGCACTGAGAGTTGAGTTAGAAAGGAGATGGGCTGCTAAGAGAACTTGGCTGGGAGACTGTTTTGGCTTGGGAATTAAAAGGGAGGTGACAGCATTTGGTTATGTTTACATCAGGATTAGAGTTAAGGCTGGGAGAAACAGACAGCCTAGAATTCCAGCAGGAGGGGAATTAGAGAAGGGCTTTTAAGGGGAAGTCTAAGTTCAAGGAACTTGGCAGGGCTGCCTGGTCGGAGGCCCAGCCTACTCTTATGGTTGCAGTTACAGCTGAGGTTATTTTTGACAAGAGAGTGTAGTGCTGCAGTTAGAACAGGCCTAGTACACCTGGGATGCAGGAAGAACTTTGTTAGAAGAACTTTTTGTTGTGACTGATGCTCTACAGACCAATCCTGGTCTGAAGTCCACCATATAGCTTGCGTGAAGGTTAGGCCTGGTACTGGGAGCCAGAGAGCCTAGAGCTGCAGATGAAGGGAAGCTTGAGAGCAGCTGATAGTGAAAAGGTTGGGCACAGGGATAGCCTGCCTGCAAAAACTTGGTGGTGGAAGCAATGACTGAGGGGCCTGGTCCAAGGTTCAACATAACTTCTAGGTGTAGGGTGAGGTTTGAGGTTATGTTTGACAGAAGGAAAGGGACAACAGCTGCAGCTGGCTCAGAGCTAGAAAGTGACTGTCCCAGGGAAGTGTAGGCTGCCAGAAGAACTTGGCAGCAAGAACTTCCTGGTGTGGGCACTGGCACCACATCCAAAACCCAGCATATGGTTTGTTTGAGGCTTAAGGTTAGAGCTATGAGACACAGAGGACCTGGAGCTGCAGCTGGAATTGAGTAGAAAGGAGGTCTTAAAAAAAAAAAAAAGGTGTGGGATAGAGCAAATGTGGCAGGGAGAATATTTTATAGAGGGCACTGGCTGGGGGTCCTGGTCTAAAGATCTGTGTTAGTGTTAAGGTGGGCATTTGGAGAGAGAGCCTAGAGCTGCAGATGGAGGGAGCTTAAAAAGGGAACATGTCAAAGGAAAGGGTAGACTGTGAGAAGAATGTGGCTGTGACAACATTTTGGTGTGGGCAATGGCTGGGACCCTGCATTGTGACTCAGCATAAAATTACATTTTCCCTCAGGGTCAGTGCTAGAACTGGGGAAGAGAGAGCCCTGGAGCTCCAGTGGAAGGTGAGTTAAATGAGGTTTGAAAGGGAGGTCTAGGCTGCAAGAAGTGGACTGGGAAAATTTTTCTGTGGGCACTGGCAGGAGGGCCTCAGCCACTGTTCTGTTTTAAGGGAGAGGATTATACTTGAGGGAAAGACATCCCAAGAGGAGTGTAGGCTGCAAATGTAATCAAGTTTTGTCTCTTCAAGTGGCCCCTGAGTCCAGCTGCATCTGTATTGTGGATTCAGTGGAAAACCTGTGCCCACAGTGGTTCCTACAGGAAAGGCAAGTACAGGCAACCATCTTTTTTTGTGGCACTTAAAATTGAAGAGGACAAATCTTTGCTTCAGACCTTGTCATGTAGATATTCCAGGCCCTTGAATTTAAAAAAAAAAAAATTGCTGTAATTGTTAGGGCCAAGATCTTTAGTTCTTCTGATAAAATAACTTTCTTTAGTGAGATCTCATATTTGCAGGGAAGAGCTCTTTAGAATCTGCGCCAAGATGACAAGAAAATCTTCTGGAAAAAAAGAGCAACTTCCTTCTTCAGCCTTCCCTATAAAAAGCCTACTAAAATGTTTGCTACTTTTATTATTTATAAACCAAAATGCTTCACTATATGGATTTACTCTGGAAAGATGAAGCCACATATGTGGCATATGTTAGTCATGTTGATGTGTGCAGCACTGCACAATGCTCAGATGTCATATTCTAAGTGTAATGTAAGGGATAAAATGGGTACTGAACTTTTCCAAAAGTCTGACTTCAAATCTATATTTGGGCATCTAAGTGACCTGCTTTTATTCAAAGGTGCTGACTACTCAGCTGCTTCCATTGACTGCAGCAGAATATAAGAGATTTTTTTTGTTGCCAAATCTATTTTCAAGAACAAAAATTACAGTCTAGTATCTTTGCAACTCCTAAGTAATTCTGCTGGGGAAAAAAAAAAGGACAGAAAATTAAATACATCTCTGTTTTGTTGTACTCTCCATAAGATGAAGGCAAGGGACCATATAATAAATTCCAGTAACTGTTTCTATGCAGGAGGGAGATTAAACATTACTGCTTTGGATTCCAGCATGACAAATAACTTTGCTGTTGAGATCACAATGGCAAAAGAGAAATGGAGATGTGCAACACATTTTTAAATTTATGTACGCCTGTGTTGGGGTCCCTGACTCATGTATTGACCTTAGTTGCCCTGAACAGCCACACCTGGGAACACATTCTGCCCAGGACCTCCCCTTAAGCTCAAGTAGGGCACAGTTTAGGTCTTTGCCTGAGCTACGTTGTAGGTATGCCTGTCTCCAGCTTTGTGTTCTGGTTATACCTTGGGTCTCTCTCATAGGCAGCTTGCCTGCACCTCTGTTTCTGGCTCTGGATAGACCCTGTGCTGACATTGTGCCTTCCTGGATGGACCTGATTCATCTCCTCAGCCTCTCTGGGACTGCTGATGTGATGTGTGCGCTTGCCAGCACCTTGCCCACTGAGTGTGGGCCCGTGCCTTGTCACTGAGGGCACTGGTTGCAGTGGGATGACCCTCACTTGTGGTTTGTCCACCTCATGGAGCTGCCCTGCTCTTGCTTCTCCCTAAGGATCTGGTCACCTTGCTGAAGCAATGAACAAGCAAGCAAGATCTACAGCAGGCAGGTCAGTTTGTGTTATTCAGAAGTGGATGTATGAGTTCTTGTAAAGGCACGGGAGCTGTATGCTCCATGTACCCGTGGGTACTGACCCCGAACAGCGATGGCAGATGTTATTGAGCTCTTCATCGTACAGCAGAGCAATACTGTACGTGGTGTTTGGTATTTCTGAGCTGGGCAGATGTGCCTTTGCAGGATGTCTCCTGTCATTGACCACATCCTCTGTGGCCATGGAGGCAATGAAGAAACATTCTGCTGGGGGCGTAACAGCACAGTGAGGTTACAGGGTGCAATACTCTAGCAGGGGACCGAGCTTTCTGTCTTTGCTGCACGGCGGCTGTAAGGAACCGCTCTACTCATGGAGCCGGGCTGGGCGGGAGCAGCCGGCAAAGCCCTGCCGCAGAGATCCCTCTCATTGCTACAGATCCCTCTACAGAGAGGGAACTGCAACCGGAGTAACTATCACATAAACTGTACCGAATTACGGTGTGACTAGCTAGCTAAAGAGTAGGGCGAAGGGAGGTTTGGTTTCTCAGTGGGCTGGCGATGGGCGTAAGGGCCGGAGAGCAGCGGACGACAGCCACCCTCTCCCCGGGGCGGGGCCGCGGCGGCCCCACCTCCGCAGGCCCCCGTCCCTGAGGGGCAGGAGGCGCGGGCGGCCCCCCTGCCTCACTGCCCGCGGCCGCGCAGGCGCCGCGCGCGGGGAACATGCGCAGTGGGGCGGCAGAGCCGGCGCTCCGCGGTTCCCGCGGGGGCGGGGCGGGCGCGCGGTGCGTGGCGGGCGGGCGGCGGCCGCTCCCCGCGGGGGGGGCGGGGCGGGGCCGCCGCGCCGAGCGGGGCCATTTCAGCCGCCAGGCCGGGATGCGCCCGGCGTCCCGCGGCTGCCCGCCCGCCGCCCGCTTGCCCGCGGGGCTGCGGCGCTGACCGCCCCTGCCGTTCTCTCCTGCCCGCCCACCGCTCTACCCCACACCATCCCCTTCCACCTCTGCCGCCGGCAGCGCCATGGCGGCCCCCAGCAGCATCGTGCCCGTCATGGCGAGTAAAACCAAGACCAAGAAAAAGCACTTCGTGGCGCAAAAAGTGAAGTTGTTCCGGGCTAGCGACCCGCTGCTCAGCGTCCTCATGTGGGGGGTCAACCACTCGGTAAGCGCCGCCGTTCGACCCACACAAGCCCGCCCGCCTCGCTGGGGCATCGCACGGGCGGGACCGGGGCAGGCACGTGCCGCCGGGAGCCCCCCGCCGGCTGTCGCCCCTCGCCCGGCGGGGCCGGGAGCGCGGTACCGAGCGTGGGGTGTGCGGCGCGGAGCGGCTGCGGTGCCGTGCCCGGGCGCGGGTGATGCGCGGGGTGCTTGCGGTAGCCCGCGTCCGCCCTTTGGCCCCGCGGTTCCGCTCGGTGGCAGCGGGCGGGAGGTGCCCGGGAGGGGACGGTGCTGCGAGCGGAGCCCGAGTAGCTCCGCTCCTGCCGCCGGCCGCGCGCGGGCGTCGCATGGATGTGCTGCAGTTGGGAAAAACCCCGGTTATCAGTGGGAACTGGCCAAGTTCGTCCCGTGTCCGTGCAAGTGTCCGCTGCCGGTGTGCGCGGGGGAGGGGAAGAGGAAGGGCTCGGTGTGGTAAGGCGGCAGAACTGCACCATTTGCGAAGTGCTCCATCACCCTGCGGGGACGGGCGGCCCGGGCTCCGGGAGAACCCCCGGCCGGGCGATGGTCTGCGTTAAAATTAGGAGCCTGGTAAAGATGTCACATGGTTTGGGCATTACGAGGTTCAGGTCGCAGCTTTGCATCTTTAAATAGTCACCATGGCAGGTTAAAAGTGTAGGGCCCAAAGATCGCCAAAAATCGGGTATGAGGATAGTTGAGCAAAGAGCGTATTCCCTTCTGCTGGCGGAGCGAAGCCTGTACGCCTGTGTCGGGTTAGCATGGGTTACGCCTGCTGCTGAGTAACGAGCCTGTAAGAATGTCAGTGTGCAATTTGAGATCAGACTACCAATTTTGAAACGGCCGCATGAAACCGACAGAGAAGTCTGTAGTATTACTATTCCTTTTGTTTCCTGCACATCCATATCCCATGAGTTTTTTACCTCTGTGGATGTTTGAGTAATTTTTGCCCAAAGCGTGGAGTCTGTGCATCAAGATTGAGCTCTGTTAGAGTGATGTTAAACAGCACAGTGCCTGAAGTGAGGATCATGGGGAAATGCTTTGGCTGTGTGTACCAGACAGAGGAGAAGCTTCAGTGAAGTTGGATAGTCTGCTTAAGGTAGCAGTGTGAGTCCGTAGGAAATGGTGATAAAGGATTTCAAGTTTTCTGTAGGTCAGTTGTGAGCAGTGACATCCTATGTCATGAACTGAGTAGTTATTTATCTACAAAGCAGAAATATCTTTTTTGCGGAAGTGCATTATATTCTGTTTGCCTGATTTGAGCTTAAATACACACATTTCTTTTGCTCCTTTTGTAGCGGCTGGTCTTATAGAAAATTCCCAAACAGGCCTCTTTAATGAAAGAAAGCAAGCTGGTAATTACAGGGTGAGAGACTCGAGCTGAATGGCAGCATGTGCTAGCTGTTCACTATCTCCCTGAGGAGAGAGGGAGAAGATCACTGATGAAAGCAGAGATCTTCCTGTTGCAACAGCTCATTGCCCTGTGAGTTCACAGTGGAAATACCACTACTTTTAGAGGAAAGACCTCTTCACTACAAGTAATAACCAAGTATATAGTGACAAATACAACACCATATGCGATCCTCACTGTCCTGCAGTCATGTGCTGTAGTGTGCATAGCTGTTCCCAGCAGAAAATGTAATAAAGTGTGTTAGTTCATGCACAGAAGATGCAAAATTGTGAACTGAAATCCTCTCATTGGAGTGGCTCAAAAAAACAACACCAGCAACACTACAGGCTCAGAGAAAAGAGGTTTCACATTCACATGAAGGTGATGGTTGTAGGTGTGAATATCTGTTGTGTTCTGCAGATGGCATTTCATTTCCTTACCCCATTGCAAAATGTAGTCATGAGTAATGCTTGGAGGCCCTGTGAAAGTGAAATCCTGCTGAATGAGAGAGCATGGAAAAAAAGTTAATTTGATGCGTCCAAATTAAACATCTCTTCTTGGCCAAGAATGCAGCATTGAAGTGTTGCAGGCTTCTCTGTTAGATGCTTTTCCTGTCATTTTGTAATGCTTCATGTGGCAATGTCCAGCAAATGAAAATAAGTGTGCAGCCTGCTTTAACTCTGTTATCACAAATAAGAGTTTCTCGTGGGAGAAATACAAACAATATGTGTGGATTAATTAAGAACAGGAATTAGGAATCCTTAGGTTTCTTAGCAGAATAAACAGAAATCCATAAGCAAAGGCTAGACTAAGAGCATACATCATAGTACATTATGGGAGTAATTAAACTTAGAACACAGTAATCATCTGAAAAATTATATTTAAGACTGCCTGTAGTGCCTGTCAATTAATGAGACAATAGAAGTCTCTGAGTCTTACTAACTGTCTTGGGGAATGAGTATATATATTGAAACAGTGAACTGAGATTCAGTTCCTATGTTTCTGATATTGCTGCATGTTTTGAAAGGAAACACTTGGTGAAGATGAAAAAGGAAAAAGATTATTTTTCTGCAGGTTTATTAGATTTTTAATCTTAGGACTAAACTTGGTTGTTGAGTTTTGGAGGATTTTCAGAGTTTGAAATTGAATGTTAAGAAGTTAAGAAAAAAAACCCCAACAAACTGTTGTCTTAACTCTCCTGTCCTAGAAGGAAACATGTCTCTAAAGGGAAAACCTAAACATTGGTGTCACAAAGCTGAGGGCTGGCAGCAGAGGTGTGAATTCTTAATGGGGGGAAAAATTTGTGGAGGCTGTTACCCCGGGTTCTTATCAATTACCCACACATTCAAGAAACGGCAAGTAACTTGCTGTTGCTGTTTAGGTAGAAGTAGAGAGATACCTAATGTAAAATCCTGCTTGGTAGTACAGTCAAATTCAGTAAACTTCAGAGGGCATGTGAGAGGAGAACATGTGAACGTTACCCAGTGTCTTACGAAGCAAGAAAAAATGTGTTCAGTTTCAGAGCTGTAAATTCATTTCTCAGTGTTCCGACATATGCTGTAGAATGAAGCTTGCTGCTAAGTGAAAGGGAAAGCAACTGTGTCCCATTTTGTAGATCTGATTATAATACTGATGACTTGTAGCAGCAAAGACTAATTGTCACTGCTTGGATCTTGCAGGCATCTGCATCATTAACAGTTGATTTTATCTTGGTCTTTTACTCTGTGTCAAAGATAATCTGGCTGTGCTACTGAAATAAATATTTAAACTCAGTGGTTAGTATGACTTAAAGCTGTATTTTCAGCTAGCACCATAATTGTGCACCTTAATTTACAACCGATGTGGTAAATAACATTCTTACCTCTATATTGTCAATGCTGCTGAATTTCCAACAACGGTAGGAAGGAGGAGAGGGAAGGAAGGTGGCATGCATCTTGTTTTCTGTGCCTGAAAATGAAAGCCACAGATTCTGTGTTTTCTGCATCCTGTGATAATCATCCCAGGCACAATGATGGTGTGCTCTCACTAGAATTGATTGCCTGCTTGTTAGGAAAGCTGGGAATTTGTAGGCTTAGGTCCTTCAAAACATCACCGTGAAAGATGGCAGAAAACTAATACAAGTGGGTTTTTTTGTAACTAATTTTGAGGTAAAGAACAGACTGCTGGAGAGCTTGCCTACTGTGTCAATCATTAAATGTATTTAGGAGAAGAGCGTGAATACCTAATGAAGTTATTGAGCATACTGTATAAGTTAAAAAAAAAAAAAAAACACTAAACCAAAAACAAACAGCCCCCCCACACCCCCAGCCCCTGGAATCTGTAATCACCATCTGTTTCTTGGATGATTACAAGCTGATCCAAAAATTTAACTGTGCCTGACTTCTCAATGGCACTTGCTGCCTAATAAGCAAGTGTGGAGAAACAAGAATACATGGATAAAATTACTTCCCCCCCAGCACTTTGTGGAGTACATCAGAAGGAGTGTATAATTCTGTGGCTAAAGAATTCAACACACAGTGAACTCCATGACCTTCTTCAGCTACTCACATGAGGCACTGTGAGCTTCATGCTACTGTTGCACTGTTCCTTGTATTCTTGCTTGATATTTTTAACAGAAGTGGAGCAAGACCAGGACAGAGTAATGAAGAGAGAGCCGTGGGACTCCAATCTGTCAGTGTACCTCTTGGATTCCTTCACCTTAGAGTTAGAAACTGGGGGGGGGGGGGGGGGGGGGGAAGCATGTCGAGTAAATGCATCTTTCTTCCCCTCTCATACAGTAAGATATATTTGATCCCTTTAAGAATGTTTCTGTATCTGCATAAAGCTACAAAATGTCTGTTCTAGTCAGTTTTCAGTTTGGGGATTTTCTTAGCTGGTATACTGGTCTTTTCTGCTAGGAACTTCCATCCAGACAAATACACAAGTAGCTTACTTAATTAATACTTGTCCTTATGTTTTAACATGCCACTGGAGAGCATGTTAGGTTAAATGGAACCTCTTGGTTGTGGCATAAATCAATTTTCTTAGTCCTGATTTACCTAGAAACCTTCTGTCCTGATACATGGTACATGTAGGAAAATGACACTGAAAAAGTGTTATTGAGTTGTTCTGTAGGAAGATGAAACCTAAGTAATTGAAAACTAGGTGATGCCCTCTGGAATACAAACTCCATGTTTATGATTAGTTTTCATTAAAAAAAGGGTGAGATCGGTTTACCAAAACAAGCCTACAGCACTTGGTACTAGTGGTGTGCCTTCAAAAGTTACAGGAACTGATACCTTCTGTGTCCATATTCTTAATATAGTCATAAATGATGATGTGACTAGTGACACCCTGAGCATATGGAACTGTAATACTGACTCATGGCACTGGCTGTCAGTTCAGCATGTTGGTTGGAAACTGTCTTGGGTGGGGAGGGCTACTTATCACTTGTCAGGTGTGTTCTTACTATTTGTGTTTCATGCAGATGAACATCACTGCTACAGCTGTGTTATAAGTGGTTTTTCAAAACTAAGGTAGAGTAAAACTAAAGGTATTAATCAAGATTTTCAACAATGAGTTTAGAAAAAAAAATCTTTTGAGTTGTTTAATGAAGGTGGTATTAGACTGTGGGAGAAGGCTCTTTCTAAGAAGCTGGAAGAAGCAATGCATTAAAAAGCATTGATTACATCAGAGCAGATAATAAAGCAATTAAAACTATTTTAAACTAGTCAGTTGGGCACTCAGCCCAGATGTTCGCATATAGAAGGAAGCAGAACAGGAAGAGCTATTTATTGAAAACTTAGTTCTTTTTTTGGGTGTCAAGCTCTGTGTACTGAAGAAATTAATTTGATACTGCTTTTGCAACTGAGTGGATGGACTAATAAAAATAAATTGTAAATATTGTGGTTAGGCTAAGGGTAGTAAGCATGCCTCCATGAAAAACAAATGGGAGTGATACTTTATGTCCTTCTGTAAACTATTGAAAGGGATGCATAAAATAGCTTCTGTTAGGGATGAGAGTGGGAGAGCTATGAAAGAGCTCTGACAGCAGTTTCAAAACTGCTTTCTGTAGTTTCTTCCAATCTACAAGATAAGGTGCTGCAAAGACTAGGGTCATTTTTTTTTTCCTGTGGGTTTTTGAAATGGAATTTCAGTAACCCCAGCAGAAAGGGCTGGACAATGTTCCATGAAGCAAATAGGCAGCATGAATTGGTTCTGTTGGCTCAACTTAGTTTTCTTTTTTGAGTATCCTGCACCAGATGCCTTAAGAGTCTCTAGGGTATTATTTTTTAATTCCTTGCTCATTAAAGCAGACACTTGCATTATGCCCATTGCCAGGGCCTGGTAGATGTTTGTTTTCCTCCTGTAGTTTCAGGGTGGCAAATTTTGTTTACAATAACTGACTCACCCCATTATTCAGTTCCTGTTCTACAGCCCTGTTTTCTGTTCTTCCTTGAAAACATCTTGTGCCTCAGGGATCTGTGCGCTGGCTGTACGTTGTGCAACCTCATGACATCTTTAGAGTAAGGTGAAACTACTCATTATTTACAGGTCTTCAGTGTAATCTTGCCAAAACTAAGCACTTGGCAGTTGTAGTCATTTTGGCTTATGGATACCTTGACTTGAGAGGTTACTCATCTTGGTTGTTAACGATGAGGTTGTAAAGGTTTGAAAGTAGTACATATTCATTTCCATACTCCAGTATGGATTCATTATTTTATCTTTACTTCCAAGGTATATTTCCATGTGTTTCCATTTCTTTTACTTGGTACTTACTATGCAATATCTAACCCAAGTTCTGATTTCCCTTCCTCATTTTCACTATTGGTAACTCACGTGTTTGCACTTAGCAAAATCGTTGAAGCAGTCTAAGAAATGGCTGCTCTGCTATGATGGTAATGAATGACAAACCTTGTTAGTTTTCATAGTCTGCATCCTGGTGTATGGTGGAATGGGTTAGCTTTGAATTGTTGAGATAGTGACTTCTTGCATGTGGTTTGCTACATGATCATCTGTCTTATGATCTTCCTGTTGAGCCTCTATAATAAGTTAATTTGTTTTGTGTTGAGAGATTGCTTAATAAGGGTGTTGTGAAAATTGTTTGAAGTAACTGAATGCTTTAGTGATGGATCTTAAACTGAAAAGAAAATGTTAGCTTTATCTTCAAAGGATGGGGTTGGATAGTTTGCAATAGAAGTACTTAATGGCCGTACACCTTTTAGAGTACTTGATTTTCATCAGGCTTGGGGAACAGCTACCTTGTGTACTGAAGCAAGGTAATTAGTCTAATCCAGCTCTTTCGTGTGCATTGTAACTTCCCAAGGCAATTCTAACATTCTTAACACGACTGTGAGTATACGTGTGATCCTTTTAGATTGTAAGACAAAACTGAAAAATCACATTCCCTTATGTGCCATTATTAGAAAGCCTGTGGAGCTCCTTGGTGAGATTGAGTCTTAAAGAACCAAGAACCACCTTTCAGCTTGAGCTAACTGGGTTAGTCTCACTTTTCCTCATCTTCCTCCTGATGTCTTAGGCATAGCAGAGTTGTGGGACAGCATATGATGGTGTTTGCATTTTATCAATCTCTGCCATTACAGTCTTCCTGGTTAACAAGTTCAGCCATATCTGTTTTCCTTATTACTCAGCTCTGAAGTAATAATCTGGCAAAAATAATACATTTTGTGGAGTTTTTTAGATGGACCATAATTCATTGAAGTTCACGGTCCAGCTATGCAAACAGCTGTGCCAGTAAAAAGAATGTGGAGTTGATGCAAAAACAGAAGAGACAGGAAAATAACTTCCTTGTAAGGATGTGCCACTTTAAGCTAGTGTAAGGTTAGACAAACTACAACCTCCATAGTACTGAAGGCTGCTGAAGCTGGGGCTGCTGGACTGGTTTCCATTCTCTCTGGTACTGGTCTGATCCTATGGCAAGTTCATCTGAGGAGATACACTAACAGAAAAAGAAATGCGGAAGAGTGAATGGGGTAGGAGTTGCGTACCACAAAAGGCCGTATTCGTAAGCGTCAGTGCCAGCTGAAAAGAGGAATTGCAAACACTGCAGGGAGCATAAAGGGAAGATCTGGAGTATGTATGCTTAGAGATGAGTTTTTATAGCAGCTTAAGACAGTTGGAGGGACTTGTATAGCTCTGGAGTGGGCTCTTTGACCTCTTGTCTCCTGTCTATAGCTCAGTTTCATGTGTAATAACCTCAAGTTAAACTGTTGTCCGCAGTAAAAACATCCACTCGAGTAGAGAACTCTCACTGGATTCTGCACTTGTAATGAGGAGACCTTTTTCAACGATTTTAGTCTCTTGAAATATGGTATTTTGAAAAAGACAAAACTATAAAACACATTGAGTGACTATATGGCACCCAATGGTTTCTGGTCATCTCTACACTCTTGGTTTTTAGAACATGATAAACTCTCTCACGTCATCATATCCAGAGACCGAATGTCTTCAGAAAAGCTGTAATGGTTTCCTAGGGGCTGGAGTTTTGTGGTTGCTTTTAGAGGTAACTGTCAGCATCTGAAAGAATGTCTAAACAATAACAATTCTTGAGAATCCTACCTTTAAATAGTCTCCTGCAGCCTATCAAGTATGTGGCTGTAACAGTCACTGACTTTTTTTGTTGGGGGGAGAGGGGGTATTTTGGGGTTTTTTGGGGGAGGGAGGAAAATACCCAACTTGGTTAGGCAAAGACCAGTTAAAAGAAAATGGTTTATTAATAGTTTTACTGTATTGAACTGAAATTGAGAAATATCTGATTAGCTTGTGGTGCCAAGCCTCTGAACAACAAGCCATGTTGTTCAGACCCTTACTAGATGATGTGGGTAACAAAAACATTTTTGGTACACCAGGTTATGATGTCGGTGTTCCTGGCTGTGCTTTTTATTTGTTCAATATGCTTTTCTCTATCAGAAATGTAAATTTTCTGTAGTTAGTGTTTATTGGTGTTATGGTGTGGTGTGACCCTTGTGGGTTGGGTTCTCAGTGATTATAACAAAACATTCTAGAGGAGTTGAGAGAGAAATAGTTGTTAAAGTTTGTGGTTGTTGAGGCCCTTTACAATGTGCAAATCTCATGTATTATGGTTTCCTGGAGCTGAGCAAAAGTTGGAAGATTGACATAACAAAAGCAAGGTTGCTAATCTCTGAGCTCCCACTTTGGTCTTTCTGACTTTTTGTATTTTGAGCTGAGCATAAAGCTAGTTGTGGGAGACCAAGTTGCAAAATACCAAAAATTGAGAAAACAGTTGAGTTGAGGAATGGGATATCTATTTTTATTTCTGGAAGAGGAAGGACTTACCAACACATGCTGTCTCAGCTGGCTGTTCAAAAGAGCTGGTTTTCTCTCTGGGAAAGACAGCAGTTTCAGACAAGCTGACTTTACTGGAAAGTGCATTCCAAACCTCCTCAGTCACAGCAAACTTGCAGGTAGAGGGCTTAGAAATGACTCACTCAAACTGAAATGTGGTGTCAGATGCTTGACACCAGCTTCCTGTGCAGTGCCTTGGGGTTGATGCTAATTAGGGTGTCCCTGCTGCTCTCAGTTTGTGTTCCCCCTGCCTTTAGTAGCAGAGGAGAATTGAAAAGAAATTTTCTCGTTTAATAATTCTTTAAGGTCTTAAGCAGAATTGTCAGATTAATGTGCTTTCAGTCTGACTCATTATTTGCTTTGCAGTGTGTGGTATGTTAACCAGCCTTCTCCTGTGATGACACGGTGGACAGGACCACACAAGAAAAGCTTTCTGGATATTCCTCAGGCTTACAGAAGACAAGTGGTAAAAGTCATTTACAGAAACAAAACCACAGTGCTTGTTAACAAACCTGTGTACCTGCTTGCAGGCAGAAAGCACTGCAGCCACTGATTTTGGAACCTCTTGCTCATTCTGTTCCTGATATAGCAGCTTTTCCAGCTGTTATTTTGGGCTTCAGCTGATTCAACAATGCTGCTTTCTCTTTCTACCTATAGCTGCAGGCAGTTGTGGCTGGTTATTTCATTTGAGCGAGCAATGTCCTTCAGGCTATGTTGGCTCAGGGTTGTTAATAGGCTTCAGATGTCTGTGAGCTCACAGGATCCTGCACTCCCCATCACTCTTCTGATTGTTCTGTTGCAGTACATCAAAGCAAAACAGTATTGAAATATTGAGTATTTTGACTATTGGTAATGCAGTATGCCTTTATCTTGGTGTGAGTGTGGTGGATTTCTCTTCTTCTCAACAATCTCTCCCACCTGCTGAGGTTTTTTCCCCATGTTAAAAAGTTACCTAGTGTTGGTATGGGTGCTTTTAGTTCACTTTACTCTTCAGACATTATTTTTCTACTCAATGACTGTATCAAAGAAGTATATTGCAAGTTTCTCCTTGGAAGATGCCATTCCATAGGCTATTTTTAATATTCCTGTCTTGTTGAGGAAATCTCCCGGACTTAAATATTTAAGTCAAGTTTTTAATTTTCCAGTGAACGACTTGCTGAGGTTCCTGGCTGAACATGACTTGCTTCACAATAAAAGGTTAAGCACCTAAGAAGTTACTGGAAGAGCCTGAAAGTAGTGGTTGCTCCTGCATGATGTGCTGATCACCTGAAAGATGCAGATTTATTGGGTTCTGATGGGTGATAACTCTTTTACAATGCTTCTTGCTCACTACTCTAGAGCAATGTGCCTGAGGTCTTCTTCACCCCATTATAAATGCCCTTCAAAATCTAGAGACTCTTTCCTGAAAAGCCATGTTTCTAACTGTTGTACAGGAGAATGTGTAATGATTGGTCGTTTGAGGGGTGTCTTTGTTTTGCTGAAGCTGTTAAGCCATCCTTATAGTATTTGACATGTAAAAATGCTTGTTTTATCCATGTGCCTTAAGACTTACTAGTGTCATGAAAACATTCTTGTTTGATTTTTGTCACAAGGTAGAATACTGTTCTAGTGGCAGCACAATGCTGAAAAGTTCAGAAATGAAAAACAGATGAAGGATTTAGAAATATGTCTAGCTGGCAGACAGTAATTCATGCTGTTACTATGTGCATATGATTATCTCAATAATATGTGAGGCTAAAATTCACTTTAAAACTGCATTCACAGCTTAACAGATCCTGTGGGGCTTTTTTTACAAGGTGAAATTGATTTAAACCATCATATTTTAATGGGTGTAACTTTATGGAGTTGAGTTGGCCAAGATGTCTGGTGGAACCTGGACACAAAGGCATAGGCATCCGTTATTCAGGTGGTGGAAAGTAACACCTGAAGTAACTGGCTTGGTTTTACTTGTGTTGCCATGGGACCCCTTTTGAATTGAAGACATCATCCAGGAGATCTGTCACATATAAGCACATAACTGAGATTTCAGGATTGCTTGTTTTTCAGTCAGACTTGTGTTCTGACCAATAGTGGCCTTTTGATAAGCAAAACTAAAAAGAACCTGGATTGTCTGTGTTTTGCTGATAGTCTTGAAATACATATAGCCTATTCCTCGAAAAAGTGTGAGAATTTGAAATGTTCTATGAACATTTGACTTGCTGGTTAAAGGCTTTGAAATGAGATAATTTGTGACACACTGATTTCTGACATGGGAAGCACTGTATTTAAGTAATAAAAACCTAGACCTTTATTAAAGGAAGAACATAGATTTGGTTGTGTGGAGTTCTCAAGATCAAGTTGTATAGCTACCTGTAAAGATGAATAGTTTTACTGCAAAGGTTTCCCTGATTTTTGTCACCTGCTGTTGCAAACAGACTCAAATAGTGGTGTGAGCTGGCATGGATCATTTGGATGATGAAATCTAATACTATGGCTTCAAGTAGGTGGAAGAGGCAACTGAGAGCCAAGATAAAGCATGATGCTTGAGCTACATTTTCTCTACTACTTACTTACCTTTACTTCATTAGCTAGCAAGTCTGAGCTCAGAATTGGTTTGTCAGATTCATGCTTGCTATGGTTTTCCCCTTACTTGAATATTAGTTTTTCACAGAAGTTGCTGTGTAATCTCCCATGCTGCGCAGCTCTGCTGAGGGATACAAAATCTTCCTAAGTACTATGGAGTGTGTGTGGAGCCTTGCTCCATGGTTTTGATGCACCCTGCTTTTCCACACCATGCGATAGTAGTTGTTTAGGTAGTAGTGTCTGTCTGTCTCCTCAAGTGAGAAATACTCCTTGAGTATGTCAACTCCTTGAAATACAGTTCTGTGGGCTGTAACCATATAGGGTACTTAGTTTGTGGAAATGATCTCTCAGTTGTTGTTTTGTCCAGGAATGCTAAACTTTGGTATGGCATAGCTGTTGATGTAGTTATGCCATGCTGCTATCTCTACAATTTGTGCTAGACTTCGGGACCACTCTTTAAAAAGCATGCGGTTTCATTTGAGTTTTCAGATATATCTAAAGTCTCAGAGCTTGAGGTAGGGTGGATAAAAGGGACCAGACAAACCAGGAGTGAAAATGCTCAGCTTTTGGACTCTTTGAACATAAAATAAACAGTGTGCAGTGAGTCACAGCACTGCTGCTAAATAACTGAGGGGAGCATGCAAGTTTTAATTTTTTTTAATGGACTGTCCAAAGGAGTGGTATTGTTGAATTTTACTGTCACTTCCAGGACAGATAAGCTGATTTCCTGCCTAATTAACTTATTGCTTTCTGAAGTGTTTCCTAAAGCTTTGAGATCCTGTGTATTTACATGTATTTGCATAAGTAATGCACAAAGGAAAGTGCTCAGGAGAATGTGACTGGTGGAGTTGGCAGCGCTCACTGTTGCACAAGGTACCTGTTTCACAGCACCCCCAGCAAGCAGACAGCTTTGCAGCCACCTTGGAGGGGCATGGTAAATGGAGCAGTGATAGAAGTGCAGTCAAACAAATCCAGCCTGCAGCTCTGCCTTTGAGCCAGTCAAGCTGGCACAGGTCGTGGACACTGAAATCTGCTCTTAAAGCATCCAGGGTGACTGATCACCCTGGAGAGAGGTGGCTATGCTGGGTGACTGATCACCCTGAGAGAGGTGCCTATGCTGTGGATGTCTTAAGTTTTGGAATGGTAATTGTCATCATAAATTAGAATGAATTAAAAAATTGTGCATGATTACTTCAAAGCCGAGTTAAGCTTAACCACCAGTGAAAACTTCACAACATTGTTAGTCATCTTCAATTACCCAGGCCATGACTGCAAAATTGTTGCATGACTCTATTGTAAATATAAAAGATATCCTGTGTTAGTATAAACATCTTCTACCTAAGTGACACTTTCCTTGTCACTTAGCTCCAGCACTATGAAACCGAAGACATTTAATCATGTTAATTTTCCATGGTGATTTAGTAATGAACTATTTAAATTATTTATTGGTTCTCCTCCCCCCCTCCCCCCTCCAAGGCGTACGTAAGGTCAGGAAGTATGAAATAACTTAACCTGACACCAGTAACACTGTAGTGTAATACCTTCATTCCTGAAGATTTCCAAAGCTCTAAAGCTGGCATTGTACTTTCACTCTCCACATGTGGAAGAGGAAGGGTGTTTTGCAGACTAGCAGGGGATTTTGTTTGGGGATTTACATGGCTTTCAGTTGTCTTTCTCTGATTTCTGGCCAAGTTGTTATATAAAAGCATGGCTTCATTGTGAGTGTGGGCCTCCCTACAACCTGTCCTTTCCACGGGTGAGCTCAGCTGCTGCAGTGTGTGTGCTGGTCAGCTGGGTCAGCTGCTTGCCTGCTGAAAGCTAATGCTGTGTGAGGGCAAGCAGGGGAGAGCAGAAAGGACAGGAATGGGATGCAAGCACAGCTGGGAACAGTGGGCAGGAGAGCACACTGGGAGTTGAGCTGTGTGATGCCTTGCTGCAGAGATAAGGCTAAGCCTAGGTCTATGCCAGCTGTGAACTGGCATAGTTCACATAGTTCCTTTTTGGGACTCTTTTTGGTTTCTTTCAGTGCATGGAGGGTAGTGATTTTGAAACTTGGAAGGTTGTAATGGTGATCCTCAAGAGGAGGAGCAATAGATGAAAAAGTGAAATCTGTCAGCTGCTGCTTGAAGTTACTACTTCTATAGGTTTTACCAGTAGCCTTATTCTAATAAGCCTCTTTATTCTTGAGCTTGTTGTCCTCTAACAACAGATACCAAGTCTCTCAACACTTAGTCGTTTTTGTGCTTTCTGTGTCAAGAAAAGAAGCAATAAAATCTGACAACTTTGATATTGCCAGTTTCAAGATCAGTCTTTTAGGGGAGATGTTTTTAAGATGTATATACAAGAAATGCTAGGCAACTAAAATGCAAAGGAAATGAAAAGTATAGTCTCTGGTATGTGATTTTGTAAAAATCCCTTTGGAATACAGATAGTCCATATCCATAGTAGCTTTTGGTATCTTGGAAGTGCTTCTGCCTGTCCCAGTGGGAGGCACTGACACCAGTTTTAGTCTACAGCTGAACCTAAAAATGAATGTGTTGGACTTAGTCCATCATAAAGACAGTATTCTGTCTTTAATGTTGTGGGTTTTGGAGTCAGTGATAAGGAAACCTGAACAAACCATTCTCCTGCCTCTTTGCCAAGAAATGGAAAAGTCATTCTACTTCTTTTAGTTAGTCCTCTGATGAGACTCCTTCCTGGTGTTATATGATACTATTGGAAATCTTCACAGAAATTATTTCCTTTTTTCCATGCCTAGAGTCTCTTCCTTTCTATTTTTAAATGTACATCACTTACACCTCCATTGCTGTGTTCCCTTCCAGTTTAGGGTTGTGTCTCTAGTAAATCTTTCCTCTGAGAAACAATTTATGCTTACTCTGAATAAAAATTTGCCAGATAGGTAAAGCTGTATTAGCTTGCTTGTGCCTAAATGTCTTTAGGGACCCTGAGTGTATGCTCCTAGTAGGAGTATTGGAAGTGATAGCTTGTGGTTCATTTTTAGTTGTTGCTTACCTTTTACTTTCTTTCAGCAACAGTTGTTGTTGGGTTTTGGTCCTATTCTTCCCCCTTCCCCCCTGGTATTGTAGCTTTGGCCAAACTGTTTTATAGAGAGGAGGAAATATTTTTAGGAAATTGAGTACTTGATTTCTGGTGGGATCTGACAAGTACTGCAGTCACTGGAAAAGGGACAGGCAGAGCTGCCTGGTAGGATGCAGGAGCAATGAGTCTGTCCCCTTGTGATAGGAGCAAACTGTTTGCTTTGGTGTCCTGCATCCCAGTTTTAACTTCACATATTGGGGACACTTGCAGACTCTCACAGCAGTGCTACTCTATAGGTGCCTTGACAAGCAGGTATAATACCTATATGGGTGAAAAAGTAAGAGAACTCTAATTGAAATTAGTGTGTTTGTGCACAAACATGTGTTTGTGCAGCCACTGTACTGCCATATGTTTTACATGATGCATTCAATAGTTAACAGGCTTACTAAAAAAGACCTTCAGCATCCACTGTTGGTCCAACATACCATTTTAATTTGCCTTTGTTCAGAGACTGACATCTCCTCTCCCTGCCGCTTCAATAAGAGACATGCTTCAGACTCAAGTGCTTTCTCTCCTTAGTGACCTATTTGTATTTTCTCCTGTGGTCTTTCTATTAGGCTGTGTCCCAGCAGTGTGAATTGTAGCAGAGCAGCAGTGCTACCTGTGGCTTAAGGTACAGGGATAAATAACTGATCAAGCCCTTCTCAGCTGTGTCTGTGGCTTCAGTAAAAGGAGGCTGAGTTCCTACTGCTTAGTTTATGCTGGCTCTAGTATTTGTCTGATGATCCAGTAAATCAATTCAGCTTGCTAAAAGACCAGAGACTAATCAGGCAAAAAGTCTGTTTTGGGCTTTTATTTTGTTCTCATTTTTGCTGGGTTCATAGGCTGAATCAACTTGCTTTCTGGTCGAAGGGGTTGTTGGTAGAAAGGGGAAAAGGAGGCAAGACTATTCCCACTTGCCAAGTGGCAAATCATGTAATTCAGCTTAGCTGGGAAGCAAAAGGCTGGAAAAACCACAGCCTGAGCTGGTCTTGCTGCTGGCTACTGTCTGGGTAGGTCACCAGCTGAGCTCAACAAAAGACGTGTTGAATGCCAGGGGGTAGGAGGCTGGATCTGGCTGACAAGCTGGGTCACTGCCGGGGAGCTACACTGGAGAAGGCAGTGAACAGAGTTAGCACTCTAGGGCTGCATTGTATTGTACATTAGGCTTCTGAGTTTGAAAGAGTAATTCTGACAATGACTATTTTCCCTTTCTCATGCTGTTAGGATTCCATACATCAAACCTGATACCTGGCAGTACTTAGGTACTTGCACTGATGCACTTTCAAGAGCAGCTTCTAGTCTTCTGTGAGCTGTATTGCACATACTTTGTGCAAATATTCTAGCTCTGATGGCAGATCTTGGTGTGGGCTTGAGGAATTTAGAGTTGAGTTGACTCCACATATAACATGCATCAAATACTTCCAGAGTATTCTGGACCTGCAACTGAACAAACAGCCTTGTGCTTTGTGGGGTGTCTTCTGCTTCCCTTTCTATTGCTATTTCTGCAAGAACTTTTAGTCATCACTTCCTGCCTTTTTTATTTTTTTTCATAACCTGGATGTTCTGGTATCTTACCCAAGTAAAATATTCTATCATATGAAGGTCTCTAAAGAGATTTGTGACTGCATGGCAGATGTTCTTAGGAGATATAGTCACCTGATTTCTTGGATTGTGGCCAAACTGACTTCTCATTTTGATATTAAAGATTTTCAAGTATTGTGATTAGTTTTAACACTTCCTCCTCCTTTCAGGATTCTCTGCACAACACTATTGTAAGAGCTATGTATTAGTGCATGCCATGACTAATGAGCAGTAGACTTGAGTGAAGCTTTGGAGACAAGCATTTTGATGCCTATCTCTAACATACTTTTAGACAGCTCTGGTAAATTCTAGAGAGCTTTCATTTTTTGTCTCAATGGATTAAATTTCATACTTGAATTCAAATCTTAGATGCTACTTATGATTTGTTGCTGTTAGGTGTCTCTAGTGCCTTTTCCGCAGTTCATTTGCAAAATGTACCAAACAGAGTTGCAATTTAGGTGGCATTAAGTATGTCTGACTGTGTACATCTGTAGCATGCAAGTGTGCTGGTGGCGAGGTAGACAGCTACTTTTTATATGTGCCACAAAAGAAAATTGTAAATACTGCACCAAGAGTAGAGAATGGCATATTCGAGTAAATCCTTGTAATTTCAGGGGACTTAAAACACAATCAGCGGTCTTGGCAGATAGCCAAGGGCACAAGCAGCTTCTGGAACTCTTCCAGCTGTTAATGGAGTGTGGGTTCTGATTAAATTTACTGTGGCCACTGAGTCTTGGTCTGCTTGTCTCTGTATGTGTTAATGTATGCTTTTCTAACAATTAATATTTAATTTTAAAATCTGTTTTAATACTCAAAAGCAGCTTTACAGTATCCTCACGACATAGATATCTCCTTTATGTTAAGCGCAATGAAGACTGAAGCTCCAGGAGCATGAGAGAAGCCCTAGGAGAAAAACTAGCTGTTGTAAAAGCCTTGAAATATTTGTGCTGGCAGCCTTGCAGCCTCCCAAGGAATACTGCTGCATTAGTTATGTGAGATCCATTCTATAGTTGACATAATTAACTGATTACAAAAAATAAAATCTAATATAGTAGAATTGTGGCATGGTCAATGGGGTCTTTGACAAGACTTCAGGGTGGTAGTTTGGACATGAGCCTGCTGGATTGGCTGCTTTTCCATTTCACTATAGCTGAAAATGTTGCAAAGAAATTGACTCGTAGGGCAATCCCTTGTACTTCCAGATACATCAGTGAAAGGAAGAATATATTAAAGTAAGATGGCTTTAGGATGAGGTTATTCTTTTAATTTGGAAGAAACAGGAAGTATCTTAAACCATAAAGAGTTAATTCATAGGAATTGCCAGGCTCATGCCAAAGGCAAGTTCAGTTCTGCAAGAGCACTCCTGTTAAAAGGCTACAAATGCTTTTTGCATCAATACCACCAATAGTTTGAGACAAGGGGAAAGTAGATTACAGTAGCATTTGTGAGTGCTGGTATGATCCTACAGAGTAGGCGGCTATATATTGGATTAGCTCAGCTCTCTACATAGATGTTAGAATTTTTTTTTTTACCTTATGGATTTTTCAGGTCAAGGTGTCAATCTAATTGAAGTCAGCAGTAAAAGGTGAAGTAATACATTTCATGGAAAATATCTTAATTAATGCAAGAACATAACTGCATTAGAGTCTACAAAAATGAATGGCTATGCTTCAATAAAATTATTGTAAAGAATTGTTGATGAGAAAACTTCAAGGAAGACTGTATCTGTAAGAGAAGTCTCCCCTGTGAATTACTTGAGAAACTTTTTAGGTTCTTGTTTAAGTGATTTTTCTTCCCAGTTAATAAGATATCATACTACTGTGATATAGCTGCAGTGATGTCAGATAGGTTTTAGTATATTTTAAATGCCTTTTTATGCCTTCAGTTTTGTTAAATTCTGTAATATTTGCAATGTTTTACGGTGCCATTATGTGTGATGTAGATGTCTATGAATTTTAAATAATTACTTTCTGGTTATGAAAAAAAAATGATTTATTGCTACATTTCTTTCTTCAGTCTTACTTTTGTTACTTATGCTGGTTAGCTTCAAATTGTTGGAAGTGAACAGATGAAAGTCTGTGTAGCAAGGCTTCAAAGTTCCTGCTAAACTTCCCAGAATTTGATGAGACTCCAGCAATACTTAACTGTGTTGCATCTTTAAGCAAGACTCCTTTGCCTTCACTATACATTCTTTTCATGCTGAAGAGGTGAACCAAGACTCTGTAGTGAGGGGAGGCATTATGTGCAGGATAGTACCTTCATTCTTAAGAAAAGGGAATGTTTATTGTGTAGAGGAGCTAAAAAAGTTATTTTGAGACTAAGGCTAAATTTAAGGGAGGTGAAACTAGGGAGCTGTGTTCTGTCCCTCGCTGAAAAAATGTAGCTAAGTGACTTGTAAGTTGCTATGATGTGGAGAGCATTAGATACACATATTTCAGTATCTTCTAAAGCAAGTGTTTTACTCTGAAGGAATAGTGAATATTGGAAAGTGAAATGTGACTGTCAGTTGGATGTTAAATATGCCAAGTACTCAAATGTTGTTTTAAACCCTGAAGTTTTAGAGAAAGATGGAAGAAAAAATATTTCTGACCCTCCACCTTGTCTTGTGGGTAGATCAAGGTCCTGCCTTTACAGTCTTGAGCTACAAGGTAAACTGTTTTGAAATGCATTCGTCTCATTCTGAACACCATTATTCTGGAAACTGATGAGAACTGATTCTATAGCTAATGCAAATTTAATGTTGTGGTGTAAATTACAGCTATTCATATCTCTTTTCTATAAAAAGTGATGCACAGTCTCCAGTCTGTGGGTGGGAAAATGAACAAAATTAAGTCAGAATAATACTGTTCAGTCTTTGTAGATCTTACAGACTTTTAACTGTTGTTCAGCACAAATTTTGAATGTAAGGTTATAGGTGCATATGAATTACTTATGTGGAAACTGGATTTATTCCAGTGCTACTACCTTGGAATAGGAAAGTAAGTTGGTGAACAAATAAAGTTCAGTTACTACTGTGTTTTAAACAAAGCAAAAAACAATCTGGTGGAGATGATTTAGGAGAGCCATAAATCTAGCTTTATCAAATCCATGCTTCTGTGGGTTTGGGGTTTTTTTTTTGTATTGTCCTTCCTGCCCTGGTTTGGTTTTGGTTTTTTAAGGGTGTTGGAGCCTAACTTGAGTCAATGGAAGTGTCTGCTTTTGTAACTGCACACCACATGTGATGTGGCCCAGCTGTTCTTATTACACACTTATCAACACACAGCATGTTTCAAACAAATGGTAGGTGAGAACAGACTAATTTGCATTTTTAAAGAAAGATTTAAGTCATTCTGGTCTTTTGTACACCATCAAATACATGTATCAAAGTCCATCTCATTCAAAGAGATAGTATAAAAATAGGAGAAAAAGCCTTCTAGAAAAGAAAGTAACCAGATAGCTCTTAAAATCTAGACCTCTCAAGGTTACCTAGAGCACAGTGAAGCAGTGTAGGTACAGTATGGAGATGGTCTGTGGAGCAGAGTGCTAGCGTGTGCAATCTAGCAGAATTACAAGAGAGCAGAAGAAACTTGGGTAGCATGGTGACAACTGCCTTCAAAACAAACAAACATAAGAGCAGAAGGGATGTTCAAATGTGTTAAAATCATGAGTCTAGTATTCTGATGTAGAAATGCACTGAGAAGTTTGTGGTTAACAAAAGGCATCAAAACTGATGATGATGCTTTCTTCTTACAGATCAGAAGGGTTCCAGTGCCTGTAGGAATTGAGGATGAGGATGTAAACGAAGCACATATAGTAGATACAGCTTTTGCAGGGAAATCAATTAGTTTTGTCTTTGTTCAGGGGGGAGGAAATGGAAGGTTTCAGTTTTGTTACTGTGTGAGGGATTCCTCAGCTAGTGGGTCTAACATGGTGGAGGCAGGAGAAGAGTTTGTTGATGTAGCTGATAGCATTATCAGCAGCGAAGCACAAGGACAGGGTGGTATTCACTCTGGTTCTAAATACTCAGAGGTGAAATAGCAGAATGCTGATGATGTGTAAATTCTTGTATAAATCTGCTGTGTAGCCAGTGCTATAGAGAATGGCAGGTGAGGTGCCAAAATTTAGGTAAGGGAGACTGTAGCACTTGTAAGGCTCTGGTGCAAGTGTCTGACACAGCTCAGTTAGTGTTATTTATGCAGCTATCCACTACTTCTGTCCTTGTAGTCTCTGCCTGCTCTCTTGCAATCAATGTGCCTTTTGTAAGGAAACCTGTCTTCTAACTTTATGGAGGCTGATGGAGGGTCATTAACCATGTGGATGAAAGTGATTTAGGTGTCTCTAGTTTCTAAGTGAATTTTGAGAGGCTCCCTCACTAGCTTTAAAGGGAGTTAATAAGGCATAGCATAAGAAGGGATGGTATTTGTGCTGATAAATAATTCCTTAATTTGTAAAGAAAATTATGTGGAAATAAATGCTTGGCTGTGTCAGCCAGTTGCTGTAGGAATATAAGACTTTGCTAAATTACCTAAAAGCCCTGGTGACCAGTGGGGAAGAAAGCTTGCTGCTGATATGAAATTAATGGGGATAGTAAGGGTGAGGTACAGCTGGAAAGAACCACAGAGAAAGTAATATGACTGAATTTCCAGTGCTGTTGTTTGTCAGGAGAACAGGTAGCTGCATTGAGAACAGCCTCAGTTTTACATATAGTGGTGCATGCTAAACTGGCCATAACTGTACAGGAGCAAGGTCTTAGTACTGTTATTATTTAGTGGGTGTCAAACAGGCAAGTTTGCCAGTTACCAGAAGAGGAATACAGAGTAAAGTAGAAAAGGTTTCTGTGTTGCTGTGTAAATCCAGTTTGTAAATCAGCATTTTGAATACTTTGTATGGCCTCCTCCTGCTAAAAGGTATAGTAGAGCTTAAAGCTTGGTTTAGGGCATGAAGGGTGATGAAAAATAGAGAACAGCTTTGGTGTAGATACTTCACTAAGCATCAAGAGTTGTCAGGAAGGAGATCTGAAGTCTCAAAAGTTGTGAGTAAAAGTGAGGACTGGGCAGGAAGTAATTTCTGCCTTTTCCCACAAAAAATGTAGAAGTTGGGTTCAAAATCACCAAGTTGTTCTTCATGCAGCAAATTTGAGACTTCAGAAGATAAAAACTAACAATCTATTTCATCTTTGGACACAAATTGTTGTGATGTACAATAGACTTGCTGTCTACGTTGGAAGAGAAGGACTGAATTTTAAACTGTCACAGTCATAGACTTCTGCTTTGTCAATGACAAGCCATTGCTGCTCCTCCACTTCAAAAATAATGCATATTTTCTGTATTCATTCTTAAACATAGCACAGTAGAAACTTAACTGGATTCTAATGATTTTACTGTAGTGAATTTGAAACCAATCCAAAATAAGGCTGCCTTTGTTTTTAATGTTTATTTTGCGTACTGTAAGGCCTTTCTTAGCTGATTAGTTGAAGTTTGGTTATGTGTTTCATATTTGTTATTAAAATCCAAAGAAAAATACTAATGTTTGAGAAGTGTTGCGATTTGTAGTTGCTTGTACAAGTTTACATGGGAATGCTCTTCTGATCAAGCCTAATGTCCTCTTCCTCAGTTTCAGCTGTAGGAGTTCAATGAATTTTGTTAGACACTATACAAAAAGCTCATAACTGGGAGCAAGGTAGCTGATAATCAAGACCTGTGTTTAGTCTTTGCTTCACCATCTCTTGGTGCTTTCAGCTGCACATCTGAATAATTGAACAGATGACCCTTCTAAAGGGACAGATGGAGGGAAAGCTCAGCTGAAGAGTTGATTACAAGAAGTAAATCTTGCCCTTGTCCTCAACACACCATGTCAGCTAAAATTAAAGATTGCTTCATTAAAGATTGCTTTCTTTATTTAAATCATGTAGCTGGCAGCTTGGTTAAATAGCTTTTTTAAACACAGGATTTTTACAGTTGATGAGTTTCAAGACTTCACCTCACTGCTGCATCATCCAGGAGCAGCAGTGCCTGCTTCCATGACCACTGGCTTCCTTTGGCATATATGTATTTGTGATGTATTAGTTTCACCAGGTACTAGCTAAAATCTGGTCTTGGATGGAGTGATATCATTATTTACTTTGAGATATAAGAATGAGCTGTAATTTTAATTTTTCATACAACTTTTAGGAGATGAATAAAATACAAAATTATGAGACGTGACCTTTTATCAAAGTCTGAGGTTGCCGCTTGTTCTGTTGGAGTCTTAATGAAAAAATGTAATGATGAAGTGAAAGACAGGAACTACAATGAGTGGTCAGAGGTGAAAACTATGCAATCTCTTTACAGTGTCTAACAAGAACAGTAAAATTGCTTTGATGCTTTTACTTGGGCTTTAACAGGATCTAAGCAGTTCCTAACATGACTTTATGACAAAACATCAAAGCATTAAAGGAAATCAATTAATGACTACTTACCTACTTCTCTACATGATGTGTAGTTAAAGGCTTTCTGTTCAGTGTCCTTTTGTTAATGTGAAAGGGTTTTTTTTTTATTTTTTAGATGAATATTGTAATAAAAAAAAGGTTTTCATATGACAACATGAAATTTAAATGTCTTGCATTCATTTTGTTCTGGTGGACTTGTAGTTTCTGGATAGTTTGTGACCAGATTCACTTGCCCGCTTATAAAGCAGATCTCATGTGCTCTGTAAGATTGTAATTTAATTTGCTTAGACTGAGCTTACAGGAAAAGATTTGTAAAAACTAGTAATTAATATAGCCGAAAGTTAGACATAATTTGATATAAAACCTCTTAAATCTTGTTGACATGACTATATGCAGTCTTGGTAATAAATAAGCTTCCATGAATTCTCAGTAGCCTGTCAATGTAATTGTTGTGCCTGATGGAGGATAAAAATGTACCTTTTTTTCTGTGATAGTTTCTCCCTTACTTTTGTTTCTCACTTATTTTATGTGGAATTTAAGCAGTTGAATCTGCAAGCTCCTCAGCATCAGGCTTCGTGGATGTGGATAACGTTGGTTCTGTTCCTTGACGAAGCAACATCACAATGTGTTATTGAAACATGCAGAACTGTTTCATTTCATGGTCCTGAAAAAATACTGTCTGCACTGTTGACTTGTAATCTATAATTTGATTTAAAGGGTATTTAGAGTGTGTTTTAGAGTCGTTTGAGAATATTTAGTGTGTTTTAGGGTCATCAGTCTCATCCTTTTGTCTTGGCCTTTAATGAATATTCCAAGGCAGCTCTGGTTGTACAACACCTTTGCTTCACACAGGTCTGATGTTTTATGCTGTTAGCTGATAATCTTTCTGCTCTTTGATGTAATTTGATGTAAGGCTTCAAAGTATGTAAAAGAACCCGGACTACAATTCTAACTCCTGTAGTTTACTCATATGCTGATGCATCTTGTTAGATCCAGTAACATTAAATCTTCATAATCATTTCCACACATAGAAGGTTGTTTTATTTTCTGTTTGCTTCTATCTCTTGCATCTATGCAGAAAGAAAGAACAAGAAAGTCGAGTAGTCTTTAAAAATAGGTGTCTGGTCTCAAATTCTAGCCATACCTTTAGAAGGTGCTAAACTCTTAAAAATCTATAAGGTTACCAATAGCTGGTAGAAATGATATCAGCTCTGTTTTTCTGGTTAGAGAATCCTATCTTGGCAAAGTTGGTCCAGTCATCCAGTCATTACTATCATCCCTGAAAAGTGTATTGAACTCCTGTGTTTGACTGAATTCTGCTGCTTTAAAGGAAGAGCAATCTAGTGCTGGTTTATTTATCATAATCAAGAAGAGGGAGTAATTTGTGCGTGCGGTCTCATCTGATGACTTCTCTAGAAGGAGAAGGAACATGAGCTGAATTTTATTTAACAGTGCTGGATTGAGTAGAATACACTCACTGGGTGGTGGCTAAAGCACAAGGGAGAAGATACTGCAAGACTGATTCCCCAGCAGAACTGACCTCAATAAGGAGCAAGTATTTCTGTACTAAGGAAAAATGTTGAGCTTAAAAGTGTAAATGTGTTTTAGTTTAAGGGAAAAGAAGGCTGTTCTTGCATTCTGCAGGATTCCATGTATGTGTTCAGCTATTAGTTACTGATAACTGTGTGCAGGGGCCAGAGGGGATGTGGAAAAGTACACCTGTTTCAAACTGTTGTGTGTTGAAAACATCTGTTGCAGTGAATGAGAGAGGTCAAATTAGTCCTAAATTTAATCACACCAGCAAATTTTTAGAAAAAACTTCAAAACTAAGTTCCTGATACTGAAGCAAGTTATGTTCCTGTCTTTTGTGTCCCTGACAAAGGCATGTGCAATTACAAGGTTTAAGCCTGATGTTATGTCTGTAAATACTCTCAGAAAGATTTTTATAAGTATCAAAATTGAGATTTTGTTGAATTAAAATTTCCCTGTAATGTTTTGCAGCCTGAATTCATCAGTAACAGCTGTCAGTGCCCTCCCAGAATGAAAAATAACTCTGCCTTGTCTAGAGGGGAAAAGCAAACAATAGAAACATCAAAAATAAAAGGAAATTTAAGAGATTTGTAATGTCTTGAAACTTTCTTAAAGTGCACAGAGTCAGAACCAGGTGAGCTGAGGTGCTGAGGTAAAGGAAAATCTCTTCTCTTCAAGGGTGGGCTCTGCCCTCCATGCCACAGACCTGTCAGCACTGTGCCCATTCCATTTTCCAGATGGATGAATGGCTTCTTTTTAGACAGTGCATTAAATATATTTATAAACATCTAGATTCCAGTGTTCACAATGTAGGGATTTTAAACATATGTCATGAGAAAATACATTAAATGGTCTCATCTAATCCATCCTCTTTTTAAAGGAGACAGGAAACAAACCACCCACTGCTGCCTTTCTCCTACCTTTCATTTCGTCCTCCCCTTTTTACCAAAAAAACCAACTGCCCCCAATACCGTATTTCTAAAGGGGGATTTGGAGAAATCTGACTGATAGCAGATGAAGCTGAAGAGAGGATAAGATAGGACTTTTTTTTTTTCTTCCTGACATCCTTTCCTCTAAAACTACAACACAGTAGTGTTGTTTTGAGGGTCAGAATTAATCCTGCTCTATCCAGCTCAGCTGATTATTGAATGCACCAGGCAAAGATGGGCAGAAGCTCAGGCTTTTTCCTGGTGGAGAGACTGAGTTGTAAAAGGTAAAGGAGGCTGTTTGAAAATTAAAAGACTGTTTTTTTTAACAAGTGCTCCTTTCAAACTTCGAAGGAGATTGTCCCAGGGTGTACAATGAGTTCATGTCTCCACTAACTACCAAGCAGTGTAAACTGTCTAGCTCTGTCTGGAAAATGTGAAATGGGAAGAAATTACAAAAATTAAAACTCATTCAGTGATTGTTTTTAGCTTCAAACTTCTGTGGGTTATATACATGGGCTTCTTTCTGCAGGCATGTGGACTAGACATTAACTTTGCTCTTATATAGAAACAGCCAGCAGTAATCCTAGAAACTGGAACTTTCTGATAATACTTTTTATGAATTAGCAGGAGTTACTAACGTCAAACCAA
The DNA here is from genome assembly GCF_963513975.1 of Fringilla coelebs. NCBI lineage: Eukaryota > Metazoa > Chordata > Aves > Passeriformes > Fringillidae > Fringilla > Fringilla coelebs. The sequence goes on along the minus strand of NC_140028.1, from coordinate 135,209,438 downwards.
TGTTGTTGCACCATAACATTCAGTAGCAATGGATTTCTATATGTAACTGGAGCAAGTAAGGATTTTATTTATAGTATATGAAACCACCTATGTTTTTTTCTTTAGATCTTTGGATAGTAGATGCTTTTTTTTTTCTTGCTGGGAAAGAAAAGAGTATCTTACTTTTTTGAAGACAGTAACCCTTTTAACCTATTGCAACTATACAATTTTAGATACCTATCAAAAGATGAATTCACAAAACAGATGGTAGGGGTAAGTGCTCATGGCAAAACAACAGTGGAATAAACTGAACCCACAATGGTTTTTGGTTTGCCTGGGATCTGCCATGGATGTGTTTTGGCAGAAGGTGTATGGTCACTTGATTGCTGGCTCTCCCAGGTCTTCTTCCTAGCAGTGGTCACCATCAGCTTTAAAGTGTAGCAGTAGAGTCTGAGCTTTAATATTAAAGAAATGTTCTTGAATGTGTAAATAATCTCATAAAATCATTTTTGAGTAGGAGAATGAAGAATGTGGTAAGAGCATAAATATGGCTTATTTTCTCTAGTGCATTTATAGTCTCACTTGACATGCCTTGGCCATTACTGGAGATAAATACAGTAAGAACTAAAATTACAGAAAAAGTGATTCCTCTGAGAAGGTGTACCATGGCTTCCCAGTGGGACAACCCATGGTGTGACTGAAGCACAGTAGAAAAACATTGCTATAAAATCAGATATCTAAGGCTTTATCTAGTTTCCAGTTTAATCAATAAGACTAACTGATCCTAATGGAGTTCTGATTCTCACTCTGTCCATTTGCTGATGGCTTTGAGGACACAAGGGACTTGATTCTCCTCCCAACTCAATATAAAAATTATTTCTGGCACTCCCTTCTCATCCCAGATCTGACTCTGCTGCCAAGTGCACTATCAGCAGCTTTGTCTGGACACAGAGTTTGGACTGAAAAGCAAAGTGTAGTTTGGTTGTATGTTGTCTTTAATTAAAGCAGAGATGTGAGGGTACATCCCCTGTGGCTGCCATCTCCCTTGGGAAGGTGGGCTCTCCTCAAGCCTAGTACTCACCAGATCTCCCCACCTTGTCCTAGTACTTCAGGAGGTGAAAGGTATGATTGAAGAATAACAATAATAAAAAAAGAGCTTTTGTCTAGGGTTTTGAAAATAACTTTACAAGGAGGTGCCAATGAAGGCATCATCTTGATGCCTTTGCACCAATATGTTACTCAGGCAAGCAGTCATCTCCTACACAATATGGTCAAAACTGCATTTTAAATATGTTTTTTTTGTGTTTAATTGGTTCAGTAGGCAATGATGTCAGTCATTTTCTAAAGCTGAAAATGGTAGTGCCAGTAGTGTGGCAGTAGTTAAAACTTTAAAGTTGTTTTTTTTCAGACTTTGAAGATCAGAATGCTAAACTGGAATAAAAGCTCATGTACAGCAAGTACCTTGATTCAAACTTCAGACTGCTAAAATTAGCTTTGTCTGGCAGTGGTCTATTTGTAGGTATCAAAAGTGGTTTTTTTATTTAAACTTATTTAGCTTTGTAATTTAAAATTTGAAGATTTTCTTTTCTTGCTCCATGTGTGAATAAAACTGAGGTATAAGAGAGTGAAATATGCTGCCTCCAAAGTCTTGAAAGTGATTAAAAGTAACCAGGTTGAGTAGAAAAGCACAGATAACTTGTAAAAAGCAGCTTTGCTAAAGCCACTAGTCAAGACAAGGCTGTTATCATGAGCTGGTTTCCATTTTAAAGCTATTTTTTGGTAAGCTATACAAATTCTGAATTAAAAAGCTACTTTATGATAAATAATTGTCAACTGCTATTTTCTAATTTTCTTAAAAGGCAAGGAAGTCTTTAGTTTTTCTGTGTTCTACAAGTTTACATGTGTGCTTGCACATACCTTACTACTCAGCAAAACATAAAAAATAGAATTAATACAATGGAAAGTTTATGTAGTCCCTGGTAAATTAAAATAATAGTTAAAGCTCAAGCATTTATATTAATATGTATTATATAAATCAAGGGGTTTTTGATGTGTGTGATGCATCCCTTCATGTTATACCCATTCTGTTTCATGCAACAGTAGTCTTCTGTTCTGAAACAAGCTTTTCCTTTGACCTCTTACTGTTTTATTGCTGAACAACAAGCTTCAAGGCTACAAGTGGTTAGTTGTGACATCCCAACCATGTTTTTCAGCTTGAAATAGTGCTAATATTCTATTGGGCATTTACATGCAGAGTCAAAAGGAGAAACAACAAGATGTGTTGTGTTTTCTGTAGCAAAACTAGACCACAGAAAAGCCTGAAGATATCTTAAAGACTTAACCCTTTAAGCATATGTAGGTGTGAACTCTGTGGTCATTTGAAAAAATTGTGGAATTGAAGTTCTGTAAAAGAAACATTAAAATTGATCCAAATGCAATATGAATAGAAGTGTGCATTGTAAGGGTCTTAGAAAACTGCAGAAAAAAGGGTTAAAAATGTGGCCTGTGTTGATAACCAAGGTCACCATTCCTAGCTGTAAAATGTGAGGGGTGTGCTGTTTTTGTCAAGACCAAAAGGCTGGAAAGAGCCCCCTCAGGATGCTGCATCCTAGCACCAGGAGAACAGTTAAGAAGGAGCAGCATGTCCTGTGTGCTCCCCATTTCCTCTTAACTGGGAAGGAAATCCTGATAATGGACAGACAAACTGACCTAATGATCACTGAGACTGCAGTTTGTGATTTTGAGACAAAGAACTAACCGATATTAATCAGTGACTCAAAGAATACAGGAAAAAAGGCCTTAAAATTCTTTTTTTTTTATCACCAGTTGGGGACCCCAAAAATTTCAAGACTAGTTGTTTTCCTTCTTTCTCAATACCAAGATGCTGTTTCCTCCACAAGTTCTTTGGATTACGTGGGAGTGAGAGCAAGTGAAATCTGAAAGTGTGAAGGTGTAAAATCAACTTGCTTTTTTTCCCATTTATTTTATCCTTCCTGTAGTCCTGTACTGGGCTGCATGGTGTGAACTCCCCTGCAATAGCTTTCTGTAAGATAAATATTTAACTTGCTGCTATTTTACTTTGCTATTTTTGACCTCTGAAGTTGTTAGGGAACTTTAAGTTTGAAGATCCCTGGACATGGAGAAGCAATACAGTATCAGGTGTCTTTACTTATAATCCAGCTTTCTGCTGGGAGGTAGGTAGGTATACAGGAGGTTAGCTAAGAACTCTGTAACATTTGTTGTACAAAAAAAGGAAATAATCTTAAATTTGAGATTCCTTGTTATGCTGATAGTATTTACCATAGGGAAGTAGCACCTGCTCTGCCATCCTTATCTAGGAATGGACTGTCCTAGTGCTCCTGGTGAATCTTCAACATTTGTCTTGACAGCACTTCTGACAAAAAACTGATGTTAAGAGCACCTAAGTTGTTGCCTGAGTGTGTTGGCTCTAAAAGATTTCTGGAGAACAATTTGCAGGAATTGGAGGGCTCTGAGTTCTTGAAGTGGTGTCCTTCTGCCCTCATAGTTACAGCATTACATGAGGCTGCTGAAAGCAGTGGGGCATGCCAAGGGCCATCATAGAGATATGCCAGAGGTACTGGCATGTGAAGCTACCCACATTAAGCTGTGAACTAATTAAAGTGGATACAGGAACTTGCAAAACCTCCAACTCCAGAGAAAAAAAATACACTCTGGCTTGGGAGGAGAAGAGGTGGTTCTTGATATACAGTGAGCAAACACTGTCTGTGAATCTGCATTTGCAAGACACTCTATGGCCATGAACGTAAGGACAGGAAGAAAGGAAAGCTGCACCTCATTCTAGGAAATAACCATTTTTTGCTTGCTGAAAGCAAAGACTTAATAGTATTTAATACTTCTGTGAAACCAAAGATACTCATATTACTGTGTAAGTATGTAAAGATGGTTTGTGTAGCTAATTATTCATGGTTGATGAACATAGATAATTCTTACTTGCTTATCACCACCACAATCAAGCAATGAGAAGAAAATGGTAATCCAAAATTCTCTAACAAAACCCTCAGCCATTGTTCTCTACAACCCAGTGAAAGTTTTTTGTTTCCTCATGTTAATAATACATTTTTATTAAAAAGTCAGAAAGACCACAAGGCTGGTTTATCAACCTGCATCAGGCTCAAACTGCTCCCTCAGTTGAAGTAGAGAATTCCCACTCTTGCAGTGGATACCAGTTCCAGGTGTTTGATGTGCAGGTGAAGCAGGGTTTGTGCTTGTGGTGCAGGACCACTGGAGCTCAGGTCCTCATGCTGCTGCTCAAGCAGAGTTTAGTCACTTAATCTCAGGGAAGGATCTGGTACAAACTGCTTAGTCTGGGCTGGGTCTGGTATCTTTACTTGCCAGCAGCTGTACATCTTAATCCACAAGCATTAGAACCCACAAAGGTGTTTCTGAATAGAAATGTTGCATCTTGACACCAGCAGCATAGTCTCTCTTACTTTTAGCCAAGTTTTACTGCAAATTCTTGTCTGTGCAGCGTGGTTCTTATGATGGCTTCTGACTCCAAGCTGACAAGACTGGATTGTGGGGCTGGGGGTGTTCTCTGTCGGTAGAAAAAGTCGAGGCTGTACCATGGTTCTACTAAGGATTATAATCACTTTACTCTGGAATTTGCCATTTTGGACTGGAGGATTACAGTTCTGTATGGCTGCCGTTAAAACATTTCAATCTAATTTTGTTACTGACTGTTCATAATGCATGCCTTTGAGCTATTAAAAGGAATTTGATCTTTACTTTTTTCTTACTATTTCAATTAAAATACTGTTGCTAGACTTTAAATGCATCATAAGTAGCAGCTGTAACAACTTTATCATGCATTTTGTGAGTGATGAATGTTTAGAAAAACATCTTTTTTGTGACAGGAAAATTAGAAGAAATATAGCTCACAGACCAACACTTAAATATTTTTACACATAAATTAGTCTAGATCCTTCGGTTGCCTCTATATTGTCTGAGAAAAGAGCAAAAACTGGCCAAGCCTGGCAGTGTTTATGCAGCTTCAGAGCACTGTGTGACAATTAATGACACCATGTTCCTCCCGAGATGGGAATGGCTAGTACAGATCCTCCTACAATGAAAAAACATCCTTGTATAAAGAGGCAATTGATGATTTAATGAAAGAAATCAAACTGACAGTTTCCATTGAAATCTCATTTTAAACTCTAAATATTGAGCCCCCAGAGGAAACAACAGTGAGCTAGCTGTAGCATAACCTTTATCAGTAAGTTATTTGGTTTTTAGAATATAGTGCTTTGTTCACAAGTTTCTGTGGAAACTTTTAAAACACAGGGAATATGAAATTCAGAGTTAAATAACTTGTAGAGACTTGAAGTCTAATGGAAATGGCATGGAATATCAGTTACTGCTTGCTCAGAGAATTGGATACTGTCTTCAGGATAACATGTTTCTGAATAGCAGGGGCTGCTGCAGTAGGAGTTGATGCAGTTGTTATAATGTGCAGGGGATTTCAGTGGAAGATTCCAGGTTTGTGCTACAGGGGATCTCACTCCCTCCCTATTCCTTCAAACACCTCCAGAAAGAAAAGAGTGAGCTGTTACCAGCCAAGAAACTTGCTGTCAAGACTTTCCTTAATCAAATAGTCTTTACTCATGTGATGTACCCTAGAGAGCAGGTCAGTTTGCTATCTGAGTAATGGGTTGCATTTATGCTCTCTATCCTAAATATCTGTTATAATTTAAAAAAGGAATAAAGGGAATGTTAATTTTTCTGATATCTGGTTGTGACTTCTTCTGAATTAGGCAAATTATAAGATGTTTTAATTGGATTTTTTAAAGCAACTTGGAGATTGAGGTTGGTTAGTGAGCACCTAAGAAAAACTTGGTGCCTAGCTCTTTTCCAATTTCCCCTTTTACTGTTTCCTTAGGGTTTAAAAACATTAGTTAACTAAGTGGTATGTTTCAGTAATGATGTTATTTCTGCTGTTTTCTCCTTACTTATGAAGTTTTATCAGTGAAGTGTTAAATAGTTTTAGTGTGAAATCTGGGGAAAAAATCAGTATGTTAATCTGGTTTTCTGATGTTTTGGTGACAAAAATAATGCATGTTGAAAAAGAGGGTGTAAATGACAAAGGATAATGTTCCCCTTACCAGCAGTAGATGTTTTAGGAGTGAATTTGCTTTCTGGAGAAGAACCTCATTCAGTAGTGGTAGTCCCTGTTTCAGCAGGAGGTGTTCATTGCTTGAGACTTGATTACTTACACCTTCCTCACTTTTCAAGATTCATCTGGGATAACAGGGTGTTCATAATTCACTGCAGCTAGATCTCGGGAGTTTCAAGCCTCTTGTTTTTTTGTTGCTGCTGCTCTTCCATACACTTGTATCCCTGTAAAAGTTGGTTTCTTCATGTGATACAAATAACCAGTAAGGAGATTTCTGTAGTTACCTGGTTGCAGAGCATGAGTGGAGATTCAAAGGACAAAAGGTGGAATATTAGAGTGTGTGAATGCTGCTGTAAGCTGCTACTGAGCTGTAAGCTTTCAAAGAAAAATAGGCAAGGCTCCTGGAACATTCTGCATTTTTGCATGGAAGTGTTTGGAACATGTGATGGTTTGATCAAGCACCAGAGCAAACAAAATAGACCTCTGTTCTTATGGGCTGAAGGATGTAGCAAAAATAACAAATTCAGTAGTATCAATGAAAAAATCGTACACAAGCACCCTCATCTTACTATGAAATATCAAGTCATTCCTGTTGTGGTATCTTTCTCTTTTAAATTACATGCACCCTTGTCAGAGAAGCATCTACAGCTGATCTAACAACAAGTGGTTAGCAATTAAATGGATCCTTTGATTTCTGCCGTGCTGTCAGCTGATGATAGTTGGCTTGAAACAGAGCAGAGATTCTTGTGGTACTGTGTGATCTCTACAGCTCAGGATTGTGCAGAAGGGAAGAAAAATGCTCCTTTTCATTCTGGCATCATACAGTAGCTGATCAGAGTGGCATAGTCTGCTTCCCTTAGCCCACGCTCATCTCTGATGCTTTAAAAAAAAGTCACTGCATCCTTAAGGTAATTTCTGGATACTGTCACTGTCCTTGTCATGATTCACTTTCTTCTTGTACCGAGGCAAGCTGTAAGACAGTGGCAAGGTGGGTGGCAGTGGTCCTGACTGTTCCAAAACAATCCCAGCAGCTTGCAGTGCTCAGTGGTGTGGGAGTTAATCTCCCAAAACTGCCCTCATCCTCAGCCTCACAGGAGCTGCACAGGCCCCGCATTTTCCTTGTCATCACTACTGAAGGAGGAAAGGGAATCTCGTCTGTAGTCAGCCTAGCAGTTTGGAAAGCAGTGCTTTCTCCTCTGAAATAAAAACAGATCAGTCAGACCAATAGCCCATAACTGGAGTGGCAGCTGCTGCCCTGAGCTGTTGTGCTCGCTGGGAACTCAACCAAAGAGGTGAGACTGGGGGGAGCTCTGCAAAGCCTGGGATACCAAACTGCAGTGGTGATGGGCTTCAGGAAGGAATAAAGGAATTGCCTCCCTGTAGAAGAATCATTACATGATTCATGTAATGAACAGTCAACTTCTTATGTTTGGTGTGTCTAGTTTCCTTACCAAACAGTAAGTGTGTGAGGGAGTTATAGAAGCGCTCTTTATTGTATTTAACACTTGGTAAGACAGGACAAAAGCCAGGTCTGCAGTATTTTGTTATATTGCCTGCTCAAAATTTCATCAACTGCACTTCAAAATCAATGTATTAAAATCTATAAGAGACAGATTTTCTGGATGCTTGGTTTCCTGTTTATCAGGCACTGGTTTGAAAGTGTGCACTGAGTAAATATAGCCGAGTACAGATCTGCACTACTACTCCTAATCCAAACCTCTGCAAGGACAGAGGAAGAGTATTTTGTGGTGTGACTTTACTATTCTTATTTCAGCTATATCTTTGTTACTTTGAAGTCTTTGGGATAATTAGCAAGGCTTGGCTTTTGTTCTTTTCTATGGAAAAGTCCTTAAACCTTTAGTTCAATCAGAGTATATGTTTTGCTGCAGCACCCTGTAGTTCTCAAAAGCACAGTAGGGATGTGTAGAAGTCAGGAGTTGACAGTGTGTGCCAGTGTGCTCCAGCAGACTTGCACAAGTGAGCTTGTTATTTTCTCTGGTAATTCTGGGGAAAAAATGCTGGTCTTGAATTCATGCTAGCTTATTCATTGATCCTCAGGTAATGTAATGTGATTTGTATAGATAGGAAACTCCTGTTAAAAAGTCAAAACAAGACTGAATTGAGACTAGAAGGACTTATTAGAATAGTCCACTCTAAAGTTCTTACGTCTGTACTGATAAATATTTATCATGAGAACAAAATTGTGGTGTAGTTTCAAGTTCTTGAGTTGGAGGGAGTGTTACTGTTTTTTAACATGCTAAAATAATGAAATAACAATAGCTGAAGGCAGACTCAACCGTTGTATTTCTGTCCCAGTTCTTTATGCTTTGAGATTTAACCATCAGTGTAAATAGCATCTAGCTCCAAGACCTCTCCTTGCTTGGTTAGGGACTCCTAATGCTGTTACAGATGCTCAGAGTGGCAAGTGGACTCCTCTGTTGCTACTGCAGGACCCACACAGAATTCTATGCTTCCCAGAAGTGTAGGCTTTATAGCTTTGGGGATGGGTTTTGTGCCCTAGGTGAGGCTCTAAGTGGGCAGGCTTTCACTGTTGTGCAGGTGGGGCCTATTTAAATATATACCTGTGTGAGTTCCTATTGCCCCTGTGTGCACCTAGGTAAAACTGCAGGTCTGATAAGGTTGAAATTACTTGCATGTATGTTCTCACCTTTACTGCTTGCTTCCTTAAGTGCTGCTGGAGGAAACTTGAAAAAAATTGCCTTGTGTTTTCAAGTTTTGAAGATGTGCTTTGGATTGATCTGTTGGATCTAAGCCACATGTGGGACTTTCAATGCATGTTTGTTTTCAAGTTGGGGCACGGTATTTTTAAACTAATTCTTAAACTTCCAGAAAGATGAGTGCTGTAATCAAATACATAATTTCTTATGAGACTCCCTGATTTAATTGTTTTTTTCAGGGAAATAGTGGTAGCTTACTACTGGGGAGTGCAGTTTCACACTGTTTGGTGTTAAAGCTGTCTCCAAACAGGCAGTGAGACATAAGTTTAAAAAAATGTCATTTTCTTAATACTAATAATTTATTATGGCTGTATGTATGTAGTACAGTGGGAGTTACTACATGAGTTAGTATCAACCAATAAATATGGTGGTTCATAAGAATTTTTGCCATTCAAGTAAGCAGAGATTATCTAAAGAGGTAAAGTAAAAATTGAATGAACCGCTGACTCCATGTGAGCACTACATATCCCTGTTTAAGCAGGCTGTAGAGTGGATTTTCTACAAACACTGTTTTTTATTGAGGGCTTGAATGGTTTTTTGTGTTTTTTTTTTTTTTTCACATTGAGGAAAAGCATCTCTGGATTTCTTGGTTAACTGAAAATACCTTGGAATAATCAGATGCTAGAACCTACTGCTAGCCTAGCAACATAGGATAATATGAGAAGAATTAGTTTCCTTAATTAGGTCTCTGAAAGCTTGGAAAGCTCAGAAGACTTCTGGAGCTTCAGAATATATGCTGTGTCATTTGCTTATTTATATCTGTGGTCCAGCAATTTAGACTGCCACAGTCATGTTCCATTGATCTCCTGGCAATGTCCCCTTCAGTCTGAGGTAAGACACCAGTTGCTTAGATCCAGTTGATAACTTGACACAAATGAATGGAAAGCCTTGATATGGACAGAAGGACTGTCATGGGGTTGTGCTGGGCACTGCTCAGGATTAAATACTGTACAAAGGTTCAGTAATAATATTTTGCTTAATTTGTTGCTTGGCATTGTGCTGTCACCCTGTCCCACTGTCTCACACTGGCTGTGGCACTGGTGTGGTGCAGTGATGAGCCATCTCAGTCAGCTAACCACTGAAGAGAGAAGGAGGAATCTCAGTAGCTGTTCCTGTGGCTCAGCAAGGGGAGAGGCACAGGGTGGGATGCACTAGGGTGTCAGGCTCTTTGTAGCTCCCCACCAAAAAACTGCTTTGATGTTAGGATTCATATCAAAAGTGGTTTTCAGGAAAAAAGGAAATATCATTTTGAGGGCTTTTTGCCATTTCTTCTTACTGAGGCTTTACAATATTTGCTGTTCAGCTTATAGAAAAGCAGTTAAATTTAATTCAGGAAGCAGCTGACTTAGCTCTTCCTTGCAATAACAAGATCTGGGTCAGAAAAGACTGGAACAAGAATAACACTGATGAACTTGCAGTGTTTTTACTTAAAATGCAGAATTGCCATTTTACCCATTGGCATTGCCATTTACCCATGCCAATTGCCATTTTATTATTGTTCAGTCTTTTGTTTCCCTTCCAAATCACTGTGTATGAAAGGCCAGGTAAACTTCTGTTGGTTTGTTTATTTTAGAAACATGCACAACTACAAAGATGGTTGGGCAGGTGATGTGCCCAGAACAACTTGTAATTCCAAAAGTAGCTGATTTAGGTTGAGCAGCATGCTGATACCTTGGGAGTTGCCTGGATTCTCTTTTTTTTTGTTTCTTCCTTGCTACCACTGAGTTTCTCTCTCCTTCATTTAGGAGAGAGATTCCTTCTACACAGCTCTTGGCTTTTCTTCCTCTTAACCTGTCAGTATGAGTGGGTATTTCCATTAAGTTGCCTTAGTTCCAGTTCTGCAGCCTAGCCCTCCTTCTCTTGGATATGTAGGGAAGACAGACACTGAGTGTGTGATTCACCTTTTTATTTCAGTGGGTTCAGGAGCCTGTTCCACAGACCATCATCATAGATGTTTTTGATCCACAGCCTTTGGGACACAAAGTCAAGCAGCAGCTTATAACATGATGTCTGTGCATAATGTTTGGTGTCAGGGGACACCAGGCTGCTGCATACTGGCTGAGACACCCACAGCTGTGGTTATGTCAAAGGCAGAAACACTGAAGGTCTCTTTAGCACTGCTTATCTAGCTGAACACTTAAGACTCCTGTCAAAGGCACTTCAAATGTCTTTAAGGTATCTGTCCTACCTTGGAGGTTCCATAGAGTATTAGTTGGTCTTGAAACTGAATATTGCCATCAGCATTCATTCGGTTGTGCAAACAATCGTTGCTTTTTTCCCCTCCTCTAGATAAAAGAATTGTTTTGTTCTTTCTGTTTTAAAGAATGAATTTGTGTTTTATCACAAATTCAGTGTCTTGGTGTGGCATTTCAGAGAGAGAGAAGGCTACCCACAAAAAACCTGCTGTGAAGCTAGTTTAATCTGTTATGGGTTGGGGTTTTTTAAATTACTGATGATTCAGCAGAAAACCAAGATTATTTTGGAAGAGACCCTGACATGCATTTATGAAAGACACCATTGAGATGAGTCCCTGTTCCTGACTGCTGAAAGGTGTTTGCAAGGAATCTTTCTTGTGACTGTAAACTTTTATGCGCTTCTCATAGTAACTTGACTTGATTATATCTGCAGCCACAGATTTGTCACACCTGGTCTATGGCTTCTTGTAGAGCATAATTTGAGGGAGGGGGAGAAGGAAATGAAGATGCTTGAATTTAAATGCTGCTTTGCTCAAAGGCAGAGATCTTCACTGGAGCTGTAACACTGGGAGGTAAATGGCTACTGTGAACAGAGCATACTCCTGGGATTGTTCTGGTCCTCTCAAAAAGCAAATCCACCCTGTAATCAGTTAAATACTTGTATTGCATGTAGAAACTGCATTTATGACTTCTATTGTTGTTGCAGCCTTCCTTTTCTGATAAGGCAGATTACTGTTTCTGGAGGTTGGGCATGATTTGGGTTTTCCAGAAAAAGAAAAAGTGGATATTTTTAGCACAAGCTTTCCAGGGTGCTGTACGTCACCACATTGGTGAGGAGCCATTTAGCAATGTGGCAGCAGGTTTTTCCCTCTGTGCTCTTGGGATAAAGGCATGTTGCTTTTTGTAAGAGTTGATCTAAGACCTGTCAGCTCTTTCCTGAAGTATAGTTAAGCACCTGCAGTTCATTAACCATTCCTCAATGCTTGGCTATAACTAAATGTTGTCATTTGGGCAATGACTGACAAGACCATAATTTGTCCTTGAACTGCAGCACTCTTGGTTTTTAGTAACTTAGATTTCCTAACTAAAAATCTCACAAAATCGAAGTTGATGTGATTATAGGTTAAATAGTGTACCCAGGATTTTATATTTAAAGTGTTTAGGAGTCTTTCTACAGTTGAAAGTATGGGTAAATTAGTGCATGAAACAGAAAGATTCCACATGGAAATTACATATGCTAATGGTTATATACTAATGAAAAAATTAGACTCGCTCCACATGAGGTGGAAAGTCTGGCCTGGTTAAGACGTCAGAAAAGAGTAATTTTTGGTGGTATAAATGTGTTTGCTAGTTGCTCTTTCTAGTCTAGTATTATTTGAACTAGTGACTTCTTTTTTTTTTTCCCCTTTTCCCTACCTGTGCTTTAATTAAAAAAACAGTTAGTAATCTGTGGCTAATTGCAAAATACAACTTAAAAACATCAGAAAAATATTCAGGAAGCATAATATACTTATTTAAAAAGAGAATAGATCTCCAACTAGTTACAGTGTAAATGACTGATAGTTCAAACTTGGAGCCAGGAAAATATTTTCTGTCAATAACACTGCATATTTCATGTTTAAATGTGTTGACAAGACACATGCTTATTTATAAGTCTCATCAAATCAAGCTTAAGAAACTAAAACTAAGGCTTTGTATTTTTTTTCTTCCTTCCTTCTCTTCCCCCTCCTCAGCCTGCAGTGAGCATTACTGATCGCTCAGAGCACTTGCAGAGGTCTGGTTCTTGCAAAAAGAGCAGCTGCTCACGGGCCTTCTGCTTGTTGTGTGTCTGATTTGGGTTTTTTCTCCTAGCACCTTTGCATGTCCCCCTGGCTGTTAGCTTGCGTGTATTTGTATTCTCTGCGAGGTAAAATATATTTTGAATGAGAGTCAACAGTCTTTATCCTTGTTCTCCAAAAGTTGTTCATACTGCATAATAGTTAACAGTAAGTAGGTGCTTTGCAAATATTTGAATAGCAGAGCAGCAGAGAATGATAAATGAAATCAATCCTCCATGCCTCTACAGTAGCAGATGTCTAGAGCTGAACTAGTCACCCTCAACTCCACTGGGAATTAAAGCACCTCTTTCTCTGCACTAAGGTCATTATATCTTATTTCCTGTTTTAAATACTTGACCATAGCAAGTTCATTCTGGACCCAGTTTGTTGTTGACTAGATCACCATCGTGATAAGGCCCAGCTGCACTTACCAACTTGTGTTTCATCTCTTGTTATTTCCACCATCAGTTGAATTCTGTTTAATTAATAGTTGCAGAATTAATTACTTACAACTTAAATGAGTGTGTTGAATCTTTAAGCAGCCTACAGTAAAATCCTTCAATCAATGTAATTTCTATCTGGGGAAGACCAAAGTTTGTTGAAGGAGGATAGAGGAAGGAAAGTGAAGCAAGTGAGAAATTATATAAGTGTTTGCTGTATTTCCTGTACATCGGGAGTTGTTAAAATATGATTTTGGTTGGATGGCTTGGAGAAGAGAGGAGGTTAAGAGGCTGTTAACGATGTGGTATGAACACTTGAAATGCTCTTGGTCACTGTATAGCTGTGAGCTGGTAACAGGCTCTGGCAGGCTGGATCTTGGATGTGATTTACACTCGGGAATGGGAAGCGTGTCATAGCAACTGAAACAGCAACAATCTGACAGGTAAGTAGATGCTAGTGAAGTGTTGTGGGGGTTGTTTTGGGAGCAGAATGTTTGTTTGGGCTTTTTTTAGTAAAAGCACACAACTAAACTGCTTTGGAAGTGCCTACACCTCAGTTAGTGAAAGCCAGATTTGCTTTTGGCTTTACTGCTTGCCCGAAGGCATTAATGTAAGCAGAGCACTTAAGCATACTGTTAAAAAGCACTTTGTGGCCAAATTCAGCCTGTTATTCAAATACATTAGTAGCACAGGGAAAGAAGGCAATCTGTAATTCTTATTAAAAAGCAAGTTGCATAAACTTCTTTGTTGAAACAATTTATTTAATGTTTTGAATATTATTTTCCTCTTTATTGCTCGAAATGCTTTCCATATACTTTTAAAGTGTTAACAATGAAGTGGATGTTTTAAGGATAAATTATACTTCTGTTTTCCCCAGGTTCTATAAAACAATAAATTTGCAGTAATTTGTGACCTCAGGAACATCTTTCCTTTAAACACCCTCTTCTGAAAGAATCTGCTATTAAAAAAAAAAAATTAAAGTGACTGATGGTATAAAGATGGGATACATGCTATTAAAGAGCCACATAAGCATTTCAATAATTTTACTGCAAATGCATTTCTTATCTCTGAGTAGAGCCTTAAGTCCGTCTGGATGTTTTGCTTCCTCCAGAGCTGAAATGTCTGGTGTGTGAGATCGTGTCAGGAGCTGAAAGAGAGGTTATTACAGTGATACTGGTTTTAAAAATTGTTCTTGTTTTTTCAAAAACAAAGAAAACGTGTAGCTGGTGACAGTTGGAGTTAGCACTTCTGAAAGGGAAGTAGGACAATAGTTGCTTTCATATCTCACTCTCTCCAGCATTTGCTTTATCAGGAGATTCTTTAAATAGCAAAATTCATACTTTCTGAAGTTAAAGTTGTTCGTGTTTTATGTCACTGACCTTTTATTACTTTTTAGGCTGTAAGAGCTGTATATTTTACAGAAAACATGGCTTATATAGTACCAATAGCCAGTAGTAAACTCATCATTTAATGCTAAGTTAGGTCCATAGTGGATTTTTATTTTGACTGTAATTTAGAGACATTTCAACAACAATTAATGCTACCTCCGTTTGAAAGCTCTGACTTAAATTAATCTCTGCAGATAAAGTTTTTCATGTTCAGACCTTAATTAGAAGCATTGTCGAGTTAATTCTTGGAAGCCCAAGATTTCCAAAATTGAACACGAGTCAGTGGGAGCTGTTTCTGTTGCGCTCTCCTGAAAACCAGCAGAAGTACTCTAAAGTGGGCACCCAAAAATCTGTGTAAGGTTGGATGCAAAAGACCCAGGTGCACCAGCCATCCTTTCAAAGGGAGTTGGTTTCTGACAAGCATTGTTGATAGACAAGAGCTGTTTTGTGTTCTCAATTTGTTTGTGAAACTGCACTCCTTCCAAAACAGCTTGTACCGATGTCTCCAGCTCACGTGAGATGAAATAAGCTGTGCTGGCAGAGGTGCAATTTTCTGCTGGCATAAATTAGGTCTACTTTGTGGTTTACTGGTGACACTGTCAAGTGCAGAGCTAGCTATAACTGCATTACAACCTGAATAAAACTAACTTCCAGATGGTAAACCAAAATGAAATGTGAGACTACAGTATTGTGTATATATGCTTTGTGTGGACTAACACTTCAAAAGAAGTAACTCAAATGCCCTCCTGGTTGGTACTAGTCCTTCATTCCACCTTACTGTTGAGGAAATTGGGCTGCTTTCCTTGTGGGATACATCTGAGCTAGTTGTATTCTTTGACATGTTTTATTTCATTAAGATGACATTGAGAAACAAAACCTCTGCTTCTTCAGAGAGAGATAAATTACCTTGATTGTTTGTGAATACCTGTACAGTGGTTGTCTAGAGCCTGTTTGCACTGCAGGTGATTCTCAGGAGCCCTTGTGTTGGAGGAAATGGAGGACCTTTTCTCTTAGGCAGTGGGCAGACATGCACAAAATACTTGTGCTTGCTTTTAGATCTTTCACTCCTGGGTCGGGTAAGCACAGCCACTGCCGTGTTTAGAGAGATCACAGTACGACAGCATCTGTTTATCCATCATTCAGTATTTGAAAAGATTAGTACAAGGCTATTCTTAGCACTGGCAGATAGACGGTATGTTATTTTAGAATGTGTATTTATTTAGTATTTTCTTTAATGGTATCTGTGTCAGTATTTGAGGTCACTTGAGCTAGCCAGGCTGCATGAGTCATTTTTATCCGACTGAATTTACGCGTTATAGTCCAAAAAAAAATTTCTTTTTTTGGTCCCTTTTTTAAATTTCTTTTTTCTGGTGTTTTTTCCCCCTGGATTATGACCTTATAAAAACAACATATTCCTCATGTTGTGCCAAGTGCAGCTCTGAAAATTGGCTTTACTTGATCTGTCTTGCCTTCTGGGCTTATCTACTGCTAGACAGTAGAGGTGGGAGGGAGACAATACAGGGAGCCTGAAGACAGGAAGATGTCCTTACAGTGCTGGCAGCCTTCCTGTGTTTGAAGCCTGCAAAGATGTCTTCAGTCTAAGGGAAACAGACAAAAATTGGAAAGATAATCTTCCTAGACAAAAGCTCAGCAGCGCTTTTGGCTTCACTGCTGTTTGAATTCAAGTTTTAGTTTGTGGTATAAAGTTTTTTGGCTGATAAATATTTTATTGACATAACTGCCTCTGCAAGCCTAGGCAGAGATAGTGTGTGTCACTATTTGTTGCTTCAAACTTTAAAAAGAAAAATTGAACACTGTTTGTAGAACTTCAGAAATATTAGAGTAAATGGGTTTTTTTCCTAATATCTGCCTGTCCAAAAAAGGATACGTTTGTCTTGCATTTGACAAACGCGCAAAGTTTTTACAAGTCTTTTTATACTGAGACAGTAAATTTACCTGGGAAAGATGTATAGATATTGACAATTTGTCATACAGACTTGAATTAAAGAACAACAATATTTTAAGACAAAAAGAAACCTAATGTTTTTCTTTCAAATTATGTATACTTTTTCAGTCTTGTTGATGCTTAGGCATCACAGTTCTCTAGCCAAGAACTGAGGATTATTTTATTTTCTTGATGACTGCTTAGCAATTGTATATTTCCTTGCTGTGAGTAGATGAAATTCTGTTTACTTGGCATCAGAGAAATCGCATCCATTTAGGTTCCAAAAGGTAGTATGAGACAAAAAAACATGTCAAACAAGGCTCTGCTTAAGTGACTCTAAGGCAGCAGATTGTAGTGAATTCTAAAGTAGAAGTTTAAATGAAGCTTAAATTGATAAGCAACTGATTGGTATTGAAATGTAACTGATTTTAATTCAGTTTTGTATTTATATTTAATGAAGTCAGTACTATCTAAGTAGGAAGGTCCACTGAATGCCAGTGTTCTCTGAAGATTCTTGACAGTGGGCTGGCAGGCATGAGTTTGTTTTTTAAGAGAGATCCTTTTTTAAATCCCCTTTGTCAAGCTCCATCTGATAAATTGCAAAGCAATGCACTAAACCAGCATTCTTTTCCCTAAGTTAAATAAAGCAGCCTTAAATGTCCTGGATACACAAACTGGAAAATAAGTTAATAAAACCAAGTTTTATACTTCACATCATAATTTTTTTTTTAAACAAAGGAAGTATTATCTGAAGACTATAATCAGTTCAACTCACAAACATGCTTTAAGATTTCAAAACTAGATCTCATCTTCCATAACGTTTCTTAATTAGGGGACCAGAAAAGGAAAACAAGTCTTTTTTGCTTTTTAAGTCCCAATTGGTTTCTCAACTCTGAATGACCTATCTGTTCAACTTTGTTAGCAGAAATGAAGAAAATATTTTGTCTTCACCTGAAAAAAAAGTTTGTTACCCAAAGTTAGTTTTGCATTCCAGTAAACTTGGGGTTTTTTAAGTACTTAACTGTTGGCAGCAAAATCAAATGTCAGAATAGGTTTATGTCCAGGAGGTTCAGTCATTAGTTTTGGTTACTATTATTTTTCATTTTGTCATATGTTGTACAAGGTATTGAAGTTTAAATTTCATTTAACTTTTAAAGTACATTTTTGGATTAATTTTTCTTCACTTTGTAATAATCACATCTCCAACTGCAAGCAGCTCTCCCAGCTTGAGGGGCTTTAGCTCATAGTCCAAACACTTTAGGGTAAGGAATTGCAGAAGGAAACATTTCTCTGCTGCCTCCACTTCCCTGCAGCCTCACAGTGAGCAGGTTTGGCAAGTCATCCCAACGAACAAAAATCCTTTTTTGGCAGGTTTAGTTTGGGTTCTAGCTCTGGCTTGTCACACGACTGACAACACACACAGGCATGTCAGAAGAATCTTGGTGCAAAAGCAGAAAAAAAATGGTTCAGATCTGAAATGTTACTTTTGTGGCGATGGTGGCAACACTGACTTGTTTGAAGCATAGGCCTTTGAAAGTTTTTCTGAGAACACCTGTGGCTCACTGAGCTGTTTTCTTCTCAGAAGCTTTCTTGTAACTAGACAGAAGTGTTTCTTCTAGATTTCCTGTGAAGTGTCCCAGTATTAACTGAGCGTTTTCAGTCAAATTTGTGCAAAATCTTAAATGTTTCCATAAATAATGGTGGGGCATCAAATACCAGAAATAAAAGCCTGAAGTAGATACTTTTAATCCATCCTGGGTTTTTTATGTTACCTGATGGATTAAAAGTGGGAAGCAGGATCCTTAACTTGCTGCATGTGAACTTCCCTCTCTTATATCTTGGAGGGCCAACACATCATACCTGACCCTGCAGCCTCTTCACTTTTCTGCTGCTGTAGAAATCAGTGTCTGTGTTGTCATTACTGCAGATTACTGTTACTTCTCATTTTACGATGTATTTTACAAAGTATGGCAGCTTGTGGTCTCAGTCTTCTTGAGAAAAATGGCAGTGGCTCTTACTGTGAGTTTCTCTTTCAAAAAAAAAATCAAGTATGTTTTTCAGATCTTTATATTTAAATGAAAACTAAGGGCAGTATTTCCTTTTTAACACTGTTTTTCAGAAAGTGTTTCTTAGCCTGAAAATGGGAAAATGAGTATGTGTGCACAGAGGAACGTGGAGGGCAGGAGGGTGCACATTCCAGATCGCCTGTGCTGGTGCAGTGATGCAAAGCAGCTGTGAGTCGAGTTAAGCAGCCCTTGTACTGTGCAGGCAGCCTGCCCTGCCTCTGGTCCCAAAAATATTGCTTGTTTTGATACCATGTGGCTTCAGCTCTTCAAAAATGCAATGTTGTGTTCACCGTGGGTGCATTATTCAGAACTCTTAATTAATTTTTTTTTTAATTTGCGTTGGAGAATTTGCTCTGTTCAGATTAGCATTAATGGTTGAAAGTGGATGTTGGCAGCTCAGGGCTTTTTTTATTAAATTATTTGTGTATATATATAAAATATGTATGCATGTATATGAAATTCTTGCTTAAGGGATAAATTAAATCATTAAATGTTTTTAATTTGGATTTTCACATATGGAAATAATCAAGAAGCTAGATTTTCTTTCTCATACTGTTCATTAGCAATACATAACCTGAGTGAAATGTCAGTGATGAGAGAGAGTTTCTCTGGGGTGGTTCTGCTCTCTGAGTCGTGGAAATGTGATTCCTGGGTTCAGGAGAGGAAATGAGTGGCAGCTGATCAAATACTGTCACCAACCACCTCATCATGGGAAATGCTTTTTGACTGGATTTGGAGCAGTGTTACCATGGCTAGCATAATAGAAACTGCTGCAGAAAACTTTGTCCTTACAGTTTGTTTTTTTTCTTTACAATTGAAGCGATGTTTTGTTGTTGTCGTGCTTACTAAATGACAAAGTTTGGTCATTTGTGTTTGATCTCCTTTCAGAAGCACTGTGGCACTGGTGCATGTTCAGATTAACAGCACTAAAACCACTGGGTTGCTTTTTATTTATGGGCTATAAAAAGTATAAATAGAAAGCGGATTTATGTCATCTTTGCCCATTGAATGTGTCCCCCTAAGCTTATGGAAATCCTCTGATAGCAAAATTCTGACCTGTAAACAGAGGAAAAAGGTTGCACAGTTATATTATGTTGCTTTTAAGAAATTATATTTAATTTAATATCTAGGGTAAAGAAGATGCTTACCTTGAGTCCTATAATTATCTCAATTCACAATTAATTGAGCTAGGAGGGTTATAGGACTTGGGAGACAATTGAGCCCCTGGTCGCTCTGCTGCACCTTCCCCTTACACCCCTCTTCTTCTGGAGGGCTGGGAAGGCTTTCTGGGGTTTTGAAATAATGTGCAGTAATTTAAATACTTGGCCTTCAGCAAAATCAACATTACAGTTGTTACATCTGGGCAGTTAATATCTCATAAGTAATGATAACAAATTAATGAAATTTTGTACGTGATATTGCTGCCAAAATAAATTGAGATTTTGTGAGGAAAAGGATATTCTGAGCAGAGTAGCAAAACCCAGCTCTTTATAACCATACCTGGATACTGGTCTTTCCCAAACACTGAAGGAGCAGCATGTAAACTCATTGCTTCAGTAGCCAGAAGCTGCAGAGTTTGTATCCAAACAAGAGTATTTTCCTGTCTGTGAGAAGAGGAGATTAATGCATATTTAGAAGCTATATACAGAAGAAGTCAGTGACCACGAGGTGGACAGGAAAGTGCTAGAACAACCTTTCAACAATCCCAGATGTCTGTTCTGAGCTTACTACTCAGCTTGGGCTTTCTTTGGGTTTCCTTGGGACTTTAAGGCCTTTCATGTCTTCTTCCAGATGTCATGGTGTCTTGACCAACAAGAGCTTCTGCTATTGCTCTGAGAGCATTTTCTTAAATGAAGCCCATACAGTGGCTTTATGCAGCACAAACTCTCTGGATGGCATCCTGCTATGAAGGAGTGTTTGAGATCACTTAGAAAATCATCGGCAAGGGTATCAGCAAAAGCCAGATTTAATATTAAGTGACAGCATGACAAAGTTCATTGGCAAGATTCACTCTACTACTTACAGGACAGAAGGGACAGCAAGGAAAAACAAGCAACAACAAAATCAAACAAAATCCAGGCAATCAAAACAGAAATGAACTGTGAACTATCTAGGGATGTGTTAAGGGCAGTGAGGGTGCGATAAAAAGGAACATGGCCTGAAACAGCATTTACCAGCTCTCAAACTTAACAGTACTTTACTTAGGCCTTTTACCTTAAACCAAATAATTTAATGAAGGAACAACACTTAGTTTATACCTAACTCAACTTTCACCTTGAACTTAATTTATGACTTAATCATGACAGTTTAAGAAAGGAATAACACTTACTAGCATTTAACCCAACTTTGTAACTTTCAAGTTATACTTAGCAACTCAGTGAAAGAACAACACTTAGCAGTATTTAAGTAAGGTTAAGTCAGATGTCACAAGCTTACTTACAGGCCTATCTTGCTTCAATATCCAAGGTATTTAAACATCTAAGAAAGCAGCATTCCTCTCGGATTTGCTGTAGCATGTGCACACAGACATAGAGTCAGTGCAGGCAAGGCACCTGTGAAAAATTCCCTTCAGAGGTCAGTGAAAGACTTGCTTTGAGCGCCCTGCATCTCCTGATGGGTGCAGGGCTGAGCCTCGAGGAGTGGAGGTGGAAGTGCAGGACTCATTGCAAACCATGAGGCTTCTCTGGCTCCGAGAGGCCCCAGTCAGAGGGAGGTCACTGGCCACAGCCCACTGCAGCCCAGAAGGGCTCATTTTGGACCACTGGTTATAGGGTCGCAAGAGAGTGGGCTTTAGTCATAATTTGTTTTCTAAACAAATTAATTTGTTTTGTTTGTTTCAGTTTCATCCTGGCATTTGGGTCAGCACTTTCTTTGAAAGTGTAAGAACAGGAACGTTATGCTATTCAGGCAAGAAAAATTTTCCAAGGTTGTTCATAAGGGAAACTGGAGCTCATTAGCCATTCCTGGGAACAGATAGTCTTTCTGATAAGCTCAAGAGGAGCTGAGCCCAGGTGCTGTTTTCAAGGCTGAGGCCTAATGAGCATTTCTCAGATCTCAGTGCAGCCTGAAAAGGGGATGGAGGGGAACGCATCACCTGGAATACTGATAAAACCTGGAAAGCTGATAACCCTCATAGGTGACTACAGACCTGTTAGCCCAGCATCAGGCATTACACTACTTTGAAGTAAAAGACTGTGTGGTGAATGCAAGAGAAATACAGTGCCACAACAAGATGCGTCAGAGAGGTGAATGGAGGGGTTTCTCTAAACCAAGGAAATGCAATTCTTACCCATTTGGACCTCTAGGACAATATTTTGGCATGGTGCTTACATGTAAAGTTATTACTTCTGAAGGATAGGAGATTTAGGTTGAGGCTAAAAAAGGTTCACTTAGCTGCAGGCTAAGACATGCTGGCAGAGCAAGTTCTGTCCCTTGTGCTCTCCAGTTATGCTGTTGGTCCATGTTACCTAGAGCAACTGCTGCACCGCCTTACAGGGCGCAGAAATGCAGGTGGTGTGACCTTCGTGTGCTTCCAGTGTCGCTCTTGGTCACTTAATTAACTTTTTCAATTAGATTTATGTAATGCAAATAGCATTGCTGCTGTTTGCAGAAAATATGCCTCACAGCTCCAGCCTTCACCTAATGCATAGTCAGAAATGGCCAGAAGGAATCATGTTTTAATGTCGTCTTTTCACAAGTCAACAGTTTTCTAAATAATAACATATTTGTGAGGTTGGAATATATGACAGCACATTAAGCTCCCTTTTGTTGGAGGCAAAAGGGTTCCTCAGGTTTCTCTTCCCATTATACTTTGCCTTTCTGTGGTCAAGAAAGTTTTTTCTATTTTTTAGTTATAGCATTCAGGTAAGGCTACAGCATCTCCTTGTTTGTTCAGCTGCATATTAGAATTTTATGTTTATTTCATTATCTCATTTTTCCTATTCAGAAATATTATGCTTGAAAAAGATAATCTTAAAAACTGTTATGAGATGAGCATTTTTTAATAGACTCCTTTAGGTTTGTTTTCTGGTTGGTTGGCAAGTTTGGTTTTTCTCCAAATCTTAGTAACATGATTCATTATATGATTATAATTTTATTTCATTGTGTTCTTCTTTGTTGAATTCTTCTTCTAGAATCCACAATTTAGATAATTTAGAGACTTAGCAGAACGTCTGTCTGTGAGTTGTATATTTTCCTTTGTATATAGAATTGAACTTGTCTTCTTCAAACCTTTCCCTATGTCATAATAAATACCTGGTGCCTCCTACCATCTTCCTCTTTTTAGTCATTCTTTTGTAAAGCTTTTAGGACAAAGTCAAGTGAGCTAAAAATTTATCTGTTGCCAGATAAGCATTTTGGTTTTTAATTAGAAAAATACAGACCAGATGGCTATCAGACCTTGTGACAAGTGTGTGTATTTTAAATCACTATTCCAAGCAATAATCGAGGATGCCCATTGATATGAAAGATTGTCAAAGTGCATCAACGTCCCAGCACAAATTTAAGTGTCAAGAGGATGACTTGATATTTTTGCTCAAGAAAGAAAATGTTCTTTTATCAGATTTGTGGCAAGCTAATAGCTTGCAAATTGTTGTCTGAGCTGTGTCCCTTGTCTTGTTGTCTTCTTAACAATTGCATTTGCAAACAAGGATGAGCTCATGTCTAAAGTGTGCCTCACAACTCATCCAAGTACAAAGAGCTTACAGTCCTTCACAATTTTCTTTTGGACTGAGATAGGACTTTCTTTTTGTGTGCCATTTGCTACCAGAAGTGTTTAGCTTGTCAAAAATCTCCACTACAAACAAGTAATATTTCTATTATTCTGTTTCCCAGTTCATTAATGGGCATTAATGTATTTGTACATATTATGGCATTTGACCTAGCTTTTAGGAGAATGAGGGATTATAATGACAGACATTATAGCTGAGCTGCTTAATTTATTTTTGGCCTTTGATTATTTGGCATGTTATGAAGTGCCAATTTTTGCGCTCATTGAAATGTGTAAGAAGATTCAAGGGAACTTTAACCGAATCTGTAGAAATGTGACTTAATGCTTGTCTGACAGTGTACAGCAGCTGTTCTGGATATTCTAGACTGTGCAAGTGTCCAAGAGACTTGAAAGACTTTAAAGTTTTCAATCAAAACAGTTGGGAAGGAAATGAAATTTAAGTGCTTTTGTTATAGGTTCTTTAAACCCTGTCATTCCAAACTCTCCAAAAAGGAGTGATAACCAACTATAAAACCCTTTGTCTAGATTTTTGGACCCTGATACTTCAAATTTGAAAACAAACATGAATGATTTTTGGAAACCATTTCTTTGCTCTGTTTTAGGGCTGTGTTTGGACAATATCCTGTCCAGAGCTTTCTTGAGTATGTCACAATATCCTGTTTTCCACATGGATGCATGTACTGCAGACCTTCCCTGCCCAAACAGATCCTTTTCCTGTGGAAAACAGCAGCCAAGAAGTCTCATGAAAATATCTGGGGTCTGCTGTGAAATTTAAGTCAGAGGCAGACAGTAAGACTTCACAAAGGTCTTGCTACTCTTTTTGATAAAATGTGATAGCTGTTATTGATGTGTTCATTTCTCAGTATTGCTAAATATTATACATATTTAATACTCTTGCAGAGTATTTCAGATATTCTGTGGTTAGTACTTTAGGGAAAGTACATGTTAAGGGAGTTTGGAATACTCTTGGTTCAGTTTGGCCTCCTTTTCTAGGATTAAATTACTGCATTTTATTGAAAACCAGAAATGTAATGATGGGCATCACCTGAACTGTAAAAAAACACAAAGCTGCTCTGGTAATTACTGGTAGAGGTTTTGAGACATGTAAAATTTAGCTTCTTTTATGTAGCTGCCTGTTACCTGTTTGATTTTTGGGTGTTTTTTTTTCTTTTTTTCTTTATTTTTTAGGGTTTTTTTGTGTTCCTATACTTTAAATTGCAATGATTCCAAAGACTCAGAAAAAGTTAAATGCTTTACCCTCTGTTTTTCTTAGTCGTATAATTGCATTAATTTGGGGACTTGATTCTGAATAGGTAACTGGATATTCCTTTTATAGAAGTCTTCTATGCCCTTTAAAGTTTAATGTATTGCAAAATTTAAAAAAGAAAAAAAAGCCTGGATAGGTTTTACCTTGCAGGGTAGCAGGGGGAGGTAGAGGAAAGAGATGAATTTTTGTGTGATTGAAATGATGAAAACCTCATTTAAAACATATTAAGGAGTATTTTGCTGAACTGATTTATTTCTCTACAGCAGAACTTAACCTTTTATTTCTCTTGCAAGAATGGGTTTGAGTGTAATTTAAACTGTCAAATGACATTTATCAAATGATGGTTTTGCCCTGTAACAGGCAAATGTCTTCCACAAAATTGATTAGCTGCTGACCTCATCCACCCTTTTCAGACCCTTCAAGGTAGATTTCAAAGAGTTGTAAAATAATCACTTCACTTTCAGTTTATACTTCAGCACAAGGCGTTTACTGTCCTGGTAGCAGTACCACAGTGTGTTCCACATCTGGGAAGGAGAGGATGTAAATGCCTGCCTATAGCTCTGCCTGTCACCACTCGGCCTGCTGCTTTAACCTAAACCTCTGCTCCTTACAAAACAGGAGCAGCTTTGGAAAGGGCTTTTTACAGGACAATAGAATGAATAAGTTGAAGAAACTTTCTCTTGTAGGCGCCTGCTCTAGTGAGCAGGAAAATGCTCTGTTGGCAAGACCTGCAGGGTGTTCAGTATCAAGAAGCTGCTGGAAGACCCTAAATGTGGAATTTTATACTCCAAAGAGTTTCCTCTGTTGTGTTCTTGTTCTGCAGCCCCATTTTGTAAGGCCAGTCCACCAGAAGCCCATAGGCTTGCTTTCATAAACACTAACCTACCAGTAAATGAGTTAACTGTGCTGTTGAGGAAGCCTGTGGCCTATTCAAAATGGTGACTTTGTGGCTGAACCAAATAAATGGTTTGATATTTTTTCTCTTCAGATTTCTGTGCAAGTTTCTTTGCCAAAGTAGAAGCTGTGATGCAGAAAGTAAAACCCTGAACATAAAAATCTCAGTACTGCTGGTGGTGTTAAAAGTTCAGTTCTATTTTTACATCCCAATAATTTATTTCTTCTGAAGTCTCTATCACTCCCACTTCTTCCAAAATCAGTGTTTAAAAATACACAAATTTGTGAAAAATGAGCTTGACTTTCTCCTAGAGTAACAAACCAGTTGTAGCTTGTTTGTCTCAACAGATCAGACTGCTGTGAATTAGCTTTCAGTGCAGAAAGAGAGCTGGGAGATAAACAGCTGAAAAGAAGTAGCGCTTCCACAACTTCTGCCACATCCAGCATCAGGAGCAGCAGGGATTTTCCTGTGTGTGAAACTGCCAAGAGCTGTAACTGCAATTGAGATGTTTTATCAGGCTGTTTGGTGTGAAAACACCTCATCCCTCCATAGTTTCAGCGAGTCTGGCAGGCTGATATGTTAAAATAAAAGGAAACAGTAGATATGCTGTATACTAAAGCTGCAACATTAAATTTTTAAAAAACCCATAGAGTATGAAGGCTTTAAATAGGAAGAGTTTCAAAAGAAATCAAGCATTGCTAAGTAGTCTGAGTGTGATTTGTGGTCTTGGGATTAAATTTTGGACGTTGTGCATAGCTTTATTGGGTTTTTTATGGGGGTTTTTTTGGTTGGTTAGTCGATTCCTTGATTTGGTTTTTTAAATTAGTAATGTTAGCTGTAATGTGTTATACAGATTTCTTGCTGTAGCATTGTAGCAATAGACATCAGCTTGTATCTGTTGGAAAACAGGATTATTGTTCTGATTCTTCTAGCTAAACATGCAATATATGTTGTAAATTGCCTTTATTATATGCAGTTTAAATATCTCATTGTCTGCTTTGCATACAAGCAATTTATTGCTGCTTATGTTCTGACAGAATGAAAACTAATGCTTAATTATGCATTGCCCTAGTAATGTGGTGTTTAGGGTGAATGTATCTGAATTAAATAAGGGCCATTAATAATGCCTAACAATTTATGATATAGTCATTGCTTGAGTTCAAATCATATAAATTAGAGAAGCTTATTTGAAATGTCACCAGTATAAGATGGCTTTGTGGGAACACCTCTCTGTGTGCTAATTTCAAAATCATTACCAGCTGAGTCTTACTATTTATTCAACGTCCAGTAGGCTTTTATTATTCCCTTATTTGCAGTTTAATTACAACCTCTGTTATCCTGACAGTGTGAATTCAATGCTAAACCTGCAGGAGCAAAATGAGTTGCAATCAGTTGTTTTTTGCCTGAAAACTTCTTTTTGCTTTGGCCCTCTCTTGCCTCTCATGGCCAAGCCACCACTCTGAGCCACAATTTTTTGTATGCATGTCTAAAGGAGCAATGCCAGTCTAAGGCTTTTAACATTCTTCTGTCCTAAAGCTTGTAAGTTGTCTGGCAATGTTTCCAAGTCGCATAACCACCTGTGTTTATACTAATATCACAAAAGATACTGAATTAATTACTTAAAGGGAGGTTTCTGGGTCACTTGTTAATATCACGTGTGCCTGAATTTACAAATGTAATTAATGCACATGAGATATTTATACATAATATACGTGGTTACTCTGCAACTAAAATTTTAGTCATTCATATTTAAAGCAATACGTTCTCTAAGGTTATTTTATGGCATTTGAATTCCTCAAAGATGCAGCAAGTATTGTCCCTTTCTGAAAAGACAAACTGCAGCAAAATTTTGCATTGGCAACAATAATTCAAGGCAATTAAAGGATGTAGGTTGCAGGACTAAAAGAATTTTCCTAATATGATGCACATGCATTTATTATAGACATGCTGTACATGTGGATTCTCAGAAGTAATTGCAGTTAAATGAATGTTTGATCCCGTACCCTCATTCCTCTGTCCAGTGAGCTTTTTTTATTTCAATTATGCTTTGCAATTCTCTTTTACCTCAATTTCTTGGGCAGTTGCTTCTTGCTTATGATTTTATTACATTCAGAAGCACTTCTTAGAGGAAAATGGGTAATTCTTATGTAATTTTTACAGCTATTGTAATTTGGAATACTGAACTTTCATGTTCACACACACCTCATTTGCTATTACTAAGCGAGCTAACTGTATTTAAAGGGTAACATGAAGCGATGGACATAATACTTGTCAAAGGTATCACAGGCATCTTAACACATTTTCTGTTGTGCTTAACGTTCAAACACAGAAAAAGAAGCAAAATATTCATTTGAGATAAGTTGGAAGGCTCAAAATGTTTTCTTTGCATTTCATATTTAGTGTCTTTTAGATGTGACTGTTTCTTCACACAGTGATGGCAAAGTAGAGAATCAATCCCTCTGACCTTTCCCTTTTCTTTTAGCTTTTCAAGAGCTGTTTTGGGGGGAGGGGCGGGGGGTGTTTTGGATATTGTTTCGTCTCCCTCCCCCCCCCCCCCAATGTGGTTCCAGTTTCCACCAAGATCTAATGACATGGGTGTTCCATTCTCTTGTGCACATTTTCCAGTCTGGCCTCATCAAATCTGTCCAAAAATTCCTATTGCAGAGAGAACCAGACCTTATACTTCAAAAGGTTTAAATTAATTAATGGTCTGTGCTGCTGGGATATGCCATTACTCAGCTGATGTGCTATACCAAAGGTCACTTCTACTGTGTGTTCATCACCTCAAAAATATTAGAGAAATTACTTTTACTTACTTCAGATTTGAATGAATCTTAAAAAAAAGTAACCAACCAAAAACATTTTAAAAAATAAAAAAAAGAAACAAAAAACAAACAAAAAAAAAACCAAAACAAAAAAACCCCAAAAAACAACAACAAAAAAAAACCCCCAAAACAAACAAACAAACAAACAAAAAAAAACCCCAAGACAAAAAGCACCCTGAAAAATTAATCCCTCCTGAAAAGAACAAAACCATCACACCTGCTGATTGAGGAATGGGGAGAGCGTACATTTACATCTTGTAGGGAATTTCTTAGGAGAAGTATTTTGGAATTTTTTTCCTAAAATCAAAGAATCCCCAAAGTATGCACATACAAAGGCTTTTTCATTCTGCTCCGTAGGTGATGCTTATAAGGCCTACAGGCACAAGTAAAACTGTGCCATTGCATAGCACAAATTTAAATATCCACAGCATGAAAGCTATTCTATAGATGTATGCAGAGAAACTTCTTATCAGCAAATTAACAAAGCGACTACACAAAAATTGGATCAATGCAGTTTTGATAACCTCAAATGCAATTTTGAAATCAAACTTTGTTGTAGATAGTTGAGGATGTGAGTTCATAATTTCTTACAGTATTCAGCAGAAGGTGTTGTTGGGATCATTTTTGTCTGTAATGTATATGCATGTACATTCCTGCTACTCTTCGTTCAAGTGTGAAATTTGTTGTGTGATCTGGCAATCTGAAAGAAATGGTAATTCTGTAAAACAAATGCAGAATTTCATATCTCTGTGTTAATATATCTACGTGTCCCTAGTTTTGTTTGTACAACAGCTAGACTGGGTCTGCAGACTTGTGAGCTGCCTTGTGACTTCAGGGTGAGATTGATGTACAGCAGTATCAGCTTCAGTAAAGAGTGTGTATGTTGGATGTAGTGATTTTTTCAATCAGCATTTTGTTATTTTGTGTTGTATTTAATGAGGTGTCATCATGATTTATTAGGCTTGTACAGCTGTGTTTTCAAAAATTTATTGGAGTTTCTTCTTTCTCTCCCTTTGGAGTGGGAAAAGAGCATTCTCCCTACAACACCAAGGAGTGGAGCACTTTGAGCTCATCCCCAACATTTCTCCTTGCTTTCTCTGCTCTGCTTGGAGCTGCCAGGCTTCTATCAAGAACTTTTCAGGTCTTTCCAAAGAAGCATTCTTGGCACTTTTCATGTGGTCTGCAAGATCTGAATGACAAAAATGAGGCATAGCAGGGAACATTACTGGTGCTTTAAAGTATGGAAAAGTAAGGAGGCTTCCTTCTGGCAGGAAGGTCAGGCAGGTTTCTTTCTTCTGCTTAAGAGCTGGAGGGCTCTTCACTCTTCTCCTGTTTTGTTTAACTTCAGCTCTTCTAAAGGTCATGCTTGCAGGGAGTGCATTTTTTTCCCCCCCAGTATTTTTAATATATAGCTGCTTCAGTGAAGGTTTCTCCAAAAGCCTCTCTTAAGCAGGGTAGCATTTACAAGCAATTAACATCTTCCTAGTTGGAAAACACTGGTGGGTAAGCAGTGCTAAGGAGCAGAGGGGCACACCTGTGTTGCTACCCTCCAGCACCGGTGTACATTCCCATTCTTAAAGGGTGGGACTTCCCTCTAAACCCTGTAGAAAACTGCTGAAAAAAATGTGCTCTGTGTGAGCAAAAAGATTTGACTGGGTAAATTGAGATGCATGACCAGGGTATAGAGTGCCATAAAAACATGGATAAAACATATGTCATGGGTATTTGGTAACTGTTGTTGTAATGGTTATCTCATTCCTGGTTTGAAAGGAGCACTGCAAGTTTAACAATTCTGTCTTGTGTTTCTCGTGTTCTAGTTAAACTTAAGTCAAGTAAGGGTAGATTAATACATGCAATACTAAAAACGTGCCTACAAACTAGGTAATGGTAAAGTTGTCTAGATTTTATAATAGAGATGTGGTCAGAAGTAAATTACAAATATAAGTGGGAAAATCCTAATCTGGAGAATACTGAGAATGTTAATTTCAAAGCTAGAAAGAGTAGGTGTTCTACATAAATGTAAGAAAATAAGGAAAACCTTAGTACTTATGTGCACCTCTATTTCTAAGCAAAAATTTATCTAATTAAATGGTTTGTCCAATGTGAACAATCAAAGAAATGCCCGAATACTGTGGCTTACAAAAACTCATCTGAGTTTTGCACTACTGCAAGAAACAAATTTCTGCTTATTGAACTGAAAATATGTACATTCACATGCATGCAAAATTTCACTTTATCTATAAACAGTTCAAGACACAGGCATATAAGATTTCTTCATAAGCTGCAGGGGCAAATAGTCACTGGAAATAAAGAAGTTGAATTATCTTTGGAAAGATAGCAAGATAACAAGATAACATCAAAATATCTTTGGAAAGATAACAAGAACTATGTGTTGGTGTAGGAAAGCATTGTCATTGACCTTCCAAAAAAAAAGTACACTCCAGCTGTGCTTTAAAGCACTTTTTTATTTCTGAAACAAGTCTAAATATGGACTTTTTCTTCTCTTCCAAAGTGTCACTCTTGAGATTCTGTGTGATCTGGAAAGAATAACACTGCTTTTACATTCTTCCATTACCTGCATTCACTCCTGGGATATATATACAGGAACTAGTAGACTTTCAGGATTAAGACATATATGTAGCATCTTTGCGAAGACAGCAGCAACTAAATATATTCTGTTTTCTCTAGATCAATGAACTGAGCCATGTTCAAATCCCTGTTATGTTGATGCCAGATGATTTCAAAGCGTACTCAAAGATAAAGGTGGACAATCACCTTTTCAACAAGTAAGTACGAGTCACAATTTTGTGCAGGAGTGGATAGTGGTAGTGATATTTTTATGAAGTACTGTGAACTCTTATTTTTCAGTGCATGGAACTGAAGTTTTGATGATTAAGTTAATCCTGAGATAACCGTCTGTGCTGTTCTAAAAAGCAACAGCAAAGGCTGCTGGGTAGAATTTTTTCCCCCATATGGTTTATTATTGCCTTGTGAGCATATTAGATACTGAAGGTGATCCTTTCTTGGTGTGATTATTTATGGCTGATATAAGCATTTATTTGTGTATTTCTAAAAATATAACTTGATGTGCTCTTTTTTAAGTGTTGTATTTGAATAAGAATGAGAATATAAAGCCTATATCAAGTGTGAATAATGTTCAGCTTTTTATTTTCCATAATACAAAATCATACCCATCATATAGAAGCTTCAAAAGCATTATGGTAATTTCATGTAATATCTGTTGTCTCTTAAAAATAAAATGCTTCATGAGCAGTATGTACAGACATACAAAACTATGAATATTGGTGTGTGTGCAACCTGAATTTTATTCAAGAATATATGTAGAAAAGAAAAATACTGCTACTTTGGGTCTTCAGCTCTGTGACAAAGGTAAAAATAGCTTTTCTGTTGTATAAGTCTAAAATGAACACTACAATATTAAAATTGGTTCTCTATTGAATGAGTCAAATTTTCTTGAAGTTTTGGCACTGTTAGTATTTTTTGATGTCACAGGTGGTATAGTAATTCTTGTATAATCCAATCTAAGATTTCACCTTTGAAGTTTAGGGCAGTGGGAAAGCATTCTTTTCTTCTTTTGAGTCCATATTTCAGAGTTTTCAAAATAGTTTGTGTTCATTTTACCATTGTTCTAGTTCCTTAGGTATGACATAATGATGTTATAGTAAGCTAATAAACATTCATTTAACATTGTGAAGAAAAACAAGATAACCCAATCTCAGTGAAAAAAGGAAATATTAGAAGAGAAACTGTAAGAGGATTGTTACCCTGAGCTTTCTATGAATAGCTTTGAGACAAAATCTCGAGTTGCTTATTATATATGCACAGTAATGAAGTTGGATTGGTTTTATCTTCTTTCAGAGAAAACATGCCAAGTCATTTCAAATTTAAAGAATATTGTCCAATGGTTTTCCGCAATCTAAGAGAGAGATTCGGAATTGATGATCAAGACTTTCAGGTAAGTTCACTTTGAAAAAGCCTAGGCTGGTGAAATGCACAT
The DNA here is from genome assembly GCF_963513975.1 of Fringilla coelebs. Taxonomy (NCBI): domain Eukaryota; kingdom Metazoa; phylum Chordata; class Aves; order Passeriformes; family Fringillidae; genus Fringilla; species Fringilla coelebs. The sequence continues at coordinate 135,176,985 of NC_140028.1, read as the reverse complement.
TTCTGTTTAAGCTTTCAGCCTGCCCCAGCTTTCTTCTGGTTCCTGCCCTTCTGCCACCTTTAGTCCTCTGTGTTTCTCATTAGAGTGCCTGCATGTAATCCACATTTATTGAAGCTGCAGGGTAGTACTTCTTGCAATAAGGAGGAAAAATAATGTCTGGACACTTCTGGCAAGATATTCTATATTCAGCCCAGTCGCTTAGATAACAGTTGGTTCAGTGTTCTGGCTGTATGAGATGTGGTTTCTGAAATGACCACAGCCTCTTTTTTATTTCCCCTCATGCTTTTTTTGGTTACAGGAGAGTGACCTATGGCCTGCCAGCTTCATCCTCCTTCATCATGTCTCATTTTCCTGATGTTAAGAGGATCTGGAAACAAATTGCTTGTGTAAAGTAGATACAGCAAACCAAGAAATTGCTCTAGATTTGGCAGGGTTGTTCCATGCAGTCAGAGTTTCTTTCTGCCTTTGCAAAAGAAAGTCCCTGAGCTCTGCTTCAGCCTGATTTGCCAGTTCTCACTGACAGTTCCCTTTTCCATTACCAGTTCCTAATGCACAGCATTTCAGTAGCAGGGATAATTCCTTCTGCAGTCACACTGCAAGATGTGCTGTCCTAAAGAATGCTTGCTGTGTAACCCAGTACTGCTTCCTCACATACTTTTTTGCTTTTTTAAACTATTTTCATGTGAGTTGCAGTTATATTTATGTCACTAAGATATATTAAGAGAATTTTTAAGAAATATTTTAAGCAGCTAAACAAATGGTGCAAAATGCATTTGTACAATAACGCTCCCATTCTTGCTGATGGAGTAAACTGAATGTTGCAGCCAAAATCTATGTCTGAGTCCTTCAACAATTCTTTTTACCAATTTGCCCCTTTTCAGGATCAAATGTATACATTTCAGAAGAAATGTATAGGTGGGTTGAAGTGTGCAGGGATGTAGACGCCCCTGAGGAGATGAGGTTATGAATCTCAGTTTGCAGCCACTGTAGCCTTGCTAAGATACTTTCTCCTCAGTGGAGAAGAGGATTGTTGTTTTATTTTGGAGCTGTCGTGATCATGTTCCATGATTTTTCATTATCCTGTTTATGAAGAGCTGTTTAAAAGGAAATGCACAGAGGCTGAGACCAGCAGTTTAAACAGATGTATCAAATGGCATTCCTGGTTCAGTTCTGCTCTTGGACCAAGCAGGATCCTATTGCTTGAGAAGTTACTTGATCCCTTTATACGAAGATTTCATTTTTTTGACAAAGAAGGAAGACATGTGATTGCTCTTAAAATTGTGATGTCAGTTCATGCTTGCTGTCTTTAGAGCATGGGCTTTTGACATTACTAGAGACAGTGGAAGGTAGAGTTCAGTAAATGTTAGTCTTGAGATGCTACAGTGAGTTAAAACTGGCAAACTTGGCATAATCAAAAATGCTGCACTCCACACCACTGTGAAATGCACTGCTGTTCTGCAGCAGAAATTGCTGTTGTAACTATGTTATACTACTGTTTGGATTTATTAATGATAACAATGATAAAACAGCATTAAGTAACTGTCACTGGATGAATTGTCCACATTTTCAGATTAAACCCAAAAATACTTCTCTGTAGCTATGTGTTTTGGTAATGTAACCAATCAACAACGCAAAATAAGAACATGTAACTACATCCTAGTTTTTGATACAACAAAATTATGTATTACAAAAAGAATCTCATGATTTTTAGTATTTAAAGCATATTTAGTTGAAAACAAAAGACGGCTAACTTTAACCGAAGGGGAGACAATGTCTGCTTTCAGTATTGCTTTTTTTCTCAGCCCAAGCAATTTACAGCCTGAATTCTTTTTCTACTGGACTAATCTGATTAATAAGAAAATTAATGAAATGCTTAAAATATTAATGTATTTTGAACTCCATTTCAAAATAAATTTTTACAGAACTAAACAAAAAGAAAATTTGTCTCCTCTTGTGTAAGATAGGGATTATCCCTATTAAAAGTAGAAGTTGCTTTCAATTTAATGTTATTCCCTGTGATTTTAAAAGGGAATCTAATATATATATTTTTTTTCAGATAACCTTTATCTTCAAGGAAGTTATTCCAATTATTATTGGTTAAAATGATTGTCTTAGAATCAAACCTGAAATTGAAAAATTATTTGCAGCGTAAAAGTAAGGGAAAGCTTATGGAAGAAATATCAAGTTACTTTCTCTGATAGTTTTTCTTATATAGTGATTTTCAGGAAGGGAGTCCTAGTCAATTGTGAACAATGTCATTCCCATTATTGAGCCAGAGAGGATTGGTTTAGATAAATAAACCAATTACCTTGTTCATTAGTCAGACATCAGTCACAGTCTCAAAGAACATTCATTTTAAGTGCCTTTGTTTTCAGAATGTTCTGCTGATATCCTTGATGAGTTGTTCCAGAGGGCAAATAGTCTTTCCTTATGAGTAAGCACTAATAAAACAAAACCTACCTCATGAAAAAAATTGGTAGCATATGCTCTAAGTAGTGGGCTATACTAATTTTAATTCTTTACATTGTGTTTCTCATTTTGTAGCAATTTTGTGGACTGTTTAATGCATAGACTTAGTTCACGTGTGAAATAATTAATATATGGAACTTTTCTTACAGAGATCTTGTTATGTCCCTGAAGAGAGATTTAAATCTCATGACGTTCATGGCTTTTTCCTACAAGTAGTCTGGATTTAGGAGTCAGAGGAATTCCTTACATTGTGTATGGTTCATGCCTTACAGGAAGCCATTTATAGTAATGGCAATTACAGTTCCTGGAATGAACTCCCTTCCTTGACATGATACAAACCAACTCCCTTTTTTGAGATGGTTTTGGTAATCTGTCCTGCATCTGTCTATATTTCATAGCTAGTTGGGCATCTCCAAGAGACATTTAGTACTGAACTGGAATTGAAGTTTCGTGGAGATACAGTGCAGTTGCTAATACAGTGTAGACTTTTTTCTGCTTCATGCTTTATAATGGACAGCAGCATAGAAAATATAGTATGAAGTTAATGAAACATTGAGTTTCATTCAACGATTGCCTATACAAACTTGTTATGATAAATGAGATCCCTAATCTAGGTTAAGAAACTTTGTTCTTATATTAAAAAAATTCCAAACCAGTTACTGCATTAAATTAAAAACTGGTTTGGCTGTTTTTTTCTTAAAAGGGGGAACACAATTGATGATCAGTCAGTATGAATCAAAATAGCATTTGAATGATGAAAAAACTTCAAAACCATTTTAACCACTTACAAAGACTATAAATTATCAAAGGGAATGAGACCATTGTTTTGTTTTGTACTGCTGGATGTTACAAGCACATATGGATCTCTGATTGAAGATTACTTTTTAAAGTATCAATTCCAAAAGCCAGCTTATTAAGTAATGACAGATTTTGCCTTAATAGGGTAAATGATGTATTTTTGTTAGTACTTTCTTGTTTAATTGAAAAAGAATCCTTCTAGTATTCACGGGAGGATACTTGAGAGCATTAACTGTTTCTAGTAGAACAGAAAAAAAGTTATCAGAAAATGGATATTGTAATGTCCCTCACTAAGCACTAAATTTTAATTTCTGCATTCCCCCTCAGCTTTAGACACTGTGAAGGTTATTCTACAGAAAGATTTCTACCCCCTCGACCAACAGCCCCCCACCCTGTTCCCTCCCTGCCCAATTAATGGGATAGCTGTTTTTCTTGGGGATTGCTTCTCAAGTCATTTGACCAACAGGCTTTGTTACCTTAGAAAATCCAGGAGTAGAGTTCTGTTAGAATTACAGGGTTAGCTTCTGTAAACTACAAAATTATGAGAGATTAACAGGCAGACAGCTCACCTAACAATCCCCAGCAATCTGTAGAAAAATAGGAGCTACTACTGTTACAAATGCTTCTGCTGCTGTTGCTTGGGGAAGGGAAACTTTTTTTTACTGTGCTCCAACACATCTGGTTTTGCTTAAAGTTATTGCTGAATCCTACATCTGGGTTCTGCCAGGCAGAAGAGGAAGAGTGTGTTCTTGCCCAGTACAGTACAGTTGCTGATACCAGAGGGCACCCATGTCCCAGTGTACCTAATGAGCTTCTGTGGGGATGAGGGAGAGCACAGCTGACTGCCCTTGAAGTTCTGGTACTCGCTGTAGTAGGAGACAGGCTCAGATCTGACTTTTCCTGTCTGCAGGAGCAGTTGGTAGAGATTCTCTGTACAGGACAAAGAATTAATAAAGAACTTTTAGCAGATGGTTCTGTAAGTTCTTTTTCATTTACTATGCTTGATATTTCTCTAAGCATTTTTCCATATAAAAGCTTGAAATCCAAAGTAATTAATAAGAATTCCTGCTTTTAAGCTATTTCTCTAATAACAAACCATATGAACTCATGTCCAACTTTTTTGATAAGCCTGTTAAGGATACTTTTCAATATCTTCCAGAGCTTTCAATGCAGAAAGATTTGTAGTCTAGGGCTCATAGCAAGGCATCGGGAAAGCAATGCAAATTCCAGGCTTGTTTTTTAGATGTCAGCCTTCAATATAATTTTATTTTGAGGTATCTAGACTTCAGATCATTGAATTCTTATCAGTCTCTAAATACTTTTGTTCATTTTACATGACTTATCCAATCCCAAAATATCATCTTAAGAGCTTAAAGTACTTTGCAGTCCAAGATTATATGTTCTTTCAGACAAACAAATACTAATCAATGCTCTCAGCTGGTGCTTCTGCACTAAAATTCATGCTTTTATTTCTTGGCCCTTGGTTTGGGAAAGGACAAGCCACCTCCAGCATCAAACTGCAGACAGCAAGGTCAGCAGTAACCATGTTAAAAGTTGGACCTTATTCCTAAGACAATCTCTTCAATTAATTCCATAAAGTGCATTAAAAATCGTCAAAGCAAGAATTGTCTTGTAAAGAAAATACCAATCATTTTATTTTAGCATGGCAAGTCTGTCAGTGCCTGAAAAGTTCCTGGGCTTGTCTGTCAGATGAGATTCCTGTAGCAGATTATACAGTTGGTGGATCCCAAAGGGACATTGACACCAAGACATTGGTGTCACCATTCAGAACTGCTGATGTCTTGTTTGATGTATAGGCAGCGGTAGTAAAGTGTTGAACCAGCTATAGTAACAAAACCTCTGCTGTTTGTAGTCTTTCCAGCATGTAAAAAATGAAGTTTTCAATCTAAATCTAACGTTCTAATATTTAGTGCCTTAAGTGTCAGCCCAAATAATAATTTAGTGGTGGTGGGAGTTAACCTTAGTACATATGGCAACAGAGATTCTAACTTATGGTTTCTCTCAGTTTTCCCTGGAAAACATTTAATTTGCCTTGCTTTTGGCCGTTCCTTGCCTAAACTGAGTGTCATTCACAACCAGGCATTCAAACTGGAAAACAGTAATTTAGTATGTGCTGGCAACATGAAAAGAACAAACTGAGAGGTACTCCCGAGTTCTTACAGCTATTGAAAGGAAGGCATTAAGCCAAGCTTTGCAGGGCTAAAGGGAAAAGGCTTCCAGAAAAAGAGCCACAACTCTTTCCAAAGCAAGTGCATGCCTTAAGCTGACAGCTCCAAATCCAGATCTGTGGCCTCAATAGGATAGCTTGATTTAGGAAAGACCCTCATGTTTTATTCATTAACTCTGATTCAAGGAAATCAAGGAACCCATAACCTTTCTCCTGGAAGAATAGCTCAATGCAAAAAATAAGTTGTTCATGTTTCTCTGCCAAAGTTTTTCACATCTTTGTCCATAGTAATCACTCCCTGAATACCATTTTGTTTTATAAGTGTTTATTGGTGTTTGGAGTGCGTGCATCCACATCTTATCAAGATCATAGAAGGAGCTCTGTATTTTTGATGGGTGCAGCACAGGATCCGTGGTGTCCTGTTTTCATCTTTTGGGGATCCCATGGTATTCACCATAGCCTTTTGAGAGCCATGCTTATGAGCTGACAAGAAATCATTGTGCAAAGTTGTCCATATATCTGGCAAAGGCAGGGGAGGTTACATCCCTGCATGTGCTTGTAGCATGTTACTGGTAGGTCAGGTAGGCTTTTCTCCAGATCAGATTCTTTATAGACCTTCCAGTGTCGGGGATCAGTGTTGCCTGGTCGTGCTTCTGTAACAGGATTTCCAGATAAGCACTTGCTTAATGGCAAGAACAGTGTCACCATATGAAATAGACCCAAAAGTCATCCCTACCTGTCCCTGTATGACCACCCAGATATCTCTGGGTTTGTTGCTTCTGTTTTTAAAAAAAGCCCAGTGCTTTGCCTTTCTTCTCTCTACAAGTCACTGACAAAACATTGTCCTGAAAATCATATCAGAAGTGGGCTACTTGTTTCAAATTACAGCAAATAACCTTGGAGCATCTATGTCAGTTGTGTGACACTGTCTCTCTGATGTCCTTCTTGATCAGTAATCCTGGTCTAATTTTTATATCCGTGATTCCTGAAGTCTTGTAAAAAAAGAAAAAAAAAAAAAAAGGTTGGGGGAAGTTCCAGGTTTGTCTTGCTGGGAAGCTGTGCCTGGGCCAGAGAGCAGCACTGTGACTTCTGCTGCAGGAGAACAGCCAGACCATGTGTACACCATCCTCCAACAGTCATGAGCCACTGTCAGGCTTTTCCACTGACCTATGATTTCAGTCATCACAGAGCATCTTCTGTGCACTTGTTTTTGCCTATTTGTTCATGCAAAGCTTGCCCAGAGGCACTCTTAAATAGTCTGGGATGTGATCTGATTTGTCTTTAGGGTACGTTGAGCTTGTAAAGCTCATTTTGGTTTTCCACAGCGTTTGGATGAGATCACAGCACCAGAAACTGTTGTTTGCCTTTGTCCCGACATCGTGAAGCGGGGAAGATTTAAATCAATGAGAAGCTGTTAAGCCAGTCAGTTTGAAAGATTACTGTTCTTCTAAAGCTCTCTATGCTTTACCACCAGAATTTTCCTATTGCCCTTTTTCTCTTTCTTAGGAAAAGGTCTGACTCAATGGCAATTTTTATTAGGATCCCTTTTTAAATTAGTTACACAGGGTGTTTGTATTACATCCAACACATAGTTCATGTGTTCAAAGTTTCTAAAATACGATCTTGTCTGCTAAAGTAGCAGTTAGAAAACAATGACATTTACATTAGGCGTGCGAGAGATTAGAATGAGCTAATTAAATTGACCTTTAAATCTCTCCACCCTCTTGGAGACTGGGGCTAATCCTTGGCCTCCCACTGTGGAGATAAAAATTCATGCTGTGAGCATTTTAAGCAAAGTGGGCAGAGAAGAAGAGCTCACCAGCAGTTTGTCTTTGAAGAGGGGAGCAATGCTTTGCCAGTTATAAATATAGCTTGCAGTTATGATGTGAGATGGGGGACAAGTTCTTCCTGTACTTCAGTGGCTTTGCTCCATGTGTTTTCTTCACAAAAATAGTTTCAATTAGATAAAATAGCTCCAAACAAGCTTAACTTGTTACTCTTGGAAATAATCAAAGCCTCTCTGGAAATTAACTTAGTTTTGTTGATATCTGACATTGAGTCAGATCATTATTGTTATTGAATTGCAATAGGTTGCTATTTTTATTGACCAATGTGTAAGGTGAGAAATAAACTTCCAATGGATAAAGCATTAGTGTTTTAGTTGGTGTCTAAGGACTCCTGAGGATGCTTCTTGCAAACTATTTGCTGTGATATTTTGTGTCTTGGACTTTTAAAATGCTAATTATTGCAGAGCTTTATAATTAAAAAAACAAAAAAAATTATATTAATAAGGGATAATTAAATAACAGTAAAAATTTAATTGTCAAGAAGCAATTGACATTTCGTGTAGTAAAATCTTGCAGAGGATGCAAAATCCTTTCAAATGTTGAAGCAGAATAAAGTCAAAGATTTTGTACAAAACCCACTTTGATCACCTGGCATTCTGAGCCTATCCAAATGAGATCCTGTTAATATGGTGAGATGAATACTTATATGATTAAAAAAGGAGTGCAGAACTACAGAGATGAGGGCTTTGTTCAGGGAGGTGGTAGCTCTGAGAAGGACCAAGAGGTCAAAGAGGATGAGAATTTAGCACTAGGGAGACCTTCAGATTAGGAGTAACTGCACCCTAGGGTGGATAAATTAGAAGGCATAAAAAGATGATCTGGAAGAGTTCTAACTTCTTTTTGATATCTGTTTGTTTTATACCTGAAGCTAATACTATATATAGTTTTGATGCTAGTAGGCTTTAAAAAAGGAAGTTGAAATTTGGACGCAGAAAAAATACCAGAGAATTGTCAAAGGAATTTAAGGACGTAGAAGATGCCATTTGGTTGGGAGTGACAGAGTCTGATCTGCTGCACTTGCAAAAATTAGAGTTTAGAAATAGTGTGTGAATATCTTTGCAGAAAAAGAATACTAGGTACTTCAGGAATAAATATGAATGACCAGAGAAGGAAATATTGGAAATTCAGAGTTAAACTCACCTTTCCAGCACCACAGATGGCTAAATACTAGAAAAACTGTTGTGGTGGATCTTGGTCTTTTGAAGATAGAAAAAATCAGGACTGCCTTTCTGGAACTTACCTAATCCAAAAGTAGAGCTTGGAGTTCAGTTTAGGAAGTGCTGGGTGAAATGAAATAGCTTCTGATGGAAGCAGTTCTGTTGGATTCTAGTTTATGAAATTTTTTGAAATCTCCGAAAGAAGCTCCTGTGACTGTCAAAGAATTGTAGATCAGTCCTAAAAACACCTATGGAAAAAAACCTTTTTCCTTACCTGTTAGATATTGTTGTAGGAAATAAAACTCTGTGCAGATTGCTGAGGGTTTGGGAAAAAAGAGAGCGTGAGTCTATAGTGAAATTAAACAACCTTTCAGGTAATTTGCTGAAGAATATCCTGGTTTGGGGTGAAATGATAACATGTAATTTAGGTGTGTTCATTAACTTTTTTTGCTCAAGAACTCTCTTAAAGCTTTTTCTTTTTTTTTTTTACTTTTATTATTTTATCAGAAAATAACTATGTGTTTGGGACAAATTCTTTGTGATTTGTAGCTTCTCTGCACTGAAGAGGAAATGAATATTTCTAGTTGCCTGCTAGTGCAGTATGGGTAATTTTTTTTTAATATATTTATTTATGTAAGGGCACATAAGCTTCCAGACAGTGACTTGTCAGAGGGAAACTATTTGGGAAAGAGGGAGAAATGGAGAAATTTATCTAGTAGAGGTATCTGTGAGTTTGGCTTGTTCAATGTGTCTTTAGTTGTATAAGTAATTACACAAGTAATTTAGTGTAGTCTTTAAGTGACCTCATGAAAGTATTCACACTTTAAAAGTACAAAACCTTTTCTTTCTCCTGAGACCAAAAAACCAGCAGGCACAAGATTAAAACTTCACAAATGAGAAGGGAATGGGGAATTGGCACACTGGGAGCAGGAGACTTGCAGTGAGTTGCTAAGTGAAGCTGTTAAGTGGAACAGGGTATGCGTGGCTGACAGATGTTTTAATTGTGCCAGAGATCCAAGGCACACCGTGGAAGAGTTGGAGAAGGCTGGGAAAATCTGAAGGGTACAGGGCAGTCTGACCCTTACTTCTTTGAATTTTGAGCTCACTAATGCTATTGTATAAGCAGCTGATTTTTATTAACCTAATGGGGCTAATACCTCCAGCATTGTACAGCTAGAGACACGTTCTGCTGGCTCCTGGCACGGTAGGGAGGAGCTTGTCCTAGCAGTAAGTGATGGTACAAGGGTTGTTACAGCATCAAACCTGTGTCTCTTGGAGGGTAAGAGCTGGGCGGTTTTTGTCTCCATCTGAAGGATATCTTCCCTGTTCTGGCTTTGCAGCTCACAGATCTGTCTGTGCTAAGTGAGGAGTGGCTCATTTCCCATCTGTTCGTATTCGACTTAGACTTCCCCTAATTAAGAAGCAGAGCCAGAGGGAATTCAATCTGGTATTTGCCATGATCTCTCTCTCCGTGTCTCTCCTTTCCCCCTCCTTCAACCCCGTTTATATTTTCCTTTTGGAAAAGGGAGATGCTTATGTTTCATTGTTTATTTCCTCCCTAGTCCACTAGAGATGCCTCACTTAAGAAAGAGATATCTCTGCCAGGGACTCCAGTGGGTCTCTCTTATATGAATTTCCTCCAGGATTCAAGCAGAGAAAAGGCCTACAGCTGCTCTCTTTAGACAGGTTCAAATAGCTTTGCTTCCAAGGAATTTGTGCACAGATGTCTACAGTACGACTTATCTTTCTTACTTTTTGTACAAGTCATCACTGAAATTTATCTGTGTGTTCTGGCAAAAGCTGTCTGGATCCCAGAAGCTACCATTTGTATCTCAAAACTGCATTCAACAGTAAGAGAAGAGTCTATACAATGTAACCAATAGCTGTCTGAACAGCGGGCAGTACAATTCAAATAAATGTGTATTTTTAGTCTAATGAGCATGATTGCATAACTTTCTTATTATTGTCTGCCTTAAGACAAAGTTCTTAAAAACTTGCAGAAGATAACCCCAGAGTAAGTTAAACTTGTTAACTTCTCTGGATATACCTAAAGTCTAACCTGAAAGTGAAATTTGATACCACATGTAGTGTTTCTGATATTTCTTACTAGTTAATAGGTTTCCTAACGTCTGTGCTTTAAAGTGGCTTAAGTGCAGGAGCTTCTTGGCCATTTAGTGTCTTAACTTAGAAAAGGAACATTTTCTAATGAAGAAGCTGGTACTATTAACTTAGTTAATATTAGTGTTTTTATTGTGTTAATGTTTGTAGTGTTAATGTTAGTATTTGGCTCAATGAGATGCCTGAACAGTCCGAGTCCAACAGGTAAGTTAGCTTCACCTACATCAAAAGGGAAAAATCATAGTGGATTTAAAAAGCCATGTAGTTTCCTCTGAAGACCCTAAAATCTCCTCGTTTGATCCTTGCAGTCAAGCTGTTTCTTGATCTTACTTGTTAATGATGATTTGCCAGTGAAGCCAATTCTTGTTATCTCTCTACTTAAAGATTGGCTGTTATCATCACCAGGCAACAGTCAATGTGTTTTACTGAAGACTGATTTCTATCTATAAGCAAGTATAACTAGTATAGTTGGGAGATGGGGTATTTTGCAAGGTACCCGGAAGGTTTACTTGAGAAGGAATTTGAACTTTTCTCTATTCACAGAAGGGAGAATTAGCCATTGCAAATAGAATAATCTACTGACAAAATTCAACTCTGTATTTATCAATACAAGAAAGCGGCAATCACTAGTAATCTGCACAATATGATATAATTAGATTTATTTTTTCTGCTCTTTAAACCACACTTATTTAACAAACTTGGTTAAGTATCAAAAGAAAACACAGAAAATAGTAATATTAAATGTCTTCTATGTTCTACATGCTTTTAAATTTCAAAATAAATACAGTCTGTACCTGAAAAGTACATTGTATTGAGAAAACTATCACAAGAGTGGGGAGTTAATTACATTAAAGTCTTTGAGGCTTTATTTTTACTAAAGGTTTAAGTAGATGTTGTTTTTTATTTAAACATGTTTAATGTTTAAACATTTGCTCTTAATTTATTAGTAGAGTCGAAGTATTGTAGAGAGGGCACCTGGGTTATCTGTGCATGTATGGAAAGATGCTGCTTAGCATGAAGTTGGTTGGTTTATTCTGACAAATTAATATGCATGTGGTAAAATGATAGCCATGTGCATTCTTGCATTCTTAATTAATCTTGATATAGATAACTACTAATAAAATAACCATCTACTAAAAAATAAATGCATCACTATCTGTAACCCATTAAAATATTAATAAAAAGTAAAGTAGAGCTAAATAATTATCTAGAGATCTATTTTCTTGTTAGCAACATTTTTGGTATGATAGTTGTATTTGCAAATTGATTTCCATTATAGTTAGCAATCAGACAGAATAAATTTTCATTAGGGGAAGAAAAAGCTATTGCTGGAAAAACAGGGATCTGTTTAGATGAAGGCAACCTCAGGCCATTTCCTTGTGTTCTTTTGCTTATTACCTGGGGGAAAAGACTGACTCCCACCTGGCTGCAGCCTCCTTTCAGGCAGTTGTAGAGAGGGACAAGGTCACCCCTGAGCCTGCCTTTCTCCAGGCTAAGCATCCCCAGCTCCTTCAGCTTCTCCTCATCAGACTTGTGCTCCAGACCCTTCCCCAGCTCCATTGCCCTTCTCTGGACTCTCTCCAGCACCTCAATGTCTTTCTTGTAGTGAGGGGCCCAGAACTGAACCCAGAATTCAAGGTGTGGCCTCAGCAGTGCCAAGTACAGGGTTGTGGTCACTGTCCTGGTCCTGCTGGCCACACTGTTGCTGATCCAGGCCAGGATGCCATTGGCCTTCTTGGCCACCTGGGCGCTCTGTGGCTCATGTTCAGCTGCTGTTGACAGCACCCCCAGCTCCTTTCCCTCCAGGCATCTTTCCAGCCCCTCTGGCCCAGGCTGTAGGTGCAGGGGTTGTTGTGAGCCAAGGGCAGGAGCAGGCCCAGGCGCTCGGCCTTGGTGGAGCTCAGAGCTCTGGGCTCTGCCATCAATGCAGCCTGTCCAGGTGCCCCTGCAGAGCCTTCCTGCCCTCCAGCAGCTCAGCACTGCCACGCAGCTGGGTGTGTCTGCAGACTGCCTGAGGGTGCCCTGGATCCCCTGGTGTGGGTCACTGGTAAAGCCATGGAACAGACCTGGTGCCAGCCCTGAGCCCTGGGGAGCTCTGCTGGCTGCAGTTCCATTCCCAGCCGCCTCTGGGCCCGGCCATGCCAACAGTTTGCTGCGCATCCAACAGAGCCCCCGGGCGAGGCGTGAGCAGCCAGGTCCTGCAGGAGATGCTGTGGGAAATGGTGGCAAGGGCTTTCCTGAAGTCCAGGTAGGCACATCCACAGCCCTTCACCCATCCACCAGGTGGGTCATCTTATCACAGAAAAGGAGATCAGGTCAGGCAGGCAGGACCAGCCTTTCACACACCTGTGCTGGCTGGGCCTGATGCCCTGGCTGTCCTGTACGTGCCGTGTGGCGGCACTCAAGAGGATCTGCTCCGTGACCTTCCCTGGCACCCAGGTCAGACCCACAGACCTATCGTTCCCTGCATCTTCCTTCTGGATCTTCTTGTGGGTGGGCATCACATTTTCTAATGTCCAGTCAACTAGAATCTCTTTTATACCAAGTACAGCCCAGGCCTGTATTTCACTCAACTATGAAAATCTATTCATGAAGGATATTAAAATACACCTTTAGAGTACTTACTTGAAAATTTGAGTTCGTGTACTTCACATTTTCCTTCTTCTCCTCCTTCAGATGTTCAGTGGCTGACTAGCCAATACCCTCTTTTGCAGCTTTTTGTAGCTAAACAACTTAAGTCTCCTGCCAGGTTAATTGCTTTCAAGGTTTATATTATATGGATTACAGTCTGAAGACGAGTTCTGTGGGAAAAATACATTCAGAATACTGTGTTTACTGTTTTATTGCAATAGTTAACCTCAGAGTAATGTACTCTTTTCTGCTGGGAACAATAACAAGTAATTACTCAGTAGCCTTTATTATTACTGACTAAATTATAGATGAATAACTTAGCAGTATTTTAATTCATTACATACACTAATGGTTACCCATGTGTTCGCTTCTTTTTAAAATTAAAAATAATTATTACTTTACATCATATTTTCAATTTGTGATGAAGGCAACTGAATTTGTACTTCTTTTTTGATCTTAACTTCTATTACCAGCTCTTCATCTTGAACTATTAAATATAGGCCTGGAAACAAAACCAATTTCTGACTGTAGAGCACACGGGGTTTCTACCACTACCTCCACAATTCAATTTTAAAATTAATGGAGTGCTGGTATCAAGTGTAGCATAAAGGAAATTTAATGAGTTTATAATACTTGTTTCCTGGAATAGACTTGAGTACATTAAAACTTTTCAGTAATGGAGTTGGTGGGATGTCAATTTCAACAGAAAAAAATCTGAAAACAGGCAAAGAAAACTGCTGTAATACTTAAATTCTCTATGATCTTCAATACTGTGTGAGGTGATGGTGTATCAGGGCATGTTAAAATTGACTGTCCAGAAGCCAGTGTAGAGAAGAACTGCAATGTCTGCAGTGGTATCTCTAAAGCTCTCTTCTGATTAGTCTAGAAAAAACGTTGATTTATAAACCTTAAAGAAGCACCCACATCCTTTCATTCATTACTGAGTAGAGAGGATAATAGAGAAAGATGTCACTTTTTATCATAGACATCAGTAATTATTCTGGTTCATTGTGCAAGCCTAGAAATATATAGAAAGAGGTGCAAAAGATTTATTTCTCCTACATGTCATAATTAAGGGTTTCATTCTAATAAGCCCTTGTAGAGCTGTGTGCTTTTACGTGATTTACTGTTATTCCCACTACTCGTGATTATTTCTGTTGAACTAAGTAACCTTGTGGGAAAATGGTTTTATTTCATGTCAAATTGATTTCAGAAAGCACCCCACAGTTGGGATAAATTAAACAATGCTTGAAGGCCTATTTAAATCAATGGATCTCCAAAATACAGAGACATAATTGTATGTGTACAAGTGTCTTCTTAAACTGGGGGCTATAGTTACCCTAATTTCTTGGTTGAGGTTATTACTTCATAGTAACTACTGATCTTCTGTTGCAGGGGTTGAATCTGCATGTCCAGCTCCTGCTGAGGTCCATAGAGCATGTAAACAGATTTACCAATGGTTAAAACCTTCAAATAAAACATAGGTCTTAGAAAAATGAAATGTGTGGGTTTGGTACCTGAATGTGGTAGGTGGAGTGTATTGGTAATTGCTCTCTCAGAGCATCATCGTTCTTCTAGGGCAAATCTGTTTTGTGACTTAGTTCATGGTCACAACAGGAACCACACAAACATTCATTCTGTAACTTGGAGCTGAACTTTTGCTGTTTAGGAATCTGCAATGTTTACATTTATATGTAACATTTTATTTAAATTCTTTGAAAGTAAAATGGCTTTTCACCTGGCAGGGAGAACATTATGCTATGTGAATGTGGAAAGAAGTGAGGCATATTTCAATTTAACAAGAGCTGTTTGTGCAGCATGGTACAATGAGGAAGCATAGCAGGAGCTGGGGTTTTCTGCTACGAGTAGGGATATTCCAGATGGTTACTGCAAGTTTGTTTCATAAACATAGAAGTGTTCCAGTAGTCTATCATTAACTTGTTTAACC
This sequence comes from Fringilla coelebs, assembly GCF_963513975.1. Taxonomy (NCBI): domain Eukaryota; kingdom Metazoa; phylum Chordata; class Aves; order Passeriformes; family Fringillidae; genus Fringilla; species Fringilla coelebs. The sequence continues at coordinate 135,161,829 of NC_140028.1, read as the reverse complement.
TTTTCCGAGTATATTCATATTTATGGAAATATACAAGGGGCCCACAACATTCTTGTTTTCTCATGGCTGTGTTGCTGCTGTTACTATTTTTTTTTTTTTTTTTGTGCAATTGAAGTATGTAACAACTGGCTTTCATTCTTATTGGTAAAGAAGGGTGTTTCCAGGCAAAAAAGAAGTTGTTACACTTAGTCTATTTTTTCTTGGTTTTGTTTTTATAAGTGTAAAGAAATCTAACCTAAATACTATTTCTTCTCTGAAAAAAGCAGAGGGCTTCTCTTGGTTCTGTTGAAGCACCAGTAATTTTAAACATCAGTCTAAAAATAGTCCTTAATCTCTCTTCTAAATGCTTTACAGTCATTAACTAATTTTCTTCTCTTGAGACAGTATGGAGGTAGGCTCATTCTACGAAAGGAGGTATTGTACAATATTATTTGCTTAACTCTAGATATGAAATCATTGGAATAGCTCTGGTACTAGAACTCAGAAATGTAACTGTGATCTTGGTTATGTACCAGATCACACTGTCTCAAGAGCAAATCCTGCTAATGTTAAGGGAAACTATAAGTATGGATGAATCATCTCTTTATGATTATTGTGGTGTAATGCAGTGTTCCTTCTGGATTTTTAATTGCTGTATGTTTTCTTCCCCAAAGCTGATAATATGTGTACCAATGTCCAATAAATTCTTATTAAATATTGAGGATGGGTTTTGAACCACTGATGAACAATATCTTCCTCCTCAAACATGCTTTTCTTCTCAGAATATTTTTGAAGTGTTTTCTCAAGATAATGTAGTCCGTGAATACGTGCTTTTCAGAACTCAGCTTGGTGCAGATGTATTGAAAAATATTTTTAAATAAGCGTCAATTGTTTATATGTGCTCTAAATAAAAGTTACATATTTCTGTCTGACTTGATGCTTTTTTTGTTTTAAATCAATTGACAGAATTCATTGACAAGAAGTGCACCCCTTGCCAATGATTCCCAAGCACGCAGTGGTGCCCGCTTTCATACATCTTACGACAAAAGATATATCATCAAAACTATAACAAGTGAAGATGTAGCAGAAATGCACAACATACTCAAGAAGTACCATCAGGTAATAAATTAACTCTACCAAGGTGTGGGATGTCTTCTTAAATATTAGAATGCCAATCTGTTTTAGAGGCTTAAAAGTTTTAATTTAATAATTATGGAAAAAGTCACTTCAGACTTTTTCCCTTTTGCATCAGCAATTTACTGTATGTCTGTAATTCACAAGGATGGACTTTTCTAAATACCTGCATTAGCATTTCATGAAAAAGAAATGTCTACATTATAGAGGTAACTTGGAGGCTGTAAAGTCCTTTGCCTGACTAAAAAGGTGGTCTTTCTTTTGGCTGGTGGACTCCCAGGCTTGAAGGTAATTTATTCTGGGCTTGCTTGAAGAGGTCTGTGTACATGTGTATGAGTGCTGCAGGTGACCTTCTCTTTCTGATATGGTTAGTGAATGTTCTGTGTTTCACAGCAGATTTCAAAGATTAAAGTTGTATTACATAAGAAATTAAGAACTGGATATGATTAATGTAAAAATCCTACTATTAAAAAAATTGGTTTTGATAGTGTGAATTTTCATACACAGCTTTAAAGTTAAAAGTGAACAGCAGAGATCCCTCAAATCAGCCTTGACGGCTGTCATACTGTGTTGGTGCATAGTTTGATAGTTTGTGTGGTTGGCACAGAGGGGAGCAGAACCTGGGAATTACAAAAGGCTTTATGAAAATCTATGCTAGTTTTCTTAGCCCTACATCTGTTTGAATAAGTTCTAAGCTACAGAAGTCAGAAAAGCCTCTAAAAGATCACCTAAAATATGCTATGCAATAGGAAGAGGGGTTTGTCCCTCTTTCCATCTTCCTTCTTTCTGTAGGTTGGAACCTCCAGGTAAAGACTTAAGGACATTTGGGGTTGGGCTTTTTTATTGTTCTTTAGGTGGTTTATTTTTTGTTGTGCAATGCTCTTGTTTCTAGTAGATTTTTTTTAATACATTACTTTTGTAAAACGGGTTTTAACTTCTGAGGTGGGAAGCCAGAGCTTTCTTTGAGGATACTTGGAAGGTATTGCCAGCCATCTTTGTAAATCTCAAAGGGAGACCTCTGAAGGCCTTCCAAGTCCAGAGTAACTTGGGAAGCCTTCAGGATGTTAGATGTGAACTCTCCTTTTCTCTCTTCCTGTGGTGTTCCTCTGTTTAAACAACACATAGGACCATCGTGTGTTTGTTTTAATGGGAGCAAATATTACGATCAGAAATTTTCTTAAGACATTCTCCTAATGACAGTTTTACCACAAAAGATTCTAAACCTAATTTAAAGCTAATTGTATTTTGGGGTTATTTTTATGTGAGTTTTCCAACTTACTGTTTTTGTTTTCATCTGAAAGGGTTTGATCTGTGAAACTGTACAGCAGAATTAAAGTTTTAGTCTGTTTCATATTTGGCATTAGAAGCTAGTATTAATGATACAGATTTTGAGACCTAATCCAGCTGAAAAGTCATTTTGCTTTTCAAAACAGTAACTTTGCTTTTCAAGAGTATCAATGAAGACAGTGCTAACATTAATGAATTTAATAATTTGAATCTTTTTCATTAATGCTTTCCAACATCAGGTTTCATATTAGGCTAGGTTACAAGGAATAGTGATCTGGAATTTATCTCTACCAGGCACCTAATTTCACTTTATACTGGTAAATCTTTCATATAAAATAGTTCTGTCTGATGCCTCCAAGAGATTCATAAAGATACAACTTGTATTTCTTTTTGTCTCTGAACTTGAAAGCACTGTACAAAGCTAAATACAGAAGCACTCAAGTACAAAGTAAATTAAAGACAGTTTAATAATTGGATTTTTTAATTTAAATAAATTCATTTCAATATCTTCAGCACTGTACTGAACAAGATCTAAGTTAAATCCACTAGCTCTATTGACAGCTGACACAGTGTCCTCTATGCTGCTGCTGGAAGTTGAATGCTTGGGATCACTAGATACAGCAGCTTGTCCTCCCATTTCTCTAGATGTTTTTCAGGCATGCAAAAGTTATCTTCACTTGCTTTTCAAAGTCTAGCAAACCCATTGTCCTGGTGGAAAGGTATTACTATTCCCTTAACCAAGTTGTCCCACACAGATTGGCCTTCTGCTAGCAAACAGTGCCAGATACCATCCACTGGCACTTGAGCTTGTTAGTGGTGCCAGCTTATTGTCTCTCAGATAATTCTGGGCAAGAATAAAGGTATTAATTGAGATGAGTTAATATTCCTACTCAGGAGTTTGAATGTAAACATCCTTTTTTTTAGAGGGGACGTTAATAACTTAGATGTGAGTTCCTTCAGCTGGAACTGATGCCTGAGGAGACTCCAAGACCTGTCTGTTTCACTGGTGTGGATGTAACTGTATGGTTCTGTAGGATGGCACAGTTGCAGTAACGTAAGACTTTTCAGATGCTGTCTTGGTATTCTTACAGAAATCTTTGTCAATGAAACAAGATCTCATGAGTTCAGTTTTATTTTGGCATACTCTCTTCTGCGAATACAGGAATTGTCAATTTCCCTCTATTGATTTTCATACCTTACTGTCCAATATCTTTCTTGATTGTTAATAATTGTACACTAGAGTGCCAAATATGGGATTTTTAGGGAGAAGTCTTCTAGTTATCTTTTCTCCAGTTTCAGGTCTGTGGTTGTCAGCGTCACTCATCACATACGTGAAAATTCCTGGCCGAGCTGTGTTTCACAGCCCGAGTGGGATTGGGAATGGTTTGGAAATTCTAGTGGCATGCCCCTGCAGCACACCCTGTGCCAGTCTGCCCTGAGAGCAGAGCTGTATTTGAAAGTTCCAGCCTTCTGAGAAAGGGAGTGTGTATACCCAGCTAGGTAGTACAGGGATCATCCTGGAAAGGACAGCCTTTTTCAGGTGCATGAAATCTAGGGAAGTGGTTTGTGTGAATTTTAGGCTTTTTCTTCCTTGTTCCCCCAAAGGAGCTGAAGTTAGATCATCTGTCCATTAAGAACTGTGTCTTGTGAACCATTATCTTGCACCCTCTTTCAAGTGCCCACGAAGGCAGTAATTATCTTCCATTTCTTCTGACATAAGTATGAGTGAAATTTGTGCCATTTATGACAGATTATCTCTTTGAGGTTTTGTTTTCTCCCCTCTACAAATTCATTCCAGGTTCCTTTCCCTGTTTGAAACTCTGAATGAATTTCATTTAAACCATAATATTTACTCGCCTGTTTCCTTATTAAGGCTAATAGTACAAGGCTGATAGAATCATTCTAGACTTTGAAAGCACCTCTGTCTTTGCTTAGGGACCAAACAAGCCTTATGAAATATTTTCCATGAAATATTTTCCAAATTTGCTTGAACTGCTTAACAATAAATGCCAGAGGAGACATCTATCTCGAAACAAAGAATGCCGGAGAGGGAGCCATCACAAGACAGAAGGGTGAGACTCCATGTGTCCTTCATTCACCAAAACACTTTTGATCTTGGCATTTGCAAAAAAGCTGTTGTTTTCCTTGCACCTTTTTGAACTACAGAGCTACCAGTGAGGCATCTGGGAGTTTGTGTGGTTGGCAGAGAAATATAGCACAGCAGCTTTTCCCATGAACCTCCAAAATCTAATTCCAGGTATCAGTTAGTTTTTTGGAAAGTCACCAAAGGATTAGATACAGACATGTACACTGCCATTCGCAGGTAGAAGTGGTTATTTTGTCAGTAACTGTCATGGAAATGTATAGTTCACAAGCCCATGCAGTTCTGTTAGTCCTTCCCCTCTCCAGCTGTCTGAAGATGTAATAACCTGTCTGTTCTTTGGCGCTCAGAGGAGCTGAGGTTGTAATTACACAGTCTGTGTATGTAGGAGTTTACAAAAGGGGCAGGAATAGTTCACAGCCTGTAGACACAAACTTGTAAGTTTAAAAATCCCAAATCTAGAGTGGTGTTTTTAAATCATACAAGATGATCTGATCAGAGATAAATTCCAAGTCCGGGGCTACATGCTAGAAATGTGTAAATAAGTGAAAGTGACCTGGCTTGAAGGAGTATTGGGAGAAGTTATAGAAACAGCATATATGTGTATATGTGGTGATTCTGACTTAAAATTGTTGAATTGTAAGTAGTCTTGACAATTGTAAATTATACTTGCTATTCCAAATCATGAGTTTTCAAAAATCGTGGGCTTCCAAAATCATTTACCCTATGATGCCTTTTTTTAAGTGGCAGTCAGGCCCACAACCTCAGACAGATGGTGAACACTTCAGTCTAAACACTGACACATTCTGTCAACTCATCAGATGAGTCTGACACTTTTAGTCTTGAGTAGAAACACTAGAGATAATTATTTTCCTTTCCAAAGTTAAAAGAAAAGAAAATCCAAAACACTGAGCAACACAAACCATTAAGCAAACAGGAGGAATTATACTTTTCACCATGTCTAAAGCAGCAAAACCTACTGTGTTTTATGACAATACTATTAAAGACCATCATGCATGGATCAGCCTTCTATCTATGCTTGGAAGACAAAATGGCCTAGAGCTAGGCTTTGAAGTGTTAGGTAAATACAGATATATGGCCTGCTAGGTTCTTATGCTGTGACTAGCCATTCTAGCCAGTTTCTAACTACTGTAATAATTTTTGGTACGTAGTTTGAAATACTGCTTTTAGACACATTTATTGATAAACTGCAATCAGTTTGGACTGCTTGTATTATTGGTATATTGTCAGTTATGACTAGAACTCCTCTCACCACTCTTCAGTGTTACTCAGCTGAATGTTATTTACTTATCAAATGCAGTAGAGCCATTGATATGATCAAATGGGTCAGACTTTCAAGTATTAGGAAAACTACTGCTCTATGGGCTCATGGATGTGGTTGGACCATTTAAAATTGTGCAAGTTAATCAAACATGTTTTTATTAAATAGTATTTGAGAGCAAAGTCAAATATTCACTGGAAACACCTCCAAATCCAGTGCAATCACGTTTTAAACCTAGCCTCCTGACCCCAAGAGCACAGACCAGAAAAATGGATTGAAAATCTACTGCTACCTTTGGCATTGTTATGGAAGAGTTCAGCATAGTCATCTGTGATAAGTGTGTTGTCAGAATTTCACCCTGTGTTTAAGGAATGGGTAGTACCCTCCATCCTCCTAAAGGAAGACCTTCTATTTCATCATATATTCAAGTTAGTTTTATATATTTTTTTTTAAATATTGTCCTGTGCAAAAAGTTTATGAATTTATATAAAATATGTATTGTATATATTACTGTATTTGTAGATATTTTCTAAAGTACAAATGTTATTTTCAAGGGCAGAAATCAGTAACAGTTGAGTAAAATTCTGAAGGCAGATTTTATAGTATCTGAAATATCAGAATCAAGACATTCTGCCCTCTCCAGTGACATTAACTTGCTTTAAATCTTAAATTGGTGTAAAAGAGGAGTCCTTTGCTCTTTGAAAACATATTATGGGCAGGTTAGAAATTTTTAAAAATTAAATAAAGCGATTTTAGTGTCTCTTTTAAACACTTTTTCATTAAAATTACTTCAGAAGGGATGACTTCTCGTTGCTGACACCCAAGTAACTTTAGTAGAGCAAAGAGAAGCCATCTCAAAGCAGGTGAACAGGAGAGAATTGTTAGCATACAAACCTTCCAGCATAAAGCTCTTAAAAGGGACCTGAGTGCTGGTCCCTTTTAGGTTTTCTGTAGGCAGCTGTCCCTGCTGAAGGCACAGTTCTCTCTGCACAGGTAATTGTATGCAGAACTGACACCTATTGCAATGCCTGTTTGTCTCCCTGGCAACCAGCAGAAATAGTGGATAGTGGTAAAGGAGAGGGACTGCCCATTTACCAGACACAGCAAACAGTGGAGTCATGGGGAAGTGAATGGGAAGAAAGGAAAGAATAGAATGAGCAAAAAAGAGGAAATGACAGACCTAAACAGGCAGAAATAAAAGACAAAACAAAAGCAGGAAAATACTGCCTTGGCTGCTGGATAGGAAAAAATATGAAAGAAAGAAGAAAGCAAATTAAAGAGAGGAAAATGTAGGCATAAGGTGAAAATGTAACAGTGTTCAGGGCTACACAGGAATCAAGGAACAGCAGCAGATTGTTGTGTGGAATGTAGGAGAAAAATTAAAATTATAAATAGATAAATATTGAAATAGAGAAACATTATAGTAGGCTAAAAGCAATTTTGTCAGAGAATTGATGACAACATACACTGGAGAATAGCCCAGAAAAGAAAGTGGGGACTGGGTGCCTAGGAATTTGCAGTGGTGTGTAGATGGGCTTGTCAAGCTGGTAGGTTGCTGAATCAGAGCTGCATTAAATAAAGTTTGTGTCATCCTCCCTCCACATCAGTACTTGCACAGGTTATCAAGTTATCATCTCTGCTTTTGCTGCATGAGTTTCATTCATATGTATCACAAAAAAAGGAAAAAGGTAAAAAGGCAAAGCAAGGCGGTATAATATAATGTTATTTAAACACAGACGTGAATGAAGAAGGATGTAATGATGTTCTTGACTCTGTATGTCCTCAGATAGTAAGAGGTGAAGATTTCTGGGAGGTTTGCAAGGAAACACAGTGAAAAAAGCCTTTCAGCAGTTCTGTGTGAGAATCCAGAGGCAGCACAGAATACAGCTTCTGCCCTGTGCTAAGATAACTGACTTGAAGCAGCTTTGATCTGAAAAAACAGGAGGCAGAGAAAGGAGACATCAGAATGTACACGTGTCTGTGTTTCACCTGCGCCCAACAGGCACGCTCTTCTTATAGGTGACCCTAAAAATGGGAAACTCACTGGGTGATTGTCAGATGGAATTGCAGAGGGCTGATATGCAAAGGGAACACACAGACTAGAATTGTAACAAAGAAAACCACATTGAAAGTCTTCCCTGAAAGACGTTTCATAGGTAAATAACTACACAAAATGGCAGAATGGTCCTGGCTGCGCTGGCTCTGTTGAGGCCTGGGTTTCACCAGGCAGGTATTTTCTATTGTTTTTTGCATATATGACTTATTGATGTTGTGCACAGCACTTTGCAGAAGAGCTCAATCCACACAGTGAGTCAGTTGTAGCAATATGAGGTATGATGTTCCTGGTAACAGATCTGCAGGCTAGATAATCACGTGTGGTGGTAACATTGAGATTACACTGCACTTAGAAGTAAAAATAACTGGCCATGTCTGAAACAATGTGAAGTGTAAGGCTGTGAATCACAAGGCTTGTGTATAAAAACCTGTATATTTATTGATTACTTCTTTAAATGAAATGACTTTCTTACATGGCTTATTTGAAGAAAACAGCTTTATATGCCTTGGAAATCTGTAACTTTCTGGTGTATGCTGTAATTTGGCTAATTAATCCTTGCACCATATCACATAAGTACCCAATGCATAATATTCTGTGAAATTGTTAGGGCACAGGAAAATGGCAATAAATTGAATATTTATAACTGAACACGTTTTTAGTCTTTTTTAGGGGAAGAGATTCCACATGTCAGTGCTTGTGCACAAAATACAAATGCTTGTACACAAAATTAGTGAAGGATATTTCTGACTGCAAACAAGAGGATATAAAAGAACAGGTTAAGCACAAAAATTACTATCAATGTCTAGGCTTGCACAATGTCTAAAATAGTTTTAAATAATTACCTAGCTTGCTATTCAGTTTCTTTAGTGGAAGTATCCTGGTGAATGTATAGACTTGTCACATAATTCTGCTTGAATTATCAAATGCTTGTCTTAATCATGATACCAAAATTTGTGACACTAGTATATAAAGGGGTAACAGAGAATTAGCATGTTGTGTATTTCTGAATTAATATTTACTAAACAGGGCTGTGAGAAATAGGAATGCTGACTTTTCATATAGAATGAAGATAGATATAATTCAGGATGTAATCTGTACTGATGTCAAATCATTCCTCAGATGATCTCCAAGTGGAGAAGGAGAAATGGTAGAAACAGAAATTTTATTCTGTGTTTTTCCAAAAAGAGCCAAAAGTAGTATTACTTCTTTGCCAATAAATGGTATGCATTATGTTATCTTTTTATGTATCTGATACCTTACTAGCATTGCCATAGGGAAGCAAGAAGCTAGTTAGATTGGTAAAGTTTTATTCTTACTAAGACTCTTGAAGCTGTATTTATACAAAAATTAATGAGAAAACAGGCTCATAAAGAATTTCTTACTAATTTTCAACTTGAAGTATGGAGTTCAAGAGAGTTCAGAAATTTCCTTATTTGAAATGTGCTGCACAGCTGATTAAATGTGTCAATATGCTGATGTTACTTTACTGTGTTAATAATAATATTGTCCTCGTGCTGTGCACAAACATGAAAATTGTCTGAATTAACAAAAAATATGATGGGGTGTTTATTACAACACTCATTTAAAAAAAATATTTTGTTGCTGCATATAAAGACTTGTAAATGTATTAGCTGAGTATTACAGTTTTATTTAGCAAGTCTGCTTAGTAGAATTGTTTTAATGTTGTTTTTAGAAAAAATTAAAAGAGTGAAGGTCTTTTTCTTTCACTGAAATTTAGCAGTCCTGTTAAGCATGTACTGGCTTATTTTCTAGGCTCACTTTTTTTCCAGCTGTGAGTGGGAAACTTCAGGAAATCATTCCTAAAAAGCACCTTGAGGTGACTAAATTGCTACTTCCTTTATATCAAGATGGACAAATTGAAAATCTGCCAACCACAGTCACCAGTGCAAGTCCTGCTGGACTCCCACCCAAACAGATGACACGTTTTGCCTCCTCTGTGATGCAGATATGGGGGATTGATAGTTGCAAAGGTAGGAAGTTCTAGACCAACCTTGTAGATGCTGAAAGCAAGTGGCATTCCTCCCTCTTTCTTTTGTCTCCCCATCAGGATAAGAAATACTGTCATAGGAAACACTGAAATAATTTTAGAGGCTTTTCTTTCAATTGCAATGGCATGAGTGTCCACAGTCAGCAGCAAATAGGAAACAACTCTGCAGTACCTGGTCTGCTTTGAGAGTATCTCTTAGAAGTCTGGAAAAGCACAGCCATGTCCCTTTTTATCAAGAGGAGCAATACTAGCAGAGCTTCTCCTGTCTTGTGTTCCATGCTGGTAACACTGCCCTTTCAGAAGTCTTTGTTTGCACACTAAGATAATGAAACAACAGTGCTGGCAAATGGCAAACCCTAACTTACAAACAGGACTGAAGCAACTCTCACTAGTGGCCTTTTTGTCCCTTTTACATAGTACAGAGCAGTTTGGAAGGGGGTTGCATACTGCCAACCAAGTAATTTATTTTATGATGTTACAGTGGGTATGGTGCTCATGCTCTGGTAACGGCATTGCCAATTTACAGATGGGTACACTTGGGACCAGAAAGGTTAAAATTGGAGTGTTAGCCATAGCTAGGGTTGAAGAGATAGTTAAAGTGTCAGTGCTGAGAGGAAAGGCACAGGGTTACTGGTACTCAAGATGCCTAGCTGGCATTCCTTCACATGGCACAAACTCTCTGTATGATTTCAGGTAGAGGTTCTGCATCTCAGATGCCCATATGGAAAACTGGAACAATAGTATTTATTTTAATTCAAATTCTGTAACAAGCCATAAGATTAGGAATGGCTGGGTCTATTAAAGTAGATAGAAGTTCTGTGACACTAAATTCTTGTTGGAAGCTAGATTCATTTTCATCTTGTAGAACATAATCATCTTAAAGTAGAAGACAGTTAATAATGTTTCTATAGGAGCAACCCCTCTTACTTTCTATAAAGCTTTAAAAACGTATTTACTTTTAGAATATATGCCAAGTATTTAACATTTATTGAAAAATAATCAATGCATTTTTGCTAGTATGGATTAGTACTTTTATGGTTGGATCTTTAACAGAAAAGATGGTCAAAATAGGTTGTGTATCCTGTAATGTGTTATAACTGTTTTGTGATGTTTTTAACAGCCCTATGACTCTGAAAATCCTCCTAACTGAGAACTTCAACTTAAAACTTCAGTATTTTTTTTAAATACAGAAATCCTCTCAGCTGCAAACTGATTGATCTTTGTGCACTGCTCATGACTGACATTTCTATTTGTGTTTTGAGGCATACAATCATACTCCTTTCCTAAGACTCTGATTTGTATTTACCAAGTCTCTGCAGCACCTTAAGATAATTTGCCTATTCATAGGCAGTTGGAACTTAAAAGTGCTTTGCTGTGAAGTGGCACAGCTACACTGGTGACTTTGTTCTGTGCTTCAGGGCTTGAACCTCCAGTACAGCTCCAGGGCAGTAGGAAATCAGAGTTGCAGCCCAAAATGTGCCAGCAAGATTTAACAGGGCTTGTGAATCAGTCAAAATTGGGTTCAACTGACAGTCAACAATTTCTATATTTGTTTTTCATTTCCTTTGTTTCTTGATGGACAGGATTGTTTTCAGGAGTCTTCAATCAGTTTTTATTTTGCCAATTAAAAGGTCTGTCTGTGATATGTGCAGGTTCCAGTATAAAGTTAGTGAGAAGAATTCATTAAAATTAGGCAGAGGAGCCCAAAATTGCAAAATCTCCAGGGTTTCAAGAGCTTTGTTACAGTTATTTGTTACCAAATGCTACCTGCCTTTGTTAGACAAATGAAATGGCTTATTCAGTTAACTTGTTTTAAATTCTCCTAAAATCTGTGTTTCTAATAACTGGGTCACTTTGGTACGAAGGAGCAGCAGCTTCAGTATGCAATTAATGTTTAAAAGCTAGCTGTTGGTTAGATTTCATGCTTCCTATGTGGGTCTTGGGTTTTTACATTTTCTCCAAGTTCCTGTTTGAGACTTGGTACTAACAGAAAGAGGAAAGCTGGCAAGTCCTTTCTCATTTGCATCATTGTTGCTTAACTTTTCCTTGGTTCCACAAAATATATAAGTGAATGTTTCAGAGTAGGATTTAATACAGTATGGGCATTTTTGTTCTGGGAATAAAAATTCATCCTTCAATAGTTCTCATCATCAGTGTGTGTCTGCTTTTTCTGCTTCCTCCGGTGGTCTTTCTAATGTAACAATTACTTGTAAGGCAAGTGATTAGGAAAAAAAACACAGGTTGCAGGTGGCAAATTTTTTCAAGGTTAATAGCCCATTTGTAATGGAATATGGTGACCTTAAGGAAATATAAGGATTCATAAATAAAAAAATACAGGGAATTTGCACTTCATTGCTCAGCTCTATTGACCCCAAAATGCAACCACCACATAGGAACTAACAGAAAGTTGGTGATAATAAATGATACCCCTTGCTGGTGACAGCACCATGAGTGTTTATCGTAATAAACAAATACTGAGAATGGGGAAACATACAATTTAAATAGGGTCTGGGCCAACACAGTACGGGTTACAGCAGTGTGATGTTCAAAAAAATATTTGGGTTTTGACATAACTACCAAATATATAAATATATGCTGTCTGCATAGGTTTGCTTTTTGTGTTAACGTAAAAGTTAAAAGGTCTGTCCAATGGAGTCTCCTCTTTCTAGGAGACTGTCTGTGGAAGTCAAGAGTTATAAGTTAGGCAGTTTATGATTTTAATTTTTAAACACTGGCCTCAAAGCAGAATAACTTCCTTGTGAGAGGGTTTGTTTTTGCATAATTTTTTGAAGGTTTGTTGCCACACAAATATTCAGAAAAAAAATTTGTTTCTTGGTATTTTATATCTAAAATCTAATTATATGTTTATGTAATATATGTTAATCCTAATGTCTGTTTTTTCTTTCTGCAGTTTATTGTGGAGTGTCATGGGAATACACTTCTTCCCCAGTTTTTGGGCATGTACCGGCTTACTGTTGATGGAGTTGAAGTATATATGGTTGTTACAAGAAATGTGTTCAGCCATCGTTTATCTGTTTATAGAAAATATGATTTAAAGGTGAGAAATAACTGCTGATTAAATAACTGACAAAGTAGCTGAAAATCTTTACTTATAAATGTTAGATTATGCTGATGCTTGAATATTGCTCAGAATTTTAATTAATTTAAAATTTTGCTATGTAAGAACCAGCATTACTTATTTCATTCTACACCTAGGTTAGCAAAACTAAAGGATGGTTTTATAGACATTATAGAAATGTATCTGTTTTGTGCATTTTTAAGTGCAGCAATTTAGTCAGGTATGTTTGCTAAATGTTGCTAGTGGTTAAAGGTAAAACCCTTCACACTAGTACAATAATAATTCTGCTTCTTATAGGTTTTTATCAACATTATGGAAAGCCACAGTTGATTCTGCAGAGGGCATTTATAAAACAACTAAATAGCATCATTTCAATGAATGCTGGTAACAAAGTACCCCACTATGGCAAAAGCTTAATAATTTATCCGATATTTTAAAAATAATTCAAGTGAAAAGGAGAAGAGTCTTTAAAAAACCAAAACATCGGCTTTATCATAAGATCTGTTTTAGTTTTGTTTCAGAAGCTTTATCTGTCATTGTAATTTTTGACAGTAGTTAGTATACAGGGCTTACAACAAATACCCCAAAATGTAGTCTTAGTCTTTCTACCCAAGGGATGGTATTTTAATTTCCTCTGTCAAGTATCCCCTAAGAAACCTACTTCTTTCTAAGACATTTAATTTCTATGTGCTGAACCACTAAGTGCATCTGCAAGCTTGCTTTAAGATGTTCATTTATCATTCTGTATTAGGAGATTTGTAATGCTATGTAGTGCACCATCCTTTCCTCTGTCAAGTCTCCTTAGCAATTGCTTAGATAGTTGACTGAACTTGATTTATAAGAACTGATTTCCAGATTGTCAACAATTTACTTTCTGATATTCAGTATTATTGGCAGCAGTTGTTACCAGAGAAAGTTTTTTTTTAATTTGAGAGGACTGTGATTTAGAGCATCATAATGTACAGTGCATTAAAAAGGGCATGACAGCACAACAGAAAGAAAAAGTAATTATAATCATTAAGTTCTTAACATTGGTGTCAACAGCTCTTTATGTTATTTACCTCTGTGAATGCTTCTGTAGTCTTTTCAGGTTGTCCAGCTGGACAGCATTGCTTTAACTTTTCATGCAATTCACATTTAACATCAATATAATATTCCTCAAAACAAACTCCTTCACTGAACAGATTTATAGTGACACTGAATTTATTATAAATTACTTTTTCTTGATATTCTTTGCTATGTCATCTGCAGTTGTAGATTCAGAGTCCTTTTTTGTACATGAATATTTTTGACACCAGCTTAGAACTCACTTTGTAGCACCAGTCTCTACCAATACAAGAAAAAAAGACCACAAATCAGCATAGGATTTCAAGGGTATATTTTTGGCCGTGGATGCATTTTGTTAAAATTATTTCAATGTCATTTTTTTACCAAATGTCAAATTTGACATCCTCCCTAATTTTTACTGTTGTGAATCTTTTTTTCTTTTCCTTCAGTTTGGTTTTCAGTTGATCTTTTTTCTGGCCTAATAATCTGTTGGAGCACAGAATGCAATATAAAAGGTGTCTCCTGAGTAAATGTTAGGCTTTTACCAGGCCTTATTATCAGTTAAGAATAATTAATGAAATCCCTGCTTCAGGGCCATACATAATAACTAAGAGATCCTGTCCCATATATCTTTTCTCTCCATCACTTCTGAGTTTTCTACGTTTCTTTCCGTAAGCAGAATAAAACATGCTATAAAAGGGTGTGTTTGGGGATCCTCACATTCTTTAAGCTAGTAGGACTCCACTCCAGCTCTTCTTTACACCATGCACACCCTTTAACCAACAGCAGAGCTAATTTACCCATCTTTCAATGTCCAGTTACCATATTTGTAGTTACTATTTCTTGCAGTGCTGTTACATGATAAACATGTGCTGGGTATTTAAAGGTGTGGTCCTGCTCCAAGAAATTTTTAAGGAAATATATACAGTCTTCTTTTTTGTCAGCTCCAGGTTATTCAGAAAGCACCATATTGCTCACTAGTTTTAATCTAAAAACTAAATTTAAAAAGAAAATCCAAAGTGTCTTTGGCAAGCACTGTAAGTCTTGTGAATCCACAGCTGGTTTCTTCTCTTCTTTTTGCTTCATGTTGCTGTGAGATGCATTGTTCTAGTTTGTACTTTATGATCTTTTAAATACTTTTTGTGTTTGTATTGTGTGACATCCTTTTCAAATGTGTGTTACAAATGTCCAGACAGTTATACAGAATAGGCTAGTCCATACCCATACAGCTAAATTGGCACCAAAAAAAAAAAAAAAAGATGAGAAGTCTGCCAAGCAAACTGAACTTCCAGCATGATGCGCTCAAAATGAGGATGAGAGATGAGGAAAAGCTCCAGGAATTAGGAGGACAATAGAAGTAGAGCATTTCAGTATTTAATCCATCTTTCTTCTCTCATGATGCATCTTCTTCACATGACTGCAGCAGTTCAGCAGTTCTGGACATTCTACCTACCATATCACCTTTCTTCAAATCATTTCTCAAGTTCAAAAGGATACAGTTCATCCTCTTTTTGACCTGTTATAACATTTTCAAATTAGTTTGACATATGCACATTTTTAGATCCATTTTTTCTGTTTCAGGGCTCTACTGTGGCTCGAGAAGCCAGTGACAAAGAAAAGGTATGGTGCATTTCTGTTTCTTTTTCAATTAATTACCCTTCTAGCCAGACTCAGAACAAACATAACCAGTGCTGTTCTGACCCTTTCCTTTTTTTCTGCCATATTCTTCCCTCTTGAGTTCTACCTTATCCCTCCTTTATCTGTCCTCTATTTCCTGCAGACCTTTGAATATTGGTTTGCAAAGGTGTTGTAATTTCAGAGGTAAGTGAGCCAATCCTCTACCTCCTCCTTTTCCTTTCCTCTTCTCTTAGTTTCTTCAGGGCCTGCCCTGTGCTAGGAAAACATCAGAACTTTGTTCCCTTCTCTCCTGCTTCATCTTCTTTCTCTTCCTATTTAATATTGAGATTTATGAATACTCTATGTCAGTTAATGGAATTATGTGATGGGACACCACTTCTAGACTGAGTGCAAGGATGAACCAAACCTTGAATTATGAGAACCCTTGGGTATGTAAAGTTCATACAAATGAGCAAGTGACTGACAGACTTAGATGTACTTGTAGCTGTAATGAGAGGCAGTCTCCTCAAATTCTGGGCTGAAACTTTGCTCTAAACAGAAATAGATTGCTTTTTTTTTTCTTCACCTCCAACTTCAGTTCTTTTGGAAAATTTAATGTTCTCAGTTTTTCTTTGTGGTTTTAGTGAAATAGCCAGATGACATTTTAGGAGAGGTTTCTCTGGAGATTCTACAGATAATTCTACAGATAATTGGAAGTGTAACATAATCTCCATCATCTGAGACTTCTTAGATTTCAAATTTGGGCAAGGTCTAACAACCCATGGCCCTTGTTTTCTTAATTTGTCCAAGCACATTCCTCCTGAATTAGCATGAGCTCATTCAAGAGTTCACTTAAGAGACTTCATTTTCTGTTGTCCCCAAATTCCATTCAGATAATTTGTTTTTCTCATAAGCAGTGGTTGTGCCATACCTGCCTCTCTTGAGTCTTCTACAGATCACTCAGCTGCACTAAAGGAGAAAGGGACGTGCAGTAGCTGTCAGTTCTCATTGCATGAAAAACTCTGTGCCAGGTTTTTCCACCTTTCCTAAGGCACAATGGAACACTTAGAATTCTTCTTAGCATTAGGCAGTACCACAGCCCCACCTGTGAGCTGCAGTTACCATTGCCAGCAGTAGCTCTCTTCTGCTGTACCAGGCCCTCAAGATCATGTCTTGAATGGCCTCTTTTCTTTCTTTTGTCATCTGTTTTTGTTCTTGTTCAGTGGCAGCTATAGTGTTTTTAATGTGCAGGGAGTAACCCTTCAGTGTCTTAGAAACAATACCTAATGTCATTGAAAACCTCTGCTGTACTATTAAAATGATCTGATATAAAGGGTGTGGACAAATTATTTGGATGGGACTGCTTCAGGTTGCAACATTAATGCTTGGACTAGTAACATAAAAATTTAAAAATATTATGTATAGTCAGCTATACAGGAGTTGATACTATAACTATACAGATGTTTAGCAAAGTAGTTTTGAGCAATTTCTGGAATATGCCTCATAATAATGAATAGCTTAATAATAGTACATTGTAGTTAATACATTGAGTGAGAACCTTAAAGAAACAGTGCCTTAATTTTGCTCCTGTGTAAGTTCATGGCAGAATTACTATTGCTTATAGATAAATTGAAACAGATTTGTGTAGTTTTATATAACTGCATAAAACAATTATTCTGTAAATCTAATGCGAAATCATAACTTCCATAAGGCGGATAACAAAAATTCTTATCAACTTCTCATCTAAAACCTTCCCTTTGATTTTGAGTACTTCTCTGAAAATAATGTATAAAAGCCTTATCCCCCTAATTCTTAGTCTGCCATTTTAATGGTGTGGTTTCTTGGGGATGGAACTGCACAAAGGCTATTGATGTTGTAAGCACACACAGTCTGAGGCTTTGGAAGCAGCTTTCTGTCACTCGGCATTCCCCTCAAACCTCGGTGCAATGCAGCAGGGAAGTGACAAGCTTGCATTCAGAAGAAAAGATTGCTAAGAAAGGAAATTATTGGGTAGCTTTCTACATTCATAGAGGGAACATCATTTTACACTTTGAGACTCTTAGGGATTCAAACAAGGGAAAATTAGTATTTTACTTATTTCATGGGTTTTGTTTAAGTTTTGGAGTCTGCTGTTTGATTTGAAAGGGCCAGAATGCATTTTGCCTGTGCATTGGAGATGTTCAGAAGATTTGTCATCACTATGATCTGAATCTCCTGCAGTAGGCATGACAACAGATTTACTCACTTAGACTACTCAAATCTAACACACAGCTTTTAGGTTTAGATAAAAAGGGTGTTGTATATTTATATGAATAGACAAGGGAAGTTTGGTTCTGAAACTCTGAGCAGTGCTAAAAAGCTGCTGTTATGAGAGGTATCTCTGCACATGTGCCACTGATTCCAGAGCCTGAGGACTCTGTTGACCTGAATATGTAGATGATCCATTATTCCTCAGTGGCAAGTGGAGCCCTGTAGCGTGGTTTTTTACTTCCATTTTCTCTTAAATAGATGTCAGTGTTTCAAACTTTTTGTTGTCATCTGTGAGAATCTCAAATCAATCTTAAGATTTGAAAACAACTGGAAAGATTTGACTTGAAGGGGAAGGGGGGGAGGTGTTTTAGCAAATTCTCTAAAGAGGTTTTGGCATCTCTGATCATAGAAGAAATTGCCCATGGGGATTAAACAAAACCAGACAATCTGAAAACCTGAGCTGGTGTAGTAAATTATTAGCTAATTTTTAGCCAGATGTGAGCTAAATCATCAATTTATTAATATTAAATCTTGAAATGACATTAATATTAATACATTTCAATTAGTGGCAGTATAACTAGTTATTATAACTGTATGGCTATTCACATGTGAGAGTTATAAAGGAAGCTTTTGGTGCTAAAATATATGGCTAAATTGTCTGGCAATGGCTAGTTTTTAAATGGGCTTTTAAGCAATTCATATCAAGTTTCAAATGACAACATTAAAGTAATCAAATGGTTTTCAGAATATTAAGCATGATATATTTGCTTCTCTTAAAGCTGCAGAAGACAGAAAACAGAAGAGCGAGTCTCAGTCACATTCTAATGAAGACTGTACATTCTAGATAAATTACTTTGTAAAGGCAAATTTGGTGAAATTTCTGTTCTTGAATCTTCCTATCAAACTAAAAGTTGTTTACTCAATTAATAAAGAAGAGACAAATATGCAAAAGATTTAATGGATAAGAAATTAGAGAAAATAGTACAATTCTTCATTAGCTTAGTAGTGTAGAAGAGGTATTACTTTTCAAACTTGTTTTTAAATGGGTTTTTTAGGATGTAAAGTTGCCTGATTGAGAGTGGTACTTTTCCATCCTGTTTGCAGTTTACCTCCTGTTTGACTGCCTTCAGCTGTTTAATATCCTAACATATGGATGATCAGTCACAAAACTGTCATTTCAATGTTTTGTGATAATCAGTGCAGAAACAAGCACCAATCCCTTAAATTTCACCTTAACACACGATGCCTTTCATTTGTGTTACAAATGATACTTTTAATAATAAAGACATCACTTTCTTGGCAACATGTATCATAACATACACTTACAGATGACTTGGATTTTAAAAGAACAGTATGTTTCAACAGTTGTCAAATTCTGACAGCTGCTCCTTTTGACTTTTTGGGCTTTACTACTCTTTTTAAAATTTTTATTATTTTAATAGTGGGCATTTTCTGTTAATTCTTGGGACAATTTTGCCCTCTCAAGTGAAATGATAATGGAGAACTCCCCTGGTGGTCTAGCTGCTCACAGTTATGCCATACTTGCAGTACAAGATCAAATTAGCAGTAACAGCTGAGTCTACTTGTACTGATAAAAGAATCTAAGCTCTTGCTTCTGAGTGAGCAGTTCAGAAAGAAATTTAAAGAAGAAAAATAACTGAACTGGTGTGCCCACCACATTTCATCTTTCTCAAGCAATTTCAGAGATTATCACATTTTTAAATTAATCTAAAACTGGTTGCATTGCCACCTCTGTGTATGTGTTTTTTCATAAATCACCATTCATAAGTGCAGTAAAATTATACTCAATACAATTGAATAAAGGATTTTCTATTCAAGTTTCTTTTGGGAAAAAGATTGCCATAGTTGACAGCTATGTTACATCTTAATTAAATTGTATGCAAAATACATAGCTATGATAATTAGATTGGAAGTTGTTGCTAGATGTTAGCTTTGTGTTTAACTTTATATATTACAGCATATAGTAATTAACTGATTTCTGAGAAGAAAATATAACCTAAGGAAGAAGGGCTTTAGTAGAGGAGCATAGGAACAAGATCACTCAGTCTTGACTCAGTTGTTTTTTTACTTTTGGTGTCACTATGTAAAACATTAGTTAAGGTAGATCATTCCAAAATCTGAGCTATTTTTTCCTGCTGTTTAAGAATTACTAATTTCAGAACATTTTTGTACTTATCTCTAATTAGTGATTTCAGTCTGCTTCATGTGCTGATCTCACGCAAGAGACTTGTGAAGTGTCTGACACTTACCTGTGAAATAGATCTGAATGTTGAGATGCACAGAGATTACAGCTTTCAAAACATCACGCTCCAAAGATAGGGAGAGACATTCAGGGTTTTGATTTCAGCATTTAGCCTTCTTATGACACCAACCCCGTAACAGTTTTTCAAAATAAGTCACTAGCTTGCCTTTGTTTGGTTTTGAGGGGTGGGGGGGGTTTTGTTTCATTTTTGTTTAGAAGTCTGCTTTCCATATGTTGAAAGAATTTAAAAAATAACAAGGGAAATTTTGTGTTGCATTTTTATATGTTACATGTTCATTTTGCAGCAGGAAGACATTAATGCTAGGGATAATTCTGGATACATTTCCTTGAGCACTGACAAGACAGTTTCTATTTTGGTACTTGCTTGAGTACTTAACCCTTCTACAGCATCCTGCACAATTCTTTTTTTTCCTACAGAAAATGTGTGTCGTACTGGCTAAAGTCATTCCAGTGTTTACCCTCAAACACTATTTTGGGGTTACAGCTCTATTTCCATTGCCTTTTACATACCTGTGATGTCAAATTGAGCTGCAGACCCTTTGTATCAGAGCCCCTGTCCAGGGCAAGGCAATTTGTAGAACAAAAGTTTGGATCCATCTCACAGAACTATTGGAGGCAAGAAACTGCATAATTCTGAAGGAAGTTATTCTTCCCTCTTGTAGATCTAGTGACTCCAGAGTTTTGATTCAGTTCAAAATCACCTGTTCCAAATTATTGCAAACTATATTTAGTATTATAGCCTTTTTTTTTCCCCCAAACACTGCCTTCCATATCTGCTGGTGAGCCCAGTACTTTAAAAAATTAAGGTGTATGTGGGCCATTTGCTGTTAAAAAAGCCCAGGGTGTGGACCTTCACTCTTGGCAGATGTTTTACATAATTTTCAAAAGTTATAAGCCAAATTTTTCAATTATTAGCTGCGTGAATAATGTGACTTGTGGCTAGTTCCAGAGGAAAAAATAAGGCTGCTATGCAACATTTCTCCTAAAACCTAAATCTTGTCTTTATTAGATAAGAAATTGCTGCCAAGTCATGAGGACAATTAGTCTTTTTTCCTTTTTCAATCACTATTTGGAAACTTACCTGACCTACAGCTATTTTAGCAAGCTGCTTCCAAAATGCCAGCATTAGTGTTAGCTGTGACCATTATTTTTGATGTCATGATGCATGCAAAATCCCTTTGGGGGAAACAAAATTGCTAATATTCATTTCAACTCATTAGGATAGGATGCTGAATTGAGATGTCCTAAGAAATATACAAAAACTGTTACTATGTTCACAGAAATAAAACTTCACCTGGTTCTTACATTCCAAGGGTTTTTTTTAACTCAAAACAGTATCAGCTCTTACACTATACTTTTATTTTGAATGAGGCTTTGCGCATTCTGTCATCTTAGTTACTAAGAAATCTTTATTGATTTTTCAGCCTTTCAAAGGCAGTGAAGTCTTCCTGCCATTAAAATTCTCTGTGACCATGGCAAACTTTGGAATGCAAACCTGAAGTGTGCCGATAACATGCTTTTTAAATAAATAGATATTTTATTTTTGTTAAATCTGTTGTGCCTTTCTTGCATCTTTTAAGTAGGAGATTAAAAACAGTGGAGGTGGTTCAGAAAGAAAATCTATTATTAATTTAGTGGAAGTAGTTAGATGCTCATCTCCTGTGCAGCTCTTAAAATATTTAGTTCTTTAATGACAGTAATATGTTCATTATAATGAATTACATTCTAGGAGAATCATTTTCCAACAAGGATTTTGCTCCATTGGAAATATTTGAGACATCATAAAAAATTAACCATATCAATTATTTCATTAAGGCAAAGCCTCATTTTTTTTTCATTCAGATAATGTTCTAAACTGCCACAATGTGTTTCTATTTGTGTTTATTTCAGCATGTAAGAAATGAACATGGTGGGATTTTTCAACGTGAATGAATGTTTTATTAATTTGGCATAACTACAAGAGCCTCTCCTAGTTGAATATTTCATAGGTTTTGATTCTTAAATTCACAAATCAATTTTAAGACAAATTTCTGTTAAAGTACTACTAGAAACACTTCTTCCAGTGGCTGTCATTAGTAACATGTGGGACTGCACCAGTATCCTAGGACTATTCAGCTTCAAATAAATAGGGAAAATAGTATTGCCTAGTACAGACAAAAAAAAAGAGGGGTTTTCTAGTAACACCTAGAAAAAAGGAAAAGAATGAGCTGGGGGATATCATGCAAATAATGTTGTGAGGGCAACCACTGGCACAGAGCTTTTTAGCTTCAGTTGCTTAGATGGGACCCAGTGTTTTTACTTTGTCCTTTTCCTTCACTTGCTTCAGAACTGGATTTTAACTTACATGGTTCTACACTTGCCAGGTCTTTAAAACTATTGGTATTTGGGTGAAAAACGATTACCTCAGAAAAATGTTGTCAGAGGGATGGATGATCATGATCTGGGGGAACCTGCATACAAGGCAGTGAAGAGTCTGGCTTTTTGGGAGTGCTGACTCACTGCCCAGAACGTCCTTGGCAGTGCCCCTTGGGTCTTGTGATGACAGGCAAGAGCTGCAGCAGTGTCAGCTTTGCTAGCTCACTTCTATTAAAAATAGGTTAGAGACAAGGTTAAAGTGAACTATGGCACTTGCACAACTGGCTTACCAGCCCTAGCATCTTCCAAAGAAGACGCTGCTTGTAATTTTAGTTTATTTTTACCACCGTAGGACTGTCCTCAGTGGCGAGGCAGCTTCCCCTCACAGCCCCGCCGGTGTGGCTGGGGCTGTGCTCTGCGGGAAGCCTGCGGCAGAGCCTAGAGGCAAACAAGCATCTCAGCATCTTAACCACAAGCACATCCTCCCTCTGTGCTCACCCTCCAGCTTTAAACAGCGCTAGTGGGGGGGTGGGTGTCTGTGTTAATAGGTTTGTTTCACTTTAACCTCTGCCTAATTTAATCAATTACTAGGATATACTAGGTGGAAAAATAATCTGGGGAATTTTTTTAAGTGATTTTGGGCTAAAAATAAAGGAAGCTTGGTTTCCTGCATTCTTTTCATTATTGCTTCATCTTAAATTATTTCATCCAAATCTCCTCTCCATTCTTAAGCATCCCACGCACTGGATTCCATCCTCCAGTGTTGGCAATATCCCTGGATCCTCAGTCCCGCCTCTGCCGAATTAGCCCTGTCCATGGGACACCCTGCTCAATTGAGTATGGTAATCTCTACAGCTGTTAGCCTGAAATGCTTATCTGATGTTACCCCTGCTCCTTTTTGTCCTAAACCTCTTACTGAGTAGGCCAGAAAGAAAATCAATGCATACTGTGCAGTCATATTGTGGGAAACAATTCATTGTGAGCTTCAGAAAGCGTCCAGCATTGTTTTTGAGTAAAGCAGGAGAGCGCTGCTGAATGACTCTGGAACAGATGAATGGTTCTAGCTCCATCTCAGCAGCTTGGGTGTTTGTTTTGTTGGGTTTTTTTAAATATAAATAGAGGATCACTATTAGAGGGTATTTTAATGTATCAGAATGTTCTAGATTCTAGACAATAATAATTCAGAGCAACCAGACTAGAACCTTTTTTTTTTTTTCAAACCCCATAGGTATTGGGATACCATGCATTTAATAATGGATTTGTAACTATTACAATGTTACTAATTTCTCAAGTGTTTTTGAGCGGCTATTGGAAGAAAAGGATCACTTTTCTAAACAAAAGTAGCATTGTGGGATCTCAAGCAATTCACAAATTCCAGGTCCAAAAAATGAATTTGGACAGCTGGGGAACTGAGTATTTTGGCCACCTCAGTGCACACAGCTCAACAGCAAAAAGAACTTTGTGAAGATCTATAAGGGCCTCTCGGAGTCTGCTGTGGTGCTCACATTTTAATGCTGTGCTTTCCAAGATATACCTGTTGGAGCAGAGGAAAGAAGCTCTCAGGTTCTTTTCCTTGCTGTGTCATAGGAAGAAAATAAACTTCAAGAAAAATACCATCTGCAGTAAGATCATAAGCAATGTCTGACTAGTTAAACTTATGGAGGACATTCCTGTAGACTGATATTAGCTGCCTTTTATTCCTAGCAGAAGGACTTTCAGATTAAGGGGAAATTCTTTTATTCAGGGTACTCACTAGTTCTTGGCCACTGGCAGCTCATAGGAATTGCAGCACTGGTTGTTCTGTAACATTTTCTTTGTAAAGGAAACCTGTTCTTCCATACTGCTATTGAAAGGTGGGGCAGGGAGAAAGGCTTGTTCGTTGCTCTTAATGGGCCAATTTTTTCAAAGCTCTGATTGCAGGAGTTATTACTTCTAACTTGCTTGACCAAATGTCCTGAAGGAACTGCTCTTTTGTTTGTCAGTTTGCTGGGACTTTTTTAATAAACTTCCAGTCACTGTCCATTAAAAACAGAGCCCATTTGAGGCGTTGCAAAACACTTCATGAGGGAGTTGAAGATGAAGGTAATCAAGTTGCTCCAACATCAAGAATATTTAATTGCATATTGAAGAGGCGGTGGTCTTCTCTGGCGTTTGCTGCTTTTAAGAAGAATTTCATAATTCAATATTCATGTGATGCTTTCCAATGATTATTTGGTATTAGGCACTTGTGAATATTCACAGTAGTTGTGGAAAATGCAATCCTGTCTAACTTCCTCTGTAAGACCTGATGCAGGCCCTTTGTTATGAGGGATAGATTGTTTTAACTTCACTTACTGCCAGTTGCTTTGACAAATGACATCTTGGAAGAAGCTCGATGCAAATCAGTGTTCAATGCAAATCTGGCATTGAGTGGAGATTTTGTCCTAGCTGCATTTTCTGCCCAGTTAACACATACCTTCCAGGCCATTCCAGGAGGGGTACATGAGCAAGGAATTCTATGGGTGCAGTTATGGAGAACTGTGTGCCGTGGAGGAGAGGCACCTGGGGGGTGCCTCCTCAGGCACAGAGCCAGCAGCTTCACCACACTCCTTTTTACAGTCCTGCTCTTACAGGAATTTTGGTTTGTTTTAGGCCAAAGAGCTGCCGACGTTCAAAGACAATGATTTTATTAATGATGGCCAAAAGATTCATATTGATGAGAATAACAAAAAGATGTTCCTTGAGAAACTCAAAAAGGATGTTGAGGTAAGAATGTGCCTGTTCAGTTTCACGTGATTAAAATGTGTGGCAAATTATGGATATCCCAGGAAATCATACCTGTAATTCATTAATAAAAGCTCTTGTTTATAAAACTGTAAACACTGACTGATTTAAATGAAACACAATTTAAACTTTCAGGAGTTGATCACTGCTTTGCTGATGTGATAAATGGCTTGCTGCCATAGCTGGTTGCCATACATTGTTCCTGCCTTGATGATGTGATGTTAAAATGATGGTACTGCTTAGTACTTAAATGGTTTACAAGCCTAGTGCTTCCAAATGCCCCCAAGAGAGAGGTGAGTATTGTTAGTTGTATTTTACAGGTGGAGGTCCACCAGAGCTAAGGCCACACAGACTGGAGTCCATAACAGAGGAGGGGCATCTGCCCTGCTCACAGCTGTGCATGCCTTTTTTGTTTCATATTAGTAATCCAGTTTTAAATCATTCTAAGTATCACAACAGTACAGTGCTTCAGTAATCTAAATACAGCAATTGGATTCTCATTATCTTAATGTAGTCTTTCATATAAATTTGTATTTTACTTGGTTGATATAGTAAATACTTGGAAAAAAAGTGTTAATGTATGAATTTATTGAAATATTTTCACTGATTTTGTTCAAATAATAAATATCAGACTAACTTGTTTGCACAACTTGCCTTTAGTTTGCATAATTCAAAATATTTTTCCTAAACACAGCGTTTTGCAGCTTTATACTCAAAAACTAAAATCTGTTTTCAAGTAAAAAGGCAGATTTGGAAAAGACTTGGTAGCAAAATGTGTCTGTGACTTAATAAGACTTTCAGCTATTTATATCAAAAGAGCTCTGTGAATTGACTTTCCAAATTCTTCAGATTTTATCTCATTAGTTGTACAAAACAAAATACTGTTACTTTAGAATTTACCCAATAATTTGCTTCTGAGGAAATATAATATCCTGTCATAGTAACAATGGGAAATTTATGGTGGTGACGACGATGAAAACATAAATACTTTGTGAAATATCAATGTGTGTTTATTTTATATTTAAAATATTGTGCTCTACTGATGTCACAGCTCTAGAGATAAGTTTATTTGGGTTAAAATTTTGTGCTCTTTTAACATATACTGCTGTTGCTGACTACTGCTTTTACAGCAAGTAGGTTGCAGATAATATCTTAAGTGTGTGGAAGGAATGTGGAAAATACTTTCTTACCCTGAGAAGTAGATTGTGTATGATCTATATCATTTACCAGACTGGGAATGTAATGGCAGATTCCAGATTATGACTTGAGAGGTTGGTTTTGTGGGTTTGAAGTTTATACAGAGAAATGTTTAATGTCCATGTAAACCACTAGTGTGAAGTGATCTGGCTCCTGATTTTGACAATGGCAAGCTATTCTTTAACCTTGCTTTTCTTCTGTTGGTTCTTTTTGCCCTTGTTAGATAATTGATAGACACACTTTGTAACCAGAGTGTAAAAGCTCACATTTCACTACAATGAAAGGAAATGCACAACGCTTAGTATATGATTATCTTATCAGACAGTATTTATAGTTAAACATATAATGGGGTACTATTCTCAGCTATATAGCTTTATAGCTGTTCTTGTTTTTCATTAAGCTTTGTTTCAGTATTTCTCTCCTAATCAAGTCTTGTGTCCCCTTCCTATGTTCAAACACAAGTTATTACTGCTGTTTTGATGTCCCCTTGTCTGTTTTCCCATCTCCTCATTCCACTGCAGTTGTCTCAAGAAAAACTACAAATTTTTTCCATTTATAGTAAGATTTTTTTCCTTGTGCTGATCTCCCTAAGTCTTTTTGTTGTTAGCAGCAGCACTTTTTTTTTCCAAGAGCCATTCTCTTCTAATTTGTAGCTCACTGTTTTTTTCCCAAGAGTCCATTCTCTTTCATACTGTTCTTTATTATTATTGGTAGATTTTTTTTTCCCTGTATTTACCACGTAGTGAATAATATGCCTGGAGTTCTTCCACCCCATTGCCTTTGGCCAGTCTAGTTTGTTTGTATTGTATATTGTTGTGCATCATCTCTTCGAACTTAGATCTCTTCCAGTCTTGTGAGAATCTATTGTTTTATTATATTGATATAAATTATATCTTTTAAAAAAAGTTTCTCCTTCTTCTTCTTAAAACCTCCTCTCAATCTCACAATATTTCTTCTAGCACTTGAATTTACAGTTATCTCCAGCTCATCTTTTTTTTCAGAAACAGATTTTGACAAACTGGAGTTTCTCATTACCTAGTATTTTATCTTTTTCATCCCCATCGCTCTCTCTGTGCCAAAGTCTAGCTCGAATGCTTTCTTTCCTGGTCTGCTCTAACTTCCTTTTTATAATCACTTAGAGTTTATAAAAACTGAAGCCATTTTTATTTTCAGCCGCTTTCTCTGCATACCACGAGCATGGCCTTCACAAGTTTGGAATCGCAGTACTGCTTCTAAACTGCAGTACAGCTCTGTCCTGCCTATCCTTTGCCCCCTTGAGCTGTTTACCCCATTTTCCTGCTTTTATACCTTCCTTATTTCCATCCTCTTTCTGCCTTATGCTGTTCTCCTCAACTGAAATAACTCTTTATTTGTACATTGAGTGTATTTATCTTTCAATTTCCTAAAATCTCCCATCCTTATTCTTTATTCAAAACTGCCCTTTCATTCACATACATGTTTTGCTTTTGTGATGTAAATCACGATGAGCCTGTCACTGTGAAGAGAATGCAGCATCATTTCATGTCTTCAGGGTGTGAAACTTCACAGCTTTCCACTGCAAGAATATTTGAACATTTTTCATGATTCTTTAATAAGATTTAAAAGGGATTGAGAGGGTGGGTTCCGCACCAGATCATAGCATGCTCTACACCTGGTAGCACAGAGGCTGCTCTGGACACTGAGCAGTGACAGAGCAGTCCCCACCCAACTGCTGTGTGTGGTTTTGGGCACCACAACATAAGGAAGCTGTCCAAGGAGGGCAGAGAGGATGGTGCCACAACACCAAGCCTGACAGGGTTCAAGAAGCATTTGGTCAATATTCTCAGGCACATGGTGTGACTCTTGGGGATGTTTCTGTACAGCAGGGCCAAGAGTTGCACTTGATGGTCCTTGGGGTCACTTCCAACCCAGGCTGTTCTATGAATCTAATTTAACTGAAGCACGAGTCAGGAGTAACAGCTGTTGGCTTGCAGGCACACTGGTCTTCACTACTCACAGATTTTTTTTTCCCCTGAGGCTTTTGGAACAGTGGACTACAGAATAAGTTTGAAGTAATTTGTGTGCTGCTAATACATTTTAGTAAAATCAGGTATCTCTTTCCAGCTTTATCACTTAATCTTCCCTTTGCTCTCTCTCAGAATTGCCTTAGAAGTTTTTCTCAATTGGTGGTACCTTTTTGTAAGTGGAGCTTATGTTTTTCAGCAATATTGATAGACTGCTTATCACTTTCTAGTTCCTTGCTCAGTTAAAACTCATGGACTACAGCTTGCTGGTTGGAATTCATGATGTTGAAAGAGCTGAACAGGAAGAAATAGAGTGTGAAGAGAATGATGGAGAAGAGGAAGGTGAAAGTGATGGGACCCACCCTATTGGAACCCCTCCAGACAGTCCAGGAAATACGCTGAACAGCTCGCTGCCTTTGGCTCCAGGGGAATTTGATCCAGCTATTGATGTTTATGGAATAAAATCCCATGAAAGTAAGCAGTAAGAAATATCTTTCTGTTAAGGTGGTTTGATCCTTGCATCAGAATTCTAAAGTCCTCGCAACCATGTAAAGGCCAATGTAAACTGAAAAACAAGTTCACTCTGTGGAAAAGGAAATTTACTCTTAGGTGGCAGCAGAAAGAAGATTTCTATCATGCTTAGCTATTCTGGTTCACCAGTTCTTCAGCAGTTAATTCATGGGGTTTTCAGCCCTTTCAGAAAGTCTAGTAAATATAATTGGTCTTTTCTGGCAGATAACACTGTTAAACACAGTCTGAAAAAAAATGAGAAAAGCAGTGTTCCAAGTTATGTTTCATTTTTTTGGTTGCTTTTTGAAAATTTGTGAAGTCATACCCAATTTCTGTGTTGCAGCTAAGAAAGTCATCATAAGGAGTGTGTAAGAAGCCTGAAACTGAGTTTAATGTTAGTGTGTAAAATTAAGTACAACTGGGTACCTGTGGCTGTTCAATGCAGGAAAGTTACCTTTTCTTTTTGTTTATAAGCATTGACACGGATAAATGCATGGTTTTATTCATAAAAAAAATATGATCTTAAGCTGCACCAGGGGAAGTTTAGGTTAGATGTCAGGAAAACATTCTTCACTGAAAGCGTGATTGGGCACTGGAATCATCTGCCCAGTGTAATCACCTGACATGGTGGAGTCACCATCCCTGGATGTGTTTAAAAAGAGACTGGATGTGGCACTCAGTGCCTTGTTTTAGTTGATGAGGAGGTGTTAGGTCATAGGTTGGATTTGATGATCTCAAAGGTCTTTTCCAACCTAGTTTATTCTGTAATTCTCTTTGTTGACACAGAAGCATTACTTTTCATATAAAACTTCATCATTTTTCCACAAAGATGAAATCAACATTACCTTAACTGAGCAATAATTTCTATTTCTGTATGCTAGTTTTTTATTTTACACTCATTTAGGGCATTTTGCATTATATACGAGTGCAGTTAAACTCTTAATTAAGGACAACTTGAGCTTGTGCTTTTTACACATCTTGATTATGACTGACATTGACCTGTCTTAGCTGCTGATTGAGTCGTACCAAGTCTCCTTTGTTAGAAGGAGAACTCATTGATAAGATGTTTCAGAAATCCTTCTTACTGCCCTGTTTGCTGTTGGCAGATGCTCCCAGGAAGGAGGTGTACTTCATGGCCATTATTGACATTCTTACTCATTATGATGCAAAAAAGAAAGCTGCCCATGCTGCTAAGACGGTAAAGCATGGGGTAAGTATCTGGGTTGGTTTCTTCCCCTGACTCGTTTATATTCCTGCATTTTTGTTTAGTCCTTGATAGAGGACAGTTCAGTAAAGCTTGGGAAAGGGCAAATAAATCCTACATTACATACTGAGAGTGGAACTCCTTTTTTGGCTGTGTGCACAGCTTTCTCACCCACAGAGAACTCTAGTGAGATGCTTTTTAAGACTTTGTTCTAAATTTGTGAGATGAACCTTATTCTTGCAAACAGAGCTGTTCACCACTCTATGAAAGCAGTCATGAATCTAATTTCAGATGCAGGGCCAATGAAATGATGGTTTCATTGTTTGGTACAGCCTGCTGAAAGTTACTTCTTCAGCATCTTACGTAGCTCACTCTAGAAGACTTCTTTAGAAAAAAAAGTACAATTTACAAAATCAGGCATAAAAATATCATTTACTTATTAAATATTCAGAGGCTGTTCAGTGAAGGCTTCTGCTTGACTGCCATTATTTAATATTGACTGAAATTACTGCTTAGCAGCAGACACCAAAGAACCGTGGTGAAACAGCCCAGTCTTCCAGATTTATGATTTATGTCTACTATTATCACTCCTGTGGTGATTTAACATTCAGATTTCATAAAGTTCTTAAAAAGAGCATATTCATTCATGAGGCTTAAATCCCTCCTGTGTCTAAGTGTCTAAAGGGTCAGGGCATTGTGAGAAAATTTAGGCAAAGGGCTCTGGGCTTTTTAGTTACAGTAGAGAATGATATGACCTGCAAAGGCCTGTAGGAGGTATTTTTTTCTCTCTCTAAAGCAATGCTCTCATTACTCTCTGCTTTCTGGGCAGCTGAAAGTTGATGCAGACCATATGCAGCCATTATCTGGCAATTATTACTGAACTTTGAAAGTAGCAGACTTTAAAAACTCACACTTCTGGCTTAAATAACAGATAGAAATATGTTGTGAGTAACAGCTATGATTATTGAAGCTGATTGTGATTGGAACTTATTGCAGAACATTACTTTCATACATTCATTTTGTTTATTTTTCTGTCTCCATCCTGAGCCACATGACACTGAAGTTCATTCATTAATTGCATGCATGCAACTTGCCTCTTTTCTAAAACAGGAAAAATATAAATAATGAGTCCAGATTTAAATGCATAAACATTGAGAAAGTGTTACTGTTAGCATGTATTTCAAACCAGGCTATGTAGCATTCAGATAACAATACATGTTACACAAATGTTGACATGCCAGATGTAAGTATGGCCATTCAGCCTTCTCTGTATGAAGGCACTGCTGCTCTAGAGACCAGAATCTGATGGTGAGTCGGTGGGTAGCATGGCTAATGTGCTGTAAAAATTCATATTGAAGACTGAAGTACAATGAAAGTAAAGAGAAGCATGGAAAGTAAAAAGAAAATTTTTCAGAAATGTAAGATAGCTGTCACAGGGGTGAGTACTGATTATCAGTGTCCTCCTGTGAAGCCTAAAAAGGTACCAGTAAGATTCTGCTTGAGGCCCACAATTTGTGTTTCTAGTCTCTGGTTCTGAAAACTGCACGTGAAATTTATTGACATCCTCAATGAGAAAAGCATCAAATAAAACATTGGTTCTTCCTTCTTTCTTCTCTTGTCCCAATTCTCTGTTTAGGCTGGTGCAGAAATTTCAACTGTTAATCCAGAACAGTATTCAAAGCGCTTCTTGGACTTTATTGCCAACATCTTGACGTAACCTATCATGTTACATAGGACAGACACGAGACCTGGGGACAGCAGCAGTGGCTACAAGTGTAGGGAAAAAAAGGAACTCAGAGAAGCACTCATCTTACAGAAAGCAACCCCTTTGTTTACATCTGCTGGCAAAGATGACTGAAGTGGGGTGGAGTACTCGCTTTAACAGCTGCCTGATATTCCCAGCATAGTTCTAGCTATTTCTGACTCTTTTGTGTGTGCAAAAAAAAAAAAAATTTAAAATAATTTAAATAAATAGAACAGCTTACTCAGAGTGCACTGTGACAGTAATACTCTGATGCTACCAGCTGAAATGGAATCAATGAGCAAAGAGGCGTGGGGTGGGGGTGGGGAAGAGTAAATGCATGTTAAATCTACAATATTGATATCGAACTGTAAACTGTGGATCAGTTTATATTTTGAAAAAAGATACATGACAGTATTCTTCATGATGATGATGGTGATAATAATGAAGACCTTACTGCGAATGTTACACTTACACCCTGCACACTGGCACTCCTTAAAAACACAGCTGCAACAGCCCTTGGTGCCGGAGGCTTTTCCCATTTGGTTCCTAGCAGTTGGGTTTTTTCCTTTTCTTTCCTCCCTCTCTTTTTTGTCTTCTTTTTCAGCACATTGCATCAGGAAGTTCAGCCTCTCAGACATCTGAGAGCTGGCATCTCTTACCTTACAAAGAGCTAACATACTTCATGCTATGTGTACATTTTTGCTATAGTAACTTACGTTAAGGGAAAACTTTGCTTATTTCTCTTTGTTACCTGAAGTTTTCATTTGTTTTATATTCTTGCAATATAGGAACTAATAATGTTACAAGTGTAAAAGTAGCTTATCTGAAGAAGCGCATAGTTTTGGGCAATAGTAGCTCCATCTTCTACTCATCCTGAAAGATGTGCACACTGATAGAAATTCCATTCCCTTGTAATTTACTGGGAATTTGAAGTTTAAATGCTTATGTTGTACTGTTGAAATAGCAGTATTTTATTATAGATTATCCCTTGAAAAATGAACCCTGAATTTTACTGTTTACATTATTAGGAAAGCAGGGATATTTCTGAATTTCAGAGCCGTGTACAATATAAGACTTTTGAGTTTACATGTAAAGTTATTTTGCAGTACAAATGAAGTAATGTTTGTCATCTTCCAAGAGGTAATATGCAGTAGTGTACTAAAGTGAATGTCTCGCTCACCTCCATGATAGACTCTTTTACAATAAAATGTGAAAGGATATTTTGGAGGGATTTTTCCCAAGGTTGTCTTTCAGCATCAAAATTACCTGTCCTACCATTTACTCAATTTTGATTGTATAGTACATTGCCTGAAACTGTGCTGATCATGTTTAACTTGTTTAAAATTTCTAAACAACATTGTATTCCTTCTCCTCTTGTATTTTTCCCTGAAAGACTCCATGCTTGAAAGAGACAAATTTACATATGCTTAAAAGTTTATCTACTTATACACTGTGCTAAAGCTGTGCCTTTAAAATTTCTTTATTGAAATTGTTAGATTTTGTAGGCAACATAAGAGAAGTCAAACCTCCCTCTCATCATTTCTAACTGGGATCAGGAGTGCCAGCATGCCTTCTCCATAACCAGTGTCAGCGCTGCTCAGCCTGCAACTGTGCATAACCTGTGTTGTGCTTCACTTCAGAAGAGCCCCTACAACAGCAACCCCTTAATTACACTTCCAGTGGCCAAAGGCAATACTATCCCTGTTGCTGTGTACTAATTTTTCTTCCTTTCCCCAACCTTTCCCACAGGGATTTTTGTTACGTTTGATTTAGCGATGTCTGCAGCACTGTAATGTATGTGTATACTTTTGTATTGTATGTATTTAAATAAGTTGGTACTGTGGCTTGATTTTTTTTTTTTTTGGTCCTCTCCCTAAACACCCTGGTTGTCTATGTTCTCACCCAAGTTTCGTTTTCTGAAGCTTCTGAAGGTATGAGGCCACAGGGAGACCCTGGAGTAAAAATAAGGTACTCAGAGTACATATTTAATTGCGGCCAACGAGTGTACATTAGACCATCTTAGACATTTACAGCAAAGCATTCTTTTTGTCTGTGTAGCATTTTTGTCACTCACTCTTGTTGATAAACTGTTTATTTGGACAGGGCAAGGAAGACTCATTATTGTGTATGTTAGTGCTTAGATTACACTCCAAACATGAGCAAGGCTTTATAAAATAAAGCACTTTGATGACTCACTAGGTAAATCCTTTGTTCTTGTGTTTAACCTGTGATTTTGATTGCTTACAGATGAATTTTGGATGTTAAATGCCTGTATCACAAAGGAAAAAAAAGTAAGACAAAATTTAAACTTGAGATTTTTTCACTGGATTTTAACATGCTTCTTCTATGCTTACTTTAAGAGGCTTGAAACATTTAGCATCTGGGGTTTTGGGCTGAGACTGGCTCTGAGAGCAAATACTGAGGTTTGTAATTGGCAAATCTGTGGACTAAATCCTAGTATTAATAATAAAACAGCAAGATCATCCACGATAGTTAATTGATAGAAGGATTGGCAGAACTTTTTTAGCTGTGATCTTATACTAAACCAATAATCCTAAAAATATTTTGGAATAAGTCCAAACTTTCATGGAAAGGAGGGAGGGATTTCTATTCTAGAATTTCAAGACTTTGATTGTCAAGGCTTTCAGTGCATGATGTAGCCTATGCTACACATTGTGGGCAAATGGCAGAAAAGTGTCTTTTTGTCTTTGTTCTGACTTAACTTTTATTTCTTTTAATACATTTGTCACTTTCTGGTTTTTTCAGTTTATTGCACAGATGTAGCAAAATAATATTTTCAGCAGTATTACATGTAGAATACAAGTCTGAAT
The DNA here is from genome assembly GCF_963513975.1 of Fringilla coelebs. Taxonomy (NCBI): domain Eukaryota; kingdom Metazoa; phylum Chordata; class Aves; order Passeriformes; family Fringillidae; genus Fringilla; species Fringilla coelebs. The sequence continues at coordinate 135,127,098 of NC_140028.1, read as the reverse complement.
TCATGATAAAGTAGATATACCCTGAAGACAAGGTGGCTGAGGAGCTATTCTATTAAAAGTAGGTGAAATTATAGAGACTGGAGAGATTTAGCTTCTTAATTACTCACTTAATGATGTCTCTAGTAATCTAAGGTTGCACTTCACACAACTGCTCCAGCTGCTGAGAGTTTAGTGTGAACATGGTGCTCAAGGGATGCTGCTCAGATTACGTGGACCATTAGCCACGGTGGGCAGCAAGCAGCTGCAGGACCCTGTCTTCAGCAGAAGTGTGTACATGGCAATGTGTAAAAAAAGGTTCTTTTTCCTGAAGGCAGTGATGATATTCCACATAGGAGATCCAGCTGGCTTGTCAATGCAAGGGCTGCAACAAAATAAAAAATTTAAAATTCTTGGAAACAATAATTTTCTATGTCAACTATATAACCTAAACGTATAATCTGAATTTCCCGCTCCCTCCCTTGTGCACTCTTCTTTTCCAAAGTAATGCTAGTTAGCAAGTCCCTGCATCAAGTGGCACTGTTGCATTCTGATGCAAAGCCTGCTTTTATCCAGTGTCTGCTTTCTATACGTGCTGTCCTTTTGGTTTCTCTCAAATTCATATACTTAATGGGGGAAAAAATACAAAAATAGAGAGCACTTAACTTAAAGGAGAAATCTGTTTCATCTGTCTGTCCTGATTTCTCTATGGCAGGAACTGTTTCTGGCAATCAGCATATCCCTTGCAATGCCAAGTGACAAAGGCCTTGTGTGTGAGGTGAAATTATTAAAATTTGCTTTATTAAAACTGTTAAAAAACAGGTCAGGAGAGGACTTGAAAAGGTAATTTTAGTCTGTCCCAGAGCAGTTCAGCTGTAAATAAACATTGGTGAAAATAGGGTTAATCTTTTCCAGGGAGCTATTTCCATGACTTCCCTGTGCTATCTCTTCCCATGCCTCACTAGCTCTATCATTACAAAGATTTTTTTTTTTCTAAAATCTTGCCTGAATACATTACTATGCTTTAAGCTCATTAATATTTGTTCTATCTACAGTGGACTCTAAGAACAGTTTATTCTCTTCCTCTTCCAGTTTCTCTTAATGTAATCCTGCCTCTATGTACTGAACAATGTAAATATTAGCTTTTGCACATTTTAAATTGAATATTCCCTCTCTTATTTAACAAAATTATCAGAATGGTTTGAGCAAGGCAGAATGGCCTATTCAATTTTCTGTAATGCCTAATTTTAAAAAAAAGTTTAAATGGTGCTTCTTGAATTTCTGTTTTGAGAATTTCGTAGCCATTCATTTACCATCTACTAAAAAAAATTGTCATAGTTGCTGTGTGCACAAAGTGCAGTTTCAAAATAAGCAGAGCTAATCCTTGGCTGTAGTTGTTGCTATAACTGCAGTAAAATACTGCTTTTCCCTTTCCCTTTTCCCAAACTAAACAATCTTAGCTTTTCTCATCACATTCCCTTTTCACAGCTTCCTGTCTCATCTCCATTAGTGATAATCAAAATAATTATTTGGCCAATTAATTATTAAGATACAAAAAATACTTCTTGCAAAGTGGCATAAATTCATTCTTACCCACTACTCTGAATATTTGTAGGCATTTTAGTTATTGCCCAATATGCTTTGAGTTCAAAAAAGCTTCTACTTTGTTTCAACTCAGTCTGATTCATTCATAGTGACTCATTTTATTTAGCAATGTGTGTCCTGTTGGAATAAATGGTGTTTGTATAAGAACCTAGTGTTTTGAAGAGGTTTAGCACTTCCACACAAGCCTGGAAGGTAATTTAACTCATTACATTTCTGGTATTTCACCTTGCCCAAGGCCAAAGCACTCTACTTTCTTTTCAGTTTTATGTATTTTTAAGTGGATGCATAAAGCTATTTTGTTACAAGAATATTTCAGTCACTCTGATGTTTAGAGTGCCTGTCTCCTACCAAGGCAGAGGGAAGGCCTAGCTCCAGCGGCTGGGCTAACAATTCTGCTTTGTCTTCCATCACCTGAGGATAACAGGGTCACGTTTGATTCTTAGACAAAGTCCTGTGTTCCCAAGATGTGCCTGTTTATCCCAATACCTTCGATTTGAGTGATACAAAAAGAATCCTTTCTGCCAAATAGGTCTGATTAATTAGTGCCTACTTCATCCAGGCATGTTATGCTAAATTGAACTTTACACTCTGGCTCAGGTCCCCATCTTCTTTCACGCTGTGGAATTGCATAACAAAACCAAGTAAGTCTTAGATAGAAATCTATTTGTGCATCAGCTGCACCAAAGCCTTTGTATTTAAGATGTTAAAATATCAAATTGTACTGTGCAATGATGATCATCTCTTTATAAGGCAGACTGGAAAGAATCTGCTTTTAATTAAGCAGTGATATGCTTCCTCACCTGCTTAGTACTGCTCTGCTGCTTCAGTCAGCAAAGATCTGTGTGGCAGGAATTGCAGTGTTTGATCTGATTGCACTTCACTGTTTGATCTGATTACACTGTGAAGTGCTCTGGAGCAGAGGTTTGCAAGTCGTGTTTCACGTGCCACAGGCTGCAGCATCTCTGTGCTGGGCTGCTCTTTCAGGATGCAGGAGAGTGGGGTGGCACTGAGTCAGTTGAAGGAGAGAGAGCTGACTGTGTTTGTGGCCTTGAAAGTGGACCCAGCAGTACAATGATGCTTTTGGAGGTGCTGGTCTGGAGGGAGAAGAACGTGTTTTCTGTACAACGCAGTGGCTGCTCACAGCCTGCACGGCTTCATGAGAGGAAAGTCCTGCTTATCCAGCCTCATTTCCTTTTGTGACAAGGTAACCCCTGGGGCTGATCAAGGGGAACCAGTTGATGTAACGAGATTTTTGGATTTCAGTAAAGCTTTCAGTGCTGTCTCTCACAGAGTCCTTCTGCACAAGATGTCCAGCTCAGAGCTGGATAAACACATCATGTGATGGGTGAGCAGCTGGCTCATGGGTCAGGCACAAAGGGCTACAGAGAATGGAGTGACATCAGACTGGTGACCTGCCACTAGTGGAGCTCCACAGATTGCAGTAACAAGGGTTTAGGGTAAGAGGAGAGCACAAACCAAAAATCCTTTTGTCTTCTGAAGAGACAGTACTGAGGCTAGTAAAGAAATAAAACTGAGAATAAGAAACAAAATACAAAGAAGCAGCACGGGGTTTGGCATTATCTGCTTCTGCTCTGGGGTCAGGGAGGACAGTCCCTTATGGGAGCAGAGAAAAATCTCAGACCATAAAGATTATGGTGCAAAAGGAAAGGCATAAATTACTATGTTGACAACACCATAAAAGCATTTTACAATAATTACCTTCTCACCCAAAATAATGGGAACAGTACTATGGTATAAGGTTGGAAGTAGAGCAGTAGAGCGAATCAGAGAGAACTGATCAGCCTAGAGAGCAGATGATAGCAACCCTAAAAAAAATCCTAGACCCACAGCATATTTAAAAGCAATGCAGTAAAAGGTTGAAGGAGGTACCCCTGCAAAACATAATTAAACTGCTGGACTTGGGTCATATGGTAATATGCTGATAAAGACTGAGCAGGAAGATGGCTACATGGAATATTTCCATCATCAAAATAAATTCTTTCTGTGACCCAAACCAGTCTGTGGAAGTGCTTTGTTTGGAGGAGATGTTCTTTGGACAGAAACATTTCCTCGTGCCCTGTGTAGCCTGTATCTCTGCCCATTTTAACTCAGCCTCTTCATCAGACACTGTCCCCTCAAACACCTTGTGGCTTCCTTCAGAGTACGGGGCTGTCTGGCCTAACACAATTGTTTTCATGGGCACGTTTGGGCAAGGAAGAGCTGATAGAGGAGAGGAACAGTGTCTCCAGATGAGTAGATGGGTTTGAAAAGGCTGTCATTCTCTTAAGGTCCACTGGGAAGCAGCCCTTCCTTCTCAACTCTTGGGAGTTAGCTTTGAACCCTCAGTTCAGCCTTTAAGGTAGCAAACAAGGCTCTAACTTGCCTGCTTGGGGAAGATGCATCATGTATCTCATCAATTCATTGGATGATGCTGCAGTGGAAGAGTAGATCACAGCTCATACCCTAGAAGTCACCTAGTCTGATTGATATATACTTAGCAGTTGAAGGCTCATGCTTTAAATGTATGGTTATTCTGAAAAATTAGCATACAAATATTTTAAATAAAAAATGCTGTCCTGAAATGGGATTCTGTACTTAAAAACATCCAGAGAAGAGCTGCTGTCATATATTTTCTTGTGCTGGTGAACAGGGCTCATTATCTAGACCCTCTCCAAAGGCACATGAACCACTGAGCAACTGTACATTTATTACTGAATTTATTACTGAAACAACATTTGTGGAATTCTTGACAAACATGGCTTCACAGAAGAGAAAGAATTTACAGAACTAATCAAAATACATTACATGCTCAAAGAAACAAAGCAGGTTGCACCCTACTAAGGACAAGTATACATCTGTAATTGAGAGCAAGAGGGTGGGAAACATTACACAGTGAACCGTGGCTGACCACAGATACCCAGAAGGTGAAGGCTGAAGATGATCTTCAAACAGCCAAGCTTTATGCTGTTAAATGCTTTATAGATCAAAATTATCAGCTTGAATTAATCCATGCTTTATAGGCAGACAGTGTGAAAAATGCAGCTGGGACATAATAGGATCAGAGGAACCGAAGTCAGGGAGTAAATGAGTTGCACAAGCTGTGAGTAGAACAGAAACCCTGCTGTGACCTTGCTCAGAGAGAATTGTGCTTGCTGGAGCTCGCGAGCACCAGAGCAGGTGTAGCTTTTGCAAGGCAGCCACAGCCCACGTAAATACAGAGGCTGTGTCTGGGAGAAAGGGGTGGTGGGAAAGAAACTCTGTGTACTCAAGCTTACGACGTTTCCAGGCATACATTTTGTCATTACATAGGGCAGCTAAAGAAAGGAGATTGCATATGAGAGTTATGGGACTTGCCAGCTCCTAGAAACATAATGCCACGGCTAAGCATAAGCAGAGGGCTCCATTTCACAGTTTCTCCTGAAGATAAAAGGTGGAAAAGTTCAGATAGTTCAAAGAAACCAGTCAAGGATCAATACTGATGTATTTCCAGACCTTTTCAGGATTTTTTGACCAATGTTTGGGTTTAGGTCTTTCATATAATACAGATATTGCCATGAAGTCTCAACTAGGAAATTAATTTTAGATGTTAACAGCCAAACTGTTTCTAATTCTAATTGTTGCTTTTTGCTAAGCAAAGTAATTTTAAACAGACCTCCTATGTGGCTTAATGTGGTTTTTAAGCAAGCTGCTCACAAAAATTTCTTTAGCCCCTTCTTGTTTAGTCCACAAATCAAAATGTTGCCTTCCAGACTAATTCACAGCCTGGAGTGCACTGCTCTGGTTTTTAATCAGAATAATAGAAAATGGTCTCATCCACTTCCTTTGCACTGCCCCCTGTGCAGTCACAATCAGGTCTGGCTTTAGCTATGAGTTTCCTATAGCAAAGATTTACCATGGTAAAAAGCATGTTGTACTATTTCTGAACTTCACTCTGTCAAGCACATGTTATTCCTTCAAATTATTCACTTTGGAACACAGTCAACACATCAAAAGAAATCCAGAGGCATTTGAAATATTTTCTAACTTACAAATAACTTGAGTTGGAAATTATAACTTGAGCCAAAGCCCAGGAAAGACTCCATCTAAATTCAATAGTTATTGAACCAGGCTCTTCAAGCATAACCTTTTCATCATCCATGACTCACACAAATTAGTCCCTGTGAAACTAAAGGTGTTGCTGTTTTAACTGTGCCAAGATAAACTTGTATTTCCAGTCTTCTTACCATGGATCTAGATACTTCTTGGTAAAAGTACTTATGTTGTTAGCCCATATCCCAGTATCTCCTTATGATGCTTGTTGGAGTTATTCTGCTTTGTACCAGCATAAGATGTATGATGGTTCTTGTACTAAAAGCTCTACAGCATAACTGCAGCTTTTAAAAGAGAGTCAAACTTCTCACCAAAAGGTTTACTGAGTATAACTATATTAAGTGTAATGACTTAGCAGGACAGATGTTTGAGCAGACCTTCTTCTGAACAGAATCTTCACTCCCATTTGCCTAATGTTCTTGTAGTACTTAACAGCCAGCTCAAACATCCTTTCAACTGTCAAATAAATTCCCACAGACCAGATGAGAGCAGAACAAATCCAGCTCCAGCACACACACAGAGTGTGTGCTAGTTTTCCTGCAGTGTAATTAGTACCATGCAGCTTCTCTATGCAACAGGAGAACTCTCTGCCCTAACCAAGGGAAGGGAAAGCAAGTTCGCACTGTTAGAGCTTCTCAATTCCAAAAGATACTTAAATACATAATTTAAAACACAAGCATGACCATTTCAACTCTAAGTTGACTGAAATGGTGTAGTAAGATGATGCTCTTCAGCTTTTGTTGCTACAGAAACTTCCATGAGGAGTAAAATGTGACAGAAGCTTGGTTTACAGCCAGACACAAAAGCTTTAATGAAATAAAAACATGGAAGCAGTATTTCTTTCACAAATATATAATTTAACTGATTTTTCTCAAAACCTTTTCAATACTACTCATTCTTGATTGAGAAAGAAATACCACAAAATCAACTTGAAATAGTTTTATTGGAAAAAATTGGAGAGCAATTTAAGTCCTAACAATGCACATGTCAGTTTGCACCACCAAAGAACCTATTCCCTTGATAAGCATCTTATCTGTAACATATACCTTTGTCAAAGAACTCTTCCTCCAAGTTCTAACACTGCAAGATATGGAAGAACCTGCCCAGATGTTCTGCTGACTTTTCCTCTGTCTTGCTCTGGTAAAGATGGAAATAGTATCAGCAGACTAATAATTACAGTTACATTTATGAAAATAAGTTGGAACAAGAGTCTCAACAGTTGTAAGCATCAAACTGTTTTGCTCACCAAGTTTCATCATGCAAATGAGCAAAGAAGGTGGGAGGGGAGCAGAAGAGAAATGAAGGGTGACAGCTGTTAATGTGCTTGGATGTCACACACCAGTGGATGTTGTTAAAGAGCAGAATGGTGTCAATTCCCATTTTTGCAGCTATGGCACACCCCTTTATTCATGCAACACATGATACACAATTATCCAGCAGAGGTCACGGGAGTCAGCTATCCCTTTCATCTCAGTCACATCAATTAGAAAAATATGCCAAGGTTCATTGAGATTGATTTTTTTTTTTTTTTTACATTTTATGGCAGTAAGGGGACTGATCCTTGACTCCAGAAGTTCATAGCCTACTACTATCATGTCCTCAGGGTGAGGGTGGAGGCTGCAAACAGGAAGAAATATGCAGCTGTTCTGGTAAAAAAGTAAAAAAAATAGATACCTTTGGTGTATGTGCCAAGGAAAGGTTATTAAAGTTGCCCTGGAAGTCACTCTGGAGAGAAGCAATAAGGGCAAGGAAAAAGGATGTTCATGGCCTGAGTTGATTTCAAGGCAGCAATTTCACCACCCACAATCAGCTGTTCGTAGGGTGGAAGCACCAATTGTGCTTGTTCTGGGACAGCTACCAGCTATTGTGCCCAGAAAATCCATCTGCAGCAGCAGTATTAGCTGTGAGTGCATATTTCCCAACGTGGTGACATTCCTTCTGCCCTCTGCCTTTTGTTTGGGCTTTAACCTTGTGACCAGTGCAAATCTATCTGCACCAATGCAACACACAGGAGCAGCTGGAAGCTGTTGTGCAGCAGGAAAACTGTGACAGCTGTGACAACTGTGAAAACTGTGTTTGCTATGACAGAAGTGTGGTGGGATGGCTCACACGACTGAAGAGCTGCAGTGGGTGGGTATAAACTTCAGGATGGATATGCAGGGAAGGAGAGAAGGTGGGAGAGCCCTGTACATTTGATTGTCTGCAGCTTAATGATGGTACCAGTGGGATTGAATCTTTATGGTTGAGAACCTGGCAGATACCATGGTGGGAGTCTGTCACAGACCTCCCAACCAGGATGAAGAGGCAAATGAAAAATTCCTTAAGCAACTGGGAGAAGTCCTGCAATTGCTAGTCATGGTTCTCCTGGGGCACTTCTACTTAAAATGTGGGAGTTGGTCTCTATTCCCAAGAAACAGGACAAGAAGAAATGTCCTGAAGTTGCAGCAGGGGAGATTTAAGTATTGGCTAATAGGAAGAGAATCTTCACCAGGGTTATCAACGGGCTGCCCAGTGGTGGAGTCCTGTGACAACCCCCTACAGAAGGTGAGGGCAACCCAGGTTCTTGTTATTAGATCCTGTGGGGCAAATTAGAGTGGAACAACATGTGTAGGTGTTGGTGAGTACACATGTGTAGGGTTTATTGTAGAACAATTTGGTTGCAGAGGAAAGCAGCTATGTAGCCATTTTGGTAATTATTTTCTGCAGTAATGGAACAACATAAAAGCATTGTAATATGAAAGTACAACAACATCAGCCAAAGACACGTACAAGGGAAAAGAAAGGACAAGAGCATGAAGCACAAAATAAAGAAAGAGTGAGAGAAGGGACCAGAGTGAAGATCTCACTACCCACAGGCTCTGCAACAAGATTTGGCTGCTTGTAGTCTTGGTCACAGACTGGATCCATCAGGTGGAGGAGGAAGTCCTTAAGAAGTGGTGTGGAAAAGTCTCTGGGGCACACCATCTATTTGGTTTATATCCACTCAGGAACACCCAGGGACCTCCCCTGGGACAGGGAGATTGATGCAATAGTGTTGATCTGGGACACTTGGGAGGCCTTGAGCCTTCTAAGACAGCACAGCTGCTCCTCACATCAGCAGCTGAGTCGATTGTAGCCCATCAGCAGAGACCAGCAGCCTCAGGCCACAGCCAGTGTCCTGACTTCCCCAGGGAGGAAGGGGCAGCCCCTCAACCCAGTGGTTTGTGCAGGGAAGGACAATTGCGATGTCAGGCACATCCATCTCCACAGGATCCTCTCCTCTCTCACTCATAGCCCCTCATTCTTTCACTGCCTGCCTTACCAGATCAGAGGTTTGCCCATTACAGCCCAAAAGCTCACCTCTGGCTGAGCAAAGGTCCTTGCACACTCCACAAATGGGGGAATGTTTGGAGCCATTATCGCTTAACAGTTCAGTCTTTCACAACTCCCCGTCCCTGGAGCTATTTAGAGGCGGCACTTAGAGATGGTTTAGTGGTGGGCTTGGCAGTGCTGGGTTAAAGGTTGGACTCGATGATATAAAAGGTCTTTTCCAACCTAAACAACTCCATGATTAGATTTTTTTTTTCACTTTTTTGTTAGGAGTCCATCCTCAAGTCCCCTCCTGTCCTGTGCTGGGCAGCTTTCCCTAGCTACTTCTCCAAGATGCTTTTTGTGCAATATGTGTATTTCCACATACAGCAACATTCTGGATATACATAAGCAGTTGGAGGACTGCATGGGATCCAAGTTTTTCTTTGGCATATAAGTTGTAGTGTAACGTTCAAAACCAAAAATACACATGTGAAGAAAAGTGAACAACTTTGGATCTATAAAGTTAACAATTTCTTTTCAAGCTTCCTTCTCTTATTGCTAGGCTTGACCGTAAAGCAGAGTCCCTGAATGAAAACATGCTGCATTTGATCCTCCTGTGCCATTTTAGGTCATCACCTCATCAAGCAAGAAATCCTCTTAAAATTCTTCATCAATTGAGAAATCCTCCTCTCCAGGAACTCCACATTCTCCTCTCCATCACTGCCTCATATGCAGCTTATGGGAAGACAGTGCAAAGCCATAAGGAAAGAAGCCCCACTTTTACGTTTTTTTCTTTTTTTTTTTTTTTTCCTGGCCTTACAGAGCCCTCTTAAATGAACAGCAAACCTAAGAGAGGGCTGAAGTCTCCCTGATTGTCAGAAGGCTTTGACCAGCTCTACAGCAATCTGTGCTGGACTGCCTTAGCTTGGGTTTTCCCAAACAAGGCCACTTTTCCAGCTACTTGTCATTTGGAAATGAAATGCATTTCCTGAAGATTTGTCCAGGTCAGCTGTGATAAGACCAGGGGTGATGGCTTTAATCTAAAGAGGGGACATTTAGATTAGGAGTAAAAAGTATTTTTTTTACGATGAGGGAGGTGGACAGGCCATCTCTAGAAGCTGAGGATGCTCCATCCCTGAAATGTTCAAAGGGCAGAGGGGACTCTGAGCAGCCTGGTCTAGTGAAAGGTGACTGGCCCATGACAGCAGGGTTGGACTAGCTGGTCTTCAGAGGTCCCTCCCAAGCCAAGCCTGCTGTGATTCTGGCTGCACATTCACACAGCATAGGTCTGACACTGCCTGGAAGCTCCAGATCTGCCATTAGCAGCCTGCACAACTGATTCACACATTCACAGTCAGCCCAAAATACTTCCCAAGTGCTAAATTTATTGCACATTTACAGTGAATCCAACACTTCCCAGAACTTCAGGCTCACTGCACAGGCTTGAGCAGAGTGGAAGTGCAGCAGTTTCTGTCTGGAGCACCCCAGCACACAGGGGGTTGGGGGGGCACAGCAGCCTTCACCCCGTGGATGTTTGTAACGCAGCACGGCCACGGCATCACTGACGGTGCCGGACTTGGGAGACACAAGGGCACTAAGGGATAAACCCCCCTGTTTCACAGTGTGATATGAAGCAAACCCAAGAACTCCTCCCCCCCTCCTCTAGATGCTGTACAGGAAGGTGCATCGACTGAAATCACCACTTGCAGCTGCAGTTTGACTTCAAGCAGCAAGGAATCACAGAATCTGCTGGCTTGGAAGGGACCCATCAGGACCATGGAGTCCTGGCTCTGCACAGAACCACCCCAAGAGTCACCCCGTGTGCCAGAGAGCTCTGTCCAAACGCTTCTTGAACTCTGTCAGGCTTGGTGCTGTGGCTGCTCCCCTGGGGACCCTGTTCTAGTCCCCAGCCACCCTCCAGGGGAAGAGCCTTTTCCTACTATCCAGCCTAAACTTACCCTGGCACATCTTCATGTCATTAATCCATGAGTTAAAGTCCACTGACCTGCACCATGCTTCTGTTGGTACTTTGGCTGCCTTTCCAGGGGAAAGATTCTTGCTGGCTGGCATGAAACCATCAACATTATGTACAGTTGTTTAATTATAGGTGTTTCTTGCACTTGCTTATCCAGAATTCGATACTACCATTATAAAAGCAATTATCTAAGGACTTCTACATTAATACAATTGTCCTGTTAATATAACATTTATTATTGTAGCTAGGGGCAATGGGACATCAGCAAACAATTGAAGTTTTGGTGACATTTGTTACTATCCATGCAATAAATTCACCATACAAGATTAACTTTCTTCAATTACTAGAACTACCTCTCAGCTTTCCCCTTCTGCAGTTACACAAAATCCATTTTGAAGGTGTACTCTTAAGAGTACCATGATAAATGGAGCATGTTAGTAAAACAGCTTACAATTTCAGTTTAAAGGAAATACAAAGAAAGCAAGAAGTTTCTTTGCATAACAGGGGCTGAAATTCCTAACATCTGGAAAATGAAAAGACTCAATCATTAGGCTACAAAGTCTCAGCAATTACTGAGTCTATCTAGATAGGCAATATTGTGCTGCATTTCTAAAGCTTCAGTGTAGTAGTTTATCAACCGTGCTCTTCCCCCTCTTTGTATGTAAAACAGCATATTTCAATAGTACTGAAATATACTGAGTATAGTTCAGTAGGACTGATGATACCTCAATTATTTTGAAGAAGGTATGCTTCAATATCACTTGCAATGGTAAGTAAATTTTGAAGCTGTCTGGCAATTACTTTTCTTAAAGCCTTGGTTTTGTGAAAATTGATCCAAACTGGTGTAATAGCTGGACTATGACCCAAGACTGCACTTCTTGTCCTGTAAGAAAGTAATTTCCAATCTACATCATCTAAAGAAATGCCTTTCAGACTACCATGGTGTTTCATTTTTTTTCCCTCAGAATTTCTGTTATTGGGGGAAAATAGAATACAGAGGCAAAAATGTTTTCATCGACTCCCACAAGTCTTTTATTAGACTCAGGAGGCAAAGAAAACATGTAACACCTGGAAGTCTGATGGTAAGAGGAAACAGGAATTATTTTTATCTATTTCCCCTCTACACCTCCACTACATTTCTTCAGCCCCTCAGTAAGTCATATGTCATCTTGGGAAGATACTCTTTTTCCCTCCAAACTCCCTCTGACAATGAATTAATTCTCCAGCTCATTTCTGCAGCACAGTGTTTTTCTTTCACGTTTAACCTTTTTAGAGAAGGATTTCACCTTTTTGCCCAAAGTAATATGTTCACACACACACACCCCTTTGGTTTTTAATTCATCATTAAAATGGTATTCTGTGCTTCAAACAGGTTAATCTCAAGTGTGCAGCACAGACATTACCTCATCTGTGCAGCATATGCAGCTCAGTACATGCAGTCTCCTTTATGTGACAATCTCTTCAAGATTGCAAATTATCATTTCGCTATCAGAAACATGAAAGCATTTTTCACAATATGAAGAGAATCATGGCACACAAAGGCACCATCAAAACTTGCATTATCTTTAGAAGACAATGAATGTGAGGTAAAAACAACCTACATGTTCCTGTTCACGTAGAGTCGCCAGTGGTGTCATTTGGTTTTATAAAGAAATTCAGATTTTTTTTTTAATCTATGGACTTTATTTTTAGCCCTGTAAAATGTTAAAGGCTGCAAACTTTTCTATGTCCTAGCCATAGAGACTTCATTATAACAGAAGGGATAACAGCAATTTAAAAAAAAAATAGGCAAAAAAATTACTTTATGCACACAGCAGTTATGCAGTTGTGCAAACTTAGCTGCTTTGTCCAATACTAGAACAGTCAAACTTGCATTGAAGAAACATTTTTAGTGCTTTTTGTGCATTTTGGCACAGATTATTTATGACCCAGGATAGCCAGAAAATGATTTCCATAAGCAGCTTGCTTTTCTTCTTTCTTTTCATCATTTTTCCTCTAAATGCTGAAGCTCACCATCACCCATATGTAGACTCCTTTACAAGTTCTGCTAGTGATATTTTTGTTACTGTATGCAATTTGTGGCTAAATTGCATGTATTTAGCTTTGATAATTTTAAGCATTTACCGTTCAATCCTATTCATGTTGATAATACTCTACTGGATTTCCAAAAAGAACAGAACAACTCCCTCAAAAACAAGTATTGTGTAGCCTGCCTAGTGCTGAATCTATTATACTCTCCTACATGTTGTATTATTTAAAGGAAGCTACATAAAGGGTACATTTTCTCTTCTATCTTTGAGAAATAAAACCCCTGATACCCTTGCAACACTCGTACATGATTTAGTTATCTAGAAAACAGGCACACACTAAATAAAAATATCTCCAAACCCACACATATAATACCACAAAATCTTCTGATCTAACCAATGAGTTTGCATTTAGAGTCCACATCTCCACTAACACCACAGTTGCATCTGGGCCATTATGTTTAATAGCCCTCAGTGGACCCACCCCTCCCTTTAATGCCTTTGGCCTCCACAAGTGTTGCATGTATTCTCATGCTGTTCTCTCACTGCAGCCCTGGGAGCCTGAATTAGCTGCACTGGCAGAAACATCCAGGAGGCTTGAATATTGTGTTTAGAGGATTAAAGTGGTCAATACCCCAGAGCAGAGTAAAATATTCCTCCTCCTCCGACAAAAATTGAAATGGAAGGAAGAACTACCTCAAAAAAAAAAATTAAAAAGGGAATTCTGTCTTTAGAATTTACTTTTTTATAAGTTTAAATATAAATTGGAAAAAAGTCTGCAGAAAAAAAAAAAACCTGCATCTCCTCATCTCACTGATTCTACTTTTTCCTTCACGCTGTTCCTAAAAAATTCCAAACACAACAAAGAACCGACCCTAAGGTTGGTTTCCACCAAATGTCTTCTATGATGCTTTTAAGTTTGACTAGATTTAGATAGCATATAATATACAGCACCAAACCTCAAGGAAAGAAGGAAATTTCTACATTAAACACAGATAATGGCTACATTACTTATTAGGAGACATGAACTACATCCCTGATAGTAAAGGATAAATCACTCAGTATTTGCAGGGCTATGCATTAACAAAGTCAGTGGAAGGGTACAAAATATAAAAATGTTTGTTTAAATAAAAAAATTAGCTGAGAAAAGAGACTGGCTATGTGTAAGCCTTAGTAGAATTCATTAAATCTCACATTTCACTGAGGACAAGAGAGGTTGAGAGAGGGAAAGTACCGGGCTGTGGGGATGTTAAAGAAACACCTCTTCCAACAGATACCAGGGAACGAAAATAACATTGCACCACTACATTTCCAACATAAAACTGCTCCTGAACTCTATTCCTCAGCCTGAGAGAAGATGAATAACACGAGAATTTTCTGTCAATCCTGTTCAGATGCACAGATACCATCTGCACAAACTCAGCAAACAGACACAAGCACAACAGAAACATGCAAGTAATTGTAACCAAGTCGCAAATTCTGCACAGTATAAAATATTTATCATCGCCACAGGTGGTGTAACAGTTTGCTGTGCAGATGCTCACAAACCTGTCTATTAAATCTATGAAAGGAGCAGGTTTGCCAGCTTTACCTGGACTCAGAGCAGTGACTGAAACACAAACCCCTGAGGTAGAGTGCCTAGAATCTCTTCCCTTTGGGTGATTGTCCTTAGCCAATGTTTTTGTAAAACAAGACAGCTGTTGGTGGACACCAGTGTTACTAGAATGTCGATAAGATCTGAAACGGATCTAAAACTTGTGGCTGTGAATATTGCAACTGGAGTTGGCATCAGAGTAATTCCTCTGTCTGTCCTTTCTCCAGAGCCTCAGACTTGCACTGTGCATAGTCCCATACCCAGAACAAAGTCAGGTGTGCTGGGGAATACTTCAGAGCACCTACTTAAAAGCAGAAAGGCCAGATCTGATTGCAAAGACCCCAAACTACTAAATCAACCAACAACCAGAGCTCCAGCCCAGACTCAAGTCTCCAGATGCTCTTCCTCTTTTCATTTCCTCTCTGAATTGCTCTCTAACATCTGTGTTTCCTTTTAAATACCATGCTACAATCCAAACCATTTGTAAAATATGTCAGTTTATACCAGAGTAGAGTGCTACTAGATAAATACAGGGATTATGTGGAAGTATGCACAGAAAATATGGCAGGGCAAATGTCCAGAATGAAGCATCTCCTGTCCGTGGTCCCTTCAGGCAGGGTGTCCCAGCTCTCATACTCATACACATCTCTAGCCACCGTCTGCCTCAATTGTTGCAGTTCCTTATTTTCCCACCTTCAGGCAGCCCAGAGAGCAGCACACGTGCGGAGGAAACGACGTTTCTGAGAGCCATTCAGTTGGGCTGTTTGCTTCAAATCCAGTCTCCTCACCTTCAAATTCATTCTCAGAGCAAATGAGTTTTCAATTGCGTGTTTACGTAGGGCTGAGCCCTTGGAAGGCAGGAGTGACTGGAAAGACAACGACCAGGGGCTGTCTCCACCACGTCCCAGATTTAAAACCCAGGCGGGGCGGCGAGAAGTGGTGGAGGAGCGGCACAAAAGCCTGCTGTTCCTGCCCACAGCGATATCTGCTCCGACTCCCACCTCATTAATTGCTAGTTTTCCTGATTATAGAAACAGCTTTTTCTGCTGCTGAAATGTATGGCGCCGTGCCATTTGCATATGCAAACTGACAAACGAACAATGAACCAGTTGCACAGTTCCTTAGAGAGCAACAATGTGGAGGATTTACGACATGTATGAGGCAACAGGCAGGGAGGGAGTGCGGGGAGACGGGCGCAAAACCGCTCGTGGTGCTCTTTATCGTGGTTTTCGGATAAATAATCTTTCAGGAGGTCCATTGCAATAAAATATTTAACGCTTCAGTGGATTTCTGACACTGGATTTGGGAAAATAATAGAACTAAAGATCTGTGCAACTTTGATTTGCCTCCAGATGCATATCTGTTTATCAGATTTTAATAGATGATCTTTGATTGCATGCACACTGTTCAGTCACAAGGTCTTTATGTCATTCATGCAGACAAGAGAGTGTTAATTTAACAAACAGAAGCCCAGCATTCTGTTTTCTTCCTCCTATTCAAGGTGTAATCCAAGACTTTATTTGTACATGCTATTGAAACTCTACTATCCTAAAGGAATTACTCATTTCCTTATGGACATTAATCACTGGATCAAATGTACTATTTCTCTAATTTTGTATTATTTTTCTCCTACATTAGATCTGAGACATCATTATTACTCCCATTTTATGGACCAGGAACTGGAGACAGATTAGAGGGGAAAAAATTAATTTTGTGATGCTATTTTCAAAGCATTGGACATTATACTCAAAGGACATTATATAGGACTTCATAGATTCAAAGCACAGGTCTCATCATGCCAACTCTACCTCTGAGTGTCTTGCATTCCCACAGGTCTTATTTCAGAAACTTGAAAACAGTGATTGCCTGGAAAAGATTTGGCTTAAATGGTGATCTGATGAGGAAAATGTAGAGCCCTGCAGGGGCAAGGATAGGCTGCTGTTCTCCAGACCATCATTTGGTCACCTTAATCACTAAACAATGCTTATACCACCTCTATGGCAAATGAAGACATTTTACTGAAAGCAAACCCCCAAGAAGCAGCAACTGTACCCCATGGATGGATGATGAACCACATGGCTCAGCACCTGGGCTGACACCCTTGGGTTCACCACAAACACATCTGCCACTTGAGATAAGGAAGCAGCTGGCAGCAGGAGCAGGTTGTTACATCTGCCTGGACCAGCACTGGAAGGGAACACGAGGCACAACTCACCAAAAAACATCTCAGCTATTTTGTGACTGCAAAAGAAAGGCAAGATTTAGAAACCATAGATCCCATCCCTGCTTTAATCAGCACAGACTTCCAGTCTTTCTCCTTGGGATTGACCCCTTTCTGCCCCTCCCTCCACTCTACATTTCACCAACAGCCCTTGTACCTACACCAAGCTTCTCAGCCCAAACGCTGCCTGCACAGCCCTGGTTCCCTCAAAAGCACAGAAAATGCCAAATTGTGCCTCCTTATTTTAAAACATGGAAAAATGCCTCAGAAGTTAAGGAGCAGTTTGCCTGACACCAGTGAGTAGAAAGCAGAAGGAGGCCTTGCCAGCACAGCTGGATCTCTTCCAGATGTCTGACTTGGAACCACACAACAGGTGGTACTTTATATGGCAATAATAAGACACATATAGATTAAAAACTGTCTTAATGAAGAATATCAAAATGTAAAATGTGATTGAATGAGAAAATATCTGAAAGGGCCTCTCCTGGGAGAACCTCCTGAGCGTGGTTCTCAGTCTTTTCATCCATTCATTGATGGTCTACTCAATCTCAAGAGCTCGGTCAGTAGAGCTGGTGCATGGCACTAAAACCGAGGTCTGCAGAAAGAAGTGAACACGTTATTCTTATGTGCTATGAGAAATGGACACAGCCCCCAGGAAATTTCAGGAAAGTCTAATGGAAATCAGAAATGCAAGGGATGCTGGAAGGACAGAAGACTATTTTGAAAATCAGTTTCTCAGAGGGAAGCTGAAAAGGCCATCCAGAATACAAGCCTGTGGCATAAGGTGCAAATGGAAATATTGAGTGAAAGGAATTGATTTTGCTACAGTATAATTCACTCCCAAGACCACTACTATGTGCAATCCTGATGCCCACTTTTTTAAATCTCTCAGCTTCCTTATAGACAGCTGTACAAAAGTGATAAAAATTTGGAAAACAAGTCATAAAAGTGTGAGCCAAGGAACAACTGCATGCCTAAGTTGGGCTGGATAGCTGTTGTTCTTCCTGACCCTGGAACTAGTTTTCCACCCAACTCTTTTATGGACACTGGCCAGACCTGTATGTTTTGTAGCCTCCCATGAAGCCAGCTATTATTTTCTTCAAGTATTTCATTTAAGCTTTTTGCTATTAAGTACAGGAGTCACAGAGGAAGGATTTCCCATGGGCACAGATGCATTAATTTGGCTTCTGATCTTAGGAAAAATACGGATGTCTTTTTTAACTTCGTTTCCTAAGGAAACCGAGAGGCAAAGGCACCATGTGTCTCTGTATGTGTCTGATCCAGTTCTCTGGCCAGCTTTAACCAAATTTAACAGGGAGGTACAGACTGCTTTGAGCTATCCAGTTCCTATACATCTTCAGAGGAACAGAAGTTCAGGTGGAAAAGGGGGCCTAAGCACCCTGCACAAGGAAAAGTGGAAGTACATTCCCTCAAGGTAAAAGTCACTAACTGACACACCATGTGAATATGCACTCACAGCAAAATTCCATTAGGAACTCAGGATCAATCACAAAACACAAATCTGTAGGAAGTGCTGGAAGGGCTGAAGGCAGATGGGCAGAATTATTTGTTCTGGTTCCCCTCAGAAATAGCAGAGCTTAGCCCCAGATGCTGGAAGGTGCTGACAGATCAGAAGTCAAGGGAGGGGAGGAAAGCTGCCCCTCAGAGATGTGCCTGGCATGACTGCTCCAGGACACCCAGGGCAGAGCTGGCCAGGTCTGGGCAAGGCGGTGCTGCCACAGCAGAGGGGAGAAACTGTGGGGAAGGTTCATCTTCCCTGCAGCTGAGCCACGCTTCACCTGCAGGAATCCCCTGCCCCATCTTCTCTGATCAGTTCCCTTTCATCACAGGAACCTGCTGAGCTGAAAAATGGATTATAAGTAACTCTGTGTATGAAAAGTACTCAGAAGATTCTTCTCCATTGGAGTCCTTTCCTAATTCCACCTGTGAAAGTAGTTGGCAGGTCTTCTCTGCTTCTCTGCTCTTCTTCTCTGCTTGATTCCTTTACTAGCTAAAAATGCAGTCACCTAAATATAGGTGAAACCTCTACCAACTTAAATGAATCCTTCTCCTGTTAAATATACGCAGAAATACTAGATAATTTAATTTTTTTTACTAGGAGAATATATGGTCCAATGCACTGTACTGTTACGAACAGTGTATTCTGGATAATGTTTAATAAACCTCCTTAATTAACTAGCTTAACTGTAGTAAAGTATCTGAATAAATCCTAATATATAAAATCCTAATATATCCTATATTTGACTGGTAATCTGCAAATAACACTGGTATCAGATAAAAACAAACCCAGGAAACTACTAAAATCAATAATTACTAATTAGTCTATAATTACTATTAAATACTAAAAATATTATTAATACTGTCATTGAAATTCTATTAACTACTACAACAAATTCTAATAAACTGTTAGCAGTGCTTCCTGGAATCTCAGGAAACACCATTTTCCCAATAATTTTTTCTTTTCACAAAGATTAAGTTTACATAAGAGTAAGCAATCCTTATATTTTTTAAAATTTGTTAGTAGTTTTCTCTTGTTTAACTGTCATTTCCCTAAACATAATTAGAAAAAAAAAAAGGCTGTAATTTTCGTTCTGATCCCTTGAGACACGTATTAGAGGGGAAAAGTTTACAAAATCTAACCAAAGTGTATAGAAAGAGCAAGTGCTCAAGCAGTATCAAACTCCTTATGTACCCAGCTATATTTCAGAGAGATGACACACAGAGAAAAAAATATTTCCAGAGCTACTTTATCAGTTCTAAGACCACAAAACAGTCACTTCACATATATGTATTTAATATGAGAGGGTGTTTTATATAAATAGAATAAACGTTTTTGCTTTGACAGCTATGACATTTTCAGCTGGTAAAGAGCTCCATATCTATAGGCAAAACCTTTTGGGTTTTAATTGGGAAAACAATTACTAAATCGATGAACTTTAACAGTACTATAATCTGACAGTATTTCTAAAATAGACCTGTGTCACAGCAAGAATATATTGCTTTAAATACCTTAGGTGGAAAAATCCTCCAGGGGAATAACTAGGACAAACATGTTTATGATTATTCAGCACTGTAGATTGCTGAACCAGTGATGTCAACTATACAAAGCATTTCTGCAGGGGGAAAAAACAGCCACAAGATGCCGTTTGAGTGGCCCCTATCTACGTCTCACAATGAAAGCAAATGCCTCATCCTGCTGGCCCAGAACAGGTGAGAGGGATCTGTGCCTCACGGCTGCATCTGAGAAAAACACACCAAAAATAACAGTGAGTGTATTCAGCTTCCAAACTACTCTATTTTGAGGATAAAACAATTTATGCATTAGCCAAAAGCATGCTGCTAACAAGAATGTTTTTCTATTCGGCGCTTTTCAACATCTTGGGAAAGGTGAGGCAAACGCATTCCCTTAAATGTTCAGGGTGTTTAAATGTTCAGGGTGTTTAAATGTTCAGGGTGTTTAGCGCATCCTCCCGAGCCGGCTCCCTTGTGCTGCGGGCAGGAGCGAACGCTTTTTTCCCGGGTGACACGGGCACGTCCCGGTGTGACAGGGGCTTCCTGCCAGGCCAGGGAGCTGTCGGGATCCAGCCTGGCATCGCACCTGTACTGCCCTGCGAGAGCAGAGCCGGGGCTGGATCTCCTGCCGCCCACAGCCCCTCTCAGCTCGTCGTTAGGGAAGGCGAGTGAACAGCATCTAATTATCCCGGCCCTCCAGTAATGACACTGTGCCCCCTGCAGTTTCCATGGGATACGCTGCCTCTCCTGCCTCCCTCTCCCGAGCTGCGGGGCGCAAGGCTTGCTTCCCAAAATCGCTTCTTTTCCGGCACAAAGAAAATCTGGGTTGAGACTTTGTTAGCGGAGCTAGCGAGGGCTGGATCCCGGCAAGGAGCGCCCCGTGAGAGCCGGGCAAGGAGGAGCTCTGCATCTCATCAGCCGCCTTTCCTCGCTGCGAGGGTACTCGGCGGAAATTCTTCAGCAGCGCAAAAATACATTTTCCAGAAAAGCGTCCTCTTTCCTCTAGAAGCTCACCCTCACATCCTCCTCTCTTACCAGGCAGGCCAGAGACATCTGAGTGTCATTTCCCTGCTGTCACACCGACTGGCAGAGCCAGCCCCGCTCCCTCCTGCTCTGCTGTCACCCCTCGGGGTGGGATGCTGCCCCCGGGGCAAGGCTCGCACCGAGGGCAAGGGCAGCAATCCCTGCAGGGCGGCCCTTCCAACCAAAGCTGCTCACTAATAACTGCGAATTCACAGGTGGTATGTACCGGCCCCATTTTCTGCACGTGCTTCAGCACAAGTTCACAGAAATGCTGCATTATTAATATTGCAAACAATGTTATTAATACTGTTGCAAATAATATACAAAACAAATAGAATAGGCAGCAGATGTTAACTCTGCAGAATTACTGAGAGCTAACAATAACACAAGCTTCACTGACTATCGCTGTTTCTAAAGGCCTGTGATTGAATCTAAAACTTCCCTTCTAAACACACTATGGTTTCTGTTGTATAAATAAAACACTTCTCTGGCGCAAGCCCAGGCAGCATGTTGACCCATTTACACCATCTTGGTTTCCTGCTCATAGGTGGTAATTATCACATCTGTGTTTGTTTCTAAAATTGGAACTTAAAACACAACTCAGTTTACCTCAAGCAGGGGCAGTATCTGCAGGCTCAAGGAAAGAGCTTTCTGTAACACTTAGGACTGACCAGATCTGCACTGTCCTGGGCTGAATTTAAGGAGGCAAAGGAATGCAAATTTTTGTACCCTGTGGGAAATACCACCACTCATGAGTCATGGGGAAATGCCCACTGACTTCAACAGGGCCAGAACAGGGTCACCTCTGCCGCTGTAAAGCATTTCAGCAAGTAAAATTTTTGGAGGCAAGTAACAGGCCACAGACTGAAAAATATCAGTGCAACATTATTTTCAGATTTACAGAGCAGCTAACATGTCTGGTGACTTTCAAAGGACCTTTTTGTTTTTAAGCAATTTAGCTGCTCAAGACAACAACAAAGAGTGAAGCGAAGCACCCTGTTCTTCAATCCCATGTGAAGAACTTAAGGTGGGAGCTGCTGTAGCTGTGTTCCAGTGGGGACTTTCCAGCCTCTCACTTTGCCACCAGTTTTTCTGTGGGGCTTTCTCTGGCCCTCCCACCTTGCCAGCTCATATTGCCAGAAATACTAATGTATTTGCACTACATCACTGCGAGGCAAGGTGGCATTATTCTCTTAGTTGTATATGCAAGACATAAATTGAAAGAAAAAAATGAAAGCAGAACCGTCAGATCTTTTGAAGGGTTTTCTTTAGGAAGCAATAAGGGCTGGCTGCTGCCTTGGGGCCAGCAGGGCAGGGACAGGGACAGACAGCCATGGACCGGGCTGGCACAGGGCCCTGGGCCGAGGGCAGGCTCAGGGAGGCCCCAGGTGAGGCTGGGCAGGCACAGTGAGATGTGTCAGTGCCTTGAGTTTTGGATCTCCAAACTGGAAAGCCTCGGAGCTGAGTCTTGGATATCTTCATGTTTTGTGGCACCTCATGGACTCACAGCATAGCTCTCAACAACTGAAACAGAAGCTTTTCCCAAATCAGGTCCTCTTCACCTCAGGTCTCACCTGCTCTTTGAGGACCAGCACAGAACAGCCATGCCAGAAAATTTTGTGACAGAGGCCAGCCCAGGTGACAGATGAGTTGTCACAAAGGCAAAGCTGCTGCCTGTGAGTTCCCCCTCAGGAAAAGAGTTGCCTGCTCCTGCTGCCTGCCCAACACTGCAGCCCGTGCCAGGGAAGGACAAAAACACAATCTGGACTCACTTGCAGGGCAGGAGCATCTGCATTAAATGAGAGTCTTGCAGCAAAGATAAGGTAAAATCTCAAAATCTAAATGGACCGACAGCCCTTTTTAGTAAGGCCACATTAACTCGCAGGGGAAAGCTTCATCCTGTTATTTCCTACTTTTGAGTGCTCCATTCTATGTGCTTTTTCTTTTGATTTCTATTCTGTGAATTTCTTACTGAGAAAAAACCTTCCACACTACACATCACAAAAAGTAAACTTTTTGCTGAACATAATTCTGTGTATCCTGCACTCCATCACATGGCCTGGCAAATCAGAAGCTGCAGGTGAGTCCTGTGTGGCCTGTGCTAGTGAAGGCCGAGCGAAGGGATGTGCCTAGGAAAGGGAGGTGCACAATTTCAGTAGAATTCTGAGTTATTAGAACTGGAGAGGGAACAGTTCTTCAGTCTTCAGCACTCACCGCCACTCAAACAGCTCTGCAAGTCCAGCACAGCAGGCAGAACAAGGACTAGAATGAATAAACTGGAGATAAGAGGGGAAGAGCTCCTTGCACAGCCTTGCCACCAAATGTGAGATCACACACAACCAGAGCCAGCAGCACCTCTCCTGTCTGGGCAGAAACACATTGTGATCACTGGCTCTTGAACCTAGGGCTAATCAGGGACAATCATTTCCTGAGCACCAATTTAAAAACTTGTGGTTTTAAGCAGTCTTCTGAAAGCCTGGTGCCATGTTTCCACACAAATGTTTAGTTCTCACCCTTGGAAGGCAGGATTTAAGGCTCACAAACAGTAGCACTAGCAGATCGCATGCAAGTGGACAACTCCAGCATCTGACATAAAGGCTGCTTATGTATTTTGTATGAGAATTACTGCATGAAGGGCATAAATCTCAGAGGACAGAGACCCAGAGTCCCTTCATCCTGGCAGAAGGTCCTCAGCACGGACTTTGGGCTCCCTTCTTGTTGTCTCTCTGGCTGGCCCAACAAACCTGGTATTCCTTTTGGTGGAGCACCCCAGCCTCACACAGAACGATCGTGTCCTTGGGCAGGAGCAGTGTCTCAGCTACCACTGCGCTCTGGAGAAAGACCAAGCTCATCTCATGAGCCTGAAGAAGGCCCCAGACCCCGGGTGCCCTGGGAAGGGCTGCAGGCCACAGGAGTGTCACTCTGCCCGCTGCTCAGAGGGCTGGTTGAGCGAGAGGCATGGCTGGAGCATTGTATCCACACACCCTGGCTCTGCCCTGTAGTCTCAGCGACATGCTGCCAGGCCACTCGAGGCACCTGTGCTGGAGACCCACTCATTCTCTCCCTCCCAAAAGACGAGGGGAACAGACGGGAGTCTGTCTGGGCAGCACCTGCAGACGGCAGCCCCCGCACTGGCCGGCACTGGAAGCTGGTTCAACACCCGGCTGAGGCACTGGCGCTCCCCCAGCCCGTCCTGCCTGGCTCGCAGACCCCACCCCAGGCCCCTCCGGCCCCCGAACAAAGGGCCGGGGAGCAAGGGGAGCGGCTCGGTTCTCCGAAGGGGCATTTGGCGAGGGACGCGACGCCGGTGCCGGAATGGGGAGGCAGCCGCGGGTGCCGGTGCGGAGCATCGCGCCCGCATCGCCGCCGGTGCTGGAGGCGCTGCCGCGGCCGGCACACCCTCCGGGGCTCCCCGAGGGCTGCTCGTTCCTCCCGGACCCCTTCCCGGAGCCCAGCCGTTCCCCGGGAACGGGCACGCGGGCGGCTTCTCCCGGCCGTGGGGCTTCCCGAGCAGCGGCACAGCATATGGTTTACATGTTGCACTACTGCATACAAGGACTAACATTCAGCCCAGGGATTCACTTGACACAAAAAAAAAGCCCTAATTACAATAATTTAGAGGTGCCTGAATGACAGCAGGCTCAATTTTTGGTTGAATTTGCAATTAAGGGGAGATAATTATGCCTCGCACTAGCGCAGAGTATTAATATTTATGGTAGGAGCCAGAGGCTCCTGCGGCTGAGAGGATGCGGCGGAGCAAAGGTTGAAGCCCCGCGGTACCGGCGTAGGGAAAGTTCGGAGCCCCATAAACTAGGGAGACGGCGGCTGCCTCCATCGCGCCGATGGAATCCAGACCCCGCCAGAGCAGGCAAAGATTTATACACATCCTTTAATATATATTTATATCGCCTGAGATACGGATACTTCCTCTATAAAGCTTTTATCTTTCAGCAGGCACCTCCTTCACCTACTTCGGTTTTACTCCCGACTATCGATCCCGGGGGCTTTCCATGCCTCATTAACAGATTGGTGACTAAATGAGCAGAATTAATTTTTAAAACCCTTTAATTTACTTTATTAATTACACACATGCGCCCTTGCCTACCCTGTGTGTCCGGCTCACTCGGCACTCAGCGTGTCGGCGAACCGGTCACGCCAGGGTGAGAGGGGATAAAACGGGGAAAGAAAGGTGTCTGAAACCTCCCCAGCGCGCCTCTTGTGTGCCAGCGCCAGGCATCGGCCGCCCCCCGCCCCCGCCGCCGGCTCGCCAGGGACCGGGCATCGCCCGCCAGCGCCTTTTAAAGACACTTTACCATTCATTTAGCGGCGCCTTCGCCGGTGCCGGGCTCAGCACAACAAAGGCGAGAGCCTGGCGCGGGGGCGGGGGCGCTTCTCCGGCAATTTCGGCCGCCTGATTTCGGGGAGAGAAAAAGGAGAAGGCTGTTAAAATTAGCGGGAGCGCCCGGGAGCCCCCTCCCCCTTCCCGCGAGCCGGCGGCTCCGGGAGAGCGGCGGTGCCGGGCGCGGAGCGGAGCCGCGGCGGCGGAGCGGCGGCCCCGGGGCGGCCGGCGCCGGTCCCATGGCAACGGGGCGGGAGGCTCCGCGCAGCCCCCGCTCCGCAGCCCGCGGACGGGCGCGGGCCGGGCACGGACCCGCTCCGGCGGGGCGGTGGAGCCGCGGGGCAGCGCTCCCGGAGCGGCGGGGGTCCCGCGTCCCGGGCCGGGGCTCCGAGCCCCGCGGGGCCGGGTCCGCTGCGGCGGGAGCGGCGCCGGGGCACACGGGCCGCCTCCCTGCGCGAACGGCTCACGCGGGTGCGTGAAGGACTCAAACGCAAATGGGCCCCTGTATTTATATCTGTCAAATTCCTGTTGCCGCCGGGAAAGGCTCATGTATCTTTCTCCAGGACAACCCCCACCAATCAAAGTGGAATATTGGGAGTCAGCAGCCGTAATTTGTTTGGTTTTCTGTCTCTGAGGACTGCCACTTGCTCGCAGTACAGCCTTCAAACAGATACATTCCCAGGTCCCAGTTCTCATGCCAATAAATTAAACCATCTTTATTCATGTTTATTCTTTTAATTTTTTTTTTAAATCCTGGCAGATTTTATAACTATATTGAAATTCTATCTATGCTTTATTTTCATCAACTAGAAATGAGAAAGCATAGAGAGAAGTACAGCCCTCAATAGCTGCACCATATACAGTGGAAGTCAGACGTGCATTATACCAGTCACCATTGACTTTACACAGCTTGTATCCCTTTGTATGACTTGTCATTTACTGACTAAGCTGCTGTTTTCAACGAGGAGGGAAAAAAAGGAGGAAAAAACAAATAAAAACGTGGATCAGATTTTTTGGGGGTTGAAAGATGAGTATATATACATTTGTACGCACACACAAGCATGCAATACGTTGTCCTGCTAGTAGAGCTGGCTGTGCCATTCAAAGAGTTTTTGCCAATAGGATGATTTATTAATGGAGTTTGCATGACATTTCCCTGCACTGCCTGCAGAAAGGCACCACAGCATCATTGTAAACTCATCAGCGCTGCATGGAGAAAACAAGAGGGTGCTGAAACTGCAGCTCGATGGGAGAGAGGAATGTAACTGCAGAGACTTAAAGCATCTTCCAGTGAAGACAAATCCTGCCCCCCAGATTTCCACATTTTTAAGCACTCCAGTCCAAAGGACTAACAAGAAACCTTTGCAGCTTTTAAGCCTGAGATTCTGTAGGATTTAAGTGATTCGGTGACTTTGTACCTGTCTTTCTACACAGAATTTAGGATGAATTTTATCCATGGCTAATCCCATTGACTTCAAAGGGAATGCCTGCATAAGTGAAGTGGTTGATGTTTATTTAAGTGAGATCTTAAATATGTTTTTAAAAATGAAACAGCTTTGCCATTTAGATTCTGAAGTTATTGCTGCTTTGATTCTCTTTCTCAGAAAGTTCAGTTTTTAATTTCTCTGTAATTGAGTATTTCTCAGCAAGTCCTCAATTTTTTGTGCCAGCAGAAAGGTTTAATACTGTTCAGAATGTAGTATAAAATGATATATGGTGTAATCTAATCCAATCTGAACTAAATCAGAGAGATCCATGGACAAAACATATGTTGTTTGTTTTGGCTTTTAAAAGCACAAGTTAAATGTGGAGAAAACAGCATGGTGAGATTTTAATCAATGCAATAATGTTTGAAATCATGGAAAGAGAAGATGCGTAAATCTGTTCTTGTCTGGTTTTCCTTTTCACTTATAATTTCAGGAAAATCCCTAATTGTAACTTCATCCTCGACTTGGATGCATCCAAATGCTCCTTGAGACAATTTCTTTTACAGTAATTCACATTCCCACTCCTGGTAGCTGGATTAAGTCAAGTCTTTGATGTCTTTTCTCTTCTGATAAGTTCAGAGTTTACTGTTTTTCCAAGGTCCTCACATGTTAGTTGATTTGTTTCTTATTGGTGCTTCATTGCAGTGTCATTCTCATCACCCCCAGTCAGCACCTTTTTCCAAAATAGCTATGAATTTCAAAACCTTAAACCTGTCACCTTGTTGAACCAAATAACAACCAAGTCAGTGACCAAGAGGGCTGTCCACTGAGTAGTACAGTCTCCAGGCTTGCCCATAGGTAAATAGAGTGTGCAGGAATGTAACATCTTTTGGAATAACATCCTGGAAACTCAAGATTCCTAAGTGCAAGAAACAAAAAGCTGGTGCCATTGCCTTGTAACGTAAGTAAAATCACAAATCTACAGGTTAAAAATAAAATAAACAAACAAGCAAACAAAAAACCCAAACCTCTTTCTCTCAAAAGAGGAACATCCTTCACCATCTATGGATTACCATTTTTTTAAGACAAGTGGGCAAAAAGATAATTCAAGCTGCAGCATTTATCTGATGAGTGCTGTCTTCATATGGGGACCTGTTTGGTCTTTATCTTTTAAGCAGAGAGTGACTTCAATTGCAGTTAATATAAAGATTTATTAACTTGAGAAGTAAATATTGACCAAGGTGAAGCCAAGGTCAATGTTTACCTAGAGGACTTATAAATCTTTGCATTAACTTAAATATGGAAGCTGATGGGCCATATTTTGCTCTCAAATCAGTATCTACCCTAAATTAGCCCTACTAAGGTACCTTTGTATTTGCATAAAATGTGTTTAGTTTATGAACTGTTATAAAATACAGTCAGTGTGAATTTATCAGAAATAGGAAAATTAGACTTTTTTTTTACAGAATAACTGACTATTTCTTCACATCTGAAAATCTGACAGATACGTAGCAGTAGTCAGCTAGAATTATTTTTTGCTTGAGGGTGAACATTGATTTAAGTGAATACAGGATCAGACGAGGTGTTTGTTTTATTTTACACTCTGGTAAATATAACAAATTATCATGGAGATAAAAGGATACTAATTTAACATGATCAGCTTCAAGAAATCACAGGGTTTTTATCTTCTTATTTATATCAATACTAGTGTCAGCCCCTTATTTAGGACGTGAGGGTTGTCTGTTCTAGGTAAAACAGCTAAAATATTCATCAAATCTGCTGGCCTGCCTTTCTACAGAGCCTTTTGAAATAACTTCAGTATTACAGAGGTTGAGTGCTTTTGTCTTTATAATATTTATTTTTTAAGCCACACAGCTGTGCTGTTTTGTTTACCCTCAAAATATATCATTTCAGCTTATTTCATAGGCATTACTGGGCCTTTAACTTGTAAAGAAATCGCCAATCCTTTGGACCTACCACAAATATTCTGCTATAGCATCTATGTGCC
This sequence comes from Fringilla coelebs, assembly GCF_963513975.1. NCBI lineage: Eukaryota > Metazoa > Chordata > Aves > Passeriformes > Fringillidae > Fringilla > Fringilla coelebs. Next base: position 135,098,490 of record NC_140028.1, on the reverse strand, counting down.
TTAGAAGAATATCACCTTTATCAACCTCTCAGGATGCTTCATGAATTTTGACAGAATTAGTGTAAGTGCTTTTCTCCTTTGTTATCTCTTTAATAGATTTTTTTCCTGGGTTCTCTGTCTCAGTTGTCTGGTTGAAATGCAGCTTTCTCTGTTCTCAGGAACAAAGAAATGGCTCCTGTTTAACTTAATCAAATACTCTGGTCTCTTTCTGATAGAAAGAATAGTGGCCAATTTACCTCTAGCACTATTAAGTCCCCAACAGTTTTCCTGTGTTTGATTTCTCTATGTGCTTTCAGTACAGCCTTTTTTTCCCCTACCCATTTTCCTTTGTTTCCCTCTCTTTAGGAAGACTGACACAAAAGAATAGCTTACCCATAACATATTCTCTTAGCAAAATCTAGTATTATTTCATTAATTTATTTCTTGACATTTATTTGCAATTAAATTAATTCTACCTTCTGCACACACAAGGTTTTAGTAAATGAAAACGCTCCTGCTCCAAGCACCAGGTCTTTCTGTCTTTGCTTTGCTTAGCCTTTGTGCAGCAGAAATCCTGTTGGCTGTAATGGAAAAGCAAAGTATTACTGACTTTAACAGTCCTGCCTGTGTGAGAAATGAGTCTTGAGTTTTGTCTGTTAGTAAATGTGTTCTGGATCATATTTCACAATCAGACTTTCATACGCTCACTGCTAACATTAGATTTCTAGGCTCAATTTTTTAGTTGCACTTCCCATTCATCACACAGAATAACTGATCCTATAAAATGAATCTGTGTTGGATGAAACAATAAAAGGAGCATCCAGTCTCTGCTGCTCACTTTTCTCATGCAAGTGGACCCCTTGAAATCAATAGAATCATTCAGGGGAGTCAGACAAGCAAGAGCTAACTCAAAACAGGTACTCCGTGCTGCCCAGAAACAAACTGCCTCTGTCCTCTCTGCCTCTATGAAATAAAGGTGCCTCAGCTTGTACCAAAATTATGAAAGGAAAGTCATTTTTAGAAGAGTTGTAGGGGGAAGCCTGTTTAAACTCTGATGGCTGGATTTGCATGCAAAGGGCACAGTTTAGGAGATGAGTAAAACTGCTGTGATCAGGAAATGTTAAAGGACTATATTTTTAAAGGAATTGTACCACTGTAAGCAATGCACAGTTAAAGCTGTTCTCACTTGTTTAGAACAGCAAATGCAACCTCTAAACTGGTCTTTTCTTAAATGGTGAGTGTTGAGGCAGAAGGCTGAGAATGCCTTAGAATGTTACTACAAAACAGTTCTGCTGTTTAATTAATTTGTTTTCAGTTTGTTTACATTCCTTTTGTATCCAGTGTTTTCAAATGTGCGTCAGAGGGGCAAAATACTGAACAGTTTTGATGAGACTATCACTGATACAGTAATTTTTAACCAAAAGTGAGAAAATCTTCACAGAAAGGGAGTCTGGAATTTACTACGGCACATAGTGGAAATACAGATTTCCAGGGGAATGTTTCATGGCAAGAAACATTCCTCAAGGTTCAATCAAAATACCTCAGATGTCTACATGCTTCTCAAAAACTCATGAAGATTTACACCAAGATTAACTTGCTTACATATTTTAAAATAACAAATATTCAGATATCTCAATATGCATTTGTGGTTGGAATTCAAACAGGAGAAGAGATAAATTTTGTTTATATAATTGGTGGAAAGCAAATTATATTTGTGGGATTGGTGGAATACAAGTCGCACTACACACCAGATTTCTGTGGAAATGAAAATCTGGTCAGACTGATGGTGTTTTATCTCTTAAGACCTGAATCTGCAGTTATTTGTCAGTATTTTTTTAAGCACAGGCTGCTCCCCCAAGTAAAGCTCTATACATGTTCAGGCTGCTCTAGTTTTACTGTATTAATCACATTGATCTAAACATTTACAAATTGCCTTCTAATTTCTACTATATCATGATAATTAGAATCTTTACAAATACTACTCTGAAGTCAAAAGCCTGGCTAAAGCATCAATTAAAACCTTAAGTTATGTTACTGCCAATAAGTGGTCATTAAGGGCATGTGAGGGCAACCAGTGTTGTTGTAGAATCACATTCTTAGGGGTTGGTCTCCAAAGCAGATGTTTTTCATTTTTATTCCTTTTTTAAATGACTTATGAAATCTTAAGACAACTGTAACGATAGTGAAGATTTTTTTCTATCAACAATTTATTATAAATGCAGGAATAAGATTTTAAACATGAAATCTGATTATTGATGAGAGAGAAATAGCCCCTGATGTGTGGAGAGAGAAGCATTGCGATAATATTGATGGTTTAGGAGAATGCTCACTACATTTTAATGGAGAGAAAATGAATTAGTAGCTTTCTCTAGTGTGACAACTTTCCAGCAACATGAGAAAGGAATTTCTTCAAATATAATAAAAGAGCAGAATACAATTTCTTCATACATTACAACTCTTCCTACTTACTGGGAGGATACTACTCATTTTCAGTGCTATGAAAAGACACATTTTTAAATCTGTTCAATAGAATTTTTTTTCTTTTAGTATGTCATGCATAGTAAAAATGGAAGCACTGAGCAGCTTTCTGATAAGCTTGTGTTTTCCTGCATGACCTGTGAAGTGTACTATTTGCCCAAAAAGAAGTATTTCTGCTAAAATATAGTCCCAGATCACCACTTCCAAATGAAAATAGTTAATTAAATAAATCTCAGAGTAGGTGAAAACTGTTAATTTCACTCACCTCCTTATTCCCGTATCACATTGCCATCCTAATTAATTTAATCTTCACTGAAAATGAAGTATAAACTCTTGTTTGGGAAGTAATAATCACAGCATGTAACAGGCTCAAATACCGTTCTTAGTCAACACCAGCTGTTTGGCTTGAGGTACTTTGTGGTGTTGAAAAAGCATTTAAATTATACAGCAGCAGTGGACTTTTAATGGAATATCTGTTTCCACTAAGTAGAAACCTCTCTGTTGAATCCAAACATGAAACAGAGAAAAATACTCACTCTCGCCTCTTTTTACATTTTTTGGGTCAAATTTCAGCATGAAGTAGATCAAAGTATAGGTGATAAATCCCAATATGTAAGGAAAAAATAATGCCCATCCTGTACATGCAATAAATGGGATTCTGAACACAATTACTTCTTAAGGTAAACCACATAATAAACAGAAGTTAGTAGCAGGCTAATGCCCAACAAAGTAACACGGCAATTTAACATGCCTTGTGATATCCCCATTGTACAGCAGAGAATATTTCCTTTCTCCAGCTATTTTCATCTCAACTCAAAAAGTGCAGAGTTAATGGAATGGAAAATTCAGGCAACCCCACGCTCCTGATTTATGCATGACAAGAGAAACACTTCCCATACATTTCTATGACAAAACACTATCTTTTTATTGCAATCATGTTCTGTGCAGTCTGTTTGCTTTTCCTGGGCACGGATGTTACCCGTCACAAGTTAGACAGGACACAAGTACTTTTGAGATACTCCAGAGTTCTGCTGGCATAGGCATGTAGGTCACGGTGGCTAATCCCCTAACATAAATGCAGTTTTACTAGCCTAATTTTGCTTTTTTTTTGGTCACAGTACCTAATCCCCTAACATAGATTCAATTTTACTAGCCTAATTTTGGGGGGTTTTAACCTCTAAATTCTGTGGAAAGCAATCCCGTGGTTGCATGGTGGGCATTCACAGCTGCAGGACTGTACTGGTACGTCCCCCACTCTCCCTATTTTGGTAGCATCTTCCCAGTATGGTCATGACAAAAATATCCACCCTAGCACTGCCAGTGCAAGTGCAAGCAGCTCGAGTATAAGTCAGGCATCGTGTGGAACTATTTGTACATGCAAACCCTGACCCACAGTGTTATTTGCAGCCCTCCACCAGATATCTACATTTGACCCTTCAATGTCAACAGAAATGTCTGTCTACCAGAACCCGGTTGTCATCTCCTTTCATTATCACAGGATTTTCTTGGGCCTTTTTTTCTGTTCTTCATATTCACAATGCTAAGCTTCCATATTAATTAAATGTCAACATTCACTAGTCTGAGACTATGTTATCCAATAAATACCTGCCTGAAGCCAACTACAGGAAGGGTGGAACTCGCACAATTTTTAATACAAATTATTTGTTCACAATGTTTGATCAAATTAATCAGTAGCAGAATAAATGGGAGCTGCAATCATGTCTGAAAAGGGTGTGAAAAATAGTATTAACGCTGCTGTTGTAGCTCATCTCTCCACTTTGCCTCCAACAGCCCTCATTTTGGGGATGTTCACCTTCCTCTGGGCCAGAGCTGTGTGGTTGTCTGTGTGCACAACAGAATAGTTACAGACAGTAGGGAGCCTCACATAAACAGTCTTATTTAGATTCCATAGGGTTCCTTTTCTTTTCCAGGTGTCTCATTTTCAATTCACGTAATTTTTTTACCAATAGAAGGTGGGGGTGGGGAGGGTGGAAATCTTCATGGGAAACCTAACAAGGCACGGCCCTTTTCTCTCACTTGGTTTGACAATTTTAGCCACTGGCTGTAAGCGATGAAGCTCCCACGGGCAGATATTATTATCCAGACTCCCGAGGTGAGGAAGCTGAGCCAGGGGAGGGGAGGGGCTGCAGGGGAGCCCCGCGCTCGGGCTGCCCTTAATCTGCAGAGATAAGCAGCACTTTGGGGCAGGTCAGAAATAGCGTGTGGTGACACAGACCTGCCGGGAACCCCAGGCCCGCTCTCCGCAGCACCTTCTTCCAGGCAAAGCCTTGGACTCTGCCCCATGCCGGATCACTCTCCCGCAGCTGGGAATTAATGGCTTCCGCGCAGGAGGAATGATACTTTCCTCATCAGTGCTGCAGATGGAGCTCCAAGCAACAGCCAAGGCAGGGGACTTCCACCTCCTCCCAGGCGGAGGCAGATCGGAGCGGGTGCCCTCGGCGCAGGGGGCTCTGCCCGGCCCCGGTGCCGTCCAGCCGGCTCCCGGCAATGCCCGCAGCCATCCCGGGGAGGAGAGGAATGCCGAGCCCAGGGTGCGCTGCAGGGCTGGAGGTCTCGCCTCCTTGTCGGGCTCTTTGGGATTTCCCGCCCTCCACATGCTGGATGCCTTCCTTTGGAAGGGGTTTGCTGGGATTCCTGGGAGAAGCAGCCTCAAGCAGCGCCTGCTGCCCCTGCAGCCCCCCGAAGCACGAAGTGAGCGGCTTCTGCCCCGGTGGGACCGTGCAGCCCTGAGCCTCCGCCGCATCCCAGCCGGGAGAAACTCGTGTAATTGTTTGTTGTTGCCTTTTCTTCAGGGGAAGACAAGGCAGCTCCGAGGCAGAACCGTGTGTGTGAGCTCAGAGCTGTCCGTGAGTCTGGCTGACACCTCCCTGTCCCCCGCAGCATCCCCACCCTGCCTCACTGCTGCCGAGCTCTCAGCCGTGGCAGAGCTGAAAGCAGGGGGTGGCAGCGTCTCATACACGGTGCTCCAAAACCCTCAGAAAGGACCTGGGGTTTCAAAACAAAATGCTGCCACTGCCAGCGCCGCAGCATTCTCATTACAATTTCACAATATCTGTATCTCAGAACCTGGCAATTTTAATGACGAATTACTGCCATGCCACCAAGTATTTTTTGAACTAATAAAACCTCTGCAGAATATTTCCCTGGAATGTATTAGGATCCAATTTCTGCATTCATTAGTAATATCAGCTAGAATGTGGTGGATAGTTATTTGGAAAAAATGCACTCAGTGTAAATTGATTTTGTATTATCAGGAATAATGTGGAGAGAGGCTTTTCCAGCTTCTTGAAGCTTCAGCCATTGCACTGCCTGCTGCCGTTTATGCCCTAATCTTGTGAGATTTACATAGCATTTCAATTTTCAGTCTTGCCTGCATTTGCCAGGTGAGGGATTCTTATTATACTTTACATTAATTCCAAATTCACACCACAACAATAGCAAAAAAAAAAAAAAAATTGAGTACTGGCAAAGCAAGAGGCCAAACATGACTCAATTAAAATAATATGTATCACTATTAATCACCTCTGCCTGTCCGTCTACATTCCCGTGGTGGTGCCTCCCTCTGCAGCAGCAGCATCTGTGAGTAAAGCCAGCTCTCATCCATCCCTCCGCTCCTCCCTCCTCCCGCCGCCTTCCTGAGGGATGACGAGGAGCCCGGCAGAGTGGGAAGGAGCACAAGGGGCAGTGCTGGGAGAAGCCCGGGCTGGAGGGGAGCCAGGCCAGTGCTGAGCCCGGTGCCGCCGTGTGCTGGGCTGCCCTCCCAGCTGGGCTGCCTGCTCGGGACTCAGGATTGCCCGGTCCTGCCGGTCGCCAAACCGAGCGCTCCGTGTGCCCGCCGTGGAACGAGCAGCCCGGTGCCAGCGGCCGCGTCGTGCTCGGATTTGTGCAGAGCTCAGCTGGCTGCCAAAGCTGAACGCTTCACATTGTTATTAACAGTTAATGCACATAAGAATAAGGCAGGACTGACGACGAAGAACAAAAGCAGAGCAGTAAGAACCACGCTCCGCAAAGCAAACCCCCCTGGCCAAGCGAGCCAAAGAGGGCAGAGCTCCCGCACAATTTGCCAAATTGCCACCACCATCAGGTTAATGTGAGACCAGGCAGGGGCTGGCGGTGACAAAGGGGACGTCGGACGCTCAGGCAGGAGGGCTGGCCCTGGCTGTCACCTCCTCAGTCCCTGCCATGGTGTACGGCCCATGGGGTGCAGAAATAGGGCGAGCTCTGGGACCCACGGGGCCTCGGCCAGGGCGGCTGCTGGCAGCCGGAGCACAGGGTGAGAGCTGGGGCTGCTCCCCTCGGACGAGCCACAAACCTGCTCAGTGCAAAGCCCCTGATGGTCCTGGAGGCCAGGTTTAACACAGATCACTCGGATCAGTCTCTCCCCTTTCCTGTGCCTTATGCAATCGCTGGCATCTGCTCCAGATGGGGACGGATGACTGCTGGCTCCGGCCAACAGAGCCCTGTGCCTACACGGGCGGTGGGAGCCCTGCTGCAAGGGAAAGCCCAAGCACAGCAATGGAGAGCAGGGCCAGTGGCTCCCTAGGTGACAGAAAAACAGAGCCCCACGCACTGCAGACTTGCTCTAATGTGATTTTGAAAGTCATAATATGAGGCTGGTATTGCAATGCCCATCCATGAAATTAGGATGTTTTAGAAGAACAATCTTACTGCTCTCCTGCATCTGTCTAGCCAACAGCAGGTTCTGTTGCCCCCAAAATCATTTAAATGTGCACCAGAAAACTTCTCTTGGAAAGAGCTTCAGTGAGGTCTCAACCTTTGATAGAAATGGCCTGGACTGTGTGTGCAGGAAGTGGTGCTGTCTTGTTCACCCCACTCTTTTTTCCAGATAAGTCCTCTAAGTGTCAGCATTAGCCAGAGCCTATAGCACGGAGACAGCAGTCACCAGAAACCACAGATAGCTTGGTTCAAAGGAGAGCAAGGAAAACCATGCACCAGTTTACAGCAAGCATACGTGTTTGATCTGGCTGTGCTAGCTGCTCACAAAGCGCCCAGCCCACTGCGTATGGGCTCCATTTCATTTGAATAAAAACACTTTGGGTAGCCATGGAGGAAAAGAAACAACTTGCAAGAAGCACTAGCTAGTTTCACAAGAGTAATCATTCATCTGAAACTGGTAACAAAAAAATGGCCCTGTAGCCAAGCACATCTAACTTCAGCTTGACTAATTCGTGACTGGTTATCTCTTTGTGAACAGTATGTTGAATCTAATCTGGGGAAAAGTGGGTAATTAATGAATCAGTCACTGACACCAGCTCAGTTAGGGACAAAGCACAGTATCTCTTCTAGCTTGGGACTGTCATTTGTTGCAAATGATCAAACACCTAAAGAAAGAACATATTTGCTGAAAAATGTACTGAGCCAGGCAGATCCAGAAGCATTTGCAACACAGCTGGGCTTGGCTGCTTCCCTGGGTTACTGCTGTACCACAGCTTTCCTCTACTGAAACAGCAACACAAGATGATGCATCAGGCAGGTTAGTACGAAAAGAAATTATTTTTCTCTCCCTTCTCATTGCTGAAACTGCCGGGAGAGGCATTTCCGATTTCCCTCTGCAGCAGCAGCTCTGGCCATCATGTAGTTTATCTGACCTTTGGCTATGCCACACCATGAAATCAGACACCGCTAGGAGGGGGGCCAGAACAAAGCCTGGAGAGATTAATAAGAGCATTATTTGCGATGTGGCACAGGGCCATGAGTCACCGTGCAGCCAGGCTGCTGCACCTTCTGGCCACAGGAACAGCCCAAGATCTGCATCGAGCTTTCTGCTTACAAAAAAAAAAACCAAAACAAAATCACACCAACAAAAACCCCGCAAAAACAAACAAAACAACCCCCATCAACTTTACTTCAGTTCTTTTACACAAAAAACTCATCAAATGAATGAATGGGAAAACTAAAAAAAACCCACTTCAACTGGTGCGGGAGAAAATATAAAACATAAAGTTAATGTGTGACTTTCATTCAAAAGAGTCTATTCTTCTCATGATTGTTCGGGGCTTTGGGGTATTAACCAATAAAGAAAAAATTCTGCTTGTTCAGCCTGATGTTAATGTTGGTGCAGTACTTTCATTAGTACAGAGATTTGCTCACATGCCCCTCTAATACCTTCCACCTTCACAGCTGTAGCATTCTAGGGTGCAAATGCAGTTCTCTATAGCAAACAGAACTTCATCTTCTGATGTCATCATGTGCAGATGGCTTGACTTGGAGAACACTAAATTCTGTGCAGGTCAGGTTCAAAGAACTTGAGGATAAAGCAATATATATGTAATTATTATTACAGTTCTGTACCAAGCCCAGATAATAAGAAAAGGAATTAGATTTCTTATCTTTGACTGCTTTTTACTGTAAGGTTAGAGATCAGTGACATCTTGATTAGGAAACAAGAATGATATGAATCAAGAGATTCAAAATTAATCAAGAAGATGTGTATCACAGTGAATGAAAAATGAACAATATGAGTTGTGCTCTGTGTTAAGGAGTTCCCTGACTGTACCAAGCTCCAGCAGGAAAGCTGAGACTGGAATGAACCTCTGGGTGAGGGGCAGAGGGGACAGACCTGCTGGGAACAGGGCAGCCTCTCACAGCATGTCCAGCCAGGAGGAGCCTGTGAACTGGGCTTCCTACAGAAAATTGGCAGAAGTGTCTCCTAGTCTGATTCTTACAAAGCATTTCAAACCAGGCATCTGCTGGAAGGGTAACACAGCAATGAGCAGGCAATCCAGGAGCTCCTTGTACAGCACAAGTGATAATTCCATCATCTGAATGCTGGAGGGGACAGCTAGGGATTACACTATTCAACTTCCAGTGGTGAGCATGGTCCCAGTATCAGTCTGGATTAATCTTCTGTCACCATTATTAAATTCAGGTTCCAGAACAAGGCTGGGAAGGTAAGCTACAGAATAATTACTCTGGATTTCAGAAGAAGAAACTTCAGTTTACTCACAGAGTTGCTAAATAAAATCCCTTGAGACGCAACCACGGAATGGAAATGTGCCCAGAAGTTCTGAATGATATTTAAATACAACTTACTGAGTAGCTCAGCAAAAAATGATCCTGTTGTGCAGGAAGAAGGAATTTCAGCAGAATATTTAATTGGCTACAGAAGCATCTTGTTGATGAAACCAGATGCAAAAAGGGAACATACAAGAGACTGACATGAGGCACAGTACACATTTCCAGAAAGAACTGGCCAGTGGGATTGTGACACCAGTCTGTGACAGCTGCCTAGACTGGGGAAGTCCCCAATGTCTGGAAAAAGTCTAACACCTCATGTATCTTTAGAAAGCCAGGAAAGGAAACTGGGGAACTACCTGCTGATCACCATCATCTTGATCACTAGAAGATGAGGGAGGGTGTCCCTCTTGGGGTCCACATTGAAGGCCATAAAGGACAAAAACTTATTTGGGAACAAGTAGTATGGACTTACTTATGGCAAACTGACCAGCCTGCTTTCTAAGATGAAATTGCTGAATGTGTGAAGATGAAAGTGCAGGCTGTACTGTGCCCTGTAAGGTTTTGACACCATTCCACATAATATCATTTGGAAGCTTAGAGGGTGTAGGCTAAAAACTGGTTGAAAGAGGGACTGAAAACTGTCTGGTCATGCCTGGCAGGTCACCAGCAGCCAGAGGTGCACCCAGGGGGTCAGTACCAAAATCCACACTGTTCAGCATCTTCATCAGATACCTTGATGGTGACACAGTCGGATTTGTTGATGACTTAAGCTGCCTGCACTGACAAACAGCAAAGCTTCCGTGCAGAGGCTCCTTTATATACTTGAGATCTGGGCCAACAGACACCCCATGAGGTTCAACAAGGAAACATGATCTGTTCCAGGCTGGGAAGCACCTCACTGAGGAGCCATCCTGGTTAAAAGGAGCTGGGGATTACAGAGGACATAAGGCCAGAAGTGTCAGTTTGGAAAGGGTCCAGGAAAGCGCTGCTGAGACCATCAGAGGCCTGGAGCAACATGAGAGGGGCTGGGGGAGCTGAGCCTGTTTAATCTGCTCAAGGGAAGGCTAAGGGCTGCTGGAACAGGGTGGCTGTACAGAAGAGAGTCAAACTTGTCTTTGTGCTCAAGGCTGCACATGCTGAGGTCTGGGCAGGACATGTCACCGGGAGGGCAGGGTAGCCCTGGCACAGGCTGCCCAGAGCGCCGGGGGAACCGCTCCTGAAGGTGTTTCACAACTCAGCTGCAGCGTGGCTGACCTCATCCACTATTGGTCACAGCCCCATTTCAAGAGGATGTTGACCTAGATGAACTCCTTGATTCTAGAAGTAACTAAATAAAATAACAATATTAAATGACAGAAAAAATTATTATAAATAAGATTAAGTGAATTCAGTTCCAATTTGCAAGAAGGTAGCTGAATAAGCACAATTTCTTATTTTTGCACTGCACAAAACATGTGGGACAGTGATTCCTGAGTAAGATGTTAAAAAACTCCAAAATCATTGCAACAGTATGCAACAAGGAGGAAAGATTCTAACCCAAACAGTCAGCTTGATCATTTGCATGGGCAAACCATAATCTTTCCAGTGCAGCCAAAAGCAAGCTCAGACACATAAAGGATGAAAGACTCACAGCAGAAGAGAGCCCGTGCTGATGAGCCAGGCTGAGGGAAAAGACAAGGATACAGGCCAAGTATGGTGCAGTACATTATGTCACCTCTGACATTGGCCTTCATGGGCTGTGCTGTTCAGGCACCTCCTGAGTGGAACACAAAGGAACAGGAGAGAGTCCTAGAGGCTACAAAACACCTTGCAGTGAGAGATGGAAACATTTCAGAATGGTATCTTTGCAAAGGTGAACACAGTGGAGAATGCAGCACTGCTCTGAAGAGACAATCCCACATTTATCAACAACACAGGGGCAAAACTGAGTTTTGCCGCTTCTTAGTTGGAAATAAAAGAGCCTTTATGGGCACTTTGAAGTGTTTTCCTCCATCTCCCACACAAAGGAAGAGCCCTGCAAGCCCATGTCAAGCCCACCAAGGCTGTGCCAAGCCCTGCAAGCCCCTGCTCCTGCCTCTGCCCCAGCACTGGGCAGCAAACTCAGGGGACTGCAGGCATGGACAGCAGGGATGTGATTTCACCTCTGCAGAACTCTTCTCCTGCTTCCAGGAATTTGTTTTCCTGGGGCATCTGCCTGTTCTACCCTCACCCAACATAGAGTTTGGTCCCCACATATTTAGACAGGGAACACAGACTCAGAATCTCTTAAAGCTTTCCCAAAGGCTGGAAGTTGAAATTAGATCAGGTGAAACAGGAAACAAGCCTCAGTTATGTACACAATATATATACAAAATAAAATCAGTGGTGGTTGGTGAGTAAATGCTGTTGAACTGAGTGATGTTTGTCCCAAAAGCTGGTGTTTTCTGCAGCTATTAGGCTTGAAACATGACTTACCTCTGGGTTGTCTAGGTGGGAGGTCAGCTAGATGAGCACTCTGGGTCTTTCCAGCCTCAGATTATGTGGCTCTGTGGAAATTTTGTGTCAGAGGGTTTTTCTCATCAGAGCCAGACTGAGAGCTTGAAATCCACATGGTTACTGACAACTCCCAACTGTCAGTAAAGCTGTTTTGTAGAAAGTGTTACATGACTGATGTCTCTACAACTGCACTTTTCCAAACAGATGGGGGAAAAAAAAGGCACCGGTCTCAAATCAAATTAGTCTTGATGGATTACGCAAAAAAAACTTAACACATGCTCCACATTTTGAGAAACTTCTAAATATAACATCTCCATTGAAAACACAGTATATGAGAGTGCTAAAAATACGTAAATACACATCTATAAAACTATTTTCACATTGCAGAATGAGGACCACTACAAGGGGCCAGAAAAATAACATTTTCTTGATGCAGGAGCTCCATGTCAGGATGGCCACACCTTGTTTAACCTTACAGATAAGCTCATTTTTGAAAGCTTACAGTTTGACTTCTCAAGGTTTGTCTCTATGGGACATAGGGCAAAGATAAAAATGTTCCCATTGTAACTGATGTTGTAATTGCATTCAGAAATAATAAATCCGTGACATTACAGAAAAAAATTCAAATAACCCACAAGAGAAAATATGGTATTTAAATTCTGTTGCAGCTGGAAACGTACTGTAATAAAGAATTAACAGGTGAGTCTTGGTCAACACCCTGGGTATTTTCATTATAGACTGGGTATGATTTATTTTATTATACTGGTAAAATATTTATTGTACATGTGATTTTACTCACATAAAGGCATGATGCATCAACATTTCCAGAAAGAGATACAGCAATGTAAGGATAACACCTTAGTAGACCTGTGTACCTCCAAGTAATTGTGCTGGTTTAAATGGAGGCATGCATTCAAGGGAACACACTTTGTACATTCAAATAGGTTCTTGGAAAGTTAGAGTTTGCAATTACTTTTAGACATTAATAAAAAAGCAGAAGACAGAATTAGCAGAATAAAAAATGGAGAATTCATACTTGCACAAACAAAAAAGTCAGGGATTTCTTCTGAATAATTTCAAATTACTCTGGTAAAACAGGCCCTGAAATGTACAGCAAAAAGGGCCTATATAACAGAGGAATTATTTTCCCAGGAAAATTACATTTGGATTCATTTATAGCCATTTTGGTACACCAAGTGATAAAAAATAAATCACATCTCTATGTTCTTTATTCCATGTAAAACCTGCTTTGAAGGAATGAACAATGACAGCTTCCTAATTACTATTTTGAAAGCAATTTTTAAAATAAGAAAAAGAGTCTCCCATGTAATTATCAAAAAAAATTCCCATAGTTTCAGGAACAACAGCAAGGAAATTTGACTGTAGCCTCCCACCTGTTACAGGGACAGGGAGCTGTCTTTGGTAAGACTGTGGCAGCCAGAAGAGGTATAAAAGCCATTGCAGCAGTAGATGTTAAAAACGTTTGCATGAGGGACAATTTTGTTCCTCTTGTCAGTGAGCACATGCCAGGCCATCTTCCTTGGCTTGGTAAAGACCAGCACAGCTCTGTGAGAGCAGCAGGAAAACGTTCATTTTTCCACTGAGAACACCCAGAGTCACCACCGCAGGGAAAGGCACCTGCACTTCCTGCAAAAACAGAATTGCTACTGAGGGCACTGATATAATATCAACTAGTGCTTTTTTTGTCCCCAGTATGTTTTACAAACATAATTCGATTCAGCACTGGCTCACGGCAGCTTGCAGCAGCAGCCAGATGGGGCTCACTGCCCCACCAGGCACCTCCAGGGCTTTGCAGGGACTTCTGTGCCGTGGGAGGTGCTGCCTGGGAGAGGACCTTGCTCAGGCATGTGCTGAGTCAATGTGTTTCTCTGGCAGCCGGTACTGGCAGAACAATTACAGTGGCCAAAGAGTTATTTGTAACTGTCCTCCCGCAGCAGGATGCTCGAGGGAGGATGTTGGTGTGAGCGCTGCTATTCCATGTACACACACACCACAGCCGTGTGTAGAACCATTCAATGCATGCAGAATGCTCCTCTGACATAAGTGCTGGGGCTCATTTTCCAAGGAGGTCACTCACACAGGGCGAAGAAGGAATGCAGCTCCAACCACAGTCAGTCCACACCTCGTGCAAAAGCCTGGAGGCCTCCCCACAAATCGCCACAACTTCTCCATGACCCCATCAGCACTGACAGCATGGTTAAGCCTCTGACCATACAAACAAACCCTAATGCTAATGTGGCTTCACTCACTTTGGCTCGCTTTAGACTGACCTCCTCTCAGAAAACAGCCACCACGCAGCTTCTGAAGCCCATGTAGGAATGGGGAGAAGGAAACTTATTTAGAAAAACTCTGGGCTCAAACTGTCACCCTGCAGGAAAGCCACCCCCACCGGATGCAGTCAAGCCTCGCTCCCTGCTGGCTGCAGCCCCTCTGCTTGCTCATGTGGAACAACTTACAAAATCAGACCAGTGCTTAACCAGTTTAACTAGTAATCTACCACAGGTGAAGATTTACTTCCGCAGTATTCTTACTTTCTTGTACTCTAGAATATGGATGAACCAGGCAGAAAAATTAAAGGATCTAAAATTGCAATGGCAAATGCTCAATCTGCAAAACGTGGCGGCATGAATGGGGCCTCCCACACCAGCGTGCCTTCGTTATTGTCCAGGCTGGAAGCAGGTTGGGAAGAACAGAAATAGTCCTTAGGCACTCCAGAATGTGTGCTGTGAGTTTCTCTTCTTTGTTTTGCAGTTTGCAATGTGAGCATGCAGCCTGCCTGTCTGCTGTGAGAAGGCTCTGCAGCAGAGGAGGCACTGCTTCTTGCACTGAGGTTTTGCACATTTTCTTTTCCTAGCATTTCCCTCTGCAGGGGAAAAAAGGTGCATTTTGCTCTTTGTGCACAGAAAAGGTAAAGAAACTGGGAAAACATGATAAGGTTTTTTACTAACTCTCTCAACAAGCCAACATAATGGTAAAGAAAGACCAAAAGCAAAATCTCTGCGAGAGAGAAAACAAAGCCTGTCTCTCTTCCATTTGAATCTCAGGGTCCTGCCAGGCAGGCATGATGCTTCACACATTTAAAGATGCAAAGCACATAATAGGAGCTATATCATAGGGGAAATAAATATGTCTGCATGCATTTCAAAGAAGCTAGGCCAAGCACAAGCCTTTCTCCACCGTTTTCCTTCGATACGCAGATGTGGTTTTTGTGAACTACCACAATGGTAGAAGGAGGAGCTGCAAAAGA
This sequence comes from Fringilla coelebs, assembly GCF_963513975.1. Classification (NCBI taxonomy): domain Eukaryota; kingdom Metazoa; phylum Chordata; class Aves; order Passeriformes; family Fringillidae; genus Fringilla; species Fringilla coelebs. Next base: position 135,083,291 of record NC_140028.1, on the reverse strand, counting down.
GAGACCGGTGACTGATTCAAAAATTGGGATTCAGAACCTCTTGCACACATGCTAGAGATGTAATCTTCTGTATTGATGGCACTGAATTAGGAAGGTTTCATTCATGGTGATTCTCTTATTTATTTCAGCTACACAAACACTGGTTTGCTTTGGGGGGCTCAGAGAAGCAAGCAAGACTTCATAACTCCTCTGTGTCAGAGTTTGATGGCTGGTTTTCATTCCAGACAACATAAGGGATGTACTGCAGCTACCAAGGCGCCAGTGTCAAAGAACCAGCAGAGATGTTGCCCTTCAAAATTATTTTTATTCTGAGATTCATGTGCTTTATATATATTCATGTTATATTTTCTTAACAAAAAAAGGAAAAAAGGCGGGGGGGGAATCCCTATCCTTAGTGGCACTAAAATTAGCAATGCCTAGAATAGATACCAAAATTGTCTTCTTCCCCATTTATTTTTCTCAGATGTGAATGATGCTGCATCAAGCGCAGAAAAGGAGCATTTTAGTCTCATTCTACTGGAAAAACAAGCACATTACATTGCTGAAATGTCAAGCTTCCACCATGCATTTGATAATAGATTGTGTGCTCAGTTTCTTGCATCCATTGCAGCAGCTCACTGAAGATATGCTCTGCCCCTGCCAGCAGCAGTTGCCCTTTGGACTGAACTGCTTCAGCCAACCAGTCACCCTTTCCAGTCACCTTTACCTGTCACCTTTTCAGGTGTGGCCTGGCCTGTCAGATGGTTGGGTATTTCAAAAATAGTTAATACTTTTTTTAACAAATTCTACACCTGACTGATCTTTTTTTATTTTTTTTATCCTGCAATTTTCCATCATGCAGTCTTCCCACAAAGATTTTTGGCTACTGTAACAGGTGAAAGGTCACACCTGGACATCATCCATCACCGTGGCCTTTTCTCTGCACTGCCATTGCATGGGTGGCTGTTTGTTCTGCAGGCTGTGGTAAGCAGGTAGGAAGAACTCCAGTGAGAAGGGCTGTACACTGCCAATGCAGGTCCCCAGATGATTTCCATCATAATTTTAAGGCTCTGCATGTCATGAAATGCCCTGACATTAAGTTTCAGTCTGTTTCAAATTATACCAAATGCACATAAATCTCATTTGAAGAGGTCCTCCACAGACACAGGCTGTGACAAACTCGGGGTGAGGAGAGCCACATAACTAGGAAGGATTGTTATATCCTAGTTATCATTTGGGGGGGGGAAAAGGGAAAGAAATACACCTAGAGTACCTTTCTTCACCTCACTCACCAAAAACCAAGACTGGAAAGTATCAGTGACAATACACATCTTCTCTGAAAACTCCAGAGAGGAACTGGCTTCTAGAAATGCCTTCCTTTAAGCTGCAGCCTTGTGAAACCTGCTTGTCTTCAAAATCTTACAGCAGTGTTTGAGCTCTCAAGCTGTGCTGTTGGCTGCCTGGGTTCAGACATGCTGCTGCTGCAGGCCAGAAAATAAACGTGGGGTCAGCACCCAAGGGATGTGTGTGTTAGAGGAGAGGAAGGAACCTGTATCTAGGAGAAGTGACCTGCTTAAAGAGCCCCAGTCACTCCTGTTTCTCTTCTCCCACCTTGCCCCTTCCTCAAGCAGCACGGGATGCCACATTGTGCAGAAAACTCAGTGAAGGAGGAAGACTAACACACCTCCAGGCACTGGAAAGCAGTCAGTGTTTCCAGGAACAAGAAGGGTTTAAAGCAGCAGTGAGCACAGAGAAGATGTTACCAGCTTGGTGGAGGAAAGAAGCGCTATAAGAAAGCAAGAAAAGAAAGTGGACAAATTAGCTGAATACATTTTCTGGTGAAAACAGCTGGATGAGCATCTCTGGAGACTAAAAACTAGAAACAGAATGGAGAGATCATCATCATCATCTGTCCGTGTTTATAATGATGACAGATATGACAACCCATCCAATGCAAGCATTCCCATCCTGCTGTGGCACTTTCTCTTCCCAGAACAAAACTCCTTGGCGGTCGCATCAAGGACAACAAAAAATTGACATTTTACTTCTGCCTCTTGTGGTTTTACCTACTGTTTGCGATTTCTTTTTTGCTTTTGTATTTTCATTCCTTCCTGTTTTGGTGATGATCAGGAAAGAGCATTACCTGCAAAAGTGCATTGCTACCTTACAGTCTCTTTTACAAGCTGGATCCTCTCGGAGGCTCCACAGCAGCATTTGTCCCTCATTAGGTGTCATATAAGACACCTGCTTTAATACTCGAGTATTAAAAACTTTTCATTGTGGTGTTTCTGCAGCCCAAAGGGTTTGTATTTAGCTATCTTATTCAGTTTTGTGCTCAAGCCTTCTGTTAAATCCTGATCTAGATGATTTGAGAGTATAGTCCCTCCATTCCCCCTTCCCTCCAATACACTGCCAATACAGATATTTCCACCACACTGTAGGGAATATCCCACCAAGTACCAATTATATATCAACAGTGGGTATGAGACCCATGACAAGTTGTGTTCCACCTAATCTCTACACATCTCTGTATTTCACTGACCTTTGTATGAGGAGCCATGTAAAAAGCCTTGTCCCTCCAGAGGGAAGAGGGGGAGAAATAACTGGCACCTGAGAACTCTCTTCAGAAGTTCAGCAAATGTGTTTTGAAGTTGAAATAAATTAGTTGCTGACACTCCTCTGGATGGTGGTTTCCATTCCTGAGTAGAGCTGCACTTTGCCCCTGAGTACCACCCATCCACACCCCTCAGTCTCAGGCTGCAGGGGATGGGGAGGGCAGCCCAGGCTGTCAGCGGGCTGGCAGCCTGCCATGGCAGCTCACAGCCAATAAAAGGACTTCAGAAGGGGCCCTGGGAACTGCAGACCAGGAAGTTTGCCATCCATCCTTACTAATGGCAGTAGAGTCTGAAAAAATAAAGTCACGGTAGACAAGGATAAACATGGTCTCTTGGGAACAAGGCAGTGTGATTTCTGCAGAGAGAAACCCTGACTGACCAACCCACCATAGCCCTCAGAGCGTACCAGAAACGACAGGGAATGGGTGCAGCAGACACAGAACTGTCCAATTCTGAAAAAACTTTTGATTAGCTTCTATAACAAAGTAATCATAGCAGAGAAACTAATTCACCACATGATGAGAATACTCTTTACAGATAGAAAATTAGAGGCAGGACATGAAGCAAAATATGAGGCTCAAAAGCCACTTTTCAGGGTGGAAAATGGGCATCAACAAGATCTCCACACTGTGGGGTTGATGGTGGGGCTTTACTGGACATTTTCAGTGAGTACCTGAACAGGGAATGTAGAGTGAAGTCCTTAAGTTTGTCTGTCACACAGCTCTTTCGGGCAAGTAACTCTAGAAGGACTTCACAAAACTGGGTGAGTCGGCAATGGCTCTGTAAGCAGACGCAAGCAGGCTTAGGCAGTGATGAGCCTCCACCACCCAACCCAGGCACTGGGGGTGCTGGGGGTGCACAGAGAGGATGGGCTCACAGCTCTCTGCAGGCAGCACAGTCACACTCAGGCTGGATGGACCACTGATCTGATGCAGCAGGTGATGTCTTACATTCTTAAGTGTGCTTCTGCACACCATTCCCAGACACTTCCCGCTTTCAGTGCACACTGCGATGGAGCAAATTCCCAGCCTGGCACTAAGGCTGAGATGTAAAACCCATGCAGTACCACTGCTGCAGTCCCCAGTGCCAGTACTGCCTATTCCATCCATGTCCTCCTGCAGCTGCCCAGCCGGCAGGCTGACCTGCCAGGCACACTAAATATAAACCCTTCGAGGAGCACAGCACAGTTAGAGAAGGAGACCGATCTTGCAGCTGTGCTTTGCACACGTGCATTCTCTCACTTCCTCCTTCCCCATTATCAGACCTTGCACAGTAAAGGTCTGCTCAAAACCGACAAGCACTTGACTGGAGATCCCAGCTTTCACTGGATCCTCGCGGTTCCCCGGATTCCTCGGGGGTTTGGTGAGCACGCCTTTAATGCCCAGGATAACTCACCGCCCCGCTTTCCCTCCTCAGCCGGCCGGGGCCGGGATGCCGTGCCGGGCCGGGGAGGGCGGCGCTTTCCGTGGGCACAGGCTGCCGGGCTGCCACGGCGGAGCTGCTGGGCGGCAGCCGCTCAGCCACAGCCACGCTCTTGGCAGCGAGCTCGGCCTGAGTCAATTCCAAAGCCCAGCCTGTGGGCTCTGAGCCCCGCAGCAGGTGCCTGGTGTCCGGAACACCTCTAAGGAAGGAGCTGAGCCGCGCCCGGCGCGGAACTCGGGGCTGGCAAACGGCGTCAGGCAGCGAGATGTGTGTGCTGCGCCAGCCCTCCGTGCCGTGTGCCTCCTGCACGGATAGGTAAAGGGGAACTCCCTGTCTCTCCCACTTCCTCCCTCTTCCCCGGTTGTTTGGGCTGTACTCTGAAGCCTTCCCTGCATTGCGCCCCTTTTCCAGTGCCCGGTTCCATCATCTCGGGGGTTCTTGAGCTGACTTTACCGAGCGAGGAGTGAGGAGCCCAGCCCGAGGAGAGATATCTGCTAGCACTTAGAGGAGCTGCATCCCAGCTCCCCTCCCCCAGCCCCTTCAACACCACCCACACAGCAATCCATCAGCATCACCCTCGGAGCATCTGGGGGCAACATGTAATTAGGAATGATGCTGTCTGCCATTTATAGACACACTACTGCAAGGAAAGGCTGGTGAAAGTAATACCCACCGTCAGACATACCTAGGAGCGTGCATCGAACATTAACGGGGAAAAGTAACGGGAAGGTGGAGGAAAAAGGAGAGAGAAGGGTGAAAGCAGCACTGTACTCCCCACAGCTTTAAACCAAAGCAGTCATTAAAATATCCTCTCAGTGTGCCCATGACGTAGTTCTCTGATAAAAGTTTATTTGAAGAAATAAATCAGTTCTGTAAAATGGGAACATCCTCTCTTGCTGGGGGAATGGAGCTGCATTTGCTCTGTGATCCCTTTACTCAGATACAATCCAGCAGAAACTGTGCAGGCATCCACACGCTGCATTTCCTATGCACAGGACATCATGGGGCCCATGGTGTTTCATGGTGTCTCAAAGACTTCTACTGCAAGAGATCTTATTTGAGATTTATCTGACAGCTGATACTGAGTGTCTCATCTCAGGCATGCTTGCCCCTCAGTTTGGGATTGTTTCTTTTCAATTATTTCTTATTTTGAATCTCCATCTTAATTTTTCTTTAAAGTATTTAAAAACTTTGTTGTGCTTGTTGCAACACTGTAAGTATTTAATATGCAGGCTGTGTGTTCACTCTGGAGCATACATCAGCCTATTGTCACAGCAAAAAACATCTGTTTGTGAGATGCTGTAACAATTCTGCCAACACTGAGTGACTAGCTTTGGATAAAGCAAAGTCAAACAAAAGGAGTGTGAACTATGACAAGCAATGTGCAGAGTGGTAATTCAGAGGGGCTGAAGGAGATGTGAAAAGTAATTAGCCAAATACACAAAAACAGGGGACAAATTATTTAAGTGCATCATGACTTGGAATCAAGGAACAGAGGGAGTACGTGAGGACTGGGAAAATATTGGAGTGAGCTAAAGCTGAGATTCCTGCATTTGTCCCACAGAAAAAAAAATCATGTAAGAGATATGTGCATCACTGAATTTCAGTTAAAGAAATGAAAGGGGAAAGAAAATAGAGACAGAAGAGGTGAAGGAAATCCAGAAGACAGTGGCTGAACAACTATTTTGCTCAGTAGGAGAAAGGGAAGGAAGCAAAGGGACCAGCTGCCCACTTAGGGCACAGCAGCATGGCACAGACAAGAGCAAAGACCTGAGTTCTGTGCTTTTGGGGATATGGCAAACACTCTTCTAATGGAGAGTATTTCAACTGCACTATGAAGCCAGACCAATTCCCTCCACTGCTTTGTTTTGTGCTTGGTTTGCTCATCTGCAGCAGTAGAACTGGTGGCAGTTAAACAGGATGGAGTGAATATCAGGCTTAGAAATGGAACTTGCTGCCTACGGTTTCCCTGCAGAACAGCTTCAGATTACACCACACTTGTGTGAAGTTGCAGAGTTTTGTCATCCAACCTTCCCACCAGTCCAGAGAACATCATGGGAGCTGCACCACTGTCATCTGACTGCCATATGCCCCAGCCCAGAATGTTCTCTCAGTGCACAGTCACCCTCAGATCAACAAAAGCTTTTGCCTGGCTGAGGGTTTTTTGGACGGGCTCCCCAGACAAGTAGGATGGCCTGTCTGCACCATTAGCTAACTAACAACCATCTTTTATCTATTCTTCATGTGTTTATCACCACAGGATTCCAACACCACTAGCACCACATTTCATTCATCTGCTACAGATTGGAATGAACATTCAGCTGAAGTTTTATTAACTTACTTGTGGATTTTCACGACTTACCTTTTAGTTTTGTGGATTTTTCCAGTTCCTTCAATAGCTATTGCTTAAAGGTTTTCACACTATGATCCTGACAGGTGACTTAACTCTGCATAAAATATGTCTAGCTCTGTTCATTTGGACTACTCATATTGAGGGGAAGGAAGAGGTATATCCTTCTTTCAAGATTCAAATAATATTCATTGAGATTACAGAAAATTACTTGTGGCCTCAGAGAAGAAAAAAAAATCCAGATTTTAGATTGCTTTTATAGTTCTGTGTGCTTCCTTTAGGTGTGCAATGATGTAGCTCTATTTTCACACAGAAGGAATCCAGCTGAGAGCATGTTTTATTATAGCTCCAGATGTTCAAGGGGATGAAAAACTCATTTTTCTCAGGTGGTCAGAGAACAATTCCCAGTAAACTGACATTCTTTCCTCTCTAATCTGAATTCTGCAGAGGAATCCAAGTTGTTTGTAAGCCATTTGAAAGATGTTTCCGGGAAAAAAAGGATGGTCCTGGACTTTTTTACATTTTCAATTACTTTTCAATCTCTTAAGAACAGTCATTTAGGTCAGAGTAGTTAAACTGCTATAAAACAGCTGCTGAAGCAGTCTCCTATTGTAAATTAAATGGCAATTTTACCAAACATTCGCATTGCACGACTACGTTAGAATAAACACAAATCTGGATTTTAAAAATCACTTTGGAGGGGGAGGGATAGGCCTAAAGTAGTCATTCATGACCTTGTGATAATTCGAGTTCATGGCAAAAAATTTGACAGATTTTAGTGCTAGTAGGTCATGTCTGATATTTTAAAAAAATACAAAAATAAGGGGAGGTGGTCCACACTGGAGCTCCACACTTCAGAGGGAAAGCCAAGTTTCTGTTCTTGCTGTTGGTCAGGGTGATACACCACAGGCATAGCTATAGCTTCTGAAATGGCAGCTTCTTAAAATGTCATCAAAACAGTTCATTTGCTTCAGTTCAACCAAGGGAATTATCACAGGAAAATGAGTTATGGTCAGCCACACACTGATGGCACTGACGAACAGTACCAGCACGTGGCACTCAGAGCAGTTTTCAGCTTCAAAGCATTATGAACATCACCCCTGGGAGATCCTGAGGAGCTGGGAGTCCTGCCTGTGCCAGCGCCAGGTAGGTAGGGGGGGTGCACTGATGCCAAGTGGACATGGAACGGAGGCAGGGGAACAATCTGTAATCTCTCAACCCTGTAGGCATAAACTCTGGGTGTGGTACCTCTGTCCAAGGCAGGGTGGGGTCTTGACCCATGCAGTTAAGGACAGAGCAATTTCAGTTCCACCCACTAGCTGTGACAGCATGCAAGCAGCACTAGCTCAAGGCCCACTCTCCTTGAACCCTCTTCAGCCTCCCCCTGCCAAATTTCCCTGTCTCTTGTGTGCTCCAGGACCTTGTATCCTTCATAGATAGGATAGAAGCTGGTACAGAAGCTGGATTTGCTCTGGAGGGACTGAAAGCAAGAAAATTTCATATTGTTAAACTGCTTATAAATCACTTAAATTGTCCTCCTTTCCATTTCCATGAAATAAAAATGTCTGTATAAATCATGATGCAATGCTTGGCTGGCATGAGCAGCACTGGTGGTGTCACTGAAGCAACCCCCTGTCCCCAGAGCAGGAGGCACAGCGCCATGACCAAACTCAGGGACAGCTGCAGCAAGGAGGGGTTACCCATGAAAGGGATGGGGAACTTGAAGCCTCCTTAACATCCATTTCCCAGAGCAGGTAAGAGCTGAGACACCTGCATGTTACTGATTCCTCAAACCTCCCTTTCCATCTGCCGCTTTGCATGGCTGCAGGTTGTGTTTCCAACACAGAGCATGAGCCATTCCCCAATTCTAGAACGATTTTCCTACCATTCCCTCATTTGAAGCACAGTTGGAGAAGAAAGCAGGGAAATCATTTTCTTGCTTCTGCTTTGCTTCCAGTAAAAAGCAGAGCTGTTCAGAGCACAGGTGATGAAGATCTGGTGCCTGATTCTCATTGCAATGGAAATCAGATGTGTGCTGCTGGCCTGGATGGAAATTAGTACCGTAAAGCTGGCATTAGTGAGCACAGGAGCTACCCACCAGCCCCTAAAGATGCTTTACAGAGGCAAGTCTTGTGAAAGCAGATGTAATTTTGAATACATTTTGGTTGACTATGCTTGCAAGTGTGTACATATGTCTATACAGGGAGGAGTTACATAAAGACCAGGGCGAGACTACAAATGGGAGCTGTTATTTCCAAATTTTACACATTACTTGAGTCACAAAATATTAACTGTACCCAACCCAGTGAACTCCCTTCCCTCTTTGTTCATATTCACTCTAGTATATCCACCATTTTTGATTCTCTGCTGATTTCCATTGTTGGGGCTTATTTTCTGTGACTTGAGAACCTGAAATTACACTATATATCTTTGTAGTTCATTGAACTAACCAGCATTTATTTTAATTTAGTAAGGAAACATTTGGCTGGGTGTGACCAAATAAATACTGTGTCTAACCAACACAAATATAGTTTGCACAAGGCTATAAACCTGTCTCAGAGCTCTAATGATATTGCAAGTCAATGAAGCTTCAGTGTTCTCATTAACATGATTCCATCAGACCTCTATGTTGCATATTATTAATTTTTAACAATAGATTGTAATGTAATTTATAGCACCGTGGGGCAACAAAGGCTGGATCCTGATAGCAATCCAACCTTTTAGGTTGATAATGGCTTTAACACTGACCTAATATTGAAAGGTGAACATGTTCAGAGGGCATCAGACCTAATTATAAATAGGACAACAGGCATAAAACACATCACTAGTCTGCATCAGTGATGACAAAACTTTCCTTGAGAGCAAAGGGCACAGATCTCATCATAAGATTATGAAGAGTTCTGCTGCTAAATTTGACACAAACAAGTAATCAAAAGCTTTGTTTTAAAGAAATCGATTAAAACACTTTTCTCGCCTCTTGAAGTTTAGCTTTTGTAACAAAAGGAATAAAATACAGAACAGCTAATGTTCATCTGGGTACCTATAATTTAACTCAGTTTGGAGTCGGAGCAAGCATATATTTATGAAGAAAAAGCAAGCCTTCAAAATCTCTGTAGAAATATGCTAAATGGATGACATTAGCAGCCTTGCAGTGTTCCTCTCCATGGCTTTGCTGAGTGAACACAACCAGTTTCTGCTATGGACAGCAGCCCCAGTCCCTCAGCACTCAGAGCTCCTGACGCGACCTCCAGGCAGGGGGGACACAGCCAGGAACGTGCTTACCCCAAGCAGGAGGAACTTCTCCTCAAAGGCAGCACAAAACCATTTCCTGGTTTAAAAGGCATTCTCATCATCAAAATATGTGTTAGTGTTGCTTATACATATTTTCTAACTCAGTCTTTTGTGCTGTATCTAGAAATACAGTACAGTGGTAATAAGGTAATTAGTATTTTCACTAGCTAAATTACAGAGCTGGCTGCAGAATAAAGCACAGTAGCATCAATATTATCAGTGAAGTATTTTGCAAAAATAACATCAATAGTTTTAGTATAGTCACAAGATCTAATAATTTCCTCTTTCTCTGTGATCCCTTTTAATTTTATCAGATGAGGAAACTCACAAGATCCACTGACTCGTAGTTCAACTCCAGTTCTAAAAATGTAGGTAAATTCTTGTAGGTTCTTGAACAATATTTCTTTCTGAATATGGTATTAGTTATAAAGAACTTAAGTTCTGCTGCATCAATCTCTCATATGAATTTAATTTTCCCAGCACTTCTGTAAGTTAACAAAGGAGTAGAACAGATACTTCACAGATGAAGATGATGAATCATGGGGATTTGTAATAATTATCCAAGACCATAAAAGCAATCCTATGTCAGTGTGAGCAGTGGAACCACTGGCTTTGCAATCCAGTCCTACTCCATATTTCCTTCCCCCACCGGACACAAAGGGAGATCTAAAATTCCAACAGCCAAGACACTGGAAACCAAGCAGCCATTAGGGAAGAAATTGAGGCAAGCATGCTCTTACAGATTCCTCACGTGGTGAGACAGTTGTCTGCCTCCCCTTCATATCCAGAATTCAGAGGACTCCAATTTATAACAGAGTTGAAAGCATCCTCTGGCATTTTCCATGCTTAAAACTCCCCTTGGGCAGGCCAATTCACAACCCCCTAGACCAAATCAAGAACACTTGAAGATCTACTCACACTCCATCCACTTCCTAATTACAGTAACTTTATGCTTTATGTCACAATATGAGGTTCATTTCCTCCACCAGTTCCATTCAACTCCTTCAACATTTTGTTCATTTGTTTGTTAAGATGCAGATCTCCAGCAGCTTGATCACTTCAGATGAGACAAAACAATCCCTTGGTAAATCCCTCTGGACATGCAGAACATATTATATGCACAAGAGTTGAACTCCTTGAATTTCCCCTTTTCAGATCCTCTAGGTTTCCAGTCATTCAGATAAAGAAAGGAGCTTTTGTAGGCCAGTTAATCCATCTGCTGAATGAAATATGGCACAAGTTCTACACATCCACAAGTTCTGTCGAGGCCCTGGTTTACATCTGTAGATGTAATAATAACTGTAGTAAGGCAGACAGAAATCACGGCTCAGGCCCCCAGAGAAGATCTTTAGAGACTTGAGTTGAAAAGTCCCAGTGCCACAGTCAAAGGAACAGGCGAAATGATTTAAGGGCTTATATTTATTTCTGCCAAAGCACTGGCTTAATTATCTTTGTGTGTCTTTATAAGCCACCTCTGTGAGAGGGACTCTTACTTGAAATGCCTGTATGTCCTGAGCTCCAAAGCAGGCACTGCTGAGTGGTAAGCTGAGACAAACATCCAAAGGCAGTGTAGGGGCCAAGCTGCAAAATGAGCCTGTTGTTCATCTTCTCTAGCACCACAGTCACACACTCGCATGGAAACTGCATTTGAATGAATTAAAATGCAAATCTACATTTTATTATATGAAATTGAGACAAATGATACACACTTGAAGCCTGCCAGAGCAGCTATTACAAACATTAATATAGTTTTAGATGATGACTTAAACCCAATGAGAGGATGGAATAGAAACACTGAAGAAACACCCTTTGAAACACTACAGGAGAAAAGCAACTCTCGCCATAGTTCCATTAGTAAAATACAAATTAGCACTAGTTCTGCTGTAAAGGGCTAGATGTGTTTTGTGTAGACGTGCAGCTCCAGGGAAGCCTCCAGCCACAAGGTGTTTGTGAAGGCAGAGAAGCAGCCTGCCAGCAAAGAACAACTGCCGGGGTCTCAACTACGTGGGAGAGGACTCTGCACTGCCACAGCCTAATGGGATGTGGCATCGTCCAGGAATCCTGCAACAAGGGGCCAAACAGCCACTGGCCTAGGCCAGAGCTGCCCAGGGATGTAAAGATGTATTTATGCTAGGTCTGATTTAGATTGTGCTCTACACAATCAGATCGCTTTGAAGGTTTGCCTTGTGCAATCATTTCCTTTGTCAGGAATCAGAAAAAGACTGTGAAAAGACTGTGAACAAATTGTTTAGGCATTGAAATTTAACCCTGTGGAATCCTTACAGTGTAGCACAGTGTGACACAGCAGGAGCACATTTGTCAGGGGACTGAAGCCTCTTTGCTCTCTCTGCACAAAACATATACATTAGCATTGTGTGGGGTGGGGGTGCTCCCGAGCACACGAGGCAGCCGTGGGGACACAGCTCCATGCCTCTGCTGCCTCCCATCTGCACACAGCCCTCTGCACCACTTCTGCTCTGGCAGGGAAAACAGAGCCTTCAAGACTGTCTTGAAGCCTTTCCATTGCATTTTGTTTCAGAGGTTTGATTTTTAAATATCCATAATGCACGTGAGAAAATTATTGAGTATTGACTTAAAATTATTGACTCTTAACAACAATCTTGTTAAGAGTCTCAAAGTTTTTCCACTAGCATTAATAGTGCCAGAATATCCTAGCATTAATATCAGAATATAAATTTGATTTCTACCAAATCAAAAAGGCATTTGGTAGAAGCTAGTCAGTTCCAAGGCTTTTTACTTAGCTGTGGGCTAAGGAAAGAACCCCTCTGCTGTGGATTCTATACCAACATTCATGACACCAACAGTTTCTGTCTCAGTCTGCATACAGTAAGGTACTGTTCATCCCCTGCTCCTCCCAAAAAGCAAGAGTCTGAGAGCATCAAGTACCTCACAGCAGGAGCACAGCCCTCTGTAGAAATAAATTTTAACATAGGATAGCCCACCAATATTTTTGTGAATTGTTGAAAAATATGCTGGCAAGAATTAAAAAATAGTAATTTGAAATTTGGCAAAGAAAAGCCACCCTAAATAATTTCCAACTATAATCAGTCTTTGCTCCTGGCTTTACAAGTAATAGATGAGACTATCCTTCTTTTATAAACCCATTATGTATAAGAAAGTAGGTAAGTTTCTCTCCAGTGAAGGTTTTCAAATACTGTCTTTCCTTGTGGCTGCCAGTATTTCCACATCCCATTCCAGAAACACTGTTTAATAGCCTTCAGGAAAAATTTTTAAAAAACCAAACCAAACCAAACAACAACAACAAAAAAAAAACCCACCAAAAAACCCCAAACCAAAATAAAACAAAAACCTAAACAAACAAACAAAAAACACCAAAAGCCCCCCAACAAAACAACAACCACTCCCCCAAACTACTGCAAATGAGAAAAAGAAAAATGGTTATAACAAAAAAAGGTAAATGACAATTACATGTTAGGGAAGATTAGAGGGTTGTTTGCTGTGTGATACACCAGAGGAGTAAGCAGAATGTAAAAGTCTTTTCACTCTCCAAAAGAAGGTAAAAATAGTTGCAGGATGTTCTTCAGATGGGAAAGAGCTCATACCTCTACGTCGATGTGATCTTGCAGCTTCAGGACTTAAGTTCCAAATGTGTTTTAACTCAACTCTTCAGCTATTTCAGCTCTTGAAGGATAAATCCTAAACCACCTCAGTCCCATCGGTCCAATCAGGGTCCTAAGTGTCCTCAGCTTTCCTCTGAATGTGCTCAGAACTCTGCTATCAGTGTTCCTGCAGCCAAGCAAACCTGCTCTCCTCTGAGCCACACCAATGTGCTGCTGACCCCTGCCAACCAAACCTCCCAGGGTCCTTCCCTTCATGTCCTTGGAAGTTCTGCTCTGTCCTTCTCAAGAGGAACAACCATGCCCAGACCAAACAGTGTATTGCTCCTTTCCTCCACAGCAAATCCTGCCTTAATTAGGAGAGCTTTTGCAAAAGATGTATTATCTACCAGGCCAGGATCACCAGACTACCACATAATGAAGAATTCAGCCCTTGTATCATCTTCATCTCTGATTATTTCTTTGTTTAGCTGCTACTAACTCGTTTGGAGATGTAAAATCATAACACTTTACTTCCTCAAAGGTAGCAGTAGGAGATATCTCAGTGCAGAAAGAATTCCATAATTAGAAAAAGCACAGGGGCCAGCTTTTTTCCCCCTTATCAAGCCTGGGAAGCTTTAAACAATATACAGGCACAAAGAGAAAAGGGTAATAGTACTGAGAGAGCTAAAATTTGATTGAGATAACAAACTTTTCTTGCGGAAGGAAAAGGAAATGACTGATTCTAAAAAAGCTTCTGTGATAAATCATCACCCCTGCATGAAATTCCATTCATATATGCGGCAATATCTGGTAGTAATGTTAAAGTAAACCAAAAAGGAACAAAAACTTTGCAACAAACAAGTTTATAAAGAACAAAATATAGCATGCTAGAATTGCTGAGCTTTTTCAGTAGTTCAAAAAGTAGAAAGAGATTTGAGAATCAAGCAAGGCTTTCAACAGCTGTATTTGTATTACAGTCATAAAGACATAAATGTGAAATGCAGCTCTAATAAAACACTGAAGTTTATACAACTGGCTGGTAATTTTCCACCCTTTCCAGGAGCATCTCAGAATATCCAGGGGAATAATACCTGAAAGAGAAACATTTTGGTTGTGTGTTAGACTACAAGGTATGTTCTGTGCAAAGTAATGAAACACTATGCAAATTTCTACAGATCAGGAAAAAATCCTAGCACTAAAGGAATTCTACAGTTACTCCCCTACAATGTTTTAACAACCTACTTTTCAACTTACATTATCATTTATACTTGGAAGTCAGGTTTTTTAAAATATATTTAGCTTCTTTTAGGGCATGTAGGTAAGCAGCTACGTTTTAGATAGATAGGTTCAGCTGCCAGAAGCATTGTTTTTACTAAGAAATGTAGGTGCTGGCTTCTTTTGAAATTATGGCCTTTAACAAAAAAGTATGAGTTTACACAGAACTGGTGGCTGCAAATGACAATAGTCTGCTGCTGCTTCTCAGACATAAGCACACACCCCAAAACTCACATGAAGTCTACATCCATGAGAGGGACACTGGTTCTGAAACAAAAAAAATTGTCACAGTGACCTTCTCTCTCTAATGCCACTCAAGGAGGGACACGATCCAGGAGGTTTTCATTAGAGTAGGACTCTATGGTCCCATTATTGTCCTGTTATCATTCAACTGGTTTTCCACAATGGACCAACTACCATATGTATCCAATATGCAAGCATCAAAGCTGCATTTAGTTCTTGTTTTCCAGGTTAAGAGTATCTGAAATTCAACACTGTATTATTCTAAAAACATACATCTCACTACATTTCTAGTTTTACAGGCATGTGAACTGCCACCTCTGAGCCCTGAAAGCTTCAACTATAGAGAGGAACACACTTCCATGTAATGTAGGCCTAAAATATACTCAAAAAAATCCCCAATGCTTTCCCTTAAAGGAAAATCTATTTACCTTGTTAATTTTCATTTTTCTGAATAATTTCTGCATAATTAAACTCTTTTTAAACCTCATATTAGTTCTGTGATTTGTAAAGCTAACTTTCCAATGCATTACTATATTCAGTCTGCAAACAGCCTAAAATAACAGGTCTCCAGGACAAACCCAGAGCTGGATTCTATCACAGCTGCTGCGCCTCAGGCAGCACAACCAACATCAGGCAGAAGCACAGACAGGCAAGCAAGAGATGCTCAGAGGAGCCTTTTCCTTTATTACATCCCAGGCTAGATGAGTAACCTTTTTTCATTTACAGGGGGAAAAATAGCTATAACAAAGAGACATTATTAATATCCAGAAAAGCATAAACAAATTCCTCTTTCCCTCTGAAGTACTAGCTGCAGAATAAAATTTCTTTATGACTTTGCTTTTACCCATTTGACAGCCACTGGCTTTTCTTTGTAGAGACAAACTGGGCTTCATTTTGTGAGACTTAGTTTCTAGCTACTATTAGCTGAAGAACTCTGCTGCTGTAATTAAAATTGATGATGCAGATTTTCAGAGCCTGTAGAGGGAGTACATGAGTACAACATCCTTCTGATGTGTTGATGGAGTGAAGGACTGGTAAATGGATATCTAGAATCTAGGAGGGCATTTCTCTCATTATTACAATTTAGGATGGTGACATTTTGACTGTAAGCTATTTAATAGTGTTTCTGTATTCATTAAGGGCAAAGTTCAACTTGGTGCAGACAGCTGGTGTATGGTCCTTTTATATAACACTTAAGCCTTGTGATGAGGCTCAGGGAGGAAGGGCAGCTGTGGGCAGACCAACTGTGCAGGAGAGCCTCTGGACCCTCTGT
Source organism: Fringilla coelebs (assembly GCF_963513975.1). Lineage (NCBI taxonomy): Eukaryota > Metazoa > Chordata > Aves > Passeriformes > Fringillidae > Fringilla > Fringilla coelebs. Next base: position 135,067,262 of record NC_140028.1, on the reverse strand, counting down.
ACATCAGAGGAAGTTTCAAAGGAGCCTCTGAATACTCTAGTTCAGACACACTATTATGAAAGGCAAGGATGCAACCAGAGTCACCAATACCTGTATTTTTGGAGCCTAAGTAATCCACAAATAAGTTACCAAAATAAATTTCCCACAGACATTCATAAATATGAGTAGTTATACTGAAGACTCAGAGTCCATCTGGGCAGTGCAGGACTGACTTTTCGTCACACCTTCCTGCAACAGCCTGATTATTTGGGCTTTGTTGACAGACAAAGAAATTTGATTCCAAATACAAAAAGAGAAAGCGTTCTAATGTATATGTCCAGAGATTGTGCTACCAGTGGGGCAATTAACCAAATGTTACGTTTTGGTTTTATTAAAACCAAAATTCACATAAGAGTTAAATTACTATTTTAAATCCTTCCTTTGTGTTGTTCCTGTGAAAAACATCAAACAGTGTTGCAAATATGAATTCTTTAAATTTCATTTTTCCTACCTTACTATTTCCTCTGGATAGCAATTGTTAATAATGTTGATATGTTCCTGAAGCTGTGACCCAGGTTCTGCTTTTATTTCCTGAATCTTTTTAAGTCCACCAGTTGTTACAAAGAGACGACGTGCTTTATTGTCATGTGGTAACACCTACATACAGAATAGTACATTAAAAAAAATTCTTTTGAATTAATCTGTATGCCACTAGGCTCAAATATTGCTTATTTGTTTTTAATTCAGAGGACAGATAAAATGGAAAATCGGAGAAACAACATCTGTAATGACTACTGTATTGTAACAACCAGCTGTATAGAGAAAAAAACCCAGAAACCAGCCCTTTATGATTACAACATAATTTATCATGTACTTTAATACATAACATATATAAAATAATGAATTTAATATCTATCCTTACATAAATAATATTTCTTGATTTATTCCTACAGAGACAATAAGATTGTGAAGAATAAATAGATAATCAAAACAGAACACTAACATGGAGTAACAACAGCATCTGTTCCACTTAAACCAAGTTATTCAGGTCTTTTATGTCAATTCCCACAGTTTAATTGTAGAGCTGAATTTTATATCATTATAATGATCTAGTATAGATTAGTTCATGAAAACAATACTGAGAATTGTTGCAAGTGAACAATACAGCCTTGAAGCATTACATGCTACTATTAAATTCCTAGATATTAAAATCCTTTAACACACTGTGTAGCCATGGAAGCCTTTTACAAACACACACACAAAGCAAAAACGTGAAGTTTCTGCAGCCAAAGGGGATGAGAAGCAGAAATGATCAGACAATAACATTCTGTGCTCCCTGAGTGATGCCAATACGCAGCTCTGTCCAGAGGACGGCAGGGAGGGAGGAGGGAGGCAGGGAGGGAGGGAGGAATGGAGGGAGGGAGGTGGGGGCTGGGCCAGGCGAGGGAGAATGACAGCATGTAGTCCATAGGCCCATAGGGCTGCAATATTATTAAAAAAAAAAAAAAAAAGAGAGAGAAAAGGACAGAAAGATAATGCAAGATGTCAGCTGCATCCACAGCAAAACCAGATGCGTTTTAAACCAACTCTGAGAGTTATAGATTATGAGGGCAAAAGCATTTTGTAAGCTTCCACACTGGTCAGACATTAAGCCATAAATTTGACTGTATTTCAGTGTAAAACAAGAGCCTCAAATGAGGAAGGGAATGCCTAAAAGGATGAAGAAAAATAACAAAATTTCTTCCGTGCATACAGGCAAACAACCTTCATTTCTGTGTTTCCTCTGGGCTGTACAAAATCAACAGACAGGTAAAGAAAAAGCAGGAGAGCACAAAGACTTCTCTCTATTCTGTGCTCCACAGAAGTGTCAGGAACAACTGTGATTTTTTCGTTGTGGGAACTGAACAGACGTCTGTTTTCACATCTCTCCCACAACAAGAACTGCCAAGGAGGAACAAGCAAGGAGACAGGATATGGCCCTTTCCCTGCCTTCCTCCTCCACACTGTGACTTCCAGGCTGGATAAGACAGCAGAAAACTCTCTGGGAAGGGGCCCTAAAGAGAGAGAACCTCTGAGACACAGTCTCTTCCCCCAGTCCAACCTGGGACAGCACAGAACTGCACAAACTCTGAAAACGCGAATGCTAAAATGCACAGTCCCGCACGAAAAACAAACAGCACCCCATTTTGAAGCACAGCTTGGAAATGAGGCTTTTGTTGTGCCCTAAATAAGCCCTCAGAAGTAACAGACCACAGCTCTAAGAATAGGTAATTCCCAAGCTGTGGTACAGGAGAGAAAAATGCTTTTACTACAGAGAACTTAAAATTAAGAGTATACTTCAGAAGAGCAAATGCCAGACAAGTATAGTTTAATAACATATAGGCAAAGGAGAAAATTGAAACAAAACAAAATATCAGCTAATATGAATGGCACAAAACCATTTCAATAGCAAGCAATGTTCAAATATACACTGGATAACCAATTGCTATGCACTTGGCTCATTAATAGCTCCAGTCAGAACTGGAAGCAAAAGGGACTGGATTCTGTGTAAATCTCCAGTCTTTGAACAGCCTTAGCAAAAAGACAGGAGAAATGAAACTGTGGCAATGTCATCAGGAATCTGTACTACCAACAGCAGTGCTTCCAGATCTGTCATAATCAGAACTGAGCATCAAGAGTGTTTTACCTGGCCATTTCCAGAAAGAGCATCCCACCCACAGAGCTTGGGATACCCTGCTAACAGGTTACACGGCAGAGTATTGCACAAAGCATAGTCTGTAGTTGAACAGGATTCCCAGCATGAGCTGAACATGACAGACACTGCAAGTCTCCCCGTTAGTTAGCAATTCCTTACAATTTTTAATTATTTTCAATAAATTTACATGCTGCATTCAAATCGACAATGTATTTAACAACTAAGTTCCAAAATTTTAAGAGGGATGAGAAAAGATTTGAAATTTTTACACTTATTTGAGACTGAAAATTAATCAGGATAAAAGGAGTGAAGCCTTTATATTATTGCAAAATATCTGACTTAAGTCACTGCTGTACAGACAGCTTGTAGTTTATCTAAAACAGATGTGACTGGGATTTATGTGATACATTGGCTCAGCGAAAATATTTGCACGTGAGTTAATATTCCACTTAATCTCAAGAGGCAAGGAAGAAAAAACCACCTTGCTTATAAGAAACTGTTTTCCCAGTCTTAGGATGAATTATGGCAGATTCCAAACGAAACAGTATCCAGCTGTATAAGACAAAAGAACAGGATCCAAACTGCTTTGGAAGCGGATGCTTGAGGATCCTGAGAAAACAACGACACCTTTAGAGTGGCTAAATGGGAAACAATTAGCAATTAAAATATTACTCACCAAGAAGAACCTTTTCTTACCTTACTAAACTGTGCAATAATATGCTTCATAAGACTGAGAGGGGCTTCATGAAGCAGTGGTTCAAGGGCTGGAAGATACGTGCATTTCTGAAGAATGTTCTCTAAGGCGTTCTTAGTCTATTGAAATACAAAATAAACTTTCTGTAGTAAGATATCAACAAAAACAACGAGAAATCATATATATATCACTGAAGTCTGATCAAAAAAGCAAATTGAACAGAATTTTCAATGAGCAATTTCTGAATAGAAACTGTGGTATCTATCAGGTCACTTAATGAAGAATCAATTCTCTACTTAGATTTATTAAACCTCAAAACCTACAGTGCATCATATTATTATTATGTTATCTACAGTCAAAGTAATGGCAATTTTCCTTTGACTATAATGAAAGCTGGAGTAGACCCTTTAAGGTAAATTGAAGTACTCTAATATAATAAGAAAGTTAAATCAAAACATATTTTAAAAGATTGTATTTTAGAAGTGGCTTACTAGGAGAGGCTGCTGGTCTGGGGTAGCAAAGTGCAGTACGGTCCAGGCAGGGGGGAAAAGAGAGAGTGAAACAATTGTGCATTGGTGCATATTTCTGAAAACAAACTCAGTGTTGACTGATACAAGCAGAAGTAACCTTCTTGGGCAGGATCACAGGTACAGCTAATTTGGCTTCATTATTTTTGGGACTACTGGAAATCACTACATAAAAGGTACTTTACATGGAATGTGGTATTTCAGTGGAACATCCAGAAGCGTAGTGCAACATGGGAGATCATATCCTGTCCTATTACACTCTTACTGTTGCTCAGAAATACACTTTACTAAACTGCAACTCTACTGGCTCCCACTCAAGGAAGGGCCCTAAATATGGGCAGTTGCATGGTTTAATGAGCAGAGCCTTGATTAGCTGTTACAGTTTTATTATAATAATAAAAATGTAGGCAAAATTATTACAAGGACTGTAATATTTTCTACGAGAGGTTATACTTGCAAAAAAAGAAGTGGATAATTAGAAATGAGTCACAAGAAATTACAGCAGTATGTGTCTATGCAACTCTCATCTAAACTGGGGAAAAAATAAGGGATAGACTGTGGTGGCTGTAGCATATGATTTGGCGTACACCATATGCACACGCATTAGGACCAGCCAGTCCCCTAATAAGTGCCACAGCCTCCCAACACTGCACCCAGACTCAATGAAAACACATAATTTAGTCATTTTTAAGCACTTAAACCTCTTGATTACAATTAATATACCATACTGCAAATACTACAAATCTACTTGCTTTTGTTTTTAGATCTTCTGAGCTGCGTGGGTCCAAAAGGATATCGAGCAGTGTGGGCAGCACGTTTGCTACTGCAACATGACGTGCATGCTCAGTAGTGTGCTTTCCAATCTGTCCCAAGGCCCAAGCAGCTGCTGCCTTAATATGATCTTCATGTTCTTCTACCAAGCAGAGACACAGTGGTGGTATTCCCTGTAGCATTAATCAAAAGCACAACCTTTACAAATGTAGAGCAGGGAACGACAATGTGAAGCAGATACAGATAGTTAGAAAATGCTCCTCTATTTACACTCTTCTAAAAAAAGCTGTAAGAGAATGCATGCTAGCGGGGTCATATTTTTACAGTATTATGATTAGCAAGAATTTTAAATAAATATTAATAAATGTGGTTAAAAAGAGACAGATTCAACATTCTAAGTCAGAGAGCGGTTTGAACAAACATGCAAATTTAAGGTAAAAAAAGAATACACAACATAATTCAGGCTGTACTGAGTAAAGATGGCAGCTTTTCTCAGACTGAAAATGAAAGAATTTGAGTGCTTATGATTCTATGAAATCAGTTTAACACCAGAAGGGCTCAATCACTGAGTCTTTCTTTTTTTACTTTCCACAGCACTAAATTTCAACTTATCAACCTCTTTTTGAGTCCAGTAGTTCATGTTTGACTCACCCAATCACTTCAAGAAGGGCTTCAACTTTTGATTTGCAGACATCAAGAGGTGGAGGTCTCACACCCAGCTGTTACTAAAGTTGTTCTGGTTCAGGGTCTTTATACTTTTTCCACAACTACTAGCTGGTATTTTATGCCAAAACACTCCAACAGGAAACACTTCATGCTCCTTTAGGTAAGGCAAGGCTACTAAACCTCTATCCAAAAAAACCCCTTTTTCTCTGTCCCATGAATCCTTCTTTACTCTTTTCTGCACAGTTTTCTGCTTTGTTGTTTTAGGTTTTTTTCCCCAAGATATTTTTCAAATACAGACAGTAGAACTATATATATTACTAAAACAAATAGATTAACTTCTCTTTTCCAATAATGCTTCATCTCCTACTCTTTCATACCGCAAAGAACTAAATTGTGAGGGGTTTTGCCACTGACTTATAGCAGAAGACCACAACGAAGCATTTGTCCAGTATGATCCCAAAAATCATTGTTCAAAATTCATCCTTTCCAGGTTAGAGTACCATGGAATGAAACTATCATTTTACATCATAACATCATCAGTGTCTAACTGCATATGGTTATGCCACAAAGCATTTCTTTCAAATGGTTCCAGTTTACCAAGCCCCATCCTCAGCACTGTGTACCACTCCACAATTTCATTTCCCCTGAAGCAGTTTTTTTTCTTAATGGCTTTTGGGTTTATTGAAGTTTATTATTGTTTCTTTTGTAGATCATTCATTAACGCATTTAAGTTCATCAAAGTTTGCCCACATCCCTACAACAGCTCTCACAGCAGTTCCATTCAGTTATGATAGAAATCATCATTATTCTTCAAAAATCTAACTTAGGGTCTTTCTCCAGAACTTAATCCTGGTTTCATCCCACTTAATTTCAAGTACTCAAAGGCAGGAGCATATTTTCTCTAGGCATCACTAAAAGTGGAAAGAGAGACACAACCAGAGAAGAAGGGCCTTCAGGGATGGCAAGAAAAAAGCATCTATTTCTTTAGTTTTAAAATACAGAAGAGCATTTTTTTAATCATTCCTACTTTTCCTGCATAGCAACTTGTATGGAAGTTGTAGCAACTTCCATTTTTCAACTTACATTTCTACTAGAACATTTCTGTTTCTTTATTTATATTATTTGTTGCTCCATTCACACATACTCTTTGAATGACTGACATAGTGTGAAAACGGATCCAAAATGTTAGTGAAATTGTTTCCTTCCTTCTGTCATTAGTTAGCATTATTCACATCAGACTACTAGGCCAGGCACTAATTTCACTTATTGCAAACATTGCAAATTCTCCCTCTTCTATATCATTGCCCAGTAGAATTTATTGAAATATGCAAATGTATAATTAACTCATTTGAAATGTCACTTGCAGAACTGAATCAAACCACTTTACATAAGAAACTGAGGTCTTTTCAAGTCTGAAGATTGCTGTTGCAAGATACTCCAGCAGCACTAGCAGAGCCACGCTTGTACCATGAAGAACACACCTTTAAACACAGCTGTTCCAAAGGAGCTTTCGATGCAGCCACAAATGCACATTTTAAGAGGAAGCAGACTACAGGAATTCAGTGACTTATTTTCTGTACCCACGCAATTGCAAAACAGAAAAATCATGCACTGTAATGCCAACTAATCCACAATTAAGGTTCTGTAAAAGGTTCTGTAAAAGGTTCAACGCCATAAAGACACCCTTTTATTAGACTGCAACAGAGTTTCAGTCACAGAAAGCAGCAATGCTAGGAGAAAGTGCATTCATGGAGAGCAAGTATATAATCCTGTCAGAAAATACATTCTCTGCCTATGTTAATTTGTATCTGTACCAAAGAATACTGCTGAAGAACTACAGGAAGACAACAAAGTGATAGCTAACCTTGGAGACAATCACTGCCATTGACAGGTTCTCCGAATGAGCCGCCACATAACCAAGTGTCATGATGCCAGGCAGTCTGACAGTCCCTCTGCAGCTGCCAATACAATCAATCACAGCAGCAACTCCACCTGAATTTACTACATACTGTGAAAGCTGAAAAGATAAACAGAAGAGATTAGATACTCCGAAGTATCAACAGGCATAAAGAACCACATCAGAGAAGCCTTTTAATGTATTGCACCTGTTTTAGGAAATAAAAGTGATGTATCATACAGACTGTTGGGAACTAAGTGCAGCATCAAGTTTTCAGGAATGAGGCTGATTTGCTGCTGTGTTTTTGATTGACTTTACTGCAAGGAAATCAGGGTTCTGAGTCCTTGATGCTGTGGAATGACATATTCTCAACTCCATCATCACACACCAGAGAAATGTGCAAATGACAGCCTATCAAAGGACTGATCTTGAAGATGCACCTAATGAGCCAGATACTGTTTCATCCTAGTGGTCCCTCATTCCCAAACTAACATCCTATGTTCTGTGCAGTAACAGAGGCAAAGTCCCATTCCTCCTCTCACCTGCATTCCAAATTACCTCTGTGGCATAAAATCCTTTGTGGATCCTCACGCCGAGGCTTGAAGCCAAGGACAACTGTTCTGGATGTGCAAAACTTGGGCTGCACCATTCTGCCATTCCAGCATGCTCTGAGGGAAGTGTCCAGGGAACACACTTGATGGGTAATGGAGTCTGCCCCAGAATGCCAAATGACATAGTCTTGCTTATAAATAATAATCAAGCAATGCAACATGGGTTTCTACTAAAAGCGAACTTGTCACATCACTTGAGGGACAGCAGTAGAATATGCGTGATATCAATAATGCATAGAAATCAAAATTGTTTCTTCTTATTATTACCATTTTCTTCCACATTTTTTGGTATACCTGATCATCCCTACAGATTCCAAAGCAAAAGGAACATGTTCTTAAAAGTCAAAATTAAATTAACAAAATGGAGGCACATGAATTCTCAATCCAGTTGATTTCTAGAAATATGAAATCCACCTTTGTCTTAGAGTCTTTAAAAGGGGATTGCTTTCTTTGTTAAACAGCCAGATGAAACTTTCAGTTAGTCCTTAGGAAAATCTGTTCACATGATTGTGAATTACAGCCAGTGGCAACCAAGTCCTACATCTGGACACAGCCACGTGCACCTGGATGTGCAGAGCTCCTGCCATGTCCCTCAGCCCTCGCTCCAAGTCCCTCTGCTGTTGACCTTCACATGAATTTTACTGCATCTGCAGCTAGAGAGTCGAGATCTAAAAGCCATGAGTCTCAAATGACACAGCCAAGTCCTCCAGAAACACCAGCCTGTCTCCACTGCAACATGCATTGCTTGAATAGAGTTCCCAGAGCTGGACAGTCATCTCTGTCACTCTCAGTCAGACATGGATTGCGGCTTCCCATTGGAGTCACCAAGATGCCTCCCAGTGCTCCTTTGGAGGGCTGCTAGCATGGCCAGTTCCTCTTGCATGGAGGATCTGGTGCCAGAAGCTCCTCTGGCTTTACCCACAATCCTGAGTTTGGTCTCTGGCTTCTGACTCTAGAGCCCCCTTTCGATAATGATAACTTCTTTACTTTTTTGAGGAAGTGAAGTTGCATTGCCCATGAGGTACAGAGAGAAAGCAGGAAATGTGCCAAGACTGTAAACTTTTATCACCAGCTTATAGACTGGCAGGCTGAAGAAGCTGCACAACACTCATGTTTAAACACTTCTCAGTTGTTAAGTTAGCATTATGATTTTGAAATTACTATACTCAGCATTAGTGTTCCACAAATACATGGCTTATATTTCATTCCAAAGTCATATTTAGAGCCTTTTAATTATCTCTGTGGTCTGACAGATTACCATAGTTATAATTATATGGTTTTCCTATTTATTTTGTATTGACTTTGCCAAACATCCCCACCTTCCTATGGGCAAAAACATTGTAAATGCTCAAACTCAAATTACAAACTCAAGTTACCATCAGGTTAATAATAAATAAGAGAATTTTTGACCTTCGCTGTCATTGGAAAAATAATTAAAATGTGATCCCAGCACTCCTGAAGATTTTTAAACAGACACACACCACCTATTATTGTTAAAGGATGATCTTGCAATTTATTAGCTGGTATCATGACTTCTGTGAGGCTTTTCTCATAATGTTTTTAATATCTAGGACTGACAGTACTGTCAGCCAAGAGCTCCCTCTCTGTGCTGATATCTCATAGAATGAAGTAGCTAGGTATACATTTTATGATTCCCAGTTTCCTAGCCCAATTCATATTCAATACACATCTCATAATATCAGCATTTCCATATTTTCCAATGAACATGCCAAACAGCCATTTGCCCTCCCTTTCGAAAAGCAAATGACAGAATAATCCTGTATTTTATTTAAAGTGTAAAATCTAATGATATGACCTTGTATTTGCATTTTCAAGGTTTTACCTCAGGCGTATGCTTTGCTATCTCTCTAATTAAAGTTGCACCATTTTTCTTGACATATTCATCTGAGTCCTTCAGGCATGTGAGCGCAACTGGGAAAATTTCTGCTTCAGCCACCGACTCTGCAAGAGCCACTGAATGCTTTGCTATTTGGCTTAGAGCTGACAGCACCTGACGCTAGTAAATAAAAATTGTTATAAAATCAATAGTATACAAACATCCCACAACACACACTCCCCCTGCACACAAAAATCTATTGCATCAAGGAAAACAAAGCAGGATAGGGAAAACAATTACAGCTATTTTACAATTCACTGAGTCAATTCATGCACAAATATAATGGCACAGAACATTCGCTGGTTCCTGAATAAAAGTTTCTCTTTTGTTTTATCCCATTCAAACTTGTACGTATTAAAAAAAAGTATATATATACACACCATTTAAAACTGTAATTTAAAATTTACTAAAATCTATAGAAAGTATCTTTATTTACATAAATTGGATCTGTCAGATCCTATATTAAGAAATTTTTGTGGCATTTTTATGTTGTCTTCTGTTTGGTAGAGTAAGACAGAAAATTTATAATAAGAAACAATTTTTTTTTGTCAAATAAGCACTAGTGATTAAACCTCTGACAACAGCTATTCACATCAGATAGTACATTCTAAAATACAATAAGTTCGCTATTAACTGGCTTATCGTATCATCTTTAGCATGCAAAACCGTTTTTATAACTGAAATGTGCAAATCTTACCTATTAAAAGTATCTGTATCTGTTGCATTCCTCATATACTGTATATTTCTAAAAAAACCCCATACTTCTCACTTTAAAGATTAGTTTAGCTGTTCCTCACAGAGCTGCAGTTTATATCCAGTAGCTAAATTTGTAAATATGTGCAGAACTCTTTGTCACTAACTACATAGTTACATTTTGTTAACACCCAAACCAAGAGCTTCTAAATAAATATGGACATCCGTGTCTTTGATTCAATCTCAAGTAATGACTGGTATAATGGAGATTAAAAAAAAAATGAAATGTACCTTCAGTTTAGCATCAGGGTTCGGGATCAGCTGAGCTAAGCGAGCGATAGCTCCTGCATCCACTACTGTCTTTGCTAACTCTGGAGAATGCTTTGAAATATCACTGAGAGTTGAAGCAGCAATCCTTTTCAAAGCAATTTCTGGCTCCTGGATACAGCGCACTAAATGAGGAACAGTGCCTGCATCCACCACAGCTTGTGACAGTTCTGTAGGTCCAAGGAAAGTAATTAAGTGAGTATGGGTGACTGACCCTTGTGCAAGCCATTTTTCACCCTGACAGATACAGCAAAGGAAAAAGGGGAGGGTGTAGTTCACTGTCTCGACATCTGCATTTCAAATCAGCCCTCCTGGTTTCATAAACCGTGTGGACCAATCCACAACTGAAAAGAATGCAGGTCAATAGATGGACCCCCATTTACATGCACACATTTGAGGTAGATTAGGCTGAAATGGTTTGTTATTCTGTTTTCTTTTTCTTTTTTTAAAGTAAGCAGATGTCAGCTGTTTAAACCCTGGCTATTCTGCACTGATCAATAGGAAAGCATTTTATGCATGGCTAACAACAACACAGAAAGCCAAAGTACCAAAATTTTATCAACCAGCTAATTAGAGAGCATTTTACCCTCTTTAAATGATAAGCAGATATTAGCATAGATCAAATGCCAAAAACAAAAATACAAAAAACATACATAAAAGATTTCTCTTACATAAAAGATTGCGAAAATGGAACTTGGTGATCAAAACTAGTCTTTGCTACAGTACGTGGGATGAGACAGAATTTATACTTTAATGACAAGAAAATGCTATCATACACAATTAGACAAATGAGAAATATCATCAGTGATATTGTGTGCCTGAGATTAGCACAATATCCTTAACTAACTGCACCTTAAACAAAAAAAAAAATCTGAGTATGTGATTAGCTGACATGGACAAAAATTACACTATTAGAAATTCATTAGCTCTCTCTGTGTATGCAGCATTAATCACAGTCCTAAAATGAGAATTACTGGGTATCAGGAGCAAAATTTATATTATAACCAAGCTGTGCTATTTTAAAATAGTGTTGAAAAAGTGGCAAAAACCATAGGGGATTCAATAATCTATTAGGTTCTTCGTTCAGTTTTGCTACACCTTATTATGCATATCCATTATTATCTTTAACATTTATCTTGACTTACAGTACCATGGCAACATATGGCTGTTGTATTTCAAGACTCTAACTTAGCTTTTGATTTATAGTCCATCCATAAAGAGATTTTCATACTAAGAAAAATACAGCATACTTCATTAAATATACATAGACTAATATAGTTTTTCATGAAATCTGTACGTCATGTCATCATTACGTTGTTAATATCCAAATAATGTTCCAGACCAGATTTGTTTTCAATTAGTGAGTTATAGCCACACACTGTAATACATGTGATAAGTCATATATTTACACTGTATGTTATTTTATGATACAATATTTTAAAGAAAATATAAATATTACATCAAAAAATTAAATAATGCAATAATTTTTAAACTAATACAATACCCTGAAATTAGCTTAGTTGGCTAGAGCATAGTGCTAATAATGGCAAAGTTGTGGGTTCAACCCCTGTACAGGCCATTTACTTAAGAGTTGGGCTTGATGATCCTTGTAGGTCCCTTCCAATTCAGAACATTCTGTGAATCTATAAAATTCACTCTACAAAGTTCATTTTCCAAATAAATATTTGACTGAAAATGTACTGCATGCATCCTCAAAATACACAAACCATAAGATTTCAACAAATGCTGTATTTTAAAAATCTGAAGTGAAATATACCTGAAATGTATGTCAAAACAAATCTGAAAAGGAGCTAAATCAATATAAGTGGTATAAGTTACAGTCATCTTTTGGTGGAAAAAGCCATGCCCGGTTTCTTCAGATTGTGTTTTGCTGCTGTACACTGACCAAGTGGAATTCATGGTGATCTACTGACCCACAGCCCAGATTAACCCCTCCAGACTTCAGACCAACCAGAGCTCCATTGCCCACAGTCTGCTGGGAAGTGCTAAAATCAAAAATCTGATGTCAAGAGGGCCATGGTGCTAAAAGAATGGGCTTCTTTGATGTCTTAGGAGCTAAAATCATGAAGATCAAGCAGGGAGAGAAAGAGCAATACTTTCAGGCAAGAGTAACCGTAAAAGTTATTTCGAAAGAGCAAACTAAATCTGATTCAATTTAGATCAGCTCTTGCTGCTAGAAGTCTGATATCATTTAAATACTGATGGTTACTGTTGGTCATGGGTAATTAAATGGTTTTTCTTCCAGTGGTGTTTATAAGGTTCATGGCTAATAACTTACCACATGGAGGGCTGGACCATGTGTCAAGACAGACAAGTTGTAAATGGACTGTCAGAAAAACAGAAAAGCTGAGGCAGGGAAGAAAGGAAATACAGTACTTCCCATCTTGTTTCCCTGCAAATTCAGCCCAAAATTACAATTCTAAGTATTAATGATTCTATTATCAATTGTAATTCTTTTTTTTTTCCCTCAAGAAAAGGCTCAATTAATCTTCCTACTTGTAGAACATCTTTAATGCAGATTATACACCAAAGGATTCATGAAACTTTACCATCCATTTAGAAACACAGACAGAGGTGGGAAAAAATTTAGACTGAGAAGGACTTAGAGGGGGAAACAAACTTGGCAATAAGAAATTTTTTAAACCAAACATTCACTCAGAAAAAATTAAAATAATTAAAACAAATTACAAAAATACTCTTCCAAATACTATGCCAAGGCTGTATTATAAGGGCAAAGATGAGACCCATAGCTGCAGAGGAGAAAGACAGCAGAGAAAAGCTAATGTATGCACCTTATTGAATTCCATAGAAGGTTATGAAAACCACAGGCTTGGAACTCACACTGGGGCACAACTCAAGAAACTTGTCCACCTACACAGTGATAAAGTTGAACTTCTTCCTATGTGAGTGAAAGTAGGAAATTGAACTCTGTTTGTTCAGACACGAGAGAACTATGGCTCCAAGATGACCAAAAATTAATCACTTTCATCCAGATCTCATAAGGAAGATTTTAGCAAGTGGAGATACTGCAGACAAGACTCAAATGGATGTAGAAGAAAGACTAATAAAGGCAGATTTTGGAGTCTGAGATGCCAGCAATACTAGTACAACTAGAAGTTGTAGTAGAGTTGCGCTGGTTTGTCTCAATACAAAAGTACTCATCAGGGATGAAGAAATTAATTCAAAGTAGGTTGAAGACTTGTCATGAGTTTATGTGATCAGGAAGAGGGGAAAGCCAACAAAGTGGAGCCAAGATCCTACCTACACACCCGCTGAAAACAATGGGAAGTCCTATGGGATTATTCTAAACTAGTTTGAGGTGCTAAAAGAAAAACTCTACTAATATTATCACACTGGCATGGATTACAAAAACCAGATGAGGATAAAAAAGATGAAGGTGAGAAAGTGAATGTCCAGGTTTTGCCCAGAGAAAGAAAATCAGCTCAATATTATATTGACAATATACAATATTATATCCCCATAGCAGAGCAGCAGCAACACCCCTGGTTGGAAGGAAATGCAAGTTTCAGTTCAGAGTGGGGCTCTCAAACAGACCTTGCTGTGGCAGCAGGTGCATCCACAGGAAAAAACAGGTTTTGACCAAAACAGCCACCAATACTGTATTTTTCTGAGGATTGTGTCATCATGTTATGGCCACGGAGAAAGACTCTAATTCCCACAAGTAGGCCAAAGGCTGCACTTCAAAACCAGAGGTTTAAGCAGGCCTCTACAACCACAGTGCTAAAGATTCCACTGGAACCAGTGGGAAAACCTTTCACCAAGAGGCTGGACGTTATACTCAAATCACTGAAGAGCTGAGGAACTGCTTCTTGTAGCTGATGCTTTGAGCAGGAAGCTGGACTAGAGATCTACCAAGGTCCCTTCTAAGCTGAGCTATGGTCCACTGTATGAAAGAAAATGAGCAAAATTTTGCTCTTAGCAATAAGCTTCAGTATCAACAGTGTTGTTTATTTTTGTTTTCCTACCACAATTTACAATATACTGAAGCAGGTATGAGACAACGAATAAATTACACCTTTAATGCAGACAAAGAAAATGGAAAGCCAAATTATTTGCAAACTTCAAAGAAAAAAATTTTGCATTTTAACTGGATATGGTGTAAGTAAAATGTTGCAAAATATTTTTCATGGACCTGATGGTATCTATGGTGTTGAAACACTTTACACTTCTTTTTAAACCCAAACAGTAAAAATAATGAATGGCAACAGCACAGCACATTGATTTGTGCACTTGATTTGTACACCAAATCAGTATCTGAAATTCAGCTCAAAGGGAAAGAAAAAGCAGAACTGCACAAGCAGTTTCTAAATTTTGGAATCTGACCTGGCAAGATTTCTAACATCTTGAAACCTCATGAGACATTTGTCTTTACTAAAATCTCACAGGCCTTCTGGAGACATCTGTTGCCAGAAGAACTTTTTTTTAAGAGATTTTTGTATGAAGTCAGTACAGAACTTGCTAAGCAGAGAGCGTTTTCATTGTGGGGGGGGGGAAGCCTCAATTTCTGAAAATGGAAGTCTTTTCATGGGAACCTACACTGCAGTTCTTGGTAGCTTTACTGGGTCATGGATGCAATTTCTGATTAAAAGCAGAGAGACCCTCACCACTGTAAACAGTTATCAATGAATGCCAGGAGGCTCTGACTGCACTCACGAAGGCAGAGGTTCACATCCTGCCTAAAACAGATCAGGACTTTAATCCCAGAGATATGCCCTAATCATTGAACTTTTCCTACTGGGGCAAACAAATCTCCCTACCCCCTAATCTTTTCAGGAGAGAGAAAAAAATCTTGTCTCAATATTGTCCAAATTCAAAACTGCAACAATTTTTGAAACTGAAAAACCTTCTGTGAGTGGGGGGAACCATTTCACACCCTGGTCTGCTTTTAAAGTTAGAACTGCATTATGTGTCCACAGACAGTCAATGACAGAAAATCATAACCACCAAATTTTGTCAACAGGAGCATGTCAGCCTAATCCAGAGTTTCTTGAACAGTAAACACCAGCTATTGATAAGAGAAAGTTTCTGTATCCCCTTTCTCTATCTCTGGATCCCATCTCCAGCAATATCATGTTGCAAAGGCATGCTTGTAGCAATGTAAGAGACATATGATGCACAGAGTGATCTTCTGTCAGTATAACTCCTCTACTTTCCATAATCATTTTAGACATCCTGTGACTGCTATAGAGGCAGGTAAATCCCCTAAATTGGCTGTAGCTGGGCAATTTTTTCAGGGGTGTTTTGGTGGGCTTCTGTTGGCATTCAGGGTTCTTTTACTGATTACATCTAGTGTTCTATGTCCTGATGCTTGCAGCTTGGTAGCACTCACAATTTCAACCTAATTTCTGTTCTTACTGTCATTGTAAATTGACATAAGGTATGCACTCATTCACCATCAGGAAATAAATTATTCATAACCATGGAATAAAAATTTGTACTAGGAATTTTTTTGTCTTCAATACCCCCACATCACCTACATCTTTGCAGACTACGCTGTCACAGAGTGAACTGGATCACCCTAAAGCTCCATCAGCATTCATGCAGTGAATAGCATGAAGGGCAATTGAAGTGAGTCAATATTGATTTAGTGACATAACAAAACTGCAGAAATGTTTATGTTAAGAGTAATGCAGACACACTCATGCTACACACATTTATACAAATGAACACTTTTGATATTTAAATAAATATCTTTCAGATGGAAGGAACAATTATTTTCCATCAAAGGTGGAATTGAATCCTGATGACCAAATGATAAAAGATCATTACCAGAGAGGTGTCCCAAGAATTAATTTGTTCACCAGAAAATGCAGTCTGTTAGAAAGGTGCTAACAACTTTGGAGACTGTCCCAGTAAGCTAACCCGCTAAGTGGGAAGGGGGAATCCCCCATGCCTCCTGCAGTCCAGCACTCTGTATCGATTAAAAAACAAAGAAAAACACTTTCAAAATCAGTCTATGTATGTTTTGGAGCCAAAACCAAATATAAAACCACGAGTTAATGTTATGATCCTATAATTAGTTTAACTTTGAACAATACGAACACTAACCATTTCTCCCACCCCTTCCAGCTGGCAGTTTCTTCCCTCAGTTCTTTCATTCACAGTCTAAACTTTTACTTGAACTATATAAATAGCTGGTAGAAGAACTATCAACCACGTGGATCAGTGTTTAAATAGGAACATGACACCACCAGTGAGTTATACAACTGCCTGTGAGACAGCAGTGAACTGCTCAATATTGGATGCCTAGGATCTATTCCTGACTCCCAGAGAGTAGTGTGGTCCACTGGCTAATCATAACATAGTGCAATAAATTTGGCCTATTTATCCTGCAAACACCACTGTAATGAATGAATGAAACTTCCTTCTCCCTAGGCCTCTCCATTCAACTATGTATATCAAAGAACTAATGTTCAGTAAAAGAAACCTGGTTCTGCAGGAACACCTACACAATATATAAAGATCCAGAAATCTGTTAATGAAGAGGAATAAAAAAGAGTGTCCTTTTCTGACCACAGGCCCAAAACATCTTCTCTTAAAGCACCTCTCATAACTGGGCACCGCTGGTGTCAGGTATGCCAGTTTCCCACAAAAAGGTACAGCACTGTTGGAATGGTACAGTTACACTAGGGTTTCATCCCAAAGTTAAAATTTTGTAACTGTAGAGAAGAAAAAGCATATTTTTATATTTACCAAAATAACACAATTTATTATTGTTATCACATGACATTAAGCTATAACACACATGAAATTTGTTACCTGGATTGTGTCGGGCAATGTATCCAAGTGCCCAAGATGCACCTTCTTTGACTCCAGGGTCAAAATCTTCCAAGCAAATCACCAGCATTTTCAGTGCTTCACATTGAACTATTGCCTGAGCTAGTTGTGGAGAATGTTTAGCAATTGCTCTTAGCACAAATGCAGCTGCTTTCTTGTAGTAACGCTAGACAAATCAGAAACAAACAAACTTTCACTACCATTAAGAAATTCGAAGCATAATATAGCACAGACATGCCTAAATTAGACTTTTTTAGTAGCAGCAATATCTCGTATAGATCCAAATCAGGACCACTGGACATCACACAAACAATGAACCTACAGTTCTTTGGGACAGCTCATGATATAAAATCTGCAGCAAGGGCATAAACAAACAGAAAAAAATGAAAGAGCTAAGAAGATATAGGAAAAAGGCAGTAGTCTAGGTAAGTCTGTTTGTTTAACTGAGTAGTGAAGAACAAGAGCTACAAAAACAATAACTCTTAACATATTTAACTAGATTACACAGGTTATGCAGGGCAAGTTCCTAAAATAATTCTACCCGTCTGTACCACTTACAAGGTTTTCTACTTTCTAAAATAGATACCCTCACAATATCTCTATGAGAAAACACTAGTTACATTTGCAAACAGGAAAGTGAAACAGAGAGAATTAGATCTAATAAAAGAGTTTAAGATCCAAATCCTGAAATGCCTAAAAATACTGCCTAAACCCCAGCTCTAGGAGACTGAAAACCCATCCTGCCAATATCCAATACTGAATAACCCCCAATTTTGGTCAAGCAAACTGCAATTTTACTCCTGCCTGTGTCCAGAAAAAGCTCACTTTGAACAGGAGTAAGCATCTGGCCCTTTTTTCACAAGGGCACATGAAGTCTAAGCTCTTGTCTCAATTCTACCCATCTCCCTCAGTGCTGGACCAAATAATGGTTTCAGTATGTACATATAATGCATGACACTGCACATAGCAGGGGCTTCCCATGTAAACTGCAGCAGTGATTTCTTCCAAAAGCACAGTTAAGTCTTCCCTCAAAAAGTCACATCTCAGTCTCCTCCTGCAGTTTTATACCCACCATTAGGATATGGAAGCTGAAGCTTCCTCTACTGCCTTACATTTTCAAAATCCACAGTCCAGTTAAAGCACTCTGGCCAGAGAAAACCATGTTGTCAGAAAGACAGGTTGTTCCCCTCCCTCATGAAGGACAAGATTCATAGGGACACAAGTAACCTGCTGCTGCATCTGTGTGCCTGGAGTATGCCCTCCAGCTTGGGCAGTGACAGATGATCCCTATGGACAAGCTCTAGAGGGCTCTCTCTCCGTATGCCAGCTGCCTTTGATCTCACCCCAAGATGCTTCATCCTCCCCTGCTCTGCACAGGCAGTCTGGGCACTTTGCAGAGATAGTTCTCCTGTCAAGGCACCCAAAAGTTAAACAATGCAAAGCCCACATCCCTTCTGGATCAAGTCCAGAAAAACAAAGAACCACGTGAGTGCTTTTGTGCATCCTGTGAGGTACCCAAACACCTTCAAAAGCCTGATCTAAAGGACTAAGACATGGCAACAGAACAGTATCTGCAATGGCCCCCCAGGAAATAAAATGCACCCAGGCCCACTCCCTGGCCCTAAATGAAGGTGACACAGCATAACACATCCATGCACCTAAACTCCTCTTTCCTCAAAGCACAATGGCCTCATCTATGCTACTGGAAACTGCTCCTGCCTTGTGCTATCCCTTAAACCATGTCCAAGCATTGTTGTCTGATGGCTGGCGTTGGCTAAAACCACATCAGAGAGCATGATTAACAAGCTACTGATTAACAAGCACAGTCATCTTTCAGTGCTCCAACACATGCCCTTACCTTCCTTAGTTTACCAGTGCTGATATAATTCCTTGATGCCAAAAATCCTGTTTTCTAAGTTAAGGTCTACAAGCAGGTACATTAAACATAAATTTACAGGCAAAGCATTAAACCTCATTTAGGGGGAGCAGAAGTTAGGGAAACAGTAAAGACAAATGGTCCAGTCCCCAGATAATGTAAGTTACTGTAAGTTTTGCTGAACTCAGTGGAGCCATATTTGTTTACATAAGTCTGTACAAATATGGGTATGTTGTTTCTGTTAAGTAATTATGCTCCTGGCAAAGAAAAACACTTCTTTGTTTTCATTATTCAAAACACATTCTTTAGAAACAAACCGTATTCACAGGCATAGCCAGAATACGCTGTAAAACTGAATTTTGCTCAGTTTAATTGACAAAACATTGATCTGGGATGTTACCCTGTGACTGTTCCCCATAAATCAGTAGAAACAGTATTCATTGTGTGCTCAAAGAATCTCATCCTTAAATACAAATCTTGATACACTAAAAGTGAGTGGAATGGAAAAGGTTTCTTCGCCTGTGGGAAGTGACAAACTGTCTGCTTGCTAAACTCTGCATGAACTGGATGAGTTTCCTCCTCTTGCCCTCAGTCACCAAGGTATAGCAGGCTTTCCATGACCTCACACAAGTGTTGCTGTTGCTTCCCCTAACTACTCTATCTCAGGGTACTCAAGCTAATTTAGTGAGGGTTTCAACTTTTAGCAGGGGGTAGCTTCCAAACCAGCAGTGGGTAGAGTTTTGTTCCACATATTCCCTTAAAAATAGAAATAAAATAACCAAAATGTTTATAACTTGTCTAATTAAAATCTTTACTTTCTTTTCATACTATACCAGTATCGTGCCATCAAAGTTTTTTTTTAGTGTTTTCTTTTTCAATTTTAATTGTATAGGCAATGATTCTATATGCACAAAACGTATGCAATGCATATATTTACATCTTTGTTTTCCTCAAAAGATTGAACATGAAAATATATGGTTTTCCAAACTATATTTCCAATGAAAACCTACTTTTCATAAATCAAAGCTGCAACATAAGTGTGGTTGTAATATAAGGGCACTTAACCCTTCAGCTGTCAGTTTCCAGCTGCTAGGAACCTTACTTGAAAGTATTTCTGTTAATCTAAGTTAGCATCATTGAAAAAATCAAAGCTGAAAGAGACACAGAGCTTGAAGAAAAATGTGAGGAAGGGAGTGGAAGAGACCGACAGATTTATTTGAATTGCAGTTGTGACTGTACTTTGTTTGGTTTTGACAAATATGAAGATGAAAACCTTTCTGTATATTTTCGTGTGTCAGAGGTTTGCTGTTTCTCACACTAGAGATTTCCAAAGTCCTGTGTTTGGAGATACAAAGTATTTCATTACAGAAGTTCAGGGGTTTTAGATGTATTTTACACGTGTCTGGTATTATGGACAAAACCTAGTCAATTATCACCACAGCTTCCCAAGTGTCTCCTTTTTGAAGGGGGACTTTTACAAAGCATCACTCAACATTTTAAAAATGTTACAGTGCAATGAGTGTATTTCCTATAGTGCATTAAACGGTAATACAATATTTTAAAGTCAAAATTATTTGAAGTCAGACCTCGGCATACAGTACACAGAGATCTCTCAGGGGTTCAAACATGCATGCTGCTCTGACTTCAATACATTTAATGTCCTATTAGAATAACACCAGATGCTGACACAGAATGATTTCCCTTTCCCTGTATAATAATTTTTTAAAAATATTACTTAAGAGAACAATCATGCCTTACATTCTCCTCAGGCAGTGAGACTATGAGCTGTGGAAGAATTCCTGCCTTCACAACCGTCTCTGCCAGCTCCACATCATAATCAGCAAGTCTCCCAAGAGCCAAGGCAGCAGTCTGTCGAATATTTGGGACGACATCCAGCAAAAGAGGTCTCAGCAAACACACCACATCTGAGTTGCAGTAGGAAGACAAAAGCAAATTTGGTAAGCAGAAGTCTTTCTAAACATTTGCCTTTACTCATAAAAACCTACTAAATTACTCTTCCAGGTAATAAGAGCCTGTAGGAAATCCAGGTGTTCTGCTGAAATGAAGTTGGCACTTGGATAGCAATGCTGATGTATAGCAATGTTTCTGCCCACTTTTCATAGGTACAAAACAATTCTGAAATCAAAAAAAAAAGGCACATGTAGAAATAAGTTGTATTCAAATATCTGTAAAACACATCTTAAAGTTTACACAAGAAATGAAGTTATATTCAAACAAACGTAAAATGCATCTGTTACCGTGTGCACGGAAACTCCATCTGGAGATCCTGGTGAGAAGACACTGGCATGTCCCTCATTCATCGTGCCAGTAGAACCTCTACATTGAATTACACCAAATTACATTTCATCTGTTGTAAGCAATGACTGACTTGAAGACCAATATCCATAAACATTACACTCCAGACAGAAGAGTTGTAGATTTTCTTATCATGTTATTATATATGATGTGTTTTCACTGATGAGTTCACAGTATATCAGCTAAGCATAAAAAATATTAAAGTAGCAGCAAGGGAAACTATAAAAAGTTACAGACTGAATAACTGGATAACAAAACAGAAAATGAAATGGAGCTCATGCAGGGAACCCAACTCCAACCTCACATATGCAGTGATGGACCCCAAACAGATTACTACCAACCAGGAGAAAAATCTCAATGTTAGAATAGACAGTTCCATAGAGATCCCAGCTCTTGCTCAGTACTAGAGGAGAAATTTTACCTGCAGAAGTATACAGAGTGCTCAGGATTATTGGGAAAGAGGCTAAAGCAGGGGTCATCACTATCCTCCATTCAATACCCTCCACTAAAATAGAACTGAAAAAAGTTCTGTGAAAGGGAACAAGGATGATCAATAACCAATCTGTATGTGGAAGCTCTTCCTGCTAAACAAGGACTCTTCAGTAGGGATAGAAATGAGATCCAAATGGTTATGTAAAGAATGTGGCTCCTAAGGTCTGGGAAGGGAACATTACTTTTATTGTGATCCCTAGAATGTGCTGTTCCTGTAGTAGCCAGCTCCATGAATTAACACTTTGGAGCTTTAGACCTTAGCCAGAAAGCAGAGGTCTCTGAAAATGCAGATGTGTTACAACAGAACAACAAACACTCAGAGCTACAGGTCTCTTCGTATCAGCTCTCTCAGTCCTTTCCACTAATTTTTTTTACAAATATAAAGATCTAGTTGAGCAACAGTGAAAGAAAGCAAGACTTGCCTTCTCAAGGGCTCCTCTGGTTATTAGCACTGAACAAAGGTTTTTGGTGTGACAGTGCCAAAACAGAGGGACCACTGCCTAATGGCAAGCAACATACACCCGGGTACTGCATGACAAGGAAAAGCTGAGGACCCCAGAGCAAGGAATAGTCCAAAGGGATGCAGGCTATAACAAGTTACACCTGTAGCATACTTCTTTCCCTAAAAAGCAAAAAAAGTAAGTAGAGAAGCAGTAAAAGTCTCGCTTCTATTTTACAACAAAACCAAATTGCTCCCAGCAAGAAGAAAATAGCTGAATCATCTATACATGGCTCTGAAGGAGCTGGAAGAAGGACGCAAAAAAACTAACCATGGAGGCCATGCTATCCACTGAAAATTTTTTAGGAAGGTAAATACTCTTGACAAAAGCTGCACTACCATGAGAGGTACAGCCTCCCAGCATGTTCACAAAACAAAATAACACAGGTTTCAGGGGGACACATAACAACAGCAAGTAAACTGAACCTATGGAAACAGGTCTGTAATGTAGCTGGGGCCTGCTCACCCTTCTCTTAAAGCCCCTGGGAACTGAAAGAGGTCTCCTGCGTATCAAATGACAAAAGATAGATCCTCCAGTATTGTAAGATCAATGTGAATTCGTTTAGCACTTGCAGAAACCACTACTTCAGAATGTGGTCATCACTGACATCTTCTCATGAACTCTACATGGCAGATATAGTGTCATTAGCAAGTTGTGCTTCATATCAAAAACCACTAAATACTTTAAATGACAAATTAGAAGTAAAAACAAACATATGAGTTGGGGCCAATGCCATGTATCATTTGTTATCTTCTAGCCAGTCATCTACACCCTCTGTGGGAGGGTATTTTTTGTCCTTCCCTCTAACATCAGTTGCATGGTCAAACTGCTGCTGAAATTCCTAAGGGGACCTCACACTGTTCTTATGATCTGCACTGAAGGTATTTCAGTGAAGCAGGAACACTTACAAGTAGTTCACTTGCCTTTACTGTACAGATATTATATTTGAGCTCTTGACGTGAGATAACATGAAAACAAGATTATTTCATAAATAGAAAAAAAATTAAAAAGAAAGGGGGGAAAATTATTTTACTAATATAAAAGAGCCTCTCAGAAGTGGTTGGGGGAGAGGGAAAGGAACACTTCAGCCTGCAGCGTCCTGACCCTAAAAAAGCCAAGAGCCTGATGGCTGGGACAGTAAACCAGAATGTGCCAGGCAATTCAATTCTAATGATTTCAAATCCAGTGAAATGTAAAGAGACTAGAATCACTTAACCCAGGAGCTAGGTCCAGGCCATGTGACACATTTCTGACCTTTGTGACATACCTAGGCAAGGCAAAATGTAAAACCACATTTAACAAGGTTTACATACATACATACATGAGTTGTTCCAAATGTAAGATTTATATATTTTGTATTTTCAAGATTAGCTGATACAGCTTTCACTTTTGGAACAGCCTAAAAAGCCTTCAATCTGAAAATGCTTCCAAGCAGCATGCCTCCCCATGACCAATGCCTTTCATTCCATGACAGTATAAACCATGTAAAGTTTGGTGATGTCATTTAAGCATCAGCAAAAAAATGTTCTACTGCAAATTACTTTAGCTGGTACAACTTATAATAAGGAAAGAGATGAAAAATGAAATTACTATTTGAAGAAAGGACACAGAATGTTACAACACAGATAAAAAAAAAAACAAGTTTAGAAATAATAGCAACTGTGCTGCTCCTCAAGGAGACTGTATTTTCCTAAAGTCATGTTTGAATGTAAGAAGAGACAGTGGACAAATAATTACAATGGAACGAGTTTTGGAGAAACAAAACAAAGAAAAAAACAATTCCTGGTGCTGTACAAGCCTTATATTCACATCAAATTAACTGAGAATTGAGAGAAGTATATACGGGCCTAGACCATGCCTATGCATTGAACATAATTAAAAGCTTTTACCTCTACTTTCCACCTTCTCTTAAAACCACTTTCTTTCTCTGAGTTGAGATGCTTTCCATCACCTCCAATTACTCTGCAAGACCAACTGCTTGAGTAGCTTTCACCATTGTCATCATTTTTGTATCTTCAGCAAACCTAGTATTTCTTTCTTTACAGCACTTTAAAACAATAATTAATTCTGAGAGTGTGAAAACAGCTAGATAGAGATCCTACAGTCTCCACTAAACACCTCTAGGAAGCCAAGATATCCCACCTTTCCTTCTGTGGCTTTTGAACACAGTGCTGCAAAGGACAGATGTGCCTGGCACAGGATGAGGCTTTCCTGCACGGGGCCCAACCCAGCTCTTTGTTCCAGAGACAGCTGGATTTGGTGACCTCCTCTATTTGATCTCTTCCTTTCATCTCTCCTGTTTACAGCAAAGCCTACTCCTCCAAAGAGGTCCAAGCCAGGATTCCTATCAGCATTTTTAATTAAATTCAAATGTATTTAACATTACTTAGAGCAGGAAAATAGGCAAGAACCTTCCAACTACTTCCTTTTATCTTGACCATTCACTCAAGTGAACAGGGCCACACAGATCATGGAGTGGCAGTGTCTTGTTGCTGAAAACTTTAGAACTCTTTGGTCTTCTTCTAAATAAGTCTGTTGTGACAGCAGTAGGAAATTCATTAACTCTAATTCAAAAGCAACCACACAGAAAGTAAACTACAAAATAAGGCATTTAGACTATTGGACTAGATTTATTTTGGAAGAGTTCCCACTAGCACTCAGAAACTGAGTAACAGAGAATTACTGCCAAATATTCTCTCTTGCATCACAGAATCTTGACTGACATTGGGCAAGGAACGA
Source organism: Fringilla coelebs (assembly GCF_963513975.1). Classification (NCBI taxonomy): domain Eukaryota; kingdom Metazoa; phylum Chordata; class Aves; order Passeriformes; family Fringillidae; genus Fringilla; species Fringilla coelebs. The sequence goes on along the minus strand of NC_140028.1, from coordinate 135,041,763 downwards.
TTCCCCTTTCTATCCTCAGTTTCCCACTCAAATTTGTTTCAAAGAATGACACACTTTAGAAGCTGAATCACTCTTAACACACACTTCTCAAGTGGAGCTGTTACACACAGGCCTGATGCACTTTCTTTTAGCTAGCAAGTGCTGGCTGCTGCCTATCTGGAAAACAACCCAAAAAAAAAAATCACTCAGGGTAGCAGCAGGTTCCAATTTTTTTTCATTCCAAGTTTCTGCAGGAAACAAACAGTCACTATTCTGGAGATAGCAATCTTTGCTTGGCCATTTTGATTTTTTGGGGAAAACAACCTGGAATTCATGCAAAATACTTCTACCCTCCTCCCATCCCCATCAAATCCCTGTCAAACTTGAGTAGTCCCAAAACAGAATCACTACACTGGAAATTCTTTCCATTTCTGCATCTGAAGATGACTACTCCTATCTTATCCTCCTTCCTTAAAGGAAAAATAATTTCTTTTTAAAATGTGGGGAAAAAAAGTCATTCTACACTACAGTTGTCTCTGGACACACTCTTGTCTTGCAGATCTGTCCTTCTAATTTATGCTTTGGACCAAGATAATGTCTTCTCATTTTTGTGTGCTACCTGTTACATTTAGAGCATCCACAGAGCAAACATTAGCACTCAAACATTCATCATATCAGCTTGATTTTTCAGAGCTCTTTATGTCAAATTCAGCTGACTTAACAAGGAAATAAAATAGAAATTTATTTCTGCCTCACCCCAACACCCTATCTTCAACGACCTTTTTCTAGGAACTGCATAGCAGTGAGTTTTAAATCCCCTGCTTAGAACAAATTTCCCAGAAGAGCAGTGAGAGAGAATTTTCACACTCACTCATCTTGACACAGCCTCTTGCAGAGACAGCAGAGCATGCAGGTCTCGAGTACATGCTGCTCGAGTGTGACCCGTCACAAGGAAGGACTCCTCACTGCCACAGCTCCATGCACAGCACAACCACCATCCTCCAGAGATCAAAGGGAACATGAATACAGTTGGGTAACAGAGACTCTGGCTGATCAAGTAATTCATACAGCAACTACCAGATGGTGTGGGACACAATGCAGATTCAGTTTGACAGTATCACTGAAGATTCGTGAAGGATTGAAGAACAGTAAGTTTCTCCTCCTTAGATGCCAGACCCTGTTTCTGCATTAATGAAGCAGAACTAATCCTGTTACAAGAGGACAAATTTCTGAAAATACCACTTATAGGGCTGTTAGTGGCCACCATGCAATTGTGCACAGACACACCAAAGTCAAGGTGGTCACAAGGAGCTGCTTCTTTTTAATGTCCACTTGTTAAGAGGAGACTAAAGTTTCTAAAAAAATCTGATTTTGACATTTTACTTGCAAATCTCCAGACAGGCCAGGAGACTGAGAAGAGGAGGAACAGTTGAGCTCTCACCTGATTGAGTTACAGAAAAACTGAATGCTCCAGCTTCAGCTGCATTTATTTTCTCCTTCTATGTCACCTCTCTTGTACTGTCCTTAAAACAGCCTCCTTCTTCCCTTCATCAGGCACCACAATGTCATAAAGCCTTTGGGAAAGCCACTCTCCACACCTGATCTACTACAACTGCAAAGACAACCTTTTGTCTTTTATGCCACATTGCATTAATCCTCTCCCACTTCTCCTGCTGCTAAAGCTCAGTAAAGCTTTTAACTCACAATAAAAATATTATTTTAGAAAACACAAAACAAAAAACCAACAAAACAGCAACAACAACAACAAATACACAAAGCTATCTGCACCCTTTACAAAAGAGGGTACATAAACTCCAGTGTTGAAAATGTTGAAACTGACTACTTGGGGGCACTGGAGTCTGTCCATGCATATCCACTTGCAAGATCCAAGTGATCCCAGGCTTTCTATTAAGCACAGTGCTATCAGATCATATTCTTTAATATAATATAAAATATGGAACTATATCCTAAAATCCCATCCTAGGATCTGATTCTGATTACTCAGGGCCAAGTGTCCAACTGTCACATTGGAAAATGGTACATTTAAAATACACACATCAGAATGAAAAATTGAGAAAATCATGGGCAAAAAAATTTCATGTAATTGGCGGAGGGAAATCAATTTGAACTGCATTTTTTTAAAAATAAAGGCTCCTAAAACCAATCCAGAGATTTGGAAGTACAGCTTTTAAAACCTGCCACCAGTGGAATAGGTCTGGAGCCAGGAAAGAACTAACACTGATGACATCACCCTTTACCTACAGAAAAACAGACCACAAAACAGGGGAAAGTCTGCCGTGCCACAAGGGCTGGTGGCGGAGCCCCAGTGTGATTCAGGTAAGTCCTGCCTCCAGGCTTTAGCCTCTTGCCAACACGGGTTGTGTGGAACAGGTACAAGAGAAAAAACCCAGAGGTAAAAGAGGGCTCAGGACTGGAGTATAAGGCTGAGAGGCAGCTTGATACCAGGCATAATGGAAGGGAGACCTGGGCTCAGGGCTGTGGGCTGATGGAGTGGGAGAGTTGGAAGAGATTCACTGGGAGAGGATCTTCATCTACAGTGACATTTTGGAACTTTCCTGGAACCCTGCAGACTGTCCAGAAAGCCAGCAAGGCAGAGGAGCAGCAGTTGAAGTTATCTGCCTGAGATGATAAAAACACCCCAGCAGCCACGTGAAGGGAAGCCAGGTGCGCAGGGGCCCAGCACACCGGCTGCTGCACACACAAATCTGTTCCTCCGTGTTCCATACTCAGCTTTCCCCATGACTTCTGCAGTCATTACACTTAAGAATGTAATTAGCCCCAAGAAAGGGTTAAAGAGCTGATCTTGTAATATCTTTAGAGTCAAAGTAGCAAGACTAAACTGTTTCTTAATCACAATGACAGCCTTAAATAACTCACATATTAAAGCAACATTCTCATCACCATATGTTCCAATGCAAGATAAATAAAAAATAATCAAATAATCAATCAAAAACAAATACACAGAAGTAAATATTCTGATACATGTATTAATCCTGAATTGTAAACGCCTCAAAAAAAAAAAAAAAAACAAAAACCAAAATGCAATTTCAAAGGGGTTGTTTATTTACAGAGAGCTGCACTTTACAAGAAAAAAATGAAGCATTAGACCCTCAGTGACTACCACACATACTAGAAGCACTTCAGATTTTCACCTAGCTCTTCTAAAAGACAGGCAGCTGCCTAAATCTCAGTGCAAGAAAAAGAGCTCAAGTTCATCTGTCATTATAACTGAAAACAGCCTGTTTCTTGGATTTTAAATTTTGGAAAGATGAGGTGTGGAGCTGAATAATGCATTCCAGTACCAAACTCCATGAGCAGTAGCTACCAAATAAATAGATTTAAATTTTAAAAGTATATTTAAAGTCATTACTATCAAAGTAGCTTCTCCCATTAGTCAGTAGCCCTCAAGAAACAAGATTTGATAAAATGTCTGTCATTGTTTTACATGTATATTTACTAAATGGAAAAGGTTTAGGAGTTTTGGAGCAGACTTTTCTCCCCAAGTATCAACTAACTAAACATTCAAATGACAAATCCTATAATTATTCATGGCAGTATTTAATCATAAGAAACAACTTTATCAAAGCAAAACAGAGAGTTGGAAAACACACAGGAATGAGCTCCAACAAAAGAATCTCTCTCATCATTCCTTGCAATTTCTTGCCACCAGAAAGCTGTTAAGCTCCCAGGCACTAACCCCCAGGACATTCTTGACCAGGAAAGGCCAGTGCCATGCAAATATCTTGAAGCCCAGGGCCAGGCTCCAGTTCCCTGGTTACAACATCTTTGAGATTTCTGCCCAGTGGGAAAAGCAGCTCCAGAACTTGATGAGATACAGAAGCTTCAGAAGACAGATGCCCTAAGAAAAGGCGGGCTTCCTGTTGGCCCTCTCTGACCTTCTTTTCAGCTTCCCACCAGTTTTCCTTACAGGTCATACATAGGAGTCTCCACAGCACTGGTACCTTAAGGTTTCTCAGCAGTCAAGCCAGCACAAGGAACTCTGATCCTGGCTGCTTGCTCCCCTCCAGGCTGCAGGCTCCAAATGTGCAACAACACCACTGCTTGTACCTGGTTCAATACCACACAAGCAGGGCTTAGAGGGTAGTTACTTTTTCAACACTTCTATCTTTCATGATGTTAGCATGGTGTCCAGACACACCTCCACAAAGAATAAGGTCTCAAACAAGTATTTATTTTCCTTATAAGATGTTAACTATTTATCAAAAGGACTTCTAAAATGGGATCAGATGCTTTATTGCTTGAGAACTCTTCTTTCATTTCATATTCCAGGAATATAAACTGAGGCCACTAATACAACAGTACCTGACAGTACACTTTAAGGATATAATTTTGCTCAAATTCAAGTCACTGTAATCTTGCCCTCTGCTTTTGCCAGAAAGATACTAAACCCTGACAACTTTTGAGATCCAACAAAAGAACCCTGCAAGGTGTCCCTGACTCCTATAGCTAATGTAAAATAATAGTGGGCAAAGACTTTTCTCATCTTCTTAAAACAGCAATCTCCATAAGGGATGGCTAGAATTCTTATTCACCAGAATAAGAAACAAGCCCCAAACCCTTTTAAATTCAGATTTATACAGAGATACATGTATAGACAGGCATCTCACTTAAATCATTGCTCCAACACTCACTAGATTAAGACCATAAAAGGCACATCAGTTATCTGCTAGACAGCAATGTCCCAAAATATTTGTTTTAATAAAAGGACCAATTTTATTTAGTGGGGGGTTTTAAAGAGAAACACTTAATTGCATATAATTTACAAGGAGGTTTTAAAACTTGTATCTAACACATCCAGAAAAGGCCAAAATGAACAGCTCTCATTGCAATTTCATAACTACAAAGTATTTTTAAAGACACAGGTGGGAAAGATGGTAAAATATCTGTGGGCCACCTAAATAAATTATAACAGCCATATTTGCAGACATTCCCCTCTTGTCCAGCATCTGAAAAACTAAAACTTGTGGAAAAGCAGCTCATGACCAGAAACGGCCAAGTAGGATAATCTACTCAAATGCACATTTCCACATTGCTACCCAGAGCCCAATCCTTGCAAATTTCACCTTCAGACCAACACCAGCTGGGTGCAGAAGAAAGTTTGAGGCCTCTGAATCAATTATTTGTTCTACACAAGCAAGAAATCAGTTCTGTGGTCAAGTTACCAACCAGATTACATTAAAATAGTTATTTTAAAAAGAAATACAATGCAATTAAAGTTAGCTTGGTACTTTGATTGCTTTCTTAAAATAGAAACTTTCTGCATTTTTACAATGCTGAACTTTGAGAAGCTTGTCTATACAGGATCTCTCTCTGGGAGCTGCTAAAACCAGGACTGCAAAAGGACTCAGAGGGACCTCTTCATACAAATAAGGTATAAATTATTCCTATAGCCATGATGTCCCCTTGGCAAACAGAGACCACTTGTATAAGCTACAGCAGTGTCATTAACTCAGCAGAAGATGGAAAACAAAACAAAGATTCAAGAGCCACAGCAAGGTAATACAAAAGGCCTGGTATTAACATGCTACTCCCATAATGGAAGGAAATGTTCATTAAGAAAAGGTGATTCCTCAAGAATTTAAGTGATAGATTTTTAATAAAACAATGCTAATAAACGGTTGTAAATACAATAACAAAAGGTTGTAAATATTCACACCATTGGTTTGCTTTTTCGTTTGCTTGTTAGATGTCATTGTATTTGAGAAAAGACTGATAGTTTTATTAGATCTGGGAAACAAGTATTAACACAAAATTGAGACACACCAAAACATAATCAGCTCATGAATACCACATGGCAAACCCACCACTGATCTATAGCACATTTTCAAACTGTCGTTCAGGTAATCAGTCACCAGGCACTTCTTTTTCCTCTTTTTAGCCCAGGAACTTTGGCTGAGCGGAGTGGATCTGCCAGATGCCAGCAGCACAACAGCTGGTAGAAGTGCTCCCGCAGCTCCTCTTTCTAAAAATGTTCAATTTGGTTCACGACATCCCATGACAGCAATATAACAAAATCAAATCCCTCCTAAACTGAGCCAGTCTGCCGGCAGAAAGCATCGAAGGATTTAGGAACAACTTGTAAAACCGGTATAAAAATTTGTTTATTCTAAAAGTAGAATGTCCTTGGCAAATTAGTGCTGGCTTCATCGGGAATTCCAGTCTCTGTACTTTACATAAAACTACATCGGAACCGGGAGGAAGTAAATTTGAAAAAGGATTATACTGAGAAATGTTCCTTGAAATAAACTGGAGATCTCAGCCAGAGACATCCACCCCCGCACAGGCACGCGGGGCACCCGCCCGAGCCGACCAGCGCAATTTACTTTCCCACCGCATCGAGGGGGACTCGGCAAGCAGGGTGGGGGCCAAATCCTACCGGAAAAAAATCTCCGGAAACTGAGCGGCCAACGGGGAAGGAGGGAGATAAAAAAAAAAAAAACGGGGAAAGGCCGCGGCGGCCCCGCGCTGTCCCTGCCCCCGCCCCGGGGCGCGCAAAACCCCGCGGCCGCGCACGGCCCAGCCCCGCCGGCTCCCGCGTACCTGCACTCCGGAGAGTGTCGATGCTCTGCGGCCGGCTGGCGAGGTCGGCCACCGCCTGCGCGAACTGCGACCGGGCGCGCTGGTACTGCTCCAACACTGCGGGCGGCAGCGCCGGGACGCCGGGTCAGCGGGCGGCAGCGCCGCGCCAGCCCCGCTCCCCCGGCCCCGGCCCCCGGCCCAGCCTACCTTGCAGGACCTGCCGCTGGCTCATGGCGGCGCCGGGAGGGCTCCGCGCCCGCGGGGATTTCCGCGCTATGGACGCGTCTCCCCGGCAACCGAGCGGAAACAGAGCCGCCGGGGCGGGGCCTCGGTAGTGACGTTGGCGCGCCCGCCCGCCGCGCCCGGTCCCGCTCCGCCCCGCGGGCTCTGCGCGCTGCGCTCGGGCCGTGCCCGCGGGGACCGGACCGGACCGGACCGGACGGGACGGGCGGCGGCTGTGCCCGGCTGGCGGCGGCCGCCAGCGGCCCGCACGCGTGTGTGTCACTTGCTCGCTGCCGGCACAGGTGTGGGGATCGGCACCTACAGAGGCTCGCGGGGGCGGGCGGACAGGCAGCTCCGCGGAGAGCTGTGGCACGTCTGTAGCACAAACACAGCACAGCACCTGCGGGACAGTATCAACACGACGTGACATGAGAACGTGTACAGCCACTGTGCGCACTCACCTCTCACCGGCAGGCAGCCGCTGCTCTCGGGGGCGCCGGGGAAGGATGGGGACGGGCAGGGAAGGTGCAGGGAAGGCGCAGCGCCTGCGGGACGGTGCGGGGCTCAGCTCAGGGACGCGTCCGGGCCACAGCCGCGGCGCGTCGCCGAATCCCGCGCAGCGGAGGCTGGCGGGGAGATGTCGGACGGTCGGACCGGAGCCTGTCCGCCCCCGCTGACATTTGGGAGCGGCGCCGCGGCCGCCCCGCCGGTGCATATCGGTGGGACGCCCTGCTCCCCCGGGGGCGCGTCCCTTGTCCCGCTCCGCTGCTGCGCAACTTGCCAAGGGCTCGGCGGGCAGACGGGGAGACACTCGCGGCTCTGGCGAAATCCAGCGCATCTCCCGGCAGAGAGAGGGTCCACCTGCTTGGCTCCCGCTTCCCTCCGCTCCCTGGATACGGAGGGAAAATAAAAACTAAATAAGAAAGATAAGGACAGCTCGAAGCTGCTCGCCCCCCGCCGCGCCTTTATTCTTCGTGGTGTCCTTTGATTTAAGTTTTTTCTTTCCTATCTCACCACCGACGCGATTCCTCCACGGGGATCTCCGCTCTTGCCTTCGCCGCCGCGACGACCCACGCAGGGAGTTTTTGCGCCTCATGGGGAATAAACTTGTCCCGCGCAAGGCCGCGGAGCGCGGCGGCGCCGGGGCGGTGTGGGCAGCGCGGACGCGCAGGGGCGAGCCCGTGGGCTACAGCCTCCGCCGGGAGCCGCGGGAGTGCGGCAGAAGAAGCGCCGTGTCCCGCTGAAGGGAAGGCTTTTCTCTGACCTACAGAGCGCAGTGAAGGATGTGCCCGAGCGCACCCATCCGCGGAACACTCGCGCAGCAGCAGCTCCCCGCCCCGCTCGGCCGCAGGTGGCCGGGAGCAGCATCCGCTCTCTCGGTGCAGGGTGAGCAGCGCGGGAAGGGGCACGGTGGGGAAGGATGCTCCGGCAGCAGCCCTCTGGCTCTGCCTGGCGCAGACACAAGTTATTCCTGTGCACTATAAGGCGGGGGGGGGGGAGGGTATTTTTTTTTTCCACCAGCGTATCATTCTGGTAGATAACCTGCTCACTGCCTTCCACTTTTTCCCATCTTGGTGGGGCCATAAGGACTAATTACGAATAATTCTCTTCATTACTTGTTGGCAAAGACGTGGTTGCATCTACGAGTAAACACAACCTTGGAGGTCTGTATAGCAGCTAGTGCAAACGGTGGGACTGGAAAATGAAATCAGTATTATAAGGGTTTGAAGAGAAATGGACTCTACATCTGCCCCAGTATCTTTTGAGGGCGATTCCCAAGACGCAGGATACTTGTGAACGAAGGTAATAGTTAGCTCTGCTATCGATCAGGCTGCTCCAAGTGAAATTGTGATCCACGACAGAAAATCAGAATTAATAGTCAATAAAGAATGTCGCTTTCTGTAGCCACAGATTATTGCACATTGGCTTCACGATTTCATAAGCGGGTTATTTGTCCTGAAAAGCTGCAAATGTACAAAAATCAGACGACCGACACTATATAAACATATTACCTGCTAGGTAATATAAAGTTTTGTCTCATACCTTAAAGTTGTAATGCTGAAGGTACTTCAGCTGCCTTTCTAAAGTTTAGAAAAGTGAAGAAAAGTTTAGAAAAGAGAGACGTTTGAATTTTTTAAAACTCCTGTCTGTGTTTGCTCAGCTGAAAAAAGAGGGGCTAACTTACACAATATCATGGTCTAAAATGAGCTACGTGTTTCCAAGAGTATTTAGTGCGGGGAAAAAATATCTTTAAGCAAACAAATTAAACAGGTGGTGTGCTATTCTTTACAAATAAAGGAGACAAATAAAATCAGATTGGTGAGAAGGTCGTTTGCCACAGAAAATATTTTGGGAAATTATCACCATGTGTACTTGAGAAGGGAACAGCTGTTAAACACATTTCTTTATACTTATTTCTGTTCCTAAGTTAAATAAAAAATAAACAAATGGTGATTAATTACTTCCAGAGGTTTAAAAAAAAAAAAAAGCAGATGTGTCGATTACAGATAAATTGATTTATCTGTCTAATTAAGTCTAATGTTTGGATAAGGAACAACAAAACACACTCTGAGTGCCACCAAGACTTGCTGTTACACTTCGTTGCTTGATATTAAGTCTGTTCGCATGGTTAATAATAATAATGAGGAATAAACACCACGCAAATGCGGTCTACGGAAATGTCACCGGTTCTCGCAAAAGTACTGAAGACGGAAAATCATTTATGGAAATGACGTAGTTGTGAGACTTCATTGCCTACTGCTGGGGTGCTCATTAGGAGGAAACCTGTATCCTTCAGCGGGTGGTGTTAGTAATGACTGCGTTACCGCACACGTCAGCTTAAAAAATAAACCGGAGACCAGGGGAATAGGCAACAGTTACCTAAATGAATAATGTGCCTTCGCTTTCTGGTGGGTGTTCTTTAATCTCAGACTTTGATTCACTCGGAAATACGCCCGGAACGTGGCGGGGGAGCATCATTTTCCCCAAGACGGGGAAGGGCGAAGTTGCTCCTGGGATTTTTGGGGGATGAGGCGTGCCGAGGGCGTGGGTTTTCCCGGCTCGGTCTCGTCCCCGCGAGTGCGAGGCAACAGGTGACTCAGCTCCGGGAGCTGCCGAGTGACCCCCGCAGGACCCCCCAGCTGGAAGGGCGCTGGGTGGCCGATCCAGGATCGGGCTCTCTGCCCCTCGACGGCTCATGCCGCGCTGTGCCCCGGCTGGCCAAGCTGAGGATGTTCCGCTACGGCTTAAAACTGCCCGACGCCCATTCAAAGGTGAGATCTTCCCGTGCCTCGGCGCGGCGGCTTCCCCAGCGGTTCGGGAGGCCCCCGGGACAGCCCGCCGGGGATGCGGGTCACCCGGGCTGCAGCCGGACCGCCCCGAACGCCCCCCGCACCGGTCGGCGGGGCGCTGGGTCGCCCCATCTGCCTCTGGAGGGTCTGCTCCTCCTGCCACACGCCCGGCAAATTGTTCAAGGCGTTGAGGAGATATTCATAGGGTTACAGAAATTAGGGGTTTTAATCCCGTATTTGCACGACTCAGCTCATTTGGTGGGAAGAGCAACGCGCAAACTCTCCCACGGATCGGAGTTGGACGTGCTGCGTTTTTAAAAGCCAGGAGTTTGAACCTGGAAAGGTTAGTGGGAGTGAATGGGATGTAGGCAACTGAAGTGCTCTCTCGAAAAGAGTACACTGAGTGAAGATTCTCCAACTCCACGTATAGCCTCTACTAAGATTAATTTGGATCCTTGAATAGTTTATTTTTCAAATTTAAGTTGGGCTGTGCCATTACCTGATTTTAGCAAAAACTCTATCACAGAGACCGTAGGAATGGCGAGCTCTCTCTTTTTTCTCCCTGAGCTTAGGCTCGGGGCTGCAGGGACTCACGACGTTCTAGGGTCCCCTCTCCGGATTTTCGGTGGCGAGTTTAGTTTGCAAGACCTTACTATAGAGTAAATTATTTCTGTGAGGCGAAGACAGAAACGTCGAGGCACTTCAGACGCGCTAGAAAGAGGACTTCTCTTTTTTCTTCACCCAAGAGGACGACGCTGGCATTTGAACAGATATTTATAACAACTCTAATCGTGTAAACGGTACAGCTTTGGCTAGTGGGGATTGGTGCATCACCATTACAATCGGAAAGGCTGAATAAAAATTTTAAGAGATAAATAAACAGGAAAATGGCAAAACATGTCAGGCTGACTTGCAGGATGGGACCAGGAAATATTAGCTGGTAGGGCTGAGCCCTTTTCACCACGCGCATATGGTTACACCTCTGGTTTCCTGCGGAACCGTCAGCGCCTGTGCAGTGCCATTAAAAAAAAAATATTTTTGGGACGTTCCAAAACTGAAAGCCGGAGCTTAATTTATTCTGGGGACTTGAAAGGAGCGAGGTCTTCCTTTGTGTCTGATGCTCCGGGGGAGGGTGTGTGTTGGCTTGGCGCTGAACGCTGCCCGCATCTACATATGTAAACCCAGCAGCGCTTCTCCCCCCCGCGCCGGTCGGATTGCAGCTCTCAACAAAGCTACCACACAATGCGAAATGCGCGGAGCCTGCGCGGCTGCGGCTGAAAGCCAGTATTTAGGTCTTGATGTGGAAGGACCAAATCTGCGCGGAGCCCAGCGGAGCCCGCAGCGCGCCCCGAGGCCGTCCCGTCCTCCTGCACCGTTATTGTCCCTGGCTGCTGTGGTTAGAGGGGTGGGGACCGGCAGCAGCCAGACGACCGTATCCCGGTTTGCAGAAGAAGGTGTAACGAGAGGCGCTGGCAGCAGCAAAGGCTGCAAATCGCTGTCGTGTGGTTGCTATTAGCAACAAATCAGCTGAACAGCCTGCAAACCCCGAGCACCTAGGGCGGAGGTGGCAGGGAGAGCGCCGGGGCTGGGAAGGTTGGGGTTGATGGGCGCTTTCCCGAGGGGACCTCCGGTGCCGCCCCGGGCTGCCTCCCTGCAGGACGGCCGAGGAGGGGCAGGGCAAGGGGAGATGCTGCCACCGCCGCGCACTGAGCTCCAGGAGAGGGGAAAGCCAACCCTCTTAAAAGAGACAAAATGGCAGCCCATGGCTTGTAGGCATCCTTCCCGGCGCTGAGCCCCTGTCTCGCCTCCGCCGATCCGCCCTGCTGCCTGCTCCTCCGTGCCCGGGGGCTCTCCCCGCCTGCCCGGCAGCACAGCCCCAGCCCAGGGAGCAGCAGCGCGGTGTCCCGCGAGGCTCCAGCCGCAGCCCTTCGCAGCCAGCCTACCCAACCTAGAAATCGAAGTGCCATGCCTTCGGAAGGGACACGTCCCGACCGGCTCCATCGAAGCACCCGTCGGTCGGGCGGAGCTGCCGTTCCCCGCACGGCGCACCCCAGCTAGGCTCGAGAACCTGCGGAGTGTGTGCGCAAGCTCCGCAGCCCGCGCAGTGAGAGCTGCCTCGCAGAGGCATCGCTCACTTAGCATCCCTGCACCTTGGCCATGCCTTCCTTCCAAGCACCCTGTTAGCATAGCCTTTTGGTTATCTTGATTTCAGTCGTTTGGGCTTTCTTCTGGTTTTTATTTTGTTGTTTGTTTTGTTGGAGGGTTTTTCCCCTCATTTCCCCTTCAAAATTTTAGGATTGTGTATGTGGAGTTTTTCGGGGGTTCATTGGTGGAGTGTGGGGATTTTGTTATTTTGTTAGGGTTTTTTTTCTGATTTTTGTGTTTGAGTTTTGAGGGAACGTTTTTGTTTGGTTTGTTTTTGGTTAGGGTTTTGTGGTTTTTTTTTTTTTTTTTTTTTTTTGTAGACTCAGTCCACCTTGGAGGCCTCCATGAGCTGCACGATGTTGTCTCACAGATTAGAAAATGCCTTGTTGAGAAGGCAACTCTCGAGCATCCTCAGCACATGGAGAAGGAGGAGTAAGAAATGTCACCGCTGGCAGCAGTGCCTGGAATCTCTGCGCTCAGCGGAGGCCCCAGGATGCGAGGCGGCTCCTCCCGGCCTCGGCCTCGGCCTCCGCCACCGGGGATGCGGCGGCCGAGAGGCAGCGGGGCCGCGGAGCCCGGCGGCGGGCGCTGAGGGGGAAGGGCTGCTGGCTCCCTCTGCTATTGGAAAGTGCCTCCCTGCCACGGCGGAGTTCTCACCCGGCCGCTCCCGGAAAGTGTACCTTCTCCACACCGTTGAGAGCATCGGCGTTCGGAACGGGGAAGGCATCTGCCTGTCCCCGGCGATAGGAACATACAGCCCCCTTTGTCTCTCTAGCCGAGGTGCTATATTCAGCTGCGGGCCATGAAAATAGATACGCCAAATGGCTACGGCGACCCCCTCCTATCCCTCGGGGAGGTGGGCTCGCCCCGAGGCCCCACGGTGCCCCGGGAAGGGCTGGTGCCGGCCAGCCTCAGCGGGAGGCCGTGTGCTTGCGGCAGGGCGGATGGGGATACAGGACAGAGGCGCCCCGCAGCCAGAAAACCCGGAATGCTCCCGTCCCGCTGCGCACATTCCCGAATGCCCGGGCTGGCTGGAGCACCCTAAAGGCCAGGAGGCGGGGGAAGGCAGACCGGACGCAGGACGGTGCGGAGCCTGCGGCGGCACCGCTGCACCTCAGCGGAGGGCGGCTGCGGCCGGGGGTGTTGCCTGCCAGGCGTGCCCGCCGCACCCCGGTCGGACCCGGCACGGCCCGAGAGCTGCCAAAGGCGCGACGGTGCACCCGCAGCGGCCGTCGGCGGAGGCCGATGGGGCGGCGCTGGCGGGGCCCGGGCGCGGCGCGGAGCGGCCAGCGGGTCCCCCGCGGATCCCGCTCCGCGCAGCCCCGTTCGAATCTGGCGGCGCGGGGGAAGTTCCGCGGGCGCGAGAGGTGCGCAGGCGCAAGATGGCCTCTGCCGGGCGCGGGGGGCGCGGAGCGGGGCGGCCCGCCCGTGAGGGGCAGCCGGCGGGGGCCCGGCCGCGCCCGCGGTACCGGCGGCGCCGAGCGCCACGTTTCCAGGCCGGACCGAGAAGCCGCGTTCCCGCCGGCGGAGGCGACGCGGAGACAAACGCAGCCGAACCGCAGCTCCCGGCTGGGCTCCCGGGGCGAGCAGCGGCCGCCCGCCCGGCGGCGGAAAGGCCCGGGGGCTCCTCGCACCCCGGGGCAGCGCCCGCCTCCGGCACCGCCACTCGCGGCCTTTCCGTGACTGCCGCTGTCTTGCCCGTCGCGGCCGCGGCTTCGCGGCAGTAAGCGGGAATGGAAGTCCCTCTCCCTGCCCAGCCCCGGCAGGAAAACCTCCTTTGCCGTGGGTGTTACGTGTCCTTCGTGCTCTACCCGTTGCTGACATTAATTTTTTTTTTCTTTAACCCACATCATCACTGTTAAATAAATACAAATATCCCATCCCCAAAGACGGCGGGACCGAAAATTGCCTGGTCCACACCGGGCTTTACAAGTGTTTCTGTTCTCCTGGCGGGACTCCTCTGTCGGTCGCGGGGAAAGCAAGTGAAGGAGCCTGAGTTGGAAAAAATCCTCGCTGCCAGAATCCTTGCCATCCTCGAGTTAATAAAACACAAATCAACCGTGGGTCGGAGCTCCCGGAACGGGGCAACGACATTGAGCTGCAGAAAGCGGAGATCCGCAGCCCTTGGGAGGTGAGGGCAGGTTCTTCTCCAGGCGTCCTCCGGGTAAGAGACGGGCACAAAAGATGAAAAATAAACTGTTTATAGTAAAATAAAGGAAATCCGTTTCAAGTACCCAGAGTAGGAGCAAGAACGTTAAAAATTAACAGCGGAAACAGGAAACACTTATCTGAGTAAACACTGTCTCAGAATTTCACCGTTTTAAAATTGGGAGGGCGCGAGGTGCTCGGCGGGGCCGCCGCAACCCTGCTCCCGCTGCGGTGCCTGCGGCGGGGGCCGCCGCCGACCGCCCGTTCCGGGGCCAGAAATCGGAGCCCGGCACGACGAGACAGCCCGATCCTCGTCAGCCAGTTTGGTGGCAAAGATCGGAACTGCAGGAGTTCCTGCGTGGTAAGAGATGAACAGTCCAAAAGTGATGTTTGGAAGGCAGGAGCAGTCTGCCGCCGGGGCTGAGGAACCGGCGGTTCGGGGCCGCGGCGAAGGAAAAGAGGCGCAGGGTTCCGGCGGCGGAAGGAAGGAGAGTTCGCCTCGGTACTGGCCATGGGAAGACTTGCTTTGGGCGCGCTTTGAAAATCCCCAGCGACTCCTGGGGCAGCGGTGCGGCGGCGGAGGAGACGGCGGTAGCCCGGCGGCCCCGGCCAGAGGACCAAAGGTATCGCCTGGTCGGGAAGGGCGCCCGTCGCTGCCGCTGCCTCCGCCGTCGGGTTTCTATGCCCCCTCATCATTCAAAAATGGGGGAGCATCGCTTTCTCACGGCGTTTCCTGGAGCTCCCTCGGTGCTGCCCGGGTCACCGGCGCCGCGGCGGTGCCGCCCGCCGCTTCCCTCTCCTGCCCACGGGACGCTGCCGGTGTCGGAAATCTGTTAGCGGTACCCGCCCGCCAGCGTCGGTTTTCTGGAAGTCATGGGCACAGGTTGTTGACAGAAATGGTCAGTGCTGGGGGACAACCGTCTCGGCTCAGCAAGCTCGTCATGCTGCTCTTTCTCTCCCGGCACATTTCTGCATTCCGTCTCCCTGTTTCTGTCCGTCTTCTCCAGAAGCGTATGGAGCTTTTCATGCTTCCTCTCTGTTGCTTTCCCCGGGGCTGGATCCCATTCGTGCCGGACACAAAAGCGCTGCTTGGAGCTTCAGGCAGCTGAACCAGGGCGGAAAATTTGGTCGGATGAAGGCAGAAAAACATCCTTTTCCAGCCGGCACAGACCACTCCTGCCTCTGTCCTTGATCAGATTGCTTGTTGAACAAGCTCAGGAAAACGCAGTAGACTTCGCCTTTATCCCAACATCTGTACAAGCGCAACGCTGGATAATGAAAAGATTCCTCTTACATGCACCGAGCGGAGATTTCTTTCCTTTCAGGGAGAATTTAGGTACATGTGAAAGGAAAACCTGTCACTATGTATATGCAAAGGAAAATATTGTGAAACCGGGAAAGCTGACATAGCAGCTTCACAAGTAGAACACCAAGATGCTATCTTTGATCGTCCTCCCAGTTGTGCTTAGCAGTATATAAGCATCGCAGTGCCATCTGCGCAGGGCCAGCAGCAAAACAAAAGTTTCACATGGCAGCACAAACATCCTCGGCGGCTTTTGCAGCTCGGCAAGAGAGCTACTCGAGCGTTTGTTCTTGTTCAGACAGGAGATGTCAAATTGGGAGAGGTCGAAAATACTCTTAGAGCTTAGTAAACTTCGAAGGGAAATATCCAACTCCTGTTTCACTGCCGAGTGCTTCAAGGGCACTCCACAAAGACCGAGATTAGCTCCGTATTGATGCTAGAAGTAGTGATTAACTGCTTTTTCAAGTAAAATTAAGCACATTTTGATCAGTGTGCTAACGTACAAGCCTCTGCTGCAGGTTCAGTGCTGGGTTTTGGGCGAAATAATTCAACCAGTACAGTGTGATTCACTCATGTAGCTGAGGGAATTGTGCCAAGATAGACATTCGGTCACATTGAGAAGTATCTTTCTATTAAAACGTATTTAGTTCCACTGAGGCTTTAAAAGTAATCTAGGGTAGCACAGGCAGAACATTGCACTCGCCATCAGAAAAATCAAGTTCTTCCCTTCCCGGACAGTGCAGTTTAACAGGGGCTAAGTTTTAACAGAGAGGAGGTAAAACCTGTAGCTGACTGGCATGTGAGGATGAACCATTTGCTTATTTTCAATAATAAATCGGGGTCAAATAAAGAACAGCAAATGTTTTCAAGACAGGCAACCAAAACAAATCACAATTTCTAGGTGGTTTTTTTCCTCCCTTTGTTATTTCAGTGTGCTATACTGTCCTGTTCACTAAGATCTTTGGTACACCCAGAAATACTTCCCACGAGAACAAGATGTTTGTCCTTTAACACCACATTATCAACAGAGGTAATTTGCTACTTTTCAATGAATTATCCCTTTTATTTGTTTATTTCTTTGATCAGCTATAAATGAAAGTTATTCGTGTATATAAAACTGAAGTTTTTACTGTTGAAATTGAACTGTACATGTTTACTACAGGAAAAAATATCAACTCTTGTTTAACAAGACATATACATCAATAAGCAATAACCTTGTGGAGGATTTGCAATCACCTGGTCTATAAAAACAAGCAGGACAAGTAACAGCAATTTATATGCAAAAGTAATGATTTAATGACTATAAGCAAGACAAAGCAATAAGAATTGTGCTTCTTTTGCAGACTGGAGACAATGAAATGTTTAACTACAATTTTTCCGTACAAACATGAAACAATATCCATATAGAATAAACACCCTCACAAATGTATAACTGATGGGTGATGAACACACACAAAGTTCGACCAAAGCAAAGCACAAACTGAAAAGTGTTCCGGGCTGTTCATATTTTACGGTGGAAAAGTTCCTCCTATTGAAAAAACCCCACCCATAGAAGCCTCTAATAAAATGCACCTACTTGCAGGCCATTAAAGAGAAGGCATTCTCCACAATTTATTGGAAATATTAAAGTACCAGTTAAATTTTAATGAAGTTAGTACTGTACCATATACATATATATTAAAACAAATTTAGATAAAATGCCTTCATCCAGCCACTTGCTGGTTCCTTAAAATTTATATCAAACAGTTTATGGCTTCTATAATGATTCCGTGTGCTTTTAGAAACACAGTCCCACCACACCAAATAATAAAAAGGTAATCAAACAGGTCTAAAACTTCCACGTCCCTTGATTTCTTTTTTTCATTGTATCACTTCAACATTTGGTAAAGAAAAAATATTCCACTTGGAAGGAAAAAAAAAAAAAAAGAAAAGACAAAGCAAGTAAAATTCTTTTAAGATTGCCAATTGCCTCCAGGTTATCAGAGACTTGAATGTGCTTCCCCAATACTGTAGCTCTCACACACAACGTGTTTCTTGCAGTATGAGCAAAGCTCAAACAGGCGGCATCTGCAAGGGTCGAACCTGTTTAGAAATTTAACAACCATATCATGAGTGCATGAAACACAATATTTTCTTTATAGTATTTATAAATATATCATACAATACTGTTTCCTGTTATGTCATATACCAATATGGCATTGTACAATAAGCATAATGCCATCTGATTCTTACAAAAGCGAATCATTTAAACAAGTCAGTAAATAAAACGGTAATACCCGCTTTTAGGCATACAGATTGTAAAACTGAAGTTTTCTTTTGATCGGTTCTGCGCAGCAACAGAGAAGTAAAAGATGCAACATAAGAATCAAAATGGCTAATACGCAAAAATTGTTATTCACAGTGACATGGCTACATATATGCATTTTTCTATGCATATTCTTTCAATTTTGTTGGATTTCAAGATGAAAAAGCACTTGCTTTCTACAGGTTCACAAAACAGTATAAGAACAATAACAATCGAAGAGAACGCAATGGAGGAGTTAGTCTGGATTAACAAACTACTTCCCAGGATTTGTATTGACTTCTGGAGACTCCTGGCTCCAGATGATGGGGACAGAAACAACTCCACATCATTCAGAACAGGTGAAGGTGTAACTTTCGTTTGTTTCCCAGTCCTCTGAAAAATTTACATTTCAATCTTGCGTTTCCAATAACGTCCATCCTGAATGTCACCTAGTCCGCCTTTTATAGCCAAGTTCAGTGTTACTACAAAAGAAAGCAATTTGGATGATAGTCACATGGATTAGCATCTATAAAGCTGTAATGGCATGGAGAGATCTATATAAAGGAGGGGCGAGGGTGGTAGCCTGGTTGGCAAATCAACCAGATGAAGTGGCTGAGGAGCCGTTTATTGATGTTTTCCGAGCTCTGTTGGTAAAGGAGGACTGGTGGTTACTGCTGGGGCTGCTGCTGGTGCCATTCATGGTGCTGGAGATGTGGGGGAACTGGGGGTGAGGAGACTGGACTGGTGTGCTGGGGCTGGGCAAACAGGAGGAGGTGGAGGGGATGCCTCCTGCTGGGCTGCTTGCCTTGTCGCTCCCAGAGTCACTTTCCAGCTCCCCACTATTATTCAAGCCTTCCCTCTGGTGACTGATCTTCATCCTCTTGCAAGTAGGTCGGACCCGGTATTTCAAGGGCAGAGGCCCATTCTGCAAAGCAAAAGGGAGACCCTGGTAAGTGTCCTGCCCAGGCCATGACCCGCACCCTCCCGGGAGGCACACTGGAAATACTCACCCGCCTCCAGGTATAGATGTAGGCAATATCCATTAGGGTGTAGTAGTCCTTCAGAGGCTCCTCTTCATACATCACATCGATCTGTTCAAGACATGAACCCTTGCATTAAGGAACATCCAGGCACTTACCCCTAGCACATGACTGCTCTGAGGTAGAAGTAGCCCCACTGTCACAGATACCACAAATACATCAAGGAGCAATTTCTTGATACTTTGATATTTGCAGCACTAAAAAAATTACAACGTCACCAAACTCTACGGACAGATATTTTAAAAATAAACCAAATAATGCATGGCACACACCAGAAATACTTGGCTGTTTCCACTTGCTGGGACTGGCTGTAGTGAGAAAAATGAATCCTACCAAAAACAACCCCCAAAAACACCAAACAAACAAACAAACCACTCTTTCCCCATGCGTACCTGAAAAGTGTTAGGTATATCCATCTTGCTCCGCAGGAACTTTCTTAGATGCATCACTGTCATTGCTGCTGGGCAGCGCAAGTATCTTTTGTCATTCACCTAGTGGCATAGTAAAGAAAGTCAGTCTACTGAGAATGCGCAATTACCCCCACCAAGGTCGTATTCTAGCATTTCATGTTGAAAACAGTGCACCTTACTAGATTATCTACTGTAATACAACAATGCCTGCTGTCCTGGAGGGCACATCAGAAATAAGCAGCAAATTACAGTTCTAGAGAGAGTAATTTAAAATTGTAACTAAATTAATATGTAAAGATTTGTATTACATTTAATATCTTTTTAGAGTACATATGCAATACATATTATTTTTTAATAAATTACTAAATATCTTTTCCCAAACTTTGACAAAAAATCAGATTCTGCTTTAAAAATAATACTGTGGGTATTTTGAATTTTTAAAAGTTGCCTGCATATATAGCTATATGAAAATGTTTTACCTCTTCTGTACCTAGTGCCATGATAGGAGGTGTGTTTCCTTTATTCTAGACACACATACCTACATATTTTTCTCAGCTACAGATCTGCCCCGAAGTTGTGCGTGTGTGTGTGATATGTTTCCCCTGGAGTAAAGGAAAGTTATTTACCTCTTCCTTTGATTTTTCTTTCTCCTTATTTCCTTTTCGCTCCAGTCTGTGAGAAGAAATTACACAATTACAACAAATGATAAATACAGGTGCTATCAAATAGGTAAACATAAAATTTTGCTATTGCGGAACTTGCCTATTCTGGTCAAAGAATTCAATGGATAAGCTTATTATCTCATCGTCTGTTATAATTCTTTTGTCTTCATCAGCCACTTCTCCCCTGTCTTCATTAGAGCCATTGGCAGCTGCACAGAAATTTCCACAATAATTTACATTTTGAAATTCAAATCAGGAAGAATTGCAATTCTCAGTAACAAGAAAAAAATTCTTCACAGTAAGATAATGAATGAAAGCTACCTGACTGTTAAAACAATAAACTTTTATTATGCTGACTTTACTTCTTAAAATTCTGTGACGGTAATACATCACTTGTGAGTTAAAAAGGAAACAGTAAAACATCTAGCTCAATGCCACACATATTAAAGTTGCGAACGAGAAGCTTTTACCATCAGCCGACGGATGAGCAGCATAAAAATCCCTTCTTCTTTTCATTTCATCTAGATGGAAAAGCATATATTTTTCTTTTAGTAGTTACTCTGTAACTCACGGTATTGATAAAGGATAGCAGCTCTGGTTTTGTTTTTCTGCTCTTAATAAAATACCTGATTTAACTACTTACTTTTGAAAAGGCCTGGTACTAGCTTGTATACAATATCCTGGAGAGTTTTATCTGACCTGAAAAAAGAACAACCCCACAACATAAAATTAAGGAGATGAAGCAATATTTTAATCCAAATGGCAGCTCCTCACTTATAAACTTTCACAACAACGAGGCATCTTCTACAAAGTGGGCGGCCAGTCATAAAAAGTTAACTTAAAGGACCTTGTAATCAAACTAACCCTGCTCTAAATACCACTCTGAACCAAAACTCATCCATGTTACCACAACTGAAAAAGAAGTCGCTCAGACTGAAGGAAGGCCTTAAATCTTCTTGTCTTCCTAGAAAGTACAGAGAGCAAAATGCAGTGCTGACAACAAAAATGTTTCTGAAATGCAAATTATATTTTAAAGGCTTTTGCCTCTTAGTTTGGAAAGCTGCAGCAGGAGTTTTCATGACTAGGAGCTGTAGTTGGAGTGATGCAGGTCTTGGAGATACAGAAAGTAGAGGCAAGAACTATCGGGTGGTACAGCAGAATGTCAGAGAGGGAAGGGACATCAATGACTGGTCTATGCTAAAATAGGCCAACAAAAACATCTAGAGGCATCTTCAGTTTCAATCAGTGAAGAAACTCCAAAGAGACCACATACACACGAGGTAGCTTGTAAATTGACAAGCCCTTTCAGATTTAAATTGCAGACGAAGAGATAACATTGACACCGACTACCGCTGGTCTTCCCACATAAAGCAAAACCAGAGATGCAGTGCGCACTTCCCAACTTTCTCCTACCTTATATTCAAAAGCGGTCGAGTTTTGTGAACTTGGACATCACAGATAGGACAATACTTGCTGGTCTCCAAGTAACGCACGATACAGGTCTTACAAACTGTAAGTCAAACACCACAGGCTTTTAGTGATGCTCCTAGGTGCCGCTCAGATATGCATAGATAAAGGTGCGATTTTCTAAACTATGCAAGCTAGAGCAAATCGTCCATTGTCAGCAACACACTGCTTAAGCTAAACAACTACCCAAATAAGCTGCAATTACCATGAAAAGGAGACGCTTATAGCACATATATTATTACTTTAACAAAGACCGTAGGGCCGTCCTCAGAAAATCTGCACCGCGGCTGGAACACCTACTTCCCCTCCCGTCGGGAAGGAGGAGGGCGTCGGTCCCGAGCCCCTCGGGGCGTTTGGGCTGGGGAGGATTTTTTTTTTTTCGTGTGTGTTCCCGGGATGCCGGGAAAGGAGGGAAGCGGCGGGGGAAAAACGCGGAGCGCCCGGTCGTACTTACAGGAGTGGAGGCACTCTATGATGGTTGTTGCATCAATGAAGTACCCGCCGCAGAGCACGCACATGAGATGGGGGTTTAGCTCGGTTATTTTGATTCTGGTTGTTCGGTGCATTTTGGCGTGGCGAGGAGCGGCTCTGAAAGACACACACACACACAGAGGAGCGGTCAGCGGAGACAAGCGCGGCGGCGTCCCAGGTGCCGCGGTCCGGCGCATCCCCTTCCCCCGTGCATCGCATCGCATCCCCCGGCGCAGAGGAAGACCAAGCGCGGAAGACGAAGGCGGCGGCGGCGCAGGGCCGGGTGGCGGGCGAGGGCCGGTCCCGAGGCCGGCGGGGCGTCCCCGCACCGCACCGCCCCGGGCCGGCCTGGGCGCAGCCCCGCGGAGGGGCGGTCGTTCCGCGGCACCCACCGCGCCGTTCCCCGGCGGGCACGGGCGATTCCCGCGGCGCGGCGGCACCGGCCGGCTCGGGCTGCGCGGGCGGCTCGGCGGCGATGCGGCGGGGAGCTCCGGGGGCGACACGGCGGGCACCGGGCTGCCGGCGAGCAGCACAAAGGGGAACCAGCGCCTCCCGGTGCGGCTGCCCTGGCATTTCCGGAGCGCGGGGAGGGGCGGCGGGGGGAGGGACGGAGGGGGGGGACACACGCACCTCGGAGCTGGGCCGGGCACCGGGGCGGCGGGGCCGGCCCGCCGGGGGGGTCCGGGCGGCTGCCGCTGCGGCTCGGTGCCGATCCGGATCTGCTCCGCTCTCCGAGGGGGTTGCTATAGCAACTTACACTTACACTTGGCATCCTGCCACCGCTGGGAACACACGAGAGCCGGGCGGGGGGCGGCCGGGGGGGCGGGCCGGGCCGGGCCGGGCCGGGCCAGGGGGTGGGACGCGGGGCCCGGGGGCTGGCGGTGGGGGTGGAGGAGCCAAGGAGCCCGCGGGGGTCTGGGAGACCGACTGCGAAGGGAGGGGAGGGGGAGGGCGGGAGCGGCCCGGGCGGGGTCGGGTGGCACAGCCCGAAGGGTGCCCGGGCGCGGTGCGGGGCAGCCCGGCCGGCGGGGGCGGCCCCGGGCTTTGGGGTCTCAGCCTGGTGGAGGCGAGTGCCAGAGGCTCCTCCCGAGCCTCGGCCATTTCGGATCCTCTCAGGGGCCTCTCTCCACGTCGACTCGGTGCGAGGAGCTGGTCTGAGATAGCTCCTCTCCCCCTCCGCTCCCTTCCTCCGGCGAGCAGAACCGCGCCGCGCTCCCGGGACCGAGCCCCCTGCACCGCCAGTGGGGTGTCGAGCCCCAGCTCCCGCTACACCGCGCCGGCATACCCGCTCCCTCCTTCTCTGTTCTCCTCACTTTTCTCCTTCCTACCTCTCTTTCACCCCCAACTCTTTTTCTCTCTTTCTTTCCTTCTCCCACCTTTTGAAGCTTGTTTGAAAATCATCCCGCGGACGAGGCGAGCGCGGTGCAAAGTTTTGCAAAAGGTGTAAAAGAGATTTGCTTTACCAGAGCAAGGCGCTTGGACGGGAGAAAACAAGTCTCCGGATACTTAAGTAACCCCCCTTTTCAGCAATAAAGCACACCGAGAAGGGGGAAAAAGCCCAAACCGACTTTAAACGGTACATTAGTGACAACATGCGAAGGACCATGTGACCAGATCATTCCTAAAGCTAAATCAACACCTTGTCAACACAATGCAGAGACAAGAGTGAAAAACAAATGTCATTTTCATAGTCTGAAACCCATAAAACCCCATCGCAAGCACTGGCACCAACGCTAGATGCATACACGCTGTTTAAAATGAGAGGGAATAACAGATAAGGGGAAAAGCACACACAGGGAAAAATCCCTGTCAGCCACGTCAATTGTAGAGTAAATTATTTTCTGTCAACCAGATTCTGAAAAATGTAATGTAACAACGTTGCTCCACTCCAAGCTATTAATTTCCCCAGGTCAGTGCTCCCAGCACACCGACTCCTGTCCTTGGTCCCCTCTCATCCCGAGGCAGAGCTTGCGAGCCACCTCTCCCCGCAGCACCGAATGCTCAAGATGCGAGCAAACTTCAATGTTAGGCAGCGGGAGGAAAAAAAAAAGGGGAAAAAAAAGAAGTGGCAACACAGTAATGTTTCTAAAAGCTGTGAACTGACCAGGACAGGGGTACAATATTCATCAGAAGTGTGCACAGCGCCAACGAGCGACCCCGACCAGGAAACTTCTCTTGTTGCTGCAGGAGAACCCTTGAGTGAACAGCAGATAAAACTCCCCAACATCAAACCATAGCCGGCCAGCACAAAGAAAAGCAAAGTTCCAGAAGCACCAAGCCAGACCAGGTCCCCAAAGCTGTTCCCAGCACCGTGCGGGAAAGCAAGACCCCCACTGCATTGTACTGCGGTTTAAATGTCGCTTCCAGGGTCCCTGACCCTCCGCTTCTTCCTTTTAAACTGATACCGAGGTTTTGCTTTTCCCAGAAAAGGCAGAGACGGAGTTTCTGCACGCCTCTCTGAAGAACCCAGCGCCCTGAAGCCAGCGGCTCTGGAGTCCCTTTAGGTACTTACACATGGACAGCTTTCACGGTTCTGTGTTTTATTTGTTCAAGTCACTACCTTATAATTCATAAATATCTAAACCAAAAAAAAAAAAAACCCAGCAGTGACCGAGGTCACACAAGTCGGCTGACCGAGAATTCCTTCCCAGCCCTGACAGACTGGGACAAACCTTTCAAGACATTAACGCGTTTATTTCACGCAGGCGAAGCCCCTTCCTAAATGGAGAGGGATTAAATTCAACCGTGAAACCTGTTTTGTCGAAGCAACCCCTAAATGCGGATTATTTATTGCCCAAAGTTAGCACATTTCCAACGTGCTATGAGCTATCTTGAAAATCAGTGATTTTCCACAGCGAGCTGAACCAGGCACTTAATTTCTCCCCAAAAGCCACCCGCACAGGCACACGCGTGTCTGTGCCTGCGGGGATGTAACATGAACGCAGCACATTTTACTACATCAGCCTGAGTTTAATATCTTGGTACGAGGGAAACCCTTTCAGATGTTTCTCTCTGCTCCTGCTGATCGCACGGTGAATGCCAACACTTCACAGAAATACAAACAGCCTTTTAGCCAGGACAATATATATTTACACACTGACACATGGAACAACTAAACGTAAAATATATGTGGATAGTACCTGCTACAAGTAAACACTGCCAGCCAACCGATTATACAGAGGCCTTAAACAAGTTATGTCAAAATGAAGAAAAACAGAAGTGCATTCTCCTGCTAAGAATCAGCTACATTATTAAAAATCCATAAAGGCAATAAGCTATCAAACCTTGCTCGACAGGTCTCTAACAGAAAATACATACATAAAAAAATAGAAGCATCGCTCGGGTAGGTTTGTGTACTTTGTACCCATCTCCTCTCGGAAAACTCTCATCAGGAATAAAGCAGCCTTCATTCTACATCTTCACCCATTATCAGCCAGAGCCACTTGTACTATCGAGCCTGTTATTACTCTTTCGCTTAAGAATGGCCACATATGTTTTAAAGGAGAGGACAGTAGTTCTTTCAGAGGAGGCACACAAACCTCAAGTATCTCTGTGCAACTCGCTGCAGCGAGAAAAGACCTGAATATTGGCAACAGAGTGCAAAAGGACCCCAGTCTCTTAAATCGCCTCCCTGGGACTAGGCGTAAGACACAAACTATCTACTTTTAAAAATACACTAAAATATTAATTTTGTAATATCTAAGCGATCAGGTAGGTCAAGACTTCGTGTCTCTGGCAAAGTGCAACACAAGTCTGTTTCCAGGACGGGCTGCACAGAGACACTCAAAGTAGTTTTACTGGACTGTACTGAACGTCCCTGGTCTTAGGGACAGTCCTCCAACAGAAACTGCTCTCACCACTACAGACTACGCAAAAAAATTCTTTTAGCGACAAGCTTGCAAATGGACACACATGCCCAGGTTTTCTTCGACGTTCCTGGAGAGTGGAGGAGTGAATCAAAGTTTTTAGAGGCTGAAAAGTTACTGCCTCACTTTTATGAAAATGCGATTTTTTTCCTGCTTATTTTCACCTGATTATTTGCAAATGTTTACAGCAGACACACAGAAACATCCCGCTTTATATATTGCCAAGGCCATTCAATTATAAAAACATAATACCAGCAACTTTCAAGTGCTGCCCATAAGCAGCACGAGGAGCCCACTCGTGACATCTTTAAGATCTGACAAAGGATCTCATGTAAATTTACCCTTCCCGGGCTCAGGGTAAAAAAAATACCAACCAGAGAGAAGAAATTCACACACACCACCCCCCCTCCGCGTCCCGCAGACACATCACCTTTGCTCCAAAGGCTCCAGCAAACCGCTCGCCCCAGCTCCCCAAGACCGCATTAAAAGTGCTACCCTTACCCCCCCAAAAAGTTATTTCTCGGCGTTGACCACCCCTTGCCTCTCCCAGTAGGCACAAACCCCTAAAGTTCAGCATTTAGAGCAGAAATGTAAGAGGAGACATTGGAAACAACTGGGAACCGCCATCTTACAACCCATCCAATTTCACAGAAGTACTTGTCCAACTTAAGTTAATAACATTTTCTGCTGGGTGCCCCGGCGCCTAACAACCCCCCCAGGAGGATCGCTACCCCCCACTGGCTCCGTCTCTATAAAATGGGTGCATTATCTGACATTTTAACCCCCCCCAGACACATTTCTTTCGGGGAGGACTGAAATCACTTGACCCAGGCAGCTCCAGATTTCACGAACGTCCCTGTTTAATCAAAATCTGCCTTTAAACAAAGGGCGCTCGGGCCGGGCTGGCAGCAGGGTCGGGAAATATAAATATTCTCCTCGGGGGCCATGTGCACAGAAAGGTTTTAGGGGGCGTCTGGAGAAAGAAAGGAACTAAAATTTGCAAATGTGGGTGCGTAACGCGAGCGAGTGCACAGGCTGCTGCTGCTGCGTGTCTGTATGTGTGTGTGTGGCTAGAGCAGCCTGTCAGCGCTTTTCCCATACGGAGAGCTCGGGGGACACCTAGGCGCCCCTTTGCAGCCCCCAAACCGGCCGAAAACCGCCGCCGAGCCCCCTTCGCCCCCCGCCCTCGGTAAGGCGACACCTCGCTTCATACGTACCCGGAAAACGGAGCCGGTTGGTGATGATCGGAGCGGCCAAAAAAGACAATGAAAGTTAAAAGTCGTTCAGCAGAAAATGAATGTGAGCCAAGCGGCCATCTTGAAATGAACTGCAGACGCTGTCAATTGCAATAAGCTTATTGCCGCCGCCGCCGCTGCGCTCCGCTCATTTTAGTTACAGAACGCCCGGGTCTCCTCCGCTCCTCGCGGGCCCTTCTCGCTCGCTCCCTCGCTCTCTCGCTCCCTCCGAGTTGGCCGCCCGGGCGGCTCAGGCGCTGGGAGCGCACAGTCTCCCCGGTCCGGATGGGTCCTCTCTCCACCAGCCCATTGTCTCTCCCTCTGCCCCCCGCTCCGCCTCGCGGCCTCTCTCGCGTTCCTTCTTTTATTATTATTGTTATTATTACGAGTATTATTGTTGTTGTTATTTCATAGTTGGTGGCGGGGACCCGGGGAGGGAAGGAGGGCGGGCGGGCGGGCGGGCGGGAGGAGGGCGGAGGAGGGAAGAATGCAACGCTGAAGGCACACAGTGGAAACTGACACCGTCCCCAAAATGGCTCGGAGTTCGCCCGCCCCGCCAGCGTCACGTGGGGCGCCTCATTCCTTAAGGGC
This sequence comes from Fringilla coelebs, assembly GCF_963513975.1. Classification (NCBI taxonomy): domain Eukaryota; kingdom Metazoa; phylum Chordata; class Aves; order Passeriformes; family Fringillidae; genus Fringilla; species Fringilla coelebs. The sequence goes on along the minus strand of NC_140028.1, from coordinate 135,014,089 downwards.
GGCCTGGGAATTAGCGGCGCTGCCGCCGGGGCCCGGCAGCCTCCCCGTGACCCAATCCCGCAACCCGGCCGCCTCCTCCCCCTCCGCCTCCCCCCCTCGCTCCCTCCCTCCCTCGCTCCCTCCCTCCCCTCCCCCGCCCGCCACCCCCTCCCTTCCCTCCCTCCTCCTTTCCTCCCTCCCTCCCCTCCCCCCGGCCCTGCACGCGCTCGCCCGCGCGCCGCCGATGCCTCCTTTTCCTCCTTTTCCTCACCGCCCGCCCCGACCCCCGGCCCCGCTCCGCGGCTCCCGCCCGCCGCAGCCCCAGTGCCTCCCGCCCTCCTTCTCCGCGCTCCCTCCGCCCGCGCCGCCGCTTCCCTTCAGCCGCCGCGCCCCCCGCCTTGGCCGGCGCTGCCCCTTCCATCCTCGCCGCGCCGCAGCCCCACAGCCCGCACGCCCTCGGGCCCCACACGCCGCCCGTCACCCTGCCCGCGGAGCCCTCGCCTCCCTCCGCGCACTTGTTGCGCGCTCCCACCCCCGCACGCCCCGTCCCGCCGCGGAGGGACCCCCGCGGGGACCCGCACCGCGGCCTCGCGCCTCCGCCACCGCGTGCGCGCAGCCGCGCGCCCTTCGCCCCGCCGCGCCCGCCCGGGGCCGCGCGGAGCCGCCGGCGTCGAGGCGACGCGTCCCCTCGAGGGCCGCGCGAACGCTTTTCCGCCCCGAGCGGCGGCGGGCGCGGGTATCGCGGGGACCCGCGGTGTCCCCACACTCCGCGGGCGGGACGGGCAGCCCCGGAGCGGGAGGGAGAGAACGGGGGAAACCCGCGCGGTGCTCACCTCCGGCGAGGATAAGACGCCGCCCGCCGCTCGGGCGCTGAGGAGCGGAGAGGGAAAAGCCCTGCTCCGCCGTGAGGGACCGGCCGCCGCCGCGCATCCTCCGCGGGGGCCGCTCTCCCTCGGCGGCAGGTGCGGACGGAGCGCGCCTCGGAGCCCCTCTGCACCTGCGGGCGGGAGCGAACGGCGACCAGCGGGGCTGGCGCGGCCCAAGGCGAGCGGGAGGTGCTGGGAGCAGCCGCGCCGTCGAGCCGGAGCCGCCGCCCGGCTCCGCTCCATTCCGCGGACTCTGCCGGCTTTCCGTGAGGCGCCCCGGCTCCACAAGATTAAACCGAATCCTTTCTCGCCCCTCCGCGCCGGGGTCCGACTTTTCCTCGTAGGAGAGATGTAAGATCGGCTGGAAATGACAAAGCGCGGCGGGCGATTTAGCAAACCCGCCGCAGCCGCGGCACGGGAAGAAGGCGCTTTTGCCTCACTGAGCTGATCTAACGTTTAGCATCTTACTTTTAGGCACAGCTAATTCATCCATAGCAATTGCACAACAGGCGCAAATAAACCTTTATTAGATCACAGAGAAAAATAAGCAGTGACAGTTGTAAAAATATACAAAATAAGATAGAAGGAATACTTTGATGACATGACAGTTCAGCAAATATTTAACAGGGGTTAATAAAAAAAAATTACATGAACAGGGAATACCAGTGCAGATGTAAAAAAAATCACTTAATTCATATCCAAGGACTTAAAAAAACCCCCAGTTTGCATCAAGAGATGAAAGACATTTGTCATTTAGGAGACACTTAGAAAGGAAAGTGCTTCAGCAGGCTGACACCTTCCTTCAATCACATCTGAGTCGCTCGTTCTAGACTTTTTGCAGCATCTTTTAGCTTTCCCAGTAAGTCCTAAGAGATGAAATAGAGTCTTAGAATAAGCATATTTTTTTAAGGTCAGCTAGAAGAACAGAGTATTTTTTTTAAACAGAGATTCAAGTGAAACCAGCACCTTGTAGTACAAAGAAGTGTTGCAACTGATGAACAATTCAAGCAAATAATTAAATAGCTCTGTATTTTACAATGTAGTCAGAAAAGTGGGAACTGAAGGAAAACACTCTTTAAAATTTATTTTCTCCTAAAATAGATCATTATTATTTACACATAGATTTTATTGGTATTGCTACAATGGCTAATGCTGACATTTGCTTCCGGCTTTGAAGTATTACATGGATTTCTAAACACTGAAAATATTTTGAGTGCAATTTGTACTAGGACCATTCTCCAGCCAAAGCACTGAATCAAATTTCACTATGCCAGCAAACCAACTAGAAACACTCATTGCTGACAAAAGGACAGCTTTTAAGACACACAGAAAGAGGAGGTGTAAACCTGAAGTTTTAATATCTTGCTTTTCCTCTCCCACCAAGCCCTCTTCCCGATCCTCCAGAGTTTGGTCACTTCCAAGCATTACAATACCTCTATTGTTCAGTTACACATTTAAATCGCTAAACAAAGATCAACGTTTGTTTCAGGACATTTCTTACATGTCATTAACACCACTGAAGAGCCTTCAGTTCCTTCTCTATTTTTAATCATGACACATTTAAATCACTGAACCAGCTTCTTTAATCATTTCTCTAAAGCACGGGAAATCAGAGTTTCAGAAAATGATGAGCTTCCTCCCACATATACATATGGATTACAGTTATGAAAACAGACAAAATATTTATGCACGTATGTAAAACGCTCCCCACGCAACTAAAATCAGTTACTTTCCAACTTTATTTGAAAAGACAGTAAAAATACACTTGCATAACTTTTATGGAAAATTCTCTTACCCCCCCCCCAGTATTGCCTTTTTTAAAAAAAGTAATAGTGTATATGATTATGAATATGAATTTGTTAAAAACATGTACATCCACAATTGGGGCTAAGCACAGAAAGATGAAGGAAACAAGTACCTGTAATTGCTCCATTGTACAACTAAAACTAACATCTGGGTGTGATCCTGAATCACTGTTCTGAAGGGAAAAAAAAAAGCAAAGAAACAGCAATGTCTATTGTATTTAAAAAATATCTTGAAATTGCATTTTTTTCCTTTGAGGGTGCTGGGAGTACAGTACCTCTACATTTAAGGTCACCAAATAGGAAGGCTGATAAGTTTTATGAAGTTGATTGTTCTAAATTAAAAACAAAGAACATATTAAAAAGTCAGGTCTCAGCATTAAAACAGACTAAAGAAACACCTTGATCTGTTAAAATTACCTTGATCTGATATTCCAAGCGCCAAGACACATCAGTTATATGGAGAGGAGATCTGCCTATGCTGGAAGACACAACAGTTACAAGTCCCCTATGCTAAAAGAAAAGGTCATTTTCTCAAGCTGTCCATCAATAAAGAACTTTTCATGATCCTGGTAATGCTTCTTGGAAAGTTCTAAAAGGTTATTTTAGAGTAGAATTCCAAATGAAGAAAAGTTTCAATAGCTGTTTTCTAGTGTTTGTTAAAAATGCACTTTATTTTTTAATGGAAAAATATTACTTACTTTAATCACCTAAAGTATGCAGAAGTGTTTTCCAGGACAGTTTCAAACTAACTGTAAGTGAAACCATGTCTCTGCTGAGTGATTGACCTACCTTCCCAATAGGATTTCCAATGCATCTTTGTTTTTCTGAAGCAAGAGAAAAAAAAATTACTAGGTTCAATAAATTCCTATGAAATAAGAAAAATTAATATGATAAAGTTGTTTTAAAAACCTGATATTCGGTGCAAAATTGTTCTATTCTCTCTTTATCCAGTTTGCAGTCTTCTAGGCACGAGCTACAGGGAAAAAGAATTTATTAGTTTTCTGTTAACATTAACTCAGCAGTACACTTCTAAGTAACAACTGCTAGAAAAATGGTGTAGCTCCCAAGTATGAGTACCTTATAGCAGATATGTCAGCATTCTGCTTCCCTGCCTCCAGAATACACGTTGCAGCCGCAGCATGGCAATGTTTTAATACTGTAGGGTCAATATCTTTCAGGTCTGGATCGTCTAAAATAAATGAATTACTGATGACACACTTATTTGCCAAACCCCAGCACACGGTACCAAAGGCTGCCTGCTCGCCCTTTGAACGCTATCTTTCCCACAAAAACGTCAAAATGAAACACGTTTGGTGTTTCAGAGCGCAAGTACAGAACAAGCAGGCAAGGTGTGAGGAGGCGCAGGAGAAGGTGAGGGGCTGAAGCACTGGCTGGGGCAAGCCGTACCAGGCGGGGCTGTGCGGCGCTGAGCGCCCCGCCGCCTCTACATCTCCTTCCCATTAGAAAGAAAAAAAAAAAAAAAAAAGAAGAAAGAAAAAAAAGAAAAAAAAAAAGAAAGAAAGAAAGAAAGAAAGAAAGAAGGAAAACCTCAATTTCCTCTCGAGCCCCGTCCGCGATCCTCAGCAGACTCTTAATGGCGAGAAGCGGGGCTGGGGCCACCGGCCAGGAGGGGCACCGGGACCGCCCGCCGCCCCGGCTGGCACCGGCAGCTCCCTCCGTCCGCGGAGCCGGCGGCGGAGTCATTAACACGGCAAAATTAATTGCACCCTCGTGCCGGGGTTGCCGCAGGACGCGTCCACGCGCGAAAACCCCCGCAGGGTCGCAGCGAGGGAACACCGCCCCCCTAGCCCAGCCCAGCCCAGCCCACCCCGCGGACACGAACGCGCGGGGCGACCCTTCCCGACCCGCCCCCCTTATTTCGGACAGCTCGGAGCTTCAATGAAGCGGGCGAGCATTAGCGATGACACCCCGCGCAGCGGCACCCTGGAGCCGCCCGCGGGCGGCAGCCGCCCCGCGTGTGTGCGTGGGCAGCGCCGCTGCAGCGCCTACATGCGCGGGGGCGCACGGAGCCCCGCGCCCGCCCGCGCGCTCCGCGGAGCGGCGCGGCCCGCACCCCCCACCGCGCCACGCCTTACCCAACCCGGCCTGCGGGTGATCCAGGAGGCTGCGGAAGGCGGCGCGGAGGAGGGCGGCGAACGGGCGGCGGGGGAAGCGGCGGGGGTCGCCCAGCAGCCGCCACCCGCCCTGCGCGTACGGCGACAGCTCCATTGTGGGCGCCGTGACCTTCGACACGCGCCCACGTGACGCGCGCGCAGCTGATCGCGGGCGCGAGGCGGGGCCGCCGCCGCGGGGCGGGCGCGGGCGGGGCGCGAGGCGCCGGTGCCGGTGCGCGGCCGCGGAGCCCCGCGCGGTGCGCGCCTCCTCCCGCGCGGTGCGCGCCTCCCCCGCTGCCCTGCCCCACCCAGCCCCGCCGCTGTTCTCTCCACGCGTGTCCAGAGTGTTGCCCCTCGCTCCTTGGAGTTCGGAGTGGGAGGTGATGCTGTTTCCGTGGGAGATGCGCCGCAAGGGCGTGTTTTGGGGTGTAATTAGCTCCTAATGAAGCTTAAAAGAGCTCGTATCTCATGAAGTCCCTAAAGCGCTTGTATCTCAATAGATGTCTAACGTGCATGTGTTGGTGTGAAGCTTTACAGCCCAAAAACGTCTTGCGGGCAATCTCAAATCCTCAGGAGCAGAGCCTTATCCCTTCCTTACAGGGTATCGTAGAACCACTGAGGCTGGAAAAGGCGTTCAAAATCGTCAAGTCCAGCCCTCGACTGGATAGCACCATGCCCACCCAAGCGTAGCAGAGCGCCACAATCTACTCGGGTTTTTTGACATTTCCTGGGATGGTGGCTCCATCACCTCCCTGGGGAGCCTGTTCCAATGCTTAACCACTCTTCCAGGAAAGAATGTTATTTTGCTTCTGAAACGTCTATGTGTGTCATCAGATATTCCCCCCTTCTCCCCACGGTTACAGATTTGTGTATCAAACCACGTTTTTACCTGTGGTTATGGCCAGCTGAAAGGTGAACTTACTACTAAACTAATACCTTTTTTCCTAAAGTAATTTTCTAGCCAGGGTTGCTGTTGTATTTTGGCAAAAGGCTCTGTACATTTTGATGTACAAAAAATAGTTACAGATAGCCAAACCAGCCTTTTGTGGTGATTTAGGAAAGGTGTACGACTGCTGTCTGAAAACATTTCCATGAAAATCTAATAAATTCTTCACGAGGTATTAACCTCTTATATTATGATTTTATTCTTCAAGTATTGAAACATTGCCATAATCCTCAAAAATACTAAAGTTTACTTAAGTAACTTAAAAATAAACAATGAAATACTGTGTGGTTATATCTCAGCTAAGGACCAAATTAGTACTGATGTAATCAAAAAAGGTAAAGGCCTTAGTGTGTTACATGAATCATTAATCATGATGTATATGACCTTTGGAGTTCACATACAGAAAATGTTTTAGATCTCATTTTTTTCTTTGTGTGCGTCTATTCTGCATGGTCAAGAATCTTACTGTGTTACTTGTCATTCTTTATTGAACAAACATTTCTGCTGGACATTTCTTAAAGGGAAATGCAATGCTGAAAGCTACTCAGCCTAAAAAAATATGAGTAGAAGCTAAAGGCCTTTGCCAGATTCATTATTCTAAAATAATATCTATACAATGTCAAAATGAACAAAAAATTTAATTTCTTCTGAACTGTCATGGTAATTGACTGGCAGCTAATTTAACCAAAAAGCTGTTTGGAATTTGTATCCATCACTCTCACTAATTACAACCCGCCATATAAATGCTTGGTCCAGCTTTGGAGGCCAGTTTCAGCTTTGTCCTAGCACAGATGGTAAGATTAGACTTTATCACATCTCACCACAACACCTTTTTGGGTTTATTTGAATCATGCTACATTTGAGATCATCCATCAACTTCTTTTCTTTTTCATATTTTTTTGTGATTTAAATAATTTTGTTATAGTACCTAATTAATATTTTTTGCAAACCCAGCCAGTGCATGCATCTCCTTCAGTATGGATGCAGGCTACCAAAAGATTCTGCCTCCAGTTTCCTGCCTCCTGTGAGTTGTCTGGCCACTATGTTATAAAAACACACATTTATATACCTAGGTCTTAATTGTGCCCAAATTAAGGTAAAGAGGAAAATCATACTGGCTGCAGGATCAGGCTCTCAGTTCTAACTCTCCTGTACAATATTAGGCCTCATGATACTGTGCAGAATGAACACGGAATGTTTTGGAATATGATCTGAAATACTATCTCTGGCCTGATACATAAAAATTAATACCACTGAACTGACAAACTGCAAGCTTCAGAGTCTGGCAGACAGAAGCCCCAGTCTTTTTTTATTTTCCCCAGAAACAAGAAAGTGGTAGTGACAGGCAGGTGGGCTGACAAAATAAGGCTTTCTCTCTTTTTTTTGGCAGGGTTGTCAAATATAGACATGATACCTAAGAAAAGCCAGCATAAAATGGAGGAGAAAAAAAACCATAACATGGAGGAGAGGACAGAGTTCTGAGCTGTAGAATTAGAAAGGTAAAGAGACTAGGGCTTTAAAAAAGGGTTGTCACCTAAAATGTATTAAAATGAACACACCGTGTATGATTGCACATTACAGCAATTTCTTCTTCAACATCCCATTATCATTTATAGCATATTGAAATCTATAAATTAACATCTCGCTTTAAAGGTGAAACAACTGCTCAAGAGTCATTGTAAGATTATGTAGTACATGTAACTCTCATCACAATTTCATCACAAAATTTATATTATCAAGTCCTCTACCCAGTCTCTCAGCTTGACATTTTTTCTTTCTTTTTCCCTCCAAGAAAGTTGTGAGATAGATTTGACGGGAAGATTGCTCTGAGATTTTACTAATTGTTTAGAGCATATACCTATTTTAAAGAGCTGTTCTTTAAATTTTCCTAGAGAAATCTAACCTGTATATTGAATAAATAAATTATTTTAAAAATGCATAAATATTGGATAATACTTAATCAGGGAAACTGATAACTCAGCCCATGCCAGATAGTAATTTTTACAACTTGAGCTTTGTTAGAACGAAATAGTTCAGCCATTCAAAATGAAGGGAAATCATTAGCATCTGCAAAGGACTAATTCATAAAATTCAAACAGTGGCATAAGTATTTCCGAAAAGTCTCAGATTAACATTTTTTAATCTGTGTATTGCTCTTCATCGAGTTAAGAGACAGTAACATAAGATGATATTCTAACACCAGTTTTCTGCCAAATTATTACTGAATTCCAAGAGTTTCTTCCACACATTAATGGAATGCCCCTTGAATTTTCTTTTAAGTCAGTATCAAGCCTTCTTTATTATAAAATATATTTTTCTGAATAAAATATTTTAAGCAGATCAAAACAGTAAAAATGTCAGTATTTTCCACAAAAATTATTTCTTGCTGGATTAATATATTTACAGACAGCATGATATCCATACATCAGTAACTGGCATGATCACAGAAACAAAGAAAAGGAGTCAGCATATGCCAGAAAGTCCAGGAAAATTTCTCTCATAATCACAGGTACAAAAGTGCAGTAAATTAAATAAAGTACTGCCTTGAACCAGGCAATTATGTGAATTATTTAATTGGTATGATTATTGTAGGCAGTCCTCATATCTGCTGAAAATGCAGTACTTGTCACATATTAAAAAGAAAATATTTGCTTTCAGAAATTTTTGGTATGTATTAATTTCAATAAATGCATTGTTTGTCTAGACACAAGGACTATTCAATAAAACATGCTTTGTTTGCTTACAAATAGTTCAGATTAACAGTTAAGGAATTTAGCTTTTTATTTAAATATGTGAAAACACTAGATTTATTTTGGTAGGGTAAAACCTGTAGTAGTTGAATGTATTTTTTACCAAGTATTTAATCTTTTTTGGTCTATTTAACATGAAAACCATTTTTTCTACTAGGTAGTATTTTTGGAGTTGAATGAGATTAATTTATTAAAAAATAAGTAGTTCTTATCTATTTACCTTTTGATTAGCTTTATTCAACTTGCTTTTATCTTATATTTGTCAAAACTTAAATCTTCTGATTTTCCCTTCATACATGAAAAAAACCAGTTATTCCTAGGCTGTGGGAAAAAAAAAGGAAAAAATCTAGAGTTTTCACATTTTAATTTTACTTTTAAACTATTGATATTTCAGTCCTTATTTAAATACTCGGGAATAGAGGCAACCAGAGAAGTACCACTGCTTAAAACATTAGAGTTCCTCTGATTTCTTACAATTCAGAAAAATCTTACATATTGTAAAAGTTCCATTACCGCCTTATTTTATCAAAACACAAATCGAAACTCTAAAAATTTATTTGAATCTATATTTTATAATTTCTTGCCAAATTTAAAAAAAAAATCACAGGGATAATTTGCATACTTTATGTCCAAGATCATGCAAAAAACTGGGTAATAAATGAATGTAAAAATCTGTGGATGTGAGCCAGAGTCACTGTGATGTACTAGTACATCCTCCAGGACAGAAGCTTTGTTGTTTTATGTGTTTTGACTTATTTTGAAGTCCTTCTAATTAAATGAAAGTCCTGCATTTACTGAATTTTCCCTTGTTCTCTTTCTTTTTCTTTCACAGAGAAATAAAGCTATGTAGCTCATAATGTGTTTGGTCTTTCTTTGGATAAAACTCTGATTTTAAATTCTCTTTGTTTAAATTTGTGGAGTTTTACAAATGAGGCCTACATAGAGCATGCTGCTTTTAATGTCAGATGGAGAAATGCAAACATTCCTGATGCTTTACTGGAATTACTGTTGTAATTCCACCTCTGGTCCTGTGTCACCGGTGAACAGTTTGTCATATTCACAAAAATACTAGGAACTGCTTTTTAGTTATTATATCGGTATTCTGTCATTGTAAGCTACACCTATTGGAAGCAGGTCTTAAATGGAAATTTTTGCTCCTTTTCAAATGATCTGACATAATTTACAGATGCTTCAAAGTTGAGGCAGCTCTCAGATACAGATGTCACACATTGTACCCAAAGTTCTTTATTTCTAGCTTTATTTTGTAGATTTATTGAGAAAAGTCTAACCTGTATGTGAATTTTAACAGTAAGCCAAATATAATTGAGAATTGTTAATGTTTAAAGTAAGGCTTTTTACATGTTTATACACGTGATGGTAAGATTGTAGCCTTGCTGGTGGAAACCTGTAAGGAGGATATTATGCTCTATTGTCAAGAAGCATTCACAGTCTGTCACATTAGTGCTAGAGATGTGTGTAGAAGAGTAATTACTATAAGCTGACATCCAGGAAATGTAAGTAAAAATAGATAAACCTCAAAGGAAAATTAAGCTGTGGAGCTCAGGTACTATTTGTCTCCAGATGTTTAATGTCATGGCACTAAAATGTTATTTAGCATAGCACCTAATTTTGGTATGTAAAATAATTTTGTATTTCTATAACAAACAGAAATGTGATTTTTCTTAGCTCTGCACTTAGTTTCTTATCAAATTAGATAAAAGCAGAAATACAGACAGTGAGTTATTATTAATCCACTATTTAGAGGTATGTGATACAACATTTTTAATTCTCTTTATATTCCACAGTATGAAACAGCAAAAGTATCTAATTCTGCTAATGTAATAAACAGTTTTCATTAAAAAAACCCTTGTTGAAACAGATGTTGTAATACTGCAGCAAGAACGAGCACTACGTGGCATTTTTAGCTAGAATTAGACCTGCTGCTTCATGAAAGTGTTTGATTCTGGTCATAAAGCAAGGCATGCATGCCAAAATGATAGATGCCTTAAAAGAAGCTTTGATAAATAAAGTCCTGCAGACCTTGGCATTCACAGTTTCCTTTTGGCAACAGTGAGGAACGGCTGAGTAATAGCTAGGAAACGGACTTACTTAAAATGGTTTATTACATCTAAATATATTAGGGCTAGATCTGCAGCTAGTGTGAATCAGCATATCTGCCTTCAAATTACTTATATTGCATTGTGTCAGCAGAGAATCTGGCCCATATCCATTATCTAGAGGGAATATCAACTACTACAAAGCATACTTATCTAACCAAAAGCAAACGTAGTGTACGTAGCTCATTGATGTTTCTTGTAACACTTATGTTAACCTTTATAGTGTGATAAAAATCTGGCACAGTTATGTAGGTTGCAAAGGATCTTGCTTTGATAATATCAACAATTATAAATTAGCACTATTGCTTTTAATGCTGCTTCAAATTACATTGATAAAAGCTTAACTTGGTATTGATGAGAGGACTAGTAATTTAGGATCTTGCTATTGCTCTAATTAACTTTACTGGGAGCAGAATGAGGCCTCTCCTCTGAAACAGATCTGCCTATCAAAGTAGTATGATGTGGTTTGGGTTTTTTCCTTTTTAAATTTTTTTTTAATATTTGTTGAGTATTTTTTGCTGCACTTATTTTGTATCTTGCAACAGCTGCAATTTACAGAACTGCTAAGTTTAGAATCCCAGCTTTTATGTATAAACAAATGTGTTATTCAACTCAGTAAAATCACCAAGAGTGAATTCAGATACAGAGGCATCTGCAGAGTTCCAAGATAAAAGTTCTAGTTGAAATGATGACCCTGTGAAACCCAGAGTAACATAACAAACCCTGGTTCGTTCCTCATTTCTTTGGCTCAGTTAATGAAAATTTAGAGTTATCAGAATTTTGAGCAGTAAATACTGGGACTAAGAAGTATCTCAATCAGTGGATGTGATACTACAACCATTAAACCTGTTCAGCAGATGCTCCAGCAATAACTTGTGGGCTGTTTGAGGCATTGAAGTACGTGGAATTTTACACATGCTGAATTGTCTGCATCATTTACGCGACATCAAGTCTACTTCAGGCTGTGGAAATAGTTTTGCTCTTAAAAATACAGTTGTGGTTTCTGCTTGTTTTAAATAGCAAATGACATTATGATCACTGTGAGAAAACAAAGGTGAATGCTTTGGTGACTTTAAATTTATTGTACTGGCAACACCACTGAAAACTATGAGTGTCCATGTACTCTCTGTTTCATGCAAGATTTATTTGTTGTGAGAGAAAACCCTGATGGTTGGTTACTGAATTAGGTCAATAAGCAGTAGGATAGTGATAGGGGAGATTCTATTGCTCTTGGGGATTTAGGCTTCCTAGCACGACATTTAAATCAATAGGAATCATCAGCTACCCTAATCTGCCCATACCAAATAGCACTGGGCCTAAGGTGGTGGAGAAAAATTGGAAGAGACCCTGAAAAATTGCTTTCTTTTCCTTGAAAAAATTAATGAAATGTATTGTGTAGGTTCTTATAAAGATTTTTATCATCTTTTCTGTTCTGCAATTTTATTAAAAATACAATTTTATTCAAAATACATTGTAATTTCTAAAGATAACACTAATTATAATAATAATCACTTGTTATTAATGCAGTCATAAAATTCAACTACTTTTGCAAATCCATCAGTAACCTGTCAAAATGTAGAGAAGAAAGCGGCACAAGGCAAGAAATTCCAATTACAGCATAAACAAAATGTTAAGATCCTGTCTTGCAGCTGCTGGTAGTAGTTAATACAGTGCTGATACAGTTAAAATGACAACAGAAAGACAGAGTTAAAATTACACAGCTATGTACAATCAATACGAAGAAATTTAAGAAGCCTCTATTTCATAGGTTAAATAACACTTAATCAGTAATACTTCAAATTACTGATGATAAAAACCAGAGCTATGTAAGTCCATCAATGGCATCAATGATAAATCTGTGTTGTTTTCATATCCTATGCTTTCGCTGAGTACACAGGAATTTAAGGTGAATGTATGCTGCCATAGCTGCTCTTAGAAATCTGGGAAACAATGTTTTTCCAAAGGCAAATTTATTTTCTTAATTTCTTAGTAGCAGTCAAATATAATTTAATTTTGGTCAATTTTCTATATAAGATAACAATTACATTTGTTATCCAGGTGATAACAATTTTAGATAACGTATTATCAACAGTGCATCACTGAAAAAAACCCTTCCCTCCTGTTGCTTTATGCTTATAATAAAATATAAGTAAATTTGTTTGTTTATATGGTTATGTTTATTAAAAGGATCTTTGCAGACAAAAGACTGTGTCTTAGACCAGCTTTCAAAATAAGCATTAGAAGCTGCCTTGAGTTGCACTGTGTGCTCACCCAGGAACACGTTAACCTTGGAGAGCTACGTCAGCTTGTGGCAGATATTCACTGCCGGCGTCATTCTGACTCTGTCAGCCAGGAAGTCTGCTTGCAGCACCTACATGGGATGTGTGTTTGTTCAGGCAAATGTTGTTGCCATTATACCATTTTTACAGCAATAAAGTTCCATTGAGGCCAATTAGGAACTACTAGAGTGGAGACGGAGCAACAAATTTCAAAATTTGATCCATCATTTCTTGGCTGTCAAACCCTGTGCCCATCTGCTCACATGGCAAGCAGCCCACTTGCAAGTGAGCTGGACCTTCCCTCTAAGAAATGAGTGACAGGGAAGAACAGTTTAGTTGGTCTCTAACAATGCAAACCATTTTTTTTCCTGCAGGAAGTGGGGTCCAGTATCTATGAGAGCCGGACAGCATTTGCCTCCTTTCCCTTAATTATAATTTTTTGACATGTATGTTGTTAGAAGTGGTTAGGCAACAGAGGAAAGAAAATCAGGGGTTTACTGGTACTGCTTGCTGCCAAAAAGACAGGTTGTATTGGAACAGGTGCTTTGAAAATCTGTGAAAGCCAGCTGAAAGGTGTCAAAATGTGCATAACATGAACCAACGGTTCACAGACATTTTGTGTGAATTTGGTGTTGTATCAGGAAAGTTTAGAAGGAACCCTCAGCAGAGATTATCTGCCTTAGGAACAGCCAGCCAGCTTAACAGGCAGACCCTTGTCTGCTCCATCACAGCGTGCGTGATGCTCTCATGCAGGAGGGAGACAAAGGAAAGAAAAAAGATTTCCTTCTGTTACATGTATATACTTCATTATCTTGGAATCATCAAATCAGGAAAAAAGAGATAATAATCTCTTCCTAAAATACGTTAAGATGATTATCTAGCCTAAAAATAAAAGTAGATCAATTGAGACTCCGTAAGCTGTATTTGGGTGAGTGATTAACTGCAGAGTGTGTGCAGGTAAAAGAAAGTAGAATGTGTGATCCTTTTTTATCCTACTGGTCAAACTAATGCCTGTGAGCCACACTTGTCCCTTGACCTTGTTAAATGTGGCCCACGTGTTGGAGGGAGTACAAGAAACTTTTCTGACACATTCCCTTCCCACATGTTTTTCCTGCAGTGTGCTACTGTAGATAGTTCTAAAACACATGGGACTACAAGTGGGTTCCCCATGTGCAATTTAAAACCTAACAGAGCTACAACAGTCAAAACCACATGGGGATAGAAAAGGAGCATCAGGGAAAAAAAAGCTTTTTAACTATTTGTGTTCATGTTCTTCATGTGCTCGGGGAACACATGGGAGAGTGAGAGCAAGAGCAAGACAAAAAAGACAAGGGGGAGCAAGAGAAGAAAGGAAGAGGAAGAAAGAGGCAGACAGAAGCAAATAAAAAGGAACAAAGCAAGATGGCATTGGAAAGGAAAAGGAGAAAAGACAAGTGAGAAAGGAGAAGGCATTGCAAGGAAATGACAGGAACTGACAGGGAAAAAAATCGTAGAGAAAATAATTTCACTGCTTGAAAGGATTAAACCAAATAATGCCTGTGCTTTTCATTTCAGCTTTATAGTTTGTGTGCATGTTTAATTTTAACAAATGTAAGAAGAGGCATCCTGTGCACATTCCCCCATGTCATTCCTCCGTTCATTTTTCCTCCCAATGCTGAATCTTTGTTTCTGCTTTTGCTTTCTGTCTCGTTCCGTCTCTTGCTTACCCCTCCCCTTTTCTCTGCCTCTCACAGGCAATGAATGAGTTGTAGCATATCATTGTATTAGCAGGGCCAGGTTTCTCCTGAACCTGCCTTAAAAATGGAATGCCAGTATGTTGTTATTCTTTCAGCCTCCCCCCTCCCCAGACTCAGTGGAGACAGCCTGAAATCCTCCACAGAAACCTAAGTGAGCATATGAGTGAAATGTGACTTTTGCTCCCTGTCAGTTATGGGATATGGTCATATTCTTGATTTCAAGGAGCTTTACAAGAAGTCAGTGCTGAGAAATTTTTCGCTTTCTTGGTGAAGCCAAAGAGGAACAAATAAACTGTCTCCCATCTTCCTCTCTCATGCTTGTGGACGCACATCTGCATGTGCAGCCTCTCTGGACATCTCGACGTGTACTACTCTCTGTGTGCTCCCCTTACCCTCTAAGCTGTCATTGGAAAAGACAGTTTTGTGTATTACACAGCAAATCTAAGTACTCTCACAGAAATATATAAATATTATGTTATCTAATAGGATACATTTGGTTTAATTTGAATTGGAATGAAAATTAAATAGCTTTGCATCAATGTTTTATTATATTTATTATATTGGTTAGCCTTTTGTGTCATCTCAGAATTTTTTCTTTGTTTTGGGGAAGAAGATGATGCTGACATTTGGCATTGCATTTAGATTTATGATTTTTATCTTTATAAGGAAAGAAAGAGTCTTTAAATATACCCGTCCTCTGGTTTTGTCCCCACTTTCTTTGGATCTTACACTCTATTTTTCTGTTCCTGGTTGTTGACCCTTTTTAGCTATATGCCAGGATCTCAAGGTTTCCAAACGAAAACCAGGAGTTCAGGAGGATGAACAGCTTTCAGGAAACGGTCAACAGCTCTCAGGGTGCAATTCTAAAGGTCATTTGTTATCACATCTGTTCCTGTCAAGGCTCCTCTCTGAGGCAAAGCCCATCTGAGAGGCTGGAAACCCTGGGAGGTTCTGTGGTAGGATTTTCTCTCTCGTGCTGTATGATGAGGCTGAAAAGAGTGCATTCATCTGTGGAGTTCTCCCAGTGTCAGGGAAAGCTGTCAGAAACCTTTTCCCCCTGCCCTGTATCACTGTGACCTTAATTTCCCAGCCAGTGGCCTGAGCCTAAGTGCAAAACCCTCCCAGTCAATATTAGGATTTGTCTGATTTCCCCTGGTTCTCTTAAGGCAGAGTAAAACTGGAAACCACCAATTGGCAGGAAGTCCAAGATTTTTTGGATGTGGCTGTGAGGAATGAGAGTCAGAGGAGAAGGGGAGAATGCTGGCATTGAATGAGTGGCCCAGGATGAGTGCTGGGGATAGCTTTGCTAGCCTTGGAACTTCTCAGTGCTGGAAGTTGTTCACTGCATGGAAGTTACAGAGCTGGTCAGGCTGGGCAAGTGATGCTGCTCAGGCTTGGAGGTAGAGTCCTGCTCTGTGCTTCCCACCATTCACTCACATCACTAGGATCACTGTGCCACATCGTACTGGAAAAATGCCAGAAATATTTTGTATATAGAAGTGGGGATCAGCATGCATTTTATGGCAGCAACCCCATTATTGAGGCTGAGATATTTTTGTGATATTGTACCACTCAAAAAAAAAAAAAAAAAAAGAGGCAGAATTTAGAATATCCTGTATTATCTAGTGGCATTCCTGTATTATTCTAGTAGAATATCCTGTATTATCTGGGCTGCTATCTAGTCCAGTTTTTAAACAATATGTGAATATAGTAAAATACCTGATTAACTGAAGCAGTGTTCTTATATCGGGTAGGTAATATCAGGTAGGTTTTAAAATGTAAGCACATTCCAGAGTACTCGTTCACTTATTCTGTTATTTACAGGACTGTATTAGACTAATATTATCAGCGAAAGCATCTCCTAGCACAATCTGATAATGGATCCATGTAGGTGTTCCATTTATTGGCTAGACTGCTTTAAATAACTGAACTATTATATGCTTCTGTTCATATTTTGGAGAACAAATTGTTTCTGCAAATTCAAGGAAGTGAAGATATAGTAGCTTAGAGCATAACCCATTTTTAAGCATAAATAAATTCAGACAGATTCTTTACACATTCTGAAATGTCAGGAAATTTTTAATGTCTCTATTTCTCTATTGAGGTAAGCAAGTTAGGTAGCACTGGTACTTTGTGGAAGAGGCTTTTGTCCTTGTTTACAATGAGGAGGTATTCCAGAACTGTTCCACATTGTATCTAACGTAGCAGACAGAGGATAAAAAATGGTTCCTTCTGCGTCTGTCACTATTCTGCATCTGTCACTCAAAGAAAATTCCCCTTTCCCTTTTTGGGAAAATTGCCTAAGGATGATGAGATAAGACTGATAGCAATTACCCATATTTAGGCAACTAGAAGATTGTGACAACATTAGCAAGAGTAAGGGAATGCAGACAAAGTCAAAACATCTGTTATGGTAACTTTAACTTACCCTATTATTTCTAGTTGTTGTGGTGTCATAGCTTACCTTCCTACATCATCTTGCCCTAAAAGTATACATCTACCTTTGAAATTCAGCTCTAACTTTAAAATTTGCTTTACACTTCATAGAATACAATAAATAGTCTGAAACACAGCAGTTGATCTTTGGGTTGGGTTTGCTTGGACTGGTTTTTGTAGTGAGAGGGCTATGGGGGATTTCTTTGAGAAGATGCCAGAAGCTTTCTCCGTGTCCAATGCCAATGCCAGCCCCGAGGCAGACTTGCCACTGGCCAGGGCCAAGCCCATGGGTGATGGTGGCCGAGCCTCTGGGATAGCATACTTAAGAAGGGGGAAGAAATCCTGTGCAACTTCACATGGAGAGAGGAGTGGGATATGTGAGAGAAACAGCTCTGCAGACAGCAAGGTCAGTGAAGAAAGAAGGTGGAGAAGGAGCTCCAGGTGTGGGAGCAGAGATTCCCTTGGAGTCTGTGGTGAAGGCTGCAGTGGTCCAAGGTGGAGCAGAGATCCACATGCAGCCCACAGAGGTCCCCATGCCGGAGCAGGTGAGTGCCCAAAGGAGGCTGTGACCTTCTCAGATGCCCAGCCTGGAGCAGGCTCCTGGCAGGACCTGTGAGCCTGTGAGAGAGAACTCCACACTGGAGCAGGCTCCTGGCAGGACCTGTGAGCCTGTGAGAGAGAACTCCACACTGGAGCAGGTTTGCTGGCAGGACTTGTGAGCCCACAGGGATCCACACTGAAGCAGCTGGTTCCTGAAGGACTGTGCCTTGTGGAAAGGACCCCTGCTCTAGATGCTTGGGAAGAACTGCAGCCCATGAGAAAGACTTAAGCTGGAGAATGTTAAGGACTGTCTCCCACAGGAGGAACCCCGTGCTGGAGCAGGGGAGGAGTGTGTGTTCTCCTCCTGAGGAGAAAGGACCAGCAAAGAAAATGTGATGAATTGACCACAGCCTCCATTCTCTACGCCCCTGTGCAGGGGGAGGAGGTAGAGAAAACGAGGAGTGAAGCTGAGCCTGGGAAGAAGGGAAGGGTGGGGAGAAGGTATTTCAAGATTTAGCATTTATTTTCTCATTACCCTGCTCTGACTTCCTTGGTAATAAATTAAACTAATTTCCCCAAGTCAAGTCAGTTTTGCCCATGATGGTAACTGGTGACTGGTCTCTCCATGTCCTTATCTCAATCCATGAACTTTTTTGTTATATTCCCCTCCCCTGTCCAGCTGAGGAGGAGTGATAGAGTGGGTGGGCACCTGGCATCCAGCCAGGGTCAACCCACTACAATCTTTAAACACTAATTGTACAAGTAAGAGATCTTCTACTTGATAGATTGCAAAGTGTGTTGGATTTTATCCCTGATTATGATAATAATTTGATTTGCCTCAACATAGCTATTAAATAGTTACTGAGAGATTGATTGTAGTGTTATGAAGGATTTCACATTTAATGGTTTTATGAGAGAGATTCAGAATATAAACAGGTTTTATGACTGTTCTTAACTGGAATATCTGAATATATACCCTTCCATCTCTACAACCCTCAGCTTGCCTGGCAGAATAGCGATTTCTTTGATTTTCCAGCCCTTCTTATCACAACACATTGCTGTATTGCTAGGACTATAACAATGAGGACATGGTTATATAAACCACAGGAGACAAATGCCCAGAATAAAGCACTGTAATAAATGAAAAAAGGTGTAATGTGTTATGAGCCTGATCCTGCTGCATGATAGATCTCAGCCAGAAGATTTCATTCTGTAAAGTTCAGAGAGGATCAGTCCCATGATGTCTGCTAGGAAATGTGGGTATTAATTCTGATTCTGCCTCTCTTACCAGTCACTCCACTAATTAGCAGCAAGACATGGTGCTGGTAACTTATAGCTGCTGTGTAGCTTGAACATGGGAGCATCTGCAGTGTCTGTGCGTGGGCTGCCAAGTCCCGTTGCACATCCTCTGTTCATTCGCTGTGCCTGCTAGAATAACATGTTATGATACTGGACTTCCAAAGAATATATTAACTTCCTGACTCTCTATAGTAATACCCTACAGCTGGTTCAAATAAACATTCCGAGCCAGTGCATTTTTCATCTCGAAAAAAACAGCAATCCCAAAGAAGTTTTGTATTTATTCAATGCTTACTGTCATTGCCTTTGACACCGAGAACAAAATTAATAGTTAAAAAAAATTGGAGTTACTCTCTAGGCCTTTGCATTGATTCTCTTTTGTTGTTCTTCATTTATTTTGTTGACCATTGCCATCAAAAAGAGAGGAAAAACTGCTCATGGCATTAATTTTCTTGAGTTATTGCGCTGTTCTGTCTCACTAAAACTTTATTCTGTTTTTTTTATACTTTGAATAAAGTGTAACTATTTTTATCTGAACCAGAATCCATTTCAAGATTTCAGATTGCTCTTGACTTTACCTACCTTTTGTGAAATTTCACTGACATTGGTACAGAAACCAGATAATTAATATGTCTAATTAAACTTTTGTATATACTATTAAAAATATATTCATCTGTTTCTTTAATGATTCCATTGTCAGTTCATCTATTAAGGCTTTTATTAAAAAAGCTGTTGAAACATGACTGAGACCCGTAGGCAAAGTCATCATGTCAATAAAGGATATTTTGGCTGGATAAGGACTGTGAGTTTGGTCATATTTGATTACACGATTTTTTGCAGTTAAATTGTTGTAGATGCACTGGCTTTTGGCTTCAGAAAGAGTAGACATGATTAAATAAGGAAAGATTTTGCTCCAAATATTGTTCATCCACAACATACTAATTCCCACCAGAGAAAATGAAATATATCACAGCCTACAGATCTCCTATTTCTATTTCATACTGCCATTTATTAAGTAATTTCCTCAAGAAAATGCTTCGATGAGCCAAGGCTTCTGAGTTGGTTTCTTGTAATCAAAGCTGTAATTATAGAGAAATGTATGGATAGAATTATGGAAAATACTGTGCATGTCCATCCTTTTCTGAATTTTGTTTAAATTCTTTGGGCTAATTATGAAGAAAAAAATTTATATTTCCAGTAAGTTGTGGAACAATCAGAGTTATTCAAATACATGTGATACCCAGTCTTAAGAAGTTTTCAAAAGCTGGACATTAGTGTTGATCTCTCATCCAAATGGCAGCAATGTAAGTGGGAATGTGTCCCTGATTTCAATGGGAGCAGGACTGGGTGTTAGTTTTTCATTGTTATACAACACACGAAGAAGGAAATTGTGTATGCAAGACTTACAGTGATGTCAGATCTACATTTTTATATGGTTTGTTACAGTCTGTGAATAACTGGACTGTATGGATATAAATCTGTCTTTGATTAAGATAGATTATTCTGGTGTCCTGTTATAAGATTATTTTACATTAAAGGAGTTATCATTGACAAGGACAGAACCATTCTGATTTATAGTACTTTCTGAAAAATGTACACATCTGTGAAAAACGCCAGCTTACGTCTGGAATTAAGGGTTAGATGCATGTTCTTTTTATTCTGCCTTTGCAGAAAGAAAAACTATTTGCCTGTTACTGGTTCACATAGTCAATGTAAATTTGCTTTTCTCAGACATCTTTACAGAATTTACAGATAAGGTTTTACGACTGGAAGCAAGGGAGTATTGTAAAACTGCAGTATTAGACAAAGTACGTAAGAACATTCTGAACCCCCAAATGCTATATTAAGGTCACACACGTTTTAAATTAGGATCCTCTGTTCTAACTCATAAATGTCTCAAAGTTTCAACTTCTGATCCGAAACTTTTGGTGGCTGAATATTGTAACAGTAGCCACTGGAATTAGTAGATACTGACCCTTGTGCCATATGACAGGCTGTATGTAATTGTTCATGACCCTGGCCAGGTTCGTGTGACTGAAGCGAAGAAATTAAGAGTTAGCTTGTCACTGGAGCTCCTGCGGGCTGGAACTTTATAATGCAGGTAAAGGTGACTGGGTTTTGAGTTGGTCTGCCAATATAAAACACACTTACATCAGGAATATTATTAGATTTAAACAAACATCTTCCCATTCACATGAGATCAGTCATATTCATAAGCATGAGGAAAGCAAAACACAGCTCAGTCACACTGGCTTCAAATGTGTGGTTGTTACCAGTGAATGCCTGAGCATTTCTCTTTAATGTTTTCAGCTCGAATTTTTTAAAATTATTTTTGGTATTGTTTCTTTGTTGTTTTTCTTTTGTTCTTACTATTTGCAAGACATGTTACATGACAAGCACTGAGCATCTATTTATGTGGAGCATTCTAGGAAATGGAGAGTTATAAATATGTATGTCTGATGATAATATGAAACTCTGACAAAGATACTCCTGCCTGTGTTTTTTCAGAATTGACAATACAAAGCTATGGTTTATTGAAATAATGATAAAAATAACATTCTAAAAATGAACTAGTTACTGAAATAGTCAAAAATACAAAAATGTTTTTAGTCGCAGGTAGAAAAGCTCCTCTTTGAAATATTTGCAGAAAAATATTTCTGCATCTCCCTATCCCTCAAGATCTGTTTTCTGCAAGGCTCTTTAAGTGTGAGAGAGGATAGAGTTTCCCAACAGTTTATTGCTAGATTTACAGTGCTGGCGACAAAGCCATTCTTAAAAAATGGGATAGACTTCTCCCAGGAATTGATCTCTGGTTGGGTTAATGGATTATATGGGCCAGTCTATGCCTGTGACAACTCCTTACCCAGTAACACTGCTGAAACAGCATGTGAGATCCAGTCTGGTGAGAGAGAGCTTCTGGGAGCCCAGCACCCTGACCCTCTGGATAACCTCTGCAAGGGAGCAAGAGCACATCAGGGTCGTGCTTATGCTTCTCCAGTGACACAGCAGCAGCAAGAACAGCCTTCCTAAAGCCAACCATGTCCCTGCATTGGTCTGATGATAGAAAGATTGACCCTCTTGCAATTACCCCTAACTTGTGCAGTTTGAAACAGCCATCGTCAAGACGCTCGTGGAAGGCTAATTGTTCAGCTGCATGCTTTGATTTTATTGATTAGATTTTATGAGGTTATCCATTGTCCTTTACATGGCATGTTAGATGAAATTGGCAGGATGTAAAACTGACATTTTCGGACTCATATTTATATATTATTTTAAATAATTCTCGGAAGACCTCTGCCATGGCAAAAGGCAAAAATTGGCTGAAATGATTTGGCACATTAAATTGGGTGGGATTTTTTTATCCCGACTGACTACAATAAGATCATTGTGTCCCAGAGTCTTTATCATACCACATAACTGATTTATGGAACCTTGCTGCTGTGGGCAGCTGGATCTCACTGCCATTGATCCTGGTGGCAAAAATCCCCTTTTTGTTGTCTTTGTCAGAATTGGGATTGGGCTTCCCAGTGCCTGCAGCATAGAAATTGGGTGGCTCCTCAGAGTAGCTGTGGGTGTACAGTGATTTCTTACTCTTCTTTGTCTCAAAGAGCTTCATTGAGGGCTGCTGCATGGCAGTGAAACAAGCACAGCTCAGTGTGTGAGGAAAGCACACCAAAACTGCATAGATTCACTTCTGAAATTTAAATCCCTTATATAAGGTGGCAGGATTACAGCTGTCAATTCTGGCATGTCCCTTGGGTTGGTCATTGCCTTTGAAGTGACCCTGGCCTTAGATCAGGGGAACTTGCTTTGATTACTCAGTGGTGGCCAGGTGAGATGGTTGGTGCCAGATGGAGAAGAATGGGAAGAAGGATGCTGTGGCCTCCGTGGGGATGTCCGGGGTGTGCTCTGGAGCTGGCTGAAGGCCAAGCTCTCAGGATGGCCATTTTGGCCTGGTGGGTGGGTGCTGGTGGCACTGCAGGCTGGCTGGGGTGTGGCTCACCCAGGGGAGTCCCAGGGCGGTGACTGTCAGGGTGTTCCCAGCAGGGACCAGCAGCTCCGCGTGCGGGGCTCGGCCGTGCGGGCAGCTCATCTGCAGCTTTTGTATAAGCAAAACACAAAAGTGTGTGAAATCCAAACTCTTTGCTGTCCCTCCAGCTTAGTGGTTCTATTTGAAAAACAATTACACAAAATGCCACCTAAGGCAAATTGTATAAAATTTAAATAGAGGGTACAGTGATATAGCCTCAAATTTCATGTCGGTAGGAAGTTTTAAAATCCTCAGCCTTCCAGAATTCCTGTGGTTCAGTGCTTGGTCACTAGGGGAGAAAGTACAGTAATCCTGCACAGAAATAAATGTGACTGATTCCTGTTTGCTTTCAAATAATTGCATTTATTTACATCAGTTTAACCTCCATTTAAAATGTCATGTATATCTCAGCTAGATTAGTGCATGTGAAAAAAATAGCTTCTGTGGGAAGTGTTTTGAGTAAGCAATTTGTTTTGCTTGTAATTAATGAATTCTTACCTAAAGTACAAGTTATAAATAAAAATAAACTAACAGTGAGTGGTAGTTTGCTGCTGTCATTCAAATAGTGGACAGTTGGGTAATTACAGACCATCAAAGAACTGCTGCACTGCTGATTATTATCTTTTAAGAATTTGCCAGCCTTTCATCGTTCAAAAGAAACTTGCATTGAAGTCTTTAAATATATGCTATTAATAAAATAAACCTATTAAGTGGTGTGATGGTTGGTATTTACAGCTCACACAGGGGAACGAGTCACCTTTCCTTTGTTGCTTTGTCTGATACAGAATACCACATTGTGAAATTGGCAGCCAAATCTCATTTAGCCACGTGTATCCGTGTCAATACTGGGGGCTTCATCCGGCAGACGTGTAAGCAGCTTGGCCCAGATGAGAAGCTTTGGAGCAGAGTTGGACTGTACCTCTGGAGAAGTTACTTGAGTGTTTGTAAGGTCAGATCCTGAAAATGTCAGAAAATCCATGTGCATGAAACTCATGTGCAGACCTTTGAACTGAAACCAAAAATCGTCAGAGAGGAGCATGTAGCCATAGTTGCATCTGCTCCGAACAAGAAATGCATATCACTGCTATCACATTTCATACATACACTTATGCCATGTGTTGCTAAGATTTGTTATTTAAAAATCCTTATGAGTAATATCTTATTATGTATTCACAGAATTTAATTTTCAAAACTAAGCTGGATGCTAGACACAGAATTATTTTTCACAGTTGTGACTCTCCACTTACCTAATATCAAAATGATCCAAACACACTTTTCCATGGTAATTTTAGTTAAAAGCTGAACTTAGGACGGAAATGATGTTATAGATATCCCTTTTCCTCATCCAAGACTATGATCCTTGTATTGGCTAGAAGTAACATTTGAAGCACGATATTGAAAGACATGTTGATGCACACCGTGGAGCTGGAGACAGTGAACTTTCTGGCTTGGGGAGGAGGGGACAGCAGGGCAGGCTGTGATAGGTCTCCATCAGAAGTGCTGCAGAGCTCTCAGAGCATGTCAGCATCCAGCACTGCTGCGCTCATCTGCCTAGGAGCCCTGTGCAGGCAGCAGACTCCTTGTCTCCAGCAAGGAGGCACCCCCCCCCAAGCTGATCTATGTGGTGTGTCTGCCTGTTTATCTCGTGTTTATATCAGAATAAAAGAGTCACTCCTGCATCTTCCATTCAGAATACTTGAGTGCTTCCATTCAGTAATAGAATCAAGAGATTGGATTACTCATCTCAGTAACATTGCCAGGATGGGGATTGTAAACATCTGTAAACAGAACACTGAAATTATAAGTAATATAAAACAAATGCCAAATATTGTACTCTTTCATTGCTTTCATTGAGCCAGACTCTAATAATCGTTAAGGCATGTAAAAAAATATAGAGATATATGGCTCATATGAAAGGTCAGTTGCAGTCCACAGTTATTTTGAATTCATTGAATTGTTTTTAGCAGGCACATCTCTATGCAGCATAATCTCTTGCCCATTTTCAGTAAAACATGCCTAAATCCATCATACATGAAAACAGAGCTGGAGGAAGAGGAAATGAGCAATTTTCTAATTTATGCAATTTAAGAGAAATATGGGGGGGTCTTTAATGACCATTAGCTGATGAAATACAAATTATCTGTACCTACTAAGCTGCAAAAGCCTGTTGAAGATGGCAGAAATGCTGCTTTTAAAGGCTACTGTAGTCTTGAGAGATTAGTTTTGTTATAAATATGCTTGTGTGTCACTGAACTGGATACTGTGATTTGTAAAAGAGCATAAATACAATTTTTTTCATCAATATCATAATTCTTTTCGATATGGTTTTGCTTGATGGTTTGGCATAATATTTTAACATGCTCTAAAAAATCCTGAGTTTAAAAATGAAAGAATTTCAGAAAATAATCTGTCTTAAGTTAACTTGAGAATTTATTTGAGAGTGATTTTAACATTACAATTTTGTTGCTTATCTTAGTTTAAAAAAAAGATTGGAAATTTCCAGGCGTACTGACAGACTCAAGTACACCTGTGGGAGTTTTTTGAGGGGTGAGTTTGGGGTGGATATTTTTTTTTTTTAATAAACTACAAGAGAGAAAAAAGGTTCAACCTCTGAGAATCTGGAAGCACCAATCACATGAATACATAAGGAAAGCAACTGTTAAAGTGCTCTGAGTGTTAGCAGAATTTTCTGAAGCTAGTTAATGTGGTAATGACAGGAGTAGGAGAGCTGTAAGACAGAAATATGCTGTGCACCGTCAGGCATCCTTTCTATTCTGTATTTACACTTAGGTAGTTAGTTGTGGAAGCTGAACCAAAGCCAGGGAATTAGCAGAGAGTGTGGATATACAGCAAAAGCTAATGGTCCTACAGTTACAGCTTGGCTGTGTGGAAAATGGAAAATGCTGGATTGTGTTCCTTTGAAAAACTGTAACAAGTTGTAAAGCTGGGTCATTAGAAGTCTCCTCAGCAGCAACTGGGATGTGTTGCAGTGGATGTTTATTACTGCGCCATTTCTTCATGAGGTAGAATTAAAAATATTTGAAATAATGATTTGGAGACAGTAAATAATTGCAAAACAAACCTGTGGAAATTTAGAAAGGCTTTTATGTAAGGAAAGAAAAGTGAGAAAGGAGAAGGGGAAAGGAATTGTTTTAGACCTTTCAGGCCTAGATGGTTCCTGGGCGGGTGAAATGACGAGGTTTAACACGTTCTCTGACTATTCTTGGGCTTATTATTAGGGCCTTACACCACAGCCTCGAGGAGGAGGAGGAACTTTGGTGCTGTCAGAATGTGCTGCTGTGCACAGCTTGTACTTCCTTTTCCTGGGAGGGTTTATGCTGTGTGTGAGGGACAGTGTTCTCCATGGCAGGAGAGATGTCTGAATGGAAGAGCCCTTCCCCCAGGGGTGGCACATCTCACTAAATGTTCTGGTCACTTGAGCCAGGGGCATTTTGACCAAAATGCATTAAACTTTGGAGATGTGACCTCTTCTGTTCTTTTTTTATTAAATAGCACATGTGTTTTTGTTTTTAGGGGCAATTTTTGATCTTATTCACACTTAGTGAATTGTATGCATGTGGAAAAAGAGAGAGAATTATCTTGTGTATGCTTCTGAAATAATTGTTAGTCTAGTCTAATTTTACTTATAATAAAGTCCTTCTGAAGTTGCTCATGGCAAAGACAATGGCAAAAAAGCAAAGCTGTTCCCCATAACGCTCTTGCTCTGTCTTACCTTCTATGGACCACCTTAGCTGTATTAAATGTCTAAACAACAATCTTTGTACACTGTATTCATACTTTTAGACATCCATCATGCTTTTATTTTACCTTTCATTTTCTTGGCAGATGATGCTATAGGGAATTAAGATAAAGTGCAGTCATCTGTCCAGCTTCTTTCCTATAGCCATATTGTATATTATATTCTCAGACCCCACAGTGTTCTGCAGGAGATTATCCGAGCAATGATAAATCCTCAGTAGGAGCCATCAAAGCATCATTGCCAGTTTGTAGCCACCCAGAAGACCCTCACATCTCTTTCACACTCACTGCATTATTGATTAGCCTGTGAAATACTGAAGCTCTATTGATTGCAAATATTTAGGGATGAAAAGGGAAACATTGTCCTCAAAGATACTTGCAGTCTTCTCTCCTCTGTTAGAGATCTTTCTCGCCTTGTATTTCTCTGTCTGTCTTCTTACCTTTGTGTACAGGAGGCTGATGTGCTCACCCAGGGCACTGGGCAGGTGGGCAAACCCTGCTGGGGCCAGCAGCCACCAAAAACCTGAAAGAGGAAAACAAAGGACAATGCCTATGGAAAGGCTGCTTGATTGCTTTTGCACACACACACATGCATTTTGACAGAAATTATAGGAGGCAAAACCCATTTCCTGTTTGTCTATCTTTTCATTCATTTGTTGTGGTGGGTCTAGCAAAACAAGCACATTTGCATTTAAAAATTACCTTGATGATCCAGGCCATGAGGTCTGAAGCAGTCTTGCCTAAGATAGCACATATTCTGATATTCTAGTCCCACCAGACAGCAGAGCTGCTGAAATCCCAGTGCATTCTGTCTGGAGTCTCAGGGGTTCTCCTAATCCAGTTACAGGAACCCTCTGCAGACAAGCTAAAATACAAGACCTGAGAAAAATCTGAGCTTGTCGATCCATTTGGGTGAGAGCTCAAAAGGGACTTTGCAAAGGCAGAGCAGTAAAATACACAACAAAGCAATTGCCTGCAAATTCAGCAAGTTAGTTCTTGCTGTCCCTTCTCCAGAAAGCCCCTGCTTAGGAGGGATGTTGGCACATGCAGGTGGTTTCTGCCTGGTCACTGTACAGTTAGTTCTCTGCCTGGTACTCAAGCTGAAATCATTAACATGTGTCTTGTGTGTTACCTGAATGAAAGGCGAGTTCATGGCTTATTACTGCCCAGTTTTTCTCTTTGCTCCTGCACTTCCCTGTTTCGATTACAAATCCCCCTCCAGGCACAAAGCAAGCTGGACACCTACAGTGCAGCTAAAGAGTTATTTGCTCCCTAGGTGGACACTAATGAATGACTGCAGTGCTGCCCTGAGTGAGGGGGTCCCCACTATTAAAGTTTAATAGAAAGATCTGAGAAACTGGGGGCCAAGAAGAGGAGGAGGGGACAGGAGGCTGTGAGTAACTCTCCAAGTGCCTTCTCTCTTCCTTTGCTGTAGTGGAGATTATATCATCTTTTAGGACAGGAGTAACAGGAGACAGGTCAGTTCCCTCTCTGTTCTCCTTTTGCCTTCAGTTTCACTGCAAGCTATTGAAGCTGCAAAAACATGGTGGTTCCTTTCCACTGTAAAATTTCTGAAAGCAGCAGGAATATGGCCTGACTCAAAAATTATCTAATTCAGACTTACTTTGGTTTTTCTGGTTTTTTTACTCTTTCATTTCCTTCATGCTTCACATTGTCCTCTTTTGTTTCTCCCTAATCTGTCTCTTTTTTCTTTTACTCTCCCTACTCCAATCTTCCTCAATCTCATACTTTCGAGGATTTGGGATTAGGATAGGTATATTTAATTTGAAGGCTTAAAAGTGATTGACAAATTATTCTTTAAATATTCCAGCACCCCTGAATTCCTGTCCATGCTAAGTGATGATAAAATATCACAGAACAGTAGAAGTACGTCGTCCCTTATTTCAATGTAAGCCAATGTAAGTGTAAATCTCCTCAGTTTTTCTCTCTCCCACTGAATTGGAGGAGACTAATGTCTAGTTTTAGTTTTGCTTTTAGTTTTTGAGGCCCCATTATTGTGAAACTTGTCCATGTCTGAGATCATATAAAGAAAAGGGATTTGTTATAATATATAGAGAGAGATGTATCCTTTAGTTTCTCTCTGCTGTGGATTACTAAGAATATTCTGAGTATCTCTCTCATAGTATTTATAAGGAACAAGACAAATCTCTTGTATTCCATTCTTACTACAACTTCAGGAAGGAGGGTTTTTTACTGCAGGTTCAAACCACCCACAGATTTGGTATCCTGAGGTCCTACAGGATGTTGCTCACATTAGAAGGGAAAGCTAGGGGACAGCAATGGAAGAAACTTCCTTGCATCAGACGTGTTTGAGAGAGCTAGAATTCTTCTGGAGATAACGATAACCATAGGAATTCAAGTTTGGTTTCAGGATGGGGTATCATAACCTCCCTCCCTTTTGGCAATAGTTACAGGATTAGAAACCTTTGTTGATATTTTGCTAGCTGAAAATAAATGCAGCTGGAGAAACTAAAATATATTTGCTTTTCCATGGTTTTTTGAACCTTCTGTGCCATCTGTCAGACAGAGCTCTTCTAGAAGTCAATGCAAGAGCACTTTGAGCCTGTAAATGCAACCTGAAAAGAGCACTGATACAGGAATTTGGTTTATTATTTGCCTTTTGAAAAGTGGTGTTGCCAACACAACCTGTCGGCACAGGTTTCTTAAGTCTGCAGCCTGGCCAAACGTGTTGGATTCCTGTTTGGAAATATCTGGACTGGATCCACAAAGCTTACCCATGTAATCCTTTCTCATTGCCTTTCCTTCAGACATTCTGGCTGAATTGTAGCACTTCAGCAGATGTAAACCTGACTCGTGTGATGACCTGCAAAATATCTTTGAACTGGTGAGACTATCAAGGAGATGTGTTTTCCTCAGCATGGCAAGGATACAAAATTTGTGCTCTTCTCATTTCTTAACAAACTATGGGTTTGGGTCTACTCTAAAATTTGCCCCTTATTTTTCTCTCTGAAATCTAACCTGCTTAGGAAAGCACTTTTATACCATGCTATAATCTTATTTACTTGAAGGAAACCTGTGCTTTCAGATTACTCTGAATACAGCTGCTTTCCTGAACTGAGGCCTGTGCTGAGAACTTAAATGTGAATTCTGGACTTCAGGAAATGGTAAAACAGGTTGGTGCTTCTGAAAACACCGGCTGGAAATTCCTGTGCTTTCATGTGTGTTATGTAGAGACAACATTAAAGTTCAGTTGCATAAGACTCATTCTTATTTTCACAATATTCACTATTATTTTAAGAACTCTTAGGCATTCCTAGTATGAGCAGTTCTAAAAACGTGCAAAGACAGGAAAGTTGTCCCTTTCTTACCATGATAATAAGAAGAGCTTGAGATAAATAAGTACGATGTGGGAAGCGTCATTATTACTCTTCCTATTTCTAATACCAGTAAAATTTTCTTCTTTTCACTTTACATCAAATATGGGGGTTTTTGTTTGCTTTTTTTTTTTTTTTTTTTGTTTTGGTTGTGTTTGTGTGTGTGTGTATGTATGTAAACTATTGAACTGACTGCCACAATGATTGCGCTCTTTTCAGTAGTCACCCAGAGCAGATAGATTGCAGGGAATGGCAAAATGAAATTCCCCTTACAGTATGTCAGTTGAGATCTGAAGATCAATTCTGAATGCAGCCCTCTCTGTTTGGTTTGGGGTTTGTTTTTGGTTTGTTTCTTTTTGTTGTTGTTGTGGGCTTTTGGGTTTTGGTGGCTTTTTTCCACAATTGCACACTATATTTCAAATTACTGATAAGAGCAATGGCTGTTCTAATTTTGTCACAAGTCACACTGAAACAACCTTTTGTCTCTCCTGAACATAAGTGCAACTACATATGTTGTGATCTAGAACCAGGCAGCCTGTGCCATTTCCTTTTGGTAAACATGGAGGTTTGGAGTATGGTTGCCTTAGTTTGCTCTCAACAGTCTGCAGCTGACAATAACCCAAGATTTCTGGATTTTCTCAGCTAGTCATCATCTTTTGTGTGACTTGTATCAGAAGAGAAGCCAGGGCTAAGTGAACTAGATAGCTCAGAAAAATACTATTGTTTGGTCTTGTTCTTTGCTTTTAGGGTAAGTTGATCAGATTTGGAGGCACGTTGTCTCAGTTGTAACACTTCTCTGATTTTATTAACAGACCCAAGAATAGAAGTGTTCAGCTGACAAAGTTTGTAAGAAATATAAGCCATCTTTGTATCTGGAAAGCAGCAAATTTGTATACAAACAACTGAAAAAAAAAATGCATTTTATTGGAAGAATAAAAGAACAGAAGTCTTGCAATTGGTCAAGAAAAACTGTCAATATCTGCTTCTTCCAACCTTTTGAATCCTTCTTCAGGAATAATGTTTTCCATGGTTTGATGCTTGCAGCTCCATAAAGAAAAATCTTTTGTCATGGAAATCTTATTCTCTGCCCATAATAACTCTAATAGCAATGTTGAATCGCATTATCTCTCCATTTATCTTAATGTCCCAGTTCTTGTAAGGATTAGAATCGTATGTTTCTGAGGAAAACACAAGAAATCTTTGCATGGTAACCTAGAGATTTCTGTTACAAAGTGAGGAATTAGAAATGCATTTGGGCAGAAACTGAGAAGCTGTTACACAATTTTTTTGTGACTATAAATTTTTGTAGTTTGGGCAGAGTTGTTACTGGAGAACTGACAAATAGCTGACCAAAACTGACATGGGATAATAAATAAAGTAGGCGCATGTGCTTGTTGGGGGAAAATGGTCCTTTCCCATGCAGAGATTGTAGAAATAGAGTAATTCTCTGATACAAGTGGAAAGATTCTTTTGTTTCTGCTGTATCCTGTGGAATTGATTTTAGGAATTGTTCTGGGTGAAAAACTAGACTTATTTTTTCTGAACAGCAGATAAATATACGGTATATTTATAAATCTTGTAAACAGTACCAGTTTCACCCTCTGTCCTGCAGTAACTTTCTCTGACATTTAAGAACCAAAGACTATATCTGAAGAAGGTCACAGATGTCATGGCAATGAACATTTAAGCACACAGATTTAGGAATAGAAAAAATGTTATTATATAAAATATAAGTTACTTCACATTATATACTATTCTATTTTAATATATTAAAATGCAATATATTGATATAAATTTATGTTTTTATAAAATTCTAAACCATAATATGAATCATAGGTAGTGAATGCAATAATAGTATTTAAATTATATGCACGAGATATTGCAAAGAACTAAGCACCTCCTGGTGTAATCCACAGGAAAGAGCACATCAAGAAACAGAGCTGTCCAGAAATAAAGAACAAAACCCTGATGGGAAGGGTGATTATTCTGAAGCAGCAGCCCTGTCTGGTTTCTGAATGCCTTTAGCAGTACTTGGGCTCTTCCTTTCTACTAAAGATACAGTCAGACCCTTCTCCCAATGGTAGGTAGTGCATCTTTTCCATGTGCAGAGCTGTGATGGATAATGTTGCCCTCTGGTACGATGTCTCACTGGTTAGTGCTTCCACAGCCAGCCAAGCCATCCATGTTCAGATCTTTTGCTGATCTGTTTCAAGCCTTAAGGGGTAATACTCACAGCTGTGTATGTTCTTTTTGTTTTCTTTTTTACTTTGGAAGACTTTAAATGAGAGATTCTGAGATTCAGTGAGGAAGACTGCTGAGAAGAAAGGTGCCTAGTGACTGTGTAGCCTCAGCTACAGCCCTCCTCTCACTGTAGCAGTGCATTGAGTAGGCAGCCTTGGATGTCTTACACCAGGTTAGACAGCTCAGAGTTAGAGCTTGTGTTCAATATCAGCATAGCAAAGATCCTTTGTAGATCTGGCCTCTAGACACAGAGTTTGAAAATAGCCTACTTTTGTTAAAACTCATGTGAATATTCATGTGCATAAAGTAAAATATTTCAGGGCCCAAAATCCACACCCAATCTACAGGTCTGTGGATCTATGGGTTAGGCCTTTAGTCAGACTGAAATCTTGGTCATTCCACTAAATACCCAATGGCTTGTGCATAAAATCACAGGACCATTTGCTTGTCCTCCTACACAGAGCAGACAGAAGTGGTCCAGCCTGTGAACTGATTCTTCTGACCCCGAGGATAGCAGATATCTGGGTAGGAAAATATGCAACAGCAGGCATGGTCTCCCAAAAAGCAACCTTCAAAATAATTATTTCAATTACTCTTCAGGACTTTCATATCTTGTATTTCTCTTCCAGGTTTTAAAATGTGTCAGTCAGTAAGGTACCAAAAATACACAAGAAAATTGAGCCATCCTGTGATAATGCCGGCATTTATGTTGGTCTTTTCAAAGTATTGGAAAAACTGGAAAGGTTGAGCTGTGATCAGTAAATGATCAGCATAAAGTTACTCACAGGGATGAGGAATGAAGTCAAACAGTGTTGATGAGCAGCATTGTGCAAAATATGAGAGTGTCAGGTTTCAGGAGCGAGCTGGGACTTCTTGCTCGTGGATGGTGGATACCAGGAGATAACCAGCTCTGCTTGGAAAGCAGTTGGTGCCTGCGCTGGTGTTGTGGGTGCCATGTGCCTGCTCGACTCCAAGGGCTTTTAAAAGAGCCATCAGGCAGAGCTTCAGGGGGACATAGGGACAACATGAAGCCAACAATACTGTAAGAGTTCAAAGAGATTCAAACAGTATCAGTCCGTAAAAGCAAAGGGGAAACAATTGCTCAGGTTCAGATGTGAAACTTTGTAGAGTTATAGAGATTTACTGTAAGGTACTCTGGGAAGAAGATTTTAATAAAATAATAAATAGGAATGTTAGCTTTTCTTTATGACTGTTTCCAGTACTTAGAACTGTAAATACATTTAACCTACACACACAGAGAACTGCTGCCTATTTTCGAGAGTCTAACTGTTCCCTCCAGTCACTTAAAACTACCTTCTAAATATATTAATAGAGCAATTTTGCCCTGATATTTGGAAATTATATTTTGGTTTGCATAAGTAACTCATCAGTTAGCAGCATCCAAGAAGAAGCAGTTTTAAGTCCGATTCATTAATTTACTCCCTAAAATAAAGAGCATTGCTGCGAACAATGATTTTGAGAATGAGGGTTTCTCATTGGGTAGGGGAAGAGAAGCCGTGTTTTCGCTGTTTCCCCAGTGTTTCTTTGGCGTGTCGCGAGTCTCGCTGTTTAGGATCCCGGGTTCGGTGGGTCCGCGGTGGCAGCCAGAGCAAGGACGAGGAGGCGGTGGGGACACGGCAGCGGCGGTGCCGAAGAACTTGCTTAGCAGGGCGAAGGCGAAAGCAGCGGAGTCTCTGTGGCGCAATCGGTTAGCGCGTTCGGCTGTTAACCGAAAGGTTGGTGGTTCGAGCCCACCCAGGGACGGGTTCCCCTTTTGGGCTCGGCGCCGCCCCCGCCGCCGGCCGTCGTTTTGTGCGTGTGCGCCGGGGGAGGATGTGAGATTAGCGCCGGCGGCCCTGCAGGCGCCGCGTGTTGCCGGGCAGGGGGGCCCCCGGCGGGGAGCGCAGCGCGGCGGCCCCAGCTGCGGCGGGGCCCGCGCCGAGCCCTGAGCGCGCCGCAGAGCGCTCTCTGCCCACGGCGCCCCCGCTCCTGCGGGGCCACACGGCCGTGGACCGCCGGTGGGGCGAGGGTCACGGACACCCGAGACCCGCTCCTGCTTTCGTGCGTGCGGCGATGCGGTTGCTGGAGCGGCCCCCGAGCGCCGTCGGCTGCAGCGGCGGGCTCTGTCCTGAGACTGGCGGGGACCCGAGTGCCCGGGATTTTCTGCACCGCCTGCTCCCGCGGTGGGAGGTGCGAAGGAAAATACGATCTTCGAGCTGCTCCGGGATAACGAGCGATGCTGCCGGGCGATTGGGGTTTGCTCCGGGAGGCGCTCACGGCTCTCCAGCACTCGAGCGATCGCCGGCGGACAGCCCGGGTGGGAGCCGAGACTGGGGGACAAGCGCCGCTTGCGAGGAGGATTATTGAGATCACTGCCGAGCGCGACTGTGGCCGGCGCTCCGCGGCGCGCTGTTAACGCGCAGACCGGCGGCCCCTTCTCTCCGCGGCGGAGGGAGCCCGCGCAGCCGGGTGAAGCGAGCCGGAGCACGGGAGCCTGGCGGCACAGCCGGCTGCGGGGCTCCCGCCGCGTCCCGGGGCCCGGCGGGCAGGACCGGGACAGCGCGGTGCCCTGCGGTCCCTCCCCGCCCGGGGCGGGACGCGCTCCAGGCCCGTTCCCTGCTGGCAGGCGGCGCGGCCGCTCCGGGCTCGCCCTGCCCGCGCGAAGCCGCTTTGCATAAATGAATGTTAAAAGCAATTACTCTGGGAGCTTCGCCTAAACGTGTCAATTAGAAGTTGGCACCTTCGCCGTATCCGAGCCCGAGAGCCGATTCCAACGAGCGCTCTGGTCGCGTGAAATCCGGCTGCCTTCCAGCCCGACCTCTGCCAGCTCTGAGAGGATCTGTGTACAGTTTAGAGAAAACAGGATCCGTATTAAAAATGCCCCTTCCCCAGCGAAGCCGTATTTCACAAATCTTTCTGTTCAACCCGCCTGGTTTGAATAAGGGATACAACCCCCTTAAAGGTCAGGCTGTGCCATTGATTTACCATCGATGACAAGATACGGCCCTCGCTAGCCAAGATAGCAGAGAAAAGACATGTATTTAGAAACACCGAAAAATCTTTTGAAAGTCGTAAACCTTAAATCGTCTTAAATCGTTGATGTGATGGTTTGGTTTTGGTTTGGGTTTGTTTTTGGTTTTGGTTTTTTTTTTTTGGTGGTTTTTTTTTCTATCATCCACATAGTTTTCATTTCGGTAAAACATTTGAAAAACTGGCAGCCGTGTGCTGAGCATCAGGGGAGGTGTAGCTCTCTGCAGGACCCCCCTATCACCGTTAGCCACGCTTAACCCGTAAATATTTCCTGCTGTTAGGGAGAATTTTATTTTCACTAAAGTGGTTCAGGTGAATTCCCTCCTCGATATTTCCACGCTGTTTGCAGTGCAGGATGTATTCAGCCCGGTAGCACTGCATCCACTGCAGCCAGCTAAGCCTCGCAGGGGATGAAATCTAAAAATCTGCATTTGCCAGTTCTTGGACCGCCGCGCTAGCAGGCAGGCATCAAGAGCTTACAGGAACCACCACCAACAAAAAATTGATCATGTCAGTGTGAAGCAGCAGTGTCTGGAAAACCAGTAACAATTTAGAAATTAAAATTAGCTGATAGTTCATGAGGAAGGACAGGCGTTTCTGCTCCCATAAAGCCAGTGTTGCTCTCCTTAGCAAGTCACAGATGCGTTTTACACGAGTGGTTATTGCTGACCACGGGGTTTGTTTAGGCTCATTCCAGTTGCTACACGTCGCTGTGCGAGCGTGCACCGTCAAACCTGTTAAAAGAGGTGCGGGGTGCGAGCACCCACACCGCGATCCTGCGACACGTGTACAGGAGGGGCTCATTATGGGCTCGGTAATATAAAGCGACATTTAGGCAGTGCTTGATAAACTAATTTTGTGGAAGTGGAAAGCTCGTGCATGGGAAATGCCTCATCCCATCTGCTCACCAACTAATTACAATTAAGGTTGTAGAGAACGGGAAACCTGATACATTTTTGGGACTAGACAGGGAATCGAAGCTTCCTTTGTATGAAGTAAAATTTTTTCAGAGGTCAGTGAAGCTTTCTGTTCTCAGCCATGGAAGAAGCTTCTCGTAGCTGTGTAATGTACCCAGACAAACCAGCCGGTTCTTGCCTTAATCCATTTATCTATATGCAGTCTCGGATAAACGCTGCTCTAAATGTAATGGGGGACCGCACCGTCTGATGCTTTTAGGAAAAAAGATTTGACATATTCAAAGTGACCTCTTAACTAACACCGAGATAAATTCCAAAGTATTCCCAACCGATATTCCAAGCAATTTCTGAGGCAGCTGGAGAAGACTCGCCGTCGAGACGTTCGGGAGAACCCAGAAGCAGCGGACCGCCGGTTGTCTCACCCTGGCATCACCAGCGCCTGGATAAACCGCAGCAACCCGCAACGCGCCGCGGCTCTTTGTTCGCGCGGCGATGGGACGGGGGAGCGGGGCTGGGGACGGCCGGTGCCTCGGGCTGGGGACAGAGGGGACAGCTCTGCCGCGGTCCCCCGCCTCGGGCAGCGCTCGGGGGCTCCGCACTCCGCGGAGGGGGAGCCGCCGCCGGCCGCCCGTGCCCTGGCGCTGCGGGATGGAGGGCGCGGGGAGCCGGCGTTCCCTGCGGGTGCGGGTCCCGCTCCCCTCCCCGCCGCGTCCAGCGGAGCCCTGGGGGATGGGGAGGACACGGCTGCCCCCGCCGCCGCAGCCCCCGGCCCGAGCCGACCCCGCCGCTGCTCGGGACACTTACAAACGCGGGGACACGCGGGGACAAAAGAATACTCTTCCCCCGCCGCGGGAAGCCCCAGGGGAGAGGTGGGCTCTGCGTGGGAGCCGGGGGGATCCGCGCCGCCCCCGCCCCTCGCCGGGGCTTCCCGCTGCCTCCTGCCAGCGGGCGGGGCCGCTCGGAGCCGGGACCCCCCCGCAGCCGCCCCCGGGCCCCGCGGCCGCCCCGCCCCGCCCCGCAGCTGCTCGGCCGCCGCCCGGGAGGGGCCGCGGGCCCGCGCGGAAGTCCAGGTGCGGGGCCGGGCCCGCCGCCCCCGCGGAGCCGCCGCGCTCCGGGCGCTGCCCCGGGCCTGCCTCCCGGCCGCGGGGGCTCGGGCGGCGGCGCCGCGAGGCGGGGGCGCATCCTCGGCGGCGAGCGGCGGTGCGGGAGCGGCGTCCGGCGGAGCGGCGGCCGGAGGGCTGCGCGGGGTCCGGGCTGGGAGCGAGGCCGTGGTGAAGCAACTCCCTTTGAACTTTGGCCAATATTTAATGACTCGGGAGGCAGATAAGATGGGGAATAAAATATTCATGGTCTCGATAAAGACGGGGACCCGGAGTATTGGAAAGATGAAAAACTGTACAGCTCGCAGAAAGGGTGCAGAAAACAGCCATCTTGAATATTTTAATCTCTGGCAAGTGTTTCTTTGGAACAAAATGGATGTTGGAGGGAAACAGCATAGTTAACATTACTGTAGCCTTCCATTCCTAACACCATCCCTCTCGCAGAATTCAGCTGGCACGGAACGGGGAGACTGGAAGGAACGCCACAGCCTTTCATCTACCTACAATGGCAATAAATAATCATAATCTGAATACTGTGGTCTGGAAATTTAGTACCTCTCTAAGTGATGGTGCTTTTTTTACCCACGATTTATATCGATTTGTTTTCATCGACATAAGTCACATGTAATGCTGCAAAAACACTCTCAGAGCTCATGCAACATAAAGAAACAATTGCTCTGTGTTCAGCCAGAACACATCGGTAAAGATTTTTTATTTTTTATGATATTGTACGTCTTTACCATCACCAAAATCAAAGGAGGTATTCCTACAAATTACCCTGGAAATTGAATCAAGGCCTGGGTTCAGAGTTTGTTGTGTATTCATGATATGAACCAATTATTTTAAGGATTCATTGTTTGGCCATAAAAATCACTCTAGGCTGAAATTAGGCTCAAGAAGTCCCCAGGATTTTTCCCACTTCTACTAAAATGGGTTAACAGCTGTCATTATTTTTTCTTTCTTTTCCCCCCACCTCAAATTGATGGTGAAAACAAATACAACATGCTGATTTCAGATGCTTTTTGTTTTCATACAACAAATAGCTTTTCCATGGCTTTTTTTTTTTTTTTTTTTTTTTTTTTTGTGGTGGTTTTTTTTCCCCTCCTAAGGATTGCAAGGCTGTTAGTATGGTAGGCCCCCATAAATTTTAATTTTTTCGGGGTTTTTTTTGTTTGTTTTCTGTGTTTTTTGTGCCTTTTTTTTTTCTTTACAGAGGAACAACCGACTGAAGTGGGGGGTGTGGTGAGAGCAGAGACAATAAGTCAGTGGTTCAGCTACACAGGCTCAGAAAGGCTCCTTCCCCGGGATTATTTATTTATCTCTTTTCTCGTTGCTGTTTGCTTACTTTGGACCTACTCCTTCAAAGATAAGCACAGCAGAAACAACACACTTTAAAAAAAACCACCAAAAAACCCCAAAGACAGATAAAAAATATAATGCAGGGATGGCTGGAGACCATTGTCTAAAGATTAAAGAATAGGATTTTGAGACAGAACTGCTTGATTTTATTCTCTTACTGCTTTCTTTAAAGTAAATTTGGGCAGCAGTTCTAATCCTAATTGTTAAGGATAATGTTCCTGTTGAGAACCGTGCTGTTCTTATTCAAGTTTTTAATTTTTCAAGGAAATTCTGAGATACTCCACACGCAATTCCTGTTTATTTCAGCATCTTGGTACAGCTTACTTTCTGTATCTAAACATTTTTGCTTTAATTTCTCAGTTCCATGCTCTCCCCCATGGATTGATACATGAAAATATATCTAGCACCTCTTTCCTACATATCCTGATGTTGGTACAGCATTTCTTGAGACTATTTGAATCAATGGCACTAAGAAACCAAGCAGCTTCCTGGGTTGTTTTTTTTTTAATTGTAGCACACAGGAATCTCCAAAGAATAGCATTTGTGAAAAGCAGAGTGAGCAAAATTACTAAAATGCAAATTACAAGCTCCATCAAAGGCTAAAATTACAAACTTGTGCTTGGGAGGGAAAAAAATGCATAGTCTAGAAACAATAACCTAGAAAAAACAGGCACTGACTTTTTAATGGGCAAGTCTTTTTCTGAAAATGAAAGTGACACTCAGCTCAAATTTTTTAATATTATCTAAGAAACACGAAGATTACAACCAGATTGAGTAATACTGGGGACTGCTGTAGGGCCCAGAGAGGAAAGCTGTGTCACATTTGCTGAAAGCTTAAGGAACTGCATTTAAATGTCATGGAAATCCTATTTATGTGTGAAAGGTATGTAGGGTTCCAGGGAGGAAACAGGGTGTGAAGAAAGACCAAGGAGATACAACACTGTATTTTGTCCCACAGATATGAAGCACAGATAAATTTTGTAGAAAAAAATAGAAGAAATAAATTTATGTCTAAATAATAAATCAATAAAATATAAATTACCTTTAAAACTATTTTTATGATTACTCAATACGTATATTTTGCCACAAAGAAATGCATTCACAAGAAGAGAAATGCCATTATAATGTTTTTCCTGTAAAGAATATGGCTTTGATTCATGAAGTACCTTTGCCCTAATGTATTTAAAGTATTGTTGCATAAGATAGGCTTAGATTATTTTTTCCTGTTAAGTATTATGTTCCTTTGTCACCATCATAGCTTTGTTGGCAAAACCTGAGAGCAAAATTGCACCTTCATAGTTAAACAGACAGGGAGATGTGGGAATGCTTCTATCTGCACCTTCCAGAAGAGCAATGAGTATCTGGGAACTTCCAAATAACTGAGGCCAAAGGACTGGTGATGTTATATTATATTCTGAATGGACAGGGTATTCTGGTTATTTTATTTTCTTGTTGTGTCATTGGCATATCAGGCTCTGCAAGCAACTGTCAAGTGCTTGCTAGAATAGTGCCTATATCGATAAGGAATAATTGGTTTAACAAACTGAGAGTTGTTTGTAAATATTCTGCTTAAAAGTTGGTGCTGCTAAATCCCTTGTACTGTTTAAAACATGACTATAAAGCAGTGAAGCAAAATGGCAGGATTAGAATGTTAATTTTGGTCTCCTTTTCACTTCACAGATTCCCTGCAAACATTTCTGGTAGTGTAAGACAGATGTGCTCTTCAGATCATGTCTCTAAATATTTCCTCTTCTATGGTTCAATTGAAATAGGCAGTGATAAGTGGTTACTACTCAAAATTAAGATCTTCAGCTTAACGTGAGGACATACTTTATCTGATTTTTTCCTTGGGTGACATAAATATTCTGAAACTCAAAAGTTAGCCTTGCAGATGCCCTCCATAATTTGCTTCTCCTGGGCAGAAAGAAAGTGATGCAAAGAAGGTCTGTGCAATAAAGAAAGTGATACAGAGAAGGTCTGTGCCCTGACACACCCTGTGCTCGCAGCTCCTGGGCCTCAAGGGGTGGCCAGCCCTGAAGTACTCCCAGTATAATGAGAGATAAAACTTGTAATTAATGATGTGCAAAGTTTTCACTTTAGACAAATATTTGAAAAAAGGTTTTGTTCGTTTTCCCTTAATATTTAGCGATGGATTCTGGGTTTGACCGGGTCTAATTCAAAAAGAAAAAAAAAGGAAGGATTTTCCTCTTTTGCTTTTCTTTGGGCAGCACAGGTCTGGACAAACTGAAGGTGGAGTTTCCCCACAGCTGGTGGAGCTGTGGCCGTCCTTGACTTCTGTCCTGTGAGTAGTTCACTCCCAGCCTGTAACTTGTTCTGTAATATCATGTTGTCCAGATCTTGAAAAACAAGGATCTTCTGTATTGCTAACCTAACTATTCCCTTTTTTTCAGTCCTAAAATCCAGTCCTTGCTTTTCCCGCTGTCACATACTTTTAAAATCCCAGATATGCTGGCTGGAAAGGTAATAATGAGGAGTTTATTGTGGAAGGAAGATAAGATTATCTGTAGTAAAGATTTATTATTAGAAAATGAATAGCCTCATTTTCAAGATTTAAGAGACTTGTACAAATTACCATTGCTGGACGGTTTTTTTAGTTTCCAGTTCACATTAGTACTGAAAGAACTGTTTGGGGCCTATTACCCAGCTTTTGGAAAGTATTCTTGTGGTGGAAAAATTTGTAAGGGATTTGGAAATGAGGACTCATCTGGCTAGTAGATGTTCATAAAAATCTTAATGACTTCAGCAGCCTGAGGCTGTTGAGGCTGGGCTGGGCTTGGCTGGAAACTATGGGGCTTACTGGAGGATCCTCTCCCTACATGTGTGGTGGTGATAAGGGAAGAGCTGAAAAAAGGCTTTGAAATCTTGGAGTATATCTGTGGCTGCACTGACACCATCTCTTTTAAAAATGATTCTGTATTATAAATCACATTAAAAAAGATGCATTCATATGAATGAATAGAATGAATCTAATGCATAGGACAGTTTGGAAACTTGTGCATAAAACTATTCAGGTTTTCCTACAAAGGCACTTTGCAGTTT
Organism: Fringilla coelebs; assembly: GCF_963513975.1. Taxonomy (NCBI): domain Eukaryota; kingdom Metazoa; phylum Chordata; class Aves; order Passeriformes; family Fringillidae; genus Fringilla; species Fringilla coelebs. The sequence continues at coordinate 134,972,370 of NC_140028.1, read as the reverse complement.
TATACATGCCATTTTCTTGCTTTACTTTGCAGCTTTATAAAGAGCAAATTCCTCTGTAAAGAGTATATTCCTCTGAATGGAAAGTGTTTTCAATTTCGTTTGTGTTGCTTTGGAGGGCTTTTCAAGCTAAAATCACAATGTATTTGACTTAAATGGTGACACTGTTATATATGGAAAAGCTGCTTTCCAACATTTCCAGAGGCTTTTACATACTTCAGTAATTTTACTGTTACTCAGACATCTGTGTGCTTTTAACTCAAAGGCAATGCTGTTGATCTTAGGGGTGACTTGACGTTGGTGTTAATATGCAAGGGAGAAACCTGCATTATGGTCACTTTGGCAGCTGGCTTGAAAAGTGAAATGATACAAACCTAGTACTGGTTCATTAAAAAGAAAAATTACACCTTCACATTCACTTCTAGGCTGGTCTGTGTGTACTGAGCCCACGATACAGATGGGCCAATTGATGCTATTGACAGCTGGGGGTTGTCTCTGAAATCCATGCTAAACTTTCACTGAACATATTTAAATCTGCTTCTCTGTAAGAAAATGTAGGGGACGTTGTCTTGTTCCCACAGGGCTGAATAGGATGGCCCTCAAGGTGAGGAGCACTGTGGTGCTGCTGCTAAGAGAAAAAAAGGTGTACTTGAGGAAAAACTCAGCAGATGGTCATTTTCCCCAGGAAAAATTCTCCTGTCTCTCAGCCATGGGGCTGCAGTACCCTGCAGCTGTCTGCTGCCCTGCCAACCTCTGGGACATTCCTTTGGCAGCAAACTGAAATCCCAGCTGAGTACCAGCTCGGGGCTGTGAAGTGTCCTGGGAACTGCAAGGTGAGTCGCTGCAGCATGATGGCATTAATGAGGCCACCAAAGCAAGACATTTTTTGTTACTCCTACCTTCTGGGAGGTGCAGGGCTGAGGAACATCATCAAATAAGGTGTTTTTCCTTAACTGTTACTGATTATCTATTAAATCTCTCTCTGTCTCTGACTTTGCTAAGATTCCTCTTGGCGGACAAGCAGACTTGCCTGTGACATTACTAACCTGCAGAGGAACAACAGACTTTTGTAACAACACAGTCCTCTTATTACAGTGGTCACTGTCATCCCTAAGAGATTTTCCCCCAAATTTGGTGTTTGGGAGACTCTGCTGATTTAGTTAGTGATTCAAATTGCTCTTCTTGGCCTTTCTGGAGTAGGGATTTAGGTGTTGTCTGCAGGAGGCAGCTGGGAATGTGGAGGCTGCTGTGGTCCCCAAGGGACCCCAGAGCATTTGCTGAAGCTGCAGCCCCACCAGACTAGGCAGTCATAGCTTTGAGAGGCAGGAGCTGTCCTGCCCTGGCCCTCAATGCCCTTCACTGAGGAGCACAAAGAAGAAAGAAACAAACTTGTTTGCTTTTGTGGTGCTGGTGCAGTTGGCAAGAGCTTCAGAAGGTTCACATGTGGGCATATAGAAAAAAAATCTCCTCTCCTCTCCTCTCCTCTCCTCTCCTCTCCTCTCCTCTCCTCTCCTCTCCTCTCCTCTCCTCTCCTCTCCTCTCCTCTCCTCTCCTCTCCTCTCCTCTCCTCTCCTCTCCTCTCCTCTCCTCTCCTCTCCTCTCCTCTCCTCTCCTCTCCTCTCCTCTCCTCTCCTCTCCTCTCCTCTCCTCTCCTCTCCTCTCCTCTCCTCTCCTCTCCTCTCCTCTCCAATTCAGGCTCCTTCCTCTGTGCTGTGTTTGGAGCAGTTTTGCTGGTGTAGGTCAGGAGCTGCAAGCATCCATCCATCCATCCATCCATCCATCCATCCATCCATCCATCCATCCATCCATCCATCCATCCATCCATCCCTGCTGCTCCTTCAGCTGCCCACACTACTGGCTTGGCTCCTCCGGAGCAGCAGTTCCTGTCAGGCAGCAACACGAGTGCTGTCTGCACAAGATGAATTTTCTCACTCATGCTTTCTCTCCTTCTCTCTCCATTTTCCCTTGGTCTTTCCGCTGGATTTTTTCCTTCTGAGAACCCTCACTCCCTTTGGTCGCTTTCCCATCTCCCCCTGCCCCCTTTTCCTTTCTTTCTTTCATTTTTCTCATTTCTTGTATTCTCCCTTCACTCCTTTTTCTCTCTATTATCTCTCCTGTCCTCCTCTGCATTCTTTCAATCCCAGCAGGGCTCGCGCATACAAATTGCCCCCTCCCAGCCGGGAAGGAAGGCGATCGAAGCTCTTTGTGGCTCCTGCTATCTCTATGGTAACTATCAGGGGGGTCTGCCACTGCTGGTACACCCAAGGCATCGGCCCACGTCCTCCTCTCGTGCTGCTGTTCTTGCCAGTGCTCTGTGCTCACCACGAGGGCCTGGCTGCTCATTTACAACTACTTCTTATTTAAAAAAAAATATATTGGTACCCCAAAGTGCTGAAATGGGGGAAACAGACCGCACGCTTGAGCACAAATTGGTGTTGGGTTCTCAGGGGTTTGGGTTGTGGTTTCTGCTTCCAGAGTTGCTTTACTTGGTGGAGCTGTTGTTTTATAATTGTGTGGAAGTGTCACATGGCTGTTTAGTGGAGTCTGGAAGCGATGGTTATGCTGCAAAAATGAGAATCTGCACTGCATGGGAGGCCAGTGGTGCTGCAGCAGTGGTGGCTGTACCTGCCAGTGCAGACTGAGGAAATACTGACAAGGGGTTTGCATGTTAGGAATAGCGAGCTCTTGCTTTTCCCCATGCCAACCAGCTTAGCACATACACCCAGTTTCTGGGATTTGTGCAAGCATGGAGCAACCATAGGATTTGATGGAAGGAATGACTGAGAATCCTATGCTGTGACAGAAGAAATGGACAGGGTTCCTTTTGGCGCTCAGATGTTCCTCAAATAGCCAGGGATACCGGTGGAGAACCAGGGAGACAAGGAAACCTAAGGCTTTGGTAATTATTACTTTTGCTGTACACACAATATTAAAAATACAATTCCTGTCATGACTGTACTCCAAATATTGTTCTGTTAAATTCTTCAAAACCACTGTGACTTTTGTGCCCCCCTCCCAATGTGTATATATTTGTGCCCAAAATTTTATTCCATTTTTCATACCTGCTAATTCCATCAACTTTATGGGCAGCAATATATAAAATCCATTACTTTTTCTTCCCAAGATTTTCCTGGCTTTTTAAAATAAATAATTTCATATTTTATGTAGCTCTATGAAAATTTCTGAAATTAAAGTCAACTAGCCTTATTACATCCTGACATTACATATTGCTGCATCACTTTAGGATGTGCAAAGTCAATCAGTTAACTACACCTTACCAGCCCTTGAAAATTCACCACGTGAAAATTCACTACAAACCCAACACCATCCTGTTTGAAACCCTTCAACCCTCAAACAATTAGCCAGCAGTGCTGACTCTGAAAGCAGCACCTTGCTCTAATCTTTGAAAGGAATAAACTTCAGAATACAATTATTAGATTTTCCAACTGGTTTCATAATCCATATTCATAACTTTATTAATCGTTTAGTTCACATAAAAGTGCATTGATGGAGAGTTTTACATCTACTTGTTTGTGTATAAATCAACATCTATAAACTGCCTTTTTGGGTGAAATGCAGCCAGCGGTGACAGGGTTAACACTGTGGGCATTTAAGTGGTCATAATTAACAGTCCATTAAGATGAATGGAGTAAGTCCGCACTCAGTAATGCTGTTGTTTAATTCTGCCTGTTTACAGACTCAAGAGGACAACAGCAAGGGGCTTGAGATTGCCCAGGGTTTGCAGTAGGAAAGCCAGGAATCACATTTTTAAATAAATTTTAACTAGATTAAAAAAAAATCATTTGGGAAACACATTTCCTGGTGTGGGGGATTTCTGCTGTCCCAGTTCACTTTCTCAAGTAAATGGGTTGATACTAACTACGATTTTGCTTTCCACTGAACAAGTCCACCAAAACAAAGCCCTTACTATGCTTAATCCCCCCCCAATTATTTATTTAAGCAATGGATTTTGTTATTAACAGGGATGCAGGAGGAACTTGGCTGTTCTAACCTGAAAATGTCCTTCTGGCTCTGATGGGTGGATGCTCTTCTGCAGTTTTTAACATTTGATATAAAACCTTGCTATTAATGTTGTCAATCTCGAGCATTAAAAATATGGAATAGAACATAAACCCAACATGCCAGCCTAGGAAGTCTCCACTGTATAAAAACCCCTTGGTCTCATTTGCCTTCCACATCCCCAAGTTTTTAGATAACGATTTTCAATTTATTCTCCAGTGAAGTTGAAAATTAGTTTTGTTTAAAGGAAGCTGAATTTTTCATGTAATCTCTTAATTCCAAGATGTGAAGCTTAAAAAAAATTGAATTAAAAAAAAAAAAAATCACAAGACCAGGCCATACCAAGGCTTGCAATAGAATCCTGGGGGCTGCTAACTTTGCTGCTTTAGAATGCAGCTTTTGCTGCCAGTCTGGAGTCAGAGCTCTTGAGAGAGCTGGGCCAGGCCCAGGTGGACAATTCAGCATTTGAACAAGAACGATTTTAGCCAAAAAGCAGGAGTGGAACTGCTAGAGAAGCCTGTCATTTCAAAGTAATACACAGTTCTTTTTATAAGGTCTCCACTTTATTGGTACAATTTTTTCCTTGTAAAGGATTGTGGGTGTAATTAATTATGGGCAATAAATGGTAAGTGTATTTCATAGCTCCTGTATGTCTGGCTGTATGACAGCGCCCAGAAATGTGCTTGTTAAACACACTGAAGAGCCACAGAGTAAGCAGGCATTTTCTCCATTTTCTCTAGATTTTTGTTGGGGTTCTTTTTGGGTATCAGGGTGTCTGAGAACAGTATGGTAAAAATTAAAAATTAACAACCCCATGAAATATTTGAACTACTAATGTCAACATAAATTACTGATACGTTTTGCCAGACACAGTTTTGATTCTAAGGGCAGGGATGCTGCTAAAAGATAACCTTAAAATACAATCATGTAATTATATTACCCATTCTTGTTAGTAATAATATATTAATGAATATCTACAGTTTTGCTTTTGTTTGCAGTTTGGAATTCTTGTGCTTTTAAATGTAACTTTGAAATTTAAAATTATAATGCTCTTTAAAAAATTAATTTTGAAGTTTTGATGACAAATCTCAATGTTAATTTTAGCAAGCATGTGTTTGGTAAAATTAAAATTAGGCCATGGCACCTTAAACTTATTAAAGAGGAAAATGTACCTGAATGAGCCAGAGTGATTCCAGGTAATCCTTTGGAGAAAATCTCCTTTTATCAGGCTTTCCTGGGAAATCATGTTTATGGAAATGTAAATTGATTTGTTTTAAAATCAATTATTTAAAATTAGCTTGGGAACTTGAATTTTGCACATCTCTGATTGATAAAAATTGTTACTATTTTAAAAACAATGAAATGGAAAAAACCAGTCTGAATTAAAAAGAAACAGTACTTCTTGCAGTATGCCCCATAAAACTGTTCATTATTTTTCAAAATTTAATAAGTTTTTCATTGATTAAAAATAGAATCCAAAATAGAGGGGAAAGACACATTTGAAAAATAATAGAATTCTTATTAATTAAGCAGGAATTAAAACAGGTTACAGTAATATATAATCCATTGTAAACTGGAATCTTGGTCAGCAGCTTGAAGGCAATATGAATACCTCTTTTTTTTAAAAAACACACATTTTACCTCTTCATTTACCTGATACTCCATTCTTTGGTGATTCTCAATCTGCGTCCTTCCTGAAATTCACCTTTAATTGCAATCACTGACAATTTCAGCAACAAGCTCTATATGTTTTTTCCTTCTGATTTGCGCAGTAACTAGCCACAAATCCTTTGATTTCCCCAGAACATGAGCCATTGGTTTCCACGGATTAGGAGTAGACTGGTTGCAGGAAGTTCAGTAAATGCTCTTCCCAAGAAGTCAAACCATACTGTTCCTTTGTTCCAGCTGTAAAGAACCTGCCAGGGTAACAACAGCCTTTAAATGATGATGTCAAAATGTCAGAGAGGAGAGTGGCCGTGTGTGAGGTCAGGAGTCTCACTGATGCAGAAAGCAACTGCAGAAAAAACTGGCATGAGTTCTGCTGAATTTTGGAATGGGTTCAAAAAGTGAATATTTATGAATGGCATAATATATTTATTCTGGATACAGAATCTGCAGGTTTTCTTTTTTGTTTGTTTGTTGTTTGTTTGTTTTTGCTTTGGTTAACTAAGGTGAAACATCGCTCTGTATGACTCTGCTCCTGCTTCTAGCCCTGCACACACTTCCTCAAATGAGAGGAAGAAGGAGATTTTGTGACCTTAATCCTTATATAGAACTGCAATTTATTTAAACTAGAGTCTTGGATTTTGAGTTGTGGATCTTGATTTGTATTGAGATTGTGGTGATATTTTTGATGTGCAGGATTTTGTATGTCCTGCACATTTTACATGAGCTGCTGTGTATGTGGTCAGATTTCACACACACTCCCAGAATATTCTGAATTGGGGTGGACCCACAAGGATCCTGAGTCCAAGTATGAAGGGAATGTGTAAATTACTTACACAGACTGACAGGACGGTGTCTGACTCAAACTTCTGGTCTATGAGAGCCTGGTGCAGGTTTGCCTAAAACACACAGGGTGTCCTTTGCTAGATAAAGACAACTGCCTAAAAATCAAATGGTTGTGAGGATGTGCAGGTTAAGAAAGAACAGTGCTCGAATGCAGCAGTGTTTTCAGAGAGTAGGTGTGTCTCCAGCGTGGGTAATGACTGACAGGTGATCTCCAATCCCCGGTGCTTGGATGTGCTCTGGGATTGCAGGCACAGTGCTCTGGCCTCGAGTCAGACTCTCCTGGCATCTCTGCTCCCTCCCTGTGGTCTCCTACCAGCAGCAGGAGATGATGGTGAGTGGCACCAATACCATTGTTTTAACCAATTGCAGAGTGATGGTTTTTTTAAGAGTTAGACTAATGTCTCATATCACTTTGAAGGTACTAGACACCAGAGGGGTTTGGTTTCTTTTAATGTCAGAAATGAAATTTCCAACAGTTCACTTTACTGGCTGCTACGTAGGAAAGCTTTTCTGAAAGTTTGTTTAAGGCACTGAGATAATTCTAATGCACAAATGGCCTTTGCTTGTAGGAATAAATAAATTACTTGCTTTCAAAACCAAGAAACCAATCCAGAATCACAGGATGTTTTTTTGATTTTACTGGACTTCACACCTTGCAGGCTGATATAGGAAGGATTTAAGCTCTCATTTTAAGTAAATTAAACCTGCTGCCTGTCTCTGGGACACACCAGTACGTTATGCACTTGGATTCCCCAGATTTTGCAGGATGAATTCCTTTGTCCAGGGCTAGGGCTAAGTATAGGTGCCCACAGCTGCCAAGGATGTCTGTGATTCCAGCTGCTCTTCAAGGCACTGGGGTGTTTCTGTGACCTTATTCAGTGAATATGGATCACTCATTTCTCAAAAAAAAAATTATAGCACTCACCAGAAACGAAGGCAAGACATGGATTTTTTTGTTATTATTTACGATTCACTGCAGATGTTTTTATATGGGTAATTTTTCTCCCAAAGGTTTTTAAAACGTTTTAAAATCCTGCCTTTTCTATTCATTGAATAAAGAGAGGAAGAAAATCAATGATTGGTCTCTGGTGAGCAGGAGCTTAATTTTAACTGGTATTTCCTCATTTACATACCCAAGGTACGAGTTATAGGAAATTCTGCTTGGAATTAGAGAAAGGCACATTGCTGAGGAAACTGTTTGCCAGTTAGGAGAAGCCTGCCTTTAAACTCAAGCCAGACAGTCTTTCTTGCAACAACTTACTTCTCTTTCTTGGTAGAAATACTGATTTTAAAAGAAAAACATGAATAATGATTTTTTTTGTCTTGTTGAGAAAGTGTGACTGATTTTGCATCATGCAATTTTCCTACATTTGTTCTGAGCAGAGGAGAAAGGAGAGTTTCAAAATTTGTGGCATATCTAGTTTGTGTAAGCTTTGGATCTGTGGACTGCAACCACATGTGAGAGAAAGACCTCTTGAAATATGTGGCAACTGCAAAGGCTTTACCTACTCCGTGAGATTTACTGATGGAGTATTTGGATCTTTTCCTAAAACTTTTGCTATGGAAATTTTTGAGGAATTGATGCCATACTATTTACTAGCTGTATGATTTGGCATGGGATTCTCTGCTGGCAGCTCCATGGGACCGGTCCCACCTTGAAACGCTGTGATCCTTGCTAGGCCTGGATGTTTGAAAACTGTTTGTCTTTCCTGGCAGATGCTGGAGGAAGATCAGAGCTGCAATTAACCTATTTACAGCAAGAGCTTGCACATGACTTAAAAAAAACCCCCTAAACTTTAAACCAAAAAAGATTTAAAAGTTATAGAACAAATGACTGAATAGAGCAAATCTGGGTTTAATTAACTGTAAAATTGGTTGCAAATGTTTTCAAAAGCTTATGGGCTGGGAAGTTGCTATTTTGGAAGCTCTGGGCAAGTGGCGCAGCTCTCCAGGGAGTGTGTGGGTGGTGGGAACGCCAGGCTGGGGTGGCTGAAGGAGCCAGGTGCCCCCAGGGAATGATGCAGCCTCTCCCAGGAAGCAGCTGAGCCTGGGGCTGTGTGTGGAGCTTGCTTGCACGGAGTCCAGCCTGAGAGTGGGAGCCTGAGGTCCTGTTGCTGTTTCTGCTGGCTGGGACAACTCGAATCATTTGGAATTTCCTCGCTTAGAAACACTTCCTTGCACAGCTGCCTTGGGGCCCAAAGCAGTGCACCATCACTGAACCAAGGGCAGCTGATCACCAACCACTTGGGATTGTCCCAAACGGGGAATCAGCTCCCTTCCTGGGGAAGCCCAGTGCACAGGGAGGCCATGAAAAAGCAGGGAAGGGTGAGGGGTTTAAGGAAAGCTTGTGCTGTCAAAGGTTGCAACTGCAAATGTATGGCAAAACATTTTTCAAGGGGCTGGAACAAGGGCTAATGATAAGAATTGATCATTTTGTTATTGTGACTGGAAGGGGTGACATAGCAGAGAAAAAAGTATTTCCAGAGCAGTCAGTATTTCAGATTGTACTTGTTCGCTGCAGAGAAGCATCCAAAACTCTCAGCCAAACCTCAGTGCCTAAATAGCAGAGATTGGCATAGAATGAGTCCAGACACAGTGTGTATGTGTCACTTCAGGTTGCAAACCTAACTTCTGATCCTTTCCAAAGTATCAATGGCCATTACAAAAACTGGCTTTGTGTCAGAAGCCTTGCAAACTCAAGAGTTTCTTGGGGAGTGATGGGAGTTGAATGTCAAAAAAATTTTGTGTTTACTATCTGAGAAGCATTATTAAGAACTCTTTAATTTTCAAAAAAACCCTCAGCCTTTATCTAGAAAAGAATAAAGTCTGAAAAAACCCCAACAAAATCCCCTCAAAAAATTTAAAAAAAAATCAAACTTTGAAAAATGTCTTAATAATGAAGCTGAGCAAATAATTTAAAACATAATTTATTCATTGCATGTAAATAATGTAATAGATGACCAAAGTAATAATTTTTTCAAATTCTTTAACTAATATATCCCCATCTTAATTTTTACCTGATGGATTAAAGTATTTGATACTTGTGGGGAGTAGCTCCTGGTCAGAGTTGCAGTAGCAATGATGGGCTCTGTTCCAGTTCTGTGGTCAGATCAGCATAGAGCCTTATCATGGGAGATTTTTACATGGGTGCATTTAAAATCTTCCTCACATGCGGATGTTTGCACACTACGTGGTTGTGAAACAGCTGTTGCAGTTTGCTGTTTCAGCCAGCAAGCTTTTCCTATCAGCTCTGATCAAGGCCTTTCTCCCTTCCTTTCCACTGGTGGCATCTCACTCAGGTGCTGTGATCTTGACCTGGCAGGGCTGAGACTGCTGAAGCTCTTTTGCTTGTCCTTAGTCCATGCTGGGAACTCAGCTCTCGCAGGCATTATGGTCTTTAAGCAGATTTGGAGATGACCCTGTAGCCTCTCACAATTACCAGTTTGTGCTGAGCACTCCTGCTCAGTGTGCACACTGGGGGGACAGTGCTGCTCTCCAGGCTCTGCCGTCTGTCATGGGGCAGGGATGAGACCCCAGCAGACACAGCAGGTGAGAACCTCACGGGGGTCATCATTTTTCACAGCCTTCTGGAGAGGTAGCAAAGTCATTTTGGTTTCACAAGTGAGAACTGAGGTACAGAGCCACTGCAGTCCAAATCCTTAAAGATATTTCAATAACTACTGTCTGTTTAGGTGCTGGCCCCGAGTAGACATCACCTGCCTGATGCAGGTTCTGCAGATCCTTCCTGCCAGCATGAGCTTCACCTTCTTGTACTTGTGAGAGGAGGAAAATATTTGTTTCAGGGTGTAAGACTTCAATCTTATAGGCTACATGGGTGTTGTTAGCACCTGGTAATTTTACTGTTATGGAAGAATGGGGAATTTTCCTTGCAAGGCCAGGAGCTGTGGTTCAGAAAACTTTCATTGGCCTAACAAAGTAGAAACATTTACAGGCCTCATCAGGAGTAAGTAATAACTTTAATGGAGCAGTTAATTAGTTCTGCTCTTTTCAGATGGGATCATTAGAATTTAATGAGAATTAATAATTTCATAAAGCATGGAAATATATTGCCCCAAGCAAAATATGGTAACACACATTTCACAGATAGCTATTTTAAATGAATACGGTGACATTTCCTCATATTGTTGGATGATCTATAATATTTTTATGTAGTAACTCAAGAGAAAGTATTTGGATTGCATTATAAAGTATGTTGCTGTTTGAAGACACCAAGTCCCCATTGTTCGGGAATATAAACCTAAATACAGTGGTGTAAATGCAATTCTTTATCACTGTCGGCTTTTTTCTTGAACATTAAAGACAAAGATCACCTAGAAGCATCATTGTAGAGCAGCAGAATTCCTTTGCCTTGTTCTGTAATCTCTTGTGTCAGCTTTACCACACTACCTATTGATTAAAACAAGCACATTAATAGTTTGAGAATAAGATGTCATAAAATCAGGACAGAAAATATTAATAAAACAAACATAAATTTGGGGTATTTTAGTTGGACAGCATCTTGCAACATAATAAGTACTGTAACAAACAAAAAATAAGTATTCCATATAAGGGGATTTTTTTTTTTTAGTCTAGCATTTTATATAAATTATTATCTATAGTTTTTGTGCCTCAACAATTGTTCATGGCATAAAAAGAAGCCATTTCTCATTTCTGGATTCTGGGCTGGTTTAAATTAACCTCACTTCCACTGACTTTCATGAGGTAGCACCAATGTCCATGAGTCAAGGATGGGGCCCAAACACCTTAATGAAGACTTTGAAAGTCCTAGAAAAGAAGGAAGGAAATTCCTTCTGTATATGCTATAACTGCTGATGTGTCTTTTTCACAGAATTTTTCCTTTGCTGCTTGAACATATGGATGACATCCTTTATTATATTCATTGCAAATTGAAATAGTTGATCAATAAACCCAAATTTGATGGATGTTATGAACTGTTCCTCTCAACATGGCCTGAACTTGCAGGCTAAACAAACACAGCATAAAATGGAGGCAGCCAAAAAAAAGGCATTGATCCTGTCCAGCCCTCCCCCCGTGGTGTGATGTAACATATGTAAGTCTCACATGCTAAAATCAATGTAAAGATGGTGCCATGGGGCAGAGATGCAGACTTGCATAGTTTCTAATCTTATTCCTGAAAGAATTAGAACTTGGACTAAACATGTCAGAGTGAGTAAGGGCTAAAGCAAAGCTCCCCTGCCACTGGGGCTAGGCTGTGGCACCCTATCATTAGAGCACTTTTTGTGGGGAGATCTGAATTCCTCATGCTGTAGCAAAACCTAGCCAAAGCACAGACAGATCAAAATATTCAGCTTTTCATCATGGTCCAACCCATTTCATTTTTCAAAACTGCAGAGCAGTAAAATGAAGCATTCTTTCTTGCTGGCTCTTCAGAGAAAAAAAGAAAAAAGGAAAAAAAAAAAACCAAGAGAAAATGCTGGCTCAAACTTCAAATGCATAATACATCTCCCATCACAGATGTGAAAGAAAATTACCTACGAGATCTTTTTTCAGTAGGAGTTTCTATTTAAAGTGAAACATGTGATCATTACAGTATTTCAACAGTTAGATGAAAAACTGCTGCAATATATGTATATGTATATGTATATGTATATGTATATGTATATGTATATGTATATGTATATGTATATAAAATGCTGCAAGAGTACTTGAAGTGAGCATTCCAAGTATTGGCCATCCAAATATGCAACAAAATACGTTCTGCTTCTCTCAGTTTTTCTTATTCACTATTTTATATTTAAGACTATGATGCATTTTTTCTCAAACTCTTTTTTCATCTTCCCAGCATGATATTTTCTGTCCCTGTAATGATTGCTGTGTACTGCAGCAGCACCGAGGCACTAGTGGCTGGAAATTGAGAGCTACTGTTTCTGTAAAAAAAAAAGAGAACCTCGTGCAGAAAGCTGGCAAATACAAGAATAGAGAGGGGGGAAGTGTGGGCACAGCAGAGCAGGGGAGAGATTGCGATGGCACGGCTTGTTGTACGTGCAGATGTGGGGGGTGAGGTTCGACCGCTGCTCAGTAATCACTGCCTGGGGACTTGAACAGGCGCAGGATGTGGCAGCATCTTAAAAGCCCTGGGGGCTGATGGCAGCTGGTACCTGTGGGCAGCACTCAGAGGATCCTGCCCACTGCACCCCCTGTTCCCACTGCATCCCCTGCACCCCCTGCACCCTCTGCTCCCACTGCACCCCCTGCTCCCCCTGCTCCCCCTGCACCCCATGTTCCCCCTGCACCCTCTGCTCCCCCTGCACCCCCTGCACCCCCCGCTCCCCCTGCACCCCCTGCTTCCTCTCCACACTGGATCATGTGCTGGAGGTAGCCCAGCTTTGGCAGCAATGGTCTTTTTCCATTTCTGTTCTGAAAGAATTTTCCCTTGCTCTCCCTAAGCAAGTGGGAAGGTAAGAGAAGGAGGAGATGTCACATCTGGGACCCCAGTTACTCCTGGTTACATTTCTACCTGCTTTGGAGGCACTGGTGCCATGAAATGACCACGCATTCCCTGTGGGAGGGCAGGCAGTGGAAAACTCCCTGTCCTTGCTTGCAGGTAGCCAGGAGCCTTGCACTGCTCCTCCTGGCTGGCCCTGCTAGAGACACTGCTGGACGTTTCCTTTTGAAGTCTGCCTTACACCTGTCTCCATCTTGACGGGGGTCAGGGCCATCAGAACAATTGCTTTTCACTCACATAATGGGTCTTTCCTCAAAATAACAAGTAGAGAAAATGAATGGCAGTAACAGCTTTCCTAACCCAGATCTTCTATGTTGTTTGAATGTTGGTTTAGGCATTAACTAGAGAGAAATGAGCATCATCAGTTCTACACTTGATCATATATCTTATGATCTAAAAACTAGCTACTTGATCCCATCAGATGATTAGTATCCTTTTGCTGTCTTTTATTAAATATTGATGCCAAAGGTTTGTTTTCAGCATTTCAGCAAATCCTTTTAAGTCAATTAACACTAAAATGAAAAGGTTTCAGTTTGGTGAGAGCTGTTGTAATTATATTTACTATGCAGTTTATTACCATATGCTGAATACGTTTTTACATATGTATTGCACCTACAAACTCCATTAAGAGAACAATAAAGTTGCAAAGTGTAGTACTATGAAATTGGGAAATGATGGTGTTTTCCTGTGCAAATTTAGAACTCCAGAGAAATCAGACCTGCAGGTCTGGACACTGCATACACAAGGAGAGGCAGCCACCTCCAAGTGGGATTCATACAAACTCACGGTCTGTAAGCCACCTACACTCCCTAACTGGGAGTGCAAGAGACACAGCTCCATCTTAAATCTGACCTCTCTCCAGCAGTGAAGCACCTGGCTGTGGTCTGGAAGGAGATTCCTTGGTATGTGCAGGACCTGCAGCCTGGTCTGTGCTCCTTTCCCAGGGGAGAGAGGCAGCAGGACAGTGTCTGAGGGAAGATGTGCTGCTGGGGAAAACTCCTGCACTGCAGTGAGATTTCTATTTACTCCAGGGAGGGTGTAACACCCTGGCTGCCACAGGGGTGCCTGTGCTTTGTGAGTATGACTGTAACAGGATAAATGCAGGAATGTTCCAGGAGTAGCTGATGGGCTTGAGGGCTCCTTTGGGCACCACCTCCACTGCTAGGTACAAGATGCACTCTTGGCCACTTTCTGTGGCTCAGTGGATCTTCACTTCTTTGCTGATCTTCAACACAACTTCAAAGCTAAGGGGTTAAATGCACCCCCACAGATTTGCCTTGTCAATGGGATCTAGGAGTGTTTGAACTCCCTTTGGTGTGGAGAAGTAGTCTAAGTCCGCTGCTCCTGTGCAAGTCCTCAGCCAGGAAACAATTTTATAGAAGGGATTACTGCTGCCAACTGCAGGGGCATCATAAAACCAGTGATCCCTGCTCCACCTCTGGAGAGGGAGGCTGGAGGTAGAGAGAGTTGCAGACAGTGCACACCAAGAGGATACAGGTACTACAGTCCCGAGGGAAGAGAGGAGCTGCCATGAGCAGGGAGAGAGAACTGCCCATGTCCTCTGTACTTCTCTAGCAGAGGGCTGAGGACTACTTGCTCTTTATTGAAAGCTGAAATTGTTTAATGCATTTGAAGAAAAGCTGGGAAGGGAGGCAGAAAGCTCACAAACACAGCCCTGGTTTGACCTTGTCTGCTGTCCCGTTGATCAGGAGGATCTTCAAATGTGCATATCCTGGAGATTTTGCACAGTGCTCATTCTGGATGGGAGTTTGAACTCTGGGGCTACTGTTCTTGTGAGCAAAGAAAAGCTTCCCAGTGAGCAAAATTCCTGCTCTTTCAACCAAGGGAGCTGCAGTGATAGCCTTTTCCTTGCAATGGGTTCATTGGAAGGCTTTTGCCTGCTGCTCTGGCTAGAAACTATTGAACCTGACTAAAGTTTGTGGGAATGGGAGTAGTGTAAATAATAGAGGATTCAGGCAGCACTTTAAAATGCTGGTTTTACATGCACATAAATCCCATTTAGCAGTATTTTTGTCAAACTGCTCTTTTATGTGATGTTCCCTATGTGATGGTGTAGGAGCCAAGCCTTAAATTTATTCTTTAATGTGTTTCAACCTCAACTTCTGTCTGAGTTCTTTAGCTGGTGTGAATTCATGTAGCTCCTTTGGCTTTAGAGATGTGATGATTTACACCAGCTGAAGAGAGGTTTCCTCTTTCTAATGTCATTTCCTTGGGTCTTTTTCATGTGATATTTTCCTGTCATTTCATTCTTCATTCTTTTCCAAGAATCTTAAATGTTTCACTGTAAACATTAAAAATCCACTTGTGTCTTTGGCATCCATTATAACAATAGAACTTGTTTTTACATCTCTCGGTGGTACAATATAGAGGCATTGCCAAAAGCTATCCACTATCATTACAAACATGGGAATGGAAGACATATATAAACACAGAAGTGTAACCCCTTTCTCGAATAAGAGTTTATAATAGCAACAGTGAACTTGACCCAGTGCATTTCCTGTAGGGATAAGGTGACCTGCAGGGGTTAATGGCCCGTGGCTTTGCCTTGGGCTATCATCTCACCCAGCCAGTGATTAATCCTGGAGAAATGCCCTTTGCTCCCATCATTATCCCTTAAATGGAACCTTTAGAATTCAAAATGATTTTGGAATGGAATTTACCACTGCCCTGCACTCCATTCATTGCAAGGAACTTTACTGTAACTGCATGTCACACTTGCATAAATAACCTTCAGAGGGAAAAAAAAAAAAAAAAAAAAAAAGATGAAAGGACTGGCCTAGAAAAAGGAATAAAACTCCAGTGCAGGCTACCACTGCTGGTAATATTCCAACGGCAGGGTGATTCTGCAGCAGGAGGCTAAAGCTGCTGCAGCAAGTGGAGGTAAAAGAGTCCAAAAGTATTTGATGTTTATAAGATTTTTTTCTGTGCAAGCATTAACTGGAGCATATCTTCAGGCAACAATATGTTATGTTTTTTGTTTTGTTTACTTAGCTGCTTCCCAGGCATATTCTTGACAAACCAGGTTTTCTTAATAAACTTAGGATGGCAAGGTCCCTGCACTGGCAACACATGGTCTGAGGAGCTGCTGAAGGAACTGGTTATTCCTCTGGACAAGCAAAGTGCAAGGGGCTCTGGAGGTATTGTTCTGCTTCAAAGCCAGAAAGCTTTGGTTCATCTACTGACCTCCCTTGCAGTTCTTTTGCTTGCAAATTGTATCTGCTAGCTAAGCAGCTCAGGTACAGCGGATTGCTTAAATTTTATTCCTGAGAATGGAGTAAAATCTGTGGTAGTAAAGCAATCAGTGACCTCAATCATGTCTATACTCCCCTCTTAATCCATCTGATGTAGCCTTCATGCCTGGCTATATTAAGGTACACATGCCTAGTACACAAGGTTGTAGAAACAATTAAATCTACTTACTGGTTTTTATCTTTTTATAGGCACGAGTTTCCTCATACGCTGTTTTAATCAAGGAATGTTTCAGACAGAAGGATATTCAGCATCACTGCTGGACAACCAATTTAGCATAACTCTAGCATTAATACACCGGTGACAAAAGTCTGCAATGCCATTCTTGCAGTCCCTCTTGTCATATGTACTGGTCACATGCACACACCAGTAAGAAACATATTCCTGATGGATTTGGACTAATTTTAGTGTGGAGCCATGTCATCTGTTGCATGAAGTGACTCTGGTGGTAGTGGTCACCCAGTGTATGGCTTTATTTTGATCCTAGTAAAGGCCATTTTTCATTTTTTATTCAGTAGCACCTTGCACACTTTTTTTTCTTTCTATTTTTTTTTTAAATTTTTACTTTATTGTGGATCAACCTCAAGCAAGACAACCTATAGTTATTGCACAGTTGAAATATTCTCCAGCTGGTTCAGGGTTAAGAGAGTTTGGGATGGTCTCCAACAAGGTTCTCACTCTTCCTCTGCTGTGTGGCCAGCATGCAGCAGGGTGAAGCAGGGCTGTCCCACTCCTGGGCCCTGCTCCTAGACACTGTCCCTGTGTGGTGCCTGTCTGCCAGAAGCTGCTGAGTGAACCCAAATCAAGGTTTTGATGGAAACTGGCCTTCCACACTGTGCCAGCATTCCCTGCAGCTGGTACCAGGAGTGGTTTCTGATGAGTACAGGTGATGGTGTGACCCTTACCTTGCTGAGCAAAGAGCTGGGATGCACTTTGCCTGCTCTCTGGACTGTGTGGAGCCCTGGTCTCAAACCCATGGACAAGAACTTTGTGGCTCAGTGGCTGAAGGTACAGTCATGGGTAGAGGGTCAGCACTGGAGGAGCACACACACTGAACAGTTCTAGTGTTTGAAGCCCAGACTTTCATATTCTTGGGGTTTAGTTTTTAAAATATTCTCCAGCTCCTCAACTCCTGCAGTGGCCAAAAAAAGCCAAGTTGTTTGTGCTTTCTGTGGCTGCTGGGCCACCTGGCAGTGCCTAGAGAGAAGATCAGTTCCCAGGTCTGGGACCAGGACTCTCAGGTTCTTTGCTCTCTAAGTTCCTGCTCTGCACTGTGCCAGTCAGACCTAACACAAAGGCAGAAAATACAAATGCAGCTCTTTGGCTTGCTGGCCTTGATAACAATCTCATCAAGCTCTCTTGTATCTCACTCCCCATTCATGGTGTCTCAACCAAATTCTGAAGTGACTGGAGGATGTGTCACATTATGGAAAGATGCAAGACCTCTCAGGATACTGTTGGAGAGCTGTATTAACCAGAGGATAATACAGACCCTGGAGCTACCTCTAGCTGACAAACTCCCTCATGTTTGAAATATTTTCCCCATTTCCTTAAATTTTCTTCATATTCCAAAATCAAGCTAAACCTCTGACTGTGTTTTGGTAAGCTGCTTATTAAGTGGGTACTAATTGTACATAAAGATTTAGCATTAATAATTTAAACTAACATGGGAAAGGAAGAGAAAGTGAGGGCTAGGTTTGTTTGTCTGTTTCTTTGGTTTTTTTGTTTGTTTGTGGGGTTTTTTTCCCATGATGCTGGAAAAAGGCATTAAATATTTTGGGGAAATTTAATTTTTTAAAATGAGATTTTTCTTCCTTCTTATTTTTCATCAAGACTGTATCCATTATAAAATAATATTTTGTATTATCAATACTTATATCAATGCTTATAAGATTTTTTTGAGAAGTCTTTGTTTCTTTGTTAAGAGAAAGCAGCTGCTGAGCATCAGAGATTCCTAATACATTTTTCAGCAACACCAGGTATCAAAATAGATGCCACATATATTCATATACATAAGTGAATTGAAAGAGGGGTGCATGTCTTTACTTTTGGGAGTAGCTTTAGTTCTGAAAATTAGAAGGAAAAAAGCTTACAGTTAAATTTTTTAAGTGTTGCAGCTGTTAGGAAAAAAAGGAATTTTGTCTGAAAGTGAGTGTTCTGATTCTAGTTTACTGGGAAGGAGAAAGAGTAATAAATTGTATCATGTTTACAAGCACCTGTGCAAAGTGTTGCCATATGTGTAAAACCTCAGGGCATGTGGGGCCATACCACAGTTGGGACACCCATTCTTCCTTCTGTTTTTTGGAGGAGGGAAGTGTCTTGTTCCATCTTGGGACTGGGAGAGGCAGTCTGGGACAGGACCTGTGTTACCACCATCACTATAACATCAGGTTTATCTAAATCAGATTTATGTCATGTTTTTTTACTTAAAGACAATGAAATTCCTTCTTGGTTTTGTCTTTTTTTTTTTTTCTTGCAATACTACCAACTATGAGAAAACATTTAAAACAACCATATGCCTGAAAATAATTCATTATGAATTCTGTTAAATTCTCCCAACTGTTTTCATTTTACCAGTCTTAGAGCCATGTTTCATTGCGTGTTTGGAGGGAATCAGGCACCACAGAACATGAAACCTGAAAGAGACCTCTACAGTTTATTAGGGTATAAATAATGGTAATAATTTGATGGAGCTCCTTGAATAACACAACAACAGAATGGGGTTTGGTTTACAACATCATACCATGCCTTGTCTGTAGAGCTTGTGCTGCAGATTGCTTTCCTGCAGATTGGCTCCTGCCAGTGAGAAGGTCATAAATGCCCACCTTAATCACTGGATATGTCTAAACTGCCTAATTTAATCCCCATCTAGAGCACCGTGTGCTTTTTAAGATGCAACTTGTAGAACTTTAAAGAGTGGAAAATATGTTCTTATTAAGGTGTAGCTGAGGCTGCCATGTGATAATGCAGGGGCTGGTCCCAACTGTGTTAATCTGTGAGGGAGAAAACAACAACCCTGTAAAGGGCTCACTCTGCTGAGACACTGGACTGTCCTGTCTTAAATTCCTTTTGTTTCATAAAATAATTTTCATCTTTTTAAGACAAGGCCAGGGGAGGGGGAGAAAGGACAAAATTTCTTAAAACAAGAAACCAGAAGTTTTTGTAAACTGTAATTATTTTTTAAAGAAAGCATTGTTTCTAATCAGCTCCGTAAGTTGGATTGTATGGCACATGGATGCCTGTGGACTTCAAGCACATTTACTCTGTCTCCTCCTGCCTCTGCTCACAAGGAATCAAATTCAAAATATCACTTGGGGAAAATAAAATGGGAAACTTCATTGGTTGACTAATATTTTGCCCTTTCACTTCCAGCACTGTATCTGATCATGGTGACCTTTAGCTAAAGGCAACATTAGGAGACATGTTGCCTTTGCTGGCACAGTCAAATAGGCTGCTTTCTAAATCACCTGGTAGACAGCCTTTCCACTGGCAATGTAATGTCTCTGTGCTCATTCCCTGGTACAGAGGTCCCTAACCCCAACAGAAGGGGACAGGGGCATGCAGTGAAGCTCTGCACCAGAGATCACTCCAGTGCATCCCCATAGATCGTGACCACGTGTATTCCCCAGACAACGTTTTCAACGGGAGAAGGGCAAATGGCCTTCTGGAGCAATCCTTGTTTGCAGAGATTTGAGTGCAGCTGTCAAGGAAGGGCAGCAGAGCCAGCATTGTTCCACAGAGACCTGTGGCATCATGGCCGTGCTGCAGCCATTTATCATCAGCCTCTGTCATTCCCAAACCAGGGCCTCTCACATGATAACACAGAGTGCCACTGCTCCTTTACTGACTTGGTCCCTGCTTAATCAGTTTGTTCAGGTTTTGAATGCTGTATTCAAGCATATTTTTAACAATGAAAAGCTCTCTGTGCAAAAAGAAAGGTCCTACGTATTTGAGTCACATTCTTTTCTCTCCAATCGTTTCAGGTTTTGTGTCACTTGATTTGTACTAGCTGTGGCTCATTATTAGAAGTATTTGTCAGTGTGGGCACTAAGGCACGCACAGCCCTACATGTGAAATTTAATTATGGGCATGGGAATTTCCTGTCCATTCCCTTGAAATATTGTTGCTTAAAACTTGATAGAGTGAAGGTTTTGCAAATTGAAAGAGAGAACCATGAAGGAAGATAGACAGAGGAATAGACAGAGGGGTCCAGAGATGTCTGATGTCTGGGGATTGAAGAAAAAAGCCAGGTTCCCTTAGGAGCAGTGAATGACCTTGGAGCCATAGGAACAGAGAAAAAAGAAGACACCCTGAAGGCACTGAGGGATACAGGATGGAGCCTGATGACAAACACTGAGGGGCAGATCCTTGAATTGGATCAAGAGAGAAAAAAGGGCTTGGAAGGGAGAAAGAAAGAAGGTTAGGGCTGGAGGGAGTCTGCTGTCCAGAGGACCTTTAAATCAGAGATTGTGAGCACAGGATGCACATGCTGATATTACAGTGCAAGGTGCTTGGAAAACCTATGGGATAAAACTGGCATAATTTTTATTTCCTAGATTTGCTCCACCTCTATCTCACTAGAAAGATTTGAGCAAATGCTGAGCCCTGGTCACCAGTGCACAGCTGAGCCGGACAGAAGGACTTTGCCTCTTGCAAATGAAGCCATTTTGCTGGCAACCCTCCAGCTCATGCAGTGATGCTGTTTTTATCTTTGCTTGAGAAGGGTTTTATACAAGATGGAGAAATCTTTCTTTACAGGTGGGCAAGTGACATCATCATTGTTACTCATGTCTCTCTTGAGACAGGGACCATATTAAGCATTCACTAAGTATTCAGTGCCTCTAACTGCAGAATCTAATCATGCTGCAGAACTCTGCTTCATCTTTTGAAATCTCATTCAAGTAAAAGAAACCTCTGTAGTTTTTAGTCCCCTTTGCTCAGTTTGGGTTGTTATACCACAACCACTGTTTCTGTCCTAACGCCTGTAACAAGTCCCTCCTCCCAGAGAGCACAGCTCTGACCCTCAGCTCCAGTGGCAGAGCACCAGCCACATACAGGGCACGTGAGCATTATCACATGCAAGGACATGGGGCAGAGATGGCATTTTTTGGAGAGAAAGAGGTGGCAGCAGGCAGCTTGTTCCTGTTCCAGTATCACAAACAGCTACAGCGTTCTAACAGAGGCTCACAAAGGCTTTGAGGCTCCCTTAATTATTACTCTCTTTCTCCCTGCTCTAAATCCACCCCTGGTAGAACTTCAAGAAGGAGTTGAGGAGCTCTGCTAGCTGCAACCTGACAGATAACAGTGGCATCTTAATCAGCAGAGCCTGAGGCACGGCCACAAACTTCCCAGGTGTTTTTCTCTGCCTACCAGTGTGATGCTTGTCACAGTTGCTCACTGACTGCTTTTCAGTGATGAACATTCAACAGATTTCAACCAAGCTCCATGACAGTGCTGTTGTCACTCGTGGTGCAGCCACAGAGAGCTGGATGTTGTCTCCATGCTCCTGGGAGGGAAACCATCAAAACACCAGCAGACAGCAGAGCTGCTGCGTCGTCTCCCTGAGTCTGCAGATGGTATGAAAGTAGGGAGCTTTCATTTCAGCAGAATGATAAAATCTGAAACTTAATTGTGACAGCTGCATTTGCATTAACTATTTCAGTTCCTGAGTGTTTTAGCAATGTGTTAAAAACACGAGCCTACCAGTTCTCTCTGTCATGAGAATGACCTCCAGTTCAGAAGTTAACTTTCAGAAGTTAACTTTCAGCTTCCACCCTATCAACTTCTGATGCTGCTTTCAGTTCCCAGTACAGATTGGCATGTTGGAAACTGAAAATGTAGATATATACATTTAATTTCCTATTGAGAAGATACAAGTCTTTCCTGTCTTGAATATAGTACTTATTTTCCTGGTTAGGATGATAGAAATTCTTGTTCCATTGGCTTAGGCTATGGAGAAGATCTGCTAGGTCAGTGTCAGCTCTTTTGAAGGGTTCTCCCTGGAGCACATATGTTTTTTACACAATTGCATGACCAGAGCTACAGCTGAGGAGCTTTTAAGCGCCACCTCCCTAGTCATGGTAATTGGATTACTGTATCAACCGTGAATTACTCCATAGGGGATACAAATAACCGATGTTCATTTGGATATGGGGTCAATTTTTTGCACCTTTAGAACTTGAGTTGTTGCTGAGTTTCAGCTAAAACACAGAAACTTAAGATGTGTTACTTAAAATCAGAGATAACTTCCTTCAAAGTTGTTGATTTTCTATTTGAACAATTACCATGCTTTAAAATTTTATATACAATCAAATTTAAGAACTTTCCATAAGCATTGTTTTTGGAGAAAGTAGAATATGAAGTATTTGCAATAGGAGGAGTTAGTATATAGCTGAAGAAGGGAAACAAATTCATACAAAAATACAAAGCTAGACATATACTTGAAAGCTAAGAGTTTTACTCAAACTAATTTTAACTTAACACTGTCACCATAGTCTCCATTATTTGGTGCTGGAGTCATATAGTCTACTGATGTGCAGATAATGTCACAGTCCCAGAGTAATAGCTTTCTGTTTGGAGGGTATTGAAAGAACAATTGTTAGGAAATGAAAACTTCAGAGAAGCCTGAGTCCTGAGATAAAATTATGCAGATACCTTATTTGCCCGTTATCTCATTAGAATCCAGAATGCAAAGGTATATTTAATATTGATAGCAAGTTATGAAAGCATCACTATCAACTTAGTTACAGGCTAACAATTCTCACACTTTTAAGAAGAGTGGGAAGGGAAGGGCACCCCACAAGAGAGAGAAGCTGAGAAAGAAGACTCTATAGAACAGGACATCAGTATTAAGTAGAGAAAAGGAGGGAAAAGCAGCTCACTGTAAACTACAGTAGCTAGTAGAGTAGCATGGGATTAGAGGGGAGAGTAAAGAGACTGGGAAGAATAAAATACTTAACCTTTATTTGCCCAAGGATAATGCTGGGATAAAATATACAACTGTGAGTGAGATTCTGTCAGATTTACAAGCATCAGATCAAGCTGACTCACTTGCTATCAGCTGTAACTATGTAAAATATGCTGCTCCAACTAAATTGGCAAAAGGAAATAAAAAAAGAATGGTTTGCACATAAAGAGCTAAATTTTACATTGATTCACCATATGTCCCTTGCCACCTCAGAGAAATAAAGATCTGAAGAGAATAAATATGCAAAGAATGTTGGCCAGGTTTTGCATTTTTAGTATTTTCTAGTTCTTCCATAAGTACAACAATCTTGCATCAGGTCTGACTGCTGTCAGCTGCATTGGTTGCAGAATTTTACCACTGACAGATAGCAAAATATAGATAATTTATGGGTCCCTTTTTCTTTTTGTCGGAGTGTGGGATTTATAGTGAAACAAAAGTCAGCTGGTTGATATTCATCCAGTTGGAAGACTGTTTCCAGGGAACATGCTTAATATGTAAACTTTTGGAGTAGGGACTGTCTTTTGTTCTGTGTTTGTGCCAGGTGGTCCTGGTCTCTAAACAGGGGTTCTGGTTGCACTAATAACAAATAATCTTTAAAGATTATAGTAATTCTTGATTTGGAGGTGACAAAGGGGTGTAGAAAGCAAGCCAGTCGTTTATAAAAATCCAGCCTAGGCTGGCTTAGCCTTTTCAGTGCTGTGAGCCAAATGTCAGCTTTGGGGCACCTCTGTAAGCTGATCTCTGGAGGTCCATCAGAGCAGGGTTCTCCTCCAACACAGGTGGGCTGACAGTTTACAGAGTGTTTGGGCATGTGGAGGTGCTTGGGGAGGTAATATGCCAGCTGACACAGTCCTGGCAGCCAGCTCTGCCTCATGGGCTGCTGCTTTGATCTGGCCTTTTCATCACACTCAGGAGAACTGCTCCATTTTTTTTCAAATATGTTGATAAATTTATCATTTTCTCCTGTATTTGCATAACTCATGTAATCGCTGTGAAGTGACTTGAGAGCACTCTGTATGTATTCCATAATCCGTGCTTGGGAGTTGTGTCATCTTGATTAGGTGTGACTGTGCAGGGTCTTGCAATGAAGGTTTTGTTCCTGGTTCTTGGCTGAAGGAGAAAAGAGAAGCTCAGGGCAGAAGTGTGGATGCCAGCAGCACTGACTTTCTGCCCGCTCTGTCATGGAAAACCCCACATTTTCAGGTGGAATCTTCTAAAATTAATCACCAGCAGACAAGAGTTCAGTATAAACGGGCAGTGGGATGTCAATTATGAGTGAGTATGAATGAAATAGGGGTCAGTAATATTCTGTAGGTAATCACTTATCAGAGAAACACACAAATACGGAGCACTAAACTGTTTGTTTGCTCTTGTGTAAGAATAAGACCATGACTGAGGTAGAGTCTGCACATTAGCAAACAAAAGACATGCAAAAGGGGCAAGTATTACATGTATGCATATAAATTATATTATGTTACAAAAATTATGTTTCTCTTCCTCTTTGAATATACTATTTAAAAAAAAGGTCTAGGAATATGTAAGGAAATTCAGTTGAATAGTGTACAAGTTGTGTACAGTTTGGAAATGTAGTAGCAAACTAATAGAGGCCTTAGTATAATTACAAAGTGATGAAGGGCCAAAATCAGTGAGAATGAGACCCTTATAAAGAGGTGCACATAATTCATGATAAATTCTAAGGTGTGTGTGGAAAACTGAGGATTAGCCTGATTGACCAGCAGAAGCTGAACCACACACAAGGTTCAAAGACAGAAAAACTGAGCTACCTTAACTCAGAATCCATGGAAAAAAACACTAGCAATACCTTCACCTATTCGTGGAAACATCTGCTAATTTTTGCAGTTCTGCTCCACCTCCTAAACCATAAGTTTAGGATAAAATTTGCTGCACTCACTCTCAAAAGCCTGTATGCTGCTGGTAGTGTTTTTCTTTGGAGTTCCAGCCAGGATGAGACTTCAGGGAAGTGCCTGTCTGAGGTCAGGTGTCCGTGCCTCAAGAAGGATGCGAGGCTGTGAACTTCACAGCCATCAGAGGTAAAAGCATGACCGGCCTCGCCAGGCAACCGCTTCCAGGCTTCACCTCATCTCATCTCACCTCACCAGAATGTGAAGAGGTGTAGCCACTCCCAGCCCTGAAATCAGCTCAGCTGATCAAAGCCTGGTGCTGATAATGCTAATCCACGCATGGGCCATTCATGTAGGAGTTGGACTTGATGATCCTTGTGGGTCCCTTCCAATATGGATTACTCAGAGATTCTCTTTATCGTTAAAGCAAGGAAACAGAGGAGCCCCTGCTTGTGGTCAAAGGGAGCAACCAAAAAGATATTTTGGCATTTAATAAGACAAGACCTAGGAAAAAAAGCTACTTATGTACTTGACCCAAGTGGTTAACCAAAAATCAGCTTCATAAGAGTATTTTTCAGTAATGAGAAATTGCCAGTGGAATAATGTATTTCTTTGATGCTGTTATGATTCTTTTCAAAGACCGTGCACAGACAGTCCTGACTCCTAAACACCACAGAAATGGGACAGCAAGGAGCTGTATTTTTTTCTGTAGCTCCAAGTCCTTTACCAGTTCTTTCTATTCACTGTAAAAGGGACTTCCTTTAACATAAAAGTCAATTTTACACAGCCACTAAGTCTGCCATAATGTTCATTTTCCTACTGCATATGTTTGACATCTGTAAGAAATATTGTTGTACATGGTTTGAATATACAGCCCACCACTCAAGCCATGCAGAAAATCTGGAGGAGATGGCAGAAGCTCAAGACATCTGAACAGAACTTTTACTGTTAGAGAGGTATGTGGGTTTTCAACCAGAATGATCTTGATTAGCTGAAAAGGAAAAAAGATAAAGTATTTCTCTCTTAAACATATAATGGTGGGTTCATTCGCTGTGTTTCAGAGCGGAAGCAGTGGGGCTGAACAGCAGATTTTTCAGCAAGGCAATTGCAGTCTCAAATGTTGAAGTCTGGGGAGAATTCTGATTTCTTCCTGTGCTCTGATACCTCAGCAACAGGAAATCATCAATTCTAATTTCTAATTTGTCAGTAACTCTTCTGTCTTCTACTTTAAAGCAAATGAATTACCCTCTTTATTGTTCTAATATGCATCAGAAATTGTATCTATTAATTTGTATTGATTCCTTAGTTAGGCAAATTATGTTTATGTACATTATATTTTTTATTTGAAAAATAAAGGTTTTTTTTTTTAATTATAAGAGAAAGAAAATATAAAACAATTTTTAAAAAATATAGAGGCAATATAACCCCAGACAGGACTACCACACAGCTCTGCAGACATCAAATCCCTAAGCAGGATTCTCTCCTGGCCTCAGAGAAGATTACAGCTGTGGTATTAAAGGCCAGTTCCCAAGGGCCTTTCCTCTCACATAAATTAACTGGAAAGCAGTGGCAGAGGGGTGAGGCCAGAGGTGGGCATTGACACCGCTGGGAGTTTTGATCTGCTTCCATCTGGATTGATCAGTTAAAGAACTGCCACAGGATTTAAATTTAAGGAGATAGTCATGGTAAAGTACAGGATCCTCTCAAGACTTCTTTATTTCAATATTTTGTGGAGGAACTCAGGATCTGGAAGACCAATACCTGAAATGGAGTTGCACTTGTCACTGCCATGGTGCCTGGGTCCTGGCTGGCAGTCCAGCCCATGGGCAGAGATCCCGAGGGGTCTTTGGCCAAGAAACTCAGGCCCAAGGTGAATAGAGTTCAGTTTTCACAGCCCAGCTCCACCTCCCCAGGGCCTGGATCAGCCCACTGTGGGTGCAGCCACACTCACTCTCAATCAGCCACCCCCCATCCCTGTCCTGCCCTCAGCATCTCGCTGCTCCATCCTCCAGCTGGAGCCTTCCGTCTCTTCTGGGGTTTTCCCTCCCTCTCTTCTCCACAGCTTGTCTCTGGGAGCTGTGTTGGCTGCTCAGAAAGTGGGAATCTGGAGAGCAGAGGAGATGTAAGTCTCTGTCACTGTCTGGAAGTTTTGCATGGGATAAATGTCCACTGTGAACAAACCCATGATATCTCATTATCATGACAGATGTGATCCTTAGAGGTGTCTGGTCAGTGGAAATATAAAATAAAAACTATAAATTGGCCTCCTAGGTTGCTCAGGACTCCTAACTGTCCTCTTGAAGTGCAAGGTGTGTGTTCCCTGTTGTAAGGATTTTGTGGAGATCAGATGTTAAGCCATATCCCACCTCCTGCTTGTTTCCTGTTTAAGGAGACACCTGGCAGAGTTCTCCAGCCAGCCCAGAACAGTTTCAGCAGTGCTTTCAAAATGCTGTGAGTACCAAGGGCCATACAAGAGTGTATTTACTGATAAGCCTGCGTTTGTTCCTGCCAAAATACAGCACAGTGCCTCAGATTAGGAATGGCAGTCCCCAGTTAAGTACTCCCACTAAAAAGAAAAACCACGAGCTGCTCCCTCCTCATGCTGGTGAGAGAGACAAAAGGCACAGGTAATGAGTTGAGATGAGAAAAATTTATTGGAAACAATGAGATAAGAAAGACACAGTAACAGCAAGAATATTACTGACAAAAGGGTACAAAAAGAGAGGGTGATTTACATGCAAAACGCACATCCCACAGCAACAATGAACAATGGCAGACAGATTTCCTACTCCCACCTTTGGAAAGCAAAGGTGGCTTTGAAAAGGGGAAAGGTGGCTTTGAACAGGTGGCTTTTCTCAGCCCAAAGCCATGCCCCTCATCTTGGAAGCAAGAGTCCCTTACATCACTGGAGAAGACGTCAGTGGTAGAGCATCACAACCTAGACACAACCACACAGTTCCAGGCTCAACCCCTCACAGCTCCTGCAAAAATTGACTGTGTCCTGCAAAAACCAGGACATGTGGATACAACCAGAGAGCACAGGCAGCTTGAGGGGACAGTTTGCAGGTACCTGATCTTTGTCATTTGGCTCAGCATGCCCAAGCCTGAACACAGTGGCAGCGACTGAACACCATGGATGTAGGCTGGATGACTGCACAAAGCAGAGATGGGCACAGTCACTATTTTAAATCCTGCCAGTGGCTTGTTCCCACTTTTCTGCTCTAGCTTTGCTCATCCCAATTCTCTCCTGTGGCATGGGGAAGAGGAGGAACAGACCCTGTTAGCAGAACAGCATAGATGTCACATATTCTTTAGCTCCCATACCAGACCTCTATCTTTTCACAAGGTGCCTGTTGTTGCAGGTGCAATAGATTGATTCCTCTGCTTTGGGAAAGGTCTGCTAGATAGCTAACAAAGAAGGCTCTCAATTACCAAGAGCTGGTTAATCTGGAGGGGGTACTCTGCAGGTTGTAGGTGAGAATTGTCTTTTTAAAAGTAATTTCTAGCTCCATTAATTACAAAACTGTAATCTAACAGGATCCTGTGGAGTGTCAGTCAGAGATGGAGGTGGAGAAGTCCTCCCCAGATCATGAGGAGGTGGCTCTGATTAGTGCATGACCCCATGGCAGGACCTATGGAGTTTTGCCTAGGAGGTGAGCAAGACAGGGGGGTGAGTTTAACCAGCAAGTCAACTTTTTGTTAGCACAGAGAGGAAAAGAGCAAAGAGGGGGAGAGAAGAGGAGGAAAAAAGGGTGAAAGTGGCAAGGAAGTACTGATCAGGTCAACATCTGTGCTCCTGCAGTGGGCTGGGCCCTCTGGCACCAGTTTACCAGCATCCATTACATCTTTTGCTTAATTTTAAAAGTAGTTTCTAATAATTTATCATGCATTTCATAGAGCAGAAAGTAGCTATGGTGCTAGAAAAACTCTGGAAATCGTAAGCAAATTAAAATGACACAGCTGTTCCAGGCTTTCCCAGCCTCCCAAGAAGACAGCTCAGACTGCAGCACGACACACACCACATTTCATTGGCGTAGGTCCACAGTTTGTGTCACAGCCAGACAGCTTGCAACAGAGTTTGGCCCCAATGTGAAAAGCCTTCTTATTTGAACTTGAGAAATACAGAGTCATGTTCAGATTTTAAAGCTTTTCAATTAATAAAAGTTTAGGACAGAAAATTCAGTACAGATGTTACTGCTGAATCCAGACAGGGCTTGAAAGGTGGGCGTTCAGCAGGGGGTGCCTCCATCCTTCCAGGGTGCTGAGCACCCTCCAGCCCTGCTGGCTGCCCTGAGAGCAAGTTCTCTCCTAGCACTAACCTCATGTGACAGGTTGAACTTGCCACTCAGGAGGGAAGATGCCTACCTGTGACCCAGGACTGTCTTACAGCTGTTGGCAAAGCATTGTTCAGAGAGGTCTGATGCCAGGTGAAATCTGCAGCAACTCTGTTTCCCACCAGTAGAGTTAAATCAGTATAAAGCCGTCTCAGGAAAAATCAGAATAAAGCCCAAACTTACTAGAAAGTGTAAGGAGGGCATAAATTTTACTCCAGTTGCACTCCAGATGTGGTAGTTTTATTCTGGACCTGGGATATGGCTGCTTTGGGCGCTGAAGCCATCTTAAAAATTACCTAAGTGTTCCCTCACGTGGGTATCCCTGACCAGCCCTCCACCTTCTGTGCACTGCAATTTTACACTTGAAACAGAGTGCTCAGCCTTTTGCTGCAGCAAAATATAGAGCAGTTTAGGAAGTGGTATCTTGGTGTTATGCTGGAGTTGCACTGCAAGCTGTTTTGGCCTTTACCTAGACCTGGACTGAAGGGGAGGGTGGGGGAATAAATATGTGTTTAGAACTAAGATTGGGATTTAGGATTTTCAATTATTTACTTGGCTACCAAAAGAAATTTGAGGAAAACCAAAGTTATTTGCAAATGTGAGCTGTAATTGGCAAATGGCTTTGGATTAAAAAAAAAAAATTAGATCAGTTTGGCATTTTCTGAACTTATTTCTGAATCATTTTCAGACTAGGTTCATAGGCACACCTGAGTACAGCCCACATAATAACTGAGGAAGATGAGTCTGTTGCAGGGTGACAAACTACCTGCAGACTGAAGACCATGTCTAGTAGAGTTCTCTGAAATGGGAGATAAGTGAAATTCCTCATCTGGTCAAGTGAGGAGAACTGGAGGGCAGATTTCCTTACTGTTGGACATACAAGAGAGGACAGAGGAAAACAATAAATTTTGTTAGACTTGCTTTTCATTGATTAAAAGATGGGTTTAGTTTAACTCAGGACAGGGGTTTTTTCCCAAAGTCAGACAAAAATGATTTCCATATCTGTGCTTGGAGCTGCATTTCTGCACAGCTCTCCTTGGCTGAGCCAAGCCAGCACAGCCTGTGCATCCCTAGGTACGAGACACCATGAGCGTGGATGAAGGAATTACTGTACAGTCTTGTTCTTGATTTGGAATTATGGTAAACATTTATCCACTAATGCAAATCAGATTCAGTCTACGAAGATTGATTTTCATATAATTTGACCTTGTCTAATAAGTCTTCTTGACCAGATGAATTGCAGGGACTTTGCACTGATTTATTTTTGCTTATGCATAAAGTACTGCATGCTTGTTCATTTATTATGCTTAGCACATTGGACTCGGGAAGATTATATTATTTGAAAATTGAATTTCATACGTTTGTATTTTAACATAGACCTTTCTTCATCTGTTTGACTTCCTGCAGCTCTGTCCTCCAAAACGAAGAAAATGAATAGAAAAAAATTACTTATTTTTCTGAAGCTTCCATGTTAAGTAATAATCCCAGAACTGTCACTGTGTGTACTCGTGCTGTGATGGAAGAAGAAAATGACACCACGTAAGGTTACCTGAAGCATTTTACCCTAACCTGTGCCCACAAAAAAAGATGTGACTCAATTATCATTGTAGGGTTATTGTGCCACTACAGGGAGATTTTGCCATTATTTGATCACCTTATCTTTAACCATATTCCTTAACATGTTTTGCTTTCTATTACTCTTTGCATTAACTCCCTCCTAAATCCAGAAGTTTTTGTAAGGCTGGAACCAAAGTTACTGACATTAATGGGAAGGCTCCCTTTCATTTTAACAGCCTGTGTATCAGGCTCCTGAAGCCAGCAGTGCCTTAAGTTCTTGAATCTATTTTAAACAATAGCTATATAGGAAGATAACTGTGTGAGGAGAAGATAATTATGATTGTAATTAATCTTTCTCATATTATTATCTTACATTTCAGCTGAAGTAACCTCATGCTGCTACGTTCTTTCAATTACTATGGTTCTTTCTCCCACCTTCACTTACATTGAAATTTAAAGATATATCATTTACTCATTTAATCAACTACCCCTTTTAGAACATTTATGCTTATAGTAAATTTGTTTCAACACTGATGTTTTCAGTATCTCCCCAGATACCTCTTTGCATCTATTTCAACAAATTGCAGCCTATTTATCATTATTAATTGTTTACAGTCCTTCAAGCAGTCCATGATTTATCTCAAATTACTTAATATAGACCCCTCATTTTTTAAAATATGAAGCTGAATTATGCCATTTAGCCAATTACCCAAGTAAATAGGGAGTGTGGTTATCCTGATCATTAAAAAATAGTTGTGTTTTGGCCACTGTGTGGTCGGACAATAGGGTCTCTATAAAACTCAGCTAGTCATGTGTGCATATAGATCCTTCCAAACAAGTAACAACAAAAGCTGATTTGTCTTATGACCTTTATATATATATATATATATATATATATTTGCACACACATACATATATCTGGAATCACAGTCACTTCTCTTTTAAAAGAAAATTTTACCTACATTGGAGTTAAGATGCTTTGGGATTCTTCACCATAGGGCCATGTTTGTAGGGCCATGATTCTGCAAAGCATTTAAATATGTTACAGCATGGAATTACACTGATGTCAACAGAATGAATGTGCCTGAATAAATGCATTTAAGGCCTGTGAGAGAATTTAAGTAGCAGAACTTGAAGACAAACCAGTTCTAAAATAGCTTTGTATGGTTCTTCTCCTAATGAAGGTGTAAACATTTAAATGGTGAATACCTTTACTATCTTGCCAGTGACAGAAGCAAGCACTGAGTTCTAGAAGAAGATTATATCTACTTCTGTCTATAATGACAGAGATCTAACATTTAGCCCTTCAACTCCTCATGTTTTGAGATTGAATAGTGTACTTCAGAAGTATATAATTTTAGCAGAAAGATATCAACATGTGAGAGGCAAAAATATTTCCCTAGAAGACTGATGAAAATTAAATATCAGGTGTTTGAAACTGCTCAGGTGTTTAGAAAGTCAGAATTTGCTGAAGGGAAAGGAATTTGTACCCAAAGATCAGGCAACACATTAAAAATGCATGGGAAAATATGAAAAAAATACCCCATAGGATGCATTGTGGAACCATGTGATAAAATCAATTTCACAGTGAATCATGCAGCTCTGCAGTTCAGTGTTGATAACTCAGAATTCAGCTGAGAGTCAGAAAATATTTAGTAATTTTTTTACAGCCCCAACTCTTAAATTCATATGATTACAGCGGGAATTCTAACTTTAATTAAATTTGAAGTAAGTCCCTGCCTGCAGAACAATGCTACAAGCCATGTTCATGTATGCTCCAAAGACTTGGAAATCAAAAGACAAATAAAAGCAACCTGTGGGGGTTTTTTGTTTGTGTATGCTTTTATTGCTAATAGATTGTAAATAAGCTTTGTTTCATCTGGAGGCTGCTTTATTCAAAATGAGTAACAAACTACAATACTGAGCTAAGGAGAGGAATACAGTGAAATCAGACAACCTACAAAGCATCCTATTTAATCTAACACAGGATTGGAGAGTAACAAACTTTATCCTGGCAAACTAAATCACCATCAATAAAGGTTAATGAGGTAAGAGCAGAAATGTAACCTACCTTAATGCCAGTGAAAAGATCCACCCAACTGCTGTGTGTTTCCAACTCATAAAATACAATTGACATGTATTACCAGCTGTGTGTAAGGCACCCAATAAACGGAGGATAAAAAGACAAATCATCTCCTTCCCCCTTCTATCTTTGCACAATATACTGAGTGACTTTCTCAAAGAAAAAGAAGGCTCTTTTTCAAGAACTATCCCAAATGTGCTGCTTTGAAATGTTGGGGTATCCTCTAAGCATTCACACAGGTCTGTTCTGGGGATCACACAGGAATTACAGGTATATAACATACATAGAAATAATGATAACTCTCCTGAGGTTGAAAAATCAAGCTCCTTAAAATTAGGAAGTTTCACAAATGGGGTTTTGTGTAACTCCAGTCTTGT
The DNA here is from genome assembly GCF_963513975.1 of Fringilla coelebs. Taxonomy (NCBI): domain Eukaryota; kingdom Metazoa; phylum Chordata; class Aves; order Passeriformes; family Fringillidae; genus Fringilla; species Fringilla coelebs. The sequence continues at coordinate 134,938,905 of NC_140028.1, read as the reverse complement.
ATGAGCTTGGATCTGTTTTGACTCTCATGGCCAGTAAATTTTTGCACTTGTACCTCATGTTGAAGATTAGAGACCTGAAGAAGTATCTGTCTGTCCAACTCCTTATTCTCCAAACCATCATAAATTGATTTAATGAAATGTACTACTTGTGACTGTAAATCTCACTTCATTAGTATTTCTGACAGGCCTTAATTAGTGATACCACTGAAAAAACACATTGCACTTAGTCACTCCTCTTCACGCAGCTCTTCATCAAATACCAGTATGTTCTCCACAAGCTAAAGCCAACTAGTCTCTAAATCCAGTTTCCTCTGCCTCCCATTCTCCATTTTGTCTTGACCTTCTGCCCTCAGGTTTCTTGTCTGGCTGGTTCCAGGTCTACCAGCCACTGTCTCCCTCTGCCCTGAGCCAAGTGGCTCCTTGTTCTTGCACCACTCACTGCTGACACAGACAGGACACGCTGCATTTTCTTGCTATCTCTTCAGAGCAATTAGTCTTGGGAAAGGACAACCTGCCCTGCATGTATTTGTTGCAAAATGCATGCCTAGATGTTCCAGAGAGAGCCACAAAGGATTCTGGAGAGAAAGGAAAATACTTTGTGGCATGGAGGGGAAACACATCTGTGTTGTAGTCACACTGGAGCTACAAGCAGATGCAGCATACTCAGTTTGCAAAGGATATTTGCAAAGGGACAGTTCAAAGGGTATTACAGGACAGTTATATCAGCAGTTAATGAGTTTTAGTGTTTTTAAGTTAATACCTCTTGCTGCTCTTGGGTCAGTCAATATAAACTACAAATAACTTTCCATTTGATTTATTTGTTTTGTACCTCATTGTGCTTAGGATTCAGATCAGTATTCTGTTTCTGATAATCATTATTTTTGCATATCATCCATCCTTTCTGATTTAGTCTTCCTGGCCCTTTTTAACCAATTTCCCTGACTGCTTGACCCAGTGTAAGAGAGGTGGCAAGAGCAGGGACAGAGGAGAAGCAGAAGGGCAAAGGTTGATCTCTTCTCTCTGGTGACCAGTGACAAGACCTGAGGGAGCAGCATGAAGCTGTGCCAGGGGAGGGTTAGGTTGGAAATTAGGAAATGGTTCTTCATCCTGACAGTGCCTGGGCAGTGGAACAGCTCCCCATGGCAGTGGTCACAGCACCAAGCCTGACAGAGCTCCAGAAGCACTGGGACAATGTTCTCAGGCACATGGTGTGACTCTTGAGGTGTCCTGTGCAGGGCCAAGAGATGAACTTCAGTGATCCTTAGGGGTCACTTCCAACTCAGGACTCAGGATTCAGGATTCTGTGATTCTGTGAAACCATGGAAGAGAGCATGGGTACCTTTTGATACCTTCTCATCTCTTCCAGAATCATCTCCTGACTCAAACTGTCCTTGTTCTAGTTCTGAACTGAGGGAATCTCCAATCTCTTATCACTGTATGGTTAAGTATGTGATAAAGACAGAAAACACTGAAAATTAGGTCTAAACTTTTTTTGGTTTTGGGAAGGAGAGAAGCATCGCAGGGCTTAGTGGAGCTGTTCTTACTTACATGAGAAAATAATCTAGGAAAAAAAAGAAGTTTAGTTTTGAAGTTCTGTGCTTTCTTCAGTATTTACAGTTTGTCAGCATCACAGGACCTTTCTCTGGATTTCAAGTGCAGCTCATGAGACTGTGTCCCTGCAATCCCATCGGGCTCCTGTCAATAGGATTGTTGTGCTTTCTCCAATAAGATTATAAACGCTCATTTGCTTTCAGCAGAAGTTTTACCAAGCATCTATTCATATCTTAATGGATTATTGACATAACACAGCAGACTGTTATGAAGTATTCCACTATGTGTAATTAGAGAGTATTTAATCTGCATAATAAAAATCCATATGAACAGTTGTTGTCATTCATGCCCAAAAGCTGCTCATCTAAATGAAGTATCTAGTTTGCCCTATAAATTTAGGGATGGAAAACAGCATTTTGAAAAAATCTAAATTCAAGAATGACAAAAAGGTGGTTTTACTCAACAACCCAGATGGGGGCAATTTGATTTCTTTCCACCCTCCCACTGCCAAAAAAAAAATTTAAAAAAAAACAAAACAAGAGAGAAAGGAAAAGAAAATGGCATATAGATTTGAATGTTATATTGCAATTTTCATCATCTTGGGTCATGTTTTTTCAGCCATTTGTTGAATGTCTACTGCCCCTTTCCTTGTGCCTTTAGTAGGATGCCAAGACAGCATCCAAGGAGCTTGCTCAGGGTCCTCCTGCCTGGGCTGGGGAGGAAGGGTGGGTCAGGTTCTCTGCACTGTAAGGCCTTGTGATTTTTTTTTTTTACAATCCATCCACCCAGTGCTCCCACATGCACAGGATGGGCAGAAGGTCAAGCTGGCATCTGTATATCATTTAAGACCTGCTGAAGCATGTGAAGTAGAGCTTAACTGGGAATATGAGTGGTTCACAGAGCATCGCGGGGTGCTCTGTAATGGGAAAATGTTAAGGTTGAAAAACAGCAGGGGAAGAGAAGCTGTAACTGATAATGCAGCCTGATAGTGCTGAGAGTAACCAGTAAGTAGGGAAAATATTTTACCCCTGTAGCCTGCTTTCCTTTATGAAAGGCTTTTACTAGATCAACATTTGCAAAGAAAGCAGGAATAAAGGAGTTAAGAATGTTTAATAAAATATTTATATATAATTTTTCTTTAACTTGTTTTAACAAAAAAATTATTGTGATTTTTATTTTGCTAGGGAACTTCCTTGAGATCAAAATTAGCCAAAACTGAAGGATATAAACTTTCATTGTAAAGAAATGTTCTGTTCAACCGCTGTCACTGCTTGTTATGTCATGGTGAAAATCCACCTCAGACTAGCCTGAAAACACAAATGAAAAGAAAAAACCCCAACCAAGGTAAAACCTCAGCTGTAATTTTCACATCAGCTTTTTACAGCCAGAGCACAATACAGTCATTTTGTGGTATCATAAAGAGTTGTTAGTTGTTCTTCTGGTGATTTAAAGGCCTAAAATTGTCCACATAGCCTGGAATATTATTGTGTACAAAAGGAAACTCCACTGCATAAATTCCACAAATCTGTTCGTTTTGGCATGAAAATAATAAACTCAATTATTTGAGAAAAGGCATCTATAGGTTGTACAGTGAGCTTGTCATGGCATTGAAGGGGGTGTGTGTGTGTTGAATTAAGCAGAAGTGTTCACAAAGAATTGAAAAATCTGTGCTGATACATGAGGGTACTGTAATATTCAGGTGAACAAGCCCTGTAAAGTAACTTCAAAGTGACTAGTGCAAAACTCCTACTTTTGTATCTAGACATTAATGTTAAGTCAACAGGAAGTAAGTTATTCTGGAATTGGTTCTAATTCTGATACTTAATGTTCAAATATTTGCTTTCACAACATTAACAATGTTCCTTACATACAGATTCTAGTGAATGTGAATTTAGACTCATAAATTGCAGGCCCTTCCAGATTATCTGCATAAATGTATTTGTGGTTCTCAGCTGAGGGGGTAGGATTTAGGGTTGTATTGTAATTTAAACCAAAAAATTTTAATTGTAGTGTATGTGTAAAACACCTGGAACTGTCCTAGAGGAGTCTCAAGATGCTTTATCAACCCAGATATTATACAGAGCTTTCAAGAACCAGTTCCTGAATGTCTGAGTTTAAGAAAAAAAAAGGCCAAAGCGATAAGAAATATGCTGAAAAACCTTCTAAATCCCTTTATTAGAGGGAGAGAGATAAAAATAATAACACTCAGTAGCTAAAAAAAACCAATCTGTGGAAATCTTAATGAAGCCTAATGAATCATGTGAGCTGTATTGTTAAATTTACTATCCCTATTTTACAGCTAAGAAAAAAGAAATATGAAAGTGAACACTGACATTTTCATCTATTTGGTGTATTAAATTTTGCAACTTAATCCTTATTCTTACATGCTAGTGAAAGAAAGAAGAATTTAGTTCTTATTGAAAGTTAAGCCATCACAGAGAGGGGGAGAAATCAGCAAGGGTGAGAGAAATACCCCCCTTCTGTCAGGCACCTAGTGACTAGAGACCCTAACTTATGGTTTGAAAGCAGGAGGCTGAAAGCCTTGAAATGCCAGCCACCCAAACATCTTTCCCCCTCTAAAAGAAGGAAGTGCTCAGGCAATGCCAGTTTGGTCTCCATCTTAAGGAGCCTGCACTTGGATGCTTGTAGAGTGAGGTTTCACACTTTGTGTGTTCTTCTGTGCATAATCATCTCCTCATATTAGCTGATGATTCTCTGGTTTACTGACAGTCTCTTCTGCTTTGGAATTTGTAAATGTAGGATCTTATTAATGTTCCTCCTTCTTTTCCATCAGAAACTGTGGATATCTCTCACCCTATGCAGTCTGTGTTTCACAAGCACTATCTCTATGCCTTTTGAGACTCTGTTTGCTGTTGTGTAGATGTAACATGCTGTTTCATGGTTGCTTAAATATACTTATTGATATTTATAAAGAACTAACAATTTCGATACAATATTCTAATGAGGATTACAATGTGAAAGGGATGTGTTCAGCATTTTAGTCTCCAGCACCAGGTTGTGGTCTTTCTTTCTCTTGGGCATATTTTACAGTTATTTTTATGATCCTATTGTGTCCATGGTTTTGTCAATTTGTGAACTTGGCTTTCTTTTCTGAGTACCTGTCTCTGTATGTCTCTGTACTGTCATGCACTGATGAGGAAGCAAAGTCATCCTAGTGGGAGATGCACAAATACAGGCAGCCCTGTCCTCATTCCAGGCATTCAGTGTCCAAGGATTTTGTTGCCTTATCTTAGTAGTCTGTCTGATTTGGATCAAGACCCCAGATCCTTGTTAAAGTTCTGTACAAATAGAATTATTTATAAAAATAGCTTCTCTATAGAATGTACACATAGCTGTGTATATATGTAGGCAGAATCCATATGTAAATAATATGAAGTATGGATGATTTAATTCCATATAAATATAAATACATGTAGATATAAACTTTGGGCAATTTTCAGCTTATTTTTGGCCAAAATTTCATCAGCTGTTACCTGTTTCCTAAGTGTGGCTTAGATTGCTGGACTTTTCCCTGGGGAACCTGTTTTTCCAATTCTGATGGCAGCTGCTGTCTTAAATGATGTGATGAAGTGCCCATCCCTGGCAGGATGTTCAAAGCTGGATTCAGACCGTGTGGGGATCACTGGTGTTATCTCTGAGAACACTTAATGAGCAAATCCAGAGGTTCTACAAAGTCAAACAGCCTGGAGAACGAACTGGCTGACAGCTCTTGGACTGGTTCATGTTTCTACAACCAGAAAGAAGAAACAAGCTTTTGACAAAGAGGCTTATGGCCCTTCAGATGTGGTTTGGTCAGATGTAGGTCTGCAAAGGCTGGCTCCTCACCCTTGGCTCAGACCGTGTCATCTGAGACCCCTGGTTTGGAACAGCAGCTCATGAGACTCTCCAGAACAGCCATTCCTCTCCCATTTTTGAGATCTACAATGGTACTCTGCTCCTTCCAGAGTCATTCAGAGGTAGGTCTTGGATACTGACTCTTTCTTCAAATAGCTTCTGTTTGTGTCCTGAGGCTTTCCTTTCTATTATTATGAGACTTGGTCATTGATTCAACAGCATTTCAACAGCAATTACCTTATAACTTCTTTTACACTGCAGAAGAGAAATCAGAAATCAGACTTGTAATCTGTTCCTTATCTTCCCTGGAAGGCAAGAAAGCTTTCCAATGTTTTGTTAGATATTTCTGGAGAAACTCCCAGCTCTATAAGCAAAAGCACAAAGCAAAGATCACATTTTTTTAAACACTGACCTGTCCTTTTGAAACAGTTCTGCTTCCTCAGTGTTCTTTGAGACAAAAGAGCACACTGAAAGTGTCTCACTCATTTTAATGATGAGAGCGCTTTGTGATCACATTACTCCTCCATGCTAACATGGTCAGATGGATTTTGTATGGACTTAAAATTGACTTGTTCCTTGTGTAGACCATGTCCCCTCAGCCTGTCATTAATTTATAGGTCTTTCTTTGATACACAGTGATAAATTATGTCTTTTAAAGATGCCCACCGAATCAGCTTGGTGAATATCCTGTGCCACCTGCCAGAGGTTTTCTCCTATGCCTTCAATATCCATTGCAAGAATCAGTTTCTGCCTTGGAGCTTGTTCATCTCTACAGTTCTTGTTAGACAGTTTCTTGATTTGTCAGTTAGAGGAGTATTTGTTCACAGAAGCTTCTTTCATGACTGTAGTCATCCAGCAGGTAAGACAATATACCACTGTGGTTATTCTTCCACGGTCTGCTCTCCCATTTCTCTACCACACCTGAGCTGGTTTCAGTGCCACGGCCTCCTCGTGCTGAGCTTGCCTTTAGTCAGCAGCAGGCAAAGGCTCTCTGGATTAGGGCTTACCTGTCTGTTCTGGTCAGGGATACCCTGATAAACAGCAGTGGAGATTTCAGCAGGCACAGGCAGCAAGTGTGTGATGATGATTTATAGGACAGGATGTTTTGATCAGCTTGTTTGAAATTGCCCCCATTGTCATACCCATGTTATGTTGACAAGTAGAGGATTTTCCACTTTGATTTGCTAAATGCTCTTGAAACTCCACAAAGTTTCTTCCCGTCAGGGTCTTGGTCCTCCTTGCCAGGTGAGATGGTTTTCATATATTTGGTAGTAAACCTTCCAAATCTTTCTCCATTCTTCGTTTCTCAGTGAAATCAACCTCACAGTTATTCCAGTCAGGAGGGTAAAAAGAGATGGTAGCCTTTATTAACAGACAGTCATGTGCATCTTTTAGCGTTTGTGCTTTACACTCATCCTAAATACCTGCCCAAGCAGTCACAGCATTCTGTCTTGGATGGAAGAGTGGCTTCCATCAGCTGTTCCCAAGCTACATGCTCCCAGGATGGAGCTGTCTGGCATACCTTGATACTGCGTCTCTTGCACCAAGACATAAATTATCTCACTAACTCTGCTTGGGTATGAGTGACATTCAACCACATCTCAAAGACAAGGATACAGATAAGCTACCTCTCCTCTGTTACTTCTCTATTCCATTTCATTATGTTCTGCCTTCACTGTATGTTTTTGCTTTCTGGACTTGTAATTTTCTTCATAATTTGCATTATCATCTAGTATCTGACATTTCCAGTCCTAAAAAAGATACAGTGTTTCATTTTTGAAGCCACTGCAAGTATTAGATTTTCTAAATTTTGTCTTGCCTAGGCTTGCAGTTCACATTCTCCACAGCTCAAGTCCTATGAGATGAGCTCTGCTTGTTTGTACTCAATATAATTAGAATTCCATTTCAAGAGTATTTCTGGGACTTCAAATATAGTATAGCTTGTGTATGGCATCTAAATGTAAATCATATGTAGTCTTTTAATATCCAAAGTGATAATCCAGTCTTTTCTCTTGCAAAATTTCTGCTACAATTGATTCTTTCTAGCTCTTCTTTGTCTCTCTTCAGCTGTTGTTCACAGACTTTTGCAGAATTGTTTTACTATACAAAATAAAATTAAATATAATGGATTTGCCCAGGGGCTGCTTGGGTCTATATTTTATTTCAAGCCTTTGTGCAGTCTTCTCTGTGACTTCTTGCAAATCTCCTCTGTATTTTGTGGGCTTCTCTATAGAGCCTTCAGTTTTGTTTCACAATTGCATCTCTTTATGGATTTACAGTTTAATACATATAAAGCGTCACACATCTCCTTTTTGATTTCTTAGAGGAAACCAATCCCTCTGCAGCTTTACCTTCCTGTAACTGAAGAAAACTCTTCATTTATTTAGTGCTGTCTAACAGCTGTCTTGCTCTTTCTCACCTGCACATGGGCTATTGGTCTGATCTGGTGCATCTGAGCCCCGGGATGTTTTAGGCCACTTTTTAATCTTCTCAGGAATAGAAAAAAATTGTCCTGCTTTTTTCAGTTCTCTAGGGTTTTTCTGAAAAGTTAGATGCATAGTGCAGTTTTGATATCCTTTACTCTCTATGAGCTCCAAATCAGGACTTAGAGGTACCATAAATCATTATCATAACTAAAGAGAAACTAATGCTGGGGAAAGATCCGTATGTTTTACTCCATCAGGTGCTCAGCACTGACTGAGTGTAGGAAAAGCTAATTCAAACCAAAATTCTTCTTAAAGTGCCTTTTACTGTGAGTGTTATTTAATGTTCAGAGGTGTTATGTACTTAAGACTGCCTCTGAAGTTAAATGAGGAAGGAATGAAATGGTATATTTATAAAAGACCAAGATTAAAAATTGGCTTGTAATGCCTTACTATTTAGAAGTTCTTACATCTAGTTAAGTTACTCAATGTTGTTTTTTATGGAGATATTCCAGAAAACTGCTTTCAGTTCTGGAATGACTGATCTCTTTCTAATTGAGTGAAACTTGGCAAGCCTCACATCTACAAGAAACACAAAGAGTGCAGGTAAAAAACATTACTATAAAAAGATTTAATTAAATACTGTATTTCTAAAATCATAATAGCTGAGAAACCACCATTTTGTTTTACTTACTGTGAAAAGGCAAAATGTAACCAGAAAACAGTAAGATCCAATTTGCTTATTCCACAGCTACAAAATCTGCTTTCCAAAATAAATCTTTATGCTGCTTCTTTCTCCTTCTAACAAATGTTTTTGTCTCTTACTGGCAAAACTGAAAACAGAAAGAAAGACAATAGTTTGTGAAGAGTCTTTTCACTGGGGAAATACTACTTTATGGTAACTGTAGTATAATCTGTCATAACTCCAAATGTAACAGACTAGTACAAAAAGAAAGCAACAATAGTAAGTGCCTCCCTGGGTGTTTCATGGTAATTACAGCTCTCAGGCTGAGAGAGCTGATGGCTAGAGGCAATTTAGACATTTAAACTGACCAGCCTGATTCCTTTCCTTTTAGGCTGAGATCACTCTATTAACAGGCATGCAGATTGATGGTGTATCCAAGATTTTCTGGAGTGGGGTGCAGTATCAGGAGACAGCCTTCAAAAATATGGGTAAAAGAGTGAAAGAATCAACCACACAATAACTGAGGCATAATTAAATTACAGACAGGAGAGCATCATGACCACCATTTTACAGTTGACTTTGACTGCCATTGCTATTTTGTGCAGTCCTTAATATGGAGGATATGGTGTGTCTGTAGATGGTGTTGTCCTGTGCATTCTATTGTTAATGTTCACTGAATATTCTTTTCCATAAGCCAAATATGTTTTTTAATGTTAATTAACAGGCTATTATCTTCAATAGTGAGCTATGGAGCAACAACAGCAGTAGGTTTCTGATTACAACAGTATTTAACATTTTCTATAAAGACACACAGAAATTCCAGCTCAGGAGGGACCTTTTGCTGCACTTGTGCCTCTTTCTGGATTGGTTTTGTTTTCAATATTCCTGTACTTTAAAATGACTGCAGAGATGATGGGATTTTGGCACTGCAGGAAGTACTGTAGTTATGGAGGTACTGTCATTTTGGTGAATTTTAGTCCTGTGCCCAGAGGGAACAGGAAAAGCAGTGTGGAGAGTAAGGGCAGAGCTTGCTATGGGGTCTCGCCACACAGCTGTGGCAAGTTCACTTGCTTGTAATTGCAGAAAGGCCTAGGTTACATTTTCTAATACTCCTGGGAAGCCAGACAACACTAACAACCACGTATGTACCCAAAGGGGAAAGTGAAAATTATTCAAAATCAAAAGAGAGATAAGAAACCCCCACATTTAATCTTTTTAAACAGAAAATCTAATTATTTTTTACCTTTTGTGTTTCAATATACTGCATTCTTCAATGTTAAATTTCAGAAAAAAACAAGGGTTGGTTTCTTCCTTTTCCTGCCAGGAGCTACAGCATCCAGAGGGCTCTTCATTGCAGATGGGCAGATGATCACAGATGCATCTCCTGCTCCACTGACCTGTTTTGGCTTGTTTTTGATGTCCAGAGTACTTGATCCATTCCCAGTTGGATCTCCTGACAGAATAGGCTGAGTTTGCCCCAAAGTCCTTTAAAGAAAAAGGTAACTTGTTAAAGGAAAGTTGGGAAAGTTGGAATGTATGACTTTTGGCTAGAACTCATCCATTACGACTAGCCTTTGGAAAGTTACCTAGTACTTGTTCCCAAGCTGCATGGTCTAAATCAGCTTTTTTTCCTCCTGGAAAAGTCAGCAGGAGTGGCTGTTGGCACATAATAGGAGCAGGAAGGAGGGGCCCCAGCTCTGGGTGCTGCTCTGCAGGTGCATGTGCCAGTGGAGGACAGATATCCCAGATATCCTCAGGTCCCTTCTCCATAGCCAAGGCTGAGGCTGGCACGGATGCTGGAGCAGAGGCTGGAGCAGCAGCAGGGGAACACAGAGAGTCTGTGTGGATGGGAGAGGGAGAGAGAGGGCTGGGCAAAGCAGCAGGAAGGGGCTGCAGGGAGCTGCTGGTGGTTCCTAAGGCTGAAGGACAGGCAGAATGGCAGTTCCTGTGCTCTCAGGAGCTCCCTGCAGACAAACCTCACACCACACAGTGCAGGGAAGGGCAGGTGCCACGCCTTTCCTTGGCCAGGACTGACAGACATCCCTTGGAACACGGAGCATCCAGCATAAAAGTTCTGTACCTTGTATGATGGCCACGTACAACCAGCCCCAGCACAGCAGCTCAGTTTCTGGCTTCTCCTGCTGTGATTTGCTGTGCCTGCACAGTGTGCACAGGCACTGCTGTCAGCTGGACCCTCCTGGCTTTACACTGACCATCTCCAGCCCTGGGCTCCATAGGACTGCAGTCACTGATGCCTGGTGGCATAAATCATCTGTCACTGACAAGTGATGCAAGTTGGTCCTGCAGGGAGAATGCCTTCTGCCTTTCCTCTAACATGCTGCAAGAATACATCACTGATTCGGCTTAAATGGTGCTTAAGTGATATAATGGAGCCCTTGGCTGGCCTGTAGACAGAGGTAACAGCACTTGGATCTAGCACTGATTAAAATTCCACTAGCCTGGTGTTTGTTTTCTGTTTTAAAAAAATATTTTGCAACAAAAGAAAAGATGAAAAATATAATTTGACTATGAAAGCGAATCAGAGATAAGTGGAATATGGACAAGTGGGCTGTTCTTTGACATTAATATTTATATTCAAGGATATCCTACAGTAGTGCAAGTGACATCAAATTCCTTTTTATTTGCAGGATAGAAGAGAGTTTTGAAGCTTGCATTATGGGTCAAGAAAGAAGAGAGTATTTGTTTGGCCTCCGTAACACAAGGGAAGTAAATTAGTGGATCTGTAATATAACCACTTCCATTAGCACAGCTTTTAAGGGTGGTTGCTTTTCCCAGTTTTCATAGATTTGATGTTGGGAGGATTGCCATACTACTGGCAAGCTGATAAATAGAGTTTTTTTGTCTTGTAACTTTTTGATACCTTGTGTTGAAGGTATAACTCATTAGTACTACTTACATAAAAGTAGATCCAGATAATACTATTGTATATGTTCCTACTCTGTGCTCCGCAAGACACCTCCTCATCCTACCAGTGACCAGGAATATGTACCAAGAGCATCCACTAAGTGATTTCTTCCTGTACATGCCACATGGAGGAGAAGTCAATATTTATACCTCTCACTTGATAGAATTCATTAAATATATTTTGCTAAATAACACTCTATATTACATATTCCTTGTCTAATATTTGCCCACAGAAGTATTTGTTATGTGAGTTGAATGCCTAGTTAAGACCTAAATGAGTACAACGTATTTAATATTTATTTGCTAGCACAATACAGTAGATACAGGGAAGATGAGAGAGAATGCAAATAGAGGAGGAAGAAAAAATGATTAAAGGACACAGACAGAACATGAAATATTTCTACATGACTGCAGTGATTCTGAAAAAAGTAAACAGCGAGAGGAGCTCAGTTATTTAGGTTTTTGAATTTAAAAGTCAAAAGTTTTAAGAAAAAAATAATGCTTAAGGAGATTGTAAATGACTATTAACAGCAGTCCTGCTTTATCTAAAAATGTGTTACTTCAAGAGAGCTCCAGAAATGAGCCACTTCTCATCAGGTCTGGACCATCTGGGTTCTCCACATTTAGGGCACCTTTTATCTTCAATGACAGGTTCTTGGTATGAGAAATCTTTATTTTTACTTTTCTATTGTTTTAGTCTGTGATGTCGTGAATAAAACTCATATCACAGCAAAATCTAGTCACAACAAGGACAACAAAATCCTTGTGAGAGCTGTTAAAGCTCTGTTAAAGACTACTAACTAGAGAAATTGTATTGGCTAATGGGATTTTGTGAGAAATTACATTGCAAAATTTTGGCAAAGAAAGTGCTTTGGACAGTAATTTGTTTTTCTGAAAATAATGTTTTGTAATAAGAGTAACATGCCCAGCTCTATTTTCTGAAATGTATTCCTTGAGAGCAAATGGAAATCACAACTGTGCAGGCAGAGGAAGGATTTTGGCCATTTATGTGATTTGAAGAAATCACAAATATAATCCACGAGCAGCAAGATGCTGTGACATGTTTAACACTGAACTTTTAATTTAATAAAAGCAAGTGAATCATGAAGTAAATATATTTTTACTTGACATGATACAAATGTAAGAAAAGTTGCATCAGACATTATAATACCTTATTTTAGCAGATATGTATTTGCATTTGTAGCTGTGGGCAGGATTTCAAAGTTGCCCTTTGGTAAATATAACGATGAAATAATCAAACTTCCTTTCTTATATTGGTTTCTACCAACATACTTTTTCTGCTGTGTAGTTGTGATTATTCAACCCAGACTGGTCTTCCTAGGAATTACTTTTCTGTATCTGTATATACTGGAATTTTGTGGATGAGAATTCAGTGGATTTTTTTTTTTCAGTCACAATTAAGTTCACTGTTTAAAGGGTAATTTGAAGAATTTAAATAGGATTTTTCTTAGAAAGACACTTGTACACATGCACCATATTAATGGTCTTCCTATATTTAGTTAGTTCTGCTGGTTTTGCACTGTGTAATCAGAGTATGACTACTTTGTTAATGCAATCCTGAAGTGTGAAAACTATCTTAACTTGAAATTTAACTTTATTTTATGAAGTAAATATTTTGAACATCCTGAGCAAATTTTAAAGCATTATCCTCAATTTTGAACAGGACAGCAATCTACCACCTAAAAATCCCTATGGTAGGGAAACAGCAGTTTTGAGTAAATAGTGTATTCTATGTTCATCCATCACAGCTTTCAGTTTCCTCTCCAAATGGACTCAATCATTTTATTGAAAAGATATCCCACAAACCAAATGCTGTCCATGATTAATTCCTACATGTGTTTGCTGTAAGGGGCTCTTCTGTTACACTGTTGGCATGTTGTGCTGCTGGTTGCACAGTCTCTCTATGCATGGTCATACTAGTTTATTTTATGGTGGTTTTGGTTTTGGGTTTACCTGATTCTCTTTCTTTTCTCCAATATTTTATGGTCCTAGTTCCTTTCTTGGGAGGATTCCTTAGCAAATGTCACTAACATACATATCTGCTACATTAATAAATGGGAAATAAGTGTTATGTATTGACAAATGGAATTGTATATCTTCACAGAAAATTTCCAGGTGATTTAAAATGGTTTTTTCATTTGCAAAATCAAATTCTATTTTTAATTATTCCTAACATCAGCTCATCTCTGGCAAAGTAACAAATAAGAGGGACCAAGCAGAAACAAAACAGCATTGACAGAATTGAGCAGGGAATTAAAATCAGCTAAAATAGAATGATTCTATGATTCTGTGATAAGTGTTATGATACTGTGGACAATGCTGAGTTGCTTGTTACCTGGTTTAATGCCTAGATGGTTGTCATTTCTTTCTGCACAGGACACAGCACCGTGTGCTCCTGACAGAGGCACAGAACGTGCACACAGCAGCGCTCGTGTCACAACCATCTTGTAGCACCTCTTCTGGTCTTCCAGCTTGCTCTCTCCCAACAATTATCTTAACCTTAGAGCAGTCAAAGTTGGCAAAAATGGTAAAGATGTCCCTCTGATGTATTTTTAGGTCTGCACACTTTTTTGTTTTTAATCACATCTGCAATTACTGTGAAGTAGAAAAGGACCTTGAAAGGGTCATGCGTCTATAAAACCAATATTAAAACGTTCCCTCCGGAGAAATAGCTCTTTGCCCCCTGGTGGTGAATTAATTTTGAAAAATATTACAAAACACTTTTAGGAAAATTTACTTGAAATGAAAAATAAATGCTAATTGCTTCATTGAATACAAGTAATAATACACTGCTAAGCAACACAATGTGTCAAACATAATTAGAAAAAATCTTATTATGAGCAAGCTCCATCAATCTTTGATAGTCACTGCAGAATAGATTAAATAGTTTGAAAACTGCGTGAAACCTTCAATACTTTAAAATCACGTCTCTTACTTTGGTTTTTTTTTGGGGGGGAGGTTAACAAATGTCTTAAGAATGTAATGTAGTCTTGAGAATCCCTAATTTCCAGCATTCTTACTGGAAATGAACGATGGAGATTATATTCATCCAAACGGCATCTTTAGATCTGCCCCACTCTGTAAGTTGTCCATACATTGAGAGCTCCCATTCTGGGCCACTAGAATAACATTTCCTGAATAAAACTTTTAAAATAGTGTTACATATTTCTCAAAGTTGTCTAGAAGTTTTCAGCTTGCATATGCCAAGAATCTCCATATGCGAATAGACTACCAGCATGTCATTCTAGTAATAACAAAATTAACACTGGTAGTCACCCATTTGCAATTTTAGCCACAGATAATTTTGAAAGGTGTCAAGAATACATTGTTTAAAAATATGCCATTAGCCTTCTAATCACTGATTTTGTTCTATCATTTAATTATTGTGCCTCCAAAATTTCTCCTTGAGAGTGCTTCCCCATGTTGATGTTCTTCTTCAGCAAAATATATATTAAAATTTAAAGACAGACTATTGTCATGTCATGCAACAAAACATTACATTTATGCTGGGAAAAGGCCATTTATAATGATCAGGGCTTTCATATCTTGGCTTTACACTATTAGGATATGGCTCCTAAGGATATGGCTCATTTGAAGATGATCTGAGTGTATTACCGTATCTTGTATGATGGTATTGTAGCTTCAGGTAGTTTTTGAGCTTGGAAAACAGCATCAAAGGTATGGCACGCTCAGCAGGCACTATTGGGTTTTGGCACTAATGATGTAACATGAAGAAAAAGAAAAAAAAGTAAGAGTAACGTAGCTAAAAGAGACTACTGAGCTGCCCAGACCAGGCACAAGAGGGCTATTTCCTAAATAATATTCTTTCATATCTGATGGACTGCAATACCTTTCTGGTTTTAGCTCTGTTGCTTTTGCTTCTCTTCCCATTGTCACATTTCTTTCTCATTAGTTTGACTTATGTCTGACCTAAGCTAACAGCTGGTGTACACAAACGGCATATTCCTTACAAATCTTTCAGTGGGCAGGGTTGCTAGAAGTGGTCCTGTCCCCACTGTCCTTCTTTTCCCACTGCCACACTGGATGTCATCTTCTCTCCGTCTCCATTCCATTCGCGTGGCTAAACGCTAAACTGCATCTGCAAAACGATCTGACTTTAGAAAAAAAATCCTTAAAAAGGCAATAGCCCGGCCACCCGCCTATGGGGACGGAGCAGTGCGGCACCGCGGGGAGCAGGGCTGCTGCTGCTGCTGCCCCGCCGCTTCGGCAGCGCAGCCTTCTCTTCCGGGGCGAGTCCTGCGGCGTTCCTGCCAGCTGGGATGTGACAATTCCTGCCCTGCCCTGCTGCCGGGAGAGCTGCTCGCCTTCGGCTCTCCGGTTCCAGTCGTACTGCGGGGTTTTGTCCAGTGGAAAAGCCACTTTAAGTGGGGCTGTTTCCTGCCTGCTGTGCCCTCTCGTTCTCGCTCCCTCGTCGGGGCTCGCTGTCCCCGTGATTGTGGGAGTGCAGCTGTTCGTGGGTTGAGTTGTAAACTGGACAGTGAAACATCTGTGTCCTTCTGTGCGTGTGTACGTGTGCGTGCGCGACGACTTTTGTCTTGTGCTTTGGGGGTTTTTCGTTCGTTTGTTTGGTTTTGGGTTTGTGGTATTTTTGTTGGTTTGGTTTTTGGTGGGTTTTGTTTTTGTTTTTTTAAAGCTGGATCATCTCACCCATTCGACTGGGAACGGGGCCCACGAGGAGTTGAGTGAGCGCAGCTGAGGAGGCAGCGGGCTGAGGCAGAGGTGGGAAGCAGCGCCTGGGCTGGGGGGAGGGCGCAGGAAACTCTGGAGCCAGCTTGGTGAGCAGGGAGAGGTGCCCTGTGAGTGCACAAAACCATGCCGAGCACCTACCCTAACCAGCCGGAAGAGAGAACGGGAATAGACCGCAGAGCAGTCAGGCTGTCCAATTGCTGGAGATAAGGCTTTATCTTTAGGAAGAAAAGGGGAGGTCCCTTAATAAGCTCTTTCCCCTAGACGTCTGCTATTCATTTGAGACACCGAAATCGCAGGCGCTTTAGCTATTCACAGTATGATCGTGTGAATCCTACTGGGCTCATGAGGCATGTTGGTCTTTCAGTGCTGTTAAGAACGCTAATAATAACTTGTTCACGCCTTGGGCCTTGGGTGCTGCTGTCAATTAATGTCAGAACAGAGATTTATTTAAACAAATTATTTCTGTATATGCTTCTTTCCCTTAACGCTTTGTAAAGTAGAGCTTCATGACCAAGCGGACCTGTTTCAGTGACACCTGTCTACCTGTGCAGGCAAATCTGGGGCACAGAAAGGAAATGCTATCCTTGCTTTCATAGCTCTCTATATCCTTCAGTTAAAGCAGCTGCCCAGCTGCAGAGCCTACGTACAGGATTAAAAACTCTTCTCTGATCTTCTAGCAATTTAAATGTCATGGCTGAGTCACAGGAAAAAAATACTAATACTTCCCAGCAGGAGTAATTTTAGACAATGATGAAAAAGCCATGTGTAATCTTTTACTTTCCCCTCTACCTTTGTGTCAGAGTTTGCAATACTGAGATTTAAATCTTCATCACCAGTCTCCCAACTCACCAGCCTGTGATGTCTCACATGTAGTTGCAGGCTCATAGAGAGGCCAAGCATTGCTGAATTTGATTATGTTTGTTTTATATTTTAAATCTTTCTCTGAAGGCAAGAGAGAGAACTGACTTGAACTTTAACTGATTTTTTTTTTTATATATATTGGGGAGGCCTAATGTGACTTTAATTGGAGTGCTGGAGAAGGGGGAAGTACTCTTCATTACTCTCATGACTTTAAAGAAGAAAACTGAAGGAGATTTCATTATTATGGAAGCACTTATAGCATTTTAATAGTATTTTCAGCATTTTCTTCCCAGAATTTCAGTATTTATGCTTGGAGTACAGAACCATTTTAATGGAAACATTTAAACTAATCTCATAGTGTAGAATTTCTTAAAAATCCCTTTTGGAAATGTTCTGTGCAGTATTAGGCCTTCTGTTCCAATGGTTTAAGGAGCAGAATTAAAATTATTTTCAAATTTCTCACATTGTTAAAACCAATTGGAATAATTTATCTATGCTAACTTAAATTAAGAGATCTCTTAAATATGTATTTTAGATAATCATAATCCCATTAACATTAGCACTTTTTTTCCCTATTATTCTTTCCAAATTCACATTCCTCTTGACTAAAAGAAGCCATAATTTATCTGAAGAATTCCAATTTCTTTCAAAATAGCCATTATCTGATGTGTTCTCAGAAGCACTGGTGCTACAAGCCGCCTGCAATTTGTGATCAGTTAGGACAGGTTTCCCTGGTCTCCGTAGAATGGAATAAGTGACCTGTTTTTATCAGGTTTTTTTAAGGCTTTTTTAAGAGTTGCAGCAAGAGCAGCCAGGGGTGGGTTTTGAAAGGAGCAATTTTTCATAACAAATTCCAAATGCCGAAAAATAAGATTAAAATAATAAATGCTTCTCTTCAAGGTTCATCATCGCACTACATCAGTTTAACTAAGGAGGCTTAGAAGCTAATGAGGCAAGAGCAAGTAGATATGAAAAATACAGAACAAGTCAGAAGGGAAGGAGAATTTGGAAGTATCTGTTAAGGGGAATGAAATATCACTAATCTCACATTTTAAAAAATATTCCATCTGGTTTAAAAACAATGCTACCTTATTGAACTCTTTATTTGCCCCTGGTTTCTGAGGATACTTTGCGTGTTTAAACTTTGTTCTACAACCTTATGAGTAGGTAATGTTTTGAATCCAAAGGTGGTATTTTTGTGCAGTAAAGCTTGAGACTTGAAAGGAAGGATAGTATAGATATACAGGGCAACAAATTTATACTGGAGGTACTGGCATGCAAAACAGAACAGATTAACAAAGTAAGGACGTGGGAAGAAACTGATCTATACCAGGTTCAGTTGCTCCAGCCAAACAAAGCAGCTGATAAATTAACTAGCCCATGACTTTACTTTGTCATTCTCTAAAAAAGGACTTTTTTTTTTGGCTTTGTGATCAAGTGGGAGGAACCTTTTTTAAGATTATAAGAATGAACAGTTAAGTGCACCTTTTTGTGAAGGGCAAGTTAAAAGGGTCTATATAAGGCGCTGTTGGCTAAATTATAATTTTCTGGCAAATGGGTTTAGGACTCTCTTCAGAAAGCAGAGCCGGAGGCAGAATTGTGATCCTAAAAGCCCAGTGGGCATACATATGGGATATGGAAACATGAGTTTAAATATCAATCTAATTAATATTTAAATAGTTTATACAGAAGGGAACAGTTTCAATAGTAGAGAATACCTAAGACTACTCTATACTTTATGAGTTGGAAAATTGATAATGGCTGTGTTGGTTCAACTCCTTACTCAGAACTGAGCAGGGTGTATTTTAAAGCCACATCCTGGTATTCCCATGGAGTATCCAAGGAAGCACTCTACTGTACAGTGGTTCTGTAAATGGTAGCTTAGGTGAATTCAGCTGCAGATAAGATTGGCATTTGGGTTTTTTTTTTTCCTTAAATTGCAAACCGATTTTTTATAATTTAGTTCATGAATATTTTTCAGATGAGTGAATCTCTCTTTTCTTAAAAAAGATTCCCAGAGTGAGTTATTAACCAGGCCTAGTTTCGAGAGAGACGAAACAGATGGGGTGTGCCGAGGAGTCTGCCCGTGCCAGCGAAAAGTGATTTAATGCTGATAATTTGTATTGTCCGGCCATTAAGTTTCCATCTAATTTCTCATCTGGCGTCCCAGGTGAAACATTTCACATTAATTTAAGCTATGAAAGAACGAAAAGCTTCGGGGACAACACCTTAAAAATCGGGTTGATACTAACAGCAGGGTGGAGCGATTTTAGGGTAAAATAGGTTACAGGAATGAAACACGCCCTTAAGGAGTTAATGAAGACAGGAAATCGAAAGACGATTTAGCGCGCGGGGTGTCTGGCTCCGCAGACACCGGGGTTCCACGGCCACGGCGGCAGCCAAGAGGGACCGGATCCCTCTCGCTGTCCCCCGCCGCTGTCCCCCGCCGCTGTCCCCCACCGCTGATCCCCGCCGCCGATCCCCGCCGCTCCCGGCGGGACGGGGGAAGGGCGGGGCGGGGCGTCCGCGCGCACAGAGCTCGCGCCAGGAGCCGCTCGCGCCCTTCCCCCTCCGGCATCTCCACTGCGCGAGCGCCGGCGGTTGCCGGGGCGCGTGACGTCACGAGCCGCGGAGGCGGCGATTGGTCGGGCGGGGAGCGCCCCCCCTCACCCCTCCCCCGCCGTGGGACCGCCGCTGCCGGGGCCGGGCCGGGCCTCGCGCGTCCCCTCAGTGCGGAGCGGCCGCCGCGGCGAGCGCGGCCTCCGCGGAGGAGTAGCCCAGGGCACGTCCTCGCTCCCCCGCGCTCCGGTGCCGCCACCGCAGGTGGGGGTCATGGCCCGCCCGCGGCCCACGCCGCGCCCTCGGCTGCTGCCGCTTTTGGCGCTGCTGGCGTTGCTTGCGCCCCGCGCCCGCGCCTGGGACAGCGGCGACCTGGAGCTCTTCGACCTGGTGGAGGAGGTGCCGCGGAACTTCTACGACTTCCTGGGGGTGCAGCAGGTGAGCGAGGGACCGAGCCCGCCCGCCGCCGCCCCCTGCCCTAGCCCGTTCCTACGGGCCCCGCCGGTCACCGGTGCCCCTGACCCCCAGCGCAGCTGCCCGGCTCCCCCCGCCGGCCCCTCGGCCGCTCGCCTGGCGCTGTCACCCTCCGCTTGCCCTGGCCCCCGGGCCCCGGCTCCCGCGGCTCGGGGCAACGCGCCTGTCCCTTCCCAGCCTCTCTCCTCCCCCTGCTCTGCTTCAGGTACTGCTCTGTTGCTTCTCCTTCCTGCCCCACCATAAATCAGCCCTCCCTCTCCCACACCTTTGTGTGTTCCTACTGCCTGTTGCTTTTCTGAACATATCTAATTTTCTCCAAATGAACCTGCAGCTAGACAAAAGTAGCTTCTGGGGTTTTCACACTTCCCATTCATATCGTCGGTATGGCAGTTTCTCACCTTTCCCTCCTTCTGCATAGTTGCTATGTCCTTATCTTAAGATTGTGCATCACCATGTGTTGCGGCTCATATTTTCTCTCACCCATGCCATGTGGTAGACTGTGACCCTTTGCTGTGTTAATGGCTTGTAGATGGTTGTATTTGTTTACTTTCCATGTATCTTGGTTATTGTGTGTGGTTCTCACCTCTCTCTGATACGTAACACCTAACATTATCTTTTTTTTTATGCACCTTCAATTAATTTTTCATGCCAGTGTGGTCAAGACAGGAACTCCTCTAAGGAACATTTTTATCCCATGGTTTGTGTGTACATCTTGGATATAGTTGCTGGTTTCACTGCCGTTTGGCATCTTCAGCTTGTATCACTTGTCTGGGCTCCCATGTGATGCCCTTTCTTTTCTCTAGATGCTCTGCTCTATGTGTGACCCTACTCAGTGTCTCTACACGCATCTTAACCACTTTTTTTACTTTCTTCCAATCAGTGTTCTTCTCCTCAGTAATAAAATACACAATTCTTTATATGCTGCTACTTCACCCAGAATCCCCAAAAGACATTTTGCCCTTTCTCTGTCTCTTAGTGCATTCTGTACCCTTAATGCCTTCTCTTTCCAGTGCTATATTCTGGGGATTGAGCCTATTTAAATGGCTTCCCTGCCAGCCTTGAAGTTTATTCTGAGGTAGTTCTTGTAGATTTTGAGAGTAAAGACTGTATTTTCAGGTGCATTTCACTAAGGCCATGTCTAAAAAGAGAAGGAAGATGTCTAAGTGCGTAGTTTTGGAAACTACTGGCAGTGGTTACTCTGACTCTGTTTCATCACTTTCTTTCCTGCAGTCCTTCTTAAGCATCCAGTGTTAAATACTATGGAATACCATCATCTATACAACACAGCAAGCACTGCTGTTCATGTTTCATTTTCAAGACCCTAAAAATCTAGGTGTTAATTCTCAAAGGCAATTTTAGTGTTAGATGATGTCGGAATGCAAAACTTTTTTTCTGTTAGTGGTGTTCAGGTCTGGTATGCAGCTCTTTGTTAACATCTTCCACAGTCCTTTCTTCTAGAGCCAAATCTCTACCTTGCCATGTATGTTTAGCAAAATGTTAATTTTAACAAGCAAATATTCTTCTACTTCACATTTCTACTCCTAGTCATAATGGCAAACTTGTATCACTTGCAGTGTGGGAGCAAGGAAAAAGTTGGTGGAAGTGCAACACAAACGAAGGCGAGTTTTTTGGGTTTTTTTGTTTAAAGTGGTCACCCATCTTGTCATTATAGCTAAGACTGGAAGAGTACGTAGTGCTGATACTTGACACATGCAGCAGAATAGATCTGTGAGTGGAATAATGGAGTATGCAGTGTTGGGAATTGAGCTTCAGTAGGAATCTGTAAGATTGGAAAGTGCTGTGTGGATTTACAGGTTCTCTCATACTGTATCCTTTGTTGCTGCTGCTTGCTTCTCCAGCTCTGATCTCTATCTGAAACTTCCAACAAGATCCTCCTGTCATCCTGAAGGGATGTTGTCTTGCAGTGCCTCGCTAGGCAGCTGCTGCTGTTCAAGTTACCTTATGAGAAGGGCAATTAGTCTTGTGACAGGATCAAGGGAAGTGCACAAATCTCAGGTGTGCTGTATCCTACCCTGGATGTCTCAACACAAAGCTGTCTTTTACCATAATGTCTCAATGTGATGTTTGCACATTTCTTCAGGTCTTCTGCTATTTTTTAATACTATGGTCTAATGGAGCTCATTTTTTTGTATGTCATTATTGTTTTAGTCGGGATGCTTTTGCTATAGTGCTGTAATTTCACTTTTTGTAGTTCTGATACTAGAGGCTTCCTCCCCTGAGTTCAGGTGGTTTTCTTGTCAACAAGAGTTGACTGTGTGTGTGACAATAGCCTTTATGGCTACACCTTTGAACTATTTAATTATCTTTCATTCATCAAGGCTCGCTTTTCCTCCCACCCATTCTTATTTCATTGCCTTGTATCATGTCCTGATAATCCCTTCTTCCTTCATGAACTTTTGGGAGAGGGAGTACTTCTTCATTATGCAGGATGTAACCTCTACATCTGAGATATAGATGCTCAACTGTGTTTGTTAACCGTAGTGTATCAGGGCTGCCAGATTTCTTCTAAGCATGTCGTCTTGTGTTTTGAAAAAATATAGGGAATGACTCCAATGCTTCCTTAAGGCGTTAAAGCAGCTTAGGTTTTAATGGGAGAATGGTGGCACTGATTGTTGAACTCATACACGATGTTGGGAAGCTGATGCTGACCTCAACTGACAAGATGCAGAAGGCATTGTGGGAAGTGCTGTAGCTCTCAAACATCCTTTGGTGAAGCCTTTGCTGTGTGGATTTTTTCACTCAAATTGGAGAAAAGTTATTAGGGTTTTGTTGCTGTTCTATGCTTGCAGGAATATGGGTTTTGTGTTTTGTCATTTTGAGGGTCTTGTGGAAGCCTCCTGGCATTGTTAGGTAACTCATCCAGCTCTGGTAAGGTGTTAACTTTGAGCTGCTGTAGTGTTTTCTGATATTAATGGCAAAGATAGAGGGTGATCTAAGCAAAGTGATTGTTGTGATTCTGAATGTGGAACGACAAAGTAAGAGTAAGATTGTGACTGTCTTGGCTGTTAAATAACTGACCTTTGTTCCTGATTTCAAAGAGGATGGCTGAGCAATATACAAATGCTCATGGAATGGTTGAGGTTGGAAGGTTCCTTCTTGTCCAACCCCCAAGTGTTAGGGGTGAGCACCTAGATTATCTGATTTTTATACAAGGACACAATCTATTTGGGTTTTTATCAGATCTAATAGTACCATAGCATGAGGAAGTCTTGCATTGTTACATTGTTACTATTGCCGTTGTGACCAACGTGGGAATTGCTCTACCTTCCCTTTCTTTGGCGGTTCTTAGATTGATGATGTAATTAACTTAAATGACTTATATAAAACATTGCTGGTTTCAGGAAGTTTGACCTAGCAGAATGGGGATATAATCTTTGGACTGAGAAAAGGTTGTGTCCCCCAAGTGGTTACTGAAGAAAACAGAATTATAACCTCTTGACAAATCTGATATAATAATAATTTCATTAATCACTTCAATACAGCCAGTTTCAAACCAACAAAGGACCAAGTAGTATTCATCTAAAAACTCAGATGAAGCAGCAGAATTAAACCAGAGGCTATGCAGACTCAGTAATATGATGACCAGTTACCTGAGAATGAGAACGTAGAAATGCGCTGTTAACATATTGGAAAAATTCTAGGAAGATCTGAGGAGCTACAAGCTTGTATGGTGGACAAATTAATGGGTCAAGTTAAAGTTATCATCTCTTACAGCTTTTAATAGTTGATACCTTCATGAATATGATATGCTTTGGATAAATCAACTTTGCATCAGTTGAACCTGTGGCTCTCCTTCCCAAAATATGCTTTTGATTATAACTTGTTAATATGGCTTCAAGGGAATTATTTGTTCCTCCACTATTTTTGACTTGCAGCCAGGAATGCACTGCAAGTCTCTGGATGTCTTTTGAAATTTGTGATACAGTTCTTGGATACGAAGGATCTGATAAAAAAATTTTTAGGTAACAGTTGTTTGTTAAGATGTATTAGAATGCATGAGCTGTATTGCTGGAATTGAGCTGTGTGTTGTGTGTCAGGACCAAGGAAGGTCTGCATAAGGCTTTGGCTTCCACTGGTGATCCCGTAAAGGAAGGAGTTGGTGGTGAAAGTTTTGCTAGGCCTGTGCATTGCAGGGAAGCAAACACTGAGCGCTCTTTGAGCTTGTTTGGTGGACAAATGAATGGGTCAAGTTAATGTTATCATCTCTTACAGCTTTTAATAGTTGATACCTTCATGAATATATGCTTTGGATAAATCAACTTTGCATCAGTTGAGCTAGTTAACAAGCAGGACTTGCTGGCCAGCATGGTGGATAAATAACCTGAAAAATGTTGAGAGGGATATTTTCTTCAGTATTGGCTTATGCCTTTCCTATGGCACATGAGCTTCATATTGAACCAGGCTCTAATGTGTTCGTGTGCCTTTACTGTAGAGAACTAAGGGTATTATATGCACTGCAAGATGATGGGTTTGGTAGGTGATGCTGCAGCATAAAGTCAGAACTGTGTATACAGAACCTGATTTTGGTCTGACAGCCTGTGAGACATTGGTATGTTTGCAACTCCAAGAAAGTGCATGACGTGAAAACCAAGGAGTTGGATTTCTATGGCTGTGGGAAACCACAACTTCTCCACATGAGCTGGATGTGTTGGGCTAATAGGCTTCTTTCAAGAACGCTAGAACAGATGTTGTGTGCTGTGTCAAGTAGCAGGATCTGACAGGGTTATGTCTGTAAAATGCGATGTTTGGTGCTGTGGAACTGATGTGCATACTGTTTGCATTTTGGGGATTTTATTTTTTTCTTGCTGTTGAACTAATTCCAGGCTGGCTGCATGGACTCAATGCCTGTTTGTGTTGAAACATGCAGTTTACAGTCTTGGTTTCACACCTTGTGGTTCAGTTCTCTCTGAAAGGAATCCTGTTCATCCACTCCAGGACTGCTTCATGATAGTACCTACAGTCAGTAGGTACAATAAAGCAGCTTGATTTACACGTGCGCTTCTGGGCTGCACTAAAAGTATGAGGTAGCTGCGCCTTTAAGACTATAGTTTCTAGTAAATTGCAGACACTGAATTGTACCTCTTGGCATTGCTCTGTAAGAAAAGGAATGAACACCACAACAAACTTTGTGGCTTTTATGGTATTAACAAGTGTTACTGGAGATGGAAGAAAACTCTCAGTAAGATTTCTTAATGGTTTGTTTTATGCAAATGCTTTGACTGAGGCATGCAATGCATACATCACCACAGTCCAAAAGTTGTGAATTTGTATGTTATATAAATAAAGTTCTTGGACATAGATTTAGTAACCTGTTTTTCAGAAATAATGGCAATCTTGGAAGTTGTCAGTGTTGTTTTGTTAGGTCCTGCCGTAGTTCTGGCTTCGAATGGGTTATTGTCCAGAAAAAAATCTACATCAAATTATTTTTCCTATAGAACTTCTGGGGAACTTTGAGTACATAGATTGATCCCTTTGAGTGGGAAGAATCAGCTCTCCCTCATGTGTCTCTGTCCAAGGAATACTCTAAAGTCCTCATCAAGAGCAGGCTACCTGTACCCATGCAGTTCTGTCTTTCCTGGCAGGCAAAGTGCGCATAACTAGAGCAAAGAAGGAGGGAAATAAGGAGGGGTAGCCCAGAAACTCAGCAGTATGTTTGTTCTTCCCAGTGACAAGCTGGATCGCTCTCCACAGACATATTTTGGTTGCTCTTCTACCACTTCAGACTGTTCTCCTCTCTGCTGCTTTTTGAGGTTGGAGTATGTGGGTGCAATGTTGCTAAAATGATGGACTGTGTATTATCTGCAAATGATTTAGCAGAAATTTAGTAGTTTAGTGTTCCAAGCTTTGGAAGTATTTGATCAAGTAAGACAAAACTTCACTTGCATGTGATTATAATATCACTTCTTCAG
This sequence comes from Fringilla coelebs, assembly GCF_963513975.1. Taxonomy (NCBI): domain Eukaryota; kingdom Metazoa; phylum Chordata; class Aves; order Passeriformes; family Fringillidae; genus Fringilla; species Fringilla coelebs. The sequence continues at coordinate 134,912,911 of NC_140028.1, read as the reverse complement.
ATGATTTTTGTCAAAACTATGAGCTGTAAGCTATTCTTGCTTTGTTTTGTAAGATTATTTATCCTGCATGACAAATAAGATATTCACTGTGACCTTCAAAGGTGTGCTGTGAAATGACAAGGAGCCATGTAGCGCCTTGGTGTCTCATTCATTTCTGAGAAAGAAAAGTTGTTCAGCTAGTGATTAAACATCATGTCTAATGGTCTCAGCCTGTTCTGAGATTGCTTTCTGCTTCTTGTTCAAAGTATATGTTAAGGAGATCTAAATTGGAAGGCATTAGATTTAAATGCACTGTCAATTGCAACATCAGAATTCTCAGTTAGATGAAATGTTTCCATTTTCTTGCTCCAAGCTTTCAAAAATAATTAACTTCCATAATACACAACTGGGTGATAGTAGTAGCAGACCTTTATTTGAATACTGAGGGATTTTAGTAATTCCTGAAATTGTAAGTCCATGAATGTGCTGTCAGCATTGAGGTAGTAATAGTCCATTGGTTCAAAAAAAATATCATCAGAAAATCAAGTTTTGTTTCTGGTGTCTTTAGCTGTAATGTCAGTTCATTCCATAAAAGTAATTGCGTGGTTTTTCTTAGTATGTTACTGGGACACAGTTTTGCATCCCTTTATGGTTAAAAACTTTCTGAATATGTTGCTTGGAAGTTATACATAGAACTGAGATTTTCAGCAGCTCTGGAAACTCTGCTTGTCCCAGAAGATGTAAATTATTAAGGTTGTGTGAAGTCATCATTGATATTCACTTGGATCCTACAGAACGAAGTTGTTTCGATTTTGAGTAGTTTAATGGCTTGGAAGAGTCACCATAGAGAAGTGCTAATGATAACTGGAGCATTTGTAACTGGGGAGGGTGCAGGGTACAGGTTTCTGTGTGTTTTGGGATTTTTTTTAAAATTGCTGAATTTAGAGGTAAAACTGCTGATAATGTATTCTATTCTGTAAATGCCCTGCCCTTATCTTTTTGTTCAGTGTTGTTGCATATAAAAATGATTGAGACATCTAGACATGTAAAGCTTTTATTTTCCATAAAAATGGGTTTTCTGCATTGTTGCCTATTAAATTTCTACTTGGATGTTGTCCAAGAATTTTTTTTCTTTCATTGTTGTCTCCTTTTTTCAAGACACAAAAGTGCTTTGGAATCTACCAATTTAAGTAGTTTTAAAGACACTTACTTTTAACTTTCCCTGACAATTCATTCATGTAGTACTGTCCTGATTTCTTTCAGGTTATCTTTTTCTTCTTTGTTGCTGTTTAGAAGAACATACAGGAGTAGGAAATTATTATGTTTGGGAACCCAAGGGAGCTGACAGTATTCAAAGTGCAGTAAAAAGGATAAAACAAGCAGTCTTGAATTGGTTTGATTTTGGTTTTTTTTTTTCTGGCTGCAGCAGCAGTAATGTTTCAGCTCTTTCTCTCTATACTTCTTGTTTCATTAATCCTTTAAGGATGTGTCCATAATTGATCTTCAAATTGCAGAAATAAAAAATGGTTTTGGTTGTGGTTTTTTTTCCAAGTAGTTCTATGTTTGATCTGTAATTCATTGAAGGGATTGACCAATTTCTTAGTGTAGAAGAGTGGGTAGCCTGTGCTGATGGCCTTTGGTGCTTACTAAAGGCTCTGCATTTTATGGTGGTTCAAAATTCATCTCCTTTGCTGAAGTTCTAGGTATGTGGCCATGTTGGTATCTGACACAGCTACGTAATTTTTCCAACATGGAATTTTGTAAACAACTTCCCAGTGGGCCTTTTACTTCTTGACTGCTGTCGATTGTAGTCATCATATTGGTCTGTAAAGCTGTGTAAAAAAAAAAAAATCATAGAGGCAGCCCTAATTTCATTCTGTTGAATGATAAAGTTTTTTTGCTCCGTCTACAGTGATTTTACAATTAAGATTAACATGGTTTTCTAATCAGATCTAGAGAAAACTGCAGCTTCAAGGGAGATATTTGGAGGTATCTGTGGTGCTATTTTAACTTCAAGTATGTGGTAAAATTTAAAAAATAAAATGAGAATTCAGCATGTGAGATGTTCCTTAATTGGTTTGGTGCTTCTTGTGCTCTCAGCAGAGCCGGTAACAAAGAGTCTGTGGTGCTGTTGCGCAGCTGAGCCAGTAAGAATGAGAGTTTAAGTGATAACAGAGGGGTTTATTTTGTCTCCAAGAATGGGTCTGATACACATTAATTTCCTCCTTTTATTCATTTTAATATCTGAAATGTTTTGGTTTTCTGCAGAATCCTAGTGGGCTAACAAAATTCATGCAGCATATGAAAATCTGCAGGTTTGCTTTTGATTTGCTTCTTAGCCTTTGTGCTTTGGCTTAGCTAGCTGCTGTGCAGGTTTAAAGTTTGCTTCTCTTTAGGTTTTTTTCCCTTGCAGTGTAAAGTTGTTGCGTTTCCCTAAATTGTGAGGAGATTGGGGTTTCTGGGTTTCTTTTGTTTATTACTTGTATGTCAGTCTTGTTTGGATGTTACTAACTGTATAAAAGTGATTTGTAAACAGTCTCACATACATTATAAGGTTTTGTACAGGTGGTATATGTTACAGTTATGCAAACAGTAACAGTTTAAAGCAGGATTGTGTATTCCTGGGCTCTCATCTGAGGGTTTGCTTAAGTGCAGGTTTCCTAAATGACCTGGTTGCAGGCCTTGCAAACTGTTCTTACTGATGTCAAATGAGCAGTGGGGTGAGAAGTGAAGAAAGTTCATATGCAGTCCTTGATAGATCTGAAATTCATCCTTATCAGTGTTAATCTGGAAAATTTGGGGAAGAAACCCGACGCATAGGAGCTGTTGAAATAAAGTTGCATGGCAATCCTTGTACAACTGAAGAGAGAAGGAAGAACTAGAGGGGTCTTGCCACATGGGCTGTAATTATGAAATGCTGCTGTCTCCAATGTAATGTAAAGTACTTTCACTTGAAGGAAGCATTCAGTGCTGATGAGGACATGAGAAAGCTGTGAAATAGCCTTATTGCACTGATTTGGGTTGAATAGCTTCTCCTTTAAGGGACAATGATTGTTTATATCTACCCATAAAATTATTGCAAATGATTTTTTTAGTGTGATTGATCAATGCTTTATTACATTTTATTTATTTATTTAGCCTAAATTGGTTTTATCAAATTGATCAGTTTTAATTCAGTTTCATCAAACTGATTTAGGCTAGCTTTTATATTCAATAATCACCATTTCAAACTCAGTGATTTCTCTGATGTTCTTCTATGGGATATAAATGCTCTAATGGGAAGTAAAAGAGTTTGTATGCCATTTAACTTTGTGACAGTCTAAGTCGTATTATGAATTGCTTTACTGGATGTTGTGTCTAGCAGTGGCTGCTAAAATGTTATACTACAAAAAAGTCTGTAAAATTTAATCCTACATGGAAGCCTCTTCCCATTTCCTATTAAGATTTATTAAAAATCTTATTCATTCATTTCTTTCAACTTTAAATAGATGTGTTTTCCAGTCTGAGTCTACCTATCTATTGAATAAAAAGTATTTCTTCTGTCATGGTGTAACTCGTGTGGCTTGTAGTTTCTGTTCTACTTCAGAATTTTCTATTTCTACTTTAGTAGCCTTTCCACACGCCAAGCTAAGCCAGCAACATTCAAAGCAAAAAATTCAAATGTTAGCTTGTGTCTGTTGAGAATGGAGTTTTCATAGTTGAAGTACAGGTTGAGGGGATCAGCCAGTCAGTTGGTTTTTGCAGCTTATGATGGTGCAAGAACAAACTTCTTCTGTATATAAATTGTGTACTGTGAAAATTAATTGTAGCTGACTTATATTTGTTCTCACTTACATGGTACAGAGTTCCCATGCTGGAGGGCACCATTACTCCATGTAGTCAATATTTTTGGTCTTTGTGTTTTCTGGTTGAGTAATACTAGGTGCTTAATTAGAAAGTAGTTGTATAAGTTCTTGATTTTGTTTTAAAGGAAATAAAAATTAAACTAGTTGTCTGCTGGAGAGATAGAGACTTAACCTATTACTGACTTAAAAATTTCATCAATCATGATGAATTTGGCCTTTCATACACTTACCTCTCTTACCTACAAACAGATGTGATCTGTAAACACCTTAATATTCTGGAGGAGATGCAGACCTGCATCTGGAGGAGATGCAGGTTTAGTGACCTTAGATTAAAGAACAATAGCTGTTGTATCAGTTAAAAAATAATGTGATTTTTAGTGCACTTGAGAGTACTAAACACCCTTGCCTTATCTGGCAATAGTCTGGAATTGTCTTGAGCAATGCATCCTGATGGTCAGCGAGAGCCCGCTTCCGTTCCGTAGTAGGGGTGTTTGTCTCCAGTTAGGGCATCCCTCCATGTCATCCATAAGACTGTTGGATTCCTTGAAGGAATGCTGAATGCTGTCAATGTGCTGTCTGGTTTCTACTCTTGTTTCTTATTATTTTTGCGCTTCTGTATTATCCTTGCGCTTCTTTCTTTAATAAAAGCAATGAAATCAGTGGCAATAGATGGCATCACTGGGGAGCACATGTGAACATAACCATGTTTTGCAGTCCATTCACCTCCCGTACCTTTCAACTGCCACAGTTTTTGATTAACAATGTTCAGAGGTGCATTCCTGGTGGTACCTTTCAGTCTGGTGTTGTATAGTGGATTTGTAGAACTGTCAGCAATGTCTTGGATCACTTAGTGATTTATACTTGCCAGCTGCAAGCTCTGCTCTGTGTAGGAAAGGTGTAGTTTAAGGCAGCAGTCTTAGCTGCACTAAATCTTATCTCTCACTCTTTTGCTAGATCACTTGGTTTCGTATTCCCTTGCTTGTGTCTGGTACCTACCCAAAACATTTAGCATCACTGCACGCTTGACTGTTCAGGTTGTCTTTGAAAGTGCTGAATGAAGCCAGTCCCAGCACCAATCCCTCAGCAGGAGACCTTTCAGCTGCCTTTTCGCTGCCGTGAAGACTGGCCACTAGACCTTGCTTTTTGTATATCCTGTTCATTAATTTTCTTTTTGTAAGACTTTTTCCTCCCATCTTGTGTTAAGTTAGTCACTTTAATAGCCTTTGGTATGGAACCTTGTCAAAAGCTTTTTCAAAATTGTCAGGTCCCTGGTGGCATTTTCTTTGCAGCAGTGGCTTATCTTCCTCACCTGCAGGTGTGCAGTTTTTTATATACATTTATTTCAGCAGTCTCAGGTGATAGCTACGGTCCTGACATTAGCATGTAGGTTGTCTGTTTGGGGTAATATGTCTAATATATATTTCAAGTTGAATTTGCTTGTCTTGACCTGCAAGGAACACAGTTGGTGTGAGATCTCTTGAACATCTCCAACAGAGAAGATTCATTAACTGAATTGTGAAATTACTTGTCTGTAGCTTTGTTCCTAAATGAAACTTTTCATAGTTTTGTCATCAAGCAGTCTCTAACAGCTTGGTTTTGATTACATCTGAAGAAATAAAAGGGTTTTGAAAATAAAATAAATTGACACTCTAGTTTGCTTGGACAAATACAAAAAAGTCCTTAGTAACCTGCTGGAAAGAAGTAGGCAACGCATTTTCTTACCTATGTATTCCATGAATTCTAATGGAACCAGCACAGAAATCCACCACGTTGATGTTGTGGTTATTTATTGTTAGAAGGAAGAATAGCTGCTGTTGTGCTGTTTTTCCTCTTTGATTAACTGCTCCACGTGAATGATTGAGCACATTTTCATAGGAACCCAGGCTTTTAACTGAGATATCCATAGGGAGTTCGGGAACATATCATCTGCTTCTTGTCACTTTGCTTTGGTTACTGGTCTCAACTCTGTAACATCAGTCATGGACAGTAGTTCTCTTTTCAGGCAGCAAGATAGAGGGTTTGGGCTTGTATTACTACTCAAGTCTTAAGCAGAGTTGGTTTGTGTCCTGTCATCCCTCCCCTCCCTCCTTTTTGACTCACGGTTCCTTTATACCATAGTAAATCTGTGGATTTATTATTTCTGCAGCAAAGTTCTTACTGTGATGTACTTAAGTATACTGTTTTGGAAACAGTAAGAATATTTTAATCCAGTTATTGTAATTCTGATGATTCCACTTACTTGTTATGTCTTTCCTTATTCCTACTGGTTTAGGCAAGATTTTGGTATTGCATAAATCACAGTGAAGACTTCAGTTTTGTGTTTTCTGTTGGGTGTTGACATTGTGACGAGAAACATGACAGGGTTTTATGAAATACCCTCAATTCTAGAAGTTTTTTAAAGGTAGAGACTTGCTGAAATAACTTTTGCAGCAGGGAACTTGTTTGAAATAGAGGAGCTTTAATTGAACATACTAAAGCTAAAAGTTGTATCAGATAAAGGGTATTGAATTTCAAGTTTTCAGTACAGTCCTTTATTGTATAATCAATTTTCTTATTCTTCTAAATAGAGTTGATCTGTTTATTGTTCGGGGGCATAATAAAGTCATAGTTCTAGGTCCTATTTAAAGAAATTAAACCCTGTCTCTAATCCCGTGCATTGCTTCCATGCTGTGTATGCACCTTGACTATCATCAAGAAATCAGAATTGAGGGTAGACTGTGCTGTTTGCTAGCATCTGCATATCTGATGTGGTACATTGAGAAGTCAAGTTTGAGAACACAAGGAAACAGTATCTAGAAAAAAGTGTGGGGTAATGAAAGATGAAATCAGACTGTTTTCTGGGAACAGCAGTTTTGTAGGTACAATGTACTGGGTGCAGAGTTTAGATGGAGAATTTTGTAGCAGAGGTGTTGGTGGGAAATACTTCCTGTTTTAAGTTCCATTTGGGATTGTCTCTTTAAGGTCGCAGTTTGTCTTAGTGTGACAGCAAATTGCAATATATAGTTAGCTTTATCTTGATTTTTAGGTAAAACTGTAATATTTAATTCTCTGTCTCTGAAGATGTATGTTTGAGTGGACTGTTTTTACTTCCAAAATGTTTAGGTAATAGTATATTCTCCAATAAAAAGGGATAGAGTTGGTGAGAAATGCATTTGAATTGAAAATCATGCCCTAACAATATAGTACTTTAATCTTGATATTGTATTTCCTATTTTAAATCATGCTGTTTTAAAGTTTTCAGTACAAAACTTTTGTTAGCATTTGTTTCATAATATCTGGGGTCTTTTCTAACAGATTAACTCAAAGACACTGTCATTGAATTAATGGTATCCCATTATTATCAGGGTATTGGTTATCCTGTCTGCTGTCATGAGATATGAGAGCCTTACATGACAGCTGGTTGGACGTGATTGGATTGATACTATGGCCAGGAAAGACAGTACTGGACTAGGTTGGTTTCTGAAATTGATTTCTCAGTCAAGATAGAATTGTATCTTGATCAAGTATTCAATATTTTGCAATTCAGCTAAGACAAATATACAAACTATTTCCCATGCCCGTTGCAAGTGTAGAACTTGTCATAGAACCAAACACCCACCCCACCCCCAATTTACACCAGGGTTGTTTCTGCAGTCTCAGAGTGTTTGGCTGCAAGCCTGAAAGGAGTGCATATACTGTACTCATTGCCATGCTTCACCTGAGTATGAGATTCACAGCATAGTTTAGTAAGATTATTTTTTTTACTGTTCTTAAGGGGTAGCTTGCTCAGTCAGAGGCTCCTCTTGGACTCTCCACTGGCAAAGGGTGGATGGATAAAAAGATTCACATATAAAAAAAACTATCACTGTTCCCTTTGACCCCCCCCCCCCCCAATCTATTAGTGGATTTAGGCCTGAAGGTAAGAATGCCTAAAAAAGATGGAATCCTGTATGAGTTGGCAAAGCTGAAAAATAACAAATGTCATGATAAAAATCCATTTTTTGTCCAGTTAAATAGTTTTGCCAGTTAAAGGGAGATGGTATAAATCCTGAAGTGGTGGTAAAAAGAAAAATTAAGACTTCATGAAGGACATTAATCTCTCAGATACTCTAAAAACATGGAAAAATCCAATGAAATGTGGAAATTAACAGATCTTTCCCCCTCCTTCCCTGCTTAACTTTTGGGGTTTTTTTTGGGGGGGGGTTGGGGGGGGCGGGGTTTGGCTTTTTTTTTTTGTGTGACTGGATTAATAGAAGAGGCATTAGCTAGGTTATGGTAAGTGTAATACAGATAATTTTTCAGTCTAAAAAAGACTGTTCAGACTCTCAGGCCAAGGCTTATGCTCTGGGATTTTGGTAGTAACAGATTCATATATTGGCAATAGATTCCTTGAAAACAGGATTAGTTTTCCCAAGGATTCTGTCTTGCAATGACTTGGTAAGGAAAAACATAATTGCAAGAGGTAAAATAATGCTCTAGATGAGCTATACTAGTGTAAAATCTATCAGTTAACCTGATGCACAGTGTAGAGTGGCACTTTGCTGAGGCCCAACACTCTGGCAAGAGAAAGGAGACCAGAAGAATAGAGTGAGCCAGCATGTGCTTGGAATAGCAAGCTATTCCAGGGAAGGTTCTTATGCTCAATCTTACTGGCTGCTTAACTGGCTTGAGGTCTTCTGTATTAAATTTTTAAGATAAATATATAATTTAGCAAGAATTATTGCATGTGCTCTGGTATAACTGCTCTAAAATTGTGTTTCTTTTCAAGCATCAGAAAAAGTGCTGCAGTTTCTAATATAGCCCAAGGAAAGGAGATAATCTTCGAGAGATTCATTGCTGTTCTTTTGATGGCATTTTGAAGTTGCTTCTTGCTTATTATGCTGTCCTTTGTTTTCTTTGTTTAAATTGGACCTTGGTGGTTTTATTTGGATGAACTATGAACACCTATCCCATGTTCTGACAAAGCCTGGTTCAGATGATATTTTGGATGAGTTGATCTTAAATTTCTAGGCCACAGCCTTTCTTCTAGAGTCCCAATGATAGTAGCATCTTGATAGAGAAGAGCAAAGGAAAGTTTTCTTCTGGTTACCACTAGGATAACACCTGTAGCCCCAGAAAGGAAGATGATGCTTCCTTGTAGACTTCCGGTGTGTTTTGTTTTAGTTCAGCTTTGTTATGTTCTTTACCCAGAAGAGATGCAAACAGAACTTCAAAATTACCTACACTGATAATTTTTCATTTCTTCAGGCTCTTCATTTCTCTCTAGATGCCGTAACAGATCTGCCTACAAGGACTTGATTTGCTAGATTAACATTTGGCAGCAGGTTTACAGTTTTTGCTGCCATTAGCTTGCTGGACTTCCTGGTGGTTTTGTTGTTGTTGTTGTTTTGATTTTATCCTTTTTTGCATCATTGTTCCCCCAAATGAAATCCCTTTCTTCAAACTGTTAATCCTGGAATAATGATGAAGTATGAGACAGTTAAGAAAATGGTTTTTTGTTCTTTGGTATGCCTAAAGCCGTTTTTCACCCAGCCAGTACTGAGTGTTTCTTTAATGAGGGCGGTGTCCGGGGTCCCTTGTGGCGGCAGCTGAGAACTGCTGTGATGGTTAAGAGTGCTGTTACAGCTTCGTGAGTACATCCCAGGAACCTTCTGCAATGCAGTTCTGGAGCTAATAATTGCTCTCCATTCTTTGAGGGCATTTTCCATGGCTTCTGTGCTAGTTGTTTTTTGGTTTTCTTTCACTCTAAGTTTTAGAGGCTGCAAGAATGAACAGTCTGACAGTCCTCTCTGTTCTCCTTGGGTTATACTGTACTTTGCCTTCTGAGTTCATTTCCCTTTTTTATTTGTCCTCTCATTAAGAACTTGAGTTATCAATCAGGGATACTTTACAGGGATATCTGTAACTTTTAAAGCACCCTTTCTCTGATTACTTTTCTTATCAGTGTGTTTGATTCTTCTGAGATATCTGCAGTCAGTTCTAACTACATGTAATCATTTTTGGGAGGAAAAACTAAGGGTTTTGCAATTTCTTGTTAATGTCCAATGTCTTCTGTTTGTCACTCCTAATTTTTAAGGTCATCTTTTCTCTTTATTGTGTGGTTGGTTTGTTTTTAAATGTATTCCTGCTGCCATCAGATTTTACTGTGACTTTCACTGCTCATCATAAATTCAGTCTGTCCTTTCAGCTTGGGAGCTAAAGTGGTTGCATGCACCCCGGTTAACTTACATTTCAATTACTTTAGGAACACCCTCTTTGTCTAATCCCTATGCTTTCTGTAACTAAAATGACTGTCTAAAATTGGCTTTTGCTTTTCAGTTGGACCTGGAGATGAATTGCCAAGCAACAGGCACTTTGTGTTGCCTTGATATTAAAGCTACATGTGGCTTTAGGCTGCATGTTACAGTTGCCCTGTGTATTCCCATTTTTTTAATCCTGCCATTTTTTTTAAATCCTCACATATCTTGGCATTGTTGGTGGTGCTTTTTTATTTATTTGTTTTTGTCTTTGCCAGTTCACTGATTTCTGTTCAGTTTTTAGTCTCTTCTTATTCATGTAATTCCTGAAGATCCATTTTTACTTCTGCCTGCCAGTATCAGTTCTATCCCTTATTTCCCAACATTGTAGAAGAAATAATTGTCCTAAGTTTCCCAATATATACTTTTATTATTTGTGGCTTTTAAAAGTTATTCTCAAATAAATACTTGATGTGTTCTAAATTTCAATATGTAGGTGTTGTACCAATTATTATTTTGAAGGAGGATTTTTTACAATGGTGTTTGAAAATTTCTGGTCTAAAAACAAAGTGTCTTTGGATGAGCAGGCTGGGTTCCAGGGACAAGCAAACACAGAAGTCAGACCTTTCAGACTGACCTCTTCCAGCTGGAAAGTTTGACTATCTGGAGGTTGCTTTTTACATGGCAAAGATTTAGCAGACTGCCTTGTGTGAGTCTTCTTTTCAGCAGAGCTTGCTCTGCTCAGTTAGAAGTAGGTAAATGGCCACCCAGTACTTACACAGATCAGGTTGAATCTGTATACTGCTGGACAGAGAATTTGATAAAAGTAAAGCAATAATTCTTTCTTTACCAATGAAGTAATGATAAGGCATAGAATATTTCTGCTATCAAAACTGTAATTGGTTTTGGTTTTTTTTTTCCTGTTCACTATTCCTTTTTCTGTTTTTAAATTTCTGTGACAGAAGTTGAATTCCTGAGCTCCATTGCATGTGCTGGTCACTATTCTGTCTAACAGGACAACACCAAGAAGTCTTTGTACTTTATCTTCTGCTATGGGCAAAATACCCAATTGGAATAACTGCTGAAAAGAAAATGTAGTGAAATAAGATTGTGTGCATGCAGGAGCACGTAGAAGCTCTTAGTGCAGTGACACTGGATGTGCACTGGGAAGTTTATTGCAGTGGTATTCCTTGGTATTCCACCAAGGTCATGGTGGAGACCTTGTGGGCTTTCTGTAACTCAGAGCACTCTGTGTGGGAGTGATGGGCAGCCATGGGAGTAGTTGTACCATAAGTCACTGAAGGGTTGAAATTGAAATAATCAAGGTCTTGCAGGCTGGCTCCCTTCTGCTGTTACTTTGTTAGTTCTTTTTCCTGTTTATTTGATCTAGACAAACCCTCCCAGTTTTTTGGTGTGTTGTATGCTTGTTTCCCAGTAGGTCTCTTGTGATTGTAGAGCATTAAGGCTTCTCCTGACATAACAAATATCCACAGTTGATTACAGCTGTGGAGCACAAAGAGACTGACATAGCTGCATACTTGCTGCATTAGACACTGCTGGAGAGATGAGCTGCTGTTTTGCTCTTTCTTTTGAGATACTGCCAATAGGCAACACAAAGTCTGAGGAGATGTTTGTGCTGTTCCTGCTAATTATGTTATGAAATTCTTCCTAGTTGCCAGATGAAATATTATTAGTGTTAAGCATTACGTATATTATTCCTGTTAAAGAAATAAATTATTTTATTGTGATACCTTTCTTTTTTGAAGTCTAGTGTTGGGGAATATGGATGTAGATTTTTATTCTGTGCAATTTGAAGTAAAAATAAAGCTTACAAAAAGACATTTGAAACCATTGTTGAATTTATTAGTGTGAGGCACTATAGTGCTCTGGAGTAGATATACTGGAACTTCAGTGAGAAGAACCATAAAGATTGTCAGTATTCAGTAATTATAGTTATCTCTCTACCATACTGATCATTTAATCTGATGATTGAGATTTTACATTTTTAAGTTCAGTTTGGGTTTCTTACCACTTGATGGCAGTGAAGGAGCTAGTGTTGCCGGGCAAAGGTTCAGGGCAAGAACCATTATGAATAACAAAAGAGGAGGTACAAAGGAAGCATCTGACATTTAATATTGTTCACATTTCTAGGTGATATTACATATACCACAAATGACAGTAGATGGAGAAAAGCCTCTAGATGGAGCTTCAGTACTTTCAATGGGGGAGAGATTTTTATACTCAAGTGGTTTCTCCTATTTATAATAATTGTTTCTAACAACAACTTTTCCATTTAGACCTGGAATGATACCAGACATTATCAATAAGTAATGTCAGTGCTTCTGCTGTTATAAGCATACTACTTGAAGAACATGCAATTCTGGAATTTTTCCTCACACCTTCTGTTCAAATCCTACAACTTCTCAGGATTCTTAATAATTCTCAGGTATTGTTAGAAATATGTGTTGAAGATTAAGGATCAACATAGTTGTTCAAGATTTTTTAAAAAGAAGATAGTTGGATTTCACTGGTGATCAAAAAGAGAAACTTGAAAAATCCTGTTCACTGGAAACTGCCCTGCAATATTTACTGTTGTGCGTGGTCTAGTCCCATTGAAGAAGTGTTTGTTGTAACATTAAATATTACAATGCACGGATGTGTGTTTGAGGCGCTTTATTAGTGAAGGTTCTTTTGCACTTCCTACACCCATGTACACCTCTTGCCAAGCTGGTATGGGGAAATGAACCATATAATGGCCCTGCTGTAGTAATTGGCTCCACATGGGTGGACTCTAGTGCACAGACAAAACCTTATTTGAAGTAATTGGTGCTTTGTGTAGGTACAAGGGTCTGTACATGCAGATTTATTTTGGATCCTGGGTCAAACCTTGGCATTAGTAAAGGTTTCAATTTCATGCAGTGTCTTTGACGTGTAAGTGATTTTGAATGAGTATCAAAAACATCCATGCGGATGCAACTTGATTGAACTTTTTTCTTAAAATACACATAGGTAATATTTTGCAGTTATATTTTTGATTGGATGATAAGTAAAGAATTTGGTTTGTTAAGTTTTCCATGTGAGCAGCCTGTTACTAATTTAAGAGACTGTCTAAAAGCAAACTCTAAATTTGCATAATTATCAAATGTTTTAATCATTATCAGCATTATTCTAGTTCTATAATAGTATTATATAAACTCACAGTTGAAAATAAATTAAAATTGCCAGGGCTATCAAATATTTATTTTGGTTTCAGATGCCATTCTTATTTTTAAAAAGCATTAAATCATGTTATTCTTCATAATTAGTATTATTCCTCATATTAATCTTAGCAACTCGAATTGGACTGCAGTTCTGGTTAAATGTAATGGCAGCCAGAGCAAACTTACTGGGGAAAATTCAAGTTTTTTTATCAAATAAGTGCCAAATACAAATTCTGTCAAGTGGTGGAAAGAAAAGGTTAGAAGATGGAGTCAAAGATAGTGCTGTATTTAAAATGATGGTTTTAGTCAGGGGAGACTCATTTGCTGGAAATGCCCTTGTGAGACTGTAGCATTTCATCTATGGCATTAGTTTGTTGTATGGCATAAAATGGCATTGCAATGGGTTTCTTGTCAATGCTTTTTTCAGTAAGATTTGTTAGAAAACAATGTAATTTTACTCCATTATGTGGTATGGCTGCATTTATTTAATGTCATTGGAAAATCTTAGCTACTGTGGTGCAATACAATTTTATGATAAGGTGGTACAAGCTTTTCTAGCTGCTGCTGTTCAGTTTGGGGGAATCTGAAATTTGAAAGATGCAAGAAAATTATAGCAGCATTTGAAACATGAAATCTGTTTTAAGAAGTTAATGTTAATCTTACTGTATTTTGCTTGCCAGGATGAACAGCATAAATGCCAAAAATCAGATATGGGAAGAATACATCTATTTGTGCAAAATAAATTTTATTTTTCTAGGTGATTGTTAAGAATTTTAGCAAATGTAACTTATAAAAAAAATCTGATTGGTTGGTTTGGGGTTTTTTTGTCCTAGAGATAAACTTATCTACCTGATGGGCAACTTATTCAGGGGTGCATGTTATATGACTGCGTCCAATTGTTAAATATTTTGTGGAAGAAATCGCATTTTATAAAAGGGGGGGGGAAAAGGCTGTGAGTATAATGCGTCTCTCGTGCTTCCTAGAGGGTAACTAGTTTGTGCTAAATACTTTCTATATTAATCAGTGCAGTAGTAGCAATTCCCCAGAAGCAATGTGTTATTTTTATTTCGCCTTATCTGGTAAAGAGTTGCCAATAATAGTAAAGGTCTCAATTTCTAGGTTTTATCTATGTGGAAGTCAGCAAATTCATATTGATCTTTTAAAAATCCTCTGGCCTTTTTCTTTTACTGCGCTAACACTTGGGATAATTTTTGCCCTGAAACTGTCTCTTAGTTATATCTTTATATTAACTTTGTCATTAAAACTTTGAGGTTTGTTGATGGCATTTTTATTTATCCTTGACTGCTGAACAAATCCCAAATGATCACTTCCTGTGTGGGCACAAGGAAGAAGTCAGTTCTTGGAAAAGGCATAAAATGGAACAAATTACCAACCAGTATCTGGAGTTAAAAGCCTTGAGTATTGCTATGTTTACTCTGATGTGTATTTTGAACAAAGAATTAATTCCCTTTATGTAGGCAATATTTCACTTGGTAACTTATAAATAAAAATGCCTTACCAGAACTGAAGACTATTGTAAAGTTCATTTTCACATTTACTTGCTTTTTAATAGAGGAGATTCACTATTCAAAGCTACTGAATTACTGAAAATAATCAGAAGGTTCCCTTCAATGAAGAGACCTTCTCAACAATTCTAATTTATATTAACAATTATAGAATTTAATAACAATTCTTTGTTATAAGTGTAGAATAATAGAAAAAATTATAAAACTGGTTATAGAAAACTGTGTAATAATTAACATTTATTGTTTAGTGAGAACAGAATAAATAGGAAGAATTGAAAATTGCTTATATAATTAATTCTTTATGTTTTATTTTGCCATAAAAGACCCTTTCAGAATTTGAACTTCTGTTGCAATTTATTTATGTGGTGAACAGCAAGGTTTTTGTTTGTGTGCCCTTATTCAATACTCACTTATATTTCAGACCCAGCTAAAGATTTCTGTAGACTCATTTCATAAAGAAAGCAAACTGGAGATCTGTAAATATTGTCGAATTAAAGTTTAGCATGCTTGTCAGTTTGGGAGCATAATTCCATCAGTATTTAGGCAGCAGTATTTCTGCCTAAATTTCTGCATGGGAGTATTTGACTCCCATGTAAGTACATGCATGAGTCCTAGTATTCCTGAAAATTGTGTAGCTGGAATTTCAGTATTTAAAACAATGTTGGTTTAATTGCATGCAAGTTTGGATTGCCCCATGTGGGAATAGTATGGTTCTGTATTTTAAGTTAATCTCTTATATAGTGCAGGGAAACTACATCAAATATAAAATACATTAAATATTGTATCAAAAATATTACCACAATACTTAGAGTCCTGGGGCAATTTTAAGGAAAGGCTTGGATTAGTCATGTTTATTCAGCTTAATGGAATTTGTCTTCCAGAGTATGTAAAGCTTTTGAACTCTCAGATGTTTTACGTTTAATGTGATAAATAGAGATAGAAGCGATATAAAGTATTGCAAGTATGTCTTGTATTGATAAATGCCAACAATGCCATTCTAAAATGGTTCTGGATTACTTATAACTTCTGAAAATGTGCCTCACAAATTATATTTCCGTTAGATTCCAAATAATTTGGTTAAAAAATTGTTGTGGTCATTTGTGATCTAAAAGTAGACCTCTCCATTTGTTTTTCAGAGTACGCTCTCATGTAGGGAACTTCTGTTGAATTATTAAGGAAGAACTTTGTTGTACCATAAGAGAATTAGTAATTAAAGCACTTTACCACTTTCTCATGTGGCTGCCATTATTTTTAGAATCTCATTACTTTCATTATACTTGAGAGATTTTGGAAGGTGCTGGGACTTGGGCTGCTTTGTCATAGATTATAAAAATACATAAGCCTTGCAGAAAGTGCTTGGTAAATACTTCTGGGTCTTTTGAGACAAAAAGGACATTTTGCTGTAAGAGAATTATCAGTTGCATGGACACTGTGTTTCAGACCTGTCTGTCTGCACCCAGGCTCATCTGCTTTAAATACATGCCATCTCCTTTTCTTTCCTAATTGATGCACTTGCTTTACCAGTTTCTCCAAACCCTTTTACAATGATATTCTGTGTCTGTGAAGGCACCAGTACTACTGCACATCTCACAGAAATGTTACACTTCTAAGGAAAAATCCATTTTATGTTCTATTTGTGTTAAGATCTGTAATTTGAAATAGGCAAGTTGTTAACTAGCCAGATTATTCTGCAGTTTAGTGGAGCCTGTTAGAATCAAAATGATGCTTCAGAGAGCTGGGGTTTGTTTAAAGGGAGGGGGGAAAACACTGCTTGTGAGTTAGTATTATAAAGCAGGTCTGCGTTGGATATGGAAATTCTTATTCCTTTCCGAATCTGCTTGTTTCTCTGTCTTTTTGTACTGCAGCCATGTACCTTAATAACACTTTTAAAAGACTAGGAACAAATTTCTGGGGCTGCATACTCTAAAATTAGGGAATGTCAGTTTTCAGAATGTTTCAAATCTTAATTTGGTTTCTTTGTGCTTGTTCATTGTGATGATTTTTAATTCACTACATTATATTCTACAGGGTCTTTACTTATTCAGGCTCAGGGAGAGATCTGGCCCCAGTGCAGCTTCAGGCTTATGTATTGAAAGAGACTGTTGTCTGTAAAAACTGTTTAACCTGTAGATGTTGAGGGTATGTAGAGAGTGGGGGAGAAGATTGCGAGGGGAAATGGTTTCATGGGTAAGCTAGTCAGACGAAAAGTGCCCTTGAGGATTGAATTCTGTTCCTCTCTCTGCCACAGAATTCCTATGTGATGCTCGGCAAGTCGTTTAAACGAAACTTTTCCCAAGTGGTGACTAATTGATTTGAGTGCTCTGCAATTCTGGTTGCATAATTTGAGGTACTAGGGCCTTATATGCAGAAATGCTGAGGGTTTGCAGCTGCAGCTGAAGTCGATTGAAGTCTGTGCCCTGAATGTATGAAATGTTGTTTGATACCAAGCAATTGGAAAAATCGTATCTGAGATAAAATTAGCACCTGAGATTACTGATTGTTTTACCTTAATCTGTGCCTCATTTTATGATATATTAAAAAAGGTAAGTAATGTCCGCTTGTCTCTTAAGAGACTACAGTGGTGAATAATATTGATGAACTCTGATGCCATCAAGATGGGCTTCAAAACAAATAGCCACAGCTTCCAAACATGTTTGAACAGCATGCAGCTACGAGCAGATGAGGCCACACATAAATAAATGCGTGGAGAAAAATCCTGAATAGCTGCTCGCTGGGTAAGCAGTCATCTTCTGCATGTGGCATAAAGACAGAGTGGCAGGAGTAACGACAGATTGTAGTTCCTTTTCAGGGAATCACTGAGTTCTTCCCAGATCCCCTTTACTTGTTTGGGATCATTACTGTTCATTACTGTTTGTAGCATTTATTATCTTTATCATATTTCTCTTATCTACTAATTTTTAAATGGTAAATTTACATTTTAGGTGGAATTAAATTCAAATTAACCTCTTATCTTTTGGCAATCTCATCATTTTCTTAACCATACATTCCCTTGCTACTTATGAAGTTTCATCCTTTCTCTTGATTCAAAGAACAAAACCAGAATTTGACCAAATATTTTTATCCTTTAGGTCTGTTTGCTCTTTGTTGACATTGCCATGGGGTATTCAGCTTCCACTGCTGGCATCTGCTTAAAGTTGGCTCAGGGTTTATGTGGTACTGATTGGAAGAGGGGAGCTAGATGAAGAAACAGATTAATTTTAGTACTTTCTTCCTTCTTCCTGGTTTCTTCACTTTGAAATAAATATTTATGTTATGTTTTCCAGTGGTACTTACAACTTTCAGAGCTAGTTTTGCAGTATTTCTGCTACCACTGTTTTGTGTTTGGGTTTTCTTCCTTCCAAAAAGAAAGACAGTTTAGGAGAAGAAGAAATTGCATCTGTTGGGAAAAAAATCTCTGTGGATTAGATTCCTTGGCTGGGATTAGGACGCAGAGGGAAATGCAGTTTTGGCGTATTATTGTTACTTGCAGGATTGTCAGTAACAGAATGCTTATTTCTGTGTACTTGCAGTCCTTTCCTCTTCCCCCTGTGTGAAAAGTTACCTATTATTTATATTTTGTGTGATGATTTTTCTTTTAGTCTTGACTTCATAACTTGAAAACTTGGATGAGAACCCATGTTAGGATTTATCCTTGCTTCATTTAAATCTTATCTTATGCATTTGAAATATTCTACATTTCCCAGTGTTTTTGTACTTGAGGCAGCAGGACCACAGTTTTATCTCCCAACTTTCACTGTTATCTTTGATGCTGATAATCCTGTAATCCCATGTTGAGAGGCAAGTAATGAATTGGTAGCAGCCACTATCTTCTGCAGTCAGTTGGCTGAAACCGATTTCTGGTAGCACAGTTAATGGGATGTAACCTGTGCCAAGTTTTTATTGCTGCTCACTCAACTGCTGATTCTTCTTTTCCACAAGCATAGAAACAGGCATACTTTTCCTCTTTATTTTTTTTTTGTTTGCCTTTTGCAGTGTTTGCTACCAGCTCTGCTCACCCAACTTTGAGGTCCTGCAGTTGGCTCTCTTTTCTGCTCTATAATCCTTCCTGTCTGAGGAGGTATCCTCGAAATACAGGTGTCAGAAGAAAATTCTTCTTATGTTACTTTTGCTTATGATGGTAGGGAAATGAAAATGGAAATGGAGGAAGCAAGAGATTTCTTTAGTAGTTCAGTTTCAGCTCTGCTTGTGTGACTGGAGGACAGGTCTCTATGGGTGGAGGACACATGATGGGAGGCAAATACAATCTGTACATCTGCTACCTGTGAATATCAGTGGCTGAAAAACTGACCTTACATTAACTCCTTTACTTGTGTTTCTCTCAGGAAGCAGGGAGCATTTCCCAATTTGTTTCAGTCATGACTTAAGGGCAAGTATTGAGTATGGGCTGTTACTCTGCCTTCTCAGTGCTCTGAGGGTGGTGATGAGCTATCTAGCTTATTGGCACAAAAGCCTTGTTTTTGCTGAATTATTTTTGTGCACAAGGAGAGAAACAGGCATGTACATGTGGTTGATACCCACTGTCTTTTGTAGTGGTGAGGCTGGGTGTTGCACTCAGCTGACTGAAGAACGCTTGAAGCAGATCAGAAGTGTTTCCTTCGCTCATCTTCTCTGCTTCTCTTCCTGTGCAGACCTGTGCTCTGTCTCTTGTCTTGTCTGTGTTTCTGTGTCTGGTTCAGCTCTTGCAGACCAAAAGAGGAAGCAGTTTATGAATCAGCATGAATTACCCCCCTCCTTCCCTGATGCAAAAATGCCTCCAAAGTACTGGAAGAGAAAAGCAATGACTGCTTGCAGGGAGTGGCTATATGAAAAGCAGGGAAGGGATCTTTCTGCCCCTTGCTTGGACCTGTGTGGTTCAGTTAAAACATTTTGATTTGAAAAACACAGAGGGCAATTCAGGGAACAGCATGCCACTGTGTGTAACAGTATCTGCCCACAGCTGCCATAAATCTTGAGAGGTAATTATCTTCCTTAAGGATTATTTGGCTCATTCTTGCTACAAATAATGTCAGATAAGCATTTTTAGAGACCATAATACCAGTTTTCCATACAAAATTGCTACTGAATGGGAAAGGCTGTCTTCAAGTCAGTCCCATTGCAAGTTGTTGCATTTAGGTGGCTTTTCACATATGTCTGCAACTTTTAAATTTTAACATTATTTGGGCTTCAGTTGCTTATCAATTAATTTTCTGTGTGAATTTTAATTGATGGTTTCTAATGCTGAACTTGATTTCTTATCAGCTGCCTAATTTATGACTCATAGAGATTCTGGCAGATTTTGCCAATAGCCTTTTGCAATGGTAGTTTCTCCTTCCTCCTACCCTGGCCCTTGATCAGATTTGCAATATTTTATGCCATCAAACTATGAGCTGAAGTGTTCAGATTATACTCATGATTTCGGCTCCTTTTCTTAGGAGGGTGAAAACATTTAGCAATGTGGTGGGCTACACTTATAGTAATCTGTTAAGCTTATTGGAGTTTAACTGAGATGCTTTTAAAGTTTTAGTATGGGATGTGTCTTACATGCAAAAATTTTGCTGATGCTGGCACCTGAACTAAAGACAGTGATGGAGGGCATTCCTATATTCTTTCAAGGAGGCTATGTACTAACTCAGCAGTGAATTACTATATAGGTAGTGGCATGTTACAACCTCCCTGAGGTCTTCTGAGTCCCGAGGTAGTAATAGCTCATTAAAATGGTAGTTAATGAGTATAAAGGGATCATTATATGACTCTCCTACATGACGGGTAGGGCTAAATCGTAACTAGCTCAGTAGAAAGTATTCTGAATAAAGAAGGAAAGAATTTGACAAATGCTGCTTGTAGTTATTTATAAACCTAGCTATTTAAAGCAATATTTTTGAGGAAAATACCCATAGAAATAAATTTTGACTTAATTAATACCTTTTTAGAAATGTATTTTAGGGCTTTCAGAGGTATGAGTATCCTGTATAATCTCTAAGTTACCTTAACATAGTGTAATGAAGCATCTTTGATTAAAAATATGCAGCGTTTTGCTGCTTCTGATCTGTTGGGTTTGAAGTTAAAAAAAAAAGAAAAATTATTTTACCTTATGACTGCTTATATTTGATGATTTAAGATCACAGAATATTCTGAGTTGGAAGGGACCGTCAAGGATCAAGTCCAACTCTTAAATGAATGGCCCATAGCTCAGGATTTGTAGACATTTTCTGTTTTATATTCCAAAAATAAATAGTGAAACAATTTTGCCTTGTGGTAGGTGAGTGACATTCCCCTAATATGGTTTTATTCATGAAAAATTTAACCACCTCACACATGAGGTGGTATTTTCTATTTTTTTTCATTTAACAATGGTGATTTTCTGGAAAAAGGTGCTAAGAATTTATTCAGACTTGTCAATGTGGATTTTGCAGCTGTGAGATGAAAAACTACTTGATCTCAGTAAATGCTTCATGTCTTCTTTCAGACTCTTGGAGGATAAACAAACAGATGAAAGACTGTGGACTCAGGTACACCTGGATCTCACAGCTCAAGCTCAGTGGACAAAGCTATTTCTAAGTATACTTAACCTAAGAAAAATAGCATTGCTTCGACAAAATGAGCCCTTCATTATTATAGGAAAAATAGGGTAGAAGCTAATATGAAATGTATTAAGTGAAAAATATATATATTGTAAACATATATAATATATATAAGACTTGGAGAGAAGTGCTCCTGCTTTCTGTCTTAAATGAATAAATTATGCCTGCTCTGCATGGATGTGGTTTACTACAGGGTCTCTACCCTATCCTAATTATGTGGTTTTGTTGCAGCATTTAAGGATGTATTTATAATAAACCAGATACAGAACATTTTTAAAAGAACATCTTTTTTTTAAGTTTTACTTGTAGAAATTTCTGCTTGTTTTTCTTGTTCATCTTAGTCCTTGTTTTTGTCTGACATTGTCAAGGAATCTTGCTTATCATATCTGTTCTGTATTACCATCTTTCAAGGTTAAGCTGGTAATGGATGGAAAAGTATTCTAAACTCAAATTATATGGATGCCTTACTTGTGATCATCTGCTACGAGATGACTTTCTTAGTTTGGAGCAGCTGCTGTGTAACAGGACAAATAAGCCTAATGCCTAGTGGTGCAAATCATGGAGTGGGGTCCCATGGGTTTTCATAGCAAAGAAGTGTTTCCTGCCACCCCTTTTTATTTGCCACTCCTTTCGAAGCCCTTTAAGGTTCTGTGAAAATTTCATGGACTCTTCCGGCATGAACATCTGTCATCTTCAGTGTGACAAGAATATTGTCTTTCAGCTAGGACCTTTTAAACTACATAAACAGATGCAGTAAATCCAGTTGGAATATTTTCAGAGTAATTATTAAATTGATCATCAAAAGGGTATTTAAATTCTAAAATATAAGACTGTTAGTGACCTACTGTACCCTGCTGTGACAGAGCTGGTTAAATCGAAGTCCCGCCTGATAAATGTATGCAAGACTTGCTTGTAAAGGAGACTTCAGCAGTCTGTTCCAGTGATATGCTAGTGTTGGTTATGGAATGTTTTCCTGGTACCTGACTTGAATCTTCCTGTGCTGCCAGCTGACTGATAGTGCTTAGCCCCGGGTAGATCAGACAAAGCAATAATTAAAGTTTTCCTTTAAAGCTACCTTTTGCATATTTAAATATGTTATTTCCTTGTGTCAGCTGCCTTTTCTGTAAGCTTAAGTCACTCTTGTTCTTTTGGGTTCTCTGAACAAGTCACTGTTCTATTCTTCTAGACCTCTTATTAGTAAGATTTCTTTGTTTATCATCCGGACATGTTCCTGGCTGTCTTTAATTGTATTGTTTGAACTGGATGCGGCAATCTGCTGAGGTCTTACAATTGCTGCGTGACAAGGCACGGCTGCTTGTTGCCATACTGCTCGTGTCACAGTGCTGTGCGGCACAGAAAGGCAGCATCATGCCTCTGACTCGCACTCAGCTTGTGATTTACTGATCATTTCTGCCTAACTGCTTTTTTCTATCCTATGTTTTTGTAGTTGATGAAATCTGTCCAGATGTAGACATGAGTTTTTAATTCAGGAAATAATATCATATTTTTTTACAGCAATTCTTCGATTTGTCCAGATAGTTTAAAACTCGTTCTCTTTGACTGCATCATGTAGGTTTTTCAGGTCAGTGTTAACTACCTGATTAATCATGGTTCTGTGATTCACCTGTCAGTTAAAATACTGACTGTGGGCTTGGGACACAGGCTTCATAAAATCCTATTTGATACACCTTTTCATTTTTGACTGTTAGAGCCTTTATATTTAAGGTATGATTTATTTTTATTTTCTTTCAATTTTGTTTTGCACTTGCAAGAGAAGCTTTATGATACCTGTGTTTTTGTCATTTGTTTAAAATAAGGTTGTCCATTAAAAGCATTGCTAAAGTCAGTGTACAAAAATGGTCACACTATTCTTTCCAAACTTATTTATCTGTGTTCTTAAAATGTTTCATTGAGCAACAATTGAGCAACAAAGTTGAGCAACAATTACAAGTATAAATTAGAGCATTTTATAAACATTAAGTACTGCTGGGGACATAAGGTTGTTTACACCTTTGTTTTTAAACTGGTATGTGTATATATGTGAAAATATATATGATGGATGTATCTGGGTGTATGGGCATATAAATTGATGTCCTTCACTGCTGATAAGCTGAAGAAGTTGCTAATAAATAGTTAATGTTTATTCTACAAATTAATGCCTGGGGGGATTATTCACCTTGTAAGTGTTGTTGATGCATAAGATAATGGGTATATTCTTGAAAAATTCTGTGTTGAAGGTAATTGTGCTCTGTTTGCTCTGTTTGTATGGCTTTATGTTTTCAGTCATACCTCCTATATCCTGTCCTTCAAATGCTCTTTCTTCATTTTTTGGCCATCAGAAAGAGGGTAATAAACACTTTACAAAAATATGAAAAGTTTTATCAATTGAAGTTGTAGACACAGAAGTGACAGTAACTGTTTAGGTGACACAGGAATTCAGTAATAGAAGCTCAAACAATTTTAGGGGGGGTATTATTTATTTTTTAAATAGGTATTTAGTTTTTATTAAGACCTTAGTCTGTAGTTGTTAGAAATCTCCCTCCAAAAAATTACCCTTGAACTGAAATCAGGGAAGTGTTTTTTGAAAAGATGTCTAGGTGTGTCAGAGTGTATGGGTCAGCTGTGGTGGAAGGGTGTAATGAGAACAGGAATAGCAAAAGGAGAAAGAGGTAAAGGTGTGGTATGGATGTAGTCTTGATGATTTTCTAATTTTCTTTAATTCCTTACCCTAAGAAAAGAAGCTATAAACTTTCTGAAGCAGAAATGTAGCAAGAGGACTATATAAACAGTCAAATAGCAGCATATTTTTGGTATTACATCATGGGAAGGGTTGGAACTTGTCAGATGCAACACCCTAAAATCTTTGCTCATGCTCCACAGCAGTGAATGTGGACTGCATGCAGCTGTCCTTGGGTATAGTGTCACCTCTTGTCAGTCAGGGGGCTGTGCTATCTGAGAGCAAAGGCATTGAGCATGAAATGCACTGCAGGAGATACCACATTTTGCTTTCCCTGCCAACCTGGCCTGCAAAAGCAGGAGTCTTTCTTTGTAGCAACTTAGTTCCTCTGAAAATGTTGCAGGATCAGGAATTTTGTAGGTAATATTTTTATGTGAGAGCTGTAGGCTGGAAATCTCAGATGTAATAGGCAGATTTTTAAGAGAACTCACTAAAACAACTTTCTTTAATCCATAAGGTATATGCATACATGTATATATAAATATATGCAACTATCTATATTATAAAAATGTGTAACACAGGTAACTATGTAAACAATAAATTTAATATATTAGAATAAAAATAAATATGTAATAGTGTTCCTGGAAAAGCATGTGAAATAAGAAAAGAATATCTAGTAATTCCTTCCTTTTGAACTATCAGAATAGAAAACTAAATAGAAATAAAGTACAGCAGTAGGAAGAATTTTTATTAGTCAATATTGGCTTGAGTTTTCCTCAGTTGTTATTTGGTAGCCTCTATCCATTGTGAATTTGAAGAGTAATTCTAAAGCTGTTGAGAGTTGATGAGTGTTCTCTGCATCCTAGAGACAAAGTCTATGTTAAAATATACACTTATGGTTGCACATGACACTGTTCTCTTGGACAGTGTAATTTTTCCTAAACAATCAGTTTCTGAAAAAATGCAGAAGGTGAAATAGTTGAAAGGAAGAAAAAATTATATATAAATACTGTTGTTCAAGTTGGTGAATAAAACCTAAGCCCATATAAATGTGCCCATATGCTGAGGAGGGCACTTTTTTTGGTTTCTCAAGCATGAGGCAGCAGAATTTTCATTCATTTGGCATGCTAGGCTGAAAACAGAGTCTTCTTTCATTTGACACACTCCCCTGGAAACAAACATGCCAGTGAAGGGATTGTGCCAGTTATCAGAAGCTTACAGGAATACATTGTGCTGGTTTGTATTCATTTTCATTTCATGAATTGCTTTAAAACTTAGCAGCATAAAAAAGCATTAAAACACCTTTTTAGCATTATTTTTAGTTCCTATGTATTTCCCTGCTGTGCTGTCATTCCGTTTAAATCAATGGAATGTTGTGAGACACATGGCTGGGTTTGCAGCAGAGCACATCTCTCCTCCTCCCTGCGTATGCTCCGAGTATTCATCTGTAGACAAGCAGCAAATTTGAGTTTGACTCATTTTACATCCTTGGAAAAGATGAGTGTCTTAGAAAGAAGTTCAGTAAAAATAAAGGGTAATTGAACAAAGGTTATGCAGCGAGAAATTTAAGCCAAAACTCAGCTGGTATCTATTAACTATGAAAGTTCACAGATAATGCTTGGTCTTCAGGGAGGCACTTGTTTTCCTTTCCTACAGTTATATTCTTCAGGATTGCCAGCAGGTCCTTCCCACCTCTGGAATTTTCTACAAGATTCTATTTCCCTCATAAATGTTTTTCCACATGTAGACTTGGCAAATTCAGGTGTACTTCTTGGAACTAATCTGGTCACGGGAGCTTAAATTAGGACCAGGTTGCAGTGAGTATGTGTGAAGTAAATCTGGGAGTGGTATTGAGGGTCTGTGTCAGCCGGTGCTAAACCAAAGAGGGGGTAAAGAATAAGGAAAAAGGGTCTCAGCTATATGGTTTCCATCCTAAGAGTTACCTAGCAAGGGGTTGTGTAGTCACAGCTGTCACTGTTCTGTCTCCGTATGATAATGAGGCACTAAGGAGCCAATCACCCTGAGTTCCTTGATGCTGCTTAAGGAATGAGGACAGTGGATATTTAGTCGTTGACCTACAGTCACGTTTGTTTGTTCTCTGACATTTAGGGGTATTCGTTTTCTGTGGACTTCACATGAAGACAAACAAATAGATAGTATCAGTGTTGACACAACTTTTACTAGATGGTGGTAGCTTCTGTCCAGTTATCTGTGCTTGCTTGTTTGTGAGTTTTGTGGAACAGGCTGTACATCCTGCAGTTTGAAATCATAGTAGAAAAGCAGGTGATTGTAAATTTACAAAGCTTACTTTGTTTCCTACTATTCTGCTTCAGCTTCTATGGCTGATGCTCACCAGAAGGACAGTAGTGACTTCTACCCTGTCTTCTACACAAAAGTACTGAATTAAATATTTCTATCAAAGAAACCCAATACATTTAAATTGATCTGGAATTAAAAAAAAAAATTAGAAAATCCAAATGCAAAAGTTTCACAGATTTATAGTTTGGGAAGGCTGAAAAAGGCCTCATGAAAGCTTCCCTGCACTGATGTTACTAACAAGTTCAGACTTGAGATACAGTCAGCTGGTGCTCTATACAGTTGTCACTTTTTGCCATATAGCTTCAGTAACATGGTTGTGGAAAATTCTCCACAGTCGTTCAGCAGCACTGCACTGAAATAGATATACTGATGTCATTTTCCTTTCACCCATTAACTAGTGATTGGACAAACTGCAAGTGAATAGAAATGTGATTTCTAGCTGCATAGTTGGTTCCGGGACCATGTGCCTTCCATTGCTAATAAAGATACTGCCACCTATTTGAAGACATTGGCAGACATATTTAAAACCCAAGATGAATTGAGCACATTTACTGCGTTAGAAGCAGTTGCTAAATTGTGAGTAACTAAGTCTTGCTGTATAACTGCATTGCACTCAAGGGAACAATTTAGGTTTTGAATTGTGTATGTTGGTAAGTGAAAACTATGTAGACATTGATTATTTTTTCCCCTTGACCTAATCACTGTTTGCCTATGGCAATATCTGATATGTTATGTGTTCACCAAGAATTGTCTTGGGAACACAATGAGGCTTTTTTTTTAGCTTCATTAGTAATCATAGTTACATTAGGAATGAAAGGCAATGGAGTAATATGCTTGTACTGTGTACTACACCAGTTGTTTGATTTATTGTAAAGGTGGACATGAACTCTGTGGGACTCTGAATTTGTATAGGCGGTGGAGGAGACCAGATTTAAAACTTTGTGCATCTTGAGCAGGAATTTAATTTTAAAAGAATGGAAAGCAAATGTACATTTGTATATTTTATTTATTTTTTGTTGAGAAAAATTCCTTTCTGTGTTCCTACTTATGTATTTGTAGTATGAGAGAACTTTCCTTGGTAATATTAGAGAATATGGACATGATGCTGAGTAAAATGAAATTTAGTAATGTGTTTTTCATTGTCAGAATTCAACAAGCTGCCAAAAGTACATCATAAACAGGGAGAAGAATGTTTCTTCTTCTATCCCACTATTTGAATCTGACATGTATTGCCCTTTAGACAATGTGAAAGTCCAACAGAGAAGCTTAAGAAACATGTTTAACTTTTGACATTCTGTTGATTTATTTAAATGTTAATTTTGTTTCTATGCTGAAATACTTGTTTGAAATAAAAGGGATTATTAAAAAAATGTACAAGATTTAACTTTTAAGTTCTGCCTAGAGGTTGTGTAACTAGGCACATGGATAGTCTGTTTGATGAAGTGTTGGGCATTAAAAAATGAATACTTGCATATTTCCATGCATAAGAGGCCAGACTATGGCCAACCTAAGTATAGACTTGCAGTTTTGTATTTGAGAACCAGTTCTAGCACAAAACAGAGATGTTCAGCCTTGGAAGTACAATGGGACAATATTGCTTTGGAAGGATATTTATCAGGAAATAAGGTGATACTCATGACATATGTATCCACCCGAGGGTGACAGTGTGACAGGCTTATTTGCAACAATTGGTGGCAAAACTTGCAAACCTGAAGCAGTGTTGGAGAAATCAGTGAATCAGCAGCACTTGCTGTCTGCAACATTACCAGCTCCTTCTGCTATTAATTGAGATGCCTATACAGGTTTTACTTTTCCCGCCTTAGATATAATTGAGATTGAGATTTCTCTAGTAAACAAAGCAACCTAACATGTTGTTTCTCTTAAACAAGCAAAACCTTAGTGTGGTCATGGCCTTCTCTAGTTTCTAGACTTCTGTTCTAATATGCAAAATAATGTCTTTGTCTGCAGAAAACATCAACTCTTAACTCTGTGTTTAAAAGCCTTAGCTTTTATGGAAATGTTGCTGAAGGTGGTCAGCAGTCAGGTCTCTTAGAGCAGCTGATATCAATGTGGGAGATGTTTCTTTATTGGTTGGAAAGAATCATTCTTTATAGCTAATTTTGAGTCATACATTGGTAGGAAGTTCTGTAGAGATGAGTCTTTTCTCAAAAACCAGCGACTTTTGTTTAGTGCAGGTCCTAGAGGATCTGGAACACTGCCTGAAGAGGCCTAACAGTACCTATAGGTAGCATTAATTGGCAAAATGTTTGGAATTTATAATGGTCCTCTGTGTTGTGTTTGGGGTATTGTGGAGAATGGGTTAGCAGGCAGACTTACTGCTTTAGAAATTAATATGTGGCTGTTGTAATGAAATAATTGACAATAATATCCCCTTATTTCATTATTTGTCGATATTATTATATGCTCTTCAACCTTTTAGAGGCTTAATTACAATAAGCTAATAAGTTGATAAAGATCACTTTCATAGTTTAGATAAAACCGTGGCCAGTAAACTATATCCTGTTTTTTTATTTGCTGTACTAGTGTTTAAATAATTATATTTTGTTTGAAGACAAGCCTATGTTGTTTATAAAGTGGCTGACTGGGTTGGTACATGTGGGGAAACAAAACAATCTCTACATTATTTCTGGTAACTAAGATGAACAATCTGGTTTTATAAGTTTATAAGTTTATACATTTATTTCAACTTCTCAAGGTGGAGCAACCTAAATTTTTAAGCAACCTTATAATTTCAGAGTTGTCTTGGGATCTTTTGCTTTGCCTAAGCATTGAAAAGATAAAATGCCTTTTGTCTTGATCTCTCATACAAACAATCCTGCTTCTCCCAAATAAAACTAAAGTTTAAATTCTTCAGATACAACTGAAAACATGGTAACTTCTTTTTTGCCTGTTTGTTGTTTGAAGTAATAGCAAGAATATTGCAGAACAGCTTTTAATATGTTTTGTTAGGTTTTTAACTGACAAAACATAATCATGAGAGCTCCATAAATAATACCCAGCACATCCAAATGTGTGGTAGAGAAGGAATAAGTTGTAGTTTATCCAAAATACAAATCTAGAGGTACTCATTTGTCAAGGTTATCATAGTCTCAATCCCTAATTTTTAAAATGTATTTTTACATCTCATTTTCCCATGTATTTAATATAATTCTATTAAGTCCACATCTCAAAGATTTAATATTTCTTTGATCTTAGAATAGATATTTAGTCACTGTCTCTTCCTTCCCCTTAACTAAGAGTTAAAAATACACCTATGAAATAGTGGCAATATGAAACAACTCATTGGCAGTAATCAAGCTGGAGGCAAGTTGCTGTTTGAGCAGAGGAATTCTCCTTCGGTGTGCACATGCCTTAGAAGCAGCTGTTGAAAATGGAAAAATTTAAAAATGGATGTGTGGTATTTTCAGGAGAAGTCTTCTTTCAGTAGTAAAAACATTTTCCTTTGACAGAAAAGAGACTACGGAAACTTCGGTCTTTTATTAGGGGAAAATATGAACTTCCTTAAAGATAGTTTCCATGCTGTATTTTGACAAATTCTGCATTTCCCCCTGCTTTTCTCCTTCCCCTTGTTCAGTCTTTTTGTATTACTCACTCTGGGCCCAAACTTGTACGCAGCATTTTAATAGGTTTATGTTATAAAACCAAAATTAAAGTAATGATATATAACAAACAGCCTAGCAGACTAATTACAGCATTGCATTAATTATTATCTTATTTCACTCTGTTCTATAGCTAATTCAGGTCTGGGTTTTTAATCCCTGTTTACCCTGTAATTTTGAGAGAGAGAATATACTTAGGAGTAGTATATATAAAATCAAGAAATAAAAATTGTCAGATAAGCAGTTGATTTCTAAAGTGTTCCCTTGGACATGTTAGCAGCAAAATGCAAGTTCTGTTTAAATGTTGTGCTTTGTCTATCTTCTGGTGAGGATTATACCTATATGACATAGAATACAACTCTTGATATCTTCATTTCTGGATATCTTTGCAGCATGTACTAAATAGCAGTCATTATTCAGAAATTTGCATTTGTGCAGCTTAGTTAGTACATCGCTTTGTGTTTAATTTTATTTTTTCTCCCAAAATGTGTGCAATTCTTATAATGGTTAAGGTAGAGATGGATGTCAGCGCTACAGTATAGCTCCAAGACTGCAATTTGAAGCTACTTTAGAAAAATACAATTCTTTAGACATGGTGAAGCTGAAGTTGAATGGAAGTCCTATTAGGAGTGAATTGCATGTAAATATTAATAAGGGAAGAGTTCCTAGCAAGTCCTGAGTTTGGGAAATTGAGCATGATAATTTGCTGAAATTATGTCTGTCTTGAAGATATGCAGATGCAATAATTTTCAGTTTTCAGTTGAACTTTTAAATAGTGCAGAGGGTGCCCGGGCTAGGTTTTAAGCAAGAAAGTGTTTGCAAGTATTGGCAAATGTCGTTGTAATGGATGTATGGTAATGAAAGGAGTTAAGATGAAAGATGAATTGGGCTGAATGGCTGTTAAGTCATTTAGGCTGGGCTGGTTGCAGGTTTGGTTGTTAGATGTCTCAAATTACATTGCCTTAGTTCCTACACTTGGCTGGCTGTCTACAGATCTTCAAAAAGTTCAGGGAATTGGTTTCTCACAATTTGCTTTGTTTTCCTCTATTTCAGGATGCTTCATCTGCAGACATTCGGAAAGCATATCGAAAGCTTTCTCTAATTCTACACCCAGACAAGAATAAAGATGAAAATGCAGAAATACAGTTTAGGCAAGTAAGTAAAATGTGTGGCAATAAAACTTTTAGGGGAAAATAGAATTTTTATGTTGATGTTGTTTTAGTAAGGACAACGGTACACCTTTGAAATTACTAAGTTAAACATTGAATTACATTTTTGCCAATGTAGCTAGACTAAAACCAAGTACACTTTTTTGAATTAACTTGTTCAATAACTTGTATTTCATATTTACCTGTATATTAAAAATAATTTGAACATAATGCTTATACTCTAGGAGATAAATATGTCTTGCACTTCCAAAAGAAGTGGGGAAAATTTCTGGTCAGTTCTCAACACAAGTCCTAGATAGGCATAATTTAATGAAATGAATTCATTTTAGTTATTTTTGAACATTAATGGAGTGAAATAACATGACTTTGTAATTTGCTCTACCTTTAAAAATGTACCTCGGGCTGAACTCAGCTTACTTGATTTTATTAAGATCTTGAGGATGAAATAAGGGATACCTGCCTGAGACAAGACTCAATTTGACAGATGTGAGGACAGGAAGAAAGTCTTGTATAAGAGTTTCTTATTTGTGTCTGATGACATTTGTTTATGAATATATTACTGTTTCTTTTGCATGCTGGGTTTGCTACTTAGGGGTGTAGGGAAAAGTAAAAACTAGCAAGGCTCATTTGTTGGCAAATGTAAAAGTGATACTACTGTTCAAAATGTATAAGTTCAGTCATAAAGTAAAATCTTTCTGTGTTTTCTTTTTTGGTGTTTTGTTTGTTTGTTTTAGTTGGTGGCCATCTATGAGGTTTTAAAGGATGAAGAAAGGAGGCAGAGGTGAGTTAAATTGCACAGGTTTTTAAATAAAGCATTCATACCAGTGCTATATTCAAGCCCTTAGCTGTAACAATTCAGATTATTCTTTTGCATAATTTCAGTTAGTAAAATCTATGTTCAATTGTTCAATTAAAGATTGTATATGGCTTAAATGGCAAAGTGGTGTTTTTGCATGATATAGTGTTTTTTCTCCTTTAAAATTAGTACTTGAAAGAACTTTGAAAGCTAGCTGTTTTTTCAAACAATTTAAAAAAATACTTAACAACTATATCAGCTTTTTTTGCTCAGTTGTCAATTTTTAAAAACTATGATTAAAAAATATTGGCCATTTATTCAAATGTCAGTAATACCTCCCTGTATCAGTAAAAGGCTTTGTGGTAGGATATTTAGGGATTATTTCCGTTGTATGTTGTTTTCAGCATTGTTTTCTGTTACTTAGTTCATAGGGGGTTTTTTTCTTTCAGATGTATTTTTTCTAATAGTGGAAGCTTTTGAATATTTTTTTAATAAATGCTAGTTGTCCTTGCTGGTTCAGGAGCAGTTCCAGCAGTACCTGAAGGGTAGGATAAAGAACTGGAAACCTGGGGCTGATTTGCTTTCTGGAAGATTATTTTGAACTTTTTTTTCTGTTTTTAAACAAATAGGAATTTCAACCAATGATTATCAGAAAAACTGAGACACTGAAAGACTTTTGCTTTTGGGTTGGTCTTTTAGTAGATCATCTTTCAGCTTACAAGTCTTTAAACGGGGTTTTATGAGATGTTTCTTGAAGGGATTTTGGCTTTGTAGATGTCTTGGCAGGAGTCCAAGGTTTATAGTACAGATTATCTACTTTTTTGATAATCCCCTTTTCAAGTGTCATGGAAATGTACTTCATAGAAGCACTTTTGGAAATTTGTGGGGTTTTTTATTTCATTCTTATAAAGAGAATTTAATTGTGAAGTTACACTTAACAAAAGTTTAAAAAATGTTAGCTAAATTATTTCAGGCCACTTAAAGTGAGTTGTCCCCCAGATCTTCCCAACTTTTTGTCAGTAGCATTGTTTGCATGCACTTCAGAATGTTGTTTCTCTGAAACTTAGTTCCATCATGGAAATTGTAGGAATTTTCTTGAAGCTGTATTAGAAGCTTTTTGCATGAAACTGTGATGCAGTAGCTTGCAAAAACTATGGCTTAAGCCTTGCATACATTACAAAGGTGACTAACTTACTCAAATACTGTTAATTAGTGCATCAGTGATTAAATGAGAAGTTAAAGCAGCAGCAGATTGTTCTATCTTAAATTGATTTAATTGTCACTAACTTATTTTGTACATAGACAATGTCATATTTTTCTTGCACAATGTGAATGTATGGTTGATACTGATTTTATAGTTGAATTAATAGAATTGTGGTGGATTAAACAGTGTTTACTTTCAGAGAATTTTCTGGAAATATTATGCAGAGTTTAAAAATAACCTGTAAAGCAGAGCTATATGTTCTCATTGCTTTGAAAAGCCCTGTATTGATCAGGTTTATTGCGCAGTTTGATGATAATCTCTCAGCTGAGCTCGTAAACGGAGAGTGGCCTGTATGGCGTTGTTGTAGCACGTTTCTAATACAAGTCTTCAGTAAGTGTGATAGGAACTACTCTCCCTGTTATATTGGTTCTCGAGCCTTACTTGCAGCTGTACAGCAAAGGAAAGGGTGGGAGTTAATACTTTTTGGAATCTTTGTACTTTAAATGTTGATATTTGGCTTTGAATTGTGTGAGGCGATGGACATAGTAGAATAGGCTCAAAGCTGACTCAGTGTCCCTGCACTGGGCAGAAACCGCTGAGCCTTTTGCTGGCAGTTGAGTGGGAATCCCTTCCCAGCACGTGAATGGTTTGGGGCAGGGGTTTGTACCACTGAGAGAAGAGTGAGCTGCAGGCTTCAGTTTCTGTGCAGTGAAGTCAGCTGTACCTGGCTCTTACTGTTCCTCTCAAAAGTGGTGTAATCGTTCCTAGTGTGTGTACAAAGAGTGGAGCCAGCAAGAGCAGGAATAAGGTCCTGCGCTATACGAGAGAGTGATGAACTCATTTTGAAACAATAAAACCCCTTCTCCGTGAATGTCATTCTTGGTGAATGTCAGAGGTGTTGTTCGTTTGTGTGAGTACAGAAACAGCGTTTTATAAAGGCAGATCTGTTGGCCAGCTACATGTAATTATTTTTCTAAAGCCTTTGTGTTTTCTTATTAATCAGTGAATTTTCATTTTATCTGATGGCAGAAGCCTTTCTTAAAATATTAGTTACTCTACTGACGGTGATACGACTGGGCTTTAAAACACGGTTTTCTTTTTTGAGAAAGTTATATAGTTGCTTGTGAAGTATACCAGTATCATTAGTAGTACTACATAATATGGTAATACTACCATGTTAGGACTTCTCTCCTACACACTCTTGAGTGAAATATGATCAAAACATTCAAATATTCTGACAATAAACATACATGCCGCATCATTTAATGTAGCACTGTTTAACATTAAACATACATGCAGCAGAACACAATATTTTATGTTTTGTATACACACTCCAGTGTGAAATTCTAGAGAAAATTTTATCTTTAGGGTGTGTAGAAATGGGTGCATTTCCTGCCATACACTTCATCTTCAGGGCATTTGTTGGTAAATCAATTTGACAGTGATAAATTTTATTAGCCTTTAATTATTTTAGTTTATGAAAAATAATTTTATGCACTTTGGTTAATTGTAATTAGACATAAAAGAAATCTTAGATCTTCATTTCATTGTTTGTTACCTTTTTAAGGAGCTTTTTTTACCTACCAGGCCTATCCTCTGTAACAATGTTGGCTTGATTACAGGAAACAAAACATTTGCAAAGGGATCAAAATACACTTGTGTAGAGTAAGAAAGGTGTCTGTCTTAGATCTTATTAATAATTAAATATCTGTATTCATAGGTATAAATTGTTCTGGCTTATGTTGTGCTGGATGTCTTTGACAGCTTGAGGAAAATAGGCCTCCCAAAATAAAAACCACCAGGGCAATCTATCCGTAGTTCAGAATAGTCTTCATTAATTCAAGGTTATAGTATATAAACTATATCAGATCTCTGAAATTATTAGAAATATTAAATGCAGTGGCTCTCTTAAGGGAAGAGTAAATTAAAACTGTATTAAGATTGATGATACTGTAATTAGTTACTACAGTTAATGGACTTTTTACTTGCAATGTAATTGATTCACAAAGAACTCTATTTTATGAAATAAAATTGAAAAAAAAGAAATGTTAATAATCTTGCAGTTTGTTACTTTTAGTACTGAACTACCAAGTCTTTTATAGACTGCTGAGTTTTTAAATACCCAGCACAGTTTTAAATAGGGAATGTTTTTTTTGCATGAAACTGTGATGCTTTGGCTTTCTGTTTCTTTACCGGTGCTTTGGGATTTTCTTAGCTTGTTGACTGCTACATTTCAGAGACAACTGGTAGGCATACTCATCTGTGAAAAATTTGCTGTATTCTGTGTGCATATGTTTGTGGAAGAAACCCTGCACATGTATCTGCTTTTCAGCTTGTTTTTTTTCCTACTCACAGTTACAATTAATATAGGTTGCAAAAAGAATGCTTTGTAATTAAATTCCAAATGTTATTGATGCACACGGATTAACTGTCTTTCGTAGTTAATATAAGTGTCTATACAGGAAATCTTTAATGAGAAGCTTGCTTTTAATTAAATCACATTGAAAATTTGAAAATTAAGATTTAAAAATTATGGGAGCTTCTGAGTTTCAGTAGGATCATTTTCTAGTTGAAAACCTAAAAATCATTGATATCTTTATTTTTCAAATACAGAGCTTAATTACTATTGAAAGCAGTGATTTATCTTTTAACAGTATATATTCTAAAAAGTGGGTTATAATAGAAGCTATCTTCCCTTAAAATGGCCAGTCGTGTGAGCCATAATGCTCATTGATAGTAAAATCAATAGAGCATTGATTCCGAGCCTTAATCCGTGGAGGCTGTTGTTCAGAACAGCGGACATAGCCTAGTAAATACCGAGGGCTGTTTAAAGCACTTAATGCAAGAGGCTCTGCTGTCTTCATTTATTTTTTCTTAACAGATAATTTATAATAGAACATGGTTGCCAAATGTTAGTTTGAAACCTTGCTTTACATATTACTATATCGTTACCATCAGCATGTATGGACTTTATTTAATCAGTACCCACTTTTTCACTGCATCAATTAACAACCCTTAGTACATAAGAAGGCAACTGCTTAGTAAATGTATATTAAATTAGGTTGTACGTGTATTTCTCTGAAGATTTCAAAGGAAAAGCATCTTATGTAAAACCTTGTCAACGTAATTTGTTTTAAAGATGATTCTGTTTCTAAAATGTTCTCTTCTATTATGACTAAAATCTTGTAAAT
This sequence comes from Fringilla coelebs, assembly GCF_963513975.1. Lineage (NCBI taxonomy): Eukaryota > Metazoa > Chordata > Aves > Passeriformes > Fringillidae > Fringilla > Fringilla coelebs. The sequence goes on along the minus strand of NC_140028.1, from coordinate 134,876,589 downwards.
GTCTTAATATTTTTAAAGGCTAGAACATCTACTTATTTCTTAAACAAAAGTTAAGTAGAAATTTTAATTTTAAAATAACATCATAAGCAATTTTTCTGAAGAGTTTGTATTAAGGTGTCAGTAGTTAATTTGTTCTAACTCACTGGGAAAGGAAAAAAGTTATTAGTTCAAATTTTACAATAATAGATATTAACCTTAGTATTCTCATCATTTTAATGGCAGATAGTATTTTGTAATATGAATTTTACTTCTGGTATCATTCAGAACACAGCAGAATCCTGAGATGTTAAATCTTTTATGCAGACATAATGGTGCCAACTTGAACAAATGTTTTATCAGAAGGTAGCTTTTCAGATATGCACTCTTGTAAGGTATATTTTTTAATTGAAAAACACTGCTTCTTTTTCTGCTTAAAATGAATTTGCTTGTGGAAATATTTTTTTTAGTACATCTCCAAGGTATCAATTTAATAACTATCAAAGTAGCTAGTGCAGTTGTTGCATTTAAATTGATTTACATGTCAAGACTGGCAGTTTAGCAGCTGCGCTATTATTCCTGGATTGGTCAATTTACTTGAGAAAAACCTACTACTGAGTTCTACTGACCTGCATGACAATATAGGCCCTATTTCTATTCCTGTAATTAGGCCTGCGACTAACTCAGAATATTTTTAATTAAAATATTTTGGTCAATGTGTTGCACCAAATTAGGCCTTTCAGTGCAGATTTAATTCTGGAAATGGTGTGATTAGAATATGTAATGAGTTGTGTTCAATTTAAGATTAACAGGTTGTGCATCTTGAACATACAGATTTATGAGTTTACTGTAGAGATTTTTGTTTGATACTTTACTCTGAAAAGTCAATTTCAAAAAAAATCTGGTTTGCATGTCTGTGGTTTGTTTATTTTTAAATTGTTCAAATACTGTAAATAAAAGACCTCAGACATTTCAAGATACTTCAGGACATTTGTGTGGAGGAAAAGGGATTGTCATAAAATAGTTTCTGTACAGTTGGTAGGGTTAGTAATTAAACAGTTTTGAAACAGATTGATTTTGAAGACTGTGTTTCAAATAGAAAATCAAAAACTGGTGAACTTTGTTTTCAAACATCAATATCAAGCCTCTAATTTAAGCTCTTATCTTACAAAGAAGATATGGTAAGTCTGGCATGTTTTTACCTAATGGAGCTTGGGGTACTAAAGGACAAAACCAAAAAGCAGAGATGCTTCTCCCCTCCCCCCAGCACTTGTGCATTTAATTTGTAAAAGAAAAAAGGGTTTCTAGTGTTTGGGACGTTTGTTCTTGGCTACCTATTTAGTTGTTCGAGGGTTGTTACTTACTTCGATCACGGAGACCTGCCCACTGATCACGGAGCACATAGAACACATTTCTGGAAGTCTCTTACTTCAAAAGTGAATGAACTTGGAAGGGGAGGGGGCAAGTGTTGCAGGAACATCTGAATTTTTTTTTTCCCCTGCCCCAGTGTTTGGAGCCTGTTTGTTTCCACATGGAAGCCTATCTGCTGACAAAACAAGGCATTACTCTCTAAAAAAAATTTACTAAGTGATCTTTTGTGTGTGTATTATTCAAGCACTCTATGGATTATCTTTTGTTTTATAATTGGATGGTTTGGCTTATTTCATTTTTAGCTCTCCATGAAAGCCTGTTATGTTTGCTACTGTAGGTATGATGATATTCTGATCAATGGACTACCAGATTGGCGACAGCCTGTGTTCTACTACAGGCGGGTGAGAAAAATGAGCAATGCTGAGCTGGCATTACTCTTGTTCATTATACTCACAGTGGGTCATTATGCTGTGGTTTGGTCAATCTACCTGGAAAAACAGCTGGTAAGTATTGGTAATAAATCAAACTTGCTTCAATGATTAGTACTGAATTTCCTGTAGAAGTTTGCGTATTATAGATAGATACCTCTACCACTTCCCCTGGTTCGAATTGGGACTTTGCATATTTTAAAAATATTCTATTTTAAATGATGATAATTACAGAATGAGATATTCAGCATCTCAGAAATTGTAATCTAAAAATTACTTAATTTTTCTAGAATTGGTAATAAATTGCAAGAGCTGGTCTTGGGTTTTTCTCTGGAAGGAAGAAGAGAAAAAGTCTATCATTTGTTGATGAAGAATCATATGCTACTGTAGTAATATCTAAGGTTTAAAAATAAACAGGTTTTATTTTTATTTGTTTAAAAGTCATACTTGATTGCCTTTGTTCTAAGCTAAATGCTTTTTTGTTTTGGGTTTTTCTTAACAGGGTGGGAATTGGTAAGCAGTATAAATAATATTATTTTTTGATAATTTTATTTTTTTTGTCATATAAAAGTCTGTTGCACTTAGCAGGCTAAGGAAAAAAGCTAACCATAACTTGAAAAATATTCATACATTAGCATCTATTTACTTTTTTATTTTCCACTGCATTATTGAAGTTGATGAATGAGAAAGGAGGCAAGTTGAATGCTTTCTCCTCTTAGAAAACTTTGATTGCTATGGAGATACACATGAGTGACAGAACTGGACTTCATGTGTGTTTAAAGACTGGATACCATGGCAACAGTTATTGTTAAGATAGATCATTTTACTTAATCATGTAGGACCCCAGATACATTTGCATAAATGCTACTCTAGTGTTTACCCTTCACAGAAGAGTCCCAGTAACATTTGTGGTTTACATGCTAATGATAACCTGTAACCGTAGTTCTTTCTACATCAAGGATGAACTGCTTAGCAGAAAAAAGAGGGAGAAGAAGAAAAAAACAGGCGGCAGGAGTACAGATGAAACCAAACTTGCTGCTCTAGACAAAAATGAAAGGTGGGAAAGAACTCTCTTGTTTTGTGCTTTTTAAAACATTCTGTCAGCTGCTGATTCAGTTATCTCATTTTCTTTTTGCATCTTTGAAATACTCTGTGACAAAAACAACTCTATTTGTAGTAACAGCCATTGCTGATATAAAGTGTGCCAGTGTAGATGCGTTTTCAAGTTTGGATTTGTAAATAAACATGTGGTGTTTATTCAGCAGATCAATAATCATTGAAAGATTAAGGCTGAATTAAAGGCTTCTGTCTTATAAAAGGATATTATTTTTACAAGTTGATTTTAGGAGATTTTAGAACTTTTTCCCTCTTTAAGGGTTTTTGCCTTTGATTACAGTTGACAAATTTCAATTTATTTGAGCTTCAATTTATTCCTATTCCAAGTCAGGAGTTCTTATGGGGTTTTAATGCTTGTCTGATTAAATGCTTTTTATCTGATTAACTTAAAAATGAGTGTGTTGGTAAAGGCTTCTAACACATTGTTTGTCAAGGAACTCATAAGGAAGTAGTGACTTTCAGGACACTCCAAAAGATACCACTATTTCTTCTATTGATTCATAGAAAGAAATAAAGGGTTTAAATAGTTCACACAGCAGGGGCATGAACTGGATCAATGAGGGATGGAGATCAGAGACCATTCTGCCTGTCGTCTTTCTTGATGACATCAGTGAGTAATGCTCCAGTGAACTGCAAATGACATTAATTTTTATGTATTGTTTTGTTTATGCTACAGTCTTCATATCTGGTTGTCAGCACTTGTGAACACTTGGTTGAAGCTTGAGTGGTTTTTTGGTTTAGTTTTTTATTTAAACTAATGTGATTATGTGGCTTATGAATTTATTTTCTTGAAGAAAAGTCCTTTTAGAAGATCAAAATACAGAAATGATTAGAAGTTAGCTGTTAGATATTTTGAATTAAATGTTTAAAATGTATCTTTTTTATTATGTAGTCAGACATTTTTATGGGAGTTGACGAGTGCTAATCATCTTAAAGGATAATGGGAGAGTTCTGGCTTTGAGTTTGTGTGGCAATAATGAAAAACCTACAATTTTATTTGGCTACAGGGTACTGGACAAACCACAATGGCATGACTTACTTCCATGCAAGCTGGGAATATGGTTCTGTCTCACAGTGAAAGCTTTACCTCAATTATTCCAGGTAACAGTAATGATGTTAAATAGTGTTACTTAATTTTTCTTGATTGTGTTATTATGCATAATCAGATGTGTAGCACTTGTTCTTAATTAATTTTTTTGGCTCAAACACATAGCATATATATACGTATATAAAGAAATTACTCTTTGGAGGCAAATTTGATATCAAAAGTTCATGGAAATATGAATGTATTTTAAATGCATATTAGTCTTAATGAGCTAGGGAAGCAGTTTCTGTTAGGCAAAACTACAAGAATAAATGATGGGAGAGGGGTGGGGGAGATGGATGTATATCTATCTAATTAGGAATACCAATATTTAAGTGATTTTAACAAAAGTACTTTAATCTCAAATCAGCAAATGCTGTACTTTCATAGCAAATTTTAACATGCCTTTTAAATTTGGGGTAAAAGTGAAATTACTTTTTATGATGGAGTTTCTTTCTTTAATTCACTGGATAATAATACAAATCGATCCCTGAAATTGCAGAAGTAAAATAGCAAAGGTTGTAATTTATAAACATCAATGTGGCAGGCTTGCTCATAGTTATTGTGTTTTAATCTAATACTATCAACTATAAAATCTAGCTGACATTCAACCAATGGAAGTATTGTCAGATTAGTTACCACAGTAACTTTTTAAATATCACCTGCTCTTTCTTTGCATCTTCCTTAAATACAGTATTTTGTTTTTAATACCTTTGTCACTGGTAATATGAATCAGGCAATGTGAGATGGATTTTTCTTTCGTTTACAGAAATATTGAGTATTGTTTTGAAAGTACAAGTAGTATAAATGGCATCAGTATTTGGGTTTTGTCTCTGTTCAAGGTAGAAAAAGACTATCATTATTTTTTCTACTCTCTTATTTAAACCCCTGTAAAAGTTATAAATACAATAATGCCTGGTCTTCCAGCATCCATTTTTATAGCCTTTAACTTTTCCTACAAACAGAGCCAAAGTTAATCTCTCTCTCTCTTAAAATTTTCATCGGAACTTTGGGGCTGTTTTATTATAAAAACCTTTCTTTTTACAAGTTTGTAAAGCAAGTTGATTATGCTTAATCAACTGTTGTGTCCAAATTAAGCTTTGATGTTCATTCTTCATCAAGTGAGTCAGATAGAAAATAATTAGGATCAGCAAACTTTGTTGCTGCATTTTTGAAACTTTATTCATAATTATAGTACTTTCCCTTTTCTTTTAATTGCAAAATTTTTAAAAATCACACAATATAGAAGATTAGTGAATAATTGAAAATTAGGACTTCTTATGGCTTCTTATAATTTTTATGATATTAAAATAGTGTTATGTCAGTATAGCAGGTTTCAGATTTGTTGTTCAAAAAGCAGCTCCTATGCCTGTCAGAATTGGCAGAAAAAAAATACAACAAAATGATGTTTCATGCTTTGTTGAACTTAGCCTTGGCTTGGATTCTATTCCATTAAATTAATAGTACTGGAAAAAAAACTGTCCAGTAACTCCTGGAATATTGGAGACCATCAAGCAAGTGTTTGGTGGCAGGAGAAGCATGTTGTAGAGGAATTAAGAGCAGGAAAGCTTTGAGGCAAAGAGGAAGGAAAGAGAGAGGGGTTCTAGAGTAAATTGGCCCATATACAAATGACACTACTGCTTAACTGCAGGGTTTGTTTTGTTGTTGATTAATGTGACCTGCTAATTACATGAGTTAAAATGCAATAAACCATAAATAATCTCCTGTGTTAAAACTATTCAGGACTTCAGATGATTGAAATGAATTATTGTGGCTTATTATTTATTAGTTAACAATTCTTAAAGAAGTATCATCTCTTCTGAAGAGCATAAGAACAGTTGGAGCTGTGTTCTGAAATGACAGTTGAAAAGATACCTGGTATGTTGTAACCACCTTGACAGAGAGACCTCTGGGTTCTTTTTAATTTTGATGTATATTTAACATTCTGGCAAGATCTGCCTTAATGACCAACATGGAGCAAAAAGTTATCTGTACTTGATTATACCCTAGTACAGAGGTCCTGTTTTAAATCTGAGTGCTTTTTTCTTTAGTGATACACAGGCTTGAGATTTCAGGGTACTTAATGCTTTTAAATAAAAGTAAAATCACTAAGGCAGAAGATGAAGGATCCTACAGACACCGAGTAGTGTTAGGTGTCGTCATTGCAAGTGGTTGACATCAGGATGGATGCCACAGATTTTAGTTCTTTATTGTTTTAATCTAAATTATTTTCCCAGTCATTTAAGAGCCAACAAATTGTTTTCAAAACCTGTCATTTAGCTGCAACTAACCCAATTGTAGATGAACTTCTGGAAATGCACCCATATATAAAGAACCATGTTTGGGACAGGAAAGGGGAAGAGTTAGCAATGTTTCAACTGAATGTTGCTCTGCCCCTGAGTTTTTCAAAGCCCTGCCAGTAAAACAGCTGAACTGTTTCCTCAAACTAACAAAACAGAAGCACATGCCTGTAACAGACACAAGTTCTTCCTCAGAGGAAACTTCATTTAAAAAACCCCAAAACTAATCAATCATAACAGCATAACAACAATAGCAACAAATGAAACTTTTTAGCCCTTCTTGTATTGATTTTTTTTTTACCTCGCATCCATCTCTCGCCCTATTAGTTAATGTGAATATTCTTACTGCAACAGCTGTGTCTTGAGGATTCAGGTTGCTGAGCTTCTGCTCATGCCTGGTTCTCATTTATCCAATTGAGTGTCTTTCTCCTACTTCCCTTCCTCCTTCAAAATGTCAGATTTCAGAAGGAGGCACTTAAAATAATTAAGGTGGGCCCTCACTGAAGAAAAATGCTTTGTTTGCATGCCCTTGTGATGGCCTATGCCATTTTATTGTAGCCTGCATTTTATGTCAAGAAATTGGAAGAAAAATATGTAAGGGGAGGATGAGAGAAACTAAGAAAATGAGGTTTTTTTAAACTGTTGACAATTGTATTTTGAGAGAAACTGCATGTATAGATTTTTATATCCACACATTTTTAGTTAAATTTAGGAGTGAAAACAGCATTTTAAAGTTTGTTTAAAAAAGCAAAGGGAGAAAAATACATAAAATGTATCATAAATCAGGTATGTGTGCTGTGAAGGAAACATTAAGTGGAGTGTAAATTACATTGCCTATTACCAACTTTAATTCTTATAATGTAGGATAAAAAAAAATAGAAAAAGAATGAAAATTGTTTCTAAGGCCATTTTAGTTAACGCTTTCATGAGAATGACCAGGAAAAAGGCAACATATTTAAAAAAAAAGGGGGATCAAAGAACCCTCAAAAACTCAATTAAAATGCTTGTTGAAACTGAAATTTCTTCTTAAAATGAAATAAACTAGCTACATGTAGTGTGCAAGAATTTCAGTTCAAATTGTGTATGTAATACAGTTGTATTAAGTGTACTTATGTTTTGAGAGAGAGCTGTCATAAGTAAATTGCAGTTTATTCCAAAAGCAGCTGACTAGAGGGTGGGTTTTTTTGGACATATAACTTAAGAGAAGTGGTCTTTTTGAAAAATGTTTTTAATTATTCTTCACAAAATTTTTCCTTCAGAAAACAGAAGATAGGCATGTTTCTTAGTGATCCTGTCGACTTTACCTCGGTGAAGTTTACAGTGAATGTCTTTATTTTTACACCGACTGAATTGTGTGCCTGCTGTTGTCCTGAGGGTAACGGAGCAGAAAGCATTTTTGTTTGTTTCGTCAGAAATGGTTTCTTGTTAAGAAAATAAAGTTTCCTCCTTCTATTGTAATCCTGTAGGTGTAGAGCATACACCCTCACAGTGAGCTGTTGGGAGAACTGGTGGCTCACCAGTAACGAGAAGCCAGTTTGAGCTCAGTACATAGTTGCACTGGATATAACCTAGTGAGATTATCAACAAAGCTTTCAATTACAATTGAAACTTGTGTTTATAAAGACCTTTGTGTAGCACAAAGTGAATTAAAACAAAAAAGCCAGTAATTTATTTTTATGTAGACTACCAGATGGTAATTACTGTAGCAGATTTAGCAGTCTGGAATAGATTCAAACTAGTGACCCAGAGGTGTTTAATTTCTTGGCATTTTTTCCTCAGGTTTTCTTTTAATCTATGATCACAATTCAACACCTGTTTAGAGATGGTTCAGCTTTGCCCTTAAACGGATTGGCAATGTGTCATTAAACTCAAGAGGCTTTGCCAGCAGGGCATCTCCTTTGGCAAGTTATCTTCCAAGTAAGATTTGATTAGGTCAGCAGATGTATTTGTGAGTTTTTTCTGTCTTCACATATGACTTTATATGAAATTGTGTGAGATTAAAACAAAATTTATTGCATTTAATAGCATATGCCTTAAAAATAAAATTTTAAAAATTCAAGTCAGTAAGGTTAAATATCTATTTCCCAACTTTACGGGGTTTCGAGGGTTTTGACATGTTCCAATGTACTGTACAGCACCAATGTTGGTATAATTTGTGGGGAGCCAGCAATTGCAGGATGTGTGGCACGAGTGATTGCCCATTTGCTCTGTTTCTTGCTATTTCACAGCTGTTGGGAGAACCAAAGTAAGGATGAAGCTCTTGACCCTGAGGTCAATTAGAAGCTTAGAAGCAGGTCAGAGGAGAGTGGATGGTAAAACAAGTATTCTGGGTGTATGCAAGTGAGCAAAAATAATTTGTGTCTAACAGGGTACTGCTCTCGAGGAAAAAATGTGCTGCAAAAATATAAAAGTTTTGAGTAGCTCGTGTGTAGGAGGCAATACTGGCTCTCAATTATTGCTGCTGGTCTGCTGTGGTATGAGGCTTCATGGGGTGTGAAATGGGTCCCAGAGAGGCCTTGCAGCACTGACCTCTGTTTCCCCTTCTGGCTGCCTTTGTCTCACCACTGGGCACATGGAATTCCCAGCAGAGACTGCAGTGGCACAGCCAGCTGCTGGTCACATGGTGCACCGAGGCTTGGGAGCCAAGCCACAACTGCCCACGGCTGTACACAGCTGAAGAGCCTCCCCACACCTGGGATTATTCTACAGGCAAAGCATGATTTTTTGATTATAAAGGAGGAAGTAATGCAATTTCTATTTGTTTACTAGATTGCCTTTGGGCAAAAAGGTAAAAATGCCAAAGAAAAGTATAAATCATAATGTTCAACTCTTTTCAAAACATTATTTCTTACCATAACACATTGATATCACTAGTACAGAATCCTATCCAAAGAGTATTTTTGCTTTGGTGTAATGGCTGGAATTTTTATTGCATAGAAATAGCAAATTGAAGGAGGGCTGGTGGAGCAAATGGAATTTAACTCTTTTTTTCTCTCTTTTCAATATGAATTGCATATAATAATGCTGTTCTCAAAAAGACAAAAAAATTGGTTCAATAGCTCCATGAAAGTATTTTTTATGGAATAAAAATTACTCCAAAGAAAATTATTTCAGTATACTGACTCTAAGTATGAGAAATTTTTTTTAGTTGTGTGAATTTTGTTTGTATCAGTCCCATACCCAAAGAACTAAAATGTGACCTATTTCTATCACAAAATCTGAAATGAAGATTCTCATACAAAAAGTTGTTTCAAGTTGTTTGCTTTCTTTTTCCTAATCTCCAGTTTCTTTTGAGGTAGACCAGAAAGCCAGGAGGATTTAACATTTACTGGAGGGGAAAATACCCATACAACAAAAACCCAAAAACCACAAAGCAAACAAACCAACAAAGCCTCATCACCCTCCCCTAAAATCAAGGAGAAACCAAAATGACTGAGTCTTACTCAGAATAGAAGTTTTTACTTATAGAATTAGTACAGTTTGAATAAACACTGTATCTCTTGATGTAAAAGCAACAAACAAAAAAATACCTAAAACCCCAACCAAGACCTCAAACCCTAAAGCAAACAAAGGAAAGAAACCCTTGAAAGTTCAGTATCAGGGATTTCTGAATTTCTGCATAACTCAGGCTCAGCTTTGTCTGGGCAATCTCAATTTAATAACATGAGATAATACTGATATAAAAAGAGAAACTATATTTTCAAGAATTTTTCAGTATTCTTCATTCTTATTTGTGATTAACTGTGATGTTAATCGCAGGATTTTCCTATATATGGCAGTTTAAAAATAATTTAGAAATACTAATAGCAGAATTTTGCATTTCAAATACATTCCTTTTTTTCATTCCTTTTGGAAAGTATATATTTGAATTTGTAATATAAAAACCCAGGATATATCAGCCCTCTTCTTTTTTTTTATGCTTAACTAATTACATGTTATACTACTTTAGTGGTGAGAAGAAATAATGTATTTGTTTTGGTGGGTTTTTTTGAAAATGTCTTAAACTCCTGCAAATGAGAACATATATCTGATTAGGTAAGATGGAGTTTTAGTTAGAACTGTTCCAAGCTTTGTATTTGTTTCTCTTTTCACTGTATCTTTCCACCCCAGAAGTACGAAAATACTACTTTTCTTATGTCTGTTATGTCTTGAAGGTGAAGTATACATTAAGTATAAAATGTTGATGTTTTGAGATATAAAATTGTTATTGGATCGTGGGGAAGGAACATTAGATTGGAAGAGACTGTATCTGTATTGTCAGTGTCTTTGGGGTCCTAAAATGCTTGTACTGAGACAAAGTGACTGCTTAAATTCATCACTTCAGAAAACTAAAAAATCTGAGCATAAATCTATATTGAAATACTTACACTACCAAAACAGAATATTCTTGAAAAGAAATATTCCTGTTTAGACTGATTGAAAGCTAATGAAGAATGAATTGAAAGGGGCTTATTTACATTATGGCAGAACTTTTCTTCAAAGAACGTCCTATGTTAAATGGTTTTCCAGTGTTTTTTCATTTTGATCTATAAGGTCTAATACGCATAAAATTTGTGTCTGTGGTTAAAGTCTTTACTCAGGTATGCCTTTTAATTTTTCTTTACAACCTGTAGAGCCATTCTTATTTTTTTTATGGGAAGGATTTGATTTTCAAATCTTCAAAATCCATTTTGAGTTAAGCTTTTTGTTGGTTTTTTTCTTTGCTTTTCTTTATATGTATACATTTGTGTAAGCTTCAAAGTGTGTAGTTTCCCCTTTTTTATGTTATTATAGTCACAACCATAATAATCTTACTGATAAGATAAAAGACTGATGCTGCCTTTGTTACCTGCATATTTACTCCATTTGTAGTGATAATCCATTCTATATCTATAAAGCAACAATACTACCATATTTCATTTACGTGCTTCTGACTAGTTTTCTTTGTTGTTCAGCTATTGTGTCTCATTTTCATCTGAGCCACATTTCCAATTGTTCTGTGATTGACGTGCTGGAGAGATTGACAGTTACCCCCTAGTGCCTGCTGTCTGGAGATCCCACAAGCAATAATGGATTTTACACCAGAATTTAGCATCAAATATTGGCTTTCAGTGTCAAATGGGTTAAATTTAAATGCCAGTTAATTGTAGCCATTTTGAAATCATAGCCTTAAACAAAAGTGGTTTTTGGATATCCATAAGTCTGAGTCCTGTGTATGCCACGCAACCAAATGTCTCAAACTCAGCAGAAATGAACTATTGCATTTATAGCTGTTTCTGTTTCTTAATTTTTCAAGTAGGCCAAACCTTGAGAGTACAAGGAAAGTTTCCAGCGGTGTAGGGAATTCTTATTTCAGGTATACCAAAAAGAGAACCAGTGCTGATACTAATTTTGTGATTCAAATATGTCTCCTCAAAGCCTACATATCTGCTGTTAATGCTAGTCCTGTCTACACTTTTTTTTTTTAGCCACAACTCTACTTTAAAAAAACCCTTTTTCCCAATCCTAAAAGTATTCGCATGTGAAGCAGTCTCTTCTGTTAAGTTCCAGAAGCAAAAAGTTATGTAAACCCTTTAAAATTTTGTGTGCAGAGATTTCCTACATAAAACTGGCTAAAAAACCCCCAAAACGTGCTGTTTCCTGTACCCAGGGAAAAAAAAAAAAGAATAAGAGGTGTTTTGGAAGGAGGTAGAACTTTACTGATCTTTTGTGGGAATTTGTCAGTGTTGTTCTTCAGGCATCCTGACCTTATCGATGAGATGTCTCCAAACCACAGCAAAGTTCTGCTCAGAGCTTGGTCATGATTCCTGTGCTTTCCAGCCTCCTTCAAGTAGCTTTGAAAGGGTTGATGCAAGTGCAACATGAAGAACAACTTTGCTGGGAGAATGGGATTATTTCTACCATTAGAGTCAGTGGTAATGACTGTTTAGCTCAGATTTTTCTTTTCAAGATTTCTTAAGGTGTCTTGCTTCATGTTGATGATACCAGGTTTTGTTTAAATATAGTTGAAATCATAAAAAATATTTACTACCATTTTACAATATGTCATGCATTCAAATTCAAGTTATCTGTAAAAGGTGGTACTGTTAGTGTTATAATACCAGAAATTATTTTTGGGTAAAAAGATCTAAGATTAGGTCTATCTAATACTATAATTAATTTTTGTGTAATACAGTAGACATTCTGCGTGCTTGATAAAGATAAATAACAATTTATTTCAGCATTTGTATTAGGGATTCCTTGTTTTTGAATGAGTATAGAAATCTCTTAAACTGGTGAGAGTAAGGAAACTTCAGCAATCTGGTTGTTCATATTGGAAGGCTTTCAAATCTATAATAACTCATTCATTGGCTTGTGGAAAGGTGTACATTACTGTGGTGTATGTGTGACAGGACTTCTAGTTTTATGTGTACATTTGCATTATAGATTTCAGATTAGAATCTAATCCTTGGAGAAAAAAAGCAAGTGCATTTTCAACACTTTAATAGCAATGTAGAAGTTGGTTTTAACAAAAAAGGGGGAACAAGTTGGCACATGCAGTTATCATTACCTTAATGAGTTCACATTAAGGTGATTGCTGCCTAGCAGTTGCCTTTGTTTGTCCCTGCACACGCTACTCTAATTAAAAACATCTTTTTCTCCCTTGAACTTCCAGATTGCTGATTTGAGCAAAGTGGGTGCATGCTCTTTGCAAAGCTGTGGTAGTTTCTCTAACCATTTTGCTTTTCAGGTTGTCAATGAGCATCACAGTCTATAATATCAATGCTATTACATTTGAGCCTTTATCACACAAATTCTGTGTTTTAGACTGACAATTGCTGTAACTCAAGGGAACAAATATATCTTAATTTTTTTTGTGAGGTTAAGTGAGAACTTAAAACAGAGCCATTGCAATTACTTGTTTGTATAAGGATGCTAATGCCATTGCAACATTTTCTTAAAGGATGCCAGACAATTATATGTAGAATATAAAGAAACAAAAATGAAGGCGAAAGAAGATGCCCTGGCTAAGGCTGAACTTGAAACACTTCAGAGTGAGTTTTTACCACTGTCTTAATAAACAAAGATGTAATACAATATACCGTCTACATTGGATGTATATGAACAAACACTTTTCTAATCTTCTAAAATATATGCTTTATATATTTCTCTACTGCTGTTAAATTTAAATAAGCTTTTAATTTTATGGCTAATTTTGCAGTAGGCTGCTGGTTTGCTTCTATAGAAACATACAACTCAGGTGATCAGTTAGATTATAGCAAGAAGAACGTACCCTTGCTAGAAATGTTGCTTTATGGGAGGGGAAGATCTCAAATGTACTATATGTTTTCAGAAGTGACCTCTTGAGTTTTTTAGCATTTTTGTATTCTCATTGTTTGTAAATATTTTTTAATAATGTGTTTAGTAATTCTTTTGTTCATTTTGAGTTTATTTTTGTAATAGAAAGTGACAATTATTTGAATTTCCAAAAGGATGGATGCAGACTTCAGAGGTGTATTTGTGTTATTGTTCAAATAAATACTTTAAAGTTTTTATACTCTTATAAAAGACCCGAGAAGGCAATTAACATTTCCATTAATAAAGCATTCAGAATAATTATAGGTGACTTTTCCTTTTCTTCTTTCGGTTATTTGCTTTTGACAATGATTAAACCTACCCTCTTCTGAAGACAGTTTTAACAGTTTTTTGTCCGTGTTTGTATGTGCATGCTTGCTTTATTTACTGTACTTAAGTGCATGCTTTTAAGTTCCTTTATTCTGACAAGGGCATTGAGTGCTTGTGATAATTTAGTAGCTCGGAGTAAGCATAAGCCTTTAGGTACTTAAAATACAGCTGCATTATTTATATTTACAAAGTAGCTTAATTTTGTAAAATCAGCTAAGAGATTCAGTTCCAGCAATAATTCCCAACTTATCAGTAGCTGAATCTATTTTGGGAAAATGGATAACATTCAGCATCTCAGTAAGCATCATGGACCCAGGCCAAATCTAGTAAAATAGTGCGTTTAATGCTTGTTAGGAAGGCCTGCCATTATGTTTGAGATACCTACCACAAAATGGGTCCTTGAAAAGGGTCTTGACTTGGGTTATTAAAGACTTGTTAAATTGTCAGATAGTAATGCATTACCATTGTTCAAAATAGCATTGTTCATGCATTCTTCATTGAAACCTGTGAACTACTGTGAGTTTTAAAAGGACTAGTTTTTGAAAACAGAAGTGCAAATGAAAGTGTAAAGTTATTAACATCATATTGTGCACATTCCTGTGTGCCACTAAAAGGCCACATGTGAAGTTTTCCATATTTCCCTACCGCCAGGTGTGTTGTGAGAGTAATTTTTTCTGTTGTTACCTCCAGTAGCAATGCCCATCCCTGAGAGGTGCAAGTTTGGCTTTCCAAGTCACCCCTGACCTCTCCAAGAACACCACCCTGTCCCCTGTCACACTGCTGGATGCACCACAGCATGACTATCATGTCTGCCAGGTGACCCAGTGTCACTGGTGTGAGCAGGGGCCAGGCCTCACCAGGCTCACTGGCTGGCATCCTGCCCTCCCCTCGTAGGCTTGCTGGCAGGGAGCAAGCAGGATTGAGAATCACCACCTGTAATTAGCAGAGTTTGAGATTTGGCATGGAATTATTTGGTCAGCCATAGCAGTGCTATAGCTGGGCAGCAGAATGAGCTGTCAGTTACCTTTTTTTCTAATAAGTAAGACTCCCAAGAGAGAAACAAGAGATGCATCCATGTTACTGTAGGCAAAAAATCATATCATTTTTAACTGAAGCTTGCATGCAAAGCATCTGCTAAATTTGCTTATTTCATGATGTTGCTCTGCATTGTCACATCACAATTAGCATGGAAAGGTTGTAAGTCACCAAATGTGCATTTTGTTTGCCCCCATTCTTCTCAATTTTGGACACCACCTCTGGAATGCGAGGTCATAATAAAGGTTCTGTCTATTTAATTGAGTAAATATATATCTCATGCTGATTAGCAGTAGCTTTTTACAGTTCTTGTTTTTTGTCGTGTCCTAATTGCTGGTTTGTCCCCTTGTCTGTCTGCTTTTCTGCTGAAGTTGTGCAGTATTCTTTAGGCAGCTTGAACTAAAACAGAGTAAGGTACTGAAGGTGGAAAATGTAGTTTGCTGAACAGGAAAGAGAGGACAGTATTGAGATGTCATTAAAGTTCTGTTTTTGGGAAGAAGTGTGAAGAAATAATTTCTTGATAAGTTAATATTATGCACTTTTGATTTATTTTTCTGGCACTTTTGCGGTGTTTCTTATCACTTCTCAATTCATCCAATACTGTCATTACCACCTTAATAAAATATAGCAATTTTACCTTACAAAAGTAGAGCAATTTATGATACAATCTTAGGTTTCTAGGAAGTAGGGTTTTGTAGGAATTACAGGGAGCTGTGTATTTTAGGCACAAAAGTAGAAATGGTTTGCATTACATTTTCTGATGCATTTTTCACATTTAGATGTAAGAACATAAAGTTTTATTTTTAAATGGAAGTGCTTTAATTAATAAACTTTCTTCTTCCAACTTCTCCCTCTTCAGTCGTGTGTGACCCCCGCATCAGGGAGTAGTAAGTATTGCAGGTGAACATTTCACTGGCATCCCAGTTAGGAAATATATTTGCATTGTAAATACAGAATTCTTGCCATGATGTACAAGGCATCTGGAACAATCTATGGCAGGAAACTGTTTTGTTTCTAGTTATAAACCATGTTGAATAGTATGTGGGGTTTTCTGCTTTTTCCTTACCCCCATCTTTCAAGCTTTAACTGAAGTACGAAATTACGAGCCCTGTGGCTGCTTGATGAGCTGCCTTCTGTGTCAGACTTTTATGATGTGGTATTTATGTCTCTCCATAGGGTCTAACAGCACTCTTAGCCAAGTGCCTGGCACCACACATCCAGAGCTGTAGTGAAACCTTTAATGCATTTGATCAGGTTTGGTTAGGCTTGGTTGGTCACCCTTTCCTGGCAGCTTAGAATACAGCATGCTGCTTGCTTAGCTTTTTTTATTGTTTCATGAAACCTAGGGATAGGAGACATCATTAGGTCATTTAGTACAGTGGGTTTATTTCAGACTCTTACAGGTGAAAATCAGTGGAAAACACTGATTCTCCTGACTTGTCTTACTTGACTTGTACTAGTGGTGCAATTCAGCTTTGCACTTCCTTGTTACTTAAGATACAACATTGATCAGTAAACCTTGAGATGCCTTCTGTTCTTCATGGTTTGTTCAGATAATTAATTTTGCTATTGTATAGTTATATCCTAATTTCAGTATGAATTTCTCCAGATTTGGCTTTCAGTTGTTCATTATTAGCATGTCTGTGCCTAAAACAAATTTTATTTATCTGCAGGTTTTCTTAACATAAAGTCTTTCTTGATCCCTTAATTTCTGTGGATCTTCTGTACTTGATTTAGTTTTGCAATCTATCTAGAAGTGTTGGATCCTGGGTTTGTATATAATGTTCTAAAGTTCATTACCCTCTGATTATGAAATAATGTTTTGTCTGTGGTTATTACAGAATCACGGGTTACATTAGTTCCCATTGCTCTGATAGCTCATTTCAGATTGCTTGTCCACCGTAAGAGCAAGCCCTGATATCAAAGGTGCCTTGCCCAAAGTCCATTCTAAGTGCAGATGTGGCATAAGGCCCTTAACTGTGTAATTTTCAAAACCACTTTTGATTTGATTGGTCCCAGACTACCAGCCAGTCCATGTTCCTACTTCTTCTTGTGCTTTCCTCTTCATTGCAAACCATTTGAAATAAATTTATAGAATCTAGCACTCTGCTGAAGGTTACTTTCCTTCCAAAAAATTGATAAATATATTGCATAATTGTGTTTAGTGTTAATCTCTGCCAAAATGCAGTGTTGACATGGCTGCTGAGTAATGATTTGCTGACAGGCAGGTTCAGAGAAAATTAATTTATGCAATGCACGCTTTTTTGGTTGGTGTGGGTGTGAATGTTCTGATCACTTAATTGTTACCTCTGAAGCTAATTATGGCAAACTATGTATCATCCATTTCACTGATTGTTTTGGCAGGCCTGCAGAAAGAATTTTGAACTTTGAAGCTTGTGTATTTTCCCCAGTTGTTTCAACTAGGCTTGATATGATACCTCTCCCCACAAAACTTGCTTTAGACTTTATGAAAAACGTTCTGCAAAAATACAGTTCATGATGCTCATTTGAGAGAGGCATGCATGCTTCATTATATGTTTGTTGGAAGGCAAATTAATGATCAAATATTGGAGCTTTGTTTCTAACCCTTTTGTATTTTGGGGGAATTGGAAGTTTTGGGAAGGGTAGATCTTCAGAAAAAAAGATTAAAGTCATCAAAAGCTGTAGCTTATGAGAGGTTTTTCGTAGCTGAGGATGCATTCATCCCTGAGCATGTCTTTTGTCAGTTTGTTCAGAAATAAACTAGCTTATATGTCCCAGTACAGAAGATGTATATATCTCTCTAATTCTTGATATATTCATATAGTCCCATTGACTTTAAGTACAGAAATGTGTACCTTTTTTAAAGCATATGTGTGTTCACCCCATATTTGCGTTGATATTGAATTTGCTCCATTTGCTCCATTTTCTCAGTAGACTGTCAAAACCTTAGTACAATTTTTTTTTCCAGACTTCTGGGTTCTTTGTGTTCTGTCTGACTGTGTTACTGTACGTGTAAGTGAATTTTTCTCTTGTCATGTTTTCAACAAATTTTAGTGCTATAAATGCTTTGGTTGTCTTTCATAGTTACATTGGTAAGTGAACTGTATTGAAAAAAGAGATCTCAGTGCAGTATCTTACTGATTTGCCCAAAAGATGTTTGCTGTCTACCTTTTTGTGTGGTCATATTTCTTGCTTACTAATGCATGAGATATCAGGCAGTTTGTTCCTTTGATTTTCAAGATATCACTGTCTTTTTTTGACTGTATTTTCTGTGAATTCTTTTTCATGCTTAAAGCTTAGAAGCCTTGCAGAGAGAGCGCTACAACTTGATGTGTCAAAATTTCTTTGCAGAAGTTCAGTGCTTAGTTTTGGTTTTATTTCTTCCTCTATGCTTTTTTTTTTTTTTGTGGAAAAATTCTCTGAGTTCTTTATGTTTAGATCAGCTAACGTGTAAAATCAATATACATTTTTCTGGATACTTCAAAATGCTGGAAGTCTGATACTCATTATGGAAGAAGCATAACTGTTTTATTACATGGTACTTGATCCATAAAGTCTAGCAGATTCCTTATCTGACAGTATCTTAATGCATGATGTATCTTAAAGCAAATAACCATTAGCTAGATACTATTAATTCTGCCAATGATAAAACTAATGTAGTAACAAGGTGGAAGAACTAATGAGGAAGTGTCTGATTATGTGCAAGTGATTCATTAGATTTCAAAACTGAGATCATGGCACCATAAACTAGTAAAATGTAGAGCCAGTAGAAGAATAGTATTGTAGGCCGTTAGAAACATAAAATTTTGCACTTTAGTGGAGTTAGCTAATTGTTATTTGTAATGTGTGGGCATCCCAGTGATAGGTGTGTTTATATGCTGTTGAAACATAGGGATGTAACTGCATCTCTCTTTTTTTAACTCTTAAGTTGTTAAATATGCATTCGATTTTATTCTTCTGATAAAGAACTTGATAGTTCTAAAGGTGGAAAATACTTGTATAAAATTAGGTTTTTTGTAGCATGAATTCAGGAAATGATAAAACAAAATCCCTTCTGCTGTAAAAAACTAGAACTCTCTAAACGTTACGAGTCATGTAAAATACTGATCAGTTGACAATGGACTGGTAGATATCAAACAATTTTCATTGTGCTTATGATCTTGGATTGCATGTACACAAAAAAAAATCCATGTTTTTTAAATTCTATTTAATAGACTAAAAAAGTTACTACACTATAATTTGGTGATTAAGGTACATTATCTTCCCAGAAAATTGTAATGACAGTAAGCTTTTAATTTACCCTGTTGAAGTCAGGCTCTGTTTTACCAAGATTATTTTCTCTTCCCTGTGTTTAGTTGTATGAAAGCCAGGAACTCTGGTTATAGTGAAGGTTTGCTGGATATTGCTCCCCACATGGGGCACTGTGGTCTGACTGGGTCTCCAGCAGATACTGAGCTCGTTGTCACAGAACTGAGAGGAACCTAGGAAATATTTTCTGTATGTTTTTCCTGCATTTTGGTTAGGTTTGTGTGTAACAATATTAAAACAGTATTTGGGACTGGAGGAGAAAAATGTCTTTTTAAAGCCTGTTCTGTTATAGTAGATAGCCTAAAACCAGCACCATTAGAAAATGACACTAAATATTAAGGGAACACTTGTGTTTCAAAACTCTGAATCACAGCTGCAGTTGTCACTACTGTCAACACGATCAAACACATCATTACTTTAGGTCATGGTGGTGGGCAGCTGCACCAACTTCCTGGCTGTCTGTCAAGCCTTAGCAGATACAGGATTCAGCTGTCTAGGCATCATCTAGTATTTGGAAAACCTCATCCATATTCTCTTCAGTGCTAAGTGCCTGGTCAGGTCGGAAGTGTCTTTTAGGGTGCCAGTTGAATTGCTGATAGTGAAAAGATAACATGAAGGAGGAGGTTTTCTTCCTGAGTATCTCCTGTGGACTTCTGTTTGGCTGAAATAGTTCCAGTGGTCTGTTTTGCTTTCTCAATATTCACCTGAAAGAACACCAGTGCTTGGCTGCCTTAATTTGAGGCTTCATACCACTAAACATAACTTCTGAAATTCCTCTGTCTAAAATACTTTAAGATATTACGATTAAACTGCTTTTATGTGCTTTCCTGTTCTAAAAAGGGGCTTTGAAAATCCTGAGGTGAAAGGTTCTTGATAGGTTATTGGGAGCCCTATGTCAAAGGTACTGTGACTTCAATTTTATTTATTTATTTTTTTAATTCAATATGACAGCCATTGTGGTATCAAGAGATATGCTGAACTCCTTCATCTTTTTGTATATGCATGGGAGACAGTAGAGATAAGGTTTTTAAATTCTTGTTGAGTGCTTGTTTGAGGTTGTACAGCCATCTTCTCTAGGTGGGATTTCTCATTCCTTTGATAGTCAGCAAACAGCAGGGTGTCTTATCTATGTTAGGTCTTCCTCTGTCATTTAACTGCCTGAAGAAAGCCTAGATGCTGTCTTTAATACCTCATTTTAAAGTGGAGCATAGTGTTTTCTGGAAATAGTTACAGGATTACTTCCAAAACTTCAGCAAGAGCCTAGATGATCTATTCCAGGCTATGCTCTTCATTTTTGAATGTTGCTTAGAAGCATTCGGGCTTTAACTATTTGCATATTTTGATGGGGAAAATTAATAAGCAGTAGCTGATTGGGTGCAAGATTCAGGAAAAGCCCACTGTCATGGGGTGTCTCCACTGTTAAGAAATTCCAAGTGAACACACAAGAGTGTGCTTGATTATTTTGAGGGATTGAAATGAGGTGGTGAAAATTGTCATTGAAGTTAACTTCCTAGAATATTTTTGCTGGTATCAGTGTTTGCAAGGAAGAGCTGGTAAAGCTATTGTTATTTATCCATACAAATCTTAACAGATTCTAGAAGCTGTTATACGTGGCAGTTTTGGAGTAAAATAATATTTAATATATGTGATTTAATTATAAAATTTACCTTTTGAAATAAAGAAAAAATTGTACCTGTGTTGTCTTTACTAATATCTGCATAGCGAGACAAATGCTGCTATTACACTTTTGGATTTTCATTTAATTTTGAGGAGTACCTGTCATTTAATTATATTTTCTACACATCCCTATAGAAGGATGCTAAAAAAAATTGAAATCCAAATTTTAACTTAATATTTCATTTATTGAAATTTGGCAGGTAAAGTTATAGATTCTTTATAAAAAAAAGTCTCTGGACAACATACAGGGAAACTCTGAACAGTGAAAAGCTTAAAAGCTCATTTGTCATCCTGTTAACTTTCCAGATCTGTATGACTTTTCTGTTTATTATGGACTTGGAACAGTTATCTATCCTTTTTGTTGTTTTCTTAAATACTCAGTTCCTAGGGTTTGTCAAATCTGTGGAGTCTTTTCACTGTGCTGTTTCTGCACATATACTATTAGGAAAAGAAATTCTGCTTCAGAGTCTGCAGGGAACTGTCCTCTGTCCTCTTTAGGAATCTTTTCAAGGTTTCCTTGAAGAACAGATTTTTCTCCTCTGAAGAATTAGGGCATGGTTGCAAAGGCAGATAAGCTGATCAGATAAGTGTGGTTCTTCTTTTCCTTGCCCACCACCTTTAAATGACTTGGATTTTTTTCTATTTGTTTGAGAATTAAGAGCAGTTTTCTACTTGCTTAGTAAATTGAAGTAGTTTGCTGAGTGATTGAGTGATTGTTGAAATCACAATAGGAGGGAAAGGAGCACAAAGTTATGCAGTGGAGAGTGAAAAGGTGGAATCAAGTGTAGAACTTCCTTCTTGGTTGCAGTGGAGTATTAGATCAGCTCTTTCAGTTTAGGAACATTTAGTCATTGTGAATACAGCATATTTTGAAAATGAGGAAAAACCAGAAGAGCCCCACTGGGCACACCTGAGGTTTCTGGATGCTTTCTGAGTGTTCAAGCATCTTTCTGCTCCTCATCTTGTTTTTCCTAAAGTTCTGTCAATTGTCCATTTTAAATCTTACTTTTGAGATCATCTTATATAGTAGAGGCATTTTTAGGTGCTGTGTTTAGGTTATTGTGGTCCTTCCTTCCTTTCTTTCCCATGAGTTTGCTGCTCCCATTTAATATCATTTGAAGGGCAAAGAGAGCAGAAAACAGTAATCAGTGTTCGAAATGAGGTCCAACATTTAAATCTTCTTAAATGTGTAAGTGCTAGAACAGAGCTATTTGTGGTTTGAGAGAACTGAGAATAGAGAAGACATCTGTTGACTCAGAAGCTTCTACTTAGCACAGCTGACCATAAAGTAGTAGATAATTGTCTAAAATTCACCTTTCTAACTCTGCCAATTTCTCTGAAGCTGGCTGGACTTCAGAATCTTTTAACAACTCCCATGCTTTTGCCTGTACTAATCTTCTTTGCCAAGTGGTGTAGCAGTAACAAGAGCTAACTCATCTGGCCCTTTCCAGCATAGTTCAGATGGAAGAGGGGCTAAGTGGGTGCATTGCTCTCTCTTTACTTCTAATAAAAATAAAACTATTATGCAAAACTCTGATTCTCTTTTTAACAATGAAATTGAAGGCACTTCCTCAGTGGAATTTTTAAGATAGGATTAAGAGATGGGGAGCTAAACCTGCTTCTGAATTATGCACACCTGCAGTACTAGTAGCATTACTTTTTCTTCTTTTTCACTTTTGTATAGAAGAGAAGAAGCCTAAAGTCAAGAAACCAAAATTGGAATTCCCTGTATACACAGCCCTGGAATCAAGTGTGTATGTACCATCTTATGATCATGGAACTTCAATCGAAGAGATTGAGGAGCAGATGGATGATTGGTTGGGAGGCAGGAACAGAACCCAGAAAAAGAAGGTAGGTTCAAAGGCTTTCATGTTGTTACATATTTTAAATGTTGATTCATTTGCTTGCCTCTCAGGAAAACAGAATATTGTGTGTATGCCACCACAATATTCATATACCATTAAAGTGTAGAGACGTATTAATTGTCTGACAGAGATATAATAGAAAAAATTATATTAATGTTCAGTGCAATTTGTGTCATGATACTGGAAATGTTGTTATAACAAGATGTCGTTGATTAAGCCATATGAAAGCTCTCTATGGTTTCTAATATAAATACTATTCTTGTTCACTAGAAATTAGGAGAACATAATGCTGTCAAGTTGTGTGAGGCTTGGTTCTTTCTCTTAATTGCAGTTAATAACATTTTGCTTGCAAGAATAGATTTTTTTCTGTTAAAAGAAAAGCAAAGGAAAAAGAGGAAACCTTTATAATATGCAGCTGTATTGTCTTTTGATTGTAGAACTGATTACATACTTTGTGCATTTTATCTGATGCATGGAACAGTTCTAACAATTCAATTTAGGCCTGTTGTTAAGGTTCTTTCTACTCAGAGGTAAGGGTTCTTGGTGGCAGTTGGTATAGTTGTGTTCTGGTAAATTTTATTGAATCATACTAGCTTGAAAATATTTAATCTTCATGTTGGAACTGAGAATAACATTGTAAATTAGTCTGCTGACTTGAAAATCTGCCTTTCTTGGAAAACAGGGTGAGAAGGGTATGCTTGAAGCAAAGTTGGGTTGGTTGCATGCTTGATGATCTAGATCCCCAAACTCATCTTTCCATCTGACAGAAATTGAGTCTGTCTTTGAATTTCCATGAAAATGCAGAAATTGAATTAGACTGGGCCTATTCCATTTATAAATTTATACCTCCTCACAAAATATGTAGAAGTTGTGTCTTCAGAGATACTGGTAGGAGAATTGATTGTAGGTCCTTCCAGAAAACTAACTTGGTTTTTTATGCTTTCATATGGACATTCACTATTGCATCTCATTGCTTTGATAAATTAGTGTCTTTTAAAAATCATTCTGTTACAAAAGGGGTTAACCTTTTAGGGACAACCAGGCAGTTGTAGGTGTGCTGTCTGGGTAAAGTTTGACTTGAACAAACGGTGATGAGTTCTGCTTCCTTTGCTTGACAGCTAATATGTTATCACCATGCAACATCAACATTTAATACAGTTGTGGAGGAAAACAGATTTATAAACTGCAAAAAGAAATGGAGAATGTATGTCACTGGCTCCAGAAGCCTATAGGAGCCATTTGTATCTAATAGGAGAAGGGCTGTGTCATATGATTTGTAATAAGCTCACTGGGAAAATGATTGTACCACAAGTGAATTGTTCCAAACTGTAATTTGACACATTTTCCATTTTAGAAATACATATTTTTCATCACATCAGGGATGTGAACTGGGTCAGCATCCCTTTTCTGCCTCTAGCACGGACGTGAAACCAAGTGGTGTGTAACGTCCACCTCTCAGTTCTGCTTGCTTTAGGAAAAAGTTACTCTGTCATAAATCATTTTGCTATCAGACCTTTTCTTGGTATTGTCATTCTTCACTCATAAGGAAGCCTGTTAGCTTCTTTTTTCCCTTGTCTTCTGTGGTAGCTCAGGGATGTGGACTGTGTACTAGACAACATCAAAGTAGCTTGATAAAGTAGTACATTACTTTGTCGTCCTTCCAGGAGTAAGAAGTGGAGTTCCTTTCCCTGCTATTGGCATCCCAAGTGTAGACAATTACAGTCATTTAATATTGCTCATCAACTGCTCTTCACTGTTGATATTTGTACTTTAGAGGTGCCTATAATCCATGAACTAGTGTTTTGGAAATGCTGTAGTGTGCAAAGTGCCTAATTTGATAGAAAGATTAGATTATGTTCAGTTCTTAGGTTGATTTATTCTTTTTGAATACTTTGAATTATTTTTTTCATGTGATTTATTCTTTTTGATTACTGCTTCCATAGGATTTAAGTATTGAAGTAGTTAAAGAATAGGCTACAGAGAAGAAAACAGCTTCCTTCTTAGGCATTGTAAAATGATCTACCAAGGGAAGGAGAAAGAGGAATGTTTTCCCTTTTTTTTCATAAGGTTACATAGCTGGATGAAGACATGCTTATAGCATTGTAAAGTTATTCTTCTGTCCAAATTTCAGAATGCACTCAGCTTATGTCCATAAGGAGCTAATCTTGCCATGTCGTTACTCTTTAGTTAGAACCAAAAGTTAAATGAAATAATAAAAGAAATCAAGCTATTGGGAGATTGTCAGACAATACCAGTATTGCAGAACAGAGAGGTAATTTTTCTATATTTCAGTGTAGCAGTGATCCATCCACCTTTAGTAACTTTTTTGTATGGTTTTAATTATACTTTTCAAAAAAAAAAAAGGAATACTTAATGGAAAGACTAGGTCAACAGTAAAAATAAATTTAGAAAATCATATTTATGAGGGAAGGTTAAATACTTGGAATTTTAGATCATAGAAAAGGGGGGCTGTGTGGGAATAATAGGATACAATGCTTTTCCAGTCCATTCCAGTTTTGGTTTAGGTATTATAATTATTAAATTATAATAATTTAACATGACTTACTACCTTTCATAAATTCAGAGAGAAAGTAATACTCAATTTGCTTTGCAGCCAGGATGCTTAAATTCAGGGGAATACATGTAGGTGGAGGCACATACTGAGAGCATGTTACCTATATCATTTATGAAACCTTTCCATCTATCCTGTTCTTGAATTCGATCTGTTGGAAATAGTGTGAGCTGACTCAGTTGTATTTGAGAGCATGGAAATGAAGTAATGGGACTCTAGAGAGGATTTTTTTTTACTATGTAGGAAATCATATACTTACTTGCCTGGGACTAAATTGTGTGTTCATATAGTGCTGGCTATACTATCCCTACACACTGCATATGACTAAGAACCTGGGAGGAATTGCTAAAAGCTTCTTCTCATGCTGATCAACAAAACTCTTCAAAGCAAAACAAATAAAGTTTATTTCTAAGATTCTTTTTATTTTGTGACTGAATGTTGGTGCTCTGTTTTTGAGGAGGAGGAGATCTGCAAGATCTGACAGGTTGTTGAGATCTTAGTTCACTTAGCTCAAGTTTCTGATTTTTTTTTTCCTGTATCTTACTAAAAGGTGACTGGAAAACTTGTTCTATATCTGCTTATTAGTAATTAAGGGAAATTTAGAGGGAATGGGCTTCCTTTGAGATGTACTATTTTGTAGCCTGAATATGTTGTTAAGCCACTAGTTAGTAACTATTTAACCCTTTACTTCCCTGTTGAGAAAACTATTATGTGGAGCTGGAAGAAAGAAAAGGGACTTTGGAGGACATATTTCATTACATCTGATCTTGTTCAGTCATTTCTGCAAATATTCTTGCAAATATGCAAGAATATATGTCTTCACTGTTTTTGGAATCATGCTATTGAGGAATCATTTCTCTCAGTGGGATTTCCCTCATACTTTGTTCTGATTTGATTTTATGTGATTTGTAACACATGTTGTTTTCATGAGAGTTCATTGCTTATGTGAAGAATATTGTTATTGCATTAAAATCTTGGCCCTTAAGAAATCATTGGGAGATTTATCATTGCCTTCAGTGGGACCAGGATTATAATTCCTTTTGGTTTACAGATTCCTCATAGTCTCCACTGGAATCTCCATTTCATATCATTATTTCACTCATCCATCTATGAAGATAGAGTTCCAAGTTCTGTCTCAATGACTGGTGAATACTTTTGACCTTTTGATATTTGCTTGCTCTGTAAAGAGGAGATAAAGGTGGAGAAAGACAGTGCCTGATCCCTTCCAGCTGGACCAGATGTATGGATAGAAAATGATGTTTCTCATTATTTTTGTTTTTCATATTATCTGTGACACTCCTTGGCATTTGAGTGTTCTTGATATTGTAGGAGCACCTGGCTTGATTTTACTAAAGCAGGAGTACTAAAAACTTTTTGTGCACAGAGCATACATCCCTTGCATTTGATATACTGTTAACCTTTAAGATCATTAAAAATACTGTGAAATAAAAGTATTCATAAGTATATACTTTTATTAAGTATACTTTGTATAATATATAAGTATATTTTTATACATAAGCATTGTTTTTAACACGGGTTGTTGTAGATGCTGGAAACATGGTAGTTACCTTTTTTTCTTAATTATTGAACTGTAGACTCTGATCATTCTGGTGCTGAGCTCCTTTCTGGTTAAAATGCATTTTGTGCTTTTGTTTTTCTCAGCCTGGGCCACCAATGTACTGTGTTTCAGATATAGGGTATTGATAACTGAGTGGGCTTTTTAATCATGAAGTGTTATTTGAAAGCTGGCTGTGGAATAGGGATATTACTTTAAATGTACAGATGAGATCTCTCTGCTTTCTAACATTAAAAGGCAAAATTCTATACAAATACTAAATTACTATTTTGTTAGTTTAAAATGTATAGATTTGACAATTAAGTCTTAGTCATTTTATAACCTTGTACATTTTGTTATTGCCAGCTAGCCTGCCACCTGCTCTCTTCTGCCTTGGATCTTCCCACATCTGTGCTGCTTTGAAATTTGAGTATGCTTTTTCATTAGTAGCAAATAATGTGGTTCTTGTTCTAATCAGATGTCATATGACAGATTACCTGAATACAGTTTCCAGGCTTTTAAAAAATGTTAATTTCTTAAGCAAGCAGTTTGTATCTTAGCAGGATTAAGGTGCTGTGTAAACCAGATGTTTTAATAAATTGGTCTTTGAGGGGAAGGGTTATTCTGTTCTGGTGTGCAGCCTGAGGTTATCTAGTTTTGAAATAATTTATTTTCTCTTTCTAAGCAGTGAAGCAAATATGCTACTTGAAAAGTGTGTCTGGGTTCTAATGTTCTTTTATCCTTTGGACAGGTACAAATAAGCAGCTAAGAGTCTGAGATTCCTCATAGTGCAAGCTACTGGGCCTTAATCCTGCCTCAGAGGGATTGCTGTAGGTCCAGAAAGTAAATCTCTCTATGTTCCCAGTGAATTTAAGGCTCTGTATTGAGACTGCCAGCAACCATATATGTTAGTGTCAGTTATGAAGCTATTCACTAGAGTAGTCTAAGTTCATAATACATTTTAACCTGAGCTCCAAATTCTCATCAAATGATGATGTCTTTGTGTTGCTATTGATCTGGGCCATATTGAATTTAGTAACCCTGAGGTGAAAATCTCAGTATTCTATTACCAAACTCTTAAAAATGTAGTATTACTGAACAAGTGCTTCATTAAAAAAAAAAAAAAAAATCTGCATTAGAGTGTTACCGAAAGTGTTAAGAGTTCAGACATTTGTGGGGTTTTTTATGCTTAGTGTCACTGCAAATATTGCAGACTCAGCCTGAGCAGAATATTGGGGTTTACATGTTAAAAAAACTCAACAGTTTATGTTACATAGGATACTCCTGCAGTTGGCATATTTACATTACCGTTATTACTTTTAATGAAAAATTTTACTTTTCAAAATAATGTTTAAATCTACGTATTTTCTTTGGCTTCTGTCTGAGGTCGGACAGGTATGGAACAATGTATTTTTCTTCTGTGCAACGGAAATCTAGTGATGAAATATTGATAAGTTAGAATGATAGATTTGTTAAGGTTTGAAAAGACCTCTCAAGATCATCAAGTCCATCTCAGCACCACCATGTTCACCACTAAGCCACATCTAAGTGCCACATCTGTGAGTCTTTAGAAAGCTTTCAAGACCAGTGATTACAATGCTTTCCTGGGTAGCCTGTTTCAATACTTGACCACTCTTTTAGTGAAGAAAGTTTTCTTAGCATCCAATGTAAAACTCATCTGGTGCAATTTGATGCCATTTTCTCTTGTCTCTTGCTTGTTACCTCATCTACCCTGAGCCTCCTTTCCTCCAGGCTAAACATCCCCAGCTCCCTCAGCTGCACCTTATCAGACTTGTGCTTCATTCCCCAGCTCCATTGCCCTTCTGTGGACTCTCTCCAGCACCTCGATGTCTTTCTTGTAGTGAGGGGCCCAGAACTGAACCCAGAATTCAAGGTGTGGCCTCACCTGTGCCAAGTACAGGGTTGTGGTCACTGCCCTGGTCCTGCTGGCCACACTGTTGCTGATCCAGGCCAGGATGCCATTGGCCTTCTTGGCCACCTGGGCGCTCTGTGGCTCATGTTCAGCTGCTGTTGACAGCACCCCCAGCTCCTTTCCCTCCAGGCATCTTTCCAGCCCCTCTGGCCCAGGCTGTAGGTGCAGGGGTTGTTGTGAGCCAAGGGCAGGAGCAGGCCCAGGCGCTCGGCCTTGGTGGAGCTCAGAGCTCTGGGCTCTGCCATCAATGCAGCCTGTCCAGGTGCCCCTGCAGAGCCTTCCTGCCCTCCAGCAGCTCAGCACTGCCACGCAGCTGGGTGTGTCTGCAGGCTGCCTGAGGGTGCCCTGGATCCCCTGGTGTGGATCACTGGTAAAGCCATGGAACAGACCTGGTGCCAGCCCTGAGCCCTGGGGAGCTCTGGTGGCTGCAGTTCCATTCCCCAGCCGCCTCTGGGCCCGGCCATGCCAACAGTTTGCTGCGCATCCAACAGAGCCCCCGGGCGAGGCGTGAGCAGCCAGGTCCTGCAGGAGATGCTGTGGGAAATGGTGGCAAGGGCTTTCCTGAAGTCCAGGTAGGCACATCCACAGCCCTTCACCCATCCACCAGGTGGGTCATCTTACCACAGAAAAGGAGATCAGGTCAGGCAGGCAGGACCAGCCTTTCACACACCTGTGCTGGCTGGGCCTGATGCCCTGGCTGTCCTGTACGTGCCGTGTGGCGGCACTCGAGAGGATCTGCTCCGTGACCTTCCCTGGCACCCAGGGAGAGTGTGGAGAAGGCATCCTTTTGTTACACTATACATTGGTGATGTAGAAAACAGGATATACCAGTAGAATAGCTTGACACCTTGGTTATTCTAAAATGTTTATGTAATTACATATTACTGATTCTATTCCTTTTTCTTTTCCTCTTTGCTAGCCACCAACTCAGTCAGCCTTATGAACAGAAGAAAACCAGAAAGGTTTTCTCAGTTATTCGTGCATTATAACTGACAGCCAAGTTTTTGTTTTGGTTTTCTGGGTAATTTGTTTGTTTCTTTATGTGACTGTTGAAGCAGAGCTGTCTATTTCTACGAAATTAGTGTATTTAGCATATTTCTATATAGTCGGTGTAGTTTTTCTTTTGTTTAGAAACAATAAGTTTATTTACTTTTATATGCTCGAGTCATCTTTCCTTAAATGCAGACAATAACCTTCTTTTCAGGCTTCTATCTTGAGTATTTAAGCTTCTAAATACTTTACTTTGGACTTGAATAGCTTTAAGGAGAGAATGTGTGATTCTAAAAATATATAATTTTTAATTATTGAGTTTTCCTTGTAGAGGATGACCCATATATTTAAATCTAGAATAAGGCTTGTCTGCTTTTGAGCTGTGAATATCATATCATTAGGGTCAGGAATCTAATTTAATCTGCAGTATTAAACATGCAAGGCTTTTCAGTCCTCAGGTTTTCTTAAGGAAGAATAAAATGATAGGATGATGATATATTCTTTAACTGTCATCTCAAGTGGGTGATGTCACTTTTATGATAAATATACATCAAAGAAAAAATTGTATTTGTAAACACATAATGAAGTAATTAATTTCTCCTAGCATTGGATTCAGGGAAAATATTTTTTATGACTGAGACAAATGCCACAAGTGGTAAGCATTAAACCAAGAGTTACAGAGTTTTGCTTGAAATAGGTCATGAGTATGTAAAGACTGTGAACAAACACAAACTGAATAGCTGCTATGTAAGTATATGTAATTTATGTAGTTTCTTTTTTGCCTTTCTCTCTTTGACCTTTAGTTAGGTTAGGTTAACAAAGCATAGGAACCTTTATTTCTTTATTTATTTTTGTATTTATAAAAAGTAATTGTGTATTGTTAGACTATACATAATTCAATAATATCCTGCTTTCAAATATGCCATGCTCAGGCTAGCTAGAGCTGCAAGCAAGAAAGTCATGCTATGAACATTTAAAGATAATATTAAAATTTATCTAAATTATATAGATAAATTATTTTATGCGACAGCCAGAAAAAGAAGGGAGTTTGGAAATGGTATGTTTCCCAGCACAACCAAGAGTCAGTCTAGATTGTAAAGGAAGCAAAGAGCCAAAATATATATTTCCCTAAGGACATTTCCTAAAGATAGTAACAATGTGTTATATAAACACTTATGCACTAGTTAAAACATAAATCAGCCATGCATATGTGTTGAATTAAGGCCATACAGTTGACATTTGCCTGATATTTCCTGATTTTGATTGAGTTTTTAAACTTTCCTTCTAATTAAATATAGTAGCATGGGTTCTTGTCTTGTACAGACAAGAAGAGTAATACACTGATTTCAACACCATGCTATGGATGTTGTGGTGTCAAATTTTAGCTTTCAGTAGTTTTCCAACTGAATCTCTGTTCCAGAAGAAGTGATTGATGTGACTTGCTGCCATAATTCAATCTGACTAGTTTCACACATGTACTTTCCGTATGTAGTCCTCAGTTTTTTGAGTCTGTCGGTTGAAAACTACCAATGAGCTCCAATTAATTGTGCAAAGTATTAACCTGTGGGGAAAAACACACAGTGTTTTTAAAATGCAACTCTGTTTCTGCACTGGGCGGTACTATATATAGTCTCAGTTCAGGCGCCTGCCTGGGTCCAGGTTAGAGCTATATAGCTTTTTACATTAACTTCTTTAGCTCTGGTTACACTTGTTAATCTACCTTAGGTCATGAGTCCTGTTGCACTTCTGAAATTGACATGGTAGTTGTGTATCACAGAAAAACATGGTAATTGACAGAAGAGAAACCTCATTCCTGTGAGGAGAAACTGGGAATTGATCTTGCCCAATCAATCCTTGAAGATCTGACTTTAGTCATTGTCAGTGTCTCTCCTGTCCTGAAGGTCACATACATTTGCGAGAAATTATGCAATGGTTTTGTAATTATTAGTTTTTGTTGCACTGGTTTTGTTTTCCTCTCAGCCTGGGAGAGATGTAGAAAAACATCTGATGGGATTGCTCTGATTTAGCCCAGTTGGAGTCAGGGGGTGCTGGATATCCTAGTTTCCTAGGTAGAGTTCCCTCACTCACTTCCCAAAACAAAGTCACTCCTCTCTCAACTACAAGAGGAAGAGTAAAGAAGCAGAAGGGAGCAACTGCACATA
The DNA here is from genome assembly GCF_963513975.1 of Fringilla coelebs. Classification (NCBI taxonomy): domain Eukaryota; kingdom Metazoa; phylum Chordata; class Aves; order Passeriformes; family Fringillidae; genus Fringilla; species Fringilla coelebs. The sequence continues at coordinate 134,844,591 of NC_140028.1, read as the reverse complement.
TCAGGGGTAGGAGCTGGAAGAAGATGTGAAAACTGGTTAATCACTGTGACCTTGCCCCATTTGCCTGCTCATCTGAGAAGGGAGAGAACAATTCAACAATGTCTGTATCCTCACAATTTTGGCAACAAATGAGAGGCAAGGATGTTAAATATCCCTGAAATGGGATTTTCACAGGGTCCACAACTTAGGGATCAGAAAGAATTTGCAGTTTATAGCACTGACTTCTGTAGTTCAATTCACTGCTGCTCTTTTTGGCTTTTTAACATGAATTTGAAAAGTACAAACTGTTGCAAAATATTTACTTTTCTTCATGTGATTTTAGCTATCTTTAAGTTGGAGAAGGAAGTTAGCTTCAAATAAATCCAGTTTTAATTATAAGTGTAAATCCATAGTGATGTTTCTATATAATATTTTCCAGACAAACCAGTTAAAATCTGGTTAGATTCAGCATCTTACCTTCTTTCACAGTGTATAGTGCTGCAGCTTTCCTTTCCTTTTCTTCCTGGGGCCATGACTATAGTGAGGTTTGATCAAATTTATTTATAGAAACTATGATCTATGGTAAACTCCAATTACTAAAAATAAACTGAACAGTGGGAGAGATGTTTGGCTTTTGTTGTCATTGCAAAGATAAATATGCAATCCTGCCTTGCTAAGGAGCAATTTAATGCTTCTGACGTAAGCTTTTTGTCACTTCAGAATTTTTAGAGAATCTCAATCCAGTTAATTAGCCAATTTCTGTATGTGTTTTGTCAGGCAGGATGCAGTCTTGAAAAGATCACCTTTAGTCTTCAAACTCAGTTCAGCACCTTCGAGCATGCAATTGCGTTCCATTTAAAGGAATAGGAGTTGTGTTCATAACCATTCTTATAAAATGCTACTGGATAATATATTACTTACCCAAACGTGCAGAAAAGGAGAGCACTCTTAAAGTTGGCACTGTATGAGAAATGGTACACTGTAGTGAGGTTAGTTTATTGTATTGGTGACATTTTCTGTAATTTTCAAAATGCAGATTTTTTTTTTAATACAGTGACTTGAGATGCAAGTTGTGAATGAGTGGATGGTCTTGTATCATTTGCAGTTGAGTACCATGAAAAGATGGAAAGCTTGTGTTTCTTTTCAGTCCCCAGACTTTCACAAAGTAAGCATGCATTTACAGTGTGCATTTACCTGATGTGTTGTATAGCATCAGATTTTTTACACAAATCTCTTTAGGGGACATCAGCATTCTGACCATCCAAAGTTCTCCTAGTGCTCTTCTTTTTAAGCATGAAGTAAACCGTGTGCTTGGGTTTGGTTTTTTTTAAAGAAACATACAAACATGAACATGGAAAACATAATACTTCCATTTTTACTATTTACTCAGTGATATTTGTAATTCACCTTGGAAATCTGGTTTGGAATAGGTCTAGAAGGGAAATATATCAGTAGAGGATCTAGGTTTGTAACTTCTAGTGTATGAGTGTTTCAGGTTTTTTTAATGATACTGGTCTCAATGACTGGATATATACTAGTACCTGCAATATGTCACTGCCTTGGACCTTTTTTTTACTGTCCTTGGTTGGAAAACTTGCCTGGTAATGAGAAGGTGAGTGCAGGAAGAATGAGACTGACATTAATGGTACATTTTCAAGTGGCCACAAATTATGGGAAGGAAAATCTGTGCGTATGAAAAAAAGGCTACCTTTGATTTTTAATTAGCCCAAACTTTGTGGTTATATTTGGGAATTTGACAGACAAGTTCACTGTTTATATGTATAAACTAGTTTTACTTGTGTTTCCCTTATTCTCAATAACATGTATTTCATGACAACTAACAGTTTTGAATTTTGGGAGGTTTTTGGCAGTGCTCTGCTTGAGGTTGTCACCACAGATCTTTGGATATCTTGTCCCTTTGTAGAAGGGTGCTGAATTTTTCCTTTGGGTTTTAGCATACCAATAGACCTGAGTCATACTTGTATAGTACTGGATTCCACAGTATGCCTACACATTTTGGGGATGCAAAGTACCTCCTGCATTTGAGTTAAAAATTAAGAGATCAGAATATTCCAGCTGGTTTAGGGCATTAGAGCAAGATAGCACTGCTAGTAAAAGAATTTAGTTGCATTTTATATGAAAGTAAGAACATTATTTAGACATTATCTGTGGTGGTGAAATACTTCAGAGGGAGACACTTAAAACTATATTTGGAGGAAGTCGAGGGACACAAAAAACCCCTGATTTTGGATAAGCTATGAATGAAGGTAGGAGAAATATGTTGCCAGCACCAGAAAACCAGAAAACCAAACAAATCCAAATGTTATTGCAGTAAGATCTTTATCTTATGATAAATTGTGCCGCGAAGCCTTACAGAAAAGCTGGACAAAGGATAGTAGAGCGAGAAGAGGACAGCACTGTAGAGCAGTCAGCAGGATTAGCTGTGTAATAGTATCTTGTTCATTATGACACCATCACAGGACTGTTTAGTGTATTGAATAGTATTTAAATACCATATGTTAATGTTTTCAGAATATCCATAACATGCCATGTTGTACTGAAGTTGATAAAAGAAGAGTATACAGCCTGATGCTGTAAAATATTTCACACTTTAGTGAGTCAAATAATAACCTTGCAAGGAAAAACACTCCTTATTAGTAAGGGCTAGTCATGCTTTAATGTCTGTGCATGCCCTTGGGCTTGTCTTCTCCATTGAACTTAGCATGGCTAAAGATTTTAAATGTGTCAAGTAATTATGAAATAAGTTGCCGCATGCAATCTGTTGAGACTTACTAGCCTATGCACTTATTGAAGTTTATGAAATTTACAAAATTCTCCTGAAGAATTCATTCACCTATGTACTATGGAAGATTTTCAAGTTCATGTTTTTTGTCAAATGGAAATACTTTTCAAACTGCGCTTAAGAATCCAAATGGAGTGGTATTTGAGAGAGAATGAAATTAAAAACATTCCCTTTCTTTCAGAATTTGTCTCCACATTAATGTATCACAGGCCAGGCCTAATTACCTATTCAACCTATATTTTATTTGATCTACATGCCTGAGTGTCCTACAATCAAATTTACTGAAGAGCTTCTCACTTTTTTCTGCATTAAAACAATTGCCTTGAAGCAGCTAACAATTAAAAAATAAATGAGTTAACACTTTCTGCTAAGTGCTACCATTGAAGTTGTAATATGCAATTAAAAACTTCATTTTAATTTCTGTTCAATTACATTGACTTAAATAGTAATTTTAGTGTTATACTTATGAACCATTTAATTGTGACATTTTTCCTCTGGCATGTGTGATGCAAAAGTAGATTTGATTTTGAGAATGTGGCAAGAAGTAACCTTTCCCCCCTCATGGTTTGCTGTAATGGCAAAAAGAAAAAGACAGAATTACCTGGGCATTGTGTAAATATGATGCAACAATTTCATTTCAAAAGCCATAAAAATATGTTGGAATGCAAATTATTTTTCATGTTTTTAAAAACTCTCTATTTAATAGAAGGAATACTCAGATTGCTTTATGGTAATATAGATGGGTATTTGAAACATCCATGCATGGACTTGGTCATGTTAACAGCTATAGGTTAGAGAAAGCTTTGTGTTAAGCCTAAACCCAAAGCCTGGTAGAACCTGAAGTGTGAAAAATTACATTGTAGAGCAGTGGCCTTTTTCAGGTGTGAGAGACAGCTAAAAACAGATGCTTTATTTCTTTGGCTTTAATTCCTTCTTTAAAAAGAAAATTGTACATGCACTGTGAACAGCTAGTTAACACATTCTTATGTTAATGCTAGAAAGAACTTGCTATGGAACAAGGTCCTTACTAGAATGGATTAAGATTTTCTTTTCCCTTCTGAACGCTCCAGGTCCTTTTAGCTTGCTGAAAATTACACTGAAGCATTTTCTAATGTTCAGAATAAACTTCTGGTAAATAATAAGCCAAGTGCTCATGTCTCTCTTCTGTGATGTGTTACTCTGTTCTGTTCAGTTTTCTGGCTGTAGAGGTGTGAACATAATCAGAAAATTCTGGTTAAACAAAACCTGGCCTAAAAAGATGTTTTATTTTCCCAAGTGAGATTCTGTGTGTCTGGAAGGACCTAATTTCATCCTTTTGAAAGTATCTTCTGTGGTTTTGATCTCTGAATAACAGTGGAAGTTTATAGTGACCTTTTCTACCAGTAAATCTGTTTCTATATCTCTTGCAGTTGATGAGTTTCCAGCTTATGTATAAATTGGAAGTATAATGCACTTTATTTAATGCCATCCCAATTATATTACCAGATTCATAAAGTTCTTCAGATAAGCTGGTCTTTCTTTGCAAAGAACCAGAATTTTAGAGTATCATTTCTTCTGGTGTTCAATCCTGTTTCATGGAAATTGTATCTTAGGACTGAAATGAACCTTAAGACATCTAGTTGTATTTCTTTCTGTTACCCAAGTCCAGGTATTGTCATGAACTGTGCCTCAATTAGATGCTGTGGTGAGGACACAACAGCTTCACTACCAAGAAGGGCTCTTAGTATGAATTAAAGAGACTGTTGCTGGCGAGGATGTCACAGAACAGTGTTGTGTGTTTGGAATCTTATTTCCCAATTTAGGGTTCTCAATTAAACACTCCAAACCATGTGCTGCTACTTGATCACTCCCCCTCTCCCTGTGATGGGCTGCAGTGGAGAATTGGAGGCACAAAAAATGAACATCATGGGTTGAGATAGGAACAATTTACTGGAAAAAGCAATGAGATAAGAAAGAACAGCAACAGTAGTAATGATGGTTTACAGGGAAAGGGGAACATTGCTCAACTCCCACTGAAACCCCCTGACTATACCTGACCTCTGCCCCTGCCAGCCATAAGGGAGCCCTTCCCCAGAAGATGACATGAGGTGGTATTGAACAACCTCTGGATGTTAACTGTGCTTCCTTCTGTCTACTGCAAAAATTAACCCTGTTCTGGCCAGAACCAGAACAGTCGTTCAGTTCCAGTCCCAACCTCATAACTTAGTGCTTTCAAACAACAGTGTCATCATGACTGGTGGATCTGCTTAAGAAAGGAGAAAAAGTATAATTTAAGACAACTGTGTAGAATTTTAAGAAGTATAACTTTGAAAAACATTTTATTTTTCTTAACAATTTCCTAATCGATAAATAATGTGCACCTTCACCCAAATTCAACTGTTCTAAGGCCTTTGTGGCTCAGGATACAAGAGTGGTTGCAAATGTGAGTGTCTTTCTGAACATCAGGAATGCTCTCTTATTGTGAGAGTGGCAGACCACTGGCACAAGTAGCTCAGAGAGGTTGTGGAGTCTCCTTCCTTGGAGACAGATATTAAAAACCTCTCTGGTGATGATCCATTGCAGCTGGCTCTAGTGGACCTGCTTGAACCAAGTGTTGGACCAGATGACCTCCAGAAGTGCCTTCCAACCTCAGCTGCTTTGCAGTTCTGTACTGTATTAAGTGGTGTGTATTTACTCATGGACTTTAATCCTAGTGTTAAACAATTCCAGGGTGATGCCAGTTTTAATTGACTGTAAGAAAGTATTCTGAGAGAAACATCTTATTCATCAGATATAAGTGATGTCTTGTATCTTCCCAAGCAAGTAAAAGTGAAATAGAAGTGATTCTTCCAAACACCTCTAGTGAAAGAAAACCAGGGGTAGAAAGTTCATTAGTTCATTTAGGCTTTTGATACTATTTGAGGACTGTGTAGGGAGTAATTGTTCTCTAACTTTAAGTGAAGACATTTATGATCTAGCAACTTCTTTTTGGTTGTGTGTCCTTTTCATATGTGCTCATTTTATCTGTGTTTTATAGAATTGTAATTTTTATCTGTAATTTCTTTGAACCTTTGTGATCATGAAAGGGCTTCAGCATTTAAGTGAAGTCAGCTAGGATGTTCTGCCACTTAAAATGGGTGACAGTCACATTTTTAGGATGTAGATATCCATGGAAGATTTTCCTTTTTTATAAGGTAGTAAAAAAAAGAAGAAAAAAAATATCAATAATTTTTTTTTCAGAAGCATCTAAATCACTGAGGGAGTAACTTTTTATTAAAATTATTATTAGTTGGTATAGGAAATTCAACCAGTTTGTTAGGTTATATCAATAAGTAATAAATTTTTTATATTTATTTCTTACGGAGCTAGTTTTATTGCTAGGAGAGTTTTACTTAAAATCTGGAGTTTGTTCTGTTGCAGCCAACAGCAGCAATTGTAGATGCTGGTAGTCTCCTGTAGCTTTAAGGGGATATCACCAAAACCACCTTCCCTAGAACTTCTCCTAGATGTAAACTATTTATTTTGGTACTTCATAATTCTTCAGTGGGTGTTCTGAGGCCAGCTGCCAGGTCCTTACCCAGCCACTTTTTCACTCCTTATTTTCAACACAACTGGCTGAGAAAATAAGATGAAAAAGCTCATGGGTTGAAGTGAAGGTATGAAGATCAAGTGATCCATTGGTGCCACAGACAAAATAGACTTGACTTGGGAAAAATTTAATTTATTGCCAGGTAAAATAGAGTTGGATTGTGAGAAATGAAGACAAAACCTAGAACTCCTTTCTCCCACTCCCCTTGAAGTCAAAGGCTCAACTTCACTCCTTTCCCAATTTTTCTCCCTCCTCCCTGCTCCCAGTGGCCCAGAGGGTTGGGGTAGAGAGCATGTGGTCAGTCTCTAACAGTTCCTCTCTGTCACTCCTTCCTTCTCTCACTTTTTCCTGCTCCAGTGTGGGTCCTCCACAGGCTGCAGCCTGGTGTATTCCACAGGCTGCAGCCTGGTGTATTCCACAGGCTGCCAGGGGGTCTCTGCTCTCCTCTGACCTTGGTGCCTGCAGGGCTCTTCCTCATGCTTCCCCTCACTCTGCTGGACAGCACTTTGCCCATTCCTGAATGTAGTGCCACCAGATGTTCCCAGAGGTGCCATCAGCTTGGCTCATGGGCTCGGCTGTGTCCTGCAGTGGGTCTGCAGTGCCCAACACAGGGCAGCCCCTCACCCCCTTTCAGAGAGGCTGCCTTGACTATCAAAATTCTGCCCACAGCCAGCTGATAAAAAAGTCTCATTTCTCCTGTCATATTTCTAAAGATTTTGCAATGAAATACAAGGTGTTTTCATTCTTTTGCATCCCCTGTTTTTCCAAGGTGATGTAGCTTTAACCAGATTACTTCATATCAATGATTAGGCATTAACAAGTCATTGTTTTTGAGCACTTTCAGCTCTATGGACAAGAAAAATTTTTTATTAAAGTAATATAAAGTTGCTTTTGAGGTATTCTTGTTCTGCAAAACCTAAGAATTACTGCTTAGCTGTGCCTTTCTCTACAGATTATTGATGAAGAGCTGGAGCATTTTTAAAGTCAGTATTAAAAATTTCTCTCTGCTCTGAATTCTTGAAGTAGGATTAAATAATGAGTAGGAAAGGGGAAGGAAAATCAGCTCTGAATGATTTTTTTGTCATTTAGAGATTTACATTAAAAAAGGTGTAATATAGATATAAAGAAAATCTAGGAATTACTGAAGGGTTGGAAATGGTGGAGATACTTGGAAAGGGACCTTTATGGGAGAAAGTACTTGCTTGGTCTGGGAGGAAGACAGAGGAAGGCCAGTGGCTAGAAGTGAAAACCAGAGATATTGGAATGAATATAGAATAATAGCACTCATCTTGTGTACAGCACATCTTGGGCTTCTTTTTCAAGTCTCAGTTTGCCACCATTTCTGTAAGGTGATGGATTAATACTGTTTTTCAAGTATCTGCAATTTTCTGAATATAGTCATAAATTTAAAAAATGTAATTCTCCTCCTCCCCTGATTTTTGTCTATCTTTTTGAAAGCAAATTCTTCGGTCTTAAGGTATGGCTTATTCCAAATCTAGGAATATCCTGGCAGCACTAAATAATACTGCTGAAGGTGGTGGTGGGAGAGTCTCTTATTCATTATGGCTTCCTGCTGAGGTTAAGTAAGATACATGTGGGGATATATATAGAGAGAGAGTTTGAGAGAGGCAAATCTCAGGAATGAGAGCTGAATAGTAATTACTTTTGACCTGCATTAGCTGTGAAGTGTACTTGTGAATAAATACTTTAGTTGTTGTTTCTGAATAGCTGGCAACTGGTTTTGTTTTCCCAAAAATGTATGGGATCTGTTGTATTGGCATTATATGTTTATGGACACATTTGCATTTTGGTTTGTAATATGTTTAAACTCTCAGAGTTGAATTTTGGTTTTATTTTTTTGGATGGGGGGATTGGTTTTTTGTTTTGCTTGTTTCAGTGCTTACAGATCAGTGCAGTTAGGATGGGTTAACATATAGCTTGAAGGTAAAACAAAATTGTCAAAATTGTGAATAATTAATATGGTAGCCAGAGGAGGAATCACAAATACAAACATTTTACTGGAATTAAGTTATTCTTGTCTCAGACTAAATAGTGAAGGTAGCTGCTTTGGGGGGGTCAGTGTGGTGAGGAGCTTCAAAAAGGGAAAGGCTTATGCAAATCCAGAATAAGGTAAGCCCAAGAACAACAAAATTGCAACTTTCTGTTTTCCCAAGAAACAGAGAAAGAAACACTATAAAGGATTTAGGTTAAATACTGGATGATCAAAATATAAAGCAGTTTCTAGAAGATGCTAGGGCCAAAAGTCCTTTTCACCCATGTTTACTCCAAGGGTGTTTTAGAGACTTTTGACATCATGTATTGAAGACAAGTGGGAAGGGAATGTTTTAGACTGAAGTGTTCATCTGAGGATGATAGATAACAAATTGCTTGGAACAATGGTCTTCACCATTCGTTGACCTGAAAATAACTCTAATATCAAATCCATTTAATACTGCTGTTAATATTTTAGCAATTACTTAAATGAGCCTTGAAATGAAAGATAGAAATGGGATACCAATTTTTGAGCTTGCTTGAGAATTCTGGGAAGTACAGACTGGTTAGCATGAATTCATACTGGGTAATTTTTTGAAGTTATGAAATGAATGGTACTATTAGGAGTGCCAATTTAAGAATAATAGTAAGAAGTCAGTGTGAATTTAAAGAAAAGTTATGCCTTACTATTAGAGCTTTACAATGCACTTGGATTTTGTAAAGGTTTTGACAGGTTCTGTCAGCAAGACTTCTTATAGTTACAAAGTAATGTTAAGATGGAAAGGAAAATCTTTAGAGTAATGCTTGTCAAGAACAGGAAACAGATATATTTTTGTTATTGCAAAGTGTCACTAGAGGAGTTTCATATAAATCTGCAAGGATCTGTTCAGTGCTGGAAATTATCTATAGTGCAGTGAATTGCAAGGGCTAACAGAGTTATTCAGGGCACCACTAATCGAAATGTCTTTGAAATCCTCCTTCTCAAACAGGCAAGGTCTAAAAAATCTCTCCAAGGAGTACTATCTTTTCCTATGGACTCCCTTCATCTTTCGGTTTAGAAAGTAAATGGCTTCCTGGTAGTGGGGAATTTTGGTGGGTTTTATTTTTTAATGTGGGGTTTCTTTCCTTCTCCCTCCTATATTATATCTGAAGCTGTAGAGCACAGCAGAAATATATGGGACAGAGAAATGAAAAGGCAGCAGGGTATGGTAAGAAGTGAGAAACTGAATGCATGGAAAGCCAGCTTATGATGTTTGTTTAGAGCAAATATGGGATGACAAGAGTGAACAACTTAATCACTGGCTTTGTAAGCAAAATGGATTCAACTTCATGCTTAGGAAATTGCTTATCCATATTGGGGACAGCTGTGAGGAAGGAAAGAATCTCTGTCCTAAAACATTTGTTTCTGCATGTGGTAGAAGACCTGACACTGAGGGAAATGAAACTTTGTACTCCTGTTCTTAGGTTCTCGCTCTTCTCTAAGAGATGTTGTCTACTTATGTATATTGTTTAATATTTTAATGCTTTTAATGCCAAAGGCAGTCCTGTTTGAGGAATAGTATAAACAAAAAATGGTTATGATTAGGTTATTATTTTGACAACTTTATAAGAGAAGAAAGTTACTTATATCTTCATGTTTACATGTAGTTGCTTTGAAAAATTCTAAAATTAATGTTCTTTTAAACCTCTGTAATATGTTGTTTAAGATTAAATTATTTAAGTTACTGGGACCAGAGGATGTGCAACACAGAGTTCAAAGAAAATTTAAGGATTAAATAATTCAAGTAACTGTTTATATTCGTGGGTGCCTAGGGACTGAAATGGCAAATGTGTCATTCTGCATATTTATTAAGTTGTCTATGGAATTCAGGGACCTTTACAGGTTTGTACTTTCAACAACTCTTTAGAGAAAACTAACAAAAAACTGAGAGAAAGAGAAGAATTCGTGAGCATCAGGTAAGTATGACCTGCAGGGAGTCCTGAACGTTGCTTCTTTATTGGGAAGTCCTGCCTTAAACCCTTTGTGCTTCAGAGAAAGATTAACAAATATGCAGGGAGAAGGTAATCTGATTGATAGTCTCTGCTTGATTTTCCAGAAGGGTTTAACAAGGCTCGTAGGTTTCTAAGGAAAGAAAACAGTCAGGGAGTTAGAGAAAGGCTATTTCCCAAACAAATCATTAATTAAACGATGGGAAATGGAGGGTAGAAATAAATACCTCTTTCAATAGAGCAAGGTTAGCAGAGCAGTTTGGCTGAATTTCTGCTAGGAATTTTGCTGTTCAATGTATTCATATAATGAAGATGGTAATATGGTAAAAAGATGATTCTTGAAGTGAGAGAGTTTGTCAGTGGTAGTATTGTGTGGAACAGTTAACATGAGAGCAAACACTGAAGAACTGCAGACTGATTTTAAGAGTTTGACTGCTTGGGCCATAAAGCAGCAGCAAAGTTTCCCAGTATATAAATACAAAGTGATGCAAAGATTGGTATAGTGGATGACTGTCCAAACTTCACATGCAAGACAATGAGCTCTGAGCTGACCTTGATCCTTGAGGAGTTATTGGTGCTGGCTTCATTGAGAACATCAGCTCAGGATCATGCCAAAAGACAATGCAAATAGTTAGAAATTATTAAGAAAATAATAGAGAGCAAAACAGAAGAATCCTTATTCACTCTATAACTTACAATTAATCCTGCTCTGTGCAGTTTGGTACCTCATTTCAAAGAGGTTGATTACAATGGAATTGCAGGTGGTTTAGAAAAAGGCATCATGGGAACTATTATATGTAACATGGCTTTACAGCTGAGTAGACCAGAACTCTTGAGCCAGAAAGAAAAAACTTACAGAGAAATACTCTTAAGGGGTATTTTGAACTAATTTGTAAGTGACATGGAAGTCAGTAGATGCAGACTATTTGGAGGTGACTCTCTGAAAGCCAAGAGCCAGATGTCATCAAAGCTAGTGGGAGACAAGTTCAAACACAAAATAAGCTGAATTCTTGTCTAGTAGGTAGCAGATATGTGCAGTTCCTCATGAACATGATGTTGCAAATCCAGAAAGTTTACATAGTTTCATGGGTAACTGGAAAAAATGGAAAAACAGATTAATTGAGATAAATAAATCTAAATAGATAAAATGTATTAGACTAGAGAAATTGCTTGAGATTAAAATAATTGGAGTTGGGAGACTATTAGGGACATGGTAGGTAACCTATATGCTTGCCTTCATCTAATTCCTGTATGTGCATATGGTCCCTGTTTTTTCAGAGCAGGGTGGGACTGAAAAGAATGAATGATAAACATAATCTTTCTTGTTATCATGAAGTTTGCTGTTGCTGTACTCTCTGAGCACAAATGATGTGCTTACTGACCTGCTCTGACCACTGGTCTGAAACAGCATAGCTGTCTTTGTTTTTGTTGGCTCACCTAATAAAAACAGTGCTAGTGAAAGTTGGATGTGAGTAAGAGCTTTTCAGGGACCAAAGGGTTATATATGAACATGTGGCTTTGAATATGATGAGTTCAGATGATTAATACCCTTTAGCTCATCTTGAGAGCTTCACAAGAGATCTTTAGAACTGGAGCAAGACACTTTGTGTTCAGCAACAGCAAGATCACAATGCCAAATATGTATTAGATAAAACAAGACTGACTTCAGTCTTCTTGTAGTAAGAGATTGTAACAATAAAGATTATTGTAATAAAAATAAGACAATTTGAGCAAAAAATTTAATCAGAAAACTTTCACATTCTGTTCCTTAGTTACTGAACCAAAACACCACCATCTTGTAGGTGAAATGTTTTCTGATTTGCAGAATTGTCCACAGTTTTACTAGGACCCTTGGTCTAAAAGTATTTGTACAGGTATTTTTAAACAGATGCTGCCACATGCTTTATTTGCAAGGTCATGGACTAGATGTGCTCAAAATCAGTGAATCACCAAAATTAAATGAAGTGTAGCACAAAGTTCTAAATAGATTGAAACTTTAGCCAAACTTCCATACAACAGTGATTTTAATTATACAGTATATACATTTAATTATACAGAATATACAGTATATTGATGACACAAAGAAATTTTTTAAAGCTAAAATTTAATGTAGAAAAATCAAATTATTTCAATGTCAAGGTACTGTAAATGACTCTGAAAGTTTCCTTAAAAACTCTCAAATACCGACCACTTTCCCATTTTATCAATAAAAGCATAGATAGTTTTATACTTATTAACAGGATTAAATGAGTCAGACTTATCTTGACAAGAAACGCTTTGTTGTCTAAAAACTTGCTTTTAATGTAATTGAAAATAGTGTTGCTCATATTTTAAAAAAATCCTAATAGTGTAAAGCTGTCATGCTGAAAGAGGTGGGATGGAATTGCCAAGTGCAGATGCCCATGTAAGAGTGATGCTGAACAATAAACCGCATTCATATTTCTTTTCTATAGAAAGTGCATGGCGGTTTGGGCGAACTAATCCCTCAATATTGCCAGCTATGTACCATAAATCATGCTAAAGGATTATTATTTATGGGGAAGCTATTAATTTTTTTTGTATCTACACTTGTAGCTTATTTTCATTTTAAAGACTTCAGACCATAACTCTGTACTTTTAATTTTGTATTCAGTATGGGGAATTAATCCCAGAATGGGGCTTTTTGGATGCAAAATCTGAATGCTTGTGTAGTAACAACAGCTGTCCCCTCACCATGCGGTATCTTCCATTGCTTTACTGTAGAGATGAATTTTGGCCCAGTGTTTCAGTAATATTGGACACACATGGTTTTAGGTGACAAAGCAGTATGTTTATGCATTCATTTGACTCTTGCAGTTACAGTTGGCTACAGATTAGAACAGGGAGAATACATTCACACCATGACCACCCTCGTAGCTGCTTGTAGTACTTGGATCACAGTAGGCGCTGTTGCATCTAAAGACACAATTAACTGTTGCTGAGGAATTGCAAATTCACAAAAGCTCCTTTACAGCTTTTGCTGTTGAGAGCGGATTTTCTAAAAAAAAACAAAAAACCCAAAACTTTTTCATAGATTTTCCAAATTTATGAATATTTTAGATCTTCACATTCTAAAATTATTGTCAGCTTGAAATAAGATTAAGAAGTTGATATTTTAATGTAGCTAATGAATTTGTGTGCCCTGAATTAGCTGTGTAATTAACTACAGATCTGCAGAATTATTGTAGCTTTGTCCATTATTTAGGAAGATAACGTCAAGAGTTCTGTCATATTTACAAATGGTTAGTAAAACTGTGAGCACAAATGAAAGCTTGCAAAAAAGTCTGAAAATAAAACTTAGCAGAAAGCTTCCGACATCTGTATATCACTGAAAAGATCATCTTGATTTCCATGTGTAATTGCTTAGATATGCTTTGGATATGGTAAGAGAGACTAGCTGTGAATGTAGCTGTGAATCTATTATAAATACCCCACAAACAAACAAACCACCAAGTTTTAGTATAAATTAAATAGAAAATTGCAATAAACCATGTATTAACCCTAATTTTGAAGTATGAAATTTGATTTTTAAACAAAAGGCTTTTAACCAGAACGCTTTAGAAGAATTCATTATTTAGATTACAGTGATAAAAATTCTTATAAGTAGAACATTTAGCACTGGAAATCTTTCTTTACAAAAATCCCTAAGAAATTTTTTAATTTAAAATATCTATACGGAGTATAATGTAATAAAGATACATAGTATATTGACATGTTTAAACCAGTAAAAGTAATAAGGCTATTTTGCAATGTGGAGATTTTTCTATGTATGTCATTTCTCTGTAGGCTAGGGTGTAATTGTATAATGCAAGCAATCTATGTGTGAGACCTCTCACATACACACACGTTGCTTAAGCATCTTGTGTTTGAATCGTCAGAGATAATTCATTTTATTCTTGTATTAAAAACTATGAATGTTTGAGGCTTTCAGCATTGAATAAAGGACTACATGGATCCAAACCAGGACGATTGATAAAATCCTTGCTACTATTGGCTATTATTTACTGTCTTTTAAGTGGCAGGTTGTATTTATGCCAATTTATCTGCTTCAGGGAACACTCTTGATAGCAGAACAAAGTGAATAAAAGTAGTTTGCTTTGCAAATGAATGCAAATGGTGAAGCCTTTCGGGAAGCCCTTTAACGGGAGCAATGCACTTTGATTATGAGTGAAGCTGCCATTTGGACATGGTGAAAAGAGCACGCTTGAACCATTGATTGGGGGAGACAGTAAAAAGTCAGGAAGGGCCCCGTTAAGCTTGCAGTGCAGCGGGCGGATGTCAGTGTGGTTAGAGCACAGTGGGAGAATGACAGGCAGGATTAGTGTCAGGGAGAAGCTTTGCTGTAGTTGTGGAGATGGTCCCTGGGGTCACTCACCTCTGACTGTTGTTCTGTGCTGATGGCTCTGTAATGCAAACCGCTTGATATGTGCCTGTTCATTATCGGAAATGGTGATTAGAAGAGGTATGTCATAAAGAATTCCTTAAAAATAAATAAAATGGCAAACTACTGATGATAACAAAGATTTGGCTCTGCAGTCGTTGCCAAAGAGCTGCAAACGTCAAAGACGGTTACTGCGTTTTGCCTTCTGAGGCAAACGCGATTTCATGCCTTAAACTGCTCTAATTGTGTGTTCCTTGCTTTGTTCACTTTTATTTGGCCGTTATGAAGACAGTCATTGTTAACAGCTTGGCATGTAGTTAGAGTAAAACATTTTTATATCCTTTGGTTATTGAG
This sequence comes from Fringilla coelebs, assembly GCF_963513975.1. Taxonomy (NCBI): domain Eukaryota; kingdom Metazoa; phylum Chordata; class Aves; order Passeriformes; family Fringillidae; genus Fringilla; species Fringilla coelebs. The sequence goes on along the minus strand of NC_140028.1, from coordinate 134,829,507 downwards.
TAGTGGAAGCATCCGGTCTGGTTTTGTGGCAGAACTGCATTTTAGGAGGGGGGAAGGGTGTTGTTTAATCGTCTTGATGGAATATTAGAGTCAACAGATTTCATTCCTGGTTCATGCTAGAGTGCTAAAACATAGGATGGTAACAGTGACAAGAAGCTAAGATAACTGTTCTGTTTCATTTGGAGGCTTTTTTAATATGTCAAAGTGGAGATACTCTCTGTGTCTTTGCTGAAAAAATATTAGATAGGCAATTAAATAAATGTTTAAAACGTTGTGTCTTAAACTGTGATTTAATCGAGGAATCATTTAGGTTGGGAAAGGTCGTTCAGATCATTGACTCTAACCATTAATCCAGCTCTATGAAGCACACCAAGTGTCACATCCACACAGTTTTTTAAATACCTCCAGGGATGGTGATTCCACCGCTTTCCTGGGCAGTCTGTTACAATGCTCAAAAACACTTTTGCTGAAGAAACTTTTCCTAATATGTAATCTAAAGCCCCCCACCAGCGCAACTTGAGGCCATTTCTTCTTGTCTTCTTTCCCCATCTTGCCACAGCTCCCTGTCTCAGGTAGTTGCAGAGAGCAATAAGGTCTTCTCTGAGCCTCCCTTTCTCCAGGCTAAGCATCCCCAGCTCCCTCAGCTTCTCCTCATCAGACTTGTGCTTCAGACCCTTCCCCAGCTCCATTGCCCTTCTCTGGACTCTCTCCAGCACCTCAATGTCTTTCTTGTAGTGAGGGGCCCAGAACTGAACCCAGAATTCAAGGTGTGGCCTCACCCGTGCCAAGTACAGGGTTGTGGTCACTGCCCTGGTCCTGCTGGCCACACTGTTGCTGATCCAGGCCAGGATGCCATTGGCCTTCTTGGCCACCTGGGCACTCTGTGGCTCATGTTCAGCTGCTGTTGACAGCACCCCCAGCTCCTTTCCCTCCAGGCATCTTTCCAGCCCCTCTGGCCCAGGCTGTAGGTGCAGGGGTTGTTGTGAGCCAAGGGCAGGAGCAGGCCCAGGCGCTCGGCCTTGGTGGAGCTCAGAGCTCTGGGCTCTGCCATCAATGCAGCCTGTCCAGGTGCCCCTGCAGAGCCTTCCTGCCCTCCAGCAGCTCAGCACTGCCACGCAGCTGGGTGTGTCTGCAGACTGCCTGAGGGTGCCCTGGATCCCCTGGTGTGGGTCACTGGTAAAGCCATGGAACAGACCTGGTGCCAGCCCTGAGCCCTGGGGAGCTCTGGTGGCTGCAGTTCCATTCCCAGCCGCCTCTGGGCCCGGCCATGCCAACAGTTTGCTGCGCATCCAACAGAGCCCCCGGGCGAGGCGTGAGCAGCCAGGTCCTGCAGGAGATGCTGTGGGAAATGGTGGCAAGGGCTTTCCTGAAGTCCAGGTAGGCACATCCACAGCCCTTCACCCATCCACGAGGTGGGTCATCTTACCACAGAAAAGGAGATCAGGTCAGGCAGGCAGGACCAGCCTTTCACACACCTGTGCTGGCTGGGCCTGATGCCCTGGCTGTCCTGTACGTGCCGTGTGGCGGCACTCAAGAGGATCTGCTCCGTGACCTTCCCTGGCACCGAGGTCAGACCGACAGACCTATCGTTCCCTGCATCTTCCTTCTAATTCCTCAGAGGGGATTGCATTTGGAAACCTGTTGTGAGCTGAGGCCTCCTCAGTCAGCTGGGTGTGCTGGTAAACATTTGAAAGGGACTCAATGAGCACTTTGTTCAGCTCCCTCAGTTCTGTGTCTGGATCCCATCGGGCCCAATGGACTTGTGTATGTCAGGTCACTGACCATTTTTGCCTGGATTATGGGAGCTTCACTGTGCTCTTGTCTTCCAGGTCAGGGTCTGGGTACATGGAGACCAATGGATCTTTCCACTAAAGGCTGAGGCAAAGGAGAGGTATGAAGTACCTCAGCCTTTTCCTCATCCTGTGTCATTGTTTCTGCCTGTGTCTAATAAAACATGGAGATTCTTCTTAGCTCTCTTTTTGTTGCTCATGGATTTGCGGAAATTTTTTTTGTCTTTTATGGCAGTAGTCAGGTTAAGTTCTTATTGGACTTGGGCCCATCTAATTTTTGCATAACCCTATAATCTAACAAAAATATTGTTGGATATTATCTTTACTGCATTTTGTAGTGTTGTGTTATGTATGTTGTATTAAAGTTAATAGAAATTAAAAGCATTAGTCTACATAATAGACAAAGTGCAATTTTTAAGTGTTCAGGATTTTTAGTGTCTTACTGTTGGTCTCTTGTTTTTATCCATTTTCAGCAACAAGACAGAGAGAATATACTCAGATTTATTTTTTTTTAACATTATTAGGTTAATTTGTTTAAAGGGTTTTTTTTGTCCATCTATTACCTTGCAAATAAATGTCCAATATTCCAGTGTAATGAATGTTGTACAAATGTTTTACAGGCACCTGAATGGACAGAGGAGGACCTGAGCCAGCTGACAAGAAGTATGGTTAAGTTCCCAGGGGGGACCCCCGGTCGATGGGAAAAGATTGCTCACGAATTGGGTCGATCTGTGGCAGATGTGAGTGCACTCAGATTTGCATTGTGTAGGGGATGACAAACCAGAACAAGACAGGCAGTGTAGAAGGCAGATATGGGGGCTGACATTGTCTTTTGAGAGAAGCTACAATCCTTTTAGGACCTGGAAGTGAACCATTAACTAACTATGCAAGAAGCAGATGTCAGCCAGTATCTCTCTCCACAATTAACAGCTGTAACTGATCAGCTGGATGGGGGATTCTGGTGCTTACAAACTTCAGCTACTGTAACCCAATAACAGAAAAACAATGAACTGCAGGTTTTGTAGTAACCTCCTTTCACTGCACATGAATGTTTGTGTGACTTGGTTAAAGATTGCATCTCTGTTTCAAGCCAGTCCTTAAAAAATGCAGATGAGCTAATGGTGTTTTGACAGGTGGTTTCCATTAATTAAGCAGAAATATCTTTACAAATTTTTAAACTATGTAATATGCATGATACTATTTCAGTGCCTTTTTCAGTATTAAAGCATGCTTTAAAATGATGTTATGTAAAATAATGTCTTTGTTAATTAATATTTTATAGTATATACCAGATACCAAAGCTTGTACTTACGTTTTTTAAGTGTTATGATCTTAAAACCCTTCAGGGCTAGGCTGTAAAAGACTTCTACTTTTCAAGCAATAGATCACTAGAACATGTTGTAGTGTCTACTGAGGACCATTTGAAAGCTCTTTCAGCTGACCCTATTTTATAGGCTCTGTAGAGGTTAATGAGAATAACATTTAAATCTGTTCATGTACATTTTGAGATTAGATGTTCTTTATTTATCATATTTCAGGAATTATTTTAAATAATGGAAAACAAAGCCACTGACTACAGTGAAATATTATAGCCCTCTGGGAAGTTTGTGTACTTCTTAATTTTTTTTTCATTGTTGATATAATCAGAAAAAGATATTTTGAGAAGTTACTTTTCGAGTTTTAATGCACCTATACTGTTCTGATACATATACTAAAAAAATAAGTCTTTTGCACTATTCTAATTTTAGAACAATACATTATTTGCAAAATATGTACATAAAGAAGTTACTAGCCTGATATATTAAATTAGGGTTTTTAAGGTTTATTATGTTCATACTTGAAGTTTTCATACTACTGAAGTGACTAAACTGAATAATACTAAACTTTAATAATTATACTAATAGTACTACTGAAATTTATTAAAAATATGCTAAATTTTACTGATCATAACAGCAAAGATATTTCATATATGTTGGTAGTATGTAGTGTTCATTGCAAAGAGCTTTTGAGATGGGTTTGGAAAATTTGATTATCTTGATACAGATAGTATGGACATGTGGAATGGTTCTACATACATCCATCACAAAACTAACACTATCCTCAGATTGCCTTTTGCACTCACTGCCTGCTTTATTTCTTGACTTGGGTGTATTAAGAATCCTTTGCATAATATATGTGGCCCAGTATTGTACTTGCGCACATCCAGTATTGAAAAGAAAAAAACAAAGCTCACTTGTTTCTTCCATTAGATGAGAGGTCCTCAGCAACTTGATGTTTTGTTTCAGTGAGTAGGAAAGAGAAATGAAAGACGTGATTATTCTAAGAGCTGTCATTTTCTTGTGTAAAAAAAGGAATTTCCAGGATTTTTATGTATGGAGAAAGGTCTGAGTGTAATTCTTTTTAATTCTAGTAACCTCCAACTATATGATTAATGTAATTACACACAAGTCTTTACTTCTCTAAGAAGTTTCAACTGCTGCTAATGCTAGGTCACTTTCCTGACACAAACTAATTATTAGAGTTTCTGTTACTTTTATCATTGCATTACACAGAATTGCAGCAATTAGGTATTATGAGGAAACAGAAACGAATATTTTACGAAATCAATGTTTTAAACAAAAGCTTCATGGGAACTTCTTTGGGTCTCAGATTGTTACTGCATCAGTACTAGAAATGTTGAAACTGGAAACTACTTCAGATATATCCATTCAGTAAGATTTCAATATTCAATAAGAAGTACAACTTATCCTGTATATTTCTTGGAGATAACATAGAATCTAAATTTACAGCAACAACTCTTATTTTTTTGGGCATCACCATAATTAGATATGTTATGGTAAAGCTGCAGGAGAAACTTCTGGGTTGTTAACTTTGTGTGCAGTAAAAAAGGTGTTTGCATGTGCAGGCAGCATTTGCTGCCCAAACAGCTGTTCCCTGTGTCTGCTGGGAGCAGGACAAGGAGATGAGCTCTGGTGTACAAGGTGCTGCTTTGAAACAGCTTGTGTAGCAGAGGTTGGGAATGCCTTGCTTACAGCTGGTTTAATCGGAGCCAAGCCAGAGAGGGTCTGAAGTATGTATTATCTAGCAAATATACTATGTCTTGAAAAAGAAAAACATTCAAGGACAAATTTAAATTTGGTTTTCTAATATTTTCTAGTATAGGAAATACTTTGTAAGAACTTGAGATTAGTTTCTGCTTCTTTCTTCTTCTGCAAAGCATCAAGAGCAGTAAGGCTTGGTTTTCCTTTCACAGTTAGACAATGATGATAGAAAGGATTGATAAGGTACAGTGTGCTTGCTTCTGAGTGATTTTATGCATTCAGTCCTTATTTAAGGGTAGATTAGCTAAAAAGGTATTCCTAAAAATAACTCAGAGTAATCCCATCCAAAATGCTGTCTCCATTGTTGCTTCTGTCTCAAAGCTTTCTTCCTTAAAAAAAAAAAAGTTAGAAAAAAATCTCAAAACTTTTTAAAGAATAAACTGAAACCATTCATATATATCAGAAAAGCATCAGTGAAATTCACTCCCTCTAACTACCCCAAAGAAATTCAGCATTAAATTTATTCCTTTTTTTTTAAGAAATAAATTCCTACTACATCCAACTGTGTTTCCACTTGCAATTTTTAGGCAGTGTGAAGCAGTGACTTGAGGAAAGTGTTCTTGACTTTTTTGAACTTTACAGCTTCATGGTGTTGTTTTAACTTACTGCATCCTTAGTCTTTGTCTAGTTTTCAGTATTGCACTTAAACATGTGGTTTGATACCAAGAGTCCAGATGAGAATAATAGGTTTGTTATCTACAAGGCAGATTGTGAAACAATTCATGTTGTTGAACTTAAAAAAAAAAAAATTAACTGAGCATGTAAGTATTCAACTGCATAAAAAGAAAACCATAATGAGGAAGGGTCTTGTCTACTGTATTTGTCTTACAGGGCAAGAAGTTTTTGCCTCAGATTTAATCAGAGGCTGCAGACACTGAAGGACAAAGAATTACATTGGAGGTGATAAAGCAGTGGAATAAGCTGCTGTGGAGTCTGCATATTTGTGGGCCTTTAAAAACAGGTTACACAAACAATCTGCAAGAAGCAACATCAATACAGTGGTTCTGCCTGAGGTTCGGTCCCTCTCTTCATGTGGTCTGTGATTACACTAGCCAGATAGTCCCCATAGTTGGTCAGTAATCAGTGCATATACCTTAGCTTGACTTCTTGAATTCAATAATTCCTAATAGTGTTCCTTCAGTGTTTTTCTTGTCTACTACTATTCAAGTTGGTGTTTTGTAGATATTTAGTTTGTTAATTGTTATTTCCCAAAGCACAGCCCAAATAAGGATTACTGTAAGGCCCGTTATATGGATATGTCTATCAGATTCCCTGTCCAAACAAGTACATCCACCCTGCAAGAGATGCAGGCTGCTGGGAAAGTGCCAGCCAAACTCCAGCAATAAACAGCTACAGCCATGCTGTAGTGCCCCTGAGCTCATTCAGCTCTACTGTTTCTGTTTATGCTGCCTCATGTGATACCAGCATAAATATCTTCGCAGCATATTCCTGTGCTTTTCACCTCAGAGCAAGGGTAGATTTGTAGCTGTGGTACAGACATACTGGAGGAAGGGTTTCTACTTTAACTTCTGCCATGGTAAATGTTTATCTTGTCTCTCTTTGGAAAGACATCTTTTAACAGCCAATGAATGATCGTCCCAAAATAGATGAGGTTGTGCTCACTTTATCAGTATGTTTAATTATTTAAATTGCTAATTGTCACTTCAGTATGTGCTTATAGGGAATTTGGCAATCTTTTCCTATAAAGATGGTTTTCAGCTAGCTTAGTATAATGAAATCTTACTGCTTTCACAACTGAAAGCTTATGCAGCTTTTTAAGTCATTTTATTGCAATTGGCTGTTATTGTAAATTAGGTTTTCAAGTATTTTGATTATGAAAGGGAAATGGAGTTCAGTTAACTCTAATCAGGATTCCTGCCTGCTGACCTGGTTACCTGTACCACTGCTCTCTGTCATCCTCCAAACATCTGTTCTTTGACCCATTTTCCTTGCTGAATTTGTTGCCCCAGGGTTAGTTCTCATTCCTATCTGCCAATACTTAAGGAAATAATTGACCTTTTAAAACAAAATAAAAAAGTTATGTTTGAATTTCCTAAGCACTGTGAACACTCTACAGCATAGTACAAATAATGAATGGAATGGAGTTGCAATACTATTATTTTTGCAAAAATGATATTGTTTGATTTGACAAATGCTAAGCCTTACAAGATTTGTAGTAATGATTGTCAGCTTTTGCTGAATTCAAAAATTGAGAAAAAGCACTTAGATGTGAAATTATAGAAGTATATTGTACTTGACAATACCAACCTTTATAGATAAAAAGTTTAAAAAAAATATTTGCTGAAAGGCATAAATTAATTTCAGTAACTACAAAGGACGTTCAAATTGTAAAAATAATAGAGGAAGTAAAAGCTGTCTGGCATGCCAAACAGACTTTAATGTGATTATTAGGTACAGGTTTTTTAAATTAAAGGCAAAGAGATCTCAGATTTCATACTTGTGAAGTAATATCATTCACTTGTCTTACAGGATTTAAACTGATTCTGTTTGCTCCTGCAGTCACTAATCTCATGCATTTGTGTTGCAAAAACAGACTGATTGGGATTTGCTGCTTGTATAGAAGAACACTGAGGTAGACAGCAAAACAATAGCCAGGTGGCAGACATTCTGAATTACCATGAAACCTGAAAGGATAAGGTTTGGGGGGGGGGTAGGTGCATATTTTGTGGTATCTCTTGTATGCCCAAGCAACAGTTTCAGCCTGTAAGTCTGACTGTGAGTTCATACTCATTACACTTCATATGCCATTGTAAAATAGATTTCTTATTTTTGACAAATGCAAGCTCATTACTTTGTCAACAAGAAAACATCTATATGAGAAATGGTCCATATGTAAAAGCTCATGAATTTATTAGGTCTTTTCCTTCTGGAGATTAACTGTTTTCCTAAGACTGTTTTATATTTCATTTTGTGTACTGTGTCGGTGTTAACTCAGTTAGAGTGCAATCCAGTTGTGGATATTCTGAAACACTCACCCTTAGCAGTTTGCATATATTTATGTAATCAATTGTTCTCCCAGTTGCTTATTGAAGTATAAAGACCTAGATCGAGGTCCAAGAGAGGTTATGAATATCTAGGATGGGGTTTAGCTAATATATAGGTCATGTAAACCCCTCAATCTGAGAGTGAAGTCTTCAAAACACCTGTCTAATCGCACAGACACACCAGAGTGATTCTCTTGATACTTGGAGGGAGGAAAAGGTGGTTGCTGTTCACAGCACTCTCACTGTACAGTTTTATTCTTTGCACTCCTACAGTTGTCCCTGCCATTTTTACAAGATTGGGCAGAACAATGCCCCTTATAAACAAAATGGATTTTCGTCTCATAAAGCATGACCAGAGCATTCTTTTCACTTACAGGAAAAATTTTTTTTTACAGAAGGCAGTGGGACAGCAATTTTTGGTCCAAATAGATGGCTTGTGAAGGGGTTAAGCCAGTGATGCTGCAGCTTTTTGTAGAGTGGCATAAATTAATGTAATGCCTCACAAAGCTCACAGTGAGCTGGGTTTGAATTTCTTTGCAGAATTTAAATTTCTGACAGTCAAGAAAGGTAATGCATTTTGCATCATCAGTAACAAGATGTCCAAGTAGTTCTTGCAGTGGGCATTCGAGTCAAACTCCTCTCCTGCATGAGTGCCCATAGGATAGAGCTAAAGACTCTCTCATGGATTTTAACTGACAAATAACAAGCACAGTATGAAGTTTCCAGCATTATCACAAGTCTAATTGCTAAGTTCTTCCTCTTGTGTCCTGAAAAAAGGAGCAATTCTTTTGCTGCTTTAAATTAACTGTTTGGGGACTTAAACTGGAGGAAGTTCTACATCTGCTGATTTAGGTCAAATTTGCCTTTTTTGCAGGCCACATGTTAAACTGCCTCATAATAAAACTTATGGTTGTTTTGGGGATTTCTGTTGCTGTGGCAAAGTTCACACATGGCTTCAAAGTCCATAAGCATAATAAAATTGTATTGTTGCTGGCTGCAACTGGTTAAGCAAATTCAGTCAAGTTCATAACGTGTTTTGTAGTTCTTTCAAGAATGTTGTCCTTAAAATACTGATTTGCTGTGTTAGTATCAAATTTAACCTACACAGTGGCTAGAGATTAGTTGCATTACCAGCTTCTGGGAAGTTTGCAACACTACTAAGCTAACTGTTACAAGCAGTGCCAAAACAAAGATACGTCTGATTTGAAATACTTATTTCAAGTGGTCTCGTAAGTTGCAAATGAGGATACTCGGAAAATGGAGAATGATTTAGCTCCATGTCGCAGGATTTGAAGTTTGCACAATCTGTTAAAACTGAAAAACCATTTTAGAAGCTCTTTTAGTGTCTAAAAGGGAAGTCAGTGTGTAAAGCAACAAATTTTGGGTCACATGGGAATAAAAGAATAGGTCATTATTGTTGTTTGACTTGCGTCAAACGGTGCTTCTTGATACAGTTGTGGCTAATATGAAAAAAGCTGTTTAGGTCTAGACTGGAAGAAAATTCAGCACAGCAGGTAGTATTTTGGTTATAAGAGGAGAACTTAAAATTAGGCAATTTATTCTGTTTGGTACTGGAAGATTAGATCTGTAAAAACCTACTACTTTGACAAAGCCACGAGGGCATTAAAATCCTTCTGTATCTGGCTTTCCCTTGTAAGAAAAATGTGATTACAACTCAAATTAGCCTTAGATTCAAGAAATTTCTTATTGCTTTATAGTAACCTCACAGGCTGTCTCCACAATAATTTTTTCCGTAATTACACAGAACTTGGCGTTTTTCTCATGACATAGCTAGATGGGGGGCATGCAGGAAGATAACAACTGGGTGTGGAAGACTGCTACTGGGAGAGCAAATTTGTTAGTTAATGCTGAGGTACCATTACATCTTTAGTAAATACTTAGAGAATTTCTGCTCAGGAAGATGCTGGGAGTAACAAAAAATGTTACCAGACTCTGCGGTGTTCAGTAGCACCATAACATCATCGTTCTTTGCAAAAAGTTTATATACATTTGGAAAACCAAGAGATGTAGATTTTCTTCCTCTACAAATCCAACATTATTTTCTTAAATTATCATTAGAACCCAAGAGATTTGTACTTCTGTGACTTTCTGCTGCAATCCTAATCACAATACTGTCCTAGAGGAGGACAGAAGGTAGGTTTGGCCCACAGAAGATTCCCAGGAGACAGCGAAGGGTGAAGGTTTAGTGGCACACTGGTGTGTGCCCTGCAGAGTTGGGCTGGGGGTGCAGCTGAGGCTGGTGGCTGCTGCTATGAGAATGGGGAATTGCTCTTCATCTTCTGCTAAAGGATTCTGTGTCTCTGTTTAGCACCAGTAGGATTACTGTACCTGACTTTACATGGTTTTCCCTCTAGGTGTGTCATAGTTCTGTGCTTTTTTTATGTCTGCCTTCCCTGCAGGGTGAAAAGTACCCTCTCATTCATGTGATAGCAAAATTTGCTTTTGCCTGTGCATCTGAGAGTTTTTTAAGCTCATTCTGATTTTTTTCCCTATATATCTCTGAAGTATCAATTGTCCTATCTGAAAGAGGTGGCAGGTGTCCAGGGTAATAAGAGAGTTAACATCTGGATGGTCATGATGAGGAATGCTTTTACTGCTAGGTGTCTTGTTAAGTAGCAACTAGTCTTTGTGATCTGGACTAATTGTTAGCAGTACAGGAGGAAACCAGCTCTGTCTGGCTTTCATCACATAAAATCATCCCACTAATCCCACTTGCTTTTGATAGAATCTTTTTATAGCTGGAGAGCTATTGAAACTGAGTTCAGAAGGGAGTTCTCAGAAGCAAATTGTTCCTGTGGTTTCTTTCTGTAGGTCCCATAGTAAGATAGTTTGATTTCTACTCCAGCAATTTGATTGCTTGCATCCAGTTTTTTTTGTCATCTTTATCTGTCTAAGGAAATCTGTTTCACTGTGCATGATATTACCTGACTTTATTTGTGACTTCTGTTATCCCTGGTGGACTACAACATTTAAAGTTGATTCCTATAAAATAATGCAGTGTGTCTGTTCAGCAGAACAAATACTTGCAGGAATATGAGATCTTCTGTCTTCTGTTTTAAATCAATTTCACAGTCTTGATCCTTATTATTTAAGGTGTCCCCAGACCCAGGATTTCTTAAGGGGGCTGGCTAATGCTCTGGTGAAAGCTGTTGTCAGTAACAGCATGCTTTTAGCACACCTTCTCACAGTCAGGCTAAAACTCATAATTTAATATTCACTAAGTTATGCAACATAAATTGTTCCATTGCTTTCTCTGCTTAATTACTTATCATAGCTTGTTTATATGATATTATTACTTTTTCATTAGTTAACAGACAATATACTTGAAGAAACTTATTCAAAGTATGAAGCAGTTGTAGAATACTCTCTTGTAGTTATTACTGCTATTTGTTCCTGCATAATGCTTTAAAATTATAGTTTTCATGTATATTAAATTATGAGTTTTAGCCTGACTGTTCCTAATCAGTTAGGAACTAGCTAGTAAATAACACTATTCACCCCTGGAGAGGAAATTTAAATTGATATTAAGGATGTCAAAAAGCATGGAGGAATGGGCAGCAGAAGAATCTGCAGATTTGAGTGGCAAGAACAATGATTAAACTCCAACAGATCAAATTGAAATACAATTTCAGATGTTCCATAGGCTAGATTCCTAATAATCCTCAGCAGTTTAATACTGACATGTTAACGATTCTTGCCCTGTGTCAGCATCTGGAATGCCAATGACAGCTGAGGCTGATGGACACATAAATCTGAAGGCTAAATAAGTGATACCTGAACTCTCAGTGAAAAGAGCTGGAGTAAACGTGAACTGTACATAGTACCTGGAAAAGGACTGCCCTGTGAAGAAGAAAGCTGACAAAAATAATAATAGACAAATAATCTTCCCCTGTAACCTGTAAATGATGATAGTAAAGCTGTGGGAAGCTTGATGAGTTGTCAAACTTACATCAACTGCAAGTGCTTGTTCAATGTTTGAAATGGTAGATTTTCAGTATCTAAACCATACACACAGTTATTATTTCCAGCTTACCTGGTAAATGTTCAAATTGAAAGTCCATCAAAACATTAACAAATATCCTAAAGCCTTCCAAAGAGAAAGTCTTGGAAATATTAGGTGTGATGAATGGAGTAACTTAATACTTGGTGTTTCACCAAGCTGTAATGAATGAAATTGGCCAACATAAGATAACCTTTGGAAAGACTGTTACTCCTGAATTTTCTGCATGTAAGGGGAATACTAAATGCAGTTGGGATCTGGGAATATGCCAAAATCCTTCACTGGTCAAATGGAGAGGTATGGTTTAGATTCCAGTCCAAATAGATGTAATATGCAGCAAAATTTATACCTGTGATGGGATACATACACTAACTGAATTTGGGGACACGTGTCTTGTAAAGGAAACTGAAATTCAGCTGATTTGCGCCACTTCCAAAGCAAAGCTTGTGTTGCATGTGTAGTCTCAGCTTGAAAGATAAAATTATAAATGCTGACCTCTGAAAACATCAGAGGTTCAACAGAGAGAAAACTGAGCTCAGTTGGCACTGAGGCAGCAGTTCATGGTACCTGTCTTTGCTGGCCATTCATTCTGCTCTGTTTTATTCAGGGAATCTTTTCTGCTCTCTTTTTCTTGCCTTTGTGTCCTTATGAGCAGCCTGTAAATCTCTGACAGACCTATTTTAAAGATAGCAAAATGGTTTAGAGGCATTTTTCTGGAATACACAGAGATAGATAGGGCCTTGTCATATTTACAATGAATCCACTGTGTCATTGCAGGAAGCTCTAAAAGCTACTTGTTTGCATGGCAAATTCTTCTCCCTCTTTTGAAAACAATCTATTATAATCCAGTTCATATAACATGATTTCTATTTAAGAGATGCAGGACAGGACCAAGGATCCATTCTGTTCAGCATCAAGAATGGTTTCCGTTCCTCTCAGCCTTTTAAATTATTAGTACTGTAGAGACACTGCTAAAGATAAAACACAAACATTTTAATTTTGATTATTTTAGAATATATATTTTTTAAGGAAGGCAATTTCTATTAATGGATCATATTTTCAAGGAAGATCCCTTCTATTGTTTCAAAGTTGGGATCACAGAGGTCCCAGAACTGTTAGTGCCACTTAAAATTATCTGTTCATATTACAGTATTCTGACGTTTTTCTTTGAACAATTAAAACTTTATCGTACTGTAACAGTAGAAACTGGAATTTTCTGTGCCAGATGTCTACCTCTGGATAAAGGTTTTGGTTAATTAGAGTTGGGATTTCATTGTTCAGAGTTTTCATTTGAACTTAATCATCCCAGAAAATGAGGCTTAATTTGTAGGGAAAATAGACCACTTTGCCTTGTTAAGTCTTTCTGTCATTTCCTTAAGGAGATCCAGCAACAGCCTATTTTTACAGCAAACTGCTGCAATTTCGTGGGCAGAAAGGTGGGTGGGAGGAACCAAACAGACCAGACTAGAAGCAGATGGTACCAAGGTATTTTAACTTGGTATTGGGGTGCTCCCTTATAAATCTTGTCATAGAACAAAAATCCTGAATCTTAGTATTTAATTCTTCTCACAGCAAATGGCTTTACAACCCTCTGGCAGGTTTGCTCTCTAGTGCTGCTCTGAGTAGGGAATAATTGTTATTCTTAACATAAGGTAGCTAAAACAGCAGAAGTCTGTGCTGTGGCTCAGGAGGCCTAAATGACTTCTATTGTGGCTAAATCCCACAAATCTCACACAGAGGAATTCCTGACTTTGTAAGTGATGTATTTTTTATTTTTGGTCTGAGCAGCACACTGCCACACACCTTACACTAAATGGATGTTAACATTGATGTACCTGAAGTCCCAGGTTCAGAGAGCAGGGAACACAGGGAACCCATCCCACTGAATCAAGTGACTTGCTTGTTCTCATTTTAGGTTTCATTTGAGTGGTTCAGACTACTGGATTTCAATTTCTGGCTTTTTAATAAAGTCCTCATGATCAAAAAGAAAAAAAAGAAATTTGTATCTAGTATTTATAAAACATTTTCAGCAATTAAAAAGATTGTATAATTCTTTTAGTACTACATTTTAAGATCTTTTTTTGTGGTATCTGAATTTAGGGCTGTAGGCTGCTACCTAAAAGAGCTACAAGAGAGCTGGAGAGAGACTTTTTGCAAGTGCCTGTAGTGATAGGAGAAGGGGCAATGGCTTTAAACTGACAGGAAGTAGGTTTAGATGAGATATTAGGAAGAGATTTTTTTTCTGTGAGGGTGGTGGGGCACTGGAAAAGGTTGCCCAGAGAAGTCATGGATGCCTGGAAGTATTCAGGGTTTGGTTGGTCCAGTGGAAGGTGTCTTCATGGTAGGAGGATTGGAACCACATGATCCTTAAGGTCCCTTTCAACCCAAGCCATTCTATAATTCTGTGGTCATTTTATAGCAAAGATGTTCAATAATTAAAGAATCTTTCTTAATCTTAAGTGAAGCCTGGCTTGTTATCTGAAGTCTGGAAATTTGGGATGAGGAAGCTCCTTGTTGTTTACAAGTTGTTTACAAGTTTGCTTACAAACAGAACAAAATTTGAAACAATCACTTTTTACTCTAAAAAATCCAAAAATGCTAAAATTAGTGTTATTTTTCTCCCAGGACGGAGATTTCATTATACATGGAGAGGTTAAATTAAGCAGCTCTCTATCCTCTGGACTATCAGTAATAACTTTTGCTGCAGTACCAGAACTTAGGAGGTGTCTTTGCTGATCTTTGGCAGTCAAACTGTTACCTTTCATTTGGGGACTGAATGCCTGTCCACTTGTGTGCTCCATCATCTGGACCTGTGTGGGTCAGTCTGTTTGTTGGTTCAGTATTGAGAAACTAATGCATAGAAGATAACTAATTTGGTTCTTTTCCCCCTATCCTTGTGGTATTTTTAGGCCAGAAAATTAGTGTTTAACAAGGAAGGAAAATAAAATTTGAGTATCAACTGTCATGTATTATGGTGATAGTAATAGAAATATATAGCATTGTTTATATTATCCTAATTAGCCAAGAATTATTTGGAAAGAACAAAATCTAGAAGGTTACTTTAATTTGAACTCCACATATGAGCAAAGCCAGCTAAAGAACAACAGCCTCGCCATATTTATTGGGTCTTCAATGTAGGTGTTTTGTGGTAAGCTAATAATTAATTCTTCAATTGCCTAAATGATTACATTTTTTAATAGTCCTTCTGTTTTGTTGTTTTCATGCAGGTTACCCTGAAAGCCAAACAGGTGAAGGATTCTGTTACACATACACCAGGTGTGTGCTTCTGAAAATGACTGGGTTCGGGTGATAGCTGTGCCTTTCAGAGTGTGCTCTGCAGAGATTTTTGCAACCTTGCCTTGCTTTGAGAAAAAAGAACTGCTGGGTATTCTGAGGGAGCATATCCCTTTAGCTACATCCTCCTGGATGTATTCCTTTCTTATTCCATTTATTGTGGGGTTTGGTCATTTGTTCAGGTTGCTGTCTTTGTTTATATCAGCGTGGGAATTTAGTAGCACTTCCTGTAGATCAGATAAGCCCTAATTGTCAAAGTTAATCACCTTGATGATCAAGTGAATGCCTTGATTTCTCAATTTTTTCTTAAGCTGTCAGTCCAGAAGAGCTTTTTGTCCACTCTGCACTATTCTGAGAACCTTTAATTTGTGGACAGTTCCCTGCTTGTTTGTGAGGCTTGTTTTACCTTTTCAGAAGTGTAACAGCAGTGCTTCTAACAGGTATCATTAGGCTCTCGGAGCTTAAAACACTGGCACACAATTCCAAAAATTTCAAAGTCAACGTGAATCTGCCGGATCACATAATCACCCAGAGAGAGAGGGAAGAGGAGGTGGAGGAGGAGGGGAACTACAGTCTTATATCAGAGCAGGTGGATACCCAGACAGATCCAAAGGAGACCCTAGCAAGTGAAACTAGACACCGAAGACGAAAAATTGTCAAAGCACCTGAAACGGCTCTGCTGGCAACAAAAGAGGTACCAGAAGAGAAGGGCAGAGGGAGACGCCAGAAAGATTTTGATAACACTGAGCAAGAGGAAGAGAGTGATGATGAAAGCAGAAGAAGGGAGAAAAGCCGTGCACCAGAAGAACCGTGGACTCAAAATCAACAGAAACTTCTTGAAATGGCCTTGCAGCAGTATCCAAAGGGAACATCAGATCGCTGGGATAAAATAGCAAAATGCGTTCCTGGAAAAAGCAAGGTATGACTTGTTTTGACTGAACTATAGTATAAATTGAGGGGAAACATATTTGCTACCAATTTGTGATGACCTTAAGAATGAGGGTCTATATAGAAAGGTGAGGCCTTTCTATAGTTCTGAGAGACTGAGGTCTCTCAATCCAGACTCAGGTGACCTAAAGAGCATCACTGTCATGTTTGTTGCTTTATTTAAAACATTTTTTCATTTATGTCAGCTTGTTTGATCTAACACAGAGAATGTTGAAATAACTCCTGTTTCATTTAAAATACCTACCTCTCCTCTGCCTTTCAGATCTTGAATTGCAGGACAAAATAGATTTTAAAACTAATTTTGATTCAAAGTTAGTAAACATTGATGACCTGCTTTGCTTACATGTTCACAACACCTTTCTCAACCCATCAACCATCTTAATGAACAAACAAAATAAGTTATCCATCTGCAAGTGTTAAATGCTCAATAATCTATCTAATATTCTTTTTGTAAGTATAATTTTTAAAAACAGCGTTAATTGTCATTGATATAGATGGTGTGTACTAGATTTCCTAATAGTTGTGATAGCTTAATTTGCTTGCTTCAGCCATTGTAGCTAGAGAAAAGCCCTGTAATATTTGTGCCAAACACAGCGAGGGAGCAGGAAATGTCTGGGGAAGGATTTGGGTGTCTCTGGCTCAGAAGCTGTTCTGCAGTTCCTGGTGTCAGCAGGTGCTGTGTTACTGACCTTGAAGGCTGGGCTTAACCTGCCTGCAGTGTGGCTCACACCAGAATAACTGTTCAAAATACAACTGTTCCATAATTGCTCTTGCAGTCATTGTCAAGAAGTAGTGGTAATTGTTTCTTGGGTTTGTGTGCTCTTCAAACAGATAAATGAGCCACTAAGAAATGTAAATGCAAGTTCATTTTTCTAATCCCCACTTCACTAGATGTATAATCTCCTTTTCAAATTCAGTGTGCAACTTTAAAACAACAAGAAAACAACCAACCAACCAGAAAAGTCCAACAAAAACCCCACCAAAAAGAAAAAACAAAACAGAAAAAAAACCAAACAAACAAAAAACACAAAACCAGACCCAAACAAATCGAAGCCCCTAGACAACCCCCAGAACACAGCTCTTCTTCTAGAATTAAGTAGCATGTATAGAGTTAAAGCGGTACTAAATTATCAACCTTTGAATAACACTTTTGTGTTTCCTTTCAGGAGGAGTGTATAGCAAGATACAAGTTGCTTGTTGAACTGGTACAAAAGAAAAAAATGGCCAAAAGCTGAATGTTGTGAGCAAGAAGAGGTGTAGTTCATCTTTGTCAAAATGGGGTTTTAAATCTCATATGCAGGAAACTGCATTTTTGTACCTCAGTATTTCTATATGTCATGTGCCTTAGTAAAAGAGAATAAATCTTATACCATCTTACTGGTTTGTGTGTTGAAGAATGAAGATGTGTTTGTATTGAAGAGCTGCTTATGCAGATGTGTGATAGCAGTGTCTAAAAGTGAGCAGAGCTGCAGGAAACCCCCCCCAATAATCACATACTGAATCTGACAGGTTTGCAGCCAGTGTTTTGAAAAGTAGAATTGACCTGAAACTGTTAAGCAAGCACAAGAGTAATGAAACACTGTACTCAAAATGTATTTTGCTTTCTTGCATCTCTGAATCCAAGACTATATGCTTATAAATACCTTATTCTTATAAATATCTAGTAATATTTTGAAATAAGTAGTATTCCTAATATTAACTTCCACATATATTTATATGCACCTGCAATATAAGACCTTACTTTGCCATCCCTGCAGTGATATTTGATAGCATGGTTGATTCAGTAAAGTTGAAATGGGTAAAAACACTAAAGGCCTTTATGTTTTAATTAGAAATTAAGAGATAAGGTACTTCAGGACTACTTTTTAAGTACAGAATGGCTAATATTCTTGGGCTAAGAGTTCTCATTTTGGGGATGGTTGTATACCCTGGATTCAATTTGAAAAATAGGTAATAAGGGTTTATTATTCCATACTTGTAATTTTGTTTTGTATAACTTCTCCAAATTTGTGAAAAGCTTAAAATGCTGGAACAATGGGTACTTAATGGGCTGTAAATGACAGCAGTAAATCACAGCAGTGATCAGAGTCTGTTGCAAGAAACATTAAGGACTTGCATTTTTTAAAATTTACCATTCAAATTGTGATTTAATACCAGGATTCAAAAAATTTTTTGAGCTGTAATACAAAATCAAAATGAAAACTCAGAAAGTTGTGTATCTGAACTCAAAATCAAAATTTGGTGGCTGAAAGTCTCTGTTAACTTCCTGCCATTTCCACTGCTGATTTCTCCAGTACCAATTGTGCTCCTCAGATTAGCACTTCACAACCTTTCATCCCATTCCCATAAAACTTTAAAGGCTAAGTATTTAGGGAATATAAGTGTTCCATATGTGTTCCTCTTCCAATTGGAGCACTTTTTTTTTTGTCTCATATAAGAAAAATCTTAGTTGGTAGAAATAATGATATTATGGAAACATAGCCAGATAAAAAATAATGCATTTAATTTTTTTTTTCACAGAGAACTTCACAGCTTAACTGCACTGGAAGTTAAAGATATTTAGAAGCTGTGATCTGGGTGCTAATCAGTGGAACAGGAATTCTGTGCTACTTTGAAGGAAGAATCTTAGTGAGATCAAGTGAGGTATTTTCAAGAGATATTGGGAAAACAACTTTTAAAAGCTTTTAGTCATCCAGAACACTCAATGAGAGATGACTAGATGGAAAGCATGGTAGTTGAAATGGCTGCAAAGAAAAGCTGCTGAAATGGTGAAGTGAATTGGTGAAAATTAATGGGTGGAGCTGGGGTAGAATATGAGCGAATGTAGATGTACTGTTCATAAAAAAAACAGACTGGTAATGGGAATATTTCTGCAGTTTCTAAAAGAGAAAGCAAGTAATGGAAGAGTTTAGCCTGGGAGGAGGAGAGAATCGTCTTTCTTTTCCACTCTGGATTTACAAGACTTTACCTGGGATGGTGTGCCTGGTTCAGTGTATCACACTTTGAGATGTAGAGCATCCAGAAGAGAGAGAATGATCCAGTGTTTGCATTGCCTGATTTGCAAGGAAGGTATTGTTGGTATTTGCTCTAGACTAGAGAGAGAGAAAAATCTTCCAGGTATGTACAAGAGAGCTCTGCAATTGGGTGATCTGTTTCCCTGATGTGATCCATATGGAACTGCTACAAATCTGCTGGGGCTGGGAAGAATGACAATGGGCTCAGTTTGGAGTGAGAAATAGCTTAGGTGTCAGGGCAAAAAAAATCCAGTGGCAATACTGTAACAAGGATTTGGGAGGACTCTTGACACCTTTATTGCTGGGGGTGAGCTCCTGCTGGAGCCTGCCCACATCCCCAGTGGGTGTGGGGCAATAGTCACACACTGCCTCCCAACCCCTTCCACTTCCCTCCACCACAGCCTTTCTGCACAGGGGTCAAAGGAAGAAGGACAAGCACTGCTGACTGGTAAGGTTGGTTGGTTGGTTGGTTGGTTGGTTGGTTGGTTGGTTGGTTGGTTGGTTGGTTGGTTTGTAAGACCATTCACACCCAGAAACTTAAAACAATGCTCCTGGCAAATCCAGTTTACCTGAAGGAAGATGTTTAAGGATGGGCAAAGGTTGAACATGGCACACTGTCACACTTGTCAGGTTGAGTACCTGAAGTGGTGCATGTCTGTCTAATCACAGGTGCTGCTTGTGCCTGGATGGAAGGGAATGGATGGATTGCATCCTTACTGCTTGAAGACTGAACTTTCCTGAAAGCAGGGGCTGGCTGGCTGTGTAGGAGAAATGCATTGGCCTCTCGCACAGTGGCACTGCACCAGGGATTGGTGAGAGGCCCAACTGTCCCAGCATGAAGAACTGGGAAGGTTTTGTGAAGCATTGGTGGGTCCTTTGGAACTGAAAGTCTGGGATGGGGAATGTGCATCAGTGCCCTGCACCAGTGGATCTGAGCTCTGCAACCAGATGCTGAGATCCCATCCCAGACCCCATCTGGGAGCCATCTCTCACAGAGCAGGGTAGTGAAGCTTTGTCCAGGGTGCATCCAGTGAATGTTCATGTTCAGTTCAGGGGCCAAGGGAGTTGGCCCACCCCTAGCTTTAGCTCTAGTGCTTGGCAGTAGGGAGGAAGGAGGCCTGGGTAAGAGTCCAACACCTTCTGAGCCTCTCAGAGTCCTCTCTGGGTTGCCAGGTGTTTTGTGGATGATGACACAGCCCGTTTATCAGTGCCTTTAGTCTATGGTGACTGAGGTCAGACATGATGCTCATCAGAGAAGTGGAAGACTTTAGTCATGCTTTGTTTTCTCATGGGTCTGTTACCCACCACCAGAGCTTGTTTTTTAAAACTTTACATGAAAACCAAGGTCACTCAAGACTTGGGATTTAACCAACTTCTTCCAGCTTTTGTTCTAGCACAGAATTTAGCAGATTTCCTTTAAGTAAATACTTGCCTGCTAGCAAATTTTCTTTCCTGAGCAGTTTTGAGCTGTAACTCAGCAGTGCTGTTGCACCATAACTTTCAGTCCTAGTAACAGTCTGTGCTGTAGGTTCTACACTCTGACTTCCACCTAAATGTGTCCAGTCTGAGCCCACTTTCAATGTCATTGCTCACCTCTGCTGATGGCATGGGCAGAACACCATGGAAAGGAGTTGTTTGGAACAGATGAGACAGGGATGGCAATATTCCCTTACCATGCTGAGGATAAAGTCCAATGCCAAGCTAGAGGATCCTGACATCCATACACAAGTAAAATATGACTGAGATGCTGGGAGGTGCTCTCATTTAGGCTCTTTAGTTCTAGAGGAAAGACCAGCAGATGCTCTTCTGTAGTGTCCTTTTGTAGATGTAGATGTTTGGACTATATTACTCTCAACTTTGTAGTTCTCAGTGTTTGAACTAATTTAAAAAAAAAAGTTTCAGGAAAGATTTTGCAATGTGACCTCTTTGTGAGATGATGGGGTCTGAAAACAACAGAAATGGTGAAGAGTTCTCCTTTAGGCAGACTCAACAGTAAGATTTTAGTGCAGCTTATGAAAAACAGGCATCAAGAAAACTGGTCAGTTTAAATGTCACAGCAGTGCTACTGCTGAATAAATTTCTCCCGCTAACACAGCTTGAATGGATAAAATTGATAAAAGAAGGATTTGAGATGTAGGCTGTCCAGAATTAGTTGCCTTCTGTAAGCCATAATGTTTATTGTCATTGTTGTGAGTAAAGTGAGGTTTTGGTAAAGAAATCTTCTGAATGCAGCACCTTTAGTGTGTGCTTGCTTTCGTGACACTGAGCCCAGGGCAGTTCCCAGCACACGTGGAGAGCTCAGCAGCTTGGCTGCCCGGGACCTGTGGAGGGGCCTGGGCTGCTTTGTCATCCAAGGCATTCCACAGGGGCGGCACTGTGGGCTTTACTGAACTGCTGCCAAATCAGCCACAGACCATCATCTTTCATGTCAGGACCTGAGAAGTCATTGAAACAAGGTTGGTTTTGACTGCATCTGGCCCTCATGTGAACTTGGCTTTGATGTGGTCTCTTTCTTTGAAGGGCTGGTGAATTGAATTTTTTGTTTGGATGTCAGAACTGTCCTTTTCATTATTTCCTTGCTGTTGCTGTTGGCACACCAGGACTGTGGTACTGTAAACCACCCATTGCTATTCTGGGTTTCTGGCACCAATCTCTTTTGAAAATATCACAAGTTTTTCACACTTCTCTTGGCAGGAAACAGGTACCAGAGTTCATGCCATCCCCTCAATAGCAGAAATACACAAGGAAAGGCAAGACAGCAATTTTACTGATTCCTATGGTATGCTCCAATTGGAGCAAGGTGACTTATATTGCCTAAGGGTTTTTGGCTTTGGTTTAGGTCCATGAGTAAATCAGCAGTCCATGGCTCCAGGAGAAGTAGCACTCAGGATTCCCTAGAGGCCTTGTGCCAGGAGCCCCTCCCCTCCAGGTCTGGTAGTACCGAGTCTAACTTTGGGGCCTGGCCTTCCATGCTCTATAAGCTCCCCTCTCAGCACTGACCAACAGAGCTCAACCAGCCAGAACAGCTCAGCTCAGCCAGAGCTCAACAGGGCCAGAACACTGGCAGCTCCTGAGCTCTGGCACTAGTACAGACTTAATCAGTAGAAATGCTGAAGTCTCCTGAACCTCTTCACCTTAATGCATAAACATTCATCAACTACCCCCAAAATGTCAGGAGGTTTTTCTAGTCCTGGGGAAGGTGGGAGCAAGTGCTGCCCCTTTGTTGTGCCAGGTGCTGTTTCACGTTTCCCTACTGTTATTTCTGAGCCTGTTCATTTACCAGTCTTCTTTCAGGGTTCCAGTTGTCCTCATTGGAAAATAAACCTATTCAATACAGGGGCTTTGAGCAGATGGGACAACATTCAAATGGCACAGGCAGCAGCAACACCATCTTCCTCCTGCTTGTCCCAGAAGCTGCCCTGAGCCTCAGGCTGCCTCGGACTAGAGAGGGGCTAAAAACTGAGGAAGTCACAATGCAGCTCTTGTCTGTCACCCCATGACGAGCACAACCCCTCACATTTTATCTTCCAGTGATTGTACAGGAATGGTCATGTTCTCTTTGCTTCTTGGGAAATAAAAAACCAGGAGTTTAGTTATTTACCAACCTTCCCATGGACAGTGAACAAAATTCATGGAAAACAGCGCTGTGCTGGTTTTACAGAAAGTACAGTTGAAAGGTTACAGCAACAACCTCGGCCTCCTCCCCTCAGCCAGGCACAGTGCAGGTAAGGAACCGTCCCCTCCCCACTGAGAACAAATGGGAGCCGTGGGACAGCGGCCACCGCTCCTGTGAGTCCAGTCATTGCTCTTGGAAGGGTGAAAGCAAAATCTGACATCAGCCCCAGAGCTGCAACAGGCAGAAATACCTGTCCAGTAAGCAGAAGAACCCCTAGACGGTTTTTCAGCTATGGCACTGTGACTTGAAAGGAAAAATGAACATGAACACTTTTTGAAACTTTTTGTGATAAAATTTAGTAGCCTTGTGCAAATCAAACCCTTCCTCTCATGTCCTGTTAACAGAAACATTCCTTTCTTCTACAAGACTCACGTTCACAAGTCATATACAATGATAAACATCATTAAAGTTTATTAACAAAAGCTTTGTACATATCTTTTCATACACTTGGAATTTTACATCTAGTCAAAATAACAGCACATTTCCATCTTACCTTTTGTACAAATTGTTACAGAATATCCACCAGTGGGGCGAGTAAGTAAAATAAACCACTGGTTTACTTTTGTAAATTATCTACAAAAGTGATTTGTGACATTTTTAAAAAATTCCCCAGAACATATAAAAATAAATTATTTTTTACTTTTTCAATTAAATCTACTAATTAGAAATATTACAAATCAAAATATCAATGTTTTCTTATGAATTCTTCACAATACAAAACAGATTCACAAAACTTTATTTACAGAAATGAGGTAAGAACTGTGCAATGTTTAACTAAGAAACATATTGCAGAATTAACATGTTCTTCCAAATAAGTACACAGTGGAGGTCTAATTACAGCTGGGTCTTTTCTGCTAATAATTCCCACCTCACTCTTGATTAGTGGTCATTACCCCCATTTAAACTGTCCTTCACCACCCTGCATAGACTCACCACAAGATCAGCAACTGCCCAAAGTGTTGTAACACAAGTTCACCCGTTTCACCCACTGGGAAATTTTAGTGGGAAATGGTAACTCACTTTTTTGGTAATTTATTAGTGAAAAGCGACCCAGGTAACAATCTGCCTGAGCTCTCTACAGTGGTATAAACACCTCTAGGAAAGGCAGAACAAGGCTGCTGGTGCAAGACAGAGTATTCCCGCTGCTAACAAGGACACGTCTAGTGCATGATCAGCTGTTTGCAGCCATTTCAACAAAATGGAGGTAGCAACAGGCACTTGGTTTAGGCCAACACTACACAAACTTCTTCCAGTGTGGCCTTCTCATCTGGTAAGAAAACTTTGTCACTGGAACCAAACTGGTTCCTTTAAAAACCTCAAAACTCTAAAACCTACACCAAAATTAATAAACTTTGGATTCCATACCATAATTCTTATTCAAGAAAAACTCTGACTGTACAACAATAGGAATTTAAAGGAATAAAAAGTTCAGAAGTCAATTCCCTTATGAGTCAGTTTCCAAAACAGGTGTGTAAAAAAAGAAACTCTGAACAGCAAGTCCCAGCTGCCATTACAAGCTCAGTCTAAAAGGATCTATTCTAACTGCAGCAGCAGTTCAGATGGGATGGGGTTGGACTGTTAAAACTACTGCTCTGAAACCAAAGCAATGCATCACTCAAACAGTTTATAGCCTTTAAATCTGTGAGATCAGGACTGAAGAGTAAAGTGTATGTTCTTCCATTGTTGAATTTGTACTTAGTACCATCATATTGACAAAATAATTATGATTTGCAGAGTTTTATCTACTTCACAGTCTGAGACATTAAAAAGTATATCCATTTTAGTGCAACAAGAAAGCAAATGAAAGCCTACCAAAAATATCCTTATGAAAATTATTAACCCCTTGCTGTGCAGGAAGAGTTCCTTGTTGCTCTTTTTCAATCTGCAGAAAGGGAACCCAGGGTTTGCAGCCACATGAAGTGCTAGAACAGCAGGACGTGCAGGGCTCAGGTGTCATTCAAATGTCAACTCTTCTCTGACGCAACTGGTCCAGTTTTATCATTGAGCCTCTGTGTAAGAGAAAATACTTCTAAAAATCAGATTATAACATACACAATGACATTTCCTGCAATATTGAACAGGACTGAGCAAAAATCTCATTCACTGAGCATTCAGAAATTTCTGAAAACCTGTTTCAACTGCAAATGAGATTAAAACAGTTGAACTCTGGCAAATAGAGAATTTGTTAAAAACAGTTCAATCTATGCAACTTGTCTCAATTCTGGCCTTAAAAAATATAAAATCAGTTTCAAAAGAAATTTTTGGTAAGGGCTTTTGTTCAGAAGATGTTCTGAGATTTCTTGAAATTATTTACAGCTAACTATTAACATAAAAAATGTAATGACATATTTGTAAAAATACACTGCACTGCACAGACCTAGTAATGGCCTTTTAAAAAATCAAAATAACATCACATAGAGTATTTTGCTTGGATGTACACCAAATATAGGGGTCTCAATTCCATTCACTACTAATTTCTGGAAAATGAGGGGAGATCAGTTTTAAACATATGACAACAAACTGTGAACACTTCTGAATGGAGGCAAGGCCTGGAGGCAAGCCCTGTGCCAGCACGTTTGCTGACACAGTGACTGTTCACAGCTCTGACATCACAACTGCCCAAACCCCAAAGCTGAACAAAATGGATGGAAGCTGTTTCCAGGAAAAATCATCTTGAAAATTCATCATTTACGTGGTTTATGTCTAGAAGTGTGTACTACCTGGAAGTAGCCTGAGCTACACAGAAGCCCAGCCCAAATCCTCCACCTCAGTGCTCCTAAAGTAGCCAGAGGATTTGAGAGTAGGGAGCAGAGAGGGAACTCATATTTAGCCTAATCTCTCCCCACCTGCTCTTGCAGACAAGCTGCTCTTTCTTCTCTACCACTACCACTTGCTGTCTTCTCCAAGCAATGCTGAAACTTTATGTCTTCCTGTTTCTATTCATCCTTTGTTTTTCCAAGTTTCATATGCTCCTTCCTTTATCCTTTAATGTAGGACCCTTAAAGAATGAAGCCTATTCTCTGAATTCTTGAATAAAGAATTCTTGTCTTGGGAATGAAGATTATGGGCAAGTACTGAAAATAATGGAACATCTTTGCCAGAAAAATGCATCTTGTTTCTTTATCTGTCCAGGAAAGGTTTTATTGGATGAAGCAGAAGAGCCTCTCAGCCTCCCAATGCACAGCCTCATTTTCCCAGGCCAGCACCAAGATGCACACAGCACATTCTCTTAACACAGATTCCACCTTCCCAGCAATGGGCTCCTCACCTCTCAAGTCATCAGCTAATAATCCCCACAGGCCTGAGGCCTGGCCAAGACAAACTGACCAGTAAGGTGGTAAAAAGAATGATCCACAAAACAGTGGACACAATACTGGGGAAGAAGTAGGGTGAGGACGACTAGGGCTGCAGTTGTAATTACAAGAGGAAGGCAAGGCTCACTGGATTGGTGTCCTGATCCAGAGAAGCAACAGGGTGCAGCAGACGTGTTTGGTGTGACTACATGTTCACACATTTCTGAGCTTCATTTAAGTGCAGTCCAAGGCTCAAGAAAAACAAAGTCAAAAAATCTGCCATCTTTGATCTGTGAATACAGGCACATAACCTGCTTCTTATCTTTTAGTTACCTCCTGGAGGTACTGCATGGAAAGTGAGGTGAGAAGTATACTTACTGTCACCTTCTGAGCTGCATTGTCTCCATGAATTGAAAGGAATGGGTTGGTACCAGCTGCATTAAGTGGTGAGGCCTGTGTGCCTGAAAGTAAGTTGTTTATGGGTATCTGTGCTCCTCCAGTAATCTGCAATTGCTGTACTTCAGACTGATGGTGTTGGTGATGGTGATGTTGCTGCTGTACTAATTGATACAAAAGGGCCTGATGCTGTTCCTTGGGTAATATGGGGAGAGGGAGGAGGAAGAAAAAAAAAATCAATAATTAGTTGCTGAAAAATAGCTCCTCCCTGGGTTCCTGCTTAGCCACATCTTCAGTCAGAGCAACCCTTAAACTAATCCCAGCTAATTTAGGTTACACTAATGAAGTTCCCTTAGACTGTGGGAAAGAAAGTTCCTGTCAGACTTCCTGAAATCAGTAGCTCAGTAGAAATTCAGCTAAGTCTGCTGGCTTCATCAGGCCTCTGTCAAAACAAACATACCCGAGAAAACGGTACTAAAACTATACAATTAACAATACAAATAGTTAAACCAGTGACCTAATGCCCTATATGAATAGTGGAAGCAGAGCAAAGACAGGTCACGAGATGATACCAAAATTCCTTTGGCTAGTGTTCTAGTGGAATCAAAGACAGGTCACAATACTGTTAGAATCCACACATGCTCCCAAACTCTGCTGCCCACAGCTGATGCTGAGAGAGACAAGCCTCCATGTCCGCACAGGACAAAATGGAACTCAAGGCACTAGGGAATTATTATTCTAGCCATACACACAGCCCAATAATATCCTAACATTTTAGATGACTATCATCCAAAAAGGCTGAAGCAACTGAAAGACTAAAATACTATCAAAGCCTTTAATATCAAGTTAAATGCATTACTACTATTTATATTAAGCTGAGGAGTTTATCCATGCCTTAGAATACAATAGAGGAATAAATCATAATTAACTGAAAAACTTACTGATGTGAGTTGCTGGGTACTTAGTAACTGCTGAAATTGCTGGTGCTGTTGATGAAGTAATAGTTGTCTCTGTTGGTCAGAAAGCAATCCTAGTCCCGAGGCACTGTAGGGTTTGACAGGGTAATAGTGTGGTTTATATGGAAGTATGGGAACTTCTTTCTTCAGCTTTCCATTAAAGAAAAGATGTATACAAACGGACACTCCCTATTTAGCTTTTGATTTCATACTGCAAATATTGTCCAGCTGCAATTTCTGACACCATCCCCAAGTCTTATTTATGCTGAGCAACAGCAACATCTTGCCTGTAACATGTCTACTCCATGCACATTATTTGAAACTCAGATAATAATTACCAATTCTAAAGTACTTTTCAAATACTTTATACCGAAAGGCCAGATTTTATATTACAAGACAGCTCTTACCAAACTTTAACACCTAGTTACCAAGCATTTACTTTACACTAGTTTACTTCTAATGCCCATCTTTTGTGTCATTCAAACCACTCATATTGCCCACACCTTGTCTGCAATTCAGCAAACACCTTCAGCCTTGCAAGGGGCCAAGGAATGCTGCCATGGAATGAAGGTGGCTCTGCTTTTGCCAACTACTTCACTCCCAGTCTCTGTTTTCATACCTACATAAAACTGTCTGCAATATTCAGGAAACTGGGCAGAAATAGATCCAGCTGACAACTAGGATGTAAATAAAGGGTTTCTTCAACTATACGAGTTTACTGCAACACCAACAGTGTGAACAAGGGTGTGTTGGGAATAGCAGACCAGGAAGACAGCTGGATTTACTCTTTCAGTAGTGTCTTAGCTTTTACTAGTTTTAAACACCCATTAAAATTTTAAGGTGCTATTTCATGATAGGTTTATCCTGCTGTTGAAAAATTAAGTATTTCCCTTTCAGCTGTACAACTTCTGTCCCCTCCCCTCATACTGGGTCTTGAACAATGGGATGCAACCTGTGGCAACTGAGCTGAAACTTTAACCAATACAGAACACACTGACAGATTCTCTATTAATGTAGATGAGGTCACTGTGTGATGCAGAAGTTCTAGAAAGAAGGTGGGCATAAGATGACAGGATTGCTTGTTGGGATTGGTAGTAAGAATTATTCACCTAAATCAGTCACAAATTAGGCTACAATCATAATATTTATCTTGCATTTTTACAGCAGCCAGCAAACTGTAGCCCAACTCTGCAGTAATTTGACTTTGTCTTAACTAGCCAATATGCAAATACCTAAAGCACCACCATTATCTCGTACTGGGACAGGGCAAGCCACTTAAAAACTTAAGTCTCATACTTTGTTGCATGGTCTCAGCACTACAGGACACACCTGGTGGGCTGCACTTACAATTTCCTATGGGGAAAGGGAAGCCTGTGTCAATTGGAAGTTTATGGAGTTGGTGGGAATCCACCCAAGGCTACTGAGGGAGCTGATGGAAGTGCATACAGGGACACTTTGAACCATTTTCCAGCAGCCCTGGCTGACAGATCTCGAGATCGCAGCTGACTACAAGATAGCAAATGCCTGTCTTGAAGAAGGGCTGGAAGGAGGATCTGTGCATCAGACCTTGTCAGTCTGACCTGGGTGCCAGGGAAGGTCACGGAGCAGATCCTCTCGAGTGCCGCCACACGGCACGTACAGGACAGCCAGGGCATCAGGCCCAGCCAGCACAGGTGTGTGAAAGGCTGGTCCTGCCTGCCTGACCTGATCTCCTGTGACAAGATAACCTGTTTGGTGGGTGAGGGAAAGGCTGAGAATGCTTCTACCCGGACTTAGGTAAAGCCTTTCACACTATTTCCCACAGTATTCTGACTAATATTACCATTATTTCCTTCTTCTCTTTTTACCTCACTTTTTCTGTATTCTTCTATACTGGAATGAATCTTCTCCGCTGTTTTTGTTCATTCTTTTATCCCATTCTTTCTTTTTCCCAGATCATGTTTTACCTTTGCACTTCTTTTTTCTGCTGTTGTTCTCCCTTCTCTTTAATCGCTCTGCCTGCCTCTCTTGCTCTGCATTGGCACTTGAAAGAAAATACCCTCAGTCAGCAGCTGAGATCTCAGTGTCTAGAAACAAAAGCGAACTGCAGAGGACAAAATGCTGCGGCTCCCAAGCTTCCCAGAAGAGACAGTTCACTAAATTTCACCACAGAGCTTTCTTTAAACCAGATCAGCCTGGAATGTAAATTTAATCCCTTCTAGCTTCTCATTAAAAGGTACATGATCAGTCTGAAACTCTCCATCCTACACTCTTCTCTGGCTGCGAGAATGTAAAGAAACAATCCTATCTCTTTCCTCAAATCACTTAATCTCCCACTTGCTGGCAATCTGTACTAAGCCATCTTTTTTCCCAGAAAAGGATCAAGTATTTTTCTCTGTCAAATGAATGTGGGTTCTTTTACCTACAACCTGAACCTCTCTCCAACAACAGTGTGCAAATCAGTGTTTTCTCACCTCCTTCTGTGCCACAGTTAGAGAGTTCATATAAGGACAATATGCATACAGAAGTCTTCATGTATTGGTGAACACTTTGCCTATCTTTCAGATTAAACTGTTGGAAGATATTCTGAAGTTTGCAAAGTTACTCTAACAAGCAACTTCCAGGAACATCTGGCAAGTCTTTTAAAATTACAGAGCAATACCCTGAAGTTAGAAAGCAGGGCTGAATTCTCATGCAGCTTTCCAACATGTTGCCAATACTGATTTAAACCACCTCCAACCTTGACCCCAGCACACAATCTAACCAGGGTCAGAGAGCTCACACCACCATGGCACCAAACCTTTGAGCCTGCCTGTTCTTGGTACCATTCAACCTTCCCACCAGGGCAATTCAAAGAGGAGGGGTTCCCTGGGAAATTTAACATTAAAGAAATAGTCAACCAGTTGTCACTGAAGTAGCACCAAACTCTTACCCTGGCAAGTGTCCCACAGAGTTCCAAAACCAAAAATTTCAACCAGTGGAAAAAATTTTTTTGTTTTTTCGTCTACATATCTTTTTTTCCTTCCTTCAAAATCATCCCAGAGCCTCTTTTTGCAACTTAGTTCCCACAACAAAATTTAATTCCCATATATTTTTTCATATATTTCACTAAAGCATTTCTAATGGGACAAAGAGGAATGAGGAATGCACATGTCATTACCAGAATCATATTAGCACAAGCATTACTGAATTTTTCCCTTCTAAACATACAACCAGAAATACTGAAAAGTCACAGAAAATGAGGTTGTGAAACACCTCAAAAGGAAGAGAGCCTGGGAAATAATGTGGATACGCCCAAAAAAAGCAAAGAATTGTGTGAAAAGTGCACTTTTAAATTTAATATAAACATTAATTTTAAATTAGTATTATTGAGGGAGCAGTGCAGAAAGACGACATGCCATAATAGAAGCAGAGAAGTGGAAGTGCTGACAGACTTGTACAGCATAAGCTTGCTGTAGCCGAAAATAGGGAGTCATTGGGACTATTCCAGATTCTGCTAATGGTTAGAATGAAGGCTTAAAAACAGGATCCTGGCTGCAGGATTTTGCATGAATTGGAACATTCTGCTACTGGGCTACACAATGAAGAGTTTCAGCACTTAAAATGGATATTAAAAAAGAAACAAAAGAACTTCTGGAATACAAAGAGAAAGAAATCATCTGTGTATAAACAAAATCATTTGAGAAAACAGTGGCATGACTGGTATTTATCAGAATTGATATATTCTGCCAGTACCTGAAAGTGGAAAGCAGCATGAAACTGGTTAATATGATTGATCTTCTCTAGTATTTCTCACTCTTTCTCACACTTTTGGGGAGAGAATGCAAAATTTTTGTGGTTTTCACAAACCTCTGATGCTCAAGAAAGACAAAAACTTTTCATGAACAGAATGTCTTGTTTATCCTATGAAACCTCATGTTCACAAAGGATATGAACTATGAAAAATACAGGCTCCTCAGGAAAAACCTAAGGACACGTCCAAACAACAGGATACACTTCGAAGTATCAGATTTTATGAGCCTACTGAAGCAATATCACACAATGATACAGTACACAAATATTCAGGAGCTGCCAAACCAACAGGAAGTGAAGAAACTGGAAATTAGGGATCCCTTGCATCATTACAATCTCATATGTCTTTTTTTGATGGATAATCCACCATAATCTCCAAAAATAAACTCGACTTAAAGACAAGTAATCTGCTCCCTATTTACAGGCACTTCTTTCTACACAGAACTGTAGTTCTCCTTCCTAAGGGGAAGACAGGACAAGGGGTGTGGGGAAGGGGAGCAGCAAGAGTTGGCTCAGTCTCTGCTCTATCTAAAAATACTTCCAGACCAAGAAGTCCATTCCTCCTCCTGGAAAGCAGCTGTCTCCTTTTGTAACCCATTTGGCTTGCAGCTCAAGCAGCAGCAGTTTATGCTACTGGCAGTACCTGGCTTTGGTGAAAGGCCACTAGGAATACTCACAAATGAATCTTTTTATGCATTTAGAAATCCATAAGAACACTGCTTGAAAAGCTAATTTTGTTGGGTTTGGAGTCAATGCAGGCAACTGAAAACCATGCAACTGTATTACAACTCTGGTTAGTTATGCCTATTACATCTTGAATTACATGACCATATACCCTTCTCCCCCTCCCCCCTTCTTACTGCAACAAATGGTAGTTTTTCCAGTGCTCCTTTAATCCTGGAAGAAAAACTGGCAGGACAAAGAATATTGTTTTCTGAACTAAAAAAAAGGAGCTGAAGCACATTTACATAATTACATTTGTTTGGGAATGTGACTTGATTAAAAAACAGGAGGAATTCACTAGGATTCCCAAAAGCTCTAGAGAAAACTTCTTTAACTTGACTATTTGTGCTTCCACTAAATGTCTCCTCACTTTCATTCACAGGTCAGCAGAAGTTACTTTGACAATTATAGGTGAATGAATAAACAGTATCATTGAAGTAAGACAAAAAACCCAGCTAACCCGAAGAACAGCAGGCACTATGAGGAAAAACAAAATCAACAAATTCTTACCTGTTATTTAGCGTGGTTGGCAGAGGATGTGTTGCATTGGGTGGCACGGTTGCATGAGTGAGAGAAGGGTTCTGTGATATTGTTGCTGGGGTCTGAATTACCCCATTTAAAGCCCCTACAATTCCATTGATTGCCAGCTGGCTGGCTGGCAGTGCTCCAATTATTCCACCCACAGCCGGCACTGCAGGAATGGTGGAGGTTACAGTCTGCATACCACTAGCCAGTGCCCCCACTGTCACACCATTGACCTGCTGAACTCCGGGGACTCCCGAGCCTTGCTGGGCCGGACTCTGCCCAGCAGGTGGTGGAGTGGAAAGCGCTGATGAACTGCTGGTGCTTTGTCCGCTGGAGGTTATCTCCTGGTGTCAAAACAAACAACAAAGCCCCCTCAGCTGCATAAAATTTCACCTAACACCACAATGCAAGGACTGGGATGAGTTAACTTGTAACAAGTTTAGGTTTAGAAAAATGAAATTAAAATTACCTGATTTAATACAGGAAGAGAATTGTCCGGTAAAAAACTGTTTCCCAGATGAGGGCTTTTACTGCTGTTCAAGGAATCAGTGCTAGGTGCTAAAGTAATTATTTCAAAAAACACACAGCGGTTAAATTTCTGGAACATGTAAAAAAGATTCAGAATAATTATTTCAAAATTATGATAAAGTTAAACAAAGAAAATGTAAGGTCAACTTTAAAATCATTGCTGAATAGTAAAATATTAACTAAGTAATTGGTGAATCAATAGAGTCAAACAGATGTGCTCCAAACTGAAGTAAAAGAGAAACAAGTAGTAATAGTTCAGAAAAATAAACCAATTGATGTTTAAACATTTAACACATCAGTAAATACTTGGTCTATATTCATCCTACATTTATATTCATCTCCCATCAACAGCATGCGTGGATGCAATAGATATTTCATATAAATACATGTTCAAATTACTCTGACACTTTAATAATCCCCTCTACTTACGTGCTTGTACTGGAAAGGCATGTACTTGATGAGAAGGGCTGGGGTTTGAAGTTATTGTTGGAAAGGGCACCGAAAGCTGTGCATTGAGAAGCTGCAGTCGCTCCTTCTTGGCAGTCAGATTCTTTATCTGTTCTTCCAACCGCCTATTTTCAACTTGAAGTTGGTGTAATGATTTAAGCATTCCTAAAACTAAGACAAAAATGCCCACATTCTATTCCACAGCCACATTCAATGAACAAATAACACCTTCATTCAGTTTTAAATTCTGCATTGGATTAAGACCAGCATATATGTGAAAATATAAAATTATTACAGATGTCTGAATTTTAGTGGAAAGATTGAAGATTAATTTTGAGTAATTTAAATTGCAGAAAAAAGTTCACAGTGTTTTGTGGTAGTAATTTTGGAATACCTCTACACCCTGGCTTCAATACTGATAGGGTAGCATCATTAGGGCCAGCACACATTTTAAGCAAACAGCAGTATGTGATAACTTAGCCCCAAATCAGAATATGAAAGTAGCAGTATTTTAGTAGCACGGGTTAACTGCATAGTTGGGATAAATCCAGTTCAGCTGCAGTATTAGGAATTGCAAACCTTATAAAACAGAGAAGTTTGACAAGAATATGCTCATATTCAACTAACAGCACAGGCAACCAACAACATTTATATAAAAACAACCAAGTTTATGAAAAGGGAGTTTTTCTGATTTAATGATTTGCCCAGTGAATCATGAATGTATAGGAACAATGAAAAAAACCAGAAGTGCTCCGACATGAAGTTGTCCCGGCGCACCTTGGCGGGAGCTGCGAGTGGCGATCTCGGAATCCCCCAGCAGGGAGCACTCTGTGAGCACCACACTTACCCCCCGCGTTCCCCTAACGAGGGCATCACCTTCTCCACTGACCTGCTTTTTCTCAAACTCCCACCTGGTTTCAGAACTCGGAGTTCCCAACCAGTACTAGAGTGTGACTGTGAAGCCACACTGATGGGCTCCTTTTTTTTTCTTTCCTTTTTTTTTTTTTTTTTTTTGTGGTTGTTTTTTTTTTTTTAATTCTAAATTGTATTTGTTTAACATGACCTCTGGAGCTACTACAGACATAAGTCTACTGGTATAGGCACATCTGGTCATTTCCCAAGGATTTAGCTTTTATCCCTCCTCTTCAAGAACATACAAAGGAACCCTCAGTGAGCTCAAATGAGATGCAATAAGACTTAGCTAAACCTGTCCTCCAGCTATCATGTTTAAAGGATTATCCCTGCATGAATTTCCTCACAATTAGCATTTTTGTCAGGATACCATTCATAAAAATACTAACTAGATACCTCTTTACACTACCAATGAGAAGAACAATGCATTCAATAAAATATACACAAACCATAACCTGGAATAAAATAAATTTTTTTATATATTCAGTGATTGTCTTTGATACTGATACATTACTGAATATGGAAACCCACGTGATCTACTGATCGCTTATGCTTTTAACATATTCATTCTTGGAATATTCCACTCTATTAAACATAACTTGAGAAAATAATAATTTGCTTGCTTTAGGAACTCACAAGAAAGGCAGAACACAATAAAGACACGAAAAACCAGTAGGACACCTGCCTAATATTTGTAAATATTTTCTTTTCAAATGGCAACAGAAGTAGAAAAGTCAGATGTAACAATAAAAAATTATTATGACAATTTATATCACACAGTATAAAGAAAAATGGGGAACTATACTACAGTATTTACAGCAGTGGATCTAAGAGTTCAGAATTCTTTTCCAAACTCTGCAACTGGACCTGCAAGTTACTTCCTCTTGCATGACACAACTACCTCATCTATAAAAAGACAGATAATTACAGGGAAGTCTTTTGTAATCTACTGATGCCATGCACTAAGAACTATGCTAGAACTGTACACCACAGCTATATTTCAATTCACAGCAGAAAATAAATTTTATTAAAATTCTTGGCTAAGCACAGAATAGCAGTTCTGAGTAACAGCTGGCAAAAGTCATAATAAACAGATTGTGAGTACTTACTGTCACTGGGGGTGCCTTGCTCTAATAAAAACTGTTGTCCTTCACTCCACTGCCTCTCGAGAAGCTGTTCTATGCTGGCTGCTACTGGGGGCAAATTTTCCCCACAACCATTCCCTGATTGATCATAGCGAATCTGCAAGCTGCTCACAGGGGATCTGTTGAAAATATTGCAATTTATTGTTTAAAGAAAAGGATGGAAGGAATGTATTAGAAAAAGGCTGTTGAAATTTCTTGTCTTATATCAGCTCTTAGCACCTACATATCTTATGCTTCCAAGACTAAGTTAAATTCATCAAAATCACTAAGAACAAGTGGTTCTCACTGCCAGGGCTTTAATAAAAAAAGAAAGACATATTATTACAGTGTGAGAATTTATACTGAGAAAGCACATAGTCTGTATGCAAGAAGAGGTTAACAAAGACAGTAACTGACAAACAGCATTGAATTAAATTATACAACACACACTCCCTACAGCAGGAAACCATTATAATATGGATACACAGGGCACTGACTTCTGGGACAAAAAAAAAAAAAAAACCAACCCACATCAAACTTCAAACCTTTCCCTGAGAAAACTGGGAAAAATAAAACCAATTTGTTAAAATTATCCCATAGAAAGACCATATATAATTCCACTGACTAACTTGTTCTAAAAACAGTCATGTAAATCTGGATTTTTGAAGGACTACATGAAAGTATTATTTCACAAGGATTAGAAGTTATCCTCTGCCTGTACTGTGAACACTTAATATACCTCCTTTTTTACTCATGATCACACACAGTTCCAAGAATAATCCCCTTGCCACATGTCTTTTCTCATTCAGGAGAAAATTAAATATTCAGCACAACGAAAGCTGGCTACCTCTCTCAGGCCCTAGGAGAAGGCTTCTTTTGCACTGGATGGGGCACAGTTTAACTTGTGAGCAAAGCCAGATGTTCGGTGTATTTCTGACTCAGGTTTCTGGTCTCGTGTATGCAGGGTCCCATTCCTCCTACAGGACCAACACCAAAGCCCACTAAAAGCTGGTTCTTGGTTTTGTTGTTGGTTGTTGGGAAGGGAAGGGGGACGCGTGGTCTTATTCAATTTCAGTGAGCTCAGATTCTCAGATACTAGTTATTACTGCAAGCAGTTGGTGCCATCATGGGATCACAGCTGTACTGTTCCACCCCTAGTGCAAACCTACCAACAAGACCACACAGTCCCAGTACAGGACAACACAGAGAGCTCAGGAAGTCAGTGTGTTAATTATGATTACCGTAATAAGCAGTGGTCACAGCACATTAGCTACCTAATGACTGTCGAGCATTTTGTAGGCACCAGAGCAAAGATTTTTATGAGAAAAGGTTTTAAGTAGGTGACTTAAGAGCTCTCTGTTAAGTATTTATTAATAGTTCCTCTTTTGCATACAGGAAGAAAGGAAAGCACTTGTTAAAACAAAAAGCCCTGATGAATGGGTAACCAAGGTAGTGTTTTTTGACAAGAGATGACAAATCAACAGCATGTAACAGTTCAGCACAGAGACAGCAAAAGCAGTCTTAAAACACACTGTTTACACGATGTGCTGAAGCAGCAGGAAGGAAAGTTTATGCAAAACATTCTACACAGAGGTACTACACTTACACTTCATACAAACAACCCACTTTAAAAAAACAAAAAAACAAAACAAAAAAAGCCCAGAAAACAAATACATAAAACCACTGAACAACACCACCAGAAACTTCTCTCTCTTTCTGCATGTTCCTGAGCAGCACATAATGCTGCCCTAACAGATTGTGCATTTAGAATTATGAATAACCAACAAAATCCTTGTTGGGCTTTGGACTGCTTCCTATCAATTTTGAAAAGGCAGAAACAAAGCAGTACCTGACAGTATAACCTCTGCAATCGTTCACTGGAAGCTCGTACAAGAGAAGGATAAAAAAAAAAATCTAGATTTCTATGTACTGCAACATTACTCAATCTCTCCTCTTCCAAATGCTCATCCTTTAGAGAGGATACGGTTCCTGCATGCTAGGGTTGAATCCTTATTCCAAATAGTATTTGATCAGAGTTTCCAAGAGGATTATAAATGTGCTGTGTGGACTGGTTCAATCCTGCCATGGAGATGAGAACCCTATTTCACAGCTTGCCTGCTTTCACAACTGTTTTTTGATTAAGTTTGGTACAGCTACCTATACTATAGAGCACTAATTAGAAGCAATACTGCATTTAGATACAAGCATACATACAGATTTCACTGCAGGTATTACATAACACATTTTTAAATCTAAGGTTAAGTATGGGGTAAAAAAAGTTTAAGTGCTACCTTGGGAAAAGCAGCAATTCCTCTGCAAAATGGAAACAGCTCACATATACCAGGTATATTTATATTTCTCATATATGTATTAAAAGTTAAAATACGACAGCTTAAACATCAAACGCTGTGGTTATATTGGGGTACAAAGATATAACAATGTGAATTGGAAATGACCATACAAGCTCATGAGTCACATATGTCTTCTCCGAAGAGCTGCAATCAGCTGCGTCATCAACAGCAAACAAATGTTCTGCAAGTGTTTTTATTTTAAGCAACTCGCTGAAAATCACATGGTTCCTTCGGAGAACTGTGTTATTTATGTATCTCATAAGCTTCAAAGGGAACAGAGTCAGAACTTGCAGCTAAATAATTTTAATAGATAAAGCAGGTAACATTTGGAGTTGCAAAGTTTCCAGATAGCAGATTTTTTTAAGTTAGCTTTTTATTCACTATAAACCATATTTTAAGTAACCAGAGTTACTTATTTACTGAAGTGGGGAAAGTGGGGAGTTACCTACACATTTTAGAATCCTTGACGTACTGTGATCTTTTTTGTTGTGCAAAGCAGAGGTGAAATTTGCTGACTACTGAACTTAACTGAATGAGTAGGTTTTCTAAATTTTTTCCATTTCTAGGTATTTTAAACTAAAATTTTCCATCTTTCTATTCTGTTACTACAGTTACCAATTTCTCCCCCTTGCTTTCTCTCACCCCACCCCCAACCCCACCCCCCCACCCCCCCTTTTTGGCTTGTTTTTGAACAACCCTGCCAAGCAAAATCTCTCTCCTCTTTGCAAAGTGCTACAGCTTCCGTACACTGCAGGAAGCTTTTCAACTGTGGACTGAGGTGGCCTTTGTACCATGCAGATCTCCTTTAGCATCCCCATCAAAACCAGTTGGTATTTTACCATGCTGCAAGTACTGTACTGTATATACCCTGAACATACACACTCTGTAGAAGCATCACATTTATTCCCATGTATTTGACCAGAAGGCAGACTGAACACAGCTATGACCGATGCAAACAATGCAAAGATCAGGCCTCTGTATATTAACAGAAGGAATTAAAACTTGCAATTACCACAACATGTATGCATAAGAGAACTACTTAATATAAAATCAAAAGTTCTGTAATTTCCTAATTATTGAACATTTCCTTTTGCAAAATTCTCTGAAATTCCTTGTCTGTATATATCAATTTATATGCTAATATAAGTATACATATTTATGCTAAGAATGCCATCTAATTTGTAAATTCTCTATTTATTATTTTAGAAGCAACACATACTGGAAAACTTAAAAACAAGTTCATGACTAGGTAATAACACGTAAGTATTGTAATGGATAATCTCATCCCATCCAGCAAGATGTCTTTTGATTAATTAAGGAATATAATACAAGATCAACAACACCAGGCATGTACATTAAATTAGCTAATTTGGAGATATTTGTTATAAATTACCATCACAAACACATGCTATAGCAATAAAATTCATTATTATAGTGCTATTTCTGTGTATCTAGCATTTTTTAGCTATCCTAAAATTTTTTTCACGATAAATCTTTTTTTCAGATAAATCTTTCTCATGGTTAGTCCCTAAGTAAAAAAACACAGTAATAGCACCATAAAATCTACCTCATATTGGATCCAGTATGGAAAATAAAACTCTCTAAAACAAAGATTTGCTTAAAATACACAGAAAATATTACCGAAAATACAATATTGACATTTTAACAGCAAATATTTTAAATCAAAATAACATGATAAAATTTCAGCAGAATTCTTATGTCAAAGTTTTCTGGCAAATGTAAATTGCAGTAGAACAAAAAAATACATTTATCTACAGAGAATCGCTACAAATTCTGAAGTTGTGAGGGAAAAGGAAGAAAATATTTGCTTGGAATTTTTACTGATATTTAATTTTTCTTATTCTTGTGATCATTGTTAAGTATGTGGGATTCTGGAATTTTTGCAATTACTAAACTAGGATTGTGGTAACAAATCTGAGGAGATAAGCGGTACATATGGATTAAATGATAGATAAATCCCTCTAAAGCAAGACTCCATTTCTTAAGTAAGGGAGTAAACTAACTTAGCTATGAACCTTAATTTGTAAACCTAATTTCAGTTGACAGAAAAGTAAACTTCAGCACAATTTTAGTCCTCTGGATGTATTAGGGATTTTTTTAGAAGGATACATAGACACAAAAATACATGTATTTATACACGGTGTTTATATTTTTATATATATGGGCTTTTAAAACACTTTGGTATTGCTGGTAAAAAGACAGCAAGGTTTGCAAATCTTAAAACATTTCCTCTGCCTGCACTCTCCAATGTAAATAACACTTACCGTGGTGAGAGACTTCCTCTGGGTGATCCTCCTCTGCCAACAAGGCTTCGGCCGTTATCTCCGAGATCTTGATCTGCAGTGTAAATATTT
The DNA here is from genome assembly GCF_963513975.1 of Fringilla coelebs. Classification (NCBI taxonomy): domain Eukaryota; kingdom Metazoa; phylum Chordata; class Aves; order Passeriformes; family Fringillidae; genus Fringilla; species Fringilla coelebs. The sequence goes on along the minus strand of NC_140028.1, from coordinate 134,789,257 downwards.
CACAGCTGATAAATCGCCTTTTCTTAGATAAGAGTTTTAATATCTGATGTAGATATTTTTAAAATACCTTCAATCTCAACTTCTATCTGTAGTTACTGCTGAAGAGTGAATAAGTAACTAGTTTAAGATTGCTGAACTGTAGCATGTAAGGTGTTGTCCTTACACATTTCTGAGGCTGTACCAGGCCATGGATTATGTTCACTTCTTTCATTCCTTTCAGTTTTACAGCACAGAAGCGTGGTTTGCATTTGCAGTACCCTCCCCTCAGCCACTTTTAATTTGTACGGTGAAAGTAATGAATCACAGCTGTGGACAGCTAATCTGTATGCTTATCACAGCAAATCCTGATGCTCTGTATTTTTTTAACACTTTGCATCCCAAAACAACTCATAAAATATAGAACGTATTAAACTTACTGCTGCCATCTAACAAGCATGCATTATTCTGCAAATTTACTGAAAACTTTATGAAAGCGTATAATTCACTAATTCCTATTTATAAGCAAAGCATAGGAAAGCCCCTTGCTAAAAAGGTAGTAAAACAAACAAAAAAGGCCTCATTAAATATACGAAAACGTTTTGCTTGGAAGGACTCAAAAGGGTTATTTTCCCTATGGCCTCTCAATAAAATAACCCTATCTGCCCCCTTCAAGGTTGCCCTCCCCCTATTCTGAGTCAAGCGACCTCCGACCCCTTGGAGGGCAAAGACATGACTGATCCATTCTTGGTAAACTGCTAAACTCATTCCCTTCCCCCAAACAGGCATGACTACTACGACATGTCAACAAATCCTTACGGAGGGAATGAAACAAAGCAAAGCCAGCGGCTCATTAAAACCGCAGCGGAGAGCCCACGGTACCAAATGCCAATCGGTAAATATTCACAAGATTATTAAATGCTGCACAAGTTCTCTAACGGGATCTCTTTCACACCAACTTGTATGTAATGCAATTTCATGAATTATGCAAATAAAGGTTTCAACTATTCACGACAAAACCCAGAGCTGTGTCACTCTGGCTGCAAAGAGCTGGGAACTGAGCGCATCAATCACAGGAGTCACAAGAGACAGTGGTGCATTCCTGCCTGCTGATGGCTCTGCTTAAACATTTACATTTCACACATCCAGGGAAAAAAAGGGGGAAGAAAACCCGTGCTGCTCCACAGAACTGAGAATTTACTTCCAACACAGAACAACTTTGTACAGACATTTAATAACCAAAAGTTGAGCAGAAATCAAAAATACAATTTAACAACCTTTTCAAAAACAAGGAGTTCTGTCAAGCTGCACATTTGCACCGGCAGAGGAAGCTTACCTGCTTGGCTGTTTTCAGACTGAGCTATAAGTGCTGCCATGGCTGAATTTGGATTCAGCCTATTGCCGTACATGTGGGATGGAGGCAGACTGAGAGAAGATCCAGGTAGGGTGTTCGCCTGCAAGAAACCAAATAAAACTTGAATTATTATTTTATAACGGGGAGAAATGCTACATGTATTTTAAAGAAGCCTTCTTAATGCACTTCAATTATTTTTGCTTTTGAATGCTTTTTAAAACAATGTATTTCAAAGAAAAAATGTTTTCCATTTGTGAGTATAGAAACAAAATTGCAGTACTTCGGAAAACAGATCAGGTTTTAAAGTGTGTTGTATTTGTGGTTGGCAAGATCTTCTAATTAAAGAAAACCCTTCTAATAAAAAAGTACTGTAGCAAATATTAAAAATACCTAAAGTGCATTTTGAAACAACCACAGTTTGCAGGACGAGGAGACTTCCTTGCGATCCTGAAGTATGCGCTCAATGCTAGGACTGAGTAGCATGGTGACCATGTGGTTATCCTACTAATTATTTAATCTTATTAAACCATTTACAAAATAAGGGCAGGTAGACAACAGATGTCTCACAAATGCTTGGGTTCCTTACATCACAAGCCGGCTGTGGAGGTCAAAAGGTCCAACTTTCAGCTCTATAGTTTAACTACACAGAGCCATATTTCCTTTGCTCGGCTCCGTCATTAGTAAAACGTGCACAGTATTTTGTTACTTCCTATTTTGATAGACTTGGAAGCCTGGTGTTTTTTTGTTTTGTTTTGTTTTTATTTTAAAGAACGCAAACAGCCATTACAAGTATGTTTTCTATACAATAGGGGGCTCCGGGAACCACAGCTTTGCCCTGACCCCATATAAGGAACTGTATTTTTGGCAGTTGGCCAGCTCTACTTATTGAAGAGCTCCCAAAGTTTGTGTTCATTCATGTTGCTAACCACAATTCTGAAGGTCTCTGCTGGGACTTGTGCCAAACAAGCGAAAATGAACCCTTAAACAGATGAAGCTAAGGAGGCTGGCCAAAATCTTGCATAATCCAATGCAATAAAAATACCTTCTTCCTTGGCTGCTTATGCTTTTTCCCTTTCGAAGAAAAAAAGATTTGTGTCAAATGCTAAGTTGCAGAGACAAGTAATCAAAGAAATAAAAGCACGGCTGCTTATTTTAAAGGCATTTTCCTACCTGATAAAAAATTATTTCAGAACAAAGAAAAGATTGGGAGGGGTGGAGGGTAGAATCAAAGATACACAAACCTGTGTGATCACTGGTTTTAGAATTAATCTTATAAGAAAATAAAATGCAAACAACCTTTACAAATGAAACTTTTTTTGAAAAACAAAAAAAAGAAGGTGAACAGTAAGGAACTCAATTTGTGGGACATTTTGACATGCATAACTGCACACAAGAGACAGGGGAAACATACTGGTTATTACAGCAAAATATTACAGAGTATAAACTATGTCTCTGGAAAGAATCACACACTACCATTAACTTTTGGCTTTCTGCCAACATATTAAACTTGATGAATGGACTTTTATGAATTCACACAACTGTTTTCAATGATGCTTTATTTACTATATACTGGTGAGAAATTGTGCCTGATACTTACATTCTTCTACTGTCACAAAGTTAGAAAAAGCCACAAGTAATTGCTTACAATGATCAGGGGTTCATTCACTTTTCAGTTTATAGGTACATGCAAGATTGCTAGACATGGAACCACAGCGTCACTTCAAATCTGGCTGTTACTTCTTCTGGTTGTTTGTTGGGGTTTTTTCTAAGAATTGCATAGCTTTAGTAGAATGAATCTGAATTATTTCTAAGTCTTAAAAATAATGCAGGCATTTCCACCTACCGAGGTACAAAAGCTTCCAAAATACAATACGAATTAGTACTGTGACGCTGACAAAGGCAGCAACACTGCACAGCTCCTGCTATTTTTCTCTCAAAAAATGCCCATAGGGCAGTTTCAACTTAACTATTGCTGTTCCTAGCAACCTTCAGCTGTTTTCCCCTCAAAACCAAACAAACTTCAGTCAAATCCTTTCACTGATAATAGTCCATTCTGTAAGGTTTTAAGAGATTCAACCAGTATTATCATTCAACCATATCTAAAAGGTCAGACTAGGAAAACAGAAGTTTATATGATGGTATGAGTTCTACTCATAGTTTTGGGGGTTGGGTGGGGGCAGGTTTTAAGCTCCAAACACCAGGTCTTAGCTCTGTTTAGTTGTAGCATTTTTCCCTGAAATATTTTGTTTTATTCCAGGTAAGTGTATGTACTGCTCACATTTTACACAGAAGCTTCTATACTTAGCTCTCAGTCCGTGCAATTCACTGCAAGGCTGCTTTAAACTGTGCAATAGCAGTAATATATTGATTTATGATGGCATGGTAGTTATAATCAGCAAGGGGAATACACATTTATTTGACTGAAACTTGCACAAATAACTTTAAGAATTTTCTGAAAGTGCCTAAGTATCTTGAAGGGAGTTGCTACAATTTGTTGACTTTACTATCACACCACAAAACAGAACGCATGAAAGGAATTAAACGTTTGCTAAGTGGGTTGATATAACAGATCAAAAGACTTAGCAGGATTTAAACAATATCTAAGAACTTGAGTTGTCTCACAAGTAGTGGTTTCACCCTAAACATTACCCCTGTTTGAACTTTAAAATAATAGTAAAGGTATCTTACAAGTTGGAACTACACAATTTACAACACCATCCTATATATGCAACTCTTAAAGCAAAAATAAGTTGAAGGCACATAAAAAACCTTTGAAAATACTTTTTTTAAATGCCAATGTAAAATGACAAGAATAATGATTTGTGAAGCTTTCTTATATATGTGACGAGTTCATCTGACAAGGAAGCAGAGAAGGTGGAGGAGTGCTACATTATTTAAAGGTGAAATAGGAGCTTCATATTTCACTCACAGTCGAAACAAGCTGTAGCAAGCATTTATTAAAAATGCGCAATCATCCTGTCAATACATATTAAGGTCACAGGACTGACACATGTTCTAAAATGCAGAACTTTTAAGGCTGTATTATTCTTTATTTCAACTGTTTCTATTTAAACACTCAACACAATACATGATCAAAATGTATGAACTGATAAAAACCCAAGATTACTAAGTATTTCTTTTGAAAAGACAGCAAATTTATTTGAAAATATTTTAGCAGGAGGATTTAAGCCCATCTATGGGTATACATCGCACTGCTTTCCTTTATGGTATGTTCAATAAATCAGTAAAGTCATAAGCAGCAGAGCAGGACACAAGGACAATGCATTATAATTTAGAGAATGCCCATGTGCACTAAGAAATGATTGATATTTGACTGATGTTTAAAAACACTTCCTCTCCAGCAAGAGAGAAAGTACAAGCATATTCTTCTAATTAAAGAACAAGACTTGCACATTAACGACATTTAACTCACATATATAAATGTCCTCCAAAATATTTAGAATAGTTTTATATTTGTTTGCATGACTCCAGGACAGCATTTAACAGCGTGACTATGAAGTTTCCAGAGCATTCATATTTGAACATTTATTCCTATCTGAAATTTCCAGGGAAAGTAGTCCCTTCAATCAAAAGTTACATATTCTTTCAGCAGAAAAAAACAAAGGGGAGAAAAATGAGACAATACTTAGCTATATGCAATCAGATTGAGTCTCAAAACTTTGAGACTCTTTGAACATGCCTTTTCCCCCATTCCTTTCAAGTTTTATGCTATGAAATATTTTCTGATAACAGGCCTCATTTCTGTCTCAACTCCACACCAGTAAGGTTTTAATACTCAGCGTGTGATGAGAGATGAAACCAAGTGTGAACAACTTTTGGGTCCCATGAGTAGGCTGACTGTTGAAGCTGTCAGGTTCAATTGCATCATTCCACATTATTCAATGCCCCAAACTGCTCCCTAATTGTTAGAGGCTTAACATATTCAAAACCATTGTTTAGGCTAATGCTGAAATGCCTACAGTTGAGTTTCCACAAAGAAAGGGGAGGGATTTAACTGTAGTTAAACCATTACTGAACTCTCTTCCTTTGGTGATAGGGCAACAAGGATGGCCAGAACAACCAATGCCAAGACAGCTTCTTGATCAGTTTATATCTAATCAACAGCCCTTTTCCCCTCTGCTTTAAAAACTGTCATTTCTATATTGTAGCTTTGTGTTCTATCATATAATGCTTTACAATTAGTGACACATTACCTAATTACCTATTTCCGCTAATTTTTTTTTTTGTCAAAAATAATTTCGAAGGTTAATTTTACTTCTTGTTTAACATAAAAACATATCATTGTTCCTGTGGTTGGGGTCACACCATTAACCAATCATACCAGGTTATTCACCACACCATGATGCTGTGATATGAAGTGCAGAACTAATCCTTGCTCCTACTAATACAAAGTCAAGAAATAAAAAGCATTAGAGATACCATAAACTACTTATGGCCAACTACTACTGAAATCATATAAAAAATTTCGATGCAAATGAAATTTAAAGCTAAATTTTCTGCAAGCTGTTCTGCTACCCTTCTGAGATGTTAGAAACATTTTCCATGCATGTCTAGCTTCATGAAATGTGGAAGGAAATTCAAGCACAGGACCAAGTGTTAGCATCAGTTTACTTCATCTAGAAGATCTCTCAAGCTGATGCATTTTGGTCTATGGCAAGCAACATTTATCTGAACAATTAATTAATTAAAACCTGCATTGAAATTAAATGAGATTAAATATGAGCACATACTAACTATAGATACATAATTATAATAAAACATTTATAATATGCATATATAAAAATTATTGTATTTTCCTGAGAGGTGAAAAGAGCTGCCCATCAAGTGACAGCAGCAGAAGCAACTTTGCCTTGTGTTTTCTACCTTAACTTGAGCAAGTGAAAAAATACTATTTTATCCCTAGAATTTTTAAGGCTTTTGCTTGGGTGTTGAAGGCAATGGGAAGAATATGCTATTGCTTCCTTTTATTCTTTCAGTACTTATGGTACAAGCTCTAACTGCATTTAGGAGAGGTGAGGGACCCACCAATGCCCATCATCACTTGCCTCCTGTGAATTGCCAGCTGCCCTTTGGGATGGCAAAGTGTCGCAGCACGGCAACACAGAGGAGTCCTGCCACATGGACACTTTCTCATGCAACCCTTCCTGCAACACAACCCTTGAAGATTTTCACCACAAATACAGAATTTGCTTAGAAATCTTGGAATACTTATCATGACCTCGTTTCCAATGGAAAATCAAAAATCTAAATTCCTGTTTATTTTCCTATATGCCAAGAAACACAGACAGAAGACAACACAAATCCTTAATAAAATACAGTTCTGACATTTCTTCTGAAAATTATCATCTGACTTTTCAAAACAACTAGCACAACACAAAACAATGTTAATCTCTAGTATGATATTTACTATTAATATATTTTAATTAAACTGATACTGTGATTTACCTACTTTAATACACCTTTTGGCTGTCTTAAGCGGAACATAACTAAATTTAAAATAATACTGACCACTTGACTAAAACAACCTACAGCACTACTACCACTGATGATTGGAATCAGAGTGAATTTTTACAGCACACCTCACCTCACTTGCTTTCACAATCACCAATGCAAATCAAACCCAAACATCCACTGTAGCTTTTTACACATTCATTCTGTGAAAGGAACACTGAGATTGAAAAGATGGCCCTCACATACTGCCACCATTACCATCCAAGCACTCTGAAGCCCTTAACGTTTGGGGATCATTAAAAACATAATCAAGGTCCAATTGTCCAAAAAATGTCTTTGCTACCTAGCTGAAATAAAGGAATTAACTGGAGAGTATAATTACGAGGTTGGAAACGTTAAAGTAAAAATCAGGAAAAGGGTTTATGTCTTAGAAGAAAAGGTCAACTTTTCACTCAAAAATAAAAAGAACATTAATTACTAGTGTACAGATTGTCCTAATTTAAATCTGTCAGGAAAACTGTATTTGTGACATAATTCCGTGGAATCCATATTCTGTGGATTCACGTTACTAGTACTTTTTCTCTCTGCAGCAAAAATAATTCCTTTGAACTTCTAGCTGTAATGTAGACTCCAGCTTATGAACAAGCTAATCATCAAATACTGTCTCTGAGAATCAATTGTTTTGATTAAACATACAAATAAATCCTTCAATTAAATGAAACCATCTAACCTTCGAACACCAGCAGTCAAGTATTTTCCAAGAAAGTCATGAATGAATACAACTGGGAAACACAGTGGGATTTGAAAGGCAAAATGAAAAATTAATGGCACACCTACAGAAACTAATTTATACCTCTGCCCAGTGTACAACAAGGGCACATAAAGTCATTAAAAACCACATGGATAGAAGGCCTATCTTCCAGTAATGTGAAAACACTCTAACCTCAACTATCACTTTGCTCCTCTCTTTCATGTTGACTAACTAGATATAAATTTTTAAGCAATTAAGATCTATTTATTTATATACCAGACATAAAAAAGAGACTTACAAAAACTTACTAGAATGCTACCTCATTAAGAGGTCTTTTTTGTTTTGTTAGGTTTTTTTTGTTTGGGGTTTTTGTTTTGTTTCAGGTTTTAGTTTGTTTTTTAAAGGAGGCTTTGTAGAGATAAGACCCTGGGATTCCTCCACAAACCCAACAGAGCCATCATTTCAACACAAAGCCCTTTCACCTTAAGTTGGTTACTCTATCGTTTCCATCTACCTCTGTTTTCACAGCACTTAAACTGTATGTGCTCTACATGGACATGGAAGCAGTATCTTGCCCAAGAATCTGTTTTACTTAAGAACTTTAATCTAATCTATGTGTGAGGAATCTCAACTTCACTCTCAAATTGACTAGTAGAAAAATTACTTTATTCGGAAACAAACTCAGTATATCTGTCGAGGAAGCTATTTTCTTCATACCAGTATTCCAAAGAAAGCCAGACACTTACAATATGGCAAATAATTCTGAGATCTGAGAGAAAAGTAACTACTTTCAAGAAAATCTGTAATTTCAAAAAGAGCAATAATAAAGAATAACTATCTAAATATCAACAGTCTTTGCTATTTAAGTGATGAAACAAACACCTTCAGTAGCAGAATTGCTGGTGTGCAAAAATGCTTGCAAGATTCTCAACATTTACACAAGGCCTGTAAGGCCACCGCCTCAGCAACCAACTCTGCAGCTTGCAACAAACACACACCATTGCATAACTGAAATCTTTCTCAAGTAAGACTTAAACACTGTTTCATCTAAATAGTTTCATTATTTCCATTGCATACAAACTAGAAAATTTCACACTTTTTACATTCAACACCATTATTATTGTCTCAGGCAGCTAAATTGAAGTAGTGCTACACTCAGTTCAACGAAGAGGTCAGTGTGCCTCAGTTGCCTGGAGACTGATGGTTGCTACAGCAGCACCAGATAAGCCAAGCTAAATAAGCTTCAGCTTGAAGGCAGAAAACATTTACTGCTAGAGCAAAACATTGATGCAGTTGTCTCAGCATGCGGCACGGTGCAAAACCCCGCACTGCCTTTCAGACTACCTCCACATTGCACAAGTCCACATGAAGACAAGCTTTCTGAAGCAAGAGGAAAACAAGATTTTCATTGGGCTAAATACTAGGTTACTTGCAACTATGATTCCTTTGTTCTTCTAGTTGAGTCACATGTTAGAAGGAATTTTCCCTCTGGCTGTAAATTCTTCCTCCTAGCTACTCTCCTCCTCCCCCACCCCAAAAATACACAGACTGCATGGAAAGAAAATTAGCTTTTTATCCATTTTGCACAGAAGTAGATAAAAATTAAAACAGCTTTTAAGTGAGAAACAAGACAATTTTGATGGAAAAACTTTTACTAGTACAGTTCTTTCACATTTTCATTTTGCAAGACTGAAATTTAAGTGGCTGTGACACAAATATGATTTCATAGGTTTGGAAGGAAAGCCTCTGTTTTGCACTGACATCCTACACCACAATATCAAACCCCTCTGTCTACAACATACTGAAGGATGCATTTAGCACACTTTCCAAATCTAGAAACACTGGCCATTTCCTGTGGTAGTGAGTCCCAAAGACGAGCAGCATACTCTGTTAAGAATGATTTCTTTTTGTTCTGAATGTGCTGAGATTTCCTTTTGTATCTTTTTGTTAAGTTATAAGATAAGGAAAACCAAATAATTTCAGAATCCAAACAGCCTGTGATCCATCTTGATATTTTACCTTTGACCTAGTGGGTAGGAGCCTCTTTCAAGAGACTTTAGTGTTTTGATAGTAACATAAAATATGTTAATTGGTTTTCATGTATCCAGCATTTCTATTGATTAGAGAATTCTAGTACCACAGTAAGGATCTAATTTCCTTTTTCTTGAAGCATGCTGCTTAAACCATGCAACATCATTATCTCCAGATGTTTTATTAGTCTCTTTTTAATTATCACTCATATTAAAGGTAATACAAACAAAACAAAAAAAAAAACCCCTAAAACACCAAAAGAACCACCAAACCCCCAGCAAACAACACCTCCTCCCCAAATAAACAACATACACTGTATGACAATGTATAAACTGAACTTAGGAAATGAACTAACTTACCTGTTTTGAGAATATATTAACATATTGTCATAATTGCTGTCTACGCTTTATCTTAATGACTGACTACTAAGAGGTGAGAGGTTTCCCAACAAGGCACCCACCAAATATGCAGTAAAAATCTATACCATCTGCATTCTGGACTTCCTAAGAGCTCTTATGGCATTCAGTATCTCAATGATTTCTATGTTAAGGAACAGACTTCAGAAAGTGTCCTGAAAAATATGTAAAGAAAGTTCTTCTTAAGTTCTGGAAATCATCTGATTACATGTTTAATGCAGTTTAATATAATTACACTAACTTGCTCTGCACTGGAAAAAAAAGGGATTATTGCTTAAATTAGTTGGTTGATGTTGTGTCAAAGTCTCAAGTTTTAAGATGTTCTGATCCAAAGGTGACTACAGGAGTATTACACCAACTCTGAGCTTTCATATGGTTGACATGCGCATCTTTGGGAGCAGGGCAGGAAACTCAAGCAGCCAACCACCTAATGAAGGTTACATCTGTCACATATTGAAGTCCTAGAACTCAGGGCAGCTTGGCTTTTTTCCCCATGTATTTATTCTACTCACCAAAGACAATCTGCTTAAACACTAATAGCGGATAAATCTGCCATTTTCTAGAGTATCCACAGGCAGGATGGCCCAGAACCATCCCTTATAACACTGCAGGTCTGCCCAGCTCTAGCAAACTCCAGATGCTTAACCTGAAACTTTCCTTCTTTTCTTCCTCACAGTTACTTTGTGCTGTATAATAAATTTTTAAAGAACCACAAATCCAAACCAGCAAAAAACTAATTATGTTTCTCTGAACAAGAATGGGAAACATAAGTGGACAAAGGAGTATCTTCCTTGGCCATACTGAATTTAAGAATGCAGCCTCTATAATTTGAGCTTACACCTGTAAACCTGGAAGCAATATCAGGCAGGTGCATTTTACTGTCCCATGAAAATGCCCAAACCCCCCTATTGCAGACTTGCAAAAACCCTTCTCAACTTGAATTTTCAGCAAAGGAACATCTACTTGTTTAAGATGTACTATTAAGTTCCTTCATAATTCCATTCCTGTTGTGGAAGGTATAAATAAGATTGCTCCCAAAACTGTTCCTAACTTCTCTGTTGAACAAAAACTAAGAATAGAGTTCCTATTTCCTGTCTTTTCATTTATTTTCCCATGAGTGCTAGAATATAAAATAAAAAGGACAAGAAAGTTCCCTTGATAGCATGCAAAATGATGAGCAGACTTAAACTATGACAAGGAAAAAACCCACTAACAAAGGAAGCCAAAAATAGTGTAGACGAATAATTTGGAGAATGAGCAGGGGAATACAGAGATTCAAAATTAGGGACTAGATTAATTCAGAAAATGAGAAAATAAAAACCGCAGGACAGATGCATCTGAAACGTCACATGCCCTACATTCAGAAAAGATCTCAGGATTCCTTAGCTTTCACATTCCTCTCTTGATAACAAGTAACTCCAAATCTACCTAAAAAAATAAGCCTTATCTCCCCCTAGAAGCTGGATCAGACAAAGGAGGATAACCCCCTCCATTCCTTCATTTATATGAATGGTAAAGAAAACCCTGGGGGCTTTTGCACTGCTCCTAATGGAAGTAAAGCCAAAGGAACTTTGGAAGGGACAATGGAAGTGATAAAAATGTTCTATGGGAACATATTTTTTCCCAAGACCTTCTCTTTAGAATTTCTTAACATCCTTTAAAAAGGGAGACATGCAAAAAATTCCTTCCAAAAATGACAAATTTATGATTTCCCCAAAATAATAATTACAAGTGCCCAACAGAGATCTAAAAAAATTGAGAGCTGAAATCTTACAGGATGCACCTTAGAAGCACACCTTTGAGGCTATTCCAAGTTTTAGCAGTATTCCAAGAGCCCATATGTTAACATGACTAAGCGAGCAGACAAGACTTGGTCATACTTGCTCTCTTAACTAACAGTTTAAGTAAAATCTAATTTTTTAACTACTATTTTTTACCTGCTACAGAGGTACAAGCTTACCTTTGCTTATAACCTCAGATGCTGGTTTTCTTTTAATCAGAACACTACACAAGAAACATACTAGCACACTCTTATTTGAGGACTTCCATGGTCAAGAGGTGGGCAAACACTGAGAATACATCCACAAGAGCCCAGTAAGCAGACAGCACTCTGATGGAACTTTGCAGAAGTAAGTAGGTAAACCCTGACCCTTGACATTTCATCAGTCATTTATGCTAAATGGAAAGGGGGTGAGGGGTAGGGGAAGATACTTAAAAAAAAAAAAGGTTAAAGGGCTCTGCTTCAAGCAGAGAACAACTGTATGGTAAACTAGGGTCTCCGGACTGAATTTCTCCAAGGTAGTACGAACCTTATGCACTGAAAGATGACTCACTGAAGCAGTGGAGGATTTTGTTAATTCAAATACAGGAGCTCACCTTTACAGCTGTCAACCAAAACTCACAATTTCAATCTCCCTGTGTATCTCAAACCCAAGACTCTTTAAATGGTAGTACCTGTGAATAAGATCCTGACAAGTAAATCTATGAACACTTGAAAACAAGTTTGGTAGAGAGGCAAGATACACAACTCCTTTGCTTCTTTGGGGATGAAAAAGAAAAAAGCCCCCAAGGCAACTCACAAGAAACAAAGGCAAAGGAAGGACAGGAATTTTAAGCAGTTAACCTATGGAGGGCTCTCTAGTTCAGCTAAACAGTAAGAGAAAGTCCATCTTCTAGGGTATACCTCTCTTTTAGTGTGACAGTATGAGGGGAAAGAATACTAAGGTATTTCTCTTCCTGACTCATAAAATATAAGTTTTGTCCAATCACTTTTTCAATCTGTTTTTCTTCTGACAGAGGTTAACAAACAGAAGTGATGGTGCACAACTCTTGCTTATTTTAGTTCTCCATGTCAGTTGATTTTACAGACCTTTGTCGTATCCCATCTCAGTGTCTCTTTTTGAGGCCACGAGTCCCTCACTATTTACTTACTCCTTATAAAGCTGTTCTTTGCCATTGTTCACTGCCATGGCTCTTCTTGTACCTCTTTTGGCATGTACCGTATCTGCTTTGAATAGAAACCGTCCTGTCCCTTTAACATTGATTTTATTTGCCCTCTTACCACCTTGTCAACACAGGCTGGTAAGGTCTTTCAGCAATTTGTGACAGCTGATCTTCATAATGGCTCACTGCATAACCCAGCATAATCAGCAAACCTGGTGTGTGCTCCTCCTCCTCCTTTCCCCAGACTATTTCTGAATATGTTGAACCGTACAAAAGGCCAAGTCTTCCCAAGACTCTGATGGCAAACCTCTCCTCTGTGAAAACTGAGCATCGACTTGCTTGGGTTTTTTAGAAAACTTTTAACCTGCTACTAAACTATGACACAACCCCTCCCCCAAACTCCAAACTTTTCAATTTAAGTGTTGTCAGTGAGTGTGTGTAATGATCTTTGGAAATGAAAAAAAAAGATAACTTCCTAAAGTAACAAATTTTTAATTAATTTCTTTAAAGTAGTTTCCATCAATTTGTGCAAAAGAAGTACCACTCAATTTTGGGTGAAACCACCCTATTTCTTTAGAAAACCAGTCCAGAAAAATTCTGTAAAAATATGAACCAGCACCTATAAGAACAAATTGCCATTTGATATTGAAATGTAATCTGTGCTGGTCTTCACATAGCATTTCTGCTATCCATGCACTATACACACCTGCTTGTGCAGACATATGCACATTAAGCTTGATTTTTTTCATGTTTATATCCACTATCTTAGATCACTGTTGATAAATTACAAGTTAATTGCTTTTAAGTACACAAAAAGATATATATTTGATACATTTATTCTAAGAGAGATTCCCATCAGAAAATGAAAAATGCAAGAAACAAGGAGTATAAAATCATCGTGGATACTGCAGTATTCCTTCATACTTCAACAGAAATCATGGTGACTTTCTGCACCTACAACTTTGTATTCTCTTATCTTGATAAATGTAATCTTGTCCAACTTAAATTCATACAAAAAACTGTCATAAAGGTATTTTTTCTGGTTCATTACTTCAACTACGCCACCCTTCCGCACTTCTCCCATGCCTCCCTTATTCCTTCACCATCAAACATGAACTATTGATCTTCATTTGCATGACTTTTCAAATACAAAATTATAACATATATGTCAACATTCATTTGTTACCAAGATGTCAGCCTTGGCCATCTCTTTGCCAGAGCTAGCCTAGTTGTCTATTTGTTAAATCTCCTGAACAAACCACTCTTTAACTGATATGACATTTTTGCATAAAAAATGGAAAACTTTACCTATTATACTTTTCAAAATCCTTTCTTATGTTCTGATTAAACATTGGTTATAACGCTGAGGAACTGCAACCAGCATTTATGCTACTAGTCATAATATAGTTATTATTAATAAACACTTCCTCAGACTACAGTTTAAAAAATCCATGTGCTCTACAAATTAAGACTACGTGATACTATGGGAAACTTCCAGGCACTACAACATTTCACAACAAATATAATGTTTATTAACCTATTTTCCAAACAAATTACTGTTTCCTTTAACATTGAAATTAAGCAGGTCAGTAACATGGTTTTCTATCTTAAATTCTTGTGATGGTTTACCTGAGTTGCAGCAACAACAGTAGTTATAGAAGGCGCAGTTGAAGGTGATAGAGCTCCCACTTGCTGCAAGTGGCCTGAAGCCTGCTGAGGTAAATGAGAACTGGAAACGGGAGTGCTAGATCCTGAGCCAGATACTGCATTTGGAAATGATACTGCTACATCATTGCTGCTAAAAATACCTGAAAAAAATTACAAAAACGATTACATGCATCTCTCTCTCTCCCCCTCCCTCTGTTTACTAGTAACCATGTAAATATGCAGTAGAAAATTAATCAAGATAAACAAGATCACTTAATACGTAATGCAGAAATCTCCTGTGCAGAAATTCTAACCATGCTGATTAATAAAGTGCTCTTGTCATTTAACATTCTATAGTTCAGGGAACACAGATTGATTCACTTTTAACTTTTTGTAAAACATATGTGATAAATCAAATATTTATGTGCGTTACAAACTGCTCAAATATTAACAGTGGCAGAATTTTTTGCTAAAATGCCTGCCTTCAACTGAGTCTGCTATCAGAGTTTGTTCTTTCAATGTATTACTGTTAACTAAAGAATGAAGTATTGGGCTATCTATATAACTGAACACACACCATACAAATGGAAAAATACTTTTTAACTTTAAAGTAAATGTTACTAAACAACATACATTTGTTCAAAACTGTAATTTTGGCAACTAAGGATTGCTTGTGCTTTTTCAAAAAAATATTGACAGCGAGTCTGAGGACAAGGTACTCAGATCTGCCAATAGAACTGGTGGTATTTCATTTATTCACAAACTGTAATTCCAACCATGATCTATATGAATGCTTGACTAACATTTCTGCTAGAACAGCCAACAAATAAACGACTAAACACGTTAACATTAGTCAGAGTTGTAAGTTAGCAATTTAAATAGGAAGAGTTCACACCCCTCTGTGAAGCCATTACTTCTGTTCATCTACATGCAGGGTAAAGTTCATTATAGAGGTTGGGAAAAAAAACCCTACTGACCAGAAGCCCAGGACAAGAAGTAGTACCTGTCTATGAAACCGTTAGGCTCCACGTGCATTAGATAAGTGAGCTGTCAGCTGGCCAAGGAATATCAAGCATGGTAGCACTGAACTGCAGTTAGAGGAAGAGTGCCACAGGGAGTAAACAGAAGTAGAATGAACATGGTTAGATCAAAAAAAGCAACAGAACTGAAACGCCAGTTAGAAGGCAAAGGGTGGAGCTAGTTTGTCACTCATACAAATAATGATTTGAAGAAGGCAGTGACAATAAGAAGATACGCAATGTTAAAACACCACTCGCCACCCAGATACCCCTCTGAGCACAGGCAGTCGAGGGAGACTAACATCATCCAAACCCACACATAACAGGCAAACACTGATGCATCTTAAATTCCCTGACTCTATTAACTGTCAAGAAAAATGGAAGAGAAAATCAGCCAGACCCACTAGAGAAAGAAGATACGAAAAAGCACCTAAAGACACACCGCGACAACGCTTATTCCTGCCTAACCAAGGTTAGTGACTTCTCTTCTCCCCAGTCTCTTCATCATTGAGAAATTCCACACCTGCTCTGCTTTCCTACTGACCTTTGTATCTTTTTCCATTTAGCACACCTCCCCCTCTCCTTGGCTTTTTTTGGTCACCATCCCCAAAACCTACAGTTACAGCCTCATCAGCAGTTAAGATCCTTGAAGTGTTCCCTTCGCTACGATCCTTTTCCAGTTCTAGCTGGATCATCTAACTAGACAGCACATTTTATGGACCTTGCTCTAATTCATCTCTACACACCACCAAAATGACCATGATTAACAAACAGCCTTGCTACTCTTAAATGTGACATAACTACAACCACAAAAACTGAAATATAACCCAGGTCCTCAAAAGATTTTCCAATTTGCTTTTAATCAGTAATTTCAAATTAATAAAAAGGATGAGATTTAACCCTGTTTTTTCTGAATGCAGTAAAACAATTAAATATACAAACCTTCTTGAAAATATGAGATTCTCATGAATTATCAGGCTTTAGGAACCATAAAATTTAAGAATAAAAATAATGAAATATCATAGCACCTTTAAGTAAACCATAAGAGCTCATCACCACAAACACTATTACTCTCATAAAACGTCAACAGCAATGAGAGGAGAAAACAAAATTTCTGGTGAGAGACAAGTACTAAAACTTAAGGATATTTTGTCAGAAAGGGAAAACAACTCCAAAATTTTAAAGCTATTATAGATTTTTTTTATTCTTAATTTTAAAAAATCTTACATATTTAATAACTGCAGAGCTTCTGCTGCTTCTATTTTAACAATAAGGTTTATTCTTCCTCTTAAAAATAAAATTTAGTAATACAAGCAGATAGTTATTAAATCACAGGCAAAAGAATACTTCAAAAGAAAGAAAAGCAGCAAACTATTTTGCCAGTGGAATGAGGTAAGCTAATATTTGTTGCCAGTTGTTGTAGTAATATTAAAAACACTATTCGTTGCTGTTGCAAAATACAAGACAAATATGACCTATCAGCACACTCTTTTTGGGATAAGTATTTCCATTTAGCAATCCCTTACTTAACATATAAAGTACATGCACCTTCTGAAACTAGTCATGCAACCAAGATACTACTCCATGCAGCATTCAAAAAAGACCTGTATGCTGAACATTCAAATAAATTATTGATTTTCACACCATTTCAAAAATACCTGTATAAAAACTATGTGTATATCATATTAGAAAGCTAAGACAATACACATTTGAAATGTCTCTAATATATTAAGTTGTCCTTTGGGGTTTGGGGAGAGAGAAATCACTTTCTGGATCAGGAAGGAATGATCAGGAAAACCTGAGCAAATCTCTGTAAACTACATTAATGTTTAAAACAAACAAACCACCTTGAAGTCCTTCCCATATTACTGAAAAGCCAGAGAGCTGTAACTTGTGATGAACGGCACTGTGTAATTTGCCAGCAGCATAAACAGCTGGTCAAATACAATCTTCAGCATTAACCAGAGCACAGTTCAGCTATTCAGCTCCAGGTGGAAATGGACATCTCACAGTGTTCAGGTAAAGTCTGACTGTGTGTCACACCACTAACACAGCTGCAGAACACAGACTGCAGGTTCTAACAGATAAAATGCACATACAGCTAGCCCACACTGCTGGCTCGAAAGGCTTAACAAAAAGGCAACTGCAAAAAAAAAAAAGTATTTCTGGCCAACAAATAACTGCCTGCTTAGCACAGAAAGGTATTACTACAGAGGAGAGAACACATCAGATAATGCAGATTGGAAAATATGCATTTTTATGCACCATCAATAAAAAACTCAATAACAGAGGATACAAAAGCACTTCAAGAATAGTGAAAAACAAAATAGCCTCAAATCAAAACTAGCAATATATACCAGGTAGAACACAGAACAATTTTAATGCTTTTATTCAAAATCTTAAAAGTAAGTAGTTCTATGAACAGAAGAGTTAACAAAACTGAGTAAATCCTGGATTTCCAAAATGTTGCATCTCACAGATGATATCAAAACACTAAGTTTTCCCACCACAATTTCAGTATCTAGCTATGAAATCCTCACTTCTTATATTCTAGTACTACAGCCCCCTCCATTACCCAGCTCTTTTACATTCCCTTCTTATGCTGGTGTGACTGCCTAACTCAGCAAGAGAGAAAAAACAGGCAGTATTTAATTACTTTTGTCCCATGCACCATCCATTCCTATTACAGGAACATACATGTTTCAGACTTTTTTTCTCTAAACTGGACAATAGACTTAAAGCTTACTGGGGGCTAAAGCCAAGAGAGACAACATCTAGACTGCTTCCTAAGGAAGCTCATAAAATGGTCTCCCTAAACCTGTATTTTCTTTTGTAGGTCAAAAATTTGAAATTATTACAACAATTCTGAAAAGAAGAAGTTATCTGAGATATCTGTCACAGGTGGCTAATCTTAGCATTTTGTCAAAACTTCAGGAGTAAGAAGAATATGGCCAAAGAGGCTATTATTTTTCAAATGTAAACTTGCAGGCCCACAGAAGTTGCAAAGAACTACAAAACCTTCCTACTTGGGGGAGGACAGTTGGGCATAGGGTTGGGACAACAGACTCAAGGGACCTCATAGCTGAAATTGCAGAAATAAAAGGAAATTTTGAGTTATAAGAACAAGAACTTCATTACACAAACTGAAGCTATAAATACCTTCACTTTGTGTGGTAATCCCAGAAAGACTCCCCTAAACCCATGGCAACTTCCTATACAGTGCAAAATGAAAAAGTGTCTTTGCAGGAAGCAGTTCCATTCCTGAGTAACTAAGCATGTACAAAAAACTGATTAGGTTCCATTACACAAGAAAGAACATGTTCTGTTCCAGTACAATGTTAACAGTGGAAGAAGTACCCCACTATGTTATTTTGTAATATGATCATAAACTGAAGTGAATTTAATGGAAAACAGAAGCAAATAAAAATGGGTAATTTTTTACAGTTGTCAAAGGAGAAGAAAGTTGCACTTCAACTGCCAAGGCAGCAACAACATTCACTTAAATTTATGAGATAATGAGCTTGGAGGCTAGGCCAATCTGTTTCCTTCGTGAAGAAATCTGAAATCTAAGTATCAAATAATCACACTACTTTCCTGCTGGTGATGAGGGAAGTGGCACAGTTCATGTTCAGATAGGTTGCTACAAGACTCTGCAGTAACAGTTCTAGAGGTGCATGGAAATGAAAGTTACTGATATGCAGCTGGAAAAAAAACGCTTCCCTCCCTTTCAGTGACTGGGCTTCCTTTTTTTGATGGAGGCACAGCAGCCTGTCACATATCAACAGCCAATGGCTTCCTTTCACTGAGTCTGCTCCAGAACTGAAGCAGAAGTTAAAAAACCCCACAGACTCAAAATACCTGAAGAATGCACGCTGCTGGGATGGAGAAGAGAAGGGAAGATACAAAGTACAAGAGTATGTGTTTTCAAAAACTGGTTTTCTAACTGTTTTGAAACAGTTGCTCCAGTTTCATACCTATTGACAGAAGGCAGACTGCCACAATTATTCCCTTTGAGAATACTCCGGAGAGTGGATATTTGGTCAAAGACCAAAATACTTGGCAAGAACCTTGACACTGAGGAACACAACCCAGCATAGCAATATGACATATATATATATATGGTGAATCCATGATCATATAACCTACATATACAGCAAAGACCTCAAGTTTGCTATCAAACTCCATTACAATTAACCCCCAATCCCTGGCAGCTCAGCCAGCAAAAGATATTCCGGTAATCTCTTCTGTCTATTCCCATCCCTATGGTCAAATCCCTGATTGTACAATTATCTATAATCAATCAGAAATGTGTTTAACAACAGGATGGGGGTGAAGGATCAGAACCGATCCATGCACTACTGAAATGGTCTGCGGTGTTCAGCTAGTCCCACCTGCTAGAGAGAACAACAGTATTGTAAACTTGATTCCATGTTCATTGATGGCCACTCTTGTCAGCAATCATGTTCCCACTCGGAATTAATCCAAGCTGATACAGGTCTTACACTGCAGCCCTCCACTGCAGAAGGGCTCTAACCCACATTTGTCATAGCCCACCCAAGATAAACGTTCTCTCTGAGAGAAAAGGTCTGAATGTGACACAAGGAGGCAGATGACATGCCAGACTAGGAAGACAGGGAGAACTGTACTGTTTGTCTAGCTCACTATATCCATCTCTAACAGTAACAGCCACACAAGGAAAAGTACAAAAAAGGGGCAAGCATGTAGTAATAGTTTCCTCAAATGCTCTCCCAGTCTCCAGAAATCTATAATGTATGAGTTTTGAGTGTGAAGAACGGTTTTTGTAATTACTAGCCTTAAATATGCTCCCAGCCTTGCCACAATTAATATCTTCCAATCCTTTCTGAACAGCTGAAGCTTTTCATAACATATCTCATGGCAGAGTTACACCTTAGCTGAACTGTGCAGTCAATTTTTTGGGTGGAAGATGGCCGACACAGGGACAAAATACCTTTCGCTTGTTTCCTCTAGATGTTCTGACTTCTCACAATAATCTTTGAAATGCTTCATAACTGCCTGTTTACATTTCACAATTAACTCAGCTTTATGAAATAGGACATGCAAAGAATTTCATGCTTGTTCCACCATAAGTCAAAAAGAATTCAAGTACTCTTCTAGAAGAGAATAGTAAGATAAAGAGCTCCATGACCATATCTGAGACACATATGCTCATAACCACAAAAAAGACCTCTACTTCAAATGTGCCACAACACAGAAAGATCTTTGTAAAAGAAAAAGTTAAACAGATAGGTAAGAAGAACTGATAAAGACCTAAACTTTTAAGGTTTAAAACGTTCATTTTTCTAAAAGTGAGCCAATACATACAAGCCTAAGTTACTTAAATACAGCAAACTAAAAGCAAAGCAGTTTCAGTCTCTCTTAATGAGTATTCATGAATAGGAGCATGACTTGCGATCTACATTTCTTAATGATTTCAGAAAAATCTACTGTGTTTGCTTAAGATCTCTGAAAACAGATCTCTCAAACCATTCTGACAGCAATCTACCTCCATGCTGGATGGTGAGTCTCTGGAAGCACTAGATTCCCCTTCACTGTGAACATAATCCAGTCTTCTATGGGAGTATTCCAGTGATCTGAGGCTGGTATCTTTGAAGGGGGGGCAGGGGGGAAGATGGGACAGCTTTTTCCTAGATTTCTGAAGACCTAAAAATAGCTATCATTAGCAACAGTTACTGCTTTCAAGTGGTATTCCAGAACCTCATGGTCAGATAGTTAGACTTGGGACTGCAATATCTGACAACCAAACAGTAACTCAGTACTCTGAAATGTGCATAACAGGAACTACTTCAGGCTTTTTAATTCACCCTTCTCTTGTTCTTCATTTTTATCAGTTTAGATGGTTTAGCTGAGCACTAATATCTCCATGCTTCAATACAGGCAGATGCCTTTTTATCACCACTGAAAAACTCTGCCCAAGTTGGGCTACATTCAAAAATTTCAATTCACACTCAATACAGATTCTGTTTAGTTTAGGTTATCTTAAAAAATCATACCATAAGTACTGAATTTTGCCTGCATTCATGGAAAGGCCAAGGTTACAGAACTGAAGTTTCTTTGGAAACATGTTGTCTTCTAAAAACAATCACAGCACTGAGACTGCCACAATGGTTGTCTGTTCTGTATTATGTCTATCCTCACTGCAACTCAAAAATCAGCATAAGAGAGAACAATCAATAACAAAGACCTAAAACCAGCAACAGGAGTATGAAATAAGACAGAAGACAGAACAGTCAAGAACAGAAGTTACCACAGAAAGGCAACAAGCAAACATTACAATTTACAGCTATTTCTAATATAAAATAATCAGGTCACTGCTTCGCCTCATCCTTTTTTAATGTATGCACTAAAACTGCCAAAAGATATGTATGCTCTACATGTATATATGCATCTACAGATAAGTGCATCCCTCTTGCTCCTTTTCAGTGGTAGACTCATAGATGAAGAGAGGAGACTGTAAGATCAAGTCAAAAAAGTTTGACTGTAAGATCCAGAGTGACTTGGGAGGACAAATCATATTGTTACCACACAGAGAATAGCAGTGACAACTTTACATCTCTCCACTGCAAATGTTGTGGTTTTTAAAAAAAGGTTTTGAAAAAAGCAAAGATATAAGAAGTTGACTATACAACTGCAAAACACAGCACTGAGTATACCATGTCTCTTACAGGCAAAACTGCAGTGTGGCACTGTCTGCCTTCAAGTGTCTTGACTCCTCTCTATTAAGGCAGGTATATTAATGGAACAGCTTTCATGAATCCATTTTCTAGTCCTCTTCTTTAGGACTAGATTCTTTGAAACCTGTTCAATATTTTAGCTATTATCTTTCCTCCTTCAGAGTTTGTAAGCACCAAATTTCAACTGACAGGGTTTGGCCACCTTTATAGTGAAACTATTAATAATAAACCTCTCTGCTCCAAACTTGTATTTGTTTCCACTCAAACTAAAACTCGCAGGTTTTCTTTTGGTACTTTGCTGCTGATGTGCAGCCAGCTTAAACTCAGTGCAATGAAAAAACAAGCTCCTCACACAGACTCCATCAAAACTCTTACTGAAAGTTACATTTACAATCCTCAGCATTACCTGACACATAATCTGAATATGCTGTTGGAGTAAATGATCTTCCTTTATTTAAATATTTATCTCAAGTTTTAATACTTTCTTTTTATCCTATATAAACATACATGACAAGATCTCTTCTTGCTGTTCATATTATCAAAATTTCTACCTACCCTTGCTGATTTCACCCAGATACATGCTTCTGACAAAACAAGAGCCTTACAATACCAAGATGGGGGCAGGGAGGGAGGGAAGGAAAGGCAATACTGGGGGGGAAAAAGTAACCAACTAAACCTCAGAAGGTATCATGGAACATCAGCACCACCCCACAATAAGGTAATTATATGATAAATCCTGTCCAAACACCATTCTAAAACAAACACGTAGCCACCATTATGCTGTTCCACAACAGTAAGTTACATAAAGCATTACTACTGTCTGGCAATACATGCCCTTCCAACTATCTGTGCCACTAGTTTAAAAAACAAAAAGTGCAATGTGGAAAGAAGTCACAAATGGCATTCCATCAATTTCTATTCTGCACCCTCTTGCCAATCTATACCTCTTCAACATTAAACAGCAAAAAGGCTCTGCTTATAAAACAGCAGAAACTCACCAAGTCCAAATTCAGCACACTTTGTCAGATACCCTTCAGGTGTTTTATTTTTGTTCAGAAAAATGGTGAGCTTGCTTTCCTTCATCTCAAAGCTGGTTCAGAGCACTGTATACCTGGGAGAGTGAGAGGGAAACCCTATATCAAAAGGAAAAAAAGCTAAACCTATTTTACTAAAGCAAAGCATATCTAGAGAAATTTCAATATTTCTCACCACACACAGACTATGAAACATAAAGTTAATGTAATATTAAAATTTTTATTATTTAAGAGACCCACCACTCTAGACATCGGCCTGACAGATGTAATTCATGGCTCTGACAGTGCAAAAAGCAAAAGTTCTATAAAACCGTAATGACTGCCATCTTAAAGTGCAAAAAAACTTGACCATGCAAAGTTTCAACATATAAATTCTTTTGCATTCACTGAATTTCAAGTCAATACAATTAGCAATGCACACAGCACTGCTTTTCTAACATACGTGCACAGCAGTAAGAAAACTTCTATTTGAAGCTGGGACAAATGGATAAAAATTTCCAATTTTTATTAACAGATCACCTGACATCAATTAAATACCACACTGAGAAATAAACTTGATAATCTTCAAAATTAGCCTCATGAGAGAGTTTTAAATCTTCCAGTAACTTGTGAATACAGCTATGATTGTTTCCTACAAACTAACAATAGCCTTGAAAAAGTAAACCAAGTTCTAATTTAATAAGATATTTCATTTCCACTGGCTATGAGTGAATACAGAAACAGGGGTACAAAGCCAATGCTGAATACTAAAAGGAAACAGCCATTAGACACATTAAAGATTCAATATTGCTCCCTCTGAAATTGATAGTTCTGTTATCAGTGACACAAATGAGCAGCATCAGGCTGTCAGAACAAAGAATGGACAAAACAAGGCTACCTTCACATGCATTACTTGTAGTAATTTAAGTAGTCAGGAAGGGAAGTGGGAGAATGCCAGAGGTAGACATCACTATAACACACCTATGAATGGAGCACAGAAGAAGGACTAGAAAACACTATTCACAAAATTAAAGAAAAGAATCTCAGAACTGGAATAAAACTGTTATCGTTTTACTTCACACATACAAAAAGATCATAAAAAGAGAACTGAGGAACTATTGACCTATCAGGCTCCTGCAGACAATCTACAAAGTTTTCACTCAAGTACTGAACAATTGACGCACTGCAGACCTGTATTTCACCCAATCCATAGAATATGCAGACCTTCAATCAGGCTTTTCCACAAAAGGCTACCCTTTGTGATAAATGAACCTCTGAAAAAGATTCTAATATAACTTACCATTATGTATGGCATTCATCAACTTCACGAAAGCTTTTGAGTTAGGAGAAAAAGGGCTTCATGTTAAGATCATGTTTAACAGACGCACAAAAGAATGTATGTATAGACAGGAATTTCAGTGAACAATAATATACCTGAATACATCTTTCTTGTATTAGAGCTCTGATCATTTACAGTAGCACAAATTGTAAAATGGATTTATTTCTATCCACTATAATGTTTTACTTATATTTCTTTTGTCAGTGTTGGTTAGATATTAAATGCCAAGTATAAGAACATTCCAGTACATGCCAATTAGCTGTATTCTAAAGCTAGTATTACAAATAAAAATTCAAATTTTTTCCAGTGGCAACCAGTACCCCCAAGAAAAGACTGATTTTAATTTCATTGTCTCCATCAAATTTAGAAACTCAAACGGAAGTTGCCTTGCTAATTTTAATCACAAGGCATCTGTTTTGCTTCACTCAAAGATTGAGATGAATTCAAGCAATCAAGTCTAACAGGAAACAGTTGCGTCTCCTGGACTTTAGAGAGCTCAGTTCAAGAAGAACTCAGTTACATAGAAAGAACATCCAATCAGTGGTACACCAAAGGAGATGCTCCCATGAATTTCCTTTCCTTCATGGGTTGGGGTGTTTAGAGAGTATTGACCTCTGATGCTGAAGTGCCAGAACACACTCACATCCTCTGCCATGCAGCTGAAGTCTCCAATGCAGCCACCACTGCACTGTAATGCCCAGCTGCAGAGTGGTGGCAGCCCTGCTAATGCCAGCCCTCTTCCACTTAACCCACCAGCTTATTCCTGCTTAGGATAATGACCTCATGACTACAGAATTATTTCCATTTCAGTCTGCTCGTTCACTCTGTCACACTACTAAGGAACAAAGCCCTGAGTTTACACATCTGGTTTGACTTGGTAATCAAATGATTTTACAGGCCACCGTGGGGCAAACACCTCTGTCATACTCCCATGGGAGAATTTTATATCTGCATCAGCCTCTGAGATCTCACTGCAGTAACTATTTGGGGTCCAACAGGGAAACTACCTTTAATGCTTTATTTTTCTCTTTTTACTCTTGTCACAACTGGAATCTACTAAATATTGCTGTCATAAGCCATTTTTTAACTCTTCTGAAGGGTCCTCTGAACATCATAATTTCAAAAAAATGAACAAAGACATCTTAAACTTTTGTCATTCATACTCAAAAATTACAAAACTAACTAAGAAGCAATTTTTAAAAATTTAAAAGCTTTGACTTTTATCTACTGACTAAAACTGAATAACTAGCCGAAGGTACCTCAATGGAAATACTTCTAAAATTTGGAATATTTTAATTAAAACATTAATTTACAAAGTCTGTTCTCTAAAAAACATAAACACTAATGTTCAGGGACTTAAATTTTGTGGTACAGAAAAAACACACAATGTACAAAATTCTGTATGATTTTTGACAGACGTGCATTAATCTGAAATAAATTAAACTGATAATCTTAATTAACCTTCTCAACAGTTTTCAGAGAACTAACAAAATACAAAAATACACCCATAACTTACAAGGAAAAAATTACTAAAATGCACAGAGCTGATATGACTGGAATCACATTATACTATACAGACAAATTCTTTCTCAGGTGCAGAGGACACAATGCAACTGCAGTCTGCCACTCTTAAGAGCAGAATCATTTCACCCACACCTACTCTCCACAGCCTTTATTTGATTATAATTGTATCCATTCTCTCCAGTTATGCTCAATTTTTTGTGCACAAGAAATAGCAGCCATTTTGATCCATCATTGCTTTCAACACTAAAGAAAGTCCCTTTCAAATTTAAGGAACCATTGGGTAGGTTTGGAAGGAAGCTTGGGGTGGTGGTAGGATTTTTTCTTTCCTCTTCCTTATTTTTTATTTTATTCTAACAAGCCCAGCCCTAGACTGCCAAAGCTATACCGTTTGCTTTTGTTTCTTTAAAACTGTCCCAAACAGGAGCCACCACTAATCCAAGCAATCACACACAACGTATTCCCAAACATCACTCAAGAGGTATGAGAAAGTTTCAAAGCAGAATAGACTAGATATGTCCCAATGCAAAATTTGGTACTCTAAGATAACACTTCATAGATAAACGAGGAAGAGATGCAGTTAAAGAGCTAACAAAACACTAGCTGTTCTAACACAGACCTCATCCAATTACACAAGGAAGGGCCAACACTAGATCAGCCCTGCTTGTGACTGATGGAGCTAATTCTAGACTCCCCCCAAGCCTCTCCACAGAACAGAAGGAGAACTGTTCCCCTACCACCACTCCCTTCCACACTCCATAAATTAGTAGAAGGCAGATGAAAAAAGGTGTTTTATTCTGGAAGGAAAAAAGAGCTACTGTCTTGGTTCCTGTGTAACTGCCTTTATTGGCAGCTAGGTCCTTCCTGACTCCTGCACTGAAGTATCCCCTCCCAGCCACCCAGTTTTCTGCTACAATGTACAGCCAAATTGAAATTCAACATGCTAAGGCGTTGAGAAAGGTTAGGGACAGTGAATGCTAACTATATATATATATATATATATATATATATATATATATATATATATATATATATATATATATATGCTGTAATATCTGGACTTCACTTCTCATTGTTTTAGTTTATTTGCCATCTCTGGTGCCTCCCGCACTTTCCTCTCAGTCCTGGCTAAATCCTTCCTCTCTTCATCCAATCCCTACAGCAGCTGCTGTTGTTTGCTTTACTTAGAACCTTACAATTATTCCTCCTTAAAATCAATTCTGCTCAGAAAAAAAACTTTTATGCTTCCAGCTCATTCATTTCAATTTCTGAAATGACTCAGTATTAATACCTACATCCAACCCACCGCCCTCTGGCTGTTCATTACTTGTTTTTAAGGGAATTGGTTGTGCATAAAAAACCTTAAGTTCCATTCTAAGCTTACCACTACTCCGCAGCAGAAAAAAAGACTGGTGGTTCTGTCCCTAGGAAGGATGTTATTTTTTGTAATCAAGCCCTAAATCCATAAGATTAGGCATTTGTCCATGACAGTTATCATGCTTTAAGGAAAAAAAAAAGTGAAAAAACCCACACAAAACAAATTCCCACAATTTGCATTCTTTGTAAAGGCTAACTACCCGGACAGCTTATGAGCCACTTTTTCATTTGGAAGAATGAGGGGTGTGTGTGGTGTATGCTTTTTTGTTTGTTTGCTGGGGGAGGCTCTGTTGAGCTTTTTTTTAATTTACTTGGAATCTCTAGTCATTCTTACCTCACAGATGTTCAAAACAAATAAACAATGGGAAACAGAAATAAAACCAAGTCATGTATGTAGGATCTAACAGGATTACTCATGCAGAAGTCCCAGTCACAAGTTCGTATTCTTCAGTTCCATTACCAGCTTCCACAAATCCCTTCTCAACTCAGATCTCTACAGCTACACTGGTCCAAAGAACATAGATGCTCACTCACTTTCTTCATGACCAAAATTTTCCATTTTTTCCTGTTACTTAGGTTAGTGAGGACCCTTTTCTGAACCTTCTACCACTGCATGGAATTCTCTCACAAAAACATATGCAGTAAGCTAGATCACTGTCAAAATGAAGTTTTCTTCCTGTTAAACTTATGGCCTTCTCACATATCTACCAAATCTGACACTGAAAGATGAAGACTTCTATTTAAAAGCTGAATAAAAAGTATATAAAGAGCAATACGAAGCAATGAGTTTGCATCTAAACTAGGTGTTAAATCCCAGTTTGGTTTAAATGGACGAAAAATGGCTTTACATTCAGAATCGGGTAAGAAGTAGCTTTTCTAACAATAGAAAATAGTTTATTTCACTGACTATTTCCTGCATTACCAGCACAAAAGCTCTTGCAAGAACTGTCCTGCTAAGAATTTTAACAGCACACTTTGTGTATATGGCATACCTGTCTATCAATTTCCTACAACAGCTTTTCAGGTATGCCCAATATTCTTGAAAGGGAGTTTTACTTGAGTAACTTTCAGGAAATACATTGTTGGCTTACTGCCGCCAATTTTCTGCATTTTAATCACATTGGGGAGATTTATCAAAAATGAGCTCCCATTCAGATGGATGCACATGCAGATCGTGCAGGTACAGGTAATGTTCGTACAGTACCAGAACGCCACACAGTCCAAAGGCACTGGGACACACTGTCACTTACTGTCCATAAGGACACTACTTTATGCACATGGAGCTGCTGGGGCCCACCTGGCTGCACATGCTCCACTACAGAGTCAGAATTGCAGGGGTGCCTGTGCTGCAGCACCACAGGCGACCTGGAGGATCAGAAAGCTGCTGTGCTTAGTCCTATCACACCCATATAACCTGCTTAAGAAAGAAAAATAAATTACTTACACATGAAGGTAGCGTAGGGACTTGATAATCAGACACTCAGCCCTATTATATTTGTTTTAAAAAGCAGTACAGCTCCTATATGAATGTGAGAGTCATCCTGTATGAGTGTCACATGAATCTCTCCATTCTAAGTCTTAATGGATTTGTCCCTGAGCAACATCTTTCACTGAAAAGCTCAATTATTTTAAGGTAACTAGTCTTTTTTACACCACTGTATTATGTTAGCATTTCTATTTTTTTTTCTTTTCTTTTTGAAACTTTACAAGGGAATTGCAGAAATTATTATGATAATCAACAACAGCTCTAGACATCACAGCCTCTCCCCAGATATAATCCTGAGACAACCTTCAGTCAGTTTAACTTCTGGTACTGCAGCTCATCACATCAAATAAATGGAAAATTTAAATGCTAAGTACACTTCCTTCTGATTTTAAAACCCTGACTGTAGTGTTGTCACCTCTGACTGACAACAACAACAAAAAGTTTTACCATATGAATTGGACAATCTTCAGAAGGACAAAAATGCTTCAAGAACTATCAACACATACACATCACTTATTTTTCAGATATATTTGATTTCTGAAAGACTTGAAAGTCTGTAAGATCTGAAAAGTACAATTTTCAAGGAAGGGTAAAAAACCCTACTGCTCCTTTTATAGTCAAGCCTCTTCTCCACCCTCCCCCACACACACTTTTTTATGTTCCCATGTCACCTTTAACAGATTTTATGGAGTTAAAAGACTGATTGCTATCTCACATTTGACTTACAAAGAATGCCATACTCTAGTAATTGACTGCAGATGCTGAAAAATGTTCACATTCAAGAAGATGAGTATTTTCATTTTAAAATATATATACATATATACACAAAAAAACCCTCTTCATTTGATACCATTTTGAAAGTCCTTTTTTAAAGTTAAGACATTTTA
This sequence comes from Fringilla coelebs, assembly GCF_963513975.1. NCBI lineage: Eukaryota > Metazoa > Chordata > Aves > Passeriformes > Fringillidae > Fringilla > Fringilla coelebs. Next base: position 134,759,312 of record NC_140028.1, on the reverse strand, counting down.
AAGGAGGTTCTGGGAACTAAACAGTTAGTAGTAAGCAAACACTTGTATCTCACTTTATTTTCCAAGCAGCAGTAGAATTAAGGAACATATCCTTCATCTTCAGAAAAGGGGTGCACCTCTAAAGCAAATACCAAATTCTGCAACAATGACATCTGATAGGACAGAAATCTTAATTGCTTCACAGTGTCTCCTTACTCCCCTGCTCTATTTAAAATTATAATTCTTCATTTTATAATAAGATTTAAAGAACTAACACAATCTAAGCACTAAACTGGAAGTTTCAGTACCTTCTCTCTTTCTGCCCTTTTTTTTTTAATGTAATAATGATAATACCACATAGTTTTACTCTATGTATCTGCAAAGACCATCAGCCACTGGAAAAGCAGGCAATTTATTTTCTTCACTATGCAGACAACAATAGTAGCAAAGCTGTCAGCCAGATCTCATTCATGCAGGGTAGTTTATGCAGATTACCCAGGCCTAAAGTAAGTTAGTTTTTATCAGGAATTCAAACCTAACACCAAATATATACAAGACACTTTGTCGGCTTATGAGTCAAATATAATATAAAAGCAAGCAGTTTACAAAAAGGTCATGAACTTCTCTGAAAACCTTCCTTTACCAAACAAAACAGATTTATTGCTAAATTTGGAAAATAGTAAGTACAGAAACTTAAGTAGCCTTTAAGCCCTTCCCAGTCCATTTTCTTCTCTGCCAGTACAAATACAACTAATAAACAGTCAGTGTAATCATAAAGATACTTATTACGTTTCGAAAAGTTTGTATTTAGATGCTGGTTCCACAAATAACTCTGTATGGGCAAAAATCTAGACCTGCAGAATTTCTTGTATTTTTAATTTAATTAATATTTGTGTAGAAGACTCACAAAGCTTGAATAAAACCAGTATTTAAAACAGTTTAGAAATACTTACATCTTTTTGCTAAGCCGTTTAAAACTATGTCCTACTCCCATAATTAGTAACCAAAATTTTCTTTATTTTTGTTATTAAATGAAAGACCTAAAAGGAAAGTCAAGAAAATACACATTCCCTTTCCCCTATTGATTTTTTTGCTTTGTTGTAGGTTTTTTTTAGCATCTGAAATGTATTACAAGTTCATAATTTAAATATACTATTTGCTGTTGACTGTCAGAGTATAATAAATAAATAAATAAATAAATAAATAAATAATGACATATTTTGAAATTTAAATAGAAGCCCAGACTCACCATAATTTAGGAGTCTAGTTCAAAGATATAATCTTCAAAATTTCTATTTTAACCTGACAAACACATTCTCATACAACAATTAACTAGTCATGTAATTTCCACAGCTGCCAAGATCTTCTCTGAAACTAGCAGGCCTCAGCAGCTTGACATGGAAGCTCTATCCCAGTTATTAGAGCTTCCCTTCCCTGGGCCATTATTTTTTCACTTCAGAAAGCCCTTGCATCTGTTTTCACTCAAAACCCAAAACTTTATAATTTTCTGAGAAAGGAAAACCTTGCCTTGTTTTAAATCAAGTTTTGTTTCAAAGCCATGTTCCAAGAGCTTCTGGTCTTGCAACAAACACTCAGAGGGCAGCTGATTTGCATCTCATGCACAAAACAGTGCTTCCATGGAAAGTCAAACAGCTTGGAGACTTCAAGAGTGGAATAGGCTGAACGTTTCATTTTTTCAGCAGCCCATCCAATTAAGCACTATACTGTACTTTTCTATTAACTTAAAACAACAACAACAAACCACACCAAAAAACCAACCAACAAACCAGAAAACAGCAATTACCAGCACCCAATTACCAAAAAAAATCTTGACCAGTAAGAGTACTCCTCTTCACATAGTAATTACAATCATGCTTCTAAACGTTTTTGCAAATTGCAATCTTCTCAAATTTAAAATATTCCAGTCTAGCAAAGAACTTCAGACTCTTTGAAAAGCATGTTTTAAATATATCAATCATTGTATGCCTCTTCTCAACTTTCATATTCATAGTCATATTTTAGGAGGAAATTAGCACCATAACTAAATATAGTACTTTGCTACCTGCAACATGTGTGGACTAAGTTCAATTAATTGTGATATAATTTTCCTATCCCTTCTTGAAATGAGTGTCACAGTGATGATAATAGCCTTTTTTTCTCCCTAAAGTATAACAATATTCAGTTCTCCATCATTATTCAGAAGTTTTTCAGAACTGTTTTAAAACCTCAGTTTAAAACCACAGTTTTTTCAGAACTGTGTTGAAACCTAACCATCTCTGTCAGAAGGTTTTCATTGTTCAGTATTTTTTCCCACAGCTTTCTTAATTAAGTAATTCTTATTTATTACATCCAAGCACATTTTTTACAATATACATTTTCAGAAACCACCCTGAACCCTCAGAGCAAGCAGCAATGATAACTTAACTTCTCAACCTCTGATAAAAGCATAGAACATACTAAGGTGGGAACTAATTCTAGCAGACCCACACTGCCTGAAAATTTACTACTAACTACTGTATTTTGAAATGCATTATTTGCCCTGTTACAAACTATTTCATATGCTAAACAGATGCACTATGCTTCATTTTCTTTTAAAAATCAAAGAGAAAATACAGCACAGAATTTGGTTCATAGATAAGGACCAAACAAGAATCTTTGCAAGCACACTGACTTCTTACCTCTAGAACTCCTGCACCTGCAAATCAAATTAATATGTTTGACTAAACCATATCTTCTAGAAAATACATTTTCAGAACTGAGATTTGTTCAACTATTACTTTCACTTGATGATCTTTTACTTCTTTGTTAGGTTAAGGATCATTGTACCAGTTCCTCATATGATATCCATGTCTGATAAACTCACTCCTTAGCTATTCTCCAATAATGTGCTTTTTCCAGTCATTGAATCCTTCTCGTAGCTCTTTTCTTTACACAGAGCAAACTGCAGAACCATACGTAGTATCCAAAAACCAGACACACTCTAAATGCAGAGCTGCCTTTCCCATTAGCTTGCTGTTTATGCATTAAAACATTTTTAAACACAGCTCAGCACTGTAAACTCAGACACAACTGATTAATCACCTTTATCCTTCTTCTCTACAGTCCTTCTTTCCCCAGAAGGCCATCCTTATCCTGCAAGCATACATCCATCTTTCTAAGATAATCTTCTACTTTAGCTCTATCAACATAACTCTTAGTTTGTACTGCTGACCAAGAGATTCATTTTACCATGTCCTCATAACCAGACTTTTTCAAAAATTGCAGCATTTTCCAATAGGTTTCACAGACTATTCTGAATTGGAAGAGACCCACAAAGACTGCTGAGTCCAACCCTTCGGTGACCTGAGGATCTAAGCTGTGACCTTGATGTTAAGAGAACCATGCTCTGACCAGCTGAGCATAAGGGGAAATAACAAAATGAAGTTAACAGTGGTTGAATAATTCTATGAACAAAATAAAATTGAAACTTACCTATTAATTACAGTTAATGGAAGGATTTGCTGACTTCCTAGCACAACAAGCCCTTATTTAAAATGTCATGCTGTATTAATTGAAATGTAGACACCTACTATGCCCCTTCTACTAAAAATTAGGAAATAAAATCCAGTAAGTGAAAAAATAAAAGAAAAACTAAATAAAATCCAATAAAATCCAATAAGTTATTTTCCATAACTTTCAATATCCACCACTAATCGTTACACCTTTGTACGTCTTAAAATCTTCCTTTCTTCTGTCAAACACATCCTAATTGCATAACATTAACTACTTGTCAGTCTCTCTTATAACTTCATGAGTTTTAAAGACTTACTGAAATTTAACACTGACAGTCTAAAAGCATGGAAGAACAAGGTATTCATCATTAGGAAATGTCAATACTTCTGTCTGTAGCTGCTGATAACAACTGTTTTACTTAAGAACTGTGATGCATATCATGATAATCCCCATTTTCATAAGCTACTTCCTCATGTGATTTCCTCCCTGTTACCTGATGAACATCTCCATGTTTTCTATACCAACAATCACCAATTTTAATCTTGTACACCATTCACCAATCTCAACACCACTTCTGTTCAGTCTCAAATATGAAGAATGAAATTCTCCACGCATTGATTTTGCCTTGTGCACTTTCCATACCATTTGCTTACTCCCTAAGTGCCATTAGTATCTATTAGTATCAATTAGTATCAAGTTCTTTTTTATATTCTATCTCCTCTGAATACAAACAAGCTTTTTAACACAGCAAGACTTCTGCTTTGGTGCACTTTTGCAGATAAACATAATAGTCCAAATGTTTCAGAATAATTTTTCCTAAACTCTTTCTCCCAGTAGATTCAGCTACTAAGTCAAACTTTAAACACAGCATCATGAAGATTCAACATAAGTACTGAGGGACTTTGTATCTCAATTAGAATAATTTCAAGTTACGCTTCTACTTTGAAATTCACTTGTGATCAGTGCAACAGTGAGCTTAAGAGTATGATGATCTTGCACAGCATAACCTGCGTAACACTGACAAAGGTTTCACCACTGCTTGAATCAGATGGGAAAAGAGAAAAAAAACCACATGGAACTAATCTGAAGCATTTAGCAAACTCATATACAAAACTGAAACTTGACTGCACAAGACAAGATCAACTCAGAGGGACCTGTGGCAAAAACATTAACAGGTTCTCAGAATTTGAAATACTACTTTAATAAAATACAATACTGGGTTTGGATGAGTCTTTTATTCCAAAAAGTGTCTAGTGTTACCAACCAGAGCATACTGAAATTTGGCTACGGGCAGAATATCTATGATGCAGAGATAAAAATGTAAAAAGACAAATTCTAATTTCACCTCAGTCAGGACAAAGGAATTCCAGAAGATGGACACAGTAAAGGTGCTGAAACAGTGGGCTAACCATTTTGAGGCCCACGTGGTAATTTAGTCTTTTCCAGTCTTCTTAAAGAAAAAAAAATTATAAGCTTTTTTTAGGGTTTACAGTACACATAGCAGCATAAAATCAATTTTACAAAAATTAAAATACTGGAAGCAAATAATCCCCTGAAGTCCTTAGCTATTGAAGTTGATACTATACAATTTGCTGTACATTTGAAATCAAGAGCAGAACCAGGAAAGACAGAGAAGTGCCTGCAGCACTGTAAGAATTCAGCAGCAAGTATCCAAGCTGAACTTGGAAGACAACTGTACAAGAACCTTATCTACCATGAAACAGAAATTTCAGACAACTTCTGATACTTGATTCTTTCCATTTTACATTGCTACATTATTCCACAAAAGTCAGAAGGTACTGTACATCAGACAAAATGTTCCTCTTCCTGTTGCTGAGGGACACAAGCTCTCAATGCTTTACAATACTAGACTAGAAATCTTTAAATATTATTCCCTAGAAGGATTCTGAGAATGAACTTAATCCTGAGAATACAGCTTGGACAGTTTTGACTTAGAAATTTAGATAGCTCTGTAAAATAGCTGAGTTCAGATGAAATCAACAAACACTTTCCCCTATTAAAAGATTCAGATCCTGAAATCACTCAACCAACCCTATTTGGGGTGAATCATTATCAGCTTTATAAAACTCTTCCAATAATTTAGGCCATTTTAGACAATAAACTTAAAATGCTTGTGAATTCTCAAAAAAAAGAGAAGCATGGTTTGCAAATGAGCTGGTATCTAAAGAACTTTGGTGGGAGTTTTTTTAAGAAGGTATTAGTAAAATGTTTACTTACTGCAAAAATTCCCTATCACCCTACCAATTTAAATTTTATTTCATTTTTTAGCAGTTAATTTTTTTCCTGTGAATACAGTGTTAAAGCAATGCATAAAATGCTTCCTCTGTCAGGTTAAAAATACATTTCAGAAAAAATAACAGAGAGCATAAAGATTGAACATTTAAGTTTAACCTTGAACACATCAGATCTGTTGCATGGCAAACACAACCTGAGTGTATGTGTTGTAACAGCTTATAATAACATGTCCTTATACTACACCAATATTCATGTACATTTCTGTTATTAATCAGGAGAAGAGAAGCCCTTTGGACTGGATAACTTTGGAAATGACAAATATTTCTACAAAATTAGCTGAACATACTCTGAATAAAACTTTTTGGGAAGACATCTAATTATGTATAAATAGCACATGATGAATCTGTGTTACCTTATAAAATAAGCTTCCCTTCACACTTCATCTCATATGAACATTAATTATGAACACAATTATCATAAATCTGTGAAGTCATGTTTTTCATAATTTTTATGGATTTCAGCAAGTACTCTTCAGAAAACTGAAAGAGAATGATAGCTTTAGATAGCTGCTGTTAGGAAGACTATTTAAAAAAAAGAGGAGGAGATTTCTTGCACAAGTGCCTCAGAAGCTTTGTTTAGTATGGTCTAGCTCATTCCTGATTCGGCTTCTTTGAGGTATCCAGGTAATTCCAAGTAAGAGGCAATAAAAACTTCTTGACTTGAGTACTCTGCGTTTTCACTCACTGCATTTACATGCACAAAATCTTATCTGGGGGCTTGGATCAAATAACTTAGATTCACTTGTCGGACCTTGTTACTCGACAATGTAGTGGGCACATTGAAAACAGAAACACTGGCATATTACTCCTGAGAAAATACATGTTTCTGATATTACTGGTGATACCCATATGTTCTTCTTCATTGCAACACAAAAAATTGTTGTAAATTGGGTTAAAAAACGCTTATGATGAAGCAAGGAGAGCAGCACTACAACTCTAAGAAAAACAGGAGATGAGGGAGAAGAGTACATTACAAAAATAAGCTGTGATTCAAGCAGAAGTTTCTGGACAAATTTAGAGCTTGGGCCCAAAGACAATCTCCCTTGTATTTGTATCTCTGAGTTTTCTTGGTTTTGTTAGGGTGATTTTGTTGATGAATTTTGTTTGTTCTTTATTCGTATCCATGTTCTTTGGCATCCTCAGAAAATACCACTGTTTTAGAGGACAGGTCTAATGCTGGCCACCAAGAATCTAAGTATACTAAATAGATGTGAAACTATAGGATGAATATCATGATAAAAGTAATAAATCAGACACGGTATTTCCATCTGTGTATTTATTTACAAAGAGTTTAACATTATCACTGGCATTTTCTAGATGGAAGAGATGTAATGAAGAGGACAAAGGAAGCAAGAATGGATCTGGACAGGGAAAAGTCTGTTCAAGGAGCTGACGAGAGCAGAATATTCTACAATAAATATAAGAGGGGAAACATTCACTTCAAACCAAGACCTTGTACTTCCATCTCCTACCCCTACTACAACAATATATAATCCCCCTCAAAGAGATCATAAAGGAATAAAGAAAGCCCATACTGTAATAATCAGAACACTGATACGAATCTGTTAGATGCTCACTGTTCGTAACAGATAAGAGGTAAACATGTTCTTAAAACTGTATTTTAAACAGAAAGATAAATAGTGAACTATGAAGTTTTGTCATATGCCATTTCTCTCCATTGATTTTAATACAGGAAAAGTATTTTTTAATATAGTTGCTACTGCTATTGCCATTATTACGCATAATAAAAACGATCACTTGTATCTAACTGCTTTAAAACAATGTAGCTTTGACATCAAGCCTTTAAGTACCTGCCTTGTTCTGAAAGAAATACAGGGTTTTTTTCCTTGAACTATGTATATTTTAAGAATATCTCTTGCTTATAGAGTGAAAATATACAATACAAATAGCATAAAACCCTCCCCAGAAGCAAGCATTCAAGCTCCATTTCTCTCTTCCCCCAAATCAGAAAAATTAAGAAAATTTAAGAAAAAAAAAATTTAAAAAAAGGACAAAATTTTGAAGTTTCAAAAGTGAGGTAATTTGTTATTTTTTACATCACAAAAGCTTTGGAAGAAACTTCAGAGCAACAAAGACTTTGGTAGATAAGAGTATCCTGCCAGGCCATTCCACATACAGGTTTACTGGAAACAGAAAGCCTCTCACAGCCCCAGATGCGCATAACATTTAGAACAGAGGAAGAACAAACCAGCCAATTTCAATTGCTAAACAGCACACGAGGATTTGAAAATGTCATCCAGCTGCACAGGAGTCCAGACTCAGAATATAATTTTACATGTTTAAACTGGTCATTCTGATATGTCATGGTCATGTAGATATTTTGATTTTCAGTTAAGCTAAATTGGGAAAATGGAACTGAGGGATGCATTCAGCAAAGCTGACATACCTGAGTATCAATTTTGTTTTCTCTGTGTAACAGAACACAGACAATAAAGTCCATACTATCACTTTTTCTTTTTTTTTTTAGCTAAAAGCTAAACCTGTCACACATAATTTTCAAAGAACCTGTTTACATGCAACTTTTCCCCCTACAGCTTCAAAACCTGCATTTATATAGCCTCTAGGTCAATACACAGGTCCATCTACTACAGCCACCTACGGCACAGTGGCACCTATACATGGAACAAAACTTACTTTTCCAACAGTCCTTTTTCCCCCAGTGTGGTTTTCACGATACTTTAAATGATACTATGTTCCTGAAAAGCATACTCAGAATTACAGCTAAAATAATAAAAACATATTTTGAGGTAAAAAAACCAAATCCAATAAATGCCTACCTGAACCCACTGGAGATGAACCAACACTAAGACTTTGTAAACTTCCATTCCTGAGCAAAGTTGGAGATTTTTGAAGACCAGAGCTTGTCACACTTCCTGCAGCAGATGCCACAGATGAAGTTGGGGAAGCAGAAGAAACTGAAAGATGGGAAAGACCTTCTTGACTTTTATTTCCTTTAGGTCTACCAGGCCCATGTTTACTTTGCTTATTTCCTTTCCGTTTCTTCTCTGTTACAGTTTCTTCTTCTAGTCCAGAAGTTTGAGCTCGTTTGTATGCTGTAGAAGTAAGGCTTGAATTACTTATGTCTCCAGGTGAGCTGTCAAAGTTTTTAGACTGAGGAACAGCTGTTGACGATGAAGGGAGACCAATTAAGGAAGTGAAACAATTGGCTCCTCCTTCTTGGCCCCCAGCCTCTCCTTTATGTACATCTTTGGTTGATGAAGCCTGTTGAGAATGTGTGAAACTGTCACTTCGCAGATCCGTGTCTGTAAAACTCAAAAAATCTTGGGGAGACTGAACTGAACTTCCAGAGGATGACTTTATGCTCCCAGGAGTGCCCAAAAAGCTTCCTAAAAAGAGAAAGCAGTACAATTATGTTTTTCCTTGTAGTTGATGAAAACTGATAGGAAGTATTATGATCTTAGAATAAAAAAAATTCACGTGAAAAGACTTTACGAAAAGCTTTACCAAGAGGTAAAGAATTCTTTAAATAACTCATTGGATTGTTTCTCCTACTGATCTTCACTTTGCTGGATATGATTCTCAGATTCCTGTCTGACATTCAAATTTGCATCTGGGACCCAAACAAGGTGAAAATGAATTAAAGAAGAATAACAATTTTGTTGCTTAGGCACCTTTAACATCCATCATGTTTTGAAGCCATAACAAACACTTGGTGCAAATTGGAGCAGGTTTTTTTGAACACACAGATACATAAAAAGAAAGCTGATAGAAATGTGCTATGATCACATATACACTATGCCTGCAATCTTCCTTACCATTCTGCCTAAAATCAAGAGTCTGACACAGGTCAAGGGAACAACAACAATTGGGCTTAATTCTCCCCAGCTGAGGAGGAGTTCCACAGAAGACATATTTTTCTAAAGTACAAGAGAGAAAGTGAAAAACAGTGTATAAAATTGGCATTTTAAGACTCCTTTAGTGCTGTCACAGAACCATAAAGATCTTTTGTGTAATAGAATTACATTCCTTCTTCAGTACTTGGAATGCAGTCATTTCATCACTGTGTTACTGCATTCAAGGCAGAAAAAGAAGCACTCTTGGGAAACACAAACATCCACTTGCACTAAAATTCACTGATTTTATACAGGTGGGTGTCTGTGGGTACTGTTTCACAAAATTCAGACTGATGACAACACCAAGAAAATATTCCTAACTATGTCATTAGGTATAAAAAAAACCCATGTCCTTTAAAAACGAGTGTTTTATCATTAGTACTCCACTCAACCTTGTTAAAAATTCCATTTAAAATAAAATTTACATAAATACAGCTAATTAAAAAAATTAAAATATCATTGTTTTGTATTTTAAATAAGTTATATCAACTTCGCTTAATGCAGCCCAGAAGAAAATGCATGCACATAATAAAGATCTATTTTGCAATCCGCAGTAAGATTTTTCTTTAAACGAGGAATTCCAGAAGGCAATTTTCAAAGTTTTGAGAATTTAAACAAAAAAAAAACCTTCCTCTTCTTTCAAGAAAAAAAACTGAAATATTGAAAGAGCTCTAAACAAATTTACAAGTGTTCACTGCATAAATAAACTCAAAAGGAAAATCACCACCACAAAGCATAAACAACAGTCACCTACTAGACACCACAGTGAAAATTACTAAAAATTACCTTACAGAAGACCTAGCATGTTGTGTTTCCAAATAACATGTTTTAATAATTAAGGAATTAAAAATCTTTCAATTTTTTAAATCATTTTTCATCTCTGATGAAGATGCCATAATAAAATTTGCTTTTAAGAAGTGTTCATAGTACATGTAGTGGGTTTGAGCAAGCTCAAAACGTGTGCTACCTAAGGTAAATAAACCTTACATACTTTTTACATACTCACATTCTGTTCATATATTTCAATGACAAAACAATGAAGTAGAAAGGTCTTTCACTCTGAAGGAAATTGTATATTTTCAATATCTGCATCTTGAAAAATTATTGAGGGGCCAATGCATTCTATGCATTAGGTAGTCCAGCACTGTTCTTTAGCCAGTGCACTGACTGAAAAACATCAGTATTACTCTCTTAAAGAGCTAATACCTCTAGACTCAAATTCATATTAAAGTTTACCGCAGATTAACTTTCTGGCACATAAAGACACTTCTGCTTGCAGCTAAACAGAAAACCGTAACAGTCCAAAAGCATCAGTTCTGCCTTTTAAAAATGTACAACCTTCTTTTTCATGTTACAGCAACAAACATTTTTACCCTGAAAAAAGTTGGGTTTTCCCCTAAAGTGAAATAACATTCTCAGTACTGAGTATAAAAGATTAACTACTTTTAAAGTTCTGCATACAAAAAATTTCTAATTCATGTCAAAGCAAAAGTTGTGTTACTGCTTAACAATCAATACCTTGCTGAAAAGGGCTAGCTGCAGTCACAGTTGTTCCTGGATTTCTTCCAGCACCAGGCTTTCTTCCCCTCTGACCTGAGCTGTGACCTGCAGATTTCTTCCCTTTGCTCTCTGACCCTCTAGCCTCTGAAGAATCTTTTCCACTTGAAACATGTGTAGGAACTTCCTGGAAATTTGCATTTGTAAATCGAGCTGAGGTATCTTCCAACCGCTTCAAGGAGCCTGACATGGAGTTGTTGCTAGTGCTTGTGTATGTCTGGCATTTTAAAAGAGAGAAGAAATTAAAGAAAAAAGTCACACAAAAATCTCCAACAACTGTTAAAAGGACCTCGTTCTTTCAAATGAACACAGAAGTGTTCAAATACTACTGTAACTAGAAACAGCAGGAATTAGAGCAGCTGAACTCTGAAGATTCTCAGCAAACAACTTAAGTACATAAAACATCATTTTGTGAAAAAAAAATGCATAATGGCTTTGGTGGAAATTTTTACTTCACTGAGGTAAATGGAAAAATCTCATGGGTATGGTCTTTATAGTCTTTTTAAATAAGATATTGTTATTTTATGCTAAAAATTAAGAATTAGAAAATAAACTTTTAATGCTTTTTTGAACATACCATTTTATGCCTTTTCTGTTAAAACTGGAAATGTTGCAGCAGCAGGGAAACTGTTCAAGGTGTCAAAACCTAAGAACTTGGATTTTTAAGACTTGACAGCCTCAACACCAAACCAAAATCAGCTCCGTGGCATGTGAACCATACCCCATTCATCCAATTCCTTAAGAATCACCAAGTAAAGAAGATACATGAGACAGCTGACCAAGACACATTTACTTCAAACCCACTCTCTGACAGGTACAAAAACGCTCCTGAGCTCCCAATGTAACCCCTATCCACCCCCAAGATTTCTAGACCTTTTTCTACACTCACACACTCTCCACAGGGCTTTCAAAAATTTCACCTTTAGGTCCATTATTTGTCTGTTAAATTTTACCAGAATTTTTCCTTTTGGTGAACAATTATTAAAAGAGATTTCACAGAAAGTAATTAGGTGGGCAGGGAAACTGCATGCACAACATTAGGAAACCATACAAGGGAATATTACTCTTCTCAAGACTGAAAAAAATGTGGAGTTGTGGTAACAGAATTTTAATAACATAAGAAAGAAAATGAAAGCAAAATCAGGAAAAATGAAAAAAAATCTACTGTTATTTATACTCAAGACACTTAGTAAAACAGCTTCTTTAAAAAATACATAGATCAAACCTAGAAACTACTCATCTGTTCAAAAAGAGCTTGTCTGGTTTTCAGTTCTTTACAGAATAGAATTTAAAATAGTATCTACAGTTATCTCCATTAAAGACCACACAAACACGTGCCTCTTAAAATTGAGCATACAAACACATCTTCCCTGCCCAAAGTGGGATGCTTGCTGAATTTAGGCCTACAACAGAATGTTTCTTCATCTTTACAGAAAGCTTTGTATAGCAGCTGTACAAAGTTTTCCATATTTTACTAAAATAGATAAGACATTTACATAAACCTTACTTTTCAGTTGCAAATGACAGAAGACAACTAAATATACAAGCTTTGAGGAAAGCAAATACTTCAATCTATTTGCATACCAGGCCAAGCAATGACAAGTAGGCATTAATTTGCAAACACTGTGCTGTGATTTGGTTTGACTGCAAGTCTGAATCCCACTCCTGGCAGATTCTGAAGAATATGCAAGCACAACACAGTTCTGCTTTGGAAAATTTTGCTCCCACAGCTATTTGCATTTCAGAAGGTGCTATAAGGTGTACTGAAATCTACATGCTCACTCAGAGAATCATAAACACTAACTTGATGAAATATACCCTAAGCACAGAGAGCTACTGTCATTTTTACATTCTCCATCTATCACTCTGTGCACCCTGAAGAGCTACACCATCCATCTGCAGCAAGTCTTAAAACTTCTGGGGATTTATGGTAAACATGCAATTATGAGTCTTGGTACACATAGTACGTGCCAAGGTTTGAGTGGCCCTTAGCCCTGCGCAGATGTGTAAGACAGTACCCTTGCACAGAGAGGGGAAGGACCACAGCAGGTAAATTCTCCACAAAAATGCCAGATGGTAAGAGCAGAGTCCGAGCAAAAAGCAACCAACCCCAAAAAAACCCCAAAACCAACACTGGGTTTGCATGGCCAGGTTTTGGTACAGGGCGGGCTATAGGGGGGGCTTCTGTGAGAAGCTGCCAGAGGCATCCTCCATGTCCAGGAGAGCCAATTCCAGGTGGCTTCAGGACTGACCCAACACTGGCCTGGGCTGAGCCATCAGAAATTGTGGTAACACCTCTGTGACAACATACTGAAGGAGGAAAAACAAAAAAGGGTTATTGGGCAGATGTAACTGCGGCCAGAGAGGGACCAAGAACATGTGAGAGAGTCAACTCTACAGACACCAAGGTCAGTGAAGAAAGAGAAGGAGGAGGTGCTCCAGGCACCAGAGCTGAGATTCCCCTGAATTCCATGAAGACCATGGTGAGGCAGCTGTGCCCCTGTAGCCCATGGAGATCCATGGGGATGCAGAGATTGACCTGCAGCCCATGGAAGAAACCCACACCAGAGCAAGTGGATTCCTGAGAGGAGGCTGTGACCCCATGGAACAGGCTCCTGGCAGGACCTGGAGACCTGTGGAGAAAGGAGCCCATTTCCTGGAGCAGGTTTCCTCATAGGACTTGTGACCCTGTGGGGGATCCACACTGGAGGCAGGCTGTGCCTGAAGGACTGCACCCTGTCGAGAAGTGCAGCCCTTAGGATGGACTCAAGATGGAGGAGTTTGTGAAGGACTGTCTCCAATGGGAGGGATGCTGGAGCTGGGGGAGGACTCTTCTCCTTCAGCAGCTGCAGGAGCAGTGATGAACTGACCACAACCCTCAATCTCCATCTCCCCACACTGCTGGAGGGAGCCAAAGCTCAAAACATGAGATGGCAATTTTTTACCAGGGGTAAATATAGGGCTGATGGCTCCTCCCAACTAAGAAGGCAGGCAGAAGAAGAGGCAGCAAAGAATTTAAATTCCTAAACCACTGTAGCTCTTCTTCAGACATTCTATATCTGTGTCCCAAAAGTGAAAAAATTTAGTGCTACTACAATAATCAAAGAGTAGTCAGACATTTCTTATTTCAGACTTTTCTAACTTAACTGATTCAGACTGAACAACATTTGCTGCAACATTTGAGGAATGCACAAAAGTGCCTCTCAAAATAGCAGGGGCCGCAACCTCAGAAAAATTTCTTGGAATTAAATTCTGCAGAACCAACAGGCAATTCAACTACACTAACGGGAGGTAAATTCAGTTTATCATGCAGTCTTTAATGATTCTACCTAAAGAAACCGCTCATCCAGATAAAAACATGCTTTAAGACATCCTCTGCATAAATGGTCATTACCACTAGATTTACAAAGGTTTAACATCTTTAAAAAGGGAAAACAAATTTCATTTCAAATTTCAGTTTCCTCCACAGGAACATTATGGTAGCAGAAGTGATTATATACCACAATAAAGTCATGCATTCAATACAAAGAAAGACTGCTGTGAAATAGAGATCAGGTTCAAAACAATTCTAGCAACTCCAGGTAACAGGACACATAAAAGGAATACATTAATGCAATATTCTGAACCAAATATTCACCTTAGAAAAAAATAAAGGTTGTTTCATTACTAAAATTTCAAAGTTTTAAGGAACACATTACAAGTTTATAATCTAGAAAAGCAAATTCCTGTAAATGGTGTTAAAAGGACTTAGGAAAAAAATTAACTGAAGGAACTAGCCATAGCAAAAAAAAAAAAAAAAATCACTTCCATACATCCAGTAGATACTTTTTAAAAAGACATAATTGCACTTAGGAACCTCTGAACACCAATTTTCCAATAAAAACTACAATAAAAAGCTGAACACCAATTTTCCTGATGATTTGAACCACTATTAAAAATGTCAATAAAAGAAGCAAACAGATTAGGTAAAGAAAACCCACAAGCAAAAGATTAAATAAAGAAAAGTAAAAGGGCACGACTATACTCAAATTCCAAAATTAATATTCTGTTTTAGTTTAATTAGGTTATAATTTAAGTTCTAGAATTAGAGATTTTCTGTTCACTTTAGTGTTTGCTCTAGCTCATCTCTTTACTCATAGGAGTAAACCTTGTAATTAGAAAAAAGCAATTAGGGAGGACAAAGCAATTACAAATAAGCTTAGCTGAAAAACAGAATCCAACTGTGTCTTTGGCATTAAAAGCATATTCCCATAGGCAGGATGCAAAAGATAAAAAAATATATGGAAATATTGATTAACTTTTACAGAAATATACAATATTATCACTTCTTCTAAAAACTTAGGATGATTAGATAATCAAAGTACAAGAGGGATATAATTCCAGAAAGATAAGATCATATACAGTATAAAAAGTAAAAAAAGGTTGTAAAGTTTAAAGACGTTTCCATACAAGTTCCCACAAAGCCTCTCTTACAGGCTATGAATTTTAGAAGTTGTCTCGGACTCAAAAGGAGTATGTTTAGGACAAATTAATAAAATTAAATAACCAATCATGTGGACCAGTCAATACTACAACCTAATTTCAATAAAAACTGTCACACTCACTGATTGCAATCTCTAATTGCTCTTAATTCAAACCGCAAAGTGGTAAATTGATTCTACCTTTTCTTCTCTTTTTTTTAACAGAGGGTTATTGAGAGTTTCAGAAAACCACTGACTACTAAGTCTCACTTGACACAACAGCATCAAAGAGAATACAGCAGAACAAGAAACAAGACTCTCAACAGAAGTGTGAGCTCCCAAAAATGGGATGGTAGCAGGTATGAATTCTCAAGTTAATAATCTTACTATGGAGAATAAAGAAACATGCAAAGCATACTAAAAATCTCACTTTCTTGGAGATTATTCTGGAAATTGATACCACTAGTTGAGAGAATACTTCCAGAGACCAGAGAAAGTTGGTATTTCAATTGTTTCACCCTGTCCTGATGAGATCTTGGTGTACCATATGCAAACACACATTTGTTGAATGCAACACCTCAGCAACCAAACCACACACAGTTAACACAGCCTCAACACCTTACACGATGATCTGTATACACTAAGCACAGTTCAACTCAAACCATGATTCCCTCACTCTGATGTCAAACATCTCCACACGAATGGGACACGTTCTTTCCAACTCTGAAATCAGAAAACCCATTTCTCAATAGTACTGCCCACTCTGTAACACCAACATTAGTGTCATTTTATTGGTGGATAGCAAAAGTAATTCTTGCTGAGTACAATGAGAACTGTCATTATTTAACCCTGTATGTTGCTGCTGGAATTAGGTAATTTCTAACACATCAAAAGAAAGGGAAGGTCAGAGAACCTAACAGAACAACCTGCTAATAAGGCAAATTATAAGTAAATGAAGTGTGAGCTGTAATTTCATAACTACTAGTTTTAAATGCTTACTTACAGGTTCAGTGTCAGCTCAGCATACACAAGTGAATTTTAAAGGAAAGACTTTCTAAAACTTCCCAAGTTGTTAAATATACCTCAATTAAGGAAAATTTACAGGAATATCACTGGCAGCTGAATCAAAATTTAAGTACAAAACTCTAAGCCTTTCTCCATATGATAAAACTTCAAGTATTTTAGGATTTTACATTACAGGAAAAACACCAAGAGTGCTTGATAATTATAGAATTTATACCATTATAAAGCTCCTGTATATACAGTGGAATGATTACATCATGAAATTTTTTACATAAGTAACTGAAGTTGAAGAGAAAAAAAACATTGACTTACTTTTTCTGTAGTTACAGTAAGAGATGGAACCAAAGATGGCGAGGACTCCGACTGCTTCTTATATTTTTGCTTGTGTTTATCTTTCTCTTTATATTTCTGTAAGTTGTAAAAGACAATAAAAACTAAGTTCAGCTTCACCTTTAACATAACCCAATCTATACTGCATCAAGTGTTATCAAAACTGAAGAGATATCGCAATAATGTCCTGTGCTACTTGGAAAACACATTAATGCTCTGAATGCTTTAAAATATAAATTTATCACATAAATCAAGTATTTATATTTGTTTTCAAAGTGCATCAACTGAAATTCTTCAATAATAACCAACATTTATGAATGCACTGCTGTTAGTACAACCCATCTTTGCAATAATCACTTAACAAACGAAACTGGAATAAAAACAGAGACATGGCTTTTGTTTCAAAGATCATCGTTCATTTTTCACCAAAGACTTCTATCTACCTGCATCTCTGCACCTGCACAGAATTTTTTGTTGGGATACTAATGTAAATTAATGCAAGGTTTTAGCTTTGGCTCCCCTACTGACATCTCCATGCATAAGAATGGGAAATCTGATTTAGATTTCATTTCCAAAAAAAGGGACATATATTTTACAGACTAAACAAGTATTTTCCATGGTAAACTGAATAAAATATCAAAGCTATACAAATCAAATGTGCTTCCTAAAAGAGCTGAGAATGTAATCAGTTTTTTAATTTTTATTTCTTAAACATGAATGAGGCATCGGCAGTGTGAACAAAATTGTGCCAACGGAGAGAAAATAACTTCTTATCCCAGAGCCTTTATAGTATAACAGAAGTCTTTCATACTGGCAAAAATCAATTTTTGGAGGATTACAGAATCAGACATAACTTGTATTTGTTTGAATAGTTTAGACAAATACTTTACAAAAATAGTGAGTCTGACAAAACTAACAATTAAACTTAGAACACAGAAGTTCAGTATTTCTTCCAGTCTAATCATAAACAAGTCATTTTTTCTTAGCAATGTAATATGGTTTACTTAGCCAGTCAGTGTCAGAGGATGCAAAGAAACTGCAGCTGGGAAAGAAAGTTACTTAAAGCTAGTGGGACTCAAGTATTTAATTTCTTTAATTATACATTTGTGGAATTTTTGTGAACTAACACAAAACTCTGCAAAACAGCACAATGTACAGCTATTTGTTCAGACTGCTTCTACAGAGAGCTAGTAAAAAATGTGCAACCATATGGTGACACAAGGGGTTCAAAAATCCCATTGAGCAGCTTGATAAGATGTGTAAGTCTAAATACCCATATGAAAACTCAGTAACTGTTTTGAATTTAAAAACTACCCATGCTGATATTTCTCTGACTATCAAAATGATTGTCCAAACTTTCAAAAGAACATAGTTTGTTCAACAGCAACTGCACAGCCACTCTCACCAAGCACCAGGATGACATGCAACATTTGCATACTCTATTCAGGTATGGCAAAGTATCACCTTTCTATTTCTGTCACAATGAAAGAAGTATCAGAAACTTATTTCTTTGAATCAGCCTGAGAGCATAAAAGAATGGATTTTTAAATTCTCCAGTAAAGTAAAACTTATTAACTGATAACCTGGATGCAAAGCTGAAAGCAAAACGCTTTTATCTCTACCTTTTTGAACTGTAAATACCAGGTGACTGACTTAGAGACCACCTTGTTTCTAACCAGTCCAAATCCATTTAACTAAACTAATTTTGCCAGGAATTAAATACAGTTTAACTAATAAAGTTCATAAATCAAGTAAAAAATCTATCAACACCAAAATATTATGTAAAACTATACTTGCTAGATACAATACATAAAGTCCTTTTAATCCTTGTACACTTCTTAAAACCCAAAGACAAGTACACTTTAAAAAGCTGATGGACATTTCTAGGTCTGGGGTTTTTACACACTCAAGTGAACTTGGGGTTTTTTTTCCACTCTGCCACATAGATAGAAATACGGAGTTTTTCCCTTCATAATAAAGTGAGCAGGTGCCATAATTGGCACACACCACAAGGTAAGTTTTAAATTTTTAAAACCTAATATAGGCTTGTTGAAGGAGCTTTAGACAAGGAGGTTGTGTTTGTTTTCTTTTGTGTTTTTCTCGAGGAGAGATTGTTCATTTGTCTCTTTTTAGACCTGGAAAACATATTAGAAAGGAAAAAAAACTACTGTGGAGAGGAAGGATTCAAATGCACTGCACAGTCTTTTCAATAACATCTTAAATGTAACAGTCCTTAAAGTGCTATGCATACCA
Organism: Fringilla coelebs; assembly: GCF_963513975.1. NCBI lineage: Eukaryota > Metazoa > Chordata > Aves > Passeriformes > Fringillidae > Fringilla > Fringilla coelebs. The sequence goes on along the minus strand of NC_140028.1, from coordinate 134,740,028 downwards.
ACAGAAAAGCAAGCAGGAATCAAGGAAAAACAGAAGCATCTACACCAAGACTGCCATGTTATCCATTGGTTCTGTTGATACAAAAGACTTCACCAGTGCTAAGCTACCACACTTAATAAATCATCAGTGGATGTGTTTAGAAAAACTTGAGTAACAATTTCACTGAACCCAGACAAGCTTCAAGAAGGAAGCTATGGAATGGCTAACCAGTGCTGGAGTATCTTTGGCTTTCATCATCCTACTGGGAAACTCAAATAATCCTAAAGAATTTTTTTATTTATAATTTTGGACCCGAGGGGCAATGACTTTAATACACTTTAGGATGAAACTTCACAAAAATAACACTAAACAATAAGAAAAACTTTCAAATGAACATGTTTTACAATCTTTTCTGTTGACTTTCTAGTGTTCTTTTACTTCCCATGTTCATTTCATATAAAAGGCAAAGAAAAATAAAATTCTGACCAAAGGAACACTTAGGAGCACTTCAAATTACATTATATACTGAAATCAACATAAGTCCCTACACATAAGGAGGTGTCAGGAAGGACAAGGGACACCAAAACAGCAGGAAGGAAGAGGGCATAAGCAACTCAGTGTCTGGAAAGAATATACTTGATTTCTGTAAAGTGAAGCATCAGCAACCACATCAAATTCCTCCCCCAGATCCAAACCACCAAGGACAGGACAGCTTACCAAGGTTACAGCTTTGCACTGAAAGCCACTGCAGGGGTAACCCATTCAAAGGCCTTCTGCATCCAAATATCTCAATCACAAGACATCTGCTGTCCTTAACTCTACATTTCCTCCTCCTTTTAGGTTATACCTCCTCTCAGAAATTTTTCCTTTTTTTCTTTTCTTTTATTATCTTTTTTTCTTCCCAAGAAAAGTTGAGAAGCTTTACTTCTGAATGTGAATTGACTTCAAATGCATAACACATCAAAGAACTGGAGAACAGTGCAGGAAAATCTCTGAAAGAAATGCTCAGCTTTTACACTGCTAAGAATAAAAATTTCAACAAGCTGCTGAGACTGCTGAAGAGACGTAGCTCCTACAAAATGACTTCTTGCAGCTGCACCCTCTTCTACCACAAAGATGCATAAGAAGTATAAGAAGAGTTCTGAAATATCCACTTTGGAATTCAGGAAAGTATTAACAGAGGGACATGAATTCCCACAATATTTAACAAATATGACAGCTTTCAGTCAAGTCTGTCTCAAAGGCCACACAAACTAGCCATCTTCCCTACTGCCACAAAACTAACAAGCTGTTAGCTCCCAACAGAGAACTCTGCATGCTTCACTTTTGTAAGATCTCTATTCAGTCACAGCTCTAAAAAAACTCCAAAAAAAAGGTAGCAGCAGCTCACCAAGAGAAACATTCATCCATAAAACCACATGAGAGTCCCCCATTCTAAGGAAGGTAATGATAGCAAATGTCTAATCTTTTACAAGCTTTACTGTAAGGAAAATAAAGGACAGAAATTACTCTTAACAAGGACTGAAAATAATATTGCCAGTGAGTGAAAGCGAAGGGAGCATTAACGGCAGGCAGAACACTCATATCCCATTTATTTACTTAGGAATGAGTTCAGATGTTCTAAACTCCTGTGCAGAGCTGATAAATGCAATCTCTACATTCTGTAAAACCAAGATTTAGCAGAAGACAATTCCAAGGAAGAACGTATCAAAAAATAAAGGACCAAGAACAAAATTGCAAAGGAAACTTTAATCTTGGTTCGCAAGACCAGATTCAGGCATTCCTGAAATCTTTCTTACTGTAAGAAAAATAAGGCGTGCTTACCACGCAGCCCTTGGGTAAGCACCTGTAACAATACTGGTCCTGAACAACTTGAAGAGCCCAGATTTATGGTGCAGCTAAATACCAATTCAAACTGCCTCAAGTTCATGAATCATGATTAATCACAAAGCTTTATTTCTCACCAGGGATCTACTTTTTGGCTTTTGTTTCTTACCTAAAAAATTATGTAATCCCATCTTAACTCCAACAGCTACATGTTGCTAGATAACAAAACAAATATGGTACAAAATTTCTGGAATTCTACAGTACCTGCTGTGCATTGCTTTCTTGTAGAGCAGGGGGTAGGGGAACAAAGAAGGGGATGGAAATTCTGATTGTTTCTCCCACAAAGATTCAATCTACAAAATTATTACATAATATGACTTCACAAATACACTTTGGTTCCAATTCTTCATGTTTTTAGCTCATTTATTTGTTTCATCACTCTAAATATCAACACTTGCTCATTCATTTTCTTTAACGTACTTTCAGAGAAACATTTGTCAGACCAGTGAAAAAGGCCAGCATCTCATCAAAATATCAAATTAAGGATGCATGTGTAACTACATTTTAGTGGTCATCTGTTACCAGCAAAAGAGATATGATAAAATGTACCTTTTCAAACTCTGGACTTCAATGTTTGGAAATATGAATAACACAAGTGAACAATAAATAGTTCACTTCTATCGAACTAGAATTTCTTCTAACACAGAAGAAATGAATGAGTTCAGCTTTTCCTTTAAATGGCATTAATAATTCATAACATTTCCACATGAAGTATCCTTTAACTTGTTGAAGGTATTTACACCTATTTGCAATTCATTTTTGTCTCAGGAATGCATAGCCCTCTTGAAAGGGGTTTCTACAGGAGTTTATTTGATTAAAATACATTCTGAAGTTCAGCATTTAACAATTCACTGTTACAAAAGAAGAAAAAGGTTTTCTGACCCCACTCTTACCTTTCTCAGAGTGCTTAGTGTCAGACCTCTCGTCTGCCCACTCAAACTGCTGAACAGTAGCAACAAAAAACCAAGTGGAGAGTTTTCTGTTGTTTTAGTGAGCTACATTCATTTTGTGAAGGAACATGAAAGAAGAACAGTAACAGGCACAGACAGATGCAGAACAGAGAAGCAAGGGCTCATGAGTTCAGGGAACAGGAGACTAACTTCTGTTTGGGAATAATTAAAACACATGCACACTATCAGCAACCACCAGTGCTTACTCCTTCAAGGCCAAACTGCTTGGATTGACTTTGAATTACTGCATTTTTATGCCGTCTCTATTACAGAAATCCTTATCCTCCACTACTTTTGGCCGTTCCAAGTTTTTAAACCTCAACAACATTTTAAAATCTACTTTTCTTATTGATTATTAAGCAAAATCATCTGAATGCATAAATCCCTCATTTTTCAGCTGCTGTTTGATGTCCTCAAATAATGTTAATGTATCAGAATGCTCTATTAGGACAGAGTACTCATATCAGTTCTTTTGTCATTTATGGATTTTCTGCACTTTGTGTCACCAAACACTGTAAATAATCCTGAGCTGTCACATCACAACTAGCATCCACAATGGAGAGCTGTGCTTAGTTCTTGCTCATCCCAAATAAGAGGCCAGAACTGCTTGGCCTGTTATTTAGAACTAGCAGCTATTAATAATATAACCATAATAATAATTGCAGAATGAAAGATGACCACAATCCCCAAGTTTCAAACTCAAATCCTAGTATCTTATTTTAATAAGAACAGCCCTTTCTCAGGCATCCATCTAGCTAGCATGTTAAACAGTAGAACCCACAGCAGAAAAATTCAGCGCAGCAGCAGTGCTGCTGCAGTCACAGTAATAAAAGAATACAGGTAAGAAATAGTTTATAGAGAGAGGCAGGACACTACTGCCAGCATTATTCATAAACATACAGGTCTAAGCATAACACTTATTCTTAAGAACCATTCTTGATTCAATAACCTAAATACTCAAAAACCTCACTTGAATAATGGTCATAATTTTAACCATCAATGGTAAAAAAGACTCAAGAATCAATGATAAAAATGCCATCCAAAGCTTCTGTGAGGTGCAAAACTACCAGCACTTATCCAGAATGAGCTACTCCTTTGATATTTAACACTGAAATACACTGCTTCTGTTATTTGCAGTTTAATACTAATTGTTAGCAATGGATATGCAGTGCCAAACACTTGAGTAGCACTTTCTAACTTCAAAAATGGTGTAAGATTAACTAAGTCAATGCAACTATGTATTGTCAGTGCTCACCTTCATTCATTTCTATAAAAATTACAAGTTTGAATTACGTATTATGTTACATACTGTGAAATGCTCTGCTGTCTGCAAGGTAACCTACACATACCTGTCACATATATATCATGAAATAGGCAAGCAGAATGGCAAACAGAAGGAATCCATTCAATTTTACTGTCTCAGTCACCTTAACATCGTAGATCATGTTTAACTGCATATGGTGTACCAGAACCCAAGACCCGGTATGGGTGAAATATAAAACTTCATTAAAAAGTATCAACATCACCTTCTAGAAACTGTTACAAAGTACTAGTAATCTTGTATTAATTCAGACTACAAAACCAAAAAAAAGTAATTTCAAAGCACCTTTTACTTCTGCATCTCTCACAGTAATAGCTATAAACTGAAATCATGCTGGTTGTGAATGGGATGGAGTTAATTTACTTCACCTAGTTAGTGTGGGGCTGTGTTTTGGATTTGTGCTGAAAACAGTGTTGATAACACAGGAATGTTTTCATCTTTGCTGAGCAGCCCTTATACAGGACCAAGGCCTTTTCTGCTTCTTACCCCACCAGTGTGTGGGCAGGAGGTGCACCAGAATCTGGGAAAGGACACAGCCAGGACAGCTGACCCTAAATGACCAAAGATATCCTACACCATAGGACATCACACTCAGTACATAAAAGGCAGGGAAGAAGAAAGGTGGGATGTTCAGAGTGATAGCATTTGTCTCCCAAGTAACAGTTGCAAGTGATGGAGCGCTGCATTCCTGGGGATGCCTGAACACCTGCTTGCCCATGGGAAGTGGTGAATGAATTCCTTGTTTTGCTCTGCTTCCATGCACAATTTCTGCTTTACCTATTAAACTGTCTTTATGTCAACCCACAAGTTTTTTCACTTTTACCCTTGTGATTCTCTCCCCCTCCTGTAAGGGAGGAGAATGAGCAAGTAGCTGTGTGAGGGTGAGCTGCCGGCTAGGGGTTTTATTTTCTTTCACAGTAAAAGACCAAAATGTGTACTTTGAAATGGAATAAGACAGTTGTAACCTAAGCAGCCTAACAAAATTCTACATCCTGCAGACTAGTTTTTAGGTATACCTGAGGTGGTATACTTGTCATTTTGATCTTATAATAATTAACAAATCCCAGCTGACAAGCTTAATGCTACTGAGGTGTTTACTGTGCTAATGTATACTAAAAGCATTACTCTATTTTCAGTAATATATATAATGTGTTACTGTAAGGTTAAAAAAATATGAGGTAGTCAAATCAGTAATTCCATTATAATCTTGAAAATTGAGACAAGAAGTTCTTACTTTTTTTCTTACTAAAATAAAATATAAATTAAAATGAGCTTATATTCTTAAGTATTTTTTCTTGACCTCAACAAGAGATCATTATGCTGGTGCCAGCTCCAGTAAATGTCATGCAGTTGATCATCAGGATGACAGTTGTATACACAGAACACTGCACAAGTTGACAGAGAATTTTAGTGAGCAACAAATTAAGCCAGAGTGTCACCTTTCCTCTTAATCCTGCAGATAAAAATATCTATTACTAAATATACTCAGAGTATATTTCTAATGAAATTTCATTTACACAGCCACATGCTGTCAGTATTCCCAAACAGTTAGACTTCCAACAGAATCTGACATGAAGAGATGTATTAAAAAAGAAAAGCCTACACTCCTATGAAAGTCAATCCAGAACAGGTGTCCAGAAAGAGAAACACTATTCACTGGCAACAACAGTAAAGACTGAAGGATGAAGACCCCTCTTTTTTCAAACCCATGGAACCCACACAAAATTTCAGTTTTAGGAAACAGGAACTGGGTTCTGCATCTTAGATAGATATTAGTGTATCTATACCCTGATATACACATCGTTTATATTTACTGACCAGCTTTTGGAGGTGTTTCAGAGGCATGAGTCTTTCCCTCCGACTGAACAGAATTTGGAGTAAGTTAACACGGATATGGATCACCATTTGCATCTATACCACACACTTCTTATTCAAATAATATTGATCTAGTATTACTTCAATTACTAAAATTGAAATAATTTGAAAATGGTTGCAAACCACTCTTCTTCTAGTTACCTTTAGCATTCTTACAATTTTGCTTCAGACATCAAGAGCAGTTAAAAGGATTAAACAGTCAAATATATTAAACTGATTAACAAAGCTTACAAATTTAATAAAAATGCAATGCAATACTACATTACTGAGATGAGTTTGGAGTTTTTTTCCATAAAAAGTTACATAAAACCCCCAATGTTCAAGTAGCATCATTTAGTTTATGAAATGAGGCAATTCATAGAGGAATGACACAATTAGAATCCTCTTTAAAACACTCTATACAGTGCTATAAAGTGACTCCTTGGGACTTAAACAAGATTTTTTTGTTGTTGTTGTTTTTCAAGAGAAAAAATAAACTACTGCTTAGGCACTGAATGAGAACCCAAAAACCTGTAATCTGATCCCATTTTTACCACAGAATCTTCTGTGATGGATAGCAGGTCTATTTTACCTTTTCCCAGTTAGTTGTGCAGACAGTGAGGAAATGCCCCGGGAACACTTGATCTGAGTGTTTACAACGCGCCTCATAACAGTTTACACAGCACATTAAACTCATTAAAAAGCATCAAGCACCTTTCTCCCAAATGAAATTCATTGCCCTGACACATGAGCACAGGCTCCTGCACAACACACTGGCAAAATCTGGGCAGTTCCAAACACAGTTCCAAACAAACACACAGCCTATGTAAGGGAACCCTCTATGCAGAGTCATGGTTTAAATCTTCCCTTCCCATGAGCCTAACAACCAAACTCCCAGCTACAGTGGAATACACTGAGCGTGATGCACTGCCACAACCTGTTCTCAGGTGTTCAAGTTTCTACCCACAGAATCAGAAAAGCTGAGATGTTTCTTTAAGAACAACACAAGCAGCAAAAAGATGCCCACAATGCATTAGTAGCTCAGTATTTAGGACACTTATCCTGGGTCCTGGATTTTAGGTTCTCCTCTGATGCTCTCCAACTTCTGTGACAGTGACAAGAGGCCCTTTGTTACTATTTTATACTTTTTGCCTCTTCAATCACTTCTTAGACATCTGCAGTCTTCAGTCACGAGCCTATTTTTGTTTAATTTACATTATACGAGCAACTACAGCAGTTTTAAATTCTCTCTTCCTGCTCAGCTCAGAACAAAGCACTTCTAGTAGAAAAGGCACCTGGGTAATTCAGCTGCCATATACTAGCTAATTACTACATAATATATGCACATTTTTCAGAAGTCATAAACATATAAAGCTAGTAATGCCTATTTCATGTTAATGGCAAAAAAAGACTTTTATTGTACAAAGGTCAATTCCAGATGTTTAGTGCCTTCTTTAGTCCTTCCAAATATAAGACTGCCAGTAACATTAAAGCAAGGCATTCTTCCACAGCCTCATGGCAGCCTAAGTTTTCCCAAGAAAGCCTGAGTGAGTACTTGGGCCCTGAAGAAAAGGGATATTATAATGGAATGTCAAGTGACATACTACCAATCCTCTTTAGAAGGGACACAGCCTCATCCCTAATCATTTCTAAGCAGCATCTCTGCCACAGAAACTAACAACACTCAGGCAGTAGTAATCAGAATATAATGAAGCTATTTATTCTGTAGCTTCAACATCATCATGAAAATTAAATCATACCTAAGGTTTGGTTACAATTGTTCAGGGTTTTTTTTATTATTATACCCTTACATATTAGTTACCAATTTTGTTGGCAGCACGCCCAGAAGAGACTAAATACATACTACGGAAGGGAAACACAAGCTTTCAGCTGAGCCTGTTGGTAAAAATGACAGTTACCTATATTAACATTTTCAGACCAACCGCTTCTTACTGCAGTGTAATATTTCCCATGCACAAATAGACAGCTTCTGAGGTCTTAGCAAGAAAAGTGGTTCCAAACCACAACTCATACAGCTACTGCTTGGCCAAACAAAAAGCTTTAATAATGCCTACAGATAAGATTATCCAAATTTCCAAAGAATGAAGATGAAAGATACAGCAGAAACTACAGCGGTCCTTAGGGGGATGTGGGTGCCACACACACACAAACACTACTGTATCTGTGAAGAAAGATAAAAATATTTACTATAATATGACAAAAATCTGGATTCTCACACGATTTACAAAAGAGGAAATATGGAAAGTCACCCTAAAAAACTGCCCTACTCCTCCAAGGTATTTAATACAGTTTATCAAATACACAGCATAAGCTGAAAAAATAGCTGACACCATTGACTGAACACACTCAGTTTGAAAGTCCCTCCAAGTGTACCCAGTAGATTACACAGGTATGACCTGGGAAGCACAGTATCATTTAAGAAAAACAAAAAGTAAAACCCAAAATAAACAACCACAAACACACCAACTTACAAGTTTAGTTAATGTGAGTAAAAATCCATACATGTACTTTGATAAAACATGACCTAAAATATGATAGCAGTGAAAAACTAAGGAAAAAAATATGGCAAATATTAGTAAGGATTTATTGTGCAGCTAATTCTGTAGTGTGTAATTTAAAACTGGTTTTTATACCAACGTGTTATTAAGAAAAAAGAAGCCAAAACCCCAAACTTTCATTATTTTAGCCCTAAATTTAGATTTAGAGGTACAACCAGATATCTGCATCTTAGCAGATAAAGACAGAATGATTCACATACACCATTAAACAAGTCTAAAGATTAGACTTTTTCAAAGATTATCCAAGAACAACTGGCAATCAATATCCATCCAAAATGGAAGGGATCTTAAAATCCAAATCAAATATTAAGGAGACTAAGAGTCCAAAGACTAACATTTGCTATTCAATTTCCTGTTTCTATAAATACAGCTCCTTTGTATAGTACACATTTGGTCAAAAGATTTGTTGATTCCAATTTTTATATAATGATTTTTAATAATGTAAAACTAAGTTTACCCACATCCACACAAAATCCTATTACGCTATTTGTACAGGACATGTGCTAGTGAGCAGTTTTGTATTCTTAGAGGCCTAAAAAAAGTGCCAAAGCATATTTGCATTACTGTGTTTGTTATCACGCTCTGTCGAATTTAGATGACAAATTTCCTACAGACAACTGTTAATGCAGCAGTAATAAAAACCTAAAAATAGTAATCATCATAGATTTGAAATATTTTTTTAATATGCAAAGTCAGATGATTAAAAGAATATGGCAACATTAGAAATCAGCAGTTATGTTCTTTGTACCCTCACAGCAAGATTTCCCAGGTGAGTAAGAAGGTATTTTGCCAGCACAGTGGGTTTGACCACTGGTACCAGTAAAATGTGTCAAGAGATGTGAGTTCTTTGATGAGAGAAGATATAACAGGTTGAAACACAGGGAATTAGATGCACGAGTTTATCTACACAGCTGCTAAAATGTCTACTGCTGGTTTTCTTCTTAGTGTAGTCGCAAAGGGTACACAAGAAAAGCTCTAACAGAAAATTAAAGCAAAGTTGCATGGAACAGCATTCCCAATGGATATGTTTCAGTATCACAAAACTGAATGCAAACAGAAATAGAGAAGTGCATGTACAAATGCGCCTGAAGAGATTTCCTCATTGGATGCAGATACCTATGGTTTATCACGTGTTATTTATTGTTCAGTGCTCCAGAACAAGATTTTCTTCACGCTTTTCAGCCAAAATTAAATTTACCAGAAAGGGCTACTTTCAAGCAGATGTGCCACATAATTAGCAACGACAAATCCACTTACTTTTTTCTCCTTCTCATGATGTTTATCCTGAGAGTGAGAGGAAGAATCACTTAAACTTTGATCATATGACCTATTAGATCCCCGTTTGCTCTTTTTCTAAAAAGAGAAAATATATTTATGGACAGAGAAAAGGAACCATTTGAATAAATAAAAAGTATAAAGCATTTCCACTGACAAGATGCCTTACTGCTTGAGGAAAAAAACTTCAGTGCTTCAGTTACTGGAAAGCTGACTAATTACTGACACTAAAATTCACAAGACTACTGAATATATACCAGGAAAAAAACCTGTCCCTGTATCAACTTTTGCCCCTCCCACAAATTTGCAAGATATGCTTTCCACTGAGAAATGAAATATGCCACTTTTTAAAGGTTAAAAGATGCTAGACACATTTTCAAGTTTTCATAACATAAAACAAAAAAGATGCTGCTCAAATGAGTATCACATGAAACCACAGTAATGCCCTGACACATGCTTGAAATGCATTGTAATGTGACTTCATGACTCATTTATTATTCAAGAGATCTGTCTGGTATATTTTCATTAAAATGGATTAAAAACCAGGATAAAGAATGGTACAGTCATGTCTGTGATTTTAAGTGGCAGATGTAATTGCCTGTATTTCTGTAATGTCTGAGAACCTAGTTCAGGACTGCAAATACTTTATGCTAGGCCAGTGTTCTAAATGTTGGTTTTCTTGTAACCAAGGAAGCATTTAAAGACACTTCAGGCCACTCTTTTGTCAACCAGTTTTCAGTGGAATAGCAGATGTAGAACACCCACTATCTTCAGCAGTAAATACTAAGCACCCATATTTACCAGGCATCAACAGTCACAACAATCCTAAAGAAAAACTGAAACACCTAAAATAATCTTGCCAGTCTTTACTGTTTTTACCACTACAGCTTTGTAATGGAAAGCTAATTAATTGTATGCCAAAATAGAGTTATGTCTTTATCATAAAACTTGGGTTTTAAATAAACATACCTCTTCTCAATCATAGCAGCACTGCTACATTCAAATCAAAGGCATAACAGTGTACGGGTTTGCCTTTGCCACTAAATAAGAGACCATTTTCGCTCTTTGTAAATACTTAGCTCAAAATAGAAAAAAAAAAAAAAAAACCAACTTCACTTAGTAAGGGCCTAGAAATGACTTATCTTCATTATGAAGTAAATTTATCAGTATTCACAAAAGCACAAAACTAACCACACCAAGCTAATCTTCTAGAAACTAAATTGTTTCTAGAGGATCCTGTCCTGTGTTTTTACCCAACTGCAACCTAAGTCATACCAAGTATTCAACTTTTCTAGCAGCGAAAAGTAATCTGCAAGTTAACCGATATTTACAAGAGTATTTGAATATATATGTCTGCATATTTTAGTATTAATAAGTAACATTTTTTAAATATCAGTAAGCTCCCCGAGCCCACACGCTCACACATGTACATAGAAACAGATATCTGGAACTGTCAAACTGTTAAGAAGTGAAAGGAAAGACTCCAGAGGTCTGATGCAAAACCTACTGCATTAACTTACAAATTTCAATGTTTTTCTTTTCTTGTTTGTTTTTTAAAAATCAAACCTCAAGTCACTTCCTTAAGGTTGTGTTTTAGAGAACTTACAAGAAAGGAATACTCACTGGCTACACAGTGAGAGACAGAACAAAAGAGGTTGGGCAGAAGAGTAACAGAAGCAGAAAAATGTGGAGTGCTTCTTTATTCTCTAGAAGTAGTATTTTCTAGTTTATTCCAAAATGGGCTAAATTCCTAGAAGGCACCTAAACAAATAGCAAAAGAAAACATTCCAGGAACTCAATGAAAAAAAACCACTAAATGTGCATGCTATTTCTGGCAGAGGGGGAAAACCCACACATCTATAAAGTAACCACTTATAAAAACATTTCCAGCTAGTACTTCTGTAACTGTGATTAAACATTGTTTTAACGAAATACAATCTACTTTTTGAACTACATGAAAATATTATTTCTAGTGCTAATAGCTCAGAATAAAAAAGAAGTCAGTAACATTTATTTACAGAATTTAATAAATACATACCAGTTTATTAAAATGGTATTTACAGTAGCCACAGTATTGGACGTTATCTGCACCATTGCCTTCCTCTTCACAAAGAAGTCCTGCAAACTGTGCACTAAAAATAAACCAGAAAACATTCAAGGAAAGTCATTTTACACCAGTTTGTACCAAAATATCACAGCTGATAACATATGGTTCCTTATATCTGCAATTAGTAGGAGATTTCCACACAAATAACTTCCAGTGGCATGTGAACACATAACCAACCTTTGTAGCTCAGGGAAAAACATGTTCATATTTTGGCCTGTTGCCTTTTGTCAGAACCTTTAAGCCACTCACACAAGCTTACAGCTATCAAATCTACATTTACTATGCAGCTACTTGCACAAATAAATAAAGCAATCTACAATTACTCTTAGCTCAAATTCAAGCAAAAAAATTATCTAAGGAAAGAACAGCTTTTAACAAAACCATACTATAGCTCTAAAGAAGAGTTTTTTCAGAACTTGCATACATGCATCTCTGACTTGCCATGAACATTACTGGGTTTTTTTTAATATAACTTGAATTACATAGTAAATCAAACTGTATTTACTCGTTTAAAATAATGTGGCAGGCTAATCTCTTTTAAAAAGATCAATACTCAAAAGTTGCATTGACTGGACTAATTATTACCTTATTCTACTATAATTTTTTCAAAACAATTTTGTTTTTCACCATGTGTAATGTTGATATATTTTCTTTATCAAAACCAACTTAGACATTGCCAAACCAAATACTGTTATATTTTCCATATAATTTTCATTCCCCCACGTCAGAGTTTAGGATTTTTCCTTTTGTTTCTTTCCCTTAGGGAATCTTCTCCCATACGTTGCTACGAGACAACAACGACTGGGTACTTAAGAGAGAAAAAAGAAGTTGCCAAACTCAGGGGAGGAGGGCACCTGGCTGCACTTCTCTTACCCGAGGGTTTCTCTCGGAGGGGCAGAGATACCAGAGAATGGGGCTGGGGAAAAGGGCTCTCGGCACAGGGAGGGGACAGAGGCTGCAGTCGCTGTGGGGAGAATTCGTCACCACTGCGGGGCTCAGTCTCCTGCTGCCGTGAGCTGCTGCACTGGGCCCTTGCTGGCACCCTACCTCACCAAACAGGGAACCCTTCACATCTGCTCAGCTGCTTCACGGAAACCCCGCGACTCTCCCCATCCCTCTCCCAAGGGAGTCGCTCCCTGCCCCGTTCGGGAGGCCGGTGCCACTGCCCTGCCGCCCGCCCATCTTCCCGGCCACGACTCCTCGTTTTTCGCTACACTGCAGCCCCACAGCCCCTGTCTGCGCAGACATCCCCGCGCTTCCAGCTACAGCTGCGGAGTTTCTGATACATCTCAACTACCACTCCGGGACTGTGTCCGTCCCTGCCGTTCCAGCCTGCTGCTCCAGAGGGTCCCGCTGCGGCACCAGGATCGATTGCCCCAAGAGGTTTGTAAAGCAAACCCTCTCTTCCATCCCTTCCCGTCTCGGCCAGGCCGCCCTTACCACGTGCTCCCCGAGCCGACCACAGCGCCCCCGGCCAGGAGCCAGCGGCGCCCCTGCCGGCCGTGACCGGAACTGCACCCACGGGGAAATGGTCTGAGGAGAGAGGCGAGACTGTCCGCGGGGGCTCCCGGCTGGCTTGTCGCTGCTGCCACTGCTCTTGTTTGTTTGTTATACACATACAGACTACTAAAGAACTGTTATTCCCTTTCACATATCCTCGCCCGAGGGATCCTTAATTCCAAAGTTATAATAATTCGGAGGGAGGGGAGTGATACTCTCCATTCCTGCCTTCCTTGGCAGACACCGGTCTTTCAAACCAAGACACCATAATAATGCAATGCTACAGTCAAAATGATACACGGGAGTATTTCAATTAAAGAAGATTATATAATGTGGTTCATTTTCACAGATTTTTAAAAATATATTCTTGGAAAACCCAGAAATACTAAATATATGCACATCTACAGCTGAGACCAACAAGAAAAAAAAAAATTAAGAAGATGTCTTTAAGCAAAGACGTGTTGTTCCTAAGCTTCACTTACAAAAAACATGCACTCAAGCTCATTTTTCATCATTCTGATAATCCCAATTTGATTCACCTTGCCCTGGATTTCTGGTAGTCTTCACATTTTTCTTCCATTTTTTTAGTATTACAGAAGCCTCTAATTTTCTCCAGCCATACTACTCCTCTCCAGCTAGATATCACTTTGCAGTATAGACCATGTTTTTGAACCAAAACATTCTAAAAAGTGGCAAGATAGCTGTTTTAATTTTCAACTTAAAAGTCTCATGCTCTTCACAGCGTTCAGGGTTTTGCAATAAAGCAAAAAGATGAAAAGGACTCTTGTATGTACCCAAGTGTTTGAAAGGAAAGACCTTTTCATACAAGCACTTGGATGTACACATTTTTTCACATCTGTAAGTAATCCCTTTACATGGTATGCACACTTTGAGGAACACAATCCATTTTCACCATAAAAAGAAACTTGACGTTGATCACATCCAATGAAAAATCAGATGCTTATGAAAGAATAAAGCCTGCAAAGTAGTCAATCACTTAAAAATATAAATGAAGAGTTGCCAAGATTATCAGCGCCAAAACAATGGAATTAAACCCTTCAAGATCTCCACAAGACATACAAATTATCACTTGGATACACTGAAGAAAATACATTTAACTGGTCATGAAGCAGCATACTGGTGCAGTCATAAAACAGAAAGTAAATCCACAGATTATGTAGCTAGACAGCCTAGATAAATCTGCCTCCTACTGTAAAATAACTCCAGCTGAAACTGAGAAAACAGATAATGCCTGCAAATTTTGGAGTGGAACTCTTTTTGCTTCCTTTTACCTGTTGACATGTGGTTTAATCTAATTATCCAGCCTCTTTTTGAAGTCCATAAAGTGAAACAAGCATCTCCTGAATGCACAGAAAACTAAATATCTTAAAGTGGAATGAATCAGATGGCGGAGGACGTAGCTTTTTTTCCTCCAGCAGTAACACATGAAATCTGAATAGTTCAGAATGATCTGTACCTTTTAGATAAAACCAGTGAAGTGAGTTACTCCCAAATGTTTGGAAATCCATACTGGAAAGGGTGAGTCTAGTGCATTTTTACATACAGCTCAGTAATTTTCCAACTGATTTACCAAAAGTAAACATCAAAATCCGTTAGCAGGCAATGCTAACAAACAATGTCTTCATACTCCCATATCCTATTAAACATCCTCTAAGAAAAATAACCTAGGACCAAGAAAAAACCCCAAACTCTCCTATACTTATTCACAGGAGCACACACCATTTAATACCACCCAAGGGAGTAGTATCAGACAGCTTCTGCAGCTCACAGCAGAATCTCTGCTGCCACTGCCATATCGTTAGTAAACACTATTATAAAAACAAACCATTTTGCTGTATTTCCTTACTCAAAAGATGTACTAAATAAGAGGCTTATTCATTACACTGCGTGTATTGATTCTTTCTGAAACATCAGAAATATTAAATAATAAAATATACTTACCATGTTACGTGAAAAGCTTGTCGACATCCATGTTTATTACATGTCATACAAGCACCAGTGGCTGCTTTACTTTCTCTGCCTTGTTCATCACAAATATAGCATGTCTATCAAAGAGAAAATACTTAATTTGATAAGAAGTATACAAACAAATTCTGTGTTACAGGAGATCCTAGGCTGAGAACTACTGGATTTTGCAGCTAAACTGGTTTAAGAACTTCTTTATCAAAGTCTAATCATGCTTGTTAGCAAAAGGAGATCACCTGGTAGACTCTTGGGATTTGTGTAACACTTCACCAACATTAAGGCAGTACATTTACTAATTTGCTTACACTTCATACCACTGTCAACCAGCCAAAGTGTTAAACAGCCAAGGGTTAATAGCATTAGGCTTCCCAACTGTCCTTGCTTTCAAGTTTGCATTTATGTCCTTTTAAGTCTCAGTCATTTTCATATTCATTTAATATAACCTGTATTTGTGGAATTCAGAAACATCAGACTGAGTGCCTAATGGTATAATATGCCATATGGTGTGTGTATATAGATATTTATACACACACAATGATGTACAAAAAAACTGCAAACTTGAAATTTCATTTGTACATTTGGTGGAAAGAATTTTCCAAGAGTCATAGCATGTTTCAATATTCATATGATGCTCAGCTACTTAGCTACTTTTAATTAAACTGGTGTTTAACAGAACTCTGCTTTGTTTGGATAACTATTTCAGTATGACTTGGACAGCCCTATAAACATCTTGTAAATTAATCAATCAAGAACCTTCTATAAAAAAGCTTGAATGAGTATACCAAACACATTTCAACCTCCAAAACAAGCTAAAATGAGAATAACCTATTTAGTACCTGGAAATATTTTCATAGCATTTCTGTTGATTTTTTTTTTAACTGGGATGCCACAACAATTTTTAATCTTTCAAAAACATTCTTAGTAAAACAGAAGAAATTAAGCCAAAAAAATCCAAATTCTTCCTTGCTATTCAATACTTCTTTTTTTAAACAAGTGGCTGATAAATATGGATACATACTGTATGGAAGCTCACTACTATAATAGTTGTCACTACAATCTCTCACCAGCATTCCAGGGAAAAACATCAGGCAAAACTAAATCTCTTATCATTTTTTCCTGTCCTAATTACTGAAAGAACATTTAGAGAGATTCTATATCATATCACATTCATGAGTAAAATGTAACAATTTAAGAAGAGATTCTTAATGAAAGTATCATCCAGTACTGATGTGCATTAAGTGGTTTTTTTTAATATGAGAGAACTTTACCGAGTATTAAACATTAAGGACATTCCTACCTCCATAGAAACCTCATTTTAAGATCCTTAATGAGAAAAGAAAAACTTCTTTATGCCAAAAAATAAAATTGTCTCTATTTTAACTGACTAACAATTTTATCATAACCTCCTTTCAGTGAAGCAGAGAATGAGTAGAATAATAAATGCAAACAACATCAATCACAGGGAGCAGAAAACACAGTGGAAAAAATGGACCAGGACACCACTATTTTTTTTTCTAATTATATGATGCAAAACCAGTTTTAGACAGGAAAATGAGTGAAATTCTGAGATCAGAACAGCTTGTTACAGAGGTTTTTGGAACAACACTTAACAGGAGGTGTCAGCTAATGAAAGCATTTTTGTTAATATGCAAGACTTGAAGGTAGGAGAGTTATTCTTGTACAGTTTCCACACTACTTTAAAAGCTAATATATCCTAAAATCATACCCTATAACCTAACATTTAAAAGATCAGAAAGAGGATAATCCTACTTAATTCTTTGCCTTGCTTCTTTTGTACCTCAAGGTGGTGAACACTGATAATTCGGTTGTTTGACAGGGTCTGAGACTGGCTGCTTTTTAGCTTGCCATACCATGACCTGACACATTTAGATTTTAGGAATGAACAAGGTCATGATCCATCAACCTCATCTGAGTCACTATATTAAGTGTAAGTAACTTCAAAGTAAGATACCTCTATAAACAGAGAGTTCAATAAATCCCATAAAACTCAATCTCCAATTACTTTCTGGTTTTTTCAGAGTTTTGTTTCAAGTTCTTAAAGTTTTTTCCTCACTGAAGCTCAGAAAGAAAAGCAATACAAGCATTCCACTTAGTAGAGATGTAGACTCCATTTTTCAGTATTTACCCTACATGTAGGGTCGGTTTCTCATTTGGGACCTCTTAGAGCAATTTAAAATGACTGAAAAATTACTACAAGCTACATTATTAATAAGTTTAAATGCAACATGGTGGACTCACTACTCATTTTAAAAAGCTCAAAGAACTTTCCTACAATAGTCATGAGACGCACTAAACCTGTTTCCTAGTACTCCATAAGAAACGGGGACAATGAAGGTTCCAACAGACAGTAAGTTCTCTACACCTGAGCGTCTCATATTTGTACCTTCTCTTAGACACACAAACAATTCCAGAAGCCTGAAAACCTTTGTCTTTCACAAAGGAAGACTTGCATGTATTTGCAAATCCATACAAATGCTACACCTCTGAAGCCTCTGAAATGTAGAAGTTTAAAACTGTGTCCTACCACCTACAGCTGCATTCTTCTTCAAAGCCCTTAAGGGAAGAGAGTCCCAAATTCACTGGAAAAGAAGCAAAAGCTTTTGACTCAGCAAGGAAATTTTACTCAGAAACAGAACAAATATCTTACTTCCTTTAAGGCAAAATATATATTTTACTCAGCTGTCTTTATGTTACTGTAAGCATTTTCCCTTCAGTGATTCAAAGTATAAACCTTCTTTGCAAAAGCAAAGACAGAAGGGAAGATGAGACAAAAAAAATTATAAGGCAAAAAGTAATTTCAGAAATAGTTTACTCATAACAGCTACCCAATGAAATTCTGTGATCACAAAATCAAACCTAGGAATTGTACAGAAATTTCTCATTGTTGCAGCAAGTACTGAAAGAAAAGTTTGCCAGCTGCATTCACTACGAGGCAAATGAAGAAACTCCAAATGCACTTATCTTTAAATCAGTTCTTAAAAGACATTCCTAAAAGCAGTAATTACATAAAATTATCACATAGTTTCAAATTAACCTGAAAGACACAAAAAAAGCTGGTGTAAGATAAATATATATTATCCATGCATAACCATCCAAGGAATAAGAAACACCTATTTCTGAAAAGAAGGGCAACTAATACCCCATTTCTTTTTTAGAAGCAACACTGTAAGAAGAGCTTTCCTGATAGCTAACTCATTAATCAAATCATTCAGTGGATTCATTCTGTAATGTGAAGGTTTTTATCCCTGAAGCAGGCAAACTTCAGGGAAATAGCAGCCCAATATCTCTATGTGGACAAGCCCCATGCTTCAGTGTCTACAGCATTTCTTCTTGCATTTAAGATTACTGTACTTGGTAATACTGCATATTTTGCAGTGTTTAGTAAAGAAACAAGTGCATAGTGAAAATCCCAAACATTAAATTAAGTTCTACATGCTGGCAAAACTTCAAAAATATTTACTTTGAAGACTACAGTATAATTTCTCTCCCATGGTAATTTTCTTTGGCCTCTATTTCCCCCCAGTTCCATATGCTAGTGTTGTATATGTATCCAGCCATGCATAGAGAATTATTCAGAACTTCACAGGAAATAATATCTTACTTAAAATCTCCTATTCCAACCTGAGCTGAGAAACAGAATGAAATTATCACTAAGCCTCTCTAAGAAAAGAAACAACTCCAGTCTTTTTTTTCCTTATTACATGTTTATATTTGTTCTCAATGTGCAACAAATGTTTCAAGAACTGTTTGTCATACTTATTTCTCAAAAAAAACCAGCTTTTCTTTCAATTTTAACGCAAATTTAAAAAAGTGAAATGCTTTACAAAATTTCTGATCTTAAAAAAGTATCTTTTAAATAAATACAATTTATCTTCAATAGCATTAGGAGTAGAAGGTGAAATTACTGCAAGCTACATGAAAAGGGAACTAATAGTTTTATTAGTTTTGGGGGGTATTGCTCAAGAATAGCCTACTTGGGAACCCATGGCAGTTTAACCACAGCAGTGCTAAACTCAGCAGCAGCTACAGACTTAGCCAGAGTTGAGAGTTCCCTGTCAGCCAATACTTCTCTAAATTCAGTACTGTCACAACTAGACTGCTGCTGGCACTGCAGTTTGATTGGTTTCAGAAGGTTTGTTTGCTGTCACAACTGCAGAATAGCCATTTCTTGCATTTCCCTGACAACCACAGCCCCAATCTCCCTGACCCAAAAAGACCAAATAATGACAGTGAAATCTGAATTCTGTAAAAAGAGAGAACAAAAATAATATCATTTGCAGGCTAGGGGTATGACTCCAAACTTTGGCATTTCTGACACCGATCTCACTGTACTTCTCAATAAACTGTAGTGGCCTGATGAAAGTAGTTTTAGGCTGACTGCTAACATGGAAAATAGACCTCAATCAGAACACCTGCCCAGAGCACAGAGAACTAAGAGCTGGACAACACCAGGAACTCTCTCTGCATTAACTGTATGGCGCTAGTAACTATCTAGTGAGAAAGAAAAACATAGTAAGTACAGACCAACAAAAATGGAAACTAGAATTTTAGTAGCATAACACAACTGTATTGTCATATATTTAGAAGAAAAAAAACTGTTTGAGAAAGAAGAAACTTTAGTTATGATGAAAAGGAATTAATAAAGACCAAAGACAGAGACAAACAATGGATTTTGTCAACAAGTAATAATAAAAGATGCAGAGTACATTTTTTGAAGTTACAAGGATTTACTAATCCAATATCCAATTACCATCAATGGAAATGGTGCATGATAAAACAAAATCCAAAGTGTTCCATGAAATTTTTGAAGGACATTAAGGGAGAAACACTACCAATTAAAAAAAAATTATGACTGACTACTATTCAAGGAAAAAGAAAACAGATGTTCTGTCTTCTCAGAGTTAAGGAAAGAGAGGAAATAAACTCATCAGTTATAGGAAATCTTTACTGCTTTGTGCCCAAGCAGAAACGTTTTACTGGCTCTACTGAATCTCACTGTTGCGTGTTCTTGCCAATGCAGAGGGAAGCAAATACTAAGATGCCAATAGAGATGCTCAGACAGTAATGAGAAAGCTTGAGAAAAATGTAGACTTTGACTCCTGGTTTTTCAGCTACACTGGTAAATAAGATGGACAAAACGTATTGACAGCAACTGGAGAAAGTGAAACAGAAAGACCAAAGAAAGAAAAAAGGAATAAGGCTAGAAACATTGAGGGGGAGCCCATAAAGCAAAGATGGAAACTTGGAAAGGGGATGTGGGGGGTGTGAGAGGTCACAGAGGCAACGTGAACAGGGACTGGTCTCCCTGTAGGAAGAACACAAGAGAAGATGTATGCCTTTTTCTTCTTTCTCTTTTTTATAACACAGTCTATTCCTACATTACTCCACTGTCCACAAACTACCATAAAATAAAGTAAAAAAAAAAGAAACTAGAGGTTAAAAGAACAACACAAGAAAAATATGTAACAGAACTAATCAGAAATTCAGACAGTTTGCATCTGCAGAAGGGAACATACAAAAACCAATGTAGTTAAGTGAGGAGAAAGTGACAAGTGAAATAAGAAAAATGTAACTATCAATAAAAAACAGTAACAACCTGCTGGTTTATTGCTCTGCCTTTTGGGGCTTTTTTTATTTGAAGTCTCACCACACTTTACAAAACATTCCATCTCACTGACAATTACTTAGGAGTCATTCTCCTATAAGCAAATAATGCCACTAAAGTGAATGTTGTTTGCAAAAGCAAAAGTCTGCAAGCATTTGCCTTAATATATTATCATACCTTCCTGTCCTAAAAGAAATGTTTATAAACATGTTTATGTTAATATGAACACTTAAAACACTAGGACTTTGTGGTAATTAATAATAACATCTCATATAAGCTGCAATAGTATTTTAACCTATAGAAAATATTCCTTTCAAAATTCCTTTCAAAATAAATTGTTATTAATAGATAATGGTATTTTTAATTAATGAAACAGTCCCTAATCTAAAGACTAATAAAACATGGCAGATAACCTTACAGCTTAATTTATTAATACAGCTTTCTTGATTCTTCAATTTATCATAAAGACATTGCAGAAAACTTACAGCATTACTGCAGACATTTAGGAATTTTATATGAAGTGCATTCTAATATTATATCTCAGAAGTTTTAAAATAAATACATTAAATATAAAAAGACATAGAATTATACCTTATTGTATCGATCATGAGGAACAGACTGCAACACGATAGGCTCCATTGTAGAAACATTTGCAAACTGCACCTCGGGAATGTACAGAGCACAAACCACATGAGCCCAACCTACAAAAAGTTATAATTGTATTTAGTGTTTTCTAGAGGCTTAAAGGACATTTCAATGTAGTACAATTACAGTGCAAAGAATCTTTTACAACACCTTTTTTTTCCACAGACTATTTTAACTGTTTAGAATATTAAGGACATAAATTACACTTAAGTCATGTTTACGTTTCATTTCTGTTATCCAAAGTTTAGATGATCGCTAATACATTTTTTAATGTAGTCAGAAAGAATTTATATGAGTAATACTCCATGAAATTCAAATACTAAAGATTTACACAAACAGTGACACACAAACAGAAAAATGATTATTTTGTTTAATTTCTTGGATTAATACAGCCATTACATAAAATCTACTCCAAGTCCTGCAAAAAGAAAGCAGCATCTGACCAAACTGGTATTCTTACAAGCATAGCATCAGAGAAGACTTCTGTGTATAATTTTTATTTAAAAACGTCATTCTGATTTGAATAGACTACTCTTTCTTTCTGTAGACAGAAATTGCAACACATAAGCACACCCTCACATCCCCTCTATGAAATCTCTTGCTTTTCCATTTATAAACTTGTGGCCAACTCGTTTTTTCATGGGAATACAAATACCTACATCCAGTCCTATTCTAATTCATTAACTTGGGATCAATAAAAGGTTATTTAGTTACTTACCATACTGTGCTTTAACAACATTTTAAGAAAGCCAACACTCTTAATTGTCTGACATTTGGCTGGATGGAGGTGGGAGAAAACTCCAAGCCAGAAACAAACCTACAAACTGGAAGCCTTTTTTCAAGATCCTGAGAGCTATTGATTTGTTTCAAAGGAGGACCATATGCCATAACTGTAGATTTAGGGGAAGTTGCTACATAGCTAATCCAACATATTGCTATACTGACATTAATAATAGAATTATTACAAGTATTATCATCTCATCCAGAAGTGAATTTGGTGCAGCTAATCACTTGGTACAAATTCTGTTCTTCCCCAAGAGGAAAACTAAAGTCTCTTGTCACAAAACCCTCAGTAACCTTTAAAAATAATTCTGCTTTCCTCCTACCCAGGCTTACTAGTATGCAAATATTAAGGACATAAAATGACAGACTTACATAATTAGGTAATCTAGCAAATTATTATATTAAGCAAGCAACATAAATTATCATTGTGCAAACTCATGCTATAATAAAAATAAAAACAACAACAACAATAATAACCCCCCCCCAAAAAAAAAAAAAAAAAAAAAATTGAACACAAACCCCACCATATACTGTCTCACTGCAGACCCTTCTGAGCTTTCATACTGGATTTTCTCAACTACTCTACAGAATCCAAAAGGTTCTAATTTCCTCACCGAACTGTATGCTTGACTTTTAAACTGAGCTAAACACAAAGCTGTGCTTGCTCACAGTAGTATTGTTGAGACTCTGGAATGGTATTTAGAAGAAAAAGCACACATGCAATTCCAGATACTTTTCTTAAAGCACCAATCTTCTCCAGTTTCTGGCAAGGGATCTGGTGTCTCCCCTCTCCATTTACTAAAATTGGTAGTTACAATTTCTACAAAAAATGAAAAGTGCACACAGCAGTTACAGTAACACCACACATATCAGTCTACTGTTTCAACTGCTAATAAATACAGTACCTGTGCTGCTCCCTAACTTTATTCACAAACAGTCTTTAGAATTATTCTGTACAGAAAAGGCACAAGACCAATAAAAGTGTAGGGTAAAAAAAAGTATAAACAGCCAACTTGAGCTGATTTTAAAACCTGCTCCAAGAGACCATTTTAAAATTATCGTTAACAGACAGACTGAGAAAAAAAACTATAAAAACCACAACCTTTTTTGTTCACTTGTCTACTTGAAATATCTTCAGGGAAAGAGTGTTTATAAGGGCATTTCTAAGAATTGCAAACTGCCTTAAGCCAGAATCATCTTACTAAAGACAAATAAATGTTAATATGGTGTTAATGGTGAATATTTATCTTTAAATGTTCTCTCAAAAAATTAACTCAACTAGAAACACCATTTATCTAATAAAGCCATTAAACCAATAAAAAAGTGACACTGAATTTTGAAAAAAAAATAAACCTTCTTCAGTTGGCTACACAATCAGATGGCAAAAGCTTTTACCTCATATGTAATTAAGTCTGTACTCTAGTTACACTTACATATAATGGAAAATTATTATCTAAATACACAAAATATACCAGAGACATTAGGGGGAAAAACCCACTTACTAAGTGAACTGAAATTTAGGAAGGTAAAGAATTTTTACTATAAGGAACCAGCTTCAGGAGTAACTTTAACTGAATAGTGCTCTGCCACTATCCAAAAAAAAAAAAAATCAAAACACTACAACATATTCCTACTTACAAACAGGCAGTACATATCCAAGACAGCTATGGCCAGTAACAGGCTTTTAACTTTCATGAGACCAAACCCAGGATCTATATAATGAAGCAAATGAAGCACCACAGCACTAAAACACTTTTTGAATATAGGTTAATAAGTGCCCATGGAATAGAGGACAAGGGACATTTTCCATTGGTTTCCATCTGGCACCTTCAGATCCCAGATAATCTGGCCTTGTTGGAAAATCACAATAATATAATAAATCACAGAAATGTGATTTATTAATATAATAATTTAACCAGAGGGGTGGTTGCAGCGCCCTTACGTTACCAGCCTCAAATGCCTACACCAAAATAAAAGCCTAACTCCAGCACCAGCATCCACTTGGATTCAAAACACCCTGTACACAAGTTCTTAAATATTCTTTTGTCCAAATTTTAACTGGTGAAGAAATAAAGAATTGTCAGAGAGCAACAGCCAGCTGACCTGGAAGTGTCAAGGAAAGTCCCCTTTAGGAAGAGTAAGGAAGATACTTTTCCATAACAAATGTGGTTAAGAACTGGTTGTCTAAAGATGCTGTGCAATCTCCACCTTCTCAGAACTCAAGGTCTGTAGACTCCTCCACAAAACTTCTATAGTAAAGGGAGGTCAAGAAGATTCCATTTTGCCATATAAGAACGAGACAGTAGGAGGAAAACAGAAAAAAGCAAACAAGAACCATTTTCCCAAGCATCAAGAGACTAGCCACTATAGCTACAAAGCATAAGCACAGAAGTAAGGACACCTACAGTCAACGTGCGATAGATGTCCTTGGTCCCACTGATGAGAGAACGAGCTACTAACCTATAAACAGTTTTACCTGTCATGTTTTGTTCAACTGAGAGTGTTCCTGACTATATAACACAGTGCAAAAACACCTTTCTGATCCTCTGCTGACATTTCCTTCTCTTTTAGACAACTACTCAGGCTGAGCACAGGGCTCAGAGTTCCAGCAGAATAAAGGACCTATTGCCACGTTCAAAGTTGAATGCTTTTGTCTACTGTTTTCTCCTGGATGATAACTGCTTTCTTTGTCTGCAGGGACAAAGAAACATTCTAAAGACACCCATCCAAACTGTACATAGAAGCCTGTATGAGAAGCAAGCATTTAAAAGGATGTGTGGTATTTAAGACTACCTTAAAATACATATTCTTCCATTTACTCCATCTAAGCCATAAAGTTTGCACTATAAACTTCCTATTCAAATCACTTACTACATTATTCTAGGGCAATTAAAATTTCATCAGCAACTATATGCCTTCTCCCTCCTTCTCATCCAGGAATAAAAAAAAAAAAATCACTAAACCCAGTCCTTTTAAGCTTTACCACTGTTTAAGTGTGAAAAATACCACTGTACACCCATGTTTTAGATTACAAAATAAAAACTCCAACAGCAGTGTTATACACATTCAAAAACATTCAAAACATTCTCCCTAGTTTCTGTTGTAACTGCAATTATTTTATCAGCTCTCTTCTTCACCCAACATTGCACAGAAATAACAGCAAGATATTCCTAATTTTTCTTAACTGTTTTCCAAATTTGGCCAGGAACTCATGAGATTTTTGAGATCGCTTTTGCTCCAAATGTGTTCATTAAACCCATCTCTATAAACCATATAATTTACTCTTTAAATCAATTATAAGCTTCCATTCACTTTAGTTGTGTATGGTTGGAATCCAGACAAATGGCCACAGATGTGTTACTTGCTTTTTTAATTTTACTTATGAAACTTGCAGCAACTGCTAACAAACTCTTACTATCCCCACTGAACTCCTTATATCCAATTTACTTTTTGTTTCATCTCACTTTCAGGACAACTTTAACTGGAAGAGAGGGCAGGACACACATTTTTGCAAACAGAGATACAGGAAGCTCGCAAAATGTTGTTAAAAAATTTTCCCTTATACTCAGATTTTTTTATTTTATTTATTTTTAATCTTTGAGATGGTGGCCTTTTGACATATGTGCCTTCTCAATAATAGCCTTTTAACCAGATGATATGGCTTGCCTTGATTACTTTAAAACGAACTTAATTTCTTGTTTTTAAACTAGAAAGTCTAAGAAACATAGCATAAGGATTCAAATTAGCCATCGAGTTTGCCTATTTCTGTGCACTCTTACTAGAATTGTCTTCTCTGAAACTGCCGAAGAAAACCCCTCAGGCTATGACGGGCTGACAGATTCACTCTCTCTTTTGCTTCCAAAAAACCCAATATTCTACAACAATCAGTGTCTCCACCCAGAAACTGTAAAATACCGTTTTTAATTTTTACTTATTGGTGATAAACAAAGTTAAAAATACTTACTTCAACTACACTTTCAAGATCAGTAACTTTGGGAAATGCTGCTTACCTTTAATAAAAAAAATCCAGGGTGCTTTCTAAGAAAACATCACACAAATATAACTAAGACATTTTCCTTTGGAAAGATCTTAGAAAACAAATTCTACCAACTTTCAAACAACATGAAAAACCACATATAAAGCAATTCTGAGATCTGCTTTGATAACAATAATGAAATCTATTTTTTCCAATATCAAAAATTGGAAATTCATGCTGACAAGTCTTCAAAGTTTAAATACACCAAATGAGACTTGCAGCATTTAACTTAAATGGATTTTTACTTTGATTTCTCTTAGAAAGACACACTATTGAATTTTGCCACTTTTTACGTTACATTCTAGTTCACAAAATGTTTCATTATCACCACAGAATTTATCCAAATGTTACCAATCCTCACTGAGATTTTTATTTCTGGCGCCTTACTGACTTTTAACTCAGTGCAAACCTAGCAGTACATACTTAGCAGGCAGAATTTTAATGTATATTATTCACTAACATTCAGAGTGACAAAGCTCAGACTTCAGACCCCTAGCCAAAAATAAATAGTTGATCTGTTACCCCAATGTGACAGAGAAAAGTCATTCCTACAATTCTACCATTAGCAAACACAAGACTGTTGCCAACAAAGAGCTCTATAACTAGAAATAAACTCTACCAAAGTAAATTAACAAAGAAAACCCAGGAAGATAAATAATACACAGTATGTTACCCATCTAACTAAATTTTTGCCTTTACAACTATTGCTTAATTGCCCAAAATTTGATTCACAGGCACCTTCCCCACAAATAAACGCATCGTACTTTTAAACTGCCTTCCAGTGCAAATTTTCAAGCCTTGTTTTCATCGTCTTTGACTTCATAATAATATAACAGCAACAAACATATAATCCATCCTACCATCCACAACAAGGGAAGTCCATGTCTTGCTTATGAACTAAGAGGCACAGAGTAGGGACTCCACTACAACCCACAGTCAGTGCTGAAGTTGTGCAGCAGAGCACTAATGCACTGTAAAGACCAGAATTGTGAAGCCAGACTGAATTCCAGCCACAGGACTGGTAGCACAAGAGTTCTGGGATATTATCACCATCCCCTAACCATGAAGCAATGTCAGGGCAAAATTTGTTTAAGCATTCTAAGTTCCTAAAGAGTCCATTACATTTCATTAAAGAAGTCTTACAAAAAACTACAGTTCACTCCCAAACCAAGAGAATGTATGTATTATGCTAGCATGGAAAAAATCTTTATTGAAATACTAGTTTCTTATGGGGGTTGCTTTAAGTTGTCAATTAGGACAATTAGGATACACCTCAATCCATTTCAGCTGTAGACTCTCACTGAAAAGCAGGACCTCACCTTACTGTTCACTTTCAACTGTACATCCTTGTCCTCTCCTTGCAGTATGAGTTTGCTGTGTAGCAGGGCAAATAATTTTTTTCTTTCATCTCATTACTAAAATTGCAGGAAACTTAATAGTTTACCTGTGAGCAAGATCAGTCAATGGTTTGAAGCAATCCACACTGAGGTCACATGATTACCATATACAAAACCATCAGCATAGAAACACACAGTCAGGGAAAACCACAGTCTCCCCCTTTCAGCAAAGGTCAACAGCTGTCCTAGATTACATGAAATTGCACCCTCCATTTCCACTACTATCAGATCTGCTGACTGACCCAAAGGCTGAGCTCTATCCGACTCTGCTGGATTCACCTTTCAAAGGTGTACTTAAGACCATTACTGTTACTGTTTGCCAAAGGGAAAGATTAAGCACTATTAAGCCTTTAGTTAAGTATCTCCTCATTAAGGCATTCCATATATTTTTAACCCTGCTCTTCCTTTCCTGTTAAAACAAGAAAACTTGCAGATAAGAAATCTGTCAGTTGAAGTTACTGTCTTCTCCTTACTGTATTAAATAAAGATTTAGAGTTTGCTATAGTTAATACAGCATTATTCATATTATATTGTTTGATCCACTCTTTGAAGAGGGGTAAAAAGAAGGTGCCACACTTAACCACTACAGCTCTCACTGTTGTGGTTAGTAGCCAATGTCATTATTGGTATAGAATGGACAATTTGTTAAAAAGGTAAAATAAATACTATTTGTCTAAGAAGAAAAAGGCTTCATCCTACAAAGTCTAAATTTCCTGCTGAATTTCACAAAATACTCCATTTAGAAAAATGTGAACCTCAAGTAAAGAATTGATTCATTTCAAATCATCACTCTGCAGCACAACATTCGTTTGTTTTCAAAACAGCTACAGATAAAATTCCATTGGTCCACTGAGTAAGCTAATAGCTTTAATAATTTTATCTGGCATGCTATGGAATTACTGAGTTTCTTCCACCTCTCTCAAGAAATCCTTTCATACAACAAAAGGAAGAAATGTGCAAATAAGCACCTAAAACTCTATTAAAAAATTTCTACACATGCACTGTGATTATCAGTAATATAAATCATAAATACAAAATACTTTATATGGTAATACATTAATTTCTATTAATGCAGTATTTTAAATGTATTATCTTTTTATTCTCTTTCCCAGTAAAAAAAAATTCACACACTGCTGTCTATCTGCTCAAAAAGGCCAGAACATTTATAGGTCAGCACTTGCAAACTGTGTACATCTCAGTGTGTACATATAACATTATTATACCATCTACATTCTTAGACGGTAACACCAAGAAAACTCATCAGAACAGTAAACCAGACAGTGAGATTCTAATAATAACAACAGCAACAGGAAAGCCTAGCATATAGCATTTTTATAGACTTGGGAGATCCTGCCGCTAAGCCAGGGGGTGGGAAGAGGGTCTGGACCATGACATAAAACCACCACATTGTTAGCTGGCCTTTCCCCAAGCAGCTGCATGAAAGAAGTCTTGGTGAAAAGTCATACAAAGAATGCTGTTACACAGCATTCCTGATCATCATCCACTGGAATCAGATTTCAAAGAAACAACTTGTATAGCAAAATCAAACCTTTTAAGCTCACAGAAAATTGTGGAAAAAGATTACTGCAAGAAAACGATTTAAATGCGAGATGCACTATATTAGATACAAGTGAATAATTTGCTTAAAAAACAGAATGCCTGCTCAGTACTATGAGAAGATAAAATAACTGGGATTCAAAAACCTATAATCAGTCCAAATGGTCGTGATTTTATTTTCTCCTCGCTGAGTGTCAAAAATCCAAAGGAAATTACTGCAACAGTTTAGGAAACCTTACTGAACTGAAAGGCCCAAAACTGCCAACAGTTCTCAAGTATCTTCAAACAAATGCGCACTTGTTACGTCTCTGTTTTTCAAAAGATGTGTTTATATTCTCTCCAACTACTAATCCACTTACCAATCCACCAAGCTAAAAGAAAATTAATCTTTCAATAGCCTTCTTACATGTAAGACAGCAAATCAATAAGCAACTCATATACGTATCAAGTTTTCTCATTTTAAAGAACTTTTATATTCAGTCACATTTAAAACCACAACATGAACATGAATACCAAATTTATCAAAGAATTCTGTCAACAAATATATTCAGAGAGAAAAGTTTCTTTTTCAATTCAATCTTCCTTTTCTATTTTTAGTATCAATAAGAAAAGAATAAATAAAAATTTTCTAAAAACATGTAATAGCCTGACAGAGTTTATATAATTCCAGTCTCTGAATACAGGAGAAGTCCTCATGTTTATGTAAAAAAAAAGTCCATGTGCAGGAAGGATTATTTTTTGTTCACAAAATTTAACCATAGCCCTAAGACAGTCATAGGTATTAGGCAGACAAAGTATTAAAACTTATTCAAAGCTAATTCCTAAAATTTCTTACAAATATCCTGCTCATAGCTGTGCAATGTCCTATTACTCTTAAAAATTAATTAATCAAATGCATAGCTAAATACAGACAACTCTTAACAATCCTTAGGACAGATAAACCCGTCGATAGATAAGCCACACCACAGATACTAGTCCAGACTCCACTCAGCTAAATCTGAGCGTACTGTTTCTAGGATCTGTGTAAGTGCAGGAGCAGAAAGGCCTTTTTCACACAGTGCAGAGACTGAACAAGCACGTGCAAACAGACCTTAGCTGCTCCTGCTCAAGGTCACTTTAAGTCTCTGACAATGGAAAGCACAGGAGGGACACTGAAGCAGACTAGGACATATTCCACACAAATCCAGACTCAATTATCTCTTTGGGGTCACTTCAGGTTCTGATTACAGCACCAGCAGCCACCATCACCAAGCCAAGAACAGGCAGTCATCCATCGTACCCAAAAAGGTTATGGGAAGAAGTACTGGAAAGGCGAGCAGAATAACTGACCCTTGCAACCCCAGTTTGCAAATACCAAGTATCAAATTTGCATCAAATAAAACCATGAGGTGACAGGTTCAAAAGAAACTCATGGACACATCGTACTGGTCAACTGCAAAATGCCTTGCCATGCATGGACACTAAACTTTATACAGATGAGAACACTTCAGTAGTGTGACAGACTTGTCTTGCATCACACACAAAAATACCATGTCTGGAACAAGAAGTCCCAAAGCATAAATGCTTGCAGGCTAGGAAACTATTCTGAGAAGGCACAGAAGACCGTTCTCAAGAATCTAGTTCATAATGTCAAAGAGAGCAGGACAAATGTTGTTTAGCCTCCATGATATGTTCTTCTCCTATTACTATCTCAAGCTGTTACTTTTAAGTTCTCTGTAAAATCCATGACAGTACTGCTCCAATAATGCTGTATTTCAGAAATCACTGAAAATTGCAATTCTGTATTTGCCATAGACGACACTAGAGGACCCACATGAACCTGATAAGCACAAGTAATGCAGAGTCAAACTCCAAACAGAAGTATAAAATCTAAAAAGTGAATCTAAAAAAATGGTGATCTCTAAAAGGTCAGATAAGCAGCAACAGGCCAGTAAAAGGAGGGGGAGCAGGAGGAAGAATGCATACAAAGGAACCTCGCACTTGGTGGGGGGGTGGGAGGAAGGGACAAAAAACTCACAGAATACCAACACAACCACACCATATGCTACTATAATATATAGTCAATTAATTATACTTATAGTCAATTAATACTTCTAAACAACACAAGTTTGATTCCCAGACTACTGCCATACACGTAGTGCCCCAGAGTTCTTAAAGGCAAGACAACACCATTACAGAAGAGCCCTAAGATTAGGCTGCCTTCACTTACAGCTGTGCAACTGACTTAAGACAGATCATATACAGGTTGCTGCTATAAGAACACTCCTGGCCATTCCTTCTATCAGCATTAGCATAGGAAGCTAGGTCAGGGAAGTTTTCATGCAGCTGAAAAGGAATGCAGGGCAGAAAAAAAGGAAAAGTTTTAAAAACAAGTACCATCACAAAGGAGCAGGAAACAATGTTCAGCAAGGACCCTCACTGTAATAACAGCATCTTACTGCAGGTTATGAAATCACAGAACATTATAGTAAAAGCTCAGTAACCCATTAATCTTCCAAACAAAAAAGAAAATATGGTACTTTCAATGCCCAAAATACAGTCCTTCACCTTACTATAGTGCAAATACGGGAAGACTGTTAAAAAAAAACCTACAAGAGCAGCAGGCCATGTATGGGCCAAGATATCTGCATACTCAAAACAAAAAGCACACTGGCTACGAAATGAAGTTATTTGTTGCCAGAAGGCAGAAAGAAGAAAAACCTTCTATCGCTGACTTAAAATCAGCAATTTCTTCTCTTGTTCTGAAAAACTAAGACCATTTAATTATCTCTATAATTTGAGAAAGACTGCATCATTACAAGTTTATAAACTAGATGCTTACAAGGTTTTACCAGAAATGTTTGTTTCCAAGTTTCTTCTCAAATACCTGCATCTTTTTATGATTCGCTTGGCAGCAAAAGGTGAAACAGCATTTAAAGAAACTAAGTATTAACCCACTGAAAACGCCATTTCAACTGGCAAGCCCATTATCTGATCTTCAACAGTATTTCTTTAAGTCTAAAAATCTTCTGGTACAATCTCTTGTTAGGCAACTCTATGAAAGGAAAATTTCAGGTAAGAATGCAGATTTCTTAAATGCAACACCAGTCAAAGTATTTTCCAAGGTGCACATCCTTCCATAAAGCTATTATTTTTAAAAAATTTCGTCCACAAAGTAGAACTTGCTGTTTTCAACACCATGGACAAGATCTGTTACAGAGACTGGGTGTTTTCAGAAGAAAATATAAATTCCTATGCCTCTCAGCTATGAAATATTCAGTATGAAGTTTTCACTGATGAAAACACTTGCGTATTAAAATTATAGTACAGTGTTATATCTTTGCTATTGAAACTTAAAGCATTTCAATCTTATAGAGTAATTAACTTTCAGACAAAAACTTAAAATTACAATTAATAAAGCCGTAAGAAAGATAACTAATAGGATGCTCACATCTTTGATGCACACTATCAAAGTAAGTTCTCAAGACTTCATGCTAAGAAAAAGTTTCAAGACCACCACAGCATAATAGCAAAGCATTCCCAAATACTACTTTAAGTATAAAACACTTCAGCTACTTCGTACTTCACAGATTTTCCTGCATATTTCAAGACGTTTGAAGCTTTCTTATTACTATTTCCTAAAAATAAAGTGTCCAGCTGCCATTTCTAAAGAAATTAATTCAACATTGCATGTATCGACATGAGAGGAATAATAAAGAAGAGAAATAAGACTTCAGTAGGGTATTAAGTTCAGTGATGTGTTTGAGTCACTGAAATGAGTGTTTGACACTAAAACAGTGAACCTAGAGGACAGATATATATATGAACAGAGCAAATGTACACAAGGGAAAGGATAGATCAGCACAAACATGAGCAGGCCCCGTGTTCCTGCAACTCAACTGCAACAGAAATAGCAAAGCTGCATCAACACTAAGCTAAGATACAAATTAGCTGGAATATCATGTACACAGCGTAGAATCTGCAGAATACAATTGACATAGACTGTCCAAGGGAATTCCAGAATACAGATCATACTTTTTCCTCCCACAAGAGAAAAGGCTCAGTATCAAAATGACCAGGCTATTTACAGATAGATGGTGGATGGGAATTTAGAAGTATCTACTAGAGAGAGAAGGCAGCATTCCAAAAGTGATTCAAAAGTTAATTGAAATTTTACACTCATATCACCCAGCTATTAGTATAAATACAATCAAGCCAGGATATTCAGTGGAGACTTTCTCTAACAGTTCTACTCAGCAGGAGCAGAACTGATGATAACCTGAACAGTGAAATTAGAAAGATGCAAGGGAAAGGTAATCACTACTGCAACTTTCCAGCTCTAACTTCTTTGTTACAGAACCTATTAGCAAATCAGGCATGAAAGAGTCAACCTTTGAAAATGCACTGGTGCATTCAGTCTGGGCTATAGACATAAAAATTCCACTTTCCTCCCTGAATGGTGCACTTTCAACAGCTTTCTATAAATGCTCAGGCTCCAACTAAATACACATGAAATTCATCCATTTTACCCATTAAATCTTATGTTAAAATGCAGTTTTTCTATTGTAACTTTTTTCCTAAAAATGAAACCAAGAATAATGATAGATGTCCTCAAAATAAACTGAACCTGAAGTGGACAAATAAGGGTTACTCTAAAACAGTTATCTCTTTCCAAGGCTGTCAATGTTTTCTTTTATGTTTAGGATCCCTATATTTTTTTTTCCACAGATTTATTTCCCTCGTACAAAATAAGAGAGTTCACAAAAAGCAAGAATAAAACTTACCCCCATTATCTGTTCTCTTTAAAGCACCATCCTTATGAGGACATAATTCACATCTCTAGGAAAAAAAGCAAAAGTAAAATAAAAAAATGGAATGATCACAGAAGCATTGAAAAAGAAACCACACACATTAAAACTTATCTGATATTAAGGAAGCAGCCATTCTTTAAAAGTGAATGGGTGTGTTTTCCCTTAACCTTTACTTGAATATTATTGTAATTTTGTGAAAAATTAAGTTTTCACCTCCAGATCTTCAAACTATGACACATATTAAAGCTACTCGCAGTTCTACCTCCGATTTTCTTCCTGGGTTTCACACCCTGGAATTCTGGAGACAAGCCTCCAAAAACTACAGCACAGGGTGGACTTAAATGCCAAGAAGCTTGGACATAGTCCAAAAGTGCTTACTGTATATCCTTGTTCTATCCTCTCTGTATTGACCAAGGTGGTCAATCACAAAGAAGTGCTGTGGATATGGTCAGCACAGGTGCACATAGCTATGGCTGGCCACACACAGTCTCTGCTGGCTGCCACTTATCCTTAGAGACAAACACCAACCACACTTTCTGTCTCAGAAAAAGGAGGTCAGAAGCTGACAACTGTAGCAAAACCACATGTCTAGAAATAAGCAGCTTGATCACAAAATGACAGAATAAGCTGAGTTGCAAGGGACCCACAAGGTTCAGCAAGGCCCAACTCTTAACTCTGCACATCACCACCCCAAGAGTCATCCCAACATGCTCAAGAGTATTGACCAAACACTTCTGGAACTCTGTCAGCACTCCTGGAGCTGTGACCACTTCCCTGGGGAGCCTATTAAGTGCCCAACCACACTCAGGGTGAAGAACATTTATCTAATATCCAACCTAAACCTCTCCTGACACAACCTCAGGCCATTCCCTCAGGTCCTGTCACTGGTCACCACAGAGATCAGTGCCTGACCCCCCTCTTCCCCTCATGAGGAAGTTGTAGACTCCAATGATGTTCTCCCTTAGTCTCCTCCAAGGTGAACAACCTGAGAGACCTCTGCTGCTCCACACACGGCTTCCCCTCAATGTCCTTCACCATCCTCGTGGGCCTCCTTTGGATACTATAACAGTTTTATGTCTTTTTTATATTGTGGCACCCAGAACTGCCCCCAGCACCTGAGGTGAGGCCGCCCAAGAGCAGAACAGAGCAGGACAGGACAATCCCTCCCCCGCCCTGCTGGTGATGCTGCACCAGATGCCCCCCAGGACAGGGCTGGCCCTCCTGGCTGCCAGGGCACTGCTGGCTCATGTTCAACCTGGCATTGACCAGGACTCCCAGGTCCCTTTCCACAGGGCTGGCTCTCCAGCCTCTCCTTCCCCAGTCTGTCTGTACGTCCAGGATTGCCCCATCCCACATGCCGAGTCTGGCATTTGCCCTTCTTAAAGTTCATACTGTTGGTGATTGCCCAGCCCTTTAATTTATTAAGTTCTCTCTGCAGGGCCTCCCTGCTTTCAAGGGATTCAACAGCTCCTGCCACTTTTGTATCACCTGCAAACTTGGTTAGTGTCCCTTCCAGTCCTGGGTCAAAGTCATCTATAATGTAATATTCTTCTAACATACACCAGGATCACAACAGAACAGTTTTTCTGCTACCACTGCCTCCTATCAAGTTCCTAATATCATGTTTACCTCTAAGTGTCCTAGAGCATGCAAACCAATTCCAAACCAGAGATGACAGAAATTACTAGATTTGACACACCAAGTGCTTCACATTACAAGCACAGGAACACCACTATAGGTGATTCTATACCTGGAAATCACCATATTACAACCTTTATATATTTCCAGATTAGGGACAACTCAGAGCATACAAACCTAATAATCTTAAGCAAATCAAGACCATCAGATGCAAACTTAACACTATATCCTTCAAACAGAGTGGGACACCTGTTCTCACTGTTCCCTGAACAGAGCTATTCTCCATTACCAGCTAACTGACAGGACAGCAGATAAAGCAGCCTATGATGCTAGCAGTGCCTCAGAAACTGATTGTGCAAACTTACTTGAGGAGCTAGAAATTCCATTCCTGAAATTCATATGGCTAAAGTATATCTCAAGGACTGTCTAAATCTCTAAGAAATTTGTAATACTATCTTTCTTAACCTGTAAAAATAATTATATTAGAGCAAAGAAGCTTTCATAGAGGATAAAACAGAAAAAAACTTTATTTTTTCTCAGTGCACTGGTACAGACAGCTGCACACAGAGAGAAGAATCTTTAGGATTGTAGCTTTTTGTCTTTTGCTTCACTCATCTCTCTCACACACAAAAAATGAACAGCAATTTATTGAAAGTCAGCATTAAGTCTATGGTGAAATTTAGATATAAAAGTGGCTGAAAACATCTTAATCATTCTGCAAGTTGCCCAAGTTGCCTGCAGACTTGGATCATTACCTTTTTTTTTTTTTTTAATTTTAGTCAAGACACTGAACTGATCAGTTCATTTAAAACAAAATCCTACATATTCAGTATATTTGTGAGCTGTATCTTAACACTTCAGCCCTCCAAATATTAAATACTAAAGTGCTGAGAGACACACAGTAGCAACAGTTTCATTTCAGTGAATTTCTCACACACTGAACCAGATTCCTAAAGAAAGCAGTCTGGTATGTACTGATGGTCACAGTGCAATAAAGTTGGCTCCCACCTCAAAGCTGCAAGCTGGCAGCTTAAAGCCAATGAGACAAGATGATGTAACTGAAAGAGAAGCTGTTAACAGCTTCTACCTTGCCCCACCTCTGCAAGCTATGGAAGTCTGACACACATTTTCACTAGTGGCAAAACCAGTTTAGGAGGTTCTCTTCTTCCCTTCACCTCCCCCTCATTAATTTCTCCCTCCACCACTCCCTCAGCTACTGACACAACTATCTGCTGGGCTGCCGCTTAGAACAGATCAGTGAAATAGAATGCAATAAACTTTTTAACATTTTTAATTCAGGTCATATCAGTGATGCAATTTAAGTATAATTCCACAAATGGTTGCATCAGCAAAACTGAAGGCAGGGAGCCACAGCACTGCAGCGCCAGCATTTAAAGAATTAGCAAGCTTCTTGTGCAAACTTTACCACAAAATAAATCAAAATGACACTAAGATACAATGACTTGAGCCAGTCCTTTATGCAGAAGAGTTAAGCATGCTCCATTCTGTCTCATCAGCTTCACCTGATTTATTTGTCCTTGTCTGCAAGGATTCAGGTCCCTCAAACCTCTGCAGTCCTGGCTCCAGCCGGTCAGAGAAGATGGAAGACAGAAAACTGAAGTGGAGGTGGAAATTTTGACAGCGGAAGAAAATTTGAGCGCAGAACTGCACTCATCTCTCATGGTGCTGAGAACTGGTAACTCTGCAGAGATATTAGCACTTCGATGACACAGAGCATTTCTGGTGCCATGAAATCTGGCTACAATGTGAATAAAGTAGCACCCTAGTAAGCCAACTGAGAAGACAGCTACCCCAAGCCCTTCTACTCCCTTTCTCTGCATTAGGAACCTAATTCCTTCCCAGCCTTCACACTCTAAGATTCTGCCACCCATTTCTGCTCTGCCAAGTTTCAATACACACCATGTAGTAAAACCAGGAGCTTTGCCAGCTGGAAAACAGTGAATCTCATGCCTTGAGAGAAGTATCTAGCAGAGATTTTTTTTTCTTTAAACTAACACTTTATTACTAGTTCTAAAATGGATAGAAAAATATTTTGATCCTTTTATCATGCACGTTGATGATGCAACACAGTATATGAAACAATCTGATGATCCATACAGACGGTCTCTAATATTTGAGCACACAGCCATGACAGGGCTCTTTTCTCCAATTGTGTGTTATAAGTCTTATCTCTGACAAAGATTTGACACATATTTATTGTCTGAGCATTCAGAAACACTGTGGGGAACTTCTAAACCAGCTGTGCAGGGCAGAGGGAGCAGGGGCAGATACAACACCTACAAGACACCACAGCACAAATAGGGCAAGCTGCTATGACTGATCAACAATTCAGATAAACATCATCAGGTTAAGCACCACAAATGTGAACACTACTACAGAGGCTGATTGTGACCTTAGAGAATAACCATGTCCTCTGGCGTGCTAAAGGGCACTAGTCCAACACAGGGAGGTGCAGCAGCACATGTGGTGCTGTAGGTACAGGCAGCTGAATTAGGTCTGAAGAGAGTGAAGAGAACAAATACTGGCTAAAGGAACACAATGAAGTTGTCGAAAATGACATCATCCTTTTCCTTCCTGTCCTTAAGAGAGTGTAAGGACATCTCATTTTTGCAGCTCTTCAGTGGAAGAGACTAAGTTCATGGAGACTAAGTTCTGTCCATGCAGAATTGGGGCGAACTCTCAGCAGGAATGGCTTTAGACTATGAGGTCTCCTATAGAGGACTAAAGTGAAACCAATCTCACAGCTGTGAAGCTGGAAGAGTCTGACAGCGTGACTGTCACAACTCACTTCTGAGCTACATAAACAGCAACTTAATTAAGTAAACAAAGACTGATCCTATACCTTTAGCATTCAGGCAAACTGAGATTGCCTGGGTCTGATGAAAAACCCACTGCCTCCTGAGGAGTCCAGTCTTTAAAACATCACCCAGCAGAGAACTAAAATCAGAAGCATGCAAGATCCATGCAGAAAAAGAAAGAAACGTTTTATCCCTTCAACATTATTTAAAAAGGGAAAAATAACCAAGAAGAAATAAAGAACTGAAATTTTTTTTTTTTAAATTAACACAGAGGTGTCCACTAAAGATACCCATCAGAAAAAAGTTGCAAGAATGGAAAACCAAAGTAAAACAAGGAGCTAAATAATACCAGCTTCCCATACTGAATCAGTTACAGTCCAACTTGGCTCCACTGCATTGTGGTATAAAGTGTTCTTCGTCTATTCTAGATAAATATGCCTTTCCATTTTAACCAGGACTAAAAGCTACCTTAACCAGCATTAGGTAACATTATACAAATATAATTTTTCAAGTCTTTTTGGTAAACCTAGTTCTACCAATTTTTCAACTGCAAAGGCAGAGAAACTGATTCAATCCAAGAGACTACCTTATTCATGTTGAAATTAAGGGAAAGAGAAAAAGGCAACGGTAAATAGGGAAGATAGAAGAGAGACAGGGACAAGACTATACATGCAGAAGAGAAGAAAAATATTAATAGGAATATAACACTGTTCTTCCCTCAGGGTTCTGAAAATTTGGAGCACATTCATAAAGCATCATCTGCAAACACCCATTATATGCTGTCTCTTGTAATAAAAAAACAAAGGTCAAAGAATTCTTGTGCACATAATTTACTGAATTGTGGCCCAAGCTAGGCCATTGGAACCATTCACCTGAATAATGACTGTCAGCCAAGTAAAATCCTGCAGGACTGAATTCCCAGCATTGCAATCAGGCAATAAAACGTTTCTTTCAATGTGACCTGTTAACCTAAATAACACAAGATCTACAGCAGATTAAACAGACCACAGTTCCTTAAAGCTAGCCAAGACACCAAGCTGCAGTTCCAGCTGACTTTACTACAGGCCCACTTTAAGGTAGCATAATTGCACTGTGCTGCCAGAGGATCACTGACCATCCCCTGCTGTGTCTTTTCTACTGTCTTCCTTGCTCTGGGAAAAGCATTCAATTGACTATATGGAAATCTTAGCCAGTGACCTAAAAATATTTTTTTTTCAGTCAGATCACTTCTTTGAGCCACACTTCCATGAGGCTACACAACCAATGTCAGATAACAAATGTAACAGGAACACAGACAGGTGGCCAGGAAAGGATATGAAGGGTATAAATACCTTATCTGGGAGGTGGCATTACCTACACTGGCTACAAATCAGAGTGGAAGTCCAACTGAAGGCCTTATTTTAAAAAGGATGGAAGGAAGGATGGAAGGAAGGAAAGCATACACTTCAAACAGACTAATTTTAAGTTGGTAGCAATGCAGACAGATTACTTGCTCAATTTTGTTTTGATATTTCCCTGACATTCATGCATTTCAAGATTTTCAACAGGCATCAGCCACATATTGCCATGTTGCATTTGGAAGCTTAAATTCCCTGTCAAGGTGCATATACCCAGCAAGACACACTTCCAGAACCATTTTTTTCCTCCCAAGTACATTTTGATCTCAGAATTACTGTTTCATACTGCTTGACAACAGGAGAAAAAAAAAAAAAACCAAAACCCCAAACCCCAACAGTATTTAACTGAAAGAAACAACTCCATGAGATTACAATGCATGATCCATGAAGGTACAAATAACAAAAATAGCAAGTTACATACTATCAACATTAACAGTTCTTGAAACCCGACAGTCAACCTCTTTTAATTTTTTTCATCAACAGGAGTTAAAAGTTATCAGACAAAACATTTTATTCTGCTGCTCCTGTTAATCATTAAACAAACAAAAGAATGGTTAAATCCACTTGTTGCAGTTTTAGTTCATATTTTAGTGAAAACATGAGCTGGAAGATAGAAGCAGAGAACAGAATGGAGTCCCCACAATCCAGGAGGAAAAGTGTCAGTGACCTGCCATGCCACTGAGACAGCCACAAGTTTATGGGGCTGGATGGGATCCACCCAAGGGTACTGAGGGAGCTGGCAGAAGAGCTTGACAACTCACTTTCAAACATTTACCAGCAGCCCTGGCTAACCAGGGAGGTCTCAGTTGACTGGAGATTAGCAACTGAGACACCTAGGTACAAGGAAGGCTGAAAAGAAGATCCAGGGAATTGCAGGACTATCATCCTGACCTCACAGCTGGGGAGGTCACGAAGCAGATCCTTTTGAGCGCCATCACAGGGCAAATGCTGAACAACCAGGGAAATCAGGCCCAGCCAGCATGGGAAGGTCCTGACTGATCAACCTGATCTCCTTTTCTGTGATAAGACGACCCACCTCGTGGATGGGTGAAGGGCTGTGGATGTGCCTACCTGGACTTCAGGAAAGCCCTTGCCACCATTTCCCACAGCATCTCCTGCAGGACCTGGCTGCTCACGCCTCGCCCGGGGGCTCTGTTGGATGCGCAGCAAACTGTTGGCATGGCCGGGCCCAGAGGCGGCTGGGGAATGGAACTGCAGCCAGCAGAGCTCCCCAGGGCTCAGGGCTGGCACCAGGTCTGTTCCATGGCTTTACCAGTGACCCACACCAGGGGATCCAGGGCACCCTCAGGCAGTCTGCAGACACACCCAGCTGCGTGGCAGTGCTGAGCTGCTGGAGGGCAGGAAGGCTCTGCAGGGGCACCTGGACAGGCTGCATTGATGGCAGAGCCCAGAGCTCTGAGCTCCACCAAGGCCGAGCGCCTGGGCCTGCTCCTGCCCTTGGCTCACAACAACCCCTGCACCTACAGCCTGGGCCAGAGGGGCTGGAAAGATGCCTGGAGGGAAAGGAGCTGGGGGTGCTGTCAACAGCAGCTGAACATGAGCCACAGAGTGCCCAGGTGGCCAAGAAGGCCAATGGCATCCTGGTCTGGATCAGCAACAGTGTGGCCAGCAGGACCAGGGCAGTGACCACAACCCTGTACTTGGCACTGGTGAGGCCACACCTTGAATTCTGGGTTCAGTTCTGGGCCCCTCACTACAAGAAAGACACTGAGGTGCTGGAGAGAGTCAAAAGAAAGGCAATGAAGCTGGGGCAGGGTCTGGAGCACAAGTCTGATGAGGAGCAGCTGAGGGAGATGGGGTTGTTTAGCCTGGGGGAGGCTCAAGGAATAGCTTATCTACAACTGCACATCTCTGTGCTCTCTGAAAAAGGGTGTAGCAAGGTGAATGCCAATCTCTTCTCCCAGCTAACAAGTGAAAGGACAAGAGGAAATTACCTGAAGTTGCACCAGAGGAGGTTTAGATTAGGAAATTAGGAAAAATTTCTTCACTGAAAAGGTGATCAGGCTGATTGGAACAGGCTGCCCAGGGAAGTGGCAAAATCACCATCCCTGAAGTGTTCAAAAGGCATGTGGATGTGGCACTTAAGAGACACAGTTTAGTGGTGAATACAGTGGTGCTGAGTTAACAGCTGGATTTGATGATCACAGAACTTTTTTCCAACCTTAACCATTACATGATTCTATGAATCCTTCAAACTCTTATGACTTTTTAAAAATTAACCTAGGAGGAAAGAGTCAATTGTCAAGCCTTTTACTGCTTAACTTCTGAATTTGCTTTCAAATACATCTATTTTACAGCACACCATGCCACTAGGTATTTCTGTGCATAACAAAATGCACTAACTCAACACACTTTCCCAAAGCACATGGACAGATTTATAAAGGTAAGCAAAGCAGCTGATCAGAAGGTTAGTTTCTAATCAATGGCTTTCCAACTGGCAGGCCATGATGCTCTTAGCAGCCCTGATTCCCACTCATCAGTAGCTGCAGAAGCTTGCAGCACAACTGACTGTGTCCAGATACTCATATCCCAGGTTCTGTGGTACAGCTTCACCTGCCTTCACCAGTATTCTGTAACATTTTGTCTCACTCTTGGCTGTTACCAGAAAAAAAAGACAACTGTAGATATCACCCATAATATTCTTCATTATATAGAAGATGATCTTTCCCAATCCTACAGACTTTAAACATGCTAGGTAGTCTTAAATACTACTACTTCAAATAATACCTTAATAATAATAACACCCTTAGGTATTATTTGAAGTAGTAGTAATATGGACTTAAAAACTGGTTTAGAAGGGTAAAGATTTTGATATGGGTAGTTATTTTAGTTAAAGAAAAACGATTTAATGCTGGTAGACACATACCTATTGCTGTCAAAACCATAAATTTTCTGAGAAAAAAAGACTATTTAGAAAACCACTCTGAACACAAAGTTTATTAAAAATCACATCTAGAGTTTCAGTTATGCCAACGCTGTACATACTTCATCCAACCTATAGATAACTATTTGAAGTTCATTCAATTCTTTCAATGAAAAATTATCCTCTAAGCTCAACATGCTCTTGTTATTTATTTTCCTTCTCCCCTAAAGGATCTGAAATTAGTATTTCATTTCCTCCAGGGGAAAGAATCCTATATTTTCTAATTTCCTTTTATACTTTGTGTTCATCTTACCCTAGTGTGTTTTCTTCAATAGGAAAAAAAAATTAACATAAAAATATAACACATGTACAC
Organism: Fringilla coelebs; assembly: GCF_963513975.1. Taxonomy (NCBI): domain Eukaryota; kingdom Metazoa; phylum Chordata; class Aves; order Passeriformes; family Fringillidae; genus Fringilla; species Fringilla coelebs. The sequence goes on along the minus strand of NC_140028.1, from coordinate 134,696,645 downwards.
TGGAATGAACACTGAAGATAGGAAAAATTCTCTTTTCCCCCTAATAACCTGCAAAAATTTGGGGTAATTTGTGTTAGATTCAGGAAAATATAGTACTGAACAACCAATGTAAACACAGCTCAGTCTATAACGAGACACCGTATTCTAAAGACACTTCAGTGAAAGTGTGCTAATTGAAATGGAGAACCACAGACAACTAGGTAATAGTTATTAGAAAACTTAACTCAAATTCAGCTAAGCAGAGGCTATCTACAGAAAAACAAGTATCTTTGAGCCTACAAAGGAACAGCTTTTTGCAAGATTAGATAATGAGAACAAAAGCCCGTGGACAATTTGCAGAGTAGTGCAAACCAGTATATTGCTGCCAAGACATTTCATCTGGAAATTTAGATCTTCCCATAAATTCTATCAATAGATGAGAATTTACAGGCAGTCAGCACAAGAAGAGACCCAGCAACAAGATATGCACCAGACTGACCATATCTACGTCTGCTGACAACAGCTTACCCCCACCCTCAGTAATGACATCTACTGTTTCTATTCCCTGCTTCAAGCCATCTTCAATGACGCAAGATCACTACTGCCAACATACAGAGACTAACCAGGGAAGATCAACATCTTAGTCCTTGAAGTCTCCAGAAGTCCCGTAAAACTCACAAGGATTTCCAGCAGCTGCTGAAAATTACTGAACCTCTACTCACACCAAACTTAGGCTATCTATTAATACCAAATATTTTTACTCTGATATTTTACTGATAATTTCTTTTGTGCTTTTTCTTTAAAACCAATTAAGTACTATGAAAATTCCCATTAGAGTGTCTTTCTATTTTAACATCCATGCTTTCTAATACTTGCCAGAGTCAGAAGTTCGTTTTTTCCCTGCTCAATACAGCAAAAAGGATGAGCTGCTTTAGGAACTTGCGGCCCGGCTGAAGAAGAGACTTCTATCTACAAAACCAAATCCACACTTCTTTATCAGTTTCTAAACTACAGAGGGATAGCAATATATTTATCAATATTCTCACCTATGGTATCTTCAGACCTTATAAACCCTACATAAAACTTATAAACTCACAAAATACCCACCTTCACTATTTTGATCTAAATGACTCTATAAATGATAGCTTACAACCATGCCAGGATTTGAAGCAGAAGTCAGCAAGGAGCTAACTACACAATTTTTCAAATATCCAAAAAGAGACAAATTAAATTTGCAATGTTTCACTGTGATTCACACCAGACTCCAGTGTTCATAAACCACAAGGAAGAACCAACAGGAATTGAAGTGTCTTCTGCCACATTCAAGAATCCCCAACTGGCTGACATCACTAATAGAGCAAACGAATGCATGCTGTCAGCACTTCTCTTCCAAAGTGCTATGTTCTGCAACTTGACAACTTAAGAAATTAAGTCATCTTCATCTTCAAATAACCATTTCTTGATGCTGACAAATTTGCCAAATCTCTGCCCCATCTCTATTCAGTCATCTGTCCCAGGAGAAAGAATGAACTTTTTCTTAAAGCAGACAGTTGACAGGTAAAAGAAAAACAGACTGACTACCTGAAGCATTTTGGGGTTTATACCTGGATAAATTAAAGAGACTCGATCTAGTTCTTTTTATCAAGGCATCATATAAAAATATATGCAGATTCAGTGAGCTCTGTCAAAAACATCTACTACTGATAATAAATTTGGAGAATATGACAAGAAGATTAGAAGCACTCAACATGCAAATCAGCATTCTTAAAGACCATCCACTCAGTAAGTACTACGGGTCATACTTAGTCATACTTGCACTCAGTGTATGGAAGTGAGATAATGCATAGTACAACGTAACGTAGTGATGACACACAAGGTGTAGCATGATCTGGCTACTCCAACTTTGGAAGTCCAAAACCATAAATCTCCTACCATATACTCAAGACTAGTAAGCCCTGCTAGATGTTGCAAAAATCCAAATTATAAACATACATAAAGTTTTAGATTCACACACTGATCTTCAAGATGTTACAGAAGAACATGAAAAATGCCTGTCACATTTGGCTGCATGTCCAACTAAACATCCAATTTTTTTTATCAGCCTGAAAGTATGCAACTGACCCAATTCAATCTACATGAAGAAAATACAATATGCAATGGTTCATGTCAGTGTTCTTCTGCAACATCACAGCTTTATCCCAAAAATTGCTAGCTATAAAATGTTAGCATCAATTCTAAGCAAGACGTCTCACAAGCTGAGGAACTCCTTGCTTACTTTAGAGATTTCTTCTACCAGTGAATACAAGGAAACAAACAGTCATAAAACATTTCCACATAAGGATTATGCAATTTCTGTAAGGGAAAATGTTTTGTTCTAGTCTCACTTTGGTTAGTAATTTTGCCAAAGAACCTTTAGACTATTTACTAAAGTACCTGTTATACTGACATCTATGCTAAAAAATTTTCTATCAAGTAGTACTTGAGTGATGTAACACTGTTTTAAAGCCTGAATACTCTATGTAACCATGATTTGCATAATGTAATTATAAACTACTGCACAAATTACATGTACATTTCAGTAAACCGTAGCTAATCAAAAGGAAAAGTAGCAGACCTTTTCTCTGCTGTGATAAAGTGCTTCAGATATGTTTATGAACTCATCTGTGTATTTACAAACCAAGTGTCATGGTTTGAACCTGACGCAATGCCAGTGCCCTCATGAAAACAGTTTCTCTCTCTCTAGTGTCTGCTGTGAGATGTGATCAGAAATAGAGCAAAGCAGGCTCCAGCTTAGGAATAGAAAGGGAAAAAACTTTATTAACCTACAACCATATATAAGGAGAAAGACACAGAACTTGGAATGAAAACCTTCCAAAACCGTTCCTCCTCTCCTCACCAAATTTCCAATACATCTACCCCTCAGATCATCAACTCTCAGTCTATCACCATCTTTTAGATAATCAATTCTCAGTTCATCAAGGAGAGAGGAGTCTCTCTTGCACCATGGGCTTCCCCTAGAAACACAGTTGAAACTTCTTGTGTTCCCATGTCACACGTGGCACCGCCCAGAGATCATTCTGCCATGGTGACATCTTTCTTCCATGCCCAGTGCTCTCATCACTGCGCATGGACCAGAGCTGCTTCTAGGGTTTTCCTTTTAAAGGGCGCTTTTCCCAGTTCCAAATAAAAAAGCACAGTCTCTCACTTTTCGCACACCTGTCCCCCCCATATTTCACCCCCTGGGGCTGAGGGGTCTAGAGAACAGAGATCTTCCTCTTCTTCCCTGAAGACAGAGGGCACACCACCACCCTCCTCTCCCGCTGTCTCTGCTCACGCACTCCTTCACATCACATCACATCACTACACTCTCTTGGCTCCAAGCCATCACCTCCTTCTTAAATGCAGTCTCTGTGTCACAGGAAAAATGGTTCTGTCCATGGCTATACAAGAAAAATCTAGCCAAAGGCCACTCCATCATCTCTTCCCACTTAGAATTCTTCTCAACTTCCCTCGTGACTTATTTCCTCTTATCTCATCTCTATCTCTCTTCTTATTCAACTCCAGAAGGAGTCAGCAGTTGTAAGTTTCCCATCATCCAAAAAAGGGTTAAAAGTCTCAGGCTCTGCCTGTCCAGAACTCCCACCTGGCCCTGCTGGGCACCTTCTCACCGCACGCCTCCCCTTCTCCTTCTCAGCTAGCCATGCTATCAAATCTCGAGGTGGCACAGGCACAGACACCACAGACACCAGCTCTCACTCTCTCTCTCTCTCCGGGGGGGGGGCGGGGGGGAAGGGGGATGGCTGCCCGATGTCTCTCAAGGTTCTTCCACCTTTCTATCTTGCAGGGGCCTTCACCTCCCTTCTCTGTCCAAAGCCCGGCCTACCTCATCCAGTCACATGGCTTCCCCTCCCCTGCCCAGCTGCAGGCTGGGCAGAGGGATGGAACCCAAGAGAGCTTCCCCCTGGGAGTTCTCTGCTTTTAACCTCCCTGTGTTCTCAGAGGTGTATCCATGTCCTAGGTGGCCACACGGGGTGCCAATATTCAAATCCAAGCACCTATTGGTTTGACCACAGCATCCCAAAAAACTCACTTCCTCTCAAACCAGGACACCAAGTAACAAGTACGCATACAAGCAGGGAAAAATACAGCACACAAAGAAAAAGGAAGAGAAAAAAAGCATGAAGGAAGCACAATCAGAAGAGGCATTAATACTCCCACTTTGATACGTTGGAGAAGTACACAGAAAGCACACAGCACTTCTGCAGCACCTTCTGCACTTCTTGTACTCCTAACCTTGAAGACTAGACACTGTAACGCTAAACAATTCTGTCATCTTTAGAGTTGCAGTACAACAAGGTTTTAGGTCTGTATTCACTACATACACCAACAAAATGTGAACAGGAAAAAATATTTTCTCAGACTCATGAAATGCAAAGCAAATAACACTCACCCAATATGTAATGGACAAGAAACACACATCACTCAATCAATAGTATTTCAAAATAAAAATTTTCACTTTCACCACAATCAGAAGAACAACACGAAGTTTTCACAATCATTCTGCTTTTCTCTCTTATTCTGTTCAGTCCAAGTTTTGCCGCCTACCTCCCCAGTTACTCTCCTTATCCTTACTTCCTATGCCCCATCTGTGGCACCAAGACACACCATGGTGAGTTGAACCTGGCTGGATAGTAGGTGCTCACCAACACTCTCTGTCACTCCCCTCCTCAGCAGGACAGGGGACAAAAATTTTTAAAAAGGCTCCTAAGTCAACATAAAGACAGAGAGAGATCACAGGTAAAGCAAATTCAAGCTGGGGAAAAATTAACTTATTATCAAGCAAGTCAGAGTAGGATAATGAGAAAACAAAAATTGAATCTTAAAATTCTCCCTACCCTTCCCTTCTTCCCAGGCTCACCTTCACTCCCCATTTCCAGTACCTCCTCTCACCTAACAGCACAGGGGAATGGGGGCTGTGGTAAGTTCATCACATACTGTTTCCTCTTCCTTCTCAGGGGTAGAAATCCTCACTCTTCCCCAGCTCCAGCATGGGGTCCCTCCCACAGGAGACAGTCCTCTACCAACTTCTCCAACCTAAGCCTTTCTCACAGGCTCCATTTCTTCATAAGCTGCTCCAGCACGTCCCCCTTCTGTCCCATAGGAAGACTGCTCCAGTAGGGAACCCAAAAGGTCCCAAGTCCTGCCAGCAAACCTGCTCCAGCGTGGGCCTCTCTCTACGTAAGTCCTGCCAGGAGCCTGCTCTAGCATGGGCTTCCCATGGGGTCACAACCTTCTTCAGGTGCATCTACCTGCTCCAGAATGGGGTCCTCCACAGGCTGCAGGTGGGTTTCTGCTCCCTGGTTGGCTTCCATGGACTGCAGGGGGACAGCCTGCCTTCCCATAGTCTTTACCACCAGCTGCAAGGGAATCACTGCTCCAGCACCTGGAGCACCACCTCCCCCTCCTTCTTCACTGACCTTGGTGTCTGCAGAGTTTTCTCTCTCATACATTCTTACTCCTCAGTCCAGCTGCAGTTTCTATTCAGCAGGGTTTTAATCTGTTCATAAATATGTTATCTCAGGGGCACTGCCAGAGTTGCGGATTGGCTCAGCCTTGGCCAGCAGCAGGTCTGTCTTGGAGCTGGGCAGGCCCTGGCTCCATCAGACACCCAATGTTTCTGGGAGCTTCTGAGAGAAATCCCTCCTGTAGCCCCCTTATTAACAAAACCTTGTCACACAAACCAAATAGAATATGTTCTCCCTAAGTATCCTTAGGCAGGCTATTTATTCAAGATATCCAGCTACAAACTAATAATCAATGCCTTCTAGACTGCACAGTCATTCATAAAAGCCAGACAAATAACAAAAGCCCATAGATCAATTTCTCTGTAGTGCACTCAAAACTAAAGCAATTCTTCTAGTAATATTTGTTACAATATTCTTAAAGTAGCTGTAGGAATATTCTTACATAAAGTATCCCTTAAGGAAAAACACATTAAAGAAACATTCATTTCAACATTTCTTTAAGAATTATTTCAAGGGATATCTTCAAAGAAACTACACAGTACATTAGTCCTTATTGGATGGAAGTACTCAAATTGAAAAAAAAAAAGTTTTCTTCTTCTGAAATAAGGTTAATACATTTTCATTCACCTGTACTGTGACCATATTTATCAACATTCATTCTAGTTTACAGATACAGGTGTTAATAAATACAGATCCCACTCCCCTGCAGGCAGCCTGTTGAGGAGCAGAGGTATCAGAGCTCTGATCACAAACACGTCTGCATACTGAAAGGCTGTATTCCTAGTTCCTCCTCTTTGCCGTTTTCTGTTTAGGCCAAAGGCAAGTAATACTGCACCTATGCTTATTTTTACACTACATAAATGCTGCGGGTGAGGAGTAAAAATATGGATACATCAAACAATTCTTATGAGCAGCTCTACCAAAAAAACTTGTAGATGAATGTAATGAAACATTGTTTAAAAATATAATTTGGAGAGAGCTCCAACTCTTGTTATATTAATAATTTTTTTAAAAAATTAAAGTTAAAGTGTTCAGACTCTGGATCATCTGTGCAGCAGAGGCAGGTGCCGCTCAGGTCTCATAAGACAACCAGCAGGACCCTATCGCTGTGAGCAGACACTATACCCAAACTGGGCAAACTGTGTAGCGGCACTTCTACTGCTCTGAACCCTTAAGAACTGGCCACTGCATGGTCTAAACGTACTCTGCAATGACAGAGAAAGTCTCTTTCTGTCTCCATACCAAGTTCTCTGTTGCAAGCCCAGAGACTCCAGTTATGCCAGACTGAGCTGAGATCCAGATGGATGCTATCTCAAGTCTTATGTGACTAGTTCCGCAGGGAGTCAGAGCCCCCTCAGCACATTTCCCAGGACTAAAATCCAGGTGGCTTATTAGACAAGCTGTAGTGTCACACAAATGTGCTGACTCAGTTCTGGACCATGTCTGCATTTAACTTCATAAGCCACCCCACAAAAAAAAAAAAACCAAAAAAAAAACAAAACAAAACAAAACAAAAAAAAACCAAACAAACAAACAAACAAACAAACAAAAAAAAAACCCACACCACCACAAAACCAACAAAACACAAACCCACAGAAATGCCTAGCGAAATAAACACCACTGTTATGACATTAGAGTGATTTGTACAAAGTCCAAACTGATTCTTCCAGATGCAAAGACAGGCTTAAAATATTCATATTTCCATGAAACAGATCAACAACATAGCGATTCACCTGCAATGCAAGCAATCCAACCTCACATTTAGCATCTGAGCTACACCTGGAGGTAGTAAAACTTCCTGGAATTCTTAACACTTAAGTTCAGTACAGAGATCTCCTGGTTTCTCTGAATCAAGCTGGATTTAGAATAACACAACCTACACATAGCTAAAAATCCCAACCAAGCTACCTGCACAAATGGTGAACTCCTGCCTCTATGACACAGATTACTGCAGATTCATGATGAGTATGAAGAGTAAAAACTGGTAGTAAACCATAGATACATTAAACATTTTTACCCCACTATATACTATATTTTAATTACTCTTAATAAAAGATCATCAAGGAAGATGTTTGACACATAACAGGATTATGGGCTAAAAAAGGTCTTTTCAAACAACAATTGTGCTACAAATCCTAAGCTTAGGTCTCCAGTCTTTCTTTGGGTACCCGAATTATCAGCCCTCAGACAACACACATGCACCATCCAATTTCTTAAGCCAGGACCCAAAGTCCCTTATGTAGCAGCCCATACATACACAACCTCATACAGACATCAAAATTGTTTTTTTCTACATCAGTATATACTTGCCCTGCTTTTTGACTCAGAAGTTCAGGTGCATCTGAAGACACCAAAAGGGCCCACTATGCAGGGTAGCAGCAGCTGGTACTGACACAGGCAAAGCTGGGAGCAGTCACCACCCATTTTGAAGAGACCTGAATTTCAAGCTCATCATAAGTCAGCTAAGGTATATGAGCTGATTTAGAGAAAACTTAAGATTTTTCAAGCAATAGTTAAAAACTTACACAAGGATGTAAAAAGAGCGTACTGGGATTACAACCTTCAATTATGTAATACATAAGCATCATTAAAAGGTAAGCCAAATAAATTACCAGCCACCTCAATATATCCATTATCCAAACAGTTCAGGTCTATGAAAAGGCACCCTTTCTCTCACACACAGAGAAAAAAATAACCCTGCTGTAACCAAAACTCAGCATGACTTGTCCAGCATGGAGCAGTGCTTTCCAACCAGTAACTGACCATTCAGCAGCCAGGATACTGGCTCCCAGCTGACCAACAAAAAGAAGTCAACCAGCCACTACTTTGGCTCCTACCCAGCACCTACCAACCTAGAGGCGGCACACAAAAGAAAAGGAACACATTACACACCGGTGCATAACATTTCATAGTACATGGGAAGTCACCTGTCCTAGTCTGCTGTTTAGTAAACTTCTCTGGTGACCCACCAACTTGCATTATGTGTTCCTGAGTTAGTCCATTTCTTTTCATTGTTAAAGCAAGACTAACTTTAGTGTGAGCAATTAACTACAGCTGCTTATCAGAATGAATGTATCTGCTCAGCAACTGAAGCTTAAAAAACAACCAAAAAACACACCCCGAAAACACACAGCATCAGCATGGAAAAATATGCCTTGAGTGCAATACTGAGGTCTTTTTAACAAGTAAGCAAGCAGAAGCATAGTCAATGTAATATGGTTAATTTAATTGTGATTTTGTCTATAGGCAAAAAGGCCAAAAGAAAAACTAAGCTTCAGTCTCATACGGTGATGATAACGATGTTTGCTTCTCTAAGCAAGTGTGTTAAAACTTCTGGGTTTGGTAAACTGCTTACTGTAAAGCTCCAGTCTCCATACTGAGGTCAGGGCTTGAGTTTAGTTTCTGAATGTCAAGAGCTGCTCCAAGACACCTCAGAAACAGCCACCATGTTTCTAACTAACATACAAATAGCTGTTAAAACTTCAGCTGTTATAACTCATGTGCAATCGGTTTCACCTGAGAACCACTTAAACCAACACTACATTACAAATGGAATTTTTTCAAAACAAAATCAGTAATCAACCTGTTGAACTAAACAGACACTGTTTGGTGGAAACAAGAACAGAATACACCAGGCAGAAAATTCTGTTAGCACTGTTACTTCTTCACTTCAAACAGCAAAGTAAAGTAGTCCATCAAAGCTATTCTCTTGGTAAACTCAAGAAATTATCATAATGCAGTGAGACACTGTTTATTATAGAACTCTGGACAGTTCTCCTCCACTCCTTGTGTCACAAGAAGCCAGGATTAACTACCTCCCAAACCACAAGGATCCCTTATCGTACTCTTGGAAAATTCTCTTGTAGTCACCAGCTGTCTTTCTCTCTCCTCTGTATTTTTAACTTTGCTATCAATCTGTACACATCAAACTCAGCAACACTAAAAAATGCAACTCTTAAAACTTCACACAGCTGATGGTCTCCCCATGAAAAGAAACAGCCTTTCTTTAGAAAGGGTTTTGATTTTCTATTGACAAATACTTGAAGAGCATACAAAAAAATCAATCCCTTCTTGCTCCCACCAACAGGTATGCTTTGGAAGAACTAAGTCAGTCTCAATTACCCTAGGCATTATGAACACATTAGTGGCAAAAAGTGGGAAAAAACAGATTAATGAGATTCTTTAGACCTGTGCCAAAAATTCATTCAACAGTACGTCTCACCATTGCTATAGCACTCTACACTAGAAAAGGAAATAGATACAGCAAACAGGTCATGTAAACACACTGATAGACATTGACGGTAACTGAAAATTTGGTCTCTGACTCCTCATTTGTTTTTAGATAAGAACATTAGAAACAGTTTACACACTGCTCTAAGATGCTGCACCACCTTCTCTTCCAATGAAATTTTTTTCAGAGGCAATGGAACAGCTTAGTCTTTCTGAAAACTCTCACTTCTCTTAGTTTATCTTTTGCTGGAAGACAAACTAAGAAGTGCCAAGTAGGGAGAAATGGGATTCTCGTTTTCTAAAAATGCCTGACATCACCCTGTTTCATCTAACAAACATACAGGTCTGACCAAAACAAAACCTCATGTAACCATGGTAAAAAAAAGAAAAGCATTATCTGAATCCCCAATATCTACCATAAAAGAACTAGAAAAAGCAGAAAGAAAAAAAGAAAATACTTCTTCAATTCTAAGTATCACACTCCAAGTAAGCATCAGTTTTTGAAATTAACAACACTTCTTCCTGGGAGTGTTCCTAGACTGAAGCTTTTAACTGGCAACCTAAGGCTGATGTAAAAGAAAACTGGACATAGGTTTTATTTACTTCCTGTACCTAGCTATGTAAGTGTTAAACTGATAAAATTTACCAAAACCTACACCATGGACCAAAAAAAAGCACAAAAGCCAACCAACCAAACTAAAAAATCCCCACCACCTCAAAAATAAAAACCCCACACCCTGACACTGTCAGAAGACTTCAGAGACAGTTACATATTTCCACTTTAAAAAAGTAAGAAAATAAGTAGTCTTTCTGAAAAGCATTTAGAGGAATTACAACAGAAAGCAAAGCTCTCTTCTGTTATTACTGTAACACCTGGGTAAATATTATCCACACAAGGATTATAACTAGCATTACTTAATAAACAAAACACATACCACTCTGGCTGCTCTTTCCTGAGATTCACACTTTCTGCAAAACCATGGTCCAGTGGGTACTTGAACAATTCCATAGCAAGCTGTTTTGAACAAGACAAAACATTTCAGCAAACATGAACAGCACTACAATACTAATAATATGTTCAAAAAGAAGCTTACTATTAGGTGATCTCACATAATTTTAATTATCAAGAAAGCCAAATTGACAGCTATACATTGCACATTAAATCCTATCATTGCACATTAAATCCTATCACAGAATTACAAGAAATTAAGTACAACAAGCTTAGATTTTAAAAAATATGCAGGATTTGTTCAATGAAAAAAAGAACACATTCGCTTGAGAAAGTAACATAACCATTCAAAAGCAGCAACATTTCATATGTGACCTGTTGTGCTATTTATTTACCGCCAAAACAGGTGAGACACTTCACTGTAAATGCTGGATGCTTGTTATTATGAGGGTTGTTTTAATGAGAAAACTAAATGTAACTAACAAACCTGAGCTCTTCCTAAGGCACTCATTCATATGCTTACTATCCAGTTTTCTTACTCTTATAACAACATTAACTGGTCTTAAGCAGACAATCCATAGTGAACTGAACAAAGGCAAAGCTTGCTTTTTTACCCCAGAAAATTCACAGAGCTGTAAATACAAACTGAACTCAGCATCAGGACTTGGATTAGTTGCAACTTGAGCCAGGCTACAACATAAATCCTTAGGAAAGAGATTTTCAGACAAGCAGATTTATCTGCAAGACAGTCATCTATATTTTTACAGTATATAAAAGCAACCCCAAGAGTTTGCTAAAAAATTCCACAGAAAAAAAGAGTTTAGCAATTTGGTAATACTACTCATGCTTGAAATGCACACATCAAGCAACCTGAAGAACTACAGAGGGAAAGAAAATAAAAGAATACAAGTGCTGTGAGTATACTCATATTTGTATGAGTGTAGCAAATAACAAGGAACTAAAAAGCCTAACATTTTGCTCAAAGATAATCCCAAAGTATTAAAGATAAGTCAGACTCAATTCTCAACAATCATATGTTACTTAAATACAAAAATCAGGTTTAAGTGTGTAAGTAGAAAAAAATATGATTAATTTAAAGTTATGAAGAAAGCTGAGATTAAATTAGTAACTTGCTATTACACTATACAAATATATTGATTTTGTGATAGCTCAGAGATGAAAAATAGTAATGTAATAGTAATATAAAAACATCTGGCTAATATACCTTCATTTCCATGAAGGAAAGTCAATAAAATCATTTCCTGTTATATACATACATGTAGTCATATTAAGATCTGTTGTCAGATTTTCAAATACTTTATTCAAGCATCTTCAGGCCAAACTATTCTGATAAGCCCTTTCTATTGTACAACGAAATTCTTTAACATGAGGAAAAAAAAAATCTTGTTTTTGTTGCATGTAAAATAACCACAGATGGGGGGACTCTGAATTTCTCTTTAGGTATTAAGAGGGAGAGTTTAAATGTGAAATCATTCATTTACGTTAGCAAGTGACAGTGCAGAATAGGAAACGTATAAAATGCAACTCAGAAACAAGGCTGGCAAGTAGATCCAAAGGCAACATGAGCGGGGCAAAGACCAAAGTTGAAGTGAAGTACTTCTGTATCTGCCAGGGTAACAGAGCACACCTGGAGCCTAGAAGAGTCCATCACCCAATCCTGCTCTGATATACTGGGATACCGTTTACAGAGTTTTGTTTATACTTCCACTACTATGCAAAGCTTCTTTAAACACATGAAGAGATCTTGCCCTTCACAACTTGCCAATGACTTCACAGTTGAAGTCCCCTCTGAACTAAGAATAATTATAATAACAAAACCAAAGCAGTTAATACAGCTTTATGGATAATACTGCTGTTTGTACCTCAAATACAGACCATCAGCTTTGACCACGAGGACCACTACATTTACTACAGAGGGGAGTGACAGGCCTCCTCTACCACCTTTGTTCACATGACATATCAAATCCAAAATGTAAAGCATCAATGGTAAAGTAATCAAAACATGGAGTTCATTTCTTAAGATCTCTGTAACAGCTTCTGGATTTAGACCAAGTAGCATTTTGCATACTTCCTGATAGATTCCAACTTAGGATTGGATATGACTTTAAAAAAAAAAGCTCATTTTCTTGTACCTGCCAAAGTGCGTCTCTCTATATTAGGAATACTTTCTGTAACTGACTTTTGTTCCTGCTGTTTCAGGTCCAACTGCTGCTATGATCCAATTCTTTCAATGAAAATATCAGCAGGGCTCTAGATACAAAGGAAGATGTCCAAGATAATGCAAAAGGAATAGCTGTTTCAGCTATGCCTTCTAGACGTATTCACACTGTAGTGTTCTTCTTCATGATCCTAAGATCCCACAAGTGCAGTCAACATTACTCAGCTCTTAAGACAACAGGAAACTAATTCAAAACCAGATTAACTTCAAAGATCCTGTTAGGTCCCTTCTGTGTTCAATCTACTGTTAACAAAAATAACTTAATTATTTTGTATATCTCCTTAAATTACTACTATTTCTCTCTATTTGTCAACTTACATGGGAACATACACTTGGAACAACCAATCACTATATTACATCACCTTCAGCACAATTTAAGACCAACCATGAGACACACATTAGTAGCATTTTCACATGCACTAAGCATTCAGATTAATGAATTGGATTTAGGATTTTCTGTCTCCTCCAATTTGTCCACCACCTGTAAGTGGCCAAAAAGGCAGTCACTGAGTTCACATGACTGCTTAGGAGTTGGTACAGAAAAACTACCACCTTATTCCTCACTTCTGCCATCATAAAGGAAAAGTTATGATGGCTTCCTTTCTTACAATGTAAGCAGCAGAATTGTTTCTTCCTCTGCTCTCACACAAAGGGTCAACCCACTGACAGAAAAAAACAATCACACAGAGGGAACATGCCAGCTCCTGAACTGAGCTGGAAACCAACCAACCAGCCTCCACTAAGCCAAACAAATCCAGCATCAGCCATTCCAAAGAGCACCCTCCCCTTGCAGAACCACAACAGGAAGTCTCTTCATCTACCAGGAAACATCAGCCAAATGACATTCAAAGAAAGGCAGAGATGAATCACATGACAGCTAAGTCTTTCCTATGCATCCCTCTCTTCCAATCCTAAACCCTCCTTCTCTCCTGGCTGCCGCTCAAATAAATTTTTCAAACTTGGGAAAAGCAGGGACAACAGGGATCGCATAGGGGAAAAAAGAAATACAGCATAATACCAGAACAGAGTACAGTAACAGGTTCTGCAAAGACCGAAAGCAATTTTATAGAGTCTTTGAAACATTGCAGCTGACGTTGTTAACAAGGTGCAGAGGCAGGCTGGAAAGCACAGACACAAAAAGCATGCAGCAGGAGAGGAAAGGGTAAAAAATCGGACAGAGGAGTTCTTCCTTTCTCACAGGCATAATGCAGGAGAATATACTATATTAAGTCTCACGTGAGAGAAAAGACAGACGGGAAGGAGAGAAGATGACAGAGCAAGTCAAACCAGAAAGCACGTGGCCTTAGAAACAGGGAAACAGGCTTCATGGGTAAAAAGAAGGAGCTGGGAGGGGGAGGGAAAAAAGGGGGGAAAAACGGCCGGGGGGTGGGGAGGAGAAGGAAGCAGGCCCAAGGGAAGAAGTCGGGAAGCACCCAAGAAGGAAGTGGCGAGGCTGAAGGCCGGAGCGGGTGCGCTGCCCTCGCCTGCCCGCTCACCTTGATGCACTGCGACATTGCAGCCGTGCCCGTCGCAGTAGACGAGCGGGTTCTCGGCCCAGCCCCGCTCGTCGGAGCACACGCAGCAGCCGCCGATCATCTCCTTCATGCTACTGGAGAACTCACCCTCCAGTGACACCGGCAGCAGCAGCGGCTCGCTGGAGACCATCTAAGGGTTAAAAACACCGTCGTCAACACCGCGCACGCCACACGCGCCTCGCCCTCCGCCTGCCCCCTCCCCCGGCGGGGTCTCCCCTCAGTCACTCAGTCGCAGCCGCCGCCACCGCCGCCGCGGCAGCGCTTCGGGACCCATGACCGCCGGCTGAGCGCCTCGTCTCGCCCCCGCCCGACCAACCGGCCAGGCTGTGTCGGTCGGGCCGCGGCGGCTCCCGAGGCGGACGCGGCTCCGCGGGCGGGCACGGCGGCGGCGCCGGCGCGCAGGCGCACTACGCGCGCGCCCGCGGGGCGGGCAGGCCTCGGCCCGGGGCCTCCTCGCGAGGGTTCGCGCGCCGCCCGCGGAACGTGAGCGCCGCCGCGGCGCCCCGAGAGCGCGCCCCCTCCGCCCCCCACCGCCGCCGCCCCCTCCGCGAGAGCGCGCGCGGCGCCCAGCCGGCGGCGCGCGCGCCCGCCCTTCGCCGCGCCCGCGCGCACCTGACGGCCCGCGCGCGCACCCACCTCGGCGCGCGGCCACGGCCCGTCCCCCGCGCGGGACATGGCGGGGCCCCCCCGCGCGCCGGGGCCGCGGGACAGCCCGCGCGGCGCCGCGTCCCGCCCGGCCCTCCCCGCCCCCGCGAGCGCCGCACGCGCTGCGCGCTGCCCCCCGCCCGCCCCTCGGCCGCGGGGGCGGGGAGGCGGCGGACATGCGCCCCGCTCCCACCCGCGCCGCCGCTCCGCGGGCCCCCTGCGCCAAGGCCGCAGGACGCGCCCCATGCCCGCCCCCTCCCCACCCCCCCCGACATCATTTTTACTATCTTGTTTATTTTCCCCCTGATGTGACTGCAGGACTAATGCATTCCCGCTCCCAACTTTTATTATCCTGTTTATATCCCCTCGGCGTGCCTGCAGGACTAATGCGTTCTCGCTATTACGCCACTTGCCTGCCCTCACCGCAACTTTTACTATTTTGTTTATTTTCCCTGCGATGGGGCTGCAAAGCTAATGCATTATTAATCCCGCTCTTTCCTCTTCCCTCAAAACTCATGGCGCGGATGCAGCGCTGCCTGGCTATTCCTGCCACGGCAGCGAAAGTGATGCTGAACGGGAAATCTGACAAATAGAGAAACCAGGGAGGCTGCAGACACACAAAAACAAACATGTTCTTCAACACAGCTGCTCTCTACTTTTACTCAGAGGTGGACATGTCTTTCTAGAAGTTGGGCGATTGGGTTTTTTTTTTAATAAAAGAACTCTGTAATTCTGTTGTCTCTCTAAATTAAAAGGGGCGGGGGGAAGAAAAAAAAAAACCTGAGGGGAGCGAGCTGAGGTGGTCAGCAGAGAGGAAAATCTCTGGCTATTCAATTCTCCATTGTAAGCAGGTATCCCTGTAGCAGAAGAAACTAATTGTGGTGATTGTTAGGAGCATTAAGAAATTAAATGCAGCCTTGCAAAATCCTGGCCACTCGCCCCCGGCCTAGCATTTCGCTATTTGTTTGTTTATTTTATTTGTGTTGGGCAAGGAAGATACCATTGATTCATCTTCATTATTATGCTAAAAGGCAGAGAAGCAGAATTTGTGTGGGGGCTGTATTTTTCACGATGATTTTGCAAGGGCAGGCTGAGCTGGTATCTGTACAAATCACTGCTGAATTATGTACATTCCTGGACAGAGCACTACCTAGACCCACATATGCAGATTATATTTTATACATTGTCATAGCCCTGTACACAAGTGCAGATGTTTTATTAGTTAACAAACTGCTGCATGGAAGGGAGAGGTGGGATGTGCACAACTCTACCCCCTGCAGACATCTGAGTCTGAAATTTGTATTCAGCATATCTTAGGTCAAGCTCTTTTCTCTCCTTCAAGTTTTAAGTGAAATTATTTTGATAGAGGAAGAATGGCAGGCAGGCAAAAAAGAATCATGGAGGTAGTTTCCTACATGCAAGGCCCAACCAAACATGAGATTATTGCAGCCATTCTAAGCATTTCTCTGTAAATGTATGCTCCAAATAGCCATAAGAGTTTAGAAATTTTTAAGATAACGTGAAAAAATGGAGGGGGAGGAGACTGGAATGTAGTGGGTTTCAGTTGTGTAAAATCAAAGAATGCTCTCAAAAAAAAAAAAACCACCCTGCACCAAATGTCCTATCAACACTGAAGAATACAAATTTGAACATTAAACTATTTGTTATTAAACATACTTAAAACACTATTTTTATTACTTTAAAAGCTCATAAAAATACCCTGAAAATTGCAGGTGCAAGCAATTACTTTGTAAGAAAATAAAGCAATTAATATATCCTGGTGTTTTAAATAAACACAAATTATTTGAAGCTGATAGATACAGTGCCACAGCCCTTCTTCATTCTTGTCAAGAAAATGACACCTAATTGAAAAAGCATCGTCAATGATTCTGCTAACCCTAACAAAAAAAACAAAACAAAAAAAAATTGTCACAGTACAGCAGCAAATCTATCTTTTATTTCCCTGATAGAAAAATTTAATTTTTAAATAAAATATATTAAATATATTTTGTTGGATGAATTTACACATTTAGTAAAATGTGTATTGTAACAAACAATTGTAAATTTTTCTCACGGCTTTTTTTTTTTTGAGGTCTTCCTGCAATTTCTTGTCTGAAAAGCAACTAGTACAATCAATTCCCAAGCGTCTTTTTCTATGTTAGCTATTTTAAAGCTCAATCTTTAGTTTTATAAAGAAGCATCACCAAAGAAAAAACTAATTACTTTGCAACAACTTGATTAAAGCTGCACCACTGCAACAACAGTATATTCGTGAACCTACTGTATAGTTTTCAAGTAAAAATATTCTAATCTCACACCATGTAACACACCAGCCCAGTATTGAACATCCCGAAATTTTGCTTTGGTTAAAATTCAGTCAAGCCTAATATATTCAATTATTTAATGAAACATTTGTTGTCTTCTTATAGATTTGTATTTAATTCTTTCTATAGAAAAAGTGTACATGGACTGGAAGAAACTCCATGATTACCACTTTATGGTATTGTGTAATATTTGATTGAAAAATTTAGATAACCTCTTGATAGTTCTGTAAAACAATCATTTAGAGAAGACCTTTGAAATGCAAAATAGGAAAAGAAATGCATTACCACTAAATAAATACTGCTAACACTAAGCCTATAACAGCTATGGAATCAGAACATAAAATCTTGCAGCATATATGTTCTTATGATTGTAGTATTTAATAAGCACTGACATGACACAGAAGGCCAATTTTCTTTTTCCAAAAAAGGAAGCCTGTCCTTCTTATAGTAATGTATAAGAGATTAAAATAATTAGAGAAAAATATAATTCAGTGAGTAAGAATTAATAATTTTATTGTTAATCTAAATGCAAGGAGAAAATCCAATTCGCTTAAAGGAACCTACAAAATCTAGAAGCTAAACAAGTTAGAATATAAGAAACTTATAAGAAGAATTTGTGTTTCAATTTTTCTTACTCTCACAAACAGAATGTATGTAAAAGAAAATTACACTCTCCAATTGAAAATTGCTTTAAAAAGTTTAAGGCATTCAAGAAAACATTAGCATAAATGAGTGAATAGCACTTCAGTTTCATAAACAAAAATAAAGACATACAAATTTTTACTACAAAATAATCAGTTGCAACAGTAAAACTAAGATTTTTGAATGTTTGGTTGAAATGTCACCTTTTTTCCTTAAAATGTGCAAAATCATATTGTAATTTTAGTGAATAAAACAAAGCATTGAACATGAAAAACTCTTTTAATTTACAAAGCCACATTACCAGTTGAATATAATCATCAGAAGATTCTTCCAAAAATAACAGAAAAAGCACAGACTTGATATAAAATGCATACTATATTAAAAAGCATAAATTTATATTGGGACTTGGAGCTGTAGAGCAGGAAAACTCACTTCCTTCCAGAAAGCAAACTTCTCACAGTAATTTTTACTCCATTTTCAGATTGGGTCTTTGTTGAGAAAGCTGTGATCTTTACCTATGTGCAAAAAGATACATACTGCAGCTAAACAGATGCAACTGAAAACAGAAAAATTGCAGTAGCTTAGAGAAGTTCAATAGGTAGAATGATCTATCTCTTGATTATCCATTTAAAATACATTGATGCTTGTCTGCCTTTTGTTTATGTGGTTTTAAATCATTAACAGCATTCACTGAAATACCTTCTAATCGTGGGTATTGGCTTCATTTCTAGGAAGGCAGCAGTGAAATGGTCACTTTACACAAAATAAAATGCAACTCTTGCATGTTGACCCTTGCAATGAGTGCATTTTAAATGGCAGTCTGCCTTAGATCCAACAAATTCCTCCTATCTTTGTTCAGTTATGAAGGATATAGCATGTCGACAGAACCCACATTAATAAAGTAAATGTATCTTTACATGCTTACTCTTAAATTGTATTGAGAAAGAGTGAAGTTTTCTTTTTCCTCTTCCTCTTCTTCAATATCCTGCTAACATCTGTATTTAACACCTATCCAAATGCAATGTACTCAATAATTTAGACATCTCAACATTTAACATGTAGTCACTTGGTGATGAGGAATTTGCATTGCTCTGTATTTACATGCCATGCAAGAACAGGTAGCAGCACTGGAGGTCATGTCAGTGCATCTCCTGGACACCATGCCTCTTCCTATGTTGTGCTGTTTTCTTTTATGCAAATATATTTACAAATTTTGTAATTCTTTAGACTGCAAACAAGGGGGAAATAATTCCACCAACTATTGCATTCATTTTCTTGCTTTTAATTGTATTTTCACCTTTCAAGAGTTTGGTGAATTCCACTTAGCTAGCAGCAATGGATAAAATTGGTGGTTTTCAAGTACTGCTTCTGTTACTAGTGTTGGCATTTAAATGTTAATTTCAGACTGAGGTTTACAGTAAACATGAAACAAGGAATTTTCTTTGAATGAACAATCTGAAACCAAAATTCTAAATAAAGGAAACCTAGCACAGGATGTTTTTAAGTGCAGTGATTATTTCCTTCTAAAGATTTAACATTCCCTAAGTAATAGAAGTTAAAGAAGTTAAATGTGATGGTTAATTTATAATTCTCTACATTAAAAAAGCATTTAAATGCTAACCACATTTTTATATGAGCTAAGTCAAAGTAATGATAATTACAGTATGATACAAAAGAACCTGAAATAAACTTCTTGCAAACCATATTGAATATTAATACCGTATTAAGCCCTGAGAAGCTGGGTTAGTAAACTCTGGAATGTAGATTATATACAATTTAAATGTAACACAGGGCTTTTCTTCAAAGAAAAATTCTTCGTTTCAAAGTTTGGATTTTTATGAGGTATGTATTAATTCATTGGATTTATATTAAATACATTTACATAGCATCACTCCAAGACCAAGCCTCGGATTACTTCTATTGGCATATTTCTCTGTAGGATTTGCTAAATTAACATTCCATATAAATTAATAGCCTTCTTTTCATGTTTGTTGTGTTACGATCGGCATTGTGATACTGTGTTGTGTCACAGGTCACATTTATTTCATTTCAATTCAGGAACAGTATCTATACTATATATTACATATGAGAAACAACATGCTGAATTTCCCATCAAATCTCTTAAAATGCAAAGCTATTTTAGATGGGTTTGTATAAACAAAACACATATATCTAATATAAGCGTGGGAAAGGAAAAGCTGGTTTGTTATATGCTAAAGCAAATTGGAGTAAATCAACCGCATCCGTGGGCTGGATAAGCAATACTACTCTGCTTTTCCCACTACCATTTGGACAAGACAATGTTACTTTTTTATTTAAAGTGTTTTCTTCTCAACAAGGGGCCACCACTTCCCAATCTCAAAAACACGCCCCAGAATATGTTAATTAATTGTATTGTGTCTCTGAAAGAAAGAGGTTGCCAAATGCAATAAAAAAAAAGAAAAGGTCTTTCGATCAGTGAGCTGCATTCCCACTGCTTGTTACCATCTCATTTCAATTCCATATAGATATACATGGATACATTTCCTCCAGGTACAACTTTGACCATTAAAAGCTGTTTAAGAGCGAAAGTCTAACTTGACCACATAGGGTGTATATGGGAAGCTTAACATTCCTGCTGAATTAAGCGCACAAGCCTCGGATCATTTTTTGTCAATCCTACTACGGTACTTCAGAGTCGGGAATGTGGGTAATTTCTCTAACATGGTACTTCCCAATTAAAAGTAACAACAATGCTCCTCTGTACAAAAAAATTAATATATAAAATATGCCAACACATTCCACACAATACAAAATAAAGAGTAATGAAGAATGGCAACAAAAGATCTCTTCCTCTTTTTTTTTAGATCTTTCATTTCAATTAGATAGTTTTCAAATAGAGATATATTGTTTTAGCAAATACAAGAGCATTAAATGTCCTTTTGAATGACGCCTTCTAAATTTGTAGTAACCCTCTGAAAATTCCCAAGCAGCAATCAAGAACAAATGCATCTCCGGAATAGTCAAGCAGGACAAGTAAAACAAAACAAAAATCTTCCTTTCCTCGATCTTCAACTAATGCCTTTAAATATTACCAGGGTGGTGTTTTCTATATATTATTGCATCTTCAGCTTTTGAATAATATGCATGCTTTTAACCATCTAAACTGTACTGAGTTTTTATTTGGAGGAGTCCAACAAAAGCCTGCAAGTTTTCCAAGAGTGAAAGAAAAGTCTCAAACGGTATTATCTTAAACAATGACTGCAAGCATGCAACTTCCCAAGTGTGTGTGGGGGAAGAAAAGTCACTTCAGAATTATTTTCAGCTAGGTGATTTACATAAACATCAACCTTTAATTTCTTTTTTCTTACTGATCACTATGTATGATAAATGTTAATATTTTTGGAAAATATTTGATTGTTTTTTTAAAGTCTAGGCACCACTTCTAATATTTTAAAATAAATTCACAAGCACTCGGCGATAACTTGCTAAAAACAATCAAAATTCTCCTAGGAAGGATTTTCTTAAAATAACCAGCTCTCTAGAAATTCTTTCGTCATCACAACTATGAGTCCCTACACGTTTTAATTTTATCTTCCAGAAATTATGTGCAAATACTTTTTTTTTTTTTCCTTAGATGATTAAGGGCACTTGTTGGAAATTTTCTTGAACATCAAGTTAGTTAATTCTTTCCCTATGGAAATACATTAAAAAGTTCAGTCTGAAATGGTGTACTGAAAAAAATTTAATTTCTAGTTCTTTTCAGGGGGAAAAAATGCAACAAACACTTTTCCTATAAATCAAGTATTTTAAAATCTCAAACCAACATAAAACAATCACTTGGGGGGGGTGGGGGGAATCCATCATGGTGCTTATATGAAAAACAGGATAAGATTAATCTTCGTTTTTATATACAGACTTAAGAATAGTTCCTTCCAAATTCCTCCTTGGCTACATTCATTAATCCAAATCCAGTGGGTCGGAGCAGTTTTTCCCAATTTCTTTAACAAGTCCTGCTCTAAAATCCACCCAGAAACAGATGTTACTTTATGTACAATTCCGCTGCGGTAGTTGGGGGGTTTTTACCTTTCAAGTAACACGTGAGCTACAGCCTCACGGAGCTCCCTCAGCGGATGGCACTTCTAAAGGCTCCTCTCTACTCATGAACCCGATTTCGCGGCGGGTCCCCCCAGGCCGCTGCCTGCGAGCACACAGCGTGCGGGGCCCGGGGCTCTCCCTCCTCCCCGCCGGCGGAAAGCGGCGCGAAAAGAGGCGGCCGGGGAACAATGGGGAGCGTCGGGAGCAGGGGGAGCCCCGGCCGCGCTTCCTCCGGCCCCGCCGCCGCTTCCTGCGGGCTCCCGCGCCGCTCCGTTCCCTAGGGCGGCCTGCCCGGAGCCCGCCCCGCTGACGGGAGACCCCCGCTCACCCTTGGAATCCCCCGTGCCCGCGCCGCGCTGCCGAGGGCACCCACGAGTTTACTCTCGCAGCCACTCGCTCGCCCCCGAGCTCTCCCGCCCCCGCACGGCGAGCGGGGCTGCCCGGCTGGCGCGGCGCCAGCCCCGCTCCTGAGCCTATCCCGGGGTCGGGCGGGCGGCCTATGGGAGCCCTGATCCCGCTGCCCCGGGCTCCTGCCCCGCATGCCGCGAGCACTGCCCGCAGGAGAGCGGCAGCACTACAGAGGCGCCGCGGCCCCGCTGCACTGCGCGCTGCCTCCCTTCAGGGGACGGTGCTGCGCACAAAGGGCGGCTCAGCATTGTTCTCCTCCCTGACCCCCAAATCCCCTCTTCCCCACCGGGAGAGGCGAACGGGAAGGGCCGGGACGAAGGGCCAAGACGGGGAGAGGCCAACTGCCCGCAACGCCGGCCGCTTCCCAGCGTATCCTGCCTGCCATCTTCGCCTTTCCCCAAACTTGCCTTCGTGCTGTGCCTGCCGTCGAAGCCCGCCTGCCCACCGCCCCTTGTTCCCTCCTCGCAATGTAATGGGTCTTTCACATGTCACCTCGCCTAAAAAAATCCCACTGAGGCGGCAAAGGAACTTCTGCCCCATCTCAGCCACCTAGGCATCCTTGTCGAGCATTGTGCACGGGATCACCTGCTTCACATACCCACAGGGGAGGGAAAAAACCCTCAACTGTACCAATGCAAGGTATTGAGGATTTTGTCCTCAAATTCACAAAAGCGTCCTTCTTTTCAACCTTGATGGGCCTGGTTAGGTGACCAGGCAATATTTAAGCTACACTCCTTTGCCACCTGCAGCCCAGTGCATTCCCGTCCCCACACTTCATGGAGCGGACACCAAGACACCGGGATCCAGCAGAACTCAAAGCTTGTGAGGAACAGAGTGCGAGCTACAATATGACACTGAGGAAAAACCACGGCTCGATTTAAATAATTGCATAATATTAGGATTTAACTTATAAATGTTTACATTTGTGTGATTTGATTAATGTCACGTTTGATTTCCTTAAAGCCACTGACAAGGTACTTTAAAACACGAGATTAACGTCTACCAGCGATGAAATTCAACAGGCAAATCCTCTTCCCAGCGCCCCGGCTCCCCCAGCACGCGGGCAGGAAGGGACCTCAGACCCTCTTTCTGCCCCGTGCAGCCCTCGGCCAAGGGAGCTCCCCGCACATCCCGTGGTCAGCGATCCCGCCCCGCAGGTGACAGGATTCCTAGCCGGTCTCTGCCGCTGCGGTACGCGGGGCTCCACCGGCGCTCCCGTTCAAATGCGGCCGAGCCCGCCTCTGCCCCGCCCCCACCCGGCCGTTACCGCCGCCGCCACAGGGACACCCCGATCCCGCCCCGGCGCTTCCCGAGGGAGGCGCCGCCGCTCCCGGGTTTTCCCGGAATGCCGGGGGGGAACGGAGCGGGGGGAGGGGGAGCAGCGGCGGGCGGCTCGAGCGCGGCACGAGCGCGGCCGGCGCGGGGGATTGTGGGTAGGAAGGTGGTCGGGGCAGCAAAGGAAGCGGCGGGCGGGGGTGGGGGGGTGAAAGGTCAGCGGCCGAGAGCCCCCGCGCCAATGGCGGGCGGGCCGGGCTGGTCCCGGTCGGCGAGTCGGCGTCGTGCCGCTCTCCGCGGCCGTAAACGCCGAGTGTGTCTGCCCGCGTCTGTCCGTGCGTCTGTCCGTGCGTGTCTGTGTGTCCCGGGCCGTCACCGCCGCCCCTTGTAACGGTCCGCGCGAGGCCCCGCGCGCGCGGTATTTGTTCGCCCCC
This sequence comes from Fringilla coelebs, assembly GCF_963513975.1. Lineage (NCBI taxonomy): Eukaryota > Metazoa > Chordata > Aves > Passeriformes > Fringillidae > Fringilla > Fringilla coelebs. The sequence goes on along the minus strand of NC_140028.1, from coordinate 134,672,383 downwards.
TGCCCCTCCCCCACCGCTCTTCCACGCGATTTATGGGATTTGCAAATAATTCCAGGAGGGTTTTCTCCCTCCGCACCCCCTCCTACCCCTGCTCCTAACCTCCGCTTCCTCTCCCGCCGCCTCGGCAGTCACCGGGGAGCTCCGTCGTCGCCGGCAGCGCGGGGCCGGGCAGACCCCGCACACAAAGGTCCCGGCCCCGATGCCTCTCCCGCCGGCCGCGGCTCGCGGGGACTGTCCGGTGAGTCCAGAGCCATGAAACCTGCAGCTCCTGCTCGCGGCGGGCTCCGGCGACGAACGGGGGGTGCCTTGAGCCGCCCCGCAACTTTCTCCCCGTGCCCCGCACCCCCGACCCGCCGCCAAAGGTAAAGCTGGAGCGAGTCCCCTCGCCAGCCCCTCACAGCGAGGCTCAAACGGAGGAGGAAAATGGGAAATGTTCGCACGGAGAAGTGGTTCCCTTTGTTCTTTCATTGTTTCTACCCGAACTGGCGGATACAAGGGATAAACACTTACCTTTTCTTCTTTTTGCTCCAAAACACGCACGTTCCCATCAGCTTTAAAATGCACGGTCCACTTTGGAAGCGACTACAAATGTCGGGAGAGTTTGTATTCCATTCTTTTACACTCTGCTCTTTTTAGTGTAAGATTAAGTTGCCGAGCACGTTGTTGCAAGCCCCCCGCCTTAGTGAATGGTCACGTTTAGGACCCTCCAAGTCCATCCTAATTCTGCCAGTAGAATTGAGGGTATTGGAAGTCTAAACTTTCAAAAGGAAAAGGGCCTGCATCTATCGAGCAGACCTGAAAATACACTCAGTTCCTCACTCACTTCTACAAAATGGATATAAACCTCTCACCCCAGACAACTCAATGAAATATACATTTTAAAGCTTGAATGTAGAAAAGCTGTTGCCTCGGCTGAGATAAGCTAAAAGCAAATTGGCATGAAGAAAATCTACCTCAGTGTATTTCACAGCGGGAATAGTCTCTGTAGTTTAAAACAAGTAAATAAAAGCATCATATAGAAATGCTAAGCGTAAAGTTAAAAGGAAAACAACCTCTGAGAGGAATATGCTACCCGGGGTGGAATGGGGAAAATCGCAATTTTTTAAAGTGTGCCTTTTTCGCAAAAATTACTGTTTTTCTTTTTTCTCCCCATGCAACCAAGGTGGGGGGGAGAGGAACCCATTTTCTGCTCTCTTTGTAGTCCAGTCTGCATTTTGCACCCAGAAACACAGGCAGTTCCTCCCCAAACCTTGCTTTAATCTGATTACGACGAGATTTGCTGATACAATGAATATTTGAAATGATCCTTGTGTCTTAGTGAGTGGGAAGCATTTCCAGGCTCCCGTTTCCAAGGCTCCCTGCTGCAGGGGGAAGAGGAGCGGTGGAGAGACCCTGCTCCCCAAGGCCCCGGTGGGGTGGCAGCGAGGGCTGAGGGGGACAGACCCCTCCTCCAGTGCCCAAGGTCGCTGGATTAATTTAGCCCAACTCCCTTGGCCGGTGGTTGGAGCAGGATCTTTAAGTGCCTTTTCCCCCTGCATCATCACGCCTTTGCCAATTGAAAAATAAACAAATAATACCAAAATACATTTTAAGAAAGAGAGAGGATGCAGGCGACCCAGAGTAATTGTGGGACCGGGAGTGCATGTTGTCTCACACCCCCTCTCCTCCTCTTCCTCCCCCTCCTCCCGATGTGGCCTTAATGGCAAACTAGAAGGCCGGTTTATTTCATAGGGCCATATTACAACCAACAAGGTAAATAGGGAGTCGTGGGGGAGAGGGAGGGAGGGGGGAGGGAGCAAAAGGGGCTTTTCTTTGATAGCGTTTAATTGGAATTGAAACATTCTGGGGCTGTAAACATTCTTTATTTATTCAGCACACATAAGCGGGCATTGTTTTATCACCATCATAATTACAGTGTCCTTTAAACTGACTGATAGCAAAGGAGATAAGGGAATGCGCCTGTAGCTCCAGATCAAATCGCTGGCTCGCCCCTCTCCCCGGGTCACCAGGATCCACACGGTCCTTGGAGATGAGGAGCGCCGGAAGATTGTGGCCTGGCTATCCCTTACGTCATGAAAGTGATTTGTACCACATTGCTAATTTGGTGCAATTCATAACCTCCTGATCTCCTTCGTTCACAACTGCTTTTCAGTTTGCGGGGTACGATTTTTAAGATGTCGTTTCCCACCGTAGAAATTCGGAGTGATCACCTATGTGCAAGAGAGGATCTTGTTTCCCAATGTTTGTTGCTTTACCTTTGTCTAATTAAAAATGCAAACTTTTAGGATCCTTTCAGAACAAAGCCTCACCAAATCCCCTTTACGTCCAAGGATTTGCAAATTTATAAAGGCTGCATTGAATTCAGCATGGGTCAAGGGGCAAAAAAAGGGTAGAAGGTCACTGCATTTTGATTATGGGTCAGTAAACAACATGGCATGTAGTATGTGTCCAGAAACTCCTGCTAAAAAGTATTTTAAAACTACCATGGGTATTAAATTCAATAAATAGTCTTAGCCCATAGTGATTATAAATTGCACAAAATTCTAGTGTGCAAGAAACACTCCAGCTCCCATGAAAAAATAAAACAAAAACCCCACAAACTTAAAAAGCACTTAGTAGAACTCTACATTGCATCTCTGTTTAAGAAAAAAAAAAAAAAAAAAGAGAGAGAGAGAAGAAAAAATGGAAAAAAGAAAAAAACAACCCTGAAACTTCTAGGTATAAGAGTGTTAGCCAGATTATGATTTTTTTTTTCCCCAGACTGATGGCTGGTATTTCTTTGTCCCGCACATTTAGGAGATTTAGTTATACATTCTGATACATTGTCTGACTAGAATTTAGGGCAAATTTTAGTTACTGCAGTCACATTTCACTGACTTTAAAATAGCAGAAGGATCCTATTATACTATTCCTTGACCCTATTATATTTACATTACTGGACTCTTTGTGATAGCCTCTAGCTGCTTTCTATCTGTGTCCTCCTCGAGCAAAATATGCCCAACAGTAACTAGAAGCAGGGTGTAGTGTTAGAAATCAAGTTCTCATGTGAAATATGTATTTCCGCACAGCATCATGAAAGCAAAAGGTTTATTTAATACTTGTCAATACTTGAAGACATAGTCCAGCATTAGCAAATAATAATAAATAATAATAATACTCTAATAATGTGGCAATCCTATTGTGAAAACGGACATGACCCTTAGGTTTTCCTGAAGATTTTCAGAATTCTTCCCATTAGTACAACCAGTGGTGGACATTGCTGTTGTATTTCCCAATGAAACGTTTAAAAGACTGTAAATGGTGTGTGCATTACTACCTTGCAGAAGGAAGAGGTCAGGCTAAATTGCACTGGTATTTAAACATAATCATACTATGAAAATAAATCAAAACATCACGTAAAAGGAGTATTTTAAATGTTACACACGTTTTCTTTCTGGAATGACATGGCTAAACAGTTCCCTGTGAGCATATATATTTTAACACAAGTTTACAAAAATAAAAGTATATGATTTTCAACAAATGGGAATAGGTCTACAGCAAAGCATTATGAATATTATTTTGCTCTTTCTTTCCTAATGAGGTTTATCCTTCAGCCAGACAGTTTTAAGACTGAAATACTACTGGCTATAGAGTGTAGATTGCAAATTGCATGCTACTCAATGTGAAAAGGAGCACGTTTGATTGATCGCCTCTGTGTGTGTATGCACCCATACACACAAGTCTCTGTAGTTGCATGTGTATGTATTTGGCAAAACTGGGCATCTCTGGTGTCCTTATCTTAAGAAATGTGAGACAAACATCCATTCCTTTAATCATGTTCATCTTTGATCACCAGTGAGGGTGACACAATCCACAAAATTAACAAAGAAATTCCCTTGCTTTTGAGACATAGCTACACGTACATCTGGGTCTGCACACACATGCACATGGACACACGAACACACAGACATACATCCCAGTAAGTAAATTATGGCATAACTTTTCATGTAATTGACACCAGACACCTTTAATTTTTCATTTTCATTCTTTTGACCAGCCTTCACATTAACAATCTGAGCCATAAATGTTGGTGGCTATTGATCGCAATCCCCTGTGTGCGTGCAAATCCATTTTCAAGTCCCCTGCCTTTAATGTGCGTGTGCGTGTGCAAGGGGCCTCTGACGGCTGTTTATCAGGATCTCCCCCAGCCTGCTTCAAGACGACCCCGGATACAAACGTGTGCCAATGGCCAAGGGAAAGCACGCACTCTCTCTCACACACACACACACACACACGCACACACACGCGCACACACACGCACACACGCATACAAAAAGAGCCAAACCAAATGATGGAGAAGTAAAGAAACAAAGCTCTCTTGTGTGAGATGTGGAGAAAGATATGCAACCGAAAGTGTGTGTAAGTATACGGTGGGGATGTGTAGGTTGGGCGCCTGACATTTCCCAAGACTTCTCGTGGGTTTCTCCCTGCCGACATCTGGCGCTGCCTCGACCCCGGTGCTCATGGCCGCACCTTTCGGGAACCCGAGGTTTGCCGAAAAGCCGCCACTAGTTTTAAACGTTTGGTAGCGCCGGAATAAAAATAAAATAAAATATAATAAAATAAAATTAAAAATTAATTTTAAAAGGGACATTTTTTAAACAGTTGCCGAATCCCACTGCCAGGCTATCACTGGCAGCCTGTGGGTGCGGGTCTGGATGCCCGTGCCTCCCTGCGTGCGAACGCACGCGTGGATTTACACGGGAATCCGACCCAGCTGAACTACCTGACAAATAAAGGACTTTTCAGCCCATCGAGCTTTTGGGTAACGTCTTCTGAGCAGCTTTCTCGGAGTTTACTGTTCCTTTACTGTTGACTCCATAGCCTTAACCTTAAAGCAGGGGGAGGAGAGCAGTAGGGAGGGGGTGGGGGTGTTCGCAGCATATAAGTACATCAGGAGGAATTTTTAAACGACCTTATTGTCTCTAGCTCTAGAAAGACCACGATGATTTCTCTTTAGCGCCAGCAGCTGTTTTCTTTCGAAACTTTGCTTTTTTTGCCTCTCACACGGGCGAGCAGGAGAAAGGCAAGGCTGGGAGATCCAGATGCGAGGAGAGGGAAGGAGAACTCCGCGGATGGTCTGAGCTGTGCCGAGGCATTGTTCACTGCTGCCTCTCGGTTACGTTTAAAGGCTGAAATATCACGAGATCCACTCAATGATCCTTTTCTAATTCGAGGGACAAAATGTAATTTGCTGTAGCTCTGCTTTCTCGGATGGGAATACTATCCCTAGGTTTCAGAGGGAAGAACTAGGCATCGCGGTTCGCACACACATGGATTAAGTTGAACAGCGGCGATTACATCTGCGCTGAGAGCAACAGTAGTCCAGGGCTGACTTTTCAAATCTCAGCCCTCCGAGTTGGAGGCTCCCTTGAATAGACTTCCTCCATTCCCGGATGCACTTCTCCAAATTCCCACTTCTCTCTCGAATTCCTGGGAAATTGGGGGCTTGCCTGCATTTCGCCTTGTCATGCAAAACGGCGTTTTCACAGAGTGATTATGCGCTTTCTTTTAGCTGTACCTGACGGGGTAACACGAACTCCACGCACCATATTGCCAACACGCGGAGTGGATATTGACGTTTGCGATTGAAGATTTTTTTTTCCTCCGTCGATTTTTTTGCCAAGTCACAGCAGTATGAGATGTCTCATTAATCTCGCGGATGTGTCTAATTCTGGATGTGCAGTGATACATAAAAGTGCTGGTGTTTGTATCCAGCGGAACACTGGATGCACGGCAGAGATTGGTGATTTTTTTTTTTCGCGGCGCCTAACGTGCAAACCGCAAGCATCACTTTAACGTGACAAGGGAGAGGCATGCAGCTATCGCAACATTTGCGAGATCCTCGTTCTTGACACTAGAATAATTTAACGTTCCTAAGAAGAGGTTAAACCTTCATGTTGCTTCTTCAAATTGATTTTAAGGGGCTGCTATAAATGGAGCATCAAAAATCTTCGGCAGGGCTACTCCGAGCGGAATATGCAAACTGCGAGCTAGAAGCATCCTAGCCCGATGTAATACCGTACATTGTGTGTTCCAGCACTTTTTTTTGTTATTACGTAAAGGCTCCGGGAAACACCTTGGATATTTTACGTTCTCCTTTCTCTGCTGGAAGCAATCAGCACGCAGGAATCCTGACTTGGGCTCTGGGACTATAGGACATTCCAGCTCGTGATCCAGCACGGTTAATCGTGAAAAGTGTATACATTTCTGGCTTATCTATGCTTTGTTATGGGTCTGACGTGAGCTCACGTCCTCCTCCCCCCTCCTGCAATATTACTGGCAGAATTTCAGTTAAAAGTGTTATAGTATCACGGTGCGGGAACCCGTGATATTCAGACAGCAAAAATAACCTTAGTATCCGGCTATAAAAAGCTAATTAAGCAGAAGAGGAAAATCAAGAGAAACTCGAAAATGTAAGTACTCCCTCTCGTTAACAACCGAACGTTTAACTTTGGAGCCTCAGAAGGGGAAATACCAAGCTGTTCTGCACGTTTTCGCTAAGCTTCATTTTCCACACAATGCAGAATAAAACGCTAGTTTAAAGCGGCTACGTTACCGAAGGATTTTCCATCGCTACGATCAGACTTATGTCCTTTAAATTCACGGCATGCACAAAAGAGCAACGTTTGTCCAAAACAGGCTGAAAATATACGGAACGATAGGGGGAAAAAGCATACAAATCCTTCCTCCGAAGCTAGCGACGAGGAAGTCTGAGAGAGCTGAGTGTGTTTGAGCTCGGATTGTTTAATAGAAAGATTTATATACTAACTGTATTATTTACTTTGGGAGGGGAGGTGGCAGTATAAGGGTATGCTAATTAGTGGGAGATTTTTTGGGGGAAGGGGTGGAATATCAATTTTTATTGCATCACCTGTCAGGAGTGTCCAATCAGCGTTGGCTTTAGGGGAATTAATTGATGAAGGTGTCTCCGGACGAGCTCACTTCACTCTGTCATTTTATTTGTAGCTAAAGCAGCGGCGGGAATAGCAGCTGCATTTCTTTTCTCTTCCTCCCTTCACATTCCATTATCATAGTTTCCAATGGAAAAGCAGGGAATGAAAGGGAACAGGTACTGATCTTCAGCAACAACTTAGAGAAACACTTTGGCAAACCTGATTTTTAAGATTATATATTGATTGTAGTCTCACAGTATTTTTTAATTTATTTTTTAAAATTTTGTCTAAAGTTTGGCACTTCATTCACCAGGAATAACAGCCTTTGTTATATTTTATTAGCAGGATGCCTTGAGACAAATACAGCATCTGGCTGAGGATTGTGTGTGTGTGGCTTTTTTTTTTTTTCCCTTTTTTTTTTTTTTTTTTTTTTTCATCTCTCTGTCTCTCTGCAAATGCTGGGAATAATTTAATTCACGAAATGGGAGACCTGAAGTCGGGTTTTGAAGAGGTGGATGGCGTGAGGCTCGGCTACCTCATCATTAAAGGAAAGCAAATGTTTGCACTCTCCCAGGTTTTTACAGACCTGCTCAAAAACATCCCGCGAACTACCGTGCACAAGCGAATGGATCATTTAAAAGTAAAAAAACATCACTGCGACTTGGAGGAGTTGAGGAAACTCAAAGCCATCAACTCCATCGCTTTCCACGCCGCCAAATGCACCCTGATCTCCAGAGAGGACGTGGAAGCCCTATACACATCCTGCAAAACCGAACGGGTTCTTAAAACGAAACGGAGGAAACTAAGCCGGGCGCTGTCTGCCACCGATCTCCGGCCGGAGCTCGCTCCCCCCGACCCCTTCTCCGGCTTTTGGAAGGAGAACAAACTTTGGCTGGGTCTGAGCGACTCTCCTCGGCCGCTGCTGCCCGTCCGGAGGAAAGCTCTGCGCCCGGGGGACACAGCCTTGCTACCGGCCGCTCATCTACCTCACATTTTTAGTAAATACACTGGCCACAGCTACCCAGAAATCGCTCGGGCGCCTTGCAAATCCCCCGTAAACTATGAAACGGCGCCGGCGGTGGGCGGCTGCGTGCCCCTGCGCTCCCGTCGCCCGCTCGCCGCCGCGGCGCGGCCCCGGCTCCCGACCGCCGGTCCCCCGCCCCTGCCCGCCCGCTGCCGCCGCCGCCGCCACGGGGCGGCCGCCGCCGCCGTCACGCTGGGCCCCCCCGGCGGCGCCCGCCGGCCCCTGGCCCTGCCCCGGCCCTGCCGGCCCCGTGGCGCCCCGCGGCTGCCGCTGCCTCTGCCCCGCGGCTTCGGGCCGCCCGCCTTCCCCGAGAGCGGCAGCAGCGACTCGGAGTCCAGCTGCTGCTCGGGCCGCGCCGCCCACGACTCGGACTGCGGCTCCAGCCTCTCCAGCTCCAGCGAGGGCAGCTCGGAGGAGGAGGACGAGGAGGAGGAGGACGACGAGGAGGGCAGCGGCGCCTCGGACTCTAGCGAGGGCAGCTCGGAGGAGGAGGAGGAGGAGGAAGAGGAGGAGGAAGAGGAGGAGGAGGAGGACAGCACCTCGGACTCCGACTCCAGCTCGGTCTCCAGCCAGGTTTCGGTGCAGAGCATCCGCTTCAGGCGCACCAGCTTTTGCAGCCCGCCCGGCGTGGTCCACGCCAACTTCTTGTACCATCTGGCGGCCGCCGCCGCCTCCCGGCCCACGGCCCCGGCGGAGCCCGGCGGGCTGCCCGCCCTCCGCGGCGCTCCCGGCGGAGTCAAGCCGGAGCTGCCGGAGGAGTGGGGCTGCCCCGGCTGGGCTCCCGCCGCCCCGGCGCTGCGCTGCTCCGGCGGCCTAGGGAGCTGCTTCGCGGAGATAAGAGATGATAGGGTATCCGAACTCACATTCCCACACTCTGAATTTTCCAATAATGCCAAGAGTACTGACCTAACAATTAACTGTGTTGCAAAGGGGGCCTCTTCACCTAGCCCAAAGACAAACAATGCATTTCCACAACAAAGAATACTCAGAGAGGCAAGGAAATGCCTTCAAGCAACTACTACACACCGTGCAGATAACAATACAATAGCTGCTAGGTTCTTAAATAATGATTCTTCATCAGCGGCAGCAAATTCAGAGAAAGATTCCAAAATCCCTCATTGTATTGAATTTGCCACGGATTTGCCCTCTTTACAAACTGATCCTGCGGAGGATGCTGCTTCTCCAGGGGCAGCAGCAGCAGCTGAGCTCCAGTGCACTGATACAGGCAATAAGGCATTGCCATTCCTGCACAGCATTAAAATCAAAATAGAGGACAGCAGTGCGAACGACGAGTATGAGCCTGATCTTACAACACATAAGCTAAAGTGTGAGTGCAATGATACTAAGGATGAGTTTTACGGTGTGACTGAGAGTAATAACCAGGACGCTTTATTAACAGCCAAGGAAGATTCTGCATGCACTGAGAAAGAAACCACTTCCTTAAACCCACTGACTCAGAGTCAGGTCCTCTCATGCACTTTAGGTACTCCAAAACCTGAGGATGGGGAGTATAAATTTGGAGCAAGGGTGAGAAAAAATTACAGGACACTGGTTTTGGGAAAGCGACCTGTACTGCAGACTCCTCCAGTCAAACCAAATTTGAAATCAGCTCGAAGCCCACGTCCTACAGGTAAAATTGAGACACATGAAGGAACACTGGATGATTTTACAGTTAACAATAGACGCAAAAGGGTAGCCAGCAATGTAGCATCAGCAGTGAAAAGGCCATTTAATTTCATGGCAAATTTTCCCTGTCCACCATCACTAATTATTGGCAATGATGGGGATTTGTTGCCAGCTTATTCCTTAAACACCACTAAGGATTCCCAACCACCTCACAAGGCCCATCCTGTATGGAAATGGCAGCTGGGCGGTTCTGCAATACCTCTTCCACCTAGCCACAAATTCAGGAAATTTAATTAATAAAGTAGTTTGGAAAATATTTTCTTGAACCACCTTTAACTTTCTTACCTTTTTTTTTTTTTTTAAACTCTGCAGCATGGTTTGTACAAACCCATTAATGCTATACACTATTGGAATCCTGTTTTATCACATTGTGACGACAAAATCTGGATTAGTATTTTATTTACCATAACAACAGTGGGGGTTTTTCCTTATTTTGGGATCTTGGTGGGTTTTTTTTTTTTTGGTTGTTGGTTGGGTTTTTTTGTTTGTTTGTTTGTTCTGTTGCATTGTTTTTGTTTTTGGTTTTTTTTTTTTATTATCTTACATTCCACAGAGTACTTCAGGCTAAAGACTCAAGTTAAACTCAGTTATTATGGTAGAGCTGGAACACTTTACTGTTTAAATGCTAATAATGCACCAGTACCTCAATTCAACTGCTGCAAATAAATGTCAAAAGGTTGAATAATAAATATTAGAATGAGCCATTAAATTTATGCACTAGATTTTGAAAATGGAAGTCTAACTGTTAATTCAGTTAAACTTTGTTAAGTTACATGGTTGCACAGTAAGGGTTCACTATAATTCAATGTGGCAGCAGTATACTTTTCGGGAGCTTTGTTTTCGGGTGCAGGGGTGTCTTTTTCGAAGGGCAGTTGCACTTACTCCTTCTTCTCCGGTTTGGAAAAGACTGGGGTCCGCCTGCGACCCCAGTGCTGGTAAAAGCTGCCTCAGTTGAAACCAGTAAATAAATGTGGAATTCTATTTTTGGTAAAAGGGTGTCTTTTTACTTGTACAGCCACTCTTTGCAATTGGGAAGCCTTTTTGTTTCACCCAGAGGTCTTAAATAAGGTTACTGTTATCCACTAATGTCATACTTAAGTTGTGGTCTGAACATGCCCCTTACAAACTTGCAAAGCAACTAAAATATTTGCCCGGCCAGCAGTACAATTTATGGTCCAGCCCCTCATGCTGGCTGGAGGAAATAGCAAAGCAGTAAATACAACACAGAAAGTGAAATGAGAGGCCATAAGTGGAAAGATTACACAAAATGAGAAGACCATGTTATTCATAGCTTTTTGGCAACAAAACTCAGGCGATTCAACCATGTTACACTTCCCGGTTCTATCCTCATCTCTTGAAATTTGCTGTCGTGGGTTTTTTTGCCATGCCATCCTCTCTGTGTAGCAGAAACATTTTTACTGCACGTGACAATCAGAGGCAATTATCTATATTTGCACTTAATATCAAAATAGTCAAACAGGGAGACTTCTAGAGTCTAGCCCTCGGTAAGACATGCTGGTATAATATATTGTGATGATGGAAGCAGTAAATCAAAATTATGGAAATTTGCACTGTTGAAAAGCATGCTTTAGCTTTATTTTCAATTAAAAACACTGTTTTAAAAAAATCCTGATTCCAAACACTTTGAATTATTGCAGAGTTATCCATGGTTTCCTCTCCATTTGTAAGTTCACTGTTTTTATTTGGAGGAAATACGCTTCAAGAGGTTAACTGTTTCACTCCCTCCCTCCCCCCCAACCTCTGCAAAAGAAAGGGAAGGAGAAAAAAAAAAAAGAAAGGCTGGAGGCCGAGGTGGAGGCAGAGCTGAGGAAGGGGGAAGGTATCTCTTGCGGGGGGAGGACGCATACAGCAACTCTGAAAACAGCCTGAAAAGTTTGCAGCTTGAGAAAGGCAATAATAATTGAGTTGCTGAATCAGCAGAGTTTAGGATGAATAATTGCTGGTTTCTTTCTTTGGATTAGCATTTTATTTATACTAGATCATTCACAAATTAAATTTTAAGGATTCCACTCATCGATCAATCCCGGGAGAATAATTTATCGCAAATCAAAAAAGGAAAACAAAGCAACAATGTAATGTTTACTGTGTGACTCAAAGTCAACATTTCTGCTGGCAATCCACTGCCTGGGTTTTAGTTTTTTAATTCCTGCCTTTTGTGATGCCCTGTCCCAACCCCTCGTGTCTCCAAATATTCCAAGCAGTCACTAACTGATTTCAGCTCTGTTTACTATATCCACACCGGAGTTTTCCCCTCATTGTAAAAGGCCTAGTCTAAGAATACCTGCAGCCAAATATATTTAGAAAGAGTAAACAATTGCCTTTCAGTGGAGTTACCCTTCCCCCCTTCATGCACACGCACACACACATGCACACACATCACTTTAAGCTGCCAATTGCAAAAGGTGCATTGCATACTTAACCGCTCTGCTGAAATTACGATGGTCATGAAAAATCTGCTTACTGGAGTTGTTCTGAGATGAATGTTTACATTCGTGTGTTTAGAGCTGCACAGATTACAGCCTTATTTCCAGAGAACTGTAAGTACGTACAAAATGTACTGCTCAGGAAAGCCCCCCTGCTCTGTTAGAAACCATGCCTGACAAAGGTCTTCCCTTGACCAAAAAAATTAAAAAAAAAAAAAAGAGAAAAAAAAAAAAGAAGAAAAAAGAGCCAAAAGACGCAAAAGTGCAATATGCAAACTTGAAACCTAAAATTTCGCCTTGTCAGTTAAACAACATATCACTTTCAAAGTAACTCTGTCCCCTGACCCTGTTTACTTCCAATTAGAGATATGCTGATTTGGCCAGGAATTGTAAATTACAGAGGTGCCTTTTCAGGTTCTGAAATAATCCGGGGTGGGGGGCTGGGGGTTGGAGGGGGAGGTATAAGCATAAATTTATACCAAATAGGCTCTGCAGAGTTGAGGACGTGAAATATGGCGCCCAGCCTTGCCAGCGGCCCGGGAGCTCCAGGCACCCCCGGGCATCCCCGGCAGGCTGCTCTGCTGGGCTCCCCTCCATCCAGGCAGCAGCAAACGGCAAGGAGTTAAACAGCCACATAATTTTCACACGTGCACACCTCAGTTTAGTACAAGTCACTAGCAGGGACATTCGTGGTTTTACTACCGTTGGAGAAATTAGCCAGGTACAATAACTCACCAGGAGGAAAAAAAAGGGGGAGGGGGATGGTATTCTGTTCAATTCTGGTAGTTTGGTAACGGTTTCTGATGACATTGTAATTATTATTGCAATCAGAGTTCATTGTCATTTCAGCCTTAAACATGTAAAGTCTTACCATTGAATTACATAAAAATAACCAAAATTCTCCCATAAAGGTAAGTTCTAATAATGAGGAAACCCCAAGGTTTTCCACGGGAGACAGGCTACCATTTTGTTGTGATGTTTACATGAGATAAAACTTACAATGTGTTAGTAATTGCCACCATTTTCCAATTCCTGGTGTACACAAAAATCAACAGAATTTTTTAGAGGAAAAAGTAATTGAGGAAGTGCATGTATTGTAAGGACTATACTCTGTAGGTATTTGCCACAAATAGAGTTCACTGGGAAATTTATTGTGAATATTTCTGCTGCCAGATGGAAGACAAAAGAAAGTTTTGGACTCTGTTTAATTCTCTAGAACATTAAAAAGGGAACACGTGTAATGCCTTCAGCAATGAGGTATATTGCCTTAAAAGATGTAACTTGCCGTTTACAGCAATTTACTTTAAGAAGTGATTGTTCTATAAGCTACACTTACTTGACTACAGTGGGATAATCTCTTTACTGGTTGTTTATTTAAAAAGCCACTACTAGCAATAATGCAAAATAGTGGTAGCTGTTGTATGAAGTTTGCTGTTTAATCAATTCATATGGTGATTTTTTACATGGTCTCTGATCCCTTTTACTCTAACAGATTTAGTTGCCAATAAATTAAAGTTTCTGCAGAAATGAGAGCAATGTTACCATGTTTGTGTTTGTCACTGTTCACACGTGCGAGTGGTTGAGACAGAAAAGGGTAAAAAAAGTGGCATTTTTGACACACGGCGGTAATCTGGAGGAAAATATTCTACATATGCAGTATGTTAGAAAACATGAAACACGGATAACCTTGTTAATTGTGGTTTTTATGGTTAAGAGGATTGCTGGGAAGAATATGTAATGGTTCATCCTGGGATCTATTTGGTCAGCTTGGAAGCACAAAAGGAGGGCGAGCGCCTGAAAATGAAAAGCCCTGGCTAGCAAAATCAGGAGGGAGGCTTTGGGATCTACCTTCCCGAAGTCACGCTTGCAGACATTACCCATTCCCTCGGTACCTGGCCCTCCAAGCCGCGGTCTAACAGATCCGGCCTGACCAAAAACCTTTCGGGAAGGGACAGCGAGCCGGGTTTAGGCCTTACACGTTGCATTTTTTCACTGTGCTGATATAATTATTTCCCGTGCCCTAGGCCCCTCTCTCTCCCCCTCTCCCTTTCTCTCCTAGGCGGCCTCACAAGCCCCCGCTTTAAAAGGCCCGAGATGTTTTGCATGAGGCGCTCACAATAGGGGTTGAGGGAATTGACAGTTTCAAAAACAAGGCGCCCTGTCCTTTCCAGATGTCGAGGACCCCTCTCCCGCACCATCTCTCGTTTGCTCCTCGCTGCTGGTGGCTTTACCCCTAGCATTGCAAATACACGGCAACAGCTGTGTTTGTAAACAGGGGGGAGTACGGCGGGAGCGCCGCCGGCCCCACTCCCGCACCGTGCTCCCGCCGCCTCGAAATCACAAAAAGAGAAAAAAAAAAAAAAAAAAAAAGGAGAAAAAAAAATATAGGAGGGAGGTCAAAAAAATGCGGGAGCGTTGCCGGGGCCCCCGAGCGGCGGGGCTGCCCAAGCGCGGCGGGCCCGGGGCATAGCGCTCCTCGGGCCGCCATCTTGCCCAGCGCGGCGGAGCCTGCTCGGCTGCCTGGCCCAGCTCCACGGGCCGGCTCCCTCGCTCCCGGCCAGGCTCCCTGGCCCGGCTTCCCCGCTCCCGGAGCGGCTCTCGCGGGCGGCGGGGGCGGCGCGGCCGTCCCCGGGGGTTCCCGCTCTTCAAAGCAGGGCCGTGGCTCCCACCCCGCTCCCCCCCCAGCTCATCCGCCGGGGCGTCCATCTTCCCGGGCTCTCCCGTGGCGCGGCCCCGCCGCCTCCCGCCCTGCCCGCTCCGCGCTGGGGGCGAGCCAGGGGGCAAGCCCGTGATGGTTCCGCGGGGCCCTCGGGGCAGATGCCGGGCTCCGGGCCAGGAAGTGGCCGGGGGAGGCCCGGGGCTCCGGGCTCGGCCGTTCGCGGTTCGCCCCCGCGGAGTCGGCCCGGGAGGGGACGGGGAGCGGGGTCAGCGCAGAAGGTCCAACAGGGCTGTTTGCTCTTGCGTCTAAAATGTACCCGGGGCTGTAAAGCGTGTGAAATTACGCACCGGTCTCTTAAAGAGTGGCTAATTTATAGTAAATAGCGAGGGCTTTGTAAATGGATTTATTATGTTGTTTCTTGTTAATTGTTGAGAAAATCCCCATTGTTGAGTGTGAATGGCTTTATGGGCTAACCCGGGCCGCGCTGCAATCCCGGGGCAGTAAATGGCCGCTCCGCTAATGTGGCCCGTAGCGAGAAGCCGGACCAGCCGCGGTGACCTTTGGGCGGTGGGGCCGGACATGGCCGTGCCGCAGGCAGACCCTGCTGCAGCCTCGTCCCTTCGCGAGGGACGCGCCGGGACCCCGGCCCGGAGCGAGCCCTTCTCCGTGCCCGACAGCCCGGGGAACGGCGGCGCGGCCGGACCCTCCCTGCGCACGGCCGAGGCCGCCGGTCCCGCCGCGGCAGCGCACACGTGCAGGAGCCGCTCCCGGCCTTTGTTCGCGGCCGCGCTGCCCCGGGTGCCCCTGCCCCGCACCGCCCCGGCCCGCAGGCCGGGTGTCCCTGCCCGCCGGCCGGGTGTCCCTGCCCGCCGAACGGCACGTCCGCAGGGCGCGGGGGGCTCCAAGGCGGCCCTCGGCCTCCCACGCCGCCGTTCCCCTTAGACAAATAAACAGGAGCCAGCACCTCCTGTCCCTTCTCCCTCGTTCGGAGAGGCGGGGGAGGGGATGGCAAGAGGGGTATCGCAATGAACTTCCCCAAACTCCACACCGTGGCCCCCCTTCCCGGCCGCGGGTAGAGGCACGCCGATGCTCTCGGCGGTCAGAAGGACCGGGACGCGGGGACTCCCCGCCGCTGGCACCCAAACCCCTCCCGCGTGCACGTGTCTGCATATTGTAACATACAAATCACGATGAAATGTAAATTCTACTCTAGAAACTTATATTGGGCTATTCTCTTTCCTGAAATCTCTCCCCCTCTGATTTCGCTATTAGGAGAAATCCCCCTGGGTTTAGAGCACTTGTTCCACGGATTTCTGTACAGCCCACATCTGTTGCCTTCCCCTCTGCGGCTCGGGGCTCTGCCCCTGCTGCAGGCAGAGGAAGGAGCGGGTCTCCCGGAGGGCCGAGCCGCGGAGGGGCCTGCGCAGCCCCGCTCTGCCCCTCGGAGCTCAGCGATTTTCTAAACTGCCTTTCAGGATCGGGATTGAATTGCAATCGTGTCAGATGCGCGGCTCCCTCTTCCCTGAGACTTGTGCTCGCAGCGCTTTTCCAGGCTGATTAGTAGTGTCGGAGCTGCTAGATAGGGCTGTACAGTCCATTTCCCTCAAAACAGGATGTTTCCATCAACCTGCGCTTGGTTTTCCCCGAAGAGCAGCGGAGAGTTTAGCTGGGAAACACGTCCTGGCTAAGACCTCGTCTTCAGCTGCCACTCGGGTCACTTCACATCTCTGTATTATATTTCATCTTATCATTCCCCTTTCCCTACCTTCCTGGGAAAAAAAAATAAACTAACAAACAAACAGCCTTGGAAAAGCAGCTGGTGATGGTGAAGCGCGGGGACACCGCACCGGCAGCGCCCGGTGGAGAGGCAGGGCCGACCACCAGCCCTTCTCCGAGGCCGAGGCACCGCTCTGTCCCGGACACACCCTCCCCGACCTCCCGGTTGTTTGTTGTAGATTGGTGTTGCTCCCGAAGCAAAATACCCTGTTCCCCTGGAGCACCTCTCGCCTGGCTGCCCCGGGAGCAACGCTTTTGCTGGGATTTCTAGGGTCTTTGTGCGTTTGTGGAGATGCGTGTGAATGGGGCTGCGAGTGTTAAAGCTGCCACATAACCTGTGTGAACATATGTTTTATATTTACCCGCGATGCTTTTGTCTTCCCGAGATTCAAGGGTAAACTGCCCGGTATAATCACAAACGTAGAATTATTATCTAGTAAAGTGCAAAGTGCATGGGGAAAAATATTATTCAATAAAAATAATAATAATTAAAAAACACTTCACCAAACAAACAAAAAAACCCCCAAACCCCCAACAACAACAAAAACAACAAAAAGGGTTTGTTCTCTTTTGGAAAAGCTCATTTCCATTTTCGTGGACATGACGTTTTGCTAAGGGTAAATAGCAATAACGTGCTATTCCTTGTACAGTTTTCCAGACCGTTTGAAAAACTTTACTGTGTCTGTTGGGAATGTTTGAAGTAGTACATTATAACCAGAAGAAGGATTTTTAGGTTGTTTCTCGCTATGACATAATCGTCCCCGTCAAAATCTGGCAAAGTTTGCCTGAGGGAAAAAGATGTTCGTGCTAAATGATGTAGTAGAAGAAAAGAGAGAACGGCGTTTAATACGCCATATAAAATAATGTCAGATCTCCCTGGCTGCGATCTCGCAGTCTCTCACATTTCTGAGTAAGTTTGTAAATGGTTACCTGGGGTTTACAAATTTTTGCTGATAAAATCTCATTAATTCCATTATGATTTCTGTATCCTTCTCCCGTAAAGGGGCCTGTAAAGCATAGCCATTCTACACAAGCCCTGCCATTCATCAAGTCCGTGAACATTCGTATTTCCCTATCTAGCTGCGTAGAGGCCGATAAATAGAAAGGCTCTCCAGATAATCGCTGATATCTCTTGCCCTCCACGCAGAGTACTTGGCGGTGTTTGTTCCGTCCCGGAAAGCCGGGCTTCTGAAACAGGTTTGAAAGTAGGTGAACTTCTTAAAACACACATGAAAGTTGGGAATCTTTATATACGTGTTTGCATTGCACGTGGGGCAAAGAGGAGTATACCCGGCAGCAATTCCTCATCAGAGGACTTAAAAGAGTCTCCTGCCTTTCCCGAGGCCTTTCTGCCTCCCTCTCTCCCTCCCCTCTGTAAACACCCGCGCACAGATGCGGCGAGGCTTCCCGGGAATGCTCCAGCCCGGAGCCCAGCTCCTCTGCCAGCTCCTGCCGTGCTGCTGCATTTGTTCCTCCCGTTTTCCGCAGGAGACGGATGACATCGGGTTTAGGAAAAAGCTCCAGAGGGTAGCCGAGAGTTCAGCGGCTCCCAGCCCCAAGGCCGGCACAAAAGTACAGGGTGATTTTGCTGCGGCTTCGTGCGAGCTGCTCCGTCTTCACAAAACCTGCTCTCCACGCAGAATTTACTGCTTGTGTTTGGTTTATCAACGCCGATGGCGTCTGATCATTAAGAAAGACGAACTGCATAAACATCTGATAATTTGTATTAGAATCATGCACAGTGACAATTGCACAGAACTGGTTTTAATTTTATTCTAAAGTGTTTACACATCGACATATGGTGAATTTGTCTTCGCTCAGAAAGTTAAGAATCAATAGCGCTAATAGCTTTGCATAGGTATGATAGCGATTAACATTTTTGCTTCCACCAGCCCCAGGTTTCTGAAGAGGAACGCTTGCGTCCTGAAAGAAAAGGAGTTTTCCAATGAGACTAACTTGCTCTGTCCGCTAAGGTGCACAGGATTTCCTCTCAGGCATCCCCGAATTCATCAGGACTCGCTGTGTCTCCTCTCACGGACATGGAGAAGCAGCAGCTCCCTTGCTCCGTGTTTATCTTTGTTTTGCAACGACTTCGCTCGCCAATACCTGCAAAGCTCAGCCTGAAAAAACAACTCGCTGATTTCCCGGCGAGGAGAGCTGGTCCATGATAAAGGGCTGGAGCCTAGTTCCCCCGAGCTCCGGCTGTGATGACAGCGTTTTCTAGGAGCCTCTCTCGCTCCCAGGGAAGCGGGAAAAGCAAAGTTCCCGAGCCCGCTCCCTATTCCACACTTTCTATCAAGGTGCTGCAGAGCCTTTGGCAAACTCCCTGGTTTTCCCAAGGGCAGTCCAACGACATCCAGTCATAGCAAACTGGGGTGGCAAAAGTTTGGTTGTGCCGAGACATATGCTATAAATGAGGATGTGGTCTTAAAGAGATCATTAAACCATGTATTTATGTGAACTGAAAAAAAGAAAACTCATACGTGAGAGTCATTGACATTTACAAATGCTGCTAATGGAACAATTTTCCCAAACGTCGAAGGACTATTATTTTTACTTTTCAGGTGTTGCTTTACAAAGATCATGAAATCACATAGAAACTTTAAGCCTAACCCAATCCACAGATGTCTATGCACGTCTCTAAGTCAAACAGGTCAAATATTTTTTAAAGACGCATTTACCAAGAGAAAAAAAAAAGGCATCTAAGCTGGAAACCTGTGGGGGCATAACAAAAGGAAAGAGGCCACAAAGAAATATCCCACAGTGGATTACAAGGTTATGGGACAGGTCACTACAGGAAAGTTAAACAAAAAATGAAGGGTACATTATATAAACCTCACATAATTAAAAAATAGTTAGTTCCAATGTTGTAGTTTTACTTTCAGATATTTGTTGAGTTTGTTGTTCAAGTGCCTGTGAATTTATTGGGAGATTACTCTGTTAATATAGCTTTATTTACCCGGCGTTTGCTTTTCCACATAATTAGAAAACTGACCGCAGCCTTTAATGACTGTGTATTTAATGAAGACTACGATTATTTTACACCGCAGACAGATGTACCGAATGTGCTATTATAGGAGGGGACATAGTCAGACAAGAAATAAACCCAGCCTTACAGAGAGAGAGGACTCTAAGACAGTAATATATTAAATATTGCAGCGATCGATTTCAATACCCTGAGTGGACACGGAAATAAAAATTCACCCCGAAGATGAAATGATTAGGAATTCTTTGTTGTGGGAAAAAAAAAAAAAAAAAAAAAAAGGGAAAAAAAAAAAAAAAGAAAGAAAAAATTCCCCCCCCCACCCCCCCAGATCCTTTTTGTTCAGGTCAGAAGAGGGCCGGGCAAGCATCTTTCAAGCTCTTAGGTCGCGGTTTGGGATATAACCCTAGAGGTTAGCCGCATCTCAGTGGCGTTTCTCCATGGTAAAAAGATGGGTCTTTGTCCGAGGAGAGACGGATTAAATATCAAGCCCGGCTCCGGTGCGCGGGACAGGAGCGGCCCCCCGGCAGCGGCTGTCACCCGCGGCAGGGCTGGGCACCGGGGCGCCTGGCGGGGGACGGTGAGGGGGTCCTGCTGCCGGGAGCCCGGGACGGGCACGGATGGGGCGGGCGGCGGGAGGGCAGCGGGTCCGGGCGGCCCCGCCGCAAGCCCCTCTGTGGCCAGGCCAATTAAGGCGGCACACAAAGCTGCGCTCCAACCACTCTCCGCTCTCACCGCTGCCCCCAGCCCGCTCTTGCCTTTCTTTCCTGCATACCTTCCCCCTCCCCTCCCCAGCCATAGCCCTTCTCGGCTTTAATTAATAATTAAAAAGGCAGAATGAAAATTAAAGAGGGGGCAAAGGAGGAATGAGAGCCCGCGGGAGCCCACCTGAGCACTGGGCTTGGGAGAGAAGGTGGCCGGGCGTCATGCGGGGGTGCCAGGCGGGGGTCCTCCCACACCCTCCAGGCCACCTCCTTCCCCCGATTGCAGCGGGACGCCGGCCGGGGTGGCCGCCCGGCACAAGGCTGTTTGCGGTAGCTGGGGCTGAGGCTTGGCAGGGCAGTGGCCGCGGGCTCGGGTTTGCTCGGGTTTGCTCCACTGCCGTTCGGCTGCGGGGAACAGGAATTACATCCCAGAAAATGCAAACCTGTTGACTGCCACGTCCCGAGTGAAAGGGCCGGTAGTCTTTTACATTTCCAAACCTATGAAGTTGGGACGCCATCGCTGGGCCCCTGGATTCACCTGTCACTGCAATCACTGCCCCGGAGCACTGACAAATATTCACAATAAAAGAGTGAAAGGGTCTCTTAAGGTTCACTGATTTGTGTGTAGAACTTTGGAAAACTGCAAACAAGCGAGAAAAATTGTCCATTCTTGTGAAGGGAAATACAAGTTTGCACTTAACCGTTCAGCGACAAAACCCTAGGACTGGCCAAAGAGCCGGTGACATACACTGTAATCTCCATAACAATTTCATTTCCTCTCTTCCCTCTCTCTCTCTTTACTGGTTAGCAAAGGGGAAAATCCAAGGGTTTAATCCCGAGGAAGGCTTTCCATTTATTCCCACTACAGGGAGAAGGGGATATTGAGAAAAACCAACAGATCCCGAACAAAATGGAGAGGGAAGTCCTCAGGCTCCGCGCTGGGAGAGGCGGGTTGGGAGCATCCAGCCAGAGGACACATGCGAGTCAGAGTGAAATAGAAACTGGAGCTATTAAATTTCCTTTTAAGTGTGCCTTTGGATTAGTTGTACACGGAATCTAATAATTAAGGCCCTTCTCTTTAGAGAAAACCTTTTCGGTTTCGTATTCCAGTGTCGGGCGTGATTGCTGCGTGCTCGAGAGAAAAAATATAAAGGGCCAGTTTTTCCTTTGAGCGCAAGAAAGTTGCTGCCACATAAGTGGTTTTCACTAAAGACGACATAAAATTGTAGGGTATTAGTAGTTATCACCGAGGGATCTGTTTTGTGCCGTTTCAGGCCTCAGAATCTGCTGTTCCCGTCTTTCTGGGACCGGGGAAAAGCTCTTCCCGATTAAATTCTGCATTAATAGAACTTGGCAACCGGCAACAAAAACCTTGCTTAAGTGAAATGAAGAGACAAAAGGCACTTTAAATGCTGAGGTTGGGGGCTGGGGAGCTTATGCCACTAATTTTAAATGAAGACGACGTTCACGCCTTGCGGCCAGCGGCGAGCCCGTGCTCGGGCTGGGTGAGGGATAGCACTAATTCTCCTTCGTGGGCTCGCTGCGAGGCTCCGGGCAGGTCTCGCCGCCCTCCGCGTCCTCCCTCCCCTCCCGAGGACACACCGTTGGCATCGAGAGCTGGGAGATCCGCGAAAGCAACGCCGTCGGCTCCCCTCTTAGGAGGGACCGCAGCTCTGCTGGCAGGGGGGAGCGCCGGGGGCTGGCGGGAGGTGGCTGGGGGATGTCCCCACGCACTGCGGAAGCGTCCGAAATGGGGCATTTCCACGCCCTGCTCTGGGGAAGGTTGTTTCACCCTCATTTGAGAGAGGATGGCGTTTCTCACGGGGACACGCGACCCCAGAAGCCCCTTCCCGATGTCCGTGAGCTCTGTGCTGCGGTGCGGTGGGTTGGGGGCAGCTCCCACGCGTGTCCGGCGCGGCGGAACGCCCGGCCCCTCGGTGGGGGGACGGAGCCCGCTCCGGCGGGGACTGCGCGGAGCGCGGAGCGGGGCCGCAGCCCGTGCCGGGGCCGGCTCTGGGCGCGGAAATAGAAATGTAACATCTCCTCAGACAAATTAATTTTTGACGGATTTATGGCACGGTTTGCTTTCAGGATATTCATTGGCTCCTCCGAGCTGTAATAAAGTCCAGGGTGCAGAAGTATAAACACGCACCGTCTGCTCGGCGGAAACCCTCCAGCAGTATCTGCCAGCCAAAGATCAAGACACTTTGTGCATTTTCCACAGATAATGCCCATATTCCGAATGAGTGATCAGAGAACTCCGGTATTGTTAAGTAAAATGAGAGGAAGGCGAGTGACGTAGGAGTCGAACAATGGCATTTCTGAATCAGTTCGGTTGATTGACATTTGGGGGCTTCATGACCCGAGGGAATAGGACTCATTACCGTGAATACACCAAAACATCAACCGAGATTAGAACTCTGGATCTTTTAAAAATCCCATTTCATTCTAAATTATAGTGGGAAAATACCAATTCTAAGGAAAAAAAGCAAGAGAGAGGGAAGAAATTACTCCTTTATGCCCCTTTAATTGCTCAAAGCCCCCAAATAGAGTAAGAAATAGCGTAAAGATTTTAGGTAGCATTTAAGGAGAGAAAATTATCTTTACAGACTAAAAGTCTGGCCGCTGACAGAACACCGATTACGAGAAAATAGGCATTTTTAGGACCTGCAGACCTTGCGCCGAGCCAGGGTGGGAATGGGTGCACGGTGCAGGAATAACTTAATAAGAAGGATATTTGACAGACTGGTATGAATAACTAATTAGATATTATTCCATTCTCCTTTGCTACACGTTTTATATCTCAAATTCTCAGGAAAAGTACCGTAAGGCTGAGAGGAAAAAAAAAAAAAAAAGGGGACAAGTAAAAGGGTAAGGAAAAATATGTTCAAATCAGCCTGAAGAATCAGGAAAGGGGTCTGGATATGGAGAGTCAGGATATGGGTTCGGAAGGAAGATCGACTGTTTCTGAGCAAAGTCTCACAAAATTGGGAGAAAAAGGAAAAGTAGGCAGGATATGTGGCACAGTAGGGCAAAGTCTCTGAGAGCCGCTGACCGACATTTCCCGGCGGCGCAGCCTTAGCACGAGTCGGTGGCCATCACAATTTGACCACCTTCAAACCCATCTCCGTGTCCCGACACCGAAAACAGTCCCCGCGTCCAGCACAGGGCCAGCGTGCCTTAGAGCTGTGTTGGCTCCTTCCTATCTTTGGGAAAAGAAATGCTCACGGGGTTGCGATACAGGATGAGACAGTTAACCAATGCCACTCTCAATGTGGCTGCGAGGGGAGGCTGCCCTATTATCAAATTTTCGATCAGTTATCAAAGTTGTGGATTGTCGAGGAGGTATTGCTTTGTACAATAAGACGGATTTATTTATTTATTCGCTGAACAGAAATACAAATAATTAGGACCCTGGCAATCCCGCCAAATGAATGTAGTGTTTTCAGGTTAAAACACAGACACACAAGCAAACCCAATGATTATCTAAATGTTCAATTATACATTTGCTAATACGGCCAGTGACTCGCAGCCTCCACACATCCAGATATCTTCTTTATACGGAGGCATCTTGGCTTTAATTAATGACTGCTTTATTCTCACTATTCTTGGGGAAAAATAGGCGTCACGTTGCATTAAAATTACGATTATTTTGATTTATTTAGGCTCCTAAGCAAAAATCATTCTAATTGTATTTCGAATTACGAGGGAGAGGCTATTGAACGGGTCGGGGGGTCCGAACAAAGGCAGGGCGCCGGTAACGTGCAACGCCGAGCCAGGGCTGGGGGAGCCTCCCCGCTTCTCCCGTGTCTTCCTTCGGTGCTCCCCGCAGGGAGGAGCAGGACGGCGCGCCCGGGAGGCCCCACGGAGCCGCAAACCGGGGCCCGGCCGAGCCCCGCGTGTTGCGGCAGATCGGCCGGGAGAAGAGAAACCCGAGGCGCATCCCCGGGCACGGCGCATCCCCGGGCACGGCGGGGACAGACCGGGGCTGCGGGGCAGCGGGGACGAGGCGGGCACGCTGTACTCGGCCGGGAGACGGCGGCGGTCCCGGCCCCGCACCTGCACGGGGGCCCCGCGGGAGCTCCCGGTGCAGCGCAGCCTCCCCGGCCGCAGGGGGAACAAAGGCGGCGGCGGGGGGCGGCCGGGGGTGCCGGTCAGGCCGGGCCGCGGGGCCGGGATGGGCCGGGATGGGCCGGGATGGGCCGGGATGGGCCGCCCCGCCGAGCCCGGGCCGCGGCCCCGCCAAACGCGGGCCGGCAGCGCCCCCTGCAGGGCCACGGCGGCGCGGCGGCGCCTCGGCGGCGGCACCGCCCCTTAAAGGGGCAGGGGCTCTTAAGGTGGAACGGCCGTGGCGGCAGCGGCGGCCCCTCCGCGCCCGGAGCCCCGGCCCGCCCGACCGGACTACCCCGGACCGCGCCCGGAAACAGCCTCGGTGCTGCCGCCGTGTCAGTCCGTGGCCCCGCTCCCGTAAAGGCACCGCTGTGTTTGCGGCGCGTGTCAGTGAAGTGCGCAGTGCTCCCGAGGCCGTGATTTTCCGCGCGAGACACGCGGCCCGTGCCGCGCTGAGTGCGTTTGCCGGGGGCAGCGGTGTCGGGGCATCCTCCAAGGAGGTACGGGTGGATCTACCCGGGCCAACCCGGCCTCCCTGACGGCCGCGGCGCTGCTAACGGGCAGACCCTCGGTCGCCACGGCCCCCGGCGCTTCATGCTTTACTTGCTGGCGGGACCACCCCGCTCCTCCCGGGGTACTGACGGGCTTCGCTGCCCACGCATCATCCCACGGGACCGGCAGCTGCACTGGGTTCCCCATCCACCTGGGACCACTGGCCCCGGGTGGGGGTCGGAGAAAAAAAAACCAGGGAAAGAGGGAAAAGAGAAGTAGCGCCCGTTCAAATGGTCCTGCCCTGCGGGTGAGACGTTCAGAGTTCCTACCAACCCTGAGCAGTTTTAGCCAAGGATTCCCCGGCTGCCAGGGCAGATGCTCTCCCAAGGCTCCGTGTTCCCCACGTGCACACGGGCAGGGTGGCAGCTCCAGCTCCATTGCGTAGGAGGCGGAGTGGAGCCGAGCGGGGCGCCGGACAGGACGTTCCCGGCAGTCTATTGCCGTGGAGCATCCTCTCCATGCCCCAAGACATTCGTCCTTAGAGCAAACCAAATAAACTTAATTTAGAAAGAAAATAATAATTAAAAAAAAAAACCCGCTTGGGTGTCAATTCTTCATTTTTCTCCCTTTAGAAGGTGTTTTCGCCACCCCCGGAGCAGCGGGGGATGGAGGCACCGGCATGCGCGCTTCTCTGTGGATCCCTCCCCATCCACGACCCTCACCGAGCAATGATTTTGCTCTGGCTCTTGAGGTTAGCGAGAAGGCGCGGTGACAGCGAGGAGGGTCCTCCCAGAGGAGCGTCGGCGCTGAGCCCCCGAGGGGCCGCACCGTGCAGGGCGCGGTGCCCGCGGCGGGGCCGGCCGGGCCTCGCCGCTCCGCTGCGGCTGCGACGACACGGCGGTGGGACGAGGGACCCCGGCGAACCTCTCCGGGGACCCCCATCCGAACCTCTATTACCGTCCGAAATGAAGCCCAAAAGGCAGGGGCGGTGCCGGGGGATGCCTCTCGGTTGAATAAGAGCGCGATCGTTCTGCTGAAAATTCAGGGCTGAATTACTGACGTTTTCAGACCGGGATGGGTTTTTTGGGGGGCTGGTGGTGACGGAAACTAATGAAGACAAATCTGCACTAGAGCTACTCCACACAGGCCATTAAGCACGACGAGGTTTCCCTCTCATGTTTTTAAGCGGTGATTTGTGAGCTCCTCGCCCGGCGGTAGCGGCGGGGTGGCTCCACCGCACAGCGTCCGCGCCCTCACGGTGGCTGCAGACACCGAGCCTACGCCGAGCCGGCCGGAATAGCAGTGAAATGTTTTCAAAATCAAATCAGTTTCCTGCACCCCCTTCCCTCCCCGCTTTCCGCGCAGAGGAGCTGAGGGGCGGCGGCTGGCGCTGCTCGATGTGCCCCGCCGGCTGCTCGGAGCGCGGTAGCCCGGCTGAATCTGAAACAAGGCGAGGAAAGGACTGTCATGTCCTCCACGCTTCGCCGCCTGAGTTTTTGGTTTTGCGCTTGAAGTTTCCGCGGGCTAGCCAAGAAATTAGCGCTGAGGCTCGCTCGGCTAGAGAAGATCCCCAAAATTTAGCATTTAAGTGTTTAGCTTCCTGGTAGGCTTTAATGAAGGGTAAAGCTGGAGGCAAAACTCTGCACTCCGCGAAATTACCCTAGACAGCCAAATGCTGGAGGGGGGAAGCAGTATTTCACCCTGGGCTTCACACAACTGAATCAAAAATAGTACACGGCGAGTTATTGATCAATCTAATGTTGCAGCGGGTGGCTGTAGAATCCTAAAGGAGTAAGATTGTACCATGAGAAAGCAACAACCTCATGGACTTCAGCGGACCGTGTCACAATAAGCCATAATAACCGCGATTAAAGCGGCAGCAGCAAATCAGGTACCTTATCTCCCCTTTTTATCTAGAGCATCAGCATATTCTGTCTTCCCTTGACAAAGAAGCCCTCATCCAAAGCATTTTGTTCCCCTTGACAGAATGAAACACATTTTCCTCCCCAAAGTAAACATAATGCATGTGACTAACACACTGGCAGGGCCAACAGCAGGAAATTTAACTTTTAAAGAAACCGATCTCTGCCCGTGATTGATGCTGTGTCGCTCTGACAACAGAGAGTGTGTAGCTAATTGCCTCTATAAACGAAAAAGATATTGCCCTCATTTTATCAAACACATTCTTTGTCCGGGGCTAAAACAAGTGTCACAGTAAATGGACATGACTGTAGAGATTAATAGTTTCCCAGCAGTGAAATCTGAATAAGAACCACACGCTGGCAACCAATGTCTGGTTTAAACCGGGAAAGAGGTTTACATTAATTTTTCAGGTGCAATCCGCCTTCCAAAGATCCACTTATGGAGCTACGACCACTTGGGTACTGCTGAGTAGGTTAATCCACAGCTCCCACAGGTTACTTCACAGTCACCAGGATCTCAAGGAACTCCTGGAGGCCCCTCCTGTTGTGGAGATCTCTCTGTCCCTTGGAAATTCTTAGGGCACAGCTTTGACCACAGCTGCCCAGGGCAGTCTGGTCTACAGGCTGCATCTTTCCCACTCACTATCCACAAGGCATCACAGAGAAGGGTCTGCAATAGGTCCCTTTTGTGCCTCACTAAAAGACAGGGCATTCCTAGCTGTCTTGCAAAGGCACTCCTGAAATTTTCTTTGCTCTTTAAGAATATTTTATCTGCTTTACATCTTGAAAGCCAGTATTAGGAAGAAAACGAGAAAGCTTTAGAGCTGCATATATTCAAAGAGGTAACAACAAATTCTGTGTGAGCATCCAACAAAATAAAACTTCATCTTCAGTCAACAGACTTTTGGGATCTTTCTTTCACAGCTGCTCAGTTTATACTTTTACTCCTATTTTTCACATACAAACTATTCTCTCAACTGTACATCCAGGCAGAATAACGATGTCCTGTTGCACTTTCATTTTTCAGGGGGTATTGACATTTTGAAGAACATAGAAAAGAAACTGCCCCCTCCCAGCCTTATGGTTTGAAAACCAAAAAATGTTGTATAAGATGAGCTTGGAGCATATAATTTCTTAAGGGACTGGATTACAACAGCAAATACCCACAAGAGGTGGAAATATGAAGTGTAGAAGTTCTCTTTAACCTACTGGGGAAAGGAATAGTCTAAACAAATAGCTAGAAACTGGAGCAAGACAAATTCACATGTGAGGAAAGCATACATTTGTAAGGATGCTGCCCAGGGAAATGGCTAATTCATTGTTATTGAAGGTTTTAAGCCTCCCTGGAAATTATTTTTTTGTCAGACACAAGATCTTGGGTGAAATCTAATGGCCAATCTTGAACAAAATGTATTTTTATAGATTCATATATTTTAACAATGAGGGTCACAGTTTCTTCTGCTTAGTCCCAACTTAGTGACAGGCCAAGAAGCACATGAAGCAAGAAGCATGGGTACCTTCCCCTGAGGCTGCTGTTGATTTTTTATTTTCCTTCAGTGTATGCGGAGTTATACTGGCAAAGTACCTCTGGAGTAAGGCATCTTTGCATTATTAGTTACATTCAGGTTTAAAGTCTCAAATTCATGTCCTTGTCCTTTTTTTCCCCTCTTTTTTTTTAAATTTTTTTTCTTTTTGCCTTGAAGAGTTTGCCTCTTATTTGTGGAATAACAAGCACGTTTTCAATGCTGATATTTTCCCTGCTGAACCTGCCCTACAGATAGCATGAACAGTGCAGTTATGCCTATTAGTCACAGTGCTCAGCCTTGGTGTTAGACTAATTTGGAAAGACTTCCTGCATAGCAAGAAACAGCAGGATTTGATCATAGTCAGAGGTGCACTACAACATGCAGCAAGGCTCTTTAAGGAGCCCTTATCACCTGGGACATTTAAAAATTATGCTCATGAGACGTCTGTAAAAAACACAGAAAGAAACAGTGCACTCAAAGGAAGTATGATTGCTTGATCTGCTGGATCTTTTCCATCACTGAATTCTAGGATGGTCATTTGATTAAACATTAATATTAAAAAAAATCTGGCAAAACAGGGGGAGAATGGACAGCAAATATTGACTCTTTAACTGCACTGTTTTGTGGAATATTAAATTAATGTTCCCACATGATGTCCAGGCATCAATCCTGATCTCCCTGGAGTCAATGGTGACATTTCTATTGCATTCCGTGGAAGAGGACTGTTTATCTGAGGGCATCTTGATCAAAATAAACACAATGAAATAGATTGTACTCGAAAATATTTTGAGCTTTCTTTTGCTTGATTTGAACAATTGCTTTGGTCCTAGGTTATTAAATCTTGACTTTACCCCAAGAGAGGTTGCTGTTGTATTACTATCCTCTTTCCTTTGCTGCAGGGATAATCAAACATTTCAATAGCTTTCTGTTGACTGTGAGACTATAGTTACTTTTAACCCTTTTTCAGCCTAGTCAAACAAAAAATGTTAATGAAAACATCTCCGGACCACTCTTGGTCAATCTAAATATCAATTAGACTTAAAAAAACCCTAGCTCTAGGTACCCCAAGTATTTTACAGAGAGGAAAACATGTTGATGCACGTTATACTGAAAAGAAAATTGCCTTGTGAAATTTGAGTGCCAGTACCTGGCAAATACACAGATCACATCTTCTGTTTTAAAATGCCACCCTGGAGTTCCCAGATCACATGTTGGGCTCACAGCAACTAACATCTCCTTTTTTAAGAAATGAAATATACTGATTTTCAAGTGAGCATTACAGTGGGTGGAAAAAATGCATCTCCTCTGCTTTACATGGGACGGGTTTTTTCCCCTGCCTTCTTGTAACCCTTTTTGTTTTTGCCCCATGAAAACATCCTACAGTAAGATTCACAGCTGTTCATATGAATGTCTAACTCTGTTAGCTGCAAAGGGGGACAACTCTACACTTATCCAGTTATTCTTTCGTTTTAACTGGTGTAGCTGTCACTGATTTTTTCCTTTTTCAGTTTCCAGGACAAAAGTAAGTGGTACTGGGAAAATGTGGTTGATTTTCCAAATGTCTTTTTGTAGGATCCTGTAAATAATAGTAGTTAGAAGCATGCAACGTGTGAGTCCTGTTATATTGTGAGACCTCTCAGGTATTAACGATGTGCATTTATATACTCTTGTTTAGGCAGCCAAGTTACCAGTAAATACAGATCAATGCAGCAAATTCAGAGCAAGATTTTTTCATCTGCATCTTAGTATAAAACCCTTCCCCGATGAGTGTGGATAATTTACTTTCCTCATTCAGTGGTATAACTAAGCTGGGTGATTAGAGGCCCTGGTATTTCATTAAAGTTTCCAGGGGTGGAGAAGGCAGGGAAGGGTTAAGCCACCCGCCTCCCAACCTCTTCCGAGGGGGTGGGTGCAGGGGAAGGAGCCGCGGCCTTTTTCTGAGCCGAGAGGGGTGCGAAGGGAAAGCCCACTGGCTGTGTGGACTGTTTGGTCAGAGGAAAAAGCTTTATTTGGTGTTACTTTGTGTATTAATGAACCATGCCTTAAGGGAAGGGCCTACAAGAGGTTTGGGAGTTTCTCGTGCAGTCAGGAGTCCCCCCGGGCTGCGAGGGAACCCGGCACGCCGGAGGGATGCTCCGGAGGGATGCCGGGACCCCCGCGGTACGCGGGCACAAAGCGGGCAGGACACGGTTCTGTAGCTCGCCGTCCTTCGGGAACCCGAGTTATCCCGTCGGGACGCCCTCATCACGCGTTCCTTCTCCCGAGCAGGCTCCTCACGAGCCCGCCCGCTGCGCCAGCTCGGCCGCCCGGCCCCTGCCCAGCCCCTCGGGGGGCCGCAGGGGTGCGGCACCGGCTGCCCCTGCCCCGGGGAGCTGAGCCCCGGCTCTCGCCCGTCTCTCTCAGGAACACCGCGTCTTTACGGTTGCGTTTTCCGAGGGCGGAGCCGCCCACGCGTGGGAGCTCCGGGCAGCGGCGGCTCGGCTCCTTTCCCGTGGAAAAGCGGGCTGAACCCCAACCACCGGGTTCAAAGGTCGGAGAGGCGGCGGCGGCTCGGGGGCGTCTCCTGCGGGGACCGCGCCGTCGGTTTGTCCCACGGGCTTAAAAACACACATGCGGGAACTTTGCGTCCCGTCCCCGCCTGTCCCGAGCAGCCCGGGCTCCCGAAGCTGCTTGCGGGCAGCGGTTCGGCTTCCCGGCAGGAGCTGGTGCAGGTCAGCTGCCCCTCGCCCGCCTTCCCTCTCTCGCTTTTCTGCGGACCCTCCCCAAACCCACCCTTCGCTCCTTCTACATGTCCAGTGTCCTGAATGCGGCGAATGAATCAACAGCACCAGGTTGTGGAATTTGCCACGGGTTCAGAAAACTCCTTTTGGAAAACTAAGCATGATAGAAAACTGGGAGTTACCTATCCAGAGTTAAATCTAACCCGGGGTCTCAATGAGATGAATACGTCCCTAAAAATAACCTAATTCATTACACAAACCTGATTAATGTTTTAACTGTTTAATGACTACCGAATCAAGCCTTGTGGAAAAAAAACCAAAAACAAACAACCCAACCACCCAACAAATTCTATTCGTGATTGTGCAACTGAAGACTGTCTTACAGAATGCCTGCATAAACAGCTAAATGAAAACCACACTAGCAGTAGTATTGTAGCATCCTAACTCTCCGGCACCTTTCATTGTAGGCTGGGTTTTCTGAAGGTGAAAGCAATTTCTCTCTCTCTCTCTCTCCCTCTCTCTCCACCCCCCTCAAGAGGAATTCCCAGCGACGGCAGCAGCAGCATTCCTCGTTAGCAGGATCTGAAACATGAACTTTTAGCCGGGCGCCACAGCTTGAGTTACAGGACTGACGGCGCAGTCCCACCCAGGACCGCAGCGTTCTCTGGGGCGAGGAGCAGGGCGTCCCGGTGTCAGGCTGGGCTGCCCCCCCCTGTCCCCCTGCCACCCTCCCGGCTTGCCTTCACTCCCGGCGCAGGGTGTGCTCCGGCTGCTCCCATAGGAGCAGCTCTTGGCCTGGCCTTTGGTCGAAATTTTGGTGTGTCACCACCATTTTTGTTGAGAATATGACTGATGTGAATGTTTGTAGCTTTGTATCTTGGCCAAATCATAGCATAAAGTTATGAGACTGAGAAAAAATTTTTTTCTGGTTCTGAATCTTTCCTTTTGTTAAAATTCTAAAATCTTTTGCAAGCAAGTTAAAAGTCTTATAAATTCCCTGAAGTATCTTATAAAGCAAAACATTTGGCAGCACAAATGCTGAGGTGACCACTTAATTAGTTTACCAGTATTTTAATTTAATTGTATAATTTCCAAGGCACAATTGACAAGGTGTTTGCTGCTTGTGGGCTCCATTCTCATTTGAAAATTGTTACCATTGATAAAGGACTGATTTTATAATTGTTCTGTGTGTCTACATGTGAAAATCTACCACTAGACCGATTCTTCTTTTTAGAGAAGCAAATAGGGAAGATTGTTTCTATGTGCTCTTTGCAAGAGGTCTCATTTTTCCTGACAGGTTTCTGCAGGCTAGTGCTGATTTTACTAAACCCGAAGTGCTTACTTTTGACTTTGCATTGTGCATTATTTTAATGGCAGAAGATGGCATATAAACGCCTTTTATCTACTTTCCCTCCTACTGGGCTTGCAGCATCAAAGATAGTCCCATTCATCTTTGTTTCAAGGCAGGCTGTAAGTTTTCATCTAGCAGGGTTGTTGAAAATCAAACTGACTGTACTTGATCACAGTGGGATCTGCATGAAAATCCATCTACAAGTTGAGCTGTAATACTTACCTGTCTAGGTCAATTTGAGAACAACAAGGATGATAAGCACATAAAACTGAAATACTGTTGTTTCACAGTAGGACTGTTCCACCACCAGTGTAGCAGATAAGGCTTATTTAAGTAACTGGGGAGCCATGTGCAAAGCCACAGAGGTTCTTAGATGCAATTCCTTGTGATAATTTGTCTTTCCACTTGTCCTGACTTTGTATTCCGCGTTGCCTGGGAATTATCCCACATAAGGAAGGAGGATTAAGGTATGTGAAGGAATATCGTGGAAGTGTCAATAGAGGTTTCTTTTAAACAAGGGAAGAGCAAAAAAATCCATGCATGTGTCTTGATGTCATGTGAGGAAAAACTGCTGGTTTCCAGTGGGGCTTAAATTGTCACTGGAAGGCTGATGGGTGTTGGGTACAGCCACCACAGGCACAAGCTGGAGGTTCAGCTTCAGCCTGTGGCTGGGGAGTCCTGTGAATTGATGTCTTATTGTTGGTTGTGGCAGGAGACCCAGAAGCAGATCATACATTTATTTACACCTTATTATTCTATCAACTGTATCATTTATATATGCAGAACAGTGAAAAAATGAGAGAAATGCACTCCCCTTTCAAAATGAAATGCAGAATGCTATGATGTTTTGTCACTTTTCTACACTTTAATTTATAAAATAACCTAAATATATTAAATAAACAAATAGGTGCAACAATTCTTTTTTTCCCCAAGAGCTAGCCTTGCTTTAAAAAAGACATTTATTTTGACTTAGATATGCTGACACTGCATATACATGAGTAATGCTAAAGGAGCTACTCCCATGAGTAAGTTTTGGACATCATGTATTTATTTGGAAATTCAGTCATTAGCTATGCATCTTCCATAATTGAGAAAGTTTGCCAGATATATGAGTGTTTATACATGTTTTAGTGGCTGAGCTAGTCTTATTGCCTATAACTTAAGCTTTCTGAATCTTTCCATTATGTGGCCTTGCTTATACCTCAGCCAAACTTTAACAACTGGGACCGAAACTTTCCAAAGAAATATTAAGCTTGAGGCAGAATTTGTGATGGAAAACTTCAGCTAAAAGACTCCAGATTTCTCTAAAAAGAAGAGGAAGAAATTTGTTTGTTTGGCTCATGTTAAGAAGCAAAAAAGGAAAAAAAAAATCTCAAACCTTATAGAAAAGCTGATGTTTTTTTTTTCTACAGCAGTGTCGCCATCCAGTATTTGGAAGAACAACAGTATTTGGAAAGAGATTTCTAGCTGCTCCTGGGAAAATGTGTGGGAGTTTAGTTGAGCCATGATCCTCAGGGCAGTTACAGCTTGTGTGTGCTTGGGCTTTTGTGCTCCAGTCTCCTGAGGATTTGACCTGATTGAAGTCCCTGTTCTTCCTAGCCTTAAAGAATGCCATGGAGCTGAGGTCTCTGGACAGGCTGGGACAGCACCCCGGGGCATTCCATATTTTTTGGGCCAGGTGGGTTGGGAAGAGAGGGGTAGTGAGATGCTGCCTATCCTTTCCATGAAGGAAATTTCCATTAGCAAATTATATACAAAAATAAATGGGGGTTGTAAAGTCAAGTGCTCAGGAATTAGGAAATGCCAGAGTGATGTTTCCTGTGCTATCTTCCCTCTTTGTCCCCTTTCTGTGTAACCGTTATGATGCAACTTTTGGGCACTCAAACTGCTTTTACAGGTTTCTTGTTTAAGTTCTGCTTAAATTCTTTTCTTCTGAAAATTAATAACAATTCAAAAAAAATTGTTTAGCAGCAATGGGTGTGCATATTACAGAGTAAAAATGGATTTATTTTCTTGAGCAAAATGTGACTCTTAAAAATCAAGTTTTAATGCTGTTGAAACGGAGTCTCCTGTGACCCTAATGAAAATAGACGTCAGTAAAATGTACTGGATCTCTCAGAGCTGTTGTCTCTCTTCCTTTTCTTTTGTTTGTTTCTGTCTTGTCATTTTTGCTTGGTTTTGGTCCTTATCTTAATGTTATAGCAAGGAGATCAGTATTCAGCAAAACAAAAAAATGCTAGCTGAAATGGAGCAGTTTATGTTGCCCTAAAGAGGAAGGAAGGATGCCTTTCCTGCCTAACCGATGGCGTGCTCTGCAAGGCGTTAGTTATTGCTCTGCTTTCCCCTGTCTGTTTCCTGGAGGAGGTAGAAAGCAAATGATAAACGTCCTTGGCTGAAACTTGCACAAATTAGGTTACAGAGACAAATTACTCCCCAGATCTTCTTATTATGCATACTTGTCAGATTTTTTTCTAAAATTAAAAAATAGGAATTCTGTGTATTTCTGCTCAATTATTGCCTGCAAATATATAAATTTAACACATCCAAGCAGAATAGCTTTTAATTGTGTCAGAAACACAAGTTATACTTTTTTTCCAAAAAGAAAGAAGTCTAAGTGAAGAAGATAGAACCACAATGGTGAAGTTCCTACTTTCATACTGCATCTCCACAGATGCAGCACCACAGGCTGAAGCACAGCAGCATGGATTTCATCAACGTGTCTGTAACAGTCTCAAATTCCTTTTCATGCTTCAGCAGCTCTGCTGTCACCTATTTTCAGACAAGTCATACACAAGAAAAAGGTGATTTCCAGATTTTTAAGTCCTTGAAATTAATCTCTAAGAACTCCAGGTGGTTACTCTCTTGTACTATATTTGAACTGGGGTCTCTTTTGATAGACATAGTTGTACATAAGAAGTAAATAAGATCCTCAGGTCAGTCTTGTCCAGTGCAGGGAAACCAGAGGGAGCCTGTGCACACTTGTGCCCTGCAAACAGCAGTCACGTTTTCCTTTTGTTTTCTCTTGAGCTGAGAATGTTTATCTGGCTAGTTTGTGAATCCACCTCCATAGATGTCTTGCTAGGCTGTGCTTGATAAAGGGTTGCTACAGGCTGTAGTGAGCCTGTGTACACTGAATTCCTTATTGAGTAAATGTAAATGAGAGGATTTGAGGACTTCCACAACAATTGAACTCTTCAGTTCTGTAGCAACCCTCATTTAATCTGTGTGAAACTCATCAAAGAACACCTACCAGCCCCACCAGTTTTGGATGTCACCAGGAGATTTTAGGGCATTGCAAATCCTGAAAATTGAGGGGTGGTTTTGAAAACCTGAACAAAACATTTCTCAGAAACTGCTCATTTGTTTTACTCATCAGTTTTTCTTCTTCCTTTTTTTAGCCTTCCACAGGTTAATTTATTTTTTTTCTTAAATAACAAGATGGTGCTGTTGGCTTTGATAACGTGCTCAAAGGTTTTGTAGATGTGGTGTCTTCTGTGCAGAAGTCTGTTGTTTTGCTGGCTTCTTTCTTTGTTTTGTACTCTTTCTGGTGATGCTCTGAAACTCTTAGCTGGTCTTCACTGAAGTTATGCTCAGGATACAGCTCCTTACAGGCTACTCTTTGTTTCTCGAGGTTTAAGTCTTTAAAAGCTTAAAGATCTTTGCCATTCTTAATGTGTCTTATGAAATACATGATGACTTTTTAGTAGTCAGAAACAACACCTTTCACTGAACCTCCTTAGTTCTTTAATTTAAAAAACTCTTTAGATTCTTCTGTTCAGTTTGGATCTTAAATTGTGCCTAATTTGTTCCAGGTTCAGAAGGACTGAAGTGATCCAAAGATGCAGTTTATTTTCTTGGTCCTTTGATTCCCTCCTTACCCGAGATTACACAAATTAAAACTGTTGAAATGTCTTGCTCCTAATATTTCATCCATGTGTTTGACTTGCCTGTGCATTATATCTCATGGAGTCAATGCATGTTTTTATGTGTCTTTTGGGCTTTTGAGGGTGTGCTGCGGTACCTGTTGCCGATCCCCTGACTTCTGGGACTCTGGCTGGGCCCTCCCAGGGAGCTCCCCTGTCGGGGGAGACCCTCCTGGAGTGGTCTTGTGTCAGGAAAAGAGACACACTGGATCTTTTCAGTCTTCAGGTTTTTGTCTATTGTTATCAGGTTATTGTTTATTGTTTATTGTTATTGTTAAAGTTTTGCACACTGTCCACACAAGAATCAGCTTACTGGAAAAGCACCCCAAAAATGGCCAACAATCTATCGTTACAAGGTCTTTTAAAGCTAAACTATCCAACTGAGACTTGACACCTAGATTATTTCCCTTTTAACCCAATAACTGATCCCAAAGAGCCCACAATGCAGACTGTTCCACCCAATTACAAAATGACACCCAAACCCATGAAGGAGGAAGAAGAAGCACAAGGAAGAAACCCAGGATGACACCCTGTGCCCTCCATCTTGCTTCCATCCACTACATACCAAAAATCCCAAACCCTCAATTTCCCACCTAAGTGATACACCTACACTACTCTCTACAATCTACTACACACCCCAGCGGATTTTAGTCTATTCTGGAGTTTAGGGAACTTTCTCCATGAATGAGGGTCAAAGTCAGTGTTCTCCTGGGGGCAGGGCCCCCCAGGGCAGACAGGGAATTTCCCAGTGCCCTGGGTTTCCACAATGGTGTGCAGGTAGGGGTGTCCTAGGACTAGGCATGTTGTCTAGCTAAACTAGCCTTGAGAACATTACTTTGCTTCACTGTTACCTGGTATTCAGGGAATTAAAACTGGAAACTGCCTGCCAGGAGCTCTGCTTACTTTAACAGCAATCTGATGTTGCCCTTGCTCATACCTTGGCAAACTCCCGTTTAGTCCCAGAGGATGTGCCAGTGTGGCGTCGGTGTTCCGCAGCCGCTTCCTTTCCCTACCTTGCACCAAGGCTTCTCTAGAGTCAATCTCTGGCTGTACTGGCCAGGCCGCCTCAACACCTTCCTCCTCTGTTGCTGTCAGAGGTTTTGAGAGGCTGTCTCCACATCTGATTATTCACTAGCTGCACCTCCTGTGCAGCCTTAGTGATGGCTGCTGCACACAGCTCATGCCTTGCTTCAGCCTGTAACATTCTAGTGCTGAACAGCAATCTTGTTCTTGTACTGCACCCCACATATCATCATGTCCAGAAAGAGCTCAATGTCCACTGTTGCCAGCACTAGGTGCTCAGCAATAGCTATTATTATTATTATCATTGGTATAATTAACTCTTTCTTCCAGCACACCAGTGTATCCAAGAATTGGAGTAATTTCAGATGTCTGAGCCATCACTGTGGTATGCTGGCTACTGATGTCCCGAAACCCAAAGGAGCATGCAGAGCTCTTTACATGGATCCTACCAGAAGTGGCTCTTCTGGCAGTGGCTCTTGTCTAGCAGCAGCTTTGCCTCTGGACAGTGCAAAGTTCTTAGTGCCTGCCAAGCATGGCCTGTGGGCACAACCTGGCCTGGGACACAGTGGGAAAAAGTTTATTTTATCCACTGTAGGTCAAAGCTTCTGGCCCATCGCCCTCTGTAATGGGGTAATTGCTCCACTAGCCACTATTTCTCCAAGTGTATAAAAGTTTGACAAAGGAGCCCTCCTCTGGTGGAGAATTAATAACAAATCTCTCGAAAGCAACTGCATTTCTGTTTTTGCACTTCTAATTCTCCAGCAGTAACCTGGACCAGGATCTGTGGCTGCAGTAAGTCGGCAATTGCCTGGGCACTAAACTACTGAAGACTTTCAAAATGGTCAAAGATTTGCAGCCTGCTCTGCTGTGGTGATTTAACACCAGCAGGAAATTAAGTTCCAAATAAGCCATTCTCCTTTCCTACCACCCCCTGCGGTAAGGGAGAGACAAAAGCAGACACCAGGTATGCAGGGGCCGATCCCGAGAGCCCCCTGCTGCAGAGGGGGAGGCAAAACGGTGCATTTCCAGTGGGGTGCTCAGTGTCTCCTCCTGAAACCTTGCCCCCGGGATGATGGGGAAGGGGCACAAGAACATCTGGCCCATGCCCGCACAGCGCTGAGCCCTGCCCCTCTCTGTGACCAGGACATTCGCTTACGCCAAGGCATAAGGGGTCCAGGCTGGTTTCTCTTCCTAAGGGAAAGCACAGGGGTTCAGCTTGGGCAGAGTGGCTGCTCCTCCCTCTGGGTGTCAGCAATGCAGCATCTGGGCTGCTCTCCTGGCACTTCCAGCCAGCTCTGCCCCTTTCCAGTAGCCTCCTGCTGCCACAGGATCCTCGCTGGGCTGAGCTGGGTTGCTTGTTCCCGAGCACAGAAGCTGTCACCTCTCTTGTGCCAAGCACCAAGCTGGCTGTGACCGGC
The DNA here is from genome assembly GCF_963513975.1 of Fringilla coelebs. Classification (NCBI taxonomy): domain Eukaryota; kingdom Metazoa; phylum Chordata; class Aves; order Passeriformes; family Fringillidae; genus Fringilla; species Fringilla coelebs. The sequence goes on along the minus strand of NC_140028.1, from coordinate 134,633,687 downwards.
TGCAGACACTGCCCTGGGCCCCTGTCCTCCTGTGCCAGGGGTGATGCAGATCCCTCAGCATGCTGGGCTCTTCTCTGTGAGTTTCTTGTGCCACCCCGGGGAGAATGGGGCCAAGGCTGCTCCTGCCAGCCCCTCTCTGTGCCCAGCAGAGCCCTAGTGGGGCTGGCTGTGCTGCCTGTTGGCCATTCTTTGTCACCTGGCAGGGCCACCCCCTGTTTGCCACTGGCTGTCTTGGAGGGAAGGGCACCGGTGTGTGCTAAACTGTCTGAAGGTGATAAAAAGCAGCTGGGTTGATATTTTAAACAGAACATTAGTTACATCTGTAAATCTGTAAAAAACAAAAGCCAAGACAAACCTTCAGTGAGTTTATAGCCCTGTTTTTTTGTTTCCAGCCCTTTAGGTCCTGCTCCACAGAGGGGGACAGTTGTGGCACAGGCATTTGGGCCCTCAGATATAGTCTTCAGCCAATGGTCCAAATCCATATGACATAACTTTAAGATTGGTTCTCTTTTTTAGTTTGGGTGCCTGCTCTTTCTTGTGATTCAGAAAATAAATTTTTTGTGTTTTTTGTATGAGAAGAAATGCAACCTGTGCATTAGTGGATGTGTTCATTGTCCACTGTACCCACTGTTGATCTCCTGGATATACTGGGACCATGGCTCTTTTGAGAGCCTGCATTACTCCAGACCATGTCATCATGTTGAAATGCATGTATTCAATCTGCTGATCAACAGCAGGGAAGTGGAAGGTGCGTCCAAGTCACAAAATATATTTGTGATATATATTTTTTGACTTGGACACACCAATATATTCCTCACAACTCTTGGCTCCCAAAATACTGTTCTTCCCTTTTCCCATTGCAATTCAGCTTTCCAAAGCTCTCTTCCTTAGCTATCACTTCAAGTGTTTTCAACAAGATCTATTTACTGTCAAATTCTGTTAATTCCTGAATAGGGATTATTTCTGTTTCATGCCTAATAAACATGTTACGCTGTGTTTTTGGCTAGTGAAGAAACAAGAACTGTGGTCAGAGCCTTGATGAACAGCTTGTTGCAGGCAGGACAGGGCAGAAGAAGGGTTTTCCCTCCTTTTTACATTGGCTGTGTCAGGAGATGATAGGATCTGGCTTTCCCTTGGTCACAGTTAACATCTGCGAGGGGTTTGGAGACAAATGCCAGAGGAAGAAGAGCTATTTAAGATAGCAGACAGTGTTGGGTCAAGTGGGTATAGACTGCCAATGAATAAATCTGAAGTAGAAATTAAAAGGTGCCCACCATTAGAAGAACACGGTTTTGGAGGCTAGATAGTTCTTCCTGAGGTTGTGTGACATGATGTATGCTGCAGCTGGGAACTCTGATTAATTGAAACTGTATCTTCATTCTTGTCCTCTAGCTATAACCTAGGAACCGTGTTTTCAAGAGTTTGCAGATTTAATAGGCTGCCTCTTTTGATGTCAGAATAACGTATTTTCCATTAGGTTAAAATTGAGGAAGGAGAGGAATTTTTATGTCTTATTTGCCTGTTTTTGCACTCATATGTCATTATGTCATTACATATGGCTTAGGAATAGATTATAAATATTAAGTCCATTTTATGTCTTTGTTATACTTAGTGTAATAATTACTTGGAAAGTTGAAGCTGCTATCTAGTATGGATGAGAGTTTATAGTATGAGCTTCCAGAAGCAAAGAGCTGCGATTTTGCTGGTAGGCTGCTGAAAAAGGAGACCCAGAACCCAGCGTCTGCAAGCTGATCCCCCCCTCCACACTGCTATCTTTCTCTTTAAGGTGAGAAGATGCCAGATGTCTGAGACTGGTTTCCATAGGTAGGCTGAGGACAGTCAGCCATGAATTATAATTTGTATGGTGGGAGTCCCTTAACTCCTACACTGAATCCACTTAAATGCTTGGAAATGTTAAGCTAATAAAGTTGCAGGCTGCCACTGAAATCCATCCCAGAGTCTGTCTTCAATAGCCTCCTTGTAGTGATTAATGACAGCAAGCCCGTTGCTGCTTGCAGTGAAGGATTTGCTTGTATCTGTCTGCGTTTGCAGATAGTGAAGTTTCAGATAACGGATTACAGTTCCTGTGGTTCTTTGTTGCCTAGAACACGGCACAGAAATTTTACACCCCCGTAAATTGTTGTCAAATGCTGCTATTCTGGTTTAGTCAGCCACGTGTTCACTTTGCATAGCTGTAACCAAGGAGTTACGGTGTAATGGTGGAAGGGGAATTGGCACCTTTGATTCCAGTAGTGTATCAGTTCAGGCAGTTTTTCTTCTTCCATTTCTGGGTAGATGTATACTAGAATATCTTTATAGATGCTGGCAGCTCAGGGAAGAAGAACTAGCATGATGATGCCTAGCAATTTGCCATTGATGGCTTGTTTTATTTACAAAATATATGTTCTTAGCAAGCTCTCTTATTATCATTTTTTATCGTGCTTATACTCATGACATTAAAATTTTAAATTTTTTTTCCTTAAGAAAACAATGACATGAAAGTTTCTCAAGTATAAGTGAAACAAACTCCTGGTACCATAAAGTTATAAAATGTTTTCTATGTTAGTACTAATATTCATTCTATAATTTTATTGAACTAACATTTTAAATAGTCTTCAGTTCTTGGTAGGAAGAAGAGATAGAAAAACAAAAAAAAATTCAAGTTATCAAAAGATCTGACTCAGCAAGACCATGTCTTGGCTATTGCCAATGCTTTTGATGCTTTGGGGATGTCTTGTTTCTTATAGTCAAACCTCAAAGAAATGGACTTGCTGAAGTTCCCACCTTCTGCCTCCCTGCTAAAGCTCATTGGTTTTTCGATTTCTTCAGTACTTTGTGCAATAGTCCCAGGCATTATCTGAATCTCTCAATTAGAAGCATAATGTTAAATGTTTTGACTGTCAAAATCATCCCTGTAATTTACAATATGGCTGTGAGGTCCAACTTACAGATATATGTGCTTGCTTTCTGTTTGGTTTGGTACCAATCACAGTGCATACAAGCACACAGATTTAGTGTTTTCAGCATAGGAATTTTTGTTTACTTTGTTAAAGAAAATACCTGCTGTTAGACTTGGGTGAGTGAATTAAAAAAAATCAGATTTCTGCAAACATATTTCATCTGTTTCATCTGACAGATTTCACTTGACTTTACGTGGTCAAACCCCACTTATTACCATTTTCTTCATTTTCTTTTTAATTTAATGCTGCATTTATAGATATTTTTTACGTTGTATCCTTCCCTTTGGATGTTTTCAGTATCCTTCCCATCAAAATCAATTTTTCCTTACTGGGGGAAGGGAGGAAGAGGCAGGAGAGCAATGGTGAAATTCTCATTCATTGGTTCAGCAGTATTGAGGGAGCTGAATGAAATCTTTCCACTCATCCAGCATCTATGGCCTAATATTCACCACCTTGTGACTCCTTGGCTTGTGCTCATGGCACACTGAATGCCCAGATGGTCTCCACATGAAATGCTAGCCAGGCCTGGGACTGTTCAGCTTCCAAGGCAAGGCAAAACTGGGTGCATTGAGTCTAGCATGGCGAAAGGCCAACCTGCACCTAACCATGTAATAATTTACAGATACATACAAATCCTTCATATTCTGGAAGATATTTTTCATTTGGTGTAAATATATATGTCCCATTAAACTGAGTAGCAGCTATTTGTGTTCTCAGAGAGGAGAATAACTTCTGTGTTTTCCTTCTTACAAGGCATATGCTGTTACGATATATATTTTTAATTGATTAAGAGGTGGGAACAGTAACAGTGTATCTGATCCAAGTTTTTAGCAAAAAGACTCTTTATTGGCCTCCGTACTGTGAAACATTATTCTAGGCATGATCCCAAAGGCATTTTTAATCACCAGCATAGATGAAAAGAATATATATTTCTAAGTATCCTGGAAGTACTAGTAGTTTAAATAACAAGTTTATCTTGTTAACATTTTGTTTGGTGGGCAATAAGCCACAATTCAGAAAAGTTAAACAAAATCCTATCTTTTTTAGAAAAATACATTTCAGGGCTTTGGAAGCTTCTCCCTTCTCAGTCCTTTGCCATTTGCCTGGCAGGATCTCGAGCATTTACTGTAAATAATCTCCTTGTCACTAGCAGAGGGGTCGGCCTTGCCCCTGAGATTGGGGTGGCTGCAGCACCTCAGGTTATGGTCCAGCACAGACCCATCATCACCATACCATGAGTATCCTGAGACCTAGCAGCCTGTCCTAGACACTGTGTGATCAAAAATGATGTCTCACATCAAGAGCACAGAGAAGGTGACCTGTCTGGTACTTGCAAGGCAAGTGGGTGGCTGTGGCTGGCACCACAGCTCCAGCTCATGCTTGCAGGTAATTGTGGGGTTGCCATGTGCATGTGTAATTTCTCTGCTTGGGACTGTTGCTCTCATTTCTCCTGTCCTCCGTAGCCACAGTGTACCCTTGGCAGAGCTTCCCTGAAAAGTGGTCTCTGGAATTCCTCCTATCATTGTATTTTAATGTTTTAAATAATGCTAAAACATTTTAATATGAAAGGCCAATGTAAATATTTATATATACTTAAATAACCTAAATGAATATGCATTTCTATAGACTCTTTTCTCAGAAAACCCCCCACAATATTATTCCTTTCCTTTGCAAATGATTTATAGTATGAGATTCTATCACTATTTTCATAAGCTCATACCATATGAAAGTATAGCATGGACTATCTCAGAGCTATTAAAATAGGCGATGAAAGCCATAAAGTTATGAAAGTACACAATTTTATGATAACTATTCATATGTCCACTTTGAAATAAGAATATGCCACGTAAAAGTTAAGTTTTATGAGCAGACATGTTAGCACGACCTCTTATTAAGGTCTTCTGTTAGTTTCTACTAAAAGACTTGGCTCTCAGTTGTTTATAACTCTACCATCTGTTATCTGCTTAGACTGAAATTTCCCTTAGCGTGAACCTGGCTTGTGCTGTATTAGTTTGGAAAACTTCAGCCAGAATTTTCCATCCAGTAAGGGGAAATGGCTTTAACCATGGTAAAACTTCTTTTTGAATAGTAAACAAACTTCTGACTTTGAAAGAGGCTTCTTAATAAGGGGATGGGGAAAGAGGGTCTCAGAGTAGGATTTATGTCTTATTCTGAAACTGAAAATCTGTCAAATGGAGTTTATAAAACAAAGCCATATTATACAGATGCCCTGTAGAAATACTGTAAACTCATCTGTACACTTCCAACCAGAATTCTCATGCATGGAGAGCATCTCAAATCCCTGGAAGCTCATGTGTGTGATTAGAAATCATGTTTCTGACAGCAGATGTGAGGTGACAGTGTGTCCCAGCTTCGGAAGGTGTAGGCCAATGGGCAGCTTTGCAGGGTGCTGCCATTCCCAAGCAGGACAGAGTTTGATGAGAAAAGCACAGACCTGCCAGAGCAATCATTTTGTGAGGAAGGGATGAAGGCAATGCCAATATTCCAGAGAGTTCATCTTATCACATTTGGTAGCAGCATTATGACCCCATAGGCTGTCACAGCCCCTTAACACGGCAAGACACATGAGTTTTCCATCCTTCAGTGGTCTTACTCCTGAATGTCTTCCCAGAGCAGTAAAATAAAACAAGTGACACCAGCATTTTGGTAATAACAAAATCTCACTGCAAAACTCAATTTACTTGGGCCAGGGAGGTGCTGCAGGCTGAACCTGTTATTCTCTGCCTCGCCTTTGTTTCTGGTCCATCTGTTCTGGCTGGAGACTTGAACTAGATGGTGACTCCAGATTTGAGGGAAATATCTTTATGAAGCAATCTCCATTTTCTACGCCATATCTCAAGTTTTATTAATCGCTTGAAAAAACTTTTATGTCGAGCTTTTTAATGCACAATGAAATTATTGAAGAGAATTAACAATTTCCGTCTGAGTTCAATTAAGTTAACCCAAATACTCCTTGCTACAGAACAGCCATCAGAGAGAATGCTAAACAAAAGGCTAAAATATACTAGTGAATGGATGTGACATTGGTCAAAACCCTACTCCTTGCAGAGGACTAGATATACAAAGAAGAGACTTTTGTTAATATTTGGATAGGGAGGTAAATACAAGTTACCTGAGGTTCTCCAGTCAGGGAAGATGAGAGCCTGGTCTGGATACCCATGCCCCAGCCCCAGGTGTGTGATGTTTGCTAAAAACAGAGGCCAGTCCTGAGAACTGATATGAGGTACCAGAAGTGAAGGTCTGGTCCGAAAACTCTTACTTTTTTTACAAAACAAGAAATAGGCACTCATAAAAACAGGGACTCGTGGAGGGCAGCTCAGATTGCGCTTGATCTCGGCTGAAGAGCAGAGAGCTGCGGAGAAGCTCATAACCATTTGTCTGATATGAACTTTGAATTATGAAGACACTTAGAAATAAATCTGTGGAAGGATGAAGACTCAGAAAGACAGAAGACAGTCTCTAGCTTAAAACATGCGCAAGGTTTTACTGAAAGCACAGCTATGAAATATGGCTTGTATCCTGTTAATCTGTACAGCCTGGTAAGGAAGGGTATTTCACACAGTCTAGCAACTGGGCAGCAAGTCTTCAGATAGAAATGGGGAAGAAAGCTTTGATTGATGTGATTAAAATTAAAGGCATCAACTTTCATATGGATGCATTCTTGCACATTAGTAAATAAAAATGTTTAAAGATAATTACTGTAAACAGGGAATTTGCCGAATTTAAAAAATGGTGTTACATGGTAATTATTTTTTTATGAAGACTATTAAGATGCAGTTATTTCATTTATGCATCATGTTACCTTAGGTTAATTGGCATTTATTTCAAAAGAAAAATTCACTGAGATAATATGATAATCATGTAGTCAGTTAACTGGTTTTGCTAGGAATGATTGTATTGAATATCAATATGAGGATCATGACAGGAATAACTATCAAATTGAGAGAAAAATAGCGATGTATGGGAAATGAATTACTGACATGAAAATGTAAAATTGTCTTTCTTCAAGCTCATCTGTAAATTCAGAATTTTCAGTCCAACACTAGACTTCATAAAGAAAAAGTATTGTTTTCATTGATATTTAAAATGTCATATAAAGCAGCAGTTCTTAATGACATTGGGATTTAAAAAATTATTTTCAGTTACTTTATTCTTTTAGGAGACTCCTAAATTTTTAATGTTTATTTTGTTTATGAATGTAATATGCATTGAAAAAAGCTTGAATCTCATGATAAGATTTTCTTCAGTTATTAACCTTCTAACCAGTCTCAAATTCTGGGTTTTTTTGCCAATTTTGCGGTAGGGCAGTATTTAGACGACATGTATTTTTTAGTGGTGGAGTAGAAGAACATCTAAGAACAAAGCTCCTCTTTTATCTGCCTTTTGCCTCTTATCCACAACATTTGATTCACGTCATGTTGAATTGAATCTGCTCTTAGCCAAGAGGTACAATCAGTTAGTGGGACTGGAAGGGGGAGACATTCCTGGAATGTCCCTTTACTCTTGCCTTAAAAGCTAAGCCCACATGCTCTCATTGTGTTTCTAAATAAGTTGGAACCTGGCACTTGTTTCCTCATAACCTGGCTATTAGACCCTTTTTCCATTGGCACAAGACAGCCAACTTGGTGTGTTTGCTCAGCTCCAGGCCCCATTTATACTGACAAATTTACTGTGCCAGAAGTTACATTAAAGAGTCATACTGCCCTAGTTGTTTTAGAACAGGATCCTGTACCATGGTAAACTTTCCTACATAAACATTTACCTATGCAGAATTTATGTCTCTACAGTTTTACCTTTAAAAAAAAATAAAAATCACATTTTTCATTCTTGAAGTGGTGAAGACAACTTTCACATATATAATGCTACATTACCTTTTCCTGTTTCCAGAGAAAAAAATGGTCTACTCTGAAGGCTAGACCTTTCCTTTAGATTTACAGCATTATCTGCACCCTACTCAGCTAAAAAGGTTGTAGGGATAGGAATCAAATAAATGGACACTCCTGGGCTTACCAGTCCAGAAAAAAATAATGAAGGAAAGCAGCCTCAACATATTTTATTTTCCACTAAATGATCATAAACATAACATAAATTATCTCTCCTAATGATGCTGAGTGTCACACGTGAGTATCTGATACTCCAGCATGGTTGCAATGCAGCCTGTTGCAGCTCCTTGCAACTCAGCAATGTTTTGGGTATAGAGTTGTGTATATGTTGATGTAAAATATCTGGGTGAGAAGCAAGTCTTAAAGACAGGGCTTTAGAAAGCTCTTAATTGGGGTGATTAGTCTATGAGTAACTGGGTAGGTGTGCTGAGGAAGTTGAGAAATTTGAGCATTACTATGAAGTATGGCTATGAAAATTGGCTGAAATAAACAATTGAATATCTATAGCAACTGCACTCTGAATTGTAGAGGTGTTTGATTATGTGGGAACTTGGAAGTCACCACCTGAAGAAAGTTGTTGAAACACTGTTGTTGCAATGTTTGTAATGAAAATGGGTATGTTGCATGTGTATTGAAATGGGATTGGTGCTGGACACACTAAGTCATTGGGAACCCTTTCTTCCTTTCACTGACTTTGGCCTGCAAGTCATCACCCAAGCTGTGAAAACTTTAACCTTGTGTTTATTTGGTATTAATACACACTAACATTCTTCAATTGATATAATAGCATAATTATAGTAGTGTTTCTCCTTTGTGGTGTTTTGAGTGTATCTCGTGTTGGGAAATCCCCTGGGGAGGGCATCTGGTGGCTGGATGGTCCTCAGGCTGCCTCAGGTGCGGGGCTGTGGTCGGCACTGCCGTGTGGGTTTGGGCAGGAGTCCTGGCTGAGCAGGAGGGTTCCTGTCCGTGTGCCAAGGGCTGCCTCTTCCCATGCAATGCCTGTCCCAGATAACTTCCTGGGAGATGCAGCTCTGCAGCTCCTGCAGTTAGCTGGGTTGAAGCAAGCTTAAATCTCTCTGCACCAGGCTCCACTGTGAGGCATAAGAGCAGCCTTGAAAAGCCTTGGGATAATTAAGTTTTACTTTAGAAATCTTGCCCCACCGAGCTCAATGGAAAAACTGCAGTTGACTTCACAGGGATAAAGCCCGTCTCTTATTCTTGCTAGATTTGGACTAGAAATCTCAGCTTCCACTACAGTTAATGGAAGTCACATGCTCGTTCCAGGAGGAGAGCAGATCTCTTTCATCTCTTGAGTACCATGCTCCTCTGTGGCACTTCCAAGGCTGCATCAGTTATCGCAGGTCCGTTTATTTTAATGATGCAGCAGGAGTGTCCTAACTTCCTATGAAGGTACTTTGTTGTAATTATCTTGTATGTCTAGGGGCACCACAAGGGGTTACATTTATTTTACTGCCAAAGAACTGTTGTTTCAGCTGCAGTTCTATGAAGAAACAATCACATCTCCAGCAGTTTGTTAGATTAATCACAGGTGTGTAATCCCAGCGCATACCCTAGAGGGTATATCCTTTGACCCGCTTCCTTTTTTAAAGGGGAAACTCTGAATTAATATCACTTGCAATGCTTATCACCATTCACATTGGGTTTCTGCAGGATGCTGCAAAAAACAAACTAAAAGCTTCTACGACTTTTATTTTACTTGTATACGAGTGAGGATTGTAATTTAACAAACCTGAATTGGTCATTGGCAGAATTCCCTGGAATACTGAAAGTTAGTGATAAAAGCTTGAATGTAGAACTAGTTCAGGAACTAAGTAAAGCCTTTTGAAGCAAAGAATTTGTCCACCCTTAGCACATAGCTATGCTCCAGTTCTTTGTGCCAATGGCATTAGAATAATTAATTCATCAACTCATCATTTATTACTTTGCAGTAAGCAATAGGTAAACCTCTCTGATCCTCACCAATCGATGTAGTCATTGCACAGGTTTAAAACAGGATCACCTTTAGTATTAACTTAGTAATTATTCTTTCAGGGTAACAGTAGCATAAGGATGCACCATTTACCATCTTCATTTCACGCCCTGCGCTACAAACCAACATCAAGTAAAGGTTAAGAGACTTCAGAGACAAAGCAGAAAGTTTTCTGGACTTTTACATTTCAATCATGTTACCATGTAATGTGGAAACAAGTAAATATCTAAGAACTTGAACTTTTGTTGACTATAGTATGTTTAAAAGCCTCATCTGGGGAAAATTAAATGAATATGTGAGAAAGGATATGCATTTACTTTTGTTATAAGTTGAATTCTTACAATAAAACAGCCCTAGGAATAGAATCTCTGTAGGGGAACGAATTTCTGTGCATTAAAAAGAAATACAGCCAATGATTCATAGAAACATATGAACCGTTTTACCCGGGAGTATATTCTTAAGTAATTTTGGCTGCTTACTCCTCTGTTTTTTTTTGGAAATGAGATTTTTTGTTTTACCTGAAGCAGTGGGTTGGTATCAGTGTCTAACACAGCACTCCAGAGAGATGTGTGCGCTGTGAGAAAGTGGGATGAGTTATTAGGCCTTCATAATAACTGTATCAGTATTTCTGAACTTCCATGTTGAGCCCTATCCTGAAACAAATTCAGACTCAAGAAAAAAACACTGCTGAAGGATTTTTCCAACACCCAGCTTCAAAGCAAAATGTAGCACTATGTGAACCAGTGAGCATGCATCCAAATAGGTATTTAATTAAGGTGGTGAATGCAAATGACGAATGACTACTGGCATGGATTTTGCATAGACTTTTGCAGGAATGGGGCTCTTCCCAAGCACAGAACCCTGTGGACTGCAAGTCTGTGGCAGTGCAGATGTGCAGAACTTGTAAAGCAGTGAGGATGTTAGTGGAAAAACACCATTCAGGAAAGGGTTAAACCTGAATTTTCCTGCTGTCTGTATTCTTTACTCATATTTCCTGAAAACCTAGAGTGACTCTTGAATATTTAAGAGCTGGATTGAATATAAGTCTTTTGTATGCCTTAAGGATCTGTTCAATATGCACAGCACATTCTTACTTCCCAGATTTATCACTAAGCACAGAAAAGCAAGCTTGCTATTGTTTTAGAAGTCTCTCTAGGAAAGGAGTGGTCTGGTGGGTCTTGCAGAATCTGCAGTTCTTCAAGATATTTATATGAAATACATCCAATGGGGATTCAAATTCCTTCTGGGATTTCTTTCTGGGATAGGGTATAGCAAGTAATAACCTTTAACTGCTATTAATAATCTATTAACTCCTTTGATGGCTCTAGTGAACACAGCTGTGTGACAGGAAATCTTGTTTTGGGAGAATGGATGTACAGAGTCCACCCTGAAAAAGATATTTGTGGGAAGAAGAAAAGGGATAAAAAACCAAGTGCCTTGTCTCAGCTGAGTGTTTGCTTCTCATACTTTTGTGCTTTATAATAGAACCAACTTCAAAGCCCAATTAACACTTTTATGAACACAATATGACTGGCGAAATGGTTCACATTTTTTGCTGAAACAAGGTTGTTTTCTTCTAGGTTGAATTCATATGAAGGCTGTCTCCAAACAGACTTGACTTGAAACTTAATTGAAAATGACACATAATTCTGCAGAAAATGCATAAATGAACATTAGTTTATTTTTTATATAAGGTTTTTATTCACTGTGATTGGGCTACTGACAAACATCTGCTCTTTTTCCTACATAAGGCTGCTCTGTTGCAGTAGTAGAAGATCAATCAGAGAAAATTACTAATACTGGGAATATAATACTTCATTTTTCAGGCACTGCTAATTTGTTAAATTTGGCCTGCAATGATCCAAACTATTAACAACCAGTGTATTGCAAGAGGAGCAAGAAACCCTGTTTGTTCCTACTGAATAATTTCATGTGCTATCTAAGCTTTGAGAGCTGTCAAAAGAGTATGAACAGTAAGAAGTAAGCATATTAACTTTATAAAAATAAATAAGCCTCCCACCTCCATTGCTTCCATTGAATGTTTAGTGATGTAATTTTACCAAAGGACCACATAAGAACTGAATAAAGTCTTCAGGATTTCTCTACGTGGTGATAACCTGGACTTGTACCAAATGCTTCTTTTGCCAAATCCTGGGAGTACTTTCACTCTGTGTAAGTCTTGGCAGGAGAAAACTGTAGCAATTGCCACCAACAGGCTGTGGAATAAGTTTATTAGTATTTACAGAAAGAGGAAATGCAATGATCATATAACCTAGTCCAATGGGGAATTTTATGCTGTTGTTATTTGAATTTTAAATTGGGAAACTATAACATATGAAAATCTGATTTTACTGAAATCAAAGGGGAAAACCTGCAGTGATTTTAATTATGCAGAATTTTATTCAAGATCCCTGTTAAATTATTATTATTATTTAAAATGAGGACAGCAAACATTGAATACTTTGTAGGTGTATTGCACAGAGAAAGCTTCTCCACTTTCACGTGTGGTTTAATTAAGATTCACAGCTCCTCTGGCTGGGGAGGTAAAGTTGCTCCATTTTGACGGAATTAGATCACTTAAAACAGGATAGAATGTTGGGAAATGCATGCAAAGACTGGGCCAGATATGCCTGATTTATATATGTACTTATGTATACATAACATATAGCTGTATATTACTATCTGACAATCTCACTTGACCCCAACAGATGACTTACTGCTGTAAATAAGTCATCTTACTGCTGGTCAACACTCCCAGGACTGATTGACCATGGCCCTCTGTAGCAAAGTGAGTATTAAAAGCTGGATCTCAGGGGTTAAACCCAGTGCATTATCCATAGGCAACCCTTTCTCTGACTTTCAAGGACAGCCCAATACCAGAACATATTAATACAATAAATCTTTTTTCCCCTCCTTTCCTTTCTTCCCCCCCCGCCCCTTTTTTTTTTTCCCCCCATTCTTTCTGATTTAAAACCCACCAGGTGTAAGGAATACTGTTAAGATTTAAAGTTTGAAACTCCGTGAAACCACGTTCCGCACGCCCCCGCGTTCTGCAGCCGCCGCCAGCCCCGCTCGGCTCCCAGCGCCGGGGCAGGGCGGGAGCCGGAGCCGGAGCCGGAGGAGCCCCGCACGCCCGGCCCCGGGGCGCTCCTGCCGGGCCGCTCCCGCTCCGTGCGCCCTGCCTGGGGCACGGGCAGCGCGGAGGATGGGGCTGGAGACCCCTGGCTGATTGATGCGGGCTGGCCAGGCGCCAACGCCTCCGCCACTTTGAAAGATTTCTTTGAACCACATCTGTTTTTTCCAGCAACTGAAGACGAGTCAGTGCTAAACCAAAGACTGGCCGGGCTAACGGTGAAGAAGTAAAAATTAGTTGCTTGCTGACAGGGTTCTTTTTTTTTAAATTTTAGAGGATTTTTTCATCTTAGCTGTGTGCTCCAGCATGTAGCGCATATCTGAGCGCATCTGAGAAAAAAGACTGATTCTTGTATATTTGAGTGCTACTGTGTTTTGTAGGCGCTTCTCCAAGCAGTGAAGTGTCAAAATGGAAATTATTCATTTAACTCTTGCAGTTTACTATAGATACCTAATGGGAAGGGAAGGGAAAGGGAAAGGGAAAGGGAAAGGGAAAGGGTCTACCAATACAAAATGTTATGATTTTGCAATTTATTTTCACACAATCTGTAGTATCCAGTATATGTCTATTTTTGGTTTCTAGTATTTGACATGCATGTGTTTATTCAATGTAACCAGTGGTAATCTCTCTGAAATGAACTGCATACTAATAACACCTGTTTGCTGGTTTTGCATGCAATTGCTCTGGAATTAATGCTTCCTAGAAAAACAGAACTGCCTCCTGCTTCAGAAAAGATTTAAAGTGAGAAGAAGATGTAGCAGAATTACAGAGGACTTGGATTCAGTGCCCCTTTCTCTGTCATCATTTTTTAAAATCTAAAAGCCTAATCTGTTTCCCAGCAAAAGGAAGAGCTTTTACTCAGAGAAAGAAGACTTAAGATATACTTTAATTTCTTATCACTCACTCTTTGCTGTATATAAGTTAGTTCATTCAAAGACATCTGAATAAAAAGATAGTGTCCAGGTCTTTGCTAAGACACTCTGTTACAGGGTCAGTGTTTCATAAAAATGCTTTGTCTTTACACCACACAAACATCTGATTTTACTATTATTATTAGTGCCTCAGTGCTGGGGATCTGCAGCTCAGGAACATTATTATAAAAACTAAGGGGACCTTTATGAGATTCCAGGACCTGATCTTTCAGAGAATCCAGAGAACAGACACATTTTTATATTCAGAGGCCAACTCTGACTGACTTTGGCTGAAGGTGGCAGAGTTCAGGCCCCCTGTGAGTTCCGCAGCCCAGGGCGTGGGTTCGCTTTGGCAGGAAAGAGGAACTTAGGGTTGGTGGCAGTGTGTGAGCCCCGGGCTTTAGGCGAGCTCTCGAAGGAGCCTGTGGCACGAGTGAGGCTGGAATTGAAAGGCAAAGCTCAACTGTCTTAACCACAGCCCCAGTTGTCTCTCCTTGCAGCTCACCAGCGGGGTCAAAGCCTGCAGATTTAGCGCCCCGATCGCTGCTGCTGCCCGTAACGGAATAACTGCTGGCTGCAGCAGGGCTCATCCTCCTTGCACTGGGGCTGCCGTCCTGTGCAGGGGCTGCCAGAACTGCAGGAGTGGGAATGGCAGCCCCTATTGCCCTGCAGTTCCCTGGAGCTTTTGTTGGGCTTTTGTTGGGCTTTTGTTGGGCTTTGCTTTCTTCAGCCCGTTGCCTCACATCTATTTCACACTTATTCCACTTCACTACCAGGCTCCCTGCCCCAAAGTCCTCTCTAGGGCTCTTTATCCCAGGCATCTTGCTGAGCTGGCCAGAGCTGCCACTGCCTGTGGGCCACAGCCCAGCCTGGGACTGCTGCTCCTGCCCAGCTCCTCGCTCCAGCCCTGTCATCCTGCTCCCCCTGTGAGTCCCTGCACTCTGTCACTGCCAGGCTCCAAGGTCTCTCATCTCCCTCCTGAAGCAGAGCTCTGTCCTGTGCCCATCCTCAAAACCAGTCTTTACTGCAAATACAGAATTTAGTTATTATTTCTAACAAATTATGAACTTCAGGTTTTTATTTTGAGGTACACAATTCCAGTGTTTTCCTCGCTTCTGCCCCTTCCCAGAATAGCAAGAGACAAAGCCAGGGCGCTTAGATAACTGCCTGCACAAGTTTCTAGCTCTCTACCCAGAAATACAAAGGCTCTTCCAAAGCAGATCCAGATTTTTGGATCTGTTTTCTCCTTCACTTTTGTCTTTGAATATGGCTGAGCTCTTTTCCCTAAAGTGTTCAAGTAAGTCAAGTGGAGGCAAACACTCTGAATGAAAATTTTAGCCTGGAAGTTCAAGTGAAAACAGAATCTTGTAATAGAAAGTGCCAAGACCACCTTCACTCAGGCAGAACGATCAGCTTATCCTGTAATTCTCCTTTATTCTTTCCATACCTTCCTACTGTTGGTCCCCATTATGAACTGCTAATCAAAAAAATTTGTGGAATGAGTTCCAGGAGAAAAGCCTCAAAGTGTTCCAAAGGACTGATTTTGAGAGAACTTTACCAGGAGAATTAACAATAGAGTACAGCAAACAAGGCAAATTAGTTTTAAATGAATATCACATGGAAGACATATATAATTGGTATAATCTTACAGCGAAAAGAGAAAAATCTTAAGACAGAAGTTCTTAAAAATGTATGAGAACACTTGCAGAAGTAAAGTGGTCAGACAAAGCAAGAGGCACCATGGACACAGTCAGTGAGGGCTAAACCTGGCCCAGCCATGGGGGTCCAGCTGGGAGGGGTCTCACTGCCCCCATGGGCAGAGAGCAGGGCTGCAGCAGAGCTCAGAGCTGGAGGAACCAGCTGCAGGGCAGAGCCCACCTTTTACACCTAATTGCCAATGTAAAGCTGCATTAGTGTCAGTAAGTACATATTGCATCAAGAGTAATGTGGCCAGCAGGACCAGGGCAGTGATCATTCCCCTGTACACTGCTGAGGCCACACCTGCAATCCTGGGTTCAGTTCAGGGCTCCTCACTACACTGAGGTGCTGGAGAGAGTCCAGAGAAGGGCAATGGAGCTGGGGAAGGGTCTGGAGCACAAGTCTGATGAGGAGCAGCTGAGGGAGATGGAATTGTTGAGCCTGGAGAGCAGGAAGCTCAGGGGGGACCTTATTGCTCTCTACAACTATCCCAAAGGAGATTGTAGCCAGGTAGCAGCTTCTTCTTCTGAGTACAAATAATGGGACAAAAGGAAGTGGCCTAAAGTTTTTCCAGGGGATGTTTAGATTGGATATTTGGAAAAAACTTGTTCACTGGAAGGGCTGTCCATTGCTGGAATGGGCTGCCCAGAGAGTGATTTAATCACTGTCCTTGGAGGGGTTTAAAACAGGAGTTAAGAAGTGTAGATGTGGCACTTAGAGACATGGTTTAGTGATGAATGTGGCAGTGTTAGATTAATGGTTGGACTTGATCTCAGAAGTCTTTCCCACCTGAATGATTCTATGATCCAATGGAAAGTGGTATATGTACTGTCTACCACTTTGGTTTTAGAGAGCCTAGATTTAATCCTTAGCCTGTTTTTAATGGCCTGTGTTTACTCAGGCAAACCTGATCTGGTCCTGGTAACTCCTGTGGCTATTTTTCTTATTGCAGCTGCTTCTTTTGCCTTCTCTTTTGAGCTTAGGCCAAAAGCTTAAGTGACAGGAAAAATAGTAAAGCTGTCAAATTTCAGTAGACCTATGTCCCTACTGCCATCTTCATCAATATTTCCTGCTTGTTTTTCACCCTATAAGTAGGCTCTGGATGCTGCCTGTACTGTGCCACATCTGGCAGAGCTGTGGAGCAGAGCTGGTCTCCCAGGGGCTGCTCAGGGGCTGCATGTGACACTGGGGACAGTGCAAAGGTATCTGGCTTGTCCCAGGTATGCCGAAACGTTGGAGTGTGCAGTAGTAACAGCCTGGGTGAGTACAGCTATAAAACTTTATCATGTGTCAAAAAGATGCTGTGTCATCCTCTGGACTGGTTTTTATTGAGGGCAAATGTTGCCTGCTCTTTCGTGTTGCTGAAGATGTTTTACTAATCCTTTCCTACTTCCTCATTTGCCAGGGAGAGGAGAAGTGTAAATGAAAGGAGTGGAGAGAATTCAGGTTTTGGCAGTATTTCAGTTAGAGGAGGTAAAGGAGCCAGAGCTCTGTTAAAAGATTCTTCAGAAACAGCAATTTCTCTTTACAGCTGCCTGGAAAACTGCTTGCAGTCTTGTTAAAACTCAGGGCTGAGCTGGGATCCAGCTGCAATTGTTAATTCCCAATTGGACCATGTTTATCTGTGTCTGATGCAGAGTTTCTGCTTTAGGCAACCTCATTCTTCTTGAAAATGATGTTAAATAATACCTAAGTAAAAAATCCCTTCTGGTGACACCATACAAATAAGACTGAGATATATTCTGACATAATAGTTACTAATCACTCCTAAAATATGGTACTTAAGCCTCAATGTTTTAGTGAAATGAAAAAAATGAGTAATATTTACATTTGCTTCAAAAGTAGATCAAGTACCTATGTCTGCAACCAGAATATCTTCTGAGAAATTGTTTCATCAGAGAGCAGCCTTTTGAGTGCTGAATTGGAGTCCCAAACTTGCAGGATTTCTCCCATCATTTAGCTGTGACATACTAGTTATATAAAATTTGATATTTGTACTAGGAGTGCCTTCTAGCCACCTATAGTAATATTACTTCTTTCAGTTAATATTTGGTGTCTTGTATGGCATATTTTGATTGACTTGTGGATGAGGAATGAAATAAGTGGAAGTAGAAGATTTCCTTGGGGTGATGGCTTCTCAGAAGGGAGGCAGAAAAAACTCAGCGCCTTTTAAGGTACTAAGTAATTCTTTGGGAATAGAACAGCTAAAATTGGGATGAAATACATTTTGATAGGTTGCTTCATCAGTGGTTCAGCTTCAATAAATGTTTGATTGGCCTCTTTGGTTTGCTGTCACTGGAAAAGTTACTGATCTGAATAGTTTAATTAAGTACTTGCCTATCACTTCAAGTCACTCGCAGTCTGATTTTCAGCAATTAAATATAGTCAAAGCCTGTCAGCAGGTAGTTGGTAGTCCCTTTTAGTCACTGCCAAAGCAAATAACAACAGGTCAAAACTTATCCTTTTTGGGCTTTGATTTTTTTTAAAAGAAACGAAAATGAAGACAGAAGATTCACTCAGAGTTATCTCCCCAGGGCTGGCTGAATTCCAGGCTTCACTCAGATGACACCCCTGGTCCCCCTGTAACAGTCCTAAAGGTAAGGGCTGTAACAAACATGGAGAGCCACCTCTGCTATCCTTAGTGTGCCTGCAAGGTGTGCTGCAAGGACCTGCCTTGTCCATTCTGAAGGTTTTCCCCAAACCAAGGCAGCAGTCCGGCTGGGATGAGACACGTGGGCCACGCCTGGGGAGGGCCCCAGCTGGAAGTGGCCCCTGGCTCTGCATTTGGGAAGGGATGGTGCCTGATATGCACAAACAGCTGCTTTGGGCATGGTGGGGTGAAAGCTGCAGTGCTGGGTACCCTTCCCAGCAGGCAGGACTGGGGCTCTGGGGATGAGAAGGGTCGTCAGCATTCTTCCTCTCTAGGTAATGTTTTAGTGGTCAGATCAGCTTGTACCTCTTAACAGGGTGCCCAGAAAGGGTTTCCAGCAAATCCAACTGTTGGAAAAGGTTTTTCATACATATGAAAATAGTTTGTGTGCCTGGTTGAAGAGAAGAAATCTTTGCCCTTTTTTGGAGTGTCAGGATGTGCCAGTTTCACTTGGTTGTCATGGTTAACCTTTGGTGATGTTCACACAGGGGCTGATGTCCTCAAAGCTCTCTTTCACCTCAGGACTACTCACAAACAAAAAGGCAAACACAGGCCAAAGTACCTGTATGACTGAAACAGATGAAGCACTTGGAAATGTCTGCAGGGTTTTTAGCCCAATACCACTTCAAAATGATAAACTGAAATCATAAAATAAATTTGTCTAACTGTAAAATTTCTTGTTGCAAATTGTCTTCACTTGTAAAATTTCACTGTTGCAAATCCAGGTCGGGAAGACCTTGCTAACAGGAGATTGCATCTAGAAAAGAAAGAAAGAAAGAAAGAAAGAAAGAAAGAAAGAAAAAGAAAGAAAGAAAGAAAGAAAGAAAGAAAGAAAGAAAGAAAGAAAGAAAGAAAGAAAGAAAGAAAGAAAGAAAGAAAGAAAGAAAGAAAGAAAGAAAGAAAGAAAGAAAAGGAAAGAAAAAGCATTTTTGCCATGTAACCCTCTTCTGTTAATTTTTAACTTTGCTTTGGTGCAGAAACTACTCTCAGTCAGAGCTTTGTATCAGGATATAATCACCCATCTCTGCTTCCAATTCTAAAGCAAATTTAAGAAGATAAGAGGAGAAATTAGACAAGCGCTTTCCTTCCCCCTGGAGGCTGAAGGTGACACTTCTGAGCTGTAGCTGGTCTCTTCTAAATCCTGGCCCTTGCAGATCAAGAGTGAGGGTGTGTCACTGCAGCTGCTGCATCAAACAAAATCAAAGAGATTTGATTAATATAAACTTCAAAATCAGTGCCATCTTTCCTTCACAAAATACTTCAAACACAGCAAGAAATGTCATCTCCCAGATGATGGAGGTTAATCTACCTAATCTCTTTTCCTTCCATCTGAATGCAAACTACTGGAATATACCCAATTACCTCTCACCAGTCAGAAGAAATTCCTCATTCCAGTAATGTCAATCAGATTTTAAGAGGAGATTTACAGTCTTTTTGTAATATCAACATGGCTTCTGAACTTGCAAAGCAAAGCAAAGCAGGACAGACAAAACAGCAAGCACAAACTCCCACTTGCCACTCTGTCAGAGTGGGTGTTTAAAAGATTCTGGGTGAAATTTGCACTTTGATTTGAGACCTCTGTTCAATGGCAGGTCTGGAATCAGCAGGATTTGACCAGCTGTCTGTAGTGTGACGAACTGGCAGTGTGACTATATTATTTCAGACAGTAAATTTTCATAACACCATCAGCTTTTTAATCTAGGAATCCCTTAAATTTACAGATGAAAGGCTTTTTTCTCGTGTTGCTATTTGTTGCTTACAGGAGCTCTGTGCAGTCAATGAATTTTAAGACTGAAGCACATACATACAACAAGCTCAAATTTTTCTTCACAGAAATATACTATCTACTGTGTAAAATCACTGATACCATAGAAAGCTAAATTTTTTGCCACCATAAGAGATTTCCAATACCACATCTCTCAGCGATTAATACCTCTTTGTGGACTAAACACATTTTGGTTTCAGGTTTTCTAGTGTTATTTTACTCTTAACCTGTTTGCATTCTGCTTATTGTTTTGAATCAGACATTCAAACTACCTGAGTATTCAGTGAAACTGCACATTTTTCTCAGTAGTCTGAAAGTGCAGATGGGTTAATTCTGTCCCCCAGTGCCTGTGAAATATTAAGCAACCAAACACATGAGCAGGATTCTTCTACATGTGGTCTGCTTCATAATGTAGTACAAGATTATACATTAAATGTTTGGCTTTAAGCTTGGAAAAAAGGAACAATTTTAAATCTCTCTGTGAGGTTATGTAGCAATTTGAATTAAATTGAAACAAAACAATTCTTTTCCCCTTCTGCTTGTTCTTGCATCATGCCTGGAGATCAGTGCTGTAGTACACAAAAAATTGATGTGTCACAGTGTAATGCAGTCATATCTTCAAATTCAGCTGACACCATTTAAAAACTCGTTACAAGTTGATAGACATACTAAGATAATGAATGAAAGTATTACCCCTTGTAGAATTAATTAACTTGATGTACATTTTGAAATGAGAGACAATATAAATTGAATGTTTCAGTTAGCATTATATTAACTTGATGATTTATACTTCTAAAAAAATTACGTTGCCTATAGAAAATTTTTATGAGTCTAACTTGAGTGGTTATTTTAGAAAAGTGAAATCTAGGCTCTTATATTCCTTAGTACTTTCCTGTATTCAAATCACCCCTTGGAACCAGTCATGGTGAGATCGCTGCCAACTTTCCATTTGCTAGTGAATAAAACCTAAATAAAGTAACTAGTTGCCAGACAGAGCAATGGTCTGATGCTTTTGGCATTAAGAAATATGCATATGAAGTTTTGGTATTGGGTTAGTCAGCTGTGGTGATTGAATGGAAATGGAATTGAAGACCTCAATGAAATTGTTTCAACTTCAGCAGTAAGCTCCCTGCTGACCCTGCAGGCACCTCCTGGTGAGCCATGCCGGGACATAATGAATGGGGAAACAAAGGGACAACTACTGAAAAACACTACTAAAATAAACTTTTAACTCCTGTCCATAATCCCAGGGTTTGAGGAAAGTCAGCTGGAGGGCTGCAATTTGTCTGGAGGGTATAGGAGGGCAGGGCAGAAATAAATTCAGTAAGGTTATACTGTCCTTTCTCAAGAAGGAAAGTAGGTGAGGAGGAAGATTGGGCTGGGACCAATGCTGAGTCTCCCATGGTCTGAGCAGCTGCGCTGGGAACAAGGCATGGAGCACTGGCAGCTGTGCTGGGGTGCCTGGGAACATGCAGCTCCTGCTTCACTGGCTCTGGGAGAGCCAGGAGAGAGCTGGATGCAGGCAAAGCCAGCTCTGCTCCCTACCTGCTTTGCTGAATCTTTCCTGCGGGATTGGGTGGTACCAAGAACGGCTCGTTAAGTCCAGCAGTGCCTCAAATGGAAATACAAATGTTCAGAATCCATACTATGGCATTATTAGGTTACTTGGGTGAACTTTTTTACATCAGGATGTCCTGTATTTCATAATGCATCCAACAGTTATATTGGCCAGTTGACAACAACCAATGAGAGAATGAAAAATCAACTCCCATCAGGGCAAAATTAACAGAAGGATGCTTTTAGATGCCATGCAAACTCATCTGCTGTTTCATGAATTTGTTTGTAATCTGGAAAGAAGACAAACAAAGGGAGAGAGAAGACTTTGAAGAGAAAGTTATGCAGATTAATTGCTATGAAAAAAAAGTAAAGGAAGTTGACTAAGATTTAAACCAACTAGAGAAACAACAAAAAGATGGTAAATTAACTTCAGTGTTGGTAAATACAAAGAACTATACCTTGGATGGAAAAATACTGAATGTTTCTCTTCCTTTGAAAGACCCTTGACTGTAAGAGCTTTCTGGTGTTAGATTGCACATGCACCGAGGAGAGATTAATATTGTAATACCCTTGCAGAAACACAGGTGAGTTCCCCCCTGGGAGAACAAGTACCTTCTGCTTCAAAAGGGTATTCCTGAATTAGAGCACTGGTGTGCAGGACAGAATTACCCATATCTAATCCCATATGTAATCTATACTGAGGACAAATTCAGTTACTTAAACATAGGTGGTGGTTTAATTTTGGATGCAGTAGGAATTCTTCCCTAGTGTACTGCTACATCCCAGAAGCACATGAATCTCATACAAGGCCTTTGATATATATATTACAGCTTCACATCATAGTCCTGGAAATGCAAAACAATTGAAATGGCACTGTGTTTAGGCAGATTAACTTACTTTTTAAAGTTCTCTTCCTTTTTCCTTTTTTTTTTTTCAAGTGCCCTGTTTATCTTCCAAAAATCTCACTCATGGCTAGAGAAATTGTTTTCCTCTTTAGTGCACAGTTGAAGAAAATACTTATGATGCTATTTCCTGTTCTTACTGGGGAGCTGTGAACAGCAGCTCTCAGTTGATCCCTGTGTAGTAACTCCTAACCCAGGGTTTGTATGGTCTGTTTGCTAGAGCACTGTTAAGAGAGTTCATGATCTTGTCCTTATGGCATGTTTGAACTGTCTGTTTCATTTGACATCCCTGAAAAATAGAACATCCTCTCAGTGCAATGTCATGTCCACTGCCCAGCTGGCAACAGTGGAATGACAATGAGCGTGGAAATTCATGTAGAAAATTATAGAAACAAGCAAGAGGATAATTTTTTTTTTTTGTTTCTTTGTACTTTTCATTGCTAGGTGACAGTAGAACTGAGCAGATCTTTGATAAAACTACAGTAGTTCGCATTCAGGGAGCCATTTTCACAACTGTGAGGGTTGGATTTTCCCTTTTATCCTTAAAAGAGAGCTTAAATTCTGATTAAACTGCTCGGGGTCACCTGCAGTGCACACGATGTCGCATTAGTAAGTAAGCATTAGTAAGTTAAACATAAGCACTGTTAGCTTTGTCTGGCCCTGCATTCAATCACTTGTCGAGGAACTGCGCTGACCAACTTCTTTCTAATCCTTTGTATAGTTATAAGGAATTAATCTAATACACCTGACATCCTCTCCCTTTAATGCAGTTAGTGGTATTTTCCACATTTACCTCTGGGTTTCCATTCTATTTACAGCACAGAAATACCCACCACACCCTGGGCAGTCTGACGTGTCGCTGACCACGCTCAGCTAGCTGGAGAGCAGACATCCTCACTGTGGGCATGACCTGACCGAGTGCCAGGAGCTGAACTAACCAGACAAAGAAGTCTAATGATTATTAAGATGTTGTACAGATTTCTCAACCTTTCCAAATTCCTTTCTGAAGTTAAGTGCCTCTTTAAATTACGAACAGCTTCACCTCTGCAGCCTCACATACACGTGGTGTCTGCCTTCTCTTCTTATCCTGGTCTCCTTCAGCAGCCAGCAGCTCAGCCATGCTCTGTGCTGATGTCCTGCCTCACTGCCCATCTGCCAGCAGCAGCCTCCTCTCTCAGCATGACTCCTCTCCTTTTTTACTACTCTGTGTTAGATGTTTCCAGGTCTGCTTTTCCCATTCCTGCTGGCTTCCCCAGCCCAAATTGCTCACTCCAGGGAGCATTCCCATGCACTCTGCCTGGGGTACTCCCTCCCTGTATGCTTGGGGAAGGGCTGCTGGGATTGAGCACCCCATGGATTCCTCAGTTATGGGCTGACTCTTGTTCCCTGTGTAACATACTCTATTTGAAGGTCACAGTTGGGAAGAGCCAGCAGCTCTGGCTGGATTCATCTTCTCCTTATCTGGTTGGCACAAATCCTACCACTACCCAGTGCAGTTCCTACCTTCAAGACCTTGAAAAAACAAAATTTTTCTCTTATCACCCAGTGTTTATCTTTTGTAGACTTGCAGGGTATGAAATTTTTCTTTGATGAAGCAGATGGCTCACTCTGTCCTCCCATTTGTTTATGATATCTTGACACCTGGTTGTTTCATTTGTATTTATGGTGAGATGCTTTTTTTCCCTGTGAGTGATCAGAATCCAGATTCCTTTTTAAAATCTCCATTTATCCACTTAAAAACCTGACTGGGGAAACTTTTTCTTTAATTTTCTTGCTTAACGGTGAGATTTCCCTTACAGAAAAGCTACAATATTTCCTTATGTTGTAGTGAATCAGTGCAAGGGATGAGCTGGGCCATGGCAAAATACGGAAATGTTTTTGTGTACATATACATTATCTACAAGTGGTTTTTAGTGTGCTTCAATATGTTTTTGTAGTTTCCAAAACTGACCATTAATGATTTATTTCTGTGAAGAAGCAAATCACAATAGAAAAGTTTGAGCCTGCCACACGTACCCTTGTGTCTCTCATTTTAGTACAATGACACATTTGCCAGTGTGAAACTGAAGTTAATTTGTTGTCAGTTTTATTATTTGTTTTTCTTTATGGTCTTTCATTTATTGCTGGTTTTGTATTCTGTCTGCTTTCACTTTCTTTCCTCTTCTCTACTTCCATTTCCTTTACCCAAGGTAAATATGTTCCTAATATTTAGTTCCTGCCTTTGGCAGCTACATTAAAGCCTCATCTAGCCCAATTTAATGTCATACATCAAGGCCAGCTTTAGACAAAAAAAACAGAGGCTGCACAGAAACCTTTCAGTTCCCAGAACGTCATCAGTCTAACTCCCTGAAGAGCAAGGGTTTATAGCTTCATTCTTTTAAAAAAGTTTTTCCTCCTAGTTTGTGAATTATTCCTACTGCATAATACATGCAGCACTCCTAAGCATTTTTTTTTCAGTTCTCCTGAGCACTTTACCTGCTCTTGTGAATTAATTCCACAAACTGGTAATATATGATATTTTTCTGAGTAAAAAAGTGTTTTCTTTCATCAAATCCATATTTGTTGCTGTCACTGGCTGTCTCCTTGCTCTTGTACTAAAAGAATTATGCTTGTTTGCTCTGTGTATTTTTATTTTCTCTCATGTTCCCTCTCAGGTAAACTGCTCCAATCTCTGAAAATCTTTCCTGTGTTTCTCTTCCTTTGCCATCTATCTCTGAAGCCATTCTGCAGCTCCTTTGTCTTTTCTGAGATAAGCTGCCCATAGAACATCAGTTCAAGTGCAAGTCTTGATTCATACAACACTATTTCCAGTTCTTTCTATCCACCTCCATAGGTGCTCACGCTGTGTTTCCTTGCTTGTCCACCGCTGTAAGTTAATCAGAGCCACAAATACACATCAGAGGTCCACAGGGCCAGTAAAAATGGATCTTTCTGTGGTAGCCCTGTGGTTACAGCACTTGCTAGGCAGTAAGTCCATTTTCTCAAGTGAGAAATCTGAATTTGAACAGAAAGTGCTTAAGTGCTCCTGACAGAATTTCACAATGCTCTTTCTCCATTAACCTCCTGTTGCAGCAAGTTGCAGCTTAATTATAGGCATTGTTTATTAGGAATGTGTATTTTGCTTTGCAGGATCTCATCATCCCATCAAATGTTCTTTTATTATTGTATTTGATGGATAGATCAGAAATCCCATCTCTGTGCTGCTCTTCTGAATCTACACCTTTTTACACTCTCTCTTTTTAATTTTCTTTGTAAAACTTCTTTGGAAATTTTTGCCATTTCCATGTAAGAGGTTCCTATCATCATGACTCCTGTTTTAGATTAAAAAACCCAAATGAGCCCAAAGGAGGCATTGCTGAGAAGTAAGTACTCCTGCTGTATTTAAAGAAATGAAAGGACAATTATCTTAAGTAAATATGTATATGGTATAGGTTACCCTCCTTCTGAATTAGGGAAATAGTAATTATAGCATGGAAGCTGTGGTATTTTGCAAATCAATGTTTCACAAAGCAGTGAAGGCCTGACAGAAGTAGACAGCTCTCCATGAGCTACTGATGGTCAGCTGTGGCCAGGATATAGAACAAAAATATATGGCTTGGGAGACATCCAGGTACAGCCCCCTCAGTAACATGGCTGAGGCACCAACCACACGTGCAGTGCTAATGACTGGAATGTGATTATGCACTTAGTGTCTGGATAAAGCGATTAAGCAATTGAGAAATGTATGATGGGCATACAATAAAAGATAATAACTAACACGTGATACAGCATAATGGACATAATCAAATACTTGTAAGGGGAATCCAGGGTCACTGTTGAGGCCAGTTCATCATTTGGAGTGATCCAAACCTTTGGATGGATGGATGGGATCACACAAAATAAAGCTGGGGCACCTGTCAGTGTTGTCTTCTCAGCTCCAGAAAGGAGTCTGAGAGTTGAGTGCTCAGCTGAGTCTTGTGGCTGTTCAGCAGGTGGTGGAGCTTACTGTTTGGAATAGATGGGTCAGAGATGAGCTGTGGGGCAGCCTGAGCCCTGGAGAGCTGACAGTCCCTGCACAGACAGGTGGCCATCGTGGGACAGAGGGGCCCAAGGGACGAGCAAGACTGTAAAGGAGCGGGCAAGATCCACACTTCATTTTACATAAGGACATCCAAGATCTGGAAGCTTTGGAAAACATGTGCAGCTGCCTCAGTATATGGCTTTGAAACTTTGGGAAGGCAGGTAGTGACTCCTACCTCTCTTCATTTCTGCAGGACAGTGAAGTGCTGGTTTCATTTGTTTATTCTACAGTGACGTTTGGAAACCTTTGCTCCTTTATTTCATCCTGGGGTTCTTTGGTCAGACTGATCTGGAGTTCAGGTTCAGCACTGAATTGTGCTTCCCTGCAGGAAGTGATGTCCTTACATTAACTTTTGTGGGTTGGTTGAGAATTGACTGAGAACATTATGGCAAATGTCTTTAAGGAACAATTGTGTTTCAAGGGTTCTTGAAAAATGTTCTGAGGTAGAAGAAATATGTACATAGGAGAGGCTTCACACACAGGCTAAAAGACTAGAAATTTACTGAGTCCTAAAACTCTCCTAAAATTGCCTCTAGCCAGTACAGTGCAAGGCATCCTGCATAAGCATTTTCTTTGTAATAACTTCAATTAAAAAAAGGATAAAACCATCAAGAAGCATATACTTTTAATTTATGCCTGGGATTGATTTCTAGATCAGTATGAGAAAAGAGCTGAGTGAAAGGCATGTGATTGCATGAGCGAAATAGCAACAGCGCTGATATGTTAAGTCATGAGGTTGTCCATCTCAAATCTTCAAACAGTTGGCTCAAAGCCTAAAGAGAACGTACAAGCTTAGGTACAGAGGAGCTGTCTCGAAATCTCTGTTGCCTCTAGCACAGATTGTGTAGATAGGGAAAGAGAGAAAAAAAAGGGAAGAAAAATAGGGGGTCCAGTAATATTGCTGTTTTTGATGGTGAGAATTTGTTATTTCACTCCTTCGGACTGAATGCATAGAGCCAGATATTCTCCACAACTCTCTAGTCTTTTTTTCTTAACTTTAACAGTTTTCTATTTTACTAGAAGTATTGTCAGGAAATTTCAAGATTGATGATATTTTTCAGAAGTGCAAAATTCTTGGAATCAAAGGCCTTGTGACAATCTCAGTTTTCTATCTCTGAAAATTTCTGAAATAATGATTGAGAAGAAACGCTTGTGACTACAAGAAGAAGTAGAAAAAGGAGTAATAAAACCTGAATATTAACAAAAAAGAACTTCAAATAGTAGAATTCTACTTCAGACTTTTCCCCCTCATTGTCAGCTTGTTTTAGTAAGGTGTATTATAACATCTCTAATAAGCTACCTTCAATGTAGTATCCTGTAATTCTGCAACTGTACAGAGAGTCAATGAGAGACACACATGGAAACACTGCCCTCTAATTAAATAGGTTAACAGCAGAAAACTGCATTTTTGACAAACTCAGACCTATTTAACTCTGAATTGAAAACTGGTATAAAATGTACAGAGGAGGGACGCCAAGTTGATTAGAAGGCTGGAGTATCTCTCCTATGAGGAAACACTAAAACAATTGGGATTGGTCAGCCTGGAGAAGAAAAGGCTGTGGGAAGTTGGTGAGCATTTTCTAGTACCTAAGGGGAGCCTGCAAGGCAGCTGGAGAGGGACTTTTTACAGTGGCATGTAGTGATAGGACAAAGGGAATGGCTTTAGACTGACACAGGGTAGGTTTAGATGAGATGCTAGTAAGAAATTCTTGACTATGAGCGTGGTGAGGCACTGGAACAGGTTGCCCAGAGAAGCTGTGGATGCCCCATCCCTGAAAATGTTCAAGGCCAGCTTGGGTGGAACTTTGAGCGAACTGATGTAGTGGAAGGTGTCCCTGTCCATGGCAGGGGGCTTGGAACTGGGTGATACTTAAGGTCTCTTCCAATCCAAACTGTTCCACGATTCTATTGTCCTGTGATCGAGCGCAGCATCTGTATGAGCTCGAGAACAAAGCAGAGCGGCGCCGGAGGAATGCTCTAACAATATTTGTCCTTATTGCTGCGACATGACAGGTGGCAGCAGCAGCAGCCGCGGGTCGTGCCGGCGGTGACAGCGGGTGACACCGGCCCGCGGGACAGCGGGCGACACCGGCCCGAGGTGACAGCGGGTGACACCGGCCGGCGGGACAGCAACGCCCGCTGTGCCCAGCAGATGGCGCCGCCGTGCAGCACAACCCGCTCCGCGCGGCCGGTGGGGAGCGCGCCCGGCTCCGCTCCCCTCGGGGAGGAACGCGCCCGGCTCCGCTCCCCTCGGGAAGGAACGGGCCCGGCTCCGCTCCCCTCGGGAAGGAACGGGCCCGGCTCCACTCCCTTCGGGGAGGAACGGGCCCGGCTCCGCTCCCCTCGGGGAGGAACGCGCCCGGCTCCGCTCCCTTCGGGAAGGAACGCGCCCGGCTCCGCTCCCCTCGGAAGGAACGCGCCCGGTTCTGCTCCCCGAGGAGAGGAGCGCTCCTGGTTCTGCTCTCCGAGGAAAGTAACGCTCTCCTTGCCCATCCCTGCTCTCCAAGCAAAGTTTCTCTCTTTTCCAGCTTTGCTCATCAAAGGAAGGGAGATTTCTCCCTTTTCTCAGCAGCAGAGTTCAGGTTCTCAGATGCACCTTGCAGTCTGGGACGTGCCTTGTTTGTGTGACAATCTACAGTAGCCTGGTTTTACACATTTTTTCCCCCTCTCTCTGAGTTATCTGAAGTAATTTTCCCGCTATATGGGAGCTGAAGGGAGCAAGAGCCTTAAAAAAATTGCAGAGAAGCTCTGTTACACAAGCTGCCTTCTTAAGTGCTGTCTCCATCAAGCAGTTGATACTTTATTCTACTTTCCACCTACATTTACCATCTATATAATCTTTCACTTTAAAAATAATATGCACACTACTGGATATGCAAATGCATTCAGTGCTTTTATAAAGAGCAGAAAACTCTTCTCTTCAGTTATATTCAACGCCAAGAAGTCAGAGCTTGGGTAGGGTGGGCCTTCATAGTGAACTGATACTTCAATTATCTGTGTTAGTGAAAAAAAGAGAGGAACTGGTAAAATCCTGAAGAACTGTACATGGATGATGTTTCTAGTTTTTGAAACTCTATTTTTAAAAGTTATTTGTCTTGGCAAGACCAATTTGTTCAGTTTTCCTGTACAATGTGGCTACTTTTTACAGCACAGCACAATTTGCTGTTGTGAGTCAAAAGAGGACATTTAATTGTGAGGATGGTCTCGTAGGGAGAATTTGTCCCTTGCGCTCTGTGTGAGTCAGCTTATGGCTACTCCCTCCTCACAGTGTTCATTCAAGGCATGGGAGGAGTGTCTGGGTTACAGCAAAAGCTGTGTCTGGAGCAGCCCCATTGCTCTCCATCCTTCAGTGCACAGCAATGCCTGGGACCTGGGTAACCCCCTCACTGCTCTTCCACCTCCAGCACTCCCTGCAACAGCTTCAGGGCAAACTGCTGATAGATGACATCCACTGTGAGGAAAGGTTGAGGGAATTGGGATTGTTCAGCCTGGAAAAGAGAAGGCTTTGGGGTGATCCTATTGCTGCCTTTTTGTACCTAAAGGAAGCTTACAAGACAGATGGAGAAAGACTATAGAAAGAATAAGAGGGAATGCAGATTTAGGCTTTTTTGTTTGTTTGTTTGTTTTACGTCCAGGGGAACAAGATCTTTAACAGAAGAGGTAGCTGAAGGTGTGCTGAAAAGAGAGTAGATTTAGATTAGAAATTAGTAAGACATTCTCTGCTGTGAGGTGGTTGAGGCACTGGACCAGGTTGCTCAGAGAAGTTGTGGCTATGCCAGTCGTGGAAGTGTTCAAGGACAGGTTGAACTCTGAGCAGCCTGCTCTAGTGGAAGGTGTCCATGCCCAAGGCAAGGCAGTTGGAACTAGATGGTCTTTAAGGCCCTTTCCAACCCAGGCCATTCTATGATTCTATGATTCTATGATTCTATGATTCTATGACTAACAGCAGGAATAAAGCATTTTAAAGGAAAGCTTTCTTCCTGACCTCTACTTCTACTTGGTAATGGGTGGAACAAAGTGAAAAAGAAATATTTATTTCACTTAAAGGGAATAAATATCATAGCTAAATATATGTGAATGAGCACCAGATCTTTAACTTTAATGCTCTTGCAGTTTCTCTCTCCCAATAGCTGGAGTCCTGAATTAGTCATACTTGCTTCAAGCAGTCATCAAGATATTTGCTTTTGACAGTAAAGACAGCAGCTTAAAAAGGCTTGCACAGGCTCTCAGTGCTGTGCACCATATTTGCCAAAAGACTGGGACAGCCAAGCTACAAAAGAATGATCTGCAGCATCACTGACCAATGCCCAGTGAGCAGCCTTCTATTATTCACGAAAAATGTCTGCAAATTAGTCTCTCTATCATTTTAATCACCTCTCTGATTAAATATATTTTTAAAATTCACATGTACTTCTCTCCACATCATTCTGCTGGAAATGAGATAGCTTATAAACCTCTCAAAGCTGCAGTCAGTGCATTTCCCAGAGCTGGCCCAGCATTGACAGGAAAACATCACCAGTGATTATTTCTGCATGTCACGATCTGTTCCACTGATTCCAAGAGCCAAAAATTCAGTTCCACATCTCCTATGGGTGACTTACAGGCAAACCCATCTTAAATAAATAGTAAATGTGGGTAGTTTGGAACACATTTGTAATACCATTTGTTATTGAAAGGGCAAAACAGAGAAGTAGGTATTGCTAGTGTTCAACAAAATTACATTTTATCTGATTTTTTAATCTTAATCAGCTGATGTTGGCTTTGATCAGACTCAGCCCCTGACTGTCCTTTTTTTCTCTTCCAAAACTTACTGGATGTTCTGCTTTAAAGACCACTGCTGTGATCTGAGGAGTAGTAGGTCATAGCTGCCTGAAGGTGCTGCTTGATCAAAGTCAGGAGACTGCATGTTTACCTTTCTGCTTTAGCTCTGAACCTGGATAGGCACATTCTCAAGCTTCCACACAAACTCTGGGCTTGGTTTCTTTCCTTCAAAAGGCTCACTGCTTATAATGCAATGCAATGTTGTAACAAAGTACAATATAGCATGGAATGTATTTGAATATAAAGGCATATGCCCTGGGCTAATAGGAGCTATGAATGTTTCTATTTGCTTTTGAACTACTACATTTTTTTTAAATGCATTATTTTAGAAATACTACATGCAAGGTGTGCCCACAGAGTTCCTTTTGTTAACTGCAGAAAAGATATCACGTGGTATTTGCTTTAGAGAAGTAGCTGAGATATTCTGCAAAAGTAAAGTACTGCAACTTTTGTACTTATTTGAAATAAAACACACTTTTTGCTTCAGTGTAAAAAGCTTTGCATGTTCAAAACATTTAATTCTGATTTGAATTTGAGTTGCCACTTTCCCCAGCTATTTATCCTGATCCTCATGAGCTGTCAGGGATGAATCACTCTGCCAAGAAGCCATCCTCCTGGAGGATATAAGCAAGGTTTTCCTCTGAGCCAAGAGCTCCAGGGTGCACAGGAATGAAGCAGGCTCTGTTTTCCCTTTGCAGACTCACAATGCTCCTGGATGCCACTGACCCAGTGAGAAAAAGTCATGGACTCAGTCCAGAATCCTGAGACACCTGGCCAGCTCCTTCAGCCTTTTCAGTGGGGCCCTTTAAGTTAAAGAATTTGTTTATAGTAATATTTATCCCTCGCAGACATTTTCCTGGGGCGGTCTCTCTCATACTTCTGCTCATTTGATTAGTTTCCATAGTGACACTTATTTGTAGAGTTTAGAGTTGCTCATAGCAGGTTTCTGCAAATGCCAGCCACATGCATGCCATGTTAATAAGACAAAGTCAGTTCTGTTTCTTTCCCTTTGTGCTCTGATTTTGCTTTACAGTTAGGAGCATCCTTGGGGAAAAAAAAGAAAAGGGTGGTTGGGGGCTGCTTTGGACACAGGATCCAGGGCCTGTGTGTTTACTATTCTGGATGGTGTTTGTGACTGGACTTGTTCTGTCTGAATCGCAGTAGCAGCCTCTGAAGGACTGTCTGTCTGCATGAGCTGTTATGTAAGCTGGGGAAACCTTCCATTACTGCAAGGCTTCTAGACTGCTCCTTTATTTAAAATGCAGAATTATGAGAAAAAGCAATTCACTTGAGTGGTGCCTTGTAGGTTGCCTTTTATCCCAGGCTGAAGTAAGACTTTGCTTTTCTTGTAGGGGAGTTGCTACTATCCCATAAATAGAATGCTAAAATCAAATACAAGTTCATGTACACACACACACACATCTTACCAGTGCGCCTGTCTGTGGAAGGGATAAAAAACCATCTGCAATAAGTGAATGAAAGGAGATTTACACTTTGACAATTTACAGGCAATTTCGGGAGCTTGGTTACATAAAACCATGCTTATTCTCTGTAAGTTCATAGCAGAACAGAAACGAGCTAGGAAGAAAAGAAGTTACTGTTTATGAGCCATGGATAGGTATCTCACTGGACAGGCATCCCCAAAGGACAAATCCCAGAATTCAGATATTAGATCATTGCATAGATTTTTTTTTTCTCTAATTCTGGGGAAGAATAAGAAGTAGAGAGAATACTAGATTTGACAAGCATTTTGTCACAGTGAATATTAATTTTCTTAAGTTTCTTGCAGAGTCTGTGAGGCCTCTCAGGTTAGTTAGACACATTTCTTTGTAGGGGAATACAGTATGGGTAAATGAAGGTGGTATAGAAGGTCATCTTATCCCCCAATGAGTTGCAGCTGGACTAATTACTAATGATTAGAAGCAGGCCTGATCTTAACAGGCCACACCTGTAGCCAATAAGAACACGTGATATAAAAGAGTGGAGTGGTGGGATATGGGAGGTGTCAGATGGCTGCTGCAAGAACCAGAGGCAGTGAGTGCGTAGAGGAGCTGCAGTGCCAGAAACTTTGAGGAGATATGGAGCCCTGGAGTATATGAAATCCTTGCACTATAATGATGTTAGAACTTGTGGTGTGTAAGATGACAATGGTGACCCCAATGTGATTTGGGACTAAACCATATAACCCTGTGGATTTGGGGGAACAGAATGTGACCAGATAACCCCGTGGATTTGGGCAAACAGGATTTGAATGCTAAACTATTGGCAAAATATATCAATTACAGCTATTGGTGTTTGTTGAATGTGAGTGTAAGAGACCTTGGAGATGGGTGCTTTGTAAACTGGGAAAAGCTGTAGAACTGAACTAGCATTTTGTTTGAACACTTGTATAACTCTTAGTTCTGAATGAAATGTACAGATATGTCATGGTGTTAATTTATTTGAATATGTACTTCTGGAAATGCTGCAACTCTGTGGTTAAAAGAAAAAAGGGGGAATTGTAGGGGAATACAGTATGGGTAAATGAAGGTGGTATAGAAGGTCATCTTATCCCCCAATGAGTTGCAGCTGGACTAATTACTAATGATTAGAAGCAGGCCTGATCTTAACAGGCCACACCTGTAGCCAATAAGAACACGTGGTATAAAAGAGTGGAGTGGTGGGATCTGGAGTAAGAGGAGTCAGATGGCTGTGGCAAGGACTAGGGATAGTCAGTTCATAGAGGAGCTGCATTGCCAGGAACTTTGAGGAGGTATGGAGCCCTGGAGATACAAAATCCTTGCACTATAATGATAGAACTTGTGCTGTCTAAGGTGACATTTCTTTCTACAAGATACTGTAAGATTGTTTGAGCTGTGGATATTTATGTATAAAATAAGGTAATAAACAATTGCTGGAGTTCATACTAGCATATGGCTAGAGAAAAGACAAGGACAAACACTACTGGGAGACCAAAGGAATGATTCTGTTCTTGTGCAATGAAGAAAACAAAGAACTCTCTGAAGGCACAGAAATTAACCTAGGGTGAGTGTGATGTGACTCCTGCTGGACTCTGGCCCTGGAGTTCACAGCAGTATTGAATGTACTGCTGAGGTGGGGCCAGAGGAAAGCAGGCTGTGGTGAAAGGACTCTCCTGCCCTACTCAAGGGGAAGTGCCAACCTCCATAGCACCTCCCACAGCAGCCTTTAACTCTTAGTAATGTAAAAGAGGATTTATAAATTTTATTAATGTAACTCAATAAAAAATGCTACAAAATAATTGTTAAAATTGGTTGATTATTTAATGAAAACTGAAAATGAGACATAAAAACCATTTTCCTCAGGAGAACTTTAAAGCTATAAAGGTAAAAAGCTATAACTGTAGAATGAGAGCTAAGATTTTAAAGACTGAGTTTCCTCCCCGTCTAGTCTTTGAAAAAGTATTCAGTGGGGGGAAAAGAAGAAATCAGGTTTATGAAAGTAAACCTTCTTGGTATTACATCAGTGTGTGCTAATTTTTAACTGTTAGGCAACTGTGCCCTGTAGCAGTTCCAGCATTGGAAAAGAGCTGTCAGGTTATGAGTTCTGTGTGATGCAGTCAGCCTTCAGGAACACTGCAAAGAGGAGAAGAAAATGTCCTCAAATCAACCTATGCTACTCAATAGGATTAATAGGATTTACGGGGGAAACTTTGCAACTCTGTCTCAGTTAGTCAGATGGTGGCTGCAGGTGAAATCTTTCCAAGAAATCAAATTGAATCTCCTTTGATATGATTACTGGTCTAAGAACAGCTCTCTCTATTTAGGTTGCCTAATTCTCCATTAAAAAAAAATATATGAG
Organism: Fringilla coelebs; assembly: GCF_963513975.1. Taxonomy (NCBI): domain Eukaryota; kingdom Metazoa; phylum Chordata; class Aves; order Passeriformes; family Fringillidae; genus Fringilla; species Fringilla coelebs. The sequence continues at coordinate 134,598,517 of NC_140028.1, read as the reverse complement.
TTGTTTTGGTTTGCAGAAGTCCTGTGATTAGATAAGCACATTGTCTTTCCATTTAGATCTGATTGAGAGATTAAGCCTGACAGGAAGGAAAGGATGATTTTTTTTTAGTTGCACAGTGAACAAAATAATGGCAGTGTATCAAAAACAGTAGGGTAAGATGAAAAAATCTTGTCTAGGACTGAATCTGTGCAAGCATGAGGCAAAGAGGCACTGAGAAGAACAGATGGTCTCTCTGGAAGCAGGGAGGGAGAGCATGGCCAAGCTCCTTGGACTCATCCACCCTCCAGATAAGGTGTGTGCATCCAGACCCAATGGCAGTGGCTGTGCTGGGGTGGTGCTTGCTGTGTGGTAGCTTTGGCAGACAGTGTGCTGTAGAGGAAAACACTGGTTTGCAATTCAGGAGGTATTAACTTGAAATCCCATCTCTAAATCAGGTTGTAACTACAGACGTTCAGCTCATTTTACCTATTTGTGCCATCAAATCTGTAATGTTCTGCTCTTGTGATGGATTTTATACATTTGTGAGGCACAAAGAAATGAGAGTAGTGTAAGAAAGGTCTTGAGGAAACAAGTAACTGTTTTTAATTGCTGGCACTGGGTGGATCACTGGAAAGAAATATGCTCTACTAATTAAAAGATAAAGGATAAAAATATCAAATGCCTTCCTCATTATATGAGCATCAGTCAGAGAGATGAGTGGAGGCAGGGAGCAGTAATAATACACACATGTAGGCTGACAGTGCCTATAACTGTAGGTTTTGAATCTGTTCCTATTTACCTTGGTTTCCCAAGGAAGTGAGACTTGTGGAAGTGCACTGTCAGTCTGTCCATCCATCAATATTTCTATGGTTTCCTTCCAGTAATTTCTGAACCTGGCTAAATTCCACCAGTTCTGACAGGAAATTGTGAAGCTATGAAAATCAGCATGTGGGTAAAACCCAGAGTGTTTCTGACTGTCCTGCCTTTGGCAAGGGCTGCAGTGGGAACTCGAGAGCTGTGTTTCAGTGTGGTTTGCCAGGTAGCTCATCAGCACAGGCACTGTCTGGCCAGTCAGCATGGATGTGTCTCAGACACTGTGTGTGCTGCCTCTCGGTGAGCAGGGATATTACAGACATGAGAAAAATCCAATATTAATGGACATGAGGCTTTACTGAGTTTGAAGGAGAACTGGAAGTGCTGCAGAGGTCATAGCTATGTTGGTGGGATCTGCTGAGGCAGGACACACATCTCTGGGACACCAGACATCACTAGGTCTTGGACTGTTCACTGATTTCCAGTCAGGAGGTGCATCTATATAAAGAATACAGAAAGACAACATTCTTATTTTTCAAAGTATTTTGGCATTTGTATCTATTGACTCATGACTGTTGACTGATTCATGATTGTTGACAGATTCAATGGGCTAAGCCTGTATTTACTGCAGTGAAGAAATGATTTAAACTGCTCAAGCCTATCGTGGTCAAAAGCTTGTTCTTTTATGAAACATTTACCAATTGATAATCTGTGCTTGTATATGGGTGTTTGAAAATATTCTGAGTCTGATCTCGTACAGATTGAAGACACATTAAGGGTTCCTAATGACTTCAGAGACAGGTGGATATGTTGCTTTAGAGTAAAATATACACTAAACATAATAAGATACCTGACAGTAACCAAAAAGTTAAATTGTCAAGTTGGTGTCAAACTCCCATGATTGCAGAAGATATCACTGCTTTGGTAGTCTTGGCAGTAGTAAATCTCCAGGAGTGACAGGCCTCAGCTAATGCTGGTACAGGTTAATGTGGAGGGATAGAATGTAAGAAAATAGTGCAGAAGGTGGTCTCACACCTGAGGAGCTGCAGCTGTACTGATCACCAAAGATGAGGGACAGCCCTGCCCTTAATAGGCCACAGCTGTGTCCAGTTGGAAGAGTGCTGCAAAAGAGTGGGTCAGCTGGTTGAGATGAGATGGTGTTTGTTGGCTGTGAAGAAGGTGGTAGTGTTGTGAGGAGCTGCCCATGAGAAGTCACTGAGAAGGTATGAGACTTTTGAAATATGATGACAACAGGTTAGGACTACCGGTGACAAAGGTGTTTTCTCTCTTTTCTGTTTTTTAAGAAAAGTGACAATGGGCAAACAGAACAATAATTTTGATAGCATTCATATATTGTGTACCGATCTTAAAAGCATCCCTTTAAACCAGTCTGCTACTTGATTTTAATTTAAAATATAAATTGAATTCTGCACTGGCACTTGCAAACAAGTCAGAACTCTTATCTTCACAGGTCACTTTTTGTAAGACATGGTCTAAACCCCCAACTCAGGAACCACTATTTACTGGGTATTCTGTAACTACTCTGTATTTGTAAAGTAGTTACTGGCTTAAATTTTTTTTTGTAAAGTAATTGTTTCAGATAATGTATTTGTACTTGAATTATCACTTTTGTTTTCCTTGCAAGCAATTAGACACTGCAAAAATGGGCGATTAGTTATATTTCATATGTTAAGGCCACAGACTTGCTTATCACAAGGTGAGTCAATATCTAAAAAACCTAGAGTTGATTCTCACAAAATTTAATTTCACATTTCATAACAGGTCCAGAAATATCCAGGAGGTTGTAGAAAGTTTTGGCTTTGAGATCTGTCTTGTCTCTTCCCATCTACACAATACCAGATGACTCATTTCTTGTAAGTCCTGGTTGTTTCTTTCCTGCTCCTTGTGTTGTAATAATCTATAATATCCTACAATGAAGGTCATCATCTTCCTTAATAATTAAGTAGGAATTTACTCCATCACTGTGACCTGGATTAAAAAAAAATGCATTCTAATGCATGTTGGCACTCAAAATGACATTTTGAAAGAAGAGTAAGCTGAACAGTGTATTAAAACCAAACTCAGTGTTTGGTACCATGCCACTTATCCACGCTGCTAGGGGGGGAATTTGAAGGCATACTACAGACCTGAGATAGGTCCCAAGAAGTACCCATCACAGGGCTTCAGACCTCCAAGCCTCCTACCTTCATTGTCCCTTCAGCTTCTTCATGGCTCTCTAGAGCAGCAAACAGACCACACTTCTCTTTTCTGAGCCTGAGCACCTAAAGATTTGAGTGCAGTGTACCTGCCAGTACCATGCAGAGATGTAAGAGCTGTCTCTGAACCAAGCCTGCTGGGGTAGCAAAATGAACTGTGCTCATCCATCCCCTCAGAGCTTTTCCCAGCCTTGCCTTTCCTCTCTGAGGGGCTGGCCCAGGTACAGCTGCTGTGTCGTGATGGGCGCACAGGTTACTCCTGCACTGCCCGGCTCACTACAGAGCCTGCCAAGTTCCTTCCCTGCAACCTAAAAATCAAGCACACATTCTAAAAATGCTTTCTCTCTATAACTCCAACATATTTAGTTCTGATGCCATGATTGACAGTGCTGGACCTTTTTTCCTAAACGTGCATTAAAATTTCAGTGTAACACTGTGTAACATTTAAGAATTTTAGTTTAGCGGAATAATTTTCTTCTCTATGGAACTCACAGTAATTTTCCAGGTTACTTTTACCCTCCAGAGAAGAAGCAGCATCAACATTTAATGTATTTATTTTCCTCCTCCAAAAACTTAAATTACAGTTCCAGTTCTAGAATCTCCAAATCTAGAATAAGTTTTGTCCTCGGCCATTTAAATTGTGCAAACATTTTTTTCAAGGGTAAAAGCTGCTAACTACTTTTGGCTTATCTAGCAATTAACAAATCTGTAGTAAACCAGCCAGAGTTACAAAATCAAGCTCTGAGGCTTAGAAGGCTATTGAAACAACACCAAAAACAGCACCAAAAAGAAACATTAAAAAATGCCTGTAAGTGGAAAACCTTATTATAAAGCATAGTAAACTTGGAATATTTTTTTCCTTGATTCTTCTCAAATGAAGTGATTTCTTCTCATAGTAAACTGTTTCAGAAAAAAGATTTATACTGATGCATACACTGTACTCATATAATATTCATGGTAAGATTCACCTGGGCTTTATCACACTTGGCAGTGTTGATGCCTACAAATGCAGGCATAGATGATAAAACCTGATATCTGACTAAAAGGCTGGTCAGGATTGACTGAAGTTGTTGATGACTCTAGATTTCATAACAATTAGAGAAAGGATTAAGGGATTAATATGTGCTAATCTTGTTATCTATGAGGTCCTGAAGCTGAAAATTTTATATTGAAGCTAAACTGGGATAATGTGCGAGGTTGAACTCACACTTTGTAATAAACTCTGGGTAATGGCGGCATAACACTTAGTTTTGTCACCTTCATTTTGATGATTAATTACAAATCTGTCAAAGAAAAGAATATATCATGCAGTGTGTAACACAAGACATGGACTTCCAGATCCCTGTGCTGAGCAGTATTTCCACTGCACTTACTGTCTGCCTGCAAGGATAGCCTTGTTTAGAATCCAAAAACATAAATTGTGCAAAAGAAGCAGATTCTGTGGAAATAGGAAAATCTAGAATGGAAATTTGAAATAAGTTCAGAATAAGAAAGGGTGCTTTATACTCGATTTCAAATTTTTCTATTATATTTATGCAATTCATGTAGTTATTATCCCTAAGAATTATTGTAGAATTCTTAGTATTCCAAAGTCATGAATCAGAGCATGAGATGAATACACAAACACAAAAACTTGCAGATTTTTCCTTTCTATTTTTGATATCTGTGTAACACAAATATTCAGCATAGAGACTAGAAATTAATTAAAAATTTAATATGAAATCAAATTGAAATTATTGCAGTCTTGCCATCTCTGGATTGCAGAGTCTGGAGTTTTAATAGGGAAGACACTAGCATGTTACTTCAAAAGGGGTTTTCTTGCTAAGAAATAAAAGCATTACCTTTAACTTCAACTATATTACTGGTATTTCCCCGCTGTGGACTATCTATAAACAGTTACCTTGTGTTGCAGAGGTGCTGTCCTTTCTTATAAATTTGATCTCTGTTATCCTGTGAGTGACAAAAAAACTGTTGTGACCCAATCAAATGCCCAGTGAAAGGGGTGGCATGCACAGTATTGCCAGTCCCTTTGTGACAGCCTCCTGCTGGCATCCTCCATCAGACAGGAAGGCGACTTTACTGGGATGAGGGCAGGGACAGGAGGCATTTTAGGAGTCCTGTGAAGAACACAGTCCTCTGGATGGAGTGGTGGCCAACGCTGGCTTCCCCTCGTGTCCCAGTTTTGGGTAGGATGTGTGGGAGGAATATGGAAGCAGGGCTGCTGATTTGGAATGGGATCACCACTTTCTGCTATATTGTGCTTCTCTGTACGAACACCTGCTTTAAATTCTAAAGGGACATTTAGTCCTTAGCGTTTTTAAAGTGTGCCACACAGTGATTTGCTTGCTTCAGCGAGACTTCACTCAGCTATTTTGCACAGTCAGAGCAATTTAGAGTAACACTGATGAAAAAAAGAAACCTCTTGGGGGGTGGGGGTGCATCCTTTTTTCCTCATTAGATGCATTATTTATTATGGCACAGATTATTCAATTTTGCAATAAATCTTTAAAATTCCTAATCTCATTTTCTATTGATTTGGTTTAAAACTGTAAAGTAAATTTCAAAGAAATGTCTTCCTGTTCCTTTCTGGACTTATATACCATTATGATTTTCTTTTTTTGGTGATGATGGTAATGTTACCAATGTGGGCAAGTGAAAAATGGATTCTGCATCTCAGCATTTTTGTGTAGTGGCTGAGCTGGATGCCAGGTGCCCACCAAGCTCCTCTATCACTGCCCTTCCCACTAGGATATGGGAGAGGAAAATCAGATAAAAACAACTAGTGGGTGAGATAAGACACTGTACTAGTGTAAGAAAAAAGCAAAAGTTTGTACGCACATAAGCAAAGGAAAAATAAAATCTTAATCTCTACTTCCCATCAGCAGCTCAGCCACTTGCTGGGACACAGGGTTTCAGCACTCATAGCAGTTGCTGCAGAAGGCAAACACTGTAAAAAATGAATGCCCCCCACAAAAACCAAAATTCCATCATCACAATACAAACTACAAAATGGATGATTTATAAAAAAAATCCACCCCTTGACCTATCACCACACTTACTACAAAGATTACCCATGATCATTCTACTCTCTAACACTGTTCAGGATCTGTTTTGCCCACTACCTTTATTTCAAAATCCTCATGGTTTGCCCACATTCTCCACCAAAAAGACTGTAGTGGGTTGCTGTCCAGACACCCACCAAAGCCTCTCTACTGCTCTCATCCACAACTGGACTGGTGACAGAAAAATACAATGAAGGGTTCGTGATTTAAGGACTGGGTGAGATCCCTCACCAGATACCATCATGGGGAAAACAGGCTAGAATTGGAGATATTAATTGAATTTATTGCCAACAAAATCAGAGCAGGTTAATAAGAAATAAAATAAAATCTTAGAACAATCTTCTTCCCACCCTTCCCTCCTTCCCAGCATGGCAGGGAGACAGAGAATGGAAGTTATGGTCGGTTCATCACTCGTTGTTTCTCCCACTTCTCAGAGAGAGGAGCCTCTCCCTTGCTCCACCCTTGGGTCCCTCCCATGGCAGACAGCTCTCCATGAACTCCTCCAACATGTTCTTACATTGGTATTCATGTTTGTCTTCAAGTCATCTGGATTCTGGGATTCCTCAGCCAAACTGAGAGGCCCATGCAGAGCACTCTCTGTGGCCCTGCCGTCTCTGGGGCAGAGGTGGGATCTCTCCAGAATCTCCATTGGAAGCAGGTGATCCAGCTGGGTACAGCCACGAGCCCTGGACATCTGTGATCAGCAAATGACAAACCTTGCCAGCTACTGAGCTCAAGAACAGACTTTTGTTGTGCTATTTGTATTTATGATTGCTCTCCATAATTTATAAGACCAGAGTAAGAGATACTTTAAGCTTTCAGTCTGGGGATAAGATATTATCAAAACCTTCTTTAAAAGAAATGGTCTATAACTTGTTGTAGTAGTGTTTATGTCCAGTACAGTATCTTAGCAAGCCTTGATGGATACCCCTGCCTCTCCATATGTTGACTAATGAGAAAGCTGTACTCAACTTTTAGGAGCATGTGTTGCTGATTTGTTAGGACTGGGCAGGATTCAGGCATTGTACCACTGCCTGGGTGCCTGTAATTATATGGTTTTTGAAAAAGCATTAGCAGTGACATTCTGAAAGCCTGCAGCTGCTACCAAAAATGAAGCATTTGCATTACTTTCAGTCCAGTACTCTGAAACTAGCACTAACCCTCTCAATCCCACTCCTTGCTGAGCACACATGCAACTGCCAGTGAAAGGATGTGCTCTTGTGTTCAGGGTGGTCTCAGCCCTTGTGTTGAGGCACTGCAGTTGTATTGGCTCACCTGAAAGAGATCCTAGCAGTCAGGAGAGGAAAGAAAACAAAACCATGCACGTTCACCTGGCTGCAGCACAGCAGGGTAGCTTCCCTTTGGCCATGTAAGTGTTGGGAGAAGCTGCAGGACTGTCCAGCACTGTGGGAGCCACCAGTGTTACAGTGGGGTAGGAGGAGAAAAGGAGTCAGTGGCAGGGGCTGAGGTCTTTCCAGCCTCCCCTTGGAAATTGTGCTTATATTTCACTCTTCAGAAAATGTACAAAGCACACATTTTTTACATGGAGATTCAGCATGGGCACTATTATGTAAGCATGTGCTGTCTTCCCTCTAACCTAAATTTCACTTACAGAGAAAATACAGAAGGATTGCAGATGCACATGAACAAAAACATCCAAGTGTCTTCAGCCAGATGGCTATCTAAGCACTACCCCAGGTTTCTGTCAGCCTTCTTAGACTCTTGATTTCATCTTCCTTTCCATTCTTTGGCTATCCTTGGGCTGTTCTCCTTCCATCCTATTTGCTGAGGCAGAGTTACTCCGAACAGACCTTATTCTCTTACAACTTTCTATTCCTTTTCCCGTCATCCTTACAGCTTCCCCTAAGGATTACTGAGATTTAATGAATTTTTGAAATTTACTATCAGCTTGACATACAGACTCAAAAATGTGATTCTTGCAGCTTAACCACCCTTTGTAGTCAACTTCAACAGACTGTGAAGGAAGAGTCTCCTTCACAGTTGTAAGAGTTGATAATTCTGTGACGTGGCTTCTGTGCAGTATGTGACAGTTCCTCTAGGCACATGGCTGATCCAGTCTATGTGGAAGCATTCGGTATTACAGAACCCTTAAAAACAATAATATATTTTAGCTGATAGATAGGCAGATAGATTAGATAGATACATAGACAGATTTCCTGCTGTCAAAAAATACTAAGAAAAGGATGGTCATTTTCTTACCGATTTATTTGGGAGATAAAGGTTTTAAACAATTATTTACAGACAGGTTCTCTGAGGCATTTAAAGCTCAATGTTATTTCAAATACTTCCAATAAGTGTGAGAGATCATTACAGTGGAAGCTGATATATCACACTCTGAGTCAGTCTTTGAGCAGTCAATCTAGCATTCTATTTGGAGCATGTTCCTTGGCCATTTTGCACCCCTCAAAAGATATATTAGCTAGGTTGCAAATCAATTGATCAGCTAGGCTGAACAATTCAAATTCTTGCAATAAAAAGTTGGTTCTGCCTCCACTTTTTTTTGTTGTTGTTGAAAAAGCCTTTTCCCAAATTTTGTATCATTACTTTCTTAGAACAAACCTATTTCAATAAAAGGATAGGATCAGCAGTTTTTTTTACTCTTTCCATAATTTGTCTGCACTGGCCTATAGTGTTTACTGCATTTTAGAGGGAGGCATTTGCATATTATATAAATTGTCCCAATCTCTGCGGACCGATGAAGCGAGTTCCTTTATCCAGGAGACAAAAGAAAAGAAGAAAAATTTCCTTCCTCCCTTTTACTTGATTTTCACAAATTTTTAATTTTTTTAAGGAGAAGAGCTTTATATATCACAGTAAAATCAAACTATGACATCTAATGGCCACACGTTTTCTGATAAGCAAATATTTAGTGTATTTCAATTTATGTGTCTTTCCCAATTTATTCAGGACATCTTATGCAGAAAGCACTTGGGGGGAGGTAAATAAATTCATTCAAACTCCATTATGGACCTTCAATGCAGAATAATACTATTACTACCATTTTTCCTCATATAGAGAGGATGCTCAATTAATGTTCTACCAGCATTTCCTTTGGGTAAATGCTTTCTGTTAAAAAGCAATCAAAACTATTAACCAGCCTTGAGATGGTAAGTAGTAGTGTTCCAATCTGTCACTAAAATGGCAATGTTGGGCAGTAGTAAACCTGCAATTTTCAAAGCTGGATGGTGCATAGAACAAAGTCATGTGAAATCCTAAATTATGAGTAGTCATTCATTAACTTTGGTGAACCTTGGAAGATGCTGGAGTACTGTAAACATAAATCATTATAGTTATAATGGAAAAACAACATTTAAAATATTTTTACCCTCTGAATAAAACATTTCCATCTTTTCCAGGAAGACGTACCTTTTTAAAGCCTCTTTATGCTTACTAAAGCTTCCAGAAATGTAAATATACCTTTAAGATCACCTAAGTAACTTTGCTACTGCCTCCTAACAACTAAAAAAATCCCAACAAAATATAGGAATAAAAAACCCAGCAGCCTGCTAGTCCTCTCTTCAAACAACTGATATCTTCGCTGCTTCAGTGACTTGGAAAATTGTGAAGCTATCTAGCTGAACCTCTACACGCCTTGTTTACAGACCAGTTGGGTTTTAGGCTCTTCTAGTATTTAGATTGAATTTCACTTGCCCTTTATAGGTAGTAGAGCCAAATACTGATGTAATCTTACATAATTACGTGAAGTCTTTTAAAGAGAAGACAATATTGTAGCAATTTCATTAAATAAGGGATATTCACATTCTTCATTCCAATGTAGACCATTTTTTCTTCAGAAATCCACTTTCCCAGTATCAGGGTTGCTCATCATTAAAGGTAAGTTTTGCAAGGCAGGAACCTGCTGCAGCCCAGTTTTCTTTTCCTGTGTCCTCAGACTCTTGTCTGGCTGGTGGGGCTCTGCTGTCCTCTGGGATGGCCCAGGCCCACCCTGGCTCACTCCCAGCAGAGAGGCAGGTGAAATGCCAAGGAAGATCCCTCACATGGAAAGCTGACATAGTTAACATGAGGAGCCACCCAGTCAAAGCATTGGGCTGGAAGATAACTCAAAAGACCGACCAGCCCCAAGGTCTTGTCTCAAGGCAGGATCAGCACTATCTGGATTTTTCTTGACACAGTTTGAAAACAATGTAGGTTGGAAGGGACCCTACTCAGACTCTCACCTGAGGTGTGCTGACTTCAGCACTGGCTGAAAATTTGTAATGCCTGGCAAAGACAGCAACTCCATCATGGCAGTTTATGTCAGGGTTTTATTGTCCCCACTAGTGCACATTCTTCTTAACAACTAACCTGGATTTAATTAATTAATAAAACCTTAAAAAGTTAATGACCTTTTCTGTCTTGATCCAAGAAATCACTATTGATAGGAGAAGGGAAAAAAAAAATCTGTTTTCAGTGCTATAAGAGCAGCCAGTTCCACATTCCACACAACATAGCCCAAAGCTTGTCAGGCTTAGACATTTCTTAATCTGCTGTACTCATGAGGGCTGGATATCAGTGGAGATTTCATTATAATTAGTTCTCATTATTTTTTGACAAATATGTTTTAGTTTCATACATATTTATATGCTGGAACTTTCTGTTATTCTCTAATAACATTATAGATGTATATTTTAAGTAACATTATAGATGTATATTTTAGCTCTGTAAGTTACCTTTGATTATTAGTATAATTTTTGGGATTAAGTTGCCCAAAGTAAATGTCTGGTTTGTATTTCAGACAGTTTGGTAGGCTAGCAGAAGGTTTTGACTTACATTTGGAACAGTTTGCAGGTTAGTTTGTAGGAATTGCAAAAAGAATAGAAGAAATTTCATATGACAGTTATTACATGTAATTATGAGGATACACTTGACAAATTTTGGTGTAATTTTAAAATCTGACAGCTTGTGGGTTTTCTGAGCTATCATTAGTTGAGTGGCTTAATAGTTACAACTACAACTCACATGCACCTGTGTTCTTCCCTTAACGATTTTGCATATTATTTTCCTTTCCAGGACCATAAAAAACTTTGCAGAGTGCTGTGTTAGAAAAATTATGCCCAGTAAGAGGAACATATTTGAACTGAAAACCAATTAATTATAAGAAATTTCCAAATATGGATTTCCTGATTTTTTCTTTCCATTATGCTTGCAGTTGGATTGTGTTCTTATGTTTTCTTCTAAAAATAGGGTTGTGATCTCTTACTGAGTAGGACTGCAGAATAATAAGTAATATGCTGGATCCATCATACCAGTCACCCTCCCACTGCAGAGGCACTCAGAAGTTACAAAAAGGAGCACAAAGACGTGAACTAAAAATACCATATGGACTAAATGACTGATTTGGTGTCAAGATGATTGTGATGGTAGGGTTGGCCCTGCAGCCTCACCAGTGTAGATACACAGGTGCAATTTCAGTTTTACCTGTGAGGAAAGTTTTCTGATAGGATGTAACTTTTGATCTCCAGTGCAATCCCGTCTTGTTTAACTGGATTTATGGAGAGTAGATGTCCTGTAGCTGCAGCAGTTATCCATCATGATATTCATATATTGACCTCAATATTTACCCCAACTGGAATACATGCTGAGCAAAGGAAATCTGCCAAGTGCCCATCCAGGAAGACTACAAAATGTGGCTTTTGCTTAACTTTTGGAGAGCCAGACACAGCAGGTGTTGTGGTCCCAAGTATGTGGACTGAGACAACCTTTCTGAATGATAATTGGTGGGGCACACATTTTTTTACACCAAATAGTGTAGCTGTTGTGTTGTCATTTTTCTCTTCAAGTAATTTGATAACACCTATTTGGGGAAGTTTACTATGATCTGTATTTTGTTTAAAACTGTTCCCATAGTACAATTTCCAGGGTGTTGCACTATTAAGTTTTCTGCAATCATTAATAGTTTTTTTTTTTTTTTACTAAGACCCTCTTTGAAAGCTGACTTGGAGTGGTTAACATCTATTTATTAGGATCTCATGGATATACAGTTCTAAAATTCTTCTAAAGTTAATTAGTACAACAGCATTCAAAATGGTCCCCAGAAATAACAGAATCATAGAATTCTAGAATGGTTTTAATGGCAATGGGCCATAAAGATCATCAAGTTCCAACCCCCCTGCCATGGGCAGGGACACCTTCCACTATACCAGGTTGCTCTGAGACCCAAGCTGGCCTTGAACACTTTCAGGGATGAGGAATCCACAGCTTCTCTGGGCAACCTGTTCCAGTGCCTCACCACGGTCATAGTAAAGAATTTCTTACTAGCATCTCATCTAAACCTGCCCTGTTTCAGTCTAAAGCCATTCCCCTTGTCCTATCACTACATGCCACTAAAAAGTCTGTCTCCAGCTGCCTTGCAGGCTCCCCTTAGGTACTAGAAAATGCTCACCAACTTCCCACAGCCTTTTCTTCTCCAGGCTGAACAGCCCCATCCCTCTCAGGCTGCCATCATAGGAGAGGTGCTCCAGCTCTCTGATCATCTTCATGGCCTCCTCTGGACTTGCTCTGATGGGTTCATATCTCTCTTATGTGGGGTGCCTGTGGCTGGAAGCAGCTCTGCAGGTGGGGTCTCACAAGCCCAGAGCAGTGGGGGAGAGTCACCTCCCTTGACTTGCTGCTCACACTTCTTTTGATGCAGCCCTGAATATTGTTGTCTTTCTGGGCTGCAAGCACACGCTGCTGGGTCATATCAAGCTTCTTGTTCACCAACACTCCCCAGCTCTCCTCAGAGCTCCTCTCAATCTAGTCTCTACTCAGCCTGTACTTCTGCTTGGGAATGCCCTAACTCAGTTGCAGGATCTTACACCTGGCCTTGTTGAATTTCATGAGGCTGGCACAGGCTCACCTCTCAAGCTTGTCAAAGTCTCTCTGGGTGTCATCCCTTCCCTAGAGTTTGTCAAGGGCACTGCACAGCTCGGTGTCATTGGCAGACTTGCAGAGGGTACCCTCAATCCCACTGTCCATGCCACCAGCAAAGATGTCAAGCAGTGCTGCTCCTACTGCCAACTCCTGAAGAACACCAGTTGTCACTGGTCTCCACTGGACATCGAGGCATTGATCACAACTCTTTGAGTTAGCACAGAGCTATCTGCTGAGTTATCTACTGTCTGTCACACACATCTCTCCAGTTTAGAGACAGGGATATCTTGTAGGACAGTGTCAAGTGCTTTGCACAGTTCCAGGTGTCAGTAACTCTTCCCTCATTCACCAACACTGTAATCCCTTCATAGAAGGTCACCAGATTGCTCAGGTTTAATTTGTCCTTAGTGAAGCCATGCCAGCTGTCACAAATCATCTCCTTATTTTCCATGTGCTTTAAAATAACTTCTACGAAAATCTGTTCCATCATCTTTCCACGCACTGGTGAAATTAACTGGTCTGTAGTTCCCTGAATCTTCCTTTTTTTCCTGCTTTTAAAAATGAGGCTTATGTTTCCCCCTTTCCAGTCAGTGGGAACTTGACCAGACTTTGGTGACTTCTCACATATGATGGGTAGTGGCTTAGCCAATTCCTTCACCAGTTGCCTCAGGACCCCTGGATGAATCTCATCAGGTCCCACAGAGATTGGGAGCCTGTGCATCCTCAAGTTCCTTAGACAGTCTCAGACTTGGTCTATAATGGGTCTACAATCCCTGCCTTTCCCCTCTGTGAGGCAAGTGGTGTGGCTGGAGCACTTGCTAGTGAAGACTGAGACAAAAATTTTGAATACCTCAGTCTTCTCCATGTCCTCTGTTACCAAGACTCCCATTTCCTTTCAGAGAGGCTCCACATTTTCCCTAATTTTCCTCTTATCACTAGTGTACCTATAGAAGACTTTCTTTTTGGCCTTGATGACCTTGATCAGGTTCAATTCTATCACGGCTTTAGCTTTCCTAACTTGATCTTTGGCTATTTGGACAATCTATCTGTACTCCTCCTGGTTACCTGCCCCTGCTTCCACCCTCTTCTTTTTTGCGTTTGAGTTTGTCCAGGAGCTCCTGACATTTTTTCTGAACTTCCTTTTTGTCAGGATGCATTGCTCCTGAGCTTGAAGGAGGTGATCTTTGCATATCAATGAACTTTCTTGGGATCCTCTTCTCTCCAGGTCTTTATATCCCATGAACAGATTCTGAAGGCCAGTTAGCTCTCCTGAAGTCCCGAGCAGTGAGCTTGCTGTGACTCCTTCCTGCTGCCCCAAGGATCTTGATCACTTCATGGCCACTGCAGCCCAGTCTGCCCTCGAGCTTCACCTTTTGCACCAGCCCCTCTGGCTCCTCTTTCATCAGAGTTCACTGTGATGAAGACAATACCTGTGCAAAACTCCATCTCAGGAGCTTCCTGCCCACTTGCATCGACTGGGGTGTGTGTGAAAGGAGCTCATGACATTAAAGGTGATGTATGGTGCACGTAACCAACTGCACAGTTTTCTGCTCATTCTGAAACCCCTCCTTAGTGAAAATTAAATAGTCTATTGTGTTTAAACTCTAATCTAGCACACACAGATGTTCGTAAAATGTTTCAGTTGGTTTCAGCATGCATTGAATCAAACCCCAGCAGCCCAGGCACACCAGGTGCTCTGGGCACGCTGATTAATTTGGGAAGCTCTCTTAGAAAGACTGAGCTGGTAACTTCAGGGCTGTGGTGCTAATCCTTCCTGAGAGAGTTCTCTGCTCTGAGGCAGGAGATGGGACAGCTGCCTCATACAATCACTACTGCAGGAGCAGGGTGCTCTGGCTGCCTGACAGTCACACCAGCAGAGGCTCTGAAAAACTGATCTCAAAAAAAGATCCTGAGTTTTTCCTCTTTCCCTTGATGGACCAAGTATGTCACTCTTATGATAATGTGAAATGTACTCTGCAACCAAACCAACCTGGTTTGGGTTGACTATTTGCTCTGCAGTTTATAGCAGGGAAGGGGTGGATATAGCAGAATCCACCGCAGGACTTTTATAAAACTGACCAAATGAATGAAATATTGTGTACAGTGTAACTTCATAACAATTCTCCCTGGATTATGTTCCAAAACTGTATCCTTCACATGGCAACTCAGTTGCTGCTTGCCACTATGTAACTTTAGAATCATTTAACTATGCTGTTTTCCTTTATTTATGCTTCAGTAGTCAAAAGAAAATTAACTGGTGTCTCTGCAGTGTACCAATATTTGTGCTCTGCTTAATGCTCCATATAATAATTGCATTTCCTAAGATAACATTTAAGATAATTCATAAAAAGCTGTCAGAGAAAAATGAGAACTTCACACTGAAAATACTCAATTACATGTTAGAATATTTAATTTATGTCAAATGTTGCTCTCCATTTACTTCTTGAGTCTGAAGTTAATGTGCTGGCTGCAATTCTAAAGGTAGAAGGAAAAGAAGCTAAGTAGTCCCTTTTCAAAGTTCCTCTTTGTTTAGTGTGTGCCTTTGTATCAAATATTAAAAAAGCTCTACTCCAAAATGCAACATTATTGAGAATCTCTTTTAAGGTCTAGACTACAGATGAATTTTTGTCTGAACAATTACTTTTTTTTCTTGTCTTCTAACTTATTATTCATGAGCAAGTGCAAACATATGATGCAAAGAAAGGCACGTGCATCTTTTCTGTAACAGTGGCATTGGGTTTGCTGTTTCTGTGTTGTGTCATGCAGAGAGGAAAGAAATAAAATTATAGGTTCAGACTAAAATGATGAAACAGATTTACTAAAGTTCCTATATGTACAACAATTTTTAGTCATAGCACAACCATATCAATTAAAACTGTAAAGATATTTGAAAAACTTCCAAGGATTATTAATTTTCTATTGCAGTTTTACTTAAAATAAACAACATAAATAAATTGTGTATTTCCCTATTTAAGGCTTATATAACCCTATATGATAGTTCTGTATTTAGGAAGATGGTAAAAATAAGAACTTATTCTGTGCCCAGTAAAGAAGCCTAAAAAAGTACAACCCTAAAGATGTTGGAGAGAGGACACTTTGCTTCCAAGTTATTTTTCATGGCTTTTTAATGAAAGCAGCAGTGCACCAAACCACAAATGGTACCCTCCACAGAGAGTCACAGAGAGCCATACAGTGGTGAAGGTGAGGGCTGGGTCTCTGTCCTGGCCACTTGTTCCCAATCTTTCTATCATTTGAAGATCTGTTTTTTAAAATTCAGGTATAAGGAAGAATTTAATCACATCTTTAAAGTGTCTGAGCTGAGAGTGAGATGGGCTTTCCTAAAGGTACTATTGTTGTGCTTTTAGCAGTTTATGTCCAAGTATGCTCAGGAAGGTGAATTTTCTTCCATCTTTTCTCTTAGTCTATTAGCATATTTTGCAAGGCCAGCACCAGGAATGATGCTGCAGAAGCCAGGTTATTGCTGGGAGAAGAATATCACCACTCACTGCCTTCCTGACCTAAACCTGTAGTGTGTCTGATCTGTACTTTTTTTTTTCATTTGTTTATTTATAGATTATAGCCTTAAAAGATTGTACTATATTATTTAATAGTCTTAAAACTCATAGTAATTGTGCTCAAAACAGAAAAATTAAAAAATTAACAAAAATTGGAAAAATGCTTATATTGAGCTATGAGAAGATTTTACTTCTTACTTTCTGGAAAGGGATTTTGCCAGTATTTCCAGGAATTCCCCTGGAATCCATTGTTCTTTTCAGCAATGCAGCTATGCTGCATTGTGCATCCTGCTCCTCTTTGCTGATCATTTCCTGAGACTCCCCAGAAGCTGGAACTGTCTGGCAGACTGCAGCCTGGGCCACCCAGCTGTGCCTGGCACAGGGGTCACAGCAGCCAAGGACAGTGCTGCAAATGAGTGTGAAGCAGGTCGAGCTGCAGGGGAGGGAGTTTGGGAGCTCAACGTGTGAGACTCCCTCTTGATGTGTGAGATTTGCCAGGTCTGCGCCGGGAAGGCAGAATCCTGAAATCTTTCTAGAAGGGCTGGAGACTCGGATTCCTCTGAAGTTAAGCTTGTTAATGATTGATTATCTTTATTACAAGAGGCTGTTTCTCCTGGCTCTGGCGGGAGCTGTTCCCTGTGACACTCGCAGGCCGTGCACAGAGCGTTCAGTTACCCCGAGCTGGTCACGTACCCTTCTAAAACATTAACCTAAAGAATCCAGTCCAATCACAGCCCAGCCCTTCCTGTATTTCACCACGCTGTTCAGCTTCAAATAAAGGAAACCTCATTTTAAAAAGCTTTATAGCCCAAGTTCTATCTACGTGAACTGTTTATTTAGGCAGGAAGCTACTCAACTACTATTTTCGGAAATAATGGGAAAGTGGTTGCATAGACAAGAGTATGAATAATGGCATTGTTTTCTTTTACTCAAAGCTACCAGAACCCTCTCATTAGGTTTTAAAATTGTTTAGGACCCTAACTCTATCTCTAAATTCCTATTTTGTTCTCAGGCTGAACAAAGAGCAATGAACAATATCCACAATTAATAACCTTTTCATTCTGTTTAATCTTTATAAGCAAAACCAAGTAGCTTTAGTAATAGTAATAGCTATTAAAACAGAATGAATAATTAACATTCTGTCCTTCCTTAGCCTTAGTTTGGCATAGATACTTTTGCCTGTTATGAATTTGTTGTCTGTAGTGATAAAGTTTTTGAAAATCTCTTTGAATTGAGATAAAGCGACTAGTTTTAATTCTTGGTACACAATGTAGGGCTGACAGAAGACAATCTTCTTCACCTTCTCCAGGAGCTCTGATGATAGCTTTTCATTCCTGTATAAATTACTTAATGACAAATAGTTAGTTTATCAAGCAAAATATGTAGACCTTAAATCCCCCTTAATTCTTATTTTTTATTAATTAGTTTTTATTCTTGCCAAACATGGTAGCATTATGTTTTTCTGACTAGGAAGGGACATAATGACACAGCTGATAAAAAAATTCCTAACACATTTAATGCAATATATATAAACCAGAGATATTCATTTATGTGTCTAGAACATCCTCTGAGCTGTAACTGGGTTAAAAAATACAGTGACTGTAATAAAGAGGAGGGAATTATAAAAATAAAAAAGACTTCTATTAATGTATATATATTTTAAGCTCTGTCACTGAATGTGGTGTGGAGGGTTCCAGATTTCAGACTCCTTTCTGTGCAGCACTGTTTTGGGTCTGTAAGAGGAATGATGGACTGACTGGCTGACCTGAGGCACTGGGACCAGCCCAGCCCTGCAGCGAGGAGCACTCTGGGACATGCAAGTTTAATGTGAGGGGTGTGCAGCACCCCAGCCTTGGATGTTAGAGTACATTACTGAGCCCTACGTCAGGCTGACTATTTCTACATTCCCAAGCCACTGAAGACACAACCCACAAGGTGCTGGATGTAGGGTTACAGCTTTCTCTGCGTGTTCATGTGTCTCCCTCTCTGGGTATTCCTGCCAGAGCAGCTGACATTCAAGCATGCACTGCCAAATTCTCAAAACACCTTGTTATTGCTATCCACAGAACTCCACCTGCTTTGTGCACCTGAATTACAGAGACTATGTGCTTCATTAATGCCAGATGCTTTTTAAAAACACATACATATGACCAAAGGTAACAAGACTTGCACCTGAATGAAGTCCTCAATCTACTTAATGCCCATAAATCAGCTATTCTAAGGTCAAACAAAACCAAATGAGATAAGTAACAACTTTCTGCTAAGCATAATTCAAGTAAAGGGAAGCTTTTTTCATAACATGAAGTGAAATTATAATTCAGGAATCATGAAACATCCAGCTGATAAGGCAAATCTTGCCCCCATACATAAAATAATAGAAATTTCCGCTGTAACATTAATACCAAGAGATTAAGAGCCCCTTCCTCCGGGTAATTTTGTAGTCCATCCAGAGGGTGGTTGAACACTGAAACAGGGTTCCCAGGGAAGTGCTGACAACACCAAACCTATTTGAGCTGACACGTTTGGCCAATGCTCTCAGGCACATGGTGGGATCCTCCGGGTGTCCTGCACAGGGCCAGCAGTTGAGTTTATCATCCTGATGGGTCCCTTCCAATTCAACACATTCTATGATCCTATAAATCACACTGACTCGTCATCACCACGTTTTTATGTATTTGTTAAGCGTACAGCTGCTGTGGGATGCAGTATTCAGTGTGCATGATTTTTGAGTGAAGAAAGGAGAGCCTGAGAACAGAAAACACTGTTGCTCATTGAAAAACCACTTTTGTTTCAGTATTGCATTGCCCTATTAGATTAATCTGAGCCGCTAAGGATTGAGTAATTCTGAAAGTGCACATTGAGATTCCACTGCAGAGTGAATTTTGGATCATATTGCACAAAATAATAAAGTCCAACCATTGTTAGGTTTGTTTTGGTTTTGGTAGGAAGCTTTTCTATAGCTGAAGTTGAAAACAGGCTTCTACCAATCTTTGCATGGGAAAGCACAAATTGCCCTTTCACAGCAGAGAATTTAAAAGCACCTTTCTCTAACAGCACCCTGGGCAGCTCTAAACAAGGTCACATTAAAGTTACATTGTTTCTATTTGAAATGTAACCATGCAGTTTCCTCTTCTAAGTGGCTAAACCTAAGCTCAAGTAAGGAACAAAAATTTTACTGCCAATTCCTGCGCCAACCAACATTTTGGTTTAATGTTTTCCCTTCCTACATAATTTAGAACAGCCATAGAATTTCACAAAACCTCTCCCAGTATTATTTATCTGTACTGCAGTACTGCTTAGAGACTTCATCTGCAATTCTCCATGCAGTGAGATCTGTGAGATCATCCTTCCACTTAAACATGACACAATGCCTATTATCTGCTAGAACTAGTACCCAAAGGTTATAACAGCTTGTTACAACAATAAGATAGCATTTTTAGTACATTATCTTCTTTTGCCAGTTATGACACCTTTTATACCTGTTTAAAGACAGGTATAAAAGGTGTCATAACTGGCAAAACAGAACAGACCAACAGTGTGAAAAATCAGTGAAATACACCAAACAGTATTTTTAAAACAGTCCACCGAGGTCTAAGTACATATTGGCAAATTTATTGCAGAAAAATGACAGAATAATGACACTATATGGGGGGCATCAAATGTTATCAGCTTTTTTAAAATTTTTTTTTTTCTGAAGATGTAAATTCAAAAATATGTTTCTCAATGAAAAGAAAGTCACTTTCTTTGCCTTGGAAAGAAGATACATCACTATGTTTACATGAACTCCTATTTTGTCCAGTAGGGTTTTGTATAACCATAAATTAATGAGCAGACTCAATTTGCAGAAATTTGGGTGAAAAGACCATGTCTTCATGAAAAGATCATGTCTTCATGTGATCATCAAAGTAGTAAACACTTTCTCTGAGTTTTTATGTATGGCTTATGAAATGCATGGTGACTTGCAAGACAGAAGGCTTTGTTTTCATGCTTTAAGCTCACTTGATCGCTCCAACAAATCTAAACTCCAGCTGTGGGAGATGGATTAAAAGGAATTTATTTTGTGGGAAAGAAAGTTCCAAGAAACCTTTTAGAAGAACTAGAGATAAACCTGAGATACCTACAAGCCTCTATGGGCTGTCTCTTTAAAGATGTTGCCAAGTCACCTCCAATAACACACAAGGTAACTTTCTAGTTTAGCAGGTTTTTGAAACCTTCCCGTCTGAGGTAAAATTCAGTATCAACATGTAAAAATACCTCTCACTAGGTGATTTAGGTATTTTTGTGCAGCACACATTGGTATGTTTATCAACCAAAGAAACTAAATGGAACACTGAAAACCTTCCTCTCAAACAAACAGAAAATGCAATTGATGAGGGTATTATGCCATAGAAATAGGAACTTTTGTAATCACCATTCTACCTAGTCATAATATTTCTAATTCTGTAACACAGCTGCCCTAGAAGGTCTTTTGCACTTGGCCACTGTAGGCATGCTGAAAAAGCATCTATTTGCAAATGTTGGTAATTTGTACTGCTCACCTGAATACACACTTTTCAATTATCTAGGCTAGATAACAGCCCTGAAATGCACCAGATGAGAGAAGTATAATAGCCCCAAATCTTGGGATGCCACTTACAACTTGGCAACACACACCAGCTGGGAATCAGTGCTGGAACCTGTCTAGAGGTCCACCACGTACCACAGGGTCCATGTGCAAGGTCTTTGTGTCTCTGTGCTTCACAGTCTTTGGTTTACACCTGTAGTCAGTGACATAGCAGGGTTGTTGTATTTTGCTTTGCTGGACTTTACCATTGCACCGTTACCTAACCAGAAAAAATCTACTGAGGAGTAACATTTCCTGCTTCCTCACTATCATGGATGAAGCAGATTTTTCTCTCTTGCTGGTTTGTGTGTAGAAAAAGAACCCATTTTTCACTACAGTAGCAGCAGAAAAAATTGTGATGATGAGGAAAGAGACCTATACTGTGGAAAAGAAGACCGTGATTCAGACACTAATTTCTCCCCTTTCTGAAGAAAACTAAAAAAAGTTAATAAAAGGATCCTGAAACAGTGAGAAATATTGGAATGTTTTCATACTACTGAAACACTCAATTCAGATCCAACTGCAGATATTCTACTGATGTTGCAATTCCATTTTTAGTGTTGATTTTTTGGTTAAGAGAAGTTTTTCCTTCAAGAGTAAGGTGAGGGATTTCATTGTAACATTGAGAGTGAGAGTAATATCCAAATGATTTTTGTCTGTGTGAGAAGGCTCTAACTGGGATGTTAATAATCTGGAACTCCCAGGAATGAAGCCTCTATCTCAAAGATTTGTTACGTGCTGATGCCTCTCGTAAACTGTATGCCTCTAGTTATTTCCAATGGGCTACAGAGTCTTTTCACATACAATTGGTAGAATCTAAGCTAAGAAAGAATTAAGTCATCCAAGAAAGATTTTTTTTTCTGTATAAGTAATATTTATTGTCTTCTATTTGAGATTAATTTAAATCAGTCTCCAACCCAGTCCCCGGTACAGACTTGCTGCTCCTCCATGCTGTGTAGGCTTTGCAGAATGGAGATTGCTTACCTATGTGTTGGGCCTAATTCAATTCAGATGGGATTTTAGGCAGATCCTCAGACAACAGTTCCACAGAAAGCACTGAGTAACCACGTATTCGAGTTTCCTTTATCAGCGTACTCAGACGCCTAGCGTTCAGAGTTCCTGAATAAAAGCCATTGTTCACAGCCAGTCAGACTGCCCAAGAGAGAGTGTAAGGTAATCTGTACAGCACAGAGGTAGCAAAGGATGAGAATAGCTGCACTGCCACTGCAGGGTGTTTGTGCACCTAGTTCTGTCTGGGAAATCTTAAACTGAGGCCAACTTGGCCTCGCAGGATTTGTGAAAAATTATCATGCTGTTGTCAATGAGGAACAGTGAGAAGACGAATCTTAAATTCCATATCAAAGGTAGTTTGGTTAACAACAACAATAAGAAAAAGATCTGCTTCAGGATTTTTGAGAACTGCAGGCTGCTAGCACTGGCATTGAAAAGGACCAGCATGTAGATCACAGGAACAGAAACGGGGCTGGTCTGCACATTGTCTATTTGCTACAGCAGGAGATAGCCACAGGAGGCAACAAACATTTACAGGACTACCTGCAAATCTGCTTTCCTGTTGCTTGCAGCACAGCCAGCATCTCATCATTGAGTTTCATCGGGTGCCAGATGTTTCAGGCTATATGAGGCAGAGGCAGCTTTACAACTTCCATCATGTAATATTTAAAGCCTGATTAGGTGTTTCTCATTTAATCACATATATTATTAATTTCAGCGAAATTACTGTTTCTCCCTGTGCCTTTAAACAGCCAGTGAATAAAAGTTGGGTTGCTAAGGCAGAATTATAGCCAACTATTCCAGTTTAGCTGACTGCATTCTGATTACTTAATAACACCCAAGTATGTGCAGAATTTGTCCTTGCTGTGAGCCACACAGAGTGTTGCACTACTGAAAAAAACCCACAGAAAAGGCTGCGCTGTATTGGCTTAAGTGCTTTCCTCAGCGTGGTTTATATTCCAGGTAGTTGAAGAAGTCCTCAGCGAAGAAAAACCGCATGAGTTCTATCTGTACCGCTCCACAGCGCTGCAGAGCGAGTCAGAAATGACTGCCCAAAGCCTGCTCCGAGGAGCGTCATTTGCCATTCCGGCTGCGATTCGGCTGCCCCGCGGTCCGCTGGTGAGACCCGGCGAGACTCAGCGCCGGCAAGACTGCAACGCCGCGCCCGACAACTCATCGGGCCCAGGGCTGGGGGAGCGCGCCCGCGTTCCGCGCTCGCTGCCGGCTGCGGGGCTGCGTGTGCGGCGGGCGGGCGGGCGGGAGGCCGCGGCCGGCAGATGCCCACGGGCGCACGGCCAGGCCTCGGGCCTCACTTCGGGGAGCTCCCGAGCTCCCCGCGGCCCCGGCAGCGCCGTCGCTGCCCCGCGCTCTCGCTCTCCATCTCCACGCTCGTGTCCATCTCCCTCTCCCTCCCTCTCGCAGGGGCCGGCCCCGCCCCGGCGAGTCCCGGGCAGGTGCGCCCAGAGGCGCAGCGGGTGCCCCCCCGCAGCCCTCTCGCCCCGCTCGGGGCGGCTGCGGCGCGGGGCTCGCCCTCCCCTTCTGCCCTCCCCTCGCTGCGGGCCGCGCCGGTGGGCTTGGCTTGGCTTGCGGCTGCAGCGCGGGGCTCGGCGTGAGTCACGCAGCCCGCGGCGCGGCGAGCCGAGCGCGCAGGCACACGGGGGAGGCGGCGGGGGCGGGCGGCGAGCGGCGGGGGCGGCAGCGCCGGCTCCCCGCCCGCCCACTCGCACATGCTGCCGAGCCGCAGTCAGCTGGAGCGCCGCTTCCTCCACAGCCGCCGCCGATGACCTCCTCGCCCGCCCGCAGCCGCTGAGGACCCCCAGCGTTCCCGCCAGGGCAGGGGATGAGAGATCGGCCTCCCGCAGCCCCGTCCAGCGCAGCCCGCCGCACCGCAACCTCGGCCGCCGCCGCCCGCCGGAGCCGCCGCCCCAGAGGAGCCGCAAAATGAACCCCCAGTGCGCCCGCTGTGGCAAAGTGGTCTATCCCACCGAGAAAGTCAACTGCCTGGACAAGGTGCTGGGGCGCGGAGGGGGGGCGGGTACGGCGCCTCCCGGGCGTGCCCGTCCCGCTCCCCGCGGCTCCGGCGGGGCGGGCAGGGCAGGGCCGAGCCGGCGGGGCATCGGGGCGAGCCGGCAGGTGGCAAATGCAGCGTTTCGAGGGCCGCTCTGCGCCGGCATCCGCGCTGTCACCGCCGGCCGGCGGGGGCAGCCGCCGTGTCACCGCGCTGGCGCGGGGCGAGCGGGGCCGCAGCGGCCGGGGCGCCCTGCGGTGCCCGCCCGGGAATGACGGTGCCCGGGTGCCCGCGGCCCCCCCCGGCTCCCCGAGGGATGAAGTTGCAGGCGGCCCTTTCCCGGCTGTAGTTGTCGGTGCCTCCCCGAGCTGGGGCGGTTTCGGCCGCCCCTGGCGCCATGGCCGGCTGGGTGCGGACGGGGCCGGGGCAGCGGTGCCCCGGTGGCACCGGTTAAAGCCCGGCGCGGTCGCTCCGTAAATAACAAGAGTGAGGCTGTGATAGATGCGCCAAATTACCGTCCCCGGAAAGGCAAGGCGAGGCAGTAGAAGCCACGGGAGGAAAATGCCGTATTATGTGCTAAATTTAGTGTCTGTGCGACGTACCTAAAAGCCAGCCGTCACATTAGTTAGTGATTGCATTCGCGTAGTATTGCATTCTTTGCAAGCGGCGGTTTTTTTTTTTTTTTTTTTTTTTTTTTTTTTTTCTTTTTAACGAGGAAAACGTCTAACCCCTGCTTCAGTTATCTTTAAAATTATCCTGGCAAGGTCAGCATGTAGGGATCTTGGCATTCATCTTAGCAGAGAATTTACATTTCTGAGAGTGTTTCAGAAGTACCTTTGGTTTCATGTGAAAGTAACTATTTTCGTTTAGTTAAGAGATCTATAATGCATGGCCAAAATATTGACGAGTAATTGTGTTTTTATGTTTACCATGCCCTAACACTGCTTTCAAAATATCAGTACCATAAGTAATTCTACTTTATATTTATTTACAGTACTGGCATAAAGGATGTTTCCACTGTGAAGTTTGCAAAATGGCTCTGAACATGAATAACTACAAAGGATATGAAAAGAAACCTTATTGCAATGCGTAAGTATTGTAAATGTCAAGTCTTGCAGAAATGCACATGAAAAGAAAACCTGGCTGTGGATATTGTCAAATAGGTATTGTTGTGCTGTAAAAACTTCATCTGGAGAGAGCAGTACAGTCTAGAGGACTTCAGTATCTTTTCAGATGGGGTATTCTACTTGCATTGGGGTAATAGATGATGAAACTATTTGATTATGATGTGTTTAGACAGTGTTTTTCATATCAGATCTGAGGATACAGGGCTTTTTTTCCTTCCAGAAAGTACTGACTCCTGCTACATTTATTATTGGCAGTGCTGGATTACAGTTGTCCATTATGCAGCCCTCTATTCAGGGTTATGGATCTGATCAGCATTTTGTAATAAGAAAACAAAGTGCTTCTCGGTTGTGTAGTTTGCCAGAGACAATACCCTGTTAGAAATCATGACAGCCTGTTTTTAGAAATGTTACCTTTTCCACGTATCTGATATTTCTAAACTAGGAATTTACAAAATTCTTGCTTTTACTGCTTCATGCTATTTTGCTATTCTCTTAGATTTTGATTAGGAAAATGGATTAATTTTGGTTTGATTATACTATATTATACTCATTGCATTCAACTTTTAGATTTTATTGGTGTGTGGATTTTGAAGTGTGCTTTGATATTTGGCTTGCAAATACTGCAGAAGAGCATTTAATACACTGAGAAAAAAGTTGCTTATTGCTATTTGTACCATGCTTCTAAAATTTGCTAATTGCATTTCAGTGTGTTTTAATCTTTAGAAACCATCATAATATGCTGTTTTAGAAGGATAGCTCTTAAGATTTTGGACTCAAATGTGATCTTATATGTAACTTGTATGTTGTTGCTATTTTCACTTTTATGTACTTAAAACATGTTTTAAGACACAGAGTTTTGAAGCTATGGATGTATATTCTCCTATACTTAACTTAAAATATTTGTTTGGTGTTGAGGTTGACAGTCTATGGCTGGCCATAACAGAAAAGTTTAACAGCATTTGGTAATTTCTTTCAGGCTAAAATTGATTCCAGTCAGTGTCTAAAATACAAATTATGTTATGAATCTGCTGTGCTGCCAAAACCTGAAACACCTGTTTCAGTGTGCACAGTTGTACTTAGATTGCTTTAGGAGCATATGGAATTACATATGTAACTTCCTAGCTTTCCTCCAGTGCTCCACACAGTGCAGAGGGTGACATTAGACCTCTCCCAGCAGAGTGTGGTCTGTTGCCAGTGTCAGGGGCTGGGAGAGCCGTGTAGGAAGGGAGTTGTGCTCCAGCAGGTGGAATGCTGCAAGCTGAGATTAGCCCCGAGCACTGGCCCTGGATGGGACTCTGCATGTGGCACTGTTTGAGTTCAAGTACAGGCTTACATCCTTCACAGTAATTATAACTCTGATAGGTGCCTTTTACCTATATTTTGGTGGTTAAGTTTCAGTGATGACACTTTGGTTGCTTGATCTTTCTCATCTCATCAGATACTTACTTGTACTTAATAAGATTGTTTGTTTATAAAAATCTCCTCCTTGCTGATACATGGGGGTTTCCAAGCTGTGCACATTTAACTTCTGTTGCAAGAGAGTTTTTCATATATGCAGTTATGGCTTGTGTGTGTCCTCCTGTTGATGGATGAGGGGGAGTAAGGATGACGGATGGATCTGTTATGTACCATTCAGGTGCTATTCTTCCTGGCAGTTGCTTTAATGAGCTTAGTGAGAGTGAGCCTTGAAAAAATAATCTCTACCTTTGAAATGTCTATCAAATCTGATGTATGAAATGGCAAGCAGCAATGTAAAATCATTTGAAGAATAGGGGATTTTTTCCCATTAAAAGAGAGACAAAATAGAATGTGTAGTATCAACAGTGTGCATTTTGTTCTTAACTTTCAGTAAACTAAAGTTTGGTGGGGTTTTATGCCCCCCTTTTTAATGAGAAATCTTAATCATATGATGTAAATAATTTCACATGTTCTGTGGAACCAGGAAGGGAAGACTAAGGTCTGCCTTGTGGTTTCAACAAATCTTAATATTCTTCAAAGGACAGCTAAGATGTTTTTGCAAAACTGTGTTTTGAAAATACAGTTGGTTTAAATTTTGAGAGAATCTTTGCAACTCAAAGGTAACTAATTTGCAAGGCAGACACCATTACAGTGTTTCAAATTATGATGTGTCTTATTCTGTTTTTAATAGTAAGAAGCAAATCCATTTTTATGTTAAATGCTGCTTGATCATAAAATCTGCAAAGAAAAGAATGTAAATTTACTCACACAAACACCTACAAACACTTGACAAAGAGTAATTACTACTGAACTGTTTATTGAGGCCATCCAGTGATAAGAGTGCTATTTGTAGATAAAAGTGAAGAAGTGTGCACTAATCTGAATGGGAGAGGAATGCCATGCAGTTGTTCAACAGGTTTGGAAGCCATAGTTAGTTTTTCATAAGCACAAGTTGGAAAGCATGTATCTTCAATAATATCTGTATGTGCTTTGATAATTCACAGATCAGATAAGTTTATTGAATATGTTTTGACCTTTGGTCTTAAAATCGTCCATTCTTTTGTTTATTCAGTGGCTGAAATGAATGAATTTTGTTACTTTACTGGTAAAGATCAGAAAATATTTAGCTGTAAAACATAATTGTTTTTGTGTAAATATAACAGAATGCTCATCTATGATTGTTCAAACTATATTTTTGGTGGAGAGAGTCAGGTAAGACATAATAAAAGGAACTAGCAAACCATGAAGGAATATATTGCCAAGTACTTTAATTCAGTGACCATTAGAAAAGGGCAGAAATATTTGTAAATGCAGGATCCTGCTTTTTTTAAAGGCAAGTTTTTTGTTGGACGTTTTGCCACATTTGCATCTAAATGATTGTACGCCTTTCTTGTGATAAAGAGACACTGATACCAAAAGTACTGACTGGGCTGCTGACATAGCTTCTGTAAGTTGTGGATCTGTGTAAGATTTTACAGCAAGGTTAAAGGGAAAACTTTGTGTGTATGTGTACAGTATGGCTTTGAAAAGAATCATCTTTGGATCATGGAATTTTCACTGTCTGTCTCCTTTAAACCTTTCATCTCTCTTACTTGTAGAGAAAAGCTTGAACAACTTTGTTCACTCTTCCCTCTCTTTTTTATTATTTACATAATGAGTGACTGTTTGAGTCAAGATAGTCACTTCTGCTTGTTTGTGTAGTGCTTATGGTATGGTGCTTTTATCTCAGCTGGGACCTCTGAGCAGCACAGTGCTGTAATAATAACTTAGAGTGTTGTGTTTCCCACTTCACTTGCATTAACATTTCATCTGAAAGGCCTCAGGTACAACATCTTGAGGCTTGTAGATGCACATGGACACTGCTGGGTTTGCCTTAACGACTTTACTCTTGCCTTTTATTTGCAGTCTGGTTTAGATATGCCATGATTCTGGATTGCTGCCTGATTTGTGAAATAATGTTGATGAAACAAAGGGCTCAGACAATTTTGCAGTTCAGACAGGTGCTATGCATTGACTGAAGCAGGTGAATGAGCCATTCTTTGATGCAGATCTAAATCCCTATTCCACCTTAATATCTGTAGATAGATGTTATTAAATACTTGTTATATATGTGGAAATGTCAAGAAGAAAAGTTGATATTGCTGTCTTTTGCAGACTCAGAGCTGACCCTTTCCAGCTGCAAATAACCAAGATGATGCAAGGAAAGGAATGGCATTTTGGCAACTTACTTTGTGTTCTCAAGCTTGTTAAATGATTGGATCATGTAGGATGATTTTATGGTAACTTATTCTTACGGATGTTCATATAAATTCTCCTTTTGACAGATTCACTAGACCAAAACACAAGACTGCTTTTTATGCAAAATGTAGAAGCTGAAATGCATATTTTTGGAATATGCTCTCTGCATTAGCTTTACCTGCTGATGCAGACAGACTTTCCTGTGTCTGTGAACACATCCAACAGAGATGTAATTCTTAATTTCTGCAAACCTAGTAGCTTCAAGTTCCATAAATCTGATGTACCCTCTTGCCAAAACAACCTCACTATCGCAATAAATTATTCTGAAATACTTAGTATATAAAATTTTGCTAATTGCCTGCACAGAGGGTAGTTTCATTCAAGTTTTTATATATGACAGCCACCATATGGAATGGTTACATAACTTAAAATTTAAATCAACTGTCATCAGTCTTAGTGTGGATTATTGACATGAAGAAAAACTCATAATCACTTTTATTTTTTCTCCTAGATTTAATTTCTTTATAACTGGTGCCAGTAGGAAATAGATATTCAAATACATTTGAAATATTGTGGTGTTGTTAGAACTACTACAGCTTCCATGTGCAAGTGCAATCAAACCCTACATTTTAGGATACTCTAGGGGAGGGGTAAAAAAATGTAAAAGTGATTTTATGTCAGCTTGGAAATGATAAGAACATGGTACAACTTTCTGGAGAGTCACGTGGTTTGGAAAATAGAAGCAGTTGCTTTTAATCAGTGCATGAATGTGGTCATTAAGTGGAATCCATTGTCTTGAAAGTAAAATTTATGTTTAGAACTTTGATTTTATCTGTGAAACATAAGTGTTTTTTGTTTATTTTTTCTCTACTAGTGAGAAAATTTCAAGATGATGACTAGGAGTGTGAGTTTATTCTTACTAAAAATAGCTAGCATTATCTTAGTTTTCAGTATTGATTTCAGCAGGTGGTTATTTCTCAATTTAAATATGTCAGGAAGAAAGAAATTTATGTAAGAAGCAGAAAGAATAAGCCTGAAATCTGATGGGACAACTTCTAAGAGTTGCAGTAAAGAGAGTGCACAGAATAAACAGGATTTTCAAATTCTTCATCTTAACTGGAAAAGGAACAACCCATAAACTCCCTTGCAAACCTTCCTAGAAAGCAAGGATTGCACTTTATCCATTTATTAGCTTTCTGTATGGAAGACTTTCCTGTTAAAATGTATTATTAAATGGGTAATGGAAATAACAGAATTGCTAGAAAGACAGCTGGTAAGGGTCTCAGCTCAGAGCCAGTTACACTTATAGCTTCAAAGTCCAATACTTCTTGTTCAGCATTGTAAAAGTACGAACTCCAGTATTTAAAAACATTTCTCCCTCCTCAGCAATATTTTCTTTAAACAAAACAGCTCTAACTCTGTCCTCATCCTGATGGGCTGTATTTTATATTAATTCTTGTTTCTTTACCTTCAATTATTTCCAAAGCACATATATCTCATTTCAGTGCCCAGTGGGACATTACCAGAGCTGGTACAACAATAAGAGTACTTGTACATAATTTTTCTCCTAAATCCCAGTACAGTCTTTGCCTTTTAATTTTTTCTGTTGTAAAACCTGAACTATTGTTAAATTATATTTGGATTCTTGTGGGCTATGTTTTTATGCAGAATTGCAACCTCAGCAGTGGTTATTATCCATTATCTGAGCAGTTAATTGTTCTTGGCTAAACACAGGATCTTCCACTTGGTTCTCATTGAGCTAAATCTCCTTTTTTTCCTTAGGCTGCTTCTCCAATTTGTCAAGTTCATTTTATATTCTAATTTTCTTCTCTAATGTGCTTACAGCCCCCTCCTATCAACCTGTCAACCCTCCCACCAGAAAGCCTGGAAGCACATTGCAAATTTAATAAGTATAATCTTTATTTCATCACTCAGATTGCTACCTGAAGGCCTGGAAGGGTATTGGGAGCAGTTTGTACCACCGTGGTCTGATGCAGCCTCCCCTTCTGTAGTGAGCAGTGATCAATAAGAGAATTACTTTATCTTCTCTACCTATTCATGGGGTGCTAGATCAAGCATTGAGTTCTGTGGGAGAAAAAGTAAAATTGTGAAATAGCATAATCATGGATATTTATGTAGACTCTGCTTAAATATAAGGAACAACTATAGTTAGAAGAAACATACATTCCTGCTGCTCAGTTCTGTATTATTCAATATTCAGTCCAAATTACTATTGGTGGTATCCAATAATGTAAAGTAAAGCTGAGCCTATTTGCTAGAACAGTTCAAGGAGCTTCTTAGGCAAAATATATTTAAGTCTCTTAAAGGTGTTTGATGCATATATTTAAACCCTTCCAAGAAGGCACATAAGAACACTTTGTCAGAGTTGCTGAATAATGCGCATAAGGCAGATGGTGGTTAGTTGCAAAGTAATTACTAAAGAATAATCATCACTGACACTCAGATCTTGGGAAGGGTTGGGCTGTTTTTTATTGCTATGACTGCATCTGATTAATGGGATACAAACCCATTTCTTGGGTTCTGTTTCAACATGTTTAATTGGCCGTGTCCTGATTTCACGTTTGGTCAAGATCTGCATGTATTAATGGCATGGTGGGCGTGCAGGGAGAGGACTCTGTCAGCTCCAGCAGGTCCCTTGGTTTTCATTGTGGCAGGCTGTGGAGAGCACCATGGTGCCCTAGAGCTTAGTGCAGCCAAACCTGCTTCCCTGCTGGTCCTGGTGGAGTAGAAAAACAACCCCAAGGGAGATGAATTGTTACCTTTTCTCTCAGATTTCATTGCGCCAGTTCTGCCAGTTCCTGATGTGACTATAGGGTCTGTGTTTAGAATTCATGTTTTACTATTTTACCTGTAGGTAAAATATTGTTGTTGGCCCTGTTGTTGCTCCAAAGCACAGTTACAAATTAGTATTATGGTGTTGCTGGGACAAGTAAATAGAAAATAGGCAGATGAATATAATACATTTAATTTTATTTGATTGAAGACTGCACTAAGCATAGAGAACTTTGCTGTGTGGAATCCTGACCTGTTGCCTGTTGATGTCTTGGCTCAAGTAAATGTGTGTTATTAATAGCTATAATTATTGGTCATTGTAGATAGCAGATAATTTATCCAAGGAAGAACATATGCATATATAAAATATACTAAACTTATTCTCAGGGGATTGTGATTATTGAGACAGTTTCAGTAAGAGGGTTTTTCTTTGCTTGCTAGTCTTTTAGCAACTGTTGATTCTTAAGATAATCTTCAGTTTTCTTACTGTTGCTTTCTATACTCAGTCCTAAAGGTTGATGAAGTTAATTTCATTATATTTATTAAAATATTAAGGCAACAGAACAAGAACCGTAGGTTAAATTTTGTGATTCCACATAATTTTCTTCTTTTCATTGCATGGCTTCAGTTTTGGAACCAGTTGTAACAAGCCTGTGAAGTCTTGATGCTATGGTTTGATAACAGCTTTGTGGTTTAACTATTTGGGGTTTTAAATGTTCTAAACCATAGAAATTCCCATCATATTTGCCAAAGACTTAAGTGTTTTCACTTGGCTGAATCTGAAGTTCTGTGCCGCTCTGCTAATGTTGCTGTTGGTAGCAAATAAACCTGCTGTCCTGAAATGCTCTCTCTACTTTATAAAGCTTGAAGAAAAATAAATATGTTGCAATCTTTCATACGATTTTGAATTTTTTAGAGCTGGTGATTGCCAATTGAGAAAGACGACATCATGTCAGTCACTCAGTGTCAAGCAGCATGTGTTGCTGTTTACATACAATGTCAGTGAAAGCTTACTGTAATTATCCAGACAATAAACTATCTTGGCTGAGAAGTCAAGTACTTTTATTTTATTTTAATAATTTTGAATATTGTAGTGTGCTTATAGAGACTTGCTAAATTTAGGGATTTAGACGTTAAACTGAGGGCAGTGTTTGGCTGTGTGGTGTTGAAGTCCCTTGAAAAGGAGACAGTAGGCAGGACTCACAAGGGAAAACTTTGCCCTAAGAGGAGGTGGGTGAAGTATTTGTTGAATAAATGGTCTCTTGTTATAAATGACACCAGCCAGTTCATGCTGCCTTCAGTTATGCCATCTCATATTGTGGCTTTTTTGAAAACAAAAACCCTGCAATTAATTCTGCTTAATTTGCAGACCAATCAATTTCTTCTCTCTCTGCCTGTCTCTGTCTTCTGATGTTGGAGTAGATGTTACATCAGAGTTGGCCAAGCTATTTTCCCTTGCTTTCTCTTCATGTTGCCTCTCTAATTTTCATTTGTATTAGGGGAAAAAGTCTGGCTGATAAGGAGTGCAGAATTTTTAGTCTCTCGTATTTCCTCCTCCCCATGTCTCCTGTTTTCCTTCTCCAAAAACTTCTGTTCTTGGTTATGCAGCAGTTGTGTGGTGGTAACTGATCCCATCGTATCTTAGTATGAGGAGGGCACAAAAATATGCCATCAGTGTCACACTTGGGAGGAGATTAGAGCAGCTTAAAAATTAAAAACTAATTGTAATTTGACCAGTTGTTATTTAAGCATATATTGCAAAGGCTTTTCTGGGAAGTGCATAGTTAGTCTTTAAAGAGGATTTCTAAAAATATAGAACTATATGGATACTGGACAAATTTCCTTTCATACTTCACAGTTTCAAAAATTCACACTGTTTTTTTCCCCTCTTAGGAGAGAAAATGTGTGGAGGTGGTCCATCATGTTCTTCCTCTCTAAATAGTAGGTTTTTTCATGCAGGTGTATTGGTGTAATGCCAATTTCACAGATTTAAAAATAAAGTTGTGCTGCGTTTTAATTTAGTTATACCTCAGGTATTTTTTTAAACCTAGCAAACTAAGTGGTAATAGCTGTTTTTGTCTTGTGCTGTTCCAGTTTTACTCTGGAAGAATTCAATTCTTGTAATGCAATTCCTTTTGACATGAGAAAACTGTATATAGAAATACTTAGGGAAAAATCTTAAAAGAAAAAAAAGATGCTGATTTCAGACTTAATTAAAATGCAAGTGGCTAAGTTTGTGGAGAGGAAAAGTGGCAAGAGGAAATAAATTGACTGAATAAAAAAGCATGGACTATTTCTGCTGAACAGTGTAGAGTGGCACACATTCAACACAGTAGGGTGTTATGTTGCATAGTACTGGTTGTGTGTATTTGCAGATGCAGAAGGGAGGACATTTCTGACTGGATTTGCTCAGTCATATGAAAAGAAAAAGGACCAGTATGAGGACTTCTAGCAGCAGAAGTGCTCAATAAGTGTTTAATCAGGAGATGATTAACATTGTTAGAACTGGCAGCATGCTTGGTGTGTTGCTGCTGTAAGGGAGGTGCCAATACATGTTTTAAAGAACCCGCCTGGAAATACATATGTTGAAAAGCAAAACTTCTTAGAGGGTTGGAGTCACAATTGTGCTGTAATATAGAAAGGTCTGAAGTAGTTGAAGTAGGAAGGTCTGAAGCAGTAGTATATTTGAAGTAGTTGGTAGGAATTTGTCAGGTGATTAAAAAAGAGATGAAGCTTGTTAGAGCAGTTATTATCATATTGTTCAAACATTGTCTCGTTAGCATGGAAGTATTAGAAGTAATGGAGAAAATCTGGAAATAAAAATGTATCAAAATATATTTTTGAAGAATAATATTGTCTGAAATATCACACCTCTAGTAATTTCTCCAGAATTTAGCTCATTTAATGGTGATGTCTGTTTACACTAGGGGAAAAGAAGAGGGTGCATCCAGAGAAAACAGATAGATGGGAAAGAGAAATAATTTTTAAAAATGTTGGCCAAACTTTTCAGTTTCGCAATAGCAACCTTTCTGAGATAGTTGCACTTTTGGGTGTTTGATTAGGAATGGGCTGCTATCATCATGAATCCTGTCATGAGCTTTTGGGTTATTTTGATCTGAAGATCAAAATGGAGATTAAACAGGCATTTCCAGATACGTCACTATTGATACTGCTTTGTTGCTTCTGTTATAGTTGTGTCAGAAATGTTGGAAATCCATATTAACAAGACTGGAAGAAGCTGGAAGGATAAAAAGGAAGACCAAGTAGATGAGCTTGGATTGAGTTAATGGTCAGTTTACTCCATGCCATGCTTCATCACACAGTCAGGTCTCAGTTCTTGCAGAATATTTGGTCAATCTGAGTTCCTTTAATTCTATCATTATTTTAATGATAAATTGATATTCAGAATAGGAGGTACTGTTATATGAACTGTGATTAGGTTTATTGCCACTGCAGGCACTGAAGACTTCATCCAGCTTTGAGGAACATGCAGTGAAGTGATTGTTACGAAGTTAGGAATTAATGAGAAATATCGTGACAATTGGGAAAAAATATAGTTTCTCAGTTTTATACCCCTTGAAAAATATTTCTGTACACTGAGATAGGCTACCAAATAGTGCTCCTAGAAAGATGAAAATCTTGAGGGGAAGCTATGAAGTGCAGTGAGAGTCATGTGAAAATGAAAACAGCGTGTGCTTAGTTTTTTGGGTAGTCTAATTCAGCAAGGGTAGATTGTAAATACTCTTTTCTTTTTTCCATTGAGATGAAGATGGATATTCTGAGCAGCAACAATTTAGATTGGTGCTGGTGATGTTTTACATTTATTAATTATGAGCAATTTAGCATAACCAAAGATTTATATTTGGAATTTGTCTTGAAATGTAAGAGATCTACAAAGATATTTGATTCTAGAGGCTACCAAGCTGCTTCAGTACCTATGGATATTTCTGTAAAACTTGAAAAACGTAGCCCTATTTATAAATAATTGTTTTCTCCCCTAGTTGCTTCAGGAAGTTTGGATAGACATTCTAAAATCTGAATACAATCTGGTTAAGCTGTGTATTTATTCCTGTGTTAAAGAGCTTTCAGGATGACTCCTGTCTTTGTGGAGCTGAGACTTGAAAGAGCAGCATTCAATTTCTTATTCTGATTAAATGCTTAACTTTCATGACCATGCTACTGTTACTGTTTCAAGCCTCATTTGGGTCAGCAGCAGGAGTCTCTCTTAGCCCAAAAGGCAATGCCATATTATGTCTTTTATGCAGAATAATACTGTGTATGCAATATATTAAAAGGAAAATTTAGGCTTGTTAGGCTGGGTGTGGATGAGAAGGAGATTGTAATGGACTTTTAGAAGTTGAAGGAAACAGGGTAAAAATGATTACTTTTCTCTAATTAATTATTTCACCCTGAGGAAAATGACAGCTCCCCATTTTTCATAGCCTCCATCCTGTCACTTTTGTTCTGAGGGGACATAGGATCTGACAGAATTAGTTTGGTGAGCAAAAGCAGACTACTTTCGTTTTCTTCTGCCATTTTTCTTTGTGCATTGGCAAAACCTCCTGGCTGATTGGTGTCAGATCTCTCCAGCAGCTTTCTCCCCTCCACTGCAAGCCTCAGACATGTCAGTAATTCAGCATCTGGTGTGCTGTGAGCACTGCCCCTGGTGTGGGACAGGTGTGTCTCCCTTGTTGCAGTGCTTGCACACAATTTGGGTGTGCTGTGCAAATGTTTAAAGGTCTCTTCCATGTGTATCCCCAGAGTGCTATCGAGGCAGGACTTCACAACTGGGATAACAGATAACTATAGCATATACAGTTAATATACAGTTAATAACTATATAGCATATACAGTTAATAACTATAGCATATACAGTTAATAGTAACTGTAACAGCTTATACCAGAGAAATTGGAACTGGATATTCAGGAACAGACTTGTAACAGATCTTTAAAGCTGACAGTCTAGTAGATTAATGTTTCAGAGTAATAATTATTACTAATTAATTTTATGCCTGTTAATTTTTTTATACAATGGAACAATTTCTTACTAGGAGATGTTTTGCATGAATTTGCCAGTTTGAAAAATTTTTTTCCTCCAGTAAGAATCTATATGTTATCTTTGTTGGTTTTGTAGTAGTAGAATGCTTTCAGGGACAAAGTATTTAGTTTTGTCAGTTAAGCTTATTTTGTTTATTTGTATTTTGCCAAAACAAATACTATGTAATTAATACAGACAATATTTCAATATTTTCATATATACATTTTATTATAGTTGTATTTCACATTTAATGTTATGAAGACAACTTACAAATAAGAACCTGTGAATGTGGAAGCAGATAAAATACATTGTTTTCAAGAGCATGGAGTTGTAATATAATTGGGGTTCTTCCCTAGAGCTTGTGGAAAATGGTCATTTTTAGAGAAAATGTTCCTTTTGGAGAAAAGTTTTATTCCAATTCTTCTAAAAAAAAAAAAAGAAGTAGTTTCTCAATCAGACCTTATATTAAGAATGGTTTATATATTCATGCAACTGGATGTGAGAAACTGCTGCTTCCTGAGGTGTGGGAGAAAGTTTGTAGTAGTGATGGCCTTGTGGAACACTGTAACACAGACTTTATAGCTCTTGTAGTCTCTATTTTTAATCATCTTCTTCTTAGGATTGTGTTTTTTAAATTTTATTTGGGCTTTATTAATATATGTGTTGTTTCTTTTCCATACAGACTTGAATTATTATTTTGGGCTCTGCCCCATTACTTTACCATACCAAGCAGTGTGTCAGAAAAGCTGTCCACAACAAATGTGTTGAATATTGCCCTGGAAAGTAATCAGTCATCCAAACAATCCCAAGACTGTTAAGATGCTTACAAAGTCTTTCAATATAGATCTAACATATTTTGGCTTCAATTCCTTACCTTCTGTGGTTTGTGTTTCCTGCATGATTGTTCTAGAAGGTTTTGTTTCAAGCTGTAAAACTGATGATTTATCTGCCAAAGTTTTTAGACTTGCTCTGAAGGTGCAAAATCAAATTTAGTCTTATAAACCAAGTGACATTTGGAACCCAATGTCTTCTGTAGTCACATGTATAATGAATATATTGCTGGAATGGAGACTTTAAACAAAGTAATATAAAATTTAAGAAACGTGTTCTTTTGTTCTGTGAATGATGCTTTTTTTTGCTATGCGTTTTTGAGAGAAACCTTTAAGAAAAGAGGAACTCTTTTATTTACACAGTTATTTTTTATTACCCAAGATAGAGATTAATTAAATATTTTATTATGAAACATCTATATCCCTTATATATACAAAAACAACAACAAAGGATACTGCTTTGACTAGTTTATTGATACTTTTAATGTAGACTGTTACAGTTGTGGTTATTTTAGATTTATGTCCTTGATGCTTTGTTATCACAGTAACATGACCAGTAATGTCTTTATTGGTTTTACATATTCCTAGGCAACATAATTTCATAGGAACTGTGAAAGTTAAGGTTAAAATGATTCTTTTACTTTTCCACCCAACTGTATGCATGCCTGCTTTTACATGAACCAATTTTAAAAAATCTGGATTTGAAAAGGTATAAAGGGCAAAGCAAAAATCAATAAATTGTGTTGTTTCCCCATCTTTATTGCATATTAATTGAAATGTGTTTATTCTGGAAAGAGCTGCATTGGTCATTTCGGTATATATATTGCCTGCAATTTTTATTTTGGGCAGTTTAGGTGAATGAGACAATTTAACAGTAACAGATTTTTTTTCTGTCCCAATGTAACTTGTGAGAATGGTTATTTGTAGTTGCCCCCAGAAAGTCACACCTTAAAATAGAAATGCACTGAACTCTTGAAAGGAAAAGATCCCGCAGAATCAGAATGAATTTCTACTGTCATTTTTAAAGTGAAATACTTGAAGAGTACTATCATCCATTATATAGTTTGTTTGCAGAGTGCCTGTTATTGTTGCAGTTGAATACTTTCTTACCCAGGGGATGTTAGTTATGTAAAGCTGATGGGCCAGTGTGTTGGAGAACAATACATGTCTCTGAGGGGACGCTGGAATTCTTCATGTCCTGGAACATCGTTTCAAGGACTGACTAGTAAAAGTGAAGACAAGTAACTGAAACAGCCTTGCCATAAGTGTAGACTATTGAAGGAAGTTTGAAAGAATTAAATACTGAAAAATGCCATGTGAATGGTAGTTTTTACCATATGGTGATAGTTTTTTCAGACACTGTATTGAAGGGGACCTTTTAAAGGTTAAAGGTGATTTTGGGATGTGGGTGCAACTAGTCATCTTAGAACTGTTGCTTGTATCTCCTAAACATTGTAACTCCTAAACATTACTGGAAAACAGAAGTGTAGACAAAGTCTCTGAAAAGTAATTGAAAAATTAATTGAAGTAGGCCCCTAACTACTCTACATTCTTTTTTCTCACTGGGAGGAATTAGGAAATACAGCCTTTTGTACATTTTTGAATGTTCAATTTGTCACCCTTTTCCCAGCAGGAGAGATGTGTTCAATGGAATATCTTGTGGTTTGGTTTCATTTGTGTTGTAAGCCAAGCAGCTTTTGTTGACTTTACAAGAAGATGCACACATTAGTGCATTATGTCGTTAATTTATATTTCAACTGACATAAAATATTAAGACTCATAACCATTTCTCTAGGACAAGAAATATGTAGGGCAGTGGGGAGAGGAGTACTTACTGTGTGGTACCACTGGCACAGAGCAGAGGTAAATTAAAGTGCACTTGTGGTGCAAGATGAATGGGGAAGTAGAGAATTGTGCCATTCCAGCAAGGCTGGGGTATGGACAAAGCTGTCACTGCAGGAGAATTTAGAAGAGAAAGGGCTCTACACATATTATGTGTTCTTTAAATGTTTAAAAGATGCAGAAGAACTTAAAAGCCACACGTGAATAAAGCAGGCAAGTTTTCCTTTCTGCTCCATCCACACAGAGAGCCTGACAGGAGTGCATTAAGCATCGTGATTAATATCTGTCACATGTTTGTTCTCTCATCTTCTTCCCAGCAGGTGGTGTGTATATGCAGTGCACTTTTTTTTTTTTTTTTAGGTTTAAAGAAAAAACTCTTTGCAAAGATGCATATATGTGTAAAATGAGGCAACGTTAATTAAGTGGAATGTGTTTGGAGCCAAAAGGGCTTGTGGTGTTCGGGAGTCCCTGAAAACTGGGCTGAACAAGGAACAAAGTATCTGCAGAAAGATTCTGTCTCCATTGCAGCTGATTTCTGCTCTTATTCTAGGGATGGCTTGTGAGCCAGTAGTAAAATAACAGGGTTTGTCTCTTAAGATTGAGTTAACACAGCCTGGACTGTAGCAACCATACCTTGATGAGCCTGGGATCTTAAGGAGCAAAGTCATGATCCTGAA
This sequence comes from Fringilla coelebs, assembly GCF_963513975.1. Taxonomy (NCBI): domain Eukaryota; kingdom Metazoa; phylum Chordata; class Aves; order Passeriformes; family Fringillidae; genus Fringilla; species Fringilla coelebs. The sequence continues at coordinate 134,558,434 of NC_140028.1, read as the reverse complement.
TTTTGGAAGAGTGAACTTCCAGTTCTTGAAGGAGTTGGTGAATGAGATACCCTGGGAAGTTGTCCTTAGGGACAAAGGAACTGACCAGAGCTGGCAACTCTTTAAGGCCACTTTCCTTAGAGCACAAGAGCTCTCCATCTCAGTGTGTAGGAAATCAGGCAGGGCAGGCTGGAAATTGGCACGGCTGAACAAGGGTCTGCTCCTCTCACTGAGGAGTAAGAAGGGAATGCAAAGCTCATGGAGGAAGGTCAAGTGTCTTGTGGAGAGTACAGAGGTATTGTTGGACTGTGTAGGGATGGGGTCTAGAAAGCCAAGGCACAGAAGGAACAGGGCTTAGCAAGGGATATGAAGAATAACAAGAGGGTACTCTGTAAGTCAGGAAAGAAAGGGCAAGGACAATATACCCCTCCTGAAAAATGAGAAGGGAGAACTGACAATGGATATGGAGAAGGCTGAGGTAGTCAATGACTTTGCCTCAGTCTTTGCTGGCAGCCAGACCTCCCATATCACTCAAGTCTCTGAGCCTCCAGGCCAGCTGCATCCTGGGCTGCATCAGAACTGGAACGACCAGCAGGTCAGGAGAGTTGATTCTCCCTCTCTACACCTCACCTGGAATGCTGCATCCAGCTCTGGGGTCCCCAGCTCAAGAAGGACGTGGACCTGTTTGAACTAGTCCAGAGCAGACCATGAAGACCAGGGGGTTGGAGCACTTCTCCTCTGATGTCAGGCTGAGAGACTTGGGGTCATTCAGCCAGGAGAAGAGAGGGTTTCAGGGTGACCTCATTGGAGCCTTCCAGTACTTCAAAGGGATTTACAAATAAAAGTGAAAATGACTTTTAAATGGATACATGGAGGTAGAACAACAGAGAATGGTTTTAAAGGAGATATTTAGATCAGGTGTTAGGGTAAGATTATTTATGGTGGTAAGGCACTGGAACAAGCTGTCCAGAGAAGATGTGGATACCCCCTCCTTGGAAGTGTTCAAGGCCAGGTTGGATGGGCCCACTGGGTCAGCAGCCTGATCTGGTGGGTGGCCTTCCTGTCTGTGGTGGGTGGGGTTGCAATTAGATGATCTTTAAGGTTCCTTCCAACCCAAAACATTCTGTGATTCTATGTTTAAGTTTTAGCTGGGTTTTAAAATATTTAGTCACATTTGTTATGAGATCACATAACTTGAACTTTGAAACTTTATGGGAAGGCAGGACTGACAGTGGCAGGAAAATTTCACAGGCTTACAACAATCTCTTTTGCCTAGAGAGTATTCTGGTCCACTATGTTGGAATGGGAGCTTCCTTATGTTCCTTGATAAGCCCATAGAATGTCTGAGTGCTGGAGTGATGGAGACATGCCTGCCAAGTGCAGCCAGTTATTAGAAAGGTGCTTATACTTCTGTATTTCTGACTGGAAAAAAGTAGTTTTTTCCATATTGGAAGTGCAACAAAAAAAATTAATCATTGTATTACAGTATTCTTCTTTCACGCTGTATGATATCTTCTCTTAAAAGTTGTAGTAATGACTATCAATAGATTATTTAAAGTAGTATATTTTTGTATAGTTGGATACTGTTAAATGGCAGAATGAATTGCATATGATGAATAATGAAATTATTTTGAAAACATTTTTAGTTATTTTGTCTGAAAAATACACCATGATTGTTAGATCTTTGCAGGGTTCACTGTATGGTAGAAATGCCTATGACTGATATAAAATAGATTTACATTTTCTGTGTATCTAAACTATTTGAACAAACATAAAACTAAGCAGTCATTCTTCCTCTAACATGAACACATTCTACTCTCTTTGGCTGGGCAATGTGAGGTTGTATTTGGGTACTGTTACCTTGGAATTTTAATCTTATTTACTCACGGTCCTGGTTACAGTTGCTTAGTAACATGCTGTGGAAAATGGATTTGTTGATTTATGATATCTACAAGATCCTTATAATTAAAGATGTTGAAAGGAAAGCAAGTGCACAATATGGGTGTGTATTCCAGCTGTGTGTATGTTTCTAATAGCTCCTGTTTTCACTATGCATCTTACAATAAGTGTCTTTGTAGGGCCTGGTGTTTTATGTAACTCACCTCACTCTCACCTTTGTACCAGGTTTCGTGGTAGCTTTGGATAATGCTGTTTTACAGCATTTTTAGGTGAATCTGAAATCCTGAGATTTAGCAGGTAACTCCACTGGACTGCAGTTCCACCATGGCAGCTATTTTCTCAGACTTGCATTGATATCAGGAATAAATCAATAACTGTGTGTGTGTGTGAGTGGGGCTCATGGTGTTACACTCACATTCCTGGGAGAGAGAAGTATGTTGGAGATTAAGCATCATGAGACTTGTAAAACGTCTTTCTTGACAGCTGAAGGAAGTATCTAGAGAAGTGTTGGCTGTTGAGTGTTGCATGTCTTCAAGTACTTAAAATTGCTGTATTTTAAGGCTTCCTGAAATGTTTAAGGTCTTTTGTTTCTTTGCAAACAGGGCTCAAGATTTCTATTTACCTCTTCTGCAATATATTACAGAAGAATTTAGGAATTAAGAGGTTTCTAACACTAGCTAATTGTTTAAAATGCCTGTGAAAGCAAAAATTAAACAAGGACCTCTGGGACAGATGGAGTGTTATTAAAATCCTAGAGCCTACTTTAATCATAGACCCAAGCCCATGAAAAAATGCAAATTAATTTAACGAATTTATATATAAACCAAACTGAAAGTCTTGAATGATGAGACCTGAATTTATTCTCTTGTGCTTTAGAATATAAAACTTAAAAGCATAAAAAAACCTGTGAGGCCAGATAAGAGGAGGTTTTGTGCAGGGCAAAACATATTGGTGTTATATAATGAAATAATAATAGTTTTGCCTTTCTGCCTACTGTATTTGCCTGTTTCCTTGTGAAATGAAGTTATTCAGGTTCCTGTGAGGCTGAGAAAATTTGCAAAGGCAAAATGCATCTGATTTCCTCAGGTTTCTTCTCTATGTAATGTAAGAATGCAGAGATAATTATTATTATTTTGAAAGTGCCATTCACAGGCCTCAGCTCAGTTAAATGTTTCACTTCCTGCTTTCAAATGCTTGTAACCTTTTATGGTTGTTTTGCTATTATCATATCCCTTGACTGGAAAACTGTGGGTGGCATTCATCTTGCCTACCTTTGACATATCCCACACCGATGTACGTAAGCCAAAATCATTGTAATAGTCCTGTTTTTGTAGTTGGTGGAGAAATAAAACCCTTTAAGATTTCAGTTCATCTGACTCATTTTATGATAGATGAAACAGACTTTATTCATCATTAATTAGGTTAACTTAATCTGCATGAGTTGGCTCAGATACAGAGGCTTATCTCTCGTGAAGTGAATTTTCTGTGAGAGACCAGTTCACAATGGCTGTCCCTGGACAGCTGTCAGAACCAAGTATCTTAATTTTCTGGGGCTCATACCAACTCAGGTTTCCAGTCCTTTGGTGTTTCACAGGATTTGAGAAGTTTGCGTGAGAGGAAAGATTTCAGTTGTTCCATTCCATTTTTAAGCCTGTTTTTGAGCTCTGCCTGTCACCTCGCTGCACACTGTGTCTCTGCACCATTGCCTTCTTGTGTTATTCGAACCTGCATCATAATTGTAAAACCAAAAAAAAGGCAGTTACAAAAAGATCCAACGTTTTGTATCTCAAAATACTTATCTCATGGGCTTAGAAAGAAAATACTCGTTGTTCTGTTTTTGGTGATCATTTTCTGCATCTCCAGGTTGCACTTGAACAATGTGTTCACAGCTGGTCCCCATAATTCAATAAAAATAAGGACAGACAGGAGAAGGTCCAAAAGAGGGCCACAAAGATGATCAAAGGGCAGCAGAAACTGCCCTTTGAGGAAAGACTGAAGGCATTAGGTATTTTCTTCCTGGAGAAGAGAAGACTCAGTGAGGGCCCACTGCAGTGTTCCTGTACTTAGAGGGCAGCTACAAAGAGGCAGGAGGGTCTCTCTTTGCAAGGAGCCACATGAAGAAGACAAGGGTTGCATTGGGAGAACATTTATCCTGACACAATAAAGAATTTATTACAGTAAGAACATCCTCTTCAGGGATGCAGCAGAGTCTTCATCACTGGAAGTTTTCAAAATGCAGTTGGACAGGAGGCTAGGTAATCTCACCTGGGACGGGTGTCCCCTGTAAGGCTGATCTGGATGGTCTTCTGAGGTCCCTTCCAACCTGGGGTGTTCACTGATTGTATGATAGATCTGAAATTTATGTCAGTATTGTCTTGGGTCTAAGAACCAAGGACAGTTGTGAATTCTTCAGGCATGGTTATGAGGAAAATGAGGTGAATTCAAACAATTTATTTTGTATTGATGAATTTATGGAGATTTGATTTGTTATAAGCTCTCTTAAAACTAATAGTGCAGGGCTTATTCAACTCAGATTTATGAATTTTGTGCTACATGTTAGACTGACATTTAAAAAAAAAATGTCATATAGCCTGAAGAAAAAAAGGTTTCACAGACAATTAAAAATATTGCAAAATGTCTGAATTGAGTCATATGCCTTTTTAAATCTTAATGAGAAATATAGAGTAAATCAGCATTAAGAATCTTGGCTGTTTAGAAAATATATTTCTAAATGCATTTCTTAAAAGAAAGTTACATGGAATTGGATTTGTCTCTGAGACTACATGCAGAGGACAGTGAGGTAAAAGCTTTTACGACATCCAGAAATCCATGATGACACTGTATGGTAGGCTGTCCAGTGAGCAGTGACCTTTTTCTTCCAAGACATAGGATCTCAGTCACTTTGGGCACCTCTGCAGCCAGACAGCAAAGAAGAGCCATACTCTTTTATTTAGGATGTGATGGAGTGCTGGTTTATTTTTCCTTTTTTGCCCAGTTTATTTTTCTCCTTTCAGAATGATCTGATTAATTGGTATTCAGTGTTTCGAAACCCTTTCTATAGTCTTTCATTAAACAAAAAAAAATAATTTTCTCAATCCAAGTCAGCAATTTATCTCTTCTCTCCAAGCTCTCTATTTGTTTTATAGTCTCCTGTGTGCTTTGTCGGCCTTCTATTAAAAAGGAAAACATATAAATTCTTGGACAGGAGATCTATGTTAGGAATTATAGCCTATGTGTATAGATTAGAATTACTCTATACGTAGTAATTCTTAAATTTTTAGGATATAGATCTGTCCTTTTTCACATATACAAATACTATTCAATGAATTCTATTAAAATCTATCTTTTTCTGTTAGCTTCTAAGCTCAAGGAAGAAATTTGCTGCTGTTGGTGATAATTCTGTAGGCAATGAAAGCAGTGCTTTCAGAATACTCTGCTGGTTAGTCATGAGCCTTTTTTATTTACCAGGCTCTTGGGAGGGGGTAGCTGGCACAAGGATGCTCGTTGGTCAGGGCTGCAGCCCCAGCCAGCTCCGCTGACCGCCCCTCGCAGAGCCTGTGGCCATGGCCTGGCAGTGGCTCAGCCTCCTGTAGGTACAAAAGGGACCATATTGTTCATATTGTGACACCCTGCCTCTACAAGGACCAGAATTCTCCCTTTTTTCTCCAGGTGAACTTCTGCCTGCAGGAAAGCATCATGCTGCCTTTCTGGCGAAATTATCACTCACTTGGTAATGAAGTGTCCACCAAGCAAGTACCCACCTTGTTCAGTCTTTCAAGTGTTTACTTCCCAGTTGTGTTGAAACGTGGAGGCTGCTTTCTGCTGTTCTTTTAGGTGTTTGCCTGGGCCTGCTGGATGAGATGCACTTAGAACGTTTGTAAAAGCAAGATTCAAATGGCTGTTATCCTTATGATTTTTTTTTTCCCTGTTTGGTTAACAAAACTGAACAATGAATATTTTGAGGTTGGGAAAAACCTTTGCTATTATTTTAGAACTGCAGGTCCTTCTGCATTACCTTTAGATTTCCTTCTGCATCAGTACAACTTGTCTTTGATATGAATAAAGTATTTTTACTAAGAAAGAAACCCTATCATGGCATGTTCTGTTTGGTTTGGTGGTTGATCTTATGGGTTTATTGCTATCTAATAACATAGATAGCAATATCATTTTCTCTCTATTTCAGAGAGAAAAAAGAAGTCCACAGTTGGCCCATGTATGGCTGTTGTCTGATTATTTTTGTTGTCACTCACCAAAGTTTGATTAACAACTCACCAAGCTGTTGATTAACAAACTTCTGGAAAAACCTTGAGGCTTGTGAGCACAGTAATCTGTAATCTGTCACAGTGAGAGAACCCACAGAAATGTTTCTTTCTATCTTTGAAAGAAGATAAAATTCCTTATTTTAAAAGATTGTTCCTTATGCATTTCATACTTAAACTGTTACATAGTCAGATGTTTTAATTAATGGGAAAATATTCAATTTGATTTATTGTAACTTGCTCTTTTTGAGGGATTCTTTCCTTTCTAATTTAGTTGTGGAGTGAAATTTTGCATAAGACATTTAATATTAAATTTCTGGCCTAGTTATAAATGTACCCACAATCTCATAAATATTATTCTGACATTATCTGTGAAGTGAAAGGCAAGTTATGAATACACTTCTTGTTCTGTCTTTATAATACCTTATGTAAGATGAGTACTTCAGACTATACATAAATTAGCATTTTCTTTTTTCATAGAACATTTCCAGTGTAATGAAAAATTAGAATTTGTGGACATTTGTTAGTTTACTTTGAATATTGATTTGATTTTTGGTGGAAATATATCAGCTCCATATTAATATTCTTTGTAAATAAAATACATGGAAAAATGGTGAATCTGATTAAATAGGGCATGTCATATTGGTATGACTACCATTTAGTGTTAATTTTCATTTGTTCAATCAATATAATAATGTATAAAACTAGAAGAGAGCACCTCCTTAACCCCAGGTTTCTTTGTTGATGATAAAATCCCATTTGTTGAAGAGTAAAAGGTGTCATTCAGGTTTGGGTGTTCCCTTAGGTAATGATGAAGGCAAGCAAGCCCTATCCCTGTGGCGTGGAGTCCTTTACTAATGCACTGCTGGAGGGACTGTAAATGGTAGTGGGGGGGAAAGCCCAGGCTGTGAGAGTTGGAAAGTTATGGGTGACCTGGGTAAGGGGAATTCTGTGGAAATGGAACTTACTGTTTTTAGAAGCATCTTCATGTTATTTCTTACAAGCAAAAAGACACCAAACTTAGGGGGATACACTGTAAGAAATTAAAGGTAGTATAGAAAGTAATCTTACCACCAAGGAGTTGCAACTGAGCCAATTACTAGAGATTAGGAACAGGCCTGACTTTAAAAGGCCTCAGCTGTAGCCAAGAAGAAGAAGAGTGTTATAAAAGAGTGGGTTGGGGGGTTGAGGAGGAACTGGAGTCAGTTGGCTGCTGTGAGAAGAAGGAAGAGGCAGTGCTTAGAGGAGCTGCCTACGAGAAGCATCGAGGAGGTATGAAACTCTGACAATATAATAACAACAACCAAAGACTTGTCCTTGCTTTAGTTGGCTTATAGGAATAGGCTGGGTAGGACACCAGTTATTTCAGTAATTGGCACACAAGGGAGTGGTGTACCTAGCAAAGTGCCTGGGACAATTTCAGCTCTCTGGCAGGAGTGACCAGGTATGTACCCAATGCTGTGGTCTGTGCTAGGAAGCTTTACTCAGCATACACCAGTAAGGAAATAGGGTAATAGTACCTAGTGGTAGAGAAGTGTCATTTTTTCTACCTTAAGTGGAAATAAATTAATATTAATGAAGGCACTAATAAATAGTAAATGATAAATCAATGTAATTATTCCCATAGTTCTGTGTGTCTTTTAATAAATAACTAGCTAATGCCTGCATTTGTCTTAGTGTAGTGCATGGAAGAGCTAAAGACTGGAAACCAACTTTGCATCACTTTTTCCCATCTTGCACTGCAGTAGGACAGTGTTTACCTAAATTATGCTGACTATAGGTTTTTCTAATCCATTCTTAAAATTTAGTTTGCTTAGAGTCCTTGTTGTGTAATGTCATTATAATTCTTATTTTTTTCTGAAATTCATCTTATTTTCTGTGGCTTTATCTTGTATATTTTTCTTCTTTCCTAGTGGGTGTTGGGAGCAATTGCTAGCTCTGCTTTTTTGTAATGTTTTATAGACACTGTAATGCTATTCCCATAGCTCACGTCAGACTTTGTTTTTGGACTGAAAAACCCCTGAATTCCTCTAGTCCTTTTTACCACTTTAAGAAACTCTAATAATTGCTGCTGGTCTCCACAGATTCTTCCTAGTTTGTCTTTTTTCATAGTGACATTTAATGTTTTAAGAGCAGGATTATATATTATACTGATGATTTGCATTTAGCCTGACTTCTCTTGTCAGTTCCAGAGATTCTCTTCCCAACTGTTGTATAGACAAAAATGAGTAATGGAGAAAATGACAATGAAAACTTCTGAGAAGGTGTCTGAAAGGAGGAATGCATGTCAGGTGGCTCAAACAGGCATCTCCAAAGAACAAGTTGTTTACTGTCTGTAGGGAGCTGATGATATGAATGCTTCTGTCATATCAATTTGATTTCATAATGCAGCTGATGCCACAAGTTGTAGTCCTCTCTAGAGGGTGGTGCCAGTAGGGCAGCAGGCTGTGGTCATGGCATATTAAAAAAAGAGAAAGGTATAAATTTGAATGTATATAGGTTTATTTCAAGGTACCATGAAACATTGCTTCAGTTATTAGGCACCTGTATTTTCTGTGTAAAATGTACATTCATTGAAGAATTACTGGAACATTGTGAGGGCAGCTTTATTGCACAGTTGCATGGTTTGTAAAAGATGCAGTGAAAGCACCTGAAATTAGAGTATGTATTTGGCCTTGTATTAGCTTCCTGTTTAGTATTGAAAAAGGTTAAATCCCTCCAGACATCCCCCAAATTCTGTGAGAGAAACAGCCTAAAAAGCTGGCAGGATTAAATGTTTCAGCAGCCTTCTGATGAGAATTACAATTTACTTCACATACTGAGTAATTAGGGATCAGTCTGTATAAGATGAAATGTCAAGATACTTTTTGCAGAGCCCCTGTTTCTGAGGAAGAGAACTCTGCCTGTATTCCTGGATATCCACATTCAGCAAAGTATGCATGAGAAATTGGGAAATGAAGTGAGCAAATATTTTTTTTAATTCTTTCAACTTACATGACTGCAAATATAACAGCAATTATAATACCTTCAGTGTGCCTTTCAAACTCTTTCAGTCTTGTAACTTGCCCAGCATATGTCTGTTTTGTGACAAGGGGCATAGGTTGATCAGCAAAGTGTACAAGAGTATTTTGATGTCATTCAAGCAACTTCTGGATTTTTTTTGTAGATCAGTTTACATGCATATATGAGTATTAAGTATTAATGCAATAACATACAATGCCAGTGTATTACACATATTTTTGTCTTTACTCTGTTTAGCCCAATACACGGGACAAATGTGCACATACTCTCTGATGCTCTTCCTTATGTGTTAGATAGATCAATCCTATATCTTGCTGATAACTATGCAAAAGTCAGGAAAAGATTATTCATTGTCAACAAGACTTTCCTCAACAAATCTTCACTAAATCCAATAAACTCCTGCAACTGTCATGAAAACTTTCTCATCTTCTTAATTCTCATTGAATTTTCTCTGCTGAAAATATCTTAGGTGTAATTTCGAATGTTTTTTCCTCTTCTGTTAAACACAGCATCTCTTTCCATTTAATTTAGTGACAAAGTAAGAGATGCTGTCAAGTTCTCTCCATGGCTGTGGTCCACCATCAGCTGACTGGTTAGCCAGTCTCAGAGCAAAACAGAAACAGGGATATCAGGCCTTTGTTTCTGGCTTCACCTCTCATCTTTACTGTAGGCTTGTACTTGTCAGAAACTTTGGCATTAGGTACTGCTCCTGTCTCTTTTTTTATGTTAGAGAATAAGTTTGGTGATTCTCTGTGGTATATATTCTAGTGACTCGGTGTACAGAGGCTGCCAGGAGGAAGGTGTGAAGTGAGCTCCATCCATAGCTGTTGACTGGTCTGAGGGGTTGAGCTGCTTGAAGTCCAGAGGTGTGCAGCCTGCTATGGTGGCTTCCCAGACCAGTGGCTTCTGCTTGTCTGCCTCAGGACTTGAACATTCCTATCTCACCCACCTGAAAACAAAGGAAAATAATGACACCTGAGGCACTGAATATGATCTGGGCCAGGGAGATGAAGGGTGGGAGTATGCCACTCAGGGATAAGGCACTGCCATATCAATGTTCATCCTCCTATCTCTTTTCTAAAATGTTCTGAGATTGGTACCAGGTTGGTACCTGGTATTTATGGTTATTAGTACAACAAACCATCAAGTCAGTTTCAAAAGAAATATGGGATCTGGGGTAGGGCTGTTATACCGTGTAGGTCTTAATAGCCAGGTAACCAGTTACACTTGAGATTTGAGAAGAACTCAGAGAGGACCTAGAAATTGTGTCTGGATGATATAGTGATAATAACACCACTTGTTGCTACCACAGTGGAGATCTAGTAGCAGGACTGTGCCTTGCTGTTTACCTGTGCACGTCCAGCAATTTAGAGCATACTTAGGCTGGTTGTGATGATGTCACTTTAACCAGCAGGCACAGTATCAACGTTGTACCAAGTGTCCAAATTACACAGGCTCTCCTCGTGCTTGGGTTTAAACAGACCTGGGAGAAGGTCGGATGCTGCTGGAAAGCAGCAGAGAGGCTGCCTAGTTTGGTGAGCTGGTTGTGAGTGGTTGTTAGTTTTGGTTTTAAAGATAGTTCTCTCTGGTATTAAAAAAAAAATTCTTGAAGTTAAACTGAAATACATCACTCATCTTCTGGAGATGGGAATACTGCAGAAGAGGGGCATTTTTGGGAGAGCCTATTTATTTTTTTTATTTTAAAAAAATACAACATACTCCTGCTTCTGTCCTCCCACGCACCTCCAGGAAGGAGCAGGACTTTGATCTTCCTGCGAGGAGGCATCCGTGCCCCTCGCTGCCTGCAAACCAGGGCGCTGCGGGAGCAGCTGGAGCGGAGCTGAGCCCCGGTCCCTCGCACAGGGTGCTAAGGAGCTGCTTAGCAACGCGCCGCAGCGCCAGCGGCCGCCCCAGCCCGGGGAGGCTGCCAGGGGAGACGAGTTTTCAAAGTGAGATCTTCTATTTAAATATTTCTTACAGTGTACAGTTAGCTGGAAAAGAGGGCAGCAGGCAGAATGAAAGCAAAGAAACTGCGGAGGAGGAATGAGAAATAAAGGAAGGGTGTCAAGGCTCTGAGTGAGCAAGGATCCAAGGAAAAATAAGAGAGTAAAATTGGAGAAGGAAAACTACAGGATGCAGGAAGGAGGGGATGTGATTAAAGTGTACAGCAGATATTCAGAACTGAAGCTGCTAGAAGAGGAAGGTCTTCATTTTCAGGATGGATATTTGGCAATAAAATATAACCAAAGTGAAATGATATTGAAAGAAGATGATACAACAGTGATGATAGAATTTCTATGTTGTTTTTTTCTTTCATTCACTCCTTTTCAGAATGAATTCAGAACCAGCTAAATACAGTTATGCAGTAACTATGCTGCATTAGTGTTCACAGTAAAATGACTTAGTAGCCCTTATTAGGAGAGAATTAGAGAAAATGAGTGAGTTCTGTTTAACTTATTATGCTTTTAACTTTACAGAGAGTTATTTCTCTTCATTTAAGATATCAATGAATTAGTTTGTGTCAATAGAAGTGCTTTCTCCTCTTTTCTGTACAGACACAGACAAGTTAAGAATTTCATTTATCATCAGAAATTTTATTTGATGAAATAAAGAGTTGGCAACATTGCCTTTCTCTTTCTAGTTTCCTTAGGAACTGCAATTGCCCTTTCCTTTTCCTTATGCTTCTGTGCTCCTTGAAAATTCTGTCTACTCTATTATCCTTGACCTTATTGCTAGTTCTGACAGTCTCTTCTTTGGTCTCCTTTACTCCCTGAAAATTGCACTTTAGACTTGGTAACAAGAGTTTTTACCTAGCCACATCATAGAAGACATTTTACATTTGATATACCTGGGTATTTTTGATGACATGAGAATCATTAGTCACATTTATGGAAAATTCTTTTCTTCTTCAGTCTTTGCAGTTTGCTTTTCTTCTCCACCCCACCCCCTGCCTCTTTTTTTTTTTTTTTTTTTTTGTTTCCCCCCGCCCCAGGTTTGAGCATGGGTTTTGCCAGCTCTAGTGCCTTACATGCTGTTTTATTTATGATGTGGGGAAAGAGAATTCCATCAGGTCTCTGCTTGTCTGACTTGGTAACATCCTTGGGTAACCTCGTTTTGTTTTGGGACTGTATGTGATGGGTGTGTATAAGGGTTTAATGGATGACCTTCCCTCCTTATCTTAGACTTTTCCAATGACATTCTGCTAACAAAATATAAACATGGCCAAACTTGTCTACTCTTTTCCCCAGGCTCTTGTACTTCTGCATTTCCTTGAGGGCCACTCTCTTCTGTCCTGTGTAAGCAAACAGTGGTGTGTAACTTCCATATCTCTTCTTTCTCCCCCAGCTTGATACAGTTTCCTACTGCATTTCACTCATTGCATCCCCAGTAGCATCCCCCTTGTCTCTATTTCTTTTGCAACTGTTGTCTTGGCTTTGGTGGTTTGTTTGGCACCTTTTATTTACTTGCATGTCCATTTCCCCAACTCTTTCCTCTCTCCAACCTCTCTAAATGTGACCAGGAGCTGCCCTATTTTGTTTCTGGTTTTTACTTTACCTATTGGATTGTATCTAACTATTAATTCCTTTACATTCCCTCCAATTCCACCCCTGTCTTTATAGTCTTTATTCCATTTTCATTCAAATCTCTCCTTTATGAACATGCTTTCAAAAGGACTTTTAAATCCTGATTTTTTCTGTTGCATCTTCATTAAGGTTTACTTTAAGAAGTAAAATGAGGCAGAAAATACAGAAAGTAAGCAAAAGCTAACTCCTGACCTTGACTACAACATTCCTACTAAAGTCTCTCTTCCTTCCAACTGCTTTGACCTTCATTACTGCTCCTTCTTGTGTTGTCTATACAGATTATAAACAACTGTATCAGGGATGGAGTTTTTTTTGCATAGTACTGGCACACTGTGGGTGTTCTAAAAAGAGAAGATGGTGATGAGGATTTAGCAAATTTAATACATTTTGAGATTTTATTTTAGTGTTTGACAGATCCTTTTTTTTTTTTTAGTATTTCATTAGCATTTTCTTAATCTAATAGAATGACTACTGCACTATGCTCCTTGCAAATAAAGTCTAGGAATTTTAAGTTCATTTTGTTGTTTAGAATTTTTTTAATAAATAGAATTTTCTGTCCGGCTTGCTGCTAATAGCAGCAAACACTAAGCTCTCATACAATCCCCTTCCTTGAGCTTTGAATTTTCCTGAATCTCATAAAGTCCAGTAATTTTATTGTTGAGCTCTGAGATGTCTTTGTGTGATATATGAAACAGTATTTGACTTCCAGGGCGTATCAAGAAAGGAAGAGCTTCACAATAACTTCTGTCTGAATGGCTGTCACTAGATGTGGGCATGAGATTATAAGAAGTTTAATATGGTTGAGTACTTGTGTTTGTTTCAAACAATAATTCCTACTGAAAAGTAGAGTATCTGTTCAGAGCTTGGGGAGACTAGAGCAGCATGTCTGGGAGAAGGCTACTTCTAGACCGAGGACATCAAGAAGGGTTAGAATAAAGCCTGAGGAGGATCACAAAGTTCAACTGGTTTATGAAGCTTGAAGTTAATGGAACTAATGAAAATGGGAAGGGTCACCCACATGTCCTCTGCAGGCATTAAAACATGCTGAAGCAAGATGTGTGTATCAGAGGTCAAGACAGGTGTAGCTAGAGGTGGAATTAAAAGGAGTGGCAAGAAGAAAAACAGGTGAAAAATCAGGCTGAAGTGGAGTCCGGCTGCAACATGTGTGAGAACAGTTGTTTTGATCTGCAGTAAGCTGTGTTGACATACACTTTTTTTGTCAAACACACATTAAACTCATGTATTTTTACCTAACCAGTGTTCTCTGTGTGTGTTGTGGCTGTAAAATGTGTACATTGGAGAATTATGGAGGGGTTTACTAATTCCTAAGGCAAAATCAAGGTTATGATTTAACTTTAGTTTCTATTGGTACAGGTACACAAGCTGAATTTGTTTCCCAGTTTGGAATACTTTCATGTATAAGATCCAAGTTTACCTTTAAAATGTGCAGGGAATGGAAATTTCCACTGTCAGATTCTCCTCGCAGTGAAATAGCTTGCCTCCCACACTCTCTAGTAGTATTATATTCACAGTCCTACACAGGGTATGCCTGATCTGTTCCTTCATCATGTCATGCTCAAGCAAGGGCTGAGCTGGAGCTTCAGATGTTGCTGCACGTAGATTTGCTTCGGATGTCACTTTACATGTCGATTTGCATTGCTCACTGAGCTGTCCATTGTGAAAGAATTGCAATGCTGTGCCACTATTTCAGAGCTATGGAATGGTGGAAACAGATTTACTAAGGTAAAGTACTACAGAATTAATTCTGTGTGTAAGGCTGTGTAAAATGTAGGGCCTACTTCTTTATCTTTGTAATACATGGAAAAAAGTACACACCCAGAAGGAAATTGCCGCTAGGTAGTCAGGATTTTCCAGCAGTGACTCAAATAAGCTAAGACATTGTAAGTCTTGTGATTTGCAGTTTTGTATTGTACTCCAAGGTAACATCAGCTCTTTTAAAGATGGTAGAAACTAATTTTTTCCATATCAACTACAGATGACTATCTGCAGTGTTGGAAAATTCTATGTTTGGCTTTTAGTGTTCTCATTCTGACAGTGATTTTGAGTTGACTTTAATAGTGTTTTCTTTATTTCTTCTTAGTCCTAGATTAAAGCTACTACACCCTGGGCAGAAGACAAAGCAAAGAGATGCAGACTAGAGTACAGTTAACTCCCTTTTTGAATATGATGTTTGCATTGTAAGGTTAGACACTGTGTATGTGCAGTGGAAGTTCTTGGAAAGTCTTGGCTATTGCTGAGCTGCCTTGAATGGTAAAGGTTTAGAAAATGTGGGTCTGTCTATAGCTGCCCTGCTTTGAGAAAAGCTGAAAAGCTGATGCTCCTGCTGGGTGTTGCTTTACTGCTGGGTGCTCAGCAGCTGGGACAATAGGGTGTATTATTTCAGTAGGGGCAGAGCATTTGCAAAAGTTTCTAAGCCACCCTTATTGCAACAAAAACTGAGTTCCTTTTGTTTCATTTTTTCCCTTGTAAAAATAGATGACGTCTTTTCTTTAATTCACTTTGAATGCTTATTACTTTGAAATCTCACAACTTTTTGTCTGCTAGACTTAGAACTTATTGCTGTCAATCTTTAGAAATTATTCTGTGTAATTGTAGTCAGCTGTATTGTTGGAAAACTTATGTTAAATGTTGCTTGCTGCATGGCTGTGATTTATGGTGACTGCAACAATTCATGATTTGATACTGGCTGTGGGTATCAATGAAAAATTGCAGTTGTGTTATTTCACTGAGCTGCATTTGACCATTTTCCAGCTACTCTAATTTTCAACTGATGTTAGAGGAGTACAAGGTTTCTCAAGCATGAGATAATGTTACAGCCTTGGCATAGTGACTAGACACATGGGCCAGACTGGCTGCTGCATTTTCCCATGGAAAAAGATGCAAAATTCTATCATTACACAATTAACAAAAAAGATGCATAAAACTGATGGAACACATGCATGTTCCTTTTAGGGCAAATGTTGGTCTGTGTGAGTATTCAGTGATAATGGTGGTGAGATGGCATGATTTTCTCTTAGGAATGTGCCACCATGGAGTAAACTGTAATGGCTGCAGTTTAAATGCTTGAGTTGTCTCTGTATGTTTGGCACAGTTTTAGTATTACTGCTTCCAGCTGTTTAGCATTGAGCATTAATTTTTGAGACTGTTAGATGCTGTAAATTAGAATGCTGTCTTGTTTGAAATGGTTACAAAGGAAATGAAGTATCTCTACTGAAATGCTTATTCATTAAGTTAATGTAATTTAACAACACATTATGCAAAAGAAGCCAAAAGTGAAACTAGAGGATTGTTTAACAATCAGTAAGTCTTGCATTAATAGACAGTGGAAGAGACTGGAGAAAAAGAAGTGTTGCTTCTTTCTCAGATTTCTAGTAGAACATTTTAACGATGATTTAAAACACAAGATCAAATCACTTCTTAATTTGGATGAGTTTGAAAGAATGAAAAATCCAAGAAAGTTATAAAATAGTTGATGACATCCAGAAAAAGGCAAGCACAAAAGGTCAGAGAAATTTTGCATGATTCAGTGTATGAATAATACATTATTTTCCAGAGAATATTTTATGAAGTGATTGTCCTTTGTTATGTTTATGTGTGAGAATTGGGTTTTGTCACCAGCAAGAAGAATTCATTTTCCTGTAGCTTTTCCCTAAATGCTAATTTATTGCGATGAAAGATGCCAAAGTGACAGATCTGAAGAATGAAGCCCTCTATTTATCTTCTGAATGGATGGAGCACGAGTAGCAGCGAAGCCTTTCTCATGCTCTTTTGCCAGTGCGCCACAATCTTTTTACCATATCCTGAGCATATTTTTACCAGTGAGAGGTGCTTATTCATTCCATAGTTTCCTTAATGGACTACCAAGGGTATCAATTAGTGACAAGTGAACAGTAGCTTTACAGCTTGGATACCTGCCCAGTAGGAACAGAAACGACCAACTCTTTCACAGGGGCCATAGGACAACCGTCAGAGCAGTGAATTAGTGTCACCGCAGATAGGAGCTGCTCGCAGTTGAGCAAAGAGAGGACAGAAAGATCCTAGTCTTACCACCAAACATCTTAACACTGAGCTCCAGTTTAGCTCACTTGTCTGTACACTGTGCAATCATTTTAATGATACTAATGTTGCCATACTACAGATGCTGCTGTGAAGTAATAAGTAAATAATAAATGAAATAAGTTTTTGTGTGGGTGTTGTCTCAGTGTCCTTTTATCTGCTTGGTATGAGCTTGATATTAGTAGTACCAGTGCTTTTAAAAACCTAGGAATAGGAAATAGGATTATTGTGGCTTAGAACTAGCATGTACATTCCAGTTTTAATTGCAGTGTTACTCTTGGTTTGGTTGTGGTCCCTGAATTGAATTCCTTGGTCCTGTGCACATTAAAAAAAAAAAGAAAAAAAATTGCAGAAAAGAGCATGATAAACTGGAATCTTGTATAAAATATGAGTAAGATAAAGCAATACTTGTTTACATTAGTTTGCTTGAACATTCAGGAAATATAGCTTTCCATGTTCTTAACAATTGTTCCTGTGTCTAGCACCATATCACACCAGTTATTGTGCTGCAGATTTCTTCTTGCGAGTCTTGTCCTGGCTTGTTGAGACTTGCACACTGAGCTGGGAGCTCTCCTGATTCCCTCCTACTTCCAGCTCCCTTGTGGTCAGCCATGTGCTCCAAGAGCAGGCTCAGTTCTGTCCCCTCAGACTGGTTCTGGCTGGCACAAAACCCAGTGCCTAGCACAGGAGAGCTCACAAGCCTGTGTTTCACAGCCCTTCACAGAGTGATTGTATGGGCCTGCTCAGAAAAGGGAAGTTTAATTAACAAGGGTGTAAATTTGTAACATATTAATTAAATGAGATTAATCTAGGTCATTTTATTATGAACTAAAATGTCCACATGGGGTTTTAATATGTTTTAACTAATGCATTTTGAACTCACACTTGAATTCAATTTGGCTCAGCATTCACAATTTTCCCTGCACAGACATGCCCATAGAATTTTAAATAAGAAAAAGATTTGATGCAATTTCTAGTAAAGGTCCACCTGTACTTCACTCCCAGGAATTAGATCTGCAAGTTTTATCTGTCAGAGAATGAAAACAGTCATGGAAGGTAGATGCTGAACAGAGTTGTTGTGGTGTTCCTTCTGGTCCTGTCAATTTCCAGTCCTGATGAGGACTGTGGAACCCAGGTATCTTTTGTTTTGCAAAGCAAGCTGAGCTACCCTTGTATCCCTGTTTGTGCAGTCCAGGTACCAGTAAGGGAACATCTGGGATGCCATACTTTAAACACTGAGGTTTTTGTTTTCGTTCTTGTTTTTTCCTACCTCCCAAATAAAAGCCTAAAACATAGGCTCATTCTGACTGTGTTGATCTCTGACTCAATGGCTGTTGAAATACTTCATGAAGAGTCAGGTGTCTCTGAAGAGAGAAAGATGAAATGAAACCTCTCCAGAGTACTTAGGGATGCAGCAGTTAAGGCAAGACTGTCTAATAATGCTTTGTGTCAAAGAAAATTACAGCTTGAGAAGGTAAGGTAGTGTTTCTTAAAATAAAAATATTTACGTTCAGTTTGCTCAGAAATTATATTTTTAAAAGTGGCTCTTTTTGAAATGAAAAAACAGTTTTTGCAGACATCAGTTTTAGTGAAGAAAGTTATTAGATTTGGAATGAAAATAACTTTACTCATAAGACACACAATCTGTAAACCTAACAGAATTTCTTTTTTCTGTTTTAAAAGCAGTTTACTTACTATTTCTTTTTTACTTGTAAGCACACAAAATTGGAATAATTGTTGCATTCTTATACAATATCAAAATGAGATTGACATTGGGGATCTTGTTTCATAGATATAGCTAGTAAAACACTTTTATATGATTTGTTTCTAGTAACTGCAGTTCTTCTAAAAAGAACATAAAAGATAGCAAAATTGTGTAAAATCTTTTAATACAATTTTTTAGACATTATTTCTGTACTTATCAGATTTCACTTTCTTTGGAGTCACAAGTAGCCATATTTTTCTGTTTCACAATGCTGGAAATTTTGAAATTCCCATTCTGCTGTCTTTGTTGGCCCCTCTTTTATTTTTCTGTTTTGAGAAGACAAATGTTTTCTGGGGACTGATTTTCCCATTCTTTCTATTTGAGCGAGGGAAACTCATATTTGCAAACTCTGTTTTAACAGCTTTCTCATTTGCCCTACTGTTGTTTAAAAGGTAAATAACAAAAACTTTTATTGTTTAACAATGTAGAATCTGTTTTTCCTCATGTAATTGTGAGGAAATTGAGCTGTAATGATGGGCTATCCAGACAACATTAGCATTTGTGAATGTCAAAACACCACAGACCACAAGCATCTGTTCACATTAGTTCCCCAACAGTATCTGTGTCTTTAGACTATTTAGACATTAGCTGTTCTTGTTTTTCATAAATCTTATTAAGTTTATAAAAATTCCTATGCTTACACATATTTTAAGAATTTTTGCTGTAGGAAGTTGGAATTTTCGGCTGTATATTGTTCTGGAATTGTTGAGCAGATTATCTGTAATCCTGACATTAGTCTGGGTGTTGCCTTGTGATCTGTTTAAGTTGATCCCAGAGTGCATTGCCATTGAAAGCCTCAGTTCTGTCCTCCCTTCTTCTGCTTCCATCACTTCACTTTTTTTGGGACTAGTACTGCTGCTTGTAGGCAATGTGATTGGCAGTGCTGAAGCGAGAGGGACGCGGGGATTGCACAGCAGGGTGGTGGGGCAGAAGGGTGGTGATGGTTTTGATGGTGTTAGGTCGTGCATTGATCTAAGGTTAAGAAACCAGACTCTTGGCCTATTCAAATGATTTGCAATTTCAGCTGAGTATGTGACTTGTAGTTACTGCCCTGATTTCAAGTGGAATAGTGGTCCAGAGAACTTCAGCACATGTGAAGATGCTTTAGTCAAAGTAGTTGCAAATAAAACTTATCTGATCTTACTGGGATCCTTTTGGCCTTCCTGCTATTCATTTTCGTGTGCCTCTCAAATATTTCCTACTTGCAGAAAGCATGTGCTGTGTTAGCAGGGAGTAGCTTTTTTTCTATGCATGTGTTGGACACCCCACCAGCTGCTGACCGGGTTTTTGAACTGCCATATTGCTTCTGGTACTATATGAATTGTGTCCACGTTAGGAGATTCTGTGTGGAGTGAGCTGGTGGACAGAATTCTCCAAACAACCTGAAGAGCAGCTATGGTGAAGTGCACTGACTATAAAGGACTGAAATTAGGCTCTAATGACCCTGCCTTCTCTTACTGTGGCATGGCTTGATCAGACACACATATCTTAATAGCAGTTATAGTGGAAAACTGAGATGATGGCGCTGCTTTAGGCTGTCAAGATAGACAGAATCCTTTTTTTTCCTCCTCCAAATCCAATTAATTCCATCTGCTGTTTCTTCTAATTCCCAATGGTTTTTCTGAAATAAAATCTTAAGTTTCTAATCTAAGAACTAATTGTAAATTAATAGCATCTGTATGTGACAAAGAGAAGGATTAATGCAGCTTCACACATTCACTCTTCCTTTTTGATTACAGTTCTGTATTGGATGGATCTCTCAGGACTGCTACCAAGACGTAACATAGTCAGAAAAGTGTTTATACAGTAATGTGAGAGGTGTGGGGCTTTTTCCATACTCACAGCTTCACTAGGTTTCTGATTTTTTAAAAAATGCTGTGTTATTGTCCTGCTAACAGTCTTATTACAGTTTTGATGAATTGCAGTATTTGTTGTTGGAGGCATGGGAATGATTTAGAGTAGCTATAGATAGTTTTGCAAGAAAATCAATGAGGTTTGTGTTTTCTGTTGGTTTGCTTTTATGTTTAAATGTTGACAATTACTAGTAAAACCTAAGGCTTACTATTGGAACAGTATTCATGAACTGTATTTTCGCTGTCCTGAATCTGTTACATACTATAAATTCTTGTGTCTTTCCTGTTTGTTTAATTGAAGACATTTTTCTTATCAACTTTCTAAACATTCAAGTGTATTTGCTTGAATGCATGAATTTACATTCATCTTGGAAAGGTGGTGTTTAAGTGGTAGTCTGATGATGATTAGTGTCTTTTCTCATTAATCAGACTGTGCTGCTTTTCTCTTTGTGTATCTCTGCTTTTCATTAGTGTAAATGTTTAGTACTCTATGCAAGCTCTGTATGACCCTGGAGGAAATATCTGCAGCTTGGCTCTTGTTTACTCTTAAATCTTTTGCTCTGCTGTTACTTTTGTCTTGTGGGGATGGTCCTTCATAATTTCCTATATTGTCCGTATGTGTTCAACCATCCTTGATATTAGTAACAGATCAGACCTTCCCTGTCTGCCATGAGATCTTCTAAATAATTCCAGTGGGATTAACATCCTACTAAAGAAGAAAGAGGGAGAAGACTATTTAGAGAACTGGAAAGACAACAAACCAAGGTTACTCTTTTGTGTCTTTCTCTGTGAGAGAGAGATGCTAGATCATTATCTTTCTTCTCACAACAAGACTTTTCAAGACAGAATTGCTTTTATCTTTTCAGCATCAAGCATTCTGTTGGCATGTGGCATGAAAAAACCTCATGTGCAAATTCAGAGTTTAGGCTTAAGAAAAGTAAGTTCCTTTAACTGTAGTGTTTAGAATTTAGTCCACTTTCTATGTCTTTGTCACTGTGCTAGTTTGAGAGTTGTGCAAATAATTTTTTGACAGGACACCTCTTAAGCTTAATGACAAAATATTTATTGATGCTCAGCATCTGTACCATGTGTTTTGTCAAAGGAGTGACAAAAGTAGATGCAAACACTGAAACACATTCAGTTATCCAGTGGCTTGGTTCTGACTATTGCTTCTCTGGAGCAAAGAGGTCTCAGCCTGGCTGAACTGGTGCCTGATGAGATTTGCTGCCGTGGAGCTCTTGAGCAATGGAAGATGGAGTTGTTTGCATTGTCTCTTGTCTCATGGGTGGCAGAGCTATACCTAGAGGGTTGAAAGATGGGACTTGGAATTTGTAGCTTCCAGGTAATCCCAGCTATCAGGCTGGCCATGGCACTCTCTATACCCCGGACTTTTAAATAGTAACATCATGAAGGTCTGTTAGGATAGTTAGGAGGAGCCAGACAGCATTGTTTTAAGCTTCCTAAGCTGGAAGTGAAGCTGGAAGTCTGCCTTGACGTTAACTGCCCTATTCAGCCAGAGATACTGGCGGTTCTGAAAGAGGCTCATGGGAATGGTTATGAAGCCTTTCCTGGGTGTAAGGAGTGCAGATATGTCTGTAGCTAGTGACTCAGACAAATGACAAACCAGATCAGTTTCAAGCTGATTAGCAAATCTTTCCTTGATGGACAAGGTGATGGACAAATCAGTTACTGACTCTGTTCAGATCTATCAAACTGAAGCGGGTATTGTGGCATTTGCATCATCAAACAGTGTCGCTAACGAATAGTGGAGCACTGTGTAACTCTCTTTCTCTGACTTGTTTAAAGAATTTGATAATTTATTTGGAATGCTGATGAGTCTCCTTAATCACGGTAAGCAGGGCTTTATTTTTCTTGCAGTAGGACATTGATATGGGATGCTTAATTTTTACTGCTAAATAAGCAGACCAGCAGCAACTGCAATTGTTAGACTTCAGATCACTGCTTTGCCTGGAAAGCAATTAAAATCAAAGTTTGAGAGAGCTGAAACCTCTCTTGCTGTTGCTGATTTTAAAGTTCATAAGATACAAATGTAGCCTTACAAAAAGTTGAGAAGGCTGAACACTGAATTGATATTCACTCCCTACAGCCCATTTAATGTGTAGTTGATGGAATAAATGTTGCTGCTTATTTATGACAAGCTTGGGACAGCAGCAGTATGCATTAGAAAGTGAACACTTTTGTGAAATACATTAAACTATATTAGTAATTCAAATTGACTTGTAACATGTAATTTTAAAAATATGTCTAGTTGGTATATTCTTTGTAATACAAAGCAAGCAATAAATACTTTTGTTTATAAAGATGAGACATTAACACTTGTAATAATACAATTTATTGTACTACATATATATATCAGGCAGCTATCAAAATTTTCATTTGTTTTGATGTGTCAAGTGGAAATAGAAAAGCGTTTGTCTAAATTAAGGTGTGGATGATTTTCAGTCTGTTGTGTCAATTCTGTTTCACTACAGGTCAGTGTCTACCTCTATATCTTTGGTTTCAGCTGTCAGTATCCTGCACTGGATAATTGTGAGTGACTTTCATAGGCAGGTGTAAATCTCTGGCATGTGCCCTAGCATACTATTAGTTGGAGACTGTGGAAACATTACACAAAATATCTTTGAGTAGGGTGGTTAAATGTGGTTAAATTTCCAAAGGAGAAATATTATTTATTGAACAACTATGCCATTAATATGGATGCTTGGACCCTGGTATATGGTTCTTCTTTGAGTAATGGATCCTTATGATCCCTGTACATGTTCATGATGAAAACCAAAATTACTGTGTAAACATGGAAATTAGCTTCTCTATCACCTCTTCTGTGCTTGCTGTTCTTTTGTCATGTCAAGGGCTTTTGGAATTGACTTTATTAGAACTAGAGTTGTGTTTTGTTTGTGGCTGTTTCAAGTTTTTCAGCCCTAAGCTGCTGTCTGGATCAGAGTCTTTTTGATCCATTTCCTCTCTCTCACATATTGCTGATAAGGGGGCTGGAATTATACCCCATCATTTGGCTCTTTGTTGTACTTGGCATCTTCAAGGAGTGAGCCCTGAAATAGCTGTTGAGAGATTTTGTTTAGCAATAATAATAATAACAATAATTTCTTCACAGACTTATTTTCTGCCTTTAGGAACTAGATACGCTCCCATTCCAAAAAACCCATGATTTTGGAGACTGTATTCTATTTGCTTTTGAGCAGCCACATGTCTCATTTCATCAGTTAATAAAAAGGAAGCGTTGAATTTTGGTGGTTAAAAGAAGCTGAACCACTGATTGAAGTTGTCATTTCTTTAAGAGCTCCATTCACAACCTTCAGAAGGCAAAATTGTAGTGGTAGTGGGAGTTAGAAGGCAATTACATAACTCAAGAGAGACATCATTTTGCGAAAGGTGCAAATTGTAGCTGGCTTTAGAGTTGCAAATAATTGCTTTGATTTGTTGACTTAAAATTGTGAGGCGGGGGAGAGAAAAGCACTGCTGGTGTTTCTTCATGCAGCCTCTGCTGGAAACTCTTGGTGGCATGTTGTGTGTGTCTCAGTTGACACTGTTCTACTGCTGTTATTGTAAACAAGCAAACTCAAACCAGCTGGGACTCTGCCCCATATGTATTGTGTGCAATATTACTTTGTCTCATACTAGGGAAAACAATTGTTTCCCTATTTAGCTTTGCATAACAGTGAAAGATTAATGCTTCTTTCTGGCTGATGGAAGATTACCTATTGTGCTTTTTCTGGAAAGGATCCTGAACAGGGTTCAAATTGCTGTGTGCCAAAGGAGTTAGTTAAGTGAGCTGAACTCAAAATTAAGGATGTCCATGAGAAATAGTTTGTGAAAACATCTTTTACTTACATTAAAAAAATTATAGAAACAAAATACGATATTGAAACAGCAACCTGTATCCAGGGCTGAGGTATTCAAACACACCAGTTCTCTTAGCTGTCTGTTAATAGAATAGAGACTGCCTGTAGGTCCCAGCTGAATTTTCTTCTGTTTATTCTGTCACCTTATAAAGACTATTCATATTGTGTATCCTTTCCACATGGATATAGTTATAAATGGGAAGAATGCCTCCAAACCCCTCTTTGTCAGCTCCTGTATTTCACCAAGCTCTGCTTTAAAAGTTGAGCATTACAGTCTTGCAGGGCACAAAGAGGGGGCTGTGCTGTTACGTGGGATTCCTCTTTCCCTGGTAGCCTATTCTAAAATGTTGAGTAAAGATCATAGAAACAGCTGTTTGGGGTCAAGCAGACTCCATGTAGTGCATATCCTATTTGTAACAGTAGCTCTAGGAAAGACTGAGGAAAGAATGCCTGAATATGACAAGTATTCTGGAGATTTTTGTCATATATTCCTAGTTTCCAACACTCTGTGATATGGTACTTCCTCAGTTAAAGTTCTGTTTTTATGTTAAACTGTTTTGAATTGATTGTTTTTAAAGCAGCTGTTTAATAACTTGTTAAATCCAACATCTGGCTTCCTTTATATTCTTTTCCAGTACCGACCCTATATTATTCATATGGAATTAGGGGTGTGTATGAAATTTTTGAGAACTTGGTCCCAGTTAATAGCTGCTTGTGGGATTCAGTGTTGTGCCTGATCTTTTTCAGGGGTTTCCTCACTCTAATTCCTCACCAGCTGTTTAAGGATTTTGCATCCTACTGAAGTAAGAACTATTATTATTATTATTTTGTGTAAAACAAAGCTGAGAGCAAGTGTTATAAAAGTGCCTAGAAGATGAATATAGGTATCCAGTTCTCATCTGGGGAGCTGGTGCACAACTTCAAGGTGCTTGTAAGAATACAGCTCTCAGAATATGTCCCTGAGGCACAGTGCAGAGAGGCACTCAAGAGGCCCTAAACAAGCTTGTTCAAGTACTAAAAGCAATACTGCTGTGTTAGCACAAAGATCTGCCCAAGGTAATTAACCCTGCAGTGGAACTAGGTAAAATAAATGTGGTAGACAGGTATAGTTACACTGGAGCAGGGTTAGTAGAAAAGAATAGGCTATTAGATCATTTTTGTAGAATTAAATATATGTAGGCCATAGAATTATGCAGTAATAATGCAAAAAGAAAATCATGTTGCTAGGAATTTTATGAAATACAGTCAGAGGCAATATCTGGTCAAAGCCCATAAGCCATCAATCTTTCACCTAGATGCACCAGGGATGGTTTTGCTCATGAAGGGAGGTAAAGCAATTTTAGCTCTTCCCTGAGCATTGCACCATGATGTGTATGATTCAAATTGGATGACATAATTAGTTCTCCTAAGCAGGACCTCTTCTGTGGCTTTCTTTTTTTTTACACGGGCTGTAACTAGAGCTGAACAGTCTCTTAACTGCTTACATTAAGGCATATTTGCTCTGTGTGCAGGCAGAGTGACTCATGGCTGATAACCAGTGACTTAACACCTACCCTATCTCTTAACTCTGCTGTCAGATAAGAGCTAAATAGATGCAGGAAAAATTTTAGGTCTGTATATCCTAGTGGCCAAACCATATTCACATAAAACCAGTGGGGTGTGATTGCAGTAATTGACAATTGTTGGTTTTTCTGGCTGCTCCTTTCTGCAAATAGAACGGCCCAGTCCAGGTGCTGAAATATGGGAAGCAGCAGCAGCAATAAAACCATGTTTGAAATCAATGGCATTCTGCTTGCCATTGAGTGCTGCCTTGAAGCTGATCCTCAGAGCTGCATTTTGTGTCTTTTGCAGCATGAAAAAGGATCACTGTCTTCTAAGTGGCAGAGATCCTCCAGCAGGGAGGGCTGGAGCCAGAGGGTGTCTGGGCAGGAGGACAGCCTGCCACGGGCTGATGCGCATCTGCGCTGGGGCACAGCTCTTTGTGGTGGGAATGAAAGCTGCAGGGAAAAGGCAGAAGGGAAGGGCTCTAATAGGACAAAAAGGGATAGCAGAATGAAAGAAAAAGTCTGATTCGTTACTGAATTATTTCAGGATCCTAAAATTGCTGAATTCTTTGATATTGCTATCAGCTGCTGGCATGTCACTGAAATATAAGTCTAGCTGGAAGGGTCAGAACCAGAACTAGAGATGTGAGAGAGTTGTATAATCTGCCTTTCACAAAAATAAATCCTGATTTTTTTTTCTAGAGTGTTCAAGTACAGTGAATTTAAATAAGTAAGTGTTTAAAAATAAATTACTGCTTCATGGAGTTGATGCCATTATAGTGACAGATGACCTGGATTGTTTTGCTGGGAAGGAACCACCCTTCCCTTGAGAAAAAATCACAGCTGCTTATCTCAGCTATGCAAACCCAAAAAAACTTAAATATTGAATTATTTACATATTTTACATGGTGAGTTCAGAAAGGAAACATAATTCCTTATATTTACAAAAACAGTGAAATAATTCAGGATATTTTCGTTTTTTTGCTTTGAGGACTTGTTCTAAAAGCACTAAAAATACCTGTGGTGAATTTGCTGTGATCATTGACAGACCTCCAAACCTAGCTAATGGAAAATCAGTCAGTCATGTCTGGCTAATTTCCATAGTGGCTAATTTAACATTCTTTGGTTTAGTGCTTTAATCAATGATATTCAGAAAAAATGTAATGAAAAAGTGTAATTTGTTTTTAGACCATAAGAAGTAGACGGGGGAGTGCTTTTGTCTCCCCTATGTGTGCTGGGCAAGACTGCCTTCCATGTATGCTTGAGAGTGTTTTTTGCATCTTGCAGAACAAAAAACACTTGTGGACATCACTGCAGGAATGAGATTTACAGTTTCCCCCTCCCCCATCGATTTAAATTTAGATATATAAATTTGTGTCTTTTCAGAAATGGCTTGAAAGTTTTTTTGTTGCTTAGAGTATATCTTGCACGTAGGGTTGAGAAGTTTTATTTTAAAGTGTAAAAATACATAATCTTAAACTCAGAACAATGTGTCTCTAAATCTCTAAGTCCTGTCACCTTAATCTAACTTCTTGACATGTAATCAAGTACATATTAATCAAAGCAGAACTGAATCATGTTAACATCTTAAAAGCAAAATATTGTTGTCTGTGCACATGCAGTGATGCCATGAGAAATACAACTGTTTGCTGAAAGCATGCAAGTTGTTATGTTGGCACAGTTTTAAACAAGCAAGGCTGAATGAGGCACAATATGACATTTTGGAGTTCATGTTGGGAGTAAACATGCCACAACAATCAACTTTCTTGTCAAAAAGCTACAAAAATAATTTCTTTCCCCTCCAGAGCAACTCCTAGGGAAAGAATAGTTAGTATATTAGCTGTCTGGGAAAAAAATAATATCCAACTATGAAAGAGGAGAGTGTTTGGATTATAAGAAAAAGAAACACTCAAAGCTATAGTTTGTTGAGTCTGGTTTTTTGAGCACCAAAGTGAACAGTTTACCGTAATTTCCATTTAAGCCTGTTACATAATGAAGCATATCTCACCAGCATGATGCATAGATGAAACTACCATTTGAATATAAAAGACATTCCTGACTGTTTGGCAAGTTCTTCCAGAATTTTCTTTGATCTGTTTGAGTTATGCTAAAACTGTCATAAATATATGTAAGTGTGTATAAAATATTTCTATATATAATAGCAGATATTTTAAAATCTAGTTTTCTTTATAGGTGCTGGAAGACCCCTAAAATAGGAAGTTATAGCTCTCTTTTCTGTTGGTATAATAGTAAATGTAGTAATATTTATTTCCTCCTTGAGCTGTCCTCTGAAACCAGCAACAAGACCTCCTTAGGAGAACTCCTCATCAGATATGTTTGTGCAGAAAGCAGAATACTGGCAGTTAGGGTGAAGGACTTTTCTGTAAATTGCAAAGACTTCTGCAAGCAGGATTTTAGGAACACTGCATTTTTTGGCCTGTAAAAAATGCTGAGGGTCTGAGCCCTTTCTATAGCACTCCACTGCTATGTTGTTCCAGGTTTCATTGTGAATAGTAAAAAACTTTTTGTTTCATGTGGAAAACAGCTCCTGAATTTTAGGGATTAAAGAGAATCTGAAAAGAAATCTTTAAACCTCATTCACAGAAGTCTGTAGCAAAACTTTAAATCATGACAGTGAAGACTTTGGTGTTGGATATTGAGGAGATTCCTTTTCTTGCAAAACAGTTTGGGGGGCACTAGGAAATAGGTCAGCTAATTAAAAGGACTGACTTTGAGATTACTCTGGGCTGCAAATATGTAGAATGTTATGTCATGGAAATGCTGTGTTTGGTAAGATGACTGATGGTTTTTTGACTTTTTAGTACTGCTGTACTGTTGCTTTCCCTGTGTTCAGGCAGATGTGATGCCAGTCTGCTTTCCTCCTTGTGCTGAGCACGTATTGCATGTCTGGTCATTCCTCAGCAGCCTTCAAGTTTTTCTTTGGTTTCAACCAGATTTGCTGCAACCAGATTTGTGTCAAGCGAATTATTTGTGTGAGTTTCCCAGAAAGGCACGTAAGGAGAAGAGGGAGAGAACAGGTAAAAGCTTACCTGCATAAAGGCATTTAGTAAAGCAAAGTCCTGAATTCACTGCCTCTCATCAGGTTACCTGCATGCATTATTGACTTCCAAAGTTGTGTCTTCAGGACCCCAAGGTTAACTGTCCTGTACTTGTTTATGCTCACATTTCAATGCTGCTTTTCTATTATTAAACTTTTTTTCATTGAAAATTTTCCTTTGGTTTTGACTTCTACATTAAAAAACTTCATTTCAAAACTGTCTTCTGAAATATTTGTGTGTTCTTTTCCTTAGTTGCTGATGAAGGCCTTGGTAAAATTCAGACTATAATAGGAGATGCTGTGACCTCATTTCTGAGATTTCAAGGGAGTTTCTTTGGCAAATTTGTTCTCTTTTTGGGGAGAGAGTGGTGGTGTGTCTTTTGTAACAGATTTTACCAAGGAGCAGTGCAAAGTATGTATGTGGTACTGTTTGGGTTGGGGGAGGTGAGATGCATATTAACGTGATTATTTGCAGGATGAAAGATAGTGAGGTATTTTAACTGGTTTTGGCGTTAGACCAAAGTGAAAAATTAATGGGCTGTAATGTTGTTGGCTTTGTTTGATGAAATGCTTAGTGAATGTTATTCAACGGAAGAATAAATGTTCTTGATACAGTTGTTGAAAGAAAAGAAAAAACATTGCAGCACACTGTAACTTGGTGGTGTTAAGCATTCATTTAATCAGCATGTTAATCACTAGCTTTGCTTTTGGCTTTTAAGTTTTGGAGTTAGAAAAGGCTGTTCACCAAAGAACAGTTAATGTGAGGTGGCTGAATCAGAGAGACTTAATTACTGACCAGGTTTGGTTCAGTAACAGTCTGGTGTATTGCAAAGGGCTGAGATAGTGAAGCTTTGCCTGACTTCTCTAAATTCAGGTCTGGTAGTGCATTTTCATTGCAGTGCCCACAAATTTCTGTTGCCTCTACAGCAACTCTGTACACTTAAGGTTATTATGGCCAGTAAGTGCAAGATAAATGCATATGTGACTAAAGAGGTAATCTAGCAAGGATAATTGCATTAAAGTTACCAGTGGATTTATAAATAGTTGAAAAAATTTTTACTGAAGAAGTTTGTACTGAATACAAGGTATATACTACAAATAAATATTTATTTTAGCCATTGCTGCAGCACTATTCTGGGTATCTTTGTGCTGCTCCTCCTACAGAGTAGCACTTTGCAGAGAAGAGTATGATGGAATGGGGGAAGTTTGTTTGCCCTTTGACATAATATTCTTGTGTGCAGATAATGCAAATAATTTTTGCATGAGAAATATAAATTGTGATTGAAATCTGTGATAATATATCTGGTGGATGCTTGGTGCATTTTAACTGCAGAATGAGGGGAGGAAACTTGGAAGAACTGGCACATTTCCTATCTAAATATAGGATGATTTTTTGTTGGATAAAATATTAAATCATTCAACTTGTTGTCTTTTCTTGGTAGTTTGAAGCTTCAGCTATTGCATAATGTGTAATTCAAGTTTAGAGGGCTCTGAACTGTAGTACCCTCTACTATTGTTCCAATATTACTTTTATTAAGTTTTGTTATTATTTAGTTAAGCTAGTACAAAATTTTCAATTAAAATTGATTGTTCTTGAATGTGCTGCATTCATTTATCTAATTTGGTGAATGAAGCTTAAGAAAAAGTGAAGTTAATTTGTATTATAAAGAGACTTGGCTACTGTAGATATGATAGAATAATACTGATAATGCATAACTTAAAACAGTAGCAAAATAGGATAAAGATAGATTTTTGTTTTGATAAATATCTCAGGTTTTTGTGAATTATGAAAGTTAATTTTTAGTGCTTTACAAAAAGGGTACAGAGTTAGCATTGGCAGTTAAATTTAAGAAAGGACCAGAACTGATATAATATTTTCTGGAAATGAATTTCAAGTCTCCTCCTCTCTGCACAGAGCTTTTGAAGTATTTGTGAGAAGTGTTGGTAAAAGTGCATTGTATGTGCAACATGGAGTTTTTTCAGTTTCTTAAGGTGGAAGCTGCCTGTTAGACCAATGTCAAAGTACTTGGAAACTATTTCCAGTGCTGCCTGGGAGATTGATGTGTATTTTAAAAAAACAGGACCAATGAAATCCACTTGGGTGGTACGTTTCATAATAATGAAATATTTTTTGTGGAGTAAGGGGAGTACCCTTGTGCTGCACAACTGCCCTGTTGTGCTGCAGATTTTAGACACAGGGAAACCAAAATTCTCCCTGCAAGGGCAGAAGATTCCTAGAAATGGGACATGGAGTCACACCACTGGTGTGAGAAGCCCCAGGAGTGCTCAGACCTTTTGGAAGTGCAGTAATCTTGGAGACGATTTTGTTTAACGTAAGTTCTCAGAGTGCATCAGGATATAGGAAGCTTCAGTCTTAAAATCCTGAAAGCATAATTTGGTTTTCTGCCTGGTCTCTGGTATCAGAATTTGCCTTTAATGCAGTGCACTACAGCAAGCTTTAAGAACTGCATTCCTAAGGCCAGGATCCTGTCAGCTGCCCAGGCACTGCTGTTTCCTATACAAAAATAATACTAGCTAGTAAGATTTGAATAAAAGCCTACCTAAATTTTCTTTATTTAAAAAAAAACCCAAAAACCTAAAGAAGTTATGCATAATACTTGCCTTTGATGGCAAAATGCAGTTTTGTCTTTTGTTAACTGGGAAGACTGACGTAATTTATTAAAATTACTGAGAGTGACAGGTCAAACCAGAATACTGATTTTTTTATTAAATTAAAATTTTTGAAATTTTGCATATGTCTAGATACTGTATTAAATTCTCAGAGTAGTTTGAGACTATGGAAAGTTTAAAATTGTAATGACATGCTTTTTGGTTTTAAACTAATACTAGCAAAAAAGGGAAAATGACATTTTCATGGCATGGCGTTATAAGATGGACGCAGAACGAAAGAGTTTCTATTAGAGAAACTGTTGTGCTTTGATGGAACTTGGGAAGAAACCCAGGGAGCAAGTAAGCTGGTGACCCATTCCAAAGGTATAACATTCTGGAACTGTACAGTTTCTTCCTTTTGCTCATCTAAGGGACTGTTAGGGCAGTTGTGAAAGGAACCACTCAATACTTTCTAGTTCCTTCCATAGTTGTATTTAGTAGATGATCTTCTCCACAAAGACTAATGTAATACTTGTCCAGCACTTTAATAACAGAGCAGGAAAATGAAATTGAACATTTTCATGAAGTGCTTGGAAGAGTTAAACTGATGCCAGGATTTAATGCCATGTTTATTATCTATTGCATTATAGAGCATTACATTGTAGTGAAGTTCATCCTTGCTGTTTGAGGCAATGAGTGTTTGTATTGATGATTCTCATGGCCAGCTTTTACTCCTGCAGTTTTTGAGTTTAGAGGCAGTACTTTGGGGTATCATAAGTTTTTGTTCTGCTTATCAAAGTCAGATTTACACTATAATCCTTTTGAAAAGAAACTGTGCTTTTCTAAGAATTAAAAAGACTGTCT
Source organism: Fringilla coelebs (assembly GCF_963513975.1). Taxonomy (NCBI): domain Eukaryota; kingdom Metazoa; phylum Chordata; class Aves; order Passeriformes; family Fringillidae; genus Fringilla; species Fringilla coelebs. The sequence goes on along the minus strand of NC_140028.1, from coordinate 134,526,043 downwards.
AGACAGTATTTTTAATGATCTCTCTCCTTTGCAGCTTTTAAATTTTTAAACATCTGTTTTATAGATGCACTACAGATAATCTGCACTACAGATAATCTGACATGAAAGGAGAAATCTTCCTTCCCTCTTCCTCCTTCCCTCTTTTTCCTTCCCATTAGCTTGGGTGCAAATAATGACTTTCAGGTACAGATTTTATGCCAGCTCTTCTGTTTCTGCTCTCAGCTTCTTCCCCTTCCAAAGCATTGAGAGAGCCTGGTATTAAGAGCATGAAAAATAGGTCATGTGCTGTAATTTATTAAGCAGAAGATTTATATTTTCTTCTTTTTAAATATTGTCTTCTTACTGTGCTGTTAGTAGCTGAATAGTGGTTTTTTTCCCCTTGTCTTTCAAAAGACATCTTTGATTTAGGGCCCTCTGACCACTCCCTGACAGACTGACAGATTGGATCATGGCAGCAAAGTCACAACTGGAAGCTTTGGGCGGAATGGAAATTTTCTTGTGTAAATCGTGTAGAGAGAGGGAAGAAAAAGGGCCAAAGATGGAGATTGCCATGAGATTGAATTTGCCACAGGGAAGTGGCCATTGCCTGGGGAGAAAATCCTGGATGGAACTTCAGTAGTGTGTTTAGAGGGTAAGGAAAAAATCCCCACAGCCTAGGTGGTGGAAAAAAAAAAAAAAAGCAAAATCACATGTCACAAACTCTAGGTGACCAGAAATTGGCAGTGTCAGGGATGATTTGATTACTTTTTGTTGGTTATGATTAAAAATCTTCAGGAAACCATTCTGCTATTCTAAATGGCAGTCTCGTAAGATCTTCTCAAAAACAGATTGGAAAAATACTCCCAAGAGCTCTTCCACAGTAGAACATGATAGACAACTTCACAGAGGGTGTGAAAAATAGAAAGAAATGGAGAAATTCTATGGATATAGTCATACATTTTCAACTGGAAAAACCAATTAAAAAAATTCAAAACATAAGCCATAAAAAGGAAATTGAAATTGTAGTGACCATTGAACAATCTGATGCAAAACCAGAAATTTTGCCAGTGTGAAAGCTTTATAATAAAGTGTGTGGTGTTTGTGCAGGTACCATGAACCTACAAATAGATGAATTTCAGTTAGTTTTTAATTTCAAGCATGTTACAGTAGGACTGTTCAGTACCTCAGCAGCTGAGACTGCATGGCTATTCTGCATCTTGGAATAAGAGTAAAATATTATTAAGAAAAATTGGTTCATTTCTCTATGATCTGGCTCTAGGAATGTAAGAGAAATTATTCTGTCCCTGTTTCTCATTTTGTCAGACTTGTCATCAACAGAAAAAAGGTTTATCAGAGAAAAGCACATGGAAATTAACTGAAGTGGTTCAAAAAACTGTACAATACTGCATGAAATGCATGATAAGACCTCCTTACTTTTCTGCAAAGGAAGCAATCATTGCCCTGAAAAGTTTCTTTGGAGTTCTCAGTTTTTCAAGAATAGCTTTATAGTCACTTATATTTGGTATAAAAATAAATATTTAGAAAACTTTGCCCAGAAATGTGATGAAACATTGATTATATTTTGATTTATAAAAAGTATCTGGATAAATAGAGACTTTTGAAATTTTTATTTTCTTTAACCAGAGTTCTTTCATACAAGAGAGGAAACAAATATGTTACATGTACCCTAGGCTTTTGCTTTCTTGTGATAAAGACTGTCATTTTGCCAAGTGTAGAAAGTGGTATAGATTTTTTCAAATCAGGCAACGTGTGTTGTATTGTGTTCAATTTGAAGCCGAAATAATACTGTACCAGCAGCATTCTTTGCTAAAAAGCAAGCAAAGGGGACAAGATTCAGTGATTATTTCTTAGGAAGGAGTGTCAGCACTCATTAATAACTCATTCAGGTTCAGGAACTGTTGGGCTTCCCAGACCTGTCGTACCCTTGGCTATCGACCTGAACTCCTTCCCCTGTTTTTTCTGAAGGTCAGGAATGGTTTGTTGCAGCAAGAACCTTGTTTGTATTTTCTCCCTGATGTAGAAATCTAAACTAACAAACTCAGTTTTATACTACCTTGCAAGTATTTGCATTAATAATACACGAACTCTGAGGTAATTGCTGCACAAAACCCCATTAATTGAAATCCAGTGCCTTTTTGTAGTTACCTAATAGTTGTTTCTGGGAAGGTGTGCTCCATTTAGTGCCTTTTTAGGCCTTCTTGATTTGAGGCATCTTTGTTATGAAAAGTTTATAGAACACATTAGCATTTTATGTAATCAAGATTAGTCAATTTTAAAATATCATGGCTCCTAATAACCGTAATATTTCCTCTTACTCTGTGTGTTATAACTCTGCAGCTAGACTGTCAACAGCTATAAAAAGAAAGTTCTCACTTCTTAATGTATTTTTAAAATTTCCATTCAACAGCAATGCTCTGAAGTTCACAATCACACTTGAACAAAAATTACTGAGTGAACTGGAGACGTAAATATTTTTTAGTATTTAGTATATTTTTCACAAGTGAAATATAAATACCATTAGTGCCTAGAATAGAGGAATCTTGAGTAGGCTGAGGCTGGGGGAAACTCCTCTATCTGCTGTACTTCAATAATTAATATGCATGTGGAAATGCTGGTCTGTTCTTTCTCAACAATACTTTTCATTGTCTCCAGCCATTTAGTGAAACTCAGGGTGAGAATAGTTTCTGGTTTCTTTCTGCAGAAAATAACTATTTACTCTGCTCTCAATGGCTATGAAGATTATCTCATTAGCTGTCTGCTCTCAGCTCAAGGTTTCAAAGAGGGAAAAGGTATGTCCAGAGAGATTGGAAAGGATAAATGGTGACCTGATGACAGCGGAGAAAGAAACCGAATAGTACTTAACAGTGTTTTGGCATTAAAGAGGATTCTCGATAAATAGTGGGATCTGCTGGGAAGTTCTCAAAAAGCTGAGTGGTGTCCATTGACTGGTGTGAGCCACTGCCTTCCAAAGGCTTCCATGGAGGGAGGGTGACGGGTTCTGGCTTTTTTTTCCCTGCTGGATCTACCTTTTATACAGAGTAGTATCTTAGCTCTTTGAGAATGCACAGGGTTGCCATTTAGAGGTGCCTGTCTTTCTCCCTTGATGTGTAGGTAGAGGTAGCCTTGTGGGTTACTGAAATGGGATTGCTAATTTAAATTCCATGCTGATTGTGACAAACTGATTACAGTCAGTTCCTTTTTTGGAGGAAAATCCGATTTTTTTGTCACCTTACCACTTGCCTATCTACTCCTGTTTTAGGACGCTGACACAACCTACTGTATCATTAATGACCAGAGATGCACTTGGGCCTTGAAAACTCTTGGAAGAAGGGTTATATAGCCCAAGTAAGACTGTTGCTAGAAAATTGTTCAGCTGAAACTTGATCCAGTGTCAGATTTTTCGTTAGAGATCCCAAAGAGGGAAACAAAACATAAAAATTTGTTGTATAAAGAATTCTCACATACCTGTATACTTTGAAGGTGAGGCACATCTTTTGGTGAACCAAATTCTGTGTTAACCTTAATTTTCTCAACACTTGTATGTTGTTATGCCTTTGCCAAATTTGATAGTGAAATCAGTGAGAAGTTTTTGAAATCTGTGAGATGTTTTTGGGTGGAGCACACATTCTCAAGGCTGTACTACAGATGGAGACTGTCTCCAAAACCATAATATGCATTGGCAGCATGTTACTAACACAGACAGAGCTGTACATTCTCACTGAGGTGTTTGTGTAACGTGTTCAGGTTTGTTCATTTTAGTTCATGCCCCATGGGTAAGCTTGCCATGGTTCACGTAGCAGTAGGCAGCATGCCAACTTCAGGCTGGCCAGGACACTGGAGCCTGCAGATGGTCCCTTGCCTGGATCCATTGATCACAGATCCCATCAGCAAAGCCCATTAAGCTTTTACTGAAGAAAGCATAAGCAGTGCATAAGCTTTAAGATGGTCCTAATTCAAACACAGCTATTGGTGATTGGTTTAGATGTCAGCATTGGAGATCTGTCAGCAAAATTTTGCATAGTTGTTGGCTGTTGGCTATAACCATGAGAGTTGTTTTCTTTTCATTGACCTTAAAAAGTGTTAGTGATTTTTGCATATAGTGATGTCTGGGCAGTAGATGTACCCATTATGGGCAGCAAACCCATCATGTGATGCATTCTCTGGAGAGCAGAGAGCCCAAGCTTCAGCTCAGCAGCAAATAACAGCTACTATTTACTGTGGGGGCAGAACATCACTGTATTTGCAATTGGCTTCTCACTTCTTAGAGAGGATAATAGTTTATTTTCAAAGTAGCAGTCTGAAACTAAAAAAACAACCACCCTCAACCCCACCCTCCCAACCAAACAAAACCCCCTCTGCATATTAATTTCCTGTCCAGTAAATTACTAATCAATAGCCATAGTCCATATTCTGACTCCTATTGTGTTATTGTCTGAAGGTCAGCTTGTGACCATTTTTCTTATTACACTTTTCTCTTTTCTTTTTGTGCTCAGTCGTGCTGACAACGACACTCTTTCTTCTAGCAACTGCTTCAGCACTGCTGTTTGTTGAAGATGATTGTGCCCTCCTCCGTGTTTCCTTCCTTGCAAATCTGACTGATGCAGTTGTGAGGGAGCAATTTACCCTGCTAGGCAGTTCCTGTATTTGTGACTGATTTCCAACCTAATCGATATCTAGAGAGATTGAAAAAAATTGCAGGCTCTGGATTGTAGGACAGAGTAGATTGTAGAATGCTGAGTCATTTTCCCCAAACTGCAATAAACCATTACTTTTCAATTTCATCTGCCTTTTTCTCTCACTAATTTTCTCTTTTCTTTTTCCTTCAGTCGCTTCATATGTATGAAACTCTGCGTGTGTGTCTGTATTTTAATTTCTTGGCCTGGCTGCCCTTTCCTGCTTCCCCCCCCCTTTTTGTTACAGATTTCTATAGTGATACTGTGTGCTATTGGTAAAGTTGCCTTTCCCTGCCGCTGGCTTTTGGAGGTTTACTGTTGTCTGCTTGCAGACATCAGGCTCTTTACCCAGAACTCTGAGCTGTGGTTAAAAAAAGGACAATTTTAAATGCTAGCAAAGCCTTTACAGAGCAGGGACCAGTGACCTTGCTTAGGGTATACATCACTAAAAAAGTGCAGATAGAGCAGGTTTGCAATTCCACACATGATTTTTTTGAGACTCTTTTAATAAAAAGCCTGCTGCTTCTATGTTATCTTCTAAATGGGAAGTTCTTTACATCTGGTTTAATGCACTTGAATTATAAAGGACACTCTGCATTCCTGAGGCTCGGCTAAGAAGGCGTCAGTGGGTAACTCTTCAATTGCAAAAAACCATTTTGGGTCTGGTTCTGTTTGTTTTAAACATCTTTAAGCTAAATCAAATACAGAATGTAATGTTTGGACAGCATATGGATTCATGATGTTTATGAGAAGAATTAGGAGGGATATGAGATTCATAAATCAGGGAGTGGCTCCCATTGATCTGTAATTGTGTTCTCTTTCCTAATGACAGAGATAGATGGTCATGTTCAGATCGCTTGACATTGCAGGGCAGAATGTAGGATATAAAGCACAGGAGACCTGCTTGTACTTCGAGTGCATTTCATGCTGCGCTTCTAAAGGACCATCCTGTCCTCTTTTCTTTGGGACAGAGATAGCAATGTGGAGTTTTTGTTTGTCTAGCATTGGTTGACCCATTTTCCCTCTCTTTCTGTCACTGTCACTAATAACATAATGGCAGGAAAGAAAATAGTTTATGCCTTATTCTCCAGCTACTCTCTTCCATTTCCCTCTGTTACGAAACATTTTTGAGGCTCTCCTTTTCTTCAGCCTCTCCCTCTTTTTTTTTCATGAGATCCAACTGAGTACTTTGTCACAGTGCTGCCTTTTCCCCATCAATATTTCCTTGTGTGCCCTCAATTCAGATGGTTCTGCCTCTCAGGGAAAGGTTACTTTTCTAATCTCAGTGAAACCTGTCTTTTTAAAAACAGAAGAAGTTCAAATTGAGCTGATCAACTCAAATGAAAGAAAATGGAAAGCACAAATCTGCTTTAACTCAAACCCTGTACCTAAGGCTAATATGGATTAGGTCACATTTGGCGAGAGTGTGTATCTCTGGGTTGCTTCTATTAACTGGGTCCATGTTCTCAGACTTGCTGGGAAAAGAAATAGAGAAGTAATTGGTGGAACCTAAAGTTACAAAATTCACCCAAGACAGGAAATTATGTTGCATTTGCTGTTCTGGCTGCATATACATGTGGAACATTTAAAATTGGTTGGGTTTTAAAATTTCTGCTGCATCAGTTTGAAAAAAAAAAACTTGCAAAAATTACCTCTTAATCTTTAGAGGCCTGTGATCCACATACAAAGCAGGGTATAACTGAAGAAGTCTTTCAATTGAAGGACTAATTGTTTTATCTGGGCACCTTTTTAGTCTTTGAATTATTGCATATTTCTAATACTGTGTCTTTTGCTTGCACCTTGGGTCTCTTACAGAGAATAAATAAGGTGCTGTACAAATATCTGATGTTTTAGGCTGTTAGACTTTGGTATAATGAGGTTTTTTTCTTAGGCCGTAATCTACAAGTGAGACAGCAGTGAAAATCCTTAACAGGCCTTCCCAACCTTAAGCCAAGTCCTGTTAGCAGGACAGACAGCTGTGGATGGGAAGCTGTGCGAGGTTCCCATTGAAGTGTTTCTCTGAGCTGCTTGGAGCTGTGCTGTGGTCACATACAGCAGACAGTCCACTTTCATGTGCTGACCCAATTGTTGGCTGTCTTTCTGTTCCAGTGACAGCCCCTGCTGCTTGTGTGCAACAAGAGCAGCTGCTGCTTAGCCTGGGTAACCTTTGCCTCCTTCAAAGGCAATTGTGGCTTGAGTGCTTTTGGACTGATGGGGGTCTCAGTGGCGTATTTTGTAGTAGATGTGTGTGCATGTGTTTAACACAGCATTTAGAGGAATGTGCTATAAACAAGGATGAGGTAAGGTATTCAGTATAAGGGTAGCAGTGACATGTGAGAATATTTAGTTAGCCTGAGAAAACAGAAAAAATGGCCATTACTTTATAAAGGATGTTGTAAATTTTTCCTATATGTCATGTTTTGTGCTCAGTCCATGTTTTTAGTCGCCCATTTCTGTGCACCGACAAGATTCCTGCTGAGGGCTACTGAACTGGAGCATGGTGCAGGAGTACTCTGTAGCTTATTTACTGAACTTGTTTTTCATGATACCAAATTTATTTTGTTTAACTCCACTTCATCCATGAGGTTTGAAGCACATGCTTATACGTGTGATTCATGTATAGATACATACCTAGATAAATTATCACTGTTTATCTCATGTCAAGACAGCTGAGGTGTTGGCATCTCCTCACTTCTGCACCCAGCTCAGCCTGGTTGTTGCAGAGTTGCAAAGTCTGTCTTTGACTTTAATGAAACTCAGGCAGAACCCAGCCAAGGGCTGCTGCACTGTTGCAGCACATTTCCTATTCTGATGCTTATTTCCTTTTCTAGCGTGCTGAGGCACAGTGCAAGCAGGTGCACTATCTTCATATAGTTCAAGAAGGAAATAAGGCCCAGATTTTACCAAGTATCTAAAGTTCTGCTGGGCATGGACCCCACTATCCTTAATGGAAGAGCCCACCTGTTCAAAGATGACTCTACAGAGCCTTAGAAATGTGAGGGGCTCCTATCTTAGGATCATATGATAATTCGGACTGAGGGAACCTCAGGATGTCCTGCTCAGAAGAGAGTCAGCTGTGACTATTCCAATCTTGAAAACATCCAGCAATGGAGCCTTCTTTAGGTAATATTTTTCACTAGTTGACTGTCCTTATGGTAGAAGAGTTTCTTCTTATATCAAGCCTGAACCCTTCTTTTTTCAATTTATGCTTATTGTCTATTGTGTTCCCACAAGGCATCACTGTGAAAAGCCTGGCTCCCTATATTTGATACTCCTTGCAGAATTTCTGTCTGTTTTTCTTTTCCAACTCCTTGCAAGTGTTGGAAGACTGCTTCAAAGCCTCTTCCCTAGTCTGAACAAGCCCATGACTCCTTAGCCTGTACTAATGGGGCAAGTCTTCAGCCAGCTGAGCAACTTGGTTAGCCTTCACTGATCCCACTCTGCTTTATTGATCTTTCTGGTATTGCCAGCCCAGTGCTGGATGCAGGATGGTAGATGTGGTCTGATGAGTGCTAGACAGAAGGGGATGAGTGCTTCTCTTGTTCTGCTAGCTGTGTTCCTGTTGATGCAGCCCAGGCATCCTCCTGTGTCAAGGGAAGTTATGTTGCCCACGCAGGGCATGAACAGAGAGAGGCTTAAGGCTATCTAACATAACAAGGGTGTTTTAAACTGCAGCTTGCATTGTCATGCAAGTAGCAGGAGGCAGATGGTGGAGCCTTCTCTAGTAGCAGTCAGTATGTCACCATGGTGTGTCTCTTTCAGGCTCCAACTGTTGTCAGGCTGGTGGTGGAGTCACCTCTGGTGGGACATATGCAAGGCTATCATTGTATCTGGCACCACATAGAGAGAGCTGTACACTGATGGCCCTTTGTGCAAGAATTGCTGGAAACAGAGCCCCATTCTGGCATGTGAGATTCCTTGTTCATTTGTTGCTTCCTTCCCAACACTTTTAGCTAAGAACTGATAGGCAGTTTTAGGGGTAGAGATTTGAGATGAGGTCAGTAACAAAAGAAAGGGACGAGAAGTGAAATGCACTGAGACAGTGAGTCTTGTTTCCCTGGCCAGCTGCAGTGCTGGCCATTGGAAAGACTTTGCCTTCATCCCACAGCTGGTTTTACTTTGATTATGAGTGTTTGCAGCTGTCCTTCCCTTATTTACTTTACTTAGCAGTTGTTGGCTTTGGGGAGAAAAATACTACCTGATCTGTGTCTGAGAGTTTCTCAGTAGCAGACAATTTACCATTAAGGTAAACAATAGTAGCGACAAGAAACTAATGACCGTAACAGAATTGGAGTGTTTAAGTATTAAATACATGTGTCTTTTTCTTTCTCATTTAATCCACTACTAGAAAAATAGGGTCAAATAGGGCAAGTTAAGGGAGGTGATCGTTTATCTCTGTTCAGCACTGGTGAGAATCTGGAGTGGGGTACTGAGACATACTGGAGAGAAGCAAAGAGCCACACAGATGAACTTGAGGTTGACTTTCCAGTGCGAAAGTGATTGAATACTTGACACAGGTTGCCCAGAGTGGGTCTGTCCTTGGAGATACTCAGAAGGGGACTGGGCATGGTTGCAAGCAATCTGCTCTAGTTGTCTGTACTTTGGAAGTTCTTAGAGGTTGCTTCTAGCCTCAACTGTCCTGTGATTCTGTGATTTAGAAAAAAGATGCAAGAAGGTTTGAAAAAGCCACACAGACAAATGCACATTGTTAAAATGGCAGAGCAGAAGTTGTTGAAATTTCTTCCTGGAGAGCACAGGGGATGGGAGCTCAGTGGTATAGGAACTCCAATTCAGTCTCGTTTGTTTCACCTGTATTAGCAAATTAGAGATATGTATGAAACTCATGGTTGCATTGCTGAAATGCTGACAGGACTAGCACAGGCTAAAGTTATCGTACCTTTCTCCCAGCCAGGTCCTAGGCGTGGTTCTGTTCACGCACAAGCCAACTTCTGCTCTGCTCAGAACCTTCTTTTGGACAGTAGGGGAGTTGAGCAGTAGTATGTGGGCTGCTCTATGGCAGTCAGCCTCACTACCATCGAGTGTTGCTAGATGTTTTTTAATTTGTTAGCACAGATGTAAAAGTCTAAGTGCCTGCAACCATTGCTGGCAACCTGAAGAAAAGTCTTTTGCCACAGCTCTAGCTCCTGTGCTTTTAGGCTTCTGGATCAACTGGATTTTCAGGGCAGGACCTCATCAATTTTTTATAAGTGATAGGGAGCCATGAGACTAGACACTGTCTGAGCCAGAAACTCACAGAGATTGAGCTCCAAGTATCAGCCTAATTTATTAAAAATTCAAGAACCTTAAAAGATGCAAGAAGACATTAATAGGCATATTAAAAGACTTGGGAAAAAAAAAGGAGCTTAAAAGACATAAAGGTATTTGCATGGGGAAAGTATATATTTTAAATTCTGAAACGGAAAAATAGCTATGCTCTGTTGTTCCATTTTATTTCTTATTAAAGCAGAAATTAAACAGCCCTGCTGACAGTAATCCCAATACCTCTTCTTTGTAATATATCCAACTTCTCATCAAAATGGAGCATTTAGTTTTTCCCTGGTGAGCAATGCACAACTTCTGTATTTTTAAGAACTTTGACAAAACCAGGTTATTTCAGTATGCCCTCAAACTTTCTCCCCCCCTCCCTCGATATCTTTTTACTCCATGCAATTTCTGTTTTGTGAAATTTTTTTTTTGAGGTACTTATTTTGTACTCCACCATAGCCTTTTGCCATTTGGATTCCAGTGAAACTGAGTCTTCAGTGTGGGCAGCTATCCTTCAGATATTTTACTTTCCACTTGAATAACATGCTCAGCAAACCTGGGCTGTGGTCTTTCTTTCTTTGCTCTTGTTGACCACTGCAGGGCTCCACAGATGCCTTGGCTTTCTCAAGTGAGCCCTTTTTACTCCTGAGTAGAAGTGGCCATGCTCAGCACCTGGGATATTTGTAAAGGCAGACAGAGCTCTGTCCGTCAGAGGCTCACATGTGCTGGTGCAACAGGACAGACAGATGAAGGGACTGGCAAAACTGAGCTCTTTGCAGACTTGAGCAATGTGTTTTAAGATTTAAATCTGTTCTGAGGTTTTGCAGTTTTAAGCAGGTGCTTAGGAGTTGCTTTAATCATTTGGAAAAGCTCTAGTTTGAATATTCAAAGTGTCTATATTTTGTGCATTTGTTCTTGTGTTGAAAGCTATTTATGGTAGGAAATCTATGCTCCTGTTTGGTAGCATACTTCCACCACAGTGTAAATATCCATATGAAGCTCTCAGCAGTAATTTCAGTACAGGCAAGGAAATATTTTTACATGTCCAAGAGATGTTTGCAGCACAGTTCAGTTTTGACAAAAGGCTTATGGTTTGTTCAGCTTCAAAATACTGGGGTTTTTTTCTTAACTATTCAGAAAACTTAGTTTTTGTAAACTAAAATATCTTTTTAGGATAAATTTCAACAGGCCTGTAGAGGAAGCAATGTGCTTTACCAGTGATTATATGTGACTTGCCTGGCATTCAGGGAATGTTGGTCACTGAACTATTTCAGAGGCTCCAGGCTTCTTCCTTACTGAGTTGCAAGAAATTGGTGGAAATATACTTTTCATTTCTATAAACAGTCAGGGTTGACTGGATCATTGCATGCATAGATCATTAGTAGATCTGTAGGAAACAAAGATAATCTAACTCCCAATGGAAAGCTTCATGATTCTGTGGAAGTTGACTTAAAGTTACTTATTAATAATGAAATAAGTAATTGATGTCTTCTTCATTCATTTTTATAAAATAATTATTTTATTTTTGCATCTGTGAAAGACTTTATTAGTAATAATCTGTGTGTAATTGTAACAAAATTGGGCGACAGAGTCACTAGCACTGTAGTGAAATAGCTTTTTTTTTGACAAAAAGGTTTTTTGGTCAAAATGTAATTTACCAGCTGAAATATAGTCCACCAGTTTAAAGGAATCTCTGTGGTCTTGATATCTTGATTTATTGGCTTTTTAAGATGATAGTTTAATGATTTTACTGTCTGTTATGCTAGCAAAGACGTGGTACTGATCATGCACTGACAGGATAAATAATAGTTTCTGACCCACAAGACCAGTTTTAGGTATTCACGTGCAAGCTTCAGTTGTGAACACATTTCCTGCAATTGTGAACTTACAGCATAGCAGCTACAGATAGTTTGCTTTGCATTTCCTGTCATCTTTCTTTATCTGTTACTCAAAGGCACATATTCAGTTTTATTCTGAGTGGATTCAGTTGCTCTCTGAGGGCTCTGGCCACGGAGGGTCTGGCTGATGGGTTTGCAGAAATGGAGTAATAGATGTAGAAGGGGCTCAGACAGTGACATCTGACATATCTGTGGCCTGCAGCATTTAGGAATAAAAAGGAAAGGTAGAAGATATTTCACTTTTTTTTTTTTTATGGTTATGAATACCTTCCCAGGTCCTCTGTGTTCCTGTGGTGTAAATGCTATTTAATGACTAAGCTGTGTGATCTGAAGCATGAGCTTGTCCTTTCATGTTACACATATCACACGTCTTTTCACTGTTAGTTCAGTGACTTCCTTTCTTCTCCATCTATCCCATAATTCACCTTCTTGCATTTGATCTGGCAGTGTGATAATGTATCTGCTCTGACATGCTGAGTTTTTACATACCTCATGGAAATAGCTTTTTCTCTGCATTTTGCTGTAGTTAAAGTACTTGGTTTATGCTTTGGGCAGGCCATTTCTGTAAATTGGTTTAAGAATTGCTCGCATTCCTCTTATATGTGATTTTGTTTGTGCCTGTTTTACATCCTAAAGGATTAATTTGTTAGGCTATCAGCAGCCATTCATCAGCTGCTCTCTTCTGTCCAGTGGGGAGATGGAAAACATTTCTTTGCCTTTTGATCTGAAGTTGTTGGGAGACAGCTCTTCAGCCTAAAAGCATGAAAAGCTCTGGAGATGTTATCAAGTTCTGCTTGTTTGCAAAGAGGCAAAATGGATGCCCTGTCCCTGAAGTGTTCAAGGCCAGGTTGTGGCCTTGGGTAACCTGATCTACTGAGTGGCATCCCTGACCGTGTTAGTGGGGTTGGACTGGATGATCTTTATGGTCTCTTTCAGCCCAGGCCTTTCCATGATTTTATGATTCAATGGTTTTAATAATTTCTCTGTGGAAACTTGTGGAACCATTTGGAAGACATGCGGTGCAGTTGCTTCAGTCTCTGGGACAGTATTTGGGTGGAATTTAGGGTCTGTGTCCAAGAAAGTGATGGGAATGCCTGTGCTCTGTGAATTACATACAGCTCATTCATTTGCCTAAGTCTTTAATTGAAAATACTAAGGGCCATGACAGAAACCCCTGTGCTTTATCAGGAAGATACATGGGAGTATTGTTTCAAGCAGGGAGAGAAGAGAGAAAACAAAGAGGAGAGGGGACAGTATTGGTAACAATACTGATGGAGCATTTAATTAGCAATGGCAACTGCACCTGATTCTAGTCAAAATAATTAACGGTCCATGAGGAGCTGAGAGCATAATATATGCAGAAATTCTGTAGGTGTTTGCAGGGTATTAGTGAAAATGTGACATGATTGTTGCTTTTTCATGATAAACACATAAAAAAGAATCTGTGATTGGATGGAGTTACCCAGGCTTTAGAACTTGGGGCTTACAGACCAGCTCTTCTGTGAAATATAACATCCTACGCCACATCGTGAGGTGTATAGAACAGTATGTGATGTGTTGGATAGGACAGTGTTAAATTAAATTGGTAATACATTGACTTTTGCCAAGGATTTACATTGAAAATTACAGTGTTTGCTTTTGCACCCTTGTATCCTTTCAGCAGAACAAGCCAAAGCAGGCTCTACTGAGAGTATTCTTTGTGAGCAAAAGCTGTATCATTTAATAATTTTGTAGAGGCAAATGTGCTGTAATATGAAATTATTTTACACTGTACTAGCATAAAATATCTTTTATAAACTAAATAACTTTTTTTTCTATTAATACTAATTATTATTATTAATACTAATTCTATAGAAATGGATACATTAAAGGAGAGACATTTTAGAAAGCTGCACAATTAGCATAACTGCTTAGAATTTATATGAATAAACAGCTAGTAAAATTTTCACTTGACAAAAAAGCAGATTTTCCTTTTTTTTTTCTGCAGCACACTTGTAAACATAACTGGTACTTTTTTTGACACTAGCTTGGAGCTGCCAATGATGGCACCATTTTAGAGGACAAATGCTTAAATACGCTTTACAGTTAAAGAAGCATTTTTAACTCTTGAATGACAACTTTGGAATTCAGAAGCACCAATGAATTGTCCAATGAAGCATGGCTCTGTAGGTTTGCTAAAGAAATGAAGAAAAGCATAAGGATTAAAAGCTAGAAAACTTACACAGAAGAGTTAAGAAGTAGAAAACATGGAAGCTAGGAACTGGTCCATATTTAGTTTCTCAGGTTTTGGTTTATACCTTCAGTTTTGGGAGAGCACAACAGCTGGACTCGTTTCATTGCAGCTGTGATCCAGCACTGTAGGGCCTAACACGTTTTGAATGAATGCATGTGATGCCTTAAGTTTTAGCTTTGATATTTTTCAGATTCTGTACTGCATTAGGACATAATTCTGAACTTCATATGACCTGTTAGCAAGTTCTCTCCACAGTTTAGTTAGACAAAGCAATCCTTTTCCAGCCAGAGAACCAAGGACACCGCTGCAGCTTCGGGCCCAAAAAGTACAAACAATTGCACTTTGGAGTACAATTGAGGAGAGCAGTCTGGGAGGATGGGACTTCATAACCTGAAGCTGTAATTGGATAATCAACCCCAACATGTAAATGGACCAAAACTTAAAAAAGTGTGAAAACCCATGACTTGGGGTCCATCTTGGGTGGAGCCACAGTCAGGCTCCTGTACTGCCCAAGGTATATCCTTTGAAGGCCTTCTTAATAAATACCTGCTTTATTCCTTTAACACTGTCCACCCTCTGCTCCAGGCAGCCTCTCTAGGCACCACATGAATAAGAATTTTAGTAGCAAATATTCATTCTTTCAGTCAATACTCCCTTGGAAGAGGGAGGCTTAATACAAGCAGTGAGCAATAGATAATACCTTGTTCTTGATTTCTGATGTTATTGTCATGGATTTTATGGCATTAAAGTTTTCAGAATAAAACTTCTCCCTTGTGTTGTAGCTCTTACACTTGAGAAGCTGGCAGAGACGAAGGCATTATTAGGATAGATGCAACTTTTACTTCTTTTTGTTTGTGGCTGGTCCTTGTATCTGAAAGCCATACATTTAGATATCCATTTAGATGTTGTATTTAAATCCCCATACTGAGTGCTACCAATTGCCTAGGAGCAATTACACTTGTATAATTTAGTGTTGTGCTGTTTGAGATACAGATATATTGAACATAGAATAAATAATAAGAAAATTTAGGAATTCTCTCAGAAAATTTGCCCTTGCTGTATGCACGAATTATACCTCTTTTAGGCATCCTTAAAAGAGGACAGCAAAATGTTGATAGGGTATGGGTCACACTGTGTGTTTCTTTACTCTGCTAGATCAGCTGCTGTGAATTCACAAATGAAATTAGTGAGAATCTCAGCTTCAGTCTGTGTTTTTCCTGCTCATATTTATATTCTTTTATCTCCTGGACATTTTGAAAGAAATAGTAGTCACAGTGTCTGGAAGATACTATGGAAATATTGAATAATCAGCCTTTTTTTAGGTGCTACTGGTGATTACGAAATTTTCTTAAACTTCTATGGAGTTTTCTGTGTCTAGGTGATGTATAAGTCTGGGTGAGCTGTGGGTTGAGCTCGCTGGGTGATATCCTGGCAGCAATCTAGCAGTGACAAATGTTAATGTGTATGTGTGTCTTTGGCAGATTTTGCTGTTGCAGTCAGATTTTTGTTTATCGTTTTGTTTTGCCACTGTTGCCTCCTCCTTTCAAACTTCTCTGAACTTTCTGTGCATATTTTGTGTATCCTTCTCCAGCAGTGGTTCTCACTTTTTGATCTGTTGTCAATGCCTACTAGTGCTGCCAATAGATTTCTGCACAGCTCCAGGCTACACTGTAGTTCTTGGTCTGCTACTGGCTAATTTTCTTTCCCCCAGCACTGGAATCCCATAGCTGAGGAATAGGTAAATTATTGAAAGGGTGAGTGCCTGGCTCCACTGAAAATTCTAGCAGTTCTACTTTTGAAGTTCATGATGATTGGATTTTACTCTTTTTGATCTTTTTGCTGAATCTGGATGCTACTAGGCTGAGATCTGTATTATAACAATTCTTAGTATTATATGATAAGATATGAACTGTGTCTTCCTCCTGCTGTATTTTTTCAAATCTTTAAAATTTAAATGCTTTGACCTAAATTTCCCAAGAAGCAAGACTTGCCTGTGTCCTTAAAAATGTATCTTTCTATGTATAATAAATATCAAATTGCAAAAAAGAGAGAAAAGGAAAATGTAAGAAATGGAGGAAAGGCAAAGATCACCTGAGAGCTGGGGTATTTTTTAATTCTGAGACAGTTGTTGGGAGGAAGCAGGAAGACAGCACTCCTTGGTGGTTAGAGCATGGGCACAGCTGCCTGTGTGACACTGCTGGTGTTGGCCTAGGGGCACTTGGCCTTCTGTCTTCACCAAGCTGGCTCTAAGCAGTTTTCAGGGGAGCTACTTAAAATATGAATATGGGAACATTGCAAATTCAGACAACCCATGTATCTGAAAATGTATTTGGAATAGGTTTCTTGGTGATCTTGGTGTTGTAAGTACAAAGTAATTTAATGTTGTGATCTCTGTGCTTTTTCTCTAGAACTTAGCCAATACTGGCCACATGAGTAATGGTAATAATGCTTTTGGGTACGTGCTGTGAGAAAGTTTGAAGTTGACAAGATTTTACTGTTTTCAAAAATTAACTGGACTTTAAAATTCTAAAATAAGCTACTGCTGGTTCCAGATCTTCTGTCTAGACCTGTTTTCCATAGCTGTCCCTTCTGCCAGTGATTAAAAGATGACTGTGCAGTCCAGTTCTCTGTTCTTTGGGGTTCCTTAATGTATGACATAGATTTGCAGAGTTAACTGCTCCACTAGTTTGGTACAGTAGAATTTATCAGTGAAATTTCAAATGGTGAGAATAATGAAATTTGGAATTAGGGTTGGCTGCCCAATTTTTAAACTATTTTATCTAAAATGTTAACGTTTTCTGTGTCGCCGTTTTCAGTAAATAGTTCATTTTTTCTGCCTCTTACAGAGAGCAGTGAGGTACTAACCTGAGTCTTGGGGCCAGATAGAGTCAAAATATTTAATGTGGTCCCTGACTTCATATTTTGAAGGCAGCCCCATCTATGGGTCGCTGTAGTTGTGTATCAAGTGCCAGTCTGGTAGCACAGTGCATGGCGTGCAACATGTGCCTGGTTTTATGGGACATGTGGGCTTTCACTCACCCCAGGAGCAAAGGTGCTATGGCTTACCCCAACAAACAAGTGGAATATCCTTACTTTTCTAAAATGGATCTTATAGGTTGCTAACTCTCCTGCAAATCAATACAAGCTCTGGGGGATTTTTCTCATTAAAAAGGAACTTGCATTTAGCTAGCATATGGGAGGAACTTTCTCCTTGACTTCAACGAAGAAGTACAAATGGAGAAATTAAGTATTTGAAAAGTTTCTTGCAGAACAGAAGGCAAAGATTGAAAACTGTTTTCCAAAGAAAATTAATTGCAGGCAGAGCTCTTCATACAGAGGGGTAGATTCAGGTAGCCAAAGAGTATGTTATCTTTGGATAATTTCTGGAGAATTGTCACGTATTTCTTGTTCATTTCACTGCCCAAGTGCTGTCATACCGAAGCTGTATTATCCACTAGTTACATTATTCCTACTACAAAAGCCTTTATAATTGCATGCAAATAAGTGATCTTGCACAGAAAGCTCAAAACAAAAGAGAAAACCCAGAGAAATCCCTCCTGGAGCTTCAGAGCTGCAAGTGCAACTGAGCACGAATTTCAAATCAAGTAGTCAGCTGTGGGAAAGATCTCCCTCCTGCTGGTTCTTTCTCTGCTGTTTTGCATCTTACATGTCCCTCTGTGAATGACACAGTTTCTAGGTAAGGAGGTTAAAGCAGTCCTATGTCTCTTCAGTGTTTAAACACTCCCTGGCCAAGCACAACTTAATGCCTTGTCACCTTTATCCTGGAAAAATTATTTTGTCATGTGTCTTCTGTATGAGACTTAATTGGAGCCCTGTGTTTCTCCTCTCTGTTTTTGTGCTGTTTGTTGACATGGGCTCTGATCACATTTAGCAGATTAGGCCCTTGCAGGTCTGAGATGGAGCTTTCCTACCTGTCCATCATTTGTGAGCCTGGATTACATCCAGGCTGCTAGATTTTTATTCAGTGTTTAATTTCAATTTTCAGTTTTTGCATATGCTGTACTGAAGTGCTAATTTAAAAGCATAACTAATTTTTATAGTTTTCTATAGTTCTTTTAAGATTGGTTTAATTTTATTATGTTGTCTTACAGGTTTATTTTGTTCAAATCTGCATTACTGCAAGTGAAAATAATTTGGGTTTTTTTACATTTTTTTTAAGACCTCCTTCTCTTTTAGAGTTTGCTTAAATTAGAACAACAGTTATTTTGGGCAAAACTTTGGAGAGAACAGATAGCCTAATGTGACAGCCTGTGATGGCAACTGGTATTATGAAAAGATGTGATGGAGCTGACCTTCTGCTTAGGAGATTAATTTTGATTTGTGTATTTTGTACCTGTTCTCTGGTTAAGAAATTTAATGTTGGAGGCAACAAATTTAATGTTGGAGGCAAATACAGAATAGGTATTTTAGGGGAGACATAACTCCATAGAAATCTAGTAACTCTGACATGGTTAGAATTCTGTAACTGAACAGGAACTATTAATTTGCAGTTGTAAAAAAAACTACACACAAATATCTTAATCATTTGTAAATATTGGTTAACTCAGAGTGAGGTATGAGGAAGGTAATTCCAATAGATGCTTGAATTTATCTCAATTTTTGAATCTGACCTTTTACGGAAGAGACAAAGCTGAACCTTCACCCCATTCTCTCTCTGAATATTTTTATTTCCTTTTGTTGGACTGAGAGCATGGAAAAGCTGATGAAAACTTTACTGCTAAAGTATTTAGGAAAATTTCTGTGTTTTCATTGGAAAAGCTAGGTAACTTTCAGGTGCTTTCCTGAGTTCTCAGAGGCTTTATTTATCCCATTTTCAAATATCAGAAGTGAAGGAGTTTCCTCATAAGCAGCAAGAGATTGAGTTTGCTTTATTAATCAAGCTGAGGCAGACAATACAGTAACCCGCAGCAGAGACACTATACTGTGTATCCTGATTTGTTCTGGAACTTCTTCTATAGATCTTTATACAGGATTAATCCTAATAGCATTAGTGTGGTAAGACATATTGCTAAGTAGACTTAGACAACTAACAAAGACTTAAAACAAACAAAAAAATCCTTTGGACATTGCTATTAAATAGCTGACATGAGATCAACCTCCTTAACCAATTCCTGGCTCTTTCTCAGACATCATCTCGGACAAAAGGGAAGCTGAGCAACGGATTACCAGGGACCACTGTCAGCCTTTTGAATTAAAGGCTGTTGCCATCCAGTTACTTATCCTTATTCAGAACATTTTCATGAAATGTGGTATAGCCCTAACTGGTAGTTAAAGAAGCAGATTATTGAATTTTAACACTTGTGTTTCAGCCTTCTATTTCAGACAAAAGTATCCAATGGTACAATGTATCTTTGATAGTTTTCACATAATTTAATATCTTAAATACTGGTAATTATCCTGAAGACATGGTATCAGTAAGCTTAAAACAAATGTGGAAAGCTGAAGATAGGATTTAAATTTAACACTAGTCTTCTTAATGCATTTGAGGCAAGAATTTCCATAAATTAGAAGGGATGTATCTAAACCCATGTCTTTCTAGTTTGAAATACCATGTGAGTGGTTTCATAAATCAGCTGTGGTTAAAATGACAACCCATAGTAGAATGCACTGCTAATTTAATTCTGCTAAATGATTCTCATTTTAACCACTGTAATACATTTTGATAAATGGTTTATATTTTGATAAATGGTGTAGATGATCAGTTTAAAGACCAATTTAAATTTCAGCAGTTTTGTTCTCTTGTCATGTGTATTGTTTTCCTTTGTGGTTAAGTGTAAATGCTTTTCATTGATAAAATCAGTTTACATAGTATTTCCAAGCATTTTAAAGCACTGCTTCTTCAAGACTGAACATACTTTTTTTAACCTGAAGTATGGAGCTAGTGCTTTTGAAATAAATAGTGATCTTAGCTACATTGGTTCTCAAGTGGTTTGCTTGGAATGTTGAAATATCTCTGAGCTTCTGAATACTAGTTGTGGAAGAAAGCATTTTTTTGCAAATAATCAGAAATAAGAGCTGGTGAATGATAGGAACAAGGTGTATGTTTTTATCTTCAGAATAGAGATGTTTAATTTGGGAGCCTGGGTTTGCAGTTCGCTCCTGCTGTTGCTAACAGGCTCCCTGGGGGCTGTGGCTCAGACACTTGCCTCAATGTTGTCCACACAATTCCCAAGGGGACCAGGCCAAAAACCCAGTCTGAGCTGGCTGCACTCTGTGTCCTCCAAGTTAAAAAGGATGAATACATGTGATTACTGTGATTATTCTACCAGGGTCATGATACGAAAACATGGTGTAAAGCAGTGCAATGAAAGTTTATGCTTTCAGCATTCAACGTGTGCATAATGTAATATTTTAATTGCATGTATGGAAGATTGGTTTTTTTTTTTAGGGATAGAGATTTTGTCATCTACAGGAGCTATCCATGGATATCTCATGGCTGCTATGTGTGGAAGGCTGCTGTGCTTTAAGGTGTGAATTGTGCACCATTGCTACAATCTTCCTTGGGCATCAGCAAGCCCTGGCTGTGAGGTGGCTTGTTGCCTTCCCCATCTGCTCATTGCAGCTTTCCAAAAAGGGCTTATGACCCTCCTTGTGGCCAGTCTGGCATTTGTTTTTTGCCTCTATACAGAAGAATGAAGTGTGAGATAGAAAAAATGAAATAAAGAAAGGAAAAAGAGAAGCCCTTCTGGAAGTATCTTCCTTGTCCCGAGGTATTACACAATGCTGGCACCACCTGCCTGGTGCAAAGCCTGGTTCTGCCTCCCTGTGTGTTGCTGGAGCTGTGGCTGAGCTGTTCTGCTGGCTGGCCTAGGCTGGCTCTGAAAAGGAGGGAAGGGGCAGCAGCATATGCAGAGCTCAGTGCTCTCTCTGGCCAAAGCTCCATCTTGGGTGGGACTTGGGGAGGACTTGGCTGTAACTCCAAATGAATGTTCTGAAGGGTGTCATGCCTGGAAATTTTGCTTTCTAGTTTTCAGTGACATGAGCTCTCTGAGACAAGTGGCTGACATAAACTTAGAGCAGCATTGTTTGTCCATCTGCTGGTACCCAGTCTGGGATAGTTCTTACATGTCTGTGAGGAAAAGCTTTCTTTCATCGAGGTGTTTAATTTCTTGCTCTTTCTATACAGTTATTAGCCCTTGAGAGCCTGAAATCCCTAGGTTGTCCTGTATTTCTCCTCTGTTTTCCCTGTGTAATGACACCATAAATGAGGTGATGTTCCATAGCCTCTTGGTGCAGGAGTCTACTCAGTTGTGCTGTGGTGCAGAAGTCTGGCAATCTAAGATGCCATCTGATGGGGGAATCAGGCCTGAAACAGTTCAACTGTATGAAGTTCAGGCAGCATTTCTCATCAAGTATTGATTTTACATTTCCGAGGGGGAAGCATTCAGCTTTTGGATAAAACCAGAAATCCTTCTTAATTTTTATGCTTGTTTCATTTTTTCAGACAATTTTTTTTTTTTACTGAAATCATGCAGTTCATGGAAATAAAGCTTGTATAGAGAAAACTTTCTTACAAAATACAAATTTTAAAGAAAATATGTATCATGTTTAGACAGAACAGAAGTTTTATGATGAAATCATAGCAACAGCATACAACTAGCTGCTGAAAGAACAGGCTAGAAATGGCCTGGAGTTTGAACATGGAAATGTTTAATACTACATATCCTCTGTCTTCAGACACTGCTTTCTCTCTCTGTGAAACTTGTACTGCTGTTGTTATTGTGTTTGTAACACTGCCTGTTGTCTTGTACTTGGAAATGTTGGAGGCACAAATGGGGGAGCAGGCAGATATAGGAAGCTGTGAATGGTGACTGAAAATGTGAGTGCCTCACATGGTGGTAAGGTGAACATTTTAGTTTCAGACTGAAGATGATGGAAGGTAATTAGTAAGCATCAGTTTCCTCAGTGTTTCTGGCTCATAATATTATGTCTGTTTTGGGATGTGCTGTTTCATTTTGTTATCTGCTTCTTTTTGTGGCCTTTCCTATTAGGGAACTTCTTGTTTGACTGCAAAATTACAGGATAAATCCCTGAAAATTAATAAATAGTGGCTCTGTGAATGAGGAGAGTTTGCTACAGTTCACAGAATCACAAAATGGTTAGGATTGGAAGAGATCACCAAAGTCCCTCTAGTCCAACCTCCCTGCTCAAGCAGGCTCCCATACAGCATGTTACCATAAACACCAAAGCAGATAGTAGGAACATATTGTAAAGGTGTAAAATTTCAAATGGAA
Organism: Fringilla coelebs; assembly: GCF_963513975.1. Taxonomy (NCBI): domain Eukaryota; kingdom Metazoa; phylum Chordata; class Aves; order Passeriformes; family Fringillidae; genus Fringilla; species Fringilla coelebs. The sequence goes on along the minus strand of NC_140028.1, from coordinate 134,503,719 downwards.
AGAGAGATGCCTGATGCATTGCAGTTCTGAGACACCACAGCCTTTGGTACAGGATATTAAAGTACTGTATTGATGTATTTACTGTTAAAGCATTTGACTTTTCCCAGAAAGTACCTGCCTTGATCCTTCTGGTTCCTGCCCTAAAGGATTAAAGACCCTGTGCTACTCAGCTGTGCTCTCTTGTGTAGCATTGGTTTCTGTAAAACAATTTCACTTTAAGGGCTTTAGTATAGTGTTTGTCCAGCACATGACTGACTATACCAAGACAATGCAGTTAAACACAGTTTTGATCACTCTATTGAAAGCAAATTTTGGCTGATTGATCTTTGAAGTCAGTGGGCAGGATGAATGGGTGGGATTTAGACTCATTACAGGAACTCCTTTGTGTTCCATGTCTGACGCAATATTTTAAATACTTTTAATTCATAGCAAACTATGAAAGGATTCTGTACACTGTAGGAAAGAGTGCTGGGATGCATTTGACTTTCTAGCGTGTGCAAATATTTACTGTTTGGCTTTGTACTTCTTCTTCTAGACATTACCCAAAGCAGTCCTTCACTACAGTGGCTGATACACCAGAAAATCTTCGCCTGAAGCAACAAAGTGAATTGCAAAGTCAGGTAAATAAAAAAATTATTTGTCGTGTTAATATTAGATGGCCAGTCCACTTCTTTATAGTTTTTCAAAGTGGTAGTAGTATTTCTGTTTACATATATAGCAGCACTGCAGTGTAATTATAAAAAATTGTCAGTTGGTATAATACTGCAAAACTCAAGGTTTTATTTCTGTTCTCACTTATACTAGTTACCATACAATTGTAAGTCCATTGACATCGCTGGAATCCTTCATTTTCATCAGTACATGAAGCATCTAAATAGTTTTTAATGTTAGAAGTGATACAGCTTAACTCAAAGGGTTCATTTTCCTTTGACAAACTACCATTGTCAGCTTGCATTAAACTTAACAATAGAATAACATGAGATTAACAATCAATGAATTTGTCATTAGCAGATATATAGAAGCCTTTAATATTTATCAAAAATGAAGTGACTGAATAATCAGTTTACAGATCTCTTATGGCCTCTGTCAACTCATGTATGAGGCAGTCTGTAAGCTAGTTGTGATAAACACATTATCAATCAAAACTTATGTAGACTAATAAGAAGTATATTTAAAATATAAAATGAAAAGGGGAAAACAAGAGAAGAAAATGGCAAAGAAGACTTAGGTGACTCAATTACCATGCTGGCTATCTACCATAATATAAAGTTCTGATTGATATTAATTCATGTTTATCTGAAAAGCCCTCCTCTCCCCCACTCTCTCCAGTATCACTTTATACTGTTTGAAATTATGTAACACTGGCATTGTCCTGTGTAAGACAATTGATAATATTTGATTGCATTTTATTTTATGAAAATTCTGGGGTTTTTTTATCAATTGTATTTTAGTTGTGATCTCTCATTATAAATTCATAGCTATCATTGTCGTTGTCATAAAAAACTGTAACAAAAACCAGATAGTAGAAAACAAGACCTTTCTTTTTTGGGAAGGTCTCTATAGATTGATGGGTAAAATTGAAGGAGTGCTAAATAGAAATGTATCACGTACTTAGCATGGTGTACAATCTTAAGAGTTCTTTACATTATGGTTATTGATTATAAAACATAGAGAAATAATTTCATGCTGAAATATTGCCATCTAGAAAGAGGACAGTTTGTGCACTCTTTCCTCTTGACTTGAGTGGATTTCAGATTAGACTCTGATTAAGTTTCTTGTAATTCAGTGGTTCTAGGTACCAGAGTTACCATTGTGTCACAAAGAGGAACTTAAAACCAGTACATTTTACAGGTCTTTTAAAAAGAATATAAGTTCTCAGCCCACTGTTTTTTAGGGGTTTGACAGAAAATGTTGGGATTTAGGAGAATAATAAAATGTTACTGCTCTTTACAGAGGATATAGGAGAAGTGGCTTTCCCTAACCTGTTTGAAACAAGCTTCTGTGGCACTACGGAAGCATAAGGAAACTTTTTTTGGGTATTCTCCATTTTTAAATGGAGAACTTAACATTCTAAGATACTGGGTAAGCAGTATTAGCAAGAAACTTGGAGTTTGCCTATTAATAAAATTGCTGCAACTCTTCACAATGCACTGTAATAAAGTGTTAGATAAGAATCTACTCAAAATTTAGAAATGGAGAGAAACCCTTAATTTTTTCAATATGCCTTTTTTCCAATATTACTAGTCAGCAAAAGAATTGCAGATATAAATGATAAGAGCCTTCTTGGAAGAAAGGCCATAATGTTTTTGATCATCATTTGCTTCCTGGTTGATTTACATCTAGACTGTGTTAAGTAGCCTAACCTGTGAATCGTTTCAGTGCTGACATAAAGATTCCAGGTACTTATCCTTATCCAATTTAGATCTTGTCCTAAAATATGACTGTAAATTCTGAATACTTTCTGTAATACTTTGAAGAGTATAAGGACTTGCCTTGAGAGGAGCTGCTATCCTCAGTCAGTCCTATTGGCCATCTAGTCCCTTGTCCTGGCTTTTCAGGAAAAGTTAAAAGACTCCCAACCAAAAAAAAAAAAACAAAAAAAACCACAGGATATAATTTGGCATTGCTCAGGTCTCATTCTATATCCGTCCTGTGTGGTAGAAAAAAGTGTGTGCACATGGTTCATGTGCATGCAGGAAAAGTCTTTCATATGAAACCAAACTTGGCTGGATAGAACCACATTATTACTCCTTTCCAGTATTCATTGGAGCTGCTTGAGCCTCCTGCCAATGCATTTGACAATTTGGGATTGAGAAAATTCCGTGTTAGGCAATGTGAAACTTATGTTGACTACAGGATAAGGAGAATTGCTTTTCTAAAGTAATAGCTGTTTCTAAGTAAACATCTTTATTGCTTTTAGTTCTGAAGAGGCACAACTCTGTGTTTAACTTGCAGGACTCCCAAGTATTTCTTCAAAATCTGTAGCTTTAGAACTACTCTCTACTTTGCTCAACAAAACATGATGAATTGGTAAAGGAAACGCCATTAAATATTGTGTAAGCTAAAATACACGTTTTTGTAAATCTGTTGTTTTTATTTTCATTTAAGCAGCAACTGACAGTGTTTTAAGTTGCAGTGCTGGGTCCTTGGTCAAGAATCCATTAAGGTCAGCATCAGGTGCCAGGGTGTCTTGTTGACATAACACGACAAGAACAAAACTAACAAAACAAAATACTGTTTTCTGGTGGAGTCAATAGAAAATGGATAGCTCTTTGGAACACTTGAAAAATTACGTTGTTAAGAAGTCAAAGGACAGCATTTAAAAGCTTTCAGAGAACTCTGTTCTTCTATTTTATATAGGATCAGAGCTTTCCTCCCCTTTAGGATTTTGCTTCCATGGGCTTTCATTCAGTAGTTGGAAGGAGATAAAAATGCATTTTGGAGAGGCTGTGTTTGTTTTCCATTCTGGAGAACTCCACAGTCCAGTATGCCTCCTGACAGGAGAAAAATGAGTTTGGAGGTCTTTCATCCTCTAAGTGAAGAGTAGAGACAGAGATCCAGTGTCTCAAAGAAGATTTTTCTTTGTGCCTCTCTGATGAAAAATCCCTGTCTTTTGGTGAATTTGTGCATTCTCTTGCTCCATAGTATGCAATGGATACTTTCCACATGCCTCTCTTAAATAAACTTGGCTACAGAAGTTACCGATATGTTCATCTCAGCTTTGTTTACTTGGGAATTTCCTTCGTCTACCTTACTACTCATTTCTTTAAATTTTATAACAGTGTAAATTGCTCCATGGCCTTTAGTCCTCATCTGTGGCAATGCTGTGTACATCAAAAGCTGCCACTCCCATTAAACTTGCAAAAAGAAACAGAGATGTTCTGCAGCAGTTCTTGGCAGGAAGAATATCAAAGTGTCAGATCAAAGAGAAGGCTGATGTTTAAGGTGTGTTCTACTCCAGCATTTTCTGAGGAAATGTACTTTCCAGTAACTCATAGGGAACTTGATACAAAATCATGGATCTTGTCCTACTTTCTTCTTGTCCTGGCTTGTGGTGATGCACCCTGAGGCTGCTGTCCTTGGAAACTCCAAGTGCTTCTTTGATGATTTCTTATATTACCCTTATAGGAACTTGGATAATTGAAAGTGTATCTGTGTTTCTTTAGGAAGAAACATACTTGCAGTTTTTCTTGATAAAAAGAGTACATGGAGTGTTGATTTTCAAGAAGTACCATAATGTCTTATGAGACATGCTGTTGAATCAGACTGTTATCCTAACAATATAATATTTTAACAGTCCTTACTTTCTCAGGAATTACTCGTGCTTGTATCTTTATCTGCCAGCTCTCACCAGGATAATCATGGTATTATTGAGCATTTGGAATAGAGTCAGCCTTTGAAAAGGGAATAAAAAATCTTTATGGTCAGATGTTTGCGTCTGGGATGGCCATGCTCCTCTTTGTTCAGGCTGAAGAAGAGACTGATTCTCTGTAGCAGTTTTGTGTAAAAGTGCAAGGGATGACAGGTGTAAACTGAAATGTGGAAGACTGCATTTATGCATAGGGAAAAACATTTCCAGTGTGAGGGTGACTGAACACAGGCCGAAGAGAGAGACTGTGGAGTGACCATTCCAGTAGATTTTTCAGGAGAGGACTGGGCGCAGTCCTAAGGAATCTGTGGTAGTTGACTGTGCTATGAGTAGGGTGATGCACTAGATGACCTCCAGAGTTCCCCTGAATCTTCAGTTCTTCATATTCAGTGATTTGTCTCTGTCCTGTCCTTCCTCAGGTTCCTCTCAACCATTTATCTCATCTCCTTGCATTTTTCTCTTTCTTCTCTGTTTCAAAAACATGTTAGCAATCTTTCAGGCAGATTATTTTTATCAGCTTGATCTGTTAAAAATGCCTTTTCAGTTTATATGCACCTCTTTTATGAAGTCTTCGGAATGAACTGCCACAGTGAATGTTATAGGAGATGAACTGCTATATGGATTCCTAAAGCAGACATTGGAGAGATTTCCTGGGGTACCCTGAGTGAGCTCATTGGAGAAGTCATGGAGAAAGCAGATTTTGGAGCTAGAGACATAGATAAAAATATGCTCTTTCAGCTCAGAACAGGAGGAAGCAGTATGATATGGCAAGCAGAGAGACTTTCTCATATTTTTATGGGTGATTTTGTAAGAAGATCCTGAAACATATTTTAGAAATGGGACTTTTCCAGAGAGCCATCAGGAGCTGATTATTTATATATTCCTCTCTCTGGTTATCTGAGGATCTGAACCCAGTCCACCATGTATGAGGAGAGGGCCTCATAGAGAGGCAGGAGAGAGTAAAGGCTTCTCAGGCATCTTCTTGCTATTATTTGTGAGTGACAAGTCCTGGAGATGTTGATTGGGTTGATGCATTAAAATAAAACCAGACTGCCTGCAGAAAGCTCTGCCCTGCTCCCCTGTGAGCCCCTTTACAGGAGTATTTTGTAAGTCATGCTCACCTACTAATACTGGTTGGTTCCTTCTTTCCCTCTGAAGACTATTTAAATGGCTTTTTTATCTGTGTGAATCAAAGGCATGAAAATCATTCTTTATGTGAATAATACAAAGCTTCAGAGGAGAGCAGGAGGCAGAATGAATTTCAGTTTTCTGGGAAAATGGTTGTCACCTCTTCTGATTTTTATCTTGCCAAGTTTGTGAGGGATTTTGTCTGCATCCTGTCTGTACTGGACTGGTTCCTGTTCCTGTGACACCATGTATCTACACTGTTTTGGTTTCACTGTTTTTATTGTTTGTTTGGTTTTTTCTCCCTTGTATTTACTTAGGCTGTAAGATTCAGAATATGACAGTACTGCTTCCACTCCTCTCTTCTCCTGTCTGCTGCTCTTTGCTGTCACAGATGCTGAACCAGCATGGGGAGATAAGTGTGTTGTAACCCTGTGGTTGGGAGACACCAGAACATGAGGCAAAGAACCAAAACAGGGTGTAGTAGTGATAGACAAACAGATTGTACAGCAGAGAGGGAGTATCTCCGTGGAATACATTTTTGTGTTATTGACACATTTGTAGCACCTGGAAATTCTTTGATTTCATATGTGGAAATACAAATTTTCTACTGGGACATAAGATATGGGTATGGGCTACTTTCTGAAGCAGAAGAGTTGTTTGCCTTGGATTTAAGTTGTTAGGATTGAAGTATTAAATCTGATTCCTGGTACTGACTGCATATCTTCATTAAAAAAAAAAATTAATATAATTAGCCTATATTATTATAAAGAATTTTATACTGACTTCCAGTGGTAATGCACTGATCCGTGTAGAAAGTATTAATTGTATAAAGGAGTTTAGATAATAGGTTTTTTTTTTGTTGTTTTACTTGTTTATAAAAATAACTATCTTTCTTATGATATTGACTGTTCTTTCCCCTGTTTCCTTTTTGGGTCACAGCACACCTTGATAATAGTAAGTTGAGCTGTGTAGATAAAAGCAGTAAGTTATTTTTCTTTTTTCTAAACCTATGTTATCCTCTATCTATCTGTTATTATGTGTACCTTAGCAAAACAACTGCTTCAGACTACTCTTTTTGTACCTACTCATTTCTCTGAAAAAAGATCTGCAAAGATAACGATGAAAGGAGCGCATTAAAAACAAAGATGAATACTTGCCCAGCATTCACAAGAAACTTTAGACTTGCACATGAGCATTTATAGAAAATGGCAACCTATCAGCTTTTCACTGTTGATTTGATGATACAAAAGTAAAAGTGTGTTTTTTTTTTTTTTTGCATTAGTGCTTGCCCTGTTGTTATTAAACACAGCGATGTGAAAACCTTATGTAATTTGATAAGAGAAAACCAGAACAGAGCTGCATTTAAGGAAGCACAATAGTATCTGCAGAGTCTTGGAAGCAAGCAGCGCAAACTTCCTGCTAGTTAAAAAGTTAGAAAGTCTATAAACTGCAGTCATGAGAGAAAAATTGCATCTTCCAGTGCTAAGACTCAGAAGTAAGCTGCAAAATATATTAATATAATTAGATTAATTTTCCTAATATATGTTAATGCAAAAAAAAAAAAAAAAGCCCATAGTACATTTTCTTTCACATGTGCGTTTCAGATGTACATAATGTTTAACTGTAAAAAGTGAAGGGGTAATCCATGTCCATGAAATAGAGGTAATTTTTGTGGTAGGATGAGGGCAGAGCAATCATGATTTATTATTAATAGTTGTGGACAAACTCATTTTTATAGACTTTCTTATGATATCGAATCAATGGCCAAGTAGGACATCCTTAACAGAAAATCTTAGTATGAATAAAATAAAAAAATGATTCCTACTACTTTTACTTGTACAGTCATCAGAAGTAATAGAAAGGAAACAAAAGAGAGCCGCAGGATTCATAGCTGTTACTTGTGAATTGAGTTGTGGAATTCTTAGCTGCATCAGCACGAGTATAACTTTTAGAGGAGCAATTAATAAAAATAATAACTTCAAAGTTGAGATATCAGAACTTCTATTTAAATATTAAAATACTAAAATCTTTTAAAAAGTGTCCTTTTTGTTCTAGATGAGGAGGAATAGAGAATGTATATGTTCTTTTTCATGTCAAGTTTTTCTCCAGATTCTCTTGAGGTTCTTTCTGGTTTTTATTTTTGGAACTAAATTTTTTGAGTGGTCACTTTGTTGCTTGCAGCTGTGTTGCAGGTAATTGGATGCTGTGATTCTTTTTAGTTATGTTTTTGTTGGATTGCTGCACAGAATTTCAACCCACATGAAGGAAAAATGCATTCAGTTTTAGAGAATTTAAAATAAAGACTGAGAACAGAACAATTGTCATAATAAATGAGGCATCCAGGGATTGCAATCAGGCGCTGAGGACATACCTGTACTGTAGAGTACAAGAGGGTCAGGAAAGAGTTCCTGATCCCAAAGACAAATAGAGTGTACTGGTTTATGTGCACACTGTGCATGGCTTCTCCCCCTATAATAAATAGATATTTTTTTCCATTTCATAATCTTTAAGATGGTGTCTAAGAAGCCCATCAGAGTGGCATTTGAGAAGCACGAGACTGACTGTGCGTGAAATGTGATTGTAATTGGCAGTTTGTGGGGTCAGTGTCCTCTGGGTTGTGTGCAGCGACTGCTCAGGCCAAGAGGAGCAAAACTGGTGCGGGTGTGTCCTTGCTGCCCTTCAGGAGTGCTCCCTCCTCTGAAGTAGACACTGAGCCATGCCAGGTTGTGCCTTGGGAATAGCTGGGAAACACACCCAGCAGTGTCGGGTATCTCGGCTGTCAGTACTGAGTTTGTCCCCTTGCCCCCTGTCGTGTTTAGCAGAGTGTTTGTACTGGGAAAGTCTGCCAAAGCCAGAAAATGAGATCACATCACTCTTTCTTTCCTTTCTGGGCTTTAGATCTGCATATTTGAGGCTGCCACATTGAGTCAAAGGGGGTCCATGTAGTTCTTATTCCTATTGCTGACACTGCTGTTTTTTCACAAAAACTGGCAATACTTGTGATCAGCAAGAGGAAATTTATTTCAGTAGGTGACTGGTCTGATCTAGTGTGAAGTATTGTTCATTTCATCATTAAAAGAAGAAAAGCTAAGAAGCATGCCTTATGCACTCTGGGATATAAAAAATGAAATTTTCAGGAATATGGTTTCAGTCAATGTACTGTATTAGGAGAACTTGCTTTACTTTCTTGATGTTGCTGATGTCTTCCTCCAGAAAGTTTAGTCTTTGCCTTAAACTTCCATTTGTCTGATGGCTGGGACAAATTATCTCTTCCTCCACCACGCCATCAAATTTGTAGTGGCTGGCATATTTAATAATTTGAACGTGGCATATGAGTATTTTTGTTGATACACTTTCATCCAGAGTAACAGCCCAACTTTTCTCCAGTGTGAGATTATAGGAGTGAATTGTACATCAAAGCATTGGATTTCCAATCCAATGGAATGATTTCCACTTAGTTCCTTATTTTAAGCTCATATTTTTTCAGAAGTACTGACTTGTTTCTTACCAAGGAATGAAGCTAGCTAACCATCTTGTTGTAGTGAGACCAATATTTGTGTTCATCTGTGGCAATATCATAAGAAACTTCAGAGGTTCTGTACAGAGAATTTATAGAGGCAATGTTAATTTTTCCCCTAATTTTTTTCTTGTCCTTAGTCTTATGGCCTTAAATGCAGAAAGAGTATGATAAACAACTACACTTGGCTAATTTTATTGGTTCTCTGAAAATGTCTTGAATTTGGTCCTTTTCTCTTGTTTCCAGTTTGGTTTTTTTTTGGGTCACTTTTACTCTTTAGAGATCAGAGGATTTTTTTTGTGCTGATGCTACAAGCTCAACATGTCATGAAGAATTTCTTTGCTGAAAGGGTGGTTAAGCATTGGAATGGGCTGCTGAGGGAAGTGTGGAATCACCATCCCTGGAAGTGTTCAAGAAATAACTGGATGTGGCACTTTGTGCTTTTGTCTAGTTGGCTTGGTGGTGTTTTATCCAAGGTTGGACTCAATGTCTTGGTTTGAAAAGACAGATATATGCTAAGGAAGGCAGGAGCCTCTCTTGAAATGGAAAATGTAAACACCCTCCAAGTTATTGTAATTTTGAAATTAAGGGGCTCTCAGGCAAAGATGTAGGAGTAGGATTAAAAGGTCTTTATTAGGAAAAATAAAAATAAAATGCAGTAATACAAAACAACACTGACAGAGTCAGAATACGACCTGACACCCTGTGGATCAGGGTGCTGGTAGCAGTCCCATTAAACGGTGGCTGCAGTCCTCCTGGAATCTGGTTGGTTCTGTTGAAGCAGTGATCCTGTAGAAGGGTGTAGTTTTCCTCTGAAGATCCAGTGGTAGTGTAGATGGGCCTGGCCTTCCTCTGGGAATCCAGTGGAAAAGAAAGCTGCTCCTCCGGGAATCTAGGGGGAAAAAGCTGTCTGTGGTGTTCCAAACCTCAGATTATATGCAGGTAGGAATGCTTGGCTCCTCCCCTTGGGTGGAGCATCTCACAATGGGATGATGTAAATTTTTCAGTCATGCAGCGAGACTCAGTGGCCCATTAACAGAAGGTATCTCCTCAGAGGGAGGATGGGTCAAGGAAGAGATAAAGAAAAGTGCTCCACCTGGTTTTCACAGGTGACCCAGTTAATAGAAGATAACTGCCCCGCCTCTAACAGATGGCAATAGAATACACACCCCTGGCCATATCTTGCATTTGCAACCTAAGACACTTGATGGGCTTGGTGATCTTAACCAGCCTTAATGATTCCATGATTCTGTGTCAGTTTTTGTAGTTTGAGAGATTCTTGAGAGGGATCAGTGCTCACAGTGTTGTGTTGTTTGGCAGATATCCTTAATTGGCTTTCAAAGGAGAAAGAAAATTGGAAGTTTTAACATATATTTAAGTTAACCAATAGATTGAGACAGTAAATCCTTTACTAATATACCTCTGGAAATTGCCTCAAATACATTGTTAGTTTGTCTGCTAGCTGAATATTTTTCCAATAAACTTGTTACATATTTGTATGTGATGGGAGTGTAGAATTAGAGAATTTCCATGACCATGAATATATTCATTCTTATTTGATGCAGTTATTTTTTTCATTAGAATGCATCCAGTCTTTAGATCTATATTGAGAAAAAAGGAGAATACTGATTTACCTATATGCTTCTCCAGTGTGATTAGCTGTGATTTAAGTCTGCTTTTGCAGAGCTTTTATAAGTATGCACTTTGTTTAGCAATTATTTGTATCTGCTAAACTTGAGAGTGGCTGGATTTCTTTAACTTTTTTTGAGTGTAACAAAGAAGTCAATCCAGATGCTTATTTTTACATTGTGTAAACCAGCTGTTCCCCATTGTGTGCATTGGCTACTGAGTAGTATCCTTTAAATCCATTATTAATTCTGTTTTCGGTCAGCATTTGTTCTGGAGGTGGCCTTTACAAAATGACTAGCAAAGCTGCTTAATAGGAGAAATCCAAGCCTAGTGAGAGTGTCACATTCTCCTAATTAGAAGTCTTAAAAAGCAGAAGCTTTAAGCAAATGAAGCTATGAAAAGAGCTTTATCCTTAGCAGAGAAATTAAAAACTGAATAAACAAAATCTTTGCCATTCTCTGTGTTTCCCAACAAAATGTAATATTCTGATTTCTGGGTTTTGAATAGCTGCAGAGGGCCTTTGTCTGCTCCAGCAAAAGATACTCTTTGCACTTTGAAGCTTTAAGGATATTTCTCTCTGCCTGTCTCTCTGTTTTTCAGTTCTTGATAATTTCTGACCGGTCTGTAGCCTGAGCTCTCTGGCCTTGGTGGATTTGTAATATGCTGAGTGTGACGGTGAGAAGGAGAAAGGAGAAATTTGCCTTGGCTTGCCTGATGGTGCAATGCTAAAAAACCAGATGAATCCAAAATTGTATAGTATTAGGCCTTTCAGAGTATTTGGATGAAGAAGAAAGGCAGGAGGGATCCTGGGCAGTCCTACCCCTTGACCCCAATAAAAGGCCATGAGCGTTCGTCAGCATTTTAGTTGGTCATTTTCCTGATGCTTAGGTTACTTATTGATGGGGCTGTTTTAGATCCAAGAAATATATTGTCCTCCTGATTTATTCTCAGATGGTGCAGGGACCATTCAGAGTTCAATGATTTCTTGTAACTGCTGCCTTGCAGGATGGATTGAGGTCTATTCGGGGTGATAGTTTGTCAGGTAGTGCTATGCTTGCAGGAGATTATGTTGATGGGCTTTCAAGTGAAAGGGTCAGGAAAAAAGGAGAAAGGAAAAAGAGCAGGATTAGTATAATGTTTAACCTAGCTCAAAATAAAGCGAGTGGAAGAAAATACTAAATGCTTTAATTGCACCAAATGTTAGAACTTTGAAGGTATTTGGTGGAAACATTTGGTGGGGGGAAGGGGCAAGGATTTGACGTTAGAAACTCCTTGGAGCAAAGGTTTATTTTTTTCTGTACTTTAGTAGACTCAAAATTTTGAAGGATGAAATACATAAGGTGTTTTAATTAAAAAAAAAAAAGGCAAAAGAGGCAAAAAAGATTTGTTGCTTACGGCTAGCAATGAGAAAAATTTATTTTGTACCTACAGTTCAGGCCAGTTTAAAATGTAAACACTTCTATATAAATATATCTACATTCAGTATGTTTTTTTCTAATATCTTGTGAATTAAAAATATTGAATTCTACTTAAATGAAAATAATTTTACTGAGTAAAATGAAGCATAAATTTCTTGTTTTAAAAATTTTTCAGGAAGTATAGTTGAATTGCTTTAAAGCTTTGGGAAATGTAAGTATGAATGAAGCTACCACATGTTTTTCCAGTGTAGGATACATTGTTCATAGTGTAGTATATTTATCAGTCAAAGAATTGTTGATATAAACTTAAATGTGTAAACATGGTCAGAAGAAAGGTCCAGGCTGCTCACTCCTGTTAAGAAGGGAGTAAGAGGGATGTGTGTTGAGGACAGGATGCTCCAGTGCACGGGTGATAAGGCTGGAATGCAAACACCCAGCACAGACCCAGGGTGGGCACATGGTGCAGCACCATTTGAGATAAATGGGAACTAGGTTATATTGCTTGTTCTGATCAAAGGAAAATGCTTTCATCTGTATAAGAGGAGAATTAAAAAATCAATGCTGTATTTGACTTGAGTTGTGGCTTTCTGGTGCATCATGGGCATGTGTATCCTTACATTGTCAGGACTGTACCTTGTTAATGTGGGAGCCTTTGCCACCAGCCTGAGCCTGTGGTCACTCCTCTTGGATTAGACTGAACACTGGAGTCTTTTGATACTGCTCTTTTCTCCATCAGCTTCTGCAACAGGAGCTACTCTTACTTTTCCATCCTTTTAAATTTAGCTCCTTCGGTTTAGATCCATCCTTTTCCAATCTCCTGTCCTATTTTACAGCCTAAAGCCCAGCTCTCGCTTTTGGCCTTTGCTTGTGTTAGTTCTGCTTAGCGATCTAACCTGACAAATTCTTGTGAGGAGATGTGAATTGAGCGTGCAGAAACTGGAATATTTTGAAATGAGTGATACCAATGAAAAATGGAGCTGCTGCCCTGGAAGGCTGTCAGCAGTGCACAGCACCAGAGGTGGCAGGGCTCAGTGCGTGAGCAGCCGAGGGATGGGGATGTGGAGGGCAGGACTGCAGGGAGCCTGTGCTCCGAACGAGTTATAGTTACAAATATGTGTTTTGATGGTCGATCTGAGTGGGTGAAAACTTTTAAAATCCCTTCTGTTTTCGTTGATGCCAAAGCCATAGGGTAGTATTCTTCAGCCACCTGGGGTGTAAAATGATCTGGATCAAAATATCTAAAAGGTTGTCTGAACAGTGCCCCTAAAAGTGTCTGTTTCTGCCTAATGTTTGGTGCTGTATGAAGTGTCATGGCTGTCTCAGATAAAGACTTGTAAAGTAGGGTAGCATCTGATGCCTGGTTACATAGAAGGCAGTGTTTGAGTACTGAATGATAACTAGACCAAATTTAGCTTTTCAGGAGACTGGAGTCAAATGTAAGGAAAAAAAAAAAGACTGAAAAGAGGTGGGACATATTAGAAGTCTAGTGAAAAGCTCATCTGCTGTCCTGAACCAGCAAGCTGTGGAAAATTATGCTGATCATCTTATTTTATAGCACCATAGAACCTTCTTGTTCTGAAAAGCATGGTGACAGGGCTCAGCAAAAACTCTTTTGTTTAATGTTTTTACCTCTGTTGCCTTTTTTGTTCAGAAATAATGGAAATAAACTTCCTGGTGGACCATAGGGATTGAAGGATTTATTTTAAATTGCAGCATAGGATGAGCAGAGATAGGCCACCTGAACACTTTTCTGAAGGAAATCCTGGCCTGCTGCAAATAAGTTGAGGAGTGGATGTTTTAAAATGGTTTTAACAGGCATTTCTATTTAATTTTACTTGTTTAGTGCTTTATCACAAGCATAAATTCTTGGACTGATTAAGTGTTTCTGATTCATTATTTCTGTCTACTTGCAAGAAAATTGTGTTTCACTTGTTAAGAGTTCATGTACTTTGGGGACTTCTTCACTGGCAAATAATCAGCCTTACAAACTGAAAGTTAGTTTTCTTAACTTTTAATCCTTACAATATAAAATAAATAAAACTGATTATCTTATTCCTAGAAAATGTTTTTTGACTTAGTAAATAATGTAAGCTTGAAAGATGTTAGTCCACTGAGTTATTTTTAATGTTATTTTATAAATGTTGCCTTTCATGCAATTAAACCAGTAGATTTTTTGCTAGAATGCCGTGTTTCAATAATAATCAGCTTTGTTTCTAATATACACTGAGGGAAGCTCATATTTAGTTTTAAAATAACACGGTTTCAATTTTTCATTTATTCCTCTTTGCTCTAAAACTTTGGGTTTGATGGAATCAAACTGATGATGGGAATTGCTTGGAATTTTACTGAAATCAGAGGGCAGTATAATTTTGCTGAAACAAGCTGACAGTATAAAGTCAGGAACTTGCTCTCTCTGGTGTAGTCATCTGTAGCTGCTTGGGAGCTAGACTCAGTGTAGCTGCTGCTGTGGGTCCTCAGCTAAGTGAATTCATTCAGCTGAGTATTTTGGATTCCAAAGAGTCTTAAACAACAGCCTTCAGTGTCTTGGACCCCTCTCTCTGAGACTGGATGGAGCAATGCAGGCATTGGGTCTGTCAATAAATTGTCTGCAAAAGCCTTCTCTTGAAATCATAGTTAAGTGACTAAAGTCAAAATATCAGCTAGAAACGTCTTAATTTATTGGATATTTGGTTTACTGGGGATTATTTTTTTCAGTCATATGCTTATGCTATTACAAGTCGCTCAGAAATGCAGTGCTGAAGAGGTCAAGTAAATAGCCTTTGTTTTGACAGTTGGCTATTATATTATAAATACTAATATTGTAAGGAAAACCTAATTAAATGCAGTTTTATACTGGAATTTCCTCACTATGAGGGGAAAAAAGTTAGCAAATATAATCCCAGGGTTAAACTGAACATTTATCGATAATGTTGCCTTACAAACAAATAGACCGTTTCCTTTTTGTAATCTTTGAGATGACAGCAGTAAATTATTCATCTGCAAACTCCTTTTCTGTGCTGAATTGATAGCCGAGGTTCATTGTGCTCACCAGGCTGATTCATGTTTGCTGTGGAAATGGTAGAGTAGCTGCCTGTTGTTACTGCCTTGGTAATGAGCTACAACAGCAATGATGAGATGTTGTCTGTCTAAGGGAATAGAAAGATATTTCACCTAGGAGAGGAAAGGAAGGACTGGGGAAATGTATTTCCTGCTTGATGTTTTATTTGAAAGAGCAGATCAAACACGTGACTTACAATTGCTTTATATCCTATCTTCCCTTACTTACCAGGTTTTTTTCTTTGAGGCACATGTTCTTGCAGCAGAAATGAAACAAATATTAGCTACTGTCCTGACCCTGATTTGGAAATAAATTACTGAAGCATATTATGTCTTAGGGGTGTTTGCTTTGTGTATATTTCAATTACAGTAGGAATGTATGCTATTGAAAGGCAGAGGTTATTGCCCTAGTTCTTTCTTACCTCGCTTTCAATTAAATCTGATTTCTGTTACCATAGCATTGCCTGCTCGTATGCTGCTTAGTCCAGTGCTGGTCATTTGTGCATGTTTTCTATTTGACTGTGTGGCTGTTCTTGCTGTTCTGAGCTAACAGCCTCTGTCGAGTCTTTTTGGGCTGGGAGGGGGTGCTCAGGCAGCTGTTTTTCACAACTGATGCAATTGCTAATGTTTCCTATGCAAGAAGGCAGACTTTTACTCAGTACCCCTGGGGAGTGTAAACATCATTTTTATCATGTTGGAACTACAGGCTCTGTCAGCCCAGTGAAGTTGTTCTCAATTAGTCTGAGGCAGTCCAATTCAGAAGGGAATAGCTGCTCCTGTTCAAGCCCATTTTTCTTTGAGTGTTGCCTGTGCTGATTTCCAGCTGTTACCGTGCAGCTTTGGGGAGCTAATGGGGTTCATTTGGAACATCTATCTCAAAAGGAAATGCCTTAGTCAGTGTCTAGTTGAATGATTGGAGATTTTCACACACAAAACCCCCGGTTAATACCCACTTAGCTAATTATCTTTCAATGTACACGATCATCCTTTTCAGTCCAGTAATTAGAGAAAATTAAGTGGAACCTTGCTAATTTGCACTACTGTTAGAAACAACCTATTGCCAATTACTGAATTTTGTGAATTAGTGCAAATGAAAACAAGCACGTTTTACAGACTGTAGAGTAACACGTGCTGAACCCAATGCAATAGTGCCACATTAATGTTACATTGCCAAGAGCTCACCTGTACATGCAGGGGAAGTTAATGTGAGAACAGGGGAGTTAAACTGAGAAGAGAATCATTCTTGTGCTGAAGTTTGCCCTTTGTTAACTGTGTATAGATTACTACATTGAGGCCTAAAGTTACATGATGTGTCATGAACACCATTCCCCTGCTTTCTAATAGAGTTCAAGGAGACCTTTGGAGATCTCCTTACTAACACAACTTAAATTTGTCCTCTTTCAAAGCAGCTGCAATTGTCACTGTGGCTGCCAGAGTCAGCACAACATTTTGCTTTGATCCTTTTGAGCTCTTGCAAGGGGCCAAAAAGCTGGAAAAATCAACTCTTCTGAAAATCCAGTGCAAGTGAAAGATCTAACTGCAGTCTTTTCAAAATGCCCCTGTTTTTTTTTCTCTTTTCCTCCATGAAAGTAGTTTTGCTGACGATTCCCTTGTGTGGCTGCATTGCAATCCCTGTCCTAATCTTTCTTTCAGAAGGCTCTTTTTCCAATCCCATTTATAGTGCTGGAGTTAACCCCATGTTTCCTGGATATCCAGTTTTTTCTTAGACTTGGTTGGGTAACACCTAGAAAGCAGGCTGTCTTCTTGCCCACATCCTTTATACTAAATCACCCATTGCTTTTGGCATGATCGATGTCCAGATCCCAATAAAATCCTAAAACCCCTGGTGACCATATGCTAAATAACTCGTGGCTGCTGCCAAGTAGTTAGGTGCCACTTACAAACCTGATCATTACAATGCAAAGGGCTGTTTTGGCACATTTTGAGACTCCTCTGCCATCTCAGTCTTCCTCATCTGAACTCCAAATAATATCATCTCATGTCCAGCTGTAATTTCTTGTCATGTTCAGATCATGCCTGATCTGAGATTTGGTGGGAAACAATTGAAAACACCTTGCAACAAAATTTGTTATACTTCTGTTCCCTAATTTCAGGAACCATTTTTTCATTGTGTTCTGTTACTCTGGAAGATAATGACAGCAAATCAGAAACAGGAGCACTTCTTCCTATCTGTGTTCTCACCTGTCTTGGGGAAACTTCCACTACTGAAATTAGTAAAATTTATTTACAAAGCCAAAATGATTCCTTTGGAACTTTAGCTTTGCAGTCATCCTTTGTAGTAGCTCTGCATCTTTCCAGGGCCTCTCTCCATATGGTCCGAGGTGGTACTGAATTTCTTTTACTGGAATCTCTCCAGTCACAGTAACACAAACTGATGAAAGCTTGGATGCCAGTAACTTTCCAGAGCTCCAGCTTATGGATAGGAAGGCGAAACACTGTATGTAGAGCAGCCAAATCTGCTGTTTATGACCTAATGGCATGATTATGACAGTCTATTAAGATGACCTGCTTTTTAGCCTAGGCTGCCTTTTACTTCTCTAGTTATAGGGGACTGCTTGTAGGTTGCCAGAGCCAAACGCCTCAAGCTTTTAATTTTATGTGATGCGAATTTAGGAAAATAGAAAGTGGGAAACGAATAAAGATTCTGTTACTTTGGTTGCCTTCTACCAGCTGCCCTTTTTGGTGGTGAAAGAACTTCTGCAGAAATTAAAATGGTGTTTGACCATTGAAGTTATGAGGAATGAAACATAAGATAAGGTTTTTTTTTATTCCAGCTCCTTTACATTCTGACTTCCAAACCAAGAGTTAGCTCCCCCAAGTGCCTAAGCCAAATTTATTTTCATCACAAATGGAAGACCTTAATATTTAAATCAGTCCTAGGGATTCAAAATATTAAATTGCCTTTTGAGACCAAGTCTTCAAGTCATGTAATAGCTTTTTGAAAACCATGTTCTGCCCTAAGTTGTAAATAAAAAAAAAAAAATCCAAATTAGCTCCACAAAGAACTCCCTTTTAATGGTCTTATTCTGTAGCTTTGTTACAAATTGACCCCCGCATTTGAGCAATTAGAAGTAAGAAACAGTACTAAGATAACTAGAATATAAAAGTCAGTGTAATTCTCTTAATAAAATTGGGTATTATATGCTTGGGTGTTGGGGGGAAGGTGACGCCTTAAAAGGAGTATTTTGGCATGACTGCCTATTTCTGTCCTTTCCCAAATTGTTTCACACCCTTAGTCTATTTATTGAGGGTGCAGATTGAGAAATATTCAAGCTGTGAAACTGCTGTTGAACAGCAGCTAGGACATTAATGTGTTATGAGCATTATTTTGGTCACATATCTAAAACACAGGACAATACAAGCTGCAGTGAAGAAAATGGATTACATCCCAGCCAGCCACAGTAGAGCCATGAAGATATTAAAAGGGAGGGAGAACTTGATGTCTGAGCTATGGCTGACAAAACTGGCTTTCTCAGCCTCAGGTAAAGACTAAGGGGAAACTTAATCACAATCTTCCCATGTCCAAAGATGGCAGACCAAGTGGAGGTTCCCTCTTTGCAAGGTTGCTTGGTGGTAGGAGAAGAGGCAGTGGGAATAGCTGCTTCAGGAGAAATTCTGTCCTGGAGGTAAGAAAAAACAACTTTGCCATGCAAGCAACAAACCATTGAGAGAAGTTGCCCAGAAAAGTAGTGAAATCTCCCTTACTGGAAAAACTCAATATTTGTCTTGACAGGGCCCCAATAACCTGATCTAAACCCAGGCTTTCAACAGAAGATTGGATGAGATGATCTCCAGCCTGCTTTGCAATGTTTTTCGTGAAACTCAGACTGTTGGGTTTGGTGATAGTTTTAAAAAATAGTTTTCTGAACACAGCTGAAGTGTTATAAATTCACAAGATACCATTGTTTAGATTTCATGGGATTTTAAAACTAGTGAAGTACCTAAAACTGAAAAAGAAATACGATTCAGTAAGCAGTGATATAAATCAAATCTGCTCTGGTAACTGGCGTATTTAGTTTCTTCCCTTTTCCTATTTCTGTGATCTCTAAAAATGAGAAAAATTTTGTTATTTTTATACACTTGAAGAATAATATCAAACAAGCATCTAGCAATGAAAATGCTGTTTGTGATGCTGGCTAATTCCTTTAGCCAAGTAATTCTTGTATTTAGCAGACATTCCTCAGGGACAAGGACATTTTGTGTTGAAATATATTGGTGTTTAAACAGCAGTGAAATTTCTAGGTCTTTTCTGCCTCAGAAAATAGTCTAATTTTGAAACTTAAATAGGATGAAAGCTCTCCTAGGGCTTATGTTGTAGGTGTATATTTTTCTTTTACTGCTTATGTAAAATTTTTTTAGCTGGTTTTTATTTCTTTGAAGGGAAATTGCTCAAATGATGCTTTAAAAAGACTTATTTTTTAATTTTTGAAAGAGTCAATAAAATCAGGAAATAAAATTATATTCCTGATATTGATAGATACATATTGATTTTTTGGATTGCAGCTCAAGATAACACTGTTCAAAGGGCACAGATTGAGAATGCAACAAAAACCATCATACAAATACTGTCAGGAGTGGGAGGAGGAGTTTGCTGGAGTTCACAGAGAGTGTCATGAGGAAAAATTCCCTGGTGTTGTTTTTTTCCTTCAAAATATGATGAGCATTTATTGTAGCCCATTTGTAAAAGTGTAGCTTTACATGGATCAATAGGAGAAACTAAAAGCAAAAGCTGTGGCAAAGTAATTACATGACAATCATATGTTTCTGCAAACAATATCTGCTGTAAACATTTGTCTTATTTTAAAATACAAACTGAAGCAGAAAAATAGATCAGGTTCTGTCTTTCATCAAAAGAATACTGGATTAAAACATCTGAATTATGCAGATACAGCACAATAATTGTACAGGGGCACTTAAAAGCTGTGAGGGTCAAGATGAAGTTTTTCAGAAAGGAATAAAAGGAAAAAAAAATCCCCCAGATTACAGCAGCTGCTTTAAAAAAAATTGTTTTAGTCGCAAAATAGAAATAAAGAACAAGGAAGAGGCTTAACTGTTGCCTTCTTCCCTCCTGGGAAATATATCAGACCATATGTTTGAAAATAAGAAAACTTTTTCTTCAATTCTATGGCAGCTGATGTTGGAATACTCTTATGATAGTGCAGTACTGACCTCCTGTGTTTCAGCATATAACAAAATAAGTGTATGAGAAAACGTTTTGCAGTTATGAAGTAACATATTGATGGCTTTTTGCTGACAAGTAGGAAGAAAAGAGAACACTGTCTTCTTGTTCAGCATTAAAATACACTCATTGGGGATTTCAGATTTAGCTTGCTGGTATCAGTATACAGATAGTAATTTTGCCAGGAATCTTCATATTAATGCTTGAATTTTCCTAAGAATGGGTGAATCCATGGGGTTTGGATCTTCCTTTCTTCTTTTAAACATTTGCTATCACAATATTACCCCTGTTATTATCCCATTTTCTTTCTTCTACAATCTTGGGGGGAGTTGACTCACTGAATAAAAGCCTGGGTTGTGAATTAGACAAGGGAAACTGTACTCATAAATGAGGATGATACTGAGAAGGTTCTGAACATAGTGTATCTGTTATTTATTTTATATTTATTTTTTTTGTCTTGCCCTTTGTTCATTTTTCTTTCACTTAGTTTCCTTTTATTTCTACGGTCTTCTATTAATGATCTACCTTTCATTTTATGTTTCCCCCTTATCACCCTTTTCAGGCTTTTAACTTTTTCTCTGATCTCTTCTAAAAAGAATTTTGCATGTACTCAAATGACATAGTTATCTATCAAACCCATAGCCATTTCATCCCTAAAATTTTGTTCAAAGGTTCATGTTTGCTTTTGTAAAACAAATAAGGAAAGCTTTATGTTGGACTCTTTTTTCCTCTGGAAACCCTTGGTTGTGGAAAGTAATTGATTGTTATGTCAAGATGCAGTGGAATCCAGCTTGGGAGGATTGATTATGAGCGTAAAGAAAAAGGCTCCATCTCTGGTGATGGGTTAGGGGGGGAAGGGAGTTGAAAAAGGAGAAAAAAGTGAGGGAGCACAAGAAGAGGTTAAGAAGAAAAAACTTTAAACTTTTAGACGTTGTGAAAATGGACCTTGAAAGATTACAGCAACCAGACTCTTTTAGAAGATATTTTGTGCTGTTGCTAATTATTGTGTGATAATTGTATGCAAATGTGATAGGGGCTGGAGAAATAGCTACAATGGAGCTAAATCCACCTTGTGTTATTCACTCAGTTTTTCTCAAGGGCCTGTGGCTTAATGTGTATTAAAAATAGTCATAGAGTTTCTGGCTTATTATGAGGTTCTGAACTCTTTGCAGTTAGGTTTTGGGTGGTGATTATAATTTAGAGTTGTAATTAGTTAATGTTGTGAGGAGAGCTTTCTGCCACTTGATAAGGGCAGATCAAGTGTTGCGTGTGCATTTCTAGCGTGTACATTTTGGACATAGAATTGGATAAGTGAATTACAAGAATTGTTATCATTATTAAGCATGACTTTTACCATGTGTCTATATTGTTTTCAGCAAATTTAAAATAATCTAATAGATGTTATTTCTGAACGTGTTGCTGAAAGGTATCCAGGAATAAACTCTGCTCTTGCCTTCTGCTTTCTCCACATTGAGGGTCAGCTAATAATGTGACTGATGGCTCAGCAGGGGTCTGAGAAGCCTTTCTCAGCCTCATCTAGAGTTCCTGTGCATCCCAGTATGGATGGAGGTAGCACATCTGGCAGTATTTGCTTTGAAGCAGGAAGCGTGAGTTTGGGATTGTGGCACCGTCTCCATTGCACTGGCTGGCAGAGCAGCTTAAGCACGTGAAAAGCATACACTGCATTCATTCAAAATGTGGTTGAGCATCTGTAGCTGTGTATACTCCCTTGAATTCCTGGCAGAAATTCCAGCTGAATCAGCTAGAATTGCACCTGGCACTTCCATCGCACTATGGTAAAAGAAACGGGTTGACCTAAAAACCAGATTTATGTGTATTTAGTTATGGAACTCTCAATAAAATCAGTGCTAACTTTAAGGGCTGTATATCACTTTGGAGTTGATAATATATACTGTGCTTGGGTAATTTTTGCCTTTTTTTTTTGAGGGGAAAGAAGGGTGTCCTGTTTTGCTTACTGAGTCTTTCTTGGTTCTAAGATGTGTATGTAATTACTGGAGTCACGGAATTGCTTTGGTTGAACTGAAGGAATCATAAAAAGATTCATGGGAAAGATGGTGTTTCTCTGGGCTCTGCTGAAGCTTTTTATGACTTTTAAAGAAGCAAGATGTGGTGTGGAGTTCACAGAGGATTTGAGGCTATAGTTAAAAGTAAGTTGGAATTTGTTTGACCTTTTTGCCTGTACATTCTTTTCAGAGCATTAGGTGGCTGAGGTCAAACTGAAATGTGTCACTGGTCAGTGTCTGAATTTAATTAGTAGGCAAGGACTTGGAGAACTCTGAAGTACAAGATGCTTGATCCCCACCTTCCCTTTTCAAATAAAAACAGAACATGATCTGTTTGTGTTTTCCTTCCACCAGCTGGTACAGTTTCTTGAATCTGTTTGTGTCTTCATGTAAGATTTAAATGTGGGAAATGTTACAGAAAACTGTTATACTACCAGGCTAGTTGCTCAGCCTGGTTTATGACATCTGCAATAGTTTATGTGGACAGTCACTACTATATATTACACTTAATGACAGAAATTATGAACAGTTTACCATATTTGCTGAGCTGATTTCCTGCCTTCCTAGTAAAAATTGCCAGCTTTATGTTGATTTATAGATAAATCTAAAAAAACCCCTAAATTCATACATTTTACTCTTAAAGAGACAGAGATTGTTGTAGATGGGTATGATGAACTGTGATATAAATACTCACTGACATTTAAAAAAAGCAATACTCAGCTAGTTGAGGATGGCTTTCCTAAGCCAAAACACAGTAGTAACACTCTGTGTCTTGGTAACAAATATGTTTGTGATAACGCAAACATTTTTGTTTCTGAAATTCAGCCTAATTTCTTTATGTACTACTCTCAGCATTTAAAATTATGTCAAGCTTGAATGGTTTTGAAAGAATGACATGCCTCTTGTTTTAGAACAGTTTGTAAAGAATTTTTGTACATATAGTCTTTGAATAGTTATCACATCAAAGAGAACAGAAGCAAGAAATTCTACGTGTTCATAATAGGGAGTTTTTATAAAATAATCCACCTTTGATATGTATCAATTATTTCCATGTTATCAAGATGACACTGTATAAATCCTTGCCAAAATACAATTTAGATAGGGCCTTTAGTTTAAAGGCTGGAAGTATTTAGTAGCGATTATGGCAACAGAAATATGTGTCTAATCTTTTCCCTTAAAACTGGAATATCTTTTATATTGACTGTTAAAGAGTAATAGAAAAGATGATGATGTTTTCTCAAGAAATTTTCAGTTCTTTTTCTGTGCTGTCTATGTCTTCACTTAATTGCATATTTTCTGTGTTATAATTTTGAATTTTTTACTCACTTAGCAAAATGATGGGGAGCTTAGAAGACACAGGGTCATTGATCCTCTGTTAACCCATGTTTCCACAGTGTAGTTATTTTCGTCATGATTTGAATAGATTATAAAGGATATTGAGGCTATGGTGCTCTAATTAACCCTTTAGTGCTTTTGGTAAAAGATGCCAGTGCAGAGTCCCCAGTACCAGGTTTGAACTGGAATCCCCATGGATGCTGTGGGGATTCAGCCCAGTGATCACATCTCTGTGTTTCCAGGGTTCCTGATCTTTACTGGGCGTTCTTTCTCACTCTGTGCCCGCTGTGTGTTCAGCGGGACTCTCCTTATTAGGTTGAACTGACAAAAGCTTCATTTGGCATCTACCCATAATTAAAATTTCAGGGGATAAAGTATTTGTCAGAAATTTGGCTGGCAGGTGGAAATGGGCAAAGTAAATTTCCCAATACAGTGTTGTTAAAAATTAGGAGAAGTTAATGAAAAGAAATACTTAAAAAATCAAGATGCTTGTAAGAGTTTTCTTGTGGCAGAGTTGTGTTTAATCTTAGTGCACAATATGATTGTGATAGCAAGTTTCTGCACATATACCATGATAAATGGATGCTATTCTTTGATGGGAATGATTACATTGTTCATGTTGGCATTTATGGGACCTTGTTGCATTTTTTTAGAATATTCAATCTTCTCACTGTGTTTTCATCTATTGTTTTCTCTGACAGCTGGAATAAGACCATGAAGTCAAGTGGCAGAGGCCAGGAGGTCTTTGGTTACTGAACTGCCTTTCTTCTTTAATTTTCAAATTAGATTTGTTTGCTATAGTTTTTTCTGTTTCTACTTGGTGTTTTTTTTTCAGTTCTAAAATAACAAAGCAAAAACTTTGTGCCAAAAGTCTTCCTGCCAATGTAGTATATTAGTAATGTGCAAAAGCAGTGTCATATAATTGTCTACTGCATGTGAGCAAATAAGAGGTTTTACATGGAGACAAATCAACCTGAAGATAGTTTTTCCTCTCCTTCCATCTGAAAAATTAGCATATGCTTCATAATTTAAATAGCTGATCTTCATTTTGGTCAATAACCACTATCTTAAAGAAATGATACTTCAGAGGAGCTTTAAATTCTTTGAGCACTTACCACTATCTTTGACAAAAAGTTCCATGTGAAATTCAGCTATAGTTTCTTTTAATGTTAATTGACAAATCAAGAAATGTGGGCCTTTGAATTGCTCCTTTGTAGTCACCTACTGTTCTGTCACTGCTGCTGTTTCCCTCCTTCCTCTAGTTTTTTTTCTTCTGTGCTGAGTTGTCTTCTTTGTCATCTGAACATTTCTGGGTGCTTCTGCAGCTCTTCTACTATATGGTGTTTGGAGGAACTGGAGAGGAGGATGATGAGGAACTATTAGCAAAAATATCGTAATTCTTGTGCAATATTACAAGCATTAAATGAACTGCAATTTAGTTCTAATTCAGGGTGGCTGTGCCTTTTTTTTTTTTAATGGTTTGCCACGTGTTTCACACTGCTTTCCATTTGCTGGATTCCCTTTGCTTGATGGTAACTATTATTTGTCTAATTGTGTATATTTTAAAAGTTAACATTTTCTATTTCTGTCTCATTTGATGCTGGTGCTACTAACAAAGAGAAAACTGAGACCAGATGGTTGCCAAACAGTGAAGCCACCTGGTATTCTTGCAATGCCAAATATATTTCCCCCTCCATTTTTCTTTCAAACATTACTGAGACAGATCCAGGATTTTTTGAGGGTCCCAAGAATTCTTTCATGCAGCCAGAAGAAGATCCCAAATCCTCTTAAATTTATCCTTGGAATTCTCTTCCTTTCTGTTCTTCTCTCACCAGTGATTCCATCTCATGCTCTCTTTCCGTGGTACCCCTTGGGTCTCCCACTGGAGCTCTACACTGCTGGCTCTCACATGGGGTGTGCAGACCTTGCTCCACTGAGGAGCCTCTGAGGCTGAAGCCCCTGTTCACTGCTTGCTCCATCACCTCTGCAGCCACCAGCGCTGCCAGGATGGGACAAGGAGTTCCCATTGCAAGCAGAACCCAACAGGGTGAATCTGCCAGGAGTGCCTCTCCCCACCTCTTGGGTTTTTATGAGTGTGTAGCAGACAAAGGAAGACCCACCTTGAAGAGCACGGCATTTTGGATGTGCAGCTGTCTGATTGCCATCTGGTATTTTGTTGATCTGAGCGCCAAATCTGAACTGATGCTGCTATCAGGGGTATGACAGTGTGAGCTGGGACTGACATGAGGATACAGTAGTGCACACACAGTGCACAGTTTGCTCAGAGTGGCAGAAGTTAGGCTAATCTAACCAAAAATACTGTTTCTCTGGTAGGAAATCTCATCCATGCTCTGCTCCCCATGCCGGTGCCACATGCCGGCGATGTGAGCGGCGCCGTGTGCGTGGTGGCAGACGAGCTGCTGGAATGTGGGCTTCTCACACTCTGCAAAAGTCTGGTCTAGGCAGTGCCTGTGTCAGTATTGATGCATCTCTGAGACACGCATTTAATGCACCATATTGACACAGGTCTGGGTCAGGGAGTGGGGTCTAACTCCTCACTTAACTGCTGCCTGTCCTCTGCGTGTTCTTCTTTCCTCTGCCTTTGTGGCTGATTTTCTGGAGCCTGCTGGTCGGTAGGCCCCAAACACCTTGGATAATACTGACATGAACTCCTGGGTGCTGTGGCTCAGTAAGTATAGGTGTGTCCATCTGAACACCTTGGTTGAATTCTGGCAGAGAGAACAGCTGCCACAGTGTCAGCTCTCAGAAATACCCAAATTACTGTAGTAGTTAATGGCTGTAGTCCTAGAGTGTTTTGCTAGGAGCTGTACAAATTCAACGCAAAAAAGCTGTATCTTCCTGAAAAGAACTTATACTCCATCAGTAAGAATCAGGAGGAGGCTGTAAACCAATGAGGAAATGAAAGCAATAATAGGTTTGGTATTCAGCAATGTAACAAATAGATGTCTCTAATGCTGTGTGTACAATGTACCTACATCTACTAATTTCTTATAATTCCTTTCTTGCTGTTATCTCATAGTAGTTGTGGCAGCACTGAACTTTCTTTTCAGCGCCCTCTGTCTTGTGCTGAGTATATAATTTCTCTATTTCTTTGCTCACTTTCCTTTTGTATTATGTGCCTGTTTCCAGGATGTTCTACAGGTGTCAGAAAAGACAGACATCCTTCCTTTGGCAGGTTTTGATTGTCTCTGTTGCTCCACCAATGGCTACTTCCCTGCTAACATGGTGTCCCTAGATGGCTGCAAGCCGTTGTGCAGAGAACACCCACCCAAACAGTAACTGCAGCTGAAACTGGGTTTTGAGAAGTCCAAGTTCCTGCTGGTTACAATGGGTTGGACACAGTCCCATTACAACACACACAGACCAGTTCAGCAGTAGTGGTTTCAGGGAAAATACATCGGAGTGGCCTCCCTTCAAAATTTCTCATGCTTTGGAAAATGGAAAATACTCCTTCATATCTTTCCATCAGGCAGGAACTATAATGAGCGTTTAAGTTTGTGACAGTAAAATAATGTACAAACCAATATTGTGGTGGAAATTATGTCCTTGAAGCGCCTGCCCAGAGTTACTCCTATATGGTCTGTTTAAGCAACAGGACATAATGATTTGAAAGTGCTTTACAGGGGGGTGGAGTGACAAGGACATAGCTTCTCCTGGTTTTTCCATTGTGAAGAGACAGTATTTTTTCTTTGAGCTTCTTTTTGGTATTATACTAGAACTAATTTTGCAATATTTACCATTTCTCAAAGTCTGTGAATTGTAGTTGACAGGAGGCCTGAAGATCAAACTTACTGCTACTTTTCCCTACAGCAGAAAAAACTAAATGTTTTCAAGGTAAAAGACAATCACTGTTTGAAATCTGGGAAGCTTTTTTCTAATCTCTGTAATTCAAATAATTGTGTTGGAAAGCACATGGCGCAATTGCCATAAGTTGTGTTCCTTTTTTACTATGCCAGCACATCAGGGTACTGTAGGCATTGGATGAAATTCTCTGCAATTAATGAACATTAAATTGAAATGCATCTTTTATTCAGCTTGTTTGATTTGTGCAGGCTGGCTCTATTACTACTGTCAGGAGCTGTATTTGCTTTCTGTAAGAGTATACCTCCCTGCACAGGTGAATTGGACAGGGTAGAACAAAATTCCTGTTGCATCTTACCTATAGGATATGATGTTTCCAGAGATATTAAAAAGGGGATATAGCATGCTGGCTGAATGTAGGCTGACACTTTTTCCTTCTAGATAAAGAAATCTCTAAAAAATATGCAAGCCATGTAATATCCAACAAAATTAGCATCTTTTGGAGGTTTTTTTTTTTTTTGATGTAATGTGCTAGTCTATTTCCTTGCATACAAATGTCACATAGAGTTTTTATCACTAATGTCAGACAGTGTCTGTCATTAGTCTCTCTCCCCTAAAATAAAAATATTATGTTGTACTGGAGGGGATAAGTTCCTTCTTACTGGAGGTGAAAAAGAAAAATAAACAGCATTGAAAGTTATGAAAAAGTTTACAGAATCAGTCTCTGTTTCACAAGTAGAGGACTTTACAGTAGTGATAGAACTCATCTGTGTAATGTTTTCAAAACTTTAAAAGCAATCAGAAGATAGGATATATCAGATATAGGACTGTAATTTGTCTCTTTTATAAGAAGAATCACCTCTTTCCTAGTTTTCCCTGGTCAGTAAATAAAAAAAATCCCAACCCCAAGCCTATGTCTTGGAACTGAAAAATAGTTGCTTTCATTGCACATTTCTAAGGAAGTTTTGAAAAAGAAGCACGGGATAGCATTTAAATAACAAAGACCCTTCTTTAAATTCTCACCTTCTCTCCACTCACTAAGGGCCATTTAACAAAGGGAGCAGTTTTTACAGCTGGGGTGATTTGCAAGTGTTCTCCTCTTCCCTCCCTCCCCTACTGCTTGCTCATTATTACTAGCTAACATCTCTGCTAAGAAATGGAAAGTACAGCCCCTATGCTCCTTTGGGATGCCTGGTCTTCCTTTTCTGAAGCAATTGTTTCTCTTTTTTCCCCCCTTCCCCCCAACACTTTCCAGTAAATTTCTGGAGTAATTCCTTGAATTTGTGGACTCTTTATTTACACTTTTTTCCCCAATATAAGCAGGCCCTGCTGCTACACCCCACTTTTTGCTCTGATCCTAGCCCAGCCAACTGTCACTTTTTAGCCTGCAGGGAACCTTCTGGTACTAACATTCCTGCCTTGTTTTTATTAGAAGGGCATCTCTCACAACATATCCCTCGCTGTTTGAAGCAGAAGTCATGTGTATTCAGTAGGAATGAATAATGGATGTATTTAAAGGGTAACTTGCCCTTCTCGTTCCTTTGCACATCATAAATAACCACTCTTTTAGTTGAGTTTTACATATTGCTCTACAGGCACAGTTTGAAAAAATCTGGTGATTCAGCTCCCAATTTAGAAACCACTGCTGTATGCAGCTGATAGTTTGTGTCTGAAAACTGATCCCACACCAAACTCAGTACTGACATCTGTGTGCAACTCTAGAGTTCTGAACATTTAGGAAACTGATCATGAATTTATTTTGGAGTGGCTCGTGAGAATACAGCATCACAGGAAAAGTACAGACAATATAATGGGGAGTGTTGGAGCTCTGGATAGAGTTCATTTCACTTGGCTTTATGTATCAGCTTTAAGATATCTTTAGATATCATCTCAAGATACCTAAAGGTATTTTAGATAGTTTTAACTTGTATTTTTACGTTTTAAGGTATTTTTAAGATGGTTTAAATATAGGGTTTAAAAAAAAAATTAAGTATCTTCAGGATGAGCCAAGTTCTCTAAAATTGTCTTTTCTGTCCACTCCCTTTTTCAGTGAGTTGGTTGATGAGATTGTGTTTAGTGACATCTGCCTTTTGTCCAACAAGCCCATTGTTTCTGGCCAGGTATCACCATCTGAAGAATTGCCTGGGATAATGGTATTAAAGGATAAACTGAATGTAGTTGGAATTTTCCTACTACCTAAAGCTTTAGCTGAGGCACCCAAAGAAGATCCTAAAATTGAAGGCCAGGCTTGGAGGATGATTTAATTGTTTGATCGCAGTTTAAGGATGTTAAAGTGAGAGTCTGAGCAGCAAATGATTTTGATGGGGGGGGGAGGGGGGAATGAGGGAACTGGATGTTTTTCTATTGCCCATTTTACTTAGATAACAGACAAATGGAATGCCTAATTTCCCATTACTGTCAATGCCTCAAAACTAGCCCCAAGTTACCTTGCTCTCTCTAGAGGGTTTTCACCTTGAGTAGGTGGCTAAAGTTTTTTTATATGTATCCCTTGGGTCCTTTAGTGTTAGGAGCTGAGGATAACCTGATCTCTGTTCCAGTGGCTTCTGGCAGGACTGGGGTCCAATTCCCGATGAGCATGGGGAAGTATGAACTCGAGCCAGGGACTCTGGAATCGTGCACCAGTATCATCTATGCAAATGAGGTTTGCATGAGATTTATTAGTGCAAGCATTTTCTAGGAGTGGAGGCAAACGATTTGGAGGTATTGGAAATTGTGTATTCAGGTGATTAGAGCATTGTCATTTGTTAGAAAAAGAAAGAACCAGGTTGTAACTCTGATTTTACTGCGGAGCTTTGGCATCTTCTGATCTCAGTTCATGTGACAATAATTTTGAAATTGTATGGGTTTCCAAACAGTTTCACTCTACTTATGTTGAGAGGCTGCTGATGTAAATATTAGACTTGCATTTATAGGTGGTTACCTACATACTGAATCGTGTAAGAAATTATTCCCTCAGAGAGATTCAGCTAATGGACTTCTTCAAAGATGAACATTTTTAGGGATTCCGTCATCTGTACAAACATTTGTCTTATGGTAGTTTTGGAATTTTAGCTGGGACAAAGTATTTTCTGTGTCTGTTCCTTCTGCAGCTGAAATTTATTAAGACATTCAGACATATGTGGCATTCAGAGTTGAAAATGAATGAAAATCTAAACATAAAAGGCTGAACTGCCCACTATGTATTTTCTGGCATGTAATTACCTTTCTTATGTGTATTATTTTGTGCTCACCTTCCTTTTCTTCTTGCTTTAAGATGAAGAAGAGAGAATTTACTCTTGAAAAAAATGGGGTTTACAGTCAAATTCTGCCTTGATTTTTAACTAAGACTAATGTCTGGATGCAAGCAGTATGTGTTAACTGGAAGCTGATTTTATGGTCTTTTTTTTTTTTTTCTTTTTCCCTCCAACTTTTGAAAAGGAAGCTCCTTTTAAAGCCCTCTGCTTCATGGTGCCTTCAATAGCTTTGGCTTTATCTTCATTACTGAGTGGAAAAGAGATAACTTGGAAGGCAGACAAAATATAAGGATTTCAGAATTTGCTTACAGTTAAGAGGAAATGATAGGTAGTTTCTTGGATAGCCTTGGTTGTACAGGGACAGCAGAGCTGACTGCATGAGACATCCATACTAATATGGCCAAGGGACCACAAGTTATGTGCAATGTACATGGATTTTGTAACTAGGGTTGCACTGCAGGCGCCCACTTGATATATCAGTTTTCAAGAAATAAGCCATAAGTGGCACAACAAGCAGTTGTAACAAGGTTCCCTAAGAACACCCAAAGTCAAATAATCTATTAATGATCTGTTAACTCTGTGGAACAAGAGATGGTGTGTCCTTAACATCTCTTTACTAAATAAACAAGAGGAGCTGTAGCTGAATGAGACAAGAGGATATTTACAAATGTGACTGGTGTATAAGGTGCCAGCTACATGGTGTCTGAGTGACAGAGACACCCCAAGCTTGCTGTTACCAGAGGCCAGAGGGTATAATTGCACTGTGTCTTATTTCCTGTGACTCCTATGTGCCTGCACATCTTCATTGCTCAAATCTAGATTTTTCAGTTCCTTTTCCTCTGCACTTTGTTCTGGGCTGCATTCTGATGTCTCTCAGTTGGACTCATTTCAGCTTCTTTCTTCTGCTACAGCAGTGAACAGCCCCTGATTTCTTTGGCAGTTGTTCGTTCAAGTTTTACAGGTTCTTTTTCTTCACATGTCGTGTGCTAGCTTCTGTTGACCATTAGTGTTTGTTTTGGTTACCTTTTGTAGCATATGACTACAACTTGTGCCCTTGGTCTGTATTACAATTTTCTGAGGTCAGTCTTGTTGACATCCCTTCTGTGGTTAATCTTCTTTACATGCCATGCCGTATTTTTTAGTTCAGTTTTTGATTTGATACTTTGTGTGAATATTCCATACTCCTTTGATGAAAATGACCATTATGTTATTTGGAATATTTATTAAGTAGGTTTTGTGAGATTTTATTTGGCAGGGCTTTTTAGGGAAGGGAGCATTTGCTGCTTCTTATTTTTTTAATCCCCCCCAGAATAGCTGCCTGTCTTTTGTGTGGATGTGCATTTATGTGTTAATATCTTTCTGTACCTGGTGGCCAGATGCCTCTGAGCTCTGCTGGTATTGTGAGCCAGCTATAGGCTGCATGACCGTGGTTTGCATGGCGCTGAGCCCGTGCTAACACATCCTGCCTCTCAGCAGGACTTGCTAGCTCAGTCTTGGTGCCTTAGCCAACCAGCAGCTATGTATTTTCTGTCTGCTGTGGAGTGTAGGCATATAGCAGCTCACTTGCTCGTGATTTACTACATACTTCCTTTAGAGAACACAGCTCATGACTTTATAGTTGTCCTGGTAGTTGCCTGGCCATTCTCTTTCCCAATGATGAAAACAGCCAGACAGGGGCTATATGTTTAGTTCAGACCCTGGAGATAAAAGCAATATTTCAGGGTTTAGCAAATCTATACATGAAACATTTAAATGTTTCCTCCCCACCCCCCTGCTATGTTGGATAATTATCGTTCTGTTTGGAGGAGTTTACTATCAGTGGTTTCGCTTTTGACGGTATTATTAAAATTTGTGGTAATTTATCAAGATATATTTGGATTATATATATCAGTCTTTCATTTTCTGCCTGGAGATGAGATATGGTAAAGTCAGATCTCTTTCTGTTGTGGTACAGTAAGAAATCCTTCACCTCCTCAGACTTCTGTTCCTTGGAGATAAAGTAGTTCAAACATAGCATATACCAAGTGATAGGGAGTGCACAGATCTGACGCTGCATCTCTGTCATGAAGGTTGCAGCCTGGTATCTCCTCAGCTGCAGTTCTGCGCAGAGTTTGTTTACTGCTTCTAAAATGTGGATGTAAAGTTTGTTACACAAGTTAAACGGATGATAATTACTGGGTGGACATGGAGGAAAATCAGCTTGTTTAGAGACCGCCAGTTCTTTGTGTCATCTTCTCTGCGTGTGCAGCCTGCAGCCTTTGGGAAACATTAATGTTACTTTTTAATAGAACAGAGTAGAATCTCATCGACTTTCAGTTTCCCATCAGCAAAACGAGGTGCATGGTACTTTAGAGCATACTTAGTAGCATAACAATAATTTTTTGGGCAGAAGCGCCTATGCAGTTTCACTGGAAGTGATTTTTGATGGAGTGGAGCCCAGTTGACTTGTTTGGATGTAAGCCTGTTGAAACAGTATCAGATTGCACTCTCTTCTGTCATAATTTTACTTGGATCCCAGCTACTGTTCACATGTTGTTGTCATACATCCAAATGGAGGACTCCCATCTTTTTCTCATTCTGAAATTTTTGATCTCTCACTGCCTCCAATTTCCTGTCACTGCACATCCTGGGGTATGGAATGCTTTTGCCCGTGCGTTTTCTCGGAGCCACTTGCATCACCCTCAGCATCAAGAGACCACATTGTAGAGACATTCTCTCCAGAGCTACTATTTATATATTTTTATTTGCCCCTATCCAACATTTTAACTGTTCTGACGTGGAATCCAAGATTTTTGTTATTTAGCAGTAGCTCCCTGCTAAAACTGCTGAGACCTTCAGGAAATTACAGTGCAAAGATTTGCAGATGGTTGGAGACTTGCTGAGGCTGTACTTCACAGGGTGGCACAGACAGACTTGCCCAATGTTTGAATGAGGTACGTAGAAAGACAAAATATTTAATGATAGCTATGGCACTTTAAATTTTTACTCCATGGAACTGCAAAGGTTTTCTGTTGTATTGGAGTATTGGTGCTTTGAGTTTTACACTACCTTTGAATGAGAAACTTCCTTCCCTCTGTTTCAACTATTATGATGAATACTTCAGCTATGAATTGTGAAAATGGCTTTTTTCTTCACAATAAAATGGGGAAAAAAATCTAAATGCGACTGATCATTCTAAGGACCATTTGAAAAAACTGCAAGCTTCAGCCTTGGGGAATTTTTATTTTGCTTTATCTGAAAAAAGTGATGACATCTGTAATCCTGCAGTCCCCAGTTACAGCAGAACTTGTTCATCAGTGGCCTTTTAGGAGTCCATGGCTCCTTGATTTCCCTAAGGAATGCCCAGCCTACAGCTTCCAGTTAATATAAAAATTTTCAGGAGAGTTTAGTCTGCCTTATATGCCTTTCTCAATTCCTGTATTCCTGTTTAGATTTACTGTGGATAATAGTTCTAATTGATTGACAGTGGGAAGATCGTGTTTTACTGCCATTAGGAGAAGCAATGTTTCAGCTCATTGGGTACCATGGTTGGGTATGAGATGGGACTTAAATGTACCTCTAATATAAGCAGAAGTTTATTGAGATGTAGAGCTGTGGGCAGTGTTAGAAGACAAACTACACCATGAAGACTGAAACCTGGCTTTGTCAGACAGGACAGTGTCTGGGATCCTCCCTGAAAAGGATTAGTCAACCAAAAAGAAGTCTTACTGAATTTAGTCTAGACTTGTTCTTTACATTTGATTAATCTGTAAGCATTTGTTTTAGTCATGTTCATAAAAAACCTAATTTACAGAGTAAATTTTGTCTCTGTCTTGCCATTAATTTTGTAAGAAGTAAGATAAATTGAGGCAAAACCAACAGTCTATGTGGTCTATGGAAGAAGCAGAGCCAAACAAAGGCATCTTTGCCAAAATGTGCCTCTAGGACCTGTACTGTGGGAGAGGATTTCTTGCCAGTCTGTAAAAACCAATGTATTAGCAGATGGTGACCTTTGGGAAGTAGTTGTGTGTGCTGGGCACAGGAGGAGCAGATGGCTCTGGGCAAGCCTCAAACACAGCATACTGAAACAAATTCATAAATATTCAGGGTGTAGTAAAGACTGTAGGTCTATGAACATTCCTCTCAGGGCAAATGTGGGTGTGAGGGGTCCCATCCTCTCATTCTACCTGCTTATTCCTTCCTTACTGGACGTGAGACATGATGATGCTACAATCTGTGGGCTATGCAGGGTATCAGATAAGGAAGGAGACTGAATTTCACAATGACCTGGTCTGTACAGGAAAGTGAAGATGGACTGTACAGGAAACTAGCTTTAATATTGCTATGGCTTTTGGGGAATTAATATGTGCTCTGTAGTGGCTGAGTATCTTTTTGAGATGTAGATGAATTAGTAGTGTTTCTGAGGTCAGCATTATTCACAGCTCTCCAGTGATGAGAAAAGCATGATAATCCACCATGTTAAATTCTTTCTCTGATATTTTTTTCTTTGGTGTTCTTGGACTCCTGTGTTGTTTGTTCAACTGATATGTGCTTTTGGTATTGCAAATGAGGCTGGACTACGGGTAGGTGCCAAATGCCCCAAGAGTACAATCAATCTTTTATGCTCCATTTATATTTTCAGAGTATTTTTCCCAGGCAAAACCTACCCTAATAGGTGGCTTTGCTGCCAAGTGCCAAGTGTACCAGCAAAAAAACATGTGCAGCTTTTTCTCCAGCCTAATATTTTATGTAGAGAGTAAGCTGGACCCTCTGTCCTTCACAGTAAGATGGACCCTCTGGTCATGCTTCATGTCCCACTTCATATTGACCTCATGAATAGATTTGCACATTCCTGTCTTTGGGCGTCTCAAAGATCTCTTGCTAATGTCACAAATCTGAGAAATTTGATTTGTGAAAGATCTGTTGGATCACTTAGTCCTTTCACTGTGGGTCTGTGCGGAATTACTTCTCATGAAGTATTTTCACTTAAAACTTTTTCATTTATGGTGATTTATTACAGTTTAATTTCTAATGTTTATGCCACACATTGCTTCTCAGAAGATCAATTTTTCAGGGCAGGCACCACTGAGGGTGCTCTGCATCTACAAGACTGCATTTTGGAGCCAGTGAAAAACATTATGAGCCCCTGGCTGGGATTTTGCTGAGGAGTAACTAAAAATCATCTTTGTAGGAAATGACTGCATTTGTGATTCAGTCATTAGGGATTAAACATTTCCATTTAAAAACTAAATTTTGAGGGTTTCAGTTTGTGATGGGTTGACCTTGGCTGGCTGCCAGGTGCCCACCAAGCCACTCTCTCACTCCCCCTCCTCAGCGGGACAGGGAGAAAATACAAAAAACCCCAAACCCTTATGTGTCAAGGAAAAATGCAAGGACTGCACTCAGAAACAAAGAAAAATGAAGATTTATTCTCCGCTTGCCAACAGCAGGCAATGCCCAGCCAGTTCCTGGAGGTGGTACACATAGTGGTTGCCTTAATCACTCATGTCTCCTCTCCCCTCTTCCTTTTGTTGTGCATGATGTTTTAAAATATGGAGTATCCCACTGGTCAGTTTGGGTCCGCCGTCCTGGCTGTGTCACCTCCCAACCTCTCCTGCACCCCATCCTACAGAGGTGATGTTGGGGATGATGCTGTGCAAGCACTGCTCAGCAATAATCAAGACACTGGTATGTTACCAGCACTGTTCTGGGTACAGATACAAAGCACAGCACTATAATGGCATTAGAAAGAAAGTTAACTTCATCCCAGACAGCCTTGATGTACAGTTAAATAATTTGTTGTAGTGATGTTTGCAGCTCCTACACAGAATCTTCTCAGTTCTAAATGAGTGATGTCATCTTTATTATTTAACATTTTCTAGAAACAAGGGTATTTTTTCTTTTGAACTTACAGTAACTAGGCGTTTTAGTGGACCCCATTTCATGGAGCTTTGTTCTTCTTGAAACGTTACTTTGTGATTTTTATAACTCGAACTTATATTTTTGAAGTTAGGTAGCAAAATCCAATAATGCATATATTAACTCTGCTAATATTTTAAATAATTTACTTTTTTAATGGTTTCAAAGTAGTTGCTCTGGGAACTGTAGTTAACCTTATTCCTAGGAAGTGATTTATTAATAGACAGTAGGAGCCCTTTTTATCTAACTGAGGGATTAAAATAATATTAAGTTAAAACTGTCTAGTTTCCTCCCTCTCTTCTTCTTTTCCTTTGTAAGATGAATAAAGGTCATTTGAAGTTAATGGCTAGTACATTTGGAACTAATAACAGGAAATGCTCTTTCTAACAATAGGTAATCTCTCTTTTTGGCAGTGCTGAACCCATTTTTGAGATGTGTTCACTGGCTCATAACTCTGGTAAACTTCAAGCAGTAAGGCTGAACATTTTCATAGCCGCTGCCTGCTTCAGGCCAAATTTGAAATTTTTGTCCAAAATTTTCAGCAGTTTCCAAGGCTGAGACCATTCCCTTACTTGGAATTATTGACAGGTTGCTTGTTTGTTTTGAGCAGTTTGTTCAACTGAGTGGTTGAACAGCTCAGTTGTCTTAGCATTTAGAGCTAAGGAGATGAAGCTTGCTGAGATGGAAGAGTCTTTTATGACAGTTATGTGTCCTTGGCCATGGAGGTCTGTCCAAATATAGAAAGTTCAGAGATACTCCTAAGACCTCTTTCCTGGCACCAGACAGTCCTGGAATAGCATGTCCACCCAGTATGTTTAAAGAGGCCTGAGGGTCAGTGTGAAGATGGAGAGCTATTTGGTGGGAGGGAGGTAATTGGCAATGAATATTGGAGTGCCTTGGGTATAGGGATTTAACAAGAAGCTGTGAAGAGATGGACCAGGCTAGTTTAGAAAATCAAAGTGAGACCTGGAATATTGTGGTCAAACAGAAGGAAAGTTGCAGAGGGGTTGAACCCGGGGGAGATGAACAGAAAGGCATGGGCCAATCAGCCCATGGTTTGCTCAAAAGTCTGAGTGGAAGGGTCTGTTTCCTTTGTCTCAGGGTGGCATGAAAATATTATACTTGTGTGAAATCTACAGCCAGCTCTACATCTGGAACACAGGAAAAACTTGTGGTTGTGGTAATTTGCTGCCGTGTCTCGAGGATTTGTTTAATGGGTTTATATGTGAGCTATATTAAAGAAAAAGCAAAAGTCATTAACATACTGATTGAGGTTTAGGATGGGAAGGACAAGCTATATTCTATAGCCTTGTCAAACTTTTGTGATTTAGAGGTATTTCTTCCTGTGCATCGCCGTCGTAACATTAAGTGCTTGCTTGCGAAATAAGCCTAACCTTGAATTTGGTGCATGTGCTGAGTGCTTTCTGGTTATCAGCTGTGGGAAGGAGAATCCTGCTTCGTCTGTGCTACTGGTGTTGCAAAATCTGGATGTGTGTAATGAGCAAAGCAGGGGGTATAGGAAGTAAAAGGAAGTTGTAATGGGTAAGGGAGCTGAATCCACCCGTGCAGATGTGGGTCCTGACTCTGTCAGTGATGCAGAGTTTTGTCTGTTGCTCAACAGTGGCTTAAGATTTTGAAAAATTCATCTTGTTTCTTTATGTTGAAATTGGGTACCCCAAGACTGATTTGCACAAGTACTGGGTATTCTGTAGAGGTAACCCAAGCCTATAATTTAAACATATTCAACTATTAGGAATCGGAGAGTGAACACCCTGACACCCCTGTATGTTTTTGGAAATTAAGCTTATTTTACCTCAGTTTGCAGTGTGGATATTGCCATTCCCACTTTCCAGGGTGCATTATGAAGGTTGATTAATGGCTGTGATGAAAGCTATATGAAAGCTTCTGAGGAAACAAATATTCTTACTTGATGGTAGGATTTGAGTAGTCTGGTGCAAAAGAAGCACTTATGGAACCATCTCTGCTGTGTACACAGTAAAGCAGGGGGCCTTGTCAAAGGATAATATATGAATACCTGATTAAAGACAATATCCAAATGCATATGTGCAAGAGGGACAAATTAAGCTTGTACAGGCAGCCATTCCATAACTTATAAAGGTTTGACTTCATGATATTCTAAATACTCTTTTCATGCAGTATTTTTTTAATGTGTAATTTATGTTTCAGCTGGGAAAGAGACTGTTAGAATAATCATGAATAGAAGATGAAATATGAAGTTTAGAAGAATTAGAAGACCTCCAAATTTAGTTATAGGTATTTTTCTTTGTGTAAGAGTAAGTGGTGTAGTTGTGGTAACTGGTTTGAGAATGAAATTACCATAGAGAATATGGTTTCCACAGTTGCAGTATTCATAGAGGTGAGCCCGTGGTACCCCTGGAGGAGGCATTAGCTTGGGCACTGGGAAATTTTGCCCAGTTGCTGTCTATCTCTGTTAGTGGATAAAGGCAGGCTTCTCCTTTAAAGGCTGAAAGCCTTTCACAAGTGCTTTATTTACACTAAAAATAAATGCTAAATTGCTAGGGGCACATTGTGGAAAATGAAAACAACCCTGTTCTTCTGTATTTTCTATTCTGTAGGTAAAATACAAAAGAGACTTTGAAGAAAGCAAAGGAAGAGGGTTCAGTATTGTGACCGATACGCCCGAGTTACAAAGACTGAAAAGGACTCAGGAACAAATCAGTAATGTACGTGACTGCAACCTAAAGTGATTGTAGATGGAGAAATAGTGTGTCTAAGAAAAGGTGTGTTTGTTGGTGTTTTCGATGAAGTCTGTGTGAGTGAGCAGTCTGATTTTGGTGATTGATTTGTGTATGTCAGATTTGGAAATGTGTGTAACTGTATACCACGGACTTGTACAGCACATTGGCAATGTGTGTTCACCTCTCCAACTTTCAGCTAGTATGCTCAAAATATTTTCTTTATTAAAGTGATTTGACGCTTTTTGCTCTTTAAATAGATTTGTCATCAAGTAAGGATACTTTTGGAACTTTTAAATTTACTTTTTATTTATATAAAGTGTATAGATTATGTAAGTTTAAAAGTTTTGTCTCTTTTTTAGCAGGGGCTGTCAAAATTAGCAAAACAAACGGGGGAATTTTCTAGAAGCAGATAAAATTTTGATGCTGAGTTTTAAAAGATGTGGAAGACAATGCTCTGCAAGATGACAAAGAAATGGCAAATAGTAAAACAACCTATTTCATTAACTTACAGGAGTGGATTTTTTAAAAACGGGACCTTTCCTGATATATTTTTGCTAAGAAAGTTATTTATTTGCACTTCATTCTCTTGTAGCGTGTTTAACTTATTTCATGATGGAATATTGAGTGATACATAGTGCAAGTTCTGATATGTATGAAATAGTAAGAACTAGTATAAACTAGAGAAGATGCAGAATCGATACTATTCACTTGACTTGGCTTCCCTTCTGATCATTCTTCTGCTGCATGAACTTGTTCCTATAGATTATTTTGTGAAAATACTTTTGAATAATTCTCCGTATTAGTAGAATGGCATCAGTAGCAAGGCATCAGAGACACTCAGTGTAAGTATGATCAGAAAGAATTAATGGGATTTATTTACTTGAAAGAAAAAAACTTTTTTTCAGGTTGGGATATTATTGAAGAAAAAAGTAATTGAAAAATACTTATTTTTCACAGCAGTGGAGGTTTACCATTCTTGCCAAAGCATTCACTATTTTAGATTTTGATGTGCAGAGCCAGTCTTTGAGATGAAAAATTCGGGCTCATTTCCTGGAGCCTTGGCCAGTGGAGACAACAGTTAATTTAAGAGCCGTGCAACTGCTCCTGTGGGTACACAAGATGAGAACAAAAGCTCATCTCATGTTCATACTGGGGCTAACTGAAATTACTGGCTTGTAAGAGAGAAAAATGTATTCTTTGGAGTGGCGAAAAGCATGGCCATTAAGACTTCCATTTGGGATCTGGCAAACTTCAGCGACTCCCTGGTTTTAATCAGCTGCATTTTTTATTCAGTCCAGGAAGTTAAATTAGGTCCTCTCACGACCTACATAACTTCCTCAAGCAAGACTGATTCCTTTCTGTGGGGTAGCTCTGGAAGGCATCAAGGAGATGAAACGAGTGAGGTTCTGGTGAATACTTAATCCCTCGCACGGGTCTGCTCTCTAAGGAGAGGCTGAGAGAAGTGCCCTGCAGCCGGCCTCTGGTGCTCAGTTTGGGATGTTGGCCTGCCAAGAAATTTATTCAGACCTCCCAAGCCCAGTACCATCAACATCAGACTACAGAATAGTAGGACGCAGCTCACTTGCATGCTCTTATCTCTCTCTTGTTCAAAGCACATTGCTTTTTCTGTTGTGGGAAAAGGAGCTAATAAAAACAAGTAGTTTTGTGACATGGGAAAGAGCTTTTCTTCCCATCTCTGCTTTTGAGTGGATCAAGGGAGTTTCTGTTCTAATGGAATATCTTGTTCCACGATTTATGATACTATCTGGTTCCTGAACCAAAGATACTTACCTGCCTTTTCAGATCCAGAAATAACTTTTAAAATGGGAAAAGTGGTTTTATTTCAGGTTCTTACCCTTGGTCATTGCCTGTCTGACTACTTTCTCTTCATTTCTAAACACGCTATTCTTAACAATATAGATTTGATCTATCCAGTAGAGAGTTGTTTACTCTTGTGTATGTAGCTGACAGAGATTCCAAGTCAGGGACCCTACTAGAAATAATTAGTCTTGAAGAGTAAAATGGAATTTTAAAATGTGCATGATAAAAGAAGTTACATTTAATTTCTGTTTACACTGAAATAATTAATTTATAACATTATAGTCTTGAAAGATAATTCTGCATAGGCCACAACTTCAACTTAATTAGAAAGCTCCTGTATTATAGAAATGCCTTCCACACAGAGTAGTTTCTGTATTTGTCAGATAAGCAGTATACATCATGGACTAAGGATCTAATTAAGATTTCAAGACACTGAAAGGTAAGCACTTTAATTATTCTAAAATAATTTTAATTTTCATATGCAGAAAAATGGAAGAATACTAATATATCTATTTAATTTTCAGTTTAGTTTTGATTTCACCTTGAAGTACTAGAAACTCCTCAAAGAGCCTATTTGAACCAAAATTGTAACTACTTCGTTGAAGGGGTAAGTGAGAACAGTTAATTGTGTAGATATCCTTGATGAAAATAAATAACAAAATAAATTTTATAATAATAAATGTTAAGTAGCATAAATATTTAAAAAATATTATCTTTTTTGTCTTGATATGAAGTTTGGCAGCATATGGATGTTAGCGCAGTAGTCTGACTTTTTAAAGAATCTCTTGTGCTATGAATATAAACCATGTGAGGAAAACAAATCATAGGGGGAGTGGAAGGACTGTGGGTAGATAAAGGGAGTTGAATTTTGATTGTTATTTTGCTGCCAGTAATCCTTCCTCTGAAGATTGAGACCAAACGTGTGGACTTTATTTTATGGCTCTTATGGAGGGGTTAGGACCAGAGTGATGCTTCTTAGACAAGAATGAAATTTAATCTCATGATTTTTTTTTTAGCATTAAGGGCCAAATTCTGCAGATATGCAATATACTTTGGCACTAAATATGTAGTCAATACACAAAAAAATACATGTTCTCACAGAGAAATGTGCACACTTTGTCAAAGGACCTTGTAGTGTTTTTTGGTCCATTTTGAACTGAGAAGATTTTCAGAATGAATACAAATATTCTCAAAATGAAAAAAGCCCCAGCCCCATGTATTTTTGTAGGTGATTTTGATGATTTTGCAGTTAAGCTAGCTGCAAACTGCTTTTGCAAGGAAGAGGTTAAGGTGGCAAAAGGAACAGAATAAATAAAGATGATGGCAAAAAATGTTGCTCTATCATGACACAGAGCTAAATGAGGGAGTAGAAACTCAATCTAGTACTATTTTCTTTGGGGAAATGGAACACTTTCAGCAGTCTGCAGCAATGAGCTGCAGCTTACTGCCACAGCACTTTTATGTCTCGATACATAACTTGAAGCGTGTTTTATCCTACGTGAAATAAGTTGCTCTTTCTTAAATATGTTTCTGGTAAATGTCTGCAAAGTATAAAAGAAAACAGGTGTCCATACAAATTGATGGAGTGAGAAGCTTTCATTAAGATAAAGGCCAGTGCTTGGATAGTAGAGGTTGCTGGCTTGGTTGTATGGCTGGAAGGATGCATGGAAGCTTTCACAGTGCTTGTGATCATTGCATTAAGAGCCCATGTAAAAGCATTCCTCACTTTGGCATTGGTGCTGTTATGAACTTGAATCACATAAGAGCAAGAACCACCACACATTTGTGCCTTTCTTCTCCTGGAGAGACGACAAAATGAAGTCATGCAGCTCATTTATTTGCACGTGACTCATTTTTCAGTAGGTTTGGGTTGTATCTGAAGTGAAAACAGTATGAAAATAAGAAAACATATTAAATCTGCTCTAAAAAACACATTTCCAAAGCATCCTGTTTTGGTGAAGAACTTAGGAAGGATGGTAGAGTTAATCAAGAGGAGGTCACAGAATCATCCCTCTGGTGGGATAAGGGAGTGGCTTCCCAAGTATCAGGAGCTGAACTCCTCACTGAAGTTAGTGAAACCTTTATTGGATGCAAAGAGTGCATGAAGATCTTGTAGCATTCTTGAAAGTGTTGTATGTGGGTTCTAATGAGAAAAACTGTCTATTAATTTTCTTTAAATGTCTTAATGAAATATGGTGCATGGTGTGGGGCTTTTAATTATCAAAGTTTGCATTCTATCTCCAGTTAAATTTATACAGCTTCAGGGGATGCAGAGGAGGACAGGAATTCCCCCATAATTTGAATCAACTGAACACCTGCTATCTGGACAAAGACACAAATGATAAGGAAATTGGGCACTACCTCAGATGTGATAAAAATACATCTTCCGTAGCAACTAAAGGAGGACACAAACCACATTGCTACT
The DNA here is from genome assembly GCF_963513975.1 of Fringilla coelebs. NCBI lineage: Eukaryota > Metazoa > Chordata > Aves > Passeriformes > Fringillidae > Fringilla > Fringilla coelebs. The sequence goes on along the minus strand of NC_140028.1, from coordinate 134,460,102 downwards.
GTAGTTGTGCACATCTGCACATCTGAAATTAGAAACTGTCCCTAACAGACACTGAGCCATGGCTCCCTGTTTGGAAGCTATTGGCAGAGTTGTTCAGTCTGTTTACTTGCTCAAACATAAAATGATCTTTTAAATTGCCAAAACAGATTTTAGAGAAAATTGGCAGGAGAAAATGTTAACAGCGTGGCCCAGAGCTCCACTTGTAGGATTCGCAGCACAAAGCCTGCAGATACTTGTCTCTAAGTGCTTTTTTCCCTCCATTGAATTCAAGTGAAGGAGAAGAATAGGGAACAAGAAAAATTAACAGCAGCATCAGTGTCTGCATTTCACAAAACCAGCCCTGGCACATCAACGGAGAGACTGGGTAGGCATTTTAAATCATATGCAAAAAGAGCTTATGCTCTTCTAGGCAGTGCTGGGGTTTTCCTGCTTCTGAAGTAATTCATACTTTATTCCTGAGCCCTTGTATTCCTAAGCATGCTTTTTATCTTGCTGTTGTTTCACTGGGAAAATAAGCATTTATTTATGTATGACAATTGTGTTGACTAACATAGATGGGATAGCATTTGTTGAACAGTGCCCTGGTGCTGCATGTCTGTGGCAGGTGTGGTCAGCCAGATGCATCCTGCTGCTGATTGCCTTCTGCTGCCCTTGGTACCTCTGACCATTTAACATGAGCTGCAGCTCCAAGAGGTATTCATTATTTGGTATGTTGTAGACTTAATTCCTCACAGCTGCACTTCAAATAGCTGCATATAACTCATGTGATTAAGCATTTATCATTTGAGTTGAACAGCATTTTTTCTGTCTGGAAACAAGAAGGTTGAATGTGTCATTCCTATTGCTAACATGAGTGTATCTCTCCAAGAAGGTGGAGTTCCTGCTGTGCTCCTGTGCAGTGAACATACATACATGGATTCCAGTTGTGTTCTTTCTGTGGATTGATCTTATAAGCTTGTTTTGTGTAGATTCATAGAAATGGAAATTCTGACAAGCCTCAGGTCCTTTGTGTTGAAGTTTGATTTCTGATTTTCAGAAATAATTTCTGCCTTAAAGTGTAAAGTCCTAATGCTTTAGAAATTACTTAGCAAAAGACTTACATTAATTCTAATGACCATGAGTATTTTTTGCAGATTTTTACATTGGTTCTATACTTTGTAAGCCAGAAAAAAAAAAAAAAACTGAACACATTCTTAAGAAATTATGAATCTAAGGAAATGGAAGTAATATTTTAGATAGAACTCATGCTAAATGAGAAAATAGAAAGCTTTGAGAATTATTTTGAAATCTCAAGGTGTATTCTACTTAAAAATGAAAAATCTTTCTTTGCTGATCATTTTCAAAATATGCAAAATTAGAGACGGTGTTAAATTAGTTCCTGTGCATATGAGTTCTTTACCTACACTTTCAGGAAAAATTCTGAAGATATTTAGTGACATGCTGCTTTGTTTTTACTTCTTTTTACTGTGATCCCTGTGTAGGACAGTAGTCACCAAGTATTCAGCTTTCTAATGTTTTTTCATTTACTGTTTATTTACTGTATATTTCAATACTCCACTCGCCATAAAATGTTGCAAAAACAACCTGTAACTTCTTTGTGGAGTTTTCATCAATGCTTCTTTCTCAGTTCTTTAACCACATTCATTTACATTGTTTCCAGAGTTGTCCAAGAAATAAGGAGGTATTGGAATTCTCCAGTATGGAGGGTATGGATATGTGTCCCTCATTTAAATGAAGAACTAATGCACAGACATTATTCATGCTAATACAGTAAGTAGCACCTAGAGTAAACCATTATCTTCTGTGTAGGCTCCTATTAGGAGCAGAGGGAGGCACAGCCTTTGCTAGGGAATTTTACAGTTTGTTGGGGAGGAAAAGATTGCTGAGAATCCAGAGCAGTGTGTTCATGATTCATCGACTTCTCTTTCTATTCCCATAACTTTATCACGTTCTCTTTTCTGGTCTCTCCTTCTTAATACTTGTGATTTACATAACAATAGCCCCAACATGTGGGAAGAAACAGTATTTTTAGACTCTAGAGTGCCAACTTGAAGGATACTTTTTGGAATGTCAGATAGTCATTACAGTAATTCTGTATGAAATTCTGTACAGGTGGAACTGAATAATTTAGATGACTTAAACTATGGTTGAATTTCTGCTGAGAGGGCAGATGTTCAGTTTTCAGCAATGTATAATTCAGTTATAGACCATATTCCGTGGGGGTAGTAAAACAGATATCCCTACTGAGGAGACATTCCTCACCTGCCAAAGGTCAGCTTCCTCATCCAGAGCAGGAGAAGCATTAGAGTCTATCAGTGATGTTGTTATAAAGCTGCTTTCTCTGAAACACAGATGAAAAGGTACATAACTCTTCTCTAGAAAATGCAGAAGTATTTTGTCTTTGAGAAGCTGGAAAACAAACCTCTGCCCGAGGCATAACTGCATTTGGAAAAATGGTTAGCATTAGCAATAAGGATTTATAATGCTGTTAGGGTGCAGTTTATTCTATGTCATACTGCCCACAAGAGTGTAAGGTGTGTAAATTCAGATAGGCCTTTGGGTGAGTCCACTGAAACACTATCTGCAAATCTGTACTGAGGTTCTGGTAAGCTACTAATGTGTGAAGGAAGCACATTAGAAAATTGTGTAAAATGGAAATTCCTTTCTGTTGCACACCAGTCTATTTGGACTTGAATGGCACGTGACCTTGGGACAATTTCTGCCAGGGGAGAGTTCCCTTTCAGCAGTTGCACTGTGAGGATGGTAACCAACCTCCACTGAAGCTTCTCAAATGTGAATCCTCAGAGATGCAGGGGGAAATATTTTAGGTTAAGTGGATCTCTGATAGTCAAAGCAAGCAGATGTGACGCCTACATAGCTGCTTCTTAATGATCTTATTCCATCTGGCTTTATTCTATAGGGTTGCTTAGAAAAAAGTCTTTTTTCTCTCTTTTTCCTAGGCAAGTATAATGTGATACTTATTGTTGTGGTTTCTTATATTTTTCTAGGGTTTCAGAAGTCTATTTGATAAGTTTACAGAAGAAATTATTTTAACTGTTGCCTTTTTTTTTTGTATTAGTGCTTTCATATGAAATCAGTTGATAGCAGAAGTATGTAGCCTCAAAGTTTCAAAAAGTTTTCCATGAAGTTCCAGAGGGAGTAGTATAGTCCTTCTGATTCTAATTTAAATAAATAAATTTGACAGGATGACTGTAACCTTGCTCACTGTATTGACAAAATAAAGTGAGTTGTGTGGTGGAAATAAAGGAAGCCGTCCAGAAAAATCCCCAAAGGCATGGATTTACTGCATATGTAAGTGGGTCAACTCATGCATGAGAAATGAATGCTAAATGTAAATTGGCTGCAAAACTGGAGACTTTAAGTAGAATTGAATCAAGTGATAACCTAAATATTTTGATAGGGATGTCCTATCATGCTCCTCTTTTGAAAACATCAAGTAAACTCAGCATTACAGAGAAATAGTTAAATCATGTATTTGTGTAAACTAGGACAATGTCATTGCACTCCAGAATCAAAGGCATTGCATTCATTTATGTTGCTGGCATTGGTAAATTTTAAGTTGTACCTGTATTTGGTTAAACCTGTATTTGCTTTGATGAGTTGCTTTATGGCTTTATGTGATATACACTTCAATTCAATAAGACTGCTCTATTCCTTGATGAGCAAAGTGTTCAATCCAGCCTAGAAAAATCATTCTTGGGCTTTTCCTGGGTAAAAATAATAATAAAATAGAATAATCTAGTTAGAGAATACAAAAGAAAAAGATAGAAATTTCCGTCTCGCTGGTTTAATTTTCTATTTGTGATAACATTCATATTGCAAGGCAAGGCTTATATGAAGGACATCAGTAATTTAAAAACTGCTACATAATCCTCAAATACATAACATAACATTTCATGGACTTCATTTTTAATCCACAGTAATTGCCAGCTTGTTGACAGATGAATGTGTTACAGATACATATTGACCTAAAGGTTTACGTCTGTACTTATAACTCTGAAAATTCTGATTGAAGGTTAAAACAGCCATGTAAATGTGAGGAATAAATTGTCAGGTATGCCATTTCCACATTTTGCTGTGGTATTGACTGTATTGCATATGCCTTTTGGGGCAGTATTTTATGGAATGAGAAATTCCAAGCTGCAATGAAGAAAACTATGAAGTGTTCTGTGTTAAGTGTTGTAAGCCCCTGTCCATTTTCTGACTAAAGGATGTGAGTCTGTGTTTAAACACTAATGACTTCAAGACTGAATCTACTTGGAAGGTTTTTTTATGTTTAAATAAAGGGCTCTTTTTTTTTTTTTTTTTTTTTGTTGTGATACTAAGCAACTGAATTATGACAAAACCCCAACTTATTTTTCCGGTATCCTTGAATATATTTTAGGGGTATCTAAAGCAGTAATTATTTTTAATGAGTACGTACTTTTGAAGTCAGTCTTTTTTACATATAGAAAAAAGAGAATGAAAATAAAATCTCTTCATGGCAGCTCAACTTGGGAGCTAATTAAAATGAAGCTTTTAAAATGGGAAAAAATTAATTAGCCAAAAAGTTGAGAAATAGGAATTAGCACCTCCAGAGATTTTTGGGTAGTTAAGTGCTTGCAAGGAAAATATAATTTCTTATTTCCTTGTTTTATTTCATTGTCCATTGCCTGCTTATCATTTTACCTTTTAGTTCCATCTTACCTAATGCTTCTGTGCTTTGCATCATCTTTGGCATTAAACCTCCTGCTGAAGAACAAGATACTCTGCTTCTTCTAATACCATCTTTAATCTTGATCCCTGGAGATTTTAATGTCTCACCCCTATGATGATCACAGGCTTCATTGACCTTGACAACAGGAGTATCTGGTCCTCTGTGGCACTTTTATTTTTTTGTTGCTGTTGTTTTGTTTTTTGCATGTTAAGACAAATTTCTGTGGTTTTGTGATTTCCTTAGACTGTTAGTAGATATATCAGTTGTGACAAAGCCAGTAATGTAATATTTATAACCAATGATTGAACTTTTTAACCATCCAACCATCCTAACACAAGAAAAGTTTACTTCTCCAAGCCGTAAATTAGTGACACAAGATTGCTTTCTAACTCTTTCTGCTCTCATAATTATTTAAATAATGATTCAGTTGAAGAGGTATTTGTGTACTTTTTTTGGAAGGCTCTTTGTCTCACACCAGCACAGTCTCTCTGTTAGAAACCACATTATCTTAATGGAAAACTGAAGGATGTTTCTTCCCCACCGCCCCCTCCCCAGATCTGCCTTGAGTTTCTTTCTCTCCTGTCTTTCCTCAGTTGGTGAGTAGTGACCTGGTTCACAAAGGACAGTGTATAAAGGGGGAGATGCTGAATATGTCTCTAAGTAAGCCAGCCACAAACCGAAAATAGAGGGGGTCTGGAATGTCAGTCCCTAGTGGACTTTGGGAAAATCTAGTTCTGAAGAAAATATAATTTCAGAGGTGGCTTTTTTGAACTTGAAGTCTTTTCTGAACTTCTCCTTGCTGGGTCTTGCCTTTTTTCTTTACTGGGGAGCAGTGTTGTAAAGCGAACCCATACCCAGTTTGGCCAGTCTAGCCCTTTTCTAGCCTTATGAGGAGAAATACACTCCAGAGTGTGTGACTTCTGTTGCCAAGGTTAACTGATTTTGGTAGGTTTGGCATAACAGGAGAGCTGTTCCCAGCTTCCACAATGGTGAGTGGGTAAGTAACTGAGGAGGATAGTGTGGCTGGTGTGGATTTTGGCACAGCAGAGGTGGTCTTTGAGGGAGGACTGGAGGATTGCCTTATGTGGCAAGACCCAGAGTCTGTGCTGGGGCAAGGTCTGGGTGTCTGCAGGCTGTACCTCAGCGTGCCAATACTGAGCAGGGGTCCTCCTCCCTCCTCTTATCATTAAGTGGGACAAAGTTACTTGGTCACCTTTGATCTTAAGTGAGGTTGGCTACCATTTTGTGTGCAGAGCTGGAGCCACTCAGTCGTGCTGTTTCCTCAAGTACCACTAATGGATAGTGAAGGATTCTAAATGATCTGTGGAGGTGCCTCCATCTCCTCCATCTCATCTCTCATGGTTTCTTGCCTGCTCAGCAGAGATACTTGCTCTGGTGTGGGCTGGGCTGCCCTTGGCTGAGTGTTGTAAGAACAAGAGGAAGGTTTTATTTGCCTGTGCCAGTAAACTGTAGACCTGACCAGGGCAAGGCATGGAATGAGGTCACTTGTTTGGCATTGCCTTTTGTTTAGTGTTCCTTTCTGCACAGTGTGTGTTTCTGGCTCAGATAAGAGCTGACATGCTGTCTTGACTTGAGTTAGCAATCAGGGTCCTTTTCAACAGAAATGGAGTGGATGAAAGGCTCCAAAAAGCTTGGTGGTGATGGAAAATTAAGCAGAATTATCAATGAAGTTTTGGCAGAAGTTATAGAAAGCTGACTTTATTGTGGGATTGGAGATTAGATGATCAGCCTATATTGAAAATTAGTGGAAAGAATGCTCAGAAGACACAAATGAGGGTTGAGCTTTTGGTATTAAAAAAACCCCATTACATGGAAAAAGTCTGTTAAGTTATAGGTAGAATATAACTGCGGATGTGAATGTGATTCTGTATGGTTTTTTATAAGGCAAGAACTAGGAGCAGGAAATGTAGCAGTCAGGCACTATACTTAAAAGAAAAGCAAGTATGTGGCATATAATAAAAACATGAAACCATTAATATAGGAACCAGAGAAATATAAAAGACATTGAAATAAACATTAGACAAGCTTTTGAAACTGAAATTAATCAGGAAATATTAACTGCTGTTATCCAAATGCAGGGTTGGTAAGGCTCTGGTATGCTGATAGCAGGAAACTGAAATGATCTTAGTGAGGGGAGACTGTTCCACAAGTACTTGCCTTGGCATGCATTACTGAGCAGTGACAGAACCGTGATGGTGTCAGCAGTGGAGCCAATAAGTTTAGTGAGTCTAAGCTCAGTACCTCGTGCTATTTCTAGACACAGCTGTGGCTCTGTCCTGCCAAGTTGGGACCAACCCATTGTGTCCTTGGTCAGCCATAACTGGCTTGAATGTACAAAGTTAAAAAGGATTAATAATTATGCACCTGACCCTAGATCCCCTTTGATATCAGTGGGCTTCATACATGACATCTGATTGTCCTCACAGGCTTTCTGTAACAATCCAGAGAACATTTCTGAGCCTCGAATGGTGAATTTTTGAAGAGGTGGCTGAGATGCAAAGGTAACTAAGATGTGATGGGTATTCCTTACATACATGCAAGTGTTTTTGCATGGCATGGCAGTTGGCAGACAAGGTATAAGTCATGAGCAAGATGGCTTTTACCCCGCTAGAATTTTTTACTGGTTTTCAAGTGAATCTCCTTATCATGTTGCCACACTTGCCTTGGCAGTGCAGGACCCTCTTGAAGCATACAAAGTGAATTCATAAACTGGATTATGTGCTCCAACCACCAAAGTGTATCCAGTCCATTGGACCAGAGTAGAGCTAGGCTGTAGCTTATTCCCCCTCTTGTAAAATATTTTATGTCCTTAGAACCATTTCATCCTAGAGATCTGCTCCTGTTACACTGCAGAACTTTCTAATGGAAACTTTGCTTATGCTATCAGGCTTTGAAATGAGACATCACTTCAAAGTTGTGTTCCCTTGAGACCTGAGTATGATGCTAACTGCAAGTCCAAGCTTTAAAATTCAGAAAGAGGAAGGCTGGAAATAGTGGGCGCTGAAAATCAGCTTGTTGCATGACCTCTGTTTGCCCTGTCAAGGGGTCACTGAGACTTGTCTGGTGCATGCACTGAACTTGTAATTTATGTTTGTGGAGGATGTCAAGAGGAAGATTCATGCCTGGATGTGCAGGTGCTCCATTAGGACTTAGAAAGACATGGATTGATTAGGTGGTTATTGCCATCTGCAAAATTAGCCTGGTCAGAGACCCCTGACAGGGAAGCTTGGTGCATAAGTAGTGAGCCAGGCTGCAATTGATAAAGCCTCAAAATGTTGGCAGTAGATAACTGAGATGTCTGTGAGAGCTATCACAGCTGGTATGCTGGCTCTGAAGTTTTGGGGATGCCATACAGCATCTGTCTGGTGTTAGAACTGAATTTTACCATGTTTTTTTGTGTCTGTGTCTGCAGAAAATAAGCACGCTCTTTGTGTGTGTGTGAGAGATACAGGAGGGAGGGGAGGGTAGCCAGAAATTTAGCTGGTTTCTGTTGTTTTTGGGGAGTGTATAAATATATGCCAGATGTATCAATGAGACTTGGGAATTGAGTGTATCCCACAGGTATAAATGGGACTTAGGAGTTATCTGGTAGCTCTGTGCCTGTCAGAAAAGATAGTCCTATGGCTCAGAACAGCATGAGGAACTTGGGGAATCCTAGGAAATCTGCTCCATGTGGGCAATTTGTTTATATTTTGCAACATGACCTTTTCTGACATAACTCTAAATAAAATGTGAGGGTTGAGAGGTGAGGCACACAGTCCATCTCTGTTAAACTAATAAAGCTGGCTGTTAGAATGTATCCCGTGGATCTGGCTTTTGTTCACCTGTGTATCCTGCTCAGTGTTTGGTTTCTATTATCAGATATGTACTGCACAGAAATGGAGCCATTTTCTCAGGCTGTTTCTGACTCGTTTTCAAGAAGTGGCTGTACAGAGGAGAGGGGTTTCAGGAACTATTTCCTACTGTGTGAGCATTTTTACTCACTGCACTTAAGAACATTGCATTGTAAGGGCCACTGAGGCAGGTCCTTAGCTGTCGTCTCTGTATTTGCTCTCAGAAATCTTGTAATGCATGTTTTGGGCCTGATCTTGAGAGCTTCAGATTATTTTGCCCTAAGTGTCTATCCAGGTGTTACCTGGGGTGTTGCTTGTTTGTCAGACAAGTTCTCTTAGACACGATTGAATGGATGGATCAGCCATCACTGATTTGTATGAAGACAGGGCAATACAAATTACTACAACTGGGTTTGGGAAGTCTGCCCTTTGTTCCTGATCTTTCTGATGGCATTCTTTGTTGCCTATGTCAAGCTACTTCAATTCTGTTTCCTTTCCTATAAAATGGGAATAATTATGCTGAGGGCCTTTAGAAAACCCTTTCAAGTTTTGAAGAAAATGGTAGAACAGCTGTATGATGTGGCTGCTGGTTGTTACTTGTGTGTGTAAATTTTCTAAGTGGTAACTTGGGAGCACAGGAAACAGTACAAGAAGAGTGTCTTGAGTCATCAGCTCTAGTCTTCTCTTTAGGAAAGGCATATCATAGAGAGTTCCCAAAACCCATGTCGAAATCTGTATTAATCTAATGGGCTTTAGCCTACTCTTTTCGAAGACAGTTCCTTAATTTCACCTGCTGCAGGTAAGAAGCCTCATCCAATTTTCACAAAATAGTTCTTTATGGAAGGGCAACCATTATCTTTTTGTTTGCATGGCACTTCTGCCTCTGTTATGTGTTGAGAGAGGTGTCATTCTCAGACTTTCATTATATGAAGCTGAAGAAGTGAGTAGTTTTCATGTGCCCTTGCCAGAGTCTTGACTCTGCCTGTTCTGATGGGAACTCACTTTTTTTTTGAGTAGAGAGGCTGAGAGTGTTTTTCACGCTACTTTGAAATTTAAAATACACTTTTTCTGATTAATTTCAGGATTATATTTGGTTTTCTTCATGGCTGTTTTGGTGGCCTGCAATTACTGTGTGATTAATTTGGATATGCAAGAATGTCTCTTTCCAACTATCAAACCTGTAACTTGCAGTAGAAATTCTCTGAAGAACATATTTTTGCATTAAGTAATATTTAATTCCCTCTGATTGCTCCAGACCTCAAACCTGATTAGTTTAACATAGAGAATCTTTTTTACAGCCATACCTCATTAATAAAATTACTTAATAAAATTAATCATGGTCAGACCCTTAAGGTATTTCCTCTTGGTATCTTTCAGCACCATTCTGTTAACACAACTTGTTAAATTATTTGTGCAATGAGCTGATCTATCTGTCTGAATTTGAAATTCTTGGATCAATCAACATATTTTCTAACTCCATACATAAACCTTATTTTTTTGTACTACTCCTCTGTGGCTGCCAGGCCCAATTTGATAGATTATTAACAGTCCATATAATGATATTTATGATTTCAGAGTGCATAGTTATTCTTAGGTTCTTTCAGTTTGGACACATAGAAATCTGCATAACAGCAGATATGTTGGAAATTTTAGTGAATGTAGAAAATAGCAATGGAAAACTTTTATCACAAGGATTTGCAGTATGTTGTTAGATAAAAGGATCATATGGTGACATGTCATATATATGGCAATATGCTTCAGATATTCCTTGCCTGCTGGTTTCATACAGCTTTTTATGAAGTTCAGGTAATTTTATTTCCTGTCTTGATATGAGTATATGAAACAGTGTAAAATTTCAAGACCTTGTTAAAAGTCTTCTTATTCACTATAGATGTGGACGTAGCTCTGGGTTTGACCTATTGCAGTAAGAGTTTCCTGGTTACTTTTTATTTGAAAGGTGCTGAAATTTTGCAAATGCTTTTGCTGCAGTGTGGAACCTTTCAAAGTTATTCGTAACCTAAATGAGGAGAACCCTGTTTCTGTGCTCAGAGTGTGTGATAGATGATTGTGTGAGGCACTTGTTTCACATGTAGGTTGCTGTCTCTCTCTGTTGCCTATGTATCTCTGCCATTGAAAGAGTCTCACTTTGCATACCTATTTTTCATAAGGCCAAAGAGGTAGAAAGAAGAGAGAGGGAAAAAGAGAGAAATCAGAATAATTAATATGAAATTTCATAGAGCCAAAGCGGAATTCAGATCTGAGTCCCTATTTGAAAAACTTGAACATGGGTCATGCATCTGTGTACATAATATGCCAATTTTATGCAGAATTTTGGAAATCTCATGAAAGTTTATAATTTTAGAGGAAAGTGATGAGCTGATCACCTTCAGTCCTGCTGGATGCACAGTTAAATTGATGTGCATTCAGAGAGTGGATAGATGGAAGACACTTGAATTTGAAATATCAGCTGTAACTTTAAATGCTGCATTTGTACATGAAAATCAAAGAGGGTCCATGTTTTATGTGTGAAGGACCATAGCTCAAGGTCTCATGTGTCTTTTACTGCTGAGATCAAGTATTTGGCTATTTTAGAGTGGAGTCTTTTCCCTCCTTCCATTTGTCCCATCTCCAACTCTACCAAGAAAACTGAAACTCTCATTCTCTGATGCCCAGCATAAGAAAAGAAATCTAAACAGTCACAACCAGTTTAACTTCACAGCAAAGTTCCTTTTTTCCAATTCAACTCTATCCAAATCATGAATGGGTTGTAGAGTGTTTTCTTCTCTGGAGGCAAGAGGTGTAACTTCCAGGAGAGATCTGAGTTAGTCATCTTTGGCCAATTTTGCCAGTTCTGATGTGCCTCTTACTGTCCTGCCTTCTTTTTGAACCTGGGACTGTCTTCTGCCAGCTCAGTGGTTGGTGGCATTCTCCTGAGACTGTCTGGTAGCATCTCACGGGGGTGGAATGTGTTTCTTGGGGTGGGATTAATCTCATATTAGCTTGTTGTTTTGATTGCAAAAGTGCCAGGAAATGTAGAGGTGCAAGTACATTCCAGTTCACCATATTGGTGTACTGGAACAATTAATCTGTGTACTTGTTCCAAAGACATTTGGTTATCAGGGGACAGGAGGCCAAACGCCTTGGTAGATCTGTGTGGCCAGCTCCAAATGCCTTGCCAGTGGATTGTTAAACAAAGGGAAATCCTTTAACTTGTGTGTGAACCTGAAACTGAGGGGATGTCCTGCTACTCTTTTTGGTTTTATTTTGTCTCCTGTTCTTCACTGCAACACTGGATCTACATTGCTTTCTTTTTTGTGTTTATTTTACAAACCATATTTTAGGGCCATGTTAGGATTCTGCTTCAGCAGACTGGTAGTAGTCTAAGCCTGTGTGCATGGGCTTGGAGCTCTAGGTAGGAACTGTGACAATTTCCCTAAAAAACTCTAGAATATTTTTAATGTTCTTAGATTTTTCTGGAGCATTTTTGCACTGATACATAAAGACTGTTGCATTTATATGCTATTAGAGCAGTATCAAACCAGATTATAGAATGCATGGCTTATTTATTCAAATGCAGTCATGCAACCCTCACTTGTCTAGAAGCAGACATATACTTAATTGCCAAACAAAGTTTGTTTGTGTTAGAATTATTGCTCCAAATGACCTTGGCCAATTGCAGGCCAATTGCAGTCCCCTGTAGCTAATAGCTTTCTGAATGAAAATAGTGGACCCTGAACTCTGGAGGTGAATAAAGTAATGTTTAGCTGTATATTAAGAGGAATTTTCAAGTATACTTTTTGCATTGTTTGATAACAACTTTTATCAAACTTAACTTTTAAGTTTACTAAAATACTAAAGTACTAAAAGCTATATAGTCTTTCTTATCAACAGTTAACTTTGACAACCCTTGTCCCCATAGACAGTCAGCATTTTTTAAATTCTAATTTGTTTACTGTGCTCTCTTCTTAAGTGAGTAGCTCATTTAAAATTTTTTTTCCCTTTTCCCTTTTGTTTAATGATAGTTCTTTTAAAAGAAGCCTGCTGTCACATGGCTAGCAATAATCTGTTTTTTTTTGCCTTATTTCCTTTTCCTTTTTTGTTGTGTGTCCTTGGTTACATTTGATTTTATATCTAGAAGTGGAAAGAGTCATTGCTTATTGAAATGGTGGTCTATAAAGACTCCTTTGTCTTTCAAACTAAATTTCTTTTTGGGATCCTGAGTCTTGTTCTTGTACAGGGTTTTGCAGACATCTCTGCTTTGTCTGTGCTTTCCTACAGAGATACTTTCCACACTTCCCTCTCATACATCTTTAGCTTTGACAAGTTGGTTAGAAGTACTCTTAAATTAGAATACAGGAAATCAAGTAATTTCAAACACTCTTTCAAAAAAGGTATTTTTATTGTTATTTTTATTAATATTTAGTTTTTATCCTTTCCTGGACTTTCTGGCTCAATCAAGTATATCTTATTTCAGTATATTTTGCTGTAATTCTCTTATGGAAATTATGATGATAGAGATGATGAGAATTCCAAACTCCTCTGCTTTGTGGGAACCTGCTTGACAGTGTTAAAAAGTAGCCTTAATAAAATGAAATTAATTCTATTGATGAAAGTGCTAAAAGTCAATGTGATGATAAGCAGTGCTGTCTTGAAAAAACAATTTTAAACCCCTAAATCATAATATAATATTCTCAAGGCTTTTTAATACTGAAATCTACAAACAGGGGTTATGTATATGAAGAGCAAAAGAACATGGAAAAATTTACTTTGCAGAATTAAGAGGAGATGTCTGTAAGTAAACTTTACTTTGAAAATGTGTTTTAAGAATAGAAACGATAGTGTGAAATCTCTCTGAGTGGTGAAACAAATCTATGGTGCCTTTTAAAAAGCAGTGCTGTTGTCCATTTTTGTCTATTTTAGACCCTCAAATCAACATCTGCACACAGAATTATCTGTTATTGAGCTGTTCAGGTCATTGAACTGGATGCAAGGCTTATGCAGAAAGAATGCATGAACAAAGTGTCATTCATCAGTATTCTACAGTAACTGTCTGCCAGCTTCCTTCTGGCACTTTTACTCTGTTTCCTTCTTAAAGGAAATGAGATCATTCAAGGTAGGCTTGTCCTTGATGAAAGAGGTGTAAACTATTTTATATTTTCAAAAATGTTATTAAGATCTTGCCAGAATAGCTTTTTGCTGCTAAATTTTTTATGGCCACTGCTAAAAGAATTGAATAGTAAGAAATAGTCTTAAGAATTAAATTGATGTTTATTAAGAAAATTTTTGGATAATTGAAAGCTATATAACTGTTTGGAAACAGATTTTAATTGCTAACCCTCTGCGGACAATTTATAAATTTAACAGATGGCAACTTATTAAACCAGTCCCTTAGTCAATATGATAGACTTGATATCAAGTTTTACTCTGATAGAGGAGCAGAATTAACTGGCAGTGTAAAAATTGGGCAGTTATTATGGCTATGATCTGATTGAAGTAGGTGTGTTTGAGCAGACCATGACTCCAGGCAGTGGTGTGTTTATTTGGACTATTAAAAGGCCCTATTTGCTAACCTTAAAGCAAATTACTTAAATGTATCACAACTGTAACCCCATTGCAATGAAATGCAACATGACACAAAACAGAATCAGAATCATGACTATCAGAACTGATAGTCATGAAGGACCTGATAAAGGGGATAAGCAAAGAATGATGCAATTTTGTGGTAAGTTATTCAAGGTAGGACAAGAATGGAATGTGAGTAACAACAACAAAAAATTACAAGAGAAAATGTGATTTTAAGTTCAGATAAATATGTATGTATAACTTATATCTATAAAATAATGGCCTCTGCACTGACCTTTACCTCTCATAAGCGACTTCTCTGAAGACAAAATCTCAGTGCTTGGTAACAGTAAAAAAAAAAAAAAAAAATTATGCATTAGGAATAAATAGGGAAAAAAAAAGAAAATTAAAGAAAAGAAACCTTGATTATACATCTGTGGCAATCCCTTTTTTCATGCAGACTTTGAATAATGTTTTTGGTTCTGGTATGTTCAAAAGAAAAAAAAATTCTGCAAAATCACCAAAGATGATTAAATTCAGTTGGAAGAATGAATGAGTTCTGGTACAGGAGTCTTCAGCCTAGACAAAAGAGGTTTAAGAATTCAGAAAGGTATTGTAGAAAGCGCTACACAATTATCTCATATGGGGTACAAGTCAGGGAGTGACTGCTTTCTCTGTTTACTCATGCAAGAACTAGGAAGTAACAAGTGAGGCTCATCAGAAGGCAAACAAGCCAAGCAGAAAGAGGTGCTTCCTCATGGAAAGTATTAAATGACATATTTTTGTTCTAGAAGTCTTATATGAGTGTGAAAAATCTAGATTAGTCCAAGGATAAGGCAAGCCCTGAGAAAAAACTGCTGTGGAATGAGAATAACCCACACCAGGTTCAGGAAATACACCAGACTGAAAACAACTGGAGTAAAGGAATGTGTATATAGGGGAAATATCAAATATATACCCTGTCCATTCTGCTTCCAGCTAGTGCTTGTGGCCATTCTTGGATAAAGAATACTAGACTAGATGGACCTTTGGTCTAACCCAGTACTAGAGACTCTTAAATTCTGTCTTTATATAGAAGCAGTGATGAAACATTTATATAAAATATTGTAATAAAAATTAAAAAATTTAAAGCATTTATACAGTAGATGGAAAGAAATTAATACTGAATATAAGTTACTAGCTAAATACAAACGATACAAAAAGGTGAAAAAGTCCATTATAAATGGCTGACAGAGTTAAAAATAATAAAGCCTTTAAAATAAAGGATCATTTTAAAATGTAGTTTTTAGCTATAACCAAGATAACTTCTGCCAGCATTCTTATTTCAAATCAATGGAATGTGGTTTCTAATCCAATCCTTTCCAATTTTTCGAAATGTTTTTACACGTTGAATTTATATTTGAAATAAGTAAGCTCTTATTTCACATTTGGGTGAAAGTTACAACAACATATAAAAAGTAACAGTATTTTTGGAATGAAGCAGAAAGATGTGTCCCTCCCACTTTTGTGAGATCTCTGAAGCTGGACCACAGTACTGTTCAAGGAGGGTTTGTGGTCAGTGAGGCAGATGGCTGGCAGATTTCAAGGTGTGGTGTTTTCAAAGGGGAATCTCAAAGGGGGATGCTTTTAGTCATTTTCCCAGTGGCTACTCCTTGGTTAAAGATTTGAACTAATTTTATTGGTGCTCTAGAGGGCAAGATGTTTGCTGGGAAATTAATTATAGATAGAAAGTTAAATAATCCCAGAGGTAAAAGGAAACTTGGTGATCTTTCAACAAATACCCTTGTGGAGTGATTTCAGATTCTGGGTTAAATGGTCAAAGTCTGAAAATACTTATTTTTACTAGTCAGATGTAAAAGAATCAGTTTGTGAACCTGAAAGGCAAATGATACTTATCAAAGGATGAGAGCTGGGTTTGAAGGCCAGAGAAATGTAGGAGTCATTCTAGTTGCTTCTGTCACTGTAGCACTGGGGCAGATGAGGTGATATCCTTGGATGTTCTGTGAGGACACCACTGGGTAGAAGGAGCATGATACTCTCAGCAGAGGCTGTAGAGAAATCAGGGCTGATACCTGAGTATGGTGTCCCCATGGCAAGGTGGATTTGAAACAGATGAGTAGATTTCAAGGGAGGACAACAGAAGTGATCCTGGGGATTGTAAAATAATGTTAAGCTGTTGGAGCACAGCTACTAATTCATCTGTGAGAAAGGAATGGTTTTAGTACTGCATGGAGGTATTTGCACGAGGAAAAGAGATCAATAAAACCAGGACTTGTCAGCAGTCCTGACAGAGATATGACAAGGTCTCCTGGCTGTGGATTTAAATAAACTATGTGCAGTTGGTATTTTTATTTAGAGGAGACATGGTGTAGATCAATGCTGTTAGCTGCTATAGAGAACACTTACAAAGTGTCCTGCTCCTTTTAGCATCAGGCTAATTGGGTGTGTGACCTAGAGATGTTCTCTCCCACAAGTGTTTGAAAGGACTTGAGACCTTTTCACCTTTTTTTGCAGTGTGGCTGTATCTTGTTCTGTGCCAAACTTCTTACCATCCTGAGACTGAAATTTTTTAATGTATTTGACTTCAGTGAAGGGCTTTGGAGTACAAATGCCATCTTGTGCTATGCAGAGACGTGCAAGGAAGCCGCAGACAAAGTGAACATCTGTATGAGAAAGAGAGGCTTACAACTGCTGAAGGCTAGAATACCAGCATCAAGGCTGAATACAATCATCATGGTATTCAGTCTCATTTCTACAGTAATTTTGTTGGGTTTTCTTGACATCTTTCAAAAAGTTTTTATGTATGTCTTCTCTGTGTGCTCATGGTGGCTTGCATATAGGAAGTCAAACTTACTCCTCTATCCCTGCTATCACTCCATTTAATTCCAGTTTGTGACTCTCTACCGTGTAGCCACTCACTTCCTGCAGCCCTCACCAGTGGAATAGGAAGGAAAATCAGAATGAGGAGAAAAGTAAAACTTAAGGGTAGAGATAAGAACAGTTTAGTACTTAAAACAGAGTAAATAATAACAATAAAACAAACAAAGATAACAGTAATGGTAGCAGCAGCAGCAACAGCAAAACAACAGCAACACAACAACAGCAATAATAATAAAAAGGAAATTACCAAAAAGAGAGAAATAAACACTAAGAAAAATGAGTGATGCTCAATATAATTGCTTACCACCTGCTGACTGATACCCAGCTGACCAGCAATCACTCTCTCCCAGCCAATTTCTCTCAGTTTATACACCAAAAACGATGTTCTATGGTGTAAAATACCCCTTTGGCCAGCTTGAGTCAGCTGTCCCAGCTGCACTCCCTGCCAGGTTTTTGTCTCCTTCCTGCCAGGGCATGAGACACTGAAAAATCCTTGACTGAGGGTGGCAGTACTTAGCAAGAACCAAAACACTGGAATGTTAGCATCATTATTCTCACACTGAATCCAAAACACAGCACTGTATGTACCAGCTACTAAGAGGAAGGGTAACTCTGTCCCAGCTGAAACCTGATCCGTAGGTAAATAGGAAGGATTGTAATTGTTTTCTTAGAGCATCTCGTCTGTAAACTGTCCAACTTACTCTTGCCTTTGCCTGTGCTTTACTTCATTGGTTTGTAATCTCTGCTGACTGCAGGATCAGAGAGAACAGGAGAAATATGTGATGTTTATAAGGGCTTCCTACATCCACTGCTGTTGGGTCTTTCAGCACCCAAAGGATTGTCAGTGTAGAAGTTAAGTGACATATGAAGGACTTGCACAGGAGAGCAGGAGTGTCTGTGATGTCCAAGTACTCTTTCTTTGGACATTCTCAAATAACCCAGGAGAAATGGGGCAGCTGCAGAATCTGTTAAAAAGTTAAACTACTGTTGAGAATAATCACTGTGTCCAGCCTTACTGTCATTGGTAAATTTATATTTTTACCCTTAGTTTGCCTTTTGACTTTGTGACTGACTTGTAGCATGTTCACAGATGTTGTGTTCTGACCACTGAGCAGCTGAGCTGGAATTTGATTGTTTTGTATTACAAATTAGAAAATTCTTATTTTTTATTAAGCAGAATTATGAAATGAATGCACTTGATTATAATATGCTGCTTATAATTTATATTCTGCTATAAGGAGTGGTAAACATTGCAGAACTACTTTGAGAATATAAATACCTGAAATTCATTATTGTTTCCTTAGGTCCTGGGTAATCTTCTTTTGTCCTGAAATTGTTCCCTTATTACAGGCACGACTCCCCAGATAAATGAATATTGCCTTCCTGTTCATCTTCTCTAAGATTAACAATAAACAAAGCAAAAATTTTGTAAACAAAAAAATTTAAATAATCTTGACATTTCTATGATATATTCTTATATAGTTGTTTTATTATTTTTATCTTTCTTATATAAGCAAAGCAAGCAGATTACTGTGAAATGTCTTTATTTTCCCATTCACTGTTACCTCTACTTTTAAATACACTTTTTAGTATTTCAGCATTTAAGTTAAAAGAACTATCAATTTACCTAAACAAACAAGTAGGAAACCTAATAATATGATGCTTGAATGTGAGTTTGGATTGAACTACTTCAGTAAAGAGTAAAATGATACACAGGGTGGGTATCAGCTGCTCATGCAGGGACCAGAAGAGTTCGTAGTCCTTGCAGGTATGAACCTATAGATGTCATTGTTTGTCTCTTAGTAGTAATATTCCTCTGTAGAAGCAGCACTTTCAGTTCTGATGGATACATTTGAAAAGCTGAACAAAGTAGAGAAGGTTTGGAGAAATGGTAAAGGATTGATCTGAGGCAATATTTTAGTCCTTAGGCTAATCCTTTTTTTTGTTGTTGTTGAATAAAATATTGAAAGGATTTGATGGTTTTGAAAGATCTTGTGAAGAGAGAGGCTGTTTGTTTGTAGAAAGATACTGTGTATGTTGAAGAAAGCAAAACTAAGATCTACTGTCTGGAAGAGGAATTAAGTTTGAATTCAAGGGAATGTTTTCAAGA
Source organism: Fringilla coelebs (assembly GCF_963513975.1). NCBI lineage: Eukaryota > Metazoa > Chordata > Aves > Passeriformes > Fringillidae > Fringilla > Fringilla coelebs. The sequence continues at coordinate 134,440,979 of NC_140028.1, read as the reverse complement.
GCAAAGATAATTAGCCATGATTAACCATGGATGATTAACCATGAGAATTGTCAAAAAATGTTTACATTTGTATGAACTTATAAGGCTAAGTAATGGTTATATTTCTATTGGCAAAATTTTGTATTTTACAACAATTTGTGGATTCATGGTAAAAAACTGGTCAACATGTTACAGAGCAGGTAGATTCAAGACAGGCTTACCTACACTTTCCAGGAGTTAGGGGTGGCAAAGAACAAAATTTATAGGAGCGGAACACTTACTGTTCTTCAGGGTTGATTGTGTACAGATTGATGGCTGACCATAAGTGTGCATTTCAGGCTGTGGTATGACATTTGTCTTGGGCTGATCTAACATTGTGCTTCTGTTTAAAGAGATGCCCCTGCTGTCTGCTGTGACAGTGCCAGGGATGTTCCAACCCTCTGTGCAGGAAGTTAACATCTGTGAGTTGTGTGGGAAGACTGGGAGAGGACAGGATTATCTTTTAAATGACAATGAAGTTCTGAATTGATTTAAGAGAATGGTAAATCTTGACTCACATGTTTAATGTCTATGAGGGGGTAGGAGGTCAATGGAGATGGGTGGTAAAAGTACTTCTCACAGTGCTGGAAGTTATTTAAGATCTGATCCCCGCACAAAATGTTTAGCTGATCTAATTAAATTGGGTTTTACTTCAGTTGAAACTAGTAAAATTTCTGTGTATCTGGAGACAATTTCATGAAAGGTGAGGTTGAAGGTGATCTGGTGGCTTCCTATAAGATGCTGCCCAAGAGGCATATCAGAGAGTTTGGTGTTCCTCCACCCTTAATGTTCATCCTTGATTCCTCTGTCTTACAAAATTGTTTTGTTAGCGCGTGATAATTTTGGTTGTATGTGATGCATCACTGTGCACAGAATTAATGCTGAAAGAAAGAAATGTGTCTCTTCACGTAGTGTATTCATCAAATTCTCCTGAAATATGGTTTGGACCTTTTCTCATTGGTCTGTGTATAGGTTAAAAGTGGATCCTGCTTGTACAGGCTATGAATCCATAAGAATTTTCTAGTGGCCTGCCTTCTGCCTTTTCTTGCAGGTAAAAATCTGCCTCCAGCATGAAACTGGAGTTGTCCAGTACACCAAGAGAACTTTGAAGTAACAGACTTTCAGTTTTGGACATTTCTGCAGCATCAAAAGGCTTTATGGCATCCAAGCCCCTGCTTTGCAGGGGAGATGATCAGCACATCAGTGAGCTGCTTCTCATGGCTGCAGGGTGTATAGAGCTGTACAGATGTCTGATTTCCACCTTTGGACAGCAGAGACTGGGATATGGGAAGGCAGAGCTAGGGCACTCAGGAGAAAATTCTCCTCTATAGCAAAGTCATGAAGGATTTCAAAGGGCTTTAAAGGTGTAAGTGCATTTTCAAAACAATTCAAAGTTTGTGTTAAGAAAAAAAAAAAAGGAAAATATTTGTGGATTACTTAACAACTTAAAGTTGCTGGAAAAGTTAAGAAGGCTGTAAAAATGTTACTTGTGTCACATCAGTTGCATGCCTTTATTCACTTGTATCGGAATGGACATGGATTCTCCATTCTGCTTGCGGAAGCCACTTCCATTTTTCTACCTCAGTTTTTAAAACTGGAGTTATAAGGAAAAGGTAAAATTTAGGCAAAAGCATCCCTCTTTTTTCCCCCTGGTCACAAATGGTGAAAATAAAGGAAATATAAGACAGCAGACATAGAGGCCAAATGTTTTTCTATATTTTAATTGGGAAAAGTGAAAATGTAAAAAAAAATGTTTGCTGAAGACTATATTAATATAGTTCCTTTTTGCACTTGGTTTTGGTGCCAGTTATAATAAAAAACATGAGAAAAATTTTAGTGCTTAATTGGTCAGTTCAATACTGAAACTCTATTAAACTTCTTAAATGAAAGTTATGCTGCAATTTAAGTGCCTTTTGCTACAGAGAAAAATTGTCCTATTATAGTCTGGTTTTATATAGATAATGGATGCAATTCATTTGAAGAGGCTTTGTAATTTTGTTTTGGTATATGAAATACCATTTCATATATGCCTTTTGGCATTTTTCATGCAAATTACTTTTTCATCAAATGCAGTTTTTGTAGTACTAGCTCTGATTTTCAAAAGATTAGCATTCAAAATAAATTGATGCATAAGTATTGAATTTGTGCAATTAAAATGTACTCCAAGTAGAGAGAGGAAGTGGTTTAAGAGTCTGCTGAGATGCTTATTGTGTTTATGACTGTTGCAATGACAATAGATGCCAGTGTTGACCCTCTGTTCCTAATTTAATTGCTCATAGGGATATAAATTTTCCCTTTGAAAGCAATAAAGACAATGTTTTTATAGAATCAGTGGTGAACATTGAGATATGCATTGCATTTTGTCCATAATGTAAAACATTCTCTCATAAAGATATTTAAGAATTGGTTAAATTCCATGTGGTAGTGAGTGGGGTAATTTGTTTCTTGTGAACTGGGATCAGAAATGGACACTGGGCTTTTTTTTTCTGCACAGTCAGAGGATGACTCTGAAGTCCCTGCTGGTTGGTACTCAGGCTGTTTTGTGCATAGCTGTTGCAAAGTGCAAGTCATTGTTTTGTGAATCATGTAGGACCTGTTAGTTATTTAAATAAGTAGAATATGAGTCTCATATGAGGTTTAAATCAGGTCTGTTTCTTCTGCATGGGGCAATCTCTGGGTTGTTCAAAATAATAAAGACAATTTCTAGTGAATACTACTTAGAGGCATGTATTTTTCCCTTCAAATTAGATAGGTAGTTTGTATTTATCATCTCCTATTGTGTACAATTTTGATCACAGTGTTAAGCATTGCTCCTGTGAGGAAATTCATAAGGATGCATGATTTTGCCTGTGCTATGAAGTTGTTAGCACTTTGAATAATGGCAGATCCTGACCTGCATTGAGCTCATTGCAGGACTGTATATGCTGTAGATACTGCATTTAAAAAAACTGGAAAGTATGAAAACAAAAGTTGAATGATTCTGATGAGAAGATTATATTTTGTCACTTTCTAAAGACAGACCTAATTAGTTACATGTCTAAAGTTACTCTAAAGATGCTTGGGCTGTACTCTTGTTCCATATGTGTTGGTATGATTACAGTTAAGTAGTAATTAAAGGTAATTTGATCTCTGCTGATGCATACACTTCTATATAAAAATATATGTGTAGACTGCTCTACTGACAGTGATGGAAATCCCTAGGGATGTGAAAACTTGTTACACAGAATTCCAAGCAGAATTAGAGCCATAAGTTCAGTTTCCTCTTTATGAATTTTTTTTTTTTTTTGCAAAGTAAATACTGGAAAATGAATGAAAATAGATTGAGATTGCTGGAAAATATGAGGACCATGCCACAAGAAGTAAATTTCTCTTGTTCTTCCCCCAAGGAAAAAAAACTCTGTTGTAATTGAAATAGACAGAATGAATATAAATTCCTCAGCCCTAGTATTCTGTCTAGCAAAGCTGTGGTCTGTGTCACTGCCAGGTCAAAATTTATTAAATGATAACAAAATAAAGAAAGATTAAGTCTTTTTAATTTCAGATGTAATTACAGAAAAATGTATTTATGTATTTGTACTATATACTGTGATGTAGGATTTACTGTATGAAATTTTTGTGTTTTCATAGGCTAAAAGTAAATTTTACAGTGGTCTCTTGGCTGAAAATTCATGATTTTAGGACTGCTTTAATTTTAATTTTTACTGCAAATCTGAATATTCTGTGTTCATAATTTATTTCAGAATAAGTTCAATTTTTTTTTTTTGCCTGATCAGGCTGAGAAAGGTGTGTGTGGCACAGCCCTGTCTGTAGTTGCCTTTGTTGTGGATAGGATATAGGAAAGGCTGGGGTAGATCCAAAGGTGTGGGGGTGGTGTAGAGACCTTTGGAGAACCAATGTCCCAGCTGGCAGGGGTTGTATGTCTGAACAACAAAAGACAGTGGGAAATCAAACCTTGTCTTTTCTGGGGCTGGTGAAAAAAATCAGTTAACTCCTAAGTTATTGATAGAAACTTTCAGTCATAACTCCAGTTTTGCACAGCTTTGTCTGGGGCTCCGAGGCTTCTGGTGCTGTTTCTTCAGTTTGAAGGAGTCATAGTATTTTTCTCCCCAGTTAGGTACATTGACAGAAGACTGAGAAAATGTAGTGATATAATTTACATTTCCAGCTGAAGTTTAAGTACGTAGTAGAACAGCCCCCATGTCAGTATTTAGTTTTGTTAGCACATCTTTACAATGTCTATCGTGTCTGTTACCTGAGCCTACATTTAGAGCAGTTCCTATTGCTCTTGTAGAGTTTTTCAGAACTTTAACAGCACAGTGCAAGAAAAGTAATTACTTTGAGATGCATCTATACAATTCAAGCATGAAGCCCTCAAAATATATTTTTTATTTTCTTTTTCGATAGTGTTTGTGTTGACCATGTTTTCCTAGTCTTTTGAACTACGAATGAAATGGGACATCTTTTGCAGAATTGACCTTTCAGTTGAGTTGGGCAGCCTGCAGTGACTTACTCAGTGTCATTTTGGCATCAGTTGGCATTTCTGTGGAAAATGTCATTACCAATGGCTCTGTTCCCATAGAGAAATGCCTAGAGGGGAATGTAAGCTTGCATTATAACTTAAAGAAATTACAGTGAGCAATTCAGAGTTCTGGTGCAGTAGTGTGTATTGTTCATGCAGCAGTGTGCAGTAGTGGACGTTGTACGTGGTCCAGATTTGTTTTTTCTCAGAGAAAGCTTAAAGCAGGTTCCAGTATGAAGGGGAAGGACTCAGTTGCTTTTTGGGCAATGTGTGCTACTTATGTAAAGTCAGTTCTGTGGGATATTGATAAACTGCACCTCCTGCTTGTGTGTCTTCCAGAACTGCTGATATGATTGTTTCTGAAATTAAACAGTACTTTTGAGACCTGCAGTTAACAGATGTTAACTTAAATTTTAACTTCTGTGATATTCCTCTGTTTGAGTTGGGAGAATGAGTTTTATATATATTTCATGGGGGGAAAAATGTAGTGTAAAATTAAGAAGGAAGGAATTGGAATTGGTTTCATATGCCCCTGCTTGTATGGAAAAATGTTTAAAAAAATGTCAGCAGAGACATGAGGTTTATTCTGATGTTCTGATGTTGGTATGTCAAGAGTATCCTTTTTTTGTCTTGTGTTTTTTTTTCAAGGACACCAGATTAGATTTGTTCCACTGGGATTTTTCTATTTTTTTTTTCCCTTTTCATGGACTTTACAAAAATGTAGAAGTGTAAAAGGAGGGTAAGTGGGAAAAATTTGTTTCAAATTTCATAGCAGAGTAAGGACAAAAAAGGGATCGCAAAATGGTAGGCATACAGGTGGACTTCATGCTCTGGGATATTCTGAATAGAGCTGTAACTGAATTTAATATAATGTTGGTCAGAAAAGATACAATTGGGGAGGAGGATGTGCAGTCCCATGTTCAAAGACTCAGATATTTTTGCTTGTCCCATGGACTTTTCTGTGATCTTAGACAGCTCATAGTCTTCCTAGATAAGGGAAAAATTCTATATGAAACAGAAGCTGCCGTTCACATCTAAGAGGAGTTGGCATCCTTTGACAAGGAAAACTATAAAAATGTAAATCAATTATTACACTTTCATGTTTAGTCTTAGAAGAATCCAAATTGTGCAAAACAATTACAGAGCTGAGAATAGAAAAGTGGTGGAGTTCAGTATTTGATAAACATTGACATCAGCTTGTATTTAGAATATAAGCTGTTTGGGATAGGGAAGTTTTGGCAGCTCTTAGAACCCAGCACAGTGGAGACCTAATCACAGATCAGGACCACTCATCTATGCTCCAGTAAAGTCTGGAGGAAGGGTTTACAATTCAGCCAGATATATGATATCAGTTAAGAATGTAAACATCATTGGAGAAACAGGAGTGCCAGAGTAGGAAGATTAAGCATATCCACAGACACTGTGGTGGTCTGGTGACATTCTTGATTTGTGGCTTTTACACTTGAGTTTTTTTTTTAATAGAAAGAAAAAAAAGAGAGTAGTTAATGGAAGATTCAGAGAGAAAGTAGAGAAAGAGAGCTGGAGCAAGAAATAAAAGAGCTCTTGGGTTAGAATTTGATTAAACTTATTGTGGTCTATTTCTGTTCTACTGCTGCATTTGTGCATTGTAATAGGATGTACCCAGGAAGCACCAAATGTGTCTGGAAATACAATATTATTCTCTTGATTCAAATTGAGAACAAGTGTGTTGTTAACAAGAGAAGGTACCTTTTGGGGTTCTTTCTGTTTATAAGTACAGTGTGGTAAATGAAATACCCCTAAATCTCAGTGTCAGTCTTTCTTGTTCTGCCCAGTGATAAAAGGGTTACTTTTATTCTCCCCAAGATTTCATGTGATTTATTAAAAGATCTTGAATGAAGTCACAGTACTTGCCAAGATTTCATTTCCATTGGAAACAGCAGTCATCCAAAGTAACATGTATTACTGTTGGTTATACTGGTTTGGATAGGAATGGGCTCTAGTCATCATGTCTGTAACTCAGTGAGAACTGAAGACAAATACTACATTTATTTGTTTGTTTGAATGCATGTAAAGTAATAAAGTTTGTTTAGTGTGTTTGTTTAGAATAATTATGGGCAAGTTCACTTCTAAAATCAACAATCCTACAACCTTGAATACTGTGTGCAGTTTTGGGCACCACAATATGAGAAAGACATTAAGTTTTAGAGAGTGTCCAAAGGAGGGCCATGGGGATGGTGAAGGGCCTTGAGAGGATGCTCTGTGAGGAGTGACTGAGGTCACTTGGTCTGTTCAGCCTGGAGGAGACTGAGGGGAGATCTCATGGCAATCTACAGCTTCCTCATGAGGGGAAGAGGAGGGTCAGGCACTGATCTCTGTGGTGACCAGGGACAAGACCTGAGGGAATGGCCTGAGGTTGTGTCAGGAGAGGTTTAGGTTGGATGTTAGAAAAGGTTCTTCCCCCAGGGAGTGGTTGAGCACTGGAACAGCTTCCCAGGGAAGTACTTGGTCACAGCACCAGCCTGACAGAGATCAAGAAGTGTTTGGACATTGCTGTCAGGCACATGGTGTGACTCTTGGTGCTGGTCCTGTGTAGAACCAGTATTTTGGGGATCCTTTTGTGTCCCTTCCAATTCAGAATATTCTGTGAGTCTGTGAGTAAAGATGAATGCAGTATATCTCTTCAGTAGTGGTGGCTGTGTACCATTTCCATGTCAAAAGTAATTGGTAGGATGTAATTTCTCATCTTCTGTCTAGTTTTGCTACAGTTACCTGATTCCATTGCTGGTAACTCTCCCTTCTTTCTTTGTATAGAGAGTTTCTACAGCTACTACAGTAACTTTTCAGCAGTACTTGCCAGGAAGTTCAAAGATTAATTCAGAGGCACACATTTTGCTGATGAAGCTGTCTGTTGCATTGTTTACCAAATATTTTCTATTCTAAATGTTTGCTTTTATCAAACTGCTGTGTGGAACTTAAAATGTCCATGCCAGTTGTCATCCTGGAGCAGCTCTTTCAAAGCGAAGGAAAACATATATATTACTTTGTTTATGTTTTAATAAATTACCAATTTTTTTTTGGCATAGCTTAAATAGTTTTTTCAGCTGCATTTGCTATTGTTGTTAAAAAAGAAAAGAAATGAAGTAAGAGAGGAGGTGGATTTATATGATGAATGAGTGTTTTTCTGTTGATCTGTGTCTAATTTGCTTTAGGAATATAGCATGGCTATTATTTGCTATCTAACAGGTGCTCAGAATTTCCTCCACATTTTTTGCTGGATGTTGGACTTCTGCATATTGGACTAGCTGAAATATCTGGAACAGGAATAGGGAATTTCTCCCTTCTGTACCATGAATGCTTCAACAGTCTACTGCCTGCAGGTGATTTCTGTGTTAAAGAGACAGAAAACAAATTGTGGGAAATGGTAGAGGATTGAAGAAATGTGAAAAAGAAGAGTGCTGAAGTTAAGACTAGCTGTTTTTCAGTGAGAATGGAGGAAAGGACATCCTGGAGAAGGAGATTGGGACTATCAGTTTGTAAAGAACCATTAGTGTTTTGGGAAAGGTATAACATAACTTTGGCAGGGGGCTATTTTGAGCCTTGTAGGACTGGCAGACTGAGATGTGTGGCAAAGGACATGAAAGTCTGTTCTTAGTTAGTCAGCTCAGGTGGCAGAGATCTGTGTGATGGGTTTAAATGCGGCAACCTGGGTGGAGGCCATGTGAGTATCAGAACAGGAATTCCTGCTTTCTTAGCTTTTGGGAAAATAAACTAGAAAATTACATACAAAATAGTAGAGAAAATGTTACTGTGAATACACTGACATATGACATACATTTGTAAGGTTAGGTAGGAAATACCAAAATTCAGTTTGTCTTGGCATCCTCAGTAAAGACCATATGTGTGGTGATATACTTCTAAATCACATTCAGATGTTTTTATGTATAATATTTTAGTATTTTTAATAAGCTAACTACTGTATTGTCAGTGTCCATCTCTGGTCTTTCCACCCTATGATTGTATATCCAGGACTGATCTTCAGTTGTAAATCTGAAACATAAAGTTAATTCCAGCTTCCAGCAAATCGTGGCTCATCTTGGTCCATCAAAAGTATCTGCCATAAACTTCCTGCTTGGGCCCATAATTGTTCCTCTGACTCCTTACCGGAAGACTGCTTTTTCTTAATTTTTATTATTGATTTTGTCATTTTATATGGACTGATTTGAAAGCTGACGTAGACCTTCTCAAATTCTACATGTGTAAATTTTCTGGAGAAGTGTATTTTCTTTTTACACTGCTTTTGTGAAAGGGTTTTTATTTGGTTCTGAAAGTAGAGCTCTTAGAGGAGCTCTTAGAGGAGTGGCAAGCTGCGATCTCCAGATCAAACACATTTGTTTTTTGTGTACTTGCAATTATTTGCAGATTGAATTTGAAAATGAACATTCACTGCTTCATATCTATCTTAGTAGTGTTGGCTCTTATGACATAGAAAAGTGTGAGTTTAACTGAATTTCACAGAGCTTTTTGTAAAGTAACCTGCTCTGGTCATGGCCATATACATTCACTGTAGGAGAAGTTGTCTTACTGTGTGCCAGCATTTGCTTGGTAGGCCAATCTGAAAATGGTCTCTGACCAGAAAACAATAGAATTAAACTACCCTGGTTGGCTTTGCACTTGAGAATACTTGGTATATCAAGAAATTGTAAAGCTTGAAGTGTAAACTCACATGCCCAGAGAGAGTGTGCTGCCCAGAGTTTTAAGGTGACTTGCACATGTGGTATCTCTGGAAGGAGAATAGCAGCAGAAATGTGGATAATGCAGGAACAGACATGAGGTTGGACTGTGGGAGCACTGGAACAGTATTTTGCAGTTTTCACGGTGATTGTCTTCATCTTGGTAGTTTTGTGAGAGCTGACCACTTCACCCTCCTCATCTCCTCACCCTAGCAGCCCCACACTAGTGCAGGCAGCATGCTGCTGATGTCCCTGTTGCCATGTGTCAGGCCAGCTCTGCTTTGCAGTGCCATGGGATACACTGTGTTTTCCATGTGGGTGGTCTTACCAAAGCTGTCTCAGAATGGTTGTGTGGAGCTGCAGGAATGTCCAAGATTGGGCTGGTACAGCACGGCCACCAGCTATGTTCAGATTAAGCAGACCTGGGGAAGGGAAGTGTGAATCTGGAGGTTCACTCATTCTGGCCAGGAGGAACTGAGAGTAGTTTAGTGTGTCTGTAGATGGGAGGGCAGAGGAAGAGCAAGCGTGACAGTCACTCTGACATCTTGAGCTGCTTTCATACCACGTCCTGTGCAAAGCACACACTGCGGCAGCAGTCCTCAGTAAATGAAATCTGGCTGTAGGATTTAAATAAAAAACATTTTTAACTGCGCCATGCAAATACAAGAACATGGTATTGAAAGTATCCAACAGTGCCTTATTTTCACAAATGTGTTCAGCTTTAGATTTTGGAAGAAGAATGAATGTTCTGTGCTGCCAGCTTTTTCTTCTGTTTGTTTCTTCCATAAATTTGAAATGATAGTGGGGACTTTGTGCAGCCAAGCGCCGCTGGTGAATAGATGTTGGAAAAAAGAATGAGAAGCCACAGTGGTATGGAGGAAATCATGTGGCTACAGCTATCTGTAGGAAAAATAAACATCCTTTTTCCCACTTCCCCACAAAAATGTTTTTGTATCTGGAAAAAATATGGAGCTAAGGCAGATAGAGTACTGAAAGGAATTAACGTCCATACACAAAATACATTGCCTTATGTGAACACATCATTTAACGAGCTATTTCACCTGAGAGGAAAAGTCTGTCATTGCAGTTGAATTTGGGAATTAAAAAAAAATCAGTGAAAAGGACTATAACAATATGGTTAAAAATTAATTTTAAGTTAAATTTCTGCAATACTGGGTCTAAAATTATTGACAAAAGTGTGTATGGCTGAGCTGAGGACTGCCCCTGGTTATGAAATATTTTGTTTTCTAGGTTTTTGTATCTGTGAATTCTTTCTTTTAATGCATTATTTTTTTGCCATTTTCCATCATTATTATCTTTAAATGCATTTATTTTGTGTTTTTCTAATTGAATTTAGGAGTAGAGATGCAAAGAGACTTTTTCAAAATCACAAGCTGAGGCATGGAAGCCATGAGATTTAAGCTTACCATTTGAAAGATTTATCCGGAAGATAAGAATGTGCTTTAAAAATGTGCATTGTTCTAGCTGTTGCTAGCTTCAAATTTAGCAATAAAAAGTTTATCTCTCCAAGTGGAGCATTTTTTCCAATAGCATAGGATTCTGAATTAATTTTTAATGAAAGACTCAGCAGAAGTCATTAATGCTCACTCAGAACAAAAGAACTTGACCAATGTCAATTCTCACTCCATTTTTCTCTTGATTCCAAACGCAGTCCATCATTCTGAACAGATATTGCACTGGACTGCCTAGCAAAATGCAGAACAAAGTCTCTGTGGCTGATATGTTTTGAACAAGACCTTTATTATTTAAAAGTACAACACACTTTGTTTTGGATTTATTAAGTGAAAGATCAGGACATCTAGGTGTCGTGAGATAAGGTGATGGGAGACTAAGAAACTGTGTGGAAAACCACCGAGATATCTGATTAAAACCAGGGTATTCACTGTGTTTGATTTTCCCAGTGAGTGACATAGAAGAGATTTCTGCATCTTTATGAATCTTAAATACTGGCAGACAATATTTGGCATAATTTGACTCAAACGTGATACTTTTGCTTTCATAATGAGCAAATGTGTGAAAACCTTTTGTCATCCTCTGTTTAGATTTGAGTCAAGACAAATAATGCATATTTCAGTATATAGTAGCTTATAGAGGAAAATGGTTCCATTCCAAATTATTTGTTCCCATGAACAGAGAATATAGGAATAAATTTTTCCATACCAATGAGTAAATTTGTTTTTTTGGCAGAGTACAATCTGCAACTCAGAGTTGCAATAAACGAAACTATACTGTGGATGGCCCATCTTGTTAAAGAAGGGAACCTGGATTTTAGTTCTAGACTGAAATTTGCTTAATGGTCTGATACTCTATTTATACTAAATTGATTTTAAAGTTCTGCTAACTTTAGCCTGTTTTCCAAGCTCTTCACAGCTCCAAGCAAACCTGTTTTTAACTCTAGAGTACCTATAATGATGGCATTGGTAATCAATGCATATAAGCTATTGTATCTGTGAGTGAGTTGGGTCAGGTCTTTCATGAAACGGACATGTTAATAAACAGATCTGTTTTTCATACATAAGACGATTTTGTAATGAATTATTGAAAGTGGTAAACTTCAATTCAGCATAGTCTTTAAAAGAAGTCAGGTGGTGTTAAACTGAGTAAAAAAATATGTGCTAAACTGTAGTTTTAGCAATGTCTTTGTATTGTACAAGTAAATATTCATAATTTTGACTAAAATACAGATCTGGAAAAAGAGATGCCAATTATGCTGTTTTACATTGCTTGGGAATAGTTATCCAGTGAGTGCTGAGACCCTCTAATATTTTCTACTATTTATGGATTCTGCCATTTTCCCACATGAGAATTTTGTGTGGCAGAGAATTTCTCATGTATTTGCTGTTAACCATAATTCTAGTTGGGTAGAACTGGACCCTTAGGGATTAGTTGTGCTGTCCTTATTGATGGAAAGATAATGACTATCTACACTGGAAGAAAATGATTGTTGTTGGTTTTTTATAGAACCTAGAGCATGTTTATTTTTAAACACTCTTTTCTTTTGTGGCTAGAATACAAGAAATGACTAGTGAATAAAAGTATCATTAATTTGACTCTCCAGCAGAATGAATTATAATTTAATGGACAGAAAATCCATGAGGAATGTCCATACTCCTACATTGTTTGAAAATCATTTTATACCAGATGTAACAGTGGAAGTTCAATGCTTTTCCACTGAAAGCAAGTAGCAAAGACTGATAGACTTTTATGTTACAAAAGTGATTAATCTGGACAATGCACAAGTTCACTTAAATTTCTACACGTGAACAAAATCTGCCTGCTTGCCTAATTTGTATCTGTACATCTTTTAAGTTAAGCTGGGATAAAGATAATGATTTTGCAGTTAAGATGCGGATAGAAGCAGGCCCTATAAGGAAAATCTAATTCAAGTTTATGAAGTTAAATCTTAATATTTTGTTTGTCTCAAGATGAAACAGAGAATGTATCATTCAGGGTCATTATTCATAAGTAAAGACTTAAAATGCTTAGGTGTTTTCTTTGATTTACTTACATATGTTTTCTTGTTTAAAGATTTAAAAAAACTTTCTAAGATAAAGGAATTCTGTCCTTGAAGTGACTCTAAGCTTCTTAAAAGTTGATTCCCAGAAATTGGAGTGTCCCTTCTCTAGACTTGGTCTGGACAAAATGGTAATTATTTATTCTCTGTTTTAAGATCTTTAACAATTTCATGTCTGACAATTTATTGGCCTTTTTGAAAGTGACTTAACAACAATATAAAACTTTTATTTCAAAAATAAAAACTTGTATTTAAAAAAAAATTATCAAAGTTCATGAGCATTTAGCATACACTTTTCAGATGTTAATCTCATCATTAGACTTTAAATGCTGCTAGTCTCATATATCTTACCTCCATCTGCCTCGATATCATGATGATATTACCAAATAATGTTGAGAAAAGCTGCTGGGTCTGGCTCACCAGACATCATTGTAAAAGTCCTGGTATTGAACTGAAGGGAATTTTGCTGAAGCTGTACCCTGGTGTAGATGAGAACAGAGGGTTCATGGGCCAGAGAAGAGTTTCCTGTGGTTGTCACACACTAAGGGCTGTCTCAGTTCTGTCTGCTGCTCCGAAGGCTGTTGGTATGTTTAATGATGGTGAAACAATGAGGTTAAACGCATTATTAGCTTTACAACCAACATGAGATTAGCATGACTTGTGCCCTGATACACATTTTTTAGCTGTAGAAATTTCTGACATGTTAAAAAATCCCTGTGGGTAGCATTAGTCAAGTACTGTGCACTACTGGATGTTAATGTCCTAGGATTTAAATATAAGCTTGCAGAAGCTGAGTCTGGCATATTTTGAATGTCTACATGGAGCATATTATAGCTGCATCTTCCTCTAGCAGAGAGATGGTTTAAAATTGTTGAAAGTGAGTGAAATGTCTCGTTACTTCTGGGGCTGCAGAATAGCGTCCGTGGATGTAAGATTAGGCACTCGCCGCCCCAGGGTTGGCAGTTTTGTATTACAGATTATCATTATTGCCTACACTTTTCTGATGAGATTGAGAAATTTCTTTAGCTGTAGAGTAAAGCTGCCAAAATACATTTACCACAGACCTTAAGGCAAATATAATTCTTCCAGAGGCAGCCTCAGGCTTTGGAGGTTTTTGTGCTGAAAGCAGGCTTAGACTTCCCATGAGATCCTCAAAGAGATAAAAAGACTAAAAGCTCTTCAAAGCTAGGCCTTAGGCCCTGACATAATTTAATTCTCTGGCGATGGTTTTTGTATGTAGAAAAATGAATAAATATTTACAAAAATTTAAATGGAAATGTACCCAACTAGACCCGAAATTAACTTTTTAATATCACCTATTATTTTGAATTCAACATAGAAAAGTCTTCATATAACTTTAATTTAGACATCGGATGACCAGGAAAGGACATGATATTTTCTCTTTCTCTTTCTATATGCAAAATTTCAGCAAGGTTATCTTGTTTTTTTCATGCAGAATATTTACTCCTGATAACTGAACAGATGTGAAAATTAATTTGCATAACAAGTAACTACGCTCTTATTCTAACTTTATTCTGCACATTAATTGTAATTTAGTTTAAGGTCCTAAATTAAAAAATGTGTTCTGATCTCTTCCAACTTTTTCCTTTCTTATTTTTTAGGCTATATTAGCACTAGATTATTTTTTTAACAAATAGCAAGATGTTCTAGAAAAATCCCCCAATCTTCAGCACTGTGAGTAAAGTATTTTGAGTTAAGAGCTAGTTTACACTGGAAATGACTTAACAGAAATGCCACTGAAAAAGAGCCAGGAAAAATCCTGTTGAGAAGCTCTATGGTATCAGCATTAAAACTGTAGGGCTGGGAGTCAAGAAATCTTGATTGATTGCAGGCTTCCCTTCTCACTGTGGAGATGCTGCTTTGCTTCATGGCTCCCTGTTCTCCACCTTGTAAAGCAGAATGATGGAATCATCATATCTCTTCAGGTGTATAGCAAGGAGCTCCAGTAGCTATTTATCCTTTTCACTCTGTCCAACTCCAGTAGCTATTTATCCTCTTCACAAAATTCCAGATGTTCAGAGGAGACTTGAGAGAGTTTGTTCCCCAAATCAAGTCTGCTGCACCTCAGACCTCTGTTCATACCATGATTGTCAATTGGCCATGGATCAGCAGCATGATCAGGAGCAGGTTTTTTGGTCAGGCTTACTTATCCATGGCTGTTCTTACTTAGGCCAGACTCCAGCCTAGTCTTCAAATGCCTGAGGGTAAGGAGAGAACTTGGCTTGCTCTGTGTCTGTATATTCAATCAAAAACTTTATCCCTCTATTTATAAAATTCTTTAAATCTTATCCACAGGAAGCTGTATGAGTTAAAAATATTTATTGCTCTTTAATGTTACTAACAGCAACAAGCAATCAAATCCAAAGATGGTATTTCTGGATATTTTGTAGTGTACAAAACATTGCTAAATAATTTCTTTTGCTTTTGTCCTCTCAGGAGGTGCTTACTGTGAGGTTTCACACAGTGCAGTCATTAGCCTGTTTTGATTTGAAGAATTGTAGCCCAGTGTACTTTTTTAAGTGGTAACTTAGATATACTGTGTTATATGAAGAGCATCTTAGGGTTATATTTTTATTATTTATTTATAGGAACTATTTTTCCTACAGTAAAATATGAGAACTGACATTTTAATAAGTATTATGAATGTTCTTCATAGATTAAGAAGTATGTTCACCTCGAAGTACCTGTGTTGAGATAACTCCCAAGTTTAGGTTCCACTGTTGTCATTGGAATTGCTTGGTTCAAGAGTAACCAGGTCACAGGAGTGACTAAAAAGTAGCTGAGGCAAGAAATTTCAGTTTTATGTCCACTACTGGTTTGAAGAAAACAATTCAGACTAGAAGTAAGATAATGTTGTAATGTGAAAGCAAATTAGGTAACTGATAAAACAATAATTGCTGTATGTAATTTTTCTTGGGGTTTTTTTTTGTGAATGGGGAAGCAAAATTAAGCCAATTTAAAAATAAGAGATTCTTCTGCTAAATCTAGCACTTTGGAAAGTGCTAGATCAGCTTTTATTTTATTCAAACAAAAGAGATTTCACCAGGGGTAAAAAATTTTTAAGAAAGAAATTTTGCAGTAAACTATAGACCATAACTAAAGTAAAAGATAAGTTTGATGTAACTTGTTTTAAAAGACTAAAAAAATCAGATAATAAATAATTTTAATGTGGTTCAGATATTTAATTAAATCCTTTACAATTATGATCTGCATTTCTTTGAATATAAAAATACGTTTCTAAATGCAAATTGACATTTCTAAATTAGGTACTTGCCACTTCATCAGTGATATAAACAGAAAAGTATTTCTCAGGGAATGATGGAAGGTGTTTTTATCATCTTGTCACTGTTGTCATGGAAACTTGTGTGTATCATTGTTAAACAGTCAGTACATAAGGATCTAACATTCCTGTGACTTGCAATTGCCAGCTATTGTATTTTTAGTGTATTTTCTCCAACATTGTAGTCAATACTTAGGACGTTGTAAGTTGCTCTCCTCAATTACAGCCACGAACACAATTACAGGATTAGGCAGTCCAGAGACCCCATAGTACAGGGTTCTCTGTTAAAAGGTTCTTTTCAGCATAGGGTTATTAACAGTTTTATTTCCTAATCCACTGTAGCCTATTATAAGCACTTCAAAATTAATATTCCCTCTATTCAAGTAGACTATTTTGACAGCAGTTTCTTTGGGAAGAATGAGCTATCCATTAGTCATTATAAACTCTGTCTTGAAAACTTTGGATCTTTTCTGCACGTGGATTTTATATATTATGTGCTTTGTTTTCAAACACAGTGCTAAATTCATAGTACACCTCTTGTGTATCATTGTCTTAACCTATCATGCATGGAACAGTAGGCTGAAAGGAAGCTTGACTGGAAAATCCAGATTTAAGTGCTCCTGGGCGCAAAGTACGTGTAACTATTTCCCCCCCCCCCCCCCACCCCCAATGAGATTTAAGAATCAGTAATTCTAAGCACAATAAAAGTGTTGCATCTTTTGCATAAGTAAAGGTTTGTTTTGTCTTTTAGTGTTTGGAGTTACTTCAAAATATAGCTTCTGCATCAATTATTTATGACTTGAAATAACTTCTCTTTTTTAAAAAAATGAAGTTACTTAAATACATTTTTCATCATTGAGCAAGTGACTTCCATTACCTCAAAAGTATTAATTACATTTCTTTTCTCATCTTGGCCTGTCTGGTTTCAACTTTTGGGGAGTTTTCTGAATACTCTTCTGAAATTTTAAGGGTATTATTTTAAATAACTGTCAAAGAAAAAAGTAGGTTTTGTGCTAGAGTAAGCTGTCTGTAGCAATTTGATGCAAATTTAACTTATCTGAGAATCACAGTAACATGAAGTATTCAAGAATAGTAAAGTTGTAAAGGTTTTTTAAAGATGTTTGGTTAAATTCTCTTCAGAGAGTTACAGTATCAGGAGTAGTAAAATACAAGTACAGAAATATGAAGAAGAAAAACTCAAATACAAGTACCACTGTGGCTTTAGTTTCTAGAACAATGCATTCATTAAGTGAGGGATATAGGTGGAAAATTAAATTTATAGGAAATGTGTACTTTTCACTTCCTGCTCCAGGAGATTTTGTCAGTTCAGGCAGTTGAATTCAGTGTAATGCCACAAGAAAAAAATCCTGGCAAGCAAATCTGCCCAATCTATGGCTAAGAACTAAGAACCTGTATATAAGGTAAATGCATATTTTCTATTATTTCAGATTACAGTAAACTGTATATGAATGTGTAGTCATAGGAGGAGATATACTTAGCTTTTTAGGATTTATTGAGGCAAAATGGAACCTGTTTATTACTGGCTTCATACATTTCACCTGCAATCATTAATGATTTAAGCTGGGATTTGTAGAAAAATAGAATTTTCTACAATTAAATCCTTTGAAAGAAAGATACAGGAATATATAAAATTCCTGTATCTTTCTTTCAAAGGATTTAAATTTGGATAAAATGGAAATTTTGTGAATGGAGAACTTTGATCTTTTATCCAAACTTTTCTGCATTAAGAGAAAAGCTGTAACTCCCTCTTCTGCTGAATGTGATTTTGCTTTTATGGACACCTGACACAGAAAGCCAGTCAGCTGATGAGTCTGTTTTGTAGCCATCATCTGTAGAACAGCCTTAGGACAATTTAGCCACAAGTTGCAGAGCAGAGGGAAGAAAGCTGGGATGTGCATTGCCCCCCTCTGGTTACGGGGCACCATCTGTGGGTGCATTCAGCACACGGGAGCTTTGGGACTCCGCATCCTGTAGGTAATGGGGAAAAATATCCCCACTCTTCATTGCTGTAATGCACTAGTGAGAGCTGGGAGTGCTGAAGAGCTCATCTGCTGTTAGCTCTGGTGGACTGCCAGACCAAGGTGAGCACTGGAGTGAGGGGACAGGGGCTTTGTGACAAGGAAGGGAAATGCCGCAGCAGTCGGGTGGAGTGGATGAAGCAGTTGCAGTGCAGTCAAATGTGGCATCTCCGCTCCTGATCCATCAGCTCGCACAAGGAGCTGTAGGAGGGATAGATTTTCAGGCTTCTGGTTTAACTGAAAATGTTGAGGGAGTGGAAATATCAGATTCCTTAATTGTTGAGGATTTAATTTCTTGACAAATGAAAAACTAGGAAAATATAGAACTGTGTATCCCACCTAGGAAATACTGTTTCGAGGCTTAAAAAGTATTGTGTAAACATAGTAAGCAATTACAAATATTGTTATAAAAATGAAGTGGAGGTTTTGGGGCAATTTTAATTGCTTATTTTGGTTTATTTTAATATATTGTTTCTCATCACAGGTAAGGCTACATCTATATGGCCCAATCCTGTGCCCTGATAAATACTCTCTCTTCTGAATGAGTTCTTTTCTCAGGATAATGAGTTGCGTGGGAAAGAGTTTATTAACTCAGGTTACATGGCTTCTGGTATCTAGATTAGATTGGGTATTATTATCAGAAACTAGTTGTGTACCATACAGACATCTGAAATGCTCTGACATCAAAATCTAATTAGGCTAGACAATGTCTGAGAATGTGAGTTTACAAAAAATGTCTGTTTCTGTATCTATTAGACATTGAAAATTCATTAGGTTTTCTGGAATTCAGAAATCAGAATTCTAACATCTCATTTGTATTTGTCCTTAAAAATATCATTGCCACTCTCTGCCTTACCAAAACATTGAATAAAAGAACTTTTATTGAATGAAAATCCTAGCTTAGAGCCATGAGGTATTTGCAGATTCTGAAGTGCTGATGATGAGTGCAGTGTTAATGATCTGATAGATACAAACCCGTGGGGAAGTTTTTTCTCTAACTAGAGTAATCTCTTGAATTTCTCTAGTTAATGTGAATTGGTATTTAATGTTCAGGGAGGTTAAAACTGGCAGGCTGGGATTCCTTGCGTTTTTCTCCTTTTGATTGTGGTGCTGATAGTCTAACTATGAACTTCCTTATGCAAGGCCTCTAGGAACTTCCAGTCTGAGTATTTCTAGAAAAGAGAAGTGATTGAGTCTCAGCACTTAAAAATGCTTTGTGTACTTTTTGAAAAGGCATCACCAGCTGTGTTGTGTTGAATCAATTGTAGTTATTTTGGTGATGTCTGTGTGTGTCCACTAAGAACAGAAAATAACATTTTAATTTCAGGGATTTCTGTGGGTTGATTTTAAACTGACTGGAAACAGGATAGCTAAAGCACTGCCTTTACCTCTGTGTTTTTTTTTTTTTTTAGGTTTTCAGTCCAGAATTGAAAGAATTATATTAATAATATACATACATCTCAGTGTAGTGCTGTGCAGATTTTCAACTGAAACACCTTGGACCTTAGTTTACAGCCTATGTTCAAGTACCCCATGAGGAGCTCTGCATTCAGTAAGTTTGACTTTGTGAGGTTTCTGGTGTCTTTACCAGGACAAATATAGGTTCTGCTGTTCTGTGAAGTGGTAGGCTAGACCTTTCAGCCCAGCAGTACATATAGATATTGAGTATATCAGAAGGCTTCTAGGGGTTATGCCCAAGAATTCCAGAGGTGTTGTTTGTTCAGGGACACAGCTGAGAATCACTGCTAAGTTGTTATGTGTATCAGGGCCAAAACAAGATGAAGCCTTTTAACTTTCCGGGCTAACAATTCCCAAATGTATTTCCTGAAAGACTGATGAAGGGACATGGAGATGGTGAGGCTCTGTCCAGATGTGGACTCAGCTATGTGTGATCAAAGTAGGAAATCTGCCCAGCTGTGCACCTGAACTATTCACACTCTGGGCCAGCTTGCACTCAGGGGGATTTGGGCTCATTTATGCCCCATGTTTCTTCCTCTTCTGCCTCCTCAGCAGATATGTGTTTACATCAAGTGCTTGAGTGATGTTCTGGGACAAGAAATAGTACACTGACACATGGAATGATGGCTCTAAGTGCTGGGAGACCAAAATGTCTCCTTTCATAGCATAAGCAAAGGTTGTGTATTGCAGGTACAGGGCTTCTGTAAACAGTGTAGGCTAAATTTGAACTAAGGTGTGAAATGTCCTTGCAGGTGTGTGGAAATAGAAATGTGGAGCTACACAGCATTTTCTTACAAAATTAGAGTTCATGTTGAGTGCTTCCCTGAAGAACCCATTTGTGCACATTTTAAGGTATCTGTAAAGCAATAAGAAATTCTAATTTTGCCATCCTCTGTGTGCATATAAGTGTTGTGGATACACAGCTTAGCACTCCATTACAGTGTTTTCTTAAAATTCTGTGCAATTGGATTTTGCTTAATCTGTGCTGTTTCATGCCAGAACAAAAGATTATGGATCATTACATTATATATAGTGGAAAATTATTCAGAAGTGTCAGTTTGAAGGTTTTGGTAAAATTGAAGATTTTGTAGGTGAAAAGTAATCTTTACTATGACATAGTTCATAATTGTTTCGGGGATGTAAAAGCTCAGCATTTTAACTAGGCCTTTATTCAGATTAGATTTAGTATTTTTATAGTAATTTTAGAAATATTGGAAATGTACATGTACATTTGCAATGCCAAACATTCCTGCTGATTCTGGATTATTTATTTCTTCCTATAGAAGTTGCTAAAGCTTTTTTCCCATGCCTGGCCACTTCACCAAGGCTGGGTTGGACGGGGCCCTGAGCAGTCTGATGTAGTGGTGGCACCTTTGCCCATGGCAGGGGGGTTGGAACTGGATTATCTTTAAAGTCCCTTCCCTCCCAAGCCTTTCTATAATTCTTCATGACTTGCAGGCTGCTAATTGAATCACAGTGCACTTCTAAACCATGCAACTCTTAAATGGTCCTAACAAATTCTTCCCTGAATTATATCTGGATGTATTAAATTTGCTTTATTGCACAGCAGATTCTTTCTGATGGTATTCAGTGTTTTGAGGCAAGTGAAGAAAAGTGGGACAAGTTTCTGTGTCATATAGTATCTTGCTGCATAAGTTATGTGAAAAGTTGAATTTTATATAACTTGTGTATGGTTAGTTGTGATTTTTTTCCCTTACTCCCTTTGTGCATAGTATTATGTTTTTCTTTAATATAAGTTGATGAGTTACAGCAGCTGTCTAATGCTTGTATTATGGAAGTTACTTGGGGCACAGGGTATTTGAATGCTTGGTTCTGCCTGACCCTGATCATGCAAAAATGAGAGAAAATGAATTGTATCAAAGCTGTTACAGATAGTAGGATAAAAAAGAATGGAATGGAATAGAATAGTCCTGATGGAAGGGACTTGCAGTGACTGTGTAGTCCAGCTGCCTGATCGCTTCACGGCTGACCAAAAGCGATCTTGCAGATTTTGATTATGCAGAAACTATTGTAGGAGAACCAGAATTAATATATAAGTTTTGGTCTGTCCAGCTGCTGAAAACCCACCAGATATAATGTTAAAAGCATGTTAAAAAGCCAAACACTTCCCTTTTGCCACAAAACACTAACAGCTTTGTTGTAATTTTGACCATATTTACTTTCCAGTGCAAAAAATAGCAGATTTCCCTATGTTCAACAAGCTTTGCAGCTACTAATAATTTTTGATATGCTCTTAAATATTTTTCAATGTGTCCACTAAAAACAATGTTAGTAATTGCAGGAAGGAAAAGGAAGTTAACTGCACTGAAAGCATATAGTATTGGCAATACTATCACAAAAATCCCAAAGTGAAGCTTTAGTGCTGCATTTCTGTCTGACACTTTTGTAGGTACTCTGTCTCCTTACCATGTGGTCTTTAAAATCATGCATGAGTCTGTTGTTTAGGGATATATTTGCTGTAGCCATAATCAAAAATGACCTGTTAGTATGAACACTCATAAGACTAAATAAACCATTTTTTCCACCAGGATGAAGCAGCCTGGACTCCAAGAGCAGTGGGCATGTATCACAGGTAATTCTCACCTATGCAAACTAGACTTCTAGGTTTTAATTGGAAATTTAGCAATGCTGAAAGTTCAAACCTGAAATTTAGTAACTTATATTTGAGAGTGGAATAGAAAGTCTTGAAGCTTTCTGTACTATTAATGTATAAAGAGCTCTGTCTCTTGGTTTAAGCCAAAAGCAGTTCCTGCCTTTGTTCTTAATACTTAATTTTTCAAATTTTTAGACCATAATTAAATCAACTGCTGTATTTTTTCTCATCTTTGAAATGTTTCTTTTTCTAAGGAAATGTGTGTTCTTAAATAAAAACAAAACTCTGGACACTGTGTGTGGGCACATGTACTTAAAATTCTTTAAAGAGTTGTTTTTAAGAGCACACATTCCTCGTATCTTTGCCTGACTGCAAAGCTGCATAGTGGTGAATGGCTTTGCTAGATGAACTTCACAATCGTGACCTCTACAAAATGAGACATATACAAGCTTCCGTTTAAAAAGAAAAATGATACCAAAGTGCTGGTTTCTCCAACTGGTCTTGTGATGCCTTCTTGCTTGTTTTACAGAAGTAAACACTGACACTGCACCCATGAACATCAGGATATCTTTCAGTTTCATTGCAGCTGGAGTCAGTGACTTCATACTGAAAAAGGTCAGTTTTTGGACTGCAGACTATGACAGTTTGTGAAAGAACATACATGTTTTTGTAAATATGGCTATATTACAGCTGTACAATATATTCATATGTATTACAATATATCTATTATAATATATTCATATATATTACAGCTGTATACTTGTAATACAGACTTGTCTGTATCTGTGTATGCACAGGTTTAACCTGCAGCTGACATGATTATGGAAAAGCATTTAAGACTTCTATAAGCTTTGTGGAAAAGAAGTAATTCTGAAAAAACATACTAGCACTTACATCTACTTGAAGATGAGAATAGTGTGCTTTTTTTAAACAAGAAGCCTTATTATTGGGACAGTAAAATAAAGTTTTGTCATAGTTGATTTTAGAGTCACTGATGCCTTGAACCTTACAATTGGGCAGTTTTCCCATAAAGTTAGTCAATGCTCCCCTTTTAATCCTGTTAATTTTACTAAATTACTTATGTTACAAATTAACTGCATCACAGTATTTTAATTGTGTTTGTAGTAATTTTAAAAATAGTTGCTGGGGATAGGTCATTTAATTATATTTTATCAGTGAGAAAGCATTAGCTCTGCTGTGAGTGATAGCCAGCAAGGCCATCTGCAATGCCTTTCAGTTCACTCACTCTGAATTGTTCAGATAAAGACTGTCAAGTGCTGACTAAATAAGGAAGGAGCCGTGGTAGGGTTAAGTGCAGTGGAGGACACAAATGGAGCATTGATTCCAGGCATGCTGGAGGGTCTGAGCTGTTTCCTGCAGCACTGAACCTTTTAAGAGTTTTCATTGTTTCCCACAAAGTATTAAAATGCGAGTGTCTGCAATTCAGGATCTCAGGGAGGATGAAAATGAGGATTGGGAGGAAGAAGAAAAGGTGAGTTAAACCCCAGTAGTTTTGCAAAGTACTTATTTCCTTCTATTTTTCCTCTTTAGGACAATAAACCTGTAATGATTACCTTTCTCTTTCAGATCTTCCTCAAGCCTGTTATTGAGGACAGAAATATGGAACTGGCCCGAAAATGCAGTGAATTAATAAGTGATGTAAGTGATGGTGGCTATTTGCACTCTCATATTTGCATTTCTTCTTTCAAATGCATTTATCTTTCTGATACATATTTTCTCAAATATATACAGTGTAACATGTGCCCATCCAAGGCTCAAATAATAAAAGCCCACAAAATAATCGAAAAGCACAGAGTATTCTGGTACTGTAAATGATTGGCCACAAAAAAATGAGCTTTTCAGAGCACTTGGATGGTAGGAAGCACAGGCCCTAGAAAGGAGTGTTTCAAAATGTGGGTCTCAGGCAGAGGGTGTCTGCCAGCCAGGAGAACACCTTGGCTGCTTTCATCAGGAAAATGTGGTATTTTTTCTGGTTGTAGCCTAATCTTATGCATTTTAATTGGTTTGAACAAAACTGGGTTCCAGTATACATAGCTGTAAGGAGGAAAGTTAAAAATAAAAGATAAATTTTTAATGTTATCTTTTGTTTGTGCTGATAGATCCAAAAGTGCTCAGCATATTGTTATTGACTATGCTTATAGGACAAATCCACTCAAATGCTAGAATATCTTTTAAAAATATTTAGCTCTCTAATTCTTGATTTAGTTACTACAGGTTTTTAAAACTGTGGATCAGTTATATAAACATTATATAAACATCATAAATCAGGTCCCAGACATTTTAAATTGGAGTAGATCTGGTTGCTTCAATGTAACAGGATCAGATTTACCTTCATGGAGATTTATTTTTGTTTCTCTCTGGGACAGTGTGTTGAAAAAAGTTACTTTGTCCCTTCATGGATGTAAAGAATGGTATTTCTCCTGTGAGAAAGCTGTGGCAGGAGAGGAGACCTTTCTGAGGAGAAAGTGGCTTGCTTCAACAAATGTTCTAAAGAAACCAAAAAATGGTGTCTGGCTCATGTTGTAATCTGATATTTAGGTCGGGTTGTTGATTTAGTGGGAATAGAACATACAGAATCTATGTTTTAGGTATAAATTTGTAGGGGTTGTGTACCAGAAAAGAATAGTTAACTCAGAAGACCAGTATCTGGGGTGTGAAAAGTGTTACAGTGCTGGCTTGAAAGTGTGATTTGACAAGGTCAAAGTTTCCTCTTTCCTCTTGTCCACACACCTCCTATTCAGTTTTCACAGAAAGAGTGCTGAAAATTGCATAGATCCCTAAGAGAAACTACCAAGATGAGCCCTTTGTAAACTCAACCTACTTCAGAAAGCAGTAGAGATTAATAATATTTTTACTGGTAGATATATACATGCTTTCTTTGGGGAAAAAGGGCATATGGTGTGTTAAGTGCCTGTCAGCTCTTGTAAAGGCAAAAATGAAAATGGACCTGAAGCACTTATATGACCCAATATACATTTGCATCCGTGCAGCTTCTTTCTAAACATGGTCACTGTTCTTAAAGGAAAAAGCTCCTTGAAAAATGCTGAAGAAATCTTTCTTTAACTGAAAAGGAATTATTACTCTGCTGTGTACCCATTAGGAGTAATGTTGGCTGTGGCTCTTAATTAATGGATAAATGGAGTGGCTGTATTTTCTTGGATTTTCTGCAGGGACTTGAGAGCTAAGGTGAATAGCTAAGTCAAGCCAGGCTTCTCCTGCTTGTAATGGTTCAGGGATGTGGGCTTTTGCTGAAAACTTGGGATGCATTTAGCCTGCAAGTGTGTTAGATTTTCCTTGAGATATGTCAGGCATAATGGCAAAGTGTTATTAATGCTTTCAAAGCAAGAACAATATATAATGGTCCAGACCAATCTAATTTCAAAAAAGAGGCTCTTTGTTTAAAAATAACATCCAGCTTTGGGGCTTTATTCAGCCTCTGATGAAATCAGTAGGTTTTTCTTCATTGGCTTGAATGGAAGATGCATAGAATATGACTTTTGTTTCCCAGAATTTTTTGCTTTAATGGAATTTCTTATGACCAGTGAAGTCCTTTGTACCTGGGTATAAATTCCTCACCCTGCACATTTCTTTGTGGAGACCAATAAATTGCAAGGAGTTTGCATTCTTACCTTCAATTTTTTGACTTGCTGACATTCAGAACTTTTAATATATTCCTAATCCTCTTTATCATGAACCTTTCTGCACACTAATATTTGTGTGGTTTTAAGGTTGGTGTACATTTGTACATTTTATTTGTACAGTGGTTTTATGGCACTTTGTTTGGTCCTTTAGATGACCTTGGGGGAGCAGCCTGTGTCCTTGCTGGCCACGAGACTGGGGTGATTGTCCTTTTCTGATGGTGGAGCTGTCAGCACATCTCCTCCATCAGAATGCAGAGCCAGGAGTGCACATGCCTGAGACACTGGGGCTGTATTGTGCTTGCCCTGCGTTCTTTGCAGGCTGACTTTAATTTGGCAATATGGTTCTGAAACAGTGTTACACTGGCAGTCCTTGGTGAATCTGTAATTGCCAGCCTTGAGCCGTACGTAGGGGAAGCTGTGAAGTGTTTATGTGCTCCCGTTCTCAAGAAAATCCCCAATTTCATGTGAGGTTGGCAGATGTTTGTTCTGTGGCTGTGATACCCCCTGGATTGTTTCTCTCGACAGTCGTTCCATTTAATCTCCCTCTATTACGAAATTTTATTCCACAGATGTTTTTAAAACTGTCATGCGTGTTTGATTTATATGAATTGCCTTCCTCTCCAGGCCTTTTCTCTTCCACATTAAAACTGAGCCTGTCCATTTGCTTGTAGTGTATTTTCATCTCTTTTTTGTTTTGATTGTGTGGTGGGATGTTGTCAGTACTGTTATAAGCAGAGATGGGAACAATTATAGAAGGTAATTGACCAAACTATTATAATCCTTTTTGGCAGAATGGCAGACACCACCTTCTGAAGATTCTGCTGAATTGTGGTAATGAGTGGTACCAGCACTTTTCCTCTGAAGCAAAAAATAGGACTGCTTGCTATTTATCTGTCATTGCACAGAGTCCAGCTTAGCTTTAGGATGTCTCTATTATAAAGCAAAGTCCAAAAAGACCTAGAGCCAATAGTGGAAACACTGTGCCAAACTAGCAGGGTTTTGACTACCTAATTCTGGGTGCAGCTGTTCACCTGGACTCACCAATAGTCGTCACAGCCTCTAACTCATGAGGACCTTGAGTTTGAAATTGCTGGAGATTACTAAAATACTATGTACTTTAATAGCAGTACTGCATGCCTGCCATTTTCTCTTGCTTTACTCTAGGTTCCTATGGCCACAGAGAAAGGATTCTGTATTAGGTGAATCTGTGGTCTGACACAGTCCTTAGTCTTGCAAGAGATTATAAGTTCAGAAATGTAGGTTTGGAAAGCGAATACTTAGTGGAAAGAAGTTTCCTTTTGTTCTAGCATAAAAGCTAGATAAGAAGGTTTAGACACTTTTGTTGTTTTTCTAAACAAAAATAGGTATTTTATATATGACAGTTCTACAGTGTCTCTTGGCAGGATGACTGTGGACATGGTTACACCATTGATGTTAAGGTTATTAAAAATAGCTTTTGAGTATATTCATATTGAAGTTAGATGAGCATGTGTCTCTGAATAAAAGGAATGGTGGCTGCTTGGATTATGCTGTTGCCATTGGAGTCTTTCCTTTAGCCCACAGTCTCCCTTCTTTGTTTTCCCCTGAAAAAGGCTGATGGAACAGGCCATGGGCGAGATGAATTTTCTTCGTGAACCAGGAAGCTTCAGCTTAAAAGTTGGATGCCCTTGTTTTATAAAGTTGATCTTCCCATATAATATCCATTCAGAAAAAAATGCAGCTTGAAACAATGTTTTGGTGGTTGTCTAGGAATTTTAATCCACTTTACTGGATAGTTGTGCTGTGGACAGAGTTGGTTTTATGATGAGTCAAGGAGAAGAAAAGGATCTGGAGAGAACTATGAAAAATTGGGCTTTTAGTGAGCTCTTGAACTTCAGAAGTATATTGAAAGAGCCGTGGCTCCAGGCCATCATTTGCAAATTCTTCCTATTTGGTTTTTTCACAAGGCTTACCAGATTTGCTCAACATAAACAGCGTATTTTGTGGTGAGGGGTAAGCCACTTGCAGGCAAAATTTCCTATTCAATATTTAGGACATCTGAATTTTTAATTATTGACTTTGAAGAGGAATATTAATTTCTCTGCCTGTTCATTCCATTCATTGGTTATGTTCGATCATAGGCAAGCTCTTGAACATCTTCCTTGCATCTTTTACACTAAATGTGTTTTATAACTGTGTTTTATAAATGTGTTTTATAAGGTGTCATGACTTCATTTTACTTGTCCTGTTTCATCTTCCATCTTTCTGATTCCAAGCAATGCGGACAATACTGTAGCAGAATAGAGTTTGTTGGATCAGAATTTGACCAAACATTTTTTGTTATGTTCTCTCTTAATTGCATATTTAAATCTGTATGCATTTTATGGCTTCTATGGGTTACTATAACGAATGTGAAAAATAAAGGATTAAGGAGGTGGCATTAGTCATTGACTGCTTTCAGTTCTTTTGAAAGCATGACTTCTTCAGCAGAACAGCTTTGTTTCTTCTAGTCATGTTCTGTCATTCTCCCCAATTAAGAGATACCTTAGGAAGCTTTTGTGTTTGATTCTTTAATGTAATTATTGCTCTGCAATTAAAATGGATATAATTACAGTCAGCTTTCAGATGTCTTTGGATGATTTATCTAAGTTGTGAACAGCAAGACTCTCTGTGTCCTCTGCCAGAGTTACAGCTTTACAGGAATTTCTACTGGGAATGCCACCAGACTCACCCAGTAGAGAGGCAGCTCTGTTAACTTCCAATGCATGTGTGCAGGTTGGACAGAAAGTGCCTGCTCATACTTATAGAAATGTCTTTTTTGTGTGTTGCTCTGTGATTACCTGTGTGTATGATGTCCCACACAGGTTACATGAACCATTGGCTTTGTGAGTAAAGTCATGACGCATGAGTCATGAGTAATGTTACCCATTGTTCACCAAAAGGTTTTATTTGAGAACAGACTGTAATCCACAAAAGCAGATGATGTGATTTAGAAGTGATGTGCAGATTCTTTCAGTAGTTCAAATCTGAATGAGCTCAATATCAAGCAAAATTGTTTCTTGTGTGAGGATAAAGTAGTCATGAATTTGAGATGAATTTGGCATTATCTAATGCATTTTTCACTAAACACAAACTTTGCCTTAGCACAGGAGCTGATTCTGTGTAAGCTGCCATCCTTCTCCTAAGTTTTCCAAGTCCCTGTAGAGGAGTGTACACTAGAACTTGTGATATCCATTAAGGATTCAGAGAAAGAGGATATTAAGGCTGCATATTTCTGTAATGCTCAGATGCAGATCATATTGCTTCTGTCAGTGCTTGTCAGCAAGTCTTGAGTGCATAAATTCAAGCTGCTGTTAGGCAGAATGTGAAAATGAGGTTAGAGAAATGGTAGCAGATAATAACCATGAAAGCTTAGTACTAAATAATTCAATTTGCATTGATCTAAACAATTCTCTGTACAAAGAAAGAAATGTCACTGAAAACATCTAAGGCTATCCATGTAAAGTGTCTGTCATTAAAACTTACTTACTTAGTCCATCTCATCATAATTCACCATCTTTCTTCATGCAGTTCGTATATAATGAATGTTCCTACATGTTAACCATGTCCATAGATTTTATCCTTCTTGCAGTCTCACTAATACAAACAATAACTCTGATTTTAACAATGCTCATGTGATTATTATACCTGCTCATACTGTTTGCCCCATTGTAAGAAAGAAACTGGTTGTTTAAAAAAAAGTGGGTTTTTTTGGTGGTTGTTGTTGTTTTTTGGGGTTTTTTTTTGTTTTTTTTACCAAATCTGTCATAGTGTTCTGATGGGTTTATTTTTTTTTCATGGTTTCCGATGTGCATACACATTTAAAAAAATGCCTCAATTTCAAATTTGTTTGGTCTTAAAGAAATTCTGTAATTACTTGAATGTCATTACTGTTGGGTGCTTTAGAGGCAATAGTTTGGCAGTGGCTTCCTGAATTTATTCATGTAACTCTTGGATTCATAAAGGGACATTTGATGGTGTTATATAGATTCTGTGCTTGCTAGGTCTGTGTTAGAAGTTAAACAATTTTTATCTTTGAGACCAAGGATCAAGGAGATCAATTATTCGATTCTTCTTTCTTTAGAGACACTAAAACATCTACAACTGTCATGAAAATGTGCTCTAGATGTAGAGAAAAGTCCTGTCTTTTTCATCTATATTATTAAAGAGTTCTGTGACTTTTACATAGCCCTGGAAATGTGCGTGAGAACTCGTAGCTTCCCTTTATGGTTTAATTTGATCCAGCCGGAGGTATTTGCAAGCTGCCCAGCACAGTATCCATGAATAAAATAAAATTGAAATAATAATAATAATAAAAAATTAAAATAACCACTGTTTGCTTTTCTCTGTGTGTGTTTTTAAGAACAATTAGACTTCTTTTTCTTCTCTTTGTAGATACACTATAAAGAAGAGTTTAAAAAATCTAAAGGCAAGTGCATATTTGTACCTGACACCCCGCAGCTAAAACATGTGAAAAGCCTTGGTGCTTTTATTTCTGAGGTAAGATCTAAAAGACTGAAAAATTTTCTTCGCTTCTTATCCTTCCTAAAAACTCTTTCAGTTGAGTACTGTGATTTTTAGCTGGGCAAGGATGGCTTATTTCAAATAATAATTCTGTTTAAAGCTGAAGTGAATTCAAAGGCTGTAATTAGTGTATACTGCAATGTGAATAATAATAATAATTTGGAATTACATGACACTTTTATTTTGGGATTTGAAGATACTTTATTAATGGTTCTGAGCAAGTCCTAGCTATCCCATTTTATGTGTGGATAAACTGAGGAATAGGAAAAGAATGTTACATTTTGTGCAGTGATGAGGTTTGCAAATTACACCTGGGCAAAATTTCCCTGCTCTGGAGATTTCACAGCCTGATATCAAATAGAAGGAGACAAGGAAAATGTTTCCATGTTATCATCCCTGTCCTCCTTCAACAAGAGGGCTGGGGCAGACATCAGGTCAGTGCCATCTGTGGGTTGCCTGAGCACTTGCATATCTACCTGTCTGTCTGTCTATCTGTCCCTGCGTACCTGTGCCATGTGCACACACACACACAGAGCTGTGGTGGCAAAGAAAGATCAACAGCCTCCAACGTGTCAGAGCAGCATTTATTGCCAGCTCTTCATGTCCCAGGTACAAGGTGCTGTAGGATTGCATGTCTGGTTGTTTTTCACAGGTAAGAACAGCAGCAGAAGTTTCACCTGAGAGACAGCAGCTTTGTTTAACAATCACTGGTTCTGAGTGATTTTTCTGTCCCTATGGCCCTTCAAAAAATTAAAATTTTGGTGCCTCATTTTTTGTGCCACTTTTATGATTATAATAAAAAAGTCCCAGTATCACTGTCTGAGGTTGCATAACTTATATACATTCCAAATTCTCTTTCTGATATACAACAATTTGCTGTGTGTCTTTCAATATGAATGCATCTAATAAATACTTTTCTTGTATTTATCTTCCTGTTATCTGAGGAGTGGCATGTCCCAAGGGAAGTAAATCTAATGTAATTGCACTTTATAAGAGACTGACTATTGTAGTCTACAGAAATACAGTATATAGAGGGTATTTATCTAATCTGATTCCAGAGAATCTACTGCTAACTATTAATCAAAGATTTAGAGATATAAAAATATTCTAAAATTTTAAAACCTGTAGGTTTGATAATACCACACTTTGGGCATGCTTTTATTGAGCACTGCTGTTTATTGCAGCATTACCTGAAGCCAGTGATGTGATGGATGGTTTATCTTGTAAATTACTGACCTCTAGTGTCCCATTACCTGTATTTGCAAATCTTGGACACTGACATTCTTAACAGCACATCCACTGCAGTGAAAGAGCCCCCTCTGTTTTGGGTAAAAAAAATGTTACAGCAAATTATTGATATGTATACATATAATGCATTTGGGGAAT
This sequence comes from Fringilla coelebs, assembly GCF_963513975.1. Classification (NCBI taxonomy): domain Eukaryota; kingdom Metazoa; phylum Chordata; class Aves; order Passeriformes; family Fringillidae; genus Fringilla; species Fringilla coelebs. Next base: position 134,409,193 of record NC_140028.1, on the reverse strand, counting down.
GAGCCTTTAATGAAGAACTGTATATTTCACAGTAAATAAGTGACATTAGTATAATTGGAAATATTTTTGGTATTTATGATTATTTTCACAGCAGTGTTGCCATTATTGTTTTATGAACTTGGAAGACTTTGATCTGAAGGAAAAGCCTCACACATTTTGAGCCATTGTTTTGGCATCTCTTGTAAAACCTCTTTGTGAGGAGCTGCCAATACTGAATACTGGAGGAAACACAGGATAAATAAAATGTAATTTAAAAATGACTGTAATGTGAACAGATGAAACAGAAATGATGGCAGACAGGCAAACTTCAGTGTTCCTCCCCTTTCTAGCTGCATTTAATTGCTGCTACTTATTAGTTGGTAAAATATTTATGGTTCACCTCTCATTTGCTCCCTTGTTCAGGACTCTGGAAGTAGAAAGAAGAAAAATCATTTTTGGATTTGAAAATGATCTGAGAAAGGATAGAAGAAACTGCCTTGCTTATTTTATTTTGTATTTGCATAAAAATTATTGAATTTAATTAGTAAATATTTTGCATTGCTCTGTGAATTATGCACATCCCAGTAAAGTATTATTTAAAGATGTTTTTGCTAGAAAGTTAGTGACAGTTAATGAAATTTTTCCTGTTCTGTCTATGCCATTTTACTTACAGTAAACATACTACTTATTTTTTCTAGTATCTTCATTTTTGCATTTTCTGTCACCTTTTTCTGCCCTCTAGGTGAAATATAAAGGAGCTGCTAAGAAAGACCTTTCCAGCTCTCTCTATCAGCAGATGCCAGCCACAATTGACAGTGTGTTTGCAAAAGAATTAATGCACCTTCAGAGCAAGGTACAACTTTAGAATTGCAAAAATGATTTTTAGATTAACTGTGTGTCAGAATAAATACACTTTAAACAAAATATTTGAAAGGACACTTGATCATCTGCTTGATTTATTTGGGTGAGCTTATCATCCAGAGTTTATCACCATAGCTTCCTAAATTCAAAAACTACACATTTTTAAAATGTTGACAATTTTACTTATGTTTATTAAATATGCATTTAAAAGTTGGTAGTGCATTCATTGGTCCAGTGAAATCTGTGAATACAATAAGGAATTATTGAATTCAGTGACATTGCATGGTCCCTATAGAATGGGTGACTTACAGAACTTTTTCCAGTGGGGTGTTGTATTAGCTATATAAAATATTTGATGCTGAAGGCAAAAGAAAAGAAAACTGCTTTAATGACTTCTAAAGGCACTTAGTGGTAGCAGCAAATGTATTTCTGATGATCTGAATACCACTGCTTACAACAATTTTATACAATTAAAATATGAAATCAAGTATACTGAATATAGTGTAAAGCTTGTAAACAACCAACAAAATAGTAAATTCCGGTTCAGTTGCCTTCAAGAACTAAAAAAATATAATACCCTAAGAGTAGGCAGGTGACCCTTCACTTCCAGTGACCTCAGTGGAATTATGAATGTTAAGCATGTGTAATATGAACAAGGTTCCAGATTTTCATTGTTGCTCATGAGAATTGCATGGAATAGATGGTCATGGCTTTCAGTCCGCCAAGCATTTCCATGGTTTTCTTGTTTTTGCTTTCCCCTCTCTTAAGGATATCAACTACATATGGTTTTTAAACAGCCAGTGTGTGAAGGGAACACGGTTCTAAATCCATAATATTGATTGTATCTCAATATGCATTCTTGTGATGCAGTGACACTTTTTCAGACAAAGGAAGATATTAATAAAAAAAGAATGGACTAAAATTTCAGGACAGCTTGTGGAGAAATGTTTTGATGTAAAACATTATGTTAATATGAGGCTATATTAAGCAGATACAATAACACATATTTTAGTTTTCAGAATCTGAAAAGGAACATATATACACAAGTTAAAGCACCACAGCAGCTGAAATGACATTAATGTGACATTTCATTGTAAAGTGAGTGATTAAAGGAATTATAGTAAAAATAAATTGGGAATTAAACTTGTATAACATTTTTAAGCCATTAGCTTGATTTATAAAACATTAGTTAACTATTTTGCCACAGATTTACTCCCAAATTAATTCCAAATTATTGCATTCTACATTAGTTTACCCAAATGAGGTTAATTAACATTGGTGATGTGGCAGAAAAGATAAATAACTGAAACTAAAAATGAAACCATTGGTTCATAAAAAAACCCTTTTAAGGAAAAGACTGACATTTTTATTTGGTAGTTTTTGAAGGCTTTCTTCAATCATCCAACAGTTCCAGAGAAAAAAATATGCATATAGGCTGAGTTATATTTAAGCAGAAATTTTTCTCACAAAATTCATACTATCCCCTTAGGAGTAGATGCATTATAAATCATAATATACCATAAAACTTAAAGATACGCTGACACATTTTTCCAACTTGTGGTTTACTGCTGCAATGGACCTGAATTTAATGCTACTTTGAGAGAGCTCTCAGGGGATTTTCTAGTGAAAAATCTTCTCCACAGTATTCAAATCTAATCCATATTGTGCCTATCACTGCAGTACCTAAGTAGCTAATACAAGGATTTCAGATTTCATCTGGGTCAGGATATGGCAGAGGGGGTTTCTGCTGCATCTGTCTAGCTGGGGTTGTGAATTTACAGGTCATCATTTCAGGAAGAGACTACAGATATTCCATAGGAAGTAGAGAGAACAGCAGCAGCTCCAGCTCTGCTCCAAAAAGGCTGCTGCAAACACAGAATTGCCGTCTGTTTCTGAGTTACAGTAATCTGATTTTAAAATAGGTGCTGATTTCCCGAGAGGTGGAAAATACGAGTGTGTCCTCCCTACCCACACTAGAACAAATTTACACCTTTGTCTCCCTTTTCATGCTTCTTGGATGCAGTGCTGGGCTGGAATGCCTTTGTGGGCAGCTCAGGCAGGACTCTCCTTGCTCTGTAGTGCCGTGTTCTTGGCAGGATCCGCAGCCTCGTATGCCAAGCAGGTGCCTTGGGAGTAGCGGATCATGGCAGGGAAGAAAGAGAGCCCCTGACTTTCCCCAGGGCTGGCTGCTGGCACAGGCTGGGTGCCTCTGGCAGAGATCTCCTTGCACAGGTGTTTCCCCCACAAATGGGCGCTCCCCCGATGCAAAGTTTGCTCCTGAAATGGTGCTGCTGCTGCCCAGCAGCCTGTCTTCAGCCTACCTATATCCAGCCCAGTTTAATAATTTGATACACAATTTCAAATCACACACACGATTTAGGAACTTGGAGGCAGCTAGGGGAAATATCCTGGTTTTCCCAAGGAGTTATGCCCCACCTACAGCTGCCCTCCACTATCCCCTCCAGAGCCAACAGGCTGCCACAGCACCAGTGACCATGTCTGCATTCTTTAATCCTGTGGCAATTGTCAGTGGTTTCAGCTGAGCCAGGATCTCCTCCTTCAGGGGTCTTGGCATGCAGTGTCAGCACTGACATGAGGATCTTGCTGTAATGGAGAGTATAGCACCCTGACACGTGTGGTTCTCTTCCTGTAGAGCCTCTCCCCTATACTGGCTGTATTGAATCATACTCAATTCTGTCTTCAGGATACTCAGGAAAGCCCAAACAAGACTTCCTGCTGTCTTTTGCATGAAACCCATGTTTACTCTTGTGTGTTTTATGTAGAACTGGCATGAGGAAGGAAATAAATACCCATAGAGAATGATATCTATCTGAAACTGGCAAAAAAAAAAAAAATCCCAATGCTGTTTATGGGGAAAAAATGTTTCAGTAAAATGAAAAAGAAGTTTTGCAGTTCCCCATACTTGGGTGGCTTTTATAATACACTTGTTTTTCCTTTTCACAGAAAATTTGACTATGGCCTTCTAAAGGCCTTTCTTGAGAGTGAGCAACCAGATTTCCTCCCTCTCTCACTTTCGTCATAGTTGTCCCCAGGGAAAGCTAAAAAGAGGAGAAGCCCCTGCCCCTGTCATCACTGAATAACTTCACTCTCCTTACCAGCCTACAAAGCTCTCATCAATTTCCCTGCTTTTTGCAGTGAGAAAATAAACTTGATGAGAGCAGTCTAGGTAGGGAGCCTTCATTTTGATTTTTCTGAAAGGAAGTGGAAATTTTTGGAGAAATTGCAATATTCCTGTGCAATATTGTTGAAGAAAAATTTCTGATCATTGCTAGCTCTGTGCCAAATCTTTTTCTTGTCTGAAGATCAGTATGCTAAATACTTCCTCATGCAAAACAATACTTTTCTTAGTAAATTGTCACAAACAATGATAAGGGTATTTAAAATTGCTTGGGGGAAACAATGTTGAAAAAAAGTAAGCACTTCATCACTTTTTTCATCACTTTATTTTTGCTATAAGAAGTGATTGCACTGTTTTTCTTCTTATCTAAAAGGGATAATCTAAAGCAAACTGAAGGCAGTTTAATTTTCTACTTTGCACAGGGTAAGATCTCAAAAGAGTCAATGTTGAACAGTATTTCCTGTTTCTTTATAAAGGTGATGAGCCAAGAGAATCTTAAGCAATGTTTTCAACTTCCAGAGGAAGTTTCAGAGGGTTTTTTTTTTAACCACAATAAAAATTTTGTTGTTGCATCATTTCCAATCATATTACACATTATCAAATTGTTTTATGTAGTTTTAATTTTTTTTATGGTAGGAAATGTCATATTCAATATTTCCTCTCTTTTATGGTGGCAGGTATTAGTCTTCTGGGCTTCTGTAGTTCAGTTTTACACAATTACATTGGATAATCTAATTCTCTGTATGGAGATGAAAGTGATGTTTTTGGTGTTCTTGAATGTTTCCTTCTATGAAATCCTACTTTGTGGATTTTAAGTCCAGAGCACATCTTGCTGACTATAAATGGAAATCAAAACAAAAATATAATGTGTTTAATGTATGGCAAAACAGGGGGTCAGTCAGAGCTGGGTTAAAAGAACACAGAACTTTGCTTAATGCAGCTTCCTATTGACACACTGGTGTAAAAGAGAGAAGAAAAATAAAAAAGGAGTACTTACAAATTGGTTCAATCTGAAGTCATACCTACTTAAATAATTGCCTTGTATTTCTCAAGTTAATAAATGGCACTGCCACAGGGTAAAGGTTATGTCAGTGACCTACAATGCTTGATCTGTGTGTAGAGTAGTTTCATATGTAGATTTGATTAAGGAAATTCAGTTTAGCTAAAACTTGAAAATCAACATGAGTTGAGAAATAAATGTATGCATACTAACCTATAAAATAATGTTACTAAGAATATTAATGAAATAATGATAAATATTTTTTCATGCTTACTTGGAAGTGATTTACAAATCTGGGAATAGTTCTGCACTAAACTGTCCCAAACTAAACTAGACAGCCATTGGACCCCTCCTAGCCTAGGATTGCAACAAGACTACTTCAGTGAGTTAATGAAAATAATGGGAAAAGATAGGAAGAACAGATGCCAAAGCAAGTGAAATATTGCTACATTAAGCTGAAGAAATGGTCATCCTTTCCCAAGACAGCGGATACTTGTAATTTCTGCTAAATTTCTCATGCTGAGAGTTGATGTTACTGTGTTTTCATATCTTGGTTACATAGCCCATTCACCAAGGGAAAAATAGAGCTGTTGAACCAGCAAAATAGCAATGTAATAAAATATCTGTAAATTAGTGGATTTTGGAAGTAACCATATGGGTCTTTTGTTCATAATGGCATTAAGTGGGGAACATCTTAAAAGTGACAGTGTAAGCAAGGAGAATTAGCAAAACAGTTTTTGTGGCATATGTTTGTATAGTAATTCCACTTTTGTGGGGAATCATTTGTTAGTGGTGCTTCAGTCGTGTTAAAGATTATGTGCTTTTCCATTTGCAAGACCTAACCAGCGTAGGCGAGTTATGGACGCTTTGTTTCACTGTCAGTTGTGTTTGTTCCTGCAGAGGGATGATTGAGTTGGACTGGATAAGGAGCTGGCACATTTTAAGGTTCCTGATTTGATACTTTTGTTCACATAGTAGCAGTGGAAAAATACCCTTCCCCCCTTCTTGTCTTAATGTCTCAGCCTGTATATCATTTTGTAATCTGAGATACTCAGGGCAGATACTAACATTGCTTTGGGCACACTACTCTGTAACTCAGATGAAATCTTGCTTTGAACAAAAACAGATACAGCATTTTCTCACAATTTTAGTATCCTGTCCTAAAAGAGTCTGAATCTCTGTAGTTGAGAGTTTCCATCTCAAAACTTTCACAGTATTCTTTTATTGCTATCATGGGTTTTTGTGTCAATCCTCCTCCTCCTAATCAGCTTTCTATCTTATTTAATGCTTACTGTTTTCTTATGGATTATTTTAATGCTTGCTCATGAGAGCTGTTAGAGAATGAATTTTCTTGAATCTTGCTACTTTTTAGGCATCAAAATGGTGAATTTTCCCTAATATAAGCCTAAGAGCTTCTGACAAGGATAAGTGTAAAATAGCTTTTCAGGCAGTATGCGTGTGTGTGTGTAAGTATAACACAGTGCAGTGAAAGATGGATGAATGCCCAACAGTGAGTTCCATTTCTATTATAAAAGTAAAGGTGTTTATAAATTCACAATTCAATTCCATTTTCATTTACCATGATGACAATTGAATGTAAATATTATTTTTCTTTGTGAACCTGGGGCTAAGTCAAGATGCATATTGTGCTGGTTGTTTCCCAACAGTGGAAGAAATAGAACTTTGGGCAATGGGTATATAATAAACAGTAAAACTGTTTGTTTATGACAAATGCATAAAATATTTTTTTCTCTGAAAATGGAGAATAATTATATAGCTGATTACTTCAAGTGTGTTAAAAAAAAAAGGGGCTTTTGATTATGTTTCCCTGGGCTGTCTTCTCACCTTGTTAAGCTTAATTTTCTGTGTTTGGGTATTACTATTTCTTTCCCCTGTCTACTCATGCATCTGTTGCAATAACATATGCAGAGAGATCTCACTGCTGACTGTGCCTCATATGTCTCTGTTTTGGGTGGAAGCTGCTCTCATTTCAGTGTTCTGGACCCATGAAGGAGTTAAATTGTTATTAAGTTATCAAGTTTCTTCCTGAATACAGGTAGACTATGGCACTAGATTTAACGTAGCTCATGTTATTTTACCTGCTTTTCTCAGGTCACAAAAGTATAATGTTGCTCTTTTCAGGTTCTCTATAAACAAAAACATGATGCTGAGAAAGGATTTTCAGACTATGCACGTATGAGGGAACCTCCAGATGTTAAACATGCCATGGAAGTCAGCAAACACCAGAGTGATGTAAGTACTCTCCCATCTGAAATGAGTGTGCTTGTTTTGGGTTGGTACATCTGTTACAGCTTACTGAAATGAATTGGGCATGGAATAGTTCCATATTTCCTTAGTTGCTATTTTTTATAAATTATTTGCTCTGAAGTAATTTAGGACATGGCGTGTGTATAATGTGCTGTGAGCAACAGGATGTGCATTTTATTCTGACTGCAGTGGAAAATGGTAGTTACTGTTTATCAATAGTAACTAAGTGCTATCATTTTGGAATAAAATTGCAGGCACAGGTTTTCTGAATTCACTTGTAGCTACTTTTGAAGTGCATAAAGTTCTTTGTTTAAATGAACACCAGTGTTGTTTCAGTGTCTTCATCTGCCAGTACTTGGGTAGTTCTTCAGGGGTGTAGAGTAGACAAGTGAGCTGTTTCTGCTCTGCTCTTGCACACTTTAATGCATATGAATAAGTTTGTTCCTGTCTCCTGAATATGTATCAAGTGAATTTTCCAAAGAATTTAATAGACTAATAAATTATTTATTTTACAGAATGTGAGCTGTAGTGTTCAGTTTATACCATTTGACCAAAGTATTTGTACTTGTAGTTTTATTTAGATAACTTACAAATAATTAGGAGTACTTAGCAATATTTTGAAAGTTGATTGCTTTTTTTTTTTTTTAAGCTGCTTGTTAGCTTCTTGAAGTTCTGAAGGTTTTCACAATATAAAAGCCTAATTATGGAATTTATATTTCTTATTAGAATCAGGTCAGGTTTGATTTCATGGTCAAGCTAGTAAATACTAGCTCAATGCATCATTGCTTGAGGCAGAAATGCTTCCCAGATTAGAATCTTGAATGATACAGACACAACTTTGAAGAAAAAATTTATGTTAGTTTTAGATTTTGTAAAAGCTTACTTGTGAGAAAAATTAATTTAAGGAGAAGATTAGTTAAAATAGTGATGCCATTTTAAGGGGTACACAAAGCTTTTTAAGAACAGCTGTGTTACCTTAAAAGTTATGATCCAGTTCCATTCTTGTTTAGGTAACCAAATCAATTGAGGTAGGCATGTCATTTTACAACACTTTTTTATTAGATAAATGGGATATTTGTTTGGTGCTAACAATGTAGAAAACATAGCTTGGGTGTTCATTTCAAATTATCTTAAATTTACCCCATCTTCTCCTACTAACAGTGCAACAAACACTCTAAGGTTATATGGGCTGAAAACTAAATGTCAATGCTAGATGTATGTCTGTGTGCAGAATCTTGACAGCTGGCTGCTGATTAAAAGGCTGCTGGAAAACTTCAGGGAAGCATTATGTTTGAAGAATAATTTTTTCTTCTGCTGGGAAATACCTGCAATGGAATTCCCAGCAGTAATTTGCAACCTGCCTTGATTACAGAATTCCCTCTTCCTGTCAAACACTGTCCATTTCTGCTGTTGGAAGCATCAGGGTGTCACGCTGACAGAGCCTGGGAGCTGGGGATGTGAATGCCTTTCCCCAGAAGCAAGAGGTTTTTTATTTACCTAGCAGTAGGAATGATGGTGAACTACTAGGAAAGGAAATAATGCTGGAAAGAGAGATGTGAATCCCTCTCTGAGAAGGGACTAGGAGGAATATGAGACAAGTTCCCGTAGCAAATTCATCATAATTTGAGGGTTAGTATGCTAGTGCAAAACCTATTCATTCCTCTTCTACAGCTGTATATCACCTGCTAATAGAATTAAGGAGAGCAGGTTACAGATGTGAGGATAAATGAAATTCTGTTGTTTCATCTTTCACCCTTGAAACAAGCAAAAAAAAAAAAAAAAGAAAAGGAAATGAAGGAAAACAGGGGAGGGAAGGATGTTTTGATAAATGAGAACTTTTAACAGCATGTTAGAAATAATGAAAAAATATGAGGGAAATTATTTTCAGCCTGAGCAAACTTCAAAAACTCAAATAAGTCATCCAAATGCAACACAAAACTCTAACCAGTTAGTTTAATGTGTTTAACAACAGATTGTTTCTGGTTGCTCATGAGTAGCTGCAGCACAATGGACAAACAGCTATCACTCATAAAGGAGCAAGTTATGTAAATCTGGTTATTGCTCAGCAGAAGCACACATCTCTTGTGGGTAATATTTGAGCATCATGGTGAATAGCTTACAAACCTTCTTTTGTAAGTACAGGTTTAATTAAGAGCCACGTGAGTTTTCATCTCAGAGTCACAACATGGAACAGCGAGCATCCCAAATATGGAGCATTTGTCTTTCCAAACCATTTCAGGGTATCTGTGTAGTCACAGCTTTGAAAGTGCAGAGAAAAAGGGAAACTACTGGGCAGGTAGGAGGGCAAAGCTCTTTTATCCACCATTCAGCACAGTTTGCCTGTGGGAGCAGAATGCATGTTTACCTACAATGCTCTGCCAACTCAATTCAACCTTTACATGGAGGGTTTGCATCTAAGAGGATTAGGATGTGTTTAAGACTATTTACTCAGCCTTTAAATAAAGCTGACATTTATACTCAACTCTGTGAAATGTTCAATTTCCTTTAAAAATTAAAACTGTATTCAGCTCACCATACATTTATGCTGACATTTGGAAACTGTCAGCAGTGAAGGCTGTAGGCCTTCACACCACTTTGAATATCATTAACATTCTGGGCATGTTAATAGGCATCATTAATATGTTTGGGCAGAAACTGGGTAACAGGGAAATACTGTAAAAACTCCTGAACAATGTAATCTTGTCTAATAAAATACATTTTCTCTTTTTTATACTTAGACTGAGGAAAATTGCTCTCAAATGAACACAAGTAACTTTTCTAATGACAGGAAATATACTTTAAAAAGAGTTGAAATACTACATAATGCTTGAAGGGAAGCATGTTTATCCAAACCAGAGTACTTTTCTCTATAAATTGTGTTTGTGTTTTGTGAAGTGAATGTTAGTGATGTGACTTTGGCACACAGAGTCATTTTCAGAAGAGCAAAGTAGGCACCATCAGCCTACTTTGTGCTGAGCTGATCAGTTAACTCATCTGGAATTTTCCAAACTTGGGACCAAAACTAAGTGGTGGTCTTAAAACAATGTCATGTCACATTTTTGCTTTATGTGTATCTGAGTATCCTGTGAATGGAAGGATGTAGTTGAATGGTGAAATGACATGACAACTGCATTTCTAAAGCAAAGAAACCATTTGCTATGTCGGGTCCATGTGGAAGCTGCACATAGCATTTGATGAAGATACTCAAAGCTGTGCATCACAATTTTGTCTGTTCCGTGACCTGGTCCATCACTGGGAATTTTGAATAGGACAACAGTGTTAATATTTGTACAGCAGTTTAAACATTCAGCTTCGTTAAAATGACTGATTCTCCTCACAACATTACATGGTGTGAAATAAGGATAAGTGATTTTCTGATTTTACAAATAAGAGAACTGCAGTACACTCATCTATGGACATTTAAAAGGCAGTTTGCACATCTGATTTTAAAGCCCTGGTATCTTTTCTCTTATACTTATCTACAAAGAGTGCTTTTTTAGAAATATTAGTTGACAGCTGGGCAAACTTCTGATGTGTATATATGAACTTTCTACTCCACATGAGGTCAGTAATGATAATTTTCATGTTTCACTCACCATCTAAATTTAAATATTTAAGATGTCTATATTGTCTTAGGAGTAAGTTGTTTTTCATTTTCAGGGTATAGTGCAGTCACAGTCGACACAAAAAAAGTACATTCTTTCTGATAAGACCAAATCAGCAGCTCTTAAAGTGGATGTGCTTTAACAGCATCAGTAACATACCCAACTGTTAATGTTTGTTTTGGTGCAGATCATGGTAAATTCAGGGTTCTCCTGTCTCTCTGTTCAGTATCTGTGTTAGAAAAATCACCATTCACTGACAAACTTTCTGCTGACAGTGGTTGTCAACAGCAGGTCCCCCTGGACCACTTCCAACTGGTGCTGAAAATGATGTTTACTCCTGGTGTAATTGGGACCAATCAATTTTAAGGCCCATTACTGGAAAGGATGACTGCATCAATCTGTAATGGGCCAGAAATGTGTTTGTCTCTTTTACACAAGCCGGAAAACAGTTTTCAACATCATTTGAGCAGGAATTAGAAAAGCTGTTGCCAATGATGATTGTCACCAGCTAGTCATTTTCTTAGTGTTGATGGACCCCGAAGTGTAGATGAGAGGAAAGAGGGCAGAGACACAGCTGACAGGCCATTAGTTAGTGGACTTAACAGCTCTTAGAAAATATTTAATGAGGGACAAACAGTAAGAGACAAATTCTTGTCCAGACAGGTGTGCCCAACTTCTTGCTGAATCCTTAAGAGGGCAAAATGTGTTCAGAGCTGCTTGTGCATATTTGAGTAATTTATTATGTATTGTTTGGACTAGTTTGGTGTTGGAATAAATGAGAAGATAAAAGATTTCAAGAAAGGTCTGAATCTCTTAAACCCAGGTTTGCTTGGCTCACCATGTAGAAGTTTCAGTTTGTTGATTGACAATCTGATATGTTTTGCAGCATTGTTAGAAGTCTGTTTACTTTATGGCAGTGAAGTGCATTCCACTGGTATTCATGTAAGATGAAGCATCTTGCTGGAGTAACTAGATTAGCATGTTTATCCTCAGTGGACCTTATGCATTTTTTAAGAGCTCAAGGTTTGGCCTATTAAAATCAGTCTAGTAATTATGAGCAGGCCCTGAATATTCTCCATGCTTTGCAAAAACCAGTTGCAATTCACATTTGAGTATGTGAGTATGTAATCACATTTGGGATTAAAGATGAGAAATTATTTTGTTCCAATTATTGCTTCACAATAATATTCAACAATGTAACCACTTTTTATTAGAAACCCACTTTAAATTTAGTTGGGGTCTGTAATTTACTGTTTTCAGCTTCAAAACTGAAGATGGTACATTTTTTTTCCCTTTTAGTTGCTCCTTCTTCCTCGCTTGCATTTCCCACTGGTTGGCCATAACTCTCTATCTAGGTCTTTCACTGCCACTCTAAAATTGTTATCTCAGTTACTTTTCCCATGCAAAGTCAGCTGGAACAATTTTTTTGTATACTGTGGTCCTGGTGAAGTGGAGCAATTCTTGAGCCTTTGCTGATTGTTTCTTTGGTAGAGCCTGAGCAACCCTTGGAAGTGAAGATTGAGTAAGGACATTGTGTAGTGCCCGGGAATTCCAGTCAGGGTATGAGCCTCTTGGCTGAACCAGCTCAGCACAAAAGACTGCTCCTTCTCTGGGTGCTTCTGCTGTTTCCTTTCTTTTGTTGCTTTCCCCCCCTCATGGGCTTCTTCACTTTCCATCTTCTGATGCCCATGGGTGCACACACCTAGCTGGTTGCTTTGCCCTGTCTACATCTGTTCCTCTGCTCTACCAGAATAGCTCTGGTTTTACTGTTCTAACATAGCACTATTAAAAAAAAAAAAATCACTAGATGGAACAGAATAGCAGCTGTGTAATAGAGGCCAGCAGAGTGTCCCAATGGGAGAGGGTCAGCATCCAGGGATTGAGGTTATTCAGGAAATGGGAAACATATTTTTTCTTCCTTTGGCCTACCTCTGACAAACTACTGTTCTGCTGCATAACATTTTTATTCTCACTGGAGTATGACAAGCTGCAGAATGGAGCAAATATATATTGCAGACATTTGTAAAATGCTAGATGACTTTCCCTCAGACATAAGTAATAGGTATACTGGTTTAGGTGCAGGAAGAATAATAATTCACTCAGGGAAAGATATAGCAATTGGCCTTGCATCTAATATAATTGGAAATGGTGAAATATAAAGGACTGTCACTGTCTTATTTCTCCCCCCCTTCCTTTCCCCGAAATTAACCACAATCCATTATTTCATGTACTATATGATCATGTCATTTGGGAGCAATAAGTGACCACATTTCCTCAACTTTATCACCACTGTTCTTGATTCTCTGATGTTAAATTCACTACATTCCTAATTTCTATTTTGAGCACATATGCTGGCCCTTAATTTGCAATTTACATGGATCATAGGGTGCTATTCAGAAACCTGTTTCTGCTGCCTTTGTGGTTTTCACCTCACCTCATGTGGTCATTAGGATGAACAGCATATAATTAACTAAATTCATGTAAAGTCCTGAATTGCAAATGCTTCTCTCTACCTCTAGTTTCTTAAAAATTAGAGAAAATCTAACATAACTAAAACAAAAGTTCCAGTGGTTTACACCAGCTGAAAGAATTAACTTTTGTTTTGTATCTATGTGATAATTTGGGCTGAATGCATCAAACCTATTTATTTGTTTCTTTTATTAGTGATTACACTTGTGTGTCACGGCAGATTAAAAATTATAAGATCTATTTGTGGGCAGGCAGCCAACAGTGAAGCCTGTTTAGCTTGTCTGCTTAGCTGAAGCCATATGGACACAAAATTGCTTTCCTGTTGCATGTAAAATATTTGCCAAAAAGTAAATTTTTTTCCTTTTCTTTTTGCAATACCATTTCTATGAAGTATATTTGTCACTGACTGCTGCAGTTTATGAGTATGTTGCACTGTACCCAGAGTACCCAGAAACTTTACACTGGAAATAGGAGCAGAGGTTATAATACGAAACTTCAAGTTGAGAGCTTCCTTGCTGATTACATACTATCTTGAGAGACTGATTAACTTTGTGAAGCAACAAAAGAAAGTCTAAAAGATTTCCCAGGAAAGGATGAAGTATTCTTTTACTTTCTATTTCCTCTAAACTTTGTTCTTCAACTTCTGCCTGAAACTTCAATTTGTCAGACACTTTTGAATACCAGGGACAGAATGTCATTAAGAATAATTCAGTAAGACAGCTCTTGGAAATTGGCTTAGATTGGCACATGTGCTAGAGCAGGAAGAAGCTGACAAACCTTGAAGAGGGAAAAGCAGGATAACTTATGGAGCTCTATAATGCCCCTGAGGTCTCTGCTGCTCCTGTGATTGCTTTGCTAAATGGAGAATGTTTGGACTCTCCTATCTGTGGTTGAGCCTTCTGGCCAAAGGTTTCTGAGGCCATTTGTTATGGTAGTGGCTTTTGCACAAACAGAAAGAGTCAGTTGTGTACTCAACATGCTGGAGCACTCAGCCTTCTTGTTCCCATGTTTGTGCAGAGGAGCAAGTGAGTGGCACTGTGGGGATGCTGGGGTGGAGTTGTATCACGGAGTTACATACAAACTCTGTCTAGTGCTGAGAAAGAAGCCCACTATGACAGAATTACAGTTTCTCTTCAGTGTAGCTGCAATCTGCTAAGCTGCAGTACTCAGCATCAGAGGAGGAGCTAGTTTATATTAAAAATGGGTACAACATAGGGAAAAAAAACTATACTCTTAAAAGTTCTCTGAAATTTTATGGTAAAACCTAATAATTGTCTTTGCAATGCTTTTAATTTTCCACTGTGCTTCTAAGCAAAACCATTTTTCTTTTTCAAATTGTATTTTATGCTTCTGAATTTCTTCCTTATCGTGTTACCTTGTGTGTGGGTCTTACCTTACAATCCCTGTCAAGCAGAAATCTGTTGGAATAAATTAGGTGGAGTTCTATTTAGTTTGATGTCTGATTTGACCAATCATTCAAAGCTTATTTATATACTTCAAACTTATTGTTTATTTTAAACAAAACTATGTTTTCTTTGACAGGTATCCTATAAGAAGGATGTGCAAGATACTCATAGGTACACTGAAGTGCTGAACAGACCAGACATAAAGAAGGCAACTGAGATAACAAAGATAATAAGTGATGTATGTTCTCCTTTTGCTCTCTTTCTACTTTTTAGATGTGCAATTTTTTTTTTCCAATTTTGATCAGAGTTTTTTAGAATGCTGCTGGAATTCTCAAATGTTTTGAACAGAAAACCTGCACCCCCAAATCTGCTAGGGAGATTTGATTAAAAGAAATTCAAACATAACCAAAACAGACCAATCTTGCCTGGCAGGCTAGAAAGCTGTGGGTTTCTCCTTTTTAGATATTGACAGTATGATCTTTGCAATTACTGGTAATTGATGTAAGGACAACATGAAAATTGCTAAAGTTGGTTTTGTTTCAGTTTTTTTCATGAAAACCATTCTCAAGATAAGTCTTATATGCTGCACTGCACTTCAGAAGACATCCTAAACCTTTTTTTACCTTGGTATGAGAGAAACTGGCATCCCAGGATGCCCTTTACTTTTCCCATCTCATCCTGCAGTGACAGGAAGATGTGATTCCCTGCTGTCCTTCCAAGAGCTGTTCAGATGCTGCTTCTTTCTTGGGGGTTCTTCTCCCTGAACTCCCCTCTCAAATTCCTTGCCCTTCCACTGTGACCTCAGTTAACAGACAGGTGAAGGAGCAGTTTAAGAAGTAGTAGTGTGTGATGCAGTTCAGTATTTTATTGTAGACAAGTCAAACAATATATGTACTTAAAGCCCTGAGTCAAGTTTTTAAGTAGTTAATTAAACATGAGACTGACTAGGCACATTCGGAGAGACAGATTTAAGAGATGGAAATTCACTTTTCAATATTCAAGATTTTTTGAAAACCAAGAACTTCTACTAAGCGTTATGCTCAGCATGCAAATTTACTAATTGCTGTTCAAGTGCTCTTAGAATTAGAGTGGCTTTGGGACTTTTATTTCTTGCAGTCTATTCTTATGACATGTCCTTGCTGATTCACAGTGCTTGAGTAATGCAAGAAGCCCATTTTAGGCAATAGGTAATTTAGTTTGTGGCATTGCAAAGCACCTATTGTTGATTCATCTGTGTTTTTTCCTAATGCATTCTGGGGAAAATTGCAGCAGTTTGCATGGGAGGCAGCTCAGCTGGAGAGATCAGGTAACATTAACCTTGCGGGACTAATTCAGCTCTGCGACACCAGTGCGGTCTCACTGACATCCAGCGAGACCGCAGCGCTAAAACTGAGAGCGGAATTTGACCTTACAGTTCAAAAAAGTTGCCCCTCAGACTAGTTTTATTTCAAGAGTACTTTCAGCTGCTGCAAATCATCTTGGGTTAACTGTAGACCCTGTCATAAGAAATGCTGAGCCACTGTGACTCATTCTGCCTTGATTGGGAGGACAGTATTTCTCTGGCTTAGGCTGTGCATTTGGTTAAAGTTGAATTTTGTGAATGCTGCACGTTGTGTTTTACAATTAATAAATATTGTATTGTGAAGGAGCTGAACCCTGAGAAGGGCTTTACTCAGAGCTGATTAGAACAGTGGTGTCAACGCAGACCATTATGTGAGACTTTTTCTACTAGTTGTAATGCTTACGTTTCTCTTGATAAACCCAAACAATTTATTAGAGATTCATATCCCCTCCACCCCCCCTCCTTTTTTTTAATTTTTATTTTTAAGGCGAAGTACAAGAAAGGAAGGGGAGAGCTGAATAAGGAGTCTGCTGTGCTTGGAAGACCTGATTTTGAACATGCTAAAGGAGTTTCAAAACTTTTAAGCCAAGTAAGATTCTCCATCATTTTACAATGATTTAATCCAAATATCTCATTCCTAGTAATGCAAAGAAATACTTAGATTTTTAGATGATTATCTCTAATGGCCTTGAAGATTATGTTCTCAAACTTTTCATTTAGCATTGCAATGACTGGTAAATTTTGGATTCTTAGGAAACCAAATGCACATTTTGAAGCCAAAATACGATGAACTTTGACTACAACTTGTCTCTTGTGGAGATGGTGTATGTTTATACAGATTTTCTAGGATTTCTAAAATATTAGCTGTATGCAATTTAGAGGATTTTGCTCCTCATTCAGTTTGAGTGGAACCTTACCCTGTGATTAATCCCGCTGAAGTAACTGAGGTCTTTTGTGTAGCTGCTTGCTAATGTGAGTAATGGGATCTGAATTTGGCCTGACATGTAAACCACCCGCCTTCCTTCCCCCTGAAACTGAACCTTTTATGTACTACTGTTATATATTAACCTCAAAAAAAAAAAAAAGTCCTTACTAAAAAGAAATCTGAAATAGAACTATTCCCTCTTTCTCTTAGTAGTTTTCTACTCTTCTACAGATCATTAGACTCTACTACAGATCATCCTGACATTGTGAGAACAGATTTTTTGCTGCTGATCTGTTTTTTGGCTTTTTTTTTCTCCCCCCCCCCGCCTTTTTTTTTGTCTGAAGTAGTTCTTTAATAGTGCCTTGCATAATCCTTGATAGTAATTCTGTCCAGCTTCCCTTGGAGCTTTTGAAAACCCAGGAACTGCCCTTCTGTAAGAGGAGGATAGTGCCCTTTGATTGAAGAAGGCAGTGTCAGCCTTCCCAGAGCCAAAAAACCTCTCAAGTGTAAATAGTATGTATTCTAGGACAGGCTCAATATCAGTGATAGGTAAAAAATACGTGTGATTTGGCCAGATACTACATGTCTTCACTAGAACTAGCACAAAATGAGAATAATGTGTCATAGAGAACAAGCTGAAAAGCAGTGCAGTGTCTGCAGCAGGTAGAGCTCCTTTTGCTGTTATCCTTAGATACCTGCTGCATGCACACCATTATAAACTTTGAAGCATTACACAAGGAGAAAAAGAAGGAAATAAATATTTTTTATTGTATTGTTGGTGATGTGCCCAGAATCAAAATGAGTTTGTGTTTTTCAAATAGATTTCTGTCTTCTATTTTATAGCAGATCATGTTCTCATTTCTCTGCTGATGGGCACGTCTGCTAAGAGATTGTTTTGTGTTTAGCATTGTGCAGGCTTGAAAGTCAGCCTGTACTTTCTAGCAAGAGCCACTGTGATGCTGCTCAGACCTGAATGTCCCTTACAGGAAATGGGGCTGTCATTTGGCAAACATGTTCAGTGGTTTTTAAAAGGGTCCATATCCAAATTTAGTGTGTAATGTCCTTTATATCTGCTCAATGGCTGCCTACACACTCCCATCCTTGCAGCTCACTTATTTGAGCTTGCAGCTGCCTGTTTTTGCCAATGAGACCAAGCTTGTAACTCTTTCCAACAGCCCTCTCCATCTTCCCAAGCCTGGCACCCATGAGACTGTGGCCAACAATCACAAGTGAAAAATATCAGCTGGATCATGGGGTCCTGCAGGCTGATGAGCCAGCTACGTGGAAGGCTTCATCAATGCACTTTTTATCTTGTTTTTGTTAGATGTGCTTTTGATCTTGGACAATGCAAGCTGCATCTGCAAACGCTTTATAATAGGGCCTCTTCACTGCCAGGAACTGGTGTGGCAGCAGTTCTAGTTGAGATCTTCTGTGGAAGGCAGCATTCACTGTGCAATTTTAACTTCTGTAGAGAGTCCAAATAGTGCAGAAGGTGTGACAGGAAGGGAGAAGCTGACAAAATCTATCTTGTGTTTCGTTTATTTGTAAAGAAGATTCTTACTAAACCTTGGCGGTCTGAACTCTGCCATCACTGGCCCTGGATCCGAGCTTTGGGGTCCTTTCTTGCATTGTCCTCTCCTCAGTCTGAGCTGCAGTGTGTGTGATGGGGACTGTGCTTTCAGAAACGGGGGCAGCGCCCCTGCCCGACCCTCTGCCTGCAGCAGCACGGAGGGCGCAGGGGCTGGGCAGCTCTCAGCTGCAGGGAGGGGCACTCAGCAATTCCCCCATGTCCTCTGAAGGGAAGGCAGTGGCCATGAGTTGTCTAATGTTCTTATATATTATTTGAATCATTATAACACTTAGACACACTAATCATAAATCAAGAGCACAGAAGAATGAAGATGACCCCTGTGTCCAAAGAGCAGGCTGGTGGGGCAGGATGAGGAATGCACCTGTGCTAGAGGAGAGAAAGAGACCTAAATACGGGTCAGTCATTTCAGTCCTCTTCATGCAAGGATCATGAAACAGGCTTGTAGCACGTACAAGATTTTAAAAGAGTAAAGTTAACAATCTCTTTATTGTCTCCAGACTTTCTGGCTTTTAGAGTTTCCATTTGTTTCTCAGAAAATGGGAAGATCATAAACTTTTTGTGTTGAAAGTTGATAATCTCCCTTAATTGCATGAATCTATAAGCTGCGACACGCAGAGAAATATTAGTTATTTGACCCTCATAGTAAATTTGCAAAGTTGACAATTCTGATGGATGTAATGGGAAGAGAAGATGATAACATGTTTTAATGTGGTGCATATGGGTAGGTAATTTAGGGAGTATGGAGAGCAGGAGCAAGAAGAGGTCAGGCAGTGTGGGTGTAACGAAGGGAGAAAGCAATCAAGGCAAGCAGGAAAGCAAACAAAGCGAAGAAAATAGTGTTAATGTTTGACTGGCACTCAAGGCTCTACAGAAATCACTGTTTTCTCTCTCTCTCTTTTCTTTCCTTTTTTATTTTTTATTTAACAAAGCTTTTGACAACAACAGCAGCAAAAATAATAGCTCCCAGAACTAGCATATTTACCCACAGCATGTGGTAAGCCTTTTCTGTTGATTTTAAATGAAATTTAAAACAGAAACTGTGTTAGCCCTTGTGAAAACATGAAGCTTGTCAATTTGCCGAGGGTGCATTGTATAATTTGGGCTATTTTTTTCTATTTTTTTAATTAAAACAAGCTCTTGTTCATGCCCTCTTTGTTTTTAATGCATTTTATTAGCTTTTTCAAAGAGCTGCTGATATGAAGTCTTCCTCTTATGGTGTTCAGTAACTGGTTTTAAGATAAATAATTTTGGATATTCATATTTGTTGCTGAATCTGGTGCTTATTGTTTTAAGGATAAAACTGTTGGAGGTAGAAAGTTTTTCAAAAACTGTTAGAGGTAGAATGTTTTTCAAAATGCACCTTCTCTGAGATTTTCAGTAGCAACCCAAAGAGCGTAGGATTTTCTCAATCTTTCTTTGCATTAAACTCTGTTACTGCTTTTAGCAATGAATGTTTCAGTTTTGCTCATTGTTTATGCTTCGTTTCCTTCAATATATATGTGCTCTGACAGATTTTTTCCTTTTTTAAAGATGTTTTCATATGGTCATGAGGAAATGCTTTAGCTGCAAGTGTCTGCTTCATCATGGGATCCCAGTGGTTGAATGATTCAATTTTTGTAGTTTCTTTGTAAATCTGAACAGTGGGTGATGTCATCCACTTCTGAAACTGAACACTCCCTGTGTGAACAGCTTTGAACTACAGATTTGATTTAGGAATGTTGCTGCTAAGCTTCAAAAGACACAGCTCTGTCCAGCTGCAATTCTGACTTTTATAGGTTTTGTGCAAGGCCGATGCGAAGTTTGTTTATCCAGGCCTTATTTAATTCCAGTTTGGTTTTTCAGGGATGTTGTTGTGTTTAAAGCCTGCAGAGTCTGCTCTTTCTTAAGCAGTCTTTAGAGAGCAACCTCCACGCATTTCTTTTAAATTAACCCCCACCATATAATCTGTAAAAAAATAAACAAACTTAAGACTTTAATGAAGATGGTAAACAAGTAACTGTCCTTTTAAGCCCTCATTAAAGCAAAGCTCTTGGTTAATGATGAAATTCGTAGATAAGTGTCCACTAACAACTGTCAGTTCTACTCCCACTTGTTTGCTCTTCAACCATATTATAGCCTTGGTAAGACCTCCCCCCTTCAGATGGTTTAGAAATCATATGAGGTATCGTTCTCCCTTGTTTTTATTCAGAACTCTTTCTCTCAGGCATGTTTCCTCTCTCCAGACTGCATTCACCCTGTTCAAAAGGATGATGAATACTGCATGCTTTCCTTCACCATGACTCATCCATGGGCTTGCTCTTCTTTCTTCACTCTCTCCCACCCCACGCTTCCTTTCAAAAGAGAGAAAGAACCAGAAAAATGTTGATAAAAGAAAAAGTGTACATCTACATAGCTGTCAATGCAACAAATCCCCCATGGCAGGTCAGTTAAATGGCTGCTGGAAGTGCTCTGGAGACACTGCCAGGGTTGTCTGATATTATTGGCTGTGCTCTGCTTTGCCCAGAGCGACCTGTGTGATGGGGAGGGGAGCAAAGGCAATGAGCCGAGCAGCCAGGGCAGGCAGCAGGGCCTGGGGCTGTGAGACAGCCCTGCTGTGACCAGAACACTTACACTCTCCTTGGTTGGGGGTTCCTTTAATTTTGAAACCCTCCTGCTCATCAGGACACAGGGCCCTGTGAAAACTGGGTTCACTGGTCCCACCTCTGTCCTTCAGTGGCAGCAACGTGACCTGAAGTGACTCTAAAGAGGGTTGGTTACTGGAACCTCTGGATTGAAATGTACTGCTAAAAATTTTTCAATGATGGCATGAAATGACTGCAGCTGGAAGATGGCAAGCCAGTTGTGAGGAGAGGTCCCTTTGACACCAAAGCTTTCCCACTTAACAAGAATTTCAATTCCATGTTGTGCATTTGGTCTGTGTGCACTGTTTGTGGTAGTTATTTGCCAGGAGAAGGCAGCCTGCAGTAGTTGGATGTTTAAAGTCTTATGCTTGGTGTTGTTGTGATGTGGGTAAAGGAGTCAAAGACAGTTTTGCTCACCCAGCTGTCTTGATCTCTGGCTTTTTGAATTGCTTATTACAGCACTGCCTGATTTTCATTAGAAGGCAAATTTTGGATGCACCTTTTAAGAGAGAAAAGCACTCTGATTTATTCCTTCACTGCTCATACAGAGCATGGATTTGCCTTTGTATTCAGATATATGCTTTTGCACTTGATCCAATGCCAAGGCAAATATCAAACAATATAAACCAGATGAATATACCAGAAGGCAATAGATACTCTCTTCTGCTGTTAGTGTGAAAGATTATGAAGTTCATCATGTGTTCAGATAAGGTTTCTCTTTAAAAGTAACAATGTTTTAGAATTTCCTTATTTAGAAAAATTAACCAAAGTGCTGGAATAATAATGTAGAGCTTGAACATGTATGGCTGGTTCCTGTTTGTGTGGCTTAGTTTTGGTTTCTTATCCTGATTAATGAAATAGTGGGTATTGTGGCTGAAGATAATGAGGTTGCATAAGCTGAATCATGTTGAGGGTCTTTTGAGGCAGGGAAGAACTGAAAAGGAAAAAAAAACCTCTTCCCACAACTAAGGCTGAGAAAAAAAATTGAAGATTGTTTGAGGTGGCTTAACCACTTTATCAGACATTCATGTGGGAATAGAGAAAAAAGGAGTAGGGAAGAATCCATGTATTTATTTAGTGCAGAGCGTGGTAAATTATAATGGATGTTGCATAGGCTCAGATATCAGGTGTCTGCCTAAAATTCATGAAAGCAGCATAATTCAGACTGAACTTTATTCTCTTCCATTATGCCCAGCTGTTGGAAAGAAGCAGACATGTGTGCAGAGTCTCCAGATGTTTGATGATCACTCACAAAGGGAGCAAAGTAGGGAGATAGACTATTTGTTCAATTTCATATTTTCAGATTCTGAATTCAGTATTTCAGCATGTTTTATGGAATTTTTGTGACTTATTTACTTTTAGTGCCATCGTCTCCATATTTTTGAATTGCTTATTTCTTCTTTCAAGTATTGTCATTCCCCCTTTTCCTTTTGAATGAGAAGAAAAAGATGGTGAAGGTGATGGCAGGCAGTCATTTAATTAAGCTTTCCAGCACTGTAATGAGGTGGGCATTATCCCCAAGAAAGGACTGTACTACAGAGGGATTCCTCTGTGTCCTCTGGGAAATTTCTGGCAGAATTAAAAATAGATTGGCAGTACTGGTGGCAGTCTAGCATAGTGGGAGTGACATGTGGGCCTGGTGCTGGGAAGTTTGATTCTGACATCCCACTTTCAAGTGGTTGAAAAATGTACAAGTGATTTGTTTTACAAATGTGACAATTTATTCACCTTAGATTTTTTTTGTTGTTAAAACCGCAATTTTGATGTTAATTATGAATCAAAATAATCTTAGTGGATAATTATTATTGCTGGTTAGAGAGTTCTGTTTTATTTGATTACTCATGTGAGTCATATGGTCTTGTTTCTGTTATCTTTTTATAAGTCCTTCAGCATCAGTAATCACATATGACAATCTTAAAATTTTAGTAAAAATCAGATACAATAAAACTTAATTTGAAACCAACACAAGACTGTCACAGGTGGGGGTAAACTGAGTTTCTTTAAAGTTTGTTTAAAGATTTATGAATAAAGTAATTGCATTTAATAAGCTTCTTTGTAGTCTGAATCTTCTGCCTGTTTTAAGTGCTACATGTTAATATTAGAAGTGTTTGTTCTGGTGAAAGGTAAAATACAAAGAGAAGTTCAGTAAGGAGATGAAGAGTCACCAGTACAATCCTCTTGACAGCGCTTCCTTCAAGCAAGCACAGATTGCATCCTCCTTGGCAAGTGATGTAAGTTAATTGGCTTTGTATTTTGCGTGCATTTACATCCTGAATAGCCTAACATTTATTGACAAGTAGATTTCTTTTTTTCATCTTATTAATTCCTCTGAGCTACAGTCTCTGCAATACAGGGTGTAGCAGGTACAGCATGTTACCAGTTTCTTCCTCTGCGTCTGACAGAGGGCCTGAAGAGTTTCTCATAACCATTTTAGATGAGATTTGTCTCAATTTTGTGTGTCAAAAGGTGTGACCTCTTACTCTGAGCTAATTGCCTTGTACTTGGTCCCTTTTTATTCAGGAAAGAAATAAACATGTCTAGAGGTCAATTCTTCTCACCTGTTAGAGGTGCCTGTCTTTGGAGGAGCAAAGTACTGTCATCTCTCCAATAGTTGTAGAAGGAGGCAACATGAGCAGTTCAGATTTGAGTCTGTCTTTGAGACTTCATTCTTCTGGTTACCTTCTCAATGGTATCACAAAATACAGCAGTCACTAGGTTCAGCCGTGGCTGGCTGCTGCTGGAGGCAGACTGGAGAAAACATCTGTATTGAGGCATAATGCTCTTGGGATTTAAAAGTGTGTTTAATGCTAAAAATGCGATCCTCTCTTTGAGGCTGTGATCCCAGATAGCCAAAAGACAAGCCTTCATTCTGTAGTCCAGCATTTCTGAAGTGTGAGGTACCATGCAATGGGAACAGGAAAGACTGGCTCTGAGAAGCATACAGAAGATTATGTAATTATTTCCAAAATCTAAATGTGTAGTAAAAAATAAGTTGAAGCAGTTATTATTATAAGAAATGGGCAAATTGAAGTGAGGAACATGATGCATGTGTGGCAATGACTAAAGGTACTAGTTGAAAAGACTTCTCATCCAAAATAGGTAAGGTAGCTAGTTTTCTTCCTGTAAAGTTGGGCATACAGGTCTCAGAAGAATGGAAAATCTTACTGTAGGCTGATGGGAGTTACTTTCTGCTGCTTCATTAAGTGATTCTCTTTTGCCTTAGGTCACCATATTGCTTATATTTGCTGCAAGCAATCTATATTGGATAAAATATCCAGGAGCACTTCCCTTTAACTACTATATATCAAACTTCTAAATTGGATGGTGTGATTCCCGATGCTAGGGAAAAAGAATCAGAATTAAAGGTGTTTAAAATGAATAGACCCCAAGTATTGAGGAAGATACTCTTGATTTAAGTAGGAGGTGGGAAGGGAGGGAAGAGGAAAAAAAGCAGAAAATTTATTCTAGCCTGAAAAGTGATACAAAGTGTGATTTTGTTGTAAGTGTCCTTGTTTGGAGGGAAAGTTTGAGTAGTTCCCAAGTACTTACTCAGCAGAACGAGTGCTGTATTGGTCTTTCCTTTTCTTTGAAATAATAGTAGATGACCACCATCTAGTGGCTGGGAAAGGTTGTTCAGGCAAGCACTAAATGTTTTCTCTTTCTGAATGGTCACACTGTAATACAGAGCTGTGAATTATTTTATTAATCTTTAGTTTGCATAACCTGAATTTTCTTTCCAGGTGAACTACAAGAAAGATTTGGAAAGTCTACATGATCCAGCATCTGATCTACCAAATCTGCTGCATTTAAACCATGCTTTAAATATCAGCAAAACACAGAGTGATGTAAGTTGCCTTCCTAAGAATGACCTGAAAAATAAATCTAGTAAGGAATGTGCTATGTATAGTCATGGTAGGAAACACATTTTTGCTCTCAAATGTAATGGGAAATAGTGTTGTAACTGTAGTAGATGAGGGGTGTAGTGAAGAAAAACAGGTTTTTATGAAGACATATTTCAGTTATTAGAACAGAAAATATATATTGTGGAAGAATCACACAGGCTTCTGATGTTGAGTGTTTCTTTTCATACATCTGAAACATTGACTGTTTTTTCTCTTTGTTCTGTGACCTAAAATACTTCTTTCCTTGCAAATCTAAGATCTTGCTTTTGTCTGCAAGTCTGTACAGAAGTGATCATTGTGCTAGTTTCATATTTGGAGTTTTCTCATGAATGGCCTCTGGAGTGTTAGCTTACTTTTGGGCTTCTCTGGCTAAGCTTTTTTCTCCTCCTAGCTGTCTGACTCTTCCTACACTTGGTCAGATAATGGGCACATGCTCCATTCTGCCACGTAGCAAGACATGGCCCTTGCTGGGGCTGGTGGTCTGCTGTGTGATCGTGGTGGGGGTTGGAGTAGGAAGGCAGAGCTAGGAAACCCTTGGCTCCTGTGCCATGATGCAGGTTCTTTCCCGCTCCAAGAGCACCTGTGCTGCATGTTTGTAAGCTGGGTAGCTGCATTTGTCATCTTGACTCAAGAAACCACAGCAGGCCTGCAGAACTGCTGTGGAGAGGCATGAGTGGGTGGTGTTGGGAAGGAAGGTTGCTCTGTGGTTGGCAGGAGTTGAGCGTTTCATAGACAATTAACTCTCATGAGTAGGAGCACACTAGGTCATCTTTTGAGTCAGTGCTTGCTTATGTCTAAAATAATCAAAACAATCCATCTATATTTGATTTTTGTGTTGTTTTTTTTTTGTTTTTTGTTTTTGTTTTTTGTTTTTTTTTGTTTTTTTTTGAGAATTGAAGCTTTTTTTTTGTCTGTCTCACTCTCTCTGTGAAGGTAAAACTGACTATCCCCTTTTGTATGAGTAATGAATGAATTGGAGTATTTTTTTGTCCTGCATTCTTCATGCACTTTTTGGCCCAAATCTAGTTTCCTTCTAGTGGATGGTAAGATTGGCAGTCTTTTTTATTGATTAAATGAGTCCATCTTAGTCCATCCCTAAGAATGGACTTCATCAGTTTATCATCTTAGCTCTAAGAATTTAGAAGCCTGGACTTTCCCTTAAGACAGATCATGTGTTGCAAAATGTATTTCTTCCTTTTGTACTAGAGGGGTTGATTCATAATGTCCATGTGCTTGTCTGAGGACTCTGTAAATACTAAACCTATGATTTTTGCATTGTCCAGATCCTGGTGGGTGTTTTTATTTGGTACAAGAAGAGAAATGCTTTGCCAATCCCAAAGCTCTCCTCTAAATAGTTGTCTTTTAAAGAAATACCATTTTCACAGTCCTTCAGAGGTTTGACCTCCCCATGTCATCACTTCAATTTAAACATGCTTTACTCTTCTGCCATTCCCCCTCCTTTTCCAGTACATTCCTTGTGTTCTCCTTGGCTCTCCACAGTTCATACCAAATCTGTTTTGTAATCTGCCACCATTGTAAAAAACAGTCTTCCTGACTTCCCTGTGTTAACTGGTTTCTGAAGACTGGTCTTATGGTCTGCTGGGTTTTTTTGGTGCTTTTTGTTTTGTTTTTACTTTTGTTTTCTTTTCTTCATAAACACAGAGCTGGTTGCTAATTGCCTGATTTTGCTGTTTCCCTGCAGTATACCTTTCTTCATTGAACATTTTGCTTCTCATTATCTTCTGCATACCATAGCTACACCTGCACCAGTGTGACAGATTGAAACTTTTATGGTTAATTAAACTCATAAACTAATATTGTTGATTGAATGAATGGTTTTGCTTATTGACCTACATGTAGAAGTGTGTGCAACTTTATGAAGCACTTATACTGTAATTTCAATGCAAGGATGTTGCACAAATCAACTTCCATGGGAATCAATTCCAACAGTTAAGACGAAAGCTTGATGGGCATCTTTGGACATAAATAAACTGATTTGAACAGGTCAAACTCATCCTGGTTTGATTATTGTGATGAGGAAGAAAATTACAAGGTAGAATTCTCCCTTCACACAGTATCTCCTGCTTTCACTTGGGGTGGAGGTAATTTTCTTCCTAGTAGCTGGTGCTGTGCTGTGTTTTGGATTTAGGATGGAAACAGTGTTGATAACACCCTGGTGGTTCACTTGTTGCTGAGCAGTGCTTGCACTAAGTCAAGAACTTTTCAGCTGCTTATGCAGCCCTGCCCTTGAGGTGGCTGGTGGAGCATGAGAAGCTGGGAGAGGACACAGCCAGGAGAGCTGACCTGAACTGGCCAAAGGGATATTCCACACTCTATAGTGTCGTTCTCAGTATATAAACTAGGGGAAAGTTGGCTCCAGGGGTTCCTTCTCAGGGACAGGCTGAGCACTGATAGGTTGGTGGTGACTTTTTTTCATTTTCATATTTTGGTTTTTCTTTTCCTTGAGCTTTATTTCTCCCTCTTTTTTATTATTTTCCTTTTATTACAGTTCATTATTATTATTATTATAGCTTACTTTATTTAACTTATTTAACTCTTCTTATCTCAAATCACAAATTTTCTCACTTTTACCCTTCTGATTCTCTACCCGTCCCACTGGGGTAAAGTCTGCGAGCAGTTGCGTGTCTGGCTGTGGTTAAACCATAACAGATATATATGTAATTCTGGCATGAACTGTGGAGACACAAAATTTGACACTTTGATATATGTAGAACAGCTAGTTTAATGTTTTTTCAGGTTTTAAATCTGTTCCTTTCGTGGAGACTTTGAGATACTAATGAAATACAGGCTAAAAAAGGGGGCACTTAGATGTATTTCATTTTAATGAACAGGGTGAATAAATAGAATTTCAGAGACTGAATCTGTTGCTTGTAGTTTAGCTTAATGTAGCAAAAAGTTACGAGCTTAACTAAGTTAATTTTATAGAATTTCTTTTTAAATTTTCTTCTATTAGCTGAGGAATGGAGTAAAAGTATGAGATCATTGTCTATAGATGGAGGTAATTTTAATTTGTTTCCACTACTAAAGTGATTTTGTTGTGTGACATTTATAGTTCTTTCCACTAGGAGGCAAACTCAGACCATCATATATGTTCCTTTGCACTTCAAGTGTAAATAACAATGTTTATTTTCTATGGAACATAAAACCATCTGACTTTTAGATTAGCAGGAAAAATATTTTCTCTAGGAATGTACAAAAGCTATTTTTTATCATATCCTTTTTTTTAAATTTCATCACAACGTTTTAATTTGCATTTGATAGAACTCCCTAGTTTGTAGGACTAAAATATAGTTTCTTCTATGTTTTTTCTTTCACAGTTATTTTAAATATTTAAATTAAGTATTTAAATTGCAAAAACTTCTGGATTCTGCCTATAAAAATATTTTTGGAATTTTTTTGTTTCAGTATGAATAGAAGAAATCATATAAGCAAAGCAATTGTTTCTATGGTTTCAGCCCAGACACTGCAGAACAAATCCATTTCAAAGAAAATGCAGTGCCTCAAAGTCAGGTGTACACAACCATGAATGAACACATCTTGCAAAGACAGAAATGCAGTGTTTTAACAGTGATTAAATCATGCACAAAGGCACATAATAGATTTCAGTGATGTACAGTGCATATTCAATCAGAAGCACCCCATGAGTAGAGAGGAGAGTGATTTTGCAGGACCCAAGCCTAGTGCAGAAGCCTGACAGGGAAAGAGAAAATCAGACATTGCTATTTTGGAAGAGACATAGAAATTAAAATTGCATTACTCACTATAAATGTAATATTTTGATTTGTAGCTGGTTGCTTTCCTTTAGGGCTTGTGTAGACTGTTCCATCATGCCCCACACTGACTGATGGAGATAAGTAATGTGTTTGCCAGTCTTAATCAAAAGAGTGTGAATGAATGAGTTCAGAAGGCTTCTCCAGGTTTCCAAACAAAGTGATTTCCTTTGTGAGTTAGCATAAAGGAGTAAGTTGATGTCTTAACCCTGTGTCCTTCACTGTGATTTTGCTGCCAGCTCTAAGGTCATGGTCCCTGCTAGATGTGAGGGGGAGTGTTGGTGCAGGACAGGGCCCTTCCAAAGCAGTAGTTTTCCTTCCCTTCTCCTTCCCACAGGTACAAACAAAAGTGCTCTTGAGAGTGGTGCTTCTGAGCCTGGAACTAAGACCTGTGGGGCCTGGCTGTGAAACAGATTTTTTTTGTTGTTACAGTAAATGTGTTATTTTATGGAAACAGCAGGGGATCCCATTAAAAAGCTGCCAAGTGTTCAGACATAGGTCATTTGGCCAAACCCATGCAATCAGTTTAGGGATTGTACTTGATGCTCCTTATTTCTTGTCTTCAAAGTTCACAATTTCTAGGTCTGAATTGTGTAGAAAAGGAATAAATGACTCCAAAACATATTACCTTATCTAACTGCCCAACAGGTTAAGTTTGGGACAAGTCTTCCAAATCAACACATCTAAGGAGTATGGCTAAGACAGGATTTGTTTCCTGCCAAGGCAAGCAATCAGATCTCATATTCTCTCAGCTGTTAACAGAATTTATTTTAATTTTACTAGGTCAAGTACAAAGAAAAATATGAAAAATCTAAGGGCAGATCAATGCTGGAGTTTGTGGATACACCAATGTATCAAGTTTCAAAGGAGGCTCAAAAGATGCAAAGTGAGGTAAGTAAAAATGTTCGTTTTGAACAAGTAAAATTTAGAACAACAGAGAGGTTAACAGACATCTTGTACTCAGGTTAAGAAAACGTACGAAGCAGAGAGTAAATTGTGGATATGGTAGAGTTATACTGAGTAGTTATCTCTGCTGTTCTGTAGTTCAGTTCTTGTGAATTTGCTTTTTTTTCTCAAAAGGCCATTGGTACTAACAGTACACACACATAATTTAATTGAGAAGAAGCTCAATAGGTCGTGTAGACCAGAGATTAATAACTTTTAAAATTTTCACTTGAATTCCATCTTTAGGGAGGGATGGTTCTCATGTGGGAGCAAGTGAAGCCACGAAATCCAGTCCAACCCCATGATTTAGCTGAAACATCCTCCTACCTTTCCAGCCTGGGAAACTCATCAAGGAGGAGGAACTCTTCCCAGGCTCCAGAACAGCACTGGCTGTCTTACATCAGGCCATGCTTTTCTAACTTTAAAAAAAAAATTTCAAATGATGGAGATTTTGTGACTTCCCAGACAATCTAGTCCAGTGCATTACCATCCATCCTGAGTGAGATGGATGCACCTGTGTCCCCATGCTGCAGTTTGATTCCATTAGTTTTGCTGTGTCATGGAAAACAGATGATCTCAGCCTCTTGGTAGAAACTTTAATGAGTTTTAAACCATTACCTTGTGTGCCATTTGTCTTCTCTTTTCCCTACCAAGAAAATGGTTTCTTTCAGGTTTGACATTTTCTTTGGACATACTGTACACATATTTTTGTCTAGATTGTATCTGTTTGTATATATAAACTAGATAATGAAATGCATAATGAGTTGCATATTAGTGTGAAATATAATTTATGGAAGGGCTCATTTCTGGGTCTGTTTAGAATATCTCTCCTGAAATGTGCTTGGAATTGCATATGTATGTACCACTAATCGTTGGTTTTGCTACAATAGAAAACGTATCGCAGAGATTTTGAAGAAGGGATCAAGGGAAGACCTTCACTCGATTTAGACAAGACCCCAGAGTTCCTGCATATAAAACAAGTCACTAATCTTTTGAAAGAGGTAAAGGATTTTTTTTTTGAGTTGTTAAGTTGTAAATGAGCAATAAGAAGCATCAATACAAGCTGCTGAGTGCTGAATAACTTAAAATTTTCTTGGCAGCTTCATACGAGTCACTTCGCAAGTAAAAATTCCTTCACATCATTCTGTGTTCTGAATAGTCCTGTAGTAAGGAAATTATAAAGCTCAGCACACCTGAAACAAGCTATCACTTTTCTTTTCTGATAGATAAAGGAGTAGAAGGAAGGATTTCCATTGGTGTCCAGAAGACAGTTTTTCCCTTTGAGTTATTATTTCACATTTATGGTATACTGTTGTGGTTATACAGATGCCTTGAACTGCATAGAGTCAATTATGACTAACTTTATTAAAATAATTGTCTATCATACATGTTATGGATGATAGACAATTCTCTCATCCATAGACCAAAATTCCATAATAGAGCTGTGACATTACATAACTGCTTTAGTCCATTTTGTTAGGTGCAGGTTTTCTGTATGCCTGCTGTTTCCTTCAGATTTGTGAAATGTTCTTCAGTTGTATGTGTCACTAAAAATGAAATTTTTTTTTCCATGACTGAGAATCCTTCTACCTTTAGTATTTTTATATTATTATGTAAAATTGATTTCATGTTAGGTTTTGAGTATTGTTTGACCAAATTTAGAAGAGCTAGAAATGCTAGAAGAGAAGAGCAGTGCTACTAGATATTCTGCCTTTGAATCTGGAAGCCAACAATGCTTTGTATTTATGGTATTAAGAATAGATTTTTTTTTTGCCAAAACAAATAAAGCATATTAGAATTAAAAATCCTTGAACTTTGTTCCTTTCCTTTTTCTTTATAAAACTTATTCCAGTCCATGCTAGATTTCATATGGTTAAAGAAAAAAAATTCTTTTAAGATATTCCTTTATAATTCATCCTCTAATAAATAATTAATTCTGATAAGTCTGACTGTCAGGTAGGCAAGTTTCAAGTTAGGTCTGTTTAGTGTAGTGGCATTCTGTGGTACATCTCATATATGCCTTCTCACTAGGGAAAAATAACAAATCATGCTGGCATCTCAGTCAGTTCACCTTGCTGCTCACCAAATGCCCAAAGAAGTGGGTCCTGTACACACAGTTATGTCTTTTGCTCTACATGTTCATCTCTGAAATCTTGATGTAGCTCCCCTCCTTAGTGCTATATGCATTAAGAGGTTCTCTAATTGTGGCCTCATCAAGTTTTATGCGTTCTTATTCAGGGAGTAAACCATGCCTGTAAGTCAGAGGGGAAGGAAATGAGAAAATGAAAATGGTATTTTCATTAATGCATAACTGCATGAATTTCTGATGATTTTATATCCATGTTCAAGGAACATGTTCCAAACCCAGAGATTACCTAGGTAAAATTAAATATTATCTTTCATGATTCAGAAAAATTATGTATTTCTTCATAGTCAAGGATGTAGTGTTTTTCCATAAAGGTTCATAATCAACTTTGAATAGATACTGCATGAAACAAGAAAAACCTGGAGTTAAAAGTGAATAAATTGTTCAATCACTTTTTTTTTTTCCAAATGTCAGCTGTGTTCCAGCTTATTCTGTTGACTTCCCACTGTAGAGAATTCTGGAAATATTTCATATTTTATGACAATACAAACTGTCTTCTCTGAGACCACATTAACAACTCCTTCAGAATAGATAGCTGAATTAAATAGTTCAGAGTTAAATAGCTCTAAATTAGAAGAAATTTTTTCCTGCTTGTTGTGGGACATGGTTCTGATGATCAAGAGAAGCATCTTTAAAAATATCTGGTTTCCTTTTATTTAAATAAAGAGCTTATAGGGAGATCAAGGTGCTCACTGCTGCTTAGGAAATTAAATATGTAATTAGGAGTATTAATTCATGTCTATGTAAATTATTCTGATAAATATTTTGTGCAATGTTCTTCTAATTTCTTTGCCCAAAAAAGCCTAACCCTTATCTGGAGATGGGAAGAGTAATTAAAAATCCTTACAAAACATGAAGATCTTGAACTTCTCTAGGAGCTGGGAAGAGCAAAGAAGAACCAAATGTCTGTGGGCAGGTTCTAGTGTGCTTTGAATTTCATACTGAATATTTGAGTACTCTGGAGGCTGCAGTTGCTGAATGTTGATAGGTCATAGCAGTGCAGGGTCTAGGAGGCACAGGAGTGGTATGGTAGGAATATTGCTACTACATTTTAATTTATCAAGAGGTTGTTTTAACAGATCCTGGTATGGTGTTTAGGGAGTCCATCCTGATTGGGATGCCATTAATGGAACCGAGGTAAAAACCGCAGCACTGCTGGTCTGCAGAAGGAAAATGCTACTGCAGTGAAAATATCTGTCCAGAGACAAACAAGGCCCCTAAGCAGTGTGCTAGTGCTGTACAGGACACAGCTGGTTTTCAAGAGCCCAAAAAAATAGATGATGACATTGAAATCTTTTTACTTTTTTAACATTGTTCCTTTTCATTTCACAATTTCCAATTCTATTTTAAGTCTGAAATCTTTACTTCAGCTAATTCATATTTCATAGAAATTTCAAAGAGACTCTTCAGATGTTTAATAAGTGGCATTTCTTTTCAAGATCTCACAAAAAATAAGAAGTGGTGAAATCTCTCTCTCTCTCTTTTTTTAATCCTTAGAAAGAGTATCGAAAAGATTTGGAAGAAGGGATGAAAGGGAAAGGAATGACAGTATTTGAAGATACACCAGATTTGATTAGAGTGAAAAATGCAGCTCAGATACTAAATGAGGTATGTTATCCTAGTCAAGGTTATTAATATCACAGAAGGTTCACTTTGTGTTAAACTCAAAAGATTCCTTTTTTTTTTTTTTTTACATAATCTACAATGAAATATGTAAGTATTGAAACTAAGGCTATTTCTGTTTTACTTGAAGAATATTATTCTTGCACACACAGAGAAGAATTTTTTTTATATATATATATATACATATATATATACACACGTGCACACACACACATATCCATAAAACCAGAGGGAATGCCATGGATAGGGCCAATTTGACCACCGTCAAGAAGTGCAGGAACATATAGCTGTAACTCCTGGGATTATCTTTTCCTTGGTGTTTCATGCAATATGAAGCTTAGAGGAAACATCTGCCCTCCCACCTTTAGCAGAGAGGAATTGAGGGATGATGTATTCTTACAGGTTAATTTACAATTCTTGCAAAAAAAACGTGGTTTGTGAAGTAGAAGGCTGTTTTATCACATGTATTTTCATACCAGTGGGACAGAGGTGGAAGACTGAAAATCTTTTTGCTCATGTTCTTGTTAGTGATCAAACCATTGTATTGAGTACAAACACATATTCATTTTTTCCTAACTAATGTACAAGCTGAAAGTAATTAACAGAAAAGCAGAAAAGAGGCATTTAAAAATTATATGTATTGTATGCATTTACTTTGAAAAAGAAGGGTTTTCCACAGGCAAAGATGACCTAGAATAGAAAAAAGAATGATTATTACTATAGCACTCAAAGTAGAAACAGCACTGGCTGAGAATATTTTTTTAGAAAAAAAATCTACAACTATTGTATACAATATTTCCATATTACTTCTTGGTATAATTTGCTGATGAACCAGGAGCATATCCTTGCTTGGAGAAGCTGAAGATGAAATATTAATTTTGTTTTTAGGTTATTGGTTATTTATAATTTATGTTGTGAGGAAAAAGCAGCAATCACAGATGGGGACTGCCACTTGCCTAATGGCTATGGTTCAGGAAGGACCTATTAAATGGATAAATTACAACTTCCTGATCTGGAAGTTCATTGGAAGCAGTTCTGTATGGTATTAAATTTCTAACATGTAGTCTTGTCATAAATAAAATATTTTCTTAAAAGTAAAATGTGTTTCAATTAGACTGGCACCAAGGACAGAGTTATTACGCCATGTTCTGCAGAGCTAAACTTCCCCTTTACTTTAGAGGATAACTGTAGCAAGCTGCATGGGCTAATTTCCTCCCACCCTCTGCCACATTAAAAATTCATTAATAGAGATTTGTACATTCAATGAAAATCTTCTAAAAGTTTTCCTCCTTCAGTTTGTTGTGTGACTTTTCTGACAACAGCTCACCAAGAGTCCTGAGAACTGTGACTCTTGCAAGTTTTTATTGACTAAATCCTAAATTTGAGTGTCTTGTGGAAAAAATCCGCTTGTAACTCTTTGAATTTTGTGAATATCATCTATAAATTCTATCTTCACAGAGGCAATACAAGAAAGACTTGGAAACTGAAATTAAAGGGAAAGGCATGGAAGTTGGTCCAGACACACCTGAGATAAGACGAGCCAAGAAAGCTTCTGAAATTGCAAGCATGGTCAGTAGCGCTCCTGGGGCGAGCTTCCCGTTTGATGGAATGCAGCAAATTATTGTGGCTGAGAATTCCAGGTGCTGGCCATTCCAGGCAGCCCTGAAAACACAGATTTCTCTAAATAGCTAATCCATTGAGCTGCAAAGAGTTGAACAGTTGCAAAATCAGTGTAAGGGGGGAAGTTAAGGCTTCCCAGAGCTTAGACCTTCCTATCACCTTTTGCAGGTTGTGCTCGTTCCCCATGAGCCATCCTGGTCTGGGCTGTGCTTGGTCACTGTGGGCCCTGCTGCTTTTAGGTCTAAATAGCTGCTGATTTAGGTAGGGAAAAATGATAAACAGAGTTAGAGTGATGCTAAAGCATCATGACCTCAGTCTTGCAAGGCCCAGCAGATGGAGAAATTCTCATGGGAGTCTGACTGTGGCTGCCAAAACTGCAGAGACAGGGAGATGTGAAAGGCTGCATCGGATTTGAAGTGAGCAGCCTGTTGAAAGAGGTTTTTAAGCCATCAGCAACTACAATGTAGGCATTGCATGGATAGATTCTACAAAACTAGTACTGTTGAATCATTAATTATTTGGTGGTTTATGCATGCTGGTCAGCAAAATTGCACAGATTAAATTGGGAAAAATTTAGGAATTTGGCTGTCAGCTGTGAGTATTTCCAATGCTGTTCTTTTCAGAAAGAATACAAGAAGGACTTGGAGAATGAAATTAAAGGAAAGGGAATGGAAGTAAGTACAGATACCCTTGATATACAACGAGCCAAAAAAGCTTCTGAAATTGTCAGCCAGGTGAGTACAGAATTAATTGCTTTAAGATTACTTTGAAAGTAAAACACAATGAAATGTTAAAAACATGAAATCCTCTTGAGCATTCTTAAGCTAAAAAAAGCAAGCAGTGCACAATAAAAATATTAAATTAAATAAATTGAATAATTAATTTTTATATTGTGACCAGTACTATGAGAGTAGCTTTGAAGACAGCTTGTACAGAGAGTTGTAGTATTAGTTACATGGGTTTTTTTACTATTTATTTTTTCTTCAGAAGGAATATAAAAAGCATCTGGGGACTGAAATTATAGAAAAAGGGATGCAAGTTGGTCCATATATTCAAGAAATACAGTGGGTCAAAAGGGTTTCAGAAGTAGCAAGCCAAGTAGACATAGTCAAAAGCTGAATGTTTTGGTTCTGTGTAACAATGACTGCTTGACATACTCTGCTCAAAATACTTCTCTAGCTCTGTAGAGGCTTTCGTAGCCATACTAAATTAATTTACACAAAGTGAAATGTCTTAACTGCCTGATTCTTATTTGTATTTAGGCCTGTTATACCATGTAAATTGAATTTAATTATTTACATCTACCTGTAGTTCTTTTCACATTACCAAATCACCTAATGTTACATCACATACATCCTGACAGTGAGGGCAAGATATGTATGAGGATACAGTATGTGTGAAGGCATGTTATATATGAGGATATATTATATGTAGGTATATATATTTTAGTGTGGGGGCAGACAGTGGTAACGGTATCATGGAGAAGACAGGTGTAAGTAAATACTGGACAGGGATGAGGAAGCTTATCAGCAATAAGAATCTTTTGTGCAGTTTGGATAACTTGAGCCCAAAAAGCATAGACATGTAAAAATTATTTTTCCAGAAAATGTACAAAGATGAAGCAGAGAAGATGCTCTGTAACTATTCTGCTGTCCCAGACACTCCTGAGATGGAGAGGATAAGAAGTACTCAGAAAAACATCAGTTCAGTGAGTAATAGTGCTTCTCTCTTTGCTTGTAACTTTTCAGATATTTTTTAGTTTAAATAGTCTCTCTTGTGCCACAGTGCAAAATAGGGAACTTATGAGTAGGTGTCCTTTGAACCTTTTCCATAATTTTCCTGGCAAAACTGTATCACTCATTTCTTTCAGTAAAAATAATATCCAGCTTTTCTAGGTGCAACACTGTTATTTTGAATTTCTAAACCACTTATACCACCTTGCCAAGCCACAGTTATTTTTAAATGAAGATTGTTTTTTCTTTTTCCATCAAGTCCCAGGAAGTACTTTATTTAAAAGGGAAAAAAAATCTTAGGCTTCTTACTGCACATATAAGATTTTTCATCTGTTTCCTATCACATGTACTGAGCATCAAGATTGGGGTATAAAATTAAAACAGATCAAATTTCAAAAAAGAAATATATAATGATTTTATATTACACTGAGTATATTTTTAAATTTTATGCTAGATTTAAGTTTCAGTTTATCCCTAAATATAAATCATGAGCTTAGATTTCTAAAATTGCCCAGTTTGGGATGTATTAAGTTTCACTTCCTTTCTGGGGCCATTAATGCTGCTGTCTGTAATTCTGCCATTGCTTGTAATATAACAGAGGAGAGGAGTAAATCTGGCCTCCAGAACAAAAGGCCAGTCAGTGGCTGGTTTTTATGGTAGACTAAGTAATACTAATAAAGCCAATGATTTGAGAGAAAGGAATATAAGATACTTAAATATTTTTAGTGTTATCTGACACACATGTTCCTTAACTTAAAGATATCCTCAGCTTCTGCAGCTCTCAGAAGTAACTGAGTAAACTCAGTTTCTCCCAGAAGTGTTTGCCTGCAGCTCCCCTGGACAGCTGAGGGTTCTGCAGGGGAGTAAGAGCCTGTGGGGAGAGCAGAGGAGATTCCTCTCTGAGCCTGCTGCAGGTTGTGGTCATCTCCAGCCATCACCTGCCCTTCTTCTTCCTTTGAATGAGGACAGCTGAAAGCTGCATCTTTCTAGAAGGAGCTCTTGACAGGCCCACTGGCCCAATTTTGCTTCCTGTCACCTGTTGTCTCCTGGCTCTGAATGATTCCCTGCAGCATAGTGTGATGTGGTTATCCCCATTTCTCATGTCCCTGGTGTCCTGTCAGGCTGAAACTCCCCGGAACAGAGCCATCCAAGCCCTGTGATCTGCTTTCCTCCCTGCTCCAGCCTTTGATAGCTTTTGATTAAGTCCTCAAGTAGGTCAATGGCTCTGGCAGTGTGGACTCACTAACATTTAGGTAGCAGGCTTAATTAAGGTAGGTATCCCCACTTAGTTCAGCCTTGACAAGGCTCTGATGCATCTGAACCCCTTGCAGCTCTGTAGGCCAGTCTGAGCTTTCAGTGCCAAGGCTGACAATGGTCCTCTCTGTTAGTGTTCTAGATAATAAGAAATAAAATGTTTTGTCTTCGAGGCGATTTGTATTTGCTTTCTTTTGTGATTGTCCTTTTCCTCTTTGTGAGCTGGACCTTCCAAATGTAGGAAAGCAGTTTACAGCAGTGATTGAATGACCTTTTTTCTTCTTTCTCTACATTTTAATCTTTCATCCTTCTGTGCAGTTTAGATGATAAAGGCAAGTTATTACTGAGTGAAGATACAGCTGGAAGCAGCCCAAATAGATAAAAAACAATGACCCCTAATAATATGATTTTTGGATTTTGTCTCAAGTATTTTTCTGCCTTAAGGGACAAAAAAGAACAACTTGCTCTGCAGATAAGATAGTTGCTGCTTTTAGCTCACTAGCTCATTTAGCAGATGATTTATAAAAGGATATTTACTTCACAGTCATCTCTTTCATAGAAAAATTCCTGTCTCCAACAAATTTTACCAATCCTTCCTTGGTAGAGGAGAAAAGTATATTGTAGTCCAATCCACAATATTAATCTTTCTAACTGACATGATGCAGAAGAAATTTCAAGTTCTTACTCAAACTGTCTCTGTTATCACATGGAAAAACAAAATTCTGGATTGTTAAAAGTTTTCTGAATATTTAAAATATTAGTTGCAGACATTAACTCTTCTCTAGGATATTTGACAGTAGTATTTATCCCAGGCTATAGAGGACTTCAAGGAAGTTGGAGGAATTAATCAAGAATGACGTTTTTATTGTTCAAGGTTTGTTGATAGGAAAACTTAAATAAATCTTGATTTAAGAAAGGCAGAAATACTAAATGACAAAGATTAATGTACTAACTCCAGGATCAGACTTGTTTTTTGCACTAATGGACTGGAAATACTTACTAGAGTGGCAACAGCTGTGACACCAAATACTGAAAATCCAGTAAAACTTCTTTAGGAGCTGTGGAGCTTGAACTGGTGCTCAATGGTTATTTTAATTGTAACAATTCTTGGAACGTGTGGAGCAGTTTTTTACTTTCTCTTTCAGTAACTTCAAATGATCGATTCTACTGATGTGCTTTGTGTTTATCCTTTACCTAAACAATTGAAGTAGAATTATATAAATAGCATGTGCATCTTTTAAGAAGTGAGTTTTGGTTTTAGATACAGTCCTCAGTTTTCTGGCTTGAACCTAGGAGTGAAAAACTGCATGACTTGGATTGTAGCTCTGGTTTGTTATGGCTATTTTTCCATGAATATTTCAATTTTCTAGTTTGTTAACTTAGAAATAATAGTAATGTCTGATCACCTCTCACAGTATTTTAATATCTGAAGACTACAGAAACCAAATCAAATCCTGCATGTACATGTACCTTCAATTAGATTGAAACGAACGAAATTACTCAAGCATAACGTTACATTTGTAAAACTTTGTACATTATTATATAAATTTTAACATTTTTTTCCAATTTAAATATGTTATTGCAAATACTTAAAAATACTGAGGTCAGTTTAAAGGATGAGAATATATTATCTGGGTTGCAGCTGAAAACAATGTTATCGTAGTTATTAACAATTAGTCTTATTTATGAAAAATTAAAGTATTTGCTTTCTTAGCAAGATTTATAGTCAGACCAATTTGGAACTTGGAAAATTGCCTAGCCCTTTTATGAGAATTAGCATTTGCATTGCTAACAGTCTCATAATTCTCTCTTCTTTTGGGGAAATGAAGGTGTTTTATAAGAAGGAAGTAGGAGCTGGCACAGCTGTAAAAGATACTCCAGAGATTGAAAGAGTAAAGAAAAATCAACAGAATATTAGTTCGGTAAGTGTTATTAACAGAAATTATTCTTATGTGAGTAAAAGGTGGAGCAACTTTTTTTTTTTTTACCATCTTGTTTACTAAAAGGTTCTTAATCATACATCTCATTCAAATAGTTGTCCACTGGATTTTGGATACAGAGCTCTACTGTAGCAGAGCTAGAACTCCCCTCTACTGTAGTACTTCTTTCTCCAAAGGTAGAGATTCTAATTGAAACATTAGGAAAAATAAGAAAATGTTTAAACTAAATATTTGAGGAAAGTGTTTTGTCTCTCAGGAGTGAGAAATAGGCGATGCATTTCCCCATATGACAGACAGAACAGCAGTTGTATTTGCAGGTTAGAAAAACACCATGTGACAAAAGAGAAAATCTGTCATGTTCTGTTAGAAACTGCATGCATTGCATAGGACATGATAGTTTGTACTTCAAGATGAGAAAAACTGTGTCCAGACTTCACCTGTGTAAAAAGGTGGAGAGTTGGATCTTCTTTATGTGCTGGTGACAAATTGATCTCTGGATCTGATGAGATTAGTTCTGAATTGATGTTGTTTATCTAAGGATGCCCAATGTCTTTGGCACTTTAATAGGCAAATCAAAATAAAATATCAAAATGAATGTTTTCTTCAA
The DNA here is from genome assembly GCF_963513975.1 of Fringilla coelebs. Taxonomy (NCBI): domain Eukaryota; kingdom Metazoa; phylum Chordata; class Aves; order Passeriformes; family Fringillidae; genus Fringilla; species Fringilla coelebs. The sequence goes on along the minus strand of NC_140028.1, from coordinate 134,368,426 downwards.
ATAATACATTATCTTCTGCTAAATATGTGGCAAAACTTGGAAAAAACCTGAAAAGTGGCTGCTAAGCAGCAAAACACTTGTAACTATTGATAATTTCCTTGTTATATTTGGTATGGACTCCTCTGGGGCAATTTTTATGTCTGTGACATGACTTTTCTAATTATTAGGTTTTTTTTAAAGTAAAGTTTAAAAATAATGTATAGACATGACACTATGTTGTGTTTAAGTATTAGTTAAAATATGAATTAGGATCTCTGGACACCTATTCTCATAGAATTTTGTTGTTTAGTGTTTAGTTAAACACCTAATTTCCCACCAAAGTAAGGTCAGTAGAGAATTTCCGAAAAGTTTTGGAAAGCTCATATTTTCCTTAAAATTTTTTTTCTACTTTATCCATCACTATTCATCATGTCATTTTGAGTCACAGTGCAAGCTATCATGTGTCCCAAATCCTGAAATAGTTGGATATTGAACAGTTTGAAACCTGCTGGTTGGGAAGCTGTTGATTTTTCTTGATTTGAGGGTGAAGGGTTTTTTTTGTTTCTTTGTTCAGTTTTTTTGTTGTTATTTTGCTTTTAAATTTCCAATTACCACTGAGATTTATTTCAAGAGTAGTCACACAGAAAGTAGAAGTCTTACTCTAATGCTTTTTCACAATACATTTCAAAGTGAAATGGAAAGATAGTGTACACTGTTCTTGCTGGTTTAGAAATCCTAAATGGTGGTGAAGATGGAAAAATGAAAAGTTGATCAATATGCTAGTAAACACATTTGAGGAAAAACCTACCTAGGGAAGTACAAAATGCATTAGTGGTGTGGTGGTACTGTGTAAATAGTATGTCCTTTACCTTGCTAGTCTTTGTGTGGAGTTAATGTTTTACAAAGGTATTTTATTACATGTAGTGTACTTTAAATTACTTTAGTCTTGTGTAATATGTATTAGAGGTGTAGCATGCCAAATTTAAAGGCAATGTACAAGAATGTTTCAAATTACATGTCAGTGAGAGGGAAATTATATTGTACAGTAAGAGGGAAATTGTATTGTGCAATTTACAGGAGTCCCAAAGGAAGGGTAAATTACACCAATTTTGAATCCATTAGATTTAAATGTTTTACAGGCATTTTTGAATTTAGCCAGAATAACTTGGGACAGCCTTAAAACTATTTTCTGGGCTAAACAAAACTAGTATGTGGAATGTGAAGCAAATTTGCACTGAAAGAAACACCAGGACACCAAAATAACACTTACAGTGCAACCAACCACACAAAAAAGTCCATTGAATCATGTTCTGAAAGTGATCGGATTCTTCCAGATTACATATGTAGGAGGAAGACGTAAGAATGGTGTTTTCAAAGCCTAAAATAGAAAGTGGTGACAGCTCAATACAAGGAGGCTGAGCTCGTCTCACCTGTTGTGATGGTTGGTTTGGAAGAAGCCAAAGATCTCACAGAACTTTCCAAGCAAGCCACAGACCCGTGGACTGTAGCTGAATCTGAAGTGAGGAGCTACAAATAACTAAGGACTTTTTAAAAACTTGCTTATATTGTAGGGCAGGCAGGGTTGGGCACAGCACTGGGAAGAAGTAGTGCTTTGGGAGAATCTATTAGTGTTTTTGTTAGTGTGAAATCTGTGATGAAACCCCTGTGGTATGTCAGTCAATACCACAAAGCTGGGGTCGTATTAAAATTCAAGTAACAGACATTTTGAAGCATTTTAAGGATGAGTAGCACTGCCAATTCTCAAACTTACCTAATAGTCTCTATTAAAAGACCCTTTTTTTCTAGTGCTATAGTGTCTTAGCCAGTCCTAAACTGTCTGGACTGTAATTTTCCATTCCCAGTCTGTACTTTGGGTTGGTTTGGTTTTATTTATTTATAAATTTCAGTCAAAACAGCTTCCAAGTATGAGCTTAGAGGAAAACAAGTTGTTTTGTCTGTGCTATGAAATTGGGCATTCTCCAGAAGTAACATGTCTTGAGAACAGAGTTGAAAATTAAATGTTAGGAAAAAACCAGTAAATGTCTGACAGCACCTGCAAAGGCTTCAACAATCCAGCCAACTACATCCTCACCTGTGTGTCCCATGTGTTTTTAAAGAATTTCAATGAGACTTTGAAGCCATCTACCATTTAAGGAACACCTAAAAGGCTTGGTTTCTGAAATGGACTGGAAAACTCCATAGCAAGTTAATAGTAAGACCAAGTCATTTTCAGAGTGGTGTGGATCTCCAAGTAGTGCAGCACCCCAATTATGGGGAAAATAGCCACAATCCCATGTGATGTATATTCCTATTGTTAGAGTTTTAGTACACTAGAATTGTTATAAGCACTCTCTGCTGCATTTCATCAAGTAAGACGCATCAGAGACCCTAGCAGACTGTTTTAGAAATTAAGTATAACTGTTGCTTTTCAGGCCAATGGTGTTAGTAGATGTGGTCTAGTAGTGCAGTATGTGTAAGGACAAGAGTATAAAGTGATAGATGTGTTTTAGTGCCTGTCTCCCTCTTCTTTAAATTGATATTTTTGTAATATCTATTGTACAGATTAAATACAAGGAGGAAATTCGGCGTGCAACAACAATTTCTGATCCACCTGAACTAAGGAGAGTTAAGGAAAACCAGAAGAATATCAGTAATGTGTGCCCCATTTTCATTTCTTGCACAATTCTCTCTGCTGTATTAAATGTGCTTGTGTCTTGGTGGATATGTCTGTGGTGTTTGTGCTACTTTGTTTGTCCAAAAAGACCAATTTAATCAATTAATGGTAAAATGGTAATTCCTTAGCCTTGCACTTTGATTCATAAGAATGAGAGTGAAATATTCCTGTTGAAATAACAATTGTCTCTGTTTGAAATAGAAGAACTGCCAGAGGGTGAGTACTAAGTATTGTGTGGGAAGATGGGATTGATTATTAAGGAATGGTACTTTCCATCCAAATGCAATGTGCTCTTTAGTGATGTCTAGCACGCTAACGTATTTTTATTGCTTGGAAATCTCTGTTCTAATATCTTCTGACATGTTTGCTAGGTTCAGTACAAAGAACAGCTCTGCAAAGCTACACCCATGAGTGTCACCCCTGAGATGGAAAGAGTCAAGAGGAATCAAGAGAATGTCAGCATGGGAAGTTGCTCTCCTTTAATACTTTGTGTAATTTTTGGGTGTGGAAGATGAATATGAAGTTCTGCATTCTGAAACAGTCCCTTTCCTTTAGCCTGGGGGAAACTAATGTATCGTAATGTGTTTGCATTCAAGTAATGGAATTACTTGAAAATCTTCTCATAGGAAGCAGTCATGAGAAAGCTTTGCTTGGTTTGGGAAATGACAGGTGAACCATCATATATTCCATTTAAGAAATGGCTGCAATGCTTTGAGATGTTCTCTTCCTTGGATATTTGCAGAAAATCTTGACTTTTTTTTTTTTAAACAAAATATCCGTTTCCAGTTTTATTTTTCTTTGCTTTGTGAGAAATTAGCTACCGTTGTACTGAAACGTCTTCTCTCTTACCTGTCTACTTCTGGTTCCTCAGTAACCTCCCCATCAGAATTTGGTATTTAATGGCTGAGGTAACCATTTGCAGGGGTACAGAGAGGAAGGCAAGGACTGAAGCATGCTCCTGCCTTCCTGCACTGATGAAGTTGCACCCTGTGGATGAGCCCATGAGCAAACAGGCGCTCTCCTCACTGAGAGCTGCCATCAGCAGCCCTGGGTCATGGGTCCACAAATAGCTACAGGGTTTTCCTGGGTGCTTTCTGCTACATTCACCAAATAATTTTGAGTCTCAATTTTCAGGAATTCTGTTCCTCTAACTCAACTTCTGGATTCCTGTTGATATATCTAGCTTTCCTAGAATGTATTCTGTTCAAAAACTGCTTTCCCTTTTTCAAGCCAGTCTGTATAGTACTTCTGCTCACACTGTTGATAAGTCTTCACCAATTTTTGTGTTGCGAAAATTTCAGTGGAAAGTTTAAATTCTTTTCAAGTCACTGGAATAGCTTTGAGTGAAGATTTGTTAACTTCAGCCATTTCTAGAAACATTAATTGTTGAATAGTCATTTTACCTTTATAAATGTTAATTTGCAACTCTAATCCATTTAACAACTTGCCATAGTTTTAGTAAGACATTAATTTTTCTATTGGAATACATTGATGTGGACAGATCAAAATTCTGTTGTGCTGGAAGACAGCTGCTTGGGCAATAGCTGCCTTACTGCCACAGTGCGCTGCAGAATTATGAGCGCAATGTATCTGCACAGTTAATCTTATCACTTAAACCCAAGAGCTTGCTTTTCTATGGAAGCATTTATTTTGCATGAAAGTATATGAATTGGCATGAATTTGTTGCCAGAATCTGTTACTAAATATTTGCCATGTCTGACTTCCCAGCATGTGGGGCTAGATTTAACACTAGATTTCTTGGTCTGTCAGTGCCACATCCTGTCCTGTTCTGCTTCAGATCCCGATCCAGCCTCGGGTGTGCATTTGGTTAATGCAATGTGTTTGGTTACAGAATGATGAAGGGGATATTCCTACAGTATGTTTAAATAAATGCGTGGTGAAATGAGGTTGGATTCAATTGGCCCCGGTCTGATGTACTGCACTCTCTGTGTTTAATCGCCTTTGAATATGTAATATATAAAATTTAGAACATAGATGGAGACCTTATGGAATTTCTGTCTTGAAAAATATGTATTTACAGCGGACCTTCTGAAATTCATTTTTTCATATGATCTGCTTGCCTCTACTGCATTTTATGTGGCTTAACCCCATTCCAGATATGAGTTTTTTCTCTGAAGAGCCAGGGACCAGTCTGGTAAATGCCAAGATATTGTGTGTATACATGGGTATATATCCACAGAAATGCATTAATAAACAGTCTGTACATAAAAAAAATCAAGGTTATCTTTCAAAAATCAATTTTTATAAACTTGAATAAACTTCAGATACATTTTAGCTTTTCTGTTGTTTCCTGGATGACCTTTGAAGTCATGCATTTTATGAAACAAGGATATATTGCTATACCTGAAATAGTATGAATATATATTTTATTCTATTCAATAACAGGTTCACTACAGAGAGCAGCCTGGCAAAGCTACTGCTGTGAGTGTCACTCCTGAGATAGAGAGAGTCAGGAAGAATCAAGATAATATCAGCTCGGCAAGTTGTTTGTATCTTTTTGTCATTCAGATTTTTCAGTTGCTGTAGAAATATAAACATGGATATGCTTTTCCTTTTACATTTGCTATGTCAAAGAAACCCAACTACATCACTCACTGATGAGATATTGGTTTTATTCTTTGAGGACCTGGACTGCCTATACATGCAACAAACATATTCAGGGTTGTCTGGTTATTTTTGCAAAAAAAGTAAGTGGTTGTGTTGGTGTCAGTATTTTTCAAGGAGAGAGTCAGTAGAGGTCAGTCATTCTTTGCAGTAAAGAAAAAAAGGAAATGAGAATTTAGCCTCAGTGCAAATGTCTTTTTTTTTTGTGTGATTCAAAGCGTGGAAGTGTCCATTCCATTCTGTGACTTGCCACCTCTGTTAGAGCTGAGTAGTTCTAAATAGGTCCCATTGCTAAATACTAAAGAGTAAGATAATATATATTCCTTTGCTTTTATGGTAATAAAATGTAATTGCTGCTAAAGTAGTGTAAGAAGCAGGAGACAATTCTATTAAGGAACAAGGAAAAAGTACAAAAAGCCTGATGAAGTAAAGGATAAGACCAGTTACATTGCAGTCTGTCCTCAACACTGAAACAACATCCGTGGCAAAGTCACTGCAGATGGTAAATAGAAGTTGTTTCATGCAGAAGAACTGTGGCAGAAGAGAGTTACAAGTAATGAACACTGGAGAACTGTGTGTAGGAGTGAAAAGTGGATTGGATTTGTCAGGGAATATGTCTAAGGACAAAGGAGTGGAATCTGACATTGTAACTGCATATATCTTAATCATTTTGTTAAAAATGTTTATGAATATTTATCAAAGTCAATTATTTTGAGGTGTGTGAAAATAAGAGGAAAATCTCACAACAGTTCTAGTCTTTAAATAATTTTTTGATTTGTTAAAATTAAATGTGTTTCTTCAAGTGATTCATTCACTTTGTTTCTCAAGATTTACAGGGATAAATATTCCTCTATGTTAATGAGAAAGATAAAAATCAACCTGTGTTGGCTGTAATTATTCTGTCCAGAAAATGCCTTATACTCAAAAGCATATGTAGCTGAATATATTTTCTATGAGAATTTACTGTTTAATTAAGAAGGCTTTGAAGAATATGCAGTACCATATATTTTAGTTTCTCACACATTACTTGAAACTTACCTGTCAAACACAGATACCAAGATATATATTTTCATGGGTGTGCTTTCTTAGCCAATATATAATCTTAAGGAGGGTTAGACAGTTTCAATACATGGTTTTTCTCATCACAAGCACATGTTGAAATAGGTTTGCATGACTCATTTGAGAAGTAATACTTGGGGTGTGAATACAGAGGTAAATCTGGAATATTAACTAACACAGTGTGCAGGTCACAGTGCGATGTAGAAATACGAGAGGCCATTGGTAGAATTCAACAAGACAGAAAAAACTGTAAGAGTACTCACTCCCAAACCAGTAAGTAGGATCAGCTGCTTTCACTGTTTTAGGATTTTGAGTGGTTTTTTTCTTATTTTTAACAGATAATTAACCTTATATCTTTACTAGTCTGTAAAATGCTACAAAATAAGCTAATCAGGAGAAATGTGATGTAAAAAATTCAGTACTTACTGATGCACAAAACCCAGAGTCCAGACATTTGTTTAGGAAACAAAATATTCAGATTCTTCCCAGATATGTTGCTTTGTGCTGCTAGTGAAGACTAGCTATTGAATGGGAGTTATAAGTCTTCCAAAGAATTAATCCTCTTGCAAGGATTGAATTCCCTGGATTTCTCAGGTAATTCCAATCCCACAGACTCTGTGTCTGTCTTGGTAATAAGAAGGTATTATTATTATCGTCAGCCATACAAACATGTTTTAAGGATGTTCTAAGTCACAGTGGTGTTTTCTTAGTATTGATCTTATTTTCCAGTTGATAAATGAATGATTTCACTTATGTCATTCAAACAGTCACAAATTGCAGCTTTTAAATAAATTCGTTATTTTTACTAAGTGATTGATGGAATAAATGTGCCTTTCGGCCTTACCAATGTACAAGCTCATCTGTATCCTCACTGTGAAATAATTTACTGGCACATGAGTTAAAGAAAGAAGAGAACTGTTGGGCATTGTGGCTCGGAAAGGTACTGTTGCCTGGTGTGATTCTCACCATCCTTCCTACTGTAAGCAAAAATAATTCACCTGTGCTGTTGTTGCTGTTTTGCAGGTCAAGTACAGCAGTGATCAGAGGCAGATGAAAGGTAGACGTAGTGTGCTTCTAGACACACCTGAGCTAAGGCATGTCAAAGAAACACAAAACAACATCTCAATGGTAGGGTACTTTCTTCCTGTGACTAGAGCCTTCTAAGGAATGGCACTTGACTTCCACTGGATTTTGCCTTCCATTAATATAGGTAACTAATGAAACTCTCTCCTCAGGTATGGAAGGAATATTTTCTTCTTACGCCTGTAGAGGGAGTGTTTGCTAACTGCATAGGAGTGTAATGAACATTTTCAAAATACTAATAAACAGTTTTCTAACAGTTAAATGTCCGTTCTTTTGGTTTTTTCCTTTAAAAATGTACACACGTCATTTGAGCATCACAATTTCACTGGATTAGGTGACACACTTCACCTTGTGCCTGTGCATGTTCCTGGTTTCTGCGTGACTTTGGTTCTTGGAATGAGTTTTGTGTGCATCAGCTTGTGTGAGAATGTTTGTCAATTTAATGAATTGATGATTAAGTTTTTTGTAATGTAAATATGCATAATCAGCAGTACTACCTTTATAACTCTTACTAATACTGGGATTTTGTTCCAACACTTGGTGCTGTAACACTTTCTACCCTAATGTCTTTTTTTCTAATATTTTCTTTTAAAGCAGGCAGTTTAGAACAACTGTTGTTCTTTCTAAAAACCTATTTTTAAAGCCAGCTGACATATGATAAAACAAAAGGGCAAAATATACATTTTGTGTGATACTGTGCAAGTAGTCAAAATTATCAGTGAATAAAAATGCTTGAGTTCTTTAGAACTACTACTGCTGGAATATTCTTACTGACACATGTATTTGTCTGCATCAGTAGACAGCTATCCTGTCTTAGAGAAGAAGGGAATGCACCAGATGACCTCCTGGACAGGGCTGTTTTGTGTCCTGTCTGATAGTAAGATGATGCTTTGCTGCTTAAGCTAGTGTCTAATTCAGTATCAATGGAAAAGAAATGCAAAATTGATAATAAAATATCATAAAAACTGGTTAAGGTGATAGAAAATACTTGGCTGGCCATTCAGCCTATCTCATGTGTATAACAATTCTGTTATGGTGCAAAGTCAAAGTATACGAGTGCCTCATATAGCAGACATATATGTATTCCTGCACAGAATAACCATCTGCTGTCAATTGCAACCTGGGGAAAAATGTAATTCTCCGTGTTTTCCTAGGTAAAATATCATGAAGATTTTGAGAAGACAAAGGGCAGAGGCTTCACCCCAGTGGTAGATGATCCTATAACAGAGCGTGTACGAAAAAACACCCAGATTGTGAGCGATGCAGCATACAAAGGTGTGCATCCACATATTGTTGAAATGGATAGAAGACCTGGAATAATTGTTGGTAAGCTGTTAAGTACTGTTTTTATTGAAGGCATGTTGGGGAAGATAAAAGCCCCTGTTTCTGCTCTCCAGATTCCATTTTCTCTCTTTTCTCACCATGAAACTTATTCTTGAACTGCAGGTTCCATGTCAGCTCCAGAGAAGTCATAATGGGAATGAATGGAAGATATATTGTCATTTGCTCTGTAATTTAAAAAAAAATATTTGGATTGTTGTTATATTACTTTAAATTTGAATTTTGACTCTAAAAGAAAGGTCAAAATATCTACAATCTTAATTTTATGCAGAAGAAAGATGAGTAAAACTGATTCTGCAAGCTATCAATGTTTAAATTTTGCAGTCCAGTTTGAAATTTCCCCTTCTGTTAGTAATTTCATCAGAATTGCACATATCTATTTACCTCGTGTTTCACAATTTCACACAGCTTTAAAAATATCTCAAGCTGTAATTCATCACTAACTCATCAGATCTCTGGTAAGCCAAGTACCAGTGTTGAGAAGTGATGTTCTGAAAGGTGGCCCAAGATAAGGATGGGTGTTCAAGGGGTGGAACACAGATTAAATTCAAATGTAAAGGCAAGGTATTGCATAAAGGTATTATGTGGCATACCCATAATGAGCTCTACTTAAAAATCAAAGTGGATATTTGAAATTGCTGAAAAGTCAGCAAGTCTGCTATGGCAAAGGAAGCGGTAATATTTTATTTTTTTTTCTTCTTATTTCCTTTTGGTTTTTTTGTGTCCCATGTCTGTTTTTCTGTGCTTTGCAGCCATGTAGACCCCAGAGGATCTGTGTACAAAAAGCCCATACTGAGATAGCACTCATAAAATTCTTCATATATAGTGATAACAGTGAGGCTGACTTTAAGTTTGCATCTCAAAACCAAAATTGCAGGTGAAATTAACTGGATTAACTTGTTGGTCACATAGGCCATCCTCCTGCCTAAAGCTAGGTTAACTATGTAATTCCTGGCAGATGCTTTTTCAGTCTTTCCTTAAAGTCTCCAAATAAGTGTCCCCCACCTAAGGAAGTGTATTTCTTTCCTTTTTAGTTGCCATCCTTGATGTGTCTGTAGCTACAGTGGCCTTATATGAGAAAGGGTTTCCCAAAAGTGTGTGTTAAGAGAGCTCTGCCTGGGGCAGGTGCTGAGGATCTTCATAGTTGTGGTGCAGCCAAAGAAAAAGAAAAAGGCTTCTGTAAAACTGCAGTGTGGCGTTCAGTTTGTGATTTGTTCCTTAGTGTATGCTACAAGCCTCCTGCTCTCTGCTGCATTGCATGTGTGCTGTAGCCCTGTGTAGGAGCCATGTGTGCAATCCCATGTTCAGCAGCTGAAGCCTTGCTAGCACAAGCAGATTGGAGTGAAGGACATCCCTGAGATAGATTATTGAGTTGTAAGAACTGAAATATATAGCATTATTTATCACCTAAAAATACTCCAGTATCAAAACACACGGAAATTCTTAATTTCCCATGCCTGCCAAACAGCAAAAATTGTACAACTATTTAAAGGAAAAAGGCTATGACTATTTCAGCAAACACTTTTTTGGAATAAAATTGTAATTATAATATCTACTTGTTTAAAAAGAAGTAGTGAGCTCCCTGCTTGTGAAATGTCCTTGGCAGCTCAAAAAAAAAAAAATTTGCAAACTGAAAAATGTACTTAGGACTCTCGTGAGTATTTTTTGTAGCTGTAAATTGTTCAGCCAGTTAGGAAAATGGTGTCAGAATCCCTCTGGTTGATTTTTAATGTATCATTGGTGAAACTAGAGCTGCTCTTTCAAATGCCTGGTTACTAAAATTAATGACCCTGCTCTGGCAAATAGACACTAGTTTTAACCCTACTAAGCCATTCTAAACCCATCAAGATAAATTGATGTTGGTGAGCTTTGGATGTGTTACTAAAGAGAAACCACAATTCTTACATAAGGATATTTTAACTTGCCAAAAGCTACCAGGGAATTAAAACTGATTTGTGTTATATATTGCCAAGATTCTGATTCTATGTCTGTTATTTCAGATTACAGAGGTGGATAAAATCAATACACATCAATGACTCTTGCAGTGGTGCTGCCATGAAGCCATACTTGTATTTTCACTTGCTGAGGCATGATCAAGCAGGGCAAGCTGGGCATTCACCAATTCCCCGGCCCCTTCTCATGCCTGTCAGTACTTTATGTAGGGGCATAATTTATCTCCATTAGAAATAACATATTGTTTATCAAAAGTTTTTGAGTTAGCTTTAATTTCTCTTGTCAGGAAGGAGTTAGCACTACGCCTCGCCTCATGGGAATTATGGTAGATAATGTGCAATGTACATACATTGAATGTATTCTGAAGCCATGGGATTTATTTTGTTAGCTCTGTCTGTTCTTTCCATTACATCTAGGCTATTAATCATTTGAAACATGAAATTTTTGGGGTCCTCACAGTGCTGCTTTACCTACAACCCAATACTTAGCTTGGTACCTCTCAAACCAGCAAAAGAGCAAAGCTGGGAAGACAGTTTTTTTCCTACTTCCAGTATATGGAGTAAATCTTGCACCCAGGTCTGCCCAAGAAGAAACTGTAGTAAAAATGTGTTATCTGGTAGATTTGTGCTTTGACTGGTTATATTTTACATCAAGGTTTTAGTTGAAACTGGTTTGAAGAGATTAAAAGATTTATTAATTTTAGACATATCAGATATCATAGAATCATTTAGATTGGCCAAGACCATTAGTACCATCAAATGTTACCATTAACCCAGGTCTGTCAAGCCTACCACAAAACCATGTCCTCAAGCATCATGTCAACATCTTTTGTATATCTCCTGGGATGGAAACTCAGCCACTTCCCTTGGAAGCCTGTTCCAGTACTTGACAACCCTTTCAGTGAGGAACCTTTTCTTAATATCCAATATATAAGCCTCCCCTGGCCCACTTGGGGCTGTTTTCTCACATACTGGTACGTGGGAGAAGAGACCTATTCCCACATCACTACAACCTCTTTCAGGCAGTTGTAGAAAATGACAAGGTCATCCTGAGACTCCCTTTCTCCAGGCTAAACATCCCCAGCTCCATCAGATTCTCCTCATCAGACTTGTGCTTCAGACCCTTCCCCAGCTCCATTGCCCTTCTCTGGACTCTCTCCAGCACCTCAATGTCCTTCTTGTAGTGAGGGGCCCAGAACTGAACCCAGAATTCAAGGTGTGGCCTCAGCAGTGCCAAGTACAGGGTTGTGGTCACTGCCCTGGTCCTGCTGGCCACACTGTTGCTGATCCAGGCCAGGATGCCATTGGCCTTCTTGGCCACCTGGGCACACACTGGCACAGGGAATTACTTGGTAAGTTCGAGAGTGGATGTAATTTTATCCTACGGCAGATGTGTACAATGCAGATTTCTACAGCTGAATTTGTCACCTTAGTTCATTTTTTAAAATATTAATTAGGAAAGATAGATACGTTTGAGTTTACGTGAATTAAGCAATTAGTAGAAATTTATTATGGATGAGCTATGGCCCTGATTCTTTTTCTTATGCTGACATGATCTCTGCTGTATGCCAAGGAGACTCTGTAGTTCTTTTAAGCAGCAAATTAAGCTTTCTGATCTCTTCAGGTGAATATCTAGGTATTTTGGTTAATTTCTAGAGGAAGGAAATTGATTACTGATTGTTAAAGCTCATTCCTTTCATGCTTTTGCTTCCTTTGTTGTTTGTCTGTCTTATACTTTCTCTGCTTTGGAAAAAGATCTTAAAGTTTGGCGCACAGATCCTGGCTCCATCTTCGACATTGATCCTCTGGAGGACAATATTCAGTCTAGGAGTCTGCATATGCTTTCTGGTATTGCTTATATCCTGACTTTTCCCCAGTTCAGCTTTTCAAGTTTGTGAAACAAACTTGATACTGTAAATTTTCAGGTCAATATGCCAGCCATATGTTTTATAAGCATATTTGTATATATATTTATAACTGTTATAGTTTTAAAGCAGTATTTTATAGGAACTTCAGCTGTAATCACATGTGCAGATAAGAAATAGTGAAATAAATCTTACCTTAAACAAGTTATTCATGCCACTTACAAGTAGCCATTTAAAAAACATTGACCTACTTTGTCCTTCCTATAAGTAGAATTTTCAAATAGTTGGACCTTATAAAATTTCAGAGTTATAGAAAGTGACCTATTTACAAAATTGGTTTCTTTTCCATGCACATTTTGCCTATATGGCACACGACATTATGCTTTGTTCTATTATTTGCAAGTCCAAGATGTTCATAATTTTAGGAGATACGGAAAAGGAGAGAAAGTAATGTAATAACAGGGAATAGGTTTGGGCTTTACAAGGTTATTGGTTCTTTTCCTGCATAGGAATGTTTATTTTGAATGTCTGATTTTTCACATGCATTTCCTTTGCTACTTTGGAATTTTAAATATTCTTTTGAACAACATACAGCTTTATTTCCACATGCACCTATATGCGTGCTGGGATAAAGGAATAATTTGATTTTCCACTGGAAATTTTTGTATTCTACAGCTTTATCCCTTCCCTTTCTGGTATCTCAATACCACCTTCCATTTCTGCTATTCTTTTAAAGCAAAGAACAAGCTTAGTTGCATTAGATTTTGAAGCAAGCTTTGGGAACAAAATTGCAATGAATTTACTTTTCTCTAATTTTAATGCCATCAAGGTATGAATAGCAATGTTAGTAGTGGAGGGGTTTATGTTGTTGCTTGTCTTTGCACTTCCATCATCTATTTACTGTGATATTCTTTACTTCTTTCTACCTTTGTAGAAAGAGCAAGCCGTTACAGTAAGCAGTATTTGCATTCTACCAGTCTGGGAGATTATAAGTCAGATGGCTCTGACACGAACCCTACCTTTTCTTACTGCAGTGAGATAACAAGGCCATCTGATGAAGGAGGTACCCTTTATTCCCACCTTTTTTCACTAACAACACTCTTGCAGTGTGTTGAGACTTCACAGGCCTGTATTAACTCCATATCCTTGTGTAGTCACAAGTAGAAGCTTTGTAAGCTATTGCCTGATTGACAGAGCAAGCAAAGCAAGACTGCACAGTTTCTGCATGCCATATCATTCTATTGTGAATTCTTTTCACAGTTTTGGTGATGCTGTTGGCTCCAAAGCCCTGTTAACTCCTATTTACAGTGCTTTAAAGAAATTGTGTTGCGTTTTTGCAAAATGTACATGAATCTCTTTTTATTTTTTCTCTTGAATGACACAATGTAACTGAATGAAATACACCTTTAACCTGAAAAAAACATATTTACCTTGGGCTTTTCAGCGGGTAAATCAAGGATATCATAGTATTTTAGTGACTGAAGTACTTTTTCCCTTATTCAGTTATGCAGAATTTTGTGGCTCTCTGTTTTTTTCTTTTAAAAAAATCCAGGGAATTTAATTGTGTTCTCTTTCTCACATAATTAAATTTTCTCATCTTCTCAGTGGCTTGAGAACCTGGGTTACCATTCAGCTGGAAAGTTTATGTAGTCTGTTATGGTTTAACATGGATCAATATTAGAATACTTTCACAAACCTGTATTCTCAGGTATAAACCCACATTGTGTACCTGTTTGATGCTGTTGATTAGAAGAAAATTTAGGAAAATTATGAGAAAGGGTCTAGTCATTCTAGTGGTGTTACAGTATGCACTAGACTTGACTGATGAATTGAAAGTGTTCTGAATCATTGCATTCTAAATAGATATTTTTAAAAAATAGTGATTTCTGCTTCTCAGTTGTGAAAAAAATGGTGTATTGGAAAGACTATCCAAAGGGTTACTTTTTTTTTCTTGTAAGAAACCAATTAGTTGCTTACATAACATTAAATTACCCATACTTTTAGAAGATTTTAAGGCATCTTAATTGTAGACTGCACTTGTTTATGTTCTCCCATTCACTGGAGTAATATGTTGCTGTGTTGGTTGGTGCTTATGGAGTCTACCTTTTTATGGGTGCTGTGTAAATACGTATAAGCAGCTCTGACGAAGAATGGGTGAGGGAGAAGGTGTTCAGACTGAAGTGCTAACTCTGAACAAAGAAAGAAACACATATCTTTGACAGAAATGTACTGCCATTTATCATATCTGACTATCATGTTTGCTATTTTAACTCTCTTTTCAACTCTTTCAATAGATGATAGCAATAATGCACATTTATGTTGTTTTTTCTCTTCCTGTGATGGTGCAAAGTGGTTTTCACAGTCCAGTGCACATTGTTTGTCTACAGCTGTTCTGACCTTTTCTTTGGAAGTATTCCAAACCATTTCAACATTGCTATGTCAGCTTGATTTGATTTGATTTTCAACAGCTATTTTTTACTACTTGAGAATGGGAAATGGGCTTTATTTTTGTGGTAGTTCTGGCACTAGTAAGCTTGCTTTTTGTGGCAAAATAGATCTTGAATAGATTATTCCCAAGATCATTATATTTTGGCAAGAGTTTGTTTTAACCCAGCTGACCAGCCAGGATTTGAGCACCTGTAGACAGCTCCCATTGCAGGGAAGAAATGCCACAGCTAAATAACTGAACATAATCCTAATGATTTACAAGAAAATGCCATTTCTGTGAACACACTTAAAGAGAGCTAGCAGAAGATAGCATCTTTGGCCAAAAATGCCAATCTTTTTCATCCCATCCAAAAGGTCATTTTGCACATAGCCACAAGACAAGTTTGCCCATGACCTTTATACAATGTCTCTTATACCATAAATGAGAACCAAATCTATTTTGGTGAGATTCCATGACTGTTTCTCCTGGAGTTTGTACTCTGAGATCAGCAGGGTCTCTCATTGGCCATTGTTCTATCTGATGGTGCACCAACATCAAAGACAGTTGGAGACCTGTAGCCAATTTTACAGTCTCTGGGTGTCTTTGGCCTTGTCTCATCACATTTCACATATTCCTACATTGTTCAGTTGCTACTTTATTTTTGATACCTTTTCTGATATTTGACATATAATTCAAATCTTCGCCTGCCACAGCTGATGGAATTGTTCCTTAACTACCTCTTCCCAGCCCTTAGCTGGGTCTCTGACTTAATACCAGATGTTAAAGGCTTCTTCAGATCTAAATAACTCGCTCTTCTCTTGGGGAATTTTGGTAATAACATCACAGGGAAGCTGCTAACATTGTTCATTAGAATGGCTTCTTTCTATTTTGTTCCTTGACTGTTATTTTAGATTATGATGTTGAACTGAACCATGGGTCCTTCTCTACAAAATCATTATGTTTTTGCATGATGTAAGTCCAGAAAATTCCCTGTTAGAGTACTTTAGAGTATTGCAGGTAAAATTGAGTGGGAAACAATTGTTAACACTTTTCAGCAAGCTGGTGCAGTTCATTGGCTTTCATTTTAATCGTCTTTTTGAAATTACTTTTCAACTTTGTGTATCTTTTTTTTACAGCTTCTTTCTGTGATTGTTTTTCAGGGTTGACTTTATTACTTCACAGTATCTTTGAGGATTTTGCCACACTGAACCAAGGGCATTGCACTAGAGCTTCCCAGTCTGCCTAAATACTTTGTAATTAGTTATTGCCTAACAAAGATTGTCTTTGTACCTGCAAGCCATTCCCAGTCTGCCTAAATACTTTGTAATTAGTTATTGCCTAACAAAGATTGTCTTTGTACCTGCAAGCCATTCCATAGGACTTCACTGAAATGCTGGGTGCCACATTTTTGCAAAATTCTCACCAGCAATAAGTAATAATTTTCAAGTTGGCTAAAAAGGGAAAGAAATTAAAGATTTCCCTCCTTTAGTTCTGCTTTTAACAGTGATGTTGCAACTTCTCAGGCATGGAACCCTTTACTTGGGTTTTTCAGATTTTTTCCCTTCAGAAAGAGAGGTTGAGATATTTGGATGTCAGATTTATTTTTGCTTATAAAGACAGACCAGGCAGTTTTTTCTCTACAGAACACTAGGAAAAAGCAGTAAAGTTCTGAAGTTTAGGTCTCTCTTGACAGCATTCTGTCTGAAAAATATCTCAACTGTTCTGTTTTGGGTTTCATTTAGATTTTTTATAGTCTTTCCTGTCTGCCCTGATTTTCCATGCAGCCTTGTACAGTGGTTTTCTCCCAGTTCTTTCCACACTCACTCTCTTGCTCCCCTTCCTTCCCTTTGAGTAAAGTCCTGCCCTGTTAGTTTGCACTCAGGCTCCAGGAAAGAATGATTTGGCTCAATCATATGGCTCAACCCCTCTGCCAATCTGGACCTATTTTGGAAAGTTTCTAGTTGAAGCCTTCAGGGCTGGTTTCCTCCTCTTTTGCATTTGACATTTCCTTTTTTTCTTTTTTTTTTCCCTTTGATTTCCTCTTAACATCTAGTTTGTGTGCACACCTTTGTCTAGGTGCGTATCAGCATATTGACATGATGCATAAATTCTTTCCTTACCATAGGTTTGGACTTTTTCAGTATAAGTAACCATTTATTTTTATTTAAAATTGTGTGTAGTCTTTAGGTGGAGAAAAATAAGAGATGAGTATCAGTTCATTTTCAGTTATGGATATATTGTTACTCTGGTGGGGAAGAAAAATGGTTTCTTGGTTATTTTCTATGTCATCCCCATATTGTCTGAAGAGATACGTAGGAATCAGTCTGTAGGAGGCAGAAATCAGTTTTGCAGTACTCCCAAAAACCCCATGTAATGTAGGAAACCTTAGTGGATATTAGAACAGAATTTTCAAGGGCCTTTTGTTGTGTTTTAAATATCATTGCTGAAATTTCATATATTTGGCTGGAGCCAGAATGTTACTGGTTGGCTGCAGGTGTGCCATTTTCACTCCTTCAGCCAAAGTTCTTTAGACTCAGTTCATCTGCTGCCACCATCCCCTAGCACACACCAATATCTGTGACTCTGTATGTAAAATGATTGTTCCTAGGATTTGCCTGAGGCTTTGACACCCACATGTATATACCACAGAAAATCCTAGAACAAGGAACTTTGCTGCTGCTTCTGCTCCCGGTTAGTCTGGTCAGAAGACTACAAACTATTCAGATCAAATAAAGAAAATCCCTCTTTATTTCACACATTGGAATTGCAGATGTTTCCCAGTATGAAGCCAAGGAGTCATCTTGCATTGGGATAGTGATCATAACTCTTCTCCTGTGCCAGGAGGTGAACAAAGAAGAGGAAAGAAAAACAGATTTTGTTCCCTTCCTTGATCTGTCCTTCCCATGGATTTTTATTAAAAAAACCCTCTGGTTTTGAGGTTGGGAAAAATCACCATTAGTAGAAGACAAATTGAAGAAAAAAAGAAGAAGAATATCTGACTGCTCTTTATGTTGGAATAGAGAGATCTGTCTTCCATGTCCAGGCTCAGGTGTCAGGAGTACAGGGCAGGAATCCTTCACTCTTCTTCATATTCATATTCTGTTGCTAAGCTCTGCCATTCTGGGGAGGTCAAGCAGAATGACACAGCAGTTGCATTTTCTCCTCTGTCAGTCAGGGGAGAATTGTTCTTTTTTGCTAGGTAGCTGAACTCTGTTTCCGTAGTGTTCCCCAGAGTTCAGTATTCAAACATGGCATTCAGGGGGAGAGGAATTGTACAGTTCACAGGAACTGTAGGCATTTGTGGGTTTCTTGTCCCCTTTCAAGTGTGTCAGCAGGCTGCCCTGCCACAGAAGGCTGAACACATCAAAATGATCTCTCTGTCTACTCTTGGTACCTCTTAGGGAGGGTCACATTGATGCTTCTCTTAGCCACCAGACTCTTACATCTGTTTCTGAATTTTTTGTATTTCAACTAGATGGTACTTTGGTTTTCCTTCTTTAACATGCCAGCCCCCAGCAGGTTTGCCAACCTGAAAGCTATCATGTGGGAAAAAAGTAGTCTTCTTCCATTCAACAGCATTTTGGTAAAACTGTTTTTCCATCTTGGTAATCAGGTGGTTTTCTGTTCTTAAGTGTGTAATGTACTACAAATGCTTGCAGTCAAATAATAAATAACTTACCCATTAACTTCTGTGATATTTTCAAACTTAACTAGATAGTTCTCTTCTGTTTTACAGACACAAGTGCATGTATATGTTTGTAGTCTCTCTGGTGACACAAATTATTTAGCATGAAGAGTTTTTGTTAGAGAGCTTGCTCTCCAGAACCAGTGAACCCTGGTCTTCCATTCTCAAATACACTTTTACAGAAATGATAGTTTTCCTTGTAAAGGTTTGCTGTAACCACATTGTACCCCAAAAGGACATGGTTTTTCAGGCAGTAAGACAGAGCTCTCTCCCTTCTGAAAACTGCATCTTTTATTTGAAGGTGTGCTTTGCTGTTTCAGCTTCTGCCTCCTGTTTTGCAGTGACTCCTAATGTTTGAAGGGCATTTTTTCCCAATTTAAAATAATGTCATTACAATAAGAGGAGTTCTTGAAAGCAGTGGGAGGCTTACTGGTGTCAAAAACCTTCTAACCTCTAGATTTGAAGTAAGAAGGAAAAGTAAAGACAAAGTTAGTTGTAAGAATTTAGATTTTAGTTACAAACAGGTTGAGTATGTTCCCTAAAAATGTGCTAATTTCTGTGTGTTTACATGATAAGGGGATTTCTGCTTAATGTATAATTTTGTCTCTGAATAATCCATTAAGCCTTTTAAGCCATGTAAGTAGAGGAATCCAGAAAGGCATTGGGACTATGTTTATGTGCTATCTTGTGCATTATCCGTTTTCTGTCCTAGTCTGGACTGTTGGACTTTTAGTGTCGTCTGCTGAGTGCTTTGCTAATGCAGAACATGAGAGAAATTAGTCTAGAAAATTATATTTCATTGTTTTCCACCACGAAGAGTTATTAGGTATCTGTAAAACCTGATTTTTTTTTAACATCAAGCTTGAAAATTCATATAGTAATTCAAGTGATTGCTTAGTTAAATTTTGATTAAGGTCTGGTTTACGGTGCTGGGAATAAAACTGAGTATTTTATGCTTGTTGTAATACATTAAGATGGAAATTGTTGATTCATATGAAAGCACATTTTCATTCAGTATGTGTTCACTGGAGTTGAGTTAATGTTCCAGGGAGAGCTTTACATTACATACTTCCAAAATATTTTTGTTTAGATTCCTTATGCTTATCTTTAATTCCCATGCTTCTCTCCCACACTCCTGGCAGCATCAAAAGACCATCTCCACACATCCAGGTGGAGGAGAATCCAGAAGAGATCCCATTTTTAATTTCTGTAGTGTAGTAGCAGTTCAGGGGATCCTTCTGTTTGTTCTGCCAGCTGTCTGAGTTTGATGTTCCCTTTTCCATTGAATAGTTGGTGAGCAGAAAGTGGAAAGGAAGTTTCCAAGTGACTCAGCAGTTGGAAGTGTCAATGGCTCCCTTGGCAAGGAGTAGTTTCAGTTGCTCAGTGTGGTTCCCTAGAGCAGCTTTTGATGCACTTCAGAGAATGTTATATCCAGTAGACAATAAATATAATCGGTAAAATTGTGTGCAGTGACACACATATCCTGGTTAATGCTATCCTTCCACCATTGTTCAGATTGGTTATACCCTCTATGCAAATAAATCAATGCACAGAAATCAAGGCACAGCTTCTGTGAGAAGCACTTGCAGGCTTCTCTCTCTAATGCACAAGGGCAATGGTAAAAGCTCATTAAATGTAAGAGAATTTGAATTATAGTTGAAGGCATGTGGGTAACGTAACATATTAACCTTCATTTTACTGAATCTTTCCTTTTGTGAGGAAGCCTAGAGCAAAGCTGTGCCTATATTCACAATTTAAGTGGGAATTGCAGCTTCCTGTGGTACACCATGGCCCACTAGGACTGAGGATGCCTTGGGCTGGCTTGAAGACATTTTGTGCCTTCATAAATAAAATAATGTGGTTTGGTGTGTGAAGAGAGAAAATGCAGATTGTTGTCTCAGCTGAGACGTGCTGCAGCTTGCGTTGAATGTCAGGTTAAAAAGTCAGGTGGCCCTCAGGTTTGTTTGTGACCCCGAATCCTGGCTGCTGTTCATTTTCCCTGTGATTTGGTTGTGTCCCAGCACAGAACCCATGGGCAAATGGGGGCTGTGAACCAGGATTGTGGCATAGCAGCTGTTAATAGACAAACTGGCTCAACTCTTTGGACTGTACAGCTACCACTGAAGAAAATGCCAAACTGATATTCATAGGGGTGTCTGAATAAAATGATCTTTTATATTTGAACTGCTAGAAAAATTCCTGTTACCAATTCTTTTTTCCTCTGTTTACAATAGAGTATTCAATGTATTTAATTTGCTTTTTTGAGGAAAATGAGTGAATTAAACATCTAGAAAAGATTTTGCAGTTGAATATCAAACCAATTTTTTTGTCAGTATATTTAACTGGTTTAGAATATTCTGTGTCCATAATAATAACAACCCTAAAATGACATTTTTAGATTCAAAACTAGGAACACATAGGACTTTAGTTTTAGGGTTTGAAGCCAAATAGTTTAAGTAATTTTCTCTTTTACTGTAGAGAAATTAAGTTTTTTTTCTCTTTTACTACTCTGCTGTAGTAAAAATTTGTCAGTAGAATCTGGAAGGGGGAGAAATGGTTTGTATTTTAGGTGAAATAAATCTGAAGGGAATTAGATGGTTGTAGCTGGCCATAAAGTTCTAAATAGTGAGATAGAGAATTCATACAACTTTTAAAATTCCCAAAACAACTGTTCAAAGAAATTGGATGAAGATAATAATTAACATAATTAATTCTAAATTGTAATTTTATATTGTGTTCACTTTCATTTTATGCTGTTTTTTTAGCAAAACTGACAAAAACATGAATATGAATGAACACTACAAACAGCCTTTTCCTATATTTTTAAAGACTGATAATGCTTAGAAATATTTTACTGAATTTTCTGGGAGATCATTTAGCACTCTATTTTATAATAAACACCTTTACTTTCATTTGAAAAAGTTTTTGTTTGAAGGGGCTACTATGGAGTTACATGTATCCAATCAATTCTTTTAGGTTTTTATGGTCTTGCAGTCCTAAATGGCCATTCCAAAAGCAGTCTGGGGAAGCTGATGCCATTTTCAGAACATCAAAATTGTCTGCTCTGCCAGAACACGACTGGCTTTTGCTTTTTTCCAAGCTATGAGGCTGCCACTTACCACCTCCCTGATCCAGGGTCAGACCCAGGCAGGGGCTCTATGGCTTATTTGAGATTTGGCTGCTTCTTCTCCCCTGTTGCCAGAGCACTAAATTATGTGTAGTCAATATTTTACAACTCTGTGATGCTTCACTATGACAGTAATGTGTTAATGATTACAAAAGCTTTTGAGCTATTACTCAGTATCCTCCAGTTCCTGTACCTCAATAAAAATGATGCTCTAAGCAGTATCCACAGTCTCTTTCTGGCAAAAATATTCCCTGTGTTATTGTCTTTTTATGATGAGGATGGATGTTGTGTTGACTGTCCTCTTTTTTGTAATGTTGACTGTAGAAAATAGGACGCCCTGGGTTCCTTCCATTTTTCTCTAGACTCTGATATTTGATAATTACTTGCAAACAAGGCTTCTGGAGCCTGTGCTAGCCTGGGCTTTTAAAAAATATATTGCTATTTTCCAGTTACTGGGAAGAGGAATGAAAGCCATACTCTTTTTTTTTTAAAGGAAAAAATAGTCCATGAGAGACTGACTTTTGAAATACAGGGATTTAGACCCCTCAGAGAGGCCAGAATGGAACTTGGAAAATAATTTGCTATGAAAAAGAATATAATGGAATTGATGGATACACCATTCCTCAAAATGTGAAGAATTGAGAAGGTCTGAATCATCAGACACATGGACCATGATGTACTAGAGAGAGTTTCTGTCTGTTCTTGCACTCTCCTAGCTAGTATTTCTCAAATTCCCAGTTCATCTTCTGTTGGACTTATTAAACAAAGACTAACGTAACTATTATTAGTGATAATACTTGTTCATACAAATCAAGAACTTTGGACTGAAATATGAGAAAGTCCTTGCCTGAAAGGAAACCTCACATAAAACACAGGATTCCAGTGTCACATGAGCACACTAGACATTTTTTGTTGTTCCTTTCAAAATGTGTTAGTTTTCTCTGACATGTGCTCAACAGCTAGGTGAGATCTTCTGTTGAAATTTATTTCTAAATAAAATTTAAATTTTTTATGTTGAAATTGCTCTCAAGAGTTATAACTGCATGATTCTGCATTTCCCATAATAATCTACTTCAGCTTACATGGTGCATACAATATAGTTAGTCTTAATTGTTGCTAGCTGATAAAATGGTGTTCTGAAATAATGATTCTTTAAACAATCTTTGTCTAATCATGACACTAATGAAGTTCAGTTTAAAACACATTATTTTATAAACTGTAGTATGTCAGTAAGTAGTCATGAGAGTAGACACGTTTTGATTTTTTGCATGCTGAATAATTAATGATATTTTAAACACAAGATCAGTAATTTTGTTGGCCTCCTCTCCATCTTTTTTTAAAGTATTTGAAGATTGCACAGTTTATTTTTTATATCTTTAGAATTTAGGTTATGGAAACTTCCTAAGCTGTAACATTCTGAATTTGCCACTGAATCCAGTTCAGAGCTTCAGTTCTAATGAGGTCAGTGAGCATGGCAGATATTTATTAACACCCTCTCTGAATTAGGCCATAGTTTCAGGTTGTTATTTCAACAACCTAATTATATCTGGGTTTGATATTCCAATTTGCTAACTATTACTGACTCCTGTAATGGATAGCATGCAGACAAACTGCTGCTTCTGACAGAACCACTGAGAGCAACCAGCCTGGTAGCTCAGACATCCATGAAAGCAGGCTAACTGACCAGTAAAGGGCAAGGAAAAGAGGGAAAAAATACAAAAGAGATGAAGAGAAAGTTACTTTTGCAAGAAAAAATGCCAAGATGCCTTACCATGGTGTTTTCTGCTGTTCTAAAAACAGCATTTTTCTGTATCAGGTCTCATCATCTTCAGTCTTCAGGTTAGTGCTTTTTTATATTGCTTACACAGTCTGAACTATTCCCAGTAAATTTGACTGCACTGTGCTACTCTTTCTGGCTAGAAGAAAACTCTGTAATAGATAAACTGGGAATTTTTCAATGTTCATCAGAAGATGGTAGTTTAAGAGGCAAACTTTTATATAGGAATGGGTTACATGTCACTAAAGTCTCAATGCCAAAAGAACCACATTTTTCAGTTTGAGATTCTTAAGGTTAAAGCATTTTTAAAACAAAAAATCCAGCTTTGTGTTGAAATATATTTAATTTTGAAGAGCTACATAGACTGTAAAAATGATTAAAAAATATAGATATTTTAATATGATTGGAAAAAAAAATTCCAAATTTTTAACATTTCTTTTTACATGAACCTTTGGGATCTTTTTTCAAATTTTCCTCCTATTTGGGGAGAGGAGCATTCTTGGCAATCAGTTCTGCACTGTAAAATTATTACTGAGGTTTTCCTAATGTTGTATCTGTCTAACATTCCTGTATTCTTCTGCTTCTTTTCTCTACTTCTGTGACTGTTTTTTTACTGTATTCTTTAGAGACCATCTCCTTGCTCAGTGCCATGGGGCTGCTGCAGAGTTCTGTATCTCATATCAACCTCCCTGGGCAATCCTTGCACACTCATTGAAGTATTTTAAGTTCTCTGACACCTGCTTTTACTCTCAAGTAGACAGCTCTTGCTGGCTGCATTAGGCTTAATATTCTCTAAACTTCCACTATGACTTTTTACAAGTATTATGGAGATGTAAGATGCCAGTAGTTTACAGGTAGCTGAGCAGTGTCTGCCATGTGAGAGCTCATCTCAAAAGCATGGGAAATAAAGAGGAAAAATTAGAGGGTTTGTGGTTGCTCAAAAAGGTGTATTAAAATCTGCATCCCAGAATAAAAATTGACAGGACAAGGCTTGAAGAAACTCAACCTATCTGAAAATTTGGCCCCGATTTTAAATGGGGACAGATGATGTTATTTCTAGAGGCTTCTTTGAGAAAAACATTCAGTTTAAATATTTCAGTGGTGGTGTACAGCAGCCAACATCTGGGGAAATTGATAGAAAACAAACAAATTATCTAGCCAGAATTGGTAATCAAAGAAACCTCTTTAACACACTCTGGAGAAGGCTTTAAAAGGTGTCAGTTGTTACTATCCACCAGCTTTAAGACAGCAGTAGCAGTTCTGTTTCCTGTATTTCCTGAGGTTGTATTTCCTTAGCCAGGTATTGGAAGCGTCAAAGGGGCTGTGCAGTTCAGGCACAGTGACCTGTGCACATGGGCAGCACATGGGGGGACCTGAGTCCCCAGAAATGTCCTGTGGGCCTGCATCTCCCCATGTGTGATTGCATCACTCTGGTGTGTCTTCTGTTGCCTGGGACATTGCTGAGGATTTCTAAGGGAAGAGCAAAAGAAAGAAGGAACTGAAGACTGTGGGGAAGGCTTTCTTTAGAAAGTCTGTGAAGCCTGCACCAAATGTAGCAACCTGTGGAAAATACAGCAGTAGCAAAGCAAAAAAAAAAAGGGGGAAGGACTTCCATGTATGTAGATGAGCATGATTCCCATAAGTTTGATTCCCAGCAGTTTGATCTGTTTTGGGGGAGCTCATTGTAATGGCAGTAACACAGAGATATATGATGATGCTGTATTCTGGCTCTTTTGTGGTGCTCAGAAAGCCTACAGCTTTTTACCTAATGCATTGCAGACACTAGAATTAAGCACATAGTAATCCAAATCTTTATTTTTACTTTGTGTTCTCTCATGATTACAGAATGTTGCAGTATTCGTTGTGAGTTGTCTGAAGTCTTAGGAGTGAAACTGTGAATTTTGATAATAATCAGAATAGGAAGAATTCCATTAAATCCTTAAAAGTGTATGATGTATGTAAGAGTAAATGGTGTGGTTATTTTACATGTGGTTCACTAATTGGCTTGTGTTGCAGTAAATGGCAAAGTGCAGTAGTTACCACTGAGGATATATTGTTTTACCATGGATCATCAAGGTTCTGCTGTACAAAAGAATGGAAGAGAGTTGAAGTGTGGTATTGATGAAAAGTATCTCAGAACCTTTTAACTGAGTTTTCTTCTTAGTATAACATTTCTTTTTAAGCTCAGAGTTACAGAATGCTCTTTTAATGATTCCTTTCCTGTTTCTACAATTGGACCTTTTCCTTTCCCAGTTCTTCCAAAGCACATCCTGATCAGTACACACTCTGCAGACCCCGTTGTCTGTGGCAGCGAGTTGACAGTTGCTATCATTCTTTCAGCTGCTTCTTTTTCTTGGAGGCTTTCCCTCTGTTTGTCTTAGAACATGTTCATTCATTTTTCTTGCTCTTTTCTCTGGGGAAGCCTGTAAAGATATGCTAAGAGATATATGATAAATTTATTTAAGTAGATAATTTAAAATGAATATCTGCCTAGCTTGGTAAGTGGGACAAGGAAAAAAAAGTAAGTTTTGATAAATCAGAATGCATCTGGTAAAGTCTTAATGCAACAAAAAGCCATCCACCTGTACTTCTGGGAGCAATGGTCAGCCCTCAGCTCCATCACCGATAAATCTGGCTTCAGTTAAATGAATTTCATGTTCCACCACTGTATTTTATTGTTCCCTTAGGTTAGCTAAAACCATTGCTTTTGCTGCTGCCTCAATCAATGATGTTGTAGAACTTTATACTTCAGACTGAGCCAAAAGATTGCAGTTAACTATGTGTGATGATGATGAAAAAAATCAAACTCTTTTTCTGCGTCATTTAATCTCACCTTGAATTATCTGTATGTCACCAGCTCAGACATTCTCTTCACTATTCTGCTTATTTATATGACTCCCAAGTAGTCTTCCAAATAGACCATCCTCTGAAAGTTTTATTGTTAAAAGTTGTTAGAAAATAATGATTGTTTTTGAACTTTTTTGCAGAATACTATAGTACTCTTTTAATGGGAAAAGCTCCAGTCCACCTGGAATTATTCAAGCGTCTTCTACACTAATATGTGCTGATATTTATGCTCACATATGTGATACCTAAATAAATGACTAGAAGATATTTAGCAAAGCTAATCCTCCTTTTTGTTTGTATAAAATCTTTTTATAATACTACAATTTCTATCACTTCCCAAAATTTCTCATGCTTTAGAAGAAATGCTTTATTTTTGTGGATTTATGTTTTCCATCATTGCAGGTAAAGTACCAAACAGCTTTGTTGAGTCAGTTTGACAGAATTCTCTCAGCTTGTGAGAGACTGATTGCTAAAGAGAAAAGCACATTTCATACCTGCAGCTGGCACTTGTCACAGAGGCAGGAGCTGTGGGTTATCCTCCCCAAAATAAGCCAGTTGTCTTGGAGGTTACAATGAAGCTGACCATGAGTAGGCTTGTTGCCTTATGCTGACAAGGGGTAATTGACAGGAAACAAGAAAGATCTCTTCTGGGGAGAAGGAATCAAGAGCAAAAGGTTCCTACCAGCCTCTGCTTCTCTTGGGAAGAAGTAAGGGACTCTGAGTGTCTGACCCTGCCAGGGACCAGGGAAGAGCTACCAGCCCTTTGTTTTTGCAGGGCAGGCTTGCTGCTGGCTGATCAGTGGCCAGTGTCAGCTGAAGGCACTCCTCCTGCCAAGTTAAAAAGTTCAAGCAATAAAAGTGATTTTCTGCTGGTGTGAGGAGATGAGACTCCATTGGCTTTGACAAACTATCCTACAGTTCATGCTGGTGGTGAATTAGACAAAATGTATTCATTCCAGCTTGATCGCAGAACCTTTGATTAAATTATGTTTTTCTCTATTTTCTCACGAAGGGCCGCATCTGCTCATGTGGAAATAGCTTGTAACAACATTGAAACATAAATTATTTGATGAACTACTTAGGGCTATTCACTTAATGCATGATAATCCTGTGAACATGTTAATGAGCTGTAATTCTCTGATGATTGAACTGCTTGAAAATGTCTTTCTACTTATATGTCATTAGAATGAACTTGGCCCTTCTAGAGCATCCATTATTCATCGTGTTCCGATGTTGCGTCTGACTGCATATCACTTTAATTTCCCTCATTTAACAAAACAATCTATTCATTACAATAGTTTGAAGCATGTTTTCTAAATCAGAAAAACCCTGGTGAATGTATAGTGTTAGTTATCTTTGCAAGTACCGTAGAGCAAAGTGTAGCATCCCAAATTGTAATTGCACACTTGGTGCATTTGAATATGCTAACTAAAACTAAATGGAAGTTTTAAGAAGAACCTTTGTTGAAATCAATGATTTTGTTTGGTGGAGAAGCAAGATTGGTAAAACAACTTGCTGAAAGCACAAGGTTGACTTTTCTTTCTGACATAGTTTAGGAAAAATTTTCTCAGTAATCCCTTTTTTCACATGCATTTCTTGTCATGCATGACATGACATTGACATGCATGCATGTCCTGACATCTCAAGAAGCAGAGAATTATGGAGTAATATTAGTACAAATATGAATACTTATCATAAATATACATTTTTATTGGGTTTTCCTGCCTTTCCCATGTATTTTTTCATTTTACAAGTCCTGGATCCTTTCACACAGTGTGAACTCCATTAAATCTTATGTTAAATTTGCTCCTTTTTGAATTATGTGTGATGGCTGCTTCAGAAGTGGTTCTTTTCAACAAGCTCAAGAGATCTATCCCAGGAAGTGCTGCACTGCTGAATGATACCATGCTTGAAGATTTTTTATTTATGTGAGGTATAAGCTCCATCTCCTTTACCCAAGAGACAGCTTTTGGAAGAGGAGATAGACTATCAGCTAACTAGACCACTTGTAAAGTATCAGCATAAATGCATTTGTTTTTCAGTGTAGCTAAATGAATTCCCCGTTGAGCTTGTAAAATTCTGGCAACTAGTAGTGGAGATGGTGGCTAATAACCTTCATACAAACCAGAAATCTTTATTCTCTGAGAGTCCAAGTCTTGTAAAATGTGCCTGAATCTTTTAAGATATATGGTGACTAAACTTTAATCTTTCTATTTTGAAAACCACTTCAGTATTGTTAATTTTGCTTTTAAAATACTTTTTGGCCTTGCTAGGAAAATAGTCACTTATACTGGGCTTATTTTTCACAGTTTTTTGATCAACCGTGTTTTTGTAACATTTTATTACAGTGGGTTGCCATAGTAAGATATTTGGGCAGATGTGGGAAGTTTATGAATGCTTTTCTAGTAAGCAATAGAGTTAGGATCCCTGTTGGTTGTATGCATGCTTTCAGCAGTTCTTGGTACAATAGAAGTTAATATATCATTGATTAGCATACAGAATTGTTAAACTGTGAATAAAATATGTAATAAAGAAATTGAACAATTATGTGGTAAGAGGAAAATACTGAATAAGGTGGACTTTGAAATATATAAGTAGCATTGATCTCTCTGTGTTGGACTAAGAATGTTGATGGTATCAGAATAAGCTAAAAAACTCAAGTGTGGGCTTACTTCTTAAAATTTCTGCCTCTTCCTGTGAATCACAATCATTCTTTGTTCATAGCCCAATGAATAAGAATAGTTTGCAATGAGTTAAGAATTAATTGCAGTGAATTTCTGGTGAACCATTTCAAAACTGTATTAGCTTTTTTTCATTATTCATTCCCTAAAGGTGGCAGCTTATGGGACATTTATTTAGTGCCTCATCTATGTCAGTACCAAAATTGAGTTAGTGGTGTCTTAAACTTTTGTAAACCTTTTAATGATTAAACTTCCAGTTGTTAGTTAAACTTTTCCTTCCAGCTAACCATGATGGTGTTTGTGGACACATTGCTATAGCTTTGGCTACATTTATGTGTAAATCAACCTTTAAAAAGCCTTATGTTCTTTATGGAAATGATTCTGAACTGTGGTGTATGGAGGAATTAATGCTAATAACAGTGAAAATAGTCTACCATTTCTACAAAATGTTAGATAAGGGCTGTTTTAAAATATTAATTAATGTGTGTATATTTTTTTAATGCAGCCCCTGTTCTCCCTGGGGCATATCAACAAAGCCAGACTCAAGGATATGGATACATGCACCAGACCAGTATGTCATCCATGAGGTCCATGCACTCACAGCCTCATTCAGCAAGTCTGGTGAGTATTGAATTTAAAGGAGAATTTTGTTTGGTAAGCGCCATCATCAGCTTTTGTGAAATCTCTTAAATATGGCAGAATTGAACCCCCAGAGTTCTATAGTTGACCTATTTGACTGTCTTTATTATAAATGTAACTGGTAGTCCTCATGTATAAAAAATATTTAAGTGACTATGGGCTATGACTATAGTAAGAACTATATCAGAATACATTTAAAAAAAGATGTGATATTCAGAGAGTACAGAAATAACTGAATTCTTTATCTACTTACCTACTTAAAACAAATAGCAGATGCTTGGACAGTGTTTCAGAGGCTGAATTTTGATGTTATGCTCTGCGATGAATTCGTGCTCCTAGCACTGGAAGAAAACCAGTGATCTCTTAAGATCACCCTGTTGGTTTAAATCAGTTTCACTTTTTTTGACTTGCTGAGTTTGTGCTAGGAGGCTTTGTGCCTACCTGTATTACTTCTGCTTGTGTAGAGCTAGCTCAGACTCCAGATTGCTGTGCCCTTTCTAATTGCACACAGCAGTCGTGCAGCGACTCGTGTGAGATCCAAATTGAGTTACACTGGGTCAGCAACCGAGGAGAAACTTTATCTGTCTTATGAAGTTCTCAACTGTGGTGGATGGGGATGTAAAGCTGGAGTGAATATTTCATTTTCAAAGTAACTGGTCATGGAGGGAGACCTGAATGGTATTCAGCTGGGATTTTTAGGAAATTAAGCTCCTTTTTTTTAACTCCCTATATAAAAATTTCAGTTTTAATGGTTATCGTATTTTTAAAATCATATCGCTGCCTAGAGATTTCCTAGGTGCCTAGAGATTCGGCCACCTTTCACCTGAAAATATTGTCATTTTGAATTTTAAACTATTTATTTTGAATAGATGTATATTTACTACCTCTGTAACTTTTTTTAGATATGAATAAATATTTAATTATGAACCAAAATTAGAGCTTGCTGAACTGAAAAAAACCCTGTTTTCAAGATTAGATGAAACTTGTATTTTTTTGTTAAACTGAAACTCCATGACATTTTCTGTGTGGCGTGAGTAGTTCCAGGCTTGTCAGATTCTCAGCTGTCTGGGGTTAACTTGCTGCAAAGTCTGGGATCCATACACCTCCATCACTGAGTGAGCCAATAACCTGAGAAACTCTTTGGACACCTGCATGACAGCTGTGAGACAGCTGATACTGGAATCAACCATTAATTTCCAAGGATATTACAGGGCTCTTTGGGAGTTGGTTGCTTTCCAAAAGAGACAAAATCCAAAAAGTGGGAGACCTGGAAAGGTGGACTTTGCCAGCAGATTTGCTAGTCATTGGGGAGCGAAGAAATCAGCCCTCAAATCCAGCAGACAGAAAATGGAGATGCCTGCAAATCTCAGAATGCCCTTACCAGCCTTTGCAGCTTTGTGGGCAGAGGGATGACCACTATTTCCTAATACCTCTGTGTCCCCATGACTTACCTGACAGGCTGTCAAAACAGTGTCATTTCAGTCATCTTGAGAATCATCATTTGCCTCTTCTTCCAGAATTTGGAATGTGAAGGTAATAGGAAAAGGATTTTAAAAGTAAGATCAACTTATTTCAACAGATTTATTTTCCCTGTTGTGAAACTGTTTTCACTTGACATCCGTGTAAGTGATAATATTTTGTCATGGGGAAAAAATGAAAACAGCAAACACCATGATTTAAACTCATTTTGCTGTTGTTAAAAACGGAGTGGATTTCCTTTTAGAAAATAAATCCCAAGCATTTCCAGAGAGAGGAAATCAAAGACTGCTGGCCTGGTGCTGACTGCTAGCTTGCCAGTCTGGTGAGCAAGACAGACTGTGATCTTACCACCCTGGGGTGATGATTCTGTTCCAAAAGAGGCATCTCAGATGCAGTTAAAAACCTGCCAGGCTCTCTTGTCTTCCCATCTTAAGACCAGAATATTTTCATTAGCCTGTGCAGCTTATCCAGGTGCATTGCAGGTGTTGCACTCAGCTATTGGGACAACACAGAGTGGTCTCAGAGTGCACATGGGGGAAGCCCCT
Organism: Fringilla coelebs; assembly: GCF_963513975.1. Lineage (NCBI taxonomy): Eukaryota > Metazoa > Chordata > Aves > Passeriformes > Fringillidae > Fringilla > Fringilla coelebs. Next base: position 134,336,640 of record NC_140028.1, on the reverse strand, counting down.
GGCTGGGGATGTGTTTAAATGTAGCACACTGAAGGTTGATGACTGCCTTGGAGCACTTTTAAAATGAGGTGTGGACATGCTGTGGGAGATCTGACAAACCTACACAAAGTTGAGGTGCATTGCTTTCAGCTGCCTGTTCAGTTCTGGGCTTGGAGCAGTACTGCCAGAGATGCAGCGTTGCCTGCCTGATGACAGAGGGAGGAAAGACGAGAGGAAAGTGCCAGGGGAAGGAGACTGGAGGAAAGGAATCCTAGAATAGTGAACTCCAAGCATGAATAGTTTTTGAGGCTTAGCTAAAAGCAGTGAAGGTGATAAAGTCGTTCATTGGTGCCTGAGTTTTGCCAGGACATCTCTAGGGCAGAAGTGATTACAATCCCATGGGTTCTATCAGGGTGGAGGTGATTGTAGAGTTAGCTGCTTTAGTACATTTACTGCTTTCAACTGAGTTGTACTGTTATCAAATCTGTCCCCAGAATGCCTAAGCTCATTTTATAATCATGTTCACTGGTATCTTATATAAAGAAACAGAAATTTTCCAATTTTTAAATTTTAAAAATCTGGTTTATTTAATTTTGAGCTCTGTTTTGTATTAGGCATGATCCTAACATAATCTTTGGATAGTTTTTTTTTTCCCCCTGAATAAATTGCATTATTTTCTGATTCTTGACTTGTCCTTGCTTTCTGTGAGCAGTTCTCCATAATGGGGTGAATAAAATTGTTGCTCAGGGTACAAAGTGTTTTTTTAATAGCAGAAAGCCCTGAAGGCTTATTTTCCTATTTGGAAAATGATGGGGTGTTCACCCACTATTTGATATCCAAGAGTGGTAGGAAAACAAAACCTGTGCTTCGAGTTGGCTTTCCTTGATGGCTTCTGTATGTGAAAGATGCTGCAACAGTTGCTGCTCCTTGCAAGGAGCCATCCCTAGAACAGGTATGAATTGGGGTGAAGTGGACATACACACCTGTCAGCCCAGAACAGGCTGGGGAGCTGAGAATATATTGGCTTGATTTCAGTTCTTCATATGGACAAAACTCACTGGTCTGTCTAAGCAGTGTGATAGAGACCTTTGAGGAGGTGGGAGATAAGTGAGTTATGACTCTTTTAAGGAACTCCAAACTTACACCCTCTTGTAACTTAGTACCCACTAAACTCACAACTGACTGAGGAATAATTCACAGAAATGCATTTTAAAATCCCTGCTTTGAGTCCTTTAGGCATTTTAATTCTCGATTATATAGCCCAGACTACACTCTGCAGTGATAATTAGGCATTAAATGCTAACAGGATTATTATGGAGATTTCTCCTGACAGCCATTTAGTACCTAATTAGGTGTTAAGGCCATAAATTTAGGTTTCTCAGCAGCATTTAGGGCCCTAATAAATTCTTTTAAAGTTTGGAATTGCCGGCTTGTCTTCACAACTGTGCACCGTGGTGATGTAGTCAAGCTGCCTTTTAGGAGACAGCAGCAGTATGTCCTTTGCCATGGTGCTCTAAGGAAGAGTGAGCATCCTTCTGAGTGAGCAAAACCTCTCTATTTCTCCAATTTTATGTTAGTTTAATTAAACATTTAACCCCTTCACCAGTCTTTTCCCATTTAAGGGAGACCTATAAGCATGGCTCTAGGCAAAATCCATTTACTGCCTTATACCAGATATAGACTTGCTACCATTTTTCTTAAATGGAACCTCTTCTGAAATAAATTGTTTAAAGGGCTAACTGCTGCTGAGTTTGTTGTAATAGCATATTTTTCACTGCTTTTTTTAGTTTCAAGGCTCAGCAGCGAGATCTGTTGAAATAGTTGGATAAAAATAAGATTCTGAAAGGCAGAGAGCCTTTTGATGGCTAGTTGTCTACTTTATGAATATTAAAGGATTTTTGGTGGTGATAGAAGCCAAGAAATCATTTACTGTCATATAGTGCATAAAAAATGAGCCTTTTAAAACTGAGTTCCATGCATACTTGGAAGACATTTAGGAACCACAAGGAAAGCACATACCTCTGGTTGAAAACTGCTCTTGGTCACAGCCTGTAGGTCAGCAAAACTACTAGGCATGGCAGAGGACAATAATATAGCACAGGGCTCAAAAGCAGTTCAGGGTAGACTTGTCAGGAAGGGTGGTCTCCAGTGGTCTCCAGTGTTTAAACTGGAGCTGATTTCTCTGCCCTGTTTAATTTGCACTACCAATGATAGAGCCAAGACTAAAAGTATATCTCTAGCATGGGAACAGTAATGATCAGTTGCCCTACAGAGTCTGGATTAAATAATTCCACATTTCCAACACGTGACAAATGGCTTGCTCACTCCATGTGGAGTAATCTCCACCTTTTTAAAAAACAGTTTTATTAAAAACACTCAAGCCCCCATATATATGATATAAACTAAAACTAATTCTGAGCTGTTTTTTTGAGCAGAGAAGTTTGTTGTCTTTTAAGAGGCTCAGATAATAGTACTAGGCAGGAACTCACACATTGATTGTTTTGCCTTTTTTTCACTCTAAATTATTGTACCAGAAAAATTCAGCTACGTATGGTAACATAGCAAGAATTACCGGAAGGGAAATTGGATATTATTGGTGATGCTTGAACTGCTTTTGACTTGTGTTAAGGGCCAGGGTAAGGAAAAGAAAGTACTCTGGGGAATTTTAAAATGAGCTAGTTTTATTCTGCTGTTAAGAGACAAGGGGACACTGTTCTTCCTGAGTTTGAAAATCCACTTTGAATTCCAGTAAATGATGGCATTTTATTGGTTATGAGTGAAAACAAATACTCTATTTAGAAAAATACAGCGAAAGGCTGAAAGCTTGTCTCATAGTGGGCAGGGTTGTGGAGAAATATCTCTTAGCTAATGATGGGACTTTATATGCTAAATTTTTTCTGAATATGAAAATATAAGTATTCATAAAAATTATTTTTATAGAATTTTAAAGATCTTGTCTTTCCTTTAGATAATAATGCATTCATAATTCTTAATTTGGGTAAAATCCTAATGAAATGATGGACATTCAGTGAGATGGAAAAGTTAATGGCCTGGATGAAGACTCTGTTTCTTGTAGTGGAGGCACAGGAGAAGCTATTTGTGAATCATGCAAATAGGGAGCAGGAGCAGAAGCAGAGCTAGCCTGGCTGGATGTAATGAACTGTTACTAGTGAATTAATGAAACAACAGTTAGAATATTTCAATATGCAGTGGATGGCTTGAAATCTGTTTGTTTGAAGCCATAGGACAATGTGAGTTAGCAAAATAATTATCTTGCTACTCAGAACAAGGGCCTGTATTCACTGTGTATTTGACAGGGTGTAGAAGGGGACACTGTTCCTTTTTGACAGGTAACTCTCTCTGCTTTGCTCCCCCTATTCTTTTTTCCTTCTCTTCTTTGTGCAAAGAGAAGGAATCAAGGAATCTCAGGTTTAGACTTGAGGCTTTACAGTCTTGTTTTCTTTCCTTCAACAGAGAACATACAGAGCTATGTATGACTACAGTGCTCAAGATGAAGATGAAGTTTCCTTCAGGGATGGTGATTATATCATCAATGTGCAACCAATTGATGATGGCTGGATGTATGGTACTGTTCAGAGAACTGGGAAAACAGGAATGCTTCCAGCAAATTATATTGAGTTTGTTAACTAATTTTTGTCTCTTGTCCTTTGAGCTTTATTATGATTTACTTAAAATCTAACCTTTTAGAAAAAAAAATCAGAAGAATCTTTTAAGAGTTCATGATCATTACTTTATCACTGCTCTAACAGTTTGCATTCTCACTCAGAATCCATTTTAGAGTCCTTTAAAGAAAAGATAAATAATCCACAAGAAGCTCAGAACTTTGAAAACAGCATTGCTTATAATAGTGCTCTCTCAAGGTGAAAAAACATATATGGAAACCTGGTACTGCCAGTCCTATAAAAACTTTGGTCAATTAACTGTAAAGGGGTAATGCCTTTTCCTTACGCCTCAAAGACGTTATCACCATAAAATTGATTCACTTCTTATGGTGCTCTGAAGTCACAGGAGGTTAACACACTGAGTTTGAACACATCTTCAAATTATTAGGGAAACGTTTAATGTTTAAGCAGTTAGCTTCCTAATAAAAATTAATATGTTGAGGAGATAATTCAGTCATTTGAAATAAAGAGAAGTAACATGCCAGTAAAAAAAAATCCAATAAAACCCCCTACTGCCCAGCAGCCTTACAGTAAATATGTCTATTTTGACAACAAAAATTTCCTGACTCTTGCATATCCACATTTATTCTTGGATTACCCATTTTTTCTTATTTCCAAGTGATCTAATAGCTTTGCTTCCATCCTAATTCATCAATTAGATCCAGGTCTGGATTCGTGGTTCTTCAGTATCTTTTCCGCAGGACATTCCTTGCAAAGACTATCTAAAATATAAAACCTGTCAGCTCTTCTGTTTCCTTGTAATAATACTTAACATTTAAATAGAAACTTTCATTAGGGCAACGTACAACCAGTACTTCATGTTAGCTCCTTGACCTTCACCTGTAGTGCTGTAAATAAATATCCACCTGCAGCCCCGGCGCTGTGCAGTCCCCAGAGCCTGCAGTCACGTCCCCTTGTCACCACAGGTAACTCGCTTAATGGCTGCTTTGCTGATGAGCTGATGTCCCTCCCCTGCTGCAGAAACACTCGTGCCTCCATGGAGCACTGGAGGAGAGCTCTGGTTCTTGTAGTGCATTTCAGATCAATGGCCTGTTGCTTCAGTTTGCTCCCAAATTCTTGGTGATCCAACAGTGGGTTGTACGCTTGCCAAGTGATTAACGATGGAGAAGAGTTGTGTTTTCTTTTGGTGACTTCATCTTTCTCATAACTGACATTGAAGGGAAAGCTAACTAACATGCCCTATGCCATTATGTTTGGTTTGGCCATCTGTGGAAAACAGTAAGAATATTCTGCTGACAAACCTTCACATGCGCTGTTTGGTGTCTCCTAACTTACAGCCAGAACTGAGAGATCCAGGTCTCAGTCTGTGAAGCTGGGAGAGGATCTAACAGCTGGTGACACAGTGGATCAGTATGAGGGATTTTGTCAGCAGGCTTGGGTCACAGGCAACTTGTTTTTGCTTTGACTGGGTGCTGCATTCCCTCACAGGGAGAAATCGTGGAAGGAAGGACAAAAGAGCTAAAGATTCATGTGAGAAATTATTTATGTGGGTGCAGAAATGTGTAAGGAAGAAAATGTTTTTCTGATAAAATAATTTGTGGAGTTCAGCCATGTGCTAAGGAAGTTAACTTTGGAGTAGCCCTCAGAATATTGAATCTGCACTGGCTTTCTTTCATTTCTAAATCTTTTAAAGTAGAATTATATAAAGAACTTTTAGACAATTTTGTACTTCTCACCTCACATAGCAGGAAACCCTGCAATAACTATTTAAAAATTAAATAAGGAAGGCAGTATGGATTTGTTATGTCAACTGAAAGTTGTCAGTGCAAATCCCTGTAAATTCTATTTTTGCATACAGTTTTTGCATGCAATTTCCAAAGAATTGGTAAGCTTATGCAATTTTATTTTGGGTCTTGCTAACCACAGGGATGATACCAGCTGCCAAGCAGAATGGAATGACTGCATTAAAAAAGAAATTTAAAAATGTCTGTGACTGTGGAATTACCTGTGCTTTCTTGTCAGCAGCCTAATTTCAAGGCTAAAGCTGCCCAGGAGTATCCAACTTCAAAAAATGTGTTTTAAAAGTACAATTCCTTGACTGTAAATATGTAATTTGTATAGCTGACTGCTGTGATTTAAAATTCTTGCAAGTTTTGCATAAGGAGCTGCTCTTGCAGCAGACCCTTGTGCATTACTGGTGACACCCACATGAAATCAGCAAGTCAAATGGTGTTTTTAAAGCTGCTGTGGTATGCTGAGCTAGAAGCTCTGAAAGAAGTAGTTTGCTTCTGTGTTGGTATTCATCACTGGCCATCAACAGCGAGGAGAGGAATTCCATCTTCTGCTGGCTGGCAAATTTTTCAGATGATGCCTGAGGCACAGCTGGCTGTCACTTGCTGCTGTGCTGCTCTATTAGCTGTGCAATGCTGACAACAATAAAAACAGGGTGTCAGTTTGCTAACCAAATATGAATAAAAAAGAAATATGGAGAATATCTATATGGCATCAAGTTGCAATTTTTAGTGACTTATGAAACAGAGAGTCTCCACTATAAATACACAGTCATTCTTCCTAAATGGGGAGGCAGCTTACAGTGTTGAATACTTTATATATAGAAGTAAATCAGAAAATGAGCATTTGGTGACATTAGAGAGCTATGTTATGCTGAACAATAGAAATAAAATTTCCCTTATGAATTTTGAATATTCATTAGCCTGGCAGAAAGCAATTTGCAAAAAATAAAAGGTCAAGAAAACAAAACAGTATGTGAATTGTATTTCTCTTGAGAATGGTATGTCAGCAGAATTAGTAAGATCTGGTTTAAGTTACTTATTCTTGTAGTCAACTTTTTTATCATATATGCTTAGAAATTCATATTTATATGGAATGGTTCCTGCTTTTTGATATAAAACAAATTTTAGTGTGATTTTGCAGCTTTTTTCTAAGCAATGCAATCAAAGGCCCAAAATTATCAGAATGCAATTATAAATTTTTTTTTATAAGAACTAAAATTTGTAAGGCAGGGAGAGTAAGTCATGAACTAAATTGTGCCAGCACACTTTTTTCAAAGCATATGTTGAAGACTGTTACATGCAGTGTGATATAGGGGTGAAAAGATGCTACATGCTGTCTTATCACCTTTAAAGTTTATATTCATTTTTAGCACAGCATGATCCCCTCACTGTTCTTTCTTCCTGTAGTCAACATTTTTCTGGGGAAAGGAAAGGGCTTTTAAGGACTTGAATTTCTCAAGCTGTTCCAAAGTTCAGGTTGGAAGTCCACATGTTCCCATTATAGAAATAAAAAATTCTATAAAGAATGCTGTAATTCTTGCTAACACAAGTATAAATGTAGAAAACAACGTAGAGCATATTCATGCATACATACAAGAACAAATGGGTGCCTTGCTTTTCATTACTCTTTCTTGCTTGGCTATCTTCATTTTTTAAACACAGCTACGTACAGGTACTGCAGTTGTAATTTTTCATTATGGAACATTAGCATTTAGTCTTGATGAAACAGGGTTTTCTTGATTACATTTGACATACAATAAACTACTTCAGCAGACTGGGATTTGACAGAGAATCGCCTCCCATGGATTATGTTTATGACAAATGTGTCCCTGCCGAGTGTTTCTTGGGGATGTGGAAGGTCTCCAATACCTGGGAAAGGTAATAATTCTAGTTTTTATCGTACAGTGACTGCATGTCATCTTGTACGATGAAAAAAAATTACAAATACAGAGGTCTTTGGCAGAAGGTGGTACAGGGTATAAAATCATAGATTTTTATTAAGTTAATTAATACTCCATTTAAAGTATAGAATATGCTTTAGTTAGTAAATGTTTAAATAATATACTGAAACAGACAGAAGATGCTGTTGAAAGAAGTCCTCCAAACTGATGTGCTGGCAAATGCAAAGTACTAGTGAGCTATAGAAGATTAAACCATTTGGCAATGCTTTAGTGATTTTCTCCAGCTTTATGCCATAGGAACCCCATCTCTCCTTTGGAAAGAAAACCTGAAAGCTCTATTTCCTAAACTGCCTGCACTACAACAGTATATTCAAAGGAATTTCATATGCTTCTTGTGTCTGATAAATAGAATTTGCATATTGTACTTCAGTTGTAATCCAGTTGTTGTTGACATTTGTTTAATTATTATTATTTTAGGGGGGAAAATAAGCTATACTGTAGCATTTCAATTGTGTATTTAATATTACTATTAGAAATTGCTAGACCATTGGAAGACAGCAATGACTGTATTGACATTGATTAGCATGATGTGGAAAATCTCTCAGCTGTTGGTTTTTGCAGTGTGATATAAAAAGCAAAAATGAACCGCTGTGCAGTTTGGCTTATGTTTGCTTTAAAGTGTGTAAAGTTTTAGTTATTTTGCAAAACTGTACTGTATTTGAGGGTATACAGTTATGAAGGTAACAATTGTTTTTCAAAGGACAGATAAACTTACTCTTGGATCATATGATGTATCATCTTAATTTGGCTTTTGTTATGCAGAAAGTTAACACCAGCTATTAAAATATATTTTAGTAGAAATGCTTTAATTCCTGTTTCTTCCTCTACACTGTGAATATTTAAGCTTTGGTGGACTAGAGCAACATCATGCTGCCCAAAGTACTAACCTATGCAACCTAGTTCACATTTTAGTTGATGTCACAGTGGATGTAACATAACAATTTATTTTGCATAACATTAAACTTCATTCAAATAAAATATTAAACCCAGCACTATGTATGTATTATATTCATAAACAACATCTGTAAAGCTACCATACCTATTAGTATAAGCTCTCAAAGATGGATATTGCTTTAACTGAGGAAGCTTTGAATTTTCACTCTTAAGTAGAATATTTAGCATTATTCATCAAGCTTGACCCCAGAAAACAGTTTTCTAAACCACTGTTTTATTTCAGACATGCCCCCTCCTTAAAAGCTTTGCCTTTTTCAGCATGCATTTGTAACCCTTCAACAGAACACCAAGTTACATTCCATGACCCTTGGTTTATTTAAATAAGCAAATAGAGTAAGTGAAGGAGGTCCACTGTTTTAATTGATACTGGTTTGCTTGTCTTTGAGTGGGAATTGGCTAGGTGTGCTCTCAGTGCAGCACTAATAAAAAAGATTGCATTGCTGGCTTCTTTAAGACAATTTTATATACAATTTTATGTCATCTTTATTCATTTACACAAGTAAATGAGTTTTAAAACACTGTAAGAAAGTTTAAGTTTAAATAAATTCCAGAAATATTTTGGAAATGCTCTGCCTGTAGTTGAAGAAGATTATTATGCTTAGGGACATGTTTTATTTATTTGAGTGTTAAGTGTATGCTACAGTGGACTGCAGTAGAATTTTTATATTCTTGTCAAGTGTTGGTTTGAAGAAGGCTGTTAGCAATGCATGAGGACAAATGGCAGCCACAAATGGAGCTGATTAGTTTTTCCTAGGTAAGTGACATGCAGTTACTACCACACTAATTTCTACTTAAGAAATGTGTTAGCATTTCATGGTAAATTTAATTGGTTATAGAGTTGTGATTCCATGTTCTATTGTGCTTTTATATATTGAAATGCTGCCAGTATTGAAATATCCAATCTTTATGTATACTGTAGCAAACAGCAGTTTTTCAATAAGATAAAGATTTAAGAGCTGCCAAAATGGACCTTAAACACTAGGAATGTGTTTTATTTGAAAAACCCTCCATAATTTGCTGGAGGTACTGAAGTACTTTCCTGTCTTAGTGGTCCCATAGAATATAATTATCAAAAGTATCTGTGTACTGGCAAATGAAATTCTCGTGGAAACCCTCCACACTGTGCACTGGACAACTCCAGAGTTTGTAGCTATCAATGCTTTTAGGTTGCCTCTGTCTCAGAACTGGGCTCTTGATTTTCTCTGGAGTGTTAATTAGCAAGAATAAGCTAATTTACCATGGAGTTCTCTGTAGTGAGGGAATAGCTGCGCAGTGCATGATCACTGCCTTCTCTCCCTTCTCCCACTCACACCACCAAGCCCAATCATGTTTTCCAATACTGTTTTGCTGTGACCACCTCTCTCATCTTTCCATGAAGCTACCTGTGGGACACATTAAAGTGATATCACCAAATGAGCCAGATTTTTTTTCTTCCAAATGATTTATTTTATCATCATTCTTTCAGTGATTCTGTTTATTGCACAACCTTAAAAACAGTAATATTGGCATAAGGAAAGAAGTAGTATGAAATGAAATGGTGGAAGACATGGCTGAAATGAAGTCATAGATTTCTTAGATTTTGCTGCAGAGGTTAATACAAGTCAACTATATGACTGAGGGTACCATCTGAACAACTAACCTGCAAGCTGAGCAGTGGCCTGTGGATATGCTTGGCCTGTCTGTGTGTGTGTCTGTGCTGTAGTATCAGAAATACTCTAGGGTCGTGTGCAGATACATCCTCCAGTTGTTGAGCAATTAGTTGGAATCCCAAGAGCAGCCCACCAATTGGCAATGGCATTCATAAAGACAAATTTATCCTTTGAGAAAAAAAATGAGACCACAGTACAGAGGAAACAAAATGTCAGTGGGTTTGACCTACATATTTTTGTGCCCAGCAGTAAGGCAATCCTTTGTGTGCAGTCAGAAGACCTGTGCCCCATGGCACTGCAGCAAGCTCCTAACTCTGAACTGTGTTTAGCACCAGGAGGAGAAGATGTGCCGCAAAGGTCACTTGTTCCACAGGTTTGATACTGCATGAGATGCCACTTGCTGGGCATTGAGCTTAACAATGACAGCAGAAACTGGAGATTCATATTTATCCTAAGGTCCTAAGAAGTCCTTGATTTTATATATTTTAGCCTTGGTTTCTTTCTCACTTGCCCGCTGTTGATAAAGTCTACATATAGAGGCCTATTCTTGTGCTGGCTTGTGGCTTTGACCACTTATATCTACAAAGAGAGATCTGCAGGTATTAACATCTGGATCTTAAAATATTGCTTGATGCATAAATATTAATTTTCAATGTTTTCACAAACAACTGACAGGTTTTGTGATTGTTCTTTGATTCAAACTGTAATTTTTCTGTGGTTTTCCTTCTCCTCTGTCTTTCTCCTCTTGATATGCTTACAGCCTGTGTTATTTATACAGCAGCTTTTTCAGGACCCAAAGAAGATATTTCAAAGAAGATTCTCAAGGCACTGAGAAGACATTAAATTGCTTGGAAAATGCTGGTGTTATTTTCTCATTAAATTCTCCCTCCCCCAGCAGCTGTACACTGGCTTTGCTGTCCATCTTTGCTTTTTGCCTCCTCTTCCTTCACTCAAGCTCTGAGATCTTTGTCATCGAACCAGATGGGTTTGGGGCCCCTCCAGGCAGGCCTTCAGACCACTCTATGGCGTCTACAGTTTCTGCATTCAGATTTGGGACTTCAGTGTGGCTCACCTACCTGTTCTCCTGTCAAGACCTTTGAGTAGAACTCAAAGAATGTTAACCCATGCCCATTAACCCCAAGCACTGTTATAGTTCTGTTGGCTCAGCGATGAGCAGTTCTCTCTGAGGAGTCCTCTTGACTGAGTTTTCCCCAGCTTTCCTTGTCTGTGGGCACCTGTGGCTGCTTCTTAAATCAGCTGCTGATTTCAGGAAAGAGGGAGATTGCATTTTTTGCTGTCTTATCAATACCTAAATCAGTTCTTCTTCATTCTCTTCTTCAAAGGATTAGCGTGTTTTTTTATGTTATCCCTGATTTTGGGTTGAACTCTTGATTCAGAAGTCATTCTGTCTCCCTCAGTGTTAGAGTGAAGGGCTCATACCATGTCAGTGCAGTTTGTTGCTCACTATGGAAGCTGTGTTGGATAGGCACTATCCTCCTCACCAGAACCTTTCAGTTCCTAGCACTGCTTGTTTTGTATTCATCAGATAGGATCTCTGTGAGATGTGACTGTCTGTACCAAACCCCAGCCTTTCTATAAATAAATATGTCATTATAAAATAAACACTTTTTCTGACTTACAGCTCCTCTGACTCAAGATGACATTGACATCCTCCAATTTTGTAGTTTGTCCTGCCATTAGGAAACATGCATCTAAAATGTGTTAGATGAATTATGCTCTAAGGGACTATTTAGGCAGCCCTTGATGACTGCAGCTATTAAATGGTATGGATAGCTCAAGTTAAATGGGATAAGTGGCAGATCAGGTCTTGCTGGCAAGTAGTTTAACTGAGAAACGAGTTTGTGTTTATATGAGTGACCTAGCTATTCAAGAGACTGTCATTTTCATTTCCACTCCAGCAGTTCAAAACAAATACAAGAATTAGATGCCAGTTATTAATAGTTAACTAGTTAGCTGTGCAACTTAAACAATTCCTTGATCAGTATGGAAATAAAGAAAGTTAATCAGAAAGTTTTGGCAAACCACGTGCAAGGTGGAGCTAGGCATTTGTTTGGTGGAGCATGATTACATTTCTAACCACTATTTTCCCTTTTTCTAAATTTATTAAAAATGGTGAGAAAGATCTGCCCCTTACAGCATGACTAGCATGCTGTTGGAGAAATTAATCATCAATGGAGGAATAGATTCAAGGGTGTTGTAAGGCCTTGGAAGACAATTTTTTGCATTTATGCTTTCAAATCTTAAAGTTACCAAAATACTAACTTTGCTCCCTTGCATTTTCTTTCAGCCCCTAAATCCCACTAGAATGGTTTCCTCTGCTCTATGTTGAGCATTGCATTCCCTGAAGCAGTTACCTTTGTGAGATGGGGAAAAGACTACAAACACTGGAGTACTTCAAGTAACTTTCTCTTCCCACGATTTTTTCATTGCTATGCTAAGTAACATCTGCAAAATACCCTTCATTCCAAGGCTCTTTATTTCACCCTAAAGAAACATACTGCACAAATGACATACTGTTCAAATGCCACTGGCCCTGATGCTCTGTTGCACAGCTGTGGTTATTATGGGAGGGAGGACACAGGCTACAAGGGCTACAGGGAAAATCTTGATGTTAGCACAAGCACCTAGCAAAGACTCCTCTGAGATCTTTCTCAACTTGTTACTCCTTTGAAAATAGTAGCCATCACTGCAGTACCAGTGCTGTGTGAGATTAGTAAAATTATGCCTTTGCAGCTTGCTTTATTTTCCAGATGCTATAAAGTCAACACAGCTGCAGCTGCTTTTGGACAGGTTGGTTTTAAATGCTGATCTGACTTGTTGCTGCTTATGTTTTTGTTGGTATTGTTTTTATTGTTGTGATGGCTAAGCCAGAAGGACACGTCAAGTCCTCTAATTTGAGGGCTTTCTGCCATTCTACAGATGCATGTTTTCTTATTTTAAGCCTTTTTCCCTGCACTTTCACAGAGATCAAGAATATGAGCAAGACTTAGCCTCCTACATGAAGGCCAGAACTGTAATCTGAACTGCTACAAAATGAGTCCAAACAAGGACATGGGCACTGGTCACAGTCAAATTATTTCTTCTACAAGTTGATCCATGAAGCACACACACTCTTGTGCCCACCCCCCACCCCCCCCAGTTTTTCCTTCTCTAAGTACTGCTGATCTAATGACCATATATTTTAAAGTTAATTGAATCACTTTTTGGGGAAGTTAAATAAAGAGATTTTTCAGATATTACTGCAACATGCTTTAACCCTGATCACTTCATAGGGAATCTACAACTGGATCAGAATTTCACAGCTAAGTAAGGTAGGTGGAACAAGATTACTTAGTCTGTGCTTTAGTGTATTTAAAACCTTTTTTTTTCAATTAAAGTCTGTACAAATATGCAGTGAAGGGTTCTGTATATATAACTTCAGAAAGCAATGGTGTGAAACCATGGATCATATCAGAATAAAGGGACCTTGTTTCTTAGTCCAGACTAAGGTAACTTTATCTGCTCTATTTCTTGTCTGTATCATGCTGTGTGTTCAGATGGTGCAAAAACAAGGTTGAAGAAGCAGATTTTATGATATATTTAGATTCAGAACCAGGAAAATGAGAGACAAGTTGATTTTTCAAATTACAGCTGAAATACGAATCTGATTACAGAGTGATGTTGGAAATTTCACGGAACATTTTAACACTCCAGTGTGCTCTATGAAATCAGTAAATATTCTTTAATGAATTTAATGTAAATAGTAAAATTCTGAATTCGAGATTATAAAGTCTTGTTTGCACTTAAACCAAGTATCAAACAACTAGGCTAGAGCTATGCTGACTTTCTATCCATCTCTTTAGTTTAAGGAATATTAATTAAGCTAGGAAATGGGAAATCATCAGTGAAATGGGTAGCAGTAATGAATTCTTGGACAAGATACTTATTCAAAATTGCTTTGATGGTAAGACCAAACAAATTCTGGGTGAAGATTTGAGTTACTGAATGCTGAAATCAGTCATGCTCTGGAAGATCATCTCTTGATTTTTTACAATAGTATTTGAGATACAGCCTCTCAGCAAAGAGTTCAGGGCTGTTAACACGAGCGGGGATTGATGAGTTCCTGTGCCATCCTCAGTGAGGGGCTTCAGCTTGGAGATGTTTAAGACCTTGTTTTGGCTTCAGCATTTCCTACCTGCTGTCAAGAAAATTTGAAGGGATGATGTATAGCAGATATCTTTGACTCAGTACATCCTGTGTGGCTAAACACATCATGGGTCATATTTAAATCATGTTTTGTGGAATGGGTTGGAAGAATGCTCATGTTGGCCTTGAACAGATAAGAAATTCTCAAGCAGAAATGGGATGCCTGGAAAAGGTGAGAGCCAAATCCTAATTTTGTTCCACCTTTGTTAAGGGCTTGGTTCTCCTCACAAAGCTCTGAGAAAGTAACATTTTGCCGCTGATGTGCTGGTGTTGTCTCACCTCTACTGCATAAGGATGTCTCAAGTCCAAACCTTCTCAGGGCAAGTCACTCTGTCACTCTGGTTGGGTGGCCTTGAGGGCATCTTCTGCAAAATGTGCAGCTCACTCAGCCCTGCCATTCAGCATGGGCTCAATACCTACAGATTTCTGAGCCCTTCGTTTTGTTTTTTGTTTTTTTAATGCAAGTTGTTCTTTCTACTTTAATGCATGCTTTGTCTCAACCATTGGAGCAGCAGCAGGGGCATGTTACCTTGGAGGTGTGAGTGCAGCAATGGAGGTGGAGCGTAGCCAGTGTGCAGGAGGGAACACAGACCCAGGGGAGGCAGGAGGAGCTGCTGAGGCGGAGGTACCCCAGAGGTACCAGGGCCGTGATGGATTGCATTAGCTGGGAGCTGAGCCCTGCCACTTACTCCTGCACATGGCCCATAGGAAGGGGCAGTTGATATTCAAGCACTATCCACACCTAGGTGGGTATGCGAGCACTTATAATGAACATTTTTCGCACTCTCCAGTCCAACTACAAAGCCTGGAGGAATGGAAGAAACATTCCTGAATTCAGGGTTTTTTCTTCAAATCAAATTACACTCAAAAGCATGTAATGCCTCCCTTGGCCAACAATTTTCCAAGTGTGGCAGGTTTTTGTCATGAAAACCAGCCTTTCTTGTTGCAGGGCAGAACAAGCTTCTCATGTTTTGTTTTTTTTACCTGGGCAATTTTCTGCTGTGATGAGAGCAAAGGTCTCTTTGCGTGGTGGAGTGAAGACATTCAGGGTCTACCGCTGGCCACAGTAATTTGCTGCAATCCTACTGATATACATATGATTGATAGCTATGAACCTATTCCTATTTTTCTAAATCTCTCTACATTTTTAGAAGAAAAATGTCCAACAGCTGAGATAGAGATACACAGCAATGTCTCTTTTTTTTCTGTCGTACACTGAAAAAGAAGATGAGCAAAATACCTGCATGTGTGGTTTTAATACAGCCCTTAAACTGTAGTTGATTAGCAAGAGAAAAGGCAGTCATGTAAAACTGGCACAAGGGGGCAGGTGTGCACCACTGAAAATTCTTCATAGTTTCTGCTTATGAATGATCACAATTAGCTGCAGGACATAGAATGGTAACTGTCTTGTTATGGGCATAAATGGCTATTTTAATTGTGTTGTAAGAAAAATTGTGCCGTATATTTAATTGAAATGAAACTTCACATTTCTGCATAAAATCAAAAGGGCTTAACAAAATAAATGGTTTACAAAATTTGATTTCCAGTATGGATCAATTTCAGAATCAACTAGGGAATAAAGATGTGTTTCACTGATTCTTTTTACTGGATCAGATGAGATGAGCCATTCAATTATCATAATTCAAGACTTGAAATTTACACAAATTGGGGCCATATTGTTGTCATGCTTAAAGGTGTCCTAGTACTCAGAATTTCGGATGTGCTCCCTGAACAGTGATAATTACAGTGGTGGTGCATATGGTAGAGTCTTAGGAGTTCATAGAGTTAAAAGTGTGTACAAAGTGCTAGATATGATTGCACAAAGAGCCAGTCAGGAGGCACAGTCAAAGAAGAGCTGCAGTAAGAGATGCTATAGCAGCAGAAGTTTCATTATGCTCTTAAGACAAATTAACTTGCTGTAGAGACAACTACCCATGCAGTGACAGCATTTTCCTCCCCAAACCTCTCCTTGCGGTGACATATTCTGCATCTTCATTACTTGATCTGTTCCGCATTTCATCCACAGTGAAGTAATATTTTTTATATTTTATATTAAAAAACAAAACTCGAGTGCTAGAGATAAAAGCAGTAAATTCATTTAATGTGATTCCATTAAAATTGCTTTCTATTGCTGTCTGGACTTGGACTAATATAGGCTTTGTTGTTCCAGCAGTGCCAACTTCATAACTGTCGTCTATTTAGAGACATCTGAAATTTTTCAATACACAAGACATGGAGATGAAGCTTTGCAAGAGTAAGTGTTTCAGGAGACTTTCACTGTGGCTCAGCTGAAATGAATGGAATTAATATAAGAAAATAAGCTATTAACACATATACATGTATAGAGTAGGAATTTGCAGTTTTGTGTTATCTGTGAGACTTTATTTTTCTGTGGAAGAAAAAGGCACTCCATACTGTTTAAAATCTGACTGTTTTATTGTTGTAATACCATTGTGTCAGTAGATGATTAATACTTGCCTCAAAGCAGTGGGGGCTCAGTTCAGCTGCAGACAATGCAGGGTTGAGTAGCTGATGCTTCCCTGCCGCCTTTCATATATCCAGGCACATTTCTCACCTCAGTTGGATCGCTCCAGGTCAAAAATGAGGATGTTTCTTTCCAAACTGTTGACATCTGACTGTCAGAGTCATCCCTGACTGATATTCCCTAAATGTTTGATTTCTTCATTTTACCCACCTGTATTGTGGACATGGTAAAGCAGTTCCTTTGCCTTTATATAGATGCTTTCTGCATGAGCATAGCTTGAATCTCTTCCACAGTTGCCAAATGCATTATTTACTTAAAAATTTATTCATTCATATGCCAGTTGCAAATTATTTTAGTTCTTTAAATTTACTCTTTGTTTCTCTCGTTCTCTAAATTGTGTGCAAGGATTAAGAAAGCTTCAGCAGAGGCAGTGAAAGGGGGGCAATCCACTTATGCAGGGCTAGCTGAGGTGCATGACTGCTGTGGAAATAAGAGCCTGGACAACATCTCCTCCATCAGGCACTACCAAGACTTGACTTTTGCTCCTCTTGGGCCTCTGTAGGAAACCTGCTACTCATAGCTCCCTGATGATGATCAGAGAATTTGGGATGACAGCGTGCTCAAACCCAGGCCAGTGTGGAAGTTTAGATGCGGCTGTGTGGTGTCACCTCTCTCAGTAGAACCAAAGACTGGCTCCAGACCTTGGGAACAGGCCTCTTCCTCCCCCATTTCTGTGTAGCACCATGCAGGCTCTTCTCCTTTATTTTAGAGTGGTCACTAGGTGGTTAGTGACCATGAACGCCCTTTTCCAAGCTTTGAATGTAGGCCCTACAATTACTTACAAGGAATTGCCACAGCCTTGAATTTTCAAAAGTAATTGCTTGTGTTAATTAAATTCCTTAGGTATGTCCCTAGCTCCTTAACATGAATATTGCTGGAATGCAATTTTTAACATTTTTTCTCTGCATTCTTTTTCACAGCCATAATACCTATTTATTCCTATTTATTAGTAAGTGTTCCAAAGCTGCTTCTATACTTGTTTCCCTCCACAGACAACAGTTTATCTAATGAATTCTGACTATAGAACTGCTGGATTCTTCTACTCTGTTTTGTGAATATAATAAAGAAGAGAGCAGAAGGTATGAGAGCTTAAGTTTAATTCCAGATTTTTAATTTTGTTTATAGCGAGGTCATTGACAAAATGTTATAGAGACACTATGATTAAAATGCAAAAATGTATTACTGAAGCAAGAAGACTGGGCACCTAAATAAAGCTATTTAGGATGTCATAATCTTTTAAATGCCAGTTACCTCCTGAGTAAGCCTGGAATAAAAGTGTTTTGCTGCAGGATCCAATCCCACAGGAAATGTGTTAACATTACAAAAATAATCTTAAACTCTGTACAGTATTTACACATTATGATCGAGACCACAGCCAAGTACTTTGATGAAGACTTGATTTATTGTCTGTGAAGAAGAAGTGTCTGTCATTGAACCAATTTCCCTGCTTCATCTTTTACCTCTAGTTGGTTTTATTTCTCAGATTTTTGTTGCTGTTTGTTAACCGACATTTGACAAGACAGCTAATTTCAGCCAGATTGATTATCTTTGTCTTGGCATATTGTACAAGTTATTTCTGACCTCAGTCCTCAGAAAACATGGAAAAATGCTATTTCCTAAATTTTAGTGACAGATTTCTGATAAACATGACTGTATTTACTGAATGTTTGTAAAGCACCAAATTATGTTCCACTAACGACTGTTTAATGCTGAAGTTCAGCACATCTCACAGCTGGGCATTAGCTAATGAACACAAGATGGTCTCTATATAATAGCTGTTTATCCTCTCAAGAAAAAATCCCAAGTTTTAGCCCAGAAAGCCTGGGTGAAGCTTTTAAGCCAGACAGTTTTACAGACATGTTGTCATTCCTCAGATTAAGAATATTTCTCCACTGCCTGTCCATGCTCTAGGAACTATGAATGGTGACTCAGTAAAGAACCACCTTCTGTGGCTGGTTTGTTCAAAGGCCCCCACACAGAGCAATACTCTGCCATGCATAAAACCAGGTCATTGGAATTTTGCACATGCTCTTAAAGTTCATTTTAGAACAGGAGGAGTATTGTTCCTTGTGTCCTGACCGAGTTTGTGTTGGTGTCATTCTTTTTCAGAATTCAAGTTATTTTCTATTTCCATAATAATTTATTACTTTCATTGGGAGGACACCGATTTTGTTGGTGTACAATTATGAAATGCTAGGTAGGGTCCAGGCTGTGGCACAGACCCAGACCTCCTATTTCTGGTATAGAGTTGGGCTGTTGTGGTCCTTATTACACTGGAATTGCTGCTGCTTCTCAAGAGGACTTGCTGGCATATTTTCTTAAGCTACAGGTAATTCTTAGAGATTTTTCTGACTTTTGCTTAAATAGTTATCTCTGATGGTGTTACAAGTTATGCTATGAGAAGTTTGTATACACAATGACTAAGAAATCAGTCTGGACGAAACAATATTGGATTCTCCATTGAAAACTTGCACATTTATTTCCTGAAGATTTTAGTGACTATTTCTCCTTTTTTTTTTTTTTTTTTAACATCTGTGCTTTGAAAAGCTCTTCCTGAGCAGACAAGTGATCTGCTCAGTCAGCCCCAGCTTAAAGCTCTGAGAGAAGTGACAGGCAGAAGGAGAAAAACAGGACAACAGAACATGTATCTGTCTTGCTCAGATGAGAAGTGCTAGTGATGTTTTTTCCTTCTTTTGCCAGATCTTCAAACATGGCCTGTCAAATAATTTAAGGGAATTCATTCTGTAACTCTGTGAGGCAGAATTCAGTGAGGATGTGACAGGTGTTTTGAGGTTTCACCACAAAGCTCGTAGTTCACCTCTTGCTTTCCTGACTGAAAATATCATCGCTGCCTGTCATGGTTTAGGAACAGCAATCTGCAGTTTAGTTCCCCCCATCCCCACCCCTTTTTCCTAAGACTCTCACAAACCAGATATTCCTTGCTCTCTCCCTTCTCTCGCCTCAGGATGGGATTGAGAATTGGAGGCAAAAAAAAAAGGTTTAAAAAGATGGATTGAGGTAAAAACTATTTACTGGAAACAGCAATAAGATACAAACCCAGACAGTAACAGCAGCAATAACAGAATTATACAAAAAGAGGGTGAATTACATGCAAAAAATGCTCACTGGCTGACCTGACCTGGTGCATGCTGAGACATTGAGCAATGGTGAACGGAGCCCCCCATGTCAGCTGCTTTTTCCTGACCAGAAACCACTCCCACCTTCTCTGAAGTGAAGCAGTTTTTCTGCTGCCCCTGGTGGTATGGACAAACAGCCCAGACATGCCCCAAAGGCTCCAGGCTCACCTCCCACAGCTGCTGCCAAAACATTAATTCTGTCCTGGGTGAAA
The DNA here is from genome assembly GCF_963513975.1 of Fringilla coelebs. NCBI lineage: Eukaryota > Metazoa > Chordata > Aves > Passeriformes > Fringillidae > Fringilla > Fringilla coelebs. The sequence continues at coordinate 134,316,560 of NC_140028.1, read as the reverse complement.
ACCAGAACAGTGCCAAACAAGTGTCAGAGGTGGTGACTAATTTTCAGGCCCAGAACTAAAAAGCATATTATGACCTGTAGATATTTCTTCCAGTTATTGATTCCAAATATTCAGTGCTTCATTTTGCTGAAATGAATGATACATTCTCTACATTCTGACCAGTAGCACTATGCATCAGATGTCAAATACTGTGTCTACAACTGGCATTAAAAAAAACCCTGCTTTATATATTGAGGTTCATGAATCCATAATTTCTGTCCTACATGTAATAAAGAAGCTGTCCAAAATGAAACCTACAGTAATGCCAAGAAGTAAAAGGTAATGCCAGAATATGCTTGGATACCTTAAATCAGGAGTTTCTTAATATCTTAGAAGTGATTTATGTCAAGTCCTTCCTTGAAGAAATACTGACAATGGGAAGAAAGTTTATAATTTATTAATAGTTTACTGTTGACTGAGTAACTTCTCTTGGCACTACATGTCATGGATGCAAAACAAATTCCTCAGTGACTAATATCTTCTAGCTCCCTTTTAAAATTATCTAGTGGTTATTTCATGATTGTCTCCTGGAAGAACATTATGGGATTAAGTTTTCACCCTTTTACTTTCCTAAGGTTCTTGCTCCTACTGAGAGTTTGCATACAAGTCAGAGAAGCTTCTTACTTTTGTATAAACTAGTAGAGGTTGGGACTTGACATTTTCACTTTTAAATAAGTCTTAAGGTAAAGATGCTGCTTTAGTTGCTATTTAGAAGCTCTCAGCTTATGTATTCCAACATATGTGTGTGTGTGTGTGTGTGTATATGTACACCTACTGCTCACCATTATAACAGATAAATGAAAGGCTAAATGGCACTTTGCTGTTTGGAATTTAATTTTGGGTTTGTAGGACAAAGTGGAAAGCAGAGATAACTGCAGTTGTGTGGGTTGTTTATCTGAAATGGAACCACTGTTTTACCTGAAAAGAAATCACTCATTTGTTCTGCCCCATACCCTCCTTATCCTGGCAGAAGTGTCTGTACAGCCATACAGTGAACCAAATTCAGCAAATCCACAGCATGACCATGGGTAACCCCCAAATAAAAGAATTTCATTTTAACCTTCATCAATTCTCTGTCCCAGGTCTTTGCACAGCTGATGAATGCAAGCTGATGCTCCGTAGCAGAGGTTAGCCAGGAAAGAGAAAAAGCTCTGTCAGAACTTACTAGTAGAATATAAATCTTGGGGTAGGGAATCTTTCTTCAATAACACTGTAGCATTGTTTTCACTGCTGTTTCTAAAAAATTAAACAAATATTGGTGTGGTGTTGTTTTTGGTTTTTTGGTTTTTTTTGGTAAAAGGATTTTCCCTATCTCTAAGAGTATTTATAATTAAGAGCAATGAAGTTTCAGTCTTGGTAAAGAACTGTAATAGAAACAGTAGTAAAAGCTAAACGTCCTACCTTACTAACACCAGTTTAATTCCATCAAATATAGGCATACAAGAAACTCTGGTATGGTGTTTCACTGCAGATGTCATGTAGCTGTCTAAGTACATTTGTCCAATGTAGATGAGGTTTGAAACAAAACATAGGTGCTGATTCACATGCTGCGTTATCACTAGGAATTTTAAAGTCAAATTTTGTGTGAAAGTAGAAACATAACCATTAGAATTTAAATTCTTCTGGCAATGTTTTGAACTTGTTCCTACTCTATAAGCCAAGCAGCCTGCTGTTTGAAGGAAGTTTCCCAAGATCTTGAGATAAAAAAGGGATGTATTGCTAGGTAAATGTACATAAGGTATTTTAAGGTAACTAGCCATGCAGCAGAAAAACATTGTGTACCATCAGTAAAAATCTGTATCTTGTTTTGTGTAACCCTACAATATAATGGGATAATATTAGATACAGATATTTAAAAATAATTAATGTATCATTTTATGTTAGTACTTACTGCTTTCAATGTCTGTATTTAGAAACAAGCTCTTACACCTCTTCTACTTGGCCAGCACTCATGAGAACACAAGAAAATTATAAATGTTGGGTTGCATGTGTTGTGATTTCCCATGCAGATATGAAAATGCAAATTATAGAGCCAGCTCTGGCTATAGGCACTGAAAAACATGTAGGGAATTTCCTCTCTCTCTGATGACAATTCTCTCCCTTCCTTGTTCCTACCCTATGGGCATAAACTGATTACAATAATAGAGTTGTTACCTTCAGTATTTTATTTTTCCCCCACAGGAATCTAAATATATTTTCTTCATCAAAGAAGAGATCATGAATGAGAATGACTACTTTATGAAACAAGACATTATAAAAGGAAAGGAAGCGGTGTTTGAATGCCTAAGCTTTCTGCAGGCGAACCCAATTAGCAATAAAGGAGCTTTGACTTTATGGGAAAACTATCATGGTAACTCTATTAGAATGAAAACCAGACTATTTTCAGACTTTATCCCTTTTAAAAATCTTATGGCCATTTGCATGTTTTTTACTATTGAATTTCCAACCTATTCATCAAGAGACAGACACTTTACACATTAAATTATGCTTTTGTGTGTGTATATTCAATAGGTCTTTTCACTCCTGTAAATCCACTATTAGTCCTATTACAACGTTTGCTTATGTCTTTTCTGTGTCAGGAAGCTTCTTTCTATTCAAGACTGCATGAAGTAACAACATTTCCTAATTTCATACAGTCCTAGTATATCAGAGCAACCCACTGAGCAGTTGTTCAGCTGTGAATTAGCTGTATGAATTCCTGGGTCCTTGGCCCATTGTACGTGCTCGGGCACTCTGTGGGAGAAGTCCCAACTTTCCCATCACAGCAGTGCTGGGAGGTGCTTCCCTCCCCCTTCTGCTCAGCAAATGGGCACATACCTAAAATGTCTTTGGTGAAGATGAAGGCTAGCTGTCTTAATTTTAAACCTGACATACCCAGTGTATGGTGTAATTCAGGCTTTGTCTATCTTGTGTCCTAAGATGCAGGAGGGTAAGCTTTTTTTAAAGCTTTGGGTGGTTCTCTGTCATCCCAGCAAGTAAGTGCCTCATGAATCATTAATGTTTGATTTTTTTTTTTTCCAGTTAAGATATACTGTGGCCACAAAAGCTTGGAAATGCATACATTTAAATATATTTAAAGGGTTTTAAAATTAAATTGACATATACAAAGTCTCTTGAGAGGTCTGAGTGAGGTTCTCTCTCTGAGAGAGACTACAATTTAATAAAAGCACCAGGACTCCATAGCAGATTTTATGTCGGAAATCTGAAATACTAAACTTAAAGTACATCCCAGAATGGCCGTAAATCATCATTATTTCTAAGCAGATAATGAGAAATTATTTGTAAACATCCCTTAATTGGACACACACTGCTGATTCATTCTTTTATTTTACAGCTTTGGTGAGAAGCAGGCAGTAAGAACAAAATAAATAGAAACAGAATGAGCTTTGAAGACTTAATTCTGTCAGCCAGGATTTTTTCAAATGGAGAAAAAATGAACAGCTTTTGCAAACTCAAAACGTCATTTTTGTTTAATTCATCACTTTGATATTCACTTTATGTAAAGGAGGGGAATCTGGCCTTGTCCCACTATCAGAAGAAGCAGTTTTAGTTGTATCAGATGAAGTTCATACAACATAACGTTTTGCTGGCTTTGGAGCTCAGACAGCAGCTGGATATTTGAACAATTATAAGGGGCAGTGGAAAGTTTAGAGACTGCTCTAAAAGTACAGCCTTGAACCCTGTGCAGTGTGGAAGGCTGACATGAGGCAGAGTAAATGAATCACAAAAACCTCTAAACCCTTCTGCAGCAGAATGTGGCTTTTGGGAGGTGTTGTGGGAAGCAGGGGGGAAATACTGTCCTGAATATAAATTGTGTGATGTCAAAGTAATTTCCAGTAGCTCTGGAAAGGCAGCATGCTTTAGTAAGATCTTGGAACTATTATAATAGAAATGCATTTTTAGAGACAGCAGTAGGTAATAGAGTCTGTAGGGTAAACAAGGATAGGCGATAGCACAACGTTTTGAGATTTCCTGCTGCCACTCACTCTAGGGAGACAGAATTTACCTAAGCTCCAAGAACTTCAGAAATAAGCATAATCTAATGTAGAGAGCATTAAGAAGGAATAAACTCCAAATTCGGTGCTGGTTTATTTATTCTGCTAGCCAGCATTTTCAGCTTATAGCTAAACTATTAATATTCTGAGAACAGAAGAGACCTTTTCTTGTCAGCTGTTTCCATAGCTCCTGCCTCATTGTGTCCTTGTTTGATAGTAAATGAAGATGGCTTTTGAAAGTGTCATAACTGCCACACTAGCTTAACATGATAAAATTATAGTAATGAATTTATTTTCAGGCAATTGGATAATTTATGGAGTACTGTGTGATGGTCAGGTATAATAATAATGCTTAGCATTTTAATATGTTCTTTGTAGCATTTTAATATGTTCTTTGTAGTTATCAGTCAGTCAATACAACATCTTTATGAGGTAGATGGGTATGCTCTTCTGAAGTAGGTGGCAATGGTCTGCTTTTACAATGGGCAAAATAAAACTAAAGGCAAATGATTGCCCAAGGCCATGCAATGAGAAAGTTGCAGAATTGGGATTAAAGCTAGGAGAAATAGAACAATTTCTTCACTGATGATATTTTTTCTGCATATATGGCCAATAAACTAGGGGGGATGCAAAGTTCCCTGTTAATAGAGAGATGAAGAGATGTAGAGTTTTTTTTAAATAACTGACTATCTTCAGTGGAACTGTGTTTTTTTAAAATGTATTTTAAAAGCTGCTCTCTGAACAGTTACTTTGCCAGCTCAATGTAAAATAAAGCAGATGTATAATGAATTATATCTAGATCATGATCCAAAGCAAGCATGTTAGTAAAAAATTCATCCAGGACCTTTAAGTACCTGAATCTATGTTGTGAATTTTTGTTTGCTGCCTTATATGTTGTACCTTTGAGATGATATTTAATATGTATTTTTATTGACAAGATCAAAGCATACTTCTGAAATAATTGATAGGCATTGTGATTTCTTCATCCTCTGCCTTTCAGTAAAAAGGAGATGGAGCTGATAACAAAGCAGAGTACTTGAGGGACAATCAGTGACACAGGTAGTAACTTTTTGATTAACTAGCTATCTTCACTTGTAAGGTGCTGTGTATCTCTACATTCTTATCTTGCTGGAATAAGGATATCTGACTATATAAAAAATTCTATAGATTAATGGAAAGACAAAAGTCATGTGAGTAAAAGCATCCATTTTTTAATAAGGTGTCTTAATGTAATAATTTTATTAAATGAATAGGTTTTTTTCAGATTACCCCTACATAATGTGTTGTATCTAAAATGTTTGTGGGATCTGAATTAACTCATTACCAGCTATTTCATGAATCTCCCTTGGACATGAGACACCTTGACCTTTTGAGTCAGATTCTTAAATGGAAAATTAAATATGCCAGCTGGAAAGCGAAGGTAGCGTTTTTCTAAGGGGCTCCTGGTGGAAAAGCAACTTGTCTGTATCCCAGGCAATAGCTTCAAGCATCTGTTGAATTCAAAGCCCTTTACAAGCCTGCTAGGTATAGATGTCTCTCCTAACAGTGCTGGTTTTCCTGCTTTGTCTTGCCCAATCCTGCTGTACCCTGTTATGATCTGTAGTGAAAACAGACCCTTATTTTCTTCCCTCACTGAAAATATTTCAGCTAGATAACTTTGAAGATGTCACTTAAACTGCTTTACTGCACATGGCATGGCACCTGTGCTTTACAAAAAATACAAACAGCAGCAGTTATAAAACTGTTAGGCACAGCCATTAGGATGTCTTGCACCATCATCCCATCAGTCTTTGTGAGGGCAGGGACAGGGGAGGTAAACACCCAGGTCCTGCTTGCAAAATTTGTGTGGGGCATCCCCTGAGATTTAGGGAAGGAGTGTTGCCGCTGCTCTGCTGTTACTGTTACATGTGTAACTCCATGGAGCTGGATCCACCCAAGGGTTCCAAGGGAGATGGCAGAAGTGCTCACTGAGCCCCTTTCTATCACCTACCAGCAGCCCTGGCTGAGCAGGAAGGTTCCAGCTGACAGGAGGCAAAAAAATGTGATGCCCAGCTACAAGGGCTGGAAGGATGTTTTAGGGAACTGCAGGCTTGTCAGTCTGGTCTTCGTGCTAGGGAGGCTTCTGGAGCAAATCATCTTTAGTGCCATCACAGCTGGGGGATCAGGCCCAGACAGCAAGGGTCTGTGAAAAGCAGGTGCTGCTTGACTGACCTGACAAGGTCTCCTGTGACAAGGTGACCTGCTTGGTGGATGAGGGAAGTGCTGTGGATGTGTCTGACTGGACTTCAGTAAAGCCTTTGGCACCATTTCCCACAGCATTTTCTGGAAAAACTGTCTGCTCATGGCAGATTGGATATTAGTAAAAATTTCTTCACCAAAAGGGTTATTCAGCATTGGAACCAACTGCTCAGGGAAGTGGTTGAATCACCATCCCTGGGGCTATTTAGAGGACATGTAGATGTGACAGGGACATGGTTTAGCAGTGAGCTGGGCAGCACTGGATAAATGGCTGGACCTGAAGATATTAAAGGTCTTTTCCAACCTAAATGATTTTATGATGCTATGATTCCATTCTATGAATTGCTACAAAACAGGATGGTTATAGTGGACATTAAGACTTTGGTCTCTGTTCTTTCACAAAAAGAAAGAAGAAATAAGATTCATTCTACTTCAGTTTAGTGCTTAATTCAGGTGCTTATACACAGCTCACATACACAGGGGTTTCCCACCTGACCTCCAGCTGCCAGTGCAGTGGGGCACAAGTCCCTCTTAAATCCCCTGTCTTATCTATAGCTGCAAATAGAGAAACTCTGTCCTAAGAACAGGCCATGCAAGTGTCATCAGCTGAGTTAATCACTAGAAGGGTCTATTTACAGCCAATGCAAAGAGCAGAGTTGTGGGATGAGGTTTTTCTGACCTATTCTGAGTGTCCTCCTTAGGATGAGAAGAATGTCAGCCTGGAGTCTAATGACCATTAATGTGTTCTCCATCAACTGAACTGGGCCAGGAGGGCTGGCTTTGGTGTGTTTGCTCCAGAGATGTTTGATCTTAATCTCATTGAGTGTGACTGAGCACAGAGCAGCCTGGGCAGTCTGGGGCAGCTGATCCATCACTTTGTTTTTAGTTTCTTGGGATGCTGCTTTGCCTCAAGTTTAATTCAACTGTAGAAGCCCTTCTGTGTGCAAGCCAGGCTGCAAGGTGGAGGCTTGCCACAAGATCCCCAGGTGCAGCATATTCAGCAGTTTTGCAAGAAATTTGGATTCCTTTTTTGGTTTTAGAATCAGAAGCATTTTAAGCATAGAATTCAGAATGCAGGTAGTTCTCCTGCATAAACTTGGCAAGAACTTATAATCAGTTCAGCTGCTGTTTTCAGGCAGAAATTATCCATCTGTACTTCTGATTAATATGGCTGCTGACTTAACCAATATTAACAGGCCTTGCTGAAGAGATATTATTACATTAGAAGTGATTAAAGATACATTCCAAGCAGCAATGATTCTTGGAACCATAACTTGTTATTGAAATGTTGGCAACATTGATATCAGGAGTTTAATATCCTGCTTGATAATTAAACTTCTGCCTGGCACAGATTTCCTCTGTGTCTGCTCTGTGGGATCCCAATATTACTTCTGAGTTACTGAGGAGAATTATATTCATGTACTGGTCAGTGAAAGATTGACATTAGTGTTTTTGTCTTGGTAATATTTCACAAAGATGAGCCTAAAGGAACAAAAAGCAGCTGCCAACTGAGGAGAAAAATTCAGGTTCTCTAGTCTTTGCATCTTCCAGCTTGTCTTCAGTTTCAGGGTAGAATGCTTCAGGATACTCTGTGCTGCCAGATTTTCATTTAACAATGGCAGGGGGGTAGTTAGTCTAAGGAAAAAAAAGATGCTTCATAAAAGGAAAAAGCATCAAAGAATCATGAACTCCTTGCAGATGTCAGTGCAGTACAGCACACTTTACATGAATTATTGGTATTGTCAGTTCTTCTGGAGTGTGGAGAAGAATGGGGTCTGCTTCAGTTTGCTGGTTAATTCTTCATTTCATTTAAAATAAATGAAATAAAAGACAGCTTATTAAAGAGGAGGCATTGTTTGTATGTTTGGAGGCTGCCATAAAAGGGTGGCTTCTATTTTACTGGTTTTCTAATATTTAGACTTTTAATTTAAAAGCCCTTTAGTGTGGTTTTCTAGGGGAAGAAGGGGAAATTGTAATAACACACTGCATGTGTGTGCATAGCTTTCCAAATCTTCTGGATAAGTTTGTTGACAAATACCCATCCAATGAAACAAAAAGGGAAGTGCTCTAAAGAAACATAATTTTTAATAAAGCCATGCTGAAAAGAAAGGCCTTGCAATATCCTAAATGAAAGAAAACTGCAGAGACAATTCAGATACCAGGTAAAATGAAACAGAAAAAGTATCCTGTTTTTGGAAAACACATAATTTGTTGCTCACTCTTTGTTAGATATCAGAGATGGACTTCATATATGATAATGCTAAATATCTACAACATGGACAGCTACACCTGAAACATTCCCACTGCAGTTCCCTTACAATCAGTAAATATACAAATAATGACTAGCTTTTGCTTTGGGATAAGAAGAAGGATTTTTAATAAGGGTCTCATTGAGAGTTTATAGGAAACTGATGCCCTCAATAGTCAAATTGCAAGGACACAGGTATGGCACAGGCATTGTCATATCTGCCAGGGGTATCTTATATATTCTAGAGCATATCACATGGCACTAAATGCCTGTGCTTGAGTGTCTGAGTTGAACCCCATTAGTCCTAAACTTGGTCAGTGCCTCCTGGGATTAGGTGCATCCTTTTATGCCGTTTTCCCAATGCTATGAATGAGTCCAAGATGCTTCCCCTAAATTGCTTTACTTCATGTGGTTCAGGGCGTTACCCGAAGTATCTTGCCTGAGTATTGAGTCAAAGAAATTGACTTAACAGCATTCAACATTTCTGTTAAGAAAGCATTTATAACTTTATTATGATGCTGGGACCGTGGAGGAGTGTACCTCCATGGTGTGTCCACCTCAAAAGTTTTCTCATGAGTTTATATATCCTTTACATTATGAGACTCCATGAATTCCCCCTCCAAGTCCTGTCCACTCAGTACTGTCCATTGTCTGCAACCACAGCTGCTTTTGAGGGCTGTTTCTGTGCTGTGGGTCTTCATGTGTGTGCACTCCTATCTGCTTAAGGGATCATGCCAGAATTACATCTTTATCAGCATAGCTTTTACATTTTGACTTTGTCCAGATAGCAGTAATTTCTGTCCTGATTTGCACATCTCTATCAGACATCTAACCTTCTGACCCATGATCCGCATCCTTGTCTAAGATTAAACAATTCATATGGTTCTGTGCCCTTTTAAAGTTAACATTAGCTTTTGACTTACTCATAGTGCATTGCCAATTCCACTGTGGCCTTTTGAACGCTGTAGGTAAAGATCCCTTCATCATTTTTGCTAATTTCTTTGCAAGGTCTAATAGATTTATGAGTCATTATTGCTTTATCCTAATTTTTCAAGACCTCTTTGTTATGAGGCCCTGGCATTCCTCTTCAGATAGGCACTGTCCCATCTCCCTCTTACCTGAGCAGTTCGTCCTGGTTTTCCTTGATTTAGCGTTCTGGAGGGGTATGGGGTTTTAAAAGTGGATCCTGGTTATGTAGTTTTCACAGCCCTTTGTTGTGTTTGTCCTCAAGCAGTTTCCTGTTGCAGAGTAGTATTTAAACAGCTAAGCAAAAACATTAAACTTATATTTAAGAAGTTACAGGGTTTAAACAGAAATTAAGCAAAATTAAGCAAAACTACAAAATTATTTGTATAGGTCCTTTCAGTATTTCCCATGCCTCTTATGCCCAGTGCAACCCTCCTTTTGGCAGCAGCAAAGGCCAAACTCAGTCATATAAATCTTTTAAAACATACTGACTCAAGTTCTATTCAGAATCCTGCTGAAGCACAATGGGTGAGATATTGAGTAACTGTCTCTAAATGACAGAACTTCATTGGAGAAGGAAGAAGGGAAAAAATCAGCTATAACTATGGGAATGTGAATGGCTGATGACAGGTAAGATGAGCAAAATCTCTGCTCTTTTTCCTGACTGTGCTGGAGAGCTGTGCTGTTTGGTGTGCTCAGCACCAGCTGCATTGACCCTTAGTTGTGCCACCTAATGTTGTTCCTCACCAGCTTTTCCATCCTTGTTCACTGTTCTGTTCTTTCTCAATGTTCTGTGCCCAAATATTCTATTATTTCTCAAACATGAGTCCACAGTCAGAAACGAGACAAGATACCTCATCCCCCTTGATTTCCAATTGGTTTCAGTGCAAGATGGACATACAGACAGAAATTAGGTTCTCAAGTACATTTTATGAATGTGGATCTTCTTATTCTGAAAAGACCAAGTTGAGGAGAACAGGAAATGGAAAGGAATAATTAGGGTTTTTTTTGCAACATGAACTTATTTTCTTAGATGTTTTCCAGATTATTTTGAAATATATTTTGAGGCATTTCAGTCTCTCCATAAGAAAATGTAATTTTAAGAGGCCAGTGCAAATTCTGTTTTTCCACTCATAGATGGGAGAGGCAGTACAGGAAAAGCTGTGCCTCTCATAATTTAAATCTTAGTGTCAGGTTCCTAGGGGTTTAGGAGTGGCTGGATTTAATATTGAAATGAGAAGATCTAATGTTCTGTATGTAGATGTTATAGGTAATTAATAAAGATATATATTTTTAATTGATGGCCGTATTGGGGCTTTCTAGGACAGTTTTGCTGTTATTGTTCAGAATGACATTGAATAATTATGGAATTTTGGTTTCAGAAGGACATAGTCTTCTTTTACTTTTGATAGCAGCATATTTAACAGGTGTATTTTAGACTATTAATTCTTCCACAAAATATGCCTTATAGCTTTATCTAGTAGATTCTCTGTCAAACTGGAAATGAATGGCTAAAATTTGAAAGGGGTGAAGAAGGATGTTCATAATTATGCAAATACAACTTTGCAATGAAAGGAGATTTTGCTCTCTAGTGGGATCTGACAGGAGTTTATGTAGCAGAGGTTTGTAAGACTGTACAGATAAATGATGATGATACACAGCCTTCAGTATTTAAATCTGCACCTCATCCATCTTAACAGGACTCTTTGGATAGAGGACTCTTTTCAGACCCTGGTTTAGAGTTCAGAACATCTCACTGAGCCAAGGTGCTCCACTGAGCTACAGATAGGCCAGTTTTCTGTGGCTGACGGCAAACCAAAACTAGTATGGCTATTGCCACATCCAGCTGCCTGTGATGCCTCAGGTCTATTATCTTTGTTCTGTTTATACATTCATAGAGCAGGAGTTTACTTCACCATGAGTCTAATAAGAGATCTGAACTCTTGCTTCTTGGTCTGTAATAAAACCAGTTAAATTTCATTGTTACAATATATTCTTGCTTTGGAGTTAGTGTGTAACTATATGTGTATTCTGGGTATGCAATATTATCCATGTACACCTTTTATGTACCATGGTCTTGCTTGAAAAGACCATGTGTCATGATGTAGGAAGCCCGGAAGGTTTTGTGTTTTCTATGTCACCATAAAATTAAAAATTATTGTGATCAATGAGGACAGATTTTACTTTTTAAGTTGTTGATATATATGAATGTATATTATGGCAAAAAAGTTCAATGGCCACTAAAAAGGAACAATCCAGTCTTTTGAGGAAGACTGACAGGGTGGTTTATCTAGAGGAGAGTTAGTGAACTCAACTCTCCTCTGTCAATGCTGTCAAAGCTGTCAATGTATAACATCCTCCCAGTGGACTTCATTAAATATTTTCACAGGATCCAAAGTCAGCATTAATACTTCCACTTTTTTGCAAAAAGAAAGCAGAGAATAAGATTCCTTGGGCTGCCCTGGCAGCTTTGCTCTGTATCAGCAACACAAAGCAATAACAAAGCTTTTTTAACAGGCCTGTTAAACCTGCTTTACAGCTGCTTTGCATCACTGGAGTGGTACAAAGCAGCCAGCATCCACTGGTGGATCTGGCTATACATGCTTAGGAGTCTGCTGCTAGTGCTGGTAGCAGCAAGGGGGCTGTGAATGACCCCAGCATGAACTGCATGAGTGATGTTTGGTAGTGGTAGGGTTGGACTGTGATGTGAAAACCAGAAAGGTATCAAAAAGCAGAGAAAACCTTTTCTGGTGCTAGAGCTAAACTGACTTACTGTGAAACTTCAAGTAATTTTTCTCCTAACATGCCTTACATCCAGTGTTTCTCTGCTTCACAGAGCCCTTTTCTAGGAATCCCTTTGGAACAACATTCTTTTGAGATGGAGTGTTTTTCAATAAAAGGAGAAAGTCTCCATCTCTAGTGCCTCTGCCTTCTTTTCATGGCTTCACTGGTTTGAAGTGGCTGACACAGCATCACTGTGAGCATCAGTCCATATTAAAGTGCTGCTTTTTCCTTCTGGGGCATTTTCCTGACCTGAAATCACAGGCATGCCACAGCTGTGTGTGACCTGTGGGCAAACCTGTGGATTTGACTTGTGACAAGGACGGGTCACCTTGTATGCCTTCCCTGGAGATTTTTTTACTGAAAATATTTGCTCCCTAATGTAAACCTATGGGATCTGTGTTTTTGAATCTTTCTGCAGTGCTTGTGTCCTCTTTACAGGCAGGGCTGGAGACAAAACCTTTGAGAGATTTGATGTTGACGATCTCTCATGCATTTTTAAAAGTGCTTTGTTAAATTTCACATTGTTAAATGTTTCAATGGGCTTCATCTGGGTGGAGGGTGCTGGCAGTTGGAGGCTGTGCCCCAGGCTGGAGGCTGGTAATACCTATGAAAATCATTTGCAGGGATATCCTGTCCCAGAAAGTGCATTGGTTTGTTTACAAATGGATGAATTACAATGAATTTAACATCCACAAATGCTGTCAACCTTTGCATGCTGAGTAGTGAGGCAGCTAAAAAGTTACTTTGGAAAGAAAGAAAGTGTCTAACCTCTAAGAAATCATCTTTTGGCTGAGCAGTGCTTCAACTCACCTGAACTAAAATAGAGAGAGAAGGCACTGGAAATCTACCTGTGACCTTGTTTCTTGTCCTCTGAAGCTCCCATTCATCAAAGTGCATAGCATCTTGCTGGCCTCCTTGCTAAGCTGGGACAACCAGGAAATGACAGTGTTTAAAATTGCCTTTTCTAACCTCCAGCTTCTCAAGAAACAACCCTTCTTTTCGAGCAAAGAGCTATCCACAGCAAGTACTGAATGAGCACATTCGTCACAGGGAGCCATTTGTCAGCTCCAGTTGGGATTACTGTATAATGCTCTTCCTGCTGGTACACAATATGGCTTAGGCTACCCCATACTCCAGTTCCCATAGTGATTGCTGGACTCCTGGTGACTCCTCAGTCCTGGTTCACTCCTCGGAGCTATCACTGCAACAAACCTTAGTTATTTTAAAGGGTCTTTACCAGTATGATTTTTTAACTGTCCTAACTGTCATGACCAAGAAATAAGGACAAGGTCTACAAGTACCTGAATCAAATTCTTTTCTGCTGGGAAAAAAAAAAAAAAAAAAGAAGCTATTAAAACAAATTTTAGAACAGAATAGGTGAATTAAGCATCCTACTGTTCCCATTATGTGGTCACATAATGGTCTCCTCTCTAACATGATGAGATTGATGCTCTCAATCTCTAAAGCATTGGCAGTTCTTTTATTCGCAAATCCACTCAAACAAAAGAAAAGAAAATATGGCAAGTAAAAAAAAAACCAACACAAAACCCCACATACAAGGATACCCTTAACAGCATTTGTTGAATAGATCACAAAGTCACCTGGATACCTTAGACAGATACAGAGTGCAAGATAATTAGGCACAGTGATGATGGCTAGCACACAGTGCAATAGGTGAAAAATTCTGGTACCTCTTTTGTAACTTCCCTGCAATGGTCTCTCCTTTAGGATCTTTGTGTGGGTATATACATGGCTAAGAAAGAAAGAGAACAGAGTAAAATGAGCGGCCAAATCTCTCACATTAGAACAAGTTTGCTGACAAGGCACAGAAATGTGTGAAAAGCCCTGCAGCAAACATTCAGTGTGCTCCATTTTTCACCAGAGGACAGCTGGTACCCAGATGGCCTGGTATCAGAGGAGAACAAAGCTGATTTTAGCCACGCACGTTTCCCCTGTGAGTCGGCATGTACACATTGTAGCTGTAAGCAAAGTTTTCTCCTGCCCCAGCCCAAACGGGTGGGACAAGGCAGATTTTGAGGAAAGGGTTGGATTGCTGCCTAACAGGCTTTTTGACCTTCTTGGTTAACTATATCAGGTTTTGGAATACAGTTTAATCTTGAGAAGTTAGTCTGGGCTATCAACATTTCAGCAGTTTTGTCTTCTGCAGTGCAGTGCTTTCTGGATCAGGATGCAATGCAAATGATTTTAGTTACTGTATATTTTTTTTTTAAATCTAAAATGCAAAATGAATATTTCAGATGAAGGAAATCCTACCTGAATAAAGCTCGCACCAGTCTGGTTCTTCCAAGATTCTTCTAAAACCAAAGGATTCTGTTTATTTTCCTTGTCCATAAATGTTGCAGTCTTTGAGTATTACGACTCTCTGTAGAGACCACTAATCCTAAGAGACTGTAATGAGAGTGAGCAGATTTCCACATCCTATTTACATGCAAAAGATGGATAAGGCAAAACAGTTTTCTTCTCTGTCTTAGGTTTTCTTGTAGGGACACAATTACCTGACATACAGTAAGGTTTATAGGGCAGAATGCCCTATTCAATTCTAACAACCTGAAAACGAATGGCCTGCCTGGTTCTTTGTGCTTTCTTGTTATTGTCATTGCAGATTTGGGGAATTTATCTTTTTTTACTGATTAGATGCAATGGAGAGTGGAAGGATGGATGGTAAGTATTTAGAGGAGTGCCTCTGAGCAGGGGTCATTGACTCTGTGTGGTAACATTTCCCATCCATGGCTTGAAAGGTTTATGAGTTTTACAGGGGACAGTGATGGCCAGTGATGCAACCCAGATTCCCATCATAAAATGTCATGCTCTGTGTTTCTAGTTTTGTTTCATATGTTGCTTTCTACTGAACTCTGTATTCCAAGAATATGTACAGACAATTCTGACTTTAAGTAAAAAATAGCTGAAGTGTCATTTTCCATGTACTCAAAAAACCAAATGAATACATTGGCACTTGTTAAGGGTAACACACGATTTTAATCAAATATTATTGAGCAGTGTGTTGCTGACATATACAGGGAACCCTAAAAACATTGCAACCTTCATCTGAAATTCATATTTTTTTCCAAAATGCTGTTGTGGAAAACAGATTGTCTGGGACATGTTTTACAGATTTGTGATCCAAACCATGAAATAAATTTTTTTCATATTTTGTTTAATTTTTTTTTTCCAAATATATGTGATTTGTGCAATCAAAATAGTGGAAAAGAGTCTCTCTGATCTTAATTATTTGTTTACAGTGAGTCAGGCACCACCCTGAAGAGTCACAATTGTTTAGATAAAAAATTTGTGTATAATGCATATCATTTGTATAATTATTTCAGTGCATCTCTCCCAATTAATGAAAATATTAATAGTCTTGTAATTTTGTTCCTGTCCTTCTCTTTAAAGCATTCAAGAATTCTTTTTCCTATTATTCCTACCAGCCAAATTGTGCTGGAGTCACAATTTGCTTTACAAGTGTCACTGAGTGAGTGAACGGGAGCAGTCTTTGAAGTATTCATATCAAGTGTTTTGTGCTTTAATCAGCCTTTTTGGTTCATTTCTCTGTAAGGTACCTCTAAGGATATAAACCACTTGATATTTAAACAGCTAAGGATATATTTGCATGTATTTTTATGACAATTCCATCAGAAATGATGGTAAATATATTTTCCAGTGTAAACAGAAGTAATATTTTATACTAACAGAGCCCTAGTCATACCTGAAGTAATGCAGTTGTGGAATATAATTTTCAATAATGTCTCGCTAGCACATATATAGTTTTTACAGTTTATAGTACAACAGGAGTCTCTTAGCTGATTAGAGTAGGTAGATGATTGAAACATACAGAAGTTAAAATGGAGCAACTGTTCTTACCTGGTAGATAAATTTACCAAAAGGAAAATCATCCATCAGACTGCAGATTGAGAAGATGTGGCTATATAATACCAAAATCACAGCAAGTTTTTTTTCTCTGCTTCTTGGAATACATTTGTAAATGAGGTAGTTTGTATCTTCATTTTGCACTGTAGAATTTTAAAAGAAACTGCAGGTTTTAATTTAGAGCTCATCTTGCCTTACTGAAGACTGAAGCCTTTCTCTTACTTTTGTTCTCTGCTTCTAAAACTATAAATTCATCTATAGATAAGAACTATGAGAAATATTCCTCTCACTGACTAATTTAGTCACTTTCAGCCAAAATTCTGCCAATAAAAAGAAGAGTGTTTAAAGCAACATTGGGGAAAAAAGCATAAAACTTGAATTATAGTAAATGTTTGAATGTTCCAAGTGGAATCAGTCTTGCCTAAGTGTAGATGTCTAGATAGAAATGTTTCTTCCAAGTGGTCAGTGGAGAGTAATGAATATTTCTGGGGTATGTTTTAGCTGATCTGGTTTAGATTTCTTAGAGTCTTCCCCTGCAATGAATTTCAATCCAAATGTTGTTCCATGTTGAAATGGAGCCTGACCTACAGGTTTGGAAGTGAATGAGGGCCAGACAGTTGCATTGAATACATTTACATTTGGGGGCAGAAGTCTTGTTCTACCTCACACATTTTATGTCCATTTTGAATCCCATCCTGTTACATACCTCTGTGTTATATAGCACAAACTATGACTTTAATCAAGCCAAGTCGTGGGAACACTTGTCATGTTTTAGATGAGGCTGAACAGGTCAGTGAAATGCCAGGGTTGGTTGTCCAGAGTGGTTTACAGCCTTTTAAAAAATACTGCCGTTGAAAAGATATTTTCTCAAAGAGATTTTTCCAGAAATATAGATATGTTTGTAAAATTGGCATTTAAACATCTGGGAAGCAAAAAGTAAGGCTTTGGTTGTTTATACCCATGGGCCATTAACCTTAGAATCAATAACACTGATTTCTCACAGGGTCTGCAAAACAAACTCAGCCTGTAGACTGCAATATCATAACTGACTTCTGAAGAGTGGTAGATGTGAGTGTTTTTATTTAGGATGTTCCCTTAACTGTGGCATCGTTTGAGATATTCATATTAGCTTCATTAAGCTTGGCAGACACTGCTGACTGCAACAATTTAATGAGCCAACGAGAATTTAATTGTGGTCTACTGTCAAAGCATGTGCGATGAAGTCCACAAAAATTAATGACCATATACAATATCTGAATCAATGCAATAGAGAATATCTGTGATAAGCAGAATATTAAAGACTAATGCCAAAACTTTGGTAAAGGCAAATATAGTGAAAACTGACTACATTTTAGATGGGTCTGAAAGCAAAATTTTTTATGCATTCCATCTCTCATAAACAGCACATTCTTTTAATCCCTCTGCCACGTTTCAAAATGAAATGTTCAGGATAAAAGTTATGTAGATGCCTCACTGAATGTTATCAGATTTTGATAACTGAATCCTATGGAAACTATTCTTACATTGTTGTAACGTGTCTGGTATGTAAAAGCATTGAACTTTTGTCTTCTTGTCTTTTCTCAAGAAGAAATATATTATTCTTGGAGAAGTAATCCTCAAAGTTTTGCTTTCTCAGGAAAATGAGAAAATTTCTGTCCAACTAATTAGAAGAGCTGTTTCATTTTTTATACTTTCCTCCTTGTAGTAGATAGAGTTTCCACAGCTGAAAAAAGAGGGATGTGCTGGGTAAGTAAGAGAAATGAAGTGCATCTGGAATAAAAAGCAGAAAGGCAAAAATCAAAATACGAAACAATCCATCTAGAAAATGAAGACACAAAAAAAAAAATATGTAGACAAATATGAGAAAACAATAGCAAACGTGAGCAAGCTGGAAAAAAAATTAAGTGAAAAATTACATGACATAAAAATTTATTGACCAAGCTAAAAAAGTCTGAGATGACATGAGAAACAAGTTCATAAATGGCTGAGCCACAGGTTTACAACACCAACCAATCAACAGATTTCTTGTTAACATTCTTGAATGTGAAACTAATGTTCAATTTCATGTTAAATTATTCCAAGTTGTTTCATTAACTGAGATGTTGCTCTGACAATGCTTCCATCATTGGACTTGAATATACAGATTTCCCCAGAATGGGTAATTTGCTTGATTAAATTGCAGATAATAACAGAAAAAAGGCTATTAAGTAACAATTTATAAAATGGTAGCTTGAGCTGACAAGAATAAATCTGATTGTGTATGTTTTTCTTAAACCTAAGTGTCTGTATTTTCTGTCACTAATGAATTCTGGTATTGAAACAGAAGTACTGCTTTTTTTTATTGGGCAATAAATAATGAATGTTCTTGTAAGGAGAAGCCAAGTTACCGTCTTGATTTTAATTCAATGGTAAGATTTAATTGTTAGAAGGGTTTGAATTATTGTAAAAAAGAAAATGCAACATATGGGTGATAAAGAAATGAACTTATTGTAACACAGTTATGTTGTCCAAATGTAGCCAAGACTTACTGACCTTTTTTCAGTACCTGTTTAAAAAATACCATAGAATAACAGTATGGTTTTTGTTGTAAGAATCCCCTCGTAGACTTGAAGTTCAGTCATGCCTCAAAGTGGGGCAAATTTAAAACCAGATCAGGATGCTCAGGGTCAATCCTGTGGTGGTTTGAAAATCTCCAGGGATGGCAGTTCCATGGCCTATCTGATCATCCTATTCCAGAGGCTTAGCCATTCCCATGTAAATGAATATTTTCCAATGTGCAATCAGCATTTCCCTTGTTGATTCTTCTGATCATTGCCTCTTGTCCTTTAGCTGTGCACCACAGTGGAATTCTATGTGTCTTCTCTGTAACACTCTTTCCTGTTGTAAATGACTGCAACTAGATTTCTATTTCACCCTTCTCCAGGCTTAACAAAACCTGATTTTATGAAGTGTTCAAAAATGTTTGATCTACAGGAAATTATATGGAATTCAATTTTATATGGAGTAGTCTCAGAAAAATCTCTGCAGTGAGCATCTGAGTTTATGGGAGTGTAGACACACAGTGGACATCCTCTTTTGACCCCACCCCTATGCATCTGCATTTGCTCTGTGACACAGGTTGTGCCAGGTTGCTTCATTCCAGGAATTCATTCTAGGTCATTCACCAAATGCTCTTGTGAAGGAGGATTTCTGATGTGTGTGTGAGAGAGATGCAGTATCTTTAATTGGAGAGGCTGCTAAAGGACTCCTGATAAGCACACATAACATTCACTTACAGGTTATTACCTGTGTGAAAGTGCAGCTTGTCATTGCATCATGGAGTAGTAATCTAGGTAGGAAAGGACCTCTGGAGCCATCCAGTTCAGTTCCTGGCATAACATAGGCCACACCATCCTGTTAAAACCAGGCTTGATGAAGGGAAGTTGGCTTTGCCCAGGAGCTTTGGGGCTAGAGCACTGAGGAGAGTCCAGTTCTGTCCCCTCTTGCACATCCAGGGTGACTTTGACCCACAAATGTCCCTGCAGACAGGTCTACACTGTAGGGGGACAGAGACATAGTGTCACCCTCTTGTGGAAACTATGCTGCTGGCAAAAAGGAGTCAAACTAAGTATTTTGTAGAAGTGGATCAAACAGCTCCAGGAAATGCTGCCAGGTGTTGGAAAGTCAGCATTTACTCTTAAAATGGGTAACTGTGTGGCTTTGACCTCCTGTTTTCCCAAAGAGTTCTCCTACTTAATTTGGGAGCAAGTGCAGACCAGGAACCTTTTCCAGCTGTCAGTTTGCACATGGCCCTCTCATTTTGGAAGTTAGGAATATTTAGAGGTGTAGATGTGTTGTTCTATGCTACATGACCTCAGGGCAGGGCAATAGCCATGAACACATCTAGTTTGCTGACATTCTATCTTAGAGAAAGATGGAGTGCATGAGAAGCATGATTCACTCCTGGGGCTCACGGCTAGGACTGTCCTGGACTCTTGTCACACTCTCTCCTGAGTGGTTCCTACATTTCACATGAAATGGTTGGCTGTTAAAGTGACCACTCACACAGGTGTGCTAGTCTGGGTTAAATGCCATAAACTCTGGGTTACAAAGTCAAACATTTGCTATTGTTTCTTCTGTCTCCAATTCTGTAAAGTTTTAGTTAATCCACAATAGGATCTATTCATAAACGCTTAGAATTGACAGTCTGAGCGTTTTCCTGGTAAGGAAAACTGCCTTATCTCTTCAGGCAGAGAAGCTTATTGAACACTTTCTTCCCCACTGCCAAGATGAGCACAGGAGCAACTGGGAGTTTTTATGAAAGCACTAAATGGAGTGTTGTTCTCTGTGGCATTTTAAAGCAAAGCAGAGGGCACTCCACTTGATGGAGGAGGTGTGCTGGAAATACCAGCTAGATCACTTCTCAGATGAACTTATATAGGGAGATGTCATCTGAACCAAACCAGGTGTAGATGATGAAGTTGCTTGTTGGTTTGCACAGTTGCTAGTTCAGCAGATGGCTAGGTGTCAATTGAATGTGAAGATGTTGTCTGTTTAGGCAAAACAGAGACACTTATGCAGGCATTTCTCTGGTTCTCTGATCTTAAGTATTTCCCCAACCCACTCCTGCCAAAGAAAGGACACGTGTACCTGCTGTGTTCAGGATGGTGTATGTGATTCAGGATGGTGTCTGGCTTGTGCAGGACACAGCTACAGTGTCTGATTGTGTGGCTGGAAGATTGTGTGGCAGTTCTGTAAGCCATGAAGCTAGCCAGGACTTGGAACTTAAGGTTCTTAAAAGGTAAGGTGGCTATATCTGCATCTGTATCTAATAACCAACAAAATATATTTGATTTTAAAGCATTTGTTTAAGCCCTTGCAAATGGAAATGGTTGCCTAACTTTTTTTGGATTTTACCTTTCAAAATCTTGGCTGGAGTCCCAAATACAAGTGAAAGAACAAACTGAGCCTTCTAAACATGGCAGTGGG
This sequence comes from Fringilla coelebs, assembly GCF_963513975.1. Lineage (NCBI taxonomy): Eukaryota > Metazoa > Chordata > Aves > Passeriformes > Fringillidae > Fringilla > Fringilla coelebs. Next base: position 134,295,437 of record NC_140028.1, on the reverse strand, counting down.
CCATCACCAGTTGCTGAGAGCCCATGTGACAAAAGCAGTGCCAAGTCCTGAGCTGTGAAACAGGTCAGATCAGTAGCAGCCATCAACTGCAGCTGCTTGTTGACTTGTTGAATCTAATGTGATAATGAGAAATGCGTTGGTCGTGACATTAAATACGTGTGCAGGCATCCAGAGAGAGGATGTTTAAAAAGTTTTGGGATCAAAAAACAGAGATGAGGGATGGAAGTTTGTGTTCTTTGTCCTCATGGCAAACTTCAGTGAAATATAAGGAGAAGAAAAGGTAACGCTTGGGTAACAGATGATAATGAGTCTATTTGGTATTACTGAGCTGAACAGGCTAAGAAAATGAATATTTTCATTTGAAAGAGAGATGTGGCTTCAAAAGGGTGTTGAAAAGTATCACTCTTTGACTTGCAGGCCAAGTTGTGCTGTTGAAACAGATGTTTTGTAATCCAGATTTAGCACTCTCCCCTTAGGACTATGTGAAGTGTGATGGTATCTGTTTGAGAACTTTGGATTTAAACTACCATCCAATCAGCCAAGATGGAATGATAGCATAATGATGCAAATTTAGGTGTTTTTTTACCAGCAGAACATTTTTTTTTAAAATTTGCATTTCTTGAAGTAACACTGCTGCGCAGTTAAATTTGCTTTTTGAATTAATAAAATAATTTTAGTAAATTTTGTCAGTGAGGGGTGATAACAACAACAAAAATGATACTTCTGGGCAGAAAGCTCTCATTTGTTATAGAATCATTAAAGTCTATCATATATGTACATGTATCATATACAAATACGTGTATTAGCCCTGTCTATCTACTTTAAAAGGAACTGGAAACTATAGTAATTTTCCAAGTTTCATTTTTTATGTTATTGAAGTCAAGCATAACCAGCTGGTACTGCACTATTTCTGCTTCTCAGGATGGTGAAAATCTTTGAAACTGTTTGTTGTGAGATTTTCAAAGATCATGCCACAAAGAGCAAGAAATCTTATAAGATTTAGTAAAGAGGTTTTGAACATAGATGGTATAGACTGGATTCACTCTCATCCACAGAAAATTGCATACATGAGTAGAATTAACACACTCCTATGTGGCTGAAACCTACTTCTGATAAATTTCTAATTGTAAGACTTTTGGCATTGACATTCTAAAACTTTTCATAATACTTTCTCACTAGATGCCTGTATACACCTCCTTTTAGTTTCTTTATTGTGCACCTAATAGCTTTATTTTCCAGATCTTCTATTTCTTTTCTGTTCTTTTCAGATCTTTTCTTTTGTGTCCAAAAGCCATGGCTGTAGCTTGTTAATAACATCTTGGAAAGACATGGTTGCTAAACCCTACTGAGTCTGTCTAGTCTATCCCCATAGTATTGAATTTATTGCTTTGGGTTTATATTAAGTAATTAAGCAAGAACTCAAATGATTTAAATTTTTGTGCATTTTATGGATGTTCTATGAATTAGAAAAACTACTATAGATTCTGTATTTCCTGTCGATGGATTATTAGTTCCAATAACATAATTTTCACTGTATATTTTCTGGAGGTGCTCATAATATGCTGTTAGTTTGCAAGCAGAATAAGAAACGTAGCAGTTTCTGCTATTGCTCTTTAAAATCTCTTGGTCTCAGGATGTTGCTAACAAGCTGCAATTCTATCTGGTGGAAATAAAAAAGCATGTTTGATATTTTGTGAGAGACAATCCAAAGCTAACAGCTAATTTATTGGCTTCTGTTCACAAAAGTTCATACTCTGGCATTTCTGAATCACTTGGGATTTACACAAATCTCCACATGCAAACTAAAATTCCATTGGATCTATAAAGTTGTTTTTAAAATGTGTTTTCAAGTCCTTGAAGCTTTTGATCTGCATTCATGTGAAATTTGAGCCAACTTTGACATGTGGCTTCCAAACCCTTGGGTGAACATGAGCTTATATTCTGGAACCTGAAAGCAGAGCTGCAGCACCATGAAAACTTGCTTGAGACTCTTTCACAACAGGTAAAGTTAAGCATGGCTTGAGGCCATGATGCACTGCAGTTGATTTTATCAACAAATTCTTCTGAGCTTAAGTTTTTTTTTTAAATTTTAATGTTTAGGGGAGAGCACTGAAACATTGGACTAAATGGGTTGTCTCAAAAATAAACTAATTCATCAATTGTCTGAAACAGGAGTTGAAGAGTCAGTGCTTGATCGATTCTGCCTTGGGACTGGATAAATCTTTTGTTCATATGCACTGATTGCTACCAGTAGACAAGACAAAAATTATATCACAGGAAAATAAAAGGAAGATTTAAAGAAAGTGTGAAGGAAAGCAGTTTCTTAACTGTACTGTAGCTATTCAGTCTACCTCCAAGCCCTGTTAATTCACCCGAAATCAAGCACTAAACATATGGTATGCACAGATGGTTCATGCAGCTGCTCAGGCCCATGATCCAGGTGGGTGTTTCTCTGCAGTTTTATCATATTTTCTTTCAAAATTGTGTTCCAGTTTTTAATGAGGAAGTTTATGAGAATGCAGCAATAAAAAATGCCTCAGGTTAAGAATGTTGGGAATAGACAGTGTTTTCATTGGTGCTAGCTTGCATTATATCTTGGTGATAGGGCCCTGGAGCTGAAATGGGGGCCCTCAGGGCACTTTTCTCAATGGTTATTTTATATTAAGCATTTGCCTAAAATATATCCTGTACATGGGTGCTGAGATTCCTGTCCAGCTCACCACCACACAGAAAGCAGCACTAGATTTATTTCCCCAGAGAAGATAATGGGGAGGAAGAACTCCCAATAGAGCAGGTGGCCAATGGGAGTTATTGGAATCAGATAAAAGTTATTTAGAGAGTTTATATGTGCTAGGTGTTCATACCAAGACTATGTGATGCTTCGGGGTAGTGTTTTTTCCCTTTGTAAAGCAACACACTCCATCAAATATGTCCTAAGAAACACAGGATCACACTTGACTTCTTGTCTATTCTGTTCTATTCTCAGCCCGTAAATTACTCCATATAAATTGTGGCTATTAATAGAATTTGGTCCTGATACTTCCTGCATCAACACCCTAACTTGTTTCTTGCCTTCTCTGCAGGGCTCTCTTTCCCATGTAGAAATCAATCAGAAGCAGATCTGCAGCTGTTCTCTCTCTAGACCCCTGTCCCTTTCTCATTACACTGGTTTGGTCGATTTTGTTACCCTTCCTTGGATTATGTGGAAGGATCACTAGTGCTGTGCTGTCTGAAGGATCAGGCTCACAGAGCTGGAACCAAGGTGCTCTGCTGACAGGGGATTGGTTGCAGCAGACCTGTCTGGAGGGACCCAGCATCCCAGATCACTGAGACACTGTGGTTTTAGAGAGGTGGCTGGCTAAAGGCTTCAGAAACACACTGATATTTATTTTACAGACTATGAGATTAAGTTTTGTTTTTAGGATTAAAGAATTGAAGTCCAAAAATTGCAGTCCTCTGGATCTCACCAATCAGCTGCCTAATTCTAGAGCTGTCTGAATAACATACACAAAACCACTGGTAAAAACATGTAATACAACTAGTTAAACAACCGTTTTCACCCTGCTCTCTGGACTCGAGAGTCTTGATCAAAGGAAGGTTTCTTCCAGAGGTTTAAAAAGCAATGAGCCAGGCAGAGCTGATCTAATAATTTGGTGAAATAAAAGGGATCATTCTGCTGCTCCTTCCTTCACCTGCTCGGTGTGCAGCCTCCAAACTGTACCTTGCGCTGCTTCTGGAGTTTGTCAAAGCATTGATTCATTTACCAGAATTTGGCAGATAACTAACCTATACTAATAAAATGAGTATTTTCCTGATTCCAGCTGATCACTGGGGAACAGTATGATTGTCAGAACTGGAAGAAGGGAGAGGAGAAGAGGAACAGAAGGAGGGTTTTAGGAGCAGTTGCCATGTAAATCTGAAGCTGGTTCAGCTGCCTCACTAAAGCTCATTTTACAGAGATGATGCCTGACAGGTAGATAGATGGCATGAGGACCTGTGCCTTAGTAAAGTGTTTCTCTGTTTGCTAACTTGGATTATTTCACACTTTTTTAAAAGATTCAATTGAAGTGTTTTTTTTCCTCTAGTCATTGATTGCGTATAGGACTGTGAATTTTAGCATTAAGTTACTGCTAGGCAATATGCTGCTCAGCTTTGCAGTTCTCAACTCCATGCCAGATCTATGCCTACCTTTCCTGTGAGGGTTGACATTGAAATGATCTTTGGTCTTTTCTGAGGCAAAATTCATGTAGATTAAAATTCAATTCATGCTTTTCCTGTCGAAAAAGGACAGACAAAACAGAGAGGAGATTGCTTGGTATAAATAAATAAATGAATAAGAAAAAATAGCTAAAAGCAATGAAGTTTTCCACCAGCTGATGATCTTGTCTGATTTATTTCATTTTTGGCTCAGACCATTCTGACTGGGGTTTTTGTTTACCTCTATTTAAACAGGCTTATCTCCACTGCAATTTTAAACATTTTTGTATTGAGAACTACAGGAGGACCTCTAAATCTGGGCTTTTAAAAATTTAATATAAGTCCTTTTAGATGAATTTGCTTCAAGATATGGTTCCTTTCTGCTCTTCAGTAAAATTTCATTAAGTGGCTCAATCTAAAATATTGGCTGGATTTATCTCAGAGTAAATGTTTTTATTATCCCCCTCAAAATAAAACACTTCTCTCAGAAAAAGATGGAAAGATTGCTTTCTACTGATATGACTACAGTGCAATAATAACTGAGGCAACTCCTAGGTTCTTTGTCAGGAATGGCATTTTTCTGCCTGGAAGGTTTCATGTAAATACATTGTCATTGCTGTGACAGAAACCCTCCCCAGTCTAACCTAGTTCATCAGGAACCAGGGGAATGCACATGATAGGAAATCTAAACCTGGATTTGTTGGTTATGAAAGAAGTAAAAGATATAGGGGGGCACTTTAGGTGAAATGTTTTGCTGCAGAATAAAAAAATCTAGATTCTATTGAGCATGTAAGACTGACGATCATAAGTGGTCTTGTTAAATTAGAAAATAGGTTTATTGTTTATTTTTAAAATTTTATTTTAAAATAATATTGTAATGTGCCTTGGTGCAATATTGGTCACAACATTTTGTCTCAGGTAAGTATTGTCCTAATTAGTTTACTTCTATTTAAATGACTTTCTAAAAATTACTTTTTTAAGTTGATTTCACAGTTTTTCATGAATTTGTCTGTGAAAATGTGGGTCAGGCCAGGTATCTGCTGCTTGTAGGAGAAATTAGGGGTGTGTATGTATTAAGAATTTATGTATCCATGATGAGATGAAAGGATTCTAAAATTATTTAGAACCTTATAACCCATGAATTATTTTTTATTCTTGTTTTCTCCATTTCTAATTAACATTTTAGCATTATTAAAGAAGCAACTTTCAGTACAAGAGTCGTACACACTTTTATGCCTAACATTGCATCTGAGATACATTCAGATTTTTTCATCTTCTTTGTAGAGATTTGGGAAGAAAAACCCATAAGTTCAAAGGATCTCAAATATGTCCATGTGATAGTGCTTTAAGTGCATGTTGATGAAGCACCTTTGCATACTGAATTTCAGATTAAAATATCTCAAACATACCAATACTGAACATGAAATAAAAGCTTTCATCTCAAAAGTAAGTTCACTTCTTTTTTAACTTATGCAAGAACTTGGCTGACTTCTCATCATTATATTTGCCTTTCTATATATCTGCTTTTGGACTATTTTCAACCAACTAGAAGTATAAAATACAATCCCTTCTCTCCTGAGATTTTCAGTCAAGTTTTTTCACTTCAGAGTGTAACAGGGCTCTGACTTGATTTTTAAGATGAATAATAGTTTAGATGAGAAAAAATGTTGTGTGCCTAAAGAAACCAAATTTTAGCTTAGTTTAGGACACTAAACACATTTATTCATCCAGAGTATGGACAGAATATAAAGTGGTGATTGTACAAAAGCTTCAGGAATCAGTGATTCTAGGCACACCAGTGGATTTAGACTAGTTTTTAATCTCTCAGCTCTGATTTAACAATAAAGCACAAAGAAACAATTCTATATTAATTTTTAATTTTCTGTATGCTGTTTAGTTACACTGTGTATGTTAATGGTGGTTTCAAAGCACTATGCGAAGCTACAGATCTTTTGAATTTACTCCCCAGAAATCAGTTATTGAGCTGGGGTGGCAGTGAATGGCTCAGCGTTTTGTTTTATGGTCAGTGAATGAAGCCTGATGAAACTTTGCAAATAGGAGTACATGGAAAGAGGGTGCAGAGGCACAGTCAGGATTGGCGCCAAAGCTTGGATGCTGCCATAAACTTGCATAAAAGCAACGCTTCCAACTGCTGCTGTTGGGTACAAAGGAATTTCTAATCACACCTGAAGTTCACCCAGAAACTTGCAGTAGAATAACTAAGTAACCTTCTAGTAAAATTGCTAATCACCATTGGGACAACAAAATGTAAACAAAGAAATGATCTTAAAATGATGATTGAAGCCTGTAGCATTTTAACGACTTGGCAGCTATCACTGTATTGCTTCACAAACAAACAGAAACCAATACCAATTTGTCTCTTGGGCAGGGAAGTAATCGTGGAATGACTCGGATTAAGTCCTTTGCTTTTAATACAAATCTCAAGACTGCATAATAAGGTATACTTAGAATCATAGAGTTTAAGTTGGAAAAGGCCTCTTAGATCATACAGTCCAACTGATAAGCCAGGGCTGCCAAGTCCATCTCTAAACCATGTTCCTAAATGCAGGGGTGGTGACTCAACCACTTCCCTGGCAGCCTGTTTCAATGATTGACAGCCCTTTCCATGAAGAAATTTTTCCTAATACCCAATCTAACTGAAGCTGTAGTGCAGCTGCAGTGGAGTAATTTTTTGAGTCACTTTTCTGTAGAGTTAATGAGCAGGCAGGATAGCCTCCATGCAGAAAGCCATTATGTTTTCTACCTCACTAGCTACTTCAGACCCTCTGATATCTGAAAAAGTATTAAGAAATAAGTAGAGACTTATAAAACAGGAAACACACTGGAGTGAAGAATAATATCGCTGAATTCCCTATTTCTGCCATGAGAGAGACATGAAAATTGAATAGTTCTCTAAAATTTGAGGTTGCCTCCTATACTCATAAGCAAATAAAATTACTTTTAGGCTATCATGCATGTCTGTTGATTTCCCTAGTGGTGTTAATTTTAGATCCTGTGACTAGAGGAAGAGACAAAGAATTCCAGCTGAATGCAGAAGGAAGATGCCTGGCATCAAATGCCAAATTCCTCATCCTGGCTTTGAATCAGACATGCCTTGCTCCAAGGAAGGAATTGGAGCATCATAGGTTTCTAAGAGCATAGAAAATAATACTGGGGAATGAGGGAAGTGAAAACCCAGAAAAGCTGGGTGAGTGTGTGTACTAAAAGTGAAGAAAATAATTCTGTGGAGACATGTCCTTTGGCAAATTTGTATGGCATTGAATATAAATGTGCCAACAGTACTTTCCAGAAATGTAATAGAGACCTTCAGGAATCACACAAAATACTCACTGAATGTTTCTGTCTTGTACCATCTTTCAAGCTTTTCATAAAACTTCTTAGTGACAAGACCAAGACCTATCAAGTTAACAGGATTAAGGCGTCCTTATTTCTCATAATGTGTAAAGAAATAGCTGGCATGATGCTTGGCCACTTTGATTCCTTAGCTCAGCAAGCACACTTGCTTCCTTGAAGACAGTTCTTAGCAGGAATTCAGACCAGGTCTTAGGCCTGTGCTGCAGTTTCTTAGTGAGACGTTTTGACCATTAAACTCTACCAGTTCCTGATTTTTTGAACACATAAATTATAGAAAAATTATATAGAAATGTGTGGACTACAAAGATACATGTATGTATGCACATGTAGTCCCAACATGCAGTATACACAGAGCTGATATCTTTCCCCCCAGTATTCTAGAAATGTCTCTGTAAAAGGATAGCTATTTTAAATTTGTGCTCCTGGTGGGATTCAGAAGGCAGCAAAACTGATGGAGGATGTACTACATACAGTATTTGGGCTTTGCTGCATGGAAATACTAAGCATAACATGAGTAATTAATTATTATTAAACTCCTGTCCAGTCTAATGGTCAGGTTTGGAACAGAAAAATACATGGCAGGAAACTGCTGCTCTTGGGAGGGGAAAACTGCAATAGAGCAGCAGACAGCCTTCATTTTTCAGAATGCTTTAGAGAGCAGTATTAAAACAATGTTCAGAATAAGTGACTTTTGAAAAATTGCTTTTAAAGTTATGTCATAAACATTTTTAATGAATGAAAGAAGATGGAAAACTGTGACCTACTTCCTGAAGTGGCTTAGATGTAATTTACACTTAGGAAATGCAAATTACATGCAGAATTGTAGGGTTTTTGATTTGCATCATTAAGTGTGTAAAATTTATTAGGGAGACACTTTAATCCTTGGGGAGGTAGGAGTGTAGCCACTGTCACATGAGCATAGTTGCATTTCTGGGTGACAGGTGTAGGGGTTGCTCATGTAATTTGGTGATATAAAGGAAAACAAAGTCTACTTTGGTGATATAAAGGAAAACAAATGCAGTCTACTTTCAACCTAGTTTCAATGGATGAATTGAAACACAGTCAAAAAGTTGAACTTTAACACCATAATTTGAAAAGTAATTTGACTTTTATATGAGCTGAATCATCTCCATGTGTCCAGATGTGCTAGATCTCTAACAGACCCCCTACAGGTAAATGCCTAAACCAGCATGGATTATGTCCAGGCCCTCTTTACAGTAAGGTCCAGCCCTAGCATTTCTGTGTAGGTTTGCTAACAGTTTGGCTAACATTCCTTTGTAACTAATTCCTGCTTATTATGGATCACCTTCCCAGAATACTGAAAGGCACAGATATTGGATAAATATTTGACACAGAAGGTAAATGGCACAGGGACCCCTTAGAGTATGTAAAAATTTGACTTCTATTACACTCATCTTGCTACAACTGATGCCAGCTATCTGTTCCTTGAATCCCCAGTGATTCTTTTCTTTTATGTTAGACTTTCAAGGATTGCTACAAAAGGCAAATTTTTAGAAACTGACTTGTATTAAAAGGAAATCTACACTTTAGACATTTGCTCTGTCATCAGTGGTTATGCACTGTGTAACTCAGAGCCCATCTCTGCCTGTCTCAGCAGCTTGCACATGCAGCAGTGGTAGGTATGGCATTATGTGGGACAAATCCTCAGTGCTTTGAGCTGAGGAAGCAGTTTGTTTCCTTTTACATAAGCTAGTGATCTTATAAAGCCTTTCCATTTGATGAAATGACTGATAGATCGATAGTATTTTATTTTTAATAAAGCTATTTTTTAATAAACTCAGTTTAATCTGGAATCATATCCACATGAAGTAGGTAAACTAGAATAGTTAAGGCAAAGAAGGAGAATACATTATTCTGTTAAACTATGCTGTCATTATGTCAATCAATTTCCCTAAGTAGACGTGTTTGATGAGACTGAAAATGTATCCTTCAAATCTTATTTGCAGCAGTTCAAATGAATTTATTTTTAAAAATTGCTTTTATTTAGTTCATTGCCAGATGATAGAGATTTCTGGACATGGACAGTAATAGTCTACAATTGCACCTCTAATTTATGTATTCTGCTCTCAAAGGTAAATTTGCGAGAGAATAAAATCTGCAGCAAAGTTACTCCATCCAGACCTGAATTTTTTAAGCTGAATTCAACTTAGTGAAATTATGAACCTTTCTAGATGTGCCTTGATAATGGAATAGAAAGCATACTCTTGAAGTAGAATTAATTTTTGGTGACAGGTGTTGGCAGTGATTTACAGATTCCTTTAGAACGGCATAAAAAGTCTTTATTTTTCTGTTGTAATTACATGAGTGTGTGTCCCATTTTTTCTGATTGCTGCTGGGATTACTCCATTAAGAATGAAAACAAGCATCTGCCTTCTAGGGCCTTGTGAATCACAATTCCAGATGTCATGTTAGTGGGAAGGCAGTGTGTCTTCAGAGTTGTTGGACCCGCCAGTTCCTGCTTGGTGGCTCTCGTGTCAGATGGAGGAGACCAGAGGCACCAGGATGTTGGTGTTTGAAGCAACATTTTCTCTGCCTTGGAAAGCTGATGTCACATTACTTGGGAGATGTAATTCCCTTTTCCCAAATGGCTAGGCTTTAAAGCCTTCTGTCAAATGCAGCTGGAATTGCCCAACATTTCAAAAGCTGTGGGTGGGAGATGAAAGAGGTGGGGTCTGACAGATGGGCAGAGTGACTGACCAGTGACCACACATAGACCCTGTGGTCCCTTTTCATCTGAAAGCAGCATGAGCATCTTCTCTCACCAGCTGGGGATGAAGGAAGAGGCACTTGGCAGGGTTAGAGTGACCCTATGGTACCTCCTGCCTCCTCCAGTGGTGGACAGCCCTTTCAGCCCTAAGGGAAGCTGGGTACTAAATGTTAAACTTTACAAGGATATAACAAGTTCTGACACAATTTTTCCCCCTCCTTGTGGTTTTCCTTAAAATTAATTACTGGTGCTGTAAATGCCCCTTTTATTGATGTATTTCTTCTGCTTCTCTCTGGATCTTGGCTGACAAACCCTTTGCTTCTCAGCAAAAGTCTTCTCAAACCTCTCAGAGATGGATTTTCATGCTGTTTCTTGTCTCTGGAGTATCTGCTCAACATCAATGAAAAAATAATTACAGTAAAGTTAATTGGGTTACTATAGATTTATATGGTATAGAAAACATAGTCACCTTTTATTTCTCAGGTTTCACATTTTTATAATCTGGTGGGGAATGATGAACCTTAGTCACAGATCCAAAGCACATTCATTCTGTCTCTGGCCTTGCTTGTGTTACATAGTTTGTCTTAAAAGAAATATTAGTTTGCTGTCAAAACAGAGTCAAGTCAGTGAAAAGTGGGAATGAGATGTGAAAAAAGTCAGAATCAGTAAAAAAACTTTAAGCGGCACCGGAGTCACTAGTAAAAGCTTAGTTTGTTACTGTGCTTGTCAAGGCACCTCTGTAAGTGGCTGTGATCCCCTAGCTCCTGGTAGTTGGATAGCTTGTAGAAAGAAGTAGTTTGGGATTGTAATGAAAATATGTTTATTCAGGGTTTTTTGGTGTTTTCATCCTTTTGTATTAGTCAACTTTATTGGTCCTTATTCTATGCCCAAGAATCTGAGGGTTTTTTTCTGAACCTCTGAGACTGTGATGTATAGAGTATGCTTGGTTTTTGTAGAATCTGAAGGGAACTGGAGGGCTCTCCAGGCCAGCAGCCATACCATGTGTTTATATCCTGCATTTCCTTTTTCCCTTATCCAAGAGCAGTGAAGAAATCATCCAATGTGGCTGCATGTTTGGTCCTGCAGGCAATAGCATGTCTCTAAAAGGTTCTGCAAGCACAAGAGTAAATATGATAGCTTCTGGGCATGTTCCAAGACTGAAAAAAATCCCCTTCTGCCTCTCCTCAATCTCCTTCTGTTTGTAGACATGAACACTGTCAACAGCATTTGCTTCACTCGGGGGAGCATATGCATCGCAATATGGCCTTTAATTACTCAGTTGTAAACTGTTCCTCAAGTAATATGGAATTGTATCCATATTGCTCTGTAACCTCAGATAACTGCTGCTCTGCACGGGCCCCTCGTGTGAGAAGGACGTGGAATCGCACAGTAATATGTTATAAAATATTTACATGCTTTAATGCTGTCTGTAGACAGTGTTAATTTTTAGTTTTAGAAAAGCTCACTCTTGTGAGGCTGCTCTTTGCAGTGCACCCACACACTCAGCACAGCTTTGGTCAGTGTGTTGGCCTTGGAGGACAGATCCTCACTGACCTCTCAAGCTGCAGCTGGTGCTGTGACCTGAGAAAGGTTCTGGGGAGCAGTCAGGCACGGGAATACGACTTTCAATTGTGATGAATGCACACATCATTGTGGGTTTATGCTGAAAAACTGCAAACGTTCACCTGACTTCTTTTGGAATTCCTAAAGATTAAAGATTCTCTTAGTCGATTCAGTGATAGATTCTATTAGTTGATTTCAGTGATATTGTTTGAAACACAGGTCTTAATTCTTCCACCGAGACATATTTGCACAGATGTACTTATGTAGAGTTCTGCAGGGTTTAAATCTTACACTGCTGTGGTTTCTTTTTTTTTTTTCTTCTTTTTTCTTTTTTCCTTTTTTAATTCCTGCTCTGTAAGTCAAGAATGGACACATTAAAATTCTTCAGAATCAAATGCGTGACCTAACATTTCACGCAGAGCGTCAAGACATTGCAGAGTGTAATTTTAAGGATGAAAATGGATATTGGTAAAAGGAAATGCTGATGTATCGAAAACTCTGCAGTCCCAAAGGATGACACTGTAATGTAATTTGCTAAAGATTGAAGCAAGAGGGGAAGGGTCTGTACCGCCTGCCAACAAGCACTAACAACAAGCACAGCACATTTAAAAATGATTAATGGTGAGAGGATAAAAAACCTATTAACAGATGTTAATAAACAGTATTTAATAGGAAGAAGGCTGTACAGGATGTCTGATATTTATTTATGTCTAGTCAGGGGTACAAAAAGAGAAGAGTATAAATTATTCCTGACATCTTGATTCTGTTGCACGTAAAAAAGCTTTGCAATATCTTTAGTTTATTATAAGCTATGTGACCTGTGTGTGTGGTTATGAAATGAAGTGTTGACAAATGCTTTCCTCTAAGCAGAAACAGTGCTGCCAGACTGGAAATACAGAATTGGTGTGCTTTAGCTAGCACTAACTCTTGGGCTCTGTTCCGTCATTTTGAGGTGTTTGCTGTAAAGCGTAAGTTTGAAGAAAGATGCTTTCTATCAAACCTGGGAGTAGGGGACTGGAAATAGTGTACATGGCTGTGGATAGAGCAAAGGGGTAAGAAAGGCAGAGAGGGAGTGGTTATGACACTCTTTTTCCTTCAGAACCTTTGTTCTGCTATGGAAAAGGAGTAGTGTCTCAAGAAAGAAAGCAGTTAAATAGAAAAACTAAAAATATCAGGACTCTATTATACATAAACACAAGGAGAAATACTGCAAATTAATTGCTGTGTGTAAAAGGAGGAGAAACTAGATCCATAATGGTGTAAGTCTACACAGCCCTGTGTGAATCATGAATAAATACTGAAGGAACAAATTGAGGGAGGAAGATGCCTGGTTGGGTAGCATACACTCAGGATTGTGGAGCAGGGAGAATGTTGCATGCATTGAGGGTGTGGATGTGGAAAGAAGGGATAGAACCAAAGAAAATCAGTTAAGATTATGAAATCCCTTCTTTTCCCTGCCCTGTGTGTATAAGACACTTGCTGCTACATCTTTGGAGCAGATCTGGGTGTAGAGCTGTGGGCTGGAGTCAAGATTTTTGACTGCATAGAGCCAGGCGCTGCTCAGGGGGAATCTGCTACTGAATAGGTAATTTTTAGATGCAGCATTCTTGCCACCCTCCATGGCTGATATAGAAGGAAGCTTTGGTCAATTGACAAGAGGTAGCTCAAGTACCTCTTGTCAATTGACTTCTTTATGATTTGAATGTACTTGCAATAAATCTCCTGCTCACAATAGATACACAATCCTTGTCCAACAACTGGCATACTCTGTGTGAAAACATGACAAATAATCATGGAATGAAGAGAATAGCACATTCCACTGCATTATTGACACCTGCACTTCCTGTGAGAAGTAAAATAGATATATTAAGTAGCAAAGCAGGAAGGAACTGAGATGGAGACCAAGGGAGTACTGGTCTCCTCCTAAGGAGGAGAAGCCCTGTGTATTACCAGACAGGCTACTGAAGGTTCCTAGAGGAGCTATTGCCCTGCTATTGAATAGGTTTCTGGGAGGAAGTGCCTAAGGAGGAAGATGATCTATGTCCCACTCCTTAGATTATAAAACCTTCAGCACTTCCTAATGCAGACAGAGCCCCAAGGTGTCATCGTTTCTGTCTCAAAATTAAAGTCTAATTTCCACTACAGTTTCACCACTACAATTCTTCTATAAGTTGTATTCAAACTTTTGCTACTCTTTTCTCTCCAGAACTATGGACTTTTCCTCATTAATCTATTTCAGAGCACTTTAAATCCTGCTCATCCTTGCTGGTCCTTCAAGGCGCTCCTATTGCCCCTGAACATCCTCCCATTGAAGCCTTTTTTTCTTTTTTTTTCCCTCAAAGACTTCTCCCTTCAGGCACTCTATCACTGCCAGTGTAGTGGCTGGCATCTCCTGCTGCCACACCTGTACCTGGTATTGTGGGTTTTCTGGGGGAAAATACTTAAACTCCCCCTCTTCTTCCAACCCAGAGGCAGACAGCAATTATGAAAACAAAAATATCCTATAGTAGAGACCTCAGGGATCTATCTAGGGAGGAGCTGACATACTGCCATCTCAGATGCAGCTGTGACATGCCCAGATCTTGCCCAAGTGCACTGAAGCCTGATAGCAGAACAGTTCTTGGAGAGAGAGGATAACAGGAAGGTAACTGACGCGGGGATCACCTTCTTACCTATTTCTCTCACTGTTAGCAGGTAGGCTTGCTAGATGGAATCATAGTCCTGTTAAAAATATGAGGCTCTCAGGCTTGCTTATTTAATTTGTCAGGAAAAGAAAAATATAAAAGATTTTTCCATTCAAAGGAGCAGCTCATAAGACTTCTGTTGGTTTGCTGTTGCAGAATTACAATATTTGTTCCAATTCCAAAAGAAGCCTTTTTCTAAAATTTCTTCTTGTCTTCCCTGTGACAGGGCCAGGCCTGGGAGCATCTATATTATGCAGTCTATCTATTAAATGACCAAATTTACCTCAGCTGCCCAAAGCAGATAGAAAGTAGATCTTGTAGATGAAAAAAAATTTTAAGAAATCATTATTTTGTTTTATTTCCAGTGGATTAGGTCTTTGGTCCTTAATATTTTCTCAGACACCTCAGCCTAATGTCCCAGCACCAAAAGGGCCCAGAGACAATGACTGTATTTTTTTCAAATCCAAGAGCAACCTGGTACTCTGTTACACACGCTTCTCAACTCCTTTTTGTTTTTCATGAAGATTTTGAGCTCTCTAAAGAAGCTCCCTGGTACCTTCCTCCGGAGCAAAGCTCTAGTCTGAGCTTTGGGGCAAAGCATACTTCCTTCTTTAGTCATGAGCTACATTTGCATAGCAGAGTATTCTAAAATTCTCTTGGAATAGCAAGGAACAGGCAACCACTACTAGCCTGGGGTCAGAGAGAAATTTCCTGTCAAGGCTATGTCATTCTATGTTTGTCTTGTATTTTCCTCCAAAGCAGGTGGTGAAGCATTGTTAGAGCAGGATATCAGATTAGACAGCCCAGGGCAATGTGTGCTCCTTTGTTCTCCTCCTTTCTGCCTCTGAGGCAGCTGGAGGTGGAGTACCTGTTTTCCAATCTCTCTGAGAGCCCAGGAAATGTCTGTAGCACATAGAATATTGCTTTTCACTGTAGGGTTCCTTATTTCTGTTGCACACTATTCTTGAATTCTTTAGTGAAAAGTGCTGTAAGAGTTTGCAGTGCAAAGTGGCCGCCTAAACAGAGACTGCAAAGCTGTGTGACATTATGCTTCTCAATGCTTGTGCATTGCAAAGTGCAGGGAAGAGCGACCACACACAAAAACAGTAGAGACAGAACATGTGAGGAAGGGGGGATACTGTTTTAACAGGCAGAGGACAGACATCATGGTGTCCCAGGTGGAGAGGGGAAGGGTGGGCAGCCAGAGCAGACTGTGCTTCTGCAACAAGTTTAACGTCCAGGCTTTCATCTTCACCTCTCTCTGAACATGAGTACGGTCTTTCAGCCAAACACATGAACTTCCCAGCTGCCAGAACTTGTGTGGCCATCTGCAGAGTGCTGGGGTGCTGATGCCATGCCACTGGGGTCCTGTTCAGAACAAGGCCATTAGATCTGAGGCCACACGCAGATTTTGTCCAGAATTCCCTCCAGAGTACAAAACTGCATTACTGAGCCTTAATTCTATTTTCACTTATCATCTCCAGCTGTTTCAGCCTGCAGTACTAGTTCTTTTATTAGTAACAGCTGTACCAAATTTCAGAGGCAATGCTCGTGTTAATTTTGCCTGAAGCGGATTCTGAATGTCTTGAAATATCCCTAATCTAATTGTGCGTTTAATATTCAACAGCAAATGTGAAGACCAGAATCATAGGCTAATACAGAGAAAGAAGAATATATTATTAAGTGAGTAGGCTACTTTTAGCTTTTATCTTTCTGTTACTATATTTGTTTTGGGGTTTATGAACATAATAAATTTCAGGGACTAAGTGGAGTCTATTCACTCTATTAAGGCTCATTTTCTTTTAATACTCTAATCCCCCCAGGATACTATTTGCCCTAATTGTTTCTTGAATGATCCTCCAGTGTTTAAGCTTCAGCCTCTGACTCATAAGCTATTCTGCATACACTTGCGGCCCTGTGTAAAGAAAAATGGGACACACGACATCTGTTTCAAATTTGTTTTTCTTTACTTTGCAATTATGCCCCTTGTCCTCTTATCTGTCTCCCAGAAAAAAAAGAGTGTGTTTGACATTAACAATACTGTTTAAGATTTTATATACCAAAATTAAATCTCCTCAGACTGCTTTTTTTATAGCCTATAAATTCAGATTTTATGGTCTCTTCTTGTGCCTTTTTGTCCTCATATCAATAGAGCTGCTCTTCTTCTGACATTACAAATATTAGGCAGGCCCATGGAGCTGCGTGGGCCAGAGGGATAGATGACATTGAAGGGAGAGCGCAGCCAGACTGCACTCTCAACTGGTTTTGACTTGAGACTTAAATTCCATTTATATTTTCACATTATGTATTTTTAAAAATTTCTATTTTAAAAATCTTTTGGATTATTTGGAATAAAGGAAATATTTATTTTTAACTTCAATATTTTTAGACCAATACCTATTATTCACATTATAATTTTATTTCTGTAGAAGTCTTACTGAAAAGTGACAAAAGATCTTTTTAAAAAGTCCAGTCTATGTTCCTGATAAAACAGCTTATTCCTCTGCATTTTCTAAGTGACTTGTCCAGGCTAATTTGAAGAGTCTCCAAGTTCTGTGATTTTGCTTGGAAACTATTTTAGTCTTATAGAACATAATTTCAGGAAGGATATTTGTCTGACATTCAGTCTGAATTTCCCGTTTTTGCATTCATGTCATGAATGATATGTGTATTTTCATGTATTGTACTAAAGGATGACTCACAACCCATAGCAAGAGCCCCTTCCCTTGTCCTTTAATCCCGTGCTTAGCCAAGCTACACACGCTCAGTTCTTTTAATTTCCGTTTAATTCAGCCCCACTGTGCCCTGAGCATTCATTCCTGTTCCTGCCTTCTGAGCTCCCCCCAGGTGCCCCTGGGGGACTGAACACTCCCAACTGAGCTTGTCCTGCAGCTGTGCCAGCTGCCAGAGAAAAAGGCGATGGAGCCATCACAATCTACATTAGCTATAGGTTTGCTCCCATGCCTCATCTCGTGCATGCCTGCTGCTGTATTGCAATGTGATGCCTTCACTTAGGCACTCTAAAACTGCTGGAGTATTTTCTGTAATGTCTTCCTTGCAAATAGGTCTTACAAACAGCACTGTCACTCACATTTCTGATGTAGCCTTGACTCTTCCCACATTTCTCACTGACATTATTTCATGCATAAGATTAAGATCCTCTCAACAGCCATACAAAAGCACGTATTTATTTTAACATATCTACTCATGGGAATTTTTAAGTGTATTTCTATGATTTCCAGATCTGTTCTGTGTTATTTTCTCACCACAAACAGTTTCTGATGCACTTTCCAAGTTACTAAATGCAAATTTTATGTTATACAATGTAATGTTTTTCTATGTATTTGAAATATATTTATACTTCAAATTTCTATATAATACTATATCTTAACCTTGACATTTCCTTAAGTTTCTTTCCTATTCTGCATGATCAATAAAAAACACTTCACCTGGTTGTGAACTGTTGTTTTTATCACTGGTTTGCATTTTTTGGTGCAGAAATTTTAGATTACAATAGGTTTTTGTATTCAAGTGGCTGATTTTCATCTAGATAAGCCTTAGACACAGTATTTACTGTAGGAAAATATAGAATGCAAACTTACACTAAAATGTAATCAAGAACTTTTCTTAAAATGATACAAAGACTCTTCTGTTCTTTTTTTTGTTGTTTTGGTTTTTGGTTTTTTTTTTTTTTAAAGAAGAAGGAAGAGAGGGGAAAAACATTAAATGGTGAGTGGTGGAGGAAACAGTCTGTCATCAGTTTATGTTTTCTTATTCAGGAGAGATAGGAAAAAAGGCAGAATATTTGGAAAACATACCCATTTTATTCTTCTTTTCATCATAATAAAGTGACGAAATATGGAGGAGAAAATAAGAACAGCAAATTTTTCGACTTTTTAAAAAGTGTGATTCTGATTTTTCATATTAAAATATGAGGACTTAAAATGTATGTTTTTACTGATGGTATTTTGAGGACAGTATGGAAAACTGATGAATTTTCAGTAGCTCCCACTGAAACTAGGGGTCAAACACTACTTAGGGCCTGTGTAAAGTGTATCTGTGTGTCTGGGTTGGCTCTTTCTCAGGCTCTTTTCTACTCCCCACCCTCTTTTCCTGTGACTGTTGATGCCTGTAATCCTTCATTGACATAGTTACCGACAAAAGGAGAGGTCCTGTACCTGCTTGCACGGGGAGGTCAAGCACCGTGTGTCAGCCTGCCAGCCATGGGAGTTCCAGCAATGAAATACACAGTAGAGAGGCAGTGGAGTGGAAAATATGGTGATAAGTTCTGGGACATTGCTTTTGCAGCCACACACCTTGGTCTTGAATTGTTCCATTTGTTGAGTCTATGGGGAGGTTTCCAGCTCCAGGATGTATAATTTTCTCCCTGCTGCTTTTCGTTGACAAATGTCTCTGGTGGTGAGTGTATGAAATCTGATGGACTGATTGGTCTTGAAGGGAATGCTCTGCTGCCTAGAGACTGCTCCTGGACCTTCCAGCACCTGCAGCAGCGTGCTGCAGCTGAGCACTACACTTGGCTCTGTGTGCCTCACTCTACCAAAGTGCAGGATTCAACCAAAGCTCGTGTCTCAGAATCCCTGAGCCTTTTTCTTTATTACACTAGAGAAAAGCGATTGTAGTCACACAAAAAACTAGGTCATGAAGGTATGTCCTCTTTCCCTCTCCTTGAAATGAAAAATTTAGATGATTAATCTCTATGCAATCTATTTCCAGCTTTGGCTCCCAAGCAGATGCTGTCAGAGAAAGTGGTACTTATATTCTTTACCCTGAGGGACATGAGGCAGAAGACAGAAAAATGGTATCTTCTATGTTTAGAACTCAAAGTAACAATAACTAAATAAAAATAAGGAGTCTATTATCTCATGTGGATTAAACCATAGTAAGTAAATATCACAGCAAATGTTGTAAAATCTTTGTGAATAATGGGAAGAGCTTGTCTGGGTGTATGTACAAAATGAATGGCAGCCCTTTGTGGCATGCATGATAGCCTTGTTATGGAGGGCTGTGGGGCAACACAGATAAAAAAATAAAGAGTGCATCTAAGTGATAGAGAAAGCTCATTTGCAGGCATTCTACTGAAAGTAAACTAGTGAAAGAAGACCAGAGAGCTGAAAAAAACCTTTTTCTCATTAAAAGGCAATGATCAAAGAAGGAAAACAGCTGGTAAGTTGGAGTGCAATATCGCTGGTAATCAACTGCTGTACAAAAGAGAGGTTAACCATCACATGCTAGGGTGTTTAGTATATTAGGGGAGGATAGCTAGCAAGTGAAAGTACTTCACGGATATCCAACATTTTATCTCAGCTGCTGTAAAGCTTGAATGCCCCTCTCCCTTTGACTGTTGTTCAGTTATGCAGGGAACTTGAAACTCAAGTCTACTCAGGAATTTTCAGACTACTCCTTGGAAATTCAATGAGACCATAAAAGTTTCTTTTCAGAAGCAGCTTTTCCAAGACACTAATGGGATTAAATGCTCAACTCCTATTGACTCTTAATGTAAGTTAGGCATCTGACTTCCCTTTATGCCTTTGAAAAACTCCTTGTTAATCTCCACAGTTTACAATTTGCCCTCTGAGACTGCTCTCTCTTAAAATAAATAGACTCTGATCCTCCTGAGAGTTTGAAGGGCTCTACATATTGAAAAATTCTCCCAGGAATGCAGTATATGTGGTGAGGGAGAAGTCTTGTTCATTATTTTGCCCAGGATCATTATGCAGTTTTGTGCATAAATAAGAGAGCCTAAACAGTCACCACTTCAACTAATAAAGGGAAGTAGAGGTGTAGAGCAAAGTATCACAGTCGTGTGGAGCAGTGCTGTAAGAGCAAAGCTAAATCACTGTGGTAGTATATGATGCATGATCAATAAAGTCTGATATTATTTAATTGTACCACCCTGACAGGAAATCTGCACCACATCCCGAAGCCTGTACACCTGTTTGAATTCTATTTAAGGCAAAAGTAAGTAGAGAAATGCCCTTGCCCAAACATCACATATTATAAAGAAACACTTCCATTGCCTCTTTCTGGACTCACAAAGCCACAAAGGCTTCTATAGTTTTGAAATAAGCTGGACTTCTTGAGCTAATGCTCTGAAAGTGTCATCTGCAGACATCTTTGCTGCTTTAATAATTTATGTGTTTTTTTTGTTCTCCAAAGTTTATTACTCATGACTTGATTAGTGGCCATATCACATCCTGAACTAGCATCATCCTTCACTAAACCATAAACAAATGTGTGTACCCCACACCTGCTAGATATTGACATTCATCCTGTCACTGTTGACATTCTTAAAAAGAGCAAGTGCAAGATAGAGACAGTATATGGAAGCAGAACAAAGAACATGGAAGCACCAATCAGGAAAAGACCTGGAAAAGTAAATGTGTATTCCCTGTGTCAAATGCCAGCTGAATCAAAGATAATCTGAGCTTCTAAATTTAATGATCTTTGAAGCAGTGAAGCAAGCTTAGATGGATAATCTCTACAAAGGGTGAATGATAACATAAAGCAGTGAAGCCACAAACATTTCAGATTCAGTCAAAGAAATTCACTGTGATTGTCCTCAGGTCTGGCAAACCTTAACACAGAGAGACCAACCCTGAGATAAGATTAAGGATGTCGTTTTACAAGTCATAATGAAACTGCTAATTGAAGAGAAAGAGTAGGTGCACCTTGGAGGAAAAGAGCAATGTCTTTTCCTAAAGACAGAAGACAGAGATTCTCAGCAAGAAATGAATTCAAGTCCTCATATTTTATTTAAAATCAAGCGCTTATGTTTTTTTTTTTTTCAGTAGACTTTCTGAGAGAACGTAATTAGAGAGAGAGTCTTGCTGGTAGACCAGAACTGTCATCTTCTCATAGCCTGAAACTGGCACCTGAGAAGTGAGTCATTCAGTGGAAGCCAAATTTACATTTGTAACTTACTTGAATTTCCATGGAAATGCAAACTAAACTGATTTTGCGCAAATTTGCATAAAGATTAAGGAAGATTCCTTAACTTTATTCTTCTAGATGTCATACAAAAAGAAACAACTTCACAAACACTGACCAATTTATATCATTATTTCTATTTCTGATTAGTTAGTCCACAATGAAGGTGAGGTTTTCTTTGCATACTTCTGAAGTGATGAGTCTGTCTGAGCAATCAGTGCTGTTTTGTTTTCAATCTCAGTCCCTGGGGTGATGGTTTCTGACTTGTGTGCCTGCCAGCCTAAGAACAAATGCTATTGTTTTCAGAAAAAAAAAGACACTGAGCATATTTATCTATATTTAGCACAACCACAAGATTTGCAAGCCTTTTCATTACTGGTGAAATAATTCCTGCTCATACATTGACAGATGTTTTGTGAAACCAGATTAAAAAATGTAGCAGTGAACAGTGCTGAGATACTTAACTCTGAACTTGTTATTTGGTGCACTAAAAGCTGTATAGGTGCTCCAGAACTTGGCTGTATGTGGGTTTCCCAGCAAGCCCAGCACCCTGCAAGGTGTGCTCACACTATGCTATTTTTCACAGCACAGTAACTCCGTGTGTCCTGGGTGGATAAGTGTCCCTGTATTCCTGCACTGCTCAAGCTGGTGAGAGGAGTTTACTTATCCTCATCAGAGAGCACTGCTATGGCAACATTTCTGAAACAGACGTGGTATTCTCAATGGCAGCTGGTTTCCACTGCAGAAGCAACAATTGGTCAGCATGAGATCTGGAAAATATAGAGGGGTAATGGGTCCTTCCTGCAGTGGTTGCCATCAAAAAAGTAATCTATTAGCAACTCTGCCAGAGCAAGACAGCCAGAGTGACTGACTCTGTGGGCTGCAGCAATAGTGACTGTAATAGCTGCTCTACTGCATGGTTAATATCATCTCTAACACTGACTGCCTGTAAAGTTGTAGCAAACTTTGCTATAGTGTAGAAACAGAGGAAAGTAGAGAATACTTTACTGCAGTGGGATAGAAAAGAACAACATAAATCAGTTGAATATCTTTCAACTAATTATTCTTACCCATGCTAGGTAATTTTTGAGCTTCAAGAAAAGTGTTACAGATGTTTATTTTGGTTTTAAATGTTACTAGGAAGTGTTAATGGCTTCTCAAAGTGCTGGCTACAGTACTGCTTCTCTGCAGTTAGAATGATGATTGAAAATTGTTTTGGCCAAAGAAGGGAAGGATCTTTCTTTTGCTTTCTGAGATATGCACTGAATGTATGGTTACTGGCTTACTGCAATTTATGTTTCATTTAACAGCTGGACCCAGATATGTACTTTCTGCAATAGTTGTTTTCACAAGGCCCAGAGGTGGGGTTCAGATCACCACAGAGGCTTTATTGTACCTTTCTTCTTGCACACTCACAGCCCCATTTTACTCCACAAGGAAGGCTTTATTTTGGATTAGGGTCCCCCGTGATATTTCAAAATAGTGTAACGATGATTGAATCCTTATATTTATCTTCACTTAGAAAATAACCTTCAACATTAGAATGATTTTGCATCCCTCTTGCGCCAGTTTTGCGGACTCCAAGCCTCAATCTTGGGGTTCTGGCTTACAAAAAGAACAGAAAATAATACTGATGGAGAGTGATAATGCACCGAAATTACCAAATGTCCTGTACTACACAATTTGCATAAAGTGTATTTTACCAAAATGAAATGCTTTCCTCATTAAAACTGTACTCTTTAAGTGGTGCATAACTTTTATTTATGACTTGTGGCATCATGTGTTTTTAGAAATATTAATATGAGTTGGTTATTCCTTTTGTAAGTTAATAATATGGTTTGATCCCCGGTTCCCCTCATGTACTTTCCTCACAATGGTCTCTCCCTAAGTTATTTATCTCTTATTTTCCCACCAGAGGCTCGTCCCTCAGAACCTCCTTTTATGCCTTTTTAAGTTTATTCTTCCCTCTTGGTGCTGCCTACCTCCCCTGTCTGTCATTGTAACAAACCCCCCCTTTATTTCGAGAATTCTCTGCGTCAGCCATCCCTTATGTGATGTATGATTTGCCCCCAGGGTTTTTCCCCTCCCCTGTGTGATCCTCGGTGGCTCAGCTGTAACCCACGCTCCTCCCTGGGTCCTTTTGGGGTATTTATTGGTTGGTTTCGTGTCTCCTCCTATCATGCTCACCCCCTTTATCGGTGCCTCCCCAAGCTCGCCTCCTTCGACACCCGTCCCTGGCCCCGCCTGGGAAATAAAGCTCCTTGGCATCTATGTGGGTGTTCACTTTCTCCTTCCTTTGCCTCGGGACTTCGTAGCCACGCTCCCCCCTGCGGCACCCGCGCTGCAGACAGTGACCCCTACCCAGGGTGTGAAATGCCACTGGGCCGATTCGAGCTGGATAGCGCGGTCAGTGCAGGATCAAAGGTGTGAAATACCACTGGGCCGATTCGAGCTGGATAGCGAGGTCAGTGCAGGATCAAAGGTGTGAAATGCCACTGGGCCGATTCTGGCCGGACAGCACGGTCAGTGCAGGATCAAAGGCGCCTCGGGCGAGCAGTCTCGGGCCGGGCAGCTCAGCCTTCCGGAGGCCGGGTGTCCCAGCCCTAACTGCCCTGCAGCCTTGGCTACCTTAGCAAGCTCTGTGATTATCAGCACTTAGTGATTTTCAGCTCTTCTATAGTTTCAGCTCTTTGCCTGCTAAGGTGCTGGCTGCAGTGGTTTCCACAGAGCAGACGGGGAGAGAGGAGAAGGCAGCCTTGGAGATTCCACGATGGTTTATTTGCAGGGAGTTCACGAAGGGTTCCAATGGCAGCTCTTCTACCAGAATGGGCCAGGGTGGCTTCTTATATAGGGTTAGGGTGGATTGGGAACTGACTAGTTGTGAGGGTTAGGGAGAATGTCCTATGGGGTCACAGAGAGATAAGTTAGGCCTGGAGCACCTGAGTGAAGACTTCAGGCTTAGCTACTCTGGCTCAGCATTCCCTTATCTCTAAGCCTCCATACGCCATGGGGCTCTGGCCATCCCAGTGTCTGCTACACCAGGGGTTCCCGAGAGGACCCAGGAGTGGCAGAGCTGGTGGCCATCCCTGGCCATATTCCAGGAGCGGCTAGCTGGCACCCATCCAGCTCCCGTGGCCGCGGAGAGAGGCTACAATGACTTTCTTGCAGATTTTGAGAAATGTGTGCATACTATTTGCCTCAGTGTAGGTGTTCTGTTAATTTTATTTCGTGTCAAGAGAGCCAGTGATGACCATTGTATCTGTGTTTAAGGACATGCATACTAAACT
Source organism: Fringilla coelebs (assembly GCF_963513975.1). Classification (NCBI taxonomy): domain Eukaryota; kingdom Metazoa; phylum Chordata; class Aves; order Passeriformes; family Fringillidae; genus Fringilla; species Fringilla coelebs. The sequence continues at coordinate 134,270,655 of NC_140028.1, read as the reverse complement.
GACTAACTAATTTTCATCAGAGGATGTATTATAATATTCTACAAAATACTGTGCACAACCATAAAATACTAGAAGACATAGTGTGCAATACAAAGACTGGAAGTAGTTTCCAGCTCTGTTTTTTCTGGAAAATTGATCTACTGGCACATAAATTCCATACCTTTAAACTGACTCTATAAGAGCTGGCAAAAAAAAAAAAAAAGACTCTTAGAAGAAAGGTGGTATGACATGACTCAGAATGCAGCCTCTAATGGGTCTTCATGAGCTATAGGTAGTTCATCAACAATTTCCATTATAATTTCAGTAATTTCAGTTTCAAGATTGGTAGTCCAGAGGCAGGTGTTTCTGTGTAAAATACAAAGTATTCCCTCTACTGGAGGGAACTTTCAGAGAGCAGGAAGTTGTGTCAGAGGAGGTTTAGGTCAGACATCTGGAAAAAGTTCTTCCCCCAGAGGGTGGTTGAGTGCTGGAACAGCTCCCCAGGAAGGAGTCACAGCACCAAGCCTGAGAGTGTTCAAGAAGTGTTTGGACAATTCTCTCAGGCACATGGTGTGACTCTTGGGGATGGTTTTGTGCAGGGCTGGGAGCTGGACTGGATGGTAATTGTGGGGTTCCTTCCAACTCAGTTTATTCTGTAATTCTGTGAATATCATGAACTACTGCCATATTAGTACTCATTTTCTACTATGATACATTTCCAATGTATCACAGTCCACATATTATGAGTTTTTAATTGAAAAAAAATCCATTATGCTTTTTTTTTGTTTGTTATGTAGACTTCTTCCTCTCACAGATCTGTCCAAGATGCAGTTCCTCCCCCATAGTTGCCTCAGCAAGCCTTAGGTCCTTGTGTGCTTTTGACCCTTGCAGCAGGCAGTAGCAACCAAAAACCTGCCAGTCAGAGTGAGGTGAAATAAAAGTAAATATTCCAGCCCAGCAGGATCTGGACTCTGAAGCTGTCCTATTCCTGAACTCTTTGGAAGTCACTCCAGCTTTATATCAATGCCCAGAATCAAGAAGTAAGTCTAAATCAGTGTCTCACTTTGATAAAGAATGAACTTCTGTAATATGTCTCCCACTGAGAACAAACTGGGCCAATGTGCTGCCAGCTGCACCATCTCATGGACTCAGGAAGCTGTTTTAGAGGGACCCTTAGAGGCATCTGTAAACTCAGAATCATCACAGAGGGATTCACTCTGGGCTCCAGAAAACAAGGGGGTACTTATCCCTCAAAAGCTGGTGTGTATCTGTCTGAAGGCAAACAGGTGAGCAAACAGACCAACAAAATGAAAAGGTAAATATCCTACTTGATGCTTTTGCTCTTCAAATGCTGCCAGTGACACATAGCCTCTTAAAAACAAAATATTGCTGTGTTAGAACCAAAGACTGACTGAGAAATCATATGATAAGCTATTAATCTATCTATATGACTTCTGTCACTTTCCAAGTCTCACTTTCTTTTAGTTCAGAGAAAGCCTCTGTTTCTCCCCGTTCTTCACTCTTGGCAGCTCTTGGTCTGGTTTTTTCCACCATCCGTCCCTTTTCAACACTATTTTGAGTGTTTTTAGTGTCTTTGACTTTGTAAGATTGTCTCTAGAAATTTGGAATGGGATAAAATGCTTATAGACAAGAGTTGTAACTATCATCATTCAGATTGTATCCTGATTATTTCTATGTGAGAAAATGTTGCATTTTCTTCTTTTTTGCGCTTCCTAAAGCTGTCACAAATAAACAGTGTTAAAGCATATAGGAAATATTGCAGCATAAATAATAGCTAAGCAGATTTCTTAATGTATTGAATAGGAAGTAATCCTATCTGCTACAGCATTATCCTATGAAATATGAATTAAAGACTTAGAAAAAGAAAAAGAACAGATGTATAATGTTTATCTATGCTATTCCATTTTAGCATCTTTATTTAAGATGTTGGATTATCATTCCACAGACAATTTGAAATGGGAATTTAATTAGTTAGTTTATAGTAATTGTAGCCTGGTAGTAATAGAATTTTTTATTGAATATGGTACAGCAATGACAGCTGGGCACTCTATAGAAAACAGGATGTGCAGTATTCTGTTATTAGGATCTGTTGTTCATTATTTCCAACAGTATTTCCTGAGTTTGTACAGAGTCTCTGTAGCATATAGCATTCTTTCTGACGTTACCTAAGGAGGTATATCTCAGCAGCTTGTCTAGAATAGCTTGGCTCTATTAATATCAAAAGGAAGAGAGAATAAATAACAGAAAATGATATCTAATAAGAAACTTTACAGTTCTGATTCCAGGATGCAATGTTATGTATTGGTAAATTAACAGCAGTGAGCAATACTTTGGATTCTGTTGTCTATAATACTAAGCTGTTAGTGTGGTCTCACGTATGGTTGTTGTGGTCCTGAAAGGTGGTTTGGATGAGGACAGCCATCTGTAGGATGGAAACTTGGAAACACAGATCTCCAAAGCTATTCTGCTTTGGCTGGCTTTGGTGCCAGAGAAAAATTCTGGCTGTGTGTAGTTTGCTGACATAGGGACAGCCCAAGAGATATCATAACTACCAAGTTCCAGCCCATTCTCTTGATATTATCTATTTGACAAAAAAAGATGATCCCATGTTCAGTAGCAAAATTCTTTACAGAATTTAATAAAGTCTGCAACCTTAGAAACATCAACAACTACCTCCCTTCCCTTCAGGAAGATAATTTAGTAGATTTAATTCTGAAGCTTTGTTAAATCCCCAATTTTTTAACAATGGCTGGTTTTGTAGTTGCATTTTCAGTATGGAGAAAAACAGGAACAGAGATCATGTTTATTTTTAATGTAAACCTCAGTTGCAAAAAAAAAAAAAAATCAATCTTTTTCAGCAGTCTTGGACATGAATGGAAAATGGAATGAATGACAGGTCCTGTGGTATCATCCCATAGAAAAGCTCTAAATCTTGTTTTTAGTATAATTTTCATTTCAGATCAACTTAATTATAGAGTTATCAATATGGTTCACCAAATACCTATAATATTGCTGACCCAACAATACATTTGGGATGTAATATTTCATTGGCTTGCCTCCATTTGCAAACTACTACATTATACATTAAATTACAGCATCATCTATACTTAACCTTGTGTGCACATGTGCACACATATACACATTTTGCTTAGTTAAAATAGTTTGTCTCATGAAACATAATTTATCATTAACAAAATAATTTTTCTTTCCAGTTAATAAAAAAATACTCTGATTTTATCAAAATATGTCTCATATAAATGTGAAACCAAATTAATTAATAAAGAGAAACACTTCATATGAATGCTAAATTTTATTTCCCTCTATTCATTAACAGCTTATGGTTCATTAAGCCATTAAATTTTTAAACTCCAGTCCTTCCTTTATCAGTTTCAACAAAACCATTAAAATTAATCTTTATATGAGTGCCACAACTCTCCCCTTTGAAATCAGCAGTATAATTATGAATAGTCATTACCTGGTTAATTTCTATTACACAAAATCTTATCATATCACTAGCGGTCCAAGATGAAAATATAGAAATGTCTGCTTTTAAAATTCAAGGATAATTGCTTCCAGCAAAACGAAATAGTCACATTTAATTTTTAAAATCAGAACCAGGGATATATTTGTTTAAGCAGTTATATTAGGTTTAGAGGGAAAAAAATTCAAGTGGCTTAAACTGCAGCCATGATAAAATGTTACAATACTAGAACCCACATGCTACTGAAAATTTCTGTAGGCTTTAGCCCTGCTATCAGTCTGTTGAGCTATGTGGTGACTTTCATTGCATATGTGACAAATGAGCAAGAGCAAGATTGTTGTTAGTGTCTACAGGAATTTATGCATACTTTGCAATGGGTATGCTGAAAAAAGCTTAACATATTAGTATCAAGCTTGTGCATACATATTATTAAAGCTCTCTGATTTTATTCCAGCAGGATTTCCTAGATTCCTCTGGTGCTGTTTTCTTGTTGTGTCAGAATACTGAATGATTTGCTGTGGTCATGACATGTAAACTGTGTCCCAGGCTGATGAATTTCTGCTTGAGATTTTATAAAGGAGCAGAAATGAAAGTGGTAACCGCCTCAGAACATGACAGGCATGAGGGATTACCTGGAAGTGTGCTCAAATCAGGGAGACAGCTTCAGCGAAAATTTTGGCATGGGCTCAATTTTGACTTGGAGAAGTGGTAAAACGAATTATTAACTGTCAATTATAAAAACCACCTGGAACATTATTGTCAAGAACAGGAAAGGTATAAGTATAAAGTCCAGCCTTTAGGAGCATATTTGAAAGTTGTGTTTGTTTACAATAATGCCATGTCTTGGCAGCCCTTGTTACATCATAGCTTCCAGCACGGGTGGGAATTGTGGGTGTGTGATGCACAGTGAGTGAGCCCCAGGCGGTGTACACGCCCTCAGCCAGAATCCTGCCACCTCTTGAATAATTTCTCCCTGCATGCTACCTCAAATACAGGTCTTTACAATGGTAGGAGAAGAGTGATTACTCAAGAAGAGTGCTTTGTGGTGTCAAAAAATTGTGTTTCTGTTACCAAAGAGAGTGTTGTGGTCTAATGTCTATGACATACACAGAAAAAGAGCACTTTTATGTATTAGGCCTCAGAATGCCAGAGGTTGTACTACCATTGGGCAGATACCATTCTTGTGAATTCTAAATAGTAGGAAAGTTATAAGCAGAAGGCACATTGTAAACCCACTTTATTATTAACCTGTGGCAGTACCAAGGTTGCAGTCATGATTCAAGTAGCTTTACTCTCTGGCTCTAAGGGTGAGTGAAGGAAGATTTGGTTGGCAGTAACTAGCAACAAGTATTGAGATGTATATGATGGGCATAGTTGCCCTTCTTAGTCACCAAATCCAGGTAACAAGATTGTGTTTAGCATCACCTGCATTACAAAATATAGAATTATTTACATCTTGCCTCATTATCACTGGAGTGACATGCCTGGTGATAAGAACTTTCTTGGTGCATTTCCCCTCAGCTGAGCACGCCTGCCTGTTACTGCCAATATTCCTCCCAGCTTTGTTCCCTCTGATCAAGTCATGGGTGTGGAGACCTGATTTCTTTAAAGGCTCAATGTTCTGTGGAAGATCATTTCTCTTTAAAGAGACCTCTCAAACAATCGAGGGGTGTCTTTAATAAAAACTTTACCTAGGGAAGGTATTGGCCTACCTGCTAAATGAAAATGGACAAGCAGCAAAAATCTTTGATAAGGCAGGACTCATGGCTGAGTACAAGAATGCCAATATGTCACAGTTCAGCCACAACCCATCTGTTTTAGAAACTCCTGTGGTATTCCCACTGCTTAAGAGCAATTACTGTACAGGTTTCTGTTTCTTCTGCTGTAGACTTTATTTTGTTATCCAAGAGTGTCAAGTTGCCTATGTTCACAGCTGGAGAAGACTCTATGATGTAGGTGGAAATAGTTTCCCATGAGGGAATGAAAAAATAATCCAGAGAAGTGGGATTATCGACACTGGGGACACCAGTTCAGTTTTAAGGGTGGTGCCACAAAACTCAAATCCTGGTGTTTCAGCTAGAGCAGGCCTTCTGAAGTGCATTAGGCTGTGTGTGCACAAGGATGCACTGCCAGCTGCTCTGGATTTCCCCATATATCCAGTTTATGTTACTTAAAGGGGTGCATCTAACATGGTGAACCCTGTTTTATTGATTTTACTGTATAAAATAATTTTTTTTTGGTTAGCAAGTCTAACGTATTGGACTGATGTGTTGACTTAGGCAAAAACTATGTCTAGTGTGCCTATAACCCTAAAAATGGCTCTAGAAATGAATTCCATCCATTTCACATCAACAGAAAACCAAAGGACTGAACATTCCACCTCCACCAAGCTCCTGGAACATGTAGGAGTGCAATTTTCCTCACCCTGGGAGTGCTGATTCCTGGATGAAGGTGTAGAGCTCCCAAGCCTGTGCTGCCCGGGCAGAAGAGAGGTGGGCAGCTTGTTTCCCAGACAAACCAGGAACCAGAGGGCAGCCAGAGGAGTGAAAGGGTAACTCTGAAGTGTACTGTCCTCATGTACTGTCCCTACCACTTCCATTACAACAAAATCAGTGAGTAAAATTTAGCCTAGAGAGTTGTGGGGGTTTTGTAGCAGCTAAAGTACAAGTAACTTGAAAAAGTGTGAGCCTATTTTTTGTAAGTTAGAAAATGTTCAGACACTTGGTGACAAGGACATGCAAAAACAAATGGCCTGGGAAAATGAAGAAGTAGTGAAAGGTTTCTTCTTATTAAAAAAGAACAAAAATAGCAACAGTGGAAAGGACATATAAAAGCATGGAAGATTTTCAATTTAATGAGAATGGTAGGAATACAAAACACAAGTTCAGGATGTGCAGTAGTATTTTATACATATGTTTTCAAAGACAGTAGCAAGTGAAAATCCTGCCTGGAATTCTAGTTGAAAAAGTGACGTTTATGCCATGAAGAGATTTAAATTTTCTTCAGATACTGGGTGAATTGCACTATGCAGATTTAGGAAAAACCGTATTGGTAAAAGTTTGATTTTATTTAATAAGGGTACTGAGAGAAAAGTGAGACACACCAGACATCTTTAACAAATCCCGAGAGTTCCTTTCCCTGTTGAGTTGGTTTCTGTGGAAAAAATGAGAAAATGTTGTGCTTAATCATTGTGAGAGCCTGAGAGCAGACAGCTGGTCAACTAAGGAACAAGCTGCACTATTTGATTTGAAATAAAAGGCCACTTTTCACATTTTGAAAAAGTTTTATTTACCTTTCATTATACAGCAAGAAAGACTATCTGTCAGTATGGAAGAGATAATAATTTACAAATTGTGAAAGTCAAATGTTTATTTAAGAACTTTGGGTTTTTATGCTCCTTAATGAGTGTAAGTCTGAATATGACAACAAAATCATCTGTTAAATACAGTAAGGCTGAGGAAAAAACCACTACTTCAAACATGGAGATAGGACTGTTTATTGCACTTTAAGGGAGCCTTTCTCCACCTGAGGCAGATATGACAGCTGTACAGATTGTACCTTAGATTTAAATAGCGTCTTAAAACAGCCCATTATATTTTGTTCTCATTATCATATGAAGTGGCAAAAGAGATTCTTCACTGTAGTTATATGAACTTTAATACATTGAGATGCTTGAACTTTGAAAATAAACAATAATATCAATTTAATTTTTTTTCCAGTATATTGACCATAGTGAATTGCCTGTGTTTACAGAGATATCTTGACCATACTTAAACACCATACCTGAATGAATTATTTAGGAAACACCAAATAGATTAGAACCTGTTTCTTATCACTTGAGGTTTCCTAATTGAGTTTGGGGTGGCCAAGCACAATCCACTTAAATACTTCCACTGCTGAGGTGAGCTGAGACATAGCCTTTTGCTGTTTATGAGTTACCTGAACCGATTATTTCAGATAAAGGTTCTCATTCTGTTCCTGAAGAGTGTCAAATATTCCTAAGGAGAAATTTAGCAAAGCACACTCCAGCTATTGCTTATGAGCTAACAGTATCAGAGACATTATCAGAATGCTTTTGCAGACACTTTCAAAGTGCTCTAGGGAAAAAAAAGTAAGTCAAAAGTCTGCCTTACAGAAAATTTAATCAAAGTTATTTCTCAAATGTCAGGTATTAATTAGGTTTGATTTATTGTATTGTGTTTTAACAAAACATCTAAGAAAACAGCAGAGTAGATGTATTTTCAAAGCCTGAGTACACATGCCTTGACCAAGACTCGGTCCAGGGAAGGATATTTTCTAGGAGAATGTTGCAGTCTGTATTTTCTGTAGCAGGATTACAACAACAGCTAGTGAACATGTGGGAAGACTGTGTACTTCAACACAGAAACTTCCAGAAAGGAAACAAATTTGCCAGTACTGAGGAAGCTTTTAGAAAGGGAAAAATGAGTACATATATTGCTGTAGAAACACGGGGCAAATAGTCACATTTTGACCACAGGAGCACAGTAAAGATCCTTCTGGACTGATGGTCATTATGCTATATAGTGCTTTACAAATCCAGTTATACAAATACTTGGAAAATTGAGTTGTGCAAAGTTACTTCAGTGCTTTCTAATGTAATTATACAAAGTATGTGTAGCTCATATCTACATAGCGGGTAAATACAGTAGACATGAAACATACGACCTCAGTGGTTTTAATTTTCATGCATGGTGTCACTGTTGTAGAAGGAGCCACTTTGTGAGGAAACCCTGTTACAATAAACACCAGAGGAGAAACTGCCTGCTGCCTCCAAGGACCTGACATTTGTTCTTCCTTACCTGGCTGCTCCACTTCATCTAGAATGAGTATAATCATGAATTATGGCATATGACATTCCCTCTGTGGATGAATTGTAGCCCATTCCTTTGGCAATCTTACAAGTGAACCAGTCATCACTTTACTTTTGGAACTTCCAGAACCTATAAAATGACTTTGCTTTGGGAAATAGCTGAGTTTTCATTTTTTGATTCAGGACCAGTTGCAAAGGAAACCAGAGGCATCAGTATGCCATCTCCAATTTTAAAAAGTGCTGAGCAGACAATATTTGACATTTAAGAAGAAAAGAAAGGCATATCTTAAACTTTAAGGGTTGAAAGTCATCCTTTTGTTTTTTACCTTAAAGTAGTAGGAATCGTGTCTTCCAAAGACTAACCCAAGCTTGCAGCAGGCAAAACAGTGAGGTAGAGTGCTAGAGGTAGCATGTTGTTGGTGGTAGGGGCACCTTTCGTTTTCTGTAACATCTTTTATCCAACCCCAAGACTGATCTGTGTACTACTGAACGTGATTTTTTTTAAAATTCTTGTTTTGTGAAGCTTGCTTGAATATTAAGCTATGGCAAACATAAATTACATTTAATAATTTTGCTAAACAACCATTGAAATCTATTACACAACAAGCACAAGAATCTAAGAAGCATTTTAAAGCTCTATATTAATTTATTCTAAAAGATGGTCATGTCTTACATTAGGTAAAATATATTGTATTGAGTGACTTGTAAGATTTGCTAAACCAAGGGAAAAGGGTTTTAAAATGATGAGAGTTAGGAATAAAGAAAACTATAGCTTTGTACTGCAGATTGCTGTGTATGAGACCCTTTGTAACAGAGATATGATTTAGTAATCATTTGATGCACCTAGATGAAGGCAATGAGCAGTGTGATCAAATTAAAATTTGAAGAAGTAAATATGAATATTCATGAGATACTTGGAAATAGGAAATAGCCTTGTGATGAAAATATTTTTACTTGCTACTTCAGTGGAGTAGGTTTTGTAGGTGTTTGCCACTTTTGTGGGTATCTGCTTACCTGCTGAGTGCATAGGACAGATCCACCCTAGCACAAGAACAGGAGCATCTGATGCCTTTGCAGGGACTTTTCTTACAGATGAGCTCTGTGATACCTACACTGGCAGGCTTTAATGGCCACAACTCTCAGAAGCAGAGAAAATTTTCAGACCAACCACTGGAACTTGGAAGTAGAAAGAAATGCTTTACCTCTTATATGACAACATCAAAATTGGATCAGAAAGTAAGCAAAAAAAAAATTGATAAAGAATTATTTCTGTGAGTACTTCATCCTTAACAAAGGTAAGTATAGCCTGAGAGGATTTTTGTTTTTGTAGTGTCATAAAAATCAGTGGTGTGGAACTGGATTCGTGCCTGCAACTTTCCTCTTCTTGACAGATCCCAGATTTGGTATTTTTAAGACAGCATTTCCCTAACCACTACTACAGAGAGCACTGAATCTTGAAAGGCTCTTGGAGGAGTGTGCTTTAACAAAATTTTCATGTGTCCAATCTCTTGTTTGGCCTTTCACACAAGAGGTACAATCTGGCACAGGAGAGGTCTCATGGGGTGGTGATAAGACTGATGGTAAACAAACAGGCAGGTTTTTTTCCCTATATATTTAGGAATATATATTATAGTGGTATTAGAACACATTATAAATGCTTCCATTTGGGTCTATTAATGTATTAAATCAGAGTCTGAGTTATCAAAATTGCTGATTGCTAGTACTGGAAAGGAAATATTGTAGAATTACCTTGAATTAAGGAAATAAGTCTTGAGCAGTGAGATACTCCAAAAAATAATATTTACACCGAAGTCCTGGATCTGAGATTTCCCCTCAAAGTTTGCAAGTTCTAGTTAGAGTTGTATATAAGGTGTTTGTTCTGGAAATCTACTGTGGCATAATGGATGCTGACAGTAGCCTGAAGTTGATAATTTATAGTGGGCAAGTGAAGAGCTCCACAGCCCCAACTGTGCTTATGATCTTCTCACAGCCTCATCTGTGGGGCAGTGGCTGGCATTCCTCACCAGCCACTGCCCCACAGTAATGACCCATTCTTCCCCTGGAGGGGATAATTTACTGTCAACACCAGATATTGTCTCACCTAAGAAACTTGAGTAACTCAAACATTTCTCTGTATTTCCACATTTCATGGCTTTATGAAGGTTAATCCGATACTTGCTTTAAGGAAAGGAAAATTTTTTCACTAATTTTTTTTTTTTTTGCTTATCACACTATTTTATGTTCCATTTTTGTGGCTGGGAGTTGAAGTGAATGCCATAAAGTAAAAAACTGAAGTTGGACATTGTTTCATCTGGCTGTTTCCATAGGTAATATGAGCAAAGGGTGACAGCACTTTATTTGCAACAAAACCAGAAAACTTAATGGGATAGTAGAGGAATTCTAGATTAACAAATTGTGTCAGCAGGCTTAAAGCTTCACTGATAAAAACACTTCATAGTGCCACTTTATGGATAGACTCATTGTAGGAATCCACTGGGTTAGTCATGGGACTAAGCTTGTTGTTAAGAAACTCCACTCCAGAACAGATTATATTTCAGTCTGTCCTGTCATGTTAAATTAGGGTTCCAGTTTGCACTTTTGTACATGTGTCTGATTGTCCACACTGCTTGCTTATTGATTTATACTCCAACAAATATCTGGAGCAAACCAGGCAATTTACCAGGTGGAGAAACACAGACACAGAAAATTGAATCTTGCCTTTTCAGGCTGGGGCAATTGCAATCTCTCAAGGCACAGGGTATAAATGTGGGTTATTCTTTGCCATAATTAAATAAATACAGATTAGAAGAGCATAGCAAATCCCCCTGAAAATCCCCACCAAGTGAGTCTGGTATTGTGATTTCTCCTGGGACCATATCTGAACAAAACTCCTCTTTCCTTTTCATTCTCTGTGCACCAATGCTTCTGATTTTTACCAAGACAGCAAAAAGTGATGGAACAGAAAAGAAATGAGGCTGAAATGTTGCCTTAACTTCTTTAGAGTGCTCAGGATTATAGAGGAGACAAAAAAAAGCAACCCTCAAGAATTTTAAAACCAGTGTTGATTTCTTTCCAGACATTTCTAAGATCATAACATCTGATTCTAAACAGAGCCTGAGGTCAGCAGTGCTTTTTTTCTCTTCAACTAATTTCCTGTATTCCAGTAATTTTGCTTCTTATTCCAGTTAATTCCAGAAAATACAATTGCACAATCTGCAAATGTGAATTTAACTGTACTTTATCTCTCCCTACAATAGAGTTTCTCAGACAAGTACATGAATATTTTGTCACATAGGTCGATGGGCTTTTGTGACAATTTTTTTCATCTTTCACAGACAACTGTCCCTTTCTTTTGCATCTCCAAAGTAATCAATGCCTTTTATTTTAGATTGCCATGGAATTATTGATTTTCTAATGCACAGTCTCTTATTAAACTCATTATACCTTCACCCTTACAAAACCATGGGGACTGAGAAATGGTTGAATGCAGCCCCATTTCCAAACAATCGCTCAGCTGGAGATGTTGTTAGCAGTACAGTGTGACAAATTGCTCAGACTGCCCAGATTTATGTATTGAACCCAAAACAGTTAAGGATTGAAATGACTTCTACTTGATAGCTACTCAAAAAGTTTTCTACAAATGTATTTGTAAGAAATGTAATGTTCAATGACAATAAAAATATTTTCTAGGCATTTAATGTTTTTTTTTTTTCCTTTTTTGTGTATAACCTCTTTATGAAGGGATTGAATCTATCCCTGGTAATATGTAAAATGAAGCAGGCTCTGTGCATGTGTAAGGGGCGACTAGAGATCACGGTTTTCTTTAATTTAAAGTCTGTTCTCCCTGACCTTTCAACGGGAATGATTTCCTCATAATGCCTATATGACTCCAGAGTCTAAAAATACTACTGTAATGTAGATCTGAATTGCAGAATATATGGTGTCAAACAGAAAAATATTGTCCCCTTCAGGCTCCATTCTGTGAATAAAAACTGGGTAAGTGCTCTTGAACACTGTTGAATTCTCTGTTCTGATCAGAGATTTTTCCTCCTATGAATAAACTTCTCTCAGTGGAAGAAAGGGAGTATGATCCTGTGTTCTTTAAAAACTCACCTCTTCTAAATACTTTAAAAGATAGTGAATTCAGAAAAATCTGGATACATTCTTGTATTTATGCAAATGCCTGTTGTGAGAGTGGGAGAACATTGTCTGTTTTCAGCCTCTCATATCCTGAGAAAATATGGAAGTGAGAAAGTGACTTCCATTTGCTAAAATGATACATTTCACAAAATAACTTTAACTGGAGAAAGCTACAGATATTTTTCCTATCTGAAAATTGAAAAATGAATATATGGAATTTAATCTGGATTCTTTCTCCTTACTTACTACTGGCAGCCAGATTTTTAAACAGAATTAGGTGAGAATACACTCTAAAAAAGTAAAAATGCTTAATATCTTTTTTTCAACTATAGTATAATGTATTTGGACTGAAAGAAAATTGGTGCATATTTCTGTGGGGAAAATTGCCATTTCCCATTCAGATTCTAAATGCATATGCCTACATTTAGAAGTCACTGAACACTGAAAAAAATACATTCTTTCAAAATGACCACATTTCAATGGGCATATTCAGCCTTAGTTCCTGCTCCAAGTATCTCTCCTATTTTGAAAAGCATCTAAAGTTTAGTGTCAGCCAGCAGCAATCACCAGGAATAAAACACCTGTATTCATATCAATTAGGTGATGTGGATTGAAAAGTCTTAGGAGAAGGGAGCAGCTGGAAATGGTCTGGATAAAATCACTCCTGGATCTGACTGGGAACATAAAATCAAGGAAGACAGGATACGAAATTTCAATGTCCTCAGGTAAACCAAAGTTCTCTTTTGTTCTAAAAAAAAGAAAAGTATTTACATGAAAATTACATTTGAATATTTAGAAATGATTTTTATAACTTGCAAACTTTTTGTTTTCTAAGGCTAGCGTTTTTCAGAAAATTTTCAAAATATTTAGAAGCCTCCAAAAAGATAAACCACTTAATTTTTTGTGATTATTTTTAAAATTAGAGTTGCAAGAGCATCCAATGCTCCTTTGAATTATTTGTGTTTAAAAACTGTAGGAGTTAAAAACATTCCCATGTCCTTTGTAGCGCAATTTTAAATCTGCAATTTAAACTGAAGGAATTGAGGTGAGTTCAAAGCACCAGAATTGCCAAACTGCTCAGGATAAGTAAACCTCAATTGTTCAGCAAGGAAGCAAAAAAGCAGATAAGGAGAGAAGAGATAGGAGCAGGAATAAATTAAAAAAGATTTTTCTTTGCATGTTTTGTTTCTTTTTACCTGAAAATAAGTCTCTGTTTCAAAGGCTCTTACAGTCAGAGAAAATAACTTTTGACCGTCGCAGTTATCAGTTGGTGTTGAATTTCATGTGTCCCCTGCACATGAAAGGGGTCCTGGAGTGCAAGCTGCAGGGTGCTGGGGTCTCCTGGGTGTTTATGTAAGGGCTACTGCTGGGAATCCTCAATGTGCCTTTTGGACTTTCCTTCTGTTTGCCTCCTGCCCTGTTAGGAAAAACACATGCCAAGATCAGTGCTTGGCTCAAGGTGGAATGACCAAAAAGTTGTCTCCATTGTTTAGGAGACAGCTCTGTCTACCAAACTCTGCAAAAAATGATCTCTGATCATGTTGCACCTGGCAATATGGACTCCTTAATCTTTTAGGTAGTAAATGCAACCAGGCTTCTGTGGGAGCAGCCTAGACACTGAGGTGTGAGCTGGGGTGGAGAAGAGGGCCATGGCGAGCCAGGCATCCTGCAGACACGGTGCCAGGAGGCAAGGGCAGGAGATCTGTTCTGCAGCCTGAGACATGGGCCTTGTATCAAAGCTTTTTATCACTCTTACAATTTCCTTGTCCCACAGCTGTGTCACCTCAGTGCTTTGGGGAGGGGAAATGTATAAGTGGTATTCTAGTAAAACTAATGGTGACTCGTGAGCCAGCCCTGGTTGGGTTTCTGAGCTCCCAAGAGGAGTCACAGCTCCGCCACGTTCTGCTGGATAAGGCAGGGTTTGGAGTATCCCTTGTCTAGTACCAGATTTTTTCTGGGAATCTAAAGAATCATCAGTACCTGGCTTTTGGTTTTGGCTTCTCACTTCAAAACATGAGTATATTAAAAAACCAACACCCCCCCAAAAAAACACCCCCCCAAAAAAAGAAAACAAACCCACTGCCAAGAGAACAGACTGCTGTGGGCTCTACAAACTCCTGGAAATGTCCAGATTGTCTTGACTCAAACTGTCCATACTGTTAGCATGGCATAATGAAACTGTTAGGTGGCTACACAGCAAATATGATATTACTGTGAGGTACTATGTGTGTAAATCATAATGACAGCATGCATTTGTTTAAAAAAAGAATTGATGAAAGGGAAAACAAAACTTTGCAGAGAGCTGCTGATTTAATGATATTTTTGTGTAAAGGGAGGAGAATCCCTGCTATATCAGCACTATAGAAGTCTATCAAGACAGCCTGATTCATAGGAATAAATATTACTTGAATGTACAAGGCAGAAATAAGACAAATTCTTATAGTTCTAGAGTTTTATGAAAGGCCAGCTAGAAGATTAAAAATATATAGTATTAGTTTCTTTCAAAAAATTCTATAGAAGGAAGTAATTTCAGTTCTGAGCAAGATGAGAGTAAAATTAAGATACAGTCATGTAATATAAGATTTGGGAACAATAACATCTTTTTTGCCATGCATACAAGATCTTAAACAGAGTGTATGTCTGTTCACAGTTCAATAGGAATTACTGAGAAATTACCTTGTTTGATCAAATTTATCTTCTGTGACTAAGGTAAATGTTCATTTTTTACTTGTTACTTCCTGCTTAAGGAGACCTTATTAAACAGCAAAAAATATAGAAAACATGACAGCAGGAGCCTTTTTTATATATTTACAGGACAAAACCTTTCTACTGGATTTCTTGGTTTATCTGGGTTTGGTTTTGTGTTAAAAATATTAAATAAAAATTCATTAGCTAAATGTACAAATTATGGGGCTGATCTGAATTTATTCCTATGAACAAATGGTGAATTTAGATGTGAAATATTTAATGATATTTTGAAGTGGATAATTTCTGTTATGGGCACAAAAAGTTTTACGATACAACAATTAATTTTGCTTGCTATTAAATAAAGAAAATATAGAGAGGTGCTAACTACTTTAAATATTGCAAAAAAAAGCAATAAAGCTGTGCAGTATCAGTCTATCTTCAGATAATGAATTATGACAAAACCCTGAGTTCTCATCTTGCACATCTGTTTGCTGGTGCCATGGATTGCACACCATCTGCATACTTAGTGATTTCCAGCTCCTAAACTTAGTTTTTGTATGAGATGAGGCACAAAGAGAAACATGTGCACTGTCAGTAGAAACTGAGACAGATGGGAAAGCTGCACATAAAGTGCTGTAAAAAACATGCATAATTTGGTGTGAGTGTAACAATTTGGGGGAAAATGAATACATTTATTAACTCTTTTGAGAAACTCATCAGTAAGGTGATCAATACACCTGGAGAATACTAATTGGCTCCCACATGCACCTGCTGCTGGTTATCTTGAAATTATTCTGTTTATAGGAATCCAAAATCTATTAAAACTTTACCTGTCACGGGTCTGGCTTGACTCTTACAGCTGTCACTGCAGATCTTGCTTAACTGTCCCACAGCCACTGGGACTATCCCAGGCAAAGGCCTGGTGTGAGGTTGCATTTCCCTGTCTTTCATGGGATGCCTGTAATCCATCCCATTGTGGCTTGGCATGCACCATCCACAACCCCCTGCCAAACACAGAGGGTCTGAGCTTAAATATTTCACCCATATTGCAGCCATACTGCTATGATGGTATACAGTATTCTTAAGGAATATAGATAACTACATAAATTTGGTTTTAGATATGTAAGTTGTATGTACCAAGATGAACTGGCTGCATAATTTAGGCTGCATACTTTACCCTGCATAGCCAACATTTTCATTCATTTAGAAGTCTGTACCTTTTTTCTGTGTTGTTTTGGCACAGGACAGACTGTCAAGTTTAATCACCTTGAAAGTTTCAGGGGGGATGTTCAAGAATTTTAGGGTAATATGTTTGCAAAATAAGTGTCCTGAGTGGAAAGATTTTTGTTTTTTAGGCATGCATATTATGGCTAAAAATGGGAAATGTTTTACCAGAAAATAATTTCACTTAAAAAAAAAGAATCTGAGATCTCTTTATAAAAATTGACTGTCTGTATTTGTAGGAATTTCTGTTCAAGTCCAAATCTCACTATCCGAACCAGTCACCATTAGTTGTGAGAGTAATTTCACCACCTTCAACTTTCATATACTATGTGACACCTGGGTAGGGTTTTAAATTAATTAATTTATTTATTTATTTATGTTGACCCTACTTACTTTGGTACAGCTATGAAATGCATGACAGATATTTCAAAAGTATGGGAGTATTTGTTTTTAATATAATTTAAAATATTTTTATGCTATTTCTGTGGGGGTGGTGGTGTGTATGATAGAGGGCTGAGCAGTGATAAACAGTGAATGCAGCCTGTAAGGGAGCCAGCCAGAGCTCCCTGATGAAGAAAAGCATGGCTGGAAAGCAAGTGAAAACCACAAAGAATTTGCAGTCTCTCACTCTTGGGAATGGCGTGTGTGTATCTGAAACCACAGCTTGGTCTGCTGCTTGAAAAGGTTGCTCGGGGTTAAGTTCTGCCATATGATTTTGGCATCTGGCTATGATTGGAGTCAATGGGGGTCCTCTGTATGCATCTGAGGGCACAGTATGACCCTTCCTGCTTGTTTTCACTCACTATATTTTTGTGTTATGGCACCTCTGAGCAGGGACAATCTCAACTGCTCATTCACTTCAAAGGCCATCTGTAAGGAAAGTTATTCTCGTGTTTCCTTTCATTCTCTGAGCAGTCCTTAGCTTCCTTTCATGACTTCCTTTCTTATTGATTTATTCATCTACTAAAGTTCAGATCCAGTCTATAAAAATTAAAACTTCAATCTGAAAGAAGAAAAAATAACCAAGTAGATAATGTAAGTACAAGATAATAGCACAAGCAGCTGTGAGCAGACATAGCGTATTTCATTTTCAGACATCTTCTGAAAGATAAAGAGCAGTTCAATCAAATTAAAAATGTGGAGAGATTTTCCTTCAAGCCACATTGAGCAATCAAGTCTAAAAAACAAGCCATACTGCGTTCCTGAAGCAGATAATAGTATCAGTGATGAGGTATTACTATTAGGAGTAAATGGCTCCTGTGAAATAATAAACTGATTTAATGGGCCAAATGATGATAAGGTACTTTTCATGGATATACCAGAGGCACAATTTCTTCATCAGGAATGGTGTCCTAACTTGATATTCCGACTGCGAAGCTCCAGAAGGCTTGAGACTGATGGTAATGTTTTGATTCCTGTGATAGAAGCTGAAGTGGGACATCAGAATTTGTTGCACAATAGAGGAAGAATTAGACACCTTGGAAAAGTTATCTATAGGAAGCACATTTTTGCCTGCAGGTAGCCTACAGGGAATGATAAACAAAAGGAGTATCTGTCCATCCCAGTCATTGGAGCATGCATGAAAAATTAAGGGGCCAGAGAAGGACCTCCATATAAGAGGACAGAGAGAAAGAATGAGGACCCTTGAATGGAGAAAAGCTTTCTCTATTCAAGATTCTCTGCTGCCTCGTGGACAAATGAGAATGGCCTTGGTGGGCTGTATACTCTTCCTTAATTTTGTTTTGCATGTTCCCATATACTATGGAGTGGATTCCTGAATTCCAGCAGCTCAGAACCCCTTGTTGTGTCCAAAATCCTATGATTTCCCCATAGCTGGATTGCCACGGGAGCTTCTTGTCCTTTTTCCCAAATGGAAAATGCTCAGAATGAAGTTACCTTAAGACTTCAATCATCTGCTGGGGAGAGAGACATAGGAGGAAGTCGCAGTTTGTGGAGGGAATTGCTGAACAACCTGGTCTGACCTTGTAGGTGATCCTGTTTTGAGGAGGAGGTTAGACTTGAGACCTTCAGAGGTCCCTTCCAGCTTGAACTGTCTGATGATCTTATGAGAATAGGATTCCAAGTGCATTTTCATGTAATTAAGCTTTCAGGCAGATTCAGAAAAAGTCATCATGTGACTATTAAGACATTTTTTTCCCTAGAGAGAGCTCAAATTATCATATACTTGAATGATTTTTTTTTGTTAAAACTTTAATAAATAGAAAAAAGATGCCATCTTTACAGTGAGCCTTTATATTATTGTATTTTACTATTGTCTATATCCCACTACTGAACAGAATTGTGTTCTATTTCCTCTGTCTCCTTGAAAATGTTCATGTCTGACAGATAGAAGTTCTATCAAGAACATGAAAGGAATTTGGGAGTTTTCTAATTATCTGGTGCCACTTTATGTTGGCTTTGGTATTTTTTTTTCCAGTACAAGTGAGAGAAGAAAACTGTCCCAGTAGAGAAGTTCCCTAGTAATATTTTAAAGGAAATATCCTTGCCTCTCAGGAAGCAATGCTCAGATTCTAGATGACTCCGATGGCACTTTCTATTTGTTGGGTCCCCAATGTACATGCAACATGAAGCAGACTTTGGTTCAAAAAATTACATGGTCCTTGTGAGCTTTTTCTTTGATTGGAATTCCCCAGGAGCTGATGACTTCAATGTAACATTGATTTTAAGTGAAAATTTCAACTCAAAACAACTTGGATCCTTGTTTAAGGAAAGAAATAAAGCACTAAATAAATGTAAGTACAGATTTTTCCTATGGAGCCCATTCTGCAAATTGGAGTTTTTGACCTTTTTGTTTTTATCTTTTCAGCTGTAGGGACACTTATTTAAAACAGTTTCTAGAGCCTTGATGAATATAGCAGAAGATTTATGAAGACGTATTTTTCTTTGGGGGAAATGCAAATATTTTAGTTGCAATGTTTGTTTATGCAGAGATATCTCTGAATTGAGCAATAATTCAAATAAAATGTTTTAGTGTCCTAGGAGTTTTTACTGAAGATTCTTCTGAAACTTTAAAAATTGTCCTTATATATCTTACTATAAAACTAATGACTTTGTGGAAGAAAAAGGAGAGATGAAAAAATACTCTTGAAGGGATTTGGAGAGTTCAAAATAGGTAAAAAGGATAAATCTGCCTTCCGTGTATTAGTAAGCGAGAGAGAACAACAAAGTGATTTACTCCCAGTTTCCAAAACACAAGATCCAAACTGTAAAACTATAAAGAACTTAAAGAAGTATCACCTCACCTTTTAATCTTCAACTTCATTTTCTCAGCATACATTTTTCAATGAAAAAATTGCCCATGAGATAGGTAAAAAACCAGTTCTTAACACATACTAGCAATTTATTGTCTCATGGGGGATGTAATATGCATTTGTTATTAAGTTCTCTTTATAAGGTGCTGTGCTTTTTTTTTTTTTTTTTGGTTTTTTATTTGTTTGGGTTTTTTTTGTTGTTGTTTTTTTGGGGGGGGGGTCTGTACATTTGAACTGATTTCCCTGGTCTTCTGTTGGATACTAAAAAAATTGGTCTGTTGTTTCTGACCTTTTGTTTAGAGAACATATCACAAAGATATGAATTATCCTACAAGAATATGAGAAGTGTTGGCTGAAAAAAACCCTTCATTATCAGTAATATTCAGAGTATTATGTCATCTGAGAATACCTGACCTTTGTCTTTTTGAGTTCACATTTCTGGTATGTTTCTGTAATCAGTTTCCTGAAGGTTTATGCAGGACTGTGCATTTTCTATGAAACTGGCCGTGCACAGTGTGTTTTCCTTGCAAGTCACCTTCGAAAAACTTACCACTGCTTAGTGGTTTTGTGGTGGGCTCAATTATGTCTCACTGGCAGTGTTAAGGGTGTGCATAACATAATGTTATCAGTAAAAGCTATCTCTTTAGGCAAAGGCACAAGGGAACCATCAAATGCTGTGTTCTGACGAACAGATGTCGGCCAAAATGGCTCATATCCCAGCAGCTGTTGAGAGCATTACATGGAGGACTAGGTACAGGAGAAAGAGACAGCCTTTGCTTGGTTGATCATTGCTTGGAGAAAGAGAGACTTCTCTTCTTTGGAGATTGCAGTGTCTGAAGGTTATGTTAACTGTTTCATCTGTTTTGACAAAAAACTGATTAAATAATGGAACAAGAGAGAAAACGTACGTTTGGTGAATTTTTATTAAGGTGAATATACGGTCTAGTGGATCTCTAGTCTAGTAAAACCCCTCCATCTGCTTTTCTCTGTATAGTTGTAATTCTTGATCAGTGATTGTGATGAGCTTTCAGTTCATCTTTGGAGTCAGCGGGTTCAAATGTGGTGGTTGGTTATTTTTTCTTCCTTTCTGTCTGAGGTCTTGTGGGTGACTGATGAACGTAGATGATCTGTTATGTGCTTTCACCTGGTAATTTTTGAATAACTGTATCTCGTTCCCTTGCCCAGATTACCTGAATAAAAGCCCAACAAAACAACATCCTAAAAACCTTTTTTTCTGTAAACCCATTTCCAGACACAAGAGCAAGTATATATTTTAGTGCTGTAAATACTTCTCCATTCATCACATCTGACAGCATAGAAATATAATTTCCTTTTCACGCTTGCAATTTTTCTTGTTCAATTAGCACTGATAATACTTGTCTCTACATAGAATAATGGAATTCCCTACCCCTAATTAACATATTGTTCAAACAAGTGATATATATGTTTCTACCTTTTAAGTTTATTTGAATTAAAAGAAGACATTTATTGTTCAAATATCTAGTCTGACATCTTTCTATGATTTTTTTCCCCCACTGATTCATCTCCACTATGTTTTTTGAATGATACAACTTGAAAGCTTTTATTAGAAAGGCATATGTTAAGGAAACTTCCCAGTCTGACTATTCACAAGACTCTGGCAGTATTGTGATGTCCGCAGCAAACTCGTACAATTAATAAATGCAAATAACATTGTTTTTAGATGACAGTGCAATGCAGTCAACTTGGATTCTTGACACAGTCAGTGGAGTTTTTTTCACACTTCCCCTCCATGATACTACAGTTAGAAATTGCAATTAGAATGTGAAATTGAAATTGCAGTTAGAAAGTGGAATTATTCCATAAAGAAATTCAGAAAATAAAACACCTGATCTTTCTGATCACTATTTCTTCAGTCTTAGCATCTATTTGTTGATTTGAGTAGGAAAGGATACTGTCTTTTACAAGAGTTTCATCCAGCACATTTAATGGGACCTCTTTCATGAAAGGAAATGGAAGTAGCAGCAAGGCCGTACAACACTCCCTGTGTACAAATTGCCTAAATATTTTTGAAAAAAGCTCAGGACAGGAAATTTTTATAATCTAGTGGGAATAAGGAACAAAAATTTTACTATGAATAGAAATTCTTTCCATGTTCCTTCCTTGCATTTGGCCATAGGGATGAAGTTTTCCTTGCACTCTGCTGTGTTTATGGCAGAGATGGGAGTTCTGCTTTAACTGACATTTTCCAATTCCCTTTTATGAGACAGTTAACAAGTGGTTAGAAATTTTGCCAAAACATTATGCGATTAGGTTGATATATTCATGTCAGATATCTGTGTGAGCCAAAACAACTCTGTGTCAAGCAGCAGGGCTGAGAAAGTACATTGTCTTCCACATTGCCTGTGAAGGGCTCTAGCTGGATACTCAAAAATGATAGGAATTTAAATACATTTGTTATTACTTCCATAAGGTCATAAGGGAAGTAAGAAGAGAACTAAATTTCTCCTACCGATTGTCCACTTTTCCTCCACAATCCTAATCTAATGCAGATTATTTTGATTTTGATTTTATTGATATAAACACTAGATTTAATGGTAATAATGGTCCTGATAATATGGTCCTGCACTTCACGAAATATGAATTCCTTTAGAACAGGAAAAGATTTTTCTTGCCTAAACTTTTTTTCTCATCAATAACCTATAATTTATGAAATGTAAAGAAATTAAAACAAACCACAATAATGAAAAACCATTCTGGGACTATAAAAATTACTGCAGTAGCTTTAGGAAAATACTAAATGGACCACTTATTGAAGGGATCCTGAATTTGAGAGGTGGATGCTTTTTTGTCCAATGATTGTAACTGATCTTGTCACCAAGTTATCTTGGTGAGGTTTCATCTCTGGGGGTGACAATAGAAAGAAGGGACAGGATGTCAGTAGCACCATTTCCATAGCTCAGGGACTTTGGCTCAGTAGGTTTTCAGTGAGCTAAGATTGTGAGCTTGTAGGAAGTTAAACATGTTTGCAACAACCCTACAGATGCCTTGTGAAGGCTGACCTAGAACAGAGGCTAGACAGAGTTAAAGAATAAAGTAGGTATTTATTAAAAGGCCTCCATGGCACCTTCAGCAGTACAAGAGCCCAGCCAGGGCTACACCCAAGATGGACCAAAAATGTTCCCAAAAATGGATGGCCAGTCATGTGGTCTCTCACTTTTATAAGTTCTGGTCCATTTGGCATATTGGAGTGAATTATATATCTATATAAAATATATATATAACATATATATATATATATATATATAAAAAACTTTTATATATATATATATATATATATATATATATATATATATAACTTTAGCCTAGGAAGTCCCATGCTTCTTGTTTTTCTTTATGCTCTTGGGCCTGAAATTTGGTTCAGTTATCCTTGGTCCCAAGCTAGGAAAGGAATTATTTTGTCTAGCTACTCTGTGAAGAGAGCTTACATACTTTATATCCCTTAATATGAAGCTAAGAACTACACACTAAAGCAGTACAGGACCTGAAAAATATAAAAGCTAAAACCTAAGGCATCACTATAAAAAAATCTGTCCAACTGAAATTTTTTTCTCCAAAAGGTACCCTGTTTACAGCAAAAAAGCAAATTCTAAAGGGGAATGTTTTTTGGATTTTTTTATCAAACTAGCTCTAGAATATGAAATTGCAGTATGAAGGTTGGATTTGAGATGATGCAATCATGAGGAATACCAATTTATTTTTTAGGGGATAGAATTAACCTTAAATATTGAAAATTATTTAAGACACTTTGGATGCTCTTCTGGTGCACAGAACCTAGTTAGCACTGACTAGAAAGTTATCTACTGTTTTAGACCCTTTAGATCCACAAAAATGAATAAATTGGTGCCATTTTTGCTGAATAGGTTTCACAAAATTAATATTAAGAAAATGTATTGCCTTCAGTATGATCGATGTTGTGGCACGAAGAAAGGATGAGAAATGTATGGAGTAATTTGCTTTCACTTGCAGAAAACACAGCTGCATTGAAAATCTATCAGGAGAAAATTAAAGTAAGGCTGAAATAAGCAGCCACGTTATTCTTCAGTAGCAATGCTGAAACCCAAAAAGTGAAGGCTTTGAAAATTTGAAAAGCTAATGAGCAATAGAAAAGAATACCCAGTTTAATTTAATTTTGATACTGTATGCAAAATGATGTTCTATCTTAGTAGACCATGTGACAAAATTTCTCTTTCTATTTGTATTGCTTCCTTTCACTTTACAGAAGAGTTCTGCTTTGTTAAACCTTAGTAACCATCCTTACTGAGATGCAAACGTAGATCTATATCCTGTTTCATGTATATTTTAATTAATTTCATAGGTTTACATTCAGGTCTTGATTACTTTTTTACAGAAGAGGGGAAATACAAGAGTATTTCTTCTGCATACACGAAGGGAGGGAAATCTGAGTACACTGCCTCAGGAATTCTACTGCATAAATCTGCTACCATGGAAGATGTAAATAGATTGCATTTTTAATTTTCCATGAAGCAAAGATGAAAGCTAAGTATGAAGATGATTTTTAAGTATTTGAAGACTAATATGAAAAAAATTAGATGCTTTCATTTCTCATGAAAAGGCAGTGATGGCTGTTTTCTCTATGAAAATGAATAGCAATGAATTGTTCTTCTGTAAGTTTAACTATTTTTATTTAAAATTATATAAATTAACAGACTTCATCAAGCACATGGCAGTCTGCCTGTTTTTATGCTAAAGAAAACAGATATTCAAATATGAGAGCACAGTGCTGAGTTTCTGCAAGAAATAGGGACCAGATCCAGTAAACCTGATGAACTGGATCTGCAGAGACTAGGGTGTGAGAGGACTGAGGTCACTTAATCCGCTCTTTAGGCAACAGCTCTGTAAATGATAACTGCATGCTCTTCCAAGGCTCCCTGTTGCAACACTTAGGAGAACACAGGTACCTCAGAAGAAGATGGAAAGCCATCATCCTGTTTGGATGGGAAGCTGCTGAAATCTGTGCAGAAGTGCTTCAAGCCATAGGAAATGGCAACACTGCTCTCAGGGTTTTCTGCAATGCCTTCTTCTTCCCCAGTATGGATGCCTCTGGCCCCTTCGAATCCAAAAGCCCAATGTCCACTTGAAGACAGGTATCTATAATATTTCTTCCAGAAGAGTAAGTTCTCCTTACAAGAGGGAGGATTAGTTATTTCTACAGCTGCATATTTCTCCTAACTATGCATTTTCGAGCAGCTGAGCCATCCGTGCTTCAGGCTATGGAGATCCAAACTCACATCTCCTCTCTCAGGCTCCTTTGGCAGGTGAGGACTCTTCAACTTTCCTTACGAGATGGAAAGACAGAAGGAGAAAATAGCTTCAGACCTGTTGACTAATGTGTACCACTCTCATCTCAGACAATAATGTAGAGGTTTTTAGGCTGTTTGCTGACATGAATCCCTCATTGTAAATGTCTGGGTGTGAGTGCTGTCAGGTGGGAGGATATTTGCAGGAGAGAATCTTCATAGGCAAACCAAGGAACCATCTAGTTCCTTTATGAGTGCCATAATGACTAATTAGCTGAACAGAATAACAAGTTACAAGCTGTAGGGAACCATCTCCAGTGAAATAGCAGACATGGCTAGTTTAAGTTCAGAAAATAACATTTTGAGCCTAAAAGTTCCTATTTTTCATGCTTTTTTTTCATTACAGAGAGATGGTAAGCTTTGGGATTGGATCATGGTGATTCTGATACAAATACTAGATAACACTATAGCAATTTTATTAATGAAATGTTATTATATAAAATGTGATTATAAAAAAGGATTAGATTAGGCTGTAAAGTGGGCATGTATAGAATTTGTGTTCTCTTCTTCACAAATTATCAATTTGTTCCCACACATATCTGTATGAACACACAAGCCAGCCCACTTAATTCACCATCTTCTATATACAGTCTTCTTCAAGTTTCTGGATGTACTGGCAGTATGAAATGTAAGGAAAAATAAGAAGAAACTATGAAAGTGTCTTTCAAATCTGCTACAAACAACACTGCAGTTTTGATCTCTGCTTCTTAGTAGCACAATGTTCCTAATGCTCCAAATAATTTTCCTCAGAATTATCTGCACATGAATGTGTTGTCCCATTGACATGAATAAGACAGCTTATGCACAGAAAATTAAGCACAGGTAGGAATAAGTGCAGAACCAGTGCTCTATATAATTGCTTTTGGTTGGTCACTTGATAATATTGATGATTATTAATTCACACACAAGAGACTTGGTAAAACACAACAGTGAAGCTGCAAAACAAGTCTCTCTCTCATGGGTGTGGTGTCATTTATCTAATTGTGTCATTTTTAACTGAGTATTTTTATGTGGTCTGGAATGTTCTACTATTTCATATTCTCTGGTTTTCTAGCCTTAGAGTATTGTAAATGATAGTGATGGGTCTCCTTTATTCTGCTTTTATTTTCCTGCATATGAACTGAAAATCTGTGCTTCAAGTCCCTCAAGTGGTACAGCAGAAACTTTGGGAAAAAAATCAGGAAAAACTCCTAGAAAAAAGTTAAATAATACAATTCTTGGTAACCAAATAATAGAAATTCTTGTCCCCTGCATATCATATTAAGGTGTCTGCATAAAACAGATCAGACTTTATAGCAAAACTTCCCTGGACACAAAAGGACAGTATGAAGTTTTGCCAGGGGATATCACAGGATATTAGGAAAATATTCTTCACCCAGAGGGTGGCTGGGCAGGGGAATTGGCTCCCCTGAGGTGGTCACAACCCCAAGCCTTCCAAAGTGCAAGAAGTGTTTGTAAAATGCTCGCAGGTACAAGTTGTGATGCTTTGGGCTGTCCTGTGCTGGGCCACGAGTTGGAGTTTGATGATCCTTGTAGATGTCTTCCAGCTCAAGATATTCTGTGATTCTCTGAGAGAGCCCTTTTTTTCTAGTTTTCCTATGTGAATTGACTGCTCAGTTTTTGAAGTTGCTGATCTAATTGTGTAGTGCCAGTTGGCAAAGACCTCAGCTGAACCAATTTGTAATTAGACAGAAAAGAAACAGTCCTGCCTTTTGCAGGAGACATGAAAAACTTTCTCAAAGACACCATGTGTCAGAAGCAAGTCAAGTGTGCCTTCAACTTGAGACATCCAGCAGAGAGGTGAGAGAAAATTTTCAAGACTTCTTGTATCCATTCTATTTTTTGAGTTGAGCAGTAACTTGTTTATGAATCAGGGAAAATTCATCAGTGATTTTGTGTGAATCAAATGACATTTGGGCAGTCATCTACATGACAGAGACCATTTGATCCCAAAGGTTAACTGATTGGTGCAGCCCAAATCTATAGAGCTAAATTATTTTACCCCCTATTTTTGGTGTTGTAAGTTTGTGTCCAGGAGCTTTTTTGAGACAGTGGTAATTGGTAGGAGTTGAAAGTACAGCGGGGATTATGGTGAGGATGGTAAGATGGTGGCTATAAGATTCCTTTGACATGTTTTTTTTAACTTTAGAACCCAAAGGTATTGAAGAGAAACCAAAAGCTTCAGTTAAACATAACCTCATGGGCAAGTTTCTTTGTTCTTTTCTAAATTCTAATCTGATCCACGGTATATTCCTACAACAGAACAGTAGGTAGACAGAATTTCCAGGTTGGGCTGATTAGTATAATTTTTAACCACTGCTTTTCTGCTCAGCAAGAAAGTTTCTGAATAGCTTGTGCAGTGAGCTCTCTTGTAGTTCAGCAAATCCTGTGTCAGTGTGCATGACTGGCATTTAATGGTTTGGAGGAGTGTGCCCTAAATGCTGAATGCCTAAAATAACTATTCTTTAATGCCTGGAGCTCTACATTTTCACCCTCACTCAAATGCTCTCTCAATCCTTGACCATTTCCACTCTTATCCACCAGCATTTACAGCTGCAAACACAGTCCTATTAACTCACTTCTTCTTGCAGAATTTAGTAATATACTGAAATCCACAGCTAATTCTGCCCATAGCATTAGCCTAATCCTGGCCATATCTTTTCTCTGATTAGTATTCTGGCTGTTGTGTAAATTTCCCAGTCCAATTTAGTTAATCAACCTGTTTGAGAGCTTGTTATGAAGCCCTGTAGACCTTGCTGTCTGAAGAAGTATAAAGAGATTTCTGTCCAGATTCAAGGAGCATGTTATGCCGGAGGTGAAATTCATGTATTAAGTTAGGCTGAGGTCACAGTGATGGTGTAATGCTTAAATTTAGGGTTACCTTAATCTTGCAATGTGGAGATAAAATATCAGACTCTTGCTGATCAGTCAGGATAGCTGTGTAAAAGATGAGAGGTAGAGGAGGGGTTTGGATGAGAAAGACTGTAGAACTTCATTAATTCCTAAATTCTTAGACTCTGATGACATCAGGAAGTGATGTTGCTGCCAGAAACTTCTCTCATTGTACTGATGAGATTGGGAAATCCTATATAACTAAAATGCAATGCTTACAGAAATACATGAGCAGATATATTCTGTCTAACTTCAGATAATGATATTTTTGTTATGATCAAGACGAGCTTTAGCATTGGCTAGAGAGTCAAGATTCAGAAAAACAGCATCTGAGGAACTTACTCTTTTCTGCAGAGTTTACCAAACTGAGGCAAGCGTGGTAGAGACAGAGGCCAGTGCTGTCCAGAAAACTGCAGGTTGATCATGAAAATATGAGAATGGAGAATCTTTTCTTTCCAGTGTAAGGACTCCCCCATTTCTGAAGTTGTCTGGCTTTGTCCTGATTGCATTTTAGCAGAGGAGTTCTGTCACTCCAAGAGGGAGTACTTCCACACAATGATTTTCTCTTTCAAAGTCAGCTGTACCTTAAGGTGCAATAATTTATCACAAAATTTACTTCTAATGTGGAGAGAGGGAAATAATGGCAGTGTAAGTTGTTCTGTGGTAGGACTGAATTCCATTTCAGTGGGAACTGGAGGCACTGAATGTCCTGCAGGATCAGTAGTTTAATATCTGTAAATGGGTTAGAAGTGAACCAGGAAAAGTGTATCCTGTTTGTCAGGAAAATTTCAGCAACACTGAGCTCTCCTAGGATGAGAACTGTGTTTTTACAGAAGAAAATCAGTCCCATTGCTGAACCATTTTGCACAAGGCTGGGCAAGACCTTCCTGAGAGCAAAAATACTGCAACAAAGCAAATGTTTCTTACCTTTTTCCATTCCTCCTAGGAATGAAATATTGTTTACTGGGAAACTGACATTAATGTATGAAAACTGTATAAAAAGGAAAATACAGAAATGAAACTTGGCAAAGTTCTTTAGCCTGATCCAGCTGTTTGCATAAAAGAAAGATTCCCAGAGTAGTATGAGCTTGTGTCTTTTGACTGAAAAATCCAAAGATCCACAAATTGCTCATACAGATTTACTATTAAACTGCTTATTTATATGGTTTATTTATAAGCAAATAGTTGAAAATACATTCATAAAGAGATGAACAATTTAATTGTTAATACACGGTTTGGTATGTTTTATTTTTTGAAAGAATCTGTTTCACGTGAGGTGCTGAATGTATGAAATGGGAGTTACACTGTCTCTCTTCCAAGCCACATAATTCTGAAGTGTGGAGAGGCTAATCTGGTATGCACTCCAGTTATTTTTAATGTGAGCATTACAAATCCCTCAGAGGGAAGCCATTATGCAATATTTATGCAAAGCTATGTGAATACTCTGTTTTCCCCCTGCAAGCTTTGCTTCCTCTTACTGGACTTTATGTGGTGACAATAACCAGGCAGCACTCACTTGTGGAATTTACAGAGAGATTACCTAGTCCCTAAATTGAGTGGACCACAGGCAAGGCTTGGATGCTGCTAGGGAAATAAAGCAAAAAAAGTGCTTTCTCTTTTGTTCCCTCAGTAGTTGTTTAATATAAAATGCATTACTTTTGGTATTTAAATAAATTAACTGACAGCTGTAGGAGATCAGTTTTGTAACATTCAGCAAGGTATTTGATATTTGCAAACATAAAGGTCTTAGTAAAATATCCATTAAAAATATGAAGAAATGAATGTGGTTCTTTGCAATCTGGGTTAAACAAGGTTCATGGGGGAGATGTAAAACCTTTTACTGATATAATTAGAAAAATAGACAATTTTAAATACCTGAAAACCTTTCAGCCTTGAAATATGAGGCATCAACCTTCAAAACTCTGCACTAGCAAAGAATAATTGCTCAGAACTCAACTAGAGACTGAGACAAAAGCTGATTAGTATCAATGAAGTAAGATGCTCCAAGGGAGTATCACAAGGGAAGAGTCCAGCTGGAGCTGAGAGAGGAAGAAAAAGGAATTTTTTTAATGATAAATTTGATTAGTTAGAAGTTTAAAGGTGGAGGGGTGAAGATAAATCACAGACTGAAAGAAAAGCTGAATTTTTTTTGTGTTTTTGATTTTTAATGTTCAGGGCAGCTACAAATTTGAGCTTCCATAGGGCACAATTGCACTGTAATACAGCTACCCTTTTCCTGTGCAACAATATATGCAGTGTGTATATAGCAAAAGAGGCATTTTTAAAAATCAAAAAAAGCTGTCATCTTTGATATAGTCAAGGAAACAAACTAAGCACATTTCATGATATGTACTCCCAGAGGCTATGGCCTTTTGGCATAGGCATTTCTGCAGCCTAGGGGAATCAATGACACAGAGGAACACCAGGTTAAAAAAATATTTGTCCACCAATTTTATTAAAAAGCTGTGCATGGGATGCATGCCAGATAGAATTTAGCTTTCCCTAGAGTCACTGAAGAGAAGTTTTGCAAAGTGTGGATAATGTCACAAGGAATTAGGGACTCTTTTTTTTCCCTCTGGGTAGCTCATCAATGACCATCAGATTTTGTACTTGAGAAAAATAATGGTCCTATAAGTTTTAAATTTAGAAGTGGTCTCTGTTTCCGCCCAGAACTGAACTCTTGAACTGTTCTTTGTGTCAGGAGGTAAAGAAACATAGCTCAGAATGCTTGGTCAAAAAGGTACAAGGGATGGGGGTTATTTTTTATTTTGTGTATTGGCATTTGTGTAGACAGTAGAAGAGAATTCTGTTGTCCACCCCCTCCCCATGTTTACAAAAAAAGTTTATTTTCCCATCTACAAATTAAAGAAATGTTGGCTTGTGTGTATCTGTCATTGTCTCTCGTACTCCAACAACACTGTTTGGTGTTTTTTTGTGTATGCAGGAAAAGGGTGAAGGTGTTATTTCATGTGGGCATGGGAGAGGGTTCAGCAGAAAGCTGTGTGTTTAAAGGAAGAAAGGATCAATCCTGAAGGACTAGCTCAGGAAGAAAGGATTTAAGCCTTAATCATGTCCACATTCTCCTCCTACAGAGCTAATATTTTTGTCTGATGTATTGAAGTTGGAGTTTTCAGGAGAAAGAAGCAATAGCTGAGGACTGTCTGAATTTTAAGCTCAGCTGAATACCTCTCTAGCAATGGCATGCTAAGCACAGATGGAGTGGTGTTATACTGGGCTGGGGGAGCTGCCCAGACTGTTTGTTGTTCCAAGTATTTGATTTTGTGAATAGCAATAAAGCCTTTTTCATCGACCTCTGAAGGATTAATTTCTTAATTTAGCACTCAGAGGCAAAGAAGTCTAGAGAAAAAAATATTGGATGTGCATATAATGAATTGCAGTGTTTATAGTTTGTACAAAGCACAAACCCCATAATCTGCTGATTGCAGTTGGTTTGAGAAGGGCTAATTCATGAGCTTTGACATTCCAATTATTTCGTTATTAATACATTCTGCATCCACCCTGTGCTGCTGTTTTAGCATCACTTCAATGGCTCTGCTAAACAACACTAAACACAGACAATGGGAAAAACCATATAACTGCATTTTCCTGAAGGAGAATGTGAAAATTTTAATGAGACTTTTATTTGATTGAAGGTGGCTGCTTTTCAAAGCAGAAATACAGGTTGTTGTTACATTATGCTGACAAAGGAAGGTAGAAAGTGAGAAAAATTCTACTCCACTGCAATGTTAGGCTTGTTCAAAAAAATAAATTTTGAGCTTGGCATATTTATTGGTGGTCTGATACAAATGGCTTAATATTTCTTGAAAGTGTTGCATTCGTTTTATTTATATATTGTTCTTTTTCTTATTCTCTTGTTGGTTACATAAAGCTACAAAGATAATTATCCAAGTCACAGTGTCGTATAATTAAAGAATGTAAGAAGGGAAACAAGTATAGAGGAATACAGATGATTACCTGAAAGTGCTTGTCAAGTAGTAAATTCTTCCTGATTACAATGGAATTAGTACAGAAATACAACAATGATATGACTTTAATATGACATATGGACTGTGTAATATGATAATTTCAGACCAGCTTTTTTAGAGAGACAAAACCAGCCAAGGCCATTAAAACCAGATAGGAGTAAAGACTACACAACTGTCTGGATTTGCATGCGATGGGGCAGTCAAAGAGAATACCTAATTCTCTTATGTGAAATTAGAAGCCCTTCTGGTGATGTGATTCAGCCAATCTGCCTGTGTCCTGCTGGACACGTGATGCTCCCAGGCCCTGGAATGCTGCTCTGTGGCATTACAGTGTACCAGGAGCAGGACTGCAGCACTTGACCCTTCTCTAATAGATCTGCAACCCTCTTAGGCAAAATTTTTTCCAATCCTGAATACTGACTTTAGGTATTGTTTGCTCTGCTAGACAAACCTACGAAGAGAAGAGATGATTTTTAAAGCA
Source organism: Fringilla coelebs (assembly GCF_963513975.1). Taxonomy (NCBI): domain Eukaryota; kingdom Metazoa; phylum Chordata; class Aves; order Passeriformes; family Fringillidae; genus Fringilla; species Fringilla coelebs. Next base: position 134,238,300 of record NC_140028.1, on the reverse strand, counting down.
TCCCTAGCTCACCTTATATCACTATCTGGCACGTGAAGAAATAAATAGGGAAAAACACATTATACACCTAACAGCAACATTGGGGGCCGTGGAGATCCAGCTTTTCTCCTCCAAAATGACCAAATGATGTAAGATATAGAACTTGAACAACAAATGATATCATTTTTAATACTGCTGATACTTCCCTTTGGTAGCATTAAAGATGCACTCTTTGTGGAAATTTCTGTTCTGAACAGCTCAGAGTTCAAGGTATACACACTAACTAGCCAAGTGGTAATAGATTAGAGTCCCTGCTTTTGTTCTCTTAATAATAATACTCTTAAGGAATTCCATGGCATATTTTCAGTTGCTATAAGCAATGAAATCAGGCGCTTACTTTATTCTAAGAAAGTTTTCTTAGTGCATAGATAGTTTTTCTGGGGTAGTTCTCAAGAAAGTGATTTGATTTTTCTTCCATAATTAATGTAACATTAGGATCATTTATTCATAGTAGGGAAAGAACGTTCATATGGACAAATATTTTCATTACCACCTAAAAAGTAGACTTGTTAAAGACCATTGTAATGTGTTTAGTGAACACTTCAACAGATGTTTGGGGTTTCTTTTTGTTGTGGCAAATAAAACACCTCCTTGGAGATCTTTGTTAATAATTTTTTAAGGCAAAGGCAGAAAACCTAGTCTAGTGGAAGGAAAGAACTTTTTGTTTCTGGACATAATCATGTAGTAGGAATTGAATCATTAATATCAACATTCATGCATTTACTACCAGCCTATTCTGCCTGTGAGTGACTGCAATAACCTCTTTTCTGGCATTTATGTACATATTATATCAGAAGGACATTTTAGAATTAATTTGACTTCTTCAGGAGCTGGAGACAGGGAAAGTAATTTTCATAGCTTTTTCATAAACAGCCTTTTTCTGCAGCTGCTCAGCCTAGAATACTTCTTAAGTTGATAACAATTTTAGCCCTAGTCTGAAAAAACCCTGGAGCCTTACAATTAGCCAGAATTAATGCTAAGTAGAAAACATAGTGGAAAAGTGTCATTTACAGATATTTTCTAGTCATCAAATCATAACATTTTCTTGAAATAGATGTAATTATTAGTTGTGAACTTCTGTGGCATTTTAAAATAAGTAGAATGATGATTATTTCCTTGCTATGTGGAAATCAGCTATTATTAAATACAAGAAATTATTATTTTTCAGATCTCAATTTTAAAAATGACAGGACAAGGTATTACCAAGTTGTATCAATTTTGATAAGTGCCATCCAAATTGAAAAAAAAAATTGAATCACTCATGCACCACAGAACTTCCAATCAATAGCAGAAGATAAATTGATACAGATTATGATAAATCAGTAGTTAAATGCTTCTGAAGTGCCTTCACTTTAGCCAGCCCAGTGACAGCACATTCTCTTTTAGCCAGCTGAAGTATCCCATGTTTGCCACCCACTGCACAGCCCTTGGCAGGACAGTTCTTGCTGTGCAGTGCAGACACCCCACGCTGTGCCAGGACTGATGCACGCCCAGGTGGGAGGGGACAGGTGTGAGCTGGCACCAGTGCCACCCCAACACGGGGAATTGGGGCAGCTGGACATTGCCTGGTGTTTCTGGGTCAGGCTGTGTTTCTTCCCTGCTCCTCTGCTTCCATTCTCCTCGCACTTGAGAAAGATAAACCTTTTCTAACATGGCAGGATTTCTTCCAGGATTTGGTGAACAGCATCCTGGTTAAGTTTAGCCAATTTTTGACATAGGGTGCAACGATTTTAAAATCTTGCTATAGACAATTACAAGAAATAGTTATGTCTCTGATGACAATTTTTGCCTGTGAGTGCTAATTGTCTTCTCTGATGAATAGAAGATCTTGACTTTAGAAAGACTGAGATAAGTTGAGCTGGGTTTTATTCTGACTTTCCATCTCTCTTAAGAAATTTACCTGGAGATAGAATAGATGGGTTTCAAACCTCCACTTATGGTTGAATAAGAAACTTAGCTAAAGAATACTGGAGGAAAAATACTTTAACTGAGGAAAAATTAAGAAAAACTTTAAATTAGTTTTATTAGTTATCAAGCCTGTTAAATGCAGTTTCGAAGATGAAATAAAATGCTGTGTGTTAATGTTCAAATGAAAGCATGGAATCTGTTAGAAGAAGACTTGCAAAGCATTAGTGACAGTGGAAAAGATAATGTTTATACATTTTAAAAAATAATTTAAAAATAAGTTGCCCAGATTATTTTAAAACTAATTCTTAGCCAGATATAGGTGTATTTTTTTCATCATTTAAAATGAAGGAACATAGTTTTATGGAAATGAATTTTTAAAATAAATTGAATATACATTTGTACAAAATAAGTTTCCTCTGTTGATTATATTGTTAATTATGAGTCTCAAAGCAGTTGATATAAATGTTCTTTTACAAACTAACAATGAACTATACACTTGTAAATAATAGCTATTACATGGTAAATAGCAGGCCTACAATCACCTAGGGAAAAAGACATTTTCTGGGTAACCATTTGTTGGGTAGATTGACACATTCAGCCTTAAGCCCATGAGCTTGCCTGACATTCCCCAGATCCTGGTTCTTTAAACAGGTTTGTACTGTAGGAAATTTTCCTGAAGTCTCATATGGTAAAAGCTGTACCTCAGTCTAGAAATACTCAGGACAAAGTACTAGTTTTCTGAAAGTCGATGGCAAAGCTTCCACTGGCTGTCAAGTGGCTTGGATTTTAACAAAGTTTCATTAATAATGCCTATTTTCCTCATAAAGTATCACCACCAAATATGTATGAAGAGTGTGAATTTTTTTAGGAAACAAAGAATGCGAAGTTGTTGTGTCTCCAGGAGAACGAAAGACAAAGTCATTCAAAACTTCAGTATGATTGGGCAGAAAACCACAATATACTTCAAGCCATGGTAAAATTGCAATTTTCTGTGTATTTTTTTTCTTGAGGGGTGGGGTGAAGTGGTTGGTGAAGGGACAGCTGTATTTTTACTTCTTGTTTAATGGAATTATGATCTTCTGCACATTCGTGCATATTCTGTTCTTTGCTAGAGAATCAATTAGAAGCCTGCCAGACTCCTGCTGAGCAATGTACAGTAGGAAAACAACCTTCTCATTTGTTAACTTATTGAAAAAGAAGGTCTCTAGTATGTAAAGAGTAGGCTGAAAAAAGCCCTGAACCACAAAGAAATTAAGCAACAGCAACGTGACAGTTGCACCTCGTTCCCTGAACTGACAAGTTTCTGTCCAGGAAGTTGCAGTTCTCTTCATGCAGGAATTTTTTAACTTTGGAAATGTAGTTCAGAGATGGCTACTACAATATGCTGGCAACAATGGGAATTTGAGACACTGAGTATTTCCATGTCTTGAGAACTATTTGGAGAAAACTCTTTCAGAAAAAGCCCTTCATTATGTACCATGCTATCTTTTACCAAGACTTACTGACTGAGATAAATAAGGAAATCGAGATTGACAGCATTTGCTACCAGCAGACTTTGCCAACTTCTAGTGTCTGGAATAGAAAATCAATCTGAGGATTGGGAAAAGAAAATGAAGCAATTAATGGGTAAATTGATTCCAACTGATCTACTTTGAAAAGTGGCTATCTCTTCTCAGACCTGGGAAGAGCTATGTTGCTCCAGCTCAAAGTTTACATTGCCTGATGTCCTTATTTACTATATTTATAGGTAAAGAAAGTATATGAATTGGATATGAAACAAGAAGAAAGTAATTCTATTTTAGTTTTTTTATTTTTTTACTTTTTTTATACATAGTAAGTGCAAGAAATTCCAACTCAGTGCTACAAAACTGTCTATGTACTTGCCCCAAAAAGAAGATTGCTGTGGTTTTATTCTGCACTGATACGGAAACCCACAGAAACACCATATAATCAGCTTGAGAAGGGACAACTCAAAATCAACTATTTTTTAGAAATACATATTTTTGGCAATTTGAGATCCAATTGGGTGTATTTAATCTTGGTGTCCCTCTAATAGTGTGTGTTTATTTTCTGTACTTAACTGTTGTTTCACCAAAATAAATAAGTCTGATAATTTTATGCAGCTTCTCTTTGCTAGAATTAAAAATACTTTTATGATAATTCACAATGTGTCTCAACTCAAAAATTCCTCTCGGAAAAGAAAAGGAAATTCTTGACAGCTTATGCTGTTTTGTGAATGTCCATCTTGAGATCCATATCAAATCCAAACTGTCTGTAGTCTATAATTAAGTCTATCAGAGTCTGATGAAGCTTCAATAATGCTAATTGTCTCCAATGGCTCGTATGAGTTATGACACTGCTGAATCTACTTGTTCACAAAAAGATGCCACTTCATCTGTAGAAAAAGGTTAACAAGAACATTTTGTGGTTGAAAGTTAATTCTTTAACCTTCCCTGTCATAGTCCTCCCTGCTATACATAAAAGTCTGCTGCATTTGGCAATGATAGTTTTAGAAGTGAAAGGGTAAAAATGATGGCTATAATAATCATATATTTCATATCATGGTTAGTTATGAGTTTGCAGTGAGGGAAAGGGATATCTTCATTGAACTGCTTATAGCAGAACAGCCTGTCAAATATGTTACAAAGGGTGGGTTGATTTTGCAGATTATTCAAAAATCTGTGATCTGGAAGATCACTGTCATTATATCTGTCATGCTGTAAGAATGACTGCCCTTTATGTGTTATAACAATCCTGCTAGAAAAGCTTGAGAAAAGCTTTTATGTAAATACATACATATGTATTTTTCCCTTACTTTTTCCCCACACGTTTTATTTTCTCACAGATCAGGAATTGTGTGGTCATTCCAGCTGGTGCTATCCTTGTTAGTATAAGTCTGCTTTTACCATGAGGGCATAGGAATCCTGTTCTTGCCAATTGTGTGATATTATGGGTTGAGTTTGGTGCAGATAAGGAGTGGTATAAATTACAAGAATGCCCAATTATGAGATGGTAAGAGCCTGTCATGCCTGTGGGTATCCTGTTCATGTGATAAATGGATGTCCATGGCTGGCTGTGCAGGATCCTAAGCATGTGAAGGATGGACAGAGATGGTGCTCCAGACTGGTGTCTGTCCTGGCACCTAAGAAAGCAATGCACATGTGTGCGACCTTCTGAGTAATGCCCTAGATGAAAATAAAAGGATCTGGGACACAGCCTGGAGATGGGAGAAATCACATTGTATACATTGAAGATATATCTGATGAGAAAATTGTTCTTTTGCCAAGGGCTGTGGTTTTATGTCCCTTTTCAAGTCTGGAAAGGGTGAACTGTGAACTTTTAAGTGATGCCCTTTTTTTCCTGTGGATTATTTTAAAGCAAAATCATTTAAAGAGCCTCTTTAACTGTGTGCCCTCTGCAAACCATTCTGTTTGTCCATCTGTGAGGGTGTGATAAATGTCAACAAGGAAGGAAAGCAAGTGAAGAAAAGTGGTAAAGCAAAAATTCCTTAGAGGTTCCTTAAGCAGGTTTCCTAACAAAGGCAATATATTATGAAAATAATCTTATATTTGGGTACATTTTTGTAAGTTACAAACGAAAAGAGTTCTGATGACATACAGATTCTCTTTATAAACTGGAATTGATCAATAAATGAAATTATTTTCTTCTATTGTTGATGGATGCAGAATGAAGTGTTCCTCACTAAAATAAGTTGAATATGGGCATGAAAGTTTATTTTGTACAGAGATGCATAACGTCATCCTAGTGTGCAAGGTGCTGAGAGACTGCTCTCGGAAGCTGTTTAATGAATTTTCTCATTTGTATTCCCACATTGTCTTTCATCCAGCAAAAGGGACCTGTTCCAGTTTCAAGCAGGTGATGGAAGGTGCAGGATTGGGGTGTCTCAACTCGGTTAACATGCTTTTCCCTTGGTTTAGGGAATACCTAAGGCTGATCGTTGTCTGTCTGAAGTTCAAATGGCAACAAAGATATTTTCACAAGAGAAAATCATCCAGATTTAATTTTGAAAGGTCAACAATTGTGGCGGATTGAGAAAATGAACTGACACTACATATGCTGACGATTCCTTTTTTGAAAACCCATCTGCCAGAATAGGCCAGGTAATTTGTGATGCTAACTCAACCCCATCTGCCTTGAGGACTAAGGTGGGAAGGAGTGAAACAAACCCATAGCCATCCACACCCCCACCTTTTTGTGCATGAACAATGGGTTTAGGTGCCTGGCTCCCATCAGCCCTGTTTCATCCGCTCTGCAGAGGGTGATGATGACCTTTACTCCAGCATGTGCATGGTAAGTCTGAGACATTGCACAATGATGAACTCACTGTCTAGCCACTGTACAGCTCTTATGCATATATTTCAGTCTCAGAAATCCCAGACAGAAATATGAGCCTCCAGGGATGTAAATCACCATTTTCTCATTGAATCCTAGGGCTGATGAAGCTCAGGTTGGCTTCAAGCCTGTACAAGAACAATGGAGATATTTGATCTATGGTTTTAAACAAATCTGTATCTTCAGATTGTGGAGGTTTCAGGTGTGGAAAAGGCACGAGCAAAAGAGCTGAACAGATAATAGATTTTTATTTTTGTAAATATTTTTTGTGTTCTTATTTCTTGAAACCTTTTGCCATACCTTAGCATGAGTTTATCTTAAACGTTGAACTGCTAGTAGTTCTAGGTAGGCAATCCTTTTCCTATCTCATTTTAGTTTGGTAAATCAGGACATATATTTTTATTTCATCTCCAAATCGCAAGTCTTCTTGATTAAGTTTTCTCAAGCAGAAAAATATCCATCTCCACATTGGCATGATTCCAAATGCAGAGCTCTTCAGCCTGCAAAAAAGAAGAAGCCAACAACTCCTTTCCATCTCAGAGCACTTTACCTTTACTCAGCAGGCTCAGTGCAATCTTATACTGATGGATGAAAGTGGCTCATCTTGATCTGCTTTGTTTGCTGTGAAACAGCTGTACTGCCAACAACTTGTTTTCCTAAACATCATCTTTCTTTTTTTCCCTTGTGACTGTGTATTTTTCATTTTTTTGTTTATTATTCAGAAACCTCAGAACTGAATATAAAACTATAGGTTTACTTCCAAGAATGTCATCAAAATATGTGCTGTAATAAATTTTATCTGTCATGTTTCTTAAATAAATAGCTCATACCATTTAATCGAGACCAAAGGAAAGAACCATTAGTGGAATTTCACTAGGAGTTTATTCCACATAGAAGCAATGTGGGGAAAAAAACAAAAGAAGATCAATACCCAAGATGCTCTCCCTTCCATCACAGCTTCACTCACCACCTCTGCCTGTGGGTGATATTTGCCTCATGATTATCAGGATCATATGAGTCCTGCTTCAAAACTGCTCTGCAGGAGCTAGAGCTGAGTGCTAGCATGGAAGTGGATGATAGTGGGAAAAGTATTAACAGGCTTCAAAGTTATGGTTCAGAAAACTGTTCAGAGCCATCTTCTGCTTTAGCCAAATAGGCACTACTGCTCTGCAGCTGAGGAAACCTGCAAGGGAGTTCTCTCCACCAGAAATTGGTCAATAGGAAAAAATAAGAAGAAGTGAAGGTTTTCATCTCCACTCATTTGAATATGTTGCTCATGATGATTGTATTCAGCTACTATAGCTCTTTTCATATTACCAGCTTTGGAAACATACTTGAAACGTCTTAGCAGTTGCAAAGCAGATTAATTTTTCTTGCAACACTTATTTTTTCTCATGAAAGTTGTCATGTACTCCTAAAGAGGTGATTTTTCCTGGAACTGGGAAAACAGGTACACAGGTTGATGCAGATCAGCTACATGCTGAACTGCTTGTGTTCAGGACTTGACTGCCTGCTCACAGGACAGAGACCAAGGAGAAGGAACATGTAGAAAGGGAAGAGGAGCCCAAGCCAGGACAGGCTGCGCTGCCCCACACTCATAAAATCAGCTGGCTGTGACTTCCAGCCACTTGCCTTAATCAAGTTATGAGACTTTGCTTTTTCTACTTGTAATGGGCTGGCTGAGCAATTTGCTTAGTAATTTAAAGCAGAGGTAACTAAGGCTTAAAGCTGTGGGGAAAGAGAATTGGCCTCTGTGCTGTTTATAAGGTGTCACAGCCATCCATAGCTTTAAAATGATTTTTTTTTCTTTTTCCTGGTGCTCAGCTCTAGTCATTGCGCTTTCTACAGGTTGTGTGACACTCCAGAGTTCCTGGAGAGAATAGGTTGGAGCTAGTTATCTTCAAGGTCCCCTTCCAACCCATACCATTCTATAATTCTACAATACATGTTCTGCCTTTAGTTAAGATTCAGTGTCACTTCCCACTGCAAGCTTTTGTTTTCAGTTTAAGTCATGCTCATCTAAGTCTACACATATTATAGAGTCAGGTTTGCATTATAGGTTGAAAAATTAATACGAACCAAGCTAATAATTTTAGAAAAAAAACAAATAAAAAAAGACGGGCAGAAAGTACTGTTTGTTTATTGTAAAGGTATTTAAATGAGAGACATTTACTTGTGTCCTTCAAGGTAGAAACTGGAGGACTGGTTCATGATTTTCTTTTGCTGCCAGATGAAACTGCTTAAATGGGCAAAATCTGAGTATTTAAATTCAAAAGCTTCAGTAAAAACATTTGCCATATGTGAGAAAAGAAGATTGAGGTCTCTCAACCAAGAAGCTAGTCATTAATTGACTGCAGGTCTTCTTTCACAACATGAATTCATCCAGCCACAAAGGCCAGAAAATAAATAAAAAAGAAAAAAAGAAAAAGAAATCTTGTTGAGTGTTAGTAAGGTGGTTTTTTGTTGTTTTTGTTCCCCCCCCCCCCAAAAAAAAAAACCCCAGTTGGTCAGATTTGGTTTTGTTTCAGAATGGTTGTTTGGTTTTGGTTATTAGGAAAAAAAAAAAGGCAAGCAAGCATATAAACTTGAAAACCTTTGGATAACAGTAACGACAGTATTTATTCTCAGGGTGCTCCCCATCCTGTGAACAGAACAAGGCAGACATTCCTAGGAAGAAGAGGGTGGAAGCTTGTATTTAAATACAGAATTGCATCTGAGGACTGAATCACAGCATGTAAACAAAATGGCTGTGACAAGCCATAAATTTCAATTCTTGATTTCTTCATTACAAGCAATTTGAAGAGTTAGTAAAAAACAAGTATGCTCTTACATATTGTCTGTCACTCTACTCGATATCCATTTTTGGGGTGTATGTTGAATTTCTCTGGAAAATACAGCAGAAGTCACAGTGCCAATTTCCCGCCTCATTTTACATATATAATTTTCCATTAGTGCATTAATAGTGCATGCACAGATGAATCTGCTCCACTGATCTTCCTCTTTAATTTTTTTTTCTCAGCTTGAAATTAGTAAAGTTTAAAATATTCTTCCTGTCAGATTAGGTTTATTATGTACTCATAAGACACATTAAAGCAGTTAAGCATTTTTTAAATGTTCCTTACACATATCTCAGCATAACAGTGAATTTAATAACATTAGGTTTGGGCAGGAAGGACTGAATAACAGGAAATAATCTGTATTTCATGACTCCAGGTATCAAGCAAATGATATATACAGCTCAATTTCCCCAGTGCAGAGATGACATTTTTTTGTAGAAATAAGAAATTAGAAAATTAAAAATGTCCTCTTCTCTGATTTTAATATGTTTTATTGATATGAAATTTGATCATGTTGTATTGCTGTTTAGGAAGAGAGAAAAGAAAGATAGAAAGCTACAGTTTACAGACAAGAAAGAAAAGCAAGCAAGCATTCAGCATAGGAATACTTTGTCTCCTTAATGGATTTCTGTTGATTGTATAACTTCATCTGAAGAACATTAATGAAGGAGCAATGTGATACATTTGTCTGGTGAGACTCAGGCAATGGAACAAATTACTTTATAGGTGACATTTTCTGCCTTTTAAAGAATATTTTTTATTTGTATTGCCTTAAGCTTGTTCAATGTGCTCTATTTACATTTGACTTACTTTTCTCATGTGTCTCTTATAGTAGAGGTTCTTTCAAATAGAATGTAGTAAAGATGCCAAAGCTTACAATAAAAGTGGGTTTAGAAATAAAGTTTTAATCCAGGGCAGACAGGTCCTCACTTTTTCCAGCACTGAATACCAAATGGTTCCTGCTTATTTCAGGGTATAGGAATCACAGGTAATTTTTCTTCTGCCACAGGGTAATTACAACTTTGTGCTTTATCTTCCTAACCTGGTGGACCATGAGAGCAGTTTGACTATAAGCACTGGAAATGGCATAATTGGAGGGTGGCATCATTGTGACAAGACTGGACAACTGGCCATCACTAATTTTAAGACATTTGCAAACAGCTTTACTTTTGAATTCATTTATTTTTTCTGTTATCCCTTAAAGTCTTTCCAGCCAATTCCCATTGTTTTTCAGTCCTTCTCCTGTTCCTTGTAATGGTGTACCCTGCAGAAGGAGGCAAAGTTCAGTCAGACACGCAGGGCTGGCGCCTGCCAGGTCTCCATCAGGCACAACACAGGGTGCCCCTTTGCTCTGTGGGAGTTGGAGGGTGATGAAATGTGGGTGAATTCCTTGCAAGAGCTTTTCCTCTCCCCAGAAAAACCACGCCAGAAACTTACGTGGAATCCCTAATGTGAGAGAAAGGGTCTTGTTCACAAAACTTTTCCCAGCTTTGTTCCAGGAAGCATTGCATAGCACAGCACTAGAGAGAGCTCATTTCAGCAGCCTGTAATGTATTTGCACTCAAACATCTTGCCTGCAACCTTACACCTCTACTCCACTGAGCACATTTCTGCCCGCAGGAAGACCTGTGGAATTTTGTTTGCAGTTTGTTGGTGGGGAAATTGCACGAGAGTCAAACATTTCTCACTTCTTGGTTTGAATAACACTGTTATCCTGCCGTCTGCTGTGAAGGGTTTTTAAGTGAAGTGTTTACCATTAGAGCCTCTCCATGAAAATTATTTACTTTTGACACTGATAGCTAGTAGGGAACATTTTTTGTGGGATATGGATTTATAATTACACTGTTAGTTTAAGGATTAAAGCTTTTTTTGATGGCTTACAGAGAGTGTGTTTTTGGTTTTGAAACTGTAGGAGATGTACGAGAAATCTGACCTATCATGTTGTCTCTGGCTCAGGAGAGGCAATGTGGAATGAATAATAATAAAAAAAAAAGGCAAAGAATTATTTTCTCTAAAAGCACTTTAATCTGAATCCATGGACAGATGGCCAAAGCAAAAATTGTTGTGTTATTTTGAAAGCTTTGTGTGGCTGCCTGGAAGCTATTGTCCCTGCAGCAGGGCAGGCAGAGAGAGCTGAGCAAATTCTCCTGGTGAGCTTCTCTGAGAAGTCAGCCAGATTCAACTGCAGCCAAAGCACAATAACTTAAAAGCACAGCAAAAATACCTTCAGCACATGCATGCATTTCCCTGCCACCCTGAATTTACCATGTACATAGCAGATGGAATATTCACCCAAAGGAGGCCAGGGGTGGGACAGCAGCTGCCATTCCAAAGGCACAGCTCCATGGGCTCCATGTGCAGGGCGTCCGTGGGACCTGGGCCAGGGGAAAGCTGCTGAGGGAAAGGCCAGAGCTTTGGGGGCTGCTGGGGTGGAGCTTTGGCACTCAGCTGAGGAGCCCTGCTGCCCTGCTCAGCTCCTTCACCAGAGAGTGTTTGCCTGGTGTTTGGCTGGCCCTGGCTATGACCAGAGAGAAATTTGCCTGCAGTGCATATCAACATGTGTAAAAACCCCATTAAACTTTTATAAAAAGTTTTGACTCTAGCCTTGGGTCTTGGTATCCAAATGAAGACTGTGAACAAGGAAAGTCTTAGAGACAGTGGAAGAAAGATTTAAATATGCTACTCAATTAGGTCCTTTAAAATTTATTCTGTCTATGAAGTGTAATACTTTAAATTATGTATTTTTTATATTTATTTGGCACATTATGACAAGACGAAAGGAGGAGTGCTTAATGCTGTCCAGCACAGGGTGGATATGCATCTTGAAACAACCAGTCTGAAAGTGATTGGCTTCTAAAAGTGAAAAAATCAGCTGTTCTCTGAATCAAAGTGCAAATCTTAATTTCTATTGTACTCCCTAACTGAAATAGCAAAGGGTAATGAGTGTCAGTGTAGTTTTTGAATTCAACAGTTGGAATTTTTCTTGTTTTTGGAAACCAGTGCAACTATGAAAAAAAATTAATTTCAGAACACCACAATCCAGACTGTCTCTAGCCACATTACAAGTGGGTGTAACACAGCCACCTATGACACAGCCTGGCAGTGATGGGCTCTGCTGCAAGAGGCACCACTCCTGGCCCAGGTGAAGCACCTGCTGGCACAGCTGCCATGTGCTGATTGCTAACCCAGAGCTAATCTGGCTGTTAACTTCATAATTCATAATAATTTTTCCAGCTATGGTAAAATGGTTCTGACAAATCAGAGAATCACAGAATATGCTGAGTTAGAAGGGACTCACAAAGATCACTGAGTCTAACTTGGCCCTGCACAGGACACCCCAAGAATCACACCATGTGCCTGAACTCTGGGGGCTTCATCAGGCTTGGTGCTGTGACCATTTCCCTGGGAACCTGTTTCAGTGCTCAACCACCCTCTGGGAGAAGAACCTTTTTCTGATATCCAACATAAATCTCCCCTAGCACAACCTCAGGCCATTCCCTCAGGTCCTGTCCCTGGTCACCACAGAGATCAGTGCCTGACCCTCCTCTTCCCCTCCTGAGGAAGCTGTAGATTGCCATGAGATCTCCCCTCAGTCTCCTCCAGGCTGAACAGACCAAGTGACCTCAGTCACTCCTCACAGAGCTTCCCCTCAAGGCCCTTCACCATCCTCATGGCCCTCCTTGGACTCTCTCTAATAGTTTAATGTCTTTCTTATCTTGCATTGACAATCCCAGACCAAAATCTCTGACCAATTCTATTTTTCTGCAAAACTTACTTTTCAAAGTGACATAAAAAAATGGACTTCCTCTATTTTTGTACAAATGACTAAAGCATGTGTCATTAAACTGTTGAGTAGATATTAAGTACATCCATTTCTAATATTGTTTTTATTTTACAATGTCTTTCACAGTGAGCTGAGTGAAAAACACATATGAAATGTTTTTGTTTAAATGTTCAGATAAATCAAAAAGCCATTTTCCTAGGATGCTGTCTCAGGGCAGAAAGAAATGTGGCAGCAGAATTATAAACCCTTAGTCATTTACAGTAAAGATGTTGATACAGCAGGAAACGTAATGCTATGACCAATTTTGTTGTAATATAAATATTATTTTTTCCCTTTTTATTTTGCTTTTTCTCCTTAACAGCTTGTTATAAGCTTTAACTAATGCATTTGAAATAAGCCACAGTCACCTTTTGCACTTGCTCTTCCAGAAAGAGTATTCCACAGGCACAATGAAAACTTGCTAATCAAAACAAGATTGTGAACTGAGAAAATAATCTTAAGATTGTCACGAGCATTGCCTAACTCAGTTCTGGTAAGTTTGCATCTAATTTACTGGCTTTTCCCAGCATGTACTGCACTAATGAAGGTAATACTTAGTAAAAAAATGCCCCAAAAGATACCAGAGGAAAGAGGATGATAAACAAGTTTGTGTTTATAATATGCCACAAAGCAGAAAGGGAGAGTGGGTGCTGTTTTCAGAGTGAACACACAGCAATATTCTCTACAGATATTATATCTACACAGTATAATACCAATAGCAGATTGGAGTGATTCCACATCCTGGATTGCTTTTTTACATGTGTCGAGATCTACCAAAGAACTGAGCAGATTTTCTGTGCTTCAGGGGATAATCTCATTTTGTTACTGGTGATCTAGTTTTGAGGTCTCTGGCACAGCCTTGACAGCGAATTTACAAAGAATTAACTCTGTAGGGTCTTTTTGACAATAAAGCAGTTTACTACCATTATGCAAAGTGCATTTTCCTGTTGCAAACAATATTATAGGAAAAATACTGCAAGAGATGACTGTCTCTGTTTTGGAAAAAAAATTCAGATTGCTTTGATATAGAAAGTCTTTGAAGTTCTTATAGCTGATCTCAAAACCTCTGCTATTTAATTCTACAGCCTGAAAACCACTGCACACAGGGTGGACAGTAATTTCTTGAAGGATGAGATAATGCTGATATTGGGATAAAATGGAGAAAATTGTGGCTGTGCTGATGAAATCTGGAAAACCACAGTTCATACAAACTGTCTCTGCAGACAACTGGGGTTCTGCTGAGCCACTCACCAGGACGCTGGGCAGCCTGCCTATTCTGCAGCTACTGTGGAAGTAGAGAGGGTTGAAAGTGCTCAGGGCTTCATGACCAGACTATTAATCAGTGAAAATGGGTGATGCAGAGAAACTCCATCTTTGCATATAATTAGCTGGCATTCAAGTTGCTGTCTCTGTGGGATTAGTTTTAGACTCCACTGAGGCAGCTGAGCTGGGCATGGTAATTCAGCACAGTTGCATGTGCAGATAGTAGCTCTCGCGTGCTGGCTTGCGTCTTGAAAGCAGTACAACAGTGTTGGCTATAAATAATACAGCAGGGGATATGCAGGCAATGCTGTTTTCAATACTCATGTTAATCCATTACAAGTTTGCTTTGGTATCTCTCCCTGACACAGCTTTATGCTGCCCTTCATGTGCAAGCAGTGAAACTCATTGGTTTTTCTGTTCTCAGGCAACGTGGGGCTCTAGAGCCACAATTGTGTCTGGGAGGGGAAAGAACAGATGGGCTGAAAGTGAGCATGCCATGTTCAAAATTACAATTAAATTTTTATATTACTTCTTAAGGGCTATAAATCCAAAGGGAAAAATCCTCATTTTATTGTTCAGAGGATCATATAAAATGAAGACTGAGGCATGGTCTCACTGAAAGATGCTGGAAGGAGAGTGCTGACAATGAAGAGTAGAGAGGCACAGAGAACTCTGAAATGCTGCAAACACTTTTTGTCATGTCAGTACTGGACAGAGAATATCCAGTGTTGGGGTTACAGGCACAGAGTTCATTCAGACACTGTCTGTGGACGGCCCAAGGAGCCTTGACTGTGCTTGGAGACCTGAACCCTTGAAGGAACAATCTTCCCGTGGTAGGTGAGGTGTGAGTGACTGAACACGGGGCTAATAAACACTTACATTGTGCCCCTATAGTTGCCACAGTGATAAACTCTTGTTACTGTTCTCAGATTTTGGATAAATTGCAAACAAGAAAGTCACAGTGATGCCAAGAGGGAGCATTTCTGTATACCTAAATTTTCTTGTCTGTTTTATGTTATGTTGTTCCTGATTTGTGGCACTCAAAGTGGGATAAGTCACTTAGTTAGTACATGCATACCTGTATGCCCACATTTATTAGAGTAATTCCTTACAGTTGGTCAAAAATCCTCTGATTTCCATAAAAGGAGC
Organism: Fringilla coelebs; assembly: GCF_963513975.1. NCBI lineage: Eukaryota > Metazoa > Chordata > Aves > Passeriformes > Fringillidae > Fringilla > Fringilla coelebs. The sequence goes on along the minus strand of NC_140028.1, from coordinate 134,222,928 downwards.
ATGCAGTTGCATGTACTACTGTACATTGTTGCAGTGGCATTATGGTAAAATATAAAAATACTAAAAAGAAAGCAATGCCTTTGCCTGATTTATATTCAGTGCAAGAAGAGATAATGGTGGCAACAGTCTGTATGAGATAGGGTTAAACTTGAAAGAATATGATTAATGCAAATTTGTTTGATCAGGCACGTCTATTTCAAGTTTAAAATTTTCAAATTATTTTTTTCCTTTCTCAGCCAAGTGTTACAAATCACTTATTTCTACTCAGAAGACACTTTGCAGTCAATAAGATCTTGTGGGAACATCTTGTCAGGGAGTTTGACACTTGAAGGAAAAGAAGGGTGGAAGTAGGTAGGTCTGTGGGTTTACAGGCTGCCTAGAAACTTGCTGGTAGCAGGGGAATCTCCACAGATGGGAAGAAACCACACGGTTGTGTCCTGAGGCTTACAGGGTCAGTGGCTCTGTGTGGGCCTCTTAATGCATCTGCATAAGCTTTTACTTTTTCATATTAATGTTTTTGAAAGCGTTGCTGATCTGCATTTGCATACGGATGCCAGAGGATGATGCATTAAGTCTGCAAGCTGAACTGAGCACAAAAACATGCTCAATTGAAGCAGGGAAATATTGCTGTGTAAAAGCCACAGATAAAATTATATATGCAAAATTTACCTAGCAAGTTGCTGGAAAGGAGCCATCTCTTGAGTATTGCAGCAATGGGCTTAGCATTTAAGTAAACCAGGAAAATGTGTGATTGACAAAGAATACAAAGCAAAGTAATAGGACAGATTTTTAAAAGGACCTAAAATTTATCTAGCACTGGGAATCAGTTATGTAATGGATTTTGTCTAAAACCAAGTAATTATTATATCTGATAAATCTATTTGAGAAAGAAAAAGCAGCTTGAACAAGTAACTCACATTTTTTCCTCAGATCATCTGAAACTTAAGGATCAGAAGTATTCTATGCAGGCCTTCTGATGATATAATACATGTGATGTGCCACATTTGATTTGGCTGGAGCTGGCCATCCTTAAAGAACTATTTCTTAAGTGTGTATTATACTTCCAGTACCCTGCATTGCTCTAAACACTAGTGTGGGATGATTAGGGGTTATGGTGTGCTAGAAATGGGATTTCCATTTCCACAGACACCAAGTAAGACTTACCTGAAAAGTCTGTTAACTGATTCTGCAAAGTTTTTGTTAATAATTGCAATAGGAGACAGTTTTTGTCTTCACAGAGAGAAATGAGAGTAGAATAGGCCTTTCTATTTTCAAAGAAAAAGTTTGAAATTACCTTTAATGTTTCATTCTGGGAACTCTGATTTGGCAAGATGTAGCTTGAGTGTCTTCAAAACTTGAATACCAGAGAGAGCAAGCACTTTTTGCTTTATGAGGGAACAAACTTCTTGTAAGTATTAGTGAAATTGCAGGATGTCAGCAAAATGTATGGAGTTGGGCTGCATCACAGATCTTGGCTCTGTAAAAGCACTCTTTCTTTCAATGCCTCTGGGTTCCAAATTCAAAGCAGAAGACATCAGGACATGGAAAAAGTGAAGCAGGTGTCATTTTTATGTGTCCTTCCACTCATGACTCTGTACATTTTCTCGCACCATAAGGTTTGTGTTGTACATTATTCTTTCTTGGGGCCTGAATCGCTCCCTTTTCTCTGTGAGATATTTCACTTGGTAAATTTAAGCTTACTGGAACTAAAATGGATTTAAATTGCTGCAAAGTTCTAAGGGAATGACACTTTCTACTGAATAACTCTTTCAGGCTAACATAACAACCATCTGAAAGTCAAAGTTGTGTCCTTTCCCAAGGACATGGTTTCAAAGCTGTCACCTGTAATTGTTATGCAAGGAAAGGAACTAATCAAATAGATAGTGCTCATCATTTGATTTCATACTTGTTCTACAAGCTTAAGCACAGGAAATCTGTGAGAGATTTATTTCATTGCTCACTCATATCTTTATTGCACAGCATAAAGATGAATGTCTACAAAGAGATCTTTGAATTCTTTCTTTCAATTTCCTGCAAGAAAGGATACCGGAAAGGTTTGTAGCTCTCCTGGGACTTAATTTCTATATATACCCGAGGGTGACTTCTGATCAAAGATGCCTTTTAAAAAGAAGGCTGGTGAAGATCCTTTAAATAAATGCAAACTTCCTTCCCCAGGGGCTGGCGAGAAGCAGGAGTAAGTCTACAGGAGGGAGCTGGACAGTATTATTGGTAGAGGTGCACTGAAAAAAAAAAGAAATTCAAAGTAACCTGTTTCCTAAATGGAAAGGGGTTTTGTTTTATCAATCCAATACAAAATTTAGTAAAGCTTTGGGAAATGTCTCCATTTATAGATATTGCTGTGACCAACATGCCCAAGTAACATGGTTATAGCTGAAGTTTTTTCTGGTTTTTAGCACAGTGGTATTTGCAAAGTTTCCATTGTGTTGTTTTTTAAGGGAATATCAGTGTCTTGGAACTGGAAGCTCCTCCTGATCTAAGCTTCCTGGGACCATGAATTCACTCACATGCTGAGTGGTTGTCTGATTTCATAATTTGCATGTGTATTTAATGCTGATATAATAGAAGTATTTTGAAATTCAGTGTCAGTACTATTCCCTTTCCCTCATGAGAAGCCAGTGCACTGCCATTTGGCAGGAGATGGCTTGTGTGTTAATGAGAATGCACACCCTGGTGTGTAACACACCTTGGTACATTAGTATCTTTCCCTTAATAATACAGTCAAAGTTTCTCCTTGATAATTACTGTTCCTGCATTATTTACTTGCAGTTTGAAGAGTATAGACACATATATTAAACTATTTGTTGTCAAAAAATATTCGCAAATGGATTTAATTTAAATACTTTTAAAGAGTCTTGATTCATAGCAGCAGAATCATTCAGACCTTAAGCAATACCATAAAATCTAAGATATCCCGGAATTCCATATTTTGTGCACATCTAGATTCCACTTGAAAAACAAAACACTTCATCAGCACTTCCTTCAAATATTATTTTCATTGAACCTTTTTGTGAAGAAGGCCTTTGGTAGTGACATTTAATTATTTAAATGAGTATTGCAGCAACATATTAAAAGTTGCAGGTAAGTCTTGAGTCTTGAGTTTTCCTTTTCCTCCTATTTCCTTTGTATATAACCCAATTTTCTTCTACTTAGGGTTGTTCAGAAATCACTAATTGATCTCCTTGGTGTGACATGAAGCACTGCCAGATAGTACAGTGGACCTAGAAGCTGGTTTCTTGATCATCTGTATAAACATGATGTCACTCCTGGGGTCTGTTCTGGATTCAACCAGCCAGCTTCTTCCAGAGTGAAGCCCAGGGTGGCTGCAGGGACCTTACCTGTGTGCAAGATGAGTGACACAGCACAGAGCTGGGCTCAGAGGCTCCCTGTGCAGCTGCCCAGTGCTACAACAGGTACTTTCCCACCTTTGCCCAGGTTTCTTCATGTGTCAGGACCCAAAAAGGTCTTTAATATTTTACTATAGAACCATCATTTCTCCCTTGCAACATCAGCCTGTAAATGCCAGAGGCTACAGCTCATCAGGGTCCCTCTCATCAGGGGATCTTCCTGCTGGTTTGAGGAAACCAGAACATTGGTCTCCATATACTCAAAAATGTCCCAAAGATAGGAATGTTTTGCCTCTGTCTGGACCAGATTCCATCCAGATCTTCTGAGCTGACAGGAAAGCTGACTGTGAATGCCACACACCTGTCTCATAGTCTTTATAGAGTCTGGGTCTCTCTCTATGGGACAGACAAATGAAAGTGAAAGCTATTTTTTTTCTTTCTCTCCCCTCCTCTACCTCCTCTCCCACCCTGTTTTGCAGCATTCTTTATGACAAGAAGGGCTGTAAAGCCAAATGGTCTTCTTGGAGTTCTGTGCTGGTGGTGCTAGTCCTAAAGGACTACAAATTTAACTGTACCTGAATCTCTTTTAAAAATTAAGTTTCTTATAACGTATCAAAATGTTCCAGCTGTTTTGGTATGTGTACCTGATGAAAACCTTTGGGTTAAAGAGGGCTGCAGAGATGTGCAGAGCCTTCAATTTAGAAGAGAATTTAGTGCATTTAGAAAGTCAACAGAGGAAGACTTCTGCTTCCACTGGAGCTAGGGAACCTGAAATATATCCTTAAATCTACTCTAGCTTTTAAAATAAGGAATATGTCAAATTACAGTGGAGTGCTGTTAAATTGTCTTGACACATCTTCCCTCTCAGGAGATTATCCCAAAGAATTATTTAAACTATTTAACTGCAGCAAGGTGCCTATGAACAGATATCTTTAATTTTGCTGCTTTTTAAATACTGTCCCTGATTTTCCAAACATAAAAAAGACATTTTAGTGTCTTCCAAATTTTCTTTTTTAAAAATACACTTATTACTTTAAAATCAAGTGTGAAAATTTAAATTCTTTCTTTTTGAATTTAAATTCTTTCTTTTTGAATTATCTCTTTTTTCAGGACAAACATTTGAGTTTTCCACTAGAAGAACTGTTGGGAATAATAGTGTTAAATTTCATGACACTTCATCTCTAGAAGGAAGGTAAAAAAGTATTTTACTCTTGGATTATTTTGAATTTTATTAGAAAGATCTCAATGTGAGGAATGGAAGGGTGGAGAACCACAGAGCTAGAGAAGATCAGTTTGTGGAGCAGTTTCAGTTCCACACAACTCAGTGGCAGCCAATGTCACCTTTTCAATTCACCATATATGAAATTTTAGTGAGGTTTGGTTACAAAGTATTCTCCAACATGAGGATAGCCATACTCCTTGATCCAAAATCTCTGATTAAAATAGTTTCAAGGATTCTATGGACTTCTCTAAATATACCCAAACACTGTTGTCTCTCAATATGTAGTAATTTCTTCTTTTCCAGTCCCATAGCAAATAATGTATCCCAGTGGGTTTCATATCAACATTTTGTGATGTGAAAATGGAATCCACAGTGAATTTCTCTGCTTGTTGATGAGTCACCTCCACTACTTCAGTTTTTCCAGAATGCCTGAAATATTTTACATTTTTAACTTTCCTATGAATTTTCTGTGTTCATGGGCAGTGTTTAACAAGAGAGGCATTGCTCAATATATGTAATAGACATATAGTCCCAGACATACTAAAATGATTAAGCCATAAACACCTTTTGTTTAGGCTAGAAAGATATGTTCTTTTGAAGTGTCAGTGTGATTTGCAGTATATTTATAATCCTTTCCTGGTGTATCTTTTAAATTTTACTCCATATTTTCTGTTTATGCATTCAGTGTTTTTCCTTCTCATGTGATTTACATCATAAGTAACACAGCAAATATCAGTTTCTTTCTCCCAGATGATTTATTGAAGCTGTTAAGATAATTTTTTATTTTATGTCTCTTATCCAGAGAGCTTTCTATTTGGTGTTATCTTTTCCCCTCATATATTCTCTGTATAACATTTCACTTTAATGGAAATATTGAAGACTTTAAGATGTAGGACATATCTCTCTAAGAATCTGTTAATCTCCTTTTGGTAGAAAACAGACTTTGAACTATTTTTTTATTCAACCTTCTGTACAGCAATTTTATCTAGAACATATTTCTCCTGTTTGATTATGGGGGTGTCGTGTTGGTCACTGTCAAAAGCCATAATAAAGACAAGATATTTTCATGCTTCCCACTCATCCACTTAGCTAATAATTTTATCAAAGAAAGAAATTATGTTGAGCTCATTTTTTTTGGAAATGAAATGATTCTTATTACCCTCTTGTAATTTATTCCAGTATTCTTTGGAGTACTGAAGTTGGGTTGAAAAATATTTAATTTCTTAGATAGACCTTTTTCCTCTTTGAAAAGGATTCTCTGTCCTCTCACAGTCCTTTGGGATCTCATTGTCTTCTAAACACATTCAGAAATCAGTGCTAAAATTTCTGAGACTGCTCTGGCTACTGCTGTGAGTACTCACAGGGGGGCATTTTGTCAGGCCCTGCTGAGTTCATTATCTCTAACACTTAAATAATCTTCCATGCTTCTAATTTATCTCCTTTCTCCTTGGTACTGATTCCACAATAATCTTGGTATGATTTATTGAGTGCTTGTGCCAGAAGGTGCTTTGGTTTGAAAGAGCTGCAGTTCTCTGAGTGACTCCCCCCAAAGCCCAATGCTCACCAGAACTCCACAGTGTCATTCCAGTGCCAATGACTGGAAGCTCTAGGTTGGATCCATGCCCTACTCTCCTTTGCTGTCCTGGGAAAGGACGTGCCAAGCTCCTCCCTGGCATCCACAGGGGTCTGAGACTTCAGGAGCACTGGTCTCAACACAATACCTCCTTCAAATCTAATATGTCTTATTTCTCAGAAGGGTGAGGGAGGTTTTTGTTTTCCTTTAAAGCTAAATAATGCAATTGCTGAGCTGGGACCCAGAGGACAAGCCCCAGTGCCCACGCTCTCCGCAGTGCCATGCCAGGGACACTCTGGGAGTGAGGAGGAGGGAGGCAGAAAGGGATGGCCAGGACAAGAAGTGAGCTTGTGCTGCTCTAGTGATGTGCAGGAAAAAGAAAGGTTAGCTCATAGTCTGCTCCAATTAGTCCTGCTTCATTTGAAGACAGACTGGTTAAAATTTAGGAAAGTTCCTTGCGGTAGAAAACATTGGCAAATTTTGTGAAAAAAAAAAAAAAACAAAAACATTTTGCAAAGAAGAGTTACAGTGTAAAATAATGTTTTAAATAAAATAATTTTGTTATCCAGTAGCATGTAAGTACTCATTGTGTCATATTTGTCATGCCTTCTGGCATAACAAATTTAGCATTTGCAGCAAGACACATTGGCTGCTGTCACAGGAGGTAGCAAAATTGATATAAAAGAGGGACAGCATATGGCAAAAATATCACTTTGGGAAAGGACATAATGCTGCAATTAATAATAAAAGAAGAAAATAATGTTTTTGCAAAGAGAAATCTAATACATTTAAAGTGCATCCCTGGAGCAGTTTGCCGTGGTTCCAAGCCTAGGTGAATTCTCCTAGGTGCAGTAATCTTGCAGTGGAATTTATTTTGTCAGGGCTATGCCAAGCAGGAACACATAGTAGATATAACGTAGAATATATAATAAGCTATAGCCTTCTCCTCCCTCTGAAATCTTTTGGCCTCATGGACTTTTGTACCAAAGACTTTATTGCTTGAAAAAGAAAGCAGTATATATACTTAGGTTGGAATGTCAGAGTTCTTCCTTGCTTCTGCATCACAGTAAAATATTTTTTTAATTTCCAGATTGGACTGGGTCTAAAGGCAAGTGTTGACTTCTCTGAATTCTATCTTGGCTATAAGTAGAGCTGAAAGGGGGAGGTCTCTGAAAAATTGCTTCTTTTTGACCAGGGAAGGGGAAAAAGTCCCAAGGTACATGAATTCAATTAAAGTGTCTAAAACTTCTCTCTCTAGAAGACCAGGTGGCTGCTGCAGGTCCACATAGAAAGTTATTCTAAAAGTTATAACAAGTGAAAATACTAAGCGATGTCTTCTGAAGAGGTGTGTATTTCCTATTTCTCCAGAGGATAAGGAGAGGTTATTTCAGCTCAGGATGAGAAGGAAGTTGACCTGTTAGATCCTTGCAATTGTTTTCAAGGACCTGTTAGAGAACAAGGAATGTGGGGTAGGATAGGAGTGGGTGTTTCACATCTTAATCCTCTGAAAAGTGCGTTTGACAGATTGCAAGCATGAGAAAAGTCCACTTCTGAACCACTTTGGTTTGGGAGGCAAGAGAATTTTCTCAGGCAGTAAATAGTTTGTAAAGGTGAATGGCTCCAATAGTTAATCTGTGCTGATTTCCTTGGAGAAGCTACAGTGAATCCATCAGAAACCTTCACACACAAAATCATACAGAACATGCTGAGTTGGAAGGGACCCCCAAGGATCATTGAGTCCAACTCCTGGCCCTGCACAGGGCCATGCCCAGGAGTCACACCCTGCGTCAGAGTATTGTCCAAAAATTTCTTGCATCCTGTCTGGCTTGGTACTGTGACCACTTCCCAGGGGAGCCATTCCAGTGCCCAACCACCCTCTGGGTGAAAAACCTTTTCCTTATAACCAACCTAAACCTCCCCAGACTCAGCTTCAGACCATTCCCTCGGATTCTGTCACCACAGAGCAGACGTGAGTGTCTCCCCTCCTCTTCCCTGCTTGACTTCTAACAATTGGGAATTGCCTGCCCCTGTGCCCTGAGCAGCTGATGTTTAAAAAGCGGCTAGCACTGATGGACCTCAGCATCTGCAAGAACTTTTTTCCAGGAGACCTTGCTTACTAGTTCCCTGAGCAGCCTGAAGTCTGCTCTCATATGCAAAGTTCAGGTTTTGGCATTTGTCCTCCTCTTAACGAGATTTTAAACTCAATTTCTTTGTGGTCACCATGGCCAAGACGGCTGCCAGTCTCCACTGATGAGATCCAAACTTTTGACAAGCAGGAGATCAAGGACGGCATCTGTCTGAGCTAGCTCCGTTAGGACTTGTTTCATAAAGTTGTCATTCAGGTTTTTAGGAATCTTCTGGCCTGGGTTGTACCAGCTGTGTGATGCTCCCAGTTAATTTCTGGCAAGTTGAAGCCTCCCATAGGGACAAGGGCAGTTGACTTGGAAGGATTCCTTAGTTCTTTAAGAATAATTCATCATTGTCCTGTCCAGGAGGTCTGTAGTGGACTCCCACAATGGCATCTGCATTATTTGTTTGTCCCTTGATTCTAATCCAGAGGCTCTCACCTGTGCCACTGGCAGCTGTGAGCTCCATACATTCTACCCCTTCTGTTCCATACAGGGCCCCCTCTGCACCTCTCTGCCCTGTCTGTCCCTCCTGAAGAGCCTGGAACCATCCAGCAGGGCACTCCAGGCACAGGACCCATCCCACCAGGTTTTGCTTCTGCAGCAATGTCAAATCTCTGGGACTGGGCCAAAGCCTGGGTTCCCCTTGTTTGTCCCTCTTGCTGGGTGCATTCGTGGGGACACACTTCAGGTGTGGTACATTGTAGCCAACACCTCCTGAGGCAGATTGAGGGATCCTGTTAGTGCTCCTTTCCTCAGGTACTGACACCCCATCCCATCACTCATCACTTCCAACCTGGCTTTATCTCTTTCCCCCTCCCAGGCTGATTTAAAGCTCTGTCAGTAGCCAGCTCCTGTGCTAGAGCTCTTTTTCCCCTCTGATATTGGTGCATCCTGTCAGGTGTCAGCAGACCAGGAGTTGAGTAGATCATCCTATGGTCAACAAATGCAAAATTTTTCTGCCAACACGAACCTTGGAGCCATGCACTGATCTGATGGATCTGCCTATTTCCATCAATATTATTCCTTCTTACCAGAAGTGAGGAAATTGCTATCTTTGCTCCAGACCCCTCTTCCAATTGTCCCAGGGCCCTGAATTCTCTTTTGATAGACCTCTGGCTATTTTATTTAATCTCTGCCTCAGTTTAAAGTTTAAACAACCAATAGAGGACAGTTATCTGAGGACCTTGCTAAGCTGGAGAGTTTTTCAGTAATGTCCCTCATCTGAGCCCCTAGAGACAGCAAACTTTCTTGTGAGTTAGGTCTGGTCTGCACATCAGGCCCTACATTTCCTTAGAAGGGAGTCTGCTATTACAGCTACCCTTCTGTTCCTCTTAACCAGGGAGGGTGTGATGCATGGAACAGGTGGTGCTGCTTTGGGAGGCCCCACTATCCCAGAAGGACCTTTGTCCACCTCATCTGTTGTCTGACCTTCTAGTTCCAGCACCTCACACCTCACATCAGCGTGCTGTTCCAGCACCTCACGCCTCTTCTAGAAGGTTCCAGTCCTACTTGTCAAATTCTGAGAAAGAGGAGGAACCTTTTGGTCCTGCTTCCAGCCTTCATCTTTAAAACTCCCTTGGCTCGCAGTTTTTTGACTGATTACCCTGCAAGGTTCTGAGTCCACCTGCTTCTCCACTACAATGGAGGTTTAGACTCCTGGGAGTTTGAGACCATAGTGTCTCTGAAAACAATGGCTCTATTTTTTGCTCATTCACTTGAATGCTACGTGGGGAGGTGGTGACATCTAGAGCTGCACAGAACAAGGCACCTACGAAATCCTACAGACTGAGGAGCACTTGAAAGGTCATCCATAAAAACTATGAAAGTCCTCTGTATGTGGATCCTCAGCTTCACACCAGACATCCCTCTTGAGACTTTTCATAAGGCAGGGAAATGGAAGGGGATTTAAAAAAGACCACACTAAATCAAAAAGTACAAACCTCCCCACTTTTGAGAAGTTAACTACACTGTAAACTTCTTTAAAAGGATGGTTCTGTCTAAGGGATGTGGAAGTTTACTGATATGGTCAGGCTACCTGTGGGTTTTCTTAAAACCTGTGGAAATGTGGTGCCTAGACCTGGGGCAACTTATCTTTTCCTGGAATAAATCTCCTCTTAGATTTCCAAGGACTCCTTTTTTCAACAATTTCTCTGAAACACTGATAAGCTTTTTAAGAAGAGATTGGGAGAGGGAAGAATGAGAACTGTATGAAAAGGGATTTTCTTTCTGCCTCCTAGAAAACAGCATAAACGGGGGTAGGAAAGAATTCTTGTTTATTAGACTTTAATAGTGTGAATCCAGTCTTTCAGTTTATGATTAGCCATGTTTAGTTCACCCTAATAAATAGATTTACAACATCTGTACTTAATACTGAATACTCAGCCAAAATAAAATTTAATTTATGCTCCTTTTTAATATTTATATGAAAAATTATTTCTTGAGATTTGAAAACTGACAGAATTTATGTCTTATAAATTAAAAAAAATTAAAAACTTACAAGAATGAAAAAGTTTTTTAAATTTAAAATGTTGCTTGGTGTCTTTTCTACTTTGTAATAAAAAAAAAGAATAGTGACTTCATCCTGCAAACACATTTTTTTAAACCTAATCCTTTTTAGAAGCAAAGATGACACAAAACTATTTGAAATAACATATAAGCCATCAGGACCTCAAGAGAACCTGGTTGTTTCTAGCTGCCCAGAACAACGACTTCAAAGCTAAATCTGCAGATGTAGCCCTGCTCTGCATAGCAAACAGTCAGACTGGCAGGAAAGCCCATACCTAATGCAAAAGAGCCCAGAGAAGGATCCAGCAGAATGGGAATGAAGGGATTTTCGTACATTTCTGCTGAAACATCTGTATCAGTTTGAACCAATCATATCATTGACGCCTAAAAGCACAACCTGGCAACAGAGAATGGAATCAGGTTTGTAAAGATTTGATATTCACACTTCCTTGCTTTTCAAGAGAGAGGTGCAACACAGAACTGAACTTAGAACAAAGAATTATTGACCTCTTTTGTATATATTCTCCTTAAATTTCTGCTACCAGAGGGAGACAAATAGGGATGAACTCACACCAGAAAGAAGACATCAAATTAAGGCAGAGAGCCTCAGTAATTATGTATCTTTCTCATTATTAATAATTAATAATATATTTGCCCCTCTAGAGAATCAAAAGTACAGAATGAGAGACCACACAGATTTTTAAAAGCATTTCCCAGAGGACCATTTACATGTCTTCAGATTATGGAGTCTGTTCCAGGGTGCTGTGCCTAGAGGGATGACAATGCTGCACTGAAAATTGCTGGGATCATTTATGTCTTGCTCCATGACTTCCCAGTGCTCCAAACTGCCAGAGCATCCAGGACAAGGAGAGGCCTGCTGAGGAGTTACCCTGGCCATGGAGGAATGTTGCTGAACAGAGCAGATTGTGAGAGCAATCTTTGATTTGATCCTCAAGCACTGCTCCTTCAGGAGGGGAATTGTAGAGGGTGGTAAATAATGCAAAAGTGTATTTCATAGAGGAACTCATTCACATAGCCTCAGCTAACTTGCAGACTTGAAGGTGATTGGAAAAGCACCTATTATTGGGAAAGAGGAAAAAAATGCATTTATTTTCTTCCCTTTGGCAGAGAATTAGATTGATTTCAGTATCTGGGTTTGGATAAAATGTTCCTGTCCTTTGTTCAGCCCAGCAATAACTTCAAAGCATTCTGAATATTTGGCTAGGTACAACAGTATTTTGTGTCATAAATCATGGATCACATTAGCTGGGCCACTCATGAACTCAGTAAGTAATGACAAATGTAAAGCTAAATTTGGCTTTCAGTTGCACAGATGTAAATCTATTATAGCTTTGAAATCTACAGAATATTCATTATGCAAAGAAACTTATTTTCAATAGTCCCAGAAGACTGGAAAATCAAAGGACTGCTTTCAGATCACTAAAACCAGCATATCATTTCAGACAGAAGTTTAAGAAGTCCAGTGATTTTGTGGAAAAGAAACATGTTTTCTAAATTTGTGAGTTCCAATAAATATTGTCATAGTTAAATGGTGGCAAATGTTTTGATTAGCAAATCTTAAACCTGAAGAGGCCAGAAAAGGGAATAAAGATTTTTTTGGACATGTTGTGAAATCAGTTTGTGCCAATATCTCCTAGGTCTCTGCTCAGGTCTGGCTGGAAGGCTTTGGTCAATTTTTTAGCTGTGTTGCGTGCTAGTAGAAGAAAAATATCCTGGCCTCATCTGAGAGGATGCTGTAGCTGATGCTTCAGACTCTATTTGAAGATCCAGTCCTAGGTGAGCCTTTTTTCTTGATTTCCTGTAGCAATAAATCTGGTTGCTGCTCTTTAATGGGGACCTGATTATAATGATAGTTGGCAGCTGGAGAAGGGGAGACTAAGGGTAACTAAAATGAGATGGACAAGAAAGTGATATTGTTCTATGTAAACAGGAAAGAAAAGAAAGACAATACCTCCCTCAACCTTTGCTCCCAAGGTGCCAGAATTATGGCAGGTTTTTTTTCCCTGTGAGCAGGGCAGGAGTACTGAACCATATCTGGTCTTTCTCCAGGCACAGGTGTAGAGCTGACAGGATCTGTCATTTTAAGAACTATGTTTTAGGCTTGACAGAAGTTTCCTCGTCAGCATCTGTACATGTGGGTCTTGAAGGATTTAAACATACTGGCTCGGAGGAGCAGTCTGGAGTGTCTCCTCATTTGAATGCACCGAACACACAGCTGGTAAAGCACCAGTGGCACAGAAAAGGAGCAGCAGTTGTGTGCCAAATGTGTCAGATGTTACCTTGAGGTAAAATAAGTCTGTGCAGAGATATGTATCAAGGATAAGGATTTGTAGAGCTTTGGGGATGAAAGTGTAATGTGAGTGCTCAAACACCCTTCAAATGTGGATTAGTGTTCCTGTTGCCTAATTCATAAGGACTGGCAGTGCAAAGCTGCAGGTGCCTAGAACTAGCTCATTACCAAGAGATCTACAAGGTGTGCTCTAGTGCTGAGCAGTTCTGAGTTAAGAGGGGGCCTTGGACTATTCTGATTCAATGCATCTTCTGAGCTAATGCACATCCTTCCTTTGGTGTGTGAATATGAGAGGCAGTGCCTCCACAGTGCTGTGTGAATAGATAGGGATGAAGCTGTCAAAATCCGCGTGTAGAGCAAAGCTGCTCCACTTCAGTGGTACTTGGCTCCAGAGCAGGGGAGAAGTGGAGAGGCATTTGAGTTATGTCTACTGCTAATCTGTATTAACAAAAAAGTGCTGGAGGGTATTTTCATTATCCTTTGCTTTGTTTTTGCTAATCCTTCACTAGTCAGAAAAAAAGCAGAACTGTTTTGAAGGCTTAAATTCATTTGCATCTGCTCTGCAGATTTGCAAGTAGTGAGGAGCATGAGCATAGAATATTCTCTGTCCAGGCATTGCATACATGAATCTACTGAGCACCTTACTGACTGAATGAATTTGTATTTACTGGGTTGACTGAACCTCTTTTTCCTCTTCTGCCACTAGATTATGTGCAAAGAGAACAATTTCTCAGACACTTGATCAATCGGTCAGATTTTTATATTGGAATTGAACAAGACTGCAGACTCTCACTTGTTGCCAAATTCCTTATGTAAACTGGTAGCAATAATATAAAAACATGCTTAACACTTAGGTCCTCCTGGCACTGGTCTTCTACAGAGCCCAAATCACCAAGCAGCTCCAGTTTGTTCAGCTGCAAATGCAAGATAAATGATCTGCTCGAAACAAATGAATAATCATATCATTTCCCCCCTGTACTTTCAGCACTATTAATCATCTGACGTACTTCCTTTTGTAGACGGTTTCAGCAGTCTCTTCGACTTGATTCTAGTGTAGTGATACAAAGTAATGCTGGGTCAAAATTTTCAAATTCAAAACAAAGTCCACAAACTTTCAGACATAACTGCATTTCAGACATACCTACGCTGTGTATCCTGGCTGTAAATAAGTAGAACATCCCAGATGGTTTTGATAATGTGTGAGGAACAAACTGAGCAGGCACATCCAAAGGACAAACTGAAAGACTTTAAAAAGCTAAAAGAGTACATGAGATTTAGAAAACTTGTATCTCTACATTTCATCAAAATGTTTTGATCCCACAAAATCTTTATTCTGCTGGCAGTACTTTCAGAGATTCATAAAAAATCCATATTGTCATATCAATAAAATATCTGACACAAATATAAAATTTTATAAATGTTTATTGAATCACTACCAGTAAACATTCTTTCTGAATCATATGGTGACAGTCATTTGTAGCAGAAAAGGAAAATGAGCTGAAATACACAGAAAAAGGGAAAGCTGAGCCAAAAGGGGGGATGGAGGTATGAAATAATATAGTAACAGTTGATTGTGACATAGGTAGGTTATGAGCTCAGCTTTGACTGGTCTTAAAAGTTTTTTTAAAAAATGTCCTTTCCCCCAGCTTTCTCCTGTTCAAACTGATTCATCATGCTATATCTATTTTTCTGGCCTCAGATAAATTTAATCTAAAGACTCCTTCAAAACATGAGAAATCCCCACTGGTGAGGTCTTGAATCATGTGTGTCTTTTTTTTTTTTTTTTTTTGTCTGGAAAAGGCTATTCTGCCCTGCTTGCAGGCCTGCCTTATTTCCTTGGACTTTATTTCTCTGATACAAGAACTTGTTTGTTAGAAATTATCTAGTTTCTGCCATGACTAGGATAGTCTGACCTCCTTTTGACTGCCAAGAAAGCCTTTTTCTCCATGAGCTAATGCAAGTCCATTCCCATGAGAAAGGCAATATACTATGACATCCCTGTATTTTCTATGCTCTCTAAGCATATCAAACCCTCATGGGGGCCTGTTCTAGTGTAACAAATTTTTAATCGTTCTAATTAATTGAACCTTCTGCCATTGTGCAATAATTATCTTAACTTCTCATATGTGTATTTTGAATTGAGGGTACTATTTTGTTGAGATGATGTTTGGTGATTCTGTTCTTTTCCTTGTGCTTTCCAATTAAGTAATTTTCTCTGTCTTTGAGTTTTCACTTCCATGATCTACACTTCACTTTGATTAAGGACATCATTCCATTCACATCAGTTTTTTAACCTCCTTTGGCAGAGGGTTACATCATACCCTCCATTCCCATTTTTCTTTCCAGAAGTCATCATGCTTAGTTCATTTGTCACCTACTTTTCTCATCTTTCTGCCTGACAGCTTGAAAGATTTCTTCTGGTCTTCTCCCCTTCACAGGTAATGGTGTAATTAGTATGTGTATTCCTTTAGTTCTCTTGTCTGTATCAATAAGTTCTCCTTCAACTGCTGCAATGTTTTGATATGAGAATAAGGTTTTCTTTTCTTTTTTTTTTTCTGTGATTGCATTAGTATTGATCTACTTTTCAATTTCCCCTTATTCATGTCACCCCAAGTAAAGCTGCTGTCACTACAATGTTCCTGCAGACATAGTGGGACAAGTGCAAAGTGGATATGAAACAGAGCCAGACCTAAGATGTGTAATTTCAATGTGATACACTGAAAAGTTATGCAAATGTAACCTGTGCAGCATCATGCCTTTTTAGATCTGCTTCTTCTTATGGGTATGTCTTTTAAAGTAACCCTGTACTATAGGATTCCTTATTCTTTAGCCCTTCCCTCGGGAATTGTCATCCCCTCTACCAGGTGAAATGCTTATTGCATAAATGCATATAGAATGCTATGTTTCACACTAAAGTGAGCAATAAAGAGACAAAATTCTACAGTAGGTTCTGTTTTTCTCTCTCCTGCTGTTCAAATGGATGACACAGGAAAGAAACACAGCAAAATTCCTGTGGCTTTCTGTTCACAACTTTGGTGTGACCTGGAAGATGAGGTTTTTCAGACTGAACATTGTAGTTCTACCAGAAGAAAGCTTTCAAATTTGAAGAATAAATTATGTAGTTCTTGGGTTTCCTCTCTTCTGGATATCAGATTTTTTCTTTAATTTGAAAAAAATCAATATTTTCATTGTGATTTGTTTCTGAATTAGGTAATATAATTTTGAACCTGTTAGAGTAAGTGACTCACTATGTGGTTTAGGTCAGGATTGTCAACACATGTCAGGGAACCAGTTACTAAATGTATTAAGTTCTGGTAAATTAGCAAGAGAGAGATCTGTGTCTGTTCTTTTAACACTGTGAGTTTCTATGCTTTTTGAAAAGTATACCCCTATTTGTATGATGACAAAGGACCTATTTTACTTTTAAGTGGTTACTAAAAACTAATTGGAAGTAAATTATATTTTCTGAGACTTGCGTCTTGATAAAAAACCTGTTATTTCTGTGAAACTAAAGTAGCTGACTTGCATACAATGTAGGGATACTAATTTAAATTTTAAATCTGCTTAGTGGAGAGAAGAATGTGTTTTGAAGCTACAGTTTCATAATTTGGAACCAGCTAGAGCATCTGTTCTTTTGCAGATAAAGGACAAGTGAAGTCGGAATCAAAACTACATCAACCATTATTTTATCTCTGTGTTATTGGTATCCTTGCATGTATCCTCATCACTTCTGTTTAAACTTTTGAATATTGAAACTGACTTGGTGGGAAATATTTTATTCTTGCTTTAGGATTTGATTTGTTCCTTGCCATTTGTTTTGCTTTCCTTCTTATTTCTGCAGACCTTGAAAGTGCATATTATGAAACACTTAATTAGTTAGAAGTCATACTACAAAGTAGTACTTCTACAAAGTGCTGATACTTTGGAAGAAAACCCTGTTAATGCACTTATTTTCCATTCTTCTGCACTGCTTCCTTGCTCTCTGCATTAGCTCTGTAAATGGAGGTATACAAAAGTCATAGCAAGCAGTGTGTGTAAAAGCTTCTGCTTTATGCGACCCAAGAAGCACAGCACAAGAAAGAAGCACATCCCCATCACAGTAATTTTTTATCCTGAAGGGTCAGTACAAGCTTCTCCTATGAATTCTTGTCCATTACAGCTATGGAATGCCTAAACATTTTTTTCTTGTGTGCTTTCTAAAAACCCTTGCTAGGGACCTTTGCTGCATAAATGTAGTTTTGTTAGTGATGTCTGGCTAGATTTAATACTACACAGCTGCTAGCAATGAAGAAAACTTTGGCAGTACCCTTGTTATTCCCCTTAATAAGTTCTCAGGATTTTTAATCATCATCCTGCCGATTCTTGTGTAGATAAAGTAATAGAAATTAGCTAAATCTTTTATGGTCCCTGTATGTACCCACTGGTTTCAAAGCCCTGGAATGAATAGTTCCCGAAATATCAAGCTGAATTATTAGAACTAGTCTTGGCTATGAAATTAGTTGTTAAATCTTCTATGAAATGCCCTAAACTCTTTCTGTCTCAGTTCTTCCAGTGTAAAATGAAATGTCTAGTGCTTTCTGATCATGCACACACACATACACAAGGTCAGTCACGGTCCCTAATGTTGTAGAGAGGATAGTAAAACTCTTAAGTGTTTAACACTCATGAATAAACATGGCATTCATCTCACTCAGTGATTGTCTTCCACAACATCAGGAATCTAGGATCTCCCAAGAATTAAGAGGGAGTGAAAGCCTAAATCTTGCCTGCCCTGGACACCTGTCAGCAGATGAAATGAACTTCTCTAAGGTGCACATGTCTCCCCAGGGATGACAGAGGTTACCAGAATGAACTATAATTCCTACTTTTAGAGGCTATACTTGATTCATGTTCACATTTTAAATGGAAATCTCTATCATTGCTGTAAGCAGAAAATGCTTATTTTTATTTTTGCATGAACCTGGCATCATCAGAGGTGGTGCTATAGCAGGATACAGCCCTATAAGTAATTTCTAAATGCATAGATTTTATAAATGTGGAAAGAAAAAATATGCCTTTACAAACTGAATTTAAGGAAAGTAATGCCTCCAGTGAAGTTCATTTTTTCTTCTGTTCTTGGTCTTTCTGTTTTGATGCTTTCAAAGGTGTGATAGCATGCCAGAAAAATGTTGCTAAATATTTTATTTTTAATAACATTTAAATTCATTGTGATGAAATCCCTAAATATCCTGCCAAATCTAGAAGAGGAGGCAAGTTTGTTCACCACACCATTTTTCCATCTTTCCTCAATGAAGTCTGTGTCTCTTACAGGGTTTCCAGTCTCAAAAAATTCTCAAGAGGTCTGGAACAGCTGTGTTCAGCAACTGCTGGTGATATGTGGGTGGTGGAAAATGCTCATATAGAGGAGCTTTAAGCGTAAAAGAAACTCCTGTCTTGATGGGATGTTGCCTTCTCTTTACTACCTGAGACTCAGCTTTGCTCTGCATTGTGTTTAATTTCCAACTTCACACAGAATCAGTAGGAAATCCTGACTGGGGCACTCTGAGACTGAAGTAGCAATTAGTGATCAGCTGTGGGTGTAAAATGAGTCTGTCACATTATATCACCTCTCTGCCACAGAGAATGTGGAGGGGCTGTGGCTGGCTCCCCACTGGATTACCACTTGAATATTCAAGTGTTCTTTTATTCAACAAAAGCATGGCTACAATTTTGCAAGCCAAGTGTGGCATGTAGGCACCCACCTTCCACAGAGATTAGAACAGATTTAAGCATTACTAATCAAGTGCCAGATTTCAAATTCTTTATGTATCACTCTGGAGAATGAGGAGCTATTAGAATAATGATTAGCATATTTTGACCAAGCTGTGCAAGAAAAAACTTCCTTTTGTTTCCAAAATCTTGCATTGGTGCTCAGCACAGGTTCTGAACATACCTGGATATTTGAATAAAATGCATGAACAATACATAATGAGCAAGAAAAAGGCTGTGACTAACTGAAGTGATTCCAAGCTATGTCTGCAATTATGGCACTATTTGCCAGTTTATAACCAGTTGATTCAGTGTCTTGGTTTGGAAAGACAGTTGCCTGCTAAAGGAGACAGGAGCCTCCCCTGAAATGGAGAATGCAAACCCTCCCCACTTTTTTGAATTGGTATGAATAAGGGGCTCTCAGGCAAAAAACATGGGAGCAGGAAATAACAGTTCTTTAATAGGGAAGGGAAAAAATAAAATGATAAAATACAACAATGCAATACACCAGAACAACACTGACAGAGTCAGAACACAACCTGACACCCTGTGGGTCAGGGTGTTGGTAGCAGTCCAGCTGGAAAAGGGGCTGCAGTCCTCCTGGAGTGTCAGGCGTGGTTCTGTTGGAGCAGGGCAGTCCTGTAGGAAAGGGGTGTATTCTTCCTCCAGAGATCCGTGGAAGTAGAAGCAGCTGCTGTTCCTCTGGAGAGTCCAGTGGAGCAAAGGCTGTGCTGGTGTCAGAACCTTGCAGGTTATATCTGCATGGCACTGCTTGGCTCCTCCCTCTGGGCGGAGCATCTCACAATGGGTTGCTATAGTTCTTATCAGTCATGGGGTGACATTCAAGAGCCCCTTATCAGCAGATGTCCCCTGTTGATTATGATCACTCAGGAAGAGAGATAAGGAGCAATGCCCACTTGACACCAGACAACTGCCATACAGATGGCAATAGAATACATCTGGCCTTGCAATCTGGAACATTCAGTCCGGTGTATTCTAAAATCTTTGTAATCAAAGGGTTGAAAATATTCTGTCCACATGTGGTGAAACATTTTCTCTTTGGATATCTGCTCACTTAAAGGTCATTTGCTGCTGCCTGCACTGGATAAATAGTAGAATTTGAGGATCTATCTATCATAAGAAAAAGCATTGTATGAGAGAACAGGAGGGTAACATTCTGTGTTCTGCAACACTACATACATTTCTGATCACCATGACTCTGTACATGTTATTGGGTGGGAGATCTGAGACAAGCCATGACCGTGATGAGAGCCAAAGGGCCAGAGAGACTGGGTTCCTGGAGAAGCTGAAGAGCCACATGGACATACAGCAGCTTGGAAAAGTGATTAATGGCTACAGGGGCTGACAGAGGTCTTAAGATGTTTAATGGGTATTAACACAGAAGTGACAGAACATTTCAGGATAATGAAAGTAAAGTGTGAATCTTTTGGAATGGGAAAATGTAAGAGATGGTTTATTAGGTCTATTGCAGTAATCACAGTCAGTGTATTGTTTTCCTAGGTTTTATTTGTATTTTTTACCTGGCTGCTAGAAATTTGCTTTAATAAAATAAGAAGAAATGCAATCAAAGTAACAAGAAAAAAAGTTTCAATTTTGAGAGAAAAATCTTCCTGACTGGCAATTTTGGCCAGAATTATCTGAAAAGAAGTAAATCCCTTTCTCTTGGGACTATAGTAGGGAAATGGAAAGATGTAAACAAATGCAAAATAGCACTTTTAGACTGAGAAAGATCAGACCTAAATTTGATCAGGTTTATTTATTTTAAATTGCAGCAATAATCAAAATCTTTAACTTTTAAAAAACACATTACCTCCTGATGCATGTATAATGCAAAGGACACTAGAAAAGCCAAGCAAAAGAAAGAAGCAAATAGTTCTACTGTGTTGAGGCACCCCTTCTTCTCTTTGTTCTTCTGAGAACTGTGCCCCAGAGGAAGCAATGGAGTGAATGTAATTCAAGATCATTCTGGAATATACACACCTCCACCAGCACTGGCGTGCACTTGCCTTGCTTTACCTAGCAGCTCAGGATTACAAACTTTTACCCCACACTTAAACATTTGCAGCATGACTGCAAACAGCCTGGTGTAGGATGCAGCCTCTCAGAGGCTCATTCCTAGAGAAGGTGGGGCAGTGGCTGATGCTACGAGGCTTGGGATGGGCACCCACAGGGTGATGCCAGCGTGCTTGCACTGCATACTGGTACTCTCCTTTTTGCCCAGGGAACACATTTCCCTTCCCAGCCTGTCCTCCTGGCTGCAGGGACATGTTTGCATC
Organism: Fringilla coelebs; assembly: GCF_963513975.1. Classification (NCBI taxonomy): domain Eukaryota; kingdom Metazoa; phylum Chordata; class Aves; order Passeriformes; family Fringillidae; genus Fringilla; species Fringilla coelebs. Next base: position 134,201,778 of record NC_140028.1, on the reverse strand, counting down.
CTGCCAGTTGTTCAGAATGATGGGTTTGAATTATTTTTCTGCTCTGTCTGTAGTGATGAAGTAAAGGGCGGCTTGACAGATAGTCTTGGGCAGCACTGGATGTGTAATTTGTACACATTATTTCCACATCTTCCTTCCTTCCTTCCTTCCTTCCTTCCTTCCTTCCTTCCTTCCTTCCTTCCTTCCTTCCTTCCTTCCTTCCTTCCTTCCTTCCTTCCTTCCTTCCTTCCTTCCTTCCTTCCTTCCTTCCTTCCTTCCTTCCTTCCTTCCTTCCTTCCTTCCTTCCTTCCTTCCTTCCTTCCTTCCTTCCTTCCTTCCTTCCTTCCTTCCTTCCTTCCTTCCTTCCTTCCTTCCTTCCTTCCTTCCTTCCTTCCTTCCTTCCTTCCTTCCTTCCTTCCTTCCTTCCTTCCTTCCTTCCTTCCTTCCTTCCTTCCTTCCTTCCTTCCTTCCTTCCTTCCTTCCTTCCTTCCTTCCTTCCTTCCTTCCTTCCTTCCTTCCTTCCTTCCTTCCTTCCTTCCTTCCTTCCTTCCTTCCTTCCTTCCTTCCTTCCTTCCTTCCTTCCTTCCTTCCTTCCTTCCTTCCTTCCTTCCTTCCTTCCTTCCTTCCTTCCTTCCTTCCTTCCTTCCTTCCTTCCTTCCTTCCTTCCTTCCTTCCTTCCTTCCTTCCTTCCTTCCTTCCTTCCTTCCTTCCTTCCTTCCTTCCTTCCTTCCTTCCTTCCTTCCTTCCTTCCTTCCTTCCTTCCTTCCTTCCTTCCTTCCTTCCTTCCTTCCTCCCTCCCTCCCTCCCTCCCTCCCTCCCTCCCTCCCTCCCTCCCTCCCTCCCTCCCTCCCTCCCTCCCTCCCTCCCTCCCTCCCTCCCTCCCTCCCTCCCTCCCTCCCTCCCTCCCTCCCTTCCCTCCCTTCCCTCCCTTCCCTCCCTTCCCTCCCTTCCCTCCCTCCCTTCCCTCCCTCCCTCCCTTTTTCCACTCCAGCACCTACATTTCTCTGCCCCAATCTTTTACTTTCTCCCAGTTTGCGTCAGTTTTGGGACATTGATACCCACAATTGTATTTCTGTTACCATTCCTTAGGTAATCTTAATTTTTTCTGTTCTTTCTGCCCTGGTCATGCAGACACTGTTGACCTTGCAGGACCTGACTACCCACAGAGGTCCCCAGTGCTCCTCTCTAGTTATCTGTGAAGTTTGCTGTATGCCGTGAAATTCAGACCTGTTCTACAGCTCTCTGCAGTTTTTGATAGCATCTCACACTGTTATCTCTCACATCCAAGGACTTCTCAGGCTGGGTTCATCCAGTGGGTTTTCATGCCCTGTTCAATTTAGCCTCACTGGAATTCAGTCCAGTAGCCCTGGCACTTGCCTGCAGCCCAGTTAATCTCTGCTTTCTTTGCTTTTCTCTTATTTTACTTCACTTGGCATATTTTACCCTTTCTAAGTTTTGTTTCTTTTCCCACTTTTCAGCTGTATTCCACTTAAAAAAAAAAGTCTATAAATAACCAAAACTTTGAAAGAGATGGTGGTGTTAATCTACATCTGGCTGTAATTGCTGAAAGAAATAATGAGTCAGAGTCTGGAGTGCCCTGCATGAGCTCTGATGTCATGTGTGGTTTCATTTAACAGTATTATTAAGGAAAATGTGTAGCAGGCTAAATTTCCTTGGCTTAACGAAGAAATCTATGACATCCTGCACTAATGCACTGTTATTCTGACTCATCCAGTAGAACAGTCCCAGCTCTAAAAGACAAAGCACAGAACCAGATCCCTGATGTATGCAAGGATAGAAAGATTGAGGGTTTGATATATTTGAATGAATAAAATTGCTGGTGTGAATATACCTTAGATCAACTTGTTTAATATGTTGCTAGTGTCCTTACCAGAGCTGACTTCTGTAGGACTCATTATAGGATCAGTCCCAGATAGTCTAGTCCCAGATTCCTTCAAAAGCCTGTAGCTCCTTAGCTCTCTCTAAATCAAAATTTCTAGTACTCTTAAAACCTGAGCTCAGTGCCTCTGAAAAACTGGGTCTGCTCTCAGCCATAAGTTGCTGTTTCACAGAGCATCACATACATTAAAAGTAGCTCAGCTTTGGCCAAAAGAATCTCCAAGACTTTTTGTGTTCATCAGAGAATAATAGACAGAGATTTAAGTGCTTACACATAACATTCCATTTCCGCCTGAGAGAAGGAATGTCATGGTTACTGAGAGTTAATGCTTGCAAAATTACACTATTTCATATAATTTCTATTAGTTTTTTCAAATGTGTTTTAAAGGTTTCTTTCATAAAGTAACACAGATCCTTTGCTTTCTTCTATTAAAACCCAGAACCTAATAGATGTGTGTATGTGTGTGTATTTATATGTACGTGCCCTCTTTTAATCAACAACAAACACCTGCCTTCAGGGCAGCATAGGCATTTATGAAGCAGACAAGACATGGATTGTGCCCTTAGTACTAGATATCATTTGCCAGTTGGGTGAACTTTAACACACACTGTGACTTGAGGATAAATTTGGCAATTTTTTTGGCCTCAGCTGCAAAAAGTATTTCTACAGTATAGCTGGCTTCCAATTTACACAGTACTAATGTGTTTTCCTTATGATAAAATCCCAGTGCACTAGAAATGAAAGTTTCATTTCTGCTTTCCATTCCTCATGTTTTCTGCAATTCTTATCAGTGCTGATTGACACTATTTAATATTTTTCATACTTTCAATGTGATAAAGATCTCTGCCTTTCTTTCCTATTACCACATCTGGTCTTCTCACATATATTCCAATTCCATTAATAGTAATATTTGAAAAATTTGGTAATGCTTTTTCATTTTTTATTTTCTCTATCTTTGTGTCTTGTGAAGATAACGCTCCTCTCTTGCTGCACATTACTGCCAACTTTCTAATATAGTAATTTATAGTTCTCTCCAGACAGTTAGATGCATCAAGTGAAATGTGATTTACAGTTAATGAGGCCAGGCCACACATTTTATTGTCTGAATTCACATTTTCCCTGTCATCTGTCTTCTGTCTTTGCATTGGCGTATCTTATGCAAATCACCTACTTAGAGCAGTCATAGTAAAACTTCAGGCTGTTCTGTCCTTCCTCCTTTGTCAGGTCACAATTTTCCAATGCATTCAATGAGATTTCATAAAGGACACTCCATGTGGGATTTTTTCATCTCTTTCTGCTTGGGTATCTCTTCCTGTTGTCAAATGGCCTGTTGACAGAAGTAGTATATTCTTCAGATAGGTTTGGATTTGGTCCAGTAAGTCCTTCTCTCGTAGTTTCCTGTCATTACTCATTGTACTCACTGACATCCTTCACTGATCTCATCTTTTCTTGTGTACATTTCATGCCAACATAAAGTCACTTCAGGTCAGAGTTCATACAGTGCTAACTTCCTCCTGCTGCTCCTGTCAGATTCCCTTAAATCTACTTTTCATCAAGACATTAATCCCAGGCATATGATCTAATTGGCTGGCATGTTACAGAGCCTTAAATATCCCTAAGCATTACTGAAATTTGCTTGAAAATATTCCTTTTTTTCTTTGTTTGCTTGTTATAATTCCCCTCTCTTAAGCTTCTATATAGAGCTGCCTACATCTGCACTCTTGCACAGCCCATGCCATTTCCTGTGGCATTTGTGCAATTCCTTTTGGTGTCACAAAGCGCTGTTAAATCTAAATACTAACTCAAACCTCAAAAAATTTTCACTGAGGAATTAATATCAAGGAAAAACTGCATATTTTCAATCCCTAAAAAACATGTGGAATTTTTTTCTTTTAATTTTCCAATACCTTTTCCAAAACATTTCAGTATTTACAACTAAAAAAAAAAAAACAAAACCACAAATGAGAAAAGTAAGAGCAAAATAAGCCTTTCCTAAACTCTTGCCTTTCTATTGCATCAATCCATTCTTCTCTCCATGCAGCCTATTTCAATTTCTAATAACAGATGCCCTTAAAAGATTCAAACATATTGCAGATTTCTGTCAGGGTGATACTGTTGTATTCTGCATTGTGACTCACCTGACTAAACTGCAGGCTGCTTGCAAAGCTTTCCTTTCCATGTTGTGATTGTCTGCTATCTGATGGCTCTTTACAACCTTGGCATCCTTTTTGTTCTTGAAGAATCCTACCAATACTTTAATGATGTTTGAATTATTTTTCTGGTTAATGAAGTTCAGTTTTACCCAAGTCATGGGAAAAGAGAATATACACTTTCAATTTTAGCTAGAGCATTTTACTATGTAACAGTATTTTTCATGAAACAAACCTTCCTTGATACAATTCACGTGAGTGAATATTTTTGCTGATTTTTGCATACATTTTCTAAGCACATTTATGTTTGCAAAACTCTTAACTGACAATTCCAGATTCTCTTCATTCCCATTTGCCTTCCAGTTAGGCAATTTTCTCTTCATCTTCATCAAGTGGTTTGCACTTTATTTTGATTAGCCACACTATGTTATTCCTACTTTTTGTTTAATATCCACTTCCCAACGAGGTCTTTGTTTTCTTTCAGTCAAGAAACCAAGCATTCTTTTTATTCAGTAATTGTATTCTTCTTACCTTTGTTTCAGTCACCTGTCCAATTTCCTCTTTCCATTTGAAAAGATTTTTGTTTTAGAAGAAGCCTTATCAGTATAGACAAAGATAATAGCAATCCAGAAAGTTGTCCCACATTTAGCAGCAATAAAAATAATATTACTGATTTTTGTGTCGCTCTCCAAAATAAATTCCATGCTTTAAATTTAATTTTGACATGGAAATTCTGTGCCAAGAAAATCATATATTGATTTTTAACTGGGGGTGATAGTGACTCCTCAAATTGGTTAAAATGTTCAGGTTTGTATGGAGCATGTCTTCTGTCATGTTTTTTGTGAATACAGCAAATCCACATCAAAGGTGATCTTCTCTACTGGTGCTGCTTAAAATTCAAGGATTTCTTTCTCTAAGTAAAGGCATTGAGAATCTTTCAGGCTCTGAGTGTTGGAAAAATTTGCTTCTCTGCTGGTCTCACAAACTGCCCAAGAAAAGGGTGGGTTGGCATCCTCCTGTGTTGGTACACAAAAAGCCTACATGACCTGCTGACACGCCTGACTGCCTTTGCTTGCTGCAGAAAGTCTGGTGAGGATAATTCACCATCTGCTGGGCCTTTGCATTTTCTCCACGAGGCTCCTGCCCCCCACAGCCACGTCTCCATGGATGGAGGAGTCAGCGCTGGACAGCGCCCTGCTTTGGCTTTCCATGGGTGTGTGCACAATGAGACCACTGGTGACACAGAAAGGAACTGGGATTTTGGCAGCTGAGCCAGAGTTCATGGTGCTTGGCACCAAAGCATGTGGTGAAGGTCACATAGTACAACACAAAACCTCTTAGTAATGTAGCAACTGGCCCAGAATTTGCTGACTGCTTGTTAGTTATTGAACAACCCCAAACTGTCTGACCAAAACCCTACCCTGTGTGTCCTCAGCTGCTTGTCCCAGATGAATAATGGTAACTCTTCTTGAAAGGGGTCCAGGAATGTCTTTGTTGTGCCTTTACTTTTCCAGAACTCTGGCCAAGTGACTATCTACCAAGAACCCTGAAACTCCCAGCCAAAACCTCTCCCTCCTGGTATATCTTCCATAAACATGTCCTCTGGTACATTTCAAATATGGCTGACTCTGTAATATGCCAGAAAAAGGAGCTTGGACAGAAGGATTCATTGATTAGAAACCCTCTTAACATCTTTAAAAAATAAAGTTTCTTCATTGCTACCACTACTTCAAGTAACACACGGAGGAAGGGAAAAATGTGAACTCCTTATGCAAACAAACACGAGGTAACAGTCTCTAAGTCAGCTATGAAATAAAAAAAAAAAGGCAAGCAGCATTCCTGTGTCTGTTCCTGTGTTTCTCTCAGTTTCTAGAAGAATCTGAGGAACAGAGACTAGGCATTATATCCTGACAAGAATTTTTATAAGTGGCACCTCTAAAAATTTATTTTTCAATTTTTTTTTTTGGAAACTTGTACTTAATCTTGACAAACAAGAAAAAGGTCAGTAATTTTACAAAATGAGCTACGAGTGAAAGAGAAGCCACAGCAAAGATTCACCTGAACAAATATGTGCCTTATTCCTGTCCTTTATTGTGAATGTCAATATTGGGAGGTTTATAAGAGGAGAGCAATATTATTCCTTGGTCAGCAATGCCCTGAACCACAACTGTCTGAAGAACATTTCAAATAAGATCCTTGACTAATTTAATCAGAATTTTAGTCATCAAATATTGTTTGAGCACAGGCTTTATTTATATTCTGTGTTTTAATGATAATCATTGTAGCACAATTCAGACTTCACTTTAAGAAAAAATTTCCTTCCTTCCTTCTGGGATTTGGTCACATCTACCACTTAAACTAAAGGAAAAAGAAATACTTAAAATTGCTCCCTCAGATAACAGAAATCAATATATCTTGACCCTTTTCTGTCCCTGAAGCCCCAGGAAGGTATCCATAGAAGTCACTGAAAAGCCCTGCAATAGAATTTCTTGCTATTTCCTACACAGTGTGTCTATCAAGCTGGTAAAGCTTTGCTTTGCCTCTCTCTCTCTGTGGAAATGTTGCCATTTCTTCTTTAACTCTGTTGATTTACTCTTTGCTTGGGAATTTGACCTCTAAGTAACTTTGACGTTCAACAAGCACTTTTATACCACTGTATATCATTTCTCTCTCCAGATGTCAAGTTAAGATCTTGGCCATTTCAGGTGGAAAATTGGAATAGATGGTAAAAACCTATTTCCCTCTATTTTATAGTGGTATGCCTTATAATTCCTCTCTTTGGTTTGGTTACCTACCATTTAAACATGTATTACTGTTCTATTTGCTAAAATATGAAAATTACTCTAATATTTGTCTCCTCAGGCTTCACTTTTGTACTAAAACAAATAGCAAGGGTCAGCAGCAAGCAAATAGTTCTGCTCCTCTCCACACCTCACTCCTATCTCTTTTCTTACATCTTCTACCTGTCTACATCACAGAGCATTTCTTCAATTCTGTTCCTGGGGAAGAATCCAGAACTGTGGGTTAGGTGGGAAGATGTCTCCTACAGTTTAGGAGAAAAGATAAAGACACAAGAATGGGACTGAAAATGACCAACTGAGTGATGCATCCAGTGCAAGTCAATAGGAAATACTGAGAATGGTGAGTTTTCTGATTTCTTCCTAATTATTTTCAGGTCTGTGACTTCAGAGAGAAACTTAGCAGCATAACCTTGTAATTCCTTCTGGTAACAGACCCAAATAGTAGTTCTTCCCATTAACTCAGCAATGGGCCTAATTGATTTTTTTTTTACAGGAAGAGGATGATGCATCACCTATTTTCTGTAGTATAGTTACTATGGACATCCTGAAAAACAGAAGAAAATTCAGTGCAGTCAGGCTGCTGGAAGTTCTTTGTGTTGCATTTTAAATAGTTTTCTCAATCCTTTGTCTGGATTTATCCTTAAGATGGGTCACTAATATACCACCATAAGTGTTTTAAATTGTCATTGCATCGGGGAGAAGGTTGGAATTAAACTAAGTATCTATAACATTTGACTGAAATTTTCTTGCCTATTTGAGTTGGAAAATGTAGTCTGCATTTATTCGTTAAATAAGCTATGTTTAGCATTAATAATCAATATATTTCTTCAATATGTGAACTCTAGTCTGCACCAGAAGGGCTGTGAAGGGAAAAGGAGGAAAGATCAAACAGCTATACTTAAGTTTGTATAGTAGAGTTCAAAGAGCAAGATAATTTTCCCATGCAAGTATTCAGACAATATATCTGGGGTCTTAGAAGTCTGCTGCATTTTTTTTAATGTTCTCATTTCCAAGCTTGGATTTTCATTGACAGCTTCTTATGTAACCCTAGGCAGGTGTTAAGAGGTACATGTACTCTGAGACAGAAGGGGAAAATGCCCTAAAAATATCAACAGTGAGCTCACTTTTCCCTGATCTCTGTGTGCCCTTTCCCATTCAATTTCTGGCACATAAACTAAAACATAATCTGGAAGGAAGAATGTGGTTTTGCAATAGGCATTTTTAAGAATGACTGAAACTGCCAGTTGCTCTCTTTGAATAACAATGGACACAGACAAGAACCAACGCTGGGATAAGTTTCCATCTCTGGTAGCAGGATGAAGGGAGAAGCAAGTCCAAACCATAAGATGATGATGTTGAGAAAGACAATAAATAAAATCTAAGTAATTCATCTTGACACAGTTAATTTCAGTAAGGAAAGTTTGAAGAAGGTTGAACATATCAGAATTTTAGCTCATCAGCTGCTTTAAAATCTCTCTTAATCTCTTGTCTCATTTCAGTACAACCATTCCATCCATGGCCTCGGACTCCCTTCCAGCTATAACTTTCAAGGTTAACCTCCTCCTCTGTCATCCTCTCCTTCAACACTTTTTCCACACAGACTTTCTGACTATGCTACTGAAATAATATTCCTCATAACAGTGCCTCCAGGAACCACAAAAACACACTCCAGGAACACACAAACCAGGAAATACACTCTGTGGCTGCTTCTCTGGTATTTTGTCTGTATCTTGTCTTTTTCCCCAGGATTTGCTCTTTGAGCTTACCACAGGTCCATGATTGTGCCTACTCTAAAAGTGATGGGAACTCAGTGCTGGCTGTCAGATCTCAGACCCAGGAACAGATCATTGTACTTAGGCTGTCTGACAGCATTTACAATTAATAATATTAGTTAGAGAACAGTTTAAAGTTCTTTTGGTTTTTGTAGTATAGTTTGATATAGGAAGACCTGCTGTGCTGATTTTAGACATTTAAGCTTTAAGATTTGCATTATTATTTATCAAAATGTAGTAAAATCTTATGATAATTAAAAAAAACCCAAAACCACACATCTGCCCTGCCGTTCGTTTTATGGGCATCCAATCTCTCATCTCAGTAGTTTCTTCTGTTATGTTGCCATGTGCTAACTAGTGGTTGAAAGGCCAATAATGTGACTAAAATCTGTATAGTTATCATGCAAATTGAATCTGCAAAATGAACCAAAAATTTTCAAATATAACTCTGTCAAGACTAGTTTATTGATTAGAGGCTGTGTTTTGTTCTAGCTATCCACTTGCCTGCTTGTCAAAGCAGAAGACTGACATTGCTGCTCACACAAGGCATGACTGTCTAGATTGTAGGTTGGAATGTATTCTGTTCAGTTCATACAGATATAATTTACAGTTGTCATTTTTTCTTGGACAATATCTTCGTGGTATTCACAGTCACTTTATCTCTCCTTCGCCCAAGTCAGAGCATGCCTCTGATAATAAAGTGAATGTTTCTTCTCCAGTGTTCTAAAGCACACAAGATACATTAAATTTTATCAGCATCATCTAATAATCTAATCATTATATAGGCAGATAGAGATCAAAAGTAAAGATTTCCAGTGCATGTGTGTGTGTACATTTTTTTTTGCTTATCTTTCTAGTATTCAGTAGGTTGGAGAGAAATTCTAAACATCTGATATTCCTTTCAAGATAATTGAGAAAAAAATGAATGAAAGACATGTAAGTAAGAGACATTGACCTTTCCCTCTCTGTGGTTTTTTTTTTAAATCATTCAACGAATCTACTTATTTAAATTCATTTGGTTCAGATGTTTCAGCTGTTGACTGCTATGAAAACAAACACTTCATAAATAGACAATGAATCACTTAAATTTTCAAATTGAGAGTGACTCTACAAATTGGTACTGATGAGCAATCTGAACAGCAGAGGTTCTGAAATCATCACTCTTGCTCAGTTGTACATTACTTTGCAAACAAGCATTTGAAAGAGTGAGGCTGCTTATGGAGTAAGGGTCAATTTTGCAGCAATGAGTTTATCATCATTTACTTTCATCATGGGTTTTAGAGAGTGCTTTATGTCTTCCAAGTAATGCTATTTTCAATCCCACAGAACAGATGAAAAAATATAGCCTCTGTCAATATTTGCAAAAACCCTCAGTACTTAATGACTTCAGAAGAAGATGCATGTTATTTTATGTTGAAATCTGGTTTTCACAAAAAAAAACTAGGACATGTTTTGTATAGTTTTGGTCATGAAGCAAGAAGCAAATTATTCCCATTCCTTCACTTTATTTTCTTCTTCACCACATCCAATACTGTCTCAGAAGCACATCCTTAGCAAACTTTGAAAGCAGAGTGCAGTTTCTGAATCCTCATTCATAACACCACAACTCAGTCTAAGAGACAGAATTATGTGTAACTTTTATGCAAAATATCTGGTTATGTCTTTTGTGTCAACAGAAACATGATAGCAATAATAAATACAATGCAATGCAGATAAAATTACCTAAATTATTTAAGAAGTCACATGTTGGCTACACAATGCTTGATTGCATTTCCCAGAGAGCTGCATATGTGAAGATGAATTTTAGCTCCTGTCTGTTGTTCAGTAGGATCTCAGATCCAAGCTCAGCAGTATATCCTCACTAAATGATAAGCAGGCTGTAGGAATCCATGTGTATGTCGTAGCCATCTAAATATGTGCCATGCCAAAGTTAATAGTTTATTCATAACTGTAAAAACCTCTTGAAAATATCATTCTTTTCTCAAGGAAATGATCATTTATGCTCATTTTCCATGTAAAACCACAACTCCTTTAAACAGACTGGAGAAGATTTTTACCACAAGCATCTGGACTGCTGGAGAGAGTGTATTTACTCAATTCTTTTTTTTATTAAAATATATATTCTCACACATACACACACACATATATATCACATTCTGATAAAGATTATATCTGAACTGAAACAGAGAAATTTCAAAAATCTAGTTCATCCATTATAAGAAAAAAAAAATGGTTATCAGAAGTTACTTTGATATTTTACCTGTGATTATCACAAATCTCAAGAGGGAAATTGAAAAGCTTTGCCTGCTGTTTAATGAATCAAATTTTCTCTGAAAGTGAAACTTTATACACCAAAGCCTAGTTGATCATGAATAAAAGAAATTGAAAATCTGAAATATGTTCTCAAACTTAGCATGTTATGTAGCAGCTCTTATGTTTATTTCAGAGCACAGAACCATGTAGCAGAAAGAACACAACTTTTTAGAATTTAAAATGAGGCAAATTTTCTGTTCAATTCATAATTTTCAAGTTATTTGTACATAAACCTCAGTGTCTAAATGAAAGCTCCAGCATGTTTGTGTCATCTTCTCAAATGATAAGCTATATAAAGGAATTATACATTTGTCCTTGATGATAGAAATAATCTTCAATTTGGACTTGCAGCTATCAGTTGATTCAGGACATGGAACTCTCCCCAGGGCTCAAGGCTGGCTTAAACCCATTTATTTCAAACAAACAACCATGTTCCTCCTAATATTCTCTATTGCCTTGATTGAAGAACGTGTCACATCTCTCCTCAGCAAATAGAAGTGAAAAAGTTTGAATAACCCTTCCTCTTCCACTGTGCAGGGAGCTCTACCTGCAAAGAGAGCAGAGCAATGCCTTAGGGCAGAGCATTTCCTTAGTGACTGATTTTAAGTCATGGTTGACTTAAAATCTAAAATTTAGCTTTGTAGTGATATAAAGAAAACCAGATGGGAGTAGGTGGTGAAGAAAGAGCCTCACAGGTTATTCTAATTGAGAATCTCAAGGGATTTCACCTTTGCTCAAACTCAGATGTGATCCTGGTATAAACCAGCAAAAATCACTTAGTTGAAAAGGATAATACTGCCTTCTCCAACTGCAAATCTGATCTGTAATGTATTTCCTGTCTTCTCTTTCTCAAAGTTTATTGAACTCATCGACACTCAGAAAACTAGAGAAAAATGACTAGAAATCTTTTCTGCCTTCACCTTTAATATAACAGAAAAAAGCTAGAAGTTTTCTTTTTCATGGTGTTATGGTCTGAGAAGCATCCTGCTGGGAATCTGCCCTGCAGCTTGATAGCACAAACTTTGGATTTTTAAAACCAGCTGGAATATCTGGCCTTGCTACTGACCTATCTGTTTGAAGTATGTGCATATTAGTTGAGGCTAAACTTTTGTTCACAGTGAATTAACACAGCTCAGAGAGAAATCTCATGCTGTTTTACTGACCCAGGACAGCATACTGATGAGAGGGCTACCTTTTTCTGAAAGCTAGTATCTGTCTTTGAGCTTATTGCTATCATATTCTGTATTGTTATTCTTGTAAATTAACTGATTTCTTTTTCTTTTATAGGATCTTTTACAGACCTATGAGTTCGATTGCATCTTATTTATAACAGATTTTATTGAAAAAACGCTTTGGTTTGTGACATTGGTTTATATTAAATCTATAATTTTAAATTATTCTTGTGTTCATGAATGATTATAATCCATAAAGCTGATGTCATCCTTAAGTGTAATGGACCCTAACACTGGATCAGGAAATAGCAACAGTGCAATGGACAAAAGATGCCCAATGTTCTTGTGCGTCTCTCCAGCAATGTGGAATGATTAGAGTCAGAAGTGCTTCATGGACTGTGGATCTCCTAAGAACTTTGGTCATGCAGCCTTGACTGGCATCTTTCTGTACTCTCTCCCTCTCTTGAAGAAAATGCTGCTTGGCTGATGGAAAGCAACAGTTTATAGCTTACCTTGGCAGGGTGTATCCTCTGCTGACTTGGGGTTGCTGTCTTGTGCACCCCCATGTTCCTGGAAATCTGGTCTCTCCTGGGCTTGGCTAGGACTGGAAAATCACTGCTTCTCTCCAGGAATGTTTGTGTAGTTTTTTGCCCAAAAAAGCAAGAGATGTGCTTTTTGTGTACCTTCATAATGCATCAGCTGCCCTCGACTTTGTCCTGAGCAGTTCTGTCCTGCTCCATCAGGGAGAGGCTGTAAACCAAGTGCACAGCCTCTGCCAAGGCTGACAGCCAGTGGATGGCTGCTGCCTGGTGTGATGTCTTTGCCTTGTGACACCTGTATATAGAAAGGAGCCAGCAAGCACCACTCAATTGCTGTCATCCTCAGTTACAGCACCCCAGCCATCTATACATCTAAAGCAGACCATATAAACCAGGAACAACCACATCTTCTGGAGAAGCAGTTATGGAAAGAAAGGATTTTGCAGTAGGTATTAATCATTGAATTTGAGAAGTACAGTGTAGCAATGATAAATGTAGTTGTCTGTAGACAAATTGTTCAATTGAATTAATGGTTTAAGTTATTTTTTATTATTTTAAGTTATTTTTATAGCATTGTTTGGTAAACACTGAAATTACAAAAGTAATCTCACAAGTCAGTAACAGACTCCTTTTATTGACAGTGATCTAAAACAAAAACATCTGCTGCTACTGTTCTTGTTCTTTATATGTCCCCTTCTGTGCAGCACTTTTTTTTTTTGCTTGGTACTGAAACATAGCCTGTGCTGAAGACCATAAAACAACAACTTAATTGCTGTGTTGATGCTTTCTTGGATCCCACAGACTTTCTTGGGCAGCCTATGAGCCCGATCAGAAAGCAGAAATTTGGCATGCCATAGTTGTGTGAAATGCTCAGGGACAGGAGAAGGACAGGAAGAAAATGTGGAGCTGATGAAACTGAGAAGAATCAATTCACCAGCTTAAAAGCTAAATAAGTGTACTTACTGACAACAAATGCTTTCTAAATAGTTTGAACTAATTCAAATGACAGCCAAATAAACAAACCTTAGTGTTGATAAATGTTGAGGAAGGAATACTTTTTTTTCCCTCTTTACAAAGTGGGTAAATGTACTAAGAGGGGGAGACTTCCATTCCTCCACCCTTACCTTGGATTCTTAGCTGATTCTGTTCTACAACCAATAGACAGTACCTGAGGTGAGAGAAGCAGAAAAAGGGGATATAAATTTCTATTACAATAGAAAGCGATTAAAGACTGAGCCTTATACAATCCAGGGAGCTGCAATTGTCTAAAACCTGAAAACACACTGCCAGTCATGGTTTCGTAGTAGCTTGGGTTTGCTGGCTACTTCTCTCTGCTTTTTTTTTTTTTTTCTTTTTTTCCAAAGATTTTATTTAGCATTTTCTATATTTGGAAAGATGGATATTGTCAAGTAGGATATCACCGTGTTAAATCTGTTTGCTAAATTATTACAAATATTTTTTTAAATTTTGCACTATTTACCAATGTTCTTTAGATGACATATAGAGATACTGATACAGGCAAGTTTGTTCTCTCTTTCAGTTTGTTTTTATAAAAAATGAAAGAATTAAAAAATGTTTGGAATTACATTGTTTGATTAATGTAGGGTTCGTAAATTTTCAGATCCACTGCTTTAATGTATTGCTAAATAATAAAACCAAAAGGTTTATGTCCAGTAAACTGCCAGTGTTGACTTTCCAGCTATTGCTGGTTTTACTTGAGAGTATGAAAATTATCAGATGTGTAAACATCCTGATAAGAAACAACCATAACAGAGCTGAAATCCTGAAGAATTTCATGTAGAGAAAAGAGTTTAATCCTTGTGTTGACACTTGCTTTTCTAAATGGATGTTTTTCTTCTTAGAATAAAATGAGAAAATACATTTAGGTTAATAAAATACCAGTTGTATAAGCACGATGAAGGAAAGGAAGATACATGCTCATTGGGAATTATAAACTTAAGGATTTATTTTATGTGAAAGGTTTTGAAAATCTACAGGAATACATTCTTAAATTATTAGGAATATATATGAAATTAGGCGGTTTTTGAAATTAACATAATTCTGATTCTACACAATCAACACAGGAAGCTCACTGTTATTCCATGCAAAGGAACAGATGTGTTTCCATTTCCTTGGTGAATTGTTTCTCAATACTGCATTAATTTGGGCATATGTGCTCATGAAGGAAATCCAGCAAAGGATATAACATATCTATATATATTGCTGGCAGTGTTTGTCAGTTTTCTCTCTCCATGAAATAGATCTGTTTTTGTTAAGAAAAGTAGCTCTCCCAAGAACAATAACACTCTCCATGCTCCATAAATGTTATGGTGAAAATCATATAATTTTTGCAGCTCAGCCTTTGAATTGCAACCTGTTACTAGGCTTGGAAAATTTACAGGTTGAGATTAAGAAATATAAAAAGATTGTCCACCTAGGAGGGAGTTGGATTAGTGTTAGCACCTCTCCAAAGGGTGTCTTCTGTCTCTCAAGTAGCATAGGCACTTCTCTGATTTCTTAATCTCAAGAGGACACAGGAGTTTGTAGTTTGAATGGTGGGATTGATTTGGATGCTGAAACTGGCTTCAAAGCACATGATGAACTTTTGACAGCTCCAACATTAAATAACCGCTTAAGAAAGTGGAATCTTTTAATTCCAGGGCAGCAGCTGGGTATTCTCTCACAAATGAACTTTTTCTTCTGTTTTAAAATAATCTGATTTAGTACTTTAGGGTATACAGGTCCCAACCTTTCTTCATTATCAGGGAAAAAAAGGCAATTTAAATCACCTTCGTGTTTTTGCAATATTGTAAAATGCTGAAGTTCATTCTTTAGTCATTTGAAAAATCAAGAAAATGGATGAAACATTTAGTATGACCTTTTATGCGATTACATTTGCAGCACCAGAAGGAACAGTGCTTTATCTCACTGAAGCAATGACCTTGAGGACCTCTTTCACCTGTGAGCTTGCTGCTGAGACCTGTGTGCTATACTGTCTGTAAAAATCCTGGGAGGCACACTTCCTTTTCCTTGCTGCCAAAACTTTAAGTTATCTAATTGTTGACTTCAAATTTGTTGTGTACACAGAGAATTCAAATGTGTTGGAGAAAACATGCAGCTCACAATTTTTGTTGTATTTAGTGCTATTATGAAGCACCCAGTTTAGGGAGATTTGTCTTCATAAACTGCTCCCTCTTTTTCTATATGATTGTGATTTCTCTATTTCTAATAGAAGATGAATCACTAAGATACAAAAACCTCTTTCTAGTTAGGATGACTGGATTTATTTGATGCCAAGTCTCATATTTGTATATTCTTATTTACTAAGAAGACACTGAGATCATAAACATGTTCATAATTTTCAATCTGTTTATGAATATTTATTTTAATATATTATTAATATATTTAACAGGGGTACATGTTTTGAAATCAGCAGAAGATAGAGCGTCTGAATCCCACTAACACAGGAAAATAATAGCTAATCATTAGTTAGTTTTGATTATTGTACCCAAGGCACAACCAAAAAATAACACCTTTTTGAACATTGAAGAATTTGGGCAGAGTTGACAACATTGACTCTTAAAAGCAGCTCCTGGACCCATTTCAGTAAAGTTTCATTCAGTCAGCTGGGGCTTTAATGAGCTTGACTTTAATGGGGGTTCAACACCTTCTCTACAACTTTAACAAGGACCTGCAGTCCTTCTCATCTCTCTTACCCGTGTGGTAGGTCTGGGTTCTTATCCAAATTCTGCCTGAAAGGAATTGTGATTGATATTACTAACTAAAGAACTGATGCATTGATATACAGGCATGTCCCTAGGTGAGCCAGCCAGCAAGTAAACAGTGCAGCTGGGAAGGCTTTGTTCAGACTTCAAAGATGCCAAGGTTTACTGCAGCCCAGAGAACAGAGTGACTGTCTAGCATTTCTGATCCAAAAGGAAGACAATGCATAAAAAAATCATCCTGTTACTTCGGAAAATAAAATCTTGAATGGTCTTTATAAACAAGCATTAAAGAATGGAAAATGGATCTTTTGCTTTGCAGGTCACCTTTAAGACTTCTAGCCATTAAAGAGAATTTTGCCATAAGAAATTACAGATCTACTGCATTTTAATGGCTTGTTTTCAGACAAAAGAATTTTTCCCTTTGATATCAGTTGGAATGCATTGGCAAATTTGTTACTGGACAGAGCCGGCAAGAAGAAACAGTACTTAGCAAAGTTATGTGCTGGGGTAAGAATATAAAGGTCAAAGGTTTTTTTGGTCATCAGGAAGATGAGAGGGTTTAACTCTCTGAAGTTTCTTTTTGGTCTGTGATGACTGCCCAGAGCTGTATTGGGAGTACTGCCAAAGTGGAGTCTTCCAGACAGGCTTCTCTTCTCAGCTTCCTGAGTGGGAGCTTTAATCCTTGCTTTCACAACTCTTAGGGATCCAGGTGCTGAGCCCCCATCTACACAGGAAGGTGCTATGGACCAGCTGGGATGTTTCACAGGGGCTGTTTAACCCCCTTTCCTGAAGAAAGCCCCTAGAGTTAAGTTGCTGTCACATCCACAGCATGTCAAGGACAGCATTTCTTTGTCCTAGAAACCCCTTGGGGGTCAGGGCATGGTGATGTTCACAGGATCACAGATGAGGAAACAGGTGGGTAATCAGGGAAATGCATGGAAAACTCCCAGACCTGTAATGGCCACTAAATGTACTTTTTCTTGTCATCTGACTGTGTTTATCAGCTATATGTGACTCTCCAGGGTAGGAACCACCATGTTCATCATGCTATCAGCTGTGACAAAAGGAAAAGATAACCTTTGAGACAATCCTTATTCTTCCTAAAACAAAGGCAATTCCCTTTTTGCCTTCTGCAAAAAGAAGCTGATAAATATGTCTTTTTGTCCTCTTTCACTCTGGTTATTCAGAAACATGTAGGCACTGAACTGATATTTATCTGCAGTGTTTAATATAACTGTTGAGGGCAAGGAGTAAAAAAGAACAAGGACAAAAAAAGCTTTTCCTTCAGTGGCTCATAACAGTGCCAATGGCAAGTTCTGCATTAATAACAAAAGGAGCACTTCTGCTGCCTGTTGAAGCAGAAAGAATATATTGCTGCAGAAAATAAATCAATGTAAATTATTTTAAATGTCCTGCATTATATTATTCTAAGTCAGACAAAAAAGGTGAAAATGATGCTGTATGAAGTGGAGAAAGGATGTAGCTAAATAGAGAAAGACATGAATTATTTAAAAGCTAATGGATGACAGAAACAATTCAACACAGTTGCAGATGACTTATGATCTGAGAATTTGCCTTACAAGCTTATATAACATTAAGAGAAGTAGTTGGGTACTAATGCAGTAAGGTGATGTGAAATACTGACTTAGAAGGAAAACAACAGGAAGTGAGAAACCAAAATCTGTGCCCTGTGGTGAGCTCTATGCTTCTAGCAAGTTGCCATTTTTGCCACAACCTTTTAAGCAAAAGGCACTGATGAGTCCCAAACTCTGGGTCTCTGAGGTTGCACAATGCTCTGTGTGATATATCCTGTGTGACTCTGTGGTCCAAGGATTCTTGGGTGACAGAGGGTTTTGGCTGCAGTGCAGGGCAGGCCTTTCCCCACCATGTGTGACCTGGAGTCCTTCTCATCCCCTCTCTGGCCATTGGAGATGCCATGGACAAGTGCACAGGAGTAGAGGGGCCCTTGTAATTGGCTGCAGCTTTGTTCTGTCTCAGAGGATGAGGGCGAGAGCTGCTCTGCTCCATAGCACACAGAAGTGTTCCTGCTCTTGAATGACTTCGATGCCTTGAGCTACCTGGGTCTGTTTCTGCCAGGATGCTGCAGTCAGCAGGTTGAGCGAAGTGAAAAAATTGCTGTGGTAATAAAATGCCCATAAGGCTGCTGCAAAATCACTCACACAGAGCTTATGGAGCTAGGGAGCTCCATCCTCTAAGGAGGTATGGGAGCTTCCCTGTTGCCCCCAAAACACACCTTCAAAGCTACAAAAGCCAAAATTTTCTTATGTTTATCAAGTTTCAAGTGACTGCAGGACAGCTGCTTAAACACCATGCAACCTCACTAAAGATGCCAGCTTTGTTATATCTTAGTGTGTAAATAATAAACTATAAATGGATGTTAAAACAGTCATGTAAGTTAACATGAGTGATACTTACAATTTTAAAGAAATCAATTGGCTAAACAAATATCATCAGGCAGATCAGAGAATAACTAGGAAGGAGTTCTTGTGTGTGTGCATATATATGTTTGATTTTAATGGGTCTACTTATCAAGTGAAATAGCCTGAGGAAAGCAGCTGCCCTTAAGTGTAACTAAAACTGACAGGATGTGGTTTATTTATGTTTAAATCACTGGTCCTTATCAGACATCTCAGGTAATATGTAATCTATAGCTCGATGAGATCTGCCCCTGTGATTCAGCTGTAGGGAGCTGCCCTTGTTATGGAACATTTTGTTAGGGAGAATATGATATGATGTTGCCTACATCTGTCTGTCTACTGTAGATTGTTGCTCAGGGGATACTAAAGATGAGGAATGGCTAGCCTGAACATCACACTGATTTGATTTGTGCTGTTTTCTTCTTCTGAGATGCGCAAGCTTCTTAACTTCACGTTAAATCACCAAGCATTTGGCTGCAACAGACATTTTTTCCAAGCTGTACCTGTGCTATCAGCAATCACATTAATTGGAGTGCAATAGCAGTGTATAATCAGGGCAGGCTACAAGCAAGGCTCCATGAGAGAGGTGTGTGCACATTTCAGATTGTTATCTGCACATTCTGGTTTTGCTTTCCGTACAATAAGGGACAGGCTGCACCTCCAGACTTCTCAGCCTACATCAAGATATATGAATGTGTGAAACACCTGAGGGAGAAGAAAGGAGCAACACTATAGTGAGAAGAAAATTCCCTGACGTTCTAGAAGAGTTATAAATGTGTGTGTGAAGGACATTCAGAAGTAAAATAACCTTGACTACGATTTTCACACTCATGTAGGTATTTCCAGAAGAAGAATAGTGATGAGTATGGGAACAATGATGAGCTGAAATGACAAAGTGTTGATAAACCCCTCAAATTTGGCTTTTTAAAGGTCAGAAAGTTTTTAGCATTAGAACATTGAAGGACTGGAAAATAGTATAGCACACGCTATAAATCTTCTAGCAGATGCCTGAAGAAAGCTATAAAAGAAATCAGTATTACAACATACATATGATTGAATTTCAATGAATCATCATTTTATAGTGGCCATGACATGAAATCTTCATCTTCCTCTGAAATTGAAGGTTAAGAATGATACACTATTTTACATTTCCCTGATGTTTATATAGAACTCTGAAAACAGCATGAAGGAAAGCAGAAAAATAAAGCAGACATACTAAAAACTGTGTAAGATAACAGGTAAAAACCACTGCTCTGTTATACAGAATATTGTTTTGTTATTGAGATTTAGTGAACTGGAAAAAATCCCCAACTTAATGCTTTCCTGAATTCCATTACTGTAACAATCAAGACTGCCTTTTTTGGAGGGCTGTAGCTTTATATATAATGTACCTAAACAATATATACAAAGATTTTTAGGCTTTAGTACCTGGGAATTGCAATACAGAATCATAATGAAATGCTCAGCCTGAACTGTTCTCTTATAATAAAAGTGAACAGATAAAAAAGGAGAAGTTATAGTTCCACACATTTGTTAGACTTTGTAGACCCTAGTGGTCCATCTCATGAATCAGATCATCAATATATAGCAGTTACTTCCGCTTGTCAGAAAATCTTATTAATAGTGTAAAATGCTTTTCCTGTCTCTTTTATTGTTATAAGTAGGGCTAGGTCATAATAAGGTCTTGTATAAAAATGACCCCTCCTTATTCAGTGGCTTTGTTTCCATGTTCAGCTCATCTATGTAATAATAGATATGGTTAAGTAGGATGGGTTTGTAATTATCACTTTGCTCCAGGCAGCACAATTTGTCAAGGCAATAAAAGTGAGCAAGCTGGAATGTAGCCCTGCTCACACCTCATCAGCAGATTGTTTCCTGCAGCCCAGCTCCTGGAGGAGTGCTAGCTGTGAGCAAATCCATTGAGGGCAATCAAAATGCACAGGTATTACTCAAGACTTAAAAGGAAAACAACACTCCTGCCCAGACCTCTGACATCAGCCTTCAGCCTTATGTGACCTGCATTACTGGAGCTGATGTGTGTGGAGCAAAACCACCATATAGACCTTCAAGGTCCAGCAATGAATTTCCTGGGGTAATACTTCATCAAAAATACAATTAGTTTGATGTATGATAAACAATTTTTTTAATTACCATGCAAAATATATGGTACTACTACCAGAAAATTTGTATTATTACTCTATATTAGTTCAGGGTAAATAATTTTTAAGAGAATTTTTTATTCCTTTTTTTTGTTGAGCTACTGGTTCAGAGCCTTGGCTGTCTGGATCATCTCATTAAAGTAGTCAGCATAATCAATTTAACATATTCATATTAATGCAAGGTGTGGGCCAGTTACCAATATGAGTTTGGCCTGGTATGCTCTGAACTTTTTGGGGAACAAAGTATACATATATATATTAATATATTTTAAATTAGTAGATTTAGAAGTTAGTTTCTACTGTTTTTTTTTCCAGAAGCTTTTACTGAGCTCAAGAGCTTACACTGAATTCCTCCCAGATAAATTTCTTCCCCTGTGCTCCATTTCACTAAAGTGAGAGAATCCATTTTATGGTAAACAAACTAATTTAGAAATTTATTTAGCTGTCTACAAGTTCCAAAATGAATCCAGCTTTTTTTTTTTTTGCCCTATTTCTTATTAATCTACAGCCCAGATGCATTATCTCACTTCCAGTTCCATAGAAATAAGAAAGAGGATTACTTTTTTTAATTCCCATTTGCCATCACTGCAGCAGTCCTAGAGCATTAGAAGTCCATCTCTCCATTTATTTTTAGTACTCTGATTACTGCCCACAGTTTGGAAACAACTTCTGCAATACCCAGTGCTGCAATATGGATCTTCATTCAAGTATTAACTAGCCTATCTTGGGCTCATCTACCATTTTGACATAATTAAATTGGCAATGTTGAGTTTGAGTTTTATTTAAGAGAAGAAGAAATAAAGTGACTTTTTGCTGCTCAAAACTAGGGAAATCTTATAATGAAAGACTAGCTCTCTCTTTTTTGAATTTTTTTATGTTGAGCTAAAAGACTAGCCCTTTGATTGCAATGCTGGGAAGCAGCACTGCTTGGGTTACTAACAACAGAATGCATTGCCAATGGGGCTTGAAAGTCTGGCTGTGTCTGTAGCCAGCACTTCAGGGTTCCTCCCAGGGCTGTCCTGTACAGACACCTCATTACTTTCTGGCACATCTGCAAGTATGAATATGAAGAATGCCTGGTTTTGCTGTTCAAATTACACTTGGATTTTGAGCCTCTTAGGGAATCAGACTCTGCTCTTTCCTGGTGTTTCCACCCATATTTCTCTGGTGTTCATTTACCTGCCCATACTCTTTGACTTGCTCACCTAGCCAAGCTTGTTCATGCTCCTGAATCCTGGGAGCTCTTGCTAGCACTCCAGATATAAGGTTGTGTTTTGCAGTTTACAGTATTTTCCCCATAAAAGCACAGAAGAAAAATTTGAGTACTGGAAATCTCCGGCTTTGCAGTAGAAAACTTAGAGCTGTAAAGGACTTGGTTACTGCAGCTCCATGGTAACAGGTGAGGAGGTAGAAGCTTCCTTTGCCCAAATCAGATGGACATGCTCTAGCTGGGTACATACAGGGTATCTGTGACATTACCAGGTTGAGGTTGCACTGACTTGATTCTAGGAGCTCACTTAAGAATACAGATTTTAAAATTAATTACCATGGTTTCTTGTATGTGCGCATTTTTAATCATTTTCCTGAGGTTTTAAAGCACTTCAGGTACAAGAACGACTTACAATTTTTTCTTTGCTTTTGTTACTCAGCTCTATTAAGAATCCTAAGGGTGTGGGAACTTTCATGCTGGAGATTTTATCAAACTGAACATTTCAGTTATCACTGGAAAAAAAGAGAATAGAAACTGCAAATAGGTGGGAAATTCACCTCAGTCTCTCTCAAGCTCATTTTCTTGTGTTTGCTCTGTGTATGGTTGCTCTGCTTCCTATGCTCTTTTTCCACTGCTATGCCAATAAGGTTGATATTGAAAATGCAGCAGGGATCCAAATCTTGCTAAGGTAAATCCTGACTGATATGAATGGGAGCTGGACTCTGCAGAGCCATTTATCATGGGTTCCTGAGGCCAGTGATGAAGTGAGGAGTGCTTCATTGCCAGCAGTCAAACCACCACCACCACCACCATCACCCCTGCTAGAAATGGTGGAGCATGAGAAGATCACATTTTATACCTGCTGGGTTTCAGTCTCTGTTGTGACAAGAGCAGAGATGGCTAAATGGCCTCTGCTGTGCTGTACCCTTGAGGTGACCTGGTGGCGTGTGCCCCTCCTCCTGAAGCCCAGCCTCTTGCCTTTGCCCACACTGATGTCAGCTGCTCCCATGTTAAAGCTTCCTGTGAGCAATTCACCAACTGGCAGTCATTGTGAGGATGTGCTCATTTCCAGAGCAACATGCTCCCTCATCGCTTTCTCCTTGGACAGTCATTAGATCAGAAAATTCTCTTTGTAAGCTGGATCTCTGCTTTCCCTTTTAGTGCAAAACCATGTGCTTCAATGCAGGGAACTTCTATGGTTGCTGGCAAGGTTTTCCTGAAAGGGATTGTGTCTCTGTTTAAGTCATATATGAGCATGACAAAAACTTTCATCCTGAATAAAGTTGTGTATTGCATTACATAACCACTTAAAAGAAAAAGAGCAACTGTTATAACAGCACTTATATTTATGAGCAGTTTTTCATGGTATTTGCTTAGGCTGTAATGCTTCTCTGATACAGATGCTTAATCCGTTCTTTATTTTCAAGAAAGCCATGCAAATGTCATCCAATAATTCTCATTTCAAATCTATCCAGCCCTTTGGCTAATCACTGTGGTAACTATTTTTTTTCAGAAATCTTTCCTTTCAGATGCTGCACAGAATTAGCTGAGCCTTGGGGGGTTTTTTCTTTTCTTTTTTTATTTTTTTCATTAGATTGGAGTTTTTGTTGGCGGTGGTGGACTTCAACAAGACTGGCTGCTGTGCAGAGGCAGAGGGGAGGGCATCTTGCAGGTTACCATTGGTGATGTATCTGTTCAAAAGGAAGAAAGCAGCAAACAGCACAGGGTCTGAGCTGATCTGGGTATGCACAAGTTTCAATAAGGTGACTGGGTATTAATCTCTCCTCTTTCTCTCCAGGTGTGCATCCCTCTGCCACCCTAGGAGGTGCTGTTCAGCTGAAGCACCCTGTTTTTGGTCACTTCAGTAACTGATAACTCTTTATGGCTTGCAAATCCCAATTTAATATCAGCAGAAGAGATCTAAACCTTTGCCTTCTTTCAGCCATTGTGGTCAGTGGGATGATTAATGAAGGAAGATGCTTGGTAGTATAATTAAATATCACTCATTTTTTAAAAAAAATTTTTTAGTAATAACTGTAAAAATATGCTTGTATATGGGATTTTTACCTATGGGTTTTTTAGTATTTACATGCCATTACTAAATGTTTGCTTAAAATATTTGAAACTTTAGCAGTGGCTTTTGTGCAAATATCAAAGATTAAATTAATTAAATATGGAAAATTAATTTCAAAATACTTTAAATTATTTTACTAATAATATACAGCACAACAGAATGGCATGCTACATGCAGTCAACAAGAGAAACACTAATACTATCAATCCAGGTAGGCATTCATATATTGAAACCTAATAAAAAAGTTTTGCTTTTTATTCATATTTTGGGCTGCTGACTATGATTATAGCTTCATGGAAAATGAAAGGCAACTTCTCCTATATCCAGATGAAATGTACTGCCCTCTATTTAATACTCAGGATCATTCCACAACAATTTTTGTTAAAATCTTTGAGTCTTAGTAGATAAGATGAGGAATATTTCTTTTCTGAGCATGGTTTTACTCATTCTTTTCCCATTATCACATGTAACAATTGACATCATTTGCAGTACTTCAGCTGAGCTCTCTGCATGCTGTTCAACTATTAATATCCACTGCAGGGAGAAAGAAGGAACAAAACCACAGAGCTCAGAGTTTCTCTAAGCCAATGCATCATTATTCAATGTAGAGAGAGCTGACAGAACTTTTACTAAAACAACTGTGTCTATAAACCTTGGGTTGTTTATACATTATCTTAGAAGTGGAAAGCTGACAGATTTCCAGTCTGCAATAAGCAGTGTTTGGAGAGAAGACATGGGCTAGGGAAATAAAAGCTCCATACATCATTTAGTTCCCAAAGTACAAGGTGACTGTTCTAAACCATTAGAATAGATGACAGCAAGACTAGCCTCCACACAGCACTTCATTGCTTCTGCAGTGAAGGGTTCATCTGATTTCATTACTGTCTTGCTCACGATTTCCTGTTTGGCTTTGCTTTGTGCATCTGTGTTTGCACGTTCTTTATTGCTCATGACGCTCATCACAGGTACCTCAGCATCCTGCAGGAATGCTTTGCCTCTCCTCACTGCTAAGGCACCTAGCAAGTTAGGGAACAGCTTACTGTGGTCCAGAGCTTTTTCACATCAGCTCCAGGCAAGAAAGCATTTCCAGGGAAATGTGTACCTAAATCTATATATTGGTGAACTGGATTCCTGAGGATGATGCTGATGAAAAATGACATAACATAAATGGGCAAGGGTGTCTTATGCCCAGTCTGTTGCTCGTAAAATAGCAGCATATGTCTAAAAATCCACATCTTGCTGGTTGTGGGAATCTAGCATCCCTGATTTAACTGTATCTTTGAGACAAAGGCATGACCTGAAACTGCTTGCTACATCTACAATTTCCAATGATACCTCTAGATCAGAAAATTTACATCCTTAGGAAAATTTTTGGTATCTGATCTTATATAAAAAATTGCGATCACTCAGTTGCAAACTTCCCAGCTTACTTATCATGTCTGGCTCCCTCTAGGCAGAAATCCGCAGGCCAAGATAACCTCTGAGCACTTGTCACCTTTCACTGACATGGTCACCCTCATTTCAGGTGAGGAGGACAGCATTCTGGGAGGAGATCTGTCAGGTCCTCACCTCAGGATGCAAAGCGTGCTGCAGAGATACAGAGTGAGACAACTTGTGTCATCTTCTGTGGTAACAGAGTGCTTTTGCTCTGGGAAAGCACTCAAAACTCAAAATACATGGTTGGCAGCAAGTGGAAGGAGTGGGTGAGCGTGAGGGTGTGCAAGCTGTGTGTGCATGGCTGCTGTGTGTGCATGGCTGTGCTCACTCCACAGGGATGACCTCGTGGGACTGCTGATGATCCTTGGCTCGTGCTCAGCACTGACACGGCAGAGGCTGGCACAAGGTCCTGCTGTTTTTTGGAGAGTGCAAGTCTCAGCAAGGTGCCACTGCCTGCTTTCCAAGCAGGAATAATGGCACCTGCACTCCTTCAAGCATCCCCTGCCCTGCCCTCATCCTGCTCACAGCCCATTCTGGAGAGGGGCTGTGGAGGGGTCAGGTCCCAGCTGGAAGTAATTCCATCCATTGACAGCACAGCTACACAGAGTTTGTGTTTTGCAGAGTTAGTTTTTTTGATCACACTCTGTTTGTAAACCTGGACTGCCAGACTCATCTCTCCAGGAAAAGGATTCCTTCTGGAAACAGGTCATTGTGAAAATGCCCACATATCCAGGAAAGGCATCCCATGTTCTTTTGGAAAGCTTCAGCTTGCCACTAAAACAGTGGTGAAATCCTGACGTACTCATAGTCAAGTCAGAGCTTGAATTTTTTAAGGTGAAAAACTTTAATAAAAGACAACATTGATGATATTCAGTCAAATCTTACCCTCAGATTACAGTATGTTTTCCTATTTCTCAAAAAAAAATTTAACAACTCTTATTGAAACTGAAAAAAAAAAGTCTAGTAATAAAACCAGCAGTCCAAAAAAAGCTAGACAGGAACAAGTAATATTTCTTACTAACAGCTTCTAGATGTCTGAGGAAATATTGTGCCACCCAAGCAGACAATAAACCAAATTTCTTTTGAGCTAACATTAGCAATTAACAAAATAGTCGTTTTGTTTTTCGAGTACGAGCTACACCAAAAGAAATAATGCAAAATGCATGGGAAGAGTTTAATTAATATCCCTAAACATCATATTCTTGGAGACCACAGGAACAACAGGCATCTATATTAATTAATTGATTGGGTAAAATTATCTGCTTAGTTAAATGGATGTAATTAAGAGTAATGTCTTGAGGTCTGTCTTTTAAAGTCCTTTCACTGCTTTAAAAATATCTGGGACAAGTTTTTCATTGAAGAGACCAGAATTTTGTTTGACCAAAATGTCTAAGCAAAAAGTTTCTGAGATTCAGCATTTAGTTTGCTAATTCATGTGGAGAGAATCTAGTCAATAACAGGAAAATCTACTTTCAAACAGTTTCATTAATCCAGAACCACATACAGAGGAAAAATCAAGAGGAGGTTTTTTTCAGATAGAGGCTTATTTTGAGTGATACTAAAAGTGGTCATGATGACATGTAAGTCAGAGCTTAAAGGAGTAAAAGAAAGTGAAGTAGTGAGAATGTAGAGTCAAGTCAGAGGTGAAGAGCCAAAGGATAAAACGTAAGGCAGGATATAGGAACTGAAAAATCTTGCAAGAGTAAGAGAATTGTGTTAAAAAGTGTGGAATGTCCTGTGGAGTCATCATGAGATCCACTAAAATGAGTTGCTCACAGGGAACAACTATTCTGGTTGGGAAAGAACTGCATCAGGAGATGAGACGCAGTTCCTGTCAGAGAGATACTTTATTCTACTTGGCATGCTCAAGTGTTTTCTTCCCCATAAAAAATTAAGAAGTCAGGAAAATCACTTAGGATTTGACAATAAACTGATAGTTAAAGGACAGCTTTAGATTTATGATATTGTTTCAATCAAGTCCAATCAGCTCACAGACTTGAATATTTTACCCGTGCTCCAGCCGTAGGGATGCTGGCTGCTCTGATAAAATTAAATTGATTTGTTTCTCTCAGTTCCACACAAGCTGCATCCTGCTTTGTCATATTTGGCTTCTGATAAAACACTACTGGCACACTGTTCCACCTCAAAATGCTGCCTGTGGCTCAGGCCTTTTTTCCCTAAGGAGTGACATAAGCCCTCCATGAGATGAAATATAGACTCATGTAGATTTAGACAGAAGCCAGTGGTTCTGATGACTTTTTTTTAGTTTAAAATTATAGGGCTGGCATGAAGGAAGCCCTCATGTGTTGGCAGAGTATCAATGCTCTCAAGACTGTAAATAAGGTTTCTTGCTGTAGCTTTAGAGCATCTGGGACTACTGAAATTCCTTCCCTTCCACATTTTTCTCTTCTGCTACTCCAAAAAACCCAAGACTCAAACCCAATGTACCATTACATCCACAAAGAAATTAATAGCAGGTATCAGTTCTTGAAATCTCTGTCTAAAACATGAGAATTACGGTTAAGGCTACCCTGTTGGTCAGCAGCACTTTTTTCTGGAGCTTTTTAGGCTTCGAGCAGTGCTCTGCAAGAAGGCAGAGGCACATGTGCAAGGATTCCATTGGTCTTACTCTGCGTGCTGCTGGTCTTTCTCTTCACTGGAGGTAATAAATTCCCCGAGATCAAAACTGTTATCTGAGCCAAATTTGTGATCTATTCCCGTTCTGTGCCTCATGGCTAACACTGTGGACTTTGTGCTGCTGAGATATCTTCTAGGTGAATGTTAAACGTTGTCTTTTTACAAAGCTTCATTGCTTAGCATCAGAAACTGATAAAATAGCCATTGCTTTCTCCAGTGAATGCACTCAAGGCAAAAATTCCCTTTGATGGTCTGTGAACTGGACCATGATCCAACATGGGCTACTCTGAATGCTCTAGTCACCCACTCACTTCGTGAAGATCTGCCAGCTCCTGACAACTGCTTGCAAAACCTTGTTTAGAGATCCTATACAAATGAAATGATGTGTGTTACAATTTACAGTTTCTTTTGCTTATCCAAGAGGTTCTCTAATAGAATACAGAAATATTCTCTTGTTTCCATTGCAACTCTTTTCACTCTACAGAAAAGAATATCTCTTCCATGCTCACTGGCAAATCAGCTCACCCTTTCCTTTTCCATTGCTTCCACATTTGAATGGCAAACTAATGGTGTGACTACTCTACTGTCTCAGGTATTCGTGTAGTGAGTTTTTATGGCTTGAGCTCTGCTGAACAAGAAATATGGTGATTTTTGCAAAGCTAAATATGTTCTGTTCAGCTTGTGCAAATTTAATTTGGTTACCAGAGTTTCTCAAAATGCAGTGATGTATTATCTTTTCTCCCAGAATTCCAGCACACGCATTAGTTGTAAAATGAGCTTGATCTGAAGCTAAATTATAATGTTGCAGTGAAGTAGGTGGTTACTTACAAGACATCTATATCATTTGCAGCAGAAGCTGTAGAGAATGAGAAGGGCAATTATAAGAAAAAGAAGAGCTCTTTTATATGTTGTTCTCTGGAAAATTGATTGCCTTCATGGGAATGCTCAGAGCAGAAATAAATCAGGGTGTATACATCCCTCAAGTCTAATACTGATGGGTACAGAAGAAAAGTCCATGAAAAAAAGGTCTTCTGAAAAGGCTTTGGATGGAATGCAACAAAGTACAACAAAATTTGAGCAAAGAGAAGAAAAATATGGAATAGCTGTTTCTTGTGAAAATCTGTGTTCTCTTATTCCAATACATCATGGGATGATGCACTGAAGAACACAGAAAGCAACTAAATAATCACATCATTATAAGTATGCACATGTGAATGAAATTACAATTCCACTTCTTCAGCAGTTCCACAGTTTCTTAATATATGAGTACAACTTTGGAAATGCTAGGGTCTTTTTTTTCCCAATAATTTCTGTGTGTGACTTATACAATATATATATATAAATCACACACACACACATTTATATGTATATCTGATTTAATGTTTCATCTTCATGAGATTTGGAAGCTACTTAGTAATGTGACTTGAGTCCTTAGAATTAAAATTTTGCTTTATCTCTGTGGAGGAGGATGAGCTGAAGCAGAGCACTGAGAGTGCTAGGCATTATGGAACGGTTGACACTAAAATGGAAAATAATAAGAAAAAATTGTGACAGATCTTGCAATAATTAAACAGTATTAGATAAATTTATAGGGAAGTTTAAGAGTTAAAATAGCTGTTGGGATAAATGACTCTGTAAACAAGCATTTTTCTGAGTAAGATTCAAATGAAGGACCATTGGGAATGCTAGTGAAACTACTGTTTCAGACACTTGGATGAAAATTTATGAACTGTTCAAAAACATTTCAGCTGGATTTCTGAGAGAGGGCTATATGACATTTTTTCGGTCTGGGTCGATTAAACCTGCTGCTTTATAAAGATATAAGAATAGGATTCTTAGTTAATCTCAATATTTTATCAGACCTCTATATTAATGTTTGTATAATTTTTAATGTGGAAATTTTAATTATTAAAAAATTAGAAAACCAGATGGAATTACAAAACAGCAACAGATTCCTTAATTAACTTTTGCCTACTGGGATAAATAGAACATACCACAGAATATATCAAAGCAGACACCAATGAGACACTATACATCCATTAGTATGCAGGAGGTTTTCTCTTCAGATAGCAGTTCTTATCAGACATAAGCATATGCCTATCAATCTTATTAAATAAACCCAGCAACTCCTCATGTTATAATCCACAGCATGTAACATCATGGCAAAAACCTGAAGAAGTATTCTATGATGCTCCCCACAGACCAGTGAAATCTCCCACCTAAGTACATGAGGGGGACAAAAATGAAAAAAAAATGATTGCTATAATTTTATGAAGTAGTATAACATGTCAGCTAGTCTGCAAATACTAACAAACATCCTTCAGCTGTGAAGGGGCCTTAAACCAAAAGTAATCAAAACATCAGACTTAAAAATTGTTGACATATTTGTCTAATCATATCACAAATACTCTGTCAGCTCCATTGCATGACATGTATTACATACCTGGGTAAAAATAGGAGTGAATCAGATGAAGAGCAGACCTCTAAGCCCATAATAATATAAATCTTCTTCACTTATATGAAATATCCTTTGAATTTATTGCAGTACTACGTAGATTTTTGCAAATTCTTAGCATCATTTGCAAAGATGTTCTCTGAAATAAAAATGATTTCAAACAGGATTCCAGAAGCTCTACAATTGCTTCTTTTGGAATGAACCCCAGCTGATGATTTCCAAGATTCCCAGAAAAACTGATGATAATTATTGCACACCAAATACATTCCTACATGATGTGCACTGATACCTTTTTATTTAATAAAAATGAATGTCACCATATATATGTGCATACATTTGGTTATTGCTATCAGAATTAAAGCCTGCAATTTAAACCCAGCCTATTAGAAAAAGGGCTCAGCAGACCCACACAAATGGAAATGACTACTTGCCTACAGGTTTTTAACCAGGCTTCGAAACAATGTGTTTGTTAGTACCTTCAGATTAATATCAGTTAGTTTTTGAACAGTTTCAATTTCATGCTAGATGCTTCAAACCAGATGAAAATAAAAATGTGTTACCCAAAACAAAAGAATACAGAAAATACAGTATTGTAGTATTTACTGAACAAAATAACAAAAATCATGTTTGCTTTTTTTTTTTTTAAACAGCGTTAAGTAATCAAATTTAGGCCATACAAGCATGAAGAAATGTAAGTAACTGTACTATCAAGGTGGTATCTACAACTTTTTTAAACGGCTCAAAATCCAAAACCACAAATGTTGTCTACCTCACTTAAAAATCATTCAAGTGCCTTGCACAGTATGTAAAAAAATTGATAGTAAATGACTGCTATGAAACGTACATGCAGTACCTGAATTTTATATTTCAATACTTCAGGCCCAGATCATCAAAGCATTTATGTTTCCACTCCTTAGGGAAGCTCTGGGTCTCCATGTATATTTACCCCTTCCCTGAAAGGAGTAACTGTTTTTGATGGTGTGAATTTATAGTCTTGTCTTTCCCTGTGCAGGGAGGGAAAGGGTCAATTTTACAGAAAGAATGGTTCCAATAGGCAGAAAGTTTATGGACTGCAGCTACATGAACCACCTTCCCTACACAACATAAAAATATTCTAATATTAAGGATTATTTTACAACTCTGTGGAAATATGCAGTAATGCAATTCATTTCCTTTGTCTGGATGACAAAAATGCAGTCTTAACAGTCACAAGAACCCGCCTTGTGTTAGCTATAAAAAAAAATATATTTATATATATATTTATGCAACTACTATGTGCATTAAACAAAACCACTGTATGAATCAGCAGGGTTCAATAACACTTGTATCTGAATCTCTGGAAGGGGTGCATTGAAGTCTATGGTGCTTCTCAGTAAGGACTCACAATGAAATGGCAAAGAATAGAAACCCATTTATTTTAAATCTTATTTTTCTTACCCCATTGCCTAAGAAATGGTCCATAAGCTCTCTGGCAGCTAAAAGGATCTGTTGCCTTTATTTCAACCTACTGCTGAGAAATGAAAAATACACCTTAATACAAACCTGGTAATTCACTTTTTTTCAGTGTTTTAGGGAACACTGAAATTGAACATCAGCCAAACATCATTGTGAACTCCCATGAAATAATTCCACCATCATGAAAATTCTCTGCTGTCTTCAGTTTTTACCAATCTGCGTACCATGAGTTGTTTATCAGCCTAGTAACCAGCAGTGTACAAGAAACATTGTATTATTCCTGGAAAGCATTTACACTGTGACTCACTCAGGTTGGCAGGTCGATTTAGAATTGAAAAGTGTATTTCACATCTGCTTATATAAATGTTGGAAAATTCCTTTTCTTCTTCTTCACCTGTCTTAGGATACTTTTATCAATCACACTGTGATCAATGCCCTTTGCACTGAAATGGTACAGATTTTTTCCTCAGTCTTTGAGATAACAGAGAAGAAGACTTGAACCAAAGGGCAACACCCTTGTGCACCAAAGCTTTATTATATTTCTGATTACTGTGCATCCCCACACCTAAAGCAAATAACATGGCACTTGTGCCACGGTTCTGATACTGTAGGTGTCCACTGACAAGTGTTCTGCATGAACCATTGTGTCTCTGTCCACTAACAAAAACTACTGCGCAGTAGTAATCTGGTATCTTAGATAGTTTTTCTTCTTGGACAAAGTTTATCCAGAATCTTCTTTCTATCAGGCTACAGCAGCTTAGGGCTCCTTTTCTTTAAAGAGAGGCAAAATAAATGTCTTACACCTGTAGGCCAGTACTGGTGTTCTGTCCCAGAAATTTTAGCACTGCTCTGATACGATGAACCCTTCTTTTTCTCCCACTGGTTCCACCTCAGCATAGGCAGGATGTCCAGATCCTCTTCTGAATTTCATTGCTGGCCATCTGCTTGGACGTCTCTGCAACAGCAATAAAAAAAAGAAACTTTTATGAAAGGTACTACAATAAATTGTTAATAAAAAGATCTAACAATATCCTGCAATTTTGACCTCTCATACTAAACCACACTCCCTGTAGTTGTTACAGGAATAGAAAGGCACAGTTCAGCAGCAGCAAAAGTCAGAGGAATTAATACCTCTCTTTAAATTTATGGGGGATGACTGTTCTCAAACACATAAACAATTACCACTACTCTTAGCAATGAAGAGGATGAAATAGCTCCTGTCTAAAATGGTTGATTATTGGATTTGTCACATAAAGAACTGATGCTGCACTAACCTCTAGAGGATCTGTTCAATACCCTTCCTTCCTAGTTCTGCACGGGAATTTCCCAATATACTCTATGCCATGGGAAAATATGTGGCAGAGTTGACAGGAACTTTAATTTAAAAATTATTTAGGATAAAACTCTGGCACGCTTATGCAGGACTCTCAAAATAACAACTTACTATTTCAAGTGCCATAATTTCTACTTGAGTAGTTTACTTTGATGGTTCAAATAGAAGCAACATTTTTATTTAAACTTTTAAGTACTTTGGGTACAAGAGCCTTAAGAAGTCCTAACCAGTTTCCACTAGGATCTTGGGCGCCTGCTTTAGAAACAGCTAATAAACAGAGAAAATAAAGAGTTATTTTCTAGGGCAGATGAAACAATTCCTGTATTATCATGATATCTCTAGGGAAGAAAAGTACTTTCAACAATCTCTATTTTCAAATGAATTAAGGTCAGGTAAGGCTCAGATTTTAGGAGACTGTTCTGAGACTATGTCAAAGGGAATAGCTTTCAAGAAAATAGGGAAACTCCTTCATGAAGTCAGTGAGAAGAAAAATCTTTCCTAAAAAGATTTTTCCCTATTGAAAATTTTATCTGCCAAATATACTGATTTATTTCTCTTTACTAACAAGAGTTATAATCTGCTTGGAAGGAGGGCAAGAAATACAACAACATATATAGAAACATTGCAGGAAAATGAGAGGAGAATCAATGAAAACAAGTTATAGCCTATATTTTCATTGACAGCTCAAAAGCTAAATAATTTTACTTTATGATCTTTATTCTGAATATAAACACTGCATTTGATTTTCTGTCCCTATAATACTCCATTTTTATTTCCTTTCAATCACAAAGGAGACTTCATGCTGCTGAAGGGTGTTTTGGTGGCCATGGAACAGCCATAGCCATTGATGTTTTGCTGGGACTGGTGGTGCTGTTGGGTAGGACTCACTAAAGAAATCTTGAGGTGTGACTGGATCTTTTTCCCAACAAACCACACAGCTGATTGCAGGTTCAGCACAGTCTTCCTCAGTGACCATTTTCAGGAAGCTATCTCATAAAAACAACTGCTTCCTTTTCCTCCAGTTGCAGGATCAGGTTACTTTTGAGGCATTCAGAGCTAAATTCTGTTTGGCAGGTAATTTAAAATACCAGACTTTTCAGGGCAGCACCTTCCTACAAAATAGGAAGGCAGAACACTGTCTTCTTTAATGGATGTCTCTTCCTAACAAGAAAACTTAGTCTATTCAAACTTTGGAGAGTTCTACCCAAGCTTGATTCTACCCAAGCTTAATTTTTAAAATTAAGAAGGACAGTTTGGTTACTGCTAAAGA
Organism: Fringilla coelebs; assembly: GCF_963513975.1. Classification (NCBI taxonomy): domain Eukaryota; kingdom Metazoa; phylum Chordata; class Aves; order Passeriformes; family Fringillidae; genus Fringilla; species Fringilla coelebs. Next base: position 134,166,960 of record NC_140028.1, on the reverse strand, counting down.
AAAAGGTCATATTCTGTTCTCAGGCTCACTAAAGCAAACCAAGAATAATGCAATTAAATATAAAGGGTTTATTTCAGATTTACACTGGTACAAATGAGAGAGGAATTTGATGGAGAGGTCTCTAATGAAAAGGGAAAAGGAGAAACCACTGGAAAACTAGCAGGAAAGAATAACTAGAAACGGTACCAAATGGTGACACGTAAGGATGAGCTGGGTTTTAATATACTAAGTTGCTTCCTAATTTAATTTTAAGGTGTACCTATGATTAGTTACTACTTCATTGCTAAATTGGTGATAGATAATAAATTTACCATTTTGTACTACTCTTTTTAATTGGCCTTCCAGATGATTAGTTATGGAACAGTTGTGTATCAGTTTTAATGATACAAGCCTTAAGACATAAATATGAGTTGTTTTTCCAGAAATAAAGCAAAAGACTTGAAGGTCATATTCTAATATTGCAGTTACAGTTTTCTGTGGTTTCTTGTCACGTCTGAGGTGAGACTTTCCCTTTACAGTGATTGTTTAATTTCAGCTTCATTATCTGCATGTTGACAGTTTTAAAAGCGAGCACTGACTAATTATCAATTCATTGCCTTATGTAACCCCTTGAAAGCTGTAAAAATATTTCAGTTTTAACTGAAAAAAACCAAAAGTAACTTGATAGATGTTGGGAGATACAAAGTTCTTCTGTTTACTGAAGCTGCTCAGGAAATACTGAATGCATTCTTCCTCTTTTTTCTCTGTGAAGACTATTTAAAAACCAGAAAAAAACCCTATCCCCAAACAAACCATCCAGACAAAATGCACCAAAAAACCCACCAAACCAAAACCAAACAGGGAGAAAGCAAGTGGGTACTTAATTAACTAATTCCCAATTTTAGCAGGAAAAAATATGTTTCTTCATCTGGAATAAGAACACTAAAGGAAATCCTCTGAGCTGTGGCTGGAGAGCTGTAACTCCTTCTTCCTTTCAGGGTATGACAAAGCAGGAAAACAGGACTAGTATTTTTTTTCATTTTTTGAAGCTTCCTTTAGTTCACTATTTTAAGCAATGAAGTTGACAGAAAAGCACTTGTGACCCTACACGACCAGGATGCAGAAGAAATATGTTGAGATGCAGGAAAATAATTTATGATATACATTAAAAAAGTTAGTTCCTACTGATAAAGATAAAAGGAAAAAAAAATCCAGCAGTTGGATAATCCATGGAAAGTGAGGTCTACTTTTCATTTTCCTACATTATGTCTGTCTACACCATTTCTGGTGGCTGTGCAGGATGTTTGACTTCCTGCAGCAATACAAAGACTAAAATAAGTATATTTATATCCATCTTGCAGAAGAGACAGAATTTATACCATTTTTATTACTTCTGAAGGAAAGCCAGAGGGAATTCCACCTATTAAAACTAAAGGGTAGAGACTGAAATAACTTCTCACTCTGGTTGCAAGGAAAGATCTCCAAGTATATTCTTCTTTTTGATCACTTTCTTCTTTTGACATCTTTCAATATCAGGGATTTTTGAACCTTTTAAGTCCTTGCTTATCCATGAAAATCATATGATCTCACTTGGATGTTAAAAAGGATGGGTTTGATACATATCTGAGCACAGTTAATTGAATATATTCTAAATAAAATTCAGTTGTTATGAACTGAACATGGTTTCTAGTGTTACAGTCAATTTTTTTTAAGGTTGCTAGCTGTAGACCATCTTATTTCCTGCTGAGCAGTAACCAATACTACAAGATCAGTTACAGGAGGAAAGACAGTTGTATAAAGTTGTGTTGAAATATTGGTATCTGAAGACTGATATGCCCTGCTTCTGAGAATTTTTGGTGCTAACATTATTTCTCTAAAATTTATTCAATTTTAAACTTTTCTTCTGAGATGGTAATTTATCAAAAGCAATTGTAATAATGTATATTTTGTTAGCTGCAGCAATTTTAAGCTTTTACATTTCCTTTCATAAATCTGTATGAAGACAAGTTTATACCAGTAACGGACTGAAGGAACTTGGCAACAGGTATTACATATTTGATATTTTTACATCCTAGCCTCTGTTATCACCATCCCATCCTTAGTCTACATTTCTCTAGGTACACAAAAATGGAATGAGAACAATTCTGTACACATCTGCAATGTCAGAAGAGCAGTGAAGGAAAACAGTAATGAAATATTTGCCCTTCTGTCATCTCCTCAACCCTGTCACACACGTTTTGTCCTGAAAGATTTGTAAAGCACTATCAAAAATTTCTTTGTATATTTCAACCAACATAAAATCCCAAAGTGCTTGAGCTTGCATCAGCTCTTCATTCCTATTCAGCAGTAAACTTGAACTGTGGATTTCATCAAGACATGCACACTCTTTATAAAACTGAATTTACTGAGTATAAATACTTGACATAGCATGAGAAGGTCAATCTTTCAAAGTCTTGACTCTCAGAGCTCCCTTGTAAACTTGATTTACCACTAAACTACACAAAAGCTGAAGTTATTGAGTACCTTTTAGACTGAATGCTGCGGCACAACTTTGTCTCCTTTATGTATTGATTTTTTCCTATATTTCAGTCTTTCAAACTTCCAGAGGACTGGTTCACTCTGTCTACTGAAGGGCTGCATCTTGCATTTCCACTGATGTCAAATTATTTGTCTAATTCAGGAGTATAGGCACATTTAAATCTATTTAAAAGCTGTACTCTTTAACCACACTTTGTCAGAAGGCCTATTTAACTCTGATGATATGGAAACATGCAAATATGGACTTATCAAAATTCCATATTTATTGTCAAAACTTCAGAAAAACTGTTATGAATTACTAAAATAGATTAAGAAAAAGGGAACAAAACTATAGTAAAGTCTTACTGAGTGACTAAATGTTAATCTGATATTATTCAGGACTCATCAGTCCAAGTTCCTGGCCAGTGGTAATCTGCCTCAGTAGTCAGGGCTTTGGTTTCTTGTGAGAAGTAAAGATCTTTCTGTTACCAATTACCTTGACCATAACATGTATTTTTGTGTTCAAAGTTACCTGAAATTTTTGCATTAGTCTTTAATGTCTTCTAGAAACATCCAATTTATTTGACAAATCACAGTCAGAAGTAGATGAGGCTACAGATATCTGAAACTATACTTCTGATATATATTCCCAGGAACAGGAAAAGAACAATTGCCTGACACCATGTTAAATTCATATTTTGAAGAAACTGTTCTAAATAAGGATTGCTTCAGACTTAAGATTTAGTAGAGTCATTTACAGGCCTCATTTATTTTTCTTTTTGAGAGAAGTACTTGTTTAACATATCTTTTTGTGATTTAAACCATCTTTCTATAATGTTTTTGCAGTCTTATGTTCATCTGAGGAGCTGGCTGCTGAAGGACGAGAAACAGAATGCCTCCTTCCTCTACACCTTTGACTTTTATTGTCAGTGTTGATTATTTATTTTAGTGCTTCTCCCTTGTGGTCGATTCAGGTTTCCCTTCTGAACTGCTGGTTCCTTCTGAGCTTGATAAGCTTTGGAAAAATAACTTTACTATCAGTACTAGGCAATGACAGTCAGATCAACGACAATACTCCAAATGCCAGGACTTCAAAAGAAGAGAAGAAAAATGATACCTATTCTCTTCTTTTTAATCATCCTCTCCATGAAACACAATTCAGCCTAAACATCTGAACAAAAACTACTTGATGACCATGTTAAGCCTATTTCAAACTAAAAGCATAATCCCCTATAAAAAACAATGGGCCATATCCCAGAAGAAAACAGCAAATCTGTGTGAGCTCCATCAGCTGGCTTAGACAGCCGATGATCCCATTCTTTTTACAAAAATACAAAACCCCTTCTTTTCTTTAAATCTATCTCCTATTTACTTCTTGTTTTCTTGAAGATATATGCTGCATTTGTGACACGAATACAGAAACCTAGAAATGGTACATGGAAAACATGGCTGGATGTTAAATCTGGCTCTTATTTGTGGTGTGCTGTTACAAGCAGAGAAGTAAAATTGTGACCCAGGAATGTCCATTTATTTCCTGAGTTCTTACCAAGAACTTCAACACTTTAAACTATTTTCTCATATTATTTTCTTCCGCTAAGCAGATGGGGGATGAGCAGAAGATCAAAATCTGAAAAATTCTACTGCTAGATATGTGTGCCAGTGAATGTTTTCAGATACAATCCCCTATACAGCCCATCATTTAAAAAACCCCCAATAATTAGGGGGGGTTATAGTCCAATAATTAGGGGCAATAATAGTCTGTTTTCTCAGACCACCCCAGCTAGAGCTCAGTATTTAGAAATCATCCTCAGTTCATGCTAAGAGTCTACATACTGTCAGCTTGAAGTGAGACAGAGTTAAATGACAGGAATGCAGCTCTTTTCATGCTGGTGGTCTTTATGCTAAAAATCAGTCCCAACCTTATTTAATTTACTAGCAAATACATAATTTAAGTTAAATCAAGGACATAATTTAAGTTGAACCAAGAGGAGTTAAGGTGCATTCTCCATGCTCTGATCACATACTATTATGTGTTTGCTGAAGATCTGCAGCTGTTTCTTCCTCCCTCCTTGTCTCTTTCCTGAAGGTCACTCCTTGGCTCGATAGCACCAGTTCAACTCTCTGTGTGGCCATTTAAACAGATTCCTGAAATTATCCATCTTAAACATCCAAGATGAGGTAAAACAAACAACAAAAAAAGACACAGGTATGTGCATGTGTGTAAGTGTACATGTATGTTTCTAAGCAGCTGAACCAGTAAAATAAGGCTCTGACATACTGCCAAGGAGGCTGGGAACATGAAGGCAAAAGGTATGACCCTCAAAATAGGATCTTAACTCAAAAGAGTGTTAATTTTTAACCACAAACACCCACACTGCTCTTCAGTGTGTGACATATTAACTACTATTAATACATACACAGCCACTAATGCAAAAGCTCTGAATTCATTCAAATTCTTAGAGCTTCCGAGTCCACAAATGTTAGTAAGTTTTGTAACTATAAGGTGAATACAAGAGAAAGGCTCTTTTGCCTGAGGTTAAGAAGGCCTAATTTGACATCCTGAATACAAGTATACTACATAAATTAGTCAATCAATCAATCAATCAATCACTTTTCATAAATGCCATAGCTAGTGTGTAGTGATATATGTTATAGCTAGATTTCTGACATACACTTTGTTGAGAAAGTAATGAAAAGCATTATTTGACACGTATGCTACTTTACAAAAATCAGTCCAAATCAGCTCAAAGTACACTCAAGAGGCACAGGATTCCTCAAGTTAAGAGTATGTAATGTGATTAAAGAGAGGAAACCATCGGCAACTAAATAAAATTCAATGGAGAGGAAATACTGCAAGGTTAATGATAAGTAAATAAAAAACCAAGACATGCAACATCTCTTCTGTCACTCTGCCAGCTAATCTTTTGTCAATATTTACTCTTAGATCTTAGCAAGAGCCTGCATTCATTGGAACTTTGACTGATGCTCCCTTGACTTTAAAAGCTGATAATTTGTTCAGTCTCTGGGCCACCAGAGAAGTGTCCAACCTAAACAATGAAACACAAGTTGAACAGTGTAGAGGCTGGAGGAAACAGGAAAACAATGAATTTAATTTGAGTCTTCTACACACCTAACAAAAGTGGAACATTTTTGAAAATGCGTTGAACTGTCTGGATGGTATTGTTTTAAAATTGCACACTACCAGAGGAAAATTGAATAGCACTGGTATTTAAGACTTCTCACACTCTTTGTTCAAAATAGCTATCTTTATTCCTGATGGGGCTGCACATGTGTGTTTTGCTCAACAGGCATGAACAAAAACCCCTAGAGAAATATTTTCATCAGACTTAAAGTTAAAAAAAGTAATAGAATAATGATACTATGTTCTAAGACAATAGCTTTTGTAATAAATTGTATTTTTCTTGGCTTTTGTGCTTTGTTTATTTAAACCAACTATCCTGCACCCAGGATATCATTTAATGGTGTTCAGAGAGATTGCCTTTATCAGTGCAAGGGTAAGCAGCACAAAGTCTGGCTGTATTTATTCTTATCTGGGAGAGCTCACTTCATGACAAACATGAGCTGGATTTGAGATGAGCTTTGTGAGAACCTGAGTGAGGAGGTAAGCGAATATTGGGTGATATCTGCAGAGAACACAAGGAAGAAAGAGACTTAAAGCCTCAGATACAGGATCAGTTTATTACACTGTTCTTTATTCAATAACTACTCATGACTATAAAACTCATGACTAAAAATTCCTTACATAGCCCTTAACCTAAAAAGCCCAACAAAATCTGATTGAAAATGACATTTTACCTACCAACTAGTGACAGTATCTTAGATGTAAAAAGAAGTTTCTCTATTAATTATATTAGAATTTTGAATGAGTGCTATGTTTAATGTCTATATGATGACTCCATAAAATAACTTCTTTAAAAGTAAATAAATAAATAAATAAATAAATAAAAACTGCGCCAGGTTCCTGTTCCTTCTTTTAGCCAGCCTTAGAGTTATATTAATTACTAATGATAGATAAACTGATGTGGATCTTGATTTGGCTTGAAGACTTGATGGCAGACTAAGTAATTTTTTAGACATCTGAAGGAGGGAGATGCCTGTCCATCTGTCACATCTTGTTTTAACTGTGCAACGTGCTCATTAATCAAGAGACTCATAGGAAACAGTATTATTTTCTGAAATATTTATGTGCTTGTTCTTATTTCATGACCAAGCCCATGGCAATCCTCTTGAGCTCTTTTCCTAGAATGGTAACATCAGATCCATATTTCATTCATTTCCCATAAATAATGCAGCTTGTCTTCTGTTCTGTGTGGGCTGTCATGTTATCTGCAACAGTTTACTCAAATATTTTTCAATTGCACAAAGGCAATAAGGACTGATTTCTTGTAACACTGGCCTATTTATACCAGTTTTGCCTGATTATTTTTTGAACTTCATTTTCAAAAGGCAAGTATGAGAAGATATTTTCTTCTTTGCATTGGAAACATATAAATCCTATAGTTCAGGTGAATATAAGAATAATGCATTCTACTCATTATTCTTTTAATTGATCAAACAAATTTTTTCTTTGAAAATTAAATTATTAAACTTATTAAAAGAAATTTGATTTCTGGAATAGATTACCTTGTTCAGTTCTAGACTTATGATACCAAAATAGTTTTAAAGTTTTGAAATTTGTGTAAGCATTCTGAGGTACAGTCATCCCCTATTTCATTCCTTGTGATTTTCCCACTACATCAGTGTTTGCACCACCCCTAGGGAAAGCCCATACCTTCATGACTACTACTTCTTACAATTCTTGCTAATGCCTAAATGCCTATCCTTCACAAGTTCCACAATTATCCTAGTAACCAATAGAGAATGTAGGTTATACCCTGTTTTGAATAAATTTTATTTTGACTGATTTTTCCTTTATTTTATACAGAAGTGTTTTTCTATTTGTTCTAAATCACTACATTGCTTGCTGAAAGACATGTTAGCTGGGACTAATAATAGGTGCCATTACTCAATCTATTAATCTAAGGATTAGATTCAGTGGAATGAGTTTAACAACACTGATTAAGACACCTGTGTTTGCATGATTAGTATGATATCAATGAACTAAATAAGTTAACATGCCCTTACTACGTTTAAAACAGACAAACAAAAATGTGTATTGTAATTTGGGATTCTTCTCTTGTTAAAAAGTAGTGTTGCCATTTACTTAGCCTTTTCTATCACATCATGGCAGATAAGACACTTGCTTTTAGTAAAGTGAAAGAACAGAAATTCAATCCATATAAATTTAATCTGTGTATGAAAAAAAAGAAAGGGACAAAACCTTCTGTTTCATACAAGGACTTCAGTGGAATTTTTTTTGTCTATATCAACAGTGAACTGCCTTGAAATGCTGCATAAACATGAGAAAAAACTATGTGTTATTATATGGATTCTGTTCCCTGATGGTTAGCACAGTTACATTACTAGAACAGGAATACTGATCAACAATTCATTCTGATTTCTGTCACTACAATTCCATCCAAGAAGAATATTTATTATCATATTATGTTAAAGATGAATCATTCTGTTCACGTTCATGTCTCACTTCAATTGTCATTGCTGTCACTAAGAATAAATGTCTACATCTTCCTGGTCCAGGCTATTACACAAGCAATCCCTAAGGTATGTCCCTAGTGACACTTCCAGGGGTTTTGCATCTTCACTGTTGTCCAATACTAAGTCTCTGGGCTCTTCATATGAAGGGAATACCACCAGTGGGGGCTATGAACAGTCATCCCTTTCTTTTATGTTCAGCAAATCTGTATTTATCACAAAGCAGGGGAATGTTGATGAATTAAAGAAACCACAAGGAGGTGTAGGTATTCATGGGTTTTTGTGGACAGAAAAGCCTATGGAGAATTTTCCTTTCCCATATTTTTGTCTACAGCAGAACTGAACTGACTAAATGTCAGCATCTGCAAAAAGGGTATCTGCAGCTAAGGTAGCTATGTGTATTTGAGGGAGAAAAATGTCAATTTATCTAATCCTAAAGGGGATGTCTCAAATAGGGAAGATGAATCATGATCTAAAAGAGTCTGTTTCTCTCTACACTAATAGAAAGAAGAAATTATAGATGTTAAAAATTAGGTGAAAATAATCTTTTACACACTCTAAAAAAAGGGTAAAAAGATTCTTTTAAATGGTTTAAGGAACAGCTAATATAGATTTCCAGCTAAAAACAAACTAGAAGTCAGCTCTTCTGTAGAATTAAAAATGAATACTTTTTTCCTCCCCTCTCACAGGAAAATTATAGAAAACTTATATGTCCTGAAAATGGCAGTGCACAGGAAAGGTAATGGAAAAATGCTGTTGTGAGGAAAATGAAGGACAGGAAAGAGAAGCAGTGTGATATCTGACATACATCTCTTAGATATATATGTCCTGTCTACAAGCAAAAGAAGTAATAGCAATGGTAGCTAAAGGAGCAGAGTGACAAGCATGCTAAGAGCAAAACAATATCCCCTGCTAGGCGAGCTCCTTTTCTTCAAAGATTACACTCTGAACACGAAGACCCTTTTTGATTCAGTTAAGAAAGATCTATTTTGGAGTCTCCAAATACCCTAACCAAGAGACAGGACTAGTGACACAGTGTTGCTCTTGTCTTACCTCTATAAAGAAGAGACTAGCTGCTGATGTTGGATGATGATACATGTAGACAGTCACGAGGATGGCTGCAGCCACCACGAGGACCAGCACTAGGATGCCGACAATTAACCCGGCGTGAAGCGTTCCGCCTTTCTTCTCCGCCGCACTGTCGTCTGTTGAAGCTGACAAAGAGCACACTTCTTAGCACTGTAACTCATGCCTTACCCATCCCATTACACAGATGGCAACTGAGCATTTCCTTTTTCTGTGTTACATGCACCTCATTTTCTACAGCCCAAGTTGGAAAAAGATATTAGATGTCTCTTTTCTACCACCGGGTACTCTCATAATCTTAATGAAGAGACTTTCAAATGTTTTACTGATTCTAATTCAATAAATGATATTAATATCCTTTCTTTTGAACTTAAAATGGACAGTCTGAAGTTCCTAATTGCCTTTATAATACATTTTGCTTTGATTTTCTTATAAAATTATTTCAATTGTCCCACAGAGAAAAAAGTACTAATTGAATACATTTTGAACATTTTATTTTTCTTTAAATATTCCAGTTGAGACATGCCACAAAACCTTATGAGGTCTAGGTATTAAACACATTCTGAAAGCCTTATTCATTAGCTTGTAGAAGAGTTTGGAACTGCTCTTTGCAACTGAATCAGCCAAAAGTGTAACAAAAGGATGCAAATATCCTGCAATATTTTGATCTTGGTTGCAATAGAATGCTTGTCATGTATTACAGAGGACCATTCATTACTAAACTTCATACCAAGAAGCCACTCATGCTATGCTCCTGTCAGGATAAAAGAGGGTTGTCTGTGTCACAAGCAACTTGTCAGCAGTGCTTCCAAAATAAGTGACTGAAAGGATTTCAACAACAGTGTAACCTCTGGGGGAAAAGTTTCTCAATATATCAACCAACAGCTGTAGAACTAGCTGTTCTTCATCATACTCCTGCATACAAGAATTGCTGTTCTGCCCACTTCTGCAGGCACAAGAGCCATTTAGAAGTCCTAGGTTTAAGAAATAGCAGTAGAGCTCTGGTAATTTGTCTTCACAAACTTCCATCATTCTGCTACATGTTCCTCACCCAGAGGGTTCCTGGGCACCTCAGGGAGGTGGTCACAGCACCAAGCCTGACAGAGTACAAGAAGCATTTGGACAATGCTCTCAGGCACACGGTGTGACTCTTGGGGGTGGCTCAGTGCAGGGCCAGGATTCGGACTCTCTGGTCTTTGTGGGTCCTTCCAACTCCTCATATTCTGTGGGCTTGTGTGATATTCCCACTGTTTTCTGCTTTTCTGGAAATTCCTCTAATCACTTTGATGTGTTACTCCATACAACACCTCTCTGGTCTTGCTTATGAGAAATTTTCTTTCAGGTCCACTTTTACATTTCCTCTCACCATGCTTGTTTGGCAAGTGGACTATAATAAAAATCATTGATATCTGCAACCATCTTTTTTGCTGTGCCATCCCCTTGAAATATTTGTTTGGTTGTCTTAGTGTGCTATGTTCTCCAAGTTTGAGTTTTTAATCAGGGAGAGACCTGGTTCATACAGGATCCAAGAACCAGATCTCTCCCTGATTAAATCCTACAAAGGGATTTACTTTGCTTTCTTAGAGCTTAGTTCATACAAATGTATAGGAGTTTTGAAATGGAAAATTCGGCGTCAGCTTATTTTATTATTTTATTTTATTTTATTTTATTTTATTTTATTTTATTTTATTTTATTTTATTTTATTTTATTTTATTTTATTTTATTTTATTTTATTTTATTTTATTTTATTTTATTTTATTTTATTTTATCAAAATACATACTGTGAACATTTCCAGGCAATTCTTTATACTGCAGCAGAGGAAAGAAGATATTACCTAGAGTGTGGAAGTTCTATTTTTCAAATTTTCAAAATTGTCTCCTAAAGGGTCATTAAAATATTTCCTGTTAGTTAGAGCACTACATAAAAAAGGGTGCCGGATTCATGGAGAAGACATGAAAGAAAGGTGATCAAAAAAAAAAGATTCTTCTTATATTCAGACAGCAGAATCTTTTGCTTGACATAACCATCAATATTCACTTCATCTGAGAACAGATGAATGGATAGAAACACCAGTCTTAGTTTCTGTTCATGCACTGTAACAATATTTAGTACTTGTACGTATTTTTCAAATTTCCATACAAATGGAAATAAAGTAACTGAAAGGCCTTCAGAAAAGGCCTGCTTGACTGTACATCCTCTTGGTTGGACTGCTAATTCCCACTGCTGAACAGTTCATTCTGAGTCACCCTACTGAGAGGGAACTGCTCCTGCAAAGGAGCAGAGGATTCATAGCTTGTTTGTATCATAATTATCTTTTTGACAGTTTCATACTCTTTACTTCAATGTCACATTTGTGCATCAAAAACTACTTTGTCACATGTACCCATTTTCAGGCCGACTTGCATTAAATGAGCAATTTGTATTGTTACTATGTTATGGCTGAAGGCATAACATTATATTCTGCATTTTAAAAAGTGCTGGACTTCAGCAAAGGTCCTAACCACTCTATAAAGGTCATCAATTTAATCCCTTTTGGTCTGATATTTTCTCAGCTTTCAGCATCCAGCTTTGCAAACTAGAACACACTCTCTTTGTAACAGCACAGGTGTCAACTGCCTGCCCAGATTTCTGCTAGTCAAGGGTGGAGCACTGTGTGGACATCAGTGCAGTGATCAGATTGCCAAATGCAAAAAAAAAAAAGAAACAAAAGAAAGGCTTTCCTTAAATTACATCAAGTTTAAGTAACTTGTATTTTCCATAAGGAAATTCAGTCCACTGACGCCAGGGCTCAAATACTCATGAGAAATTGATTTCACTCTCTTTACACAGAGACAATAAACAGTGTTGTCAACACTGAAAATACTCTTTGCTGCAAAATCAACTGTCAGTTCCTTTAAAATGCCACCAAGGGAAATAGATGAAAAAACAAGGACTTTGAAACTTTTTCAGGTGTAGAAATCTTACTAAGATTCTCACAGCATGTCTGTTGTTCCAGGCAAGGCTATACCCGTGGAAGGCTATTTGTTTTATAACCAATCCTTTCCCAAAAGGAGTTTTCTCTGTGGAACTTTCCCCAGACTTTCCTTTTCTTATGCTCAAGAAGAATTGTTGCATATAATATACTCTATATTTATAATGTCTTCTCAAACTCAAATGCATTAAACTTTGAAGCTGAAGGAGCCTGGTCCAAGGTCAGTCAGCTTCTCATTAGGTGCTGAATGACTGGATAGAATGAGCAAGTAGCCTTTTTTCCCTAATATAAAGGCAAAAAAAAAGTGAAAACACAATAAAAATGTTCCCGTTGTTTCCATGAGAAACACGTGAACTCTACATAATCTTTGATTTAAAATAACTATTATGTCTCCAGTTACTCTTGGGCTTGCTTATTTTAGAGCAGGAAAACAAAAAAAACCTCGAGGAATGAAAACTGAAAATCTTGTTTTGCTATGGCACACAGGACTGCGATGCTGACTTTAAGAGAACAAAGGTGTCTACAAATTGAGACTACTTTTTAGTGCTTGCAAACTGCTACTTGCTCTTTGTAAACACATTGAGGGTACATTGCCAACATTATTTTTCTCATAACTGCATATTAACCCTTGAGGTTTGTAAAATAATGAAATACAATATATTGTTTTTTATTTTCTAATTTTAAAGTTTACAAAAGGTTTCTACTGTGATAGTTTTATATATGAGAAAACAAAATTGTGATACATACATTTACACCTCTTATGGTATGAGATAAAAAAGAGTTTAATTTCCAGAGATTACAGTCGCTGTCTGTGAGAACAGAGATACAAAATATTTTACAGGAAAAATGAGGAAAAATAGATAAAATAGATGAATTACTGGTACTTCCTGGCTAGAAAATTTCCTTTATATAAAGTGATGTGGAACAAAAGGTGAATGACAGACAGAAATGTAGAATTTCATTGCAGACTTGGAAAATAAAATTTTGCTCTTCCCTCCAAAAAGGCATTCCTTTTTGCTCTTGCATTTTGATCAGATGGTAAAATACCATGTGGAAAAAAACCATTGGATTTGAACCTCCAATTCAATCTCACTTTTATGCATCATTAAGGGATAAAACACAATACCTTATCTGACCCTCCTGACTGACACACAAAGCCAGGGATATAGATGATTTAAACAGCAGCAATCAGCCTGAAGAAGATAACTCAGTCCCAGACTAGGTTCTTTTCTCCCCTCTTTTTATCAGAAGAATTCATTTTCTCCTTTTTGGTCAGCAAAAGAGCAGAAACCTTCTCTTGCTGCATATTCTGGGGCAACTACAGATCAGGTTCACTCACCACCCCTCCACCCTATACATGTATAATTGCAAGCCTGGAAACTGTATCACTCCTGTTTGCATGACAGTGGGTATGAGTTAATAGGCTCATGCAAGAGGGAGGATGTCATGTTTAGGGCAGCTGAGCACACAGGCTTACAGGTACAGGGAGCTCAATAGAGCCACCAGAATTTCCCCCTCTTCCAGGCCTCCAATAACATCTGGAATGTGAATCTACCAGGAGACTCCGTGCTTTATGGGGCAGGTATATGGTTCTTCACACACAAGGTTTTTCCCTGTACATAACACAGATTCCTGAAAAGATGATTAATGGCCTGTGGGAGGGAATAAGGCAATGTGCAGTTGGAAGGATTCTCCAGAGACTCAAGGGAATTCCTATAAAATTTTTCTCTCTACCTCTTTTAGGAACATCACGCTCTGGAGTTCTCAACTTATTCACAGTAATGGAGTGTGATTTTCTTGATTTGTGGGTTCAATCCCTTAGCATTTGTTAACATTTTGAGGTTAAGCCATTGCTCTACTTGGTTTCATGATGATTTATTAAGTTATGGCTCAGCTAATGCTTTAAAAATTGATTTTCAATTGCATGTAAGAAGTGAAAGGTGGTCTCTGAGTGAGAATATTATGAACTACAACACACAAAATCAGAATTCAGTATCAGGCTTTGCTATCAATTTTCTGTAGGACCCAGGGCAACTCAGTAAGTCTCTCCAAGACTGATCAACTGCTTAGTGTAGTAAATTGATGAAAGTCCATTACAATCAAATCCCTCTGTATATAGGATGACAGTACTCCAAATATGTTAGCTAAGGGCTTTCATTCTTCTGCTCTAAAATATCACCTAATGCTACAACAGTTGTTATTTGTATTAATTTTAGTATTTTACTTTGAGCTGGTTGAGACCGTGCAAGCCATTACAATATGTAGTACCATCAAAAAGTTGTCATCATGAAGCTCAATAAGTACCATGAAGGACCACACGATTTACCTGTAAAAGCAGCTGATTCAAATTCAGATGAAAAAAAAAGTTAGCTATTTATAAGAATTTCCATTCTGTCACCCCATTGACTCCCCTTAACCTTACTGAAAGCAAACACAAGACAATAAGGCAAAGCAGGTAAAGCACTCTAATGCTGTGTCTAATGCCTGTAGAGTTACTCACAGAGTGCCCACCACACCTTTGGGACACAGAACAGCTTCAGGTATTTCAACTTCAATGCAAAATGCACAACTATATGAGCTTTCCTTCACCTGACCTTCATTTTTGCCATTCTTTACAGCGACCATTTGCCATTCTTCACAGAGAAGATTGGAGAATGGTACTGACTGCAAAACTGGCTTAACTCCACGTAGAATAGGAAACTCCATGTAGAATAGGAAATTAGAGACAGAAGATCACAGGATCTTTGTGTGCCCTAGCTGTCACATTGCCATAGCACTGTGACAGCAACAGGAGCAGATGATAAAACACTAAAGAAAACAGCCTTTTCTTAAAAGTTTATGCAGTTTTTTGTAGTCCTCCTTAAGATCTGCACTTAGAGCTACATGGGGTTTTCCCATTAACTCTTTGATATGGTACAAAGTCAAGAAAAAGTAAATGTGTGACTAACAAAGTCAGCTGTGTGCCTTTCCAACAAAGTCATGAAAACTGTAAGAGCAGAATACCATACATCATTTTATATCTGCCTTAGAAAACCAAAGACAAACAAAACTAGTATGCTAGATTTCAATATATATTGAAGTGTCCACACACAGCTCCTCTGGCTTTTTAACATCATGCTTCCTCAATGGGATATATAAGGCTTAATATGATGAAAAATGCCCTTTTTTGCTCAAGGAGAAAGTGATATTTTATTTCTTGGGGTTATTTGACAATAAAACTGGGATGTAGTTGAGATGCAAAAATTCTGGAGAAGGCATAACTCTCTTGTTATAAGAAACATTTAGGTACAATTCAAAGTACCATGAAGCAAGTGAAAAACAACAGTTTATTTATGCAACTAAAAAGAATAAAGATTATTGATGCAATATTCAATTTTTTTAAAACAGAATAGATGAGTCCAGCACTTTTCATTTTTTACTTGATTTAAAAAGCATGCATGTAGCCCACTGGCCACTGCATATAATATGTAAGATATATTTCTTCCTGTGTCTGATGCATGAGGAAGTTGGGAATATTTATCTAACAGGCTGTTGCTTTTCTCCAAGCTTGTGTTCTTGGCTTTGGCTCAATTTCAGTAAGATATCTGCCATCAGACACGAATGTAATACCATACTGAACCCCAGCAAAGCTGTACAGGCTTTCCTTAAATCCCAAGTTTTCCTGGGAAGAAAGGACTTGAATTATACTTGGCCCATCATTTCAGGTTTCATACAGTAACATACCATGGTAGACCCCACACTTTTTGCTAAAAGCACTGCTTTCCTTTTCTGAGTGTTACAGCTGAATTTGCAGAAAGCAGGGATCAGCATTTAGGGAAATTAGTTGGGTCTAAAGTTCAACTTTGATCATACCAAAGACAACAAGAGAGATTTATGATTTTTATCAAGACCTATCTCTAATGCGAACTGAGAAGAGGTTGCTGAGAAATGAGAGAGGAGAAACAGCTTGGAAAAAGTTCAGAGAGGAATAGAGAATAAAGTGAGGAGATGTATCAGCATTTCTTAACCTATAATCTGAAGTGTGAAATCAAATACAGGAACAATCCCTGACTTATTTGAGTTATATTTTATTTGTTCATTTTGGAATTTCTTTCCCATCTTTATAAAAGAAAAAAGGTAAAAAAATCAGATAATCTCTGTTTACAGGGCCCTTTCTCATTTATCTGATAATGAAGGTGATTAATTTTTCTTGACTCTACCTATCTTCATATTTTTATCCTATGAGTACATTTCTATCCATCACCACCTATTCCACTTCACTCTGGTCCGACACTTTTCTCTTTTTTCTTTATTTGCAAGACTATTGATAGAAACCATTTCAAAATTGGTCTTTGGTAAGATTTTATTTATACAAATACAGCACATGGCACAGCACAGGTAAAGTAAACTTTATGACCAGCTTTTTTCAGGGAAATCCTTGCTTTACAAATTGTGTGAACCCTGCAAATTTAGGGGAACACCAGCATTTTTGAGTAAGCAGAACACACAGAATAGACATATAATTACATAATCCATTAACTAATCTCAACAGAATTTTTGCAATAATGATATAAACCTTAAATCCTCTTGTTTTTCATGACAAAAGACTGGGAAAAAAGGTCTGACTCTTGGCCTGCAGGTTTCTGAACAAGAATTGAAACAAAACACATGAGCTAGGATGACCTGAAGAGAATTAATCTAAGGAAACCTTGGGTACCTACAAGATGCCCACTTTTAGCATGTAATTTAGATTTTACTCTGCATCTAGTAGAATTAGGCACCCCATGTAGTAACATATTCCAGCCTGGGCACTTATTTTAGCATGACATTTTATTACTTTCTCCTGCCAACTGCTTGCCATTGGCTAGGAGGAAGGCTAAATGAACAGCTTGTGGATTCCTGGCTAACACCAGATGAGATGAAGCCTTTGGAAGGTCATTTCCTGTGGCTAGGCTAAGTTCTTGCAGTAAAAAAAAGCCATATCTTGTCAATCTTATCCTATATGAAGTCCACTTTAAAACAGTTTTAAGCCCACACAAAGGTTATGTTTATAATGTTCTTAATTTATTATGTTTTACTTCAAAATTGGGGAAGACTCAGCTAATTCATGGTGACTTACTAAGCTGAGTCATTTGGTTTTGGATTGTGTGGTCATAATAACTTCCTCTATGAAAAAGAAATTTGTTTTGCCTGAAAGGCTGGCTTATTTCTTTAGTGAAATATATCTAATTTTCTGAATCATATAGCAACTTAACATATTAGAAAGAAAAGTTATATGACTCTTATCAGGTATTAGATGGTGTTTTATGTCTTGCAGCTGGAGTTCAGGGTACACAAGAAAAAAACGACTACATTTTCTCTGTAATTGAAATTAAGAAGACAGATGACTTATTGGAAGCTAGTTTCCAGACATAGGACACTACTGGAAAAAATAGTCTTGAGCAAGTTTATCACTGTATATGAAGTATATAAAAGTACTCTTTTTCCAAAACTTTGTCTACATTTTGGTCATTTCTAACTGAGTTTCCTAATCTCTCAAAATCAAATTAAGGTCTCTGTAGCACAAATGTTAATCCTATTTGTAAATTCCTGTTAGTTGTATCTAGACCATCTTTGAAAATGTCCAAACGAGAGTGAAAAAACATGATACTGACATTTTCTTAAACTACATATGCTGGGATCAACTTGTTAACAAATAAATAAAACAGCTTCTTTTCCTTCAACAGTTTTTTTTTTCCACAGCTTTCCTTTTTTTGAAACAGAAATTTCTGTATGAAATTGATGAAATAAATTTCTGTATGAAACTGATTCACCTTGAGGAATGAAAAGTGTAGCATTTGCCTGATACCTGCTGTCCAAAAGACAGACTTTTCTTTTGAGTTTGAAATCTGAAGGACTGTGGGGGACTCACAGCAATCTAATCATCACAACAAAGTGTCTAAAAATGTCAAATAAAATCTCTAGATGTGCTACCCAATCATCTAAATCATCCACCAGAGACGTCTCAACAAGAAAATATTGCATTACAGGATAGCCAGGGCCAATTGCTCACAGTTTTTATGAAAAATTAGGCTTTTAAACTGTTTAGTCATTTGTGTTAAATTTTAAGAAAATGAAAAAACAATGGAATCTGAAATTAATAACAAAAATATTGTACATTTTTAGTGCTGGATATCTCTTAGAACTTATAAAATGCTTGTCATCTTAAGGAGAACCAAGATACAACAAAAATTGTGATGGCGTGCCACCTGTATTTTAAAACTTGCATGTAACAGGCATTTGTCATGTCTGTAAAGAAAGAGGGCAAGCAGAAGAAACAAAACCAAGCAAATTTGAAATGTACATTAAGATATGCCACAAAATTGTGCATGGATTACAGTACAGTTGCAAAAGATTTTCTCATACAATTAAAAGGTCAAAGCAGAACAAAAAAAAATTAAATTTATAATAATTTATAAATTTGGTTTCAAAACTTCTAGACAGAGGTGAGATGTAGAATTTCTATGGAATTCTTTTGTTCTACTTAACCAGATATTGACTGCTATCACCCAAGGACACATCAAACTATAGGCAATCATTGATCCAATATAGCTTTGGTTTTCCATTATAAAGGGTTCTCTTTCATTAGAGTTTTAAAAGATTTAGTGTGAGAAAGTAAAGACCCTGTATTCATGACCTGGAATAATCTACTCTTTATGAAAGGCTGACAAACCACAGAGAATCAAACAATGTGCCTGCGGCTACAGAGGTTTTATCTGAGTCTAATCTAGGAGACACTAGAAAATTCAATGCATAATTGAAGATTCATCAAAAAGAACTTCTCAGATTAAAAGATACATTTGCTGTGTGAATGAGAAATCCTGGAGTGTTGCTTTGCTTTTGTATTGTTTGAAGTAATTTTAATTTTTTTTTAAATTTCAAGAATAAAAGGAAAGCTCAAGGAAAATGAATAATTGCATCAGGTGTTGGCTTTTCCTCCTGAAATGCAGCAGCTTCCTCTGTGGAAATGAACTTTCTATTTATAACCAATGCCTCAAACCCTAACCTCACCTACCAAGTAGGCCACAGCCATAATTAGCTCTAGGATTCAACATTTAGTTTTTCTTTTCAGATCTTGCGCACAAAACAAACAAGTGAAAAAACAATCCTGCTGCGATTCCCGAACTGAAAGAAACATGGATGTGTTTTCTAAACCCCACTTTTGGAATAATTTTTCATATAACAGCATGCAGTTTTGAGCTGTGTATGAGATGCTCATGATGGAGAGCTGCCTGTTCCTGGATCAGCCACCTGCCACAGAGCATTGGCTCACAGGGCAGAGTGTGGGTGCTTTTCAGCCAGGAACACACCCCCAGCTCAGAACAGACAGCTGTGGAAAGGAGAATGAAGTGCTGACTATTGACCTCTAAGAGCACTGAAGCAATTTTCACAATAAAATAAGAAGCAGTTTGATTTCAAGAGAGAGAGAGAAAGTTTCAGGGACATTTCCATGGACAAAATGCTTAAAAGTACCACATTGAGTTTACAGATCACTTTAATCCAAGGGATCACTTATGCATCAAAGCAATGTCAAAAACACCACTGCCAACAAATGGGCAATTTAATGTCCAATACAGCATGATGAGACCAGCCATGCTGTGCTTGGTGACAACAAAATGACAGAGGGGAGACTGGCAAGGAAGAGGATGAGAACTGCCCCTGTGGAGTGAACAGATCTCTAGTTTGAGGGAAGGAGAAAATAATGGCTGAATATGACTAAAAAAACAAATGGCAGGAGAACAGAAAAACAAGCTAAGTGGCATCTGCACTCTGTGTTTTTTCAAAACTTGAATAATTCTCTGTGAGGGTCCTGAGCAACTGCTATATCTCAGCTGTTCTGGACTGCTGTATGTGGGACCTCTGCCCATGATGTTGGGGTCCCCATGTAAGCTCAGGTCCAAACCTAAGCCATGCTGCAGATGAACCTATATTCAATCCCATCTCTGATCTTGTGTCCTGGACCAGCTCTAAAGATAGTTTGTCTCCAGTCCTGTCCATGGACTGTGCCTCCTTGGATGGGCCTTGGGGCTGTTTATCCTTTTGATGATGCAGAATTCCTGAGCAAACCTGGTTCATCATCGCCCCTTCTCTAGATGGGAGATGCTCTCTCTGGTCCTTCCCTGAGCTGTCTGTTGGCAGCTGTGCCGCTCTGCTGCGTTGCTGCTCCCTTCTTCACGAGCCTGGCTTCCTGCCTTGTCCCTGGGTCTGCCTCATTGCTGCAGACTCAGCTGATGGTCACTAGACCAGGGCTGACCCCTGTGGCTTCCCTGAGCTGCTGGGCTTGCCCCGTGCCCTGCCTGTGCCTGCTGCCACACTTGGCTACCTGTTCCCTTGACCCATGAGAGAAACTTCACGCTCCCTGCTCGGAAAGGCAATCAGAGCCAATAATATTCCCCTTAATATCAGTGGAAATGTGATTTATTTAAATTTGTTCAGCAAATCTTCCTCTGCTTTGACAGACTATTCTGAAGCCTTCAGGAATTAACCCAAATCTTCCTTTTCACCTCAGCCAGCCCTCCTTTGGCAATGAACACAGGTGCAGTCAACGTCTGACAACTCAGTCCTGTTCTAGTAGGGGAATTCTCATCCACTTCAAAGGCAGAAGGAAAAATCTCAGGTCTCAGTCCTTGAACTCACAAAGAAGATTACAAAACCAGTCCCCTGCAGAGCCTCATTTAACAGGGGCCTTTATGGCAAAGGTGATCTTATTAACTTGCACAGGAAATGTGCATGGAGAATGTGCAGGATCTCTTCTAGTACAGACGTAGATATAAAATGGGTATGCTTATTAACAAAATGTCACGTAATGATTCACTACTATGAATGACTTTATAGCCCAATATCATTATTTAGAACTAGCACCATATACTCTCTTAAAACAGTTAGGTAAAACTGAATTATTATAGTCAATAACTGTATTAATACTGTATTACTAGTCAATAACTGTATTTATAAAATTAAAATTTATTTAATATGTTCATAATTGAACAAGCTCTTTAATTATAGAATGCTAAAGAGAATTGTAAATATTTAGTTTCCTAAACAGTTCCTAAGCTTATTTACCCTACTTATCTTCCACAGAGATGTGGGATGCTGGGTCCCTTGAGAGTCTGGTAAAAACTATTTCTACAGACAGATTTTGATTAATAAAGTTTAGTGGAGGACAATTTGACAAAATACTGACATTATTTACAGGTAAAAAAAAATCTCTTACCTCCATTATCTTTTAGGTGCAGTGCTATCTTGGTGTCATCTATAAAGGAAATTTAAAGTTAGTTGAAGGAAAAAGCATTTTTCTAGGTCATGATTCACTTTAGCAATAAATTTCTAATGATAGAAACATTCCACAACAAGAAAATTATTTGGTACTCAACTCAATGAGAGCTAGATTGTGTTTTTTCTCACACTGAACACTACACTTTCTTACCACTAAAAAAACCTACTTACGAGAGTGTTAAAGCACTGAGGAGGATTCAAAACACCAGCAAATAAGGGTATGAGAGTCTGTCTCATAATGTTTATAAATAATTAATATATATTACATGTTCAGACTTAGCTTGAGCATTCTATCATATTAAGGACTATATCAACCAACATATGTCAATAAAGTAAGACAATCACTTAGTTTCTTTTTGAAGAATCTTGGAAAAGTCTACTAATACTAAACCCTATTTACTTTCATGTTCCTCTCTTTCTTGTGAATTTTAATGAACAGAATGGCAGACAATATTCCTTTTAATGCAGTCCAAATGCTGCACCAACAGTTTATAAACTTTTATTGCTTTAAACTAACCAGCCTTTCTTATCAGTAGATTCCCACCTTGAAATGTCTTCAGCTCAGATTTTCTTGTCATAGGCTACTTGGAAAATCTGTACCTGGTACTTTTTGTTGCATTAACATACAATTTCATTAAACATACACACACACACACACACACACACACACACACACACACACACACACACACACACACATTTTATAGATGTTCCTTGATTAATCTGAATTAGCTTTCTTGCCCAGATGAATTTCCTCCAAAAGCAGGAAACTAGGATATCCCAAGCTCAAAAAGGTAAGATTTAAGCAGCCATTGGTACAAGGATGAGAACTGACCCACCATTGCTTACCCAGTTAATTCAACTCAGAAGCCTAGAGAAACTACTTCACAACAGTGAGCACTACATGAAAAGAACAGTGTCAACTGACTGAAAAAAAGGTAAACAGGCATATTTCAAAGAGGTTTTTATTTTGAATTATCTATAATTTTCACCTGGCTAAATAGAATCCATAAAAGAATTACAAACTCGTTAAGTCTGTGATGGGAATTTCTTCTAGATTTAGCAGGGACCTTTACTGCTACTATTTCAGCAGGTTTTGGACTACTGCCTGAATGTAAAGGAACATGAAAAAGTTACTGTAACCTCAAGTTTTCATGAAGTCTTCCTAACTTGTCCTTACTTCCCCATCAGCATCCTGTCCTGGAGCATTCATCCCCTTTTCACCTTACTGGTACAAGAGCGAGCAATTTAAAAGCAATAGACTTGAATGCAATTTCCAACTCCTTCTTCTGCCCCAGAGGGAAAAGGCTGTCATCAACACATACTTAAAGGAAATAAATTTCCTTCTGAGTTGTAAATTGCTTTTTTCAAGTGTAAAAATGCAGTGTATACATATCACCTTCTGTGGGCAGGCTGGTTGGAAGGTGGGAAGTGGTGGATCCTCTGGTGGTTGTTAAAACTCTGAACCTTGTGGTGGTTGGTAGAAGGGTGGTGGTGGAGTACAGAGGTGTTTCAGTTGTGTCTATATTCTTCTCACAAATCTTATCCTTTGACTGTTGGGAAATAACAGAAACAAGGAAGAGCAAATTAATTCTCAGTGGAAACTGTCAAGAATGAAGAATTTAATCACGGACAAGTTGCTGTGATAAAAAGAGTGAAAATAGACACTAGATAAAGAAATTTCAAGAGCTTTCTCTTTTATTTTTTTTTCCTTTTCCCCTTTCAAGTCTCTATGCAGCATTCAGCAGCATATATTTTTTCATTTATCTGCAAAATTTACGACTCTTAATTGTTAATTACAAAGTCACCCCAGATTGTCAAGCTTGTTATTTCCCTCAGTCAAGGTTTAACATTTAAGTTTATAATTCAGATTTTTACTCTTCTGTTATGAAAGCTCACTGCCATCAATCCAGGTGACATAAAACATGTTAAAAAAGATATGTGGGAACTAAATAGTAGCTCTTCATAGCAAACAATGTGTAGTTAACTGGAGCATTTAATTAGGCTCTACATGGAATTATCACAAGAGAACACACATAGATGCATAAAATGTGTGCATGTATTCAGCCTATAGAATATTTATTTATTACAATAAATCAATCCATTCACTATATGCCTATTAATTCAAATAAGATTAAAATGGAATTTATTATTTGTATATATAAAACCATAATATACAAAAATATAAACCACAATTATTATAAAAGATAAACATAAAAATAATAAAGTTATTATAATATATTAGCAAACTATCAATAAAGTTCACTATCAAATACTAAATATTTATTTGCATGGGCAAATATTTTGGTACAAAAATAGAGTCTGCTTGCTCTTTTTTTTTTCTCCCAAGTTCTGGATAGTTTTAAAAGTCTGAGGACGCAATTAATAATTTCTTTTATGGTTCACACAGTTTTGCAGGAAAATATATCCAATTATCTTTCAGCAAATATGGGAACAGCATCTAACTCCTGCTGTCCCCATTCATTTTAATGAGAAGTGGAGTCATGCAAAACTTTATTTCATTTTATTGGGACCTGGCTGTCAAAGCCCAGTGGACATTGGCTTTCTTTTAATATTCACAGATATTTTACCTTTTTTTTTTACTTGAAACTATTTATTACATTACAGAAATGTATCAGTGCCTGCAGGATATTATTCTTTATATTTCTTTGTATTTTTCTGAAAAAAATACTGTTAATTTCACTGATATAATTTAGTCAAAATCTAGCTCAAAATCTATATTAAAATTAAAAAAACCTTACTATGAGAATCTTCATTATTTATCATCTTGAGTGAAGCATCTAAAACTAACCATTGTGTGTTAATTATTTATCCTTCCTGGAACTCTAGCAGTCAGCTCAGGCATAATTCTGGAGGATGCCAAGTGAGCTGTTGCTTCTACTCCAGAAAGTCTAAAATCTGGACAGTCAACTGCAACCAAGTAGCCCAAAACTGTGCAAATTAAACTATTAATTTCTCAGATACACTTAGTATATTGATAATTTCCTCACAGATCATGTACTAAACCTTGGAGCACATGCTGGACTGAAACAATAAAGGAGAAACAGAAGGGAATGTTGATGTCCTGCAGAGAGAAGTTTTTTGATATCTTAATTTGCAAGCACAATTGAATCCTAGCTAATTATAATCTGGATTAAAGCAATACAAGGGTTGTGCCCTATAATAACACATGCTCCCTGTAACTTTTATCCTATGTTCTTGAAATGGTTGCCCTCCACAGATAGTAAACATCTGAGAAATTTTGCTTTCAAATCAGCTGGTGACAAGCTGCAAAGCTGAAGCTTCAAGGCCATGTAATAAGCCAGTATGTAGTGTAGGTATTTTGCAATTACAGTTACAAAAAAAAATTCTTCCATTAATATAGATCTATAGCATTATTTCTCTTTGCTTCTACTGAAAAAAAACCAGGATGTGCTTTTCTCACTAGACACCTGGGGCTATGTTTTGCCCTGGGTTTCACCAGATATTTCAGAAGGCCTATGTTGCTGAAACTCTTGAGGATATTTAGCCTGTTCGGCAAAAAAGGAAAAATAACAGCTTTTTTAATGGCAACCTTCTTTTTTTATGAAGATTAACAGTGCCATAAATTAATTTGTTCCTATTATCACAATCCCAACATGAAAAAAAAAATAAAAAGGAAAATGAAAAAACCTCCCAAAACTCAAACCAAAAACACTTGTAAAGTGCTTTTAAACAGGAAAGTCATCATCATCATCATCATCATAAAAAATCATCATCATCATCATTATATTTATAAATGTTATTGAAAATTAACTTCTCCTGTCTAGGAGTACCCCAGATAACTTTCAGAGGAGGGTTATGGTCCCTGTTTGACAGCCCACCACTACCACAATCAGATATCTTTTTCATCCTCTCACTGCATCTCCATGAGAAGAAATCAAAATGCCATGTAGGCTGGTTGTGTGAGGGCTCTTAAATTTTTATTTCAATTACTATTTTTATTTTATGTCTTTGAATTCATCTGTGTAATTTCTATAATAAATGACTTGGCCAGATTTCATAACCAAAATGCAATGTCTATTTTTCACTTGAGGCTACTCTTGCAAAGGGTTTTTTGAAATAAGGAACATCACTGTTTCTTCCCCTTTTCTGGCAAAAGTCAGAGATCAAAAAGAAAATCAGCACAGGGACACTGTTTTGGAGGAGGCTTTCTAGTTTTTTTTTTTTATTTTGTTTAATTCAAGTTTTTTCCCAAAGATAAAATTTAAATTTTTGTCCGTTTTATTCCCTCAAATGGGGACTGAAACTACTCAGATTGTTCTTTGTTATGCTTTATGGGATTTCCCCTGAATGATGAATATAGTATTTCTTTGGCCTTGAAACCATGCTTTATGATCTGAATAATTGAAACAAAAACATCACAACTATATAAATTGTCTCTGATGGGCTGAGGATGCAAACTACTCACATACCTCTTCAGGGCAGCCACTGTCTACCCAATCTTGCCGGTGACGATCAAATCCACTGGAGCATCTTTAAAGGATGAAAGAGATAGAAGTTGTCCAGACAGAAACAGGAGGAAAAAAAAGAATAAAGGAAGGGAGAGGAACAGAAGAGAGTGACAGAAAGAATAAGTAAATGATGTGATTTAAAATCCATATGTTTTAGATGCTATCACTTTTATTCAAGATACTTTTGCTTACAATATGAGTAACTCCTTTAATCCACTTTAGTGAAAGGTGTTTTGAATGAATGTGACTTTATTTCAGTTAGTTTAGTTTTTAACATTTATTTTTCATTTTTAGATAGGAATATCTACCTTCCACTGCAGACTTATTCTTGAGATGTCACTGACCCACAGCCTTTTTAAGTTTGATGTCAGCTATGTCAATGTAAATTAGTTTCATTATTATTGTCCAGACTTAGCCAAGAAAATTTAATCCCACAAAGGATGCAGTGAACCAGTCACTGGGTTGATCAGGCAAAGTGCTCAGAGACATCAAGATGCACATATAGACATTTGATCAATGTTCACAGCTCCTCTGAACACTCTCTGTGACAAATACAGAACACTCTACAGCAGCTTTTCCCTCCTCTCTAGATGTAGAACACTTATATTGCATGCATACTTCTTATCAAATTAGGTGAGTTTAATAACCTGTTTGCAATATCCCTTGTCTTTTGCTGTATGTAACAAAAATAAATTTTTAAGAAAATTGTTGCACTTTAATATAATGATTCCCCTGGCAATCCCCATCTCTCCAGAGTATTATCAGCGACTGTAGAGTAAGTTTGTGTTTCCTAGACAACAGGTAGCATCACAAACAGAAAGCATTATTAAAATGGCAAGCAAATAATGAAACCACCATGTTCAGCTTTGAAGGAGATTCTTGCCAGCTAGGATGTTTTTATTTTAGAGGGTTCATTTTTGGTTTCTGCATACATTTCCTGCAGTATTTTGTTGTGAGACAGGGTGATGCCATTTGTCACCCATGGTCATAACTTACCTGAATGCATAAAAACCAGCTTTTTGCTGTCTTTTAATAAGACTAGGCAAGCAAATAAGGCCACTGTTATGGTTAGCTGTATTTCAGGGTCCTTTTTTTTGTTTACAAAGAATTGAAAGATAACAAGACATGTCAAGTACAACCTACTTCAAGCAAGGGAATAGTTCATTTGGAAAAAAGGAACACAATAATTGCTCTTATAGTAGGAGAGGATGTTACAAGAAGATGTAAACAATGTTAACAACACACTTGGGGTAAGAAAAATCTCTTATAATTATTCTGAGCAGAATCTACAATGTCTTTGAGAAAAGATTTTGAGAAAAATGGTTCATTTTCTTGTTGTACCTGCATTGCATACCACATTCCCTCATTTGCAATATTACTAAAAGAAATACCCCAACACTAACTGGTGCCAATTTTCACACACTCTATAGCAACTGGCTTCTCCAAAAACACATTACCATTAAGAGAGAAATGTGCAAAGCAGAAATGTATTTCAGAGAAATACATTTATTATATCTTCCCAATGCATGAGGCCTCTAACATAGGAAGGACACTGACATGCTGGAGCAGTCCAGAGAGCCACAAAGTTGATCACAGGGCTGGAGCACCTCTCTTAGGAAGACAGGCTGAGGGAATTGGGGCTGTTCAGCCTGGAGAAGAGAAGGCTCCAGGACAGCGCTGTACAGGCTGTCCACACTTAAAGGGAGCTTATAAGAAAGATGGAGAGACCTTTTATCAAGGTAGTGACAGAACCAGGTTTTAGATTGAAAGAGAATTTTAAGTAGCTTTAAATTAAAAGAGAATAGACTAATATTGGATATAAGGAAGAAGTTTTTCACTGTGATGCTGATGAGCCACTAGAATAGACTGTCAAGAGAAATTGTGAATGTCCCATCATTGGAAGTGTTCAAGGTCTGGTTGGATGGGGCTTTGTGCATCCTTGCATCTACTGCAAGATGTTCCTGACCATGTCAGTGGGGATGCTCAGAGTAATCTTTAAAGGTTCCTTCCAATCCAAATCATTCTATGAATAAAGACCACTCGAAAAGTGTTTTCTTGCTGA
Source organism: Fringilla coelebs (assembly GCF_963513975.1). NCBI lineage: Eukaryota > Metazoa > Chordata > Aves > Passeriformes > Fringillidae > Fringilla > Fringilla coelebs. Next base: position 134,138,943 of record NC_140028.1, on the reverse strand, counting down.
GCTGTGAGTGAATCAGTGCTATGTTGAGACCTCAGTGCTGCTTCTCCATCTCTGTGTTCTGTCTCTGCGAATGTTTGAAGAACCAGAAAAACTTTACTAAGCAGAAAGAAATGATGATGTGGTATTCCAGGTATGAATAGGGCTTTTTTTTTTTTTTCAGTCTCCCCTACATTGCTTTAAAATTGGAAGAGCTTCATTAGCAACTTCTGTGCCCATCTCTAAGCAGGACTGGACTGATTTTTCAGATGTACTGAAAATTAATTCCACCACGTTTTAGTCATACTGCTCTGGCTCAAATAGTTTTGAGGATATTCAGTATATCAGAAAACCAAGCTAAATATTTAGACATGAAATCAAGCCACTCCATAAATTCCTCCACTTGAGGCAGTTACTGCTGTTGCATATCTGTGCTAATTCAACCCACTGTACTTAAAGCTAGTAGGGATTAAACAAACCTAGATTTTATCTTATATCTAAATGGTGTAAAATTTAAGGCTCCAAATGAATAAAAATTTATCCCAGGTGCACTCACTTACAGTTCTTAATTATTTTCTTACAAACTAATGAATTACAGGGGTGACTAACATTTCTGGGGTTATTTTTTTTCACCAGGAATTAACCAACCACCAAAAATTGCATGTAACACTCAGGGACTTGGAATGGCTCTATCAAACATGTGAGATAGTCTTGAGAAGACTCTGCCTTAAAAACAAATACATTAAACCCTGGGCACTGCTTATTTAACGTTTTCCACTGATGCACAGTGAGTCCAAACAATAGTATCAGAAAGCAGCTTTATCAGGAATGAGATAGTCTCCTGGCAAACCTGGTTGTGAACTTCCTTTGAGGCATACATCACTGCATGTCAGCCATAGAAGCTACTATTGTTGCTGCCTCGTTGAGTTGGAGTTCTGGAAACTGTCATTTCAGTGCAGCACCAGCTTTACTGACTGCATTTTTAAGACTTTAATTTAGTGGCATGGTGATAATTCCCTGTTGCCATTAAAACACAGGAGCAGATTTGATTTGCTGCGCTGTTTATGCCATCTGTCAACACGGCTATTTTATAACAACTTCATTTTCAAGTGATGCCCAAAATCAGCTCCTAGGAAAGCAACAATAAAGACGTTCTAGGAAATGAAAATAGGGACATTTATGAAATGCAAGGAATTTCAGGATTTGTGTGGAACTCTTGAGTACTGGTTCATGGAGGAAAGGGACAATTAATCTCTCTACACATTTAGCTACTGATGCAGCTCAAAATGGCACAACTAATGCAGCTTAGTCTGAGCAAGAAGAAAGCTGTCAGAATCCATTCAGGACTGTATGTAGGCAGAAAGGAGCTGAAGATGCCATCCTATTTACCAATTGCCATTTACCTTTATTTGGCAGAGAATACTTGAATGACAAGTGTCCACCCAGTGCAGGACATGAAATTCTTTGCTCCTTTTCTTGAAGAGAGTTCAATGAGGATTAATGATGATGATGGTGATGATGATAATAATAATAATAAATGAGATAACCTGAATACAGAAAATTCATCAAGGTTTAACATGTAAAAGCTAGAAACATAATGGAAAATTATTAGGAATAAAAGGGGCAAAGCCTGGATGGTAAAACCTTTTCATTAGGTTGAGCTGGAGTATGACAATCAAAAGCATTGAAATGCACAGCATATATAATTTAAACCAATAATTTCCTAGCAATTTTGGCTCTGTAAGAGCATGTAAAGAGCAGATTTTTGGAAATGAAAGACATTCCAGAAATCTGAAATGATTTTGTAAATACCATGTAATGATTTAGCTCATTTAAAAGGTTTATTAACTCAGCTAAATAAAAGGTTAATCTGGAAAATTAAAAAGAAAATTGAAGAGGCAGAAGTCTTTTCTGAATTCAACCATTAAGGAAGGACCATCACATTATGAAAGGATTAAGACAGTTGCTAGGATGTTTGAATTACTAAAAGAAGAATTAGAACATTTAAGTGGAATTTATTTCCAAGGTGAGATAGAGAGTAAAAAATAAATATAAATATAATATTAAAAAAAAACCCAAACTGGAACTTTGTGTCTGTCCAACTGAAAAAATAACTCTAATCATAGTGTGATTTTTGGAGGAAAAAAGTTTATCTTTGTGCTTGGTCTGGTTTTGCCTTCCTTTTCCACAGAGCAGGCTCCAGTTTGGTTCCTTCACCCTTCAAACATCACTTTCTTGCCATGCTGTGCTGTCTGGGGAAAGACTGAATTTTCCTTCCTCTGTTATTTTCCACTTTCAAATGCAGAACTTAATCACAGCTTGAAATTCTTATGAAGTTCATGTGAAGTGTTACTGTGAGTGACTATGGAATGCATTTGTAAGGTATTTGAGTAGCACTGGTGGTTATCACTTAGCTCAGTACTCCTAATCATATATCTGAATTCTGAATATGTTCTCTGTATTTATTCTTTACTTAAATATTGCTAAATTAAACTGTACTTCAGAGGAGGACAATTTGATTAGTCGGAAGAGGATTTGCTCCCATCTTGCTCTTGTAAAATAAAAGTATCTGACTAGCTGAATACAATGATTTGAAACTAAAATCAGCCTGTACTCTTCTAATGTTTATGAAAAATTTGAATGTTACAAAGGCATAATTAATAGTTGATGCAACACGGAATTCCACCACTGTTTTAACATTGAGAGCTGCTCAAAATTGAAAACATTCAGGTAATGATAAGGATGATCAGAGTGGCACAAAGTTCAGCAGTCAATCTTCAGCCTGACAATGGTTCCACAACTTTATGGGATGGAAAGCTTGGAAAAATATAGCTACATGTTGTGTAAAATACTCCTGAAACATCAAATAAACATAGAAGGAAAAGATGTTAAAATCCAAGCTGTTATTTTACAGAAAACGACTGAACATGCATAAGCCTCAATATTTGTAACTGTGACACAACATTTGAATAGGCAGTAGAAAATAAAGACTCCCACAGGGAATTTTTTCTGTTGAAAGAAGCTAAGAATAAAAGTGGGATAAAAGAAGTAAGTTTTATTTTCAATTCCACTAGAAAGAAAAAGATCAAATTGTGGTTAAAGTGAGACTTGGCAGAGTTCTGATTAAAGAAGAATAGGAGGATATTTTCTATAAACTTAATGTCAGTTACAACAATAAAGGAAACATGCTGAAAAGCAGATAAAGAATAAAAAATATGCTTTTGCCAAAGGCTCTGCTTTGAACAGTTAGAAGGAAAAAGATAGTGGAAGAGGAGGACCCTAGAGTCAAATTAATGAGATTATGGTACTGGCATTTCCAACAGAATCAGCAGAAATTGACATCCGATGTATTCTCTGGGAAGGAGCCACACTGAGATTAGTCCCTCGTACGAGATTACAGTTGCCACTGCTTTGACTTGGTGCATTTGTACCTGCACAAAGCTGGTGTAAAGAGCTAATAGCAACAGAAGTTAGCAGAGAATTCTCATCCACTGGCATTGCTGCATGTTTAGCACACAAGTAATTTCTCAGGGTTTGATGCAAACAGCCCTGAAGTACTACTGGATGTGCTTTACATTCTGTTTAGTGATCTTAAAAAGCACAATTTAGCTCTTCTTTCTAACATGATTGTCTGAACTATTTTCCATCTTTGCCCATGCAGCTGACACTATCTCAGAATTACAGTTATTGTTGCATATCCATTGATTTAGTCTCATTTTTAAAATAAAAATACAAAAGTTGTCTTTGGAGAAAATGTTTCTTTTTCCACATTAGAGATAAGGAAACAGAACATAGGAGACATGGAATAATCAGCTGAGAAAACACAGAATTTGTAACAGGACCTAGAATGAAGACCAGATATTTTGAAAACCAGATGAGCATGCATTATTTCACAGCTTCTGTGTTTCCCATAGTACTCACAGACATATGAATGGTAGAACTGGGAATTAAATTTAAAACCATCAAGTCTCAGGTGATGTGTATCAAGGCACAGATCTCATTCACACCTTGCCCATGCTCTTTTTTATTCAGGTACTTTACTGGGATTTTACTCCTTTTAAAAAACTCACACTGATAACATTAACAACTAGTAGAGTCCTTATGACAGGAGAAAAATGACCTGGTGCCTGGAGACTGTATGAAAAAGGTCTGTTCACATGTCTGTTATCACACATGAACCCCCAGTAATCATGCAGTGTACACCATGGCTGGTTCAGTACTAGTGGGCAGCAGCATCTGAGCTGCTAGAAGGAGAATTGCAGCCAAGGTTTGGTTAGTGCTGGTTTACTGCCCCTGCTATGTCTCATTCACAACTCTAAAAAGAGTAAGAACTGAAAGGAAGCAGGAGCTATGACAGGCAAAGGAGGCACAGAGAGCTAAACTCACTCTGCATAATCCAATGCTTATATGCTTATAAAAGTATGTGAATTAGGGCTAAGAAAAACACCCTCTGTTAAACCTCAGTGAATTCTTCAGATAGAGGGCAAAACGAGGAAGGACATGAATCATCCTGTAATTGATTATGTTCAAAGCAACTTAAAGTTTAGAAAGCTATTTGTTTCCCAAAATAGTATCTTAATTGTGTCTCGTTTTTTATTCTAAAAGTGAGTCCAATTCTGAAATCAACATTGAGCAGGACCAGTCACCAAAAGAGATCACAAAAGAATTGCAGAACAGCAGGAGCTCCTCACTTTCCTAATTAATGGTACATATTGATATTTGTTGTGCTTTCATCAACGCATTATGATAATGCAGATATTGGAAGAGTTAATAGATCTGAATAGAGGGGGAACTAAAAATGACATTTAAGGAAGTGTATTCATAAAATTTCATTTATTTCCCTAAGCTGAGAATATCTTCTACAAGAACATATTAGAGAATTCCTGAGTTTACATGACTGGAAAGACTGAGAAATATATATGCTATAAAAAATCTGAAGATTATGTTGGGAAATGGAACAGTTTCCTTGAGGCCATCCTAATCTCACATAATCCAAAATTTATGAAGAGACATATGAATTTCAGATTTCTTTAAACAAAAACTTTTGACAAGTGTTTCATGTTTAGAATATGTAAAATTTAAAATATTCTTAAAAAAAGAGAATTTTCATTCATGGTACTTCATTATAGAATGATATCTAGGAGACTGTGAGGCAAATATGATCTCAATGATGCTCAGTTTATACTGAGGAGTACAACCATAAGAGGTTAGCACTTCTGGAAAGCAATTAAGGCAATTGTGATCATTCTGTCCACACTAGTACAATAAACATGCCCAGAAATGTTCTTTGGCACTGAAGACTGCTGGCACACAATGGCCTACGCCTGAAGAAGCCAACTCTCTCAACCTTGAAAAGGAGGAGGCTGCACATAAATAGCCAGCTGGGAATAACCTTTGGAACAGTCCAACTCCTGCACCATGCCTGGGAACTATTCTGGACAGTGCTCCTGGGCATGGACTGAAATCACAGCAGGAAACATCACAACTGTTTTAGGGACACATACAATATTTTTACAGTGCCCAGGAAGCTTCCCAGGCTGTGTTTAATTTGCAATACTATGTAAAAAGATACTTTGTATGAGAAGATTAACTATGCTTGTAAAAGTGTCTGGGGCTACCATTCTGCATTATATTTCAATGAAACATGAGAAAAAGAAAATTTGATGAAGTGCAAAAACCTTTCCTTTAAAAATCTTGGTTGATTCCACTAAAAACACTTGACTTATTTTATTTATTTATTCCTTGTTTTATTTATTTCCCTTGTAATGAGAACAAAGGAAATTAAGAGTGATCATAAAAATTTGGTGGAAGATAGATTTCTCCATGGTAATGCAGTGGGTTGGATGCTTATAAGAAAGGAAAAAAAAAATCTAATGCTTCCAAAAAAGGAGATTAACATTCATCCTAAAAATTATCTTAGAGTCAGGTGTGATAATCTGGGCTGCCTCTTTCCACAGATGTGTCCTGAAATGTTTTGGTCTCAGTTTCTGTTGTTTCACTTTTTTTTTTTTTTTTTTTTTTTTTTTTTAATACTTGAAATAAGGAGAGAAGGAGACCAGTGGAGAAAATTTTATCTAGGCCAACAATTTAGGCTACAATGGGTAGGTGGTATATGGCTTCTGAAATACAGATTCATGAACATTCAAATATTTGATAAAACTTACCCATCAAGTAATTTCTTGGAACATACCATTCTCTGGTAATCAAGGAAGGAGTTTGGAACTACAAATTAAGTTTATCTCAGACATAAAAGGAAAGTACCTTGTTCCTCACTAAATTATTCTACTGAGAGGGTCTATGAGACAGAATGAACCCACTACACAATCATTATTTTTACTAATCCGTTTACAGATCATTTCTATAAAAACAATTATCATAAACTCATAAAACTGGGGTTGGCCAAATTTGTGCATTTTCTAATACATCATTTTTGGGACAGAAAAAAAATGTCCCATTTGTTCATCTGTTGTAAGCAGTACAGCTGATTTATTTCAGGCCATTAGAAGCGAAGATAGGATATAGTGCAAAATAGCAGCAGCACTGCTCCATGTACAGCAATGCATAAAAGCATTGCAAAATGAGCAATGATGGATAATGGAACTATCCTGTTATAGCACTATCCTATCCTTTTTTGATTCCAAATTCATTTAGAAATCTAACTAGAAAACTAGTTCGTTTCATCAGAAGAAGCTTACTTATATATTTGGCTCAGAAACTGCTGTTGAGGGGCCTAAGAGCTCTGGGGAAACTCAGAACCAAATTATGTTTGGTTTTTATTTCCTTTAACTTTCATATTAGAACTTTGAAGTTCGAATATGTTCAAAGTCAAAACATATATCCCGCCATACATGGTTAGAGAAGCAACCCTGACCTATCTTAGAAGCCAGTTTCCATTAGTGGAAGATGGTCAGCTCACTTGGGACTCTTTCAGTAGCACAGGAATAGTAGTTAGCACAAAATAGTATAAATAGTTAGCACAAAATACATAATAGTCAACAGAGAGAGAACTGCATAAAATATCAGTAGTTTAGCAAATGAGGACAACACTTGCAAATTAATGTTAGTTAGGTTAAGGAAAATGTAGCAAATTTCAGAGGTGTGAAAAAGATATAATTTGGGAGTTTACACACAACAAGAAATGGAAGAAACAGCCTGAGTGTCAAGAAAATAACCTGAGTAGAAACGATGCTAAATTATCTCATTGTTTTTTGGTACAATACATTATAGTGAGACAACCAATGAGAAGTTTGTGACCCTGACTGCATTCCTCTGTCTTTGATCATGGGTTCATACAGCAGTGGTTCCTAACTGAAGGTCTCAAAACATTCTTGAAGCTCTTTGTCTGGATGCAGGTAAAGCAGGTACAATTTTTGCCTTCTGTGGTCACCTCCCTCTCAGCATTTTTTAAGCAGTCTTGTGTTGAAGTAACAAACCTAGTTTTTTCTAATTTTTTTCATTTGTGTTCTGTATTCATCTATTCATCATCAACCTGTATTTCACATTTCATATGTCACGTATATGAAAATTATCAGACTAAACACTTAGCATTACAATTTATTCAAAGCAGGGTTGCCATGTATTTTAATTTGTTATCAGGAAAGTCAGTTTTATTTGAAATTTGAATTTAAAGGTCCCTTGCATTCTTTGTATTATACAATTAAAGTCCAGTAATTATAGTAGATGACCATTGAGGCATTTATTTGGGAAACAGGAAGTCTATAATGTCTTGTGTAGGAACCCACAAGAGAGAGACAGCCTATCACACACAGAATAATGACTGCAAGCCTGAGTCAAGTTTCTTAAAATGTCTAGTATATGTATAAATCACATTATAAGGCATCTGTGGAACCCTTTCAAGGGTGAGTGTCACCTTTCTGCAATCAAAGAGGAAATTTTCTGAACTCAAACATAGCTTTGAACAGATGAAAAGGAAATCAAACTGAAAAGAATTTTGGGCTGCATGCAATGGGACTGAATGTGGCATAGTTCCATCAGAAAAAAAACGAAGTTTAATCCCAGAGTAAATGCCTCTCTAACACAGTGTGGCAATACCCACTGGAATGGCTATCACCTTCAGCATAAACAAACAATGAGGAATTAAGTCTGCACTAAGCTTTCTTGTGATTTGAAAGACATGACTGGCACAGAAATTGCAGTTCTAGATATAAGTGGTCCATTAAAGATGGAGGTGGGTTTTGTCTTATTGTTCTAATGCAATAAATTAAGAATAAAATGTTACTAGTATTTAAAAGAATTGCAACAGAAGTTTCTAAAGAAAAGAATTGTACGGCTACCTATTTTTCTAGTTATTATATTACACCTATTTGTCATTTTGGTGTCTTATGTGCATCTGTAAATTTAAACATGGAAATGAAATACAGATGTTGCCATCTTCTTTCGAAATTAATCTGCAAAATTAAGTATTACCTAAGATATGTATAACAGGTGTATGTTTTCTATTCTTCCTCTCAATGAGATTTAAGTGCTTAACTGTCCTCTGTATCTTTGATAACTACTTCCTACATTTATAAAAAACACCTTAGGAATGTCATATATTTGATAATAAACAGCACATGAGAGAGACTTTACAGGAAGGTTTTAGAACAGTTCAGGCAGTGGTCCTTTCCATATTAACTGTGATGTCTTCTCCAAGCTCTGTTGCAAAATTAGATACCACAGAAACCTGCACACTGGATAATGAACAGAGTCTCTAAGCTCCAGAAGACACAGCAACAAGTCTGGCAAAGGCTATTGTGAACATCCAGTTAGTGAAAACAATCTCAAAATTTAAAAAGCAAATGTTATTGTAAGAAACACATATACAGAATATTAATGTGTGAGTGAGGTGTCTTAAATTGATCACTGCGTTTACATCTAGATTAAGAATCTTCAAAATGCTTCCCCATCTTCAGGTACAGGATTTAATAGAAAATATTTTAACAGAAATACTAGGATTTCATACTAATGAGAATTGTAGCAATGTTCTGCTCCTTTTCTAGTAATAATTTAAAGTTATATGACCCAACCTTGAAATTCTTAAAAATTCTTAAAAATCTGCATCAGCTATGAGCATAACTGTAGTCCTCATGCTGTTCTGAATTATTCAGGAAAACAAAGCAAGGTATGCATATGTGTGACTAATGCTGCAGCTGCAAGAAGACTGGCTATTACCTGTGTGAAAGCAAGATTCAAATTTACTTGGTTAGATATCAAATCTATTAATGTTAGGATCAGGATAATTTTATGGAGCTGCTGAGAACATCAGTGAGTAACTGCTTCTGCAGAAGAATATGGGTAGAAAAGAAGCTTGGGGAACGAATGGTCTGGTCTTGCACTGGCTTGTATGAAGCCCCTGAAAGCTAGTGCATGTTCACTGGGTTTCTGCTCAGAGACTGAGCTTTTTAGGTTTATTAGTATTAATCATAGGAATTATTCCAGACAATTTGTGCTGGAGAGAATTACAGAAATTGCACAATAATTCGACTGACTCCAGCTACCATCAAATTCCACCAATTTACAAAAAAAGTAGAAGGGCTAGTAATCTGCAATTTCTCCATGTGAGATTCTCAGTGAATTGCAAATTCCTCTGGCTGCAGGCTAATGTTCAACAAAAACATGTTGTGAGCTCAAGATCATCTACATTCCTTAGCAGTACTTTCCAATGTACTGTTATGTACATTTTACTGATATGTACCATTATTACCATTTTTTAAGTGTACCATCACCATTTACCATTATTTTTAAGTGTACCTACAGGGTCACTAAAGTTAACACTCTCTCCTAAACAGAACTGTCATCCCACTTGAGAATATCTATTACTATAATCTTGTGAGGCTTTTTTCATCAAACAATACCATCACTGAGCTCATTCTGGTTTGAGAAAATCCTTTGTTCATTAAACACTTTTGTGCCACTGTCTTTTCTTGCTTTAGTCTCATCAGGCTTACCATGCATACAAAATTCTTAATTATTGAATGCTAATTTCCTAACAGTTTCTTGCAGTGCATGAGGGCAAATTAGCTTGTCAAATTAAGAGCAAGCAGCTCGGAAAATATTTGGAGAAGTTGGGTGTGGAGCAATTTTCTGCTCAATAAAGTATAGATCTACTTATTGTATTGTTCGTATCAGTAATGCATCAGGGCTGACAAATTTACACATCCATTCTTGATACATTTGTTGCACTTGATTAGAAAGATCAATTGCTGTCTCAGTACAGCTTTTAAAATAAAAGAAAAATATGTTGCATTTTAGAGAGAACTCTGACAAAGGGCCATACTTTCTGATTCTCAGGTCTGCAATATGATTGCTTCATAATTGGAAAATAAACTGTATACAGGTTAAAAAAACATTACTTTTAATTTATCTTAAAATAAATGTGACCTAATTCAACAATCTGATTGTTAAGACCTGTGTGTTAGGAGTCAGCTATATTTTCACAGAAAACTCCTCCAGCTGTAGTGGCATACAAACATCCAGAATCTGGGCACATTTCTTTTGCTGTGTCTGAAGTAGGGGGATGATCAGCAAATTCATGAAGTCAGACACATTGGTAGAATGAAATATTTTTAACAGAATACACTATGTATTAAACCTCTAACCCTTCAAAAGCACCTAAAATGAGATTTTCCTTGTAATTTGTATATGAAACTATTACATTGATTGGATTATATATGCTCCCTCTGGTGGTTTACTTAATACATAGAAATGCCTTTTTTTTTTGTGTTTGTATTTCAATGGCTAAGGTACTGTGACCAATTTAATAATAACAGCACACTATTTTCTGTTAAATAGTGTTTGGATAAAAAAAAAGCCTGAGTATAAACCAACCAGTCTTCCTCCCATATTTTAATTTGTAACTGAACAATGAAATATTCCTAAAGCAATTGAAAAACAAAACAAAACAAACAAAAACCAAAAACAAACCCACAACTCTTAAAAATTCAAGTAGTTAAAATGAGGAAGTATTTAAAAGTGAGATTTTGGACTAACCTTGATGGAGTGCTAACGTCAGTGGAGAAGGGAAGTTCAGTGGATGTTGCCTATCTGGAATTCTGTAAGGCCTCTGGCACAGTTCCTCACAACACCCCTCTCCAAACTGGAGAGATTCAGATTTGGTGGTTGGATGGTGTAGTGGATGAGGAACTGCTGAGATGTTTGCATCTATAAGGTAGTGGCCAAAGGATCAATGTCCCAACAGAGACTGGTGACAAGAGATTCCTCAGGGGTCTGTAGTGGGACCAGCAATGCTTAATGTCTTCATCAATGGCACAGACAGAGGGATCGAGGGCACCCTCCGCACGTTTGCAGATGGCACCAAGCTGAGGGATGTGGTTTGCCTTTCCCTGCTCTTCAGTGGAATCTACAACCCTGCTGAGGTATAAAAGCTGAGGAAAATGTAGATACCAAACAATAAGCTATGTGTTTCTCATTTGGATTTAATTATTTGCTTTCGTAAATCCAGAGGCTTCTCTAGTTAGATAGCATAGTAATTATGTTTATGGTTTTATAAATTCTGTAGGGAAGGTGCTTTGCTCAGCTGATAAATATTTTAGGTTACATAAAACTGTTACTTATAAATACTACAATATTTGAGTCAACACTTTTTAAAATGAGAACAGGTCTTGCCAATTGGGATATACAGACGAACAAACAAAAAACATTATCCTTTTCCTCTACCTGATACTAAAAATTTCCAGACACGAACTCACATTTGAAAATTAACTAAACATGTTTCCAATTTCCTTCTAAAAGAAGAAGAACAAACAAGACATTTCAAACTTATCCAGAAGTTCAGAACACAACTATCAGGAATTCTTTTTTCTCAGTTACTATAAAGGCACTATGGAAAACTGCCACTTGATATTTCAACTCTAACGTGTTTTCTTAAAAAATGCAGGTGCCTAAAGAGTCTTCCTTCCCTGCTTTCCAGCTAATCAGCATGGAATGCAAAACAATTTGTATCTTTATTACCTGCTTAGATGGGAATAGTGATTATCATAATAAAAGATTAGAAGTATCAAGCCTTGAACCACATTATTCCTACTATTCCCAGACACATTCTAATTTTTCACTTTGTTCAGAACACATTCCATAAACACCAGCTATAACCTCTTCATTTACACAACTAGAGCTATTGCTGGCACACAGGACTAAGCATTGAAGTGAAATACACCAGAAATGGGATTATTTCAATTTTTTTACCTCAGAATTGCTTTGAGAGTATAAGAAGTTTTGGGAGCTGTGCATACACACAAGAGCAGTACGACTCCCTAAAGTTCATGGAGTGCCCTGTCTCATCACTGCCCTCAGTCCTGGAATTTGTACAGTCTCTTTCAGGGCACTTTTCAAACAGGGGATTTGCACTTTGTGGGTCAATACCATAAACTGGTATGATTTCAAACCACATTAATCAAAGCACACTCTGGAAACCGAGACTCTTAAGGATAAGAGTGCAGAATGTCACTTTTCAGACCAAGGGAAGACCCCAGCAGGGCTGCCTGGAGAGCAGTGCCAGGAGCTAATCCTGAGTCTCCAGGCAGCCAGGGGCGGAGGGGAGTGGAGCTGCTCTGAGCTGGAGACATGCAAGGAAGTGCTCAGGCTTACACACCTCCATAACTAATGGGCCATTCTTCAGGGGTGACTTCTTTTCAGAGGACCAATTTCCATTTCTCTCCTGTGCCTCTGGGGGTTCTCTGATCACGGACAGACTGTTGTGTCAAGGCAGTGTCACCCTTACTGAGTAGAGAAGCTTCATGGGGCTACCATGGGGCATTTCACTGCTCAGCCCTGCTTAGACTCATCTGAAGATTTTTTTTCTCATACAAAGTGTTCCACCCTTTGACATTTTTTGGTCCTAGATACTTAAGTCCAGAATTTGGTAAAAAGTTGCTTTTAGTACTGCTCTCCTACTCTGTGTAACTTCCCTTGAAAACCCAAGTGAGTCTGCCAGCAAAGCATCCTTGTGGATCCAGCCTTTTGGGTGCCCTTGGCACAAGGCAGACAGTTTTGAGGATTAAAAATTTGAATATATGTTCCAACAGTGACAGCTGAGTAAAGCTATTATCTAAACTGCTTACAGCTCCTGCCCTTAGTTCTACACCCTCCAGTTCCCTTATCCTCAGTCTAGGGGTGATGGTACCACGCCAAACCTGACTGATGTTGCAGGTACTGGGAGGTGCTTTTATCCTGTATTGATGAAGTGAAGCATGAGACATTCATAGCCTGAGTCTCCAGGATGCACAGATTGCAAGACTGAAATATCAATTTCATTTCACTGCCCAAATCTGAGACTTTCTCGAAGTTTATCAAAATAAAAACATCAATATCTAGGGAATCTTTATTTATTGGACAATCAACTTCAAATATTTTCAAGGGAACTCACTATTTCAGTATATGCAAGCAAGTTTTACAAACTGAAGCTATAAAATAACAGCAAGGTGGTCTTAAAACTGTCAAAAACTTTTCTAGAAAATGACATATCTTATGTGCAGGCTATACCAAGTGCTTAGAGTACATAAACATTTTCAGATGCATAAGAAGATGATATAAACAAATCTAACATTAATGAATTCTCCCAATTTTTACATGTCAGGAAGTTAGAGATAATGAAGGGCAAATGATCCACGTTTCAGCCACTGGAGACCTCCATGGGACAGATGCTAAAGTGTCTCAGGCATTTTAAAGACATGGATACTTGTGTTGGAGAAAGTTAGAATACCATCTCAGCTTACATATTTATAGTTAATCTCCTTTTGAAGAGTTTTACTTGTGAAACAGTTATGAAATATACATAGTTCCAACAGAAATTAGCTCCTAGGGGGATCCTCCATCTGCTGAAGTCAAAGGAAAATGATGTGCCTTTGCTTCAGTCGTGATTAAGTTGTGTGACACACATCATATTGGATTTCAGACTAGATAGTTTGATGATCCCCTATGAAAAAGCTAATGGTGATTTAAGCTTGTAGAGAGTGCAGGAATAGAGGATCTGGCCCTCAGTCACATCCAAAATTAACCTTTTTCTCCAACCATTGCAGAGCTGGCACAGCAGCTGAGTTGAAGTTCCAGGTAGGAAACAACCCACTGTTGTAGGATAAAGCTATTTTCATTCCAACACAGATTGTCCACATGGGGGAGTAAAGTTTTTCTGCAATGGTCACACTGGTCAGTTTTCCTTGTGCAATTAAAGGTTTTACATAAAGGTTTGGGGTTTTTTTTCCCCTCCCTCCTTTTTTTGCTGAGTGAATGATTCAATATATGGATTAAATCCAATGCAAGGAAAGAAATTAGATGCAAGATGGTGCTCCTGGTAGTAACGTTTCTCTGGATAAATGGGGTAATAAGCACCTGAGATAAAAGGTTGTGCTTCCCAATGGATATGTGTAGGCTTGTTACCCACATGGAAGTCTGTCTGCTCAAGAATATCTCACTTTAGAGCACCACAGTGCTACTGTGGCACCACAGGAAGAACATCTCCGTGTGCTCCAGGCATATCTGAGCCTCACTACCTACCAGTGCCCTCAGAAGCAAACAGGCATCCTCCCTCTGCACAAATCTGAGCGCTAGGTCCGTCAGGAGATTATTGGTACATTGAAAACCCACTGCTTCCAGTTCACAGCCTTCTTCAGGCTTTTGCAAAAAAGGCTAATTGGCTTCCCCACTCTGGGATTTGCCTACAGACAGGAGAGGCAGTCTTGGCTCCTCATTTCTTGGACCAGCGTGTCCAGTCAGATTTGCAACTGAGAAGCATTACTCAGGCATTGCTCCTAAGCGTTCCTCCTACTTCAAAAAACCCTATGAGCACACATTTGAAAGTGGACTGTTAATATTAATTTCTTTGTCCTTTAGGCACCTCTGAAATGTCTAAGCTAATACTTCATGGAATTCTTTGCCCTTGGTTTTTCAGTCTGATTTTATCCTACTGCAGCAGCGCAATGTATATCATAACAGGAGATAAAAGTCTCTGTTGATTTACAAGACTGGTGGGTGAAGAGGAGTGACATACAGAAGAAACTGAAGGACTGCAAGGTAGGAATTAATAGTTTTCCATCCTTTATGATTTTTAACCAGGCTATTAGATTTTCCTGTTGAGGAAAAGCTTATTTATCCCATGCAAAAATAATGTTTTAACAGAGCAAATTATTTTTGAGGGGAAAAAAACCCACAATGTGGTACGGAAGCAAATGATTCTGAGCGCTCTTCTTTGAACCAGACATTGCCACTGAGAATGGAATAAGATTTTTTATTTTTTATCTCTTGAAAATGATTAGTCATGTGGAGAAAGCGCAAGGTAAAGGAAGAGAGGCACTAGACTACAAGTCCAGAGAGAGTATGCAGAACTCGTAGAAAATTTTCAAAGCTGAGACAGAATGATTCTTCATCCCAATAATCCTGCAGTGTAACCAAATAAATATTCAGTTTTCACATTTTGGAAAGCAAATTGCCTCTTTTCACAAAATATTTAACCATTTATTATTTCAGATCTCTTTCTTCACAGAGCTGAAATAGTTGAAATTGCTCATTTCAGAAACTGGAGGTGAGTGGCCAAGAAAGATGAGGTCTGAAGCAGACATCCACCAAAGCCGTGTTTCCAGAGGAAACCGCAAGCTAACAGATTAGGTGGAAAATCCTGTATAAGGTGTTCTGGGGACTGAACCACAGCCTCTGTGGTCAAGTCCTAGATGAAGAGAGTCATGAAGAAACCAGTCTGATCTAACAGCTGGCCCTGCTTGGAGTAGGAGGTAAGTCTGGATTTTCCATTCTGAACTATTTTATGACTCTATACACAATTGTCCATTTTCTAAAACCTGAATAAATATTGCTTATTCTGACATATAAAAATTGTACGGTATGACCTTTTTAATACTACTGAAATTCCTATGAAGCATATTCTTAGCTTCCTTTTCAGTATCCATCCTTTTTCTAAGGGATCCTCTCCAGTTCCTGCTTTTGCTGGTGGTCAAACAATGCCCAGAGACAACCTGCATGACGTGACAGTCTCACTACTGTCAGTAATGGCCTAATTAATAGCAATAAAACTTCTCAGTCTACCTGCTGCATCTTCTCAAAAGCACAACCATGCTGCAGAGTGGAGACAGCTGTTTTTGGGAAACAGTGCAGGACTACCTCACAGTAGGCTCATCTTTGATCTCCACATGTAAAACAAAAAGCAAGGCTTTCTTCATTCAAACTTTAATTAAATAGAAATAGATGTGCTCAGACTGTGCATTTTTCAGCAGTAGATGACACCTTGCCAGTTGTGAGGGGACAGCCACAAATGGTCCTAAATGAGCAGAAGGAAACACAGTGTGGCTACATGACTGGTTCTGCTCCTGCAGAAGGATAAAACTTAGTTCTCCACAGTAAATTTGTGCCTCAGTGAGCAAAACATATTTCTGAGCAATGTCAGAACTCAGGAAACTCAAGTGTTTAGAAACTAGAGGGAAACAAAAAGGATCTGAAGGTTTCTGCACCTGTTCTTCACAAGAGGTCTGGATTTTACAATATAAGGGAGTTTATCCAAACAAAAAGGAGAACACTGGCCACAAAGCAACAGACCCTGCTCAAACCAAAGCTAATAGAAACTTGGTGCTACAGCATCTGTTGATGGAAGGAGAACAAAGCAATGCTGAAAGAAAGGATTTGGCTAAGGCAACCAAGAACTGTTCATGCTTGCTTGGAACAGTTTTCTAGAAGTAGTATTACTCTTCAATATATTTTCTATTTTTTATATTACTTGATTTGTCTTAGCTCTAAATCCACTAGAAAGGTTTTTTGCAAGACAAATGGGGAACAGAGTTACTTTTTAAGTGACTTCCTCCAGGAGTTGCAGCTTAAGAAAAAATTATAAAAATGACCCCAATTTTCTAATTCTGTGCTGTGTTCTTCAGCTATTTACCAGTTCTTCAACATGGTGTCAAAATATTGCACTATTTTAGAATGTTAATTACCTTTTCTTGTTTCAGTATACATCAGTTCCATACAAAGTATTTCTAAACCAAATCACTAGAGCTGAAGAGCACAGCAGCAATGAATGTCCATTATGATATTGCATTTTGTTTCAGAGAACTGGCTTGAAATTCATCGTTATGGTCAGCAAAGGTCAGTGAGTGAAAAACTTTTTGAGAAGCTGCAGTTGCAGAGTTTCCATTTTGCTGGCTGTGCTTCAGCTGCTCTACAGTCTAAATCACTCCTGCCATGGACTTGGCTGTCCTGGTCCATGTGTCACTGAGAGCCTGAGGAGACCCAACAGACCCACCAAGTGTAATGACATGTTAAAAGGGAAAGTACTTTGACTGTCTGGATGTGTTGGTCCCCCTGCTGCTAACAAGGAAGTTTTTACTGCTATAGTAACACCTTGCATCTCCATGGGGCTAAATTATTTTTGATGAAGCCAATGATGTAGGGAGAAAATATGATTTTTATTATGACATCTCCTTCTCTTTCTACTTCAAAAGGATTTTAAAGTATGACTGGAGAAATAAGAACAAGGGCTTAACTCCCAAGTCAACTGTTTGGACTACTTGCCTAATGGTTAAAGTGAAATGTGACAATGATGAGCTGCTAGTGATCACACTTGAGATTTAGGTTCATTTGAATGCAAATATATTAACCCAAATGTAACAACTTTTAATGCTGAATAACCTGCAGGCAATGGTTTTGGATAGCCTTTGAGCACAGCTTAAACCCACAAACACACACAAAAAAAGAAATTATTTTCTCTACCTTTGGAGTTTACTGCACCAGCTGCAGTTGAAACCAATCTGGGCAGTGACACAGGGACCACAGCTGGTAAACTGGAGACAAGCTGGAATGTAGATAAACATAAATTATTATACTAGTCTCATATATGTTTCACATAAAAAACACAAAAGAAGAATATATCTTGTGATAATACATATTTAGGAAGTCATCAGGTTCAACCATGTCTAAAATAAGACCCTGAACCCAGCCTGTTACAATGCTTTGCACAATTGTGTACACAAAAGTACATTTCATCTGTGGTATTCCATTCGTATTCCATTTGTAAATGTATTCCTACTTCCCTATCTGTTCATTGAGCTTGGTTCCTAAATTTTTATCTTTTTGCTCAATATGAAGTATTTCCTTAAATCTCTTTCTTCTCTGACTGTTCTTTGGTGTTGCTAACATTCAGACATAAGCACATAATGAGACTGACAGAAAAAAGTGCAAGAGCTAAACCTGAATTTTAAAAAAAGGGAAAAAAAGGAAATATAGATGCTTCTACTCTTTTTACAGAAGTACAGCTGGCATTTTGACCCCCAGGATTTATAAGCAATGTAGTTTTACCTTTGAAAACAGAGCCTGATGAACTGCAAAATATTTGGAGCAATTTGTTTGGGGATATGCCTTCGCGATGTGATGCACAGTACACAGAAGAATTCGTGTTTGTATTACCAGCATGAAAACTGTTCTGTTTTTTTTTTTTTTTTTCTTGAGGCTTGAGGAAATGTATTTAAAGGCAACATAATCATTCTTCTGAAAAAATGATTTGGCACAAATTTCATTCAACATCTACTGGGAGCTATGTACCTATATACTAACTTGAGATACACGAGGATGAACTGGATAATGCATCATCCATTCGGGAATCTAGGAGGGGATAAATGAATCTGTTTGTGATTCCAACTCCACAGATGAAACAAAATATTTGAAATTGTGTATGTATTGCTGGGAGGGAGAGGGAGATAGATGCTTTCTAGATCAGGCTCCTGCTTATGTAATGTTTTACTTACTTGGAAGTGGTATCATTTCAACAGCTGAGAGATTGGTAATCTTTGACATCTGTAGCTCCACCCTGTGGTATTCATAAATTGTTCTTCTGCGGACATCTAACAGGAAAGAAAGAATAAATCATATTTTCTTATTTTGCAGCCTTTAGATTCTGAAAAATAGTGGATGTAATGAATACACACTGTTCCTTAGGTGCACATATGGCAACTATTTTTCTCAAGAATATATTTTTAACTTTGAATATCACAAAATAGCACGTATATATAGAAAGAGAATTTTTCAGTGGAGAAACTCTCAGAGCTGACAGAAAGGGCACTTCTCCTGGCAAAGAATTATGAAAATGCTAAATGTGCTCTCAAGCATCTTAGTCTGATCTGGGCAGAAATTCTAGAGGGTATACTGTCAGACATTTTAGGGTTTATTTCAAATGCTTGCTTTCCTAAGACATTTTTTTCATCTCACAGACTTGAGAAAAATGTTTTATATGTCACTTCTTGCAAAAATGTGCAAACAAAACTTATTTCACTGCCTAATCAAAATTTTTAGCTACAAGATGGCTCACATGTAAGTGTACTAGAGAATATTTTCATATTATAACATATTAGAGAAGACAATCTTCCTAAACAGCCATTGTGCATAATCTTCACATAGGATGACTGCACCTTTTTCTCAAAGAAGAAATTCAATATAGTCAATGTACTATTTTGAAGGGCTTTGAACTCACAAGCAACTGTAAGACCCAAGCACAAGATAAAAAATCACATGCTACTTCCCAGAACAATATCCTGTAATGTGTTCTGAAAATTCCAGATTTTATATATACAGTTGAAATATAGATTGGCGGGCTTGAATATTTGGAAATCAAAAGTACAGTCCATAACACCAATCTGACACAAAAATGACAGGGGGGCTGGTTTCATATTTATATTCTTTTTGAAGGTCTGCTAAACTAACTGAAATCAGAGCTGACTTCAATCACTGACCCTCTGCAGTCATTCCAGAGAGAAATTAAGTGTTAAGTACAAAGCAGTAATTATCCAAGCCAATGACCAGTCTCAGTCTACAAGTAACAGAAGAAAAGGGACTTGTTGACAGCCACAAACTCAGTCTTTGGATGTCTTCTATACTACCAGCCCCTTATGGACTAGGGCACACCTTGTTGCTTGAGGAATCAGCTTCTCTGCCCTCTCTTACATCATTAGCTCTGAGGGACAAGTAGGCAGAATCTCACTTTCAGTCAATAACATTTCTATTTAGCTCCAAATCATCACCATTGCCAACCACTTCTTGCAATTTATTTGAAACTTTGCTATGACTTCACGCCTCCTGATAGCAAAATTCTCTCTCAGTATGAAATGAACCTATAATTGAACTAGTTTATGTGCTACTCACAAAGTCATTCTGACTAGTTAAAATATGGATATGGGCAGGTGCCAAAGTTTACCCCCATAAATGCCTTAACCATGTCCTTCAGACCCACTGGAGAGAAAGAGTTTTCAAGACCTAGCTAATTATGTGTTGGGATAGGGACAATCTCTTGCCAGCTGCAAGGGGTTTATGCTGCTTATGCTCACAGGATGGTCAGCCTCTTAAAAGCCCAATCAGAGTGATTGTAAAATGTCTTTGAAATGAGCTCCTGCCAATGCTGAAGGCTGTAATTTGTTTTCCACAGAAATCTTTAACATTATGTCCAAAAAAAAAATAAATTAAATGCTGGGTGTCGACACTTTATTTGAATGGCATCTCATCTGTACTGGTACAGACTAGCATACTATAATCCTGTTAATTCTGAATCTCTCCTTACAGGTTCCTCACAGGGCTTACAAGAAATAAGGAGCTTCTGGCTTTCCAAAAACTCAGTAAGAATCAGAGATTCAGGGCACAGACACTTTTACCTCACCCAGTGCATGAAATTTCTGGAAAAAACTACTTTTAAGAGAATTAAGTGTGTTGTATAAAAAAAAATTTGAATCATGCATATTTCAGCATGACTGTTTATTCCATTAAATCCCATTGCCTGACAGACTCAAATTTGTCCTTTTTCTTCAGAAAGATGACTGTGTCAACCACAGGTGGTAAGTTTGCATATGAGGCATCTATCTAATGTAGGAAACTTCAGCACAGAGAGGTATTTGCATAGTCACCTTCTAATATCTTTGTCTATTCTTGCAGACAGGTGGTTGGAAATGTGAGCATTCAAATTTATCTGCCTGACCAGGCTAGAAAAACATGCAGGCCTAAATTCTTTTAAAAGTATGACATAAACATGACATGCTTAGATCCTTAAAATGCACTTTTCTCTCCCTATTTTGAATTGTGAGCTGGTTTCCTTAACAAAATTGGTTAAAAAACTAAACTCAACAGGATAAACAGGAAAATGAATACTCTTCCCTCATGCTTTCCCCCTAACCTCTTCACACACTCCTGCTTCAACCCAGAACAGACATTGCATTTCCCTCAGGTGGAATTTGTTCTTTGTCTTGTGCTATTTAGCTCTTTAACAGAAGTACTAGAGCAGAATCACAAGGAGCTTATGAGCCCAAGCATACCTCAGTACAGTCCTTAACATGACAAGAACTAGTGAAATAATTTGATGCAGTAACAGATCCATATTCAAGAATCATGTGCAGGTATTTTGCTATAAAGAAATGTTACATCAGGTCTAGCAGGGAAAAAAAGAAAGGAAAAGGGCTTTTCTATGCTTTTGAAGTACCGTTCCCGGTTCTGAATTTCAGAAAATAGGTGCATATTCTTTTCCTCTTCATGAAAACATTTTACATGTCTACAAGTCTGGATTTCTCAAACACACTTTTAAACGAAATGCTATAAAGTTTAATATATTGTCTAATAACTGACTATATTTTTTTACACTTAGTTTAATTCACAGTATGGTTCAGGTAGTTTTTTGGTTTGTTTTCATGGCATGTACTTGTGCTATCTTTGAACACAGGCCAAAGGTACAGTCCCAGCAGAAAGACCTGAGGAGAACACCAGTTACTTGAGGTAAGAACACATTCCTCATTGACTGAGAGAGATGACATGGGGGTCAGAAGGCCATTTGAAAGAATTCTTTCAAGGGATTAAACAATGAATTGGTAAATTATAGATGTGCAAGACTCTGCCGTGACAAAATAATTCTATTTAGTTGTATCACAGTAGTATTAAGTGAAATAATTCTATTTATAAGTATTCTTTGAAACAGAACTACAAGAGTTGACTAAAGGCACTCAATAGGGAGAGTACTCTGGGGAGGGAGCAGTGCCAGGAGAGCACCAATGATTTCTTAACATGTCTGAAGGGTCAGTAGTTCATAACAAACTATTCTAAATATGTGTCTGACAGATGCATAATCTCTCTCTATCTTTTCCATTACATAATCACTGCTTTTCCTCATTCACCATTCATCAGCTAAAACCTGCAATACAGTGAAATGTGAAAATACTGGAGAAGTCATTCTGAGTTTTTAAATTATATGTTCACACAAATAAAGACCTTTTCCAGTGAAAGATTTCTAGGGAATTTGGATTGGCCATATACCCAGAAACAACTGCTAAACAAGGCCATATGTATTCATACAGCTGTACTTTCAGTTTTAAGTCTTGCTGATAGAGAAAACACAAATGGTAAGAGGGTTCATTTGATTATGCAGAAGTCAATTTGAAGTAAACAATTTATGAAACATATCCAGCAAGCTGCAAGCAATTTATGGAAAATATAAGGCACAGAGAAGGGAGGGGCACAGCTGCTGTGTTATACAGCCACTGACTTTGCTTGACAGGGACGTTGTTTGACATCACTGGCTGAATAAAACCTGTCAACGTGGTATATCTGATTGCTGTCACCACAAAAGGTAAAGGAATCAGAATGTCAAAGCATCTGTTCTTTAACAGATTTTTATTGCTAAACTTATCAATATTAACTAATTAATTCTTGAGGCACTGACACTGGGACTAAAAACCAATGCCTGTAATCCAAACACCTCCACAATTGCTCCTCCAAATATAACACACATCTAAGTCTAGATAAAAATTCAGATTCCCTAACTGTATTAATTTTATAATTCTCATAAAAATTACTAAAAATATCTTTTTAAACCTGGGAGCTGCACCTCAAATCTGTGAACAAGCAAACCAGTGAAGTCAGCTCTGAAAAGATCTTTATGAACAATGTACTAAGAAGTGTTCTGCCACAATACTCTGCACCTACCCCACATGATTTACTTTGAAGCTCTCCATATCCTTCCAGATTTGCCCCAATACCTGTTGCCAGCTAAAGAGCTCCTAGGTGTGAAAAACTTGCTTTATTTCCTAATCCCACCACACACCAAACTGCCTCACTCTGAGATCTGTCTGTGGCCAGTTACGAGAATATTTTAAACTATGACCAACTTGTACCAGTCCTGGCAGTATTGTCATGCAACCAAAGATCAACAGCATGCTCCTGAATCAGACATCTAGTGCAAGGAACCCAGCTGCCTGGACAGACCATCCTGGACCAGCAGACAAACACACAGGGCTGGAGCAGCTGGCTCTATGGGATTAGTCACACTGGTGTAAAGGAGAGTAAATACTATGATTTTAGAGTGATAACTCTGGGGTCCATTTTGCACAGAGGTAAATGATAACACTAAGGCAGCAGGGAATCAGACTTGATTTCCCAAATGGTGCTGCACCTTTATATATCAGAGCATAAATGGTCAGTGGTCTTTTACTCTTCATTCAGGGGCTTCACTGCTGTAAACAAAGTGGTGAGACATCTTGAGCAAACATTTACAACGTGCAGAGTTGTCAATCAATTATATGCTTGAGTTACACTACATATTGAGTGACACTAATTGCACTGAAACTGGAATATTACTAGCACGTAGCTCAGCTACAACTTCATTTCTGTACACAGTGATGTTGAATAATTTCAGTGTGATTAAATGTTAAGTTGTCAAGGCATGGATTTCCTAAAAGAGCTGCATCTAATACAGTAGATGCCAAAATCACAGAGAAGTGTGTCTCATTGTGGAGACAGACCTACTACCCATTTTCTCTTAGTGCAAGACTGTAATTCACTTGTGTAGATCCCCTGAATCTGGCACTCTCTCATTTCCCAGTGTATTTCATGGTTTTGTGGAAAACAGACACAATATGGGAAGGCTCTCTGGTGGGGTTTTCATTGCTAAAATACAAAAGTGGGTTGCACTAAATGCTTCTTCATTTCTTCTTCTTGCACAAGAAAAAGCTAATTGAAAGACAATAGGGAAGAGCACTGAAACAAAGGAGAGAAACACAGTGACCCTGAATGAGAGGGAAAATGGAGGGAAAGAAAGATGGTCATGAAGTTAAAGAGAGATCTTGGGAGTCTGCAGAAGGGAGAGAAAAGGACACCACAGGCAAGTGAAAGAAGGACCAAGAACAGAATAACAAGGATGGCAGAAAAATAAACAAGAAATGAAGGGGAGCTGGTTGGAGAAGATGTGCAAGGAACAAAAGTCCTGAAGAGGTGAAGGTTTAAAAAAAGTCCTGCTGGAGGAATATGTAAAGCTCCCAGCTTTATCACCACCAATCACGTTTCTAGCTGGAAGACGCCCATGAAACTCTCACTGTGTTTGTTACAAAAGGAAAAATAGTTGGTGAGCAAGTGTTCAACCTGTCTGAAGAAGAAGAAATCAGGATGGTCACTCTTTCATATCAGAACCAGAGTTCCAGAGCCTGGAACTTCATTTGAATTACCTGGAAAGGGATGAAACTTTTCCTCTGAAATTATTTAAAGGACGTAGTTTGCCATTTTGTCATAAAAATCTCAGAATTATCAGGTTAACTTTGGTGTCAATCAGAAATTTACTTCCCTTAACATATTAGCAACCATTCCAAAACACCTCTAGAGTATACACAGGCATATCTATATATAGATATAAAATAGTGGTTAACCTATATATAATATAGGTTATATATATATAATTATAAGTGGAAAATAAAGACATGGTCTATAAGCAAGAGGTAGTAGCAGATCAAGGAAATATTTATTAAAAAAAACCAAAAACCAAAAATACCAAACAGGTACCTGCCAAAAATCTCCCATCTCCATGCTCTAACTCTTAAAAGATAAGGTGAACAAGTGTATGTGCCTGTGTGCTTTTAGGGGACAGATAAAAGGGGTATTACTGCAAAGTCTTTATATGAAGAAGTATAATAATAAAAACAGGTATAATATTCTCAAGTTCCTCCATCCAAAAAAGTTCAGAAAGTCTTTCCTTTTAGCTCTTGGCTCTTCAAGACTTTTCAGCACTCATTAAAATGCACTTTTGAAATGAAATGGCTGATCAAAAAGCATGCTTTCTCTTCTCAGAATGAAATAGGTTTGCCTGGCTTTTGAACTCATCTTTCAGAAGTATTAAAAAAGTTATTACCAATCTTTTGGACAGTACATCTGAAAAAAATCTGATAAATAGTTAGCTTTAAATCTTCTGAAATTACTTTAATAAACTAGGTCCATCATACTAAAATTTTAGAATACTGAGCATACAGAAGGCACCAAAGATTTTCAGTATTTTTAAAAATGGAGGGAATATATTTGGTCAAACAGGCTTGTGTTGCCCTTAGTGTCTCTTTCCTTTTCAAATGCACAGTATATACAAAAAGAATTGACAGAGCTCAAACAAGAAGCAGTGGTTTATTTGCATTATTTGAGGGAGATGATTTTGGCTTTATTTTCTTTTTTTAATAACTAGCCATGAACATAAAGGGAGACTGGGTTCTTTTGATGGAAAAATCTTTGATGAAGTGGCAAGCTAGAGCTAGTAGTTATACTTTGCCTTCTCTTGGGACAAACAACAATTTATATTCCTCATTGTCTTAAGAAGCCAACAAATAAAGTAAAATAACAATTCTACCATATCACTTTTTCAGTAATTGACTAGAGCCATAGTTGATTTAATACCTCTGAAAAACAAGAATTCAAGAACATGCATATTTTAAGAGCATCTGATACCTGATATCTATGGGCCAACATTATTTACCAGCTCTGTCGAGATGCTATTATATTGCCTGTACACATCAATATAAACCTATTTCATTGAGCACACAATTCATCTTCAGGAAAATCTACAGTGAAATGATGGTTCCCTTGATTAATATTAGCTCTAGTGTAAGCTGCAATCTAGCAAAAATAATCATGAATTACCACCATCCACAGAACTGGTAGTTAAGGGCAAGAGCAATGCATTGTAAACAGCAATACATTAATAATGCTCTCAAAATTACTGTAGCAGAGGCACATTTTATGCTCCTTACCCACATCATAGTCTCACTTCTGTTAGCAGAAAGTGTCATGTGGAAAAAACCAATAGGTATGCTAAAACCAGAAGCCTAGCAAGAAATTCTGCATTCATCAAAACCAGTAGTATTTACTGGTAGTAAAACAAGTGCTTGCCTGAAATATTTCTACAAAAAGAAGCATTCAGACTTGAATAAAAACTCACATCTACCCTATATTTTCCATACAAAATACGAAAATCTAATACAAGTCCTTTAGTGTTGTTTTATTATGGAGGCCTGATGTCAAAAGATATCATCCTGTTGCATCTCTTGGATAGAATTTCTTTTTGAGTATTCTCATAAACCATTTGCATAGTCAATTAACCTAATTTCCTCCTGAATCCATATTTAGAGATCTTAGAAGATTCAGAAACATTCAGATGATTTACTTGCAAATATCACTCACATTACTGAAATTTGTTGCCTAGCTTCATTTGTTCTTAAACGCTCAAAACCAACCCGTACTAACATAGGCACAGCTACCTATCATACTTCAGAGAGAAATTTCTTGTCTCTTAAGTGAAATCTTGGCATGCTACATGCTTCACACTACTCTGAGCTCACAAGTTACAAATAGTACTGAAATTTTCCATATTCCCCAAGACAGGACACATAAGACATGGGATTGATGCTCCCTTGTGCTAAAGACTGTTTTATATGTGACGAGGAGATAGGATGAGCTGAGAGGCCAATAGCACTGGATATTTCAGTGTCAGCCCCATCTGCTGTCTGTCTTAAAGCTGGGCTGGATCAGGTCAGTCCTTGTGAGCACCACAGGTCTGCCAGAGCTCACTTAAGGAGAATATGCCTGGAGTCAGCCCTAGGAGCCTGGTTCAAGCACAGCTCCTTCCATCTGCACCCTGCTATTAGGGCTTCATTGAAAACTGAGCTTAGTAAATTTTCTCTAAATATAGAAGTAAACCCAGTAGACTTGAAAAGTGAGTATATTCTCTAATGGCTAAACAACCTCAAAGGGTTCTGTACACTAGAGTACATTAGAGCATCAAGAAAGTCACACTTGAGTTCCTATTTATTTTCAGTGAAGCCATGCAAAGTTTAACTGAAGGCAGACAAAACTAAATTCCACCTGCAATACTGCTGCAATGACTATGTGAGCTCAAGATGTTATTTAATAGCTACATCTCCTCTTCTTTCCTCTCACTAAAATGTGTACATGAATTTGAAATACAGAATAAAGTGTCAAGAGCTTCCAGCCTAGATATTTTTGGATACAGACGGTTTTTTCTGAAAAGATTGCTCCTTCTTTATTATGGATATGAAAGCATGTTCCAGATAAAAAATCTTATGGAAAACCAAATTGAGTCAGTTGAGAGTTTAATTTGACATTATTTGACTGGCCATTTATTTTATTTACTTAATTTATCAGCTCAAAAGAAACAATGACAGGAAAAGCCATATTGGGAATTATCAAGCAAATAAAATTACATTTGAATTAACAAGCTGAAATTAGCTAAGTGATTTGTTGTGCAGCTAATCACAAGCTTGATGGAATCAGCTTATCCTAATTTCTCAGCCTCCAAACCATTAGCACCACTACAATACATACTGGGAATTTGCTGGATCCTGTGCACGACCACAAATGCGTCTGAAAGTCCCACTTTCACTGGGTGGTTGGTTGAACTTATCTGTGTCACAGCAACAGGAATCTAAAAGACAAAACAGGAAAATATTATTGAAATATTGAACTGGAAAAAAAAAAGATTAAAAATAAAAAGCACTGACAAAATGAACATCTAACCAGAGTAACTTAAAAGTTCTAAATAAGTATTTTGTACAACATAGCACAATAGAACCAAGAATTAGTTTAAGATAAAAATTACTGGTTTTACTTTGTATTTTATCTCAATATTAATTGCACTGTTTTCACGTGAACCCTTAGAGGTAGAAAAATTGTCAGAGACAAAGCAGAAAAGCATAGTAATTTCCAGTAATTTATTTCCCTCAGCTGAAGAAAAAGGAGGATGATGTGCCAGTACACTCAGTGATCAGTAGGCAATATCTCCTGTCTCCTTTTGAACACAAAAACTGTGAAAGTCCAGCTTGGGAGGAACATTTTAAAACTTATGTCTCAGTTAACTCGCACTGAAAACTCTGTGAATTTTTACCTGTAGAGAGTTCTGACAGAATGATAATAATATTTATTATGTTCTCAGGAAACTACTGTTGTGGTAAACAAAGAAAATTCCAGATGCTCAATTGCCAATATCTGGAGTAAGGAATAAAGATATGTAGATGGTCATAGACCCTTCCAGCTTTATGTTACAGAGCTATTGACACTGGGTAACATGGTTGCATGAAAACAAATGTCAGGTTTGATTCCATTCTTGGGACAAGACTGCAGCTTTGGCTGATACTTCTATATAGATATAATAGGACGGATTTTTTTTTGAGATGTTTGATTTAGTGACGTGTAGCATTTCTTCAATAATAATATAGTTTAATAGATTGGTCCCAAAAAGCAGCCATCACTAAAGGAGCAGCTCAGACTGACAGTGTGCCTTCACAGCATTCAAAAGTTCTACCCAAGACTGAGAAGGAAACATAAATTTAGTGCCTAGCAGTTCTCCAGATGGCACTAGCAGAGTAAAAATAATGAAATGCCTGGATCAATTAGCAAGGTTAGACATTGCAAACAATGCAAGATATAATACAGATAAAAAAGACTGCAAGGTAGAGCTTGGGGAGCATGGTGTAGGAAGCAGCAGTTCTAGAAGGAATCTCAGTATTGTAGTGGATGAACAACTTCAGGTGTCAGAGGGGACATCTCAGCAAGAAATCTTAATTGATATGATATCTGGTTACACAAACAGTGAAATATAGCCTAAATGTGGGGTGACAATTTTACTTGCGCCTGAAAATTAGATCATTGCTGATATATCACACAGGCTTTGAAAGGATATATTTCTTAAAAAGATGCCAAAAATTAAGAGAAGGAAGATTAAAAGTGTCATAAAAATATTTTGTAAACTTCTCCAGCTCTCAAATGCCATTAACAGAAGTGCTATATATGTTCTTTCTGTTTGACCACTGGATGAAATGCTGGAAAGCTTATTAGATTACCACAAACAAGCACTACAAGAGGCAGAAATTACTCAGGGACTAAAGAGTCTTTTATTCTAGCACAGGAAGATAAAAGCAGTTTCCACAGCAGTTGGAAACTTCAGGCAGGTACCTTAGGAGTAGAATAAGCCACAGCTTTCTGTGAGAAATTATGAATTTCTGCCAGTTGCTGTCTTCAGATATCTTATATTTGGATATCTTAGTTTTCACAGCTGCCCTTCAGTTAACCAGACATTTATTTCTAGGCTGAAGGCAGATGGAACTGGATCATGTGTAAGAAACTGAGATACAAGGTATTAGTTTAGATAACCCAATAGCTTGCTCTTTACTTGTGTGAAACTACAAAAATTATATAGTTGGCCAGTATTTTTCACATAGCAGAAAAATGCTGAAGTAAAAAACTGGGTATTCATCCAGTGATTGAGGATTCAGTTCTGTCTGCATGATAATTAATAGCATGATTTCTGGCATTTGAGTTAAGCATCAGTAGTTCTCCTTGTTCCCAAAATACCTTTTGGTTTTGCTTTTTCCCAATTACACTGGTAAGTTCTGGTGAATTAAACATTGTCATAAATTTCCATTCCTTTTACTTAATTTAGTGACTGTTTTTTTTTGGGTTCTTGCACACATGATCTGGTGTGGTATAAAAAAGGCTTGTGGCATGTTGTCAAAATGACAGGAAAAAAGAAAAGTGGCTTGGAAATACTGCTAGAAATACATCAGCTTAAATTTGGCTTATATCAGCTGAGCTCAGATGCAGTTATTGGATAATATGACAGAAGAAGGCCAAAAGCCATATTTTCAAATTCTTCAAAATAAAAGGCTCACTAAGTTCAGAACTAAGTCTATAAATTTTCTGCAGCATGAAAGCTTAAACAAAATAAGAGAATTATTCATAGTTTCAAAACACTGGAAAGAAAAGCTTACATTAACTATCAAAGAAACTGTCTTAAAGGATTTTGAGGAGGATATTCTATACAACCTATTGAAAGTTAAGTTAGAAATAGCACTGATGAGGAGGATGCAATGACTTTCTCTTCAAAGTTAGACAGGAAACACAGCAGTTGAAGAAAGGACACAGAGTGTATTTGGAATTGGAATTAGTAGATTTTTGACAAAAGATGCTGGTAAAATTCTCATCTTAATGCATAAATTGTGCCTGATACTTGAAAAGGCACTCATCTGTATCGTGTGAATGTAAATCAGGAGAAGTTGCACTCTGGCCTTCTTGAATAAGACTCTTTTCTTTCTTTTTAGTCTAGTGCCTTTTCACATGTTTATTGTGAATTTTTGAATAACTGTAAAATTTGCATCTTTCCCTCAACAATTATGAAAAAAGCATGATATTTACTTTTTTATTTTGTTTGGTTTGGCTTTGTTTTGCTTCTGGGAAGGAGTGATGAGTTCTTGCAGAACTAATGCCACAAGTGAGGGGTTTGGGTATATTATTTTATTTTATTTTATTTTATTTTATTTTATTTTATTTTATTTTATTTTATTTTATTTTATTTTATTTTATTTTATTTTATTTTATTTTATTTTATTTTATTTTATTTTATTTCATAAAAATAAATTTATTTTCATTACAACCTGGTTCAGACTTTGAAAGTTAATAAAATTATGAAGGACTCAGAGATATGTGGTACTAAAACAAGATGCAGTAGCCAAGTTGAACAAAAAATATATAGAAAAACTTCAAGAGAAATTAGAAAAACTTGAAGCAGAAGTAAAAATGCATTTTGCCAAAATCCCTGCAGGTGTCAATACTCTGGTGCTGGGCATTCTACTGAGAGCGAGGAACTTTCAAAATAATTTCTAAAACATAAGAAAGTGTTAGGGTCCAGTAACAGAAGCAGCAGCCAACAGTTTGGATACATGCTTTAGAAACAAGGCTTAGAAGCAAGAGCTTCTGTAAGATCAAAAAAAGAAAAATTAAATTAGGTTAGACAGCTGTTCAAACTGAAGGGCAGCCTGTGTGAGACAATCATGCAGACAGAAATGCAGTCAAAGCAGAAGGCAATCCACAACCCACAACACTCTTATTCTCCTGAACACCTACAGTGCCATTATACCAGTATTTACAAAAACATATATTAATTTTTAAGGAGTGGAAAAAGAAATTAGTAATGTGTGTACTGAGTGCCATATTACAGGTGAAATATTTTGCATGAGATGTCAAGAAAAATGACCTTTTCCCATGTGCTGATTAGGAAACATTCCCTTTTGACAGAAAGCTTGTAGCAAATATTAAAACAAATTATGGAATATTACAGAAAAACATAAATAGCAAGCAGAGAGCTGCTGTTCTGGATTTCTCACCTGAATGGCAAGATAAGTCATAGCATGTTAAATGGTTGAGCAGAGAGCTAGGAACCTGCAAGTGATTGCTAATGGTTGGCAAGGATTTTACAGCATTACCTTCTTAGAATGGCTTTTAGCTAGAATAATTCCAAACCATCTGTTAGCTCTACCACAGAAAATGTAATCTTTTGTGTTGTACAAATCACCAGTTTATGAATAAACTTCCCACACTAGCACTGAGGCCATTAATGTCCATATTTTGGATTATATACTTCAATGGTAAGGAGAAAGGTATTTACAATTTATGCTGAATTCTACGTATCATTGGGATCTGTAATCTAAACAGTATTTTTAATGAGACTTCTCAAATTTTATTCCTTTCAACTGTGAGGTCATATCAGAATCCTATTCTTCAAAAATGATAAAATCATGGCCTCTAAACTTATTCTGGAGGAGGTGGTAAGCAGGTTGCAATTACTGCCCTGCTTCAAAACTGAGTCAAAGATAAGAGCCAAAGTATGTTGCAAAATAATAACTAGGAAAACAATGATAGTGTACATATAGGGTTTTCATTGCCAGTTTCCTAAGTAGTAATTAATTAGCCCACAGGTTAAACTGCACGAAAATCAGGAGTTTTAATTTGTGTAAATTGAGCACCTCAAAAAGCAAAAATCATTTCCATGTCCACATTTTTGATAACATTAAAAAGGCAAAAATAGCATTATGGGATTTTGTTTTTTAATTCAGCTTTTTGTGGTTTTGCATTTTTGTGGGTTTTTTTGATATTGTTAGCTTGGGGTATTTTTTGGCTTTTATTTTTTTTTAAATTCTTTTTAGTTTTCAGGAAAAAATAGCAAGGTTTGAAGTCTTGTTACTGAAAACAGAGTATTTTCTTTCATGCCCAGCAGGGGCATCAGTTTTATTTAAGTGCTAGTACTTAATAATTTTAATTTAATTCTGTCTCCTTCTTAGAATAGAAATTCATTCTACTACAAGCCTCCTTTAGAATTATTTTCCAAACTCACTTATTGGGCAATTTTGAGCAAATATTTTAACTTTAATAATGGTTTCTGGATGACTACATAAATAGAGAGTCATTATTCTTTAAATGAATGAAGAGAACCTTCACTAATGATATTAAGAAAAATATCCTAAACCATTAACAAGACCATTGCCTAATTTGTTCTGTATTAATCATGGATAAAAAAAGAAACCAAATATTACACTAAGGAACATTAGCTTGAAGCATCAATGGGAAAAGCCTATATAGAAGAGTTATTTTGTTTAATAAGAAGTGAAACTCTTGAGAATTGAACTTCCGTGAAATTTAGACCATAAGAAATGAGTATTCACTAAGACATAGAAAGTAAGCCTTTGCCAAAATTCTTCTTTATTCCTGTGTCCTGCTGGCTCGTTCTGCTGGCTCCTGTAATGTATTTCATATGTACTAGAGGTACACCAGTAAAATTTTCATGCCAGCTGATGTTTCCTGACATATCGACCACTTGCTAGAGTAGTGTTGGTGTAAGAAAAGTGACATTTAAAATGGAAGGTGCATGCACTGTAAAAGAAGTAAATTGCTAAATAAGTAAATAATTTACTTGCTATAGGACGTTGTTATACTTCAAATTGTTTTCACATTTTGAAAACTCGACCACACAGCTCCTTCTCCTAACAATTAACTCTTCTGAAAGATACTCTGATGTCTCCATATTTGTCTTTTCTGATGGTTCTGCTCCTTTTCTAATTTCTTTTTTTTTTTTTATTTTGGATAAAACTTTTAAATTTCAGGTTGCTTTCTATTGGGGAAAACAACAGAATGCAGAAGATTGGGCAGAGCAACTCCTTTGGTATTCAGCAAACCTCCACTGGGATCCTGTCTTGGTGGTCAACACCAGGTTTATGAGACAGCAAACCTAATTTGGGAGCAGGAAGAATGGGAAAAAAGGGACTCTCAAACTGTTTGAATAAATAAGAAATAAAAGGTAAAATTTACCTAAAGCGCTTTGACATAAAACACTCCAGTTGTATCTGCTTTAAATGTACAATCACAGTTATTTCAAAGGTAGACTCTTCTAGATAAATGCCTGGTGTCATCCAGACAGACCCCCTGTGAGATGCTTGATGAAGGTACTGGCCACCTGTTTGCTGTATTTCTTACATGGTGCTCCAGCTTGGGGACTTTCAATGACAATGCCGTGAAGACCTCTCAGATTTGCCATACATCACTGTCATTTTTGGTGAACTCGGATGCCATAATAAAATGGCACCAAAAAGACAGTAGAAATCTTGTGCAACTTTTAGTCATGCTAGTGAGCACTTCCACAAGTAATCTTACTGGAGTTAATGGGGCACCTGACAACATGACTCAGCAGCAAGAGAAATGGCTCCAGATGGAAGGACTTCCTCAGAAAGCAATGGATTCAGCACTGCAGAGTAAATAAATTCCTAGCTAGGCTTATAAGCACTAGGACCAAGTTTAAAATGATAACTTACATGTTTGTTCTTTTCAGACAACTTGTGTCTGATCAGTGATTGGCATTTAGGTAAGACAGTGGTAATGGAGTAAAGGCTGTAAATAAAGAGTGTAGTTGTCTAGAAATCTCAGTCTCAAAACCCATTCCCCAAGTAATTCTGATGGAATATACTAGTTGTAACTTTCTAAAATATTTAGAAAAATCTTTTCTCAAAAGATTTACAGATCATTAATACACTACTATTACCACTTTAGAGCTATTGCACATAACTAAGGAAAGAGATTTTTTAAAGTAATGTTTGGAAATTCAATTCAGGACAGGAATAACTCATGAGAGGGGGTGGGTTCAAAGATTCACCCGTAGCAAAAAGCACATTATTCCATTTGCAAATTTCAGTTTTCTGTCTCAAGATAAATGAACAGAACATTAATAACTCCTACCCACAAAAGCAATGTGGTTCTGGGGGAAGCTTCCAGTAATGTAATGAGAGCAAGCAGCCTGTGCATTGTAGCTCAGAAATCCATGGATTAGATGTCATACTTCTCTGCAATTCTAGGAACCACTTGTGGTATAGGAGTGGCCCATTTACTCCTCTTTTCCTAAATGAGTAATGATTTCAACTACCTGACATTCTGCATCACCATTTTCTTTTGTGAAAAATGTATGCCAGATATTTTCAATTTAGAGCAGTAACTTCTATCACCCATATTAGATCAAATTTGCACAGGGCTAGATAAAAATAGGGAGTGCAGTGCATCTCATAACCACGAATAGAACCCTCCAGAAAATGTCACCATTTTTATGTCAGAATACATATATAGTTCTTGACAAATTTATCTTAAAACTAGTATCCATCTCCACCTCTCTACGTTTTGAAGGCAGGAAATTTTGTGTCTTTAGATGTTTTTGCTTTTCTTTAAAAAGTTTTCAACGGGATATAACCAAAGCTTTTAGTGCACAGTCTTTTGATCAAGTACAATTGAACTCCATTGCCCTAAGCAGAGTAAAGCTTACAAGAAGTCGGATTCAAAATGCAAATAAAATGCATTTTCATAGATGAAGACCGTAACGTCCACCTAAAATTCAGAAAAAACCCCAAGCAGACTTTGCATCAGCATGTCTTTTGTAAGAAAAGGAAAGCCATGTACATGGGCATACCAGAAGTTTCCTGTTTCTACAATACTGATCCAGTAAGAACATCTTGTAGCAATCCTTTTCCAAGCTGCAAAGACCTTAAGTGAAGGTATGACTGCTGCTAGCAGAAAAACCCAGATCCTGCCTGGCTTCCTAGGGAATGGCAGAGGAATGTTAATATTTCTGCTTCATTAAAGGTGCACAGCTACAACATAGGAAAGAAAAATGAGCCTGAAGGCTCACAAGTGTTTTATAGCAGAGACAGAACAGAAAAGAGATTTCTCCAAGTCTGGACAATAGGTTCTATCACTCATTAGAGTTTCTTACTATAAGGAGAATAACTGAGAGTTACATTTTGAAGAGAAAGTCACAGTGTGCATGCCAAACAGATTAAAATAACAAAACAAAACAGAACAAAAAACCCAAAGCAAGCAAAACCAAAACACAAACAAAAAAGAAGACATCATTTTGTCACTAGGGATTAAGCTTGTCTCCTTTTGACTCTTATTTGCATGAATCAGAGAATCATAGATTACCAGACTGAAAGGAGACCTCAAGGATCACCTGCTCCAGCCCTTCTTGGCAAAAGCACTGAAATTCAAATAGGCTATAGTTTCCAGAGCTCTAGCAACTCTGGGAAAAAAAAAATCACTCAAAGCAACAACTGGAATTCTGAAACATTTGGAGAATGCACCAGAGCCTGTTTAAGACAACCTATTGGTGCTATGAAGGCAAACCAAATGGCCTCAATCTAAGCAATTTTATCACCAACCAGATGGAAAACCTCAGAGCTAGCAATACAAACCAGTTATTTCTTGTTTCAAATATATGAACTTTGAAATATGTGAGTTGCCAAAAAACTACAGCTGCAGGAAATAGGTGACCTTTTAACAATAACCATTGATTCTAGAGTATTTTGAAATGGTTCAAGATTGGGTAGAGTAATTGAAAAAATTTGATCCTGTCTTTCAAAACCCACAGAGAATTTACTAAAAGCCCAGGAATTTACTGAACATTTAACACTCACAAACATCCAAAAAAGCCCAGTTGAAATCCAGGATTAGTACATCTGTGTCATGTTGATGGTTTTAAATTCAATTATGTGAACATCACTTTAATAATAATATATCATTTTCATAATTTTCAAAATAGTGATCTTATAAGGAGTGAAATGAAATGATCTTATATAAATGATCTTTCAAAAATTTTCCCTCCCCCTCAAAAATGTAGGGAAATTCCTGACGTGTAAAGTAACTTGACCGCTTAAATGACAATTTTCAGACCAAACTTACTTCTTTGTAGCCGAAAATGATACGCCCATCATTGAGAAGGGTGGCCTGAAAAGTGAAACTCCCCAGGTTGTAATTATCCTGCAGATGTACATGGTCCCACTGGACAACCAGTGCTGTGCCTGTGAACCCCAGAGTGGGGGTAGAGAGGCAAAAGGAAGGAAAAAAAGTGAGAAATATATTAACTGATTGTAGGAAAAGTACTTCAGTGCAGTTACTTGAAACGAGAACAGTGATCTGTCTCTTCCTAGCCACTTTCAGCTCCACACCTTGAAATGGCAAAGATATTACAAACCCAAGTTGAAACTGAAATGTTCTGAAATGCTGCTACACAAGCAGCACAACTACTGCTAAAGCAAGACTGGTCAAAAAACTTGTTTGAAATTGCACAAGAAATCAACTAAAGGTAGGATCCAGTAGTTGGAGCATGCTGTCATTACTACTTCTCTGCAGTGGCATTCTTTACACTCTATACATAAATCTTGACGGCTTTGAAATGTGAAGTGCTAACAGCATTCCCTGCTTAGTAAAAGTTATTATTTCAAGAATTCAGATTCTTCCATTAACTATGCATTAATTAAATAACTTTTTTTTTTCCTGCATGGTGCAAGCCCTTGCTGAGGTTCTGCAAATTGAGAAATGTTAGGTGTTGGCAATAAATAAATGTAGTTTAAATCAAACTCACTGAGAAGTCATAGATGGGGCAAATATTGAGTCTGGTATGCAGAGATTCAGTTGTAAGAGCCTTGTTAATATTCACAGGAGTTCACTGGATGAAGATGCACTTACCACCCTAAAAATATTTCTCAAGCAACTTGCATACCCTGTGAGCATATTTTACAGATGTTGAGACACTTATCACCAAAACTGTGTTTACTGAAAATAACATTTTCATCTTTACATGCCTTTCTCAAAAACTTCTTTTTTTGGCAGTAATGGAAGTTATGTGCTTTGATTCAGACTTAAATTTCCTTTCTTCCTAGAATGTTCATGATGGGTCAGTACATATTCATCTCAAAATATTTTTTATATGTCCTTGAAAAATCTTTTGTTACAGATCTGTGCTGCAATTGTCATGAACACATCTTGACAGGGGTTGTCATGAAAATATGAGCATGCAAATTTTGGGGCCACACCACACCAAGTCCAACACATTATTGTTCCTTGGTTTTTTTGTATAGTAGATAGGCATTAATTGTGCACACTGTGCATTTTTTCCTTTGTGACCACAGTCATTAACTCCTTTTTTGAATATTTATTTTATTGCATTAAATTTTATTTTAAATGTAAAGTTATTACATTTATTTTAAATGTAAAGTTATAACTTGTAAAATTATTAGAGCACAATTAGCCAGAGTTTCTTCTACTCAGTCACTGAGCACTTCAGATCTATGTGCACCTCAGAACCCCAAGCTAAAATAGAAATCAGCTGCCACCCAAACTGTCCTTTCATTCCAGAGGCTTTTATGCAGATTTGTGTGTGCCTAACTTCCTTGGAGGTAGCTCCACCAGTAAGACTCTGATGGATCCTCACACTCTGTGCTTTCCCACTACAGATGCTGCTTTATGGCAGAGCACTTACTCATGGGGACAAAGCAGAGATGAGTAAGAAATAAGGTGCTGAAGATACAATCTGCTCAGTTCCTTTTTACTTGTGTTAAGATAGAAAATTCTTTGTCCTAAAGCCCATGGAGCTCAAAAGATGATGCATGAAGAAGAATCCAAAATCTCAAAGAACTGTTCAACCTCATAATGAAAGCCATGTGATACAGCCTGGTACACCTGGTGTGAAGACTGGAAGTCAGGACTATAATGAGAATTAGCAACATCTTCTCCAGAATCCTCAGATTCTTTAAGTAAAGATAAAAAATCTCTGGCCAAAATGTTAAATAATTTAAAACATGAAAATTTTATATTTTTCAAAATTCTTCATGGAAGGAGTAGGATTTTCTCAGGTAAGAATTTTATTGGATTTTTAACAAACAGACATTGCAATGACTAGATTGTATGGAAAGGTTATGACTAGATGTAAAAGATACACAACACTTTTTGATAACTGATCTAATTAAAAAAATTATTATTGGAAATATGAAGTGTTTTTGAATCTGCTGTTAATTTTTGTTTAAATTCACTATAAATAAACATACATAAAATAGCACAGATATATCCAGGATATATCCAGCATATATCCAATTTAGAAGTCATGGATGTCATGATATTAATTCACAATACTAAACTCTCTAAGTTTTAACTGTCACTGTAGCTGATCACTAAAGGCCTGAGGTAAAGCACCAGGTGCCTTTTAACCACGTAGGGTATGTTTCTAAAATATTGATTACAACTGACTTCAAGAGAAAAATAACCCCACATTTAAGGGCTTTGAAACTTCTCACAGAGTTTCAAGTACGACACTGCAGCTTGCCTTTTCCTCTCAATCTTTTTTACAAGGAACTGTTGAGAACTCATGGTGTAGATGAGTGTATTGGATTCCAATTCTGGGACTCCATGAACACTTAGTCATTGACAGGTTTATTAACCTTATCCCTGCCCTGCTGCTGTGTATTCTTGCTATTGCACTCCACAAACGCTATTTTCATTTTAGGTAGTGGACAGATGGTATCCACTATAAATACTTTGAAGTAACACTTTGAATTTACACTGTTATATAAGACAGATTTTCCTTTCTAAAACTGATAAAATGCATTGCTAGTTTGAGTTTATGTACTTCAACACCCAGATGATATCTGCTCAATTAAAAAAAGGCATTAATGATTCTTTACTGTGTTCCAAATTAATAATTGCTTATAGATGTCAAGTCACATGCTCTATACAGCCTCCAAATTAAAAACAAAAAGAAAAAAAAATTTAAATCCTCAATACTTCCTTTTTAAATAGTTATTTAGGAAAACAAGAAGAGCCAAGGGATATAGACAAGGACTGCTACATACCATTATCAAAGTACCTGACTGTTGAATTTCTTGACACACTGGGGTCAAAATTTGCCATTAAAGGTGCAATATATTGGGTAGCTGTTAGCATTCGATGCACAACTTCTCCAGTATATATGAAACCTACAATAAAAAAAAAATTGAGATAATTTCAGTAAATTCTGAAAAGATTTTAATAGAATGGCAGGTTGAATTAGGCATCGTCAGAGCATTAAAGGGTCATCTGAGAGAAATTAATCCCACCACAAGTTTTATAGTGAATTAAATAAGAGATAAAATTTCAGAAAAACATCTGTGATGGCTGCCAGAAAAACAAGATCCAAAATGAATAATGGAACAAATAGTTCAATAAGGTTTTTTACAGAAATAAAGACAGTGAAAACTCAAGGAAGAATAACTCCAGTTAAGAGCAAAATACAAGTATGTGGCACTATGAAAATAAGCCATTTACCACCAAGCATATTCCATAGTGCTTTCTTCCATACTTTCCAAAAATCTGCAGTTTGTTTTGCTCATGCAATTTGTGACCTCTTATAAAGTTAGTCTAACCCTTTTTCATATTTCTAGAGACACAGAGTAAGGGACTATTTAAGACTAAAAGTGACAACCTTTATAAAAAAGAGTCAGATGAAAAGTGGAACAGATAGGACTTTTTCAGGTTTATAAGGCAAGCACATTTCTACGACATTCTCTGCTGTGTCAGGTCTCACTAGTCTGTTCTATTCATCCCTGAATTGACAGTACTCCTCAGATCAATAGTGGGCTTCCCTCATCTGAAGTGTTCATCCAAAACCTCTACCTGGTTTGGAATTGAAGTCCTTCCTTTGAAAGAAGACCAGTCATCTATGGAGAATACAGTAATTCTGCAGTTTTCTTCAAAGCAAACATCAGTGTATTTTAATGGCAAGGACCTCCTTCTATTTTAAACAGTAAATGGTCTACAAATAAACCTGTGTTGTTTTGGTTTGCCAACTCCACTTCAACTGGCTAATGGAACTAATTATTTTAAGTGCCCAGATGAAAGCTTGATTTAAAAACTCCCATTGCCCTAAATGAGTCTTTTTGTTACCCCTTGCCTTTAAGTTGATTTGAGCTGCAGAGAGATCTTCAAAACTGATGTTTGCATATTACCTCTCCTCCTAGTGTTTAGCAGAGGGCGTCTTAAGACGTTTTTGCTTTTTATACTTCTATTGATTCAATGAAGTATATTCCAACAGCAAACATCTCAACAAGAATAATACTAGAGCTGAACATTTTCTAACATGAAAAATGTTATTATAAAGACATATTGAAGAAATAGGATCATTTACTGGAAAATTATAGCATTATTTTCAACACTAATTCGGCTGGTTTATGTTTCCTTTTCCATTTTCAATCATATTGAGAGTCTCTCCCTCTACAGAACCCTTCACTGCCAAGGCCAAGAGTTCCTTTCTTAACTTTAGTACCATGGCAATACAACATGTGAGGAAGTAGCCTATAAATCTAACTCTAAAACACAATTGTGAAATTCGAGAATCAAATATGAACCTGATCAAAACTGCTATTAATGTATACTATTAAAAACTGTTAGTGTGCAACCTCATTTATTAACAATATCTCCATCTTAACCAGTGTGAGATGGGAGGGTTCATTAACAG
Source organism: Fringilla coelebs (assembly GCF_963513975.1). Lineage (NCBI taxonomy): Eukaryota > Metazoa > Chordata > Aves > Passeriformes > Fringillidae > Fringilla > Fringilla coelebs. The sequence goes on along the minus strand of NC_140028.1, from coordinate 134,098,043 downwards.
ATTTGTTCGATATGATATAGGAAATCTCTGAGTGCATGAAAAAATAAGTTTCTGGAGTGCTTTAGGCATCCTTCTACTCCTGTACTCTTCTGAAATACACAGTTAAATGCTTGCCAACTGCTCATGGAACTACTTCTAGAAGTCGTAAGATGCTATAAACAAAACAAGGTGGTTCTCTGGAGTAATTCTCCTGCATGGCTACCTATAGATAATGTTCTGTGAAGTCAGCTCTTGTTGTGGTGATAGGGGGCCTCAGAAAAAGTCAAGCATAGGGAAAATATAACAAAAGATTCAGTTGCAAAGATTTGGTATCTGACAAAGGGGTGACCTAGGAACAGAGATTTTTTTTCCATTTAAAACATAACTTTGTATTCAAAGATACAGTATTTTAATATCTGGGCACTCCCTAACTACTAAATTCATTCTTAGGATTAAACTAAAACTTTTTTTTTTTTTTGGTAGCAGGCAGAGGGGGAGACTGTGGGGCAGATTCTTCCAATTGAATATCTAAATATTACTTTTCTGTTTTGGTAATAGGGAGAGAGAAACAGCGGTTTAGAAAAAGAATCTGCGCAGTCATATAAATGTGAGCTTTCAGAATATACAAGTGTGGCTGATTTTATGCTATTACTTATTTTAGGATAGCCAACTACCTTGCCAAAGTATAGTCTCTGAAAGGCATTTTCACTATTTCCTGCTTATTAGTGATTGCTTTTAAAATGTCATTCCCGTGATTAATAATCCCTTATTCTTATTTAGACATTTTCAGAAGGTATTATTACACAGAATTCTATTTCATACTATGTGCTGCTTATTATCCCTGTGGACATCTGCACACATATTTTAACACAGTTGTGGGTAGGTCTGTAACCTTGAAACCATTCCTCAAAAATATTTTGAGGAATACAAACAAAACCTTTGAATCCATATTCATACATTAGAATTAGCCTTAACAGTTCACTACTTATTCATCCCTTGCACTATCATCCTACACTTACACAGCTTCCCTTTCATGCTTTCATCCCATTCACAATATAAATGTCACCCTTATAGCTAATAATGAGGCAGATACAACAGGAAAAGAAAGGACTCAGTCCTGCTGGAACACTTAACTAAGTAATCAGCCCCAGTAATTAGTAACCACAAAGCGTATTTCGAAGTATTTGCCGGATGCAGCTCTACTATAGACAAAAATGGAAAGCAGGAGGTGGATGATAGCTGGGAAGGAGGCAGGCCTTGCATGAAGATCATTCTAATGAGAACTCCAGTCATGCATCAGAACAACTTGAAAAGGAACACAAAGTCATTTCAAATCATCCCAGAGATTCACAAGATGAAGCCACCATTGACCATGGACATTTTATCATTGCAACTATGACTTAAAAAGAGCAGCAAAAGTGAAATTACCTTATTCTGGAATGGAATTCCACAGAAAATTGGCTTATGCTATCTGTGACCTAATTTTCTGACAAATGCTTAATGCTTGTGGTTGATTCATTTAGTCAAGGAAGAATTTTTCAGACCTGCAATTTCCTGAACCACTTAATCTCTCCTTTGTGGGAGGCACTGGTAGAGCTCTTTTCCAAGACTCTCCACAAACACTATACCTAGAAGAATAATATGCTCCTAAATACTGAAATGAAGACAAATAGGGAAAAGTGCTCAGCATTTTGTAAGTTTAATATGTCCATATAAATTTAGCTAAAACTAAGGCTGAACTAATACTAAGACCACTTGTAAATCAAAAGAGTATACTTCTAGTTCTCACAGTGTACAAATTTACACTCACACACTCAGGAAAAAAAAAAATATATTACCACTTAAGCATGAAAGCACAGTCTCACTTGATGTAGGACCCTGACTTGATTTAAAAATGCATTTTATGCCTGAATCTACCCATTCGAAAATATGCTTCTCTGTTGCATGCTAACATATCAAGTTTACAAAGAAAATTTAATGTACAAGGTTACAACACACTGCACATCATATTTCTGTGATTTCCTTTTTTCTATTCTTAGCTGTGCACAAACTCAGTATCACTTAGAAAGTTTTTTGACAATGTTTGCCAACAGAATGACAAAATATAGTTTTAAGGTAGCACAGGCAATGAGTCCTTTGAAGTGTGTCAAAAGAGATGGTAGGATATGCAGAAAAAACAACAAAAAAAGAATTATCTAGGTTGATAACCATCTTCTAAGCTGCCTGACAACTAACTTGCAAGATAAACCCTTGTCTTTCTCTGTGGTGGGTTGACTTTTGCTATCTGCCCCCTGTCCACCCAGCTGCTCTCTCACACCCCTTCCTCAACAGGAAAAGGGGACTAAATAGAATGAAAAAATGTGTGTCCAGACACAAAGAGGGAGAACACTTGCCAGTTGCTGTCACAGGCAAGAAAGAACTGACTTGGGGAAAGTTGATTTAATTTGCTGCCAGATAAAATAGGCTTACATAGTGAGAAAGACAGATTAAAACACCTTCCCTCCACCCCTCCCTTTTTCCCAGGCTTAGTCAGTATCCCTCCTTTATTCCCAACTCCTCTACCTCCTCCTCCCCACTGAGCAGTCCAGGGGGATGGGGAATGTGACTTGTGGTCAGTTCATAACACTTCATCTGCGTCAGTCCTTTTTCCTCTCATTTTTTTCCTATTCCACCACAGATCTTTCCCATGGTCTGCACTCCTTTAGGATAAACCTGCTCCATTGTGAGAACTCCACAGCCCATGGTTCCTCCAGGAGCTCTCCAGTGCCAGGTCCTTCACAGGCTGCAGTGGATATCTGCTTCACTGGGGCTCTCCCATGGTCTGTGAGGAAATGCCTGCTCCAGCCTGGTCTCCTTTACAGATGCTCTGGTGCCTCGACAACCTCCTTCCTCTTCTTTTCTCTCCTTGGTGTTCACACTGCTTTTTCTCATGCTTTTTGCCTCACTCCTGACACTGAAGTACAACATATTTTACACTTTTTAAAATAAGCTCCCCTAGAGGTTCAGCTGGGCCCTGCAATGGATTTGTCTCTGGTAAGGGCCAGTCCCCCATCTCCTTCCATAGAGGCAGTCACTCTGCTACCTAAACATTACCACAATCCCTAATGCAACTTAACTCAGTATCTTGATTTTTTTATATGCATCATATTTTATTTTGTATTTCAACTATTTTATCTGCAATATGCAAAACAAACATTATCTACCTGAATAACTGGAATTTCTTGTTTCTTGTTAAGAGTTTTTAAAATTCATTTCTTTTTAGTTCAGTTATTTTCTAGTAGAAGGTAGGTGAAAAGTTGCAGATGAAACAGCAGTTAATGTACCAGTCTTACCCTCAGTAATTGTTAGCTCTTGCCCAGGTCAGGTTACTCACACTATATAATATCTTTTGTCTTCTAAAAAGGAAAAAATGTTCTGGCAAAAATAAAATGAGAGAGAAAAAGAACCATTGTGTCTGCTGGTGCTAAATAACAGCAGTGAAATAAGTTGATGTGAAATTATACCTTCAAATAGCCATGTCATTGCTATCATAAAGAGCACAAAAATTTATAATTGATTGATCCAGAGCTGCAAGTTTTCTCTTTTGTTGTAAGTCCAGGGGAATGTAGGATTTTTTTGCAATTGCTTTGATTAATGCTGCTGAGAATTTTGACTTGCATTTAATTTTCAGGATGTTTTTTATTTTACATCTCACTGCTTCTGACATACCACATTTTTATCTTAGATTCTTTTCTTCTCTTCAGCAGTAACAGTAAAAACCCGATGAACCTATTCTTGTTTCTGGAAATAAACTACATGAGATATTTACATGGAAAGATGGCAAGATATGGGGGCATAAAACATCATAAGTAGCATTGCTCATGTATTTATTTGGTGAAGCTGAAAAGTATTGCATTGGTGTGTAAAGCACAGCCCACAAAACTTTGCACTGTATCTTTTTCAACTATGCAGGCTTTGCCTGCGCTTTTGCTGATATTTCTCCACCAGCTATTTCTTTATGAAGCAAATTCAAGGATATGGTTTGCTATTAAGCCTCTAAAATACATTGGAATGCTGAATTCTAGAAACAGATAATGCAATTTACTTTCACGCCTTGTCCTATATAGCCATATTAATTTTTCTTTGATATTTCAGTAAAATAAGCTTTAAGTAATGTCATTTATCCCCAGATGGCTAATTTATTGTTATGTCTGTAGAAAAATTTTATCATCACTGTAATTGCATGAAGATTACAGTGTAATTAAACAAAAGGATAACAGCAACTCCAGATCCCTCAGACAATCCATGAAAGTTAAATACCTTAATGAGCTTTCAAGATCAGTGTAAAATGAACCAATCTCTCATGCTATTTTATGATGTTTTTCTAGCCTTCTGGGAAAAATGAATTAGAGAGAGATTATACATATTTTTTTGCTTCTCTTTTGCTTGACTAGATTGAATGTCTAGCCCATTTCTTCTGGCCTGAAAAAGTGGGCTATCTGAAAGCTAAACCCCAGAAGGCATGAGCATAACTGTTTTTCTTAATTGCATAGCTTTGCAAGGCTTTCTTGTGAGTCCATGCATGAAGGTAAAAAGAAAAGCTACCCACAATTCTCATACTCTTCTCTGTACTTCTGTGTTATCTTACGTAGATATTTAAAGGCCGGAAAATTAGCTTTTCACCATTATTTTTCCTTCTGCTTTGTTAATAGTTAAAGCAAGCATTATCTGGAATATTTGGGAACGTGCAACGTATGACATTGAGTAAATGTCAGTAAGTTTTCCAGCTTGCTGTAGTTTCCCTGCTATTCACTCTGTTTTTGAAAAGTATGTGATCTAGTGGAATATAATCCATTCTGATTAATAGCCTATTCAGCTCAATGAAGGAATTTCAGGGATAATGTATCATGAAACTCTTCCAGTAGATGTTTTTCTTCTGAAAAACAATGCCACAAGTCTCCTTGTCAGTTAGATACCACTAGGTAGAACATAGGAGCAAGAGAACTTTTAAGAAAGAACAATGATGGAATGCAAAGAACTTGCAAATATAATTGTAACTGAAGTATTTCTTCATGTACTTTTAATGACTAAAATGCAATGCTCGCAACTTCAGGGGAAAGAAACCACAATGTTATTTAGAGTCTAATGGCTTGTATCTATTCCTCTCTGATCACACTTCCTTAGAGAAAATTCTTGGAAAGAGGCATGAAATACTTAATCTACTCGGTGAGACACCACCATGGGATAGCTCCCAAGAGCCTCTCAGCTTCAGCCAAACAAAGGCCAGCACAGGCCTAGACAGACTGGAACCAGAGAAAAGAGGTCGACAGGAGGAATATCTCACTTGGGATGAATATCAGCAGCTGTGTCATTGTAGTAACTTTGGCACTGCTGAATCCTTGGAAGAGGCTTGAATAGAGCTGTTAGAGGAAAATCTAATTTTGCAGTCTCTGGTACTTTGCAGTCTATTTCTGCTATTTACTGATTGGATAAAACATCATGCCTGAACAGATCTTGTCATGAATAAAAAAAATTGGATGCTACTGGATGATTTTGGGATGATATTTTAATGTTTGTAGACATTTAATATAATGGGGGGGGGGGCTGGGTGGGTGGGTTCATCTTTGAATCAAACTGTTGTAATATCAATACAGAAGTTTTTACTTTTGCTGCTGTCTCTCTCTTATACTGCCACAGAGCACAGAGTCTATTAAAAATAACTGTCATAAGCTTTTGCCCTTGCTCTGTTTATTTGTTCCAGCTAGCTTTCCAAGTTATTTCTTTCCTGATAAATCACAGAAAACTTGAGTCACATGATATAGGCTTTCAGGTTATGATAAAATCATTCTCCAAAGTTTCAAATAATTCCATAAGGAAAAGAATAATAGAGTTTAGAAAGATGCTGAATGCCATCAAACTGGGTTGTCATTCTTTCTATAGAAGTTTGAAGCAACAAGGTTGCAGAAGACAAAAATAAATTTTTTCAGATTTTAAAAAACCTGCTTTAAATTTACGCATTACAGAAAGACAGTTTGCTGAATGTCTGGGGTTTTACTGCAAGAAATCAATGTTATTTGAAACATAACTTTGGGGGTTTTCTCTAGAGATTAATTCCACACCCATTGTATAATACTATTGCATTGCCTCTGTTAATCCTTCATAAACTACTTAAACAAATCCCATGTATATAATATTCACATCCATGTAAAACCACAGCACACAGCATCAGGGAAGACTGCAGAGGCTAACATGCAACATTAGAGAAGTTTCAAATGCCACTAAATTACATTTCACATGTATACATAAAAAAATAATACTGAAATAGCATATAATGAACATGGTTTTTATTCTACTGGGAATTTTTCAGAGGGGAATTTAGCACTGTGTTTCTCTACTGTCAACATCCTGCCATAACTACGTGCTGTCCGATGCCTTGCTCTCCCACCACATTTTTTGGTGTTGCACACAGAGTTCAGAGAGCTGAGGCAGGGTGGGTTTTCCTCAAGCAGAACCATTCAGCAGGAAATGTACAGCTCAGAACAGTGAGACAGAAGCTGGTAAATGTCCACGTACAACTTGGGCTTCAGGGAAGGCAAGCTGTGTTTTTGCGTTCTGAAAGAGGTTCTTGCTCATATGTGTTGCTCAATTAAAGGCTATGTCAATATAAGCATATTATCATTTTCTCTTGTTGAACTCTGCATCCCCCCCAAGGGGACTCAATGCAGCCCCTGCAAGGGAAAAGGAAGCTAGCTTTGCCCCTTTCTGTCACTTCAGCCTGATGCACAGCACTGGATACACCACTCATCAAATTTCCCCACCAATTTATTTCTCTTAGTGGAATTAATGGCAAACAATAGTTTGAATGAGGAACCCCTACCCTGGGTCCAAAGTAAATAAACCCCAAACCCAACCTTTTTGATTAAGATCAGTTTGCTGCTCTAGCTCTCTGTGCAGGGGACAAATGTTGTGTAGGGAGTGAAGGTGGTAGCCTGGTAGCCTGGTGTGGTGAGGAGCAGACAGCAAAAAATAACAACAATATTCGACCAGATTTGTAGCAGACACACTGTATCCTGAAGCTGAGACAATTTTGGATTTGTACATTCTTTGCCTCCTTTGTCCACTTGTTTGTTACCTTACAATCATTTTGGACTATGCTCTTCACTTGTGGCGCTAATCTGTGAAAACATCTAGCCTAGAGCAGAACTAGACAGAGAAAAGGCAAAAATCTAAGTGGGGGAAAACTAGAATATATTAGCCTCAGTGTTCAGAATTTGAGAATTATATCACATTAGCTTTGGTATCATCAAACAGCTTGTGTTTCCACTCTCTGCATTAGTTTACATTAAAGCAAATTACCTTACATGAAAGCACTGTATTGATCTGTAATTTAAAGCACACACAAAAACTTCTGCAAACAGGTGGAGAAATGGACAAATTTCCTTTACATAAAGAGAAATATTGCCTGTATAAAGGGCTCCTATATGATATTTCAGTTTTATAAAATTTCAGTATTAAAGACCTTCATGGTTTTTACCTTCATGGTCATACACAACTTTGTAATACATGATGGAAATAGGAAGACCAAAATGTCTTCCTCAGTGCAGTTAATACAGGAAGATATTAATCCAGATACAAAAAAATGAAGCTTTCTCTTAAGCAAGTAACTTAACAAAAGTCCCATAATGATGTTGGGAAAATCTGCGCTGTCAATCTGGGTAATTACACTCTCATTTCAAATTAATTCTTTTAATTAAAGAAAAAGCTTTCCCTTATCTTCCTGTTAGAACAGTACCTGAAATGTATCACAGTTCCAAGTCCAAGGTTTTAATTATCTGACCAAAAAGAATAAAGGACAAAGAAAATTTCAATACTAGTTTGAACTAAACCATTACAAGTCTGTCATGGGAAGTATACTAGCTTCAACTTTGAACAGGAGGACTGAAATAAAAGTAACATCTTTATGGTTTTTATTTTAAAATAGTGGGCTTTTTGACTGAATAAGCACTCCAAAGGGATGAGTGAAATGATTTCTCTTATGGACATAAAAAATTAAAGAAAAGTCTTAGGTACCATTTCCAGAAGTTCTCAAAATGTGGATGCCCCTTTAAGAAAAAGCAGTGGTGAGCCTGTTTTGGAGTTGTGCATGCAGAGGTTTAGGAGCACAAGGGAATTGATCCTTCCATCTGAAGATCTCAGACCTGTGATAACCCATCTTTCCATGCAGCCAGAGTGAGAAATAGGGCCATGGCTAGGCTGTGGGTGGCATGTAGCTGTGCTGCTCATAGTTCAGCTTCTCACAGGCCTAAAAAGCCTTCAGGAGGAAGATGATTTGTGTGAAACCTCTGCAAAGCCCTCTGCATTTGTGTGAAACCTCTGCAAAGTAAATATACTTCTGCCTAGTCTCATGGCTGGTTCTAACAGGTTGAAGTGTATTCCTCAGTGGAATACTGCACATGCTGTGATGGATTGTCTGGCCACTTTATTGTACAGCAACATCAGCCCTGCCAGGAGGGTGCCTTATAGCACTGGGCAGCATGTACTAAAAGAAACATCAAACTGGGTTTAAGTTTCTGTGCCTCAGTAAAAAAACATATGAAAACACATGGTTCATGTCTTTTAGACATCTGCAAAAGACCAGAAGTGCCATCTTTCTTAAATTCAGTATGCATTGGTACATGATCTAAAAGAAATTCTGTATGACTGAGATTGAAAATGTTTTGAGTAAGTATTTTGACCATCACACGATGAGCTAAAATATGACTATTGGAAGAAGAGGCATAAGAACTAAACAGAAAAGGTCTTTAGACTAAACAAGACCAAAAATTAATTTCTAAAAAGCAGAGGACTTAAGTTAGAATCTTGTTCTACGTTATGGAAGATATATTATACAATGCACACTTCACTCTGATGATAAATGTTGGTCATTTAATTATATGGTAAGTTACAAGCAGCAATAGGATATCTGTGGTAAATGCCATATAATGACTGGGTACATAAACAGTGATCCCTGCCTCCCAAGCCAAAGTACAGCTTACAACATAATTATGTTTAGACTTAGTAAAAGTAATCATCAGATGAGGCTGGATTGTATTTGCCAAGGAACAGCCATTTAGGGTCTGCCCAAAGAAAACATGTTCATTCCTTTCAACATTAGAAGCTGGTAAAGCATAACTGTAGCCCCATGTCCCATCACACACCCAAAAGATAAAAGTTATATCAGGAAAGCTAGAAGTCTAGTCTTAATCTAAGGCAGAAAGCCTCAGACAGACATTAGCTGCAATGAGGATAAGGCTGTTTTCATCATGCTTTGGTGGGAAATGTCTGTCTGTGGCATAAAACACAATAGGCTGCTCGTCACATCAGATGACAGCTACAGAAGAGTGGTGACAGTTCTTTCCATGAGCATTTTAACCACTTCCTTTTGAATGAATAACAAAATGGAGAGTATGGATTAAACCACCAAGATGCAAGAAGAAAAACTTGCCTCCCATGAAATCCCAGGAAAAAAAAATACAGTCATGTTCACATTCTATTATTTTTCTAAGAAATAAAGTTCCTGAAAGATTAAATTCAGGAAGCATGCACAGGCAGGTGCAGAAACAAAACTGCTTTCAGCTACCACCTGCACTCATGGTTGTTTTCATTGTTGCAGGTCATGAATGGCAGCAGAGGGAAAATGGAGAACCTATGAATTTTTTTTACTTCATTCAGTTTGAACAAAATAATGCAGGTTCTACTTATTTCCCTTGAGAGAGTGCAGACATATGGCTTGTCATCATTCTGTCTGCTGTCATGACTCCATTAGGGAACTGATTATTACTTTTACTCTTGCACAAATTTTATACCCCAGAAACTGCTACTTTCACAACTTGCCATCAGTATGGCAACTCACATCCCATTTTTGAGGAACATAATTACTTGTTCAGAGTACATGATCTCCTTAGGTAAGGTGCATATACATCTTAAGAGAGGGAAAAAATATTTTTTTCGCCACAGGATTTGATGACCTTTGTCAAGAAACTAAGAAAAAGGCAGGAAGAAAAGATTTCAAATGTCCACCCTGAGTAAACACTTTGAGGCCCTAAGACAAGAGAGAAAATTTTCAGAGGTTAACATCAGTATTATTTATGCCTTGACAATCTTCTCACAAAACTGTGGATCTGTCCTCCCTGATTTGGAGACTCAGTTGCAATGGCCAGTCCTCAGTGATGATTACAATGTTTTAAAATTCACCATAGACAGGAAAACACATAAAAACAATCATAATTTGTTACAAAACACAGAAATATGTTTTGTAAATGTAAGCAAGGAAGAACCAGCTTTTTACCCTCCGTCACTAATTGCGCTATGAATATATGAAAGGCAAGTCATGGCTAGCAGTAACCAAGGCTTATAACTGAATCCAAGTAAAGGCCTCCTGAAGGTTTGATTCATCTGGAAATGTAAAGAATGGATAGCCAGTACAAAGGGTATGGTAACTCGTGTGCCGAGGTGGAAGCTGGCTCGTAGAAAAGGCAAAGAAGGCTTTATTCAAAAGAACCGTGCGGTTTTTACAGAGTGGTGTGATAGATTCTATTCTATTGGCTACCTAACAGAAACATCTTTCTCACACGCTGTCTTTGAGAGGAACAGAAAAATAAAGTAGAAAAACACCACTTGCAAATTGTTTATAGTCAACAAGTTATCACATCTTTCTAGCTCTCTAAAACTTCTCACAAGCTGCTGTGAGAAATGCTTGCCGTTTCTCTCTCTGTCTCATGGCATCCACAGGGTAGTGCAACCCTTTTAGTCACACAAGCATTTTATGAGACATTTCAGAAAACCAGGAACTTGGTAAGGGGTCAGACCCAGCTTCATCTGTGCACTGCTGACACACATCAATCACTACAACAGTGAGTAGTGAAGTTGTAGTGATTCCTGACACAGTTAGAGCGCAGCTTCCTGAGCTCAGTGACTGCTGGTGAGGAAGGCAAGACCACAAATGACCAAGAGGAGCAGAGTGACTTTGTTGGCATTAACAGACCTACTATCACGTGCATCCTGATTTCTTTGTACGATATCCAACAGAGCAGGGTTTTGAAAAATAGAATATCTTACAACTTCCTACATCAAGCAAAGTGACAGAAGGAGGACTCTGAGTGTGAGATACACTGGCATACAATGTGATAGAATATTATTTTTTATTGACAGAGGAAATAATGGTTGGGACATGTCTGATCAACAGGACTGATACATTGAGAAAGCCATCAAATCAAAGCCACTATGATCACCCCCACATCTACTACTCACTGACAATACTGGACTAGAGAGCTGAGGGGTATCCTCTCCTGAGCTGCACTGGTGCTTGCTGCCTCTTTTGCACTAAGCTGTCTGGAGCAGAGGAGGTCAGTTTCCAATTGGTTCCATCAGCTCTTTTCTTCTGTCAGCTTTTTTCTAAAGCATAAGATGCAAGTTCAAAATGGAATTAAAAGAACACATTTCTGTCCCTAATTTCTCTATTCACTACCCATCCTTCTTTATTTGGAGATAAACCTTAACTACAACTTACTCCCTGCACAAACTCAGTCATGCAGAATAGACAACATCTCAAAAGCATCACTGCTGAGGATTTCTGACAATGTGACTGATGTAAGTAACATTGATTTTATCTGTGCATGCTCAACTAAATAATGTATGATGTCAACCAAGACCAGCAAAGAAAGCTCTTAGCACAAGAAAACTTGATACAGGTGTACAGTATGAATGTAATAACATACAGATCCATGTAGCCACTTTGCTACATGGGTCTGTATGTTGCTTTTCCTTCTGCATGTAGTTGCTTTTCCTTCTGCAGCAGGTAAAAGTGGAAAGAGGACTGCTCTGGTACTGCCCAAACTCAAGCAGCAGACACCAGAGAACCATGTCTGGTTGCTTTCTCTGAAGCTATTAAAATGATGGTTCATATTAGAAGTGAAAACTTTCCCCTTCCTAACTTTTTGGGGAAACTGCCATGAAATCTGCATCACAGAACAGGACTGCCTTCCCTTTGTGTACAGAACAGAGGGCTGGCACCAAAATAAAACCCCAGCATGAGTTTATAACCTTAAAAGTGGTTGTCACCAATCTGTCACTAATGATCTGCATGCCAGTCTTCTTGCCTCCAAGACTAAACTCACACTTTCCAACTGAAATTCAACTTCCAGTTCTTTATCTTGTTTAATAAACCCATCAAGGAGATGTAAACTCACATCCTCATACAATGTCACATCCAGCCAAAGTGGTCCCCAACCACTTTACCTGCTTTCACATACCTCCTACCAAGGAATAGAAGATTAAGCCAGCAATAATACCAAAAGAATGCTTCATCACCCCACTCACTGAACTGCAGTGTAAGCACTTCTGCTATCCCAGGATAGCTAGCAGGCAAGGTCAGCAGTGAGGGAAACTGCTTTTTTCTTTACTGTGAAGGCTTATGTCAGTCAATTCAAAGTCTTCATGAATTCCCAGCCTTCCACAAATTGTTCTGATCAATGTCACTTTGAAAATCTCTCAAGCTTTCAATTTCCACTCCAGACTTTCATTGGGCTAGCCTCTTAACCTTCTAAAATTTTTGGCCTAAACTACATCTAACAAACTTTTTAACTGCTGAAAGTGGAAAGTAAGAGCAAATCTGATAGATTTAATTTCTTTTTCGTCAGTTCTAGGAAGATTACCTAATCTCCTCTTCCTGAAGTGAAATCACATGTCTAAGACAGCGGAAAAACCTTTTCAATAAATGACTGAAAGATGTTTCTGAAAACAGGAGAGACATAGGTTTTCTTCCCATTTGTGAGTTCACAGATTCAGTGATGAGGCATGAGAAGGAAATCATATGGTATGAAAATTCTGAGCTTGCATGTCTAATATTCAAGGTCATTCAATATCAACATGTTCAACATTCGTGTTCAGCTTCAAAATAAGTCAGTAAAAAGAAATTAAAATATTATTATAACAAGATACTTAAAACCACTCAAGCAGAAAAGCTTCTCTATTGCAGAAAACATTGGTTCTTCAGAAACCATTACCTGACACTTGATTTCAGCTTTTGAAAACTCCTTAAACCTTACCAGGTTGAATACAATGGCTTATAAAGTTGATTTAAATGAATGCCAAGACAATTCTCAATAGAAAAAAAAGCAGAGATGTCTCTAATTCTTAGCACTTAACATAAACTATAGAAAGAGTAGAAGGACCAAGTGCCATTAAAAATACTATTGAAATAAGAGCGATGAATTCACAAGATGGAATCACAAAGAGAGAACTCAACTATTCAATTTATGTTAAATATAAAACCTAAATTTTAATGTAGATTTTAAAACACTCAGGAAAATAGTTTTTCGTAAAATACACGCAAGTTATTTACAGTTAAAGCTATACAAAATCCAGTCATTTTATGACAGTATTTAATGCTTCAGTTATTCTGCAAAAGCTGGAAACACAAACAAATGAAAAGCCCTAAAGGTCTGAATATTCTACCAGTTGCAGAGATGGGTTTTCTCATTTAGCAAATTATAAAGTATCTAAGGGCCTGTGTCTGCAAAGGCTCGAAGGTCCCTCAGTACCTGTTGAGTTCAGTCAATATTTAGGGTGCTTACAGCGGACAAAAAGGCCAGTGGTTTTGACCTGAAGCTCTGTTTTCCACTTACTAGTTTTTTTCTAACAGAAGGAATGCCTGTCTCTATCTCCTACCAATATTGTCATAGCACTGAAGTAGAATCTCAGCTACTATTCAGCTATACATGGAATCTAAGTTCAAACTTCTACACACTTAAGTTACTACCTTAAAAGCTGGTGTAGATATCTGGGAACACCAAGTCAGGATCTTCAGCCCTAATGAGACGTTCACACACAGTCCTCTTGGCAGCCAAATACGTCCTGCAGCACAAGTGGCTGAATGCCACAGACAGTGTTGTCCATTTTGCTGAACAGACTCATAGAAAAAGAGAATCCAGCCAGGCCTAGGGACCTTTCTTCCTCAGGCTGCTTCCAGACCTTCCATCCAACCTCAAAAGAAAATTGTATTTACACCTCTGGCAAATGGAAATCATACGTTCACTTAGGCACAAGAGAGGAAATCTTTGCATGCTTGGCACTGGCTGCTCCCAGCGTGTTTCCAGATTGCAGAGGGGGAAGGGGCCAGCTCTGAGGAGGGAATCCTATTCTGGAGGCTAACAGGCTTGCATCCAAGAAGGCTAAGTTAGACACTCTGAATTATCTTTTTCATTTCATTGACTACATAAATAAATATATGCCTTAATTGAAAGTGAGTTCCATCTCTCTTGCCCTGTTTCCTGTTCTATCTTCCCTTTACATTTAGAAAGAGGAAAGATTTCATTGCACAAAGGCTATTGCTTCTTTAAAAATCACAATAACAATAATAATCTTTTGTCCAGTACATTTAATTAAGTATTTATAATGTTTAGATCATACAGCTACTTTTTTGGTAGAAAATATACATTGTAAAAATCTATTTTCTGTTATGTATATATTATTGCTAGCTAGAAAACAACTCTACAATGCCACTGATATGTTCCTTATTTCTTAGTATTTATTGAAATGTGCAAGCAGAGAATATATTTAAAAGAATTAGTACAGAAAATCTGATAAAAGGTGGCAGGCTATTTTGGGCAGTTGGATGGTGCTACCTCTCTTTCTAGACCAAAGATGACAAATTTTTTTCCTTACTTTATCTCACTTTCTCAAGTAGTCTATTTTTATTTTTTTTTTGTACAGATGGCATTAATCATTCCATATGTAGGTTTCACAGGTTTGTACATTTACATCTACTACCATTGCTTTATTTTCTTCTTCTGGTTCCCCTTGTTAATTGTTTTAAAACATGGGTGATTTTTGTGTAGATCACAAAGCTGGAAGTCTACACAGAGAGTAAACAGTGGCATACCATTTCTACTAAAACATTACTTATTTGCACATTTTCTCCTCAGTATGATACATCTCACTTCCAAAGTAGAGATGTGCAGTCAAACACATTGTTGTAGTGACAATTGAATTTCAGCTACACTTAAGCCTTTATTTGAGAATTTGTCATTGGCATGGTTTTGCACATTTAATTTTCTTATAAGATGTTCATGTTGTATCCTTTCACTTAATCTGCAAATTAGTAAACTTGGAAAACTCATACACTGTGGAATAAGTACCAGCATCAGGTAGGAGGAGCTCTTGGGTGAAGTCCAAACTGAACTGCTGTGTGACAATTTTATTTTTTATAAGTGCAGAGGACAAAATGTAAGTACCACATAACGTGAATCATCCAAACTCAGGAACAGCTTTAGACATGATGGATGTGATCTTTAGAACAGCATCTCTCTTAACAGAGTACACACAAATCCTACTCTGATATTGCAGAGCTTCCATTGAGTTAGTAATGTGAAACATAATTCACAAATTGTCCTTGCACATGTTAGGGAGAAAGTTCTAATGAAATCTATTTTAATTGGTGAAAAATTTGGGTATTACTCGAGCACAGTTTTTCCAGGTCTCCTAACAGTAATTAAACATGAAACAAGAAAATCCATTTCCCCTCATCTCTCCCCCCAAAAAACCCCAACCCCAAAAAACTCTAACCCTTCTTTCAAAAAATACCAACCAACCAAAACAAAATAAAAACAAAGCAACAAAAACAAACAAACAAGCAAACAAACCCACTAATCACTCCCCCAACGCCCCCCTCCATCCAAAAAAAAGAAGCTCAAATTTTGCTAGCTGTTACCACTGGTAAATGACATATTTTGGTCTAAACTAGTGTTTTATTTTCATAAGACACAATTATGTCTAAATGTTATATGGGAAGCTGAAGTGTTCATATTGTCTTCATAGGGAGTCCTTAGCCAAATCTCCACATTTGTTGCAGACAGTTAGCAAAATTAAGCAAAATTGACTACAAAGAAAGATCATGGAACAAAATATTTGGCTTATATAATTCATGCAGTTCTTGGGCACAACCCTCTACTGGATCTATGCCCTTTAATCTTACGCAGCATGGTCAGTCAAGTGTTTTCTGAATGAGACACCAGGGGAAAAGTATTCAGCTGATTTTTGATACCTTAATAAAAGTTGGCAGGATTTATTAAAGTTCTTCCTGCTCCCTCTTCCTCTTACTGCTGATGAAGCAAAAGATACCAATGTTGCAGATTATGGTACTGCTCACTACTCAGTTGCATATATTGAATATTTCATCTAGACTTTTTGCTGCTACTGATCTTCTTCTGCAGTTCTCAGCACATCACAATTCAAAGCCTTTTTTCCCATCCTTTATCTGAGCAGATCTTTCCTGAAGCACTTGCACTGGTCTTTGCAATCAAGTCCTCCCTGCTTTCTCAAGGCTGCATGCTTCCAATACTTTGTGTCTTTCCCCATTAAAGAGGCTTTCTGTTGGCCAGGTTGGAATACCCTTCTGCAACTGACTCTCTGCAGGAATTTTAATGGTTTTTCTGAATTTCATTGCTTAGTTTTAAGTATTTATTTCTAACTGAGGGATTTTTTGTGAAAAGATTTTGGCAAGGGACTCTGTACTTGACAGAGAAGCTCTTGATTTTAACAATAATCTGTGTTATGCAGCCTGCATACTGTACAGAATTTTTGACAGTATCATAAAAAACTGACAAAAAGGATTCCCCAGCACCACAGAGATACGGAATTACTGGTGAGAGTTCAGTGAAGGATGCTCCAGTGAGGACATTCCAAAGATGATTAGGGGGCTGTTTAGCCTACAGAACACAGGGCTTGGGGTTTTCCAGAGACTTTATGGACTATTAATCTGTGGAGATATTCAAAAGCTCTGGGGCCACTGCTGTAGCAATTGGCTACATGTGGCCCTGCCCGGGAAAGGGGTTGGACTCAATAACCCCTAGAGGTCCTTTCCAACCTCAATGTCTCTGTATCTTGAGATACTTTCAGGTGTAAAAATAACCTTTTCTATGACTGACTGAAGGCAAATGCTTGCAAGACTATTACATGTATATTTTGTGACATACCCATTAATTTCCAGACTAATAACAAAAAAGCTTTTTCTACCTCAAAAGCATAAATGAGCATTTTATGATTTCCCTTTCCAACATCAGCAGTGTAATGAGACCAAATTGATACACTAGGAAACAGAATAGTTAATGAGAATCAGAGTCATTAAAACACTAGCAGACCTGCTAAACTGGTCCAGTAATGGTCCTTTGTGTTTGCTGCCTGGCTACTTAAGTTGTTATCACCTGCCCCACGGGGCAAAACAATTTAATTCTTAAATTGAACTGTCGGAGAAACTATAGTTATAGAATAGGGCAGTCTTACAGGATGAAGTTAGAGTCATCCTTGAAAAACATTAAGCAACTGGCTGAATTAGACAAAATATCTGCAGTTTGCTGATAACTATACCGTTTTTGTACTGCTTCAAACTTTACCTGGAGGTGAGGCCGTGTTTAGATCACACCACAATGCTTTTATTGATTTTCTGCTGTGTTACCATGGAAACTTTTCCCAAAAAAATGCACATTGCATTACAAATTTATACAGTGTTCAATTTGTTGATGGGTTAAAGGAGGAGCCAAATCTAAATGCTCCTTAATTTTAATCATCTAGTTAACTGATATCAGTGTACTGAGTCCTAGTCAGTAATTTTTCTTATGGCTATTTTATTTTCTCAACCTTCTTGCAAGGTTGAGAAGTCTTCTATGGATATCAATCAACTCCTATAAATGAGATTCTTCTACTCAATGTCTCCTAAAGTTTCTTCCACTCACTCATTACAGAGGCAGCCTTTTATTTGTTTCTTCTTCAGATTTATTGCTGCAAAACCACTGGGCTATAACCTGCTTAAGGGTTGTGATACAAAATGATTTTAGAGGCTGGTGCTTTTAAATCATTCATTTTCTTGATGAGGTGAAAGGAAAAATGCTTTATGCATGTTGGCTTTCATGAAGTCAGTCAGGGAAGCAGTCAGGCTTTAGATCTTTGTACTTAAGGACCAGTCAACATATGCTTAGAATAACTGTAACAAATGACAGAAGTTTGGTTTCTTTTTAGATAAGTCAAAACAAATCACCTGAAAACTCCTGCGTTTATGAAAACAGTTTCATTCAGCTATCCTCAGCTCTGATATTTTATCCAAGCATCACATAAGATATGATTAAGATGAAAATAATGGATTAGGCTGATAACATGAAGATGACTTTAGCGGTTAAAGTTCCTGCCTATAGAAATTAGGAGGAACAAAGGGAAACAGGAATGTAATAGGTCCTTGTCTCCCATGACCATGATCTGACTTGCTTCACTGAATCTACAAGGGCTTCTACCCTCTGACTACAGCTGAACTGGAAGGTCAGATGAATTTTTATGAAGCAGAGATGCCTACAGGCAGCCCATGGTTTGCTGAATTCCCATTGCAAAATTCTTTATCCCATACCATTGAAACTCACATACTAGTGAGTTTCCCTTGGTCCCTGTTGTAAGTAAATTCTGTGTACTGCCTCCCTAATATTACTGGAATTACTGAAAGCTTAAGTACCTAATTGCAAATTTTATTGCAACTCATATCGGTCTCAATAGCTGTCCACCTAGATTTCATACTTCAAATACACCAAAGGAATAATTATTTTAGGCAAGACTAATTTATTAGTTCCCTGCTTGGAGCATATGGTTGGATGCAGTGATCTCTGAAGGTCCTTCTCTATCTGATATGCTCAAAATCTCTGTGCTTATTTATATGGTTGTCCTACGCAGAGTTCACAATCAGCAGTCCGGCTCTTTTTTTTTCCTGAAGCATACCATAAACAGAATTACTGCACCATCCAGCAGCTTTCAGTGTCAGTTAATGATGAGACACAATAAGAGGATGAGGTTAAACTGCACCACACATTGATTCCCCCTTTTGCTAAGGTCAATAGCAACTCTCCTAAAGATTTTGAGGGCATGAAGTTGAGTTTTAGCTAAAAGGTTGTTTCAACCTCTGTTTTAAAGTTTGAGAATATGTGGAAATATAGGCAGAAAGTGGCTTCTGAGTGGGAGCATTCTTACATAGAAGCAATATACAGAAGAAGCCAAAGAAACAGCAAGAAGACAACAAAGTGAATAGAGACAGGAAGAGACAAATCAGGTTGAAGCTCTGAGACTATCAATGGGACAAGATGTTAGTGATTAATGGAATAAAATCAAGAATGTATTCATTGGTTCATCTTTATAAAATTAAAATTAAAATTTAATGTGAAAAAATAAAGTTTAAAAAGCAAGTGGAAGCCAGAGATACCCATGCTTAAATTCAAAAGAGAAAACAACAGTTTTTGAAAAGTTGTTGAATTGATAGTAGGAACTATTGCACCTACTTCCAGACAGCAAAACCAACTAGACACTCATGATCATACAGAAGAAACTCTACAAGGAATTTCCTCAAGGAACACAAACAGACTTAAAGGTGCAACTAAAATTCAGAATTATTATTGGAAATGGCATAGAAGACAAAATAATATTTCAATAGAAAACTCAGAAAATTTCCATCATAGTTTTATGACTTGTAGCAGTCTGGTAACATGACTTTCTGTCTAGTCATACAACAACAATTATAAATCTCTTAAAAATGGATTTATACATCTGATTATCATGATTTTGGAGCAATTTAAACAACTAATTTGCATTTTTCATTATCCTGATGTCACATAAACAGACACATACATGATTAGACACATTTCCCCATATTCCCAAAAACTGTTGCATTTTGTAGGGTTTTTTCCTTTTTCTTTCCCTCTGGCAAAAATTAAACCAGATCAACAAAATGATTTTTGAATTTTATCGTGGCCACAGGTCACATTTCAATGCCAGAACAACACAGGAATTCCTGTAAGCTATGCCTGCACACAGGCTATCTGTTGTAGTCAGCTATCGCCTCTTTCCACGCAGGATGGTCATTCAGTATTAAGGCCAGGCAGACTTCTCAGGACACACTGAACCCACACAGGTCATTATCTTTAAGAAGAAAATGAAACCTCTCCATTTTGTTTAAGTTTTTTTTGTTGGGTTTTTTTTTTGTACCAACCCACAAGAGATCCTAGCTGAACTGGCTGAGGATTTCATACTGGCTTGCCCAGGAAAATGAGGTTTGACCAAGTTAAAAAGTTAGGAAAATTTCTGTCATGCCAGGATTTATCTCATTACTCCAAAACATGTGACTAAAGAAGGCATGGTAATGCTAATATGCATAGAAATACATGAGGCCAAAATATTTATCTTTTGATTGACCTCTTGAGTCCCAACTAAAAGTTATATTTTTAAGTGCACAGTTCGAGTCGGTTGGAAGCTAGGGACATTAGTTTAAAGACAGTCTCCCTGCCCCAAAAAAACCCCAAAAAAACCAAATCCAAATCCAAAACAACAACAAAGGAATTGAAAAGAAAAGAAAAGAAAAGAAAAGAAAAGAAAAGAAAAGAAAAGAAAAGAAAAGAAAAGAAAAGAAAAGAAAAGAAAAGAAAAGAAAAGAAAAGAAAAGAAAAGAACAATTCCCAAGCATACTGAAGGAATGACATTAGATTATTTAAAGTCAAAATGTTAATAGGAGTGCTAGTTTGCCACAGAAAATAGTGCTGAGATGACATGATCTCTGTATACCTGTCCAAAATGCATTCTCCTTTCTGCTGCTCCTTACATAGCAGCTTCTTCTAGTACATTGTTATCTTGTGAGCCCACCTGCTTCACGTTGCTGTCCAATAAATACATTTTCAGTGCCTGCTGGCTTAAAGAATAAGCTGACTGCCTGCTGAACAAAGTCTTTCCATGCTGTCCCAGTTTTACATTAATGCATTGAGATGACAAAGTTATTTGCCATAATGCCAGAATGCACAGGTTAATTGTTGTGACACAGCCACTGCCCTCCTTCACAGCAGCTGCTCTGGCACGGTGCAATTAATGGGCAGGTTAAGCAGACATTAATGCATTAAAGTGCACCAAGGAGCTGTCCACCAACACTGTGCTAGTGCTTGCTCTGCAGTGGGTAAAGCTGCTGACTTGTCCAGAGGAGTCAACTCCTGCTGAGGGCAATGACACAGCAGTGCTGGAGAACACATGTCAGCATGCACCCAGCAAAAACACACCTTTGGAGCCTACAGAGCCTCCTGGCCATCCAACTGTCTGTCACACAGATGGCATCATCAATAGGGGAGAACTCATTCTAGAAATTTCTCAAAGTTGGGCAATGCCTTGGTAATTCTAGGCCTTTGGTAGCAAAAGAAAGTAGCTCTGCATTTTAAAGCTGGGGTCCTCAGTCCTTCCTCCCGTATCTAAAACAGTGTACTAGTTTTTCTGGAAAAAAAAAGAAAAAAAAGAAAAAAAGAAAACAAACCTAATTTTGGACTGTGAAAAATATGAAGAATGGCTTTAATGCAGCTGACAATCGTCTATGGTTATTGGCTTTGCAAGACCAAGAATTGTCTCTATTAGAAGACTAATTCTTGTGACCATGTCAACAAGACCACACTTCCCAAGTCACTAGGAAAGGGACAGAAGCTACAACTCCTCCCCAATTTCAGTGATCCTCATCTAACAGAGAAAGGCTGAAACAGCCTTTCTCATTGAACAGTTTTTTAGAAGAGGAAAACAGCAGAATCTGAGTGACTCAAGGGGAACTGCAAGTTCATAATGGTGCTTACATTTCATTTCACAAGGAAACATCCAGAAACAGAACTAGGAAAAACCTACATGACTGTGGCATCCTGATAATTTGACTACAAGGTAAAAATACAAAACTGTAAATATACTAGAAAAAAAAAAAGACATCTAAATGGGAACCAATGCATAAAAAACATGCCTGATTAGTTTTCAAATATTTGATAAGTTTAAAGTGCTTTTGTGAGTGGAACTGACCTTTAATAATAGTGACTGCCAAAATGACTACATTTAAAAGAAAACAAAATGTCAACAGTGCTATACTTCAAAACAATTCTATTTCAACCTCAGAAATATTTAAGAATATTCTTGACTGCCTAGCCAGTACTTAATTTTTGCTTGGATGATAAGTATTTTCCATACCTGTGAAAAGAAAACGTCATATGAGATTCTTCCTCTCTCCCTAGTCTTAACAAGCATAAAGAAATAGGTTAAGTTTCTGAACATATACAGGAAAGACTCCAAACCAGAGACTTCCCCTTGCATGGATATTAAAACACATATTTTCTTTTATGGATAAAGGACACTCAACTAATATTTGTCTACTTATAAAAATTATTATTATTTCACAGTAAATCAAACACATAAAATTTACCAGAGAAAATGTAGATTTTACCATTCTTTTCTGGTCTGCATAAAATGGAATTAAAGCTAGTGGAATAATTGAAAATTGCACTGTCAGTCTCACTCTTTTAAGATGTGTATTATGGATCAATATCATTTGTGCTCCATTTGTGTTTTAAGCAAAATTGTGTATTCTCAATAAATGCCAGTGATGATGGAATAAACCAAACACAGCTAGCAGTGAAAACAGCATTTAAATGACCCCAACTAGGCTGCCCAAATGCCCAAACGCCCAGA
Organism: Fringilla coelebs; assembly: GCF_963513975.1. NCBI lineage: Eukaryota > Metazoa > Chordata > Aves > Passeriformes > Fringillidae > Fringilla > Fringilla coelebs. The sequence continues at coordinate 134,075,549 of NC_140028.1, read as the reverse complement.
GCATATTTGCTTAGAATTGCTTGAGTTCCTCTTCATATAGGGTAAAACCAGCTAAATGCCTCATAAAAACCTGTTCTGTTCCTCCTCCCACAATGGAAATAGATGAAAAGTTGTATTTGTAAAAATTGGAATAAATGTATTTTGCAATTGGCAGTCTAGGGCTAGATTTTGAAGTGCCATGAATTCTGAGAAGTACCAGAGGGTACAAGCTGCTCCACCAAATTTTTTCACTATTTTTTGAGTGAATACATATAAAGTAATGTCAAATATTATTCTTTGGACATTTTCACAGCTGAATGCACAACTTTCTCGTCTCTGCATTATCAGAAGTCCATGTTCATACTAGGAGTTGGAATTAACGAATAAAATCGTTATAAATGCTACAGCTGAAGAAGCACAAAAAAAAAAAAAAAAAGAAAGCATTTGTAAAAATTCAGACACTCTTCCTAAAGAGACATGCTCATGTACCAAATCAATCTGCTGGCTGGATGTTTATGGGCAGTGCAGGCATGTGTCCTCCAAAGTAAAAATGCTTTATCTTTCACATCACTATTTAAAAGAAACCAAAAAATTAGCATGATGACTAAGAACAAAACTTGCTTCAAAACAGGCCTGAGGATTTTTTTTGCTGAAAATGTGGACATAATTTTTATGACTGAGGTAAGCAATTCCATTGCTGTGACACCTTGCTCTGACACTTGAAAACAGGTACAGCTCAGATCTGTTAAGGTGGACAAAAGCCAGCAGTAGGCACAGGTAGGTGTGTATTATTCAGATAGGAAAGGAGCTATAAAATTCATACAGCAATTGCTCTGATCATGAAGGAAGCTCAAAAGGCTCTGGGTCTAATGGCTTACAGTGTCCTTCTTAGGGGATAAATTCAGGTTGTCAACTAAGAAACAGAATCTGTCCCTTAAAATATTGGTTCTGATGCAATTGCAAGAGAGGTAGAATCAGGGGGTAGGGATCCTAAAGTAAAATTCACTCCTATCTCTATGACCACCCAATAACACTACATAGAAATCTACTTGAAAGGAGGAAAACATTTATTTTAGTGTATAGGATCAAGAGAGATGGAGCTTAAAACTCTTACTCAATGCTCCATAGATCTTTTTATTTCCTTATATTTCATGTCTCCTCCACATTAGGCAGAAAATCAAAGCAGAACATCAACTGCAGTTAAAAAAGACTTTTATTGCCCTATTAAGTCATTGCCAAATAACCCCTTGTTTTATTTGGTGTCACTTGCATCTAACAAGTGAGAAAAATGAAATCACACATCAACTGTCATTCTGCTCAGGATTTAACAACATTGCAGCTAGCACCCTTCAATTAATAAGTTATTAAATTAATAAGCATTTATTTCGATGACAAATGGTAATTTTTAGCAAGCCACCTAAGCCCTTGGAATCTTAGAACAGTCACCATTCATGCTCTCTTCAACAGCCTTTACACTCTCTCTGCTCTCAGATGTGCAGGCACGTACCAGACAGCCACATGTGGCAGCTTGAAATCAAAAAGTCACCCTTTCTACTTGAGCAAACAGCTACAAAAGATTTTTCTAGGTAAGCAGCCCCAGGCATCATGGGTCACAATGCAGGTTATAGAGTCTGGCTTTCCTTTTTTCACGTTGGTTAGAAGCAGAATTACAGGCTACACTTCTTCATGCACAGATTTTGCAGTACAGCAATGGGTGAAGGCAAACCACTTCTGACGTGAATTGCAGGGCAGTCCCTGGCTGAAGAGTTGTATCAATGCTGTCTCTGGCAAGACAAGGCAGTGTTGAACCCACAAACACTTGAAGGAGAGGCAGCATTTGCATCGAGGGCCCTTTATGGAGATGTCTGTGCTCTGTTTATCCCCTACTTAAGACTTGAGACCTGCACTGGTGAGTGAGGCAGGGTAAGAATCCCATGCTAGTGATTCTGGCTACCTTATAATTTCCAGGAAACACACTAGAGAGACACATCAACAAGCTGCTTTTCCAGGTGGATGTAGCATCACTGACAAAATGACACACATAACATGTGAAATTGTTACAGTATTGTGGCCTAGTGGTAGCAGTAGTTCTAAAATAAAAGTCCTGTCTAGAATGGTTACTGCAAGGGATTGGAGCATGAAGAAGCTCCTAAAAGAAAATGGAACTAAAACACATGAAAACAAATGCAGTTTTGAGATAAGCTTCCCATGAAAACAAAAAAAAACCCTCCTTTTCATTTTTATAGTTTTTCCTGACATGTCTTGTCATTAAATTTACGTGAACAAAAATTTTCCCTTTTTTGTGAACAAAATTATCACTTTAAGCCATGGCAAGGAAAACCTCCATAAACCTCTGGCAAACTCTTTCCTACGATTTTAGAAGAAATTTAGGCATAAATGCTTCTTTCTGTTGCTCACACCTGGAACCATCTCCTCAGCAACAGGCACATGCATGAAAAAGCTTGAAGACTGGGGATGTCACAGCCCAGTGACAACACTGACAGAAGGAAGGGGAAAGGGTGTGAATGCAGCCAAGGCCAAGACTGTAAGGAGGAGCGAGAAGCAAGTGAAGAAATTAAAGTCTCAATTGAAAACTGACAAAGATCCATGGGAATCTATTTATTTCAATGGCTTTGGTTTCAGAAAACAGACAGATTTGAATCTGAGCAATTTGCAAGGGTAATGACTTTAGCAAGGACTGGCTTGAGTCAGGGTGGTTGCCAAGGAAGGAATGATGACATAATGAAGAGGCTGGCAACGGGCAACTGATTTTTCATAATGTGGCTCAGACAACACTTGCATGCATTCTATTTTCCAGCTGTTGATCATGCAAAACACGTAGCAGCATTTGCTTTTCTAAAGACTCTCCAGGAGTCAGGGATGGATAGACATGGACAGTCATCATATTAACATTGCAGTACAGTAAAGATATTAAGAAAATCTGAACTCCCTGTACTGTCAGGGATGCAAAAGAAATTCCATGTGCAGATTTTACATGACAGATCTCAAGCAGTGAAATTAGCATACTTTATCTGAAGTAATGAATATAAAAAACCTTACATAGATTTGTTCATGTGCTTTTCATACTATTCAACAGTTAGAGATACAGACAGGAAATGGAAATTATGGGTGGTTTGTGGCTTTGGATAGAACAATGCAAAAACTCAATAGCAAGAATAGATTTACTTTTAAATATTTACTTTTTAAACAATGCTGCTGGCGACATGTAAAACTAAGTAACTAAACAGACTCTTAATGTGGGCCTGTGTCATCAGTAGGATGGTTCCAGTACAATGGTTCTCTGCTGCTGCCTTCTTTTACCTCCCACAAAATATTTCTGGCATCCTCATCAGTGAGGGCTTGCACTGGGTCTCTGTGGGATGATCTGGGGCCATTTTAGGATCCAATTTACTTTGTTAATTATATTTCTCCAGCAATAATTTCAGTGTTCACTTTTAAATCCTTCACTGATTTTAATTAATCCTGTGTAAGCTTCCAAACTTTTCTTTTAGATAACAACAAGCTGCTTATAGCACAACAACCAGAAATTCCACACTTACTAATGCAGCTGGAAATCAAATGTACTGTCACTTGCTCCAATTGCTTTGGACATACTGCCAGTGGCTCAAAAAATGGATAAGTCTGAAGCAAAATAAGAGGGGCAAGAAATCTTGTTTTCCAAAATATGACAAATTTCAAATTAAAACATTGTTTTGAGACTTTACATTTCTATTTTTCTTGCAACCTGCTTTTGCAATTAATTAATTTTTTGGATGATGGCGCTATAACACATATTGATACATCATGTTAAAGATGCTAATGCAACACAGATTAAATAACAAAGGTAATATAGAATAAATGCCTAACTGTTGTACTAACATAGCACTAAACACCTTGATATACATCATCCTGTGAGCTGCTGGAATAGTGTTTAAGGTAATAAAATGCACAGCATAAAAATGGAGTAAGACCCCTTCACTGACAGAACAAAAAATTATTGACTGGATAGGACTCTTACCTATAGCTTTACAAACATCACTTAGGTGAACTGATATTGTGGCTTATGAGTTCTTTTTTTTTTAAACTTACAAACATGCACCAAAACAAGGAAACATTATATTTTGTAGTCCCTGGAGAAAATAAAGATTCGTCAAACATTTGAAATCTTTACTATGATGCAATAGCATAATTTATTGAGACTTTGAATGCTACTGTAAAGGCTTAATAAAAAATTATACTATAAAAAGTTATGGATCCATTTTAGACATAGTCAGTCTATACCTAACAACTTCCCAGTGTTCAGTGGAATGGTTTTTGGCTACCCTGAAGGCTCTTTGCCTTAACATTAAGTCATTTAATTTATTATTATTTTCTGCAAAATTATTTAATCTTATTTAATTCTTATTTGGCATTACATGTAGATAAATGCTTTGGCTAGCAATCTGTTATTCTTTGAAACAGAGTCTTAAAAAACCACAAATATGGTCATTTTAAGCCTTTACCACTTCAGTACCACTACTGCCCATAATCATCACAAAGTTGGCAAATGCCTTAATAGATGATGATCAGAGAAATGTCAAGGCATATGGAATGCTATTTTTCCCCTGAAGCTTATCATTCTCTTTGCCCTAAGTGCTTCTGATCCAATTTGTAAAGATAAAGCGTAAGTGTGGGAATGGAAAGGGTTGTAAGGGTTCACCAAGAAAAGGTAGACAAAGCAGAGTTTCCAGAGAGGGGTTAGTACCTTACAGGAGGGGTATTCCCAGGACACCTAACACAGGAATGACAGACAAAGGAAGCTTTACAGGGAGAAAAATTTTTGGTACAGCTGGATGGCAATATAAGACATCAGAAAAAGACAAGGTAAATTAAGGCAGTTGTGTGAGCTAGTCAACAGCCAGACCTCCGTCCCTTCAGAGTGACCTGCCCACTGGTGATGACAAGTGAAATCCCCTGTAACAGACACAAGCTAATCTGAGGCACTGATTTTGGCTAGAAACACTGTGCTTCACTCTGCTTTGTATCACCTTTGCCATTCAACAGATGTTGCCCATAGGGCAATTTGTGTTGTCAAAGAGCTCTTCATTAAGTGATGAACAAATCTCCTGCTGGTTCCTGTGCTGAAACGTTCAGAGAAGCAGAACAGCCAGAAAAATCTTGCTGAAATTTCTGACAGACTCCAACAAAATATTCCACTCAGGACACTGATAATTCAAAGAGACAGGTATATTTCACTCTACCTACCCACTGATTTGGAAATTTAAGAAAATAAATGCAGAAGATGCAGGGAAAATAATTCATTAGCATAGACTTTCTGCAGGCTGCAAATGCACAGCCATCCTCACCCTCAATGAGCTCAGGTCCTGACCCTGTGGTCCCTTCTCTTTCTGTAGCACCACCAGCTAGGTGGACAAATTTCCCTCCTGCTCAGAGGAATTGCTCAGAGGTATTGCAACACAGAAAGATAGGGCTGAGAAAGTGCAACATCAGACTTTAGTCCTTCCCCACAGCATACTCTCTCATTGATCCCTTTTCCCTGAAAGTACTGCAAAATGTGATGGACATTGTATCAGAATTCTCCACACTTTGGTACTTATTTTTCATATCCCTCCTTGCTACATTAAAAACAGTAAAATTGAACAGAATTCCCTAATGATATATACACATTCAATGTCCAAAAGAAAACTTTAAGTGTTATCTCTGTATAGAACTTCAGCTTTTAAATAGCTAACCAACTAGCTTTCTAACCAGAGATATTTTGCCTTTGCTACTTTCCCACAAGCCATATGTACATTTAAAAAGAATTTGATGCTGAAATAAGCGTGATTCCTCATGAGAATGAAAGATTACTTTGAATCAGTTGTCCTGACTAGTCAGGGTTTAGGAACCATGCTCAGGTACCTCACAGCTGCTCCTCAATGCATGATCCAATAACATCAGGTTTCAGCAGAAAAATTAGTTAAGTATTTTCAATGCTTGTGTTCTTATCTTGTGTCAATAGACCACAGGACTGTTGTAGTTTTGATGAAAAGCTGTGTGAATCTTGGACGCACAAAGATCTCTTTCTTCCATAAATACAAGTATTTTTAAGCATGAGATCTGGCCTTAGGAAGTAATAATCATACAAATAGTTCTTGATTTCTGTTTTAGAAAATTATCAACTGTGATTTGATTACACTGGAATTTACTGCTAGGGTGGCTTTTTGTTTCTTTGTTTGGTACTCCTTCAATTGACAGTGGTAGAAACGCTCAGGCAGCATCCTCAGAATTATTTCAGACAATTCCTCCATCTGGACTATTCCTCTAGTGAAAGATGATTCACCAAATATTATCTCACCAGAATTTAATACAATATTTAAAAATTCAGCTGCTTGCCTCAACTTCAGCAATTTGCTGTTACACAGGGTAAGTGGACATTTCTTGAGCCTTCTTCATGCTAGCTGGCAAAATGTCTCAATACTCAGCATTATAAATCTAAAAATGTAACCACCTAGTCACTTCAATTTCTACTGTTATTGTGTTTCCTTAATGCTGGGCAGTGCTTGCACAGCAAGGCCTTTCCTTCTCCTTGCAATACCACAGAGAAATTTAATGTCAATGAAAAATGCCATTAAAAACCCCCATCTAAATAACTTACAGTATTTGATATAAAATTGCACTAAAAATTAGAGACTGATAAACAAAACAAACAAACAAACAAACAAACAAAAAACCCCACAGAGAATAAACAAGAGGGGCTTACTACAATGAACATGGAAAATGAATACAGCCAGCAATGAAGTTTGCAGCATGTTGAATAGGGGCACAGAACTTCAAGACACCCTTGAGAAGGGCTATGGAGAGATGTATCACAAGAGAGGGTTTTCCCAGCTCCACTGAGCTCTGTGAGAGGTGTCAGTGACTTGCAACAAGCAGACTTCATATACTCAGCTTCTGGCATGCACAACATGACTCACTATCTCACAGGCTTTTTCTTTTTACAAAATTACCATATTTTTGGCCTGTAGGCTACAAACTTTAGAAAGCTTCACAAAAACCAAACTTCAGCTTGTTTGAGAACTATCTATAGGAATGTGGGCAGAGGCATGTCTGCATAGCAAGAAACAATTCCTAATTTTGTTAATAATTATTTCAATTCTAATATATAATTTATATAATAGTATATAGCCTTTTCAAATACAAGCTAAGACAACAGTGAATAAAACCCTCAAACTAATTATTTTCACTATCCATTCTTCTTTTCCTTAGTTGAACACAATAAGGTCATCAAAACTATTGAGAAGAGGAAATAAATATTATCTAAAAAGAAAAAAAAAAGTTGAGTTTTAAACCACAGTGATTCCAAAATCATCCTAAGTAATTTGGAGCCCTACTATGCCACAGTGCACACTCCATGAAGAATGGCAGAAACCATTGGGGTTGATGTTTTTATTGTGACAGGGATTTATTGTGCCATTGTCCTCGACTTCCCTTTTAAGAAGGCTATTTAATTTATGATCTGTATGGAAAAAACAGTTTTTAGTGTTGTCATTAGCATAATTAATAATATCTCACTCTCCAGGAAGTGGACATCTGTCATGTGGGAGTTCTGTACTCATTAACTTTGTCATTCTTTTGATGTCAGAATAACCTCTGGAGGCATTCCAGGTCTCTAATAATAGTAATGCCATTGTAAAATCTTGGTTACTAAGAAATAGCAGACCATAGAGTATATGAAGAACATGGAACCTGTATTCATCTTCTGTTATCATAAATCATTGGTGGTGAAGTGTGATGCTTAGCCTAGCAACAAAATTTTCAAATATATCTGCATTAAAACACTTTTAGAGAGTTAGTACAGAAATAAACCTTTCTTTTCCTGCTAGATGACATTAGGAGCTCTATAGTTGTAGTAAAGGTTGCATCCTGGACTGACAGAATGACTTACAGTTAGTGGGCTTTATCAAGATAACATTTTAAAATCTATTATTAACTAGATCTTTCTCATGCTTAATTTTGAGGTGGAAAAATCATGGAAATGTCAATGAAAGACAGAAATATCTCTGTGCTAATGTCAATGGTGTACATTAAAAGGACTGATTTTAAAGTCGTATTTAGCTTGACAATAATCCATAGATCTATTTACAGCAATAATATTTTATTTAGTCCAAATAGAGCAAAAAGCATGTTTATCAGCCAGTGTTCCATTAATAGCAAGAGAAAAGAATCCTGCAGAGCTGTAGTCAGTTCTGTATTCTGACTTTTTTTTTTTTAAGAAAACAAAAGACAAAACATCTTAAATTCCTCATTTACTCTGTATCAAAAGGAAAAAAAATGTACCTCACAAATTTCTACTACACAGTTCACCTCATGAGATTAACTTTCCATCCAAGTCTTTTGGGTCTGATGGAAAAACTGGTCAGAGCAGTATATTAGTGAAAATAGAAAAAGTAGTAAAAATTCAGATATTTTAAATTCCATTAAATGAGAAGGCTCAACAGAATGGTCACACAAAAAAATTACTTGAAGAGAGTGAACTTTGTGAAATTTTAAGGAAGCAAGCATAGCAGTAAGAATAAGGGGACATTTAGAGGAGGAACCCTGTCCCCACCACTGCTGTTTTACCTTTGCAGGATCTATCCCATCCTTTTATGCTACACAAACAACATGCTCGATTTTGGCAACCTGTCAAAAGCAACTCCTCTAATAAAGAATACAAAACTAGGCATTGATGATCAAAGGCCAAAATGAAACTAACAGCATAGCAGAATGGAAATCAGACAAATCTCAAAATCAGTGGTTCTTGGCTCATCTTATCCAAATCAGCATCAAAATGTTATTGCTGATCAAGAAGAGAAAACTGATACTGAAGTCACTTCATAATTCTGCATCCTTTTTTATCATTCTACCACAAATCACTTTAATATCGGCCTTCATTCACCTTTGTCCAAAACTTGTATTCTGCTTTGGTAGCAAAATGGAAATCCTGATGGGGAGCATGACTGGAATCTCTGTTACAGTTCACACTCTTGTTGAGACACTGTCTGCAATTGTTCCCCAATCTTTTAGTCATAACCTCCCTCTTTAGGATATCCAGCGGGACATGGATATCCCCAATCATGTCCATCTGGACCCCATAGCAAGAGAAGGAGAAACTTTGATCAGGGAAGGGGTAGAATTGTTCCTGATGATGGTGGCTCCTATTTCTGCTTGCTTGTCCTGCCACATCTCTTCACTGAGCACCACCAGCCAGGGTCCATGAACTTGCTGGAAACGTCCAAGGACCAGGGATCCTCTGGGTCTGCTCTCCAGGATGCTGCCTTTTGCCTCTCTGTTTTCATTTTTTTCACTATTACTCCTCCTTCTTTTTCTCATTTGTTGTCTTCCACATATCTCATTTTCCTCATCTCATTAAAATCAAATTGTCTTTCAAGGAGTTGGAATTGGGAAGGGAACAGAAAGAGCTGATGGCTGTTCCCAGTGCAGGAGATTGGTGCAAGCAGCAGCCAGCAGCAGTGAGAGGGAGAGCCCCAACCATGAGCCATCAGTGCTGCCAGACTGGGAGCTTGAGCTGTCCCTACCTCCCTTCTCACCCCACTCCTCTCATGGAAAGAGGAGAGGAAGGCCATGGTACATTTTCAGAGGCTGTATCACACCATGACAATGCACTGTGATGGGTTTGCCTTGTAGGTGACACATCCGTACTTCTAGCAGCACTGCTCATCTTTGGGCAGGAAATCCTCTCCCCTTGTGCAGGCAAACCCTCCCTCCCTCCTGGTTCTGGCTCCAGCATCCTCACCTCCAGTGCAACTGCTAAACACACACACCTCAGTTCTGGGGGAAATATCTAAACAGAAAAGGATTAATTCTGTAAAGTCTTATGATGAGATGGGTTTATAACAGTTCAACTTAAATGCTGGAGGTTTTTCATCATATTGATATTTTGTGATTTTCTCTTTGTGGACAGGAAAACTTCCTAAATAAAAGCTGCAGTTTATTTCTTGGCATATACAAGCAGGGGAAAAATATTTTAAAATAGCTGCAAGAAACTCTTCTCATCTTACTCAAAGTAAATGGTTAGGAAGCCACTTACCCCCAGTTGCCACAGTAATTTCACGTAGAAAATGTCCGTAAAATGGAAAATCAAAAGACAGATTCACTCTCTGAAAGGAATAACAGCAGAAAATAAAATCAATATTGAGCAGAACATTAAGAGAAAAAAAGGATGAACAGTCATCCACTTCAAATATCTCTTTCATTGCCTTTTTTTTTCTCAGTGGAGCCTTGTTATTCTTAATTTGGAATTGCCAGTAGCTAACAGGAAAGAATTCTGAGGAGCACTTAAACACTTAAAGAAGTGGATCATTATAACAGAAAACTTCATAAAAGAAAATACTTGAACAAACATTGTAATTCAATCACAAGAATAAAATTAATAAAAGACTTGTAGAGTTTCTCCTTAAAAAACCTGTCACTTTCACCTCTTTCATAAAAGGACCCATCAATATCAAAAGCAATACCTATGTTTTACAGGACACCTGCTAGTTGGGCCTCTGGCTTTCTGCTGCTTTGCCATGTGAGCCTTCAGATTCAAGTGTTGTCCCTGACATCCTGCTGCTGCCTGGGAGCTTGTCTGATGAAGGCTGGTCACTGGAAGGCAATTCCTCCATCAAACCCATATGACACCATTCCCTAAAATTCTCTTTATTGTCAGCTAGTAGATGGAATGATGTCTAAAGAAATATTCAACAGAAGCAATAACAATTTCCACTTAAGCTACTTATTGAAAAATAAAGTAATTAAATAAAACTTTAAAAAGAACCTTGTTTTTTTCTGCATCTACCTACAGGTGACTACCCTCTATCAGCACATACTCATAGCACAGAATTGTAATTTGAGGAATGAACTCTTCTCCTCAACTAAGCTCACCATAAAGCAACATTCAAATTAAAACTCACTTTGCCTCTCTGACTATGGCTTTACCTTTTCCCATCTATTCCATTCCATTCCCAAAGCTCAATGATTATTGTGGTCACTCATAATTATCACCTTGTTTGCTACCTAGTTAAACTCTGAATAAATTAGTGGTCATGGCAGAAAGGAGTGCTGAAATCTCAGCATGGTCTTTTCACTGTTTAAATATAATATCCTGTAAAAAACACGTCTCTTCCACAATGGTCCAAATAGTAAATATGAAATAAGCATGCAGCCCATTATTCCTTCTTTTGAAGGTTTTACTACAGTAAAAACTGGTGTGAAGATGAGTTGTTGGTGAACTGTCCCTCAGCCATAACTTTTGATGACTCCGCTTAAGAAAGGGCAACAGCCCACACATTTTAAAAAAGTGGAGGGGGAAGGAAGAAGAAAAGTACTCATGTCTTTGTTTTCCCTCCCATTATTTCTATCCTGTATTTATTATTTTCAGATTGCATCTGAGTACTTCTTCTCTCAGGAAGAATTATATTTACATCAACCAGAAATGTTTAAAGAATTATTTACCATGAAATTAGCAGTTGAAGACTTACAGTAACTTTAAGTGTTTGGAAAGGGATGGAAAGATTTGCTTTCCATTTAAATGGAAGACAGAATTATGACAGGATTTATTAGCACATTTTTTGTTTGTTTTTAATTAGAATGCAAAATCCATTTGCAACGTGTTAATTGGACTGAGTAGGTTCTCATGACCTTTTCTGTATATACATAAATATGGATGTACAACTGAACATTTCTAATCAAAAATGGCATATGCAAAAGACAGCACATGAATTAACTCACACAAATATTCTTTAACCAGGCTCTACAGCTTTCACTGCTGAAGTGTATGCTTCATCTATGAATGCATTCCATTTAAATTATGTCCTTGCTCTACCAAACATAATTTGAAGAACTCTGTTGAAACTACCAATATTCTGACCAAACTTTCCCTCTTTCCTTTCTATACCATACTCCATTTTACCTAGTCATTTTGAATGATAGTAACCATTGAACTACTTCAAATGACAACTGCACCCCCTAATCTATCTTCTAAATGGCTATAATAAAAACACCAGTATAAAGATGTTTGCAACAAAAACTTGATCCCATTTCCACTCAAGCCCGATAAAGATCTCTCACTGACTTAAGTCAAAATGTGATACCTTAAATTCTGACAATGTAAAAATGTTTAACATAGCCACTTTTTTAGCACTGTAATAACCAACATGATTTAAGTACTGAAACACAATATTCTAACAGTAACTAAAATTTTGCTTTTATTTCAATGCTAGAAAGCATACCTCATTTCTAAGAAAGAATATCAGAATTTTCAATTCACTGAAATAAAAATGTTCTCTCTGTGCATAAATGATAGAATGGACTGGGAGAAAAGGGAGTTGAGTTCCCAGGTATGACATATCCTGTATTCTAGTTCAGTGTTGGAGTAATCAACTCTTAGCTATCTAATTTAAACCCACTGCATATCAAAGCAACCTCTAAAACCTTATTATATGGTTAAGAAGATGGTGGCAATATATTGAAAAACAAATCTTTACTCCTAGTGTTATAAATCCTGTAGTGTTAGTCATTTAAATTGTTCCATTAATATATGTTTGCTACTTCCACAAAAAATTACTATGCTGTTTATAAAATCAAATCATCAAATGGATCCTCTCCAGGATTCTCTCCAGTCCTTATGACTTTTCTTGTAGAAGCAAAACAAACTGACAGCTTCTGGGAACTCTCAGGATTATTTACTTCCAAATGAGGGAAAACACACAAATTGAGTGTAAAATTGTCAGCATTCAAAGAATCTCTGACATTGTAAATTAATTCCTTAATATTTAGCATGTGATAATTTAACTCCTGGTTCTACTGTCAAATTGGAGAATAATTAGAAAATATCATGTAAATCATTGAGTGCAAGATGTGCAAAATGGCCTTTTAAAAAGAGTAATGGCAAAGTTTATGGGAGAGAAGGTAAGAGATTGCTGCTGAGGCATGTATGATCTCAAAATATATGACTGCAGTTGTACAGCTATAAAAATCTCATCTCTCTGTTAAACACCTTTGTTGTGTAATACATGTGTTTACTTGGACACATACGTACCAAATTCAATTATAGATGCATAAATAAGGAATAAAACCTTACAGGATGACTCTCTGGTACTTCTTAATCCTTTTGGGGGGACATAAAACAGATCTGAAAAAGGGGTCTTTAAAACTACGTAGGTATGGCTGCAGCCACTCAAGTTCATAGTCCAAGATATTTGGGTAAGCATGAAAAGAGATGGATATCAGTGTGCTAACCAGGCACCAGACCTTTGTCTGCTGAAGCTGGAAGAAATGTCTTAAACCCCTTTGCTTGGGGAGAAACAGTTGAAGCCCTCCAGTTTCCCTTTGCCATGCTGAATGGTCCTGTACACTGATCCCACACCAGACCAAAAATATAGCCTTGTTTAGCCTCTAGTTTAATAACTTCAACAAAATGTTCCTCTTAGGATAGACATTTTAGCTGCATAATCTGAGGGATCCAATTGGAAACAAAGGTGCAACAAAGACATGGAAGGGTGTCATCTTTACTAATCATCAAAGATGGGTTAAAATTTTTAATTTATTAATTAGCTCTTCTTTTGGCATGTTTCCATTCGTTCCCTCAACATAGAGCACCAGGATACCACATAAAGTAGACAAGATAGACAACAGAGATCCTCACTTTTAGGTACCCTAGAGGTTCCTTTTTTTCTCATTAGAATCAAAGTGTCTTAAAAAAATAGCTGATACACTGTTTTATTAAGTCTACCCCAAAGATCTATAACTGTCTGAACCCTCTGCATTTGCATTGTCCCTGACTGCCTACACGCTTTTTACCATGAAGGATATATTTTTTGAATTGAACTCTCTGTCAGTTACATGTGCTGGATTTATCACCTCACTCTGCTTTCTATATTCTGACTTAAATATCACAGTATTTCTTTCTGCTGCCTCTTGCATTCCTCTGAGAAGTCACCTGGCTTGTGCCAGGGAGAAAACAGATTAACTAAGGAAAAGATGAATTAAACCTGTGCTTTCTCTCAGCTTTAAAACTGTTAAACACATCTGCATCTTTAAAAACTGTACAACTCTTAAGTAAGGCATTCACTAGATTTTGTTTTAAACTGGCAAAAGCCCAAGGACATTTTTTTTTGAGCTAAGCTGCTGAATGGATGAAATGAGTCTCTTCAACCATAGTTCTGAGCTGTAATTTTCTGTATTCAATTTATGCTAATATTGGCTCTTCTGTGTATGCAGCTTCTAGCCACAGGTGAGAACCAAGAATACAATCTCTAAATCATACAGTATTTGATTCCATTTCTAGGCATGTAGGCCCATTATTTTTATACCCACCTTACCAGCAGCATGACTGCAATAAGTTAAATATGATTGTTATTTACACTCCAATTTATTTATTTGCTGTTAACCTAAGAACATAATTTCTGTTACTATATGACATTCTTATGAGCTTTATCAGTGGTCTCAAAAGGAAATATAAGAATGAGACCTCATATAAAATAGAAGTGCACACATACCACCTACATTCCACGAGAGACTTAAAACTTCATCAACTTCATCCTCAACACAGCTCTTTTACTATTCAACCCAACAGTAAAATTCCCTCTGATTTCAGCAACACAAGTGGTTTAGCATTTGATAGTTCGTAATTCTTAGGGACAGAGGAAAATTTTAAATGTATGTTTAAAGGCATTTCTGAAGGACTGTTACTGAAGGTTCAAAAAGTTCAAGGAATCCTTTGATAACATCACTGTAAAGACTTCCACAGCTTTAACAGAATTCAAAGACATAGCTCTATGAACAATAGTCATGGTACCTAGTAATACTGCTGGGTGGATCTCTGGGGAAAAATATCCATGTTAGTCAAAGAAGAAAATGATAAAATAACTTACTGCTGCTTGACGATGGGTATTGGAAAGGATCCCGTGAATCTTTACTTTGTCCTTCTCCATTTGGTCTATATTGACCCACAAATCCCGGCTGGTAGAATCATAGGGGCCATACGTCCTTGATGTATAATAATTATGATCTGTATCCTCCTGAAATAGGGAAAAACCACAGGAAAAAAACCCAGATTGTAATGGAAGATGCATCTTAGTTTTATATAAAACTCACTCTTGAAATACTGAGTCCTGTCTCTCCTTGAAGAACCCCAGCAATGAAGGAAAAAGAGCAAGAATTGTAAATATGTTGCAGAGATAGCTCTGCTCCTAACCACTAGCAGTTGATAAGGCAGTTACCTCATGCAATCATCTTATATTATGATTATAATGTTCACTATCCCAAGTACCAATCATACAGGTTGTGTAATAAACACATCAGTGAAATCTATGGCAAAATGTTTGATGTCTTTTGATGCAAAATGGACAATTCCTGTAACAACGGCCACACTCTAACGAAGCCATGAGAACTATTAATGGATGACACCTTAAAAAATCGTAGTTTTTTAACATTTCTGAACATAAGTCACTAGATTATCCTATTTAAGAACATCCAAAACATTCCTAATAGCTGTAGGCTAACAATGCCATGTTATTCTAAATCTCCAAAAGTCTGGTTTACTGTAGATTTGCCCCTCCAAGACAGACAAATATATACATATTTGTGGAAAAAAGCTTTCCAATTCTTGTGGTTTTAAAAAATACAGTAGTTGCTGTCATACACCCATGACAGGAAATTTTTGTTCAGGTTAATTACTGTGAAGGTCTCTACCTTCCTAAGACAGAAAAAAAAAGAAAAAAAGGTGTGTGGTCTGAGGCAAGAAATGAAACTCATCTCAGATTCCCAGTCTTCCTTTACTCAAACCAAGGTTTTGCAACCACAAAATATTCAAATCAACAGCATTGCCAGCTTTCTGCTGAATAGCTACAAGTAATTCTATAAAAGTAGTACATGCTAGTATTTCTTAGTTCCTTTCTCACTTCCTCCTCTTCTAAGAAAAAGTAAAAATCCCCCAAAGGCTCAATGATAGAGTTTGAAAATTAAAAGAAACTCAGAAAATAAAAAAGAAAATCGAAGAGGAGGGCTTAGAATTTGGAATTACCCTGGTGATGAAGACGTTCCCCTCCTGCTGTACCTCCTGTATCCAGTCAGGCACAGGGGAGGACCCTCAAATCAGGCTGTGCTGCCATGCAGACCTGACATCCTCTCCCCACAAACCCAGATCTTACACAACCCTTTCCTACTGACATGGTCCTGAGCTGGAGAGACACATGGCAAGGACTTATATTCTAATGACATCATTCATGTCCTAGATTAAATATATTGACCATAAATCCCATTTCAGCTGGATTTGACCCTACATTAACATCATTACTGATGCATCTTACTTTAGCTGTTGTAGATATAATCAGGTTATTTTCTCCTTGACAATTTCTGTGTCTTCTGCCGTATTTTGCATGCCAGAATGTACTTTATATGTTCAGTAAATCTCAGTAACAATTCTGAAGCAACTTCTAACAGATTCACCAGCTCTAGTTTAGTCACACAAGTAAACATAATTAAAACTATACTGTCAGGAAGATGACAAAAGCCAGCCACCTTACCAAATTCTTTCCTTCGTTAATGGTCAATAGAAACAGTTAGTGCTCTCATGTATACAATAGAGGTACTGTAAATTAAAAGGTTTTGAAAACAAATATATATATTACCAGTCCAATTTATCACTCTGAAAAAATTTCCTTAGTAAATATTGGTCACATTTAAGGCATACAAAATTGCAAAGAAAGAGAGACAAATAAATAAATAAATACAGTTTGTTTCAGTTAAACATGCAATATTTAAGCTATGGTTAAAATTGTGCAAAGTTTTTTTTGCATTTCAATTTTTTTAATAGCTAATAAAGCTACCCCAGTTAATTTCTAGTACCTAAGCCGCCACTTCCACAACTGCAAGGCTCTAGCACTGAGCTCTATAAGAATGTTTTAAATGGTTTCTTGACCCATGCCTAAAGCAGATTCACCATACAGATTGCAAATCAAACACTTAAATTATAGCCTTCAGCTCAAGATTTTGGCACTGTGTCAGGAATTGTTTATGTCTAACAAATTTTGTGTATAAAAAGTCGCAGTATTTTAATCCAAGTTAAATAATCTTAGATTATATATCTATTCTGGAAGAAAACAAATTGGCTTCTACTTGAATGATAGAAGGAAGGCAGAATTCCTCTTCATAGCTTTCATGCAGATGTATTTTATTAATATATTATTAATTATTTCCCTCTCACATCCTAAATTTTCTTAATCACATCTGTAAATTTACAGTCTGAAACAAAAAGGCACATGCAGCTAACCACTAAAGCTGATGTGAGCAGCTTGGGAGCTCCAAATAAGGTTAGGATCCAAGCTTCTCTTCTAAGTCACTGCATTCATAGTTCCTAATTTGCATTACCATGGAAATGAAATTCTTGAAATCTTTAATAAATTTGATTTTATTGGTATCATTAGATGCCTACAACTTTTTATTCTATCAGATCTGTTTATATTCTTTGGCTGATTGTACCTGCTTCATAAAACATCCCATTCCCTATAGGTAGGTACTATATAAGAAGATGGAAAAATATTTAAGAAATTTTACTGATTTTGCATGTAAACTACTCAATGAAGAAAATAATTTTAATAGTTACATGAGACAGATTTAGAGTTTTACTGATGATTAGAATTTTATAAAGATACAATTATGGTGAGGAACAAATATTTCAGTATCTATTAGTGACATAGAAGCATCTTACTGAAGGGAAAGCAGAGAAAGAAGAGAACATACCCTTTACTGGTTCAAGAAAGCTTTTCTTTTTTCTTTTTCAGAAAAAGAAGCTTTTATTTTTCTTTTTTCTTTTTAATTTTTTTCCTTTTTTTTTTTTTTTAAATTTGGGGGATATGAGCATTATCTCCCACTGGATATCTAAATGTGCAATTCTGTCCAAATTCTGTTTGTATATGAAGTACATAGCAGCTTTCTTCTATGGAACAGTACAGCATTAAAGCAATGGATTTTCCCAGATATTTTTTGCACCAGCTATGAGGATTACTGTTGGCAACCTTTGTGACTATAAAGGGAATATTTATTAGAACATCTCTCATAACACTTTTCTTTTGGGGAAATGAGTTATTTTAAACCTCAGGCAATACTTGATGCTGAGTTGCCATCTTATTGTTGATTGTAGAAATTAATTTCTTAGCTTTCACAAGCTAAGTGATGACACTGTCACAAGAGATGTCACTTTGAATATATTCCCATACTTCTCCAAATACAACTGAATTTTTCAGGAAAGCTGAATACATGCGCTACTCATATAAGCTCAGCACAACTGAAGGTTAAGCCTTCTTTAAATACTTGGTGTTCAGTATTTGTCAAATTCAGAGTTAACATCCATTCCATACATTAGATATACAGATAATCTCAAATACAGTCTAAATGTCACATACTCATTTCATCAGTAACTGCTGTTGCTTACTTCCAATGTGTGATGTGATCTTTCAAGATAACATCAAGTAACTATATGTGTATCAAGATAACATAAAGTAGCTATATGTGATATTTAAAAGTAACAACTACATTATGCCTCTGACATTTGTTCAAATTATTAACTGGGATTCTGGCCAAAGGTAGGCATGAAAATAGTACCAAAACTAATGTGAAACAATAAAGCTTCCTCTCAATGTGTCCTGGGTTGCAAGATATGCGTGGGGGCGTGCATTCTATTCCCATCTGTTGGCGGTAGGGTGGCTATTTTGTGTTAATTGGGCAGTTTTCTTTATCTCTTCCATGATGGATCCTCCCTCTGGGAAATATCTTCTGTTAATGGGCCACTGAGTCCCAGTGCATGAATGGTAAAAATTACATCATCCATTGTGAAATGCTCCGCCCAATGGGAGGAGCCAAGCATTCCTACCTGGATATAATTTTAGATTCGGAATGCCACAGACAGCTCTTTCCCACTGGATTCCCAGAGGAAGACCAGGCCCATCTACACCACCATTGAACCTTCAGAGGAGAGCTACACCCTTCTACAGGATCACTGCTTCAACAGAACCACACCTGTCATTCCAGGAGGACTGCAGCCACCACTTAATGGGACTGCCACCAGCACCCTGATCCACAGGGTGTCAGGTCGTATTCTGACTCTGTCAGTGTTGTTTTGTATTACTGCATTGTTTATTTTATTTCTACTCCCATATCTTTGCCTGAGAGCCCCTTGATTTCAAAATTATAATAATTTGGAGTGGGGGGGTTTATATTTTCCATTTCAAGAGAGGCTCCTGCCTTCCTTACCTGTCTTTTCAAATCAAGACACAATGAAGACCCCATGATTCTATGATGATACAATCACAAAAGTAAACATGTGACTTTTTAGATTTAATTCTTTTCCTGTCACATTTTTTTTAACTGATATTGAAAAGTAAACATGTGACTTTTTACATTTAATTCTTTTCCTGTCACTTTTTTTTTAACAGATATTGAAAAGTAATATAAATCTCTGGGAGACAGAGGGTATTATTAAACAAGATTTAAGAGTAAGAGTTGTTGTTGAATCCAACTGCATGAATGTTTTGTTTTTAAATACTGGATTCAATTAGACCCAAACCACAGACAGAACTGAACAATAAGTCCTGCCATCTCTCAAGCTCTCTCTGTATAAGGCTGTAATTGAAGAAAACTAATAACTTCAACCAGAGAAAAAGCAACCAGGAATGAGCTCTGCTGTTGCACAATAGTATGTTGTAGAAAATGTTTTGCTTTCCTGAGAAAGGAAAAGCAGACATCCAAAGGCAAATTATTATGGATCAGCCAACCAGATGGCCATTACATTTCAGCAGATTGTTTTGGCTGCCTTCCCCAGTACTGGAACATTGTTTGTGACATTATCAATGAAAAATCAATTGATCAATCAATCCATCAATCATCCCATCCAAGGATCCTCATCATTAAATCTTCCTTATCAAGTGTCATGAGTTATTGCCAGATGCAATAGAAGATAGGAAGACTGCATTTCATTTGATAACTGTTGTCCCTTTAAATACGCTACTTTATTGAAATTGAATTTCCAGCTTCAACTGAGAAGACAACATAATGTAAAAACTCTGAAGCCCTCAAGGATATGGTGGTAGACTTTTCAGATACTTAATTTTATCACTATGGATGGTCTGGTATCTGATTTTTAACAAAATACATTAACAAATTGCTCAAATATTGCCAAACTCACAGACTAGGTTTTTTAAATAAACTAAAATTTCTGCTCATATTTGCCCCAAAAAAATTAGTTCCAAGAAAATTTATCACCAATTACTAATTTTATTGTCTTTACTTCTGAATACAAACATTTTGACATTAATAGCCTATGAAATTAATCAGAGAATCGTGTTTTTCATAAGCTGCATTTGTAGGCTAAAATGAAAACACTGAAAGAAGAAAACATGCAATTCTATATTTTAAAACAGACTATTTTGCAGCACAAAAAACAAAGATATCGATACTTCTTTGGATATTTAGATAAATGAAATAAGCTAGAAATTAAAATTAGTTCCTAAGGAATAAAGCGGTCCTGGCAATCCGTTTTGCAGAACCAAAAGATTCTTTCTATTTAAATGAGACAACAACAATGGGCCCCTGCACACATACAGCTAAAACAGCTTCCTCAAAACTATTTGTACTTTTATTCAATCACATGTAATGCTGGCTACTCTCTTGTGGTATCTCTGCCTATCACATCAGTAAAATACAGCCAAAAGTGACTTCTGAATTGTTTCAGACTTTTGTTAGAAATTTTTTTTTAGATTTCTGAGCACTATTAATCCCCACCAGCTAAAAGCAGCCCAAGAGGGAGAACAGAGGTGACAGCTTGGATAGGACTTGAGCTAGCTCTGCATTACAGGTGATGGAAAACCTCTTCTCAACAGCACGTTTTTGGGCCCTGAGAAGGAGCAAGAGAGATGCATGGTCACACTCTGCATTACCTGGGCAGGAGAAGCATGTGTGTATGGTGTTGCAACTGATTTTCCTCATTTATTCACATTTTCCTTAGGCAGACACTGACTGAGACAGGGGCAGGTGGCAAGGACACATGGAGAATATTCCTAGCATAAAAGCCATAGCCATTAGCACAGGAGATGAGACAGTACAAGAGAGGATCACCTATCCTGAGATGGGGTCCTAGTGAGAAGATTAAGGCCAGGGGAAATGGGGATAGAGCCACTATGCATGCTGCTGCCACATAGCTCATTCTAATAGAATACTGTAAATACAATGCTATGATTTACAGGTTTATAGGATCTGATAATCAAAGAATCCTGAGGAATACTTAACTTGAGCTGGCCTCTCAAAACATGAAAGCTCTAATTTCAGTAGATAAGGTACATGTGGATTACAACATAGTCTAACAGGGGCTGCTGCATAGGAAGCTCTATTGCTCTGAGGTGCTCAGAATTACCAATTTCATAAACACTTTGCATCAAGGATAAACTCTCTGCTGTTCAATTTCTTAACAAAAGTTTTTGTTCTGTACTAATCTACTGAGGAAACATGCAATTTAGAGGAGTGTTTTTTCAGTTACTTGCTGCTTTCATAGTGACAAAGCTGCAATCTGCTGGGTTTTCTTTTTCTTTTTTTTAAATGTCTGATATGGGACAAACTAAGGGAATATACATATATATATATAGCAATATGGGCACAGCATACATAGTTGATCTCAACCACCAGCTTGTGAATATCACTGTTGATGACAAAAACCCTAGCAAAATCCATTTTGAACAGCTAATAGAATGACTAATGAATGAGAGGAAACCAAACTAATGGAAGAGTAGATTCTGTACCTGAGTGCTTTGGTATTAAAAATGTCGTCTCACACTATATTCTCCAAGAAGAGGCTACATGAGTATTCTGCAGAGTCCTGAAAGCCTATTGTGTGTGTGTGCAGTAGTCCTCACACTCAGGTTTTCAATAGGACCAGTATGGAAGTCACTTTGCCCAGAATCTTACAGATTTACATCCAGAGGCTGTTATGGTAAACATTAAATGCTGTCATCGGCTGGGATGAAACAAAAGATTTATCTCACATCTCTCCCCCCTATGCAGACGCAAGGCTTTACGCAGCTCTGTAACAACTTAAGTTCACAGGTTTTAAACTGTGCTTTTCTGAGCTCCTGACAGCACCTATAATGGAGAGTCACACATGCTGTCAGAGATTCTGCAAGAGAAGGATGCCATAAAACTGTTATTAATCCAAAAAGCCATTTAGTCTTTGCAGCTTAGTGAAAAGTCAATGTGGAGTCACTGCCTTTTCCATGATATTCAGCTGCTTTTGAAAGGAAGCTTCCCTCTTGGGGACTGCTATAAAACTGTCAGCCTATTTAGGGGTCATTACAGCAGGCTTATAAAACCCTTTGGACTGTCTTGTCATACGAGATGAGCTTCAAAAGAGCAAAAATCTCTGCAATGCCTTACTTAAGAAAGGAAAAAAGCCAAATCACCAGTCACTCAAAACCCAATTACAGTAGGGAAATATTTATTATGCAGTTTTGTTCTTGATTTGCTGGAGCAGAAGCCTGAGAAATGACATTCTGAAGATGCATCTTTATTAACTGCTCCACACAGCATCCTCTCCACTAAAAGAAAATTAAAAAAAAAACCATTTCAATACAATGCCCAAAAAATGTCTAGCAGAAATTTTATTTTGGTGTAATTATGACACAAGTTTTATAGTCTCATTTTTATATGTATAAATGACTGAAGGGTTCATGCCACCAAAACTGTAAAAAAGACTTTTTGTAAACATGCAAACCTATCTGCCAGGACCAGACTATAGAGCATTAGTGGTTATGACACCACATCTGTTACCAGCTCCATACTTGGGAGCTTATGACTCCAGATAATACTATAAATAACTATATTTTTGTCAAGCTAGCTTTTAAAGATTTAGTATTTTAGTCTTTTAAAGATCCACTTCCTGTGTGGAGTATGACAAACTGTGTTTCTGAGCATATGTACTTTGACCTACTTACAGCCACACTTGGGCAATATTTTTCCTCCCCCTAAATATGTAAGTTCAGTTTAGTATTATACACCCTCTTCTTTTTTTCATCCAGGTATTAGAGTAACTTTAAACTCTCTGTAGTCTTTGTATTCTGCCAATGTATATTCAAATGCCAGGAGATGTAATCCATCCTTATTTCCTGCTCTTTGGCACTTCTCTATTGGAAGAGATGAGAGGAAAACAGCAACAAAGACCCAGCCAAGAGCCCTGAGGCCTCACATGAGGAGGGAAAATGGCAAACTTAAATTGGTATGGAAAGTGTTAGAGATCTGAAGCATGAAGTTGACAGTAGCAGGAATAGTTTGTAATTGATCAGGGCTTTCCATAGGACAGTGCAGGAAGCTGTCTCTATGCTCACTGGTATGGGATGCAGTTCCTGAGCTGTTGATATTGTGTTTCAGGGATCCATCAGGGTTTTGAGCCAAAATTGTAGAGCAATCAGTAGTAGGAACATGTATGATCAATACAAAGTTGATACAGGCAGGAGCATGGGTTAATTAATGCACTAGCATTTTACCTGTAGGGATAAAGCTTATTCTGAAGCTTTTAAAGGTGTCCCCCATACATCTCACTCATCACCAGTCTTTGCCAAAGTCATGCTGTTGATTCCAGCTGTGTGCTGGTGAGCATATAGACAGACCATGCCCATTAGAGAACCTGAGCAACAAAGGACAAACTGCATCGCCATGGCTTCCCTGGGGAACAGTGGTTTAAACAGATTGCAAACAAACCAGTAATTTATTTAGCCACAGAACTTTCCAGTTTAGCTCTCATGCACAACACACATGAAGATTTAGTTACTAAAACATGGGACTGGCTGAATTCTGCAATCAATATGCAAAATTTCAAAATCACCGTTCATGGCTTATGGAGAAAGACACTGATTATGAAAGTGGTTAGAAATTTCTATTGCTCTTTTGTTTGGGAAAAGTATGCATTTTGCTTTATTCACATGTCTTTTTCTGTATACATCTGTAAGAGCATTTCAGTCTGGATTGGGTACACAAGAATATTGAAAAAAATGCTATGTACAGTTTTACCAAACTGCTATTACCAGCCACATTTCTTAAGGACTTGTAGGACTTGTCACAGAAATGCTTATTTATCAGATCTTGCAGTCACGCTCAATAAAATAAATAAATCCCTTGAGAACTCTTGTGCCACAGCTCTAAGACATCATATTTAATTGAGATGCTTGATGAGTTACATGTTGTCTAGACAGGCGTGTCCAAGTTGCTGCCTTTGCCTGACATCAGGCTCCAAACAAGATTTCTACAGAATATGCACTGTTTTTTTTAAGAGGAATACTCTGTGTACTTCACAATTACCCAGAAAAGATCAGGATGCTAAATAATATCTTCCCTCTGTTGTCTCTGAAAAGTACTTCCTTCAAAATAACCTAGAGTGCTGTTGAACCAATATACTCAAATATTTCAAAATTATACTAACACATTGTTTTGGTTTTCATTACTAACACATTGGTTTTGGTTATTTTTTCTTTTGTCTAAATCTACATTGCTCTTCCAGAGTAGATTGATCCAAAGTGGAATGTTGCATAAACTCGTATTTCCTTTTTTGTCTTTCATCTAAACACAGGACACTAAGAAGATAAATCACAAGGCACTACAGAGTTACTTTTGACTTGAAAGGTGTCTTTTTGGCAATTTCAAGCAACGGAAGGGATGCAAGACATCTAAGCACTGAAAACCAGTGAAAGACGAAGACGAGATTTTACTTGTGTTTCAAATCAATATTTTTTTACTGGTATGGGGTTGGTGGCAGGACAAGTAAGATAGGGAGATGGGAAAAGAAAGGAGGAATCACAAACCTTTGGACCTTGATACAATTTATTGGTATATCTTAAAAAAAAAAAAAAAAGCCACCCCCTATATTTTTTTCCCTTCAGACTCAGATAAAAAATAGGTAGATGAGCAGCATGTTGTTTGGTGTGTAGGTTGGATACTTCAGTGCAGCTGTCTACCTAGGAGCTGGGTTTGTAAGCACTCATTATCAGAACCACAGATCTGTTAACGCTGTCAGTGAAGATTTGCCAGCTCCTTCAGCTCCACTTTAGAACAATCCAAATAGACACTTTAACTGCACTGCCTGTACTGACCATGGATGAGATCTAATTACTAAGCACTGGAGGAACCCAGGCCATCTGAAAATTGCAGATATCATTCAGGACCTGCAGCTGACCTTTATCCTACAGGAACAGCAGCGGACCATTCAGTATAACCACAGCCTAAAATTATATCAGACATCTATAGCTAGGCACTTTTCAAGTTAAATTTCCACCAACTTTGATCACAGAATAGTTTGTATTGGAAGAGACCTTACAGATCATCTTTTTCCAATTCCCCAGCCATGAGCAGGGACGCTTTCCACTAGACCAGGTTGCTCAGAGCCTATCCAACCTGGCCTTGAAATCTTCCTGGGATGAGTCATCCAAATTGCTCTGGACAACCTATTCAACCTACCATCCTCATGGCAAAGACTTTTTTGCTTATATCTCATCTAAAGCTACCTTCTTGAAGCCATTACCCCTTCTCCTATCACTACATGCCCTGGTAAAACTTGCACATTCCTTGTCTATGTCACATACATCCAGACTTAGGTTACCAAACTGAAGAGCTGAATTTCACTTCCAATATCAATATTAGCTACAACTAAAAAAGAAAATCATTATCTGTACAGATTACAGTGTCTTTTAGCAATCACAGTCACCTAGTATTCCATATGTTCATTATTGGAGCAGTATACAGATGTGTACTACACTTTATTGAATGTTTATATTAGAAACAAAACCTCTGCAGTGTATTTAAGAAATTACCTTGATTTCCAAGGTGATGGAATAATATGCCTGATATAATATAAGAAAAAGCAACATTGTATACACTGCTAGAGACTAAATGATCAAATCAAAATTCTATTTCCAGGTTTATTGAAAAAAAAAATTCTCAGGAATGAATTGTAATTTCTTTTAACTTCATAGCCAGTAATTTTAACTCAACAAAGAGTTGGGGGGTTTGTCTTCTAGACAAATAAGGACACTGGGGGCACTAGCTTATGGCTATGGAATGAAGATGTTCCAAACACCCTCACCAAACTATATACCCAAAGTTAAACCCTCAAAATGAGCACCCACCAAGTTGTTGAACTATGTAAGCCAGATCTAAGCAGTAGCACTTTGGAGCCAGATTATGTCTGTTCAAGCACTGCAAGACACTTTTCATACACCAGAAGAGAGGCATCCATACTTTGCCTGGAGCAGGAAGAACCTGAGAAACAGCTTGCTTTGTTATCTGTACTGGAGCAGAAAACCAATGAGAGATCTTGGCACTTTATCCCTCAAGACATTTACTGCTCCACCTAGACGAGATCAGACAGATAGGATTTCCATCTGCAATTTCTCCCTCTTCCTACTTTTGTTGCTAAGGTTACGGAAAGAATGCTCGGAAAATGATGCTTTATTTAAAAATTGTAGTAGGAAATTGTGAAGAATTATGCAGCTTACGACAAATGCATGAAGCAAACCTCCAGTAGCCATGTCACATCTCTCTAAATTTTGTTAACTGTTGGGCCATGTTTGCTATTCTTTTTTTTGGTTTTTTTCCCCCTCATTTTTCACACTGCAATTTGCTGCACACTCTCCAAGATCCCCTATTGCCAATTTTGTTTTCCAGAAATAAGTATACTGTTTCTTTACTGATGGTCTGTGAACACTTAGACATGAGGCACATGAATGCATGCCAGTGTTACAGAAGAAAGAAAAAAACCAAATAAATCCCTGGTATTTCCATTAGTTATTTCTGTTCTGTGTATGAAATATTAAAGCTCCTAGAAGTGTTTCATCAGCATTTTCTTCAGCAGTTGAAAACATTTAACTGGCACTTTTGGAAGAACAAATGCACATTTTACAAATGGAACTTTCTTGCCTCTGCTTCCCGTCTTGATATGAATTTTGAGCATTGGCCCCATTTATTATTCTCTTTACAAAATCTGTATGAGGATCACAATGAGGATAGATCATTGACTTTGGCATAAATACAAAATTTACAGAGAGTCACAGGAAGTGTCTGACCAAATCTGAAACAATGGACCCATCTGTTTACATGCCATGTTGTTACTGTTTTGGGATAACAGATAATTGACTTTCCCATATTAAAGAAACATGAAAGATTTGGAGAGACACTGAGTAATCCATCAATGTCAGCAGAATTCCTACAGCTTTGAAAATCTATCCCTGAAGACTGGTACTATCCAAACTGGAATTGTGTGGCTCAGTGTGACAACTTTTTACTTAAATTCCTCTGTATAAACAACTTGGTAATGTATTCACCCTCACTCCCTGGCCCAACCAACTATGCACAATTTGCTGAGTGCTGTTAAATTAGCTAAGGCTGTCTGCTTTGCATGGGTAGAAATGAACATAATCTTCTTTTTGCGTGACCAAATTGATACAAGTCTCCTCTCTTGAGGACACTCCAGGTGAACGTGGTGAAAAGCATCAGAAAGAAATGTGTGGGAGAGACCTTCCCATCCTTCACAGCCACACTAATATTCAGCTTCACAAGTTGAATCTATTTTCAGCAAACCCCTGCAAGCAAGTGCTGAGGCATGTATGACTGAAATAATTAATTCAGAAAGTACAAGGTCTGTTGATTCTGCTCATAGCTCTTTTCAGTTGCGAGTTCCACCATTCTGGAATATGCTTTAGGAAGCTGGAGAAGAAGGATATAGAAAAGTAAAATATTGATGTGGCATTCACATTTTCTCACTATCATTATCTTATTATCATTAAGAAAATTCAAAGGCAGATGCTGTTAAATTCTGAATTTCCTGTCTCCTTCCTTGCTATAAAGATTCCTTCTCCTCAATGTGTTAAATTAAATGCCTTTTGTGCCAATCTAGCTAAGCATGGGGAAATGAACTCAGGATTACAATGGAGTTATCTTATTTAGGAATGGGGAAACTAGTTTTTAATTTCTTTCCTTCCCTGTCCTCTCCTCCCAAGCTTAAAGGAAATAGAGAATGAATCTTTCCTCCAGCCTTTTCCCTTTTCAGCTATACCCGAGTTATTAGCAGAACCATCACTTCTTGAGCTTAGATTGAGAATATTGGAAATGTTGACAGGCTTATTGCTACAACACTTTTTAGAGAGTTGGCAGTGCATTCAGTGCAGCTGAACATTGCAGCAAGACCCAGTAAAAGTGTTAAGATGACCCTGATATAAGTAAGCAATCAGTATATTCAAAAGAAAAAGATATATGAGGCATCTGCCTAGTTTACCATTTTGAAACAGAAAGCCTGGAAAAAAAACAAGACAGTGACATTTCAGTCTGCTGGCTGGCTAGAAAGGGTGACATCCTGTAAAAAACTCAGCAGAAAATAGTGAGTAAATTAATGATTATTCCAGATTCTGTTTCTATTTGCAGGTGACATACTTTTTGGTGTAATTTAGCAATAGCATAAAATTAGGAATTTCATGTATGATCTGTGTTGCTTTTCAGACTAATTAATGTTGTGGCTCTTCTTTATAGTGATTAAAAATTATCAACAAAATACAAAATTTAGCAGTAACTTCCAGACATTTTAGTTTGTCTTAGGATGTCACATGAAGAGAAAGTTCAAAAAATTTCCCTAAGATCACATGAAAAGGAAACATAATTTTCCTTTGAGTCAGTTTAAAAAGTGAATTTTGTGAAAATAAATTACATTCTCCATCTCCAAAATAACAAGCTAACTTTCTAAAAGAAATTCTTGAAAATTGTGAATAAAACCATTTTAAAATAACAGTCTCAAACTTTGCAAAAAAAAAAAAATACAGCAAGAAAATTCTATACAACTTAGCCTTCAGTTACTATATCAGCTACATAATTTTAAACAAAATTTTATCTCTCCTACAACAAAAAAAAATGATATCTAAACATTCTACTAAATGGAAAACAAAAGATATATCCACAATGGTTTCAGTGCAGCAGCACTGTTTCAGCATATCCCAAGATCCTTCCTCCAATACATCCTTCATCTCCACTGCAACTTTCAAGCTCCCAAATATGAAAATAATAACATGATATTTAACTTAATCTAGTAGGTGGATACCAAAAAAAGCACAGGAACAGCTGGACTCTCTTAAGTCAAACATCTTCTTATGGTCCTCAGAACTGACTGGGAAAGACAATTGGACTCAATGATACTTGTGGGTGCCCTCCAACTCAGGATATTCTATGGTTCTCTCTGTGTGATGCTCAGTAAGCATAGGGGACCCAGAGCAAACAATGGCAATTCCCCATTTTCCCTAGGCTCCAGTAATCTGCTCTTCAGAAACTCCCTTTGTGTTTAATAACCAGTGACAAATTTGTATTCCAAGAATTTGCTTCGTTCAGTAAATTTTGACATCCACAACATTCAGAGCCAAGGACCTTCAGAGCTTTTGCAGTTTCATGATGTGCAGTGGAAAGGAATCATATGGGACATTTTTTAACCTTCTAGAACATTATGGAAACACCAGAGATGTGAGCAGGACATGATCCAACAGAGACTTCTGAACTTAAGCCACATTGGCTTAAAGGCTGCAGGACATCTGTGTTAGAGGTACAACTGACATGGCCCAAGGCAGCACAAGACAGGGCCTGAAGTGGCTGAAAATCATATCCAATGCCACCTTCAACTGTAAAACCACGTATTTTAGTCACAGTTGTTTCAGCCCTGGAAGTTCCAAATCTATACACTAGGTAACTGAAGTCTGATCAAAAATTGTGAAAAATATTTGCAGGCCTAGTGGAAGAGCCCAGATTTTTCCTCCTTCTCTTGAATGAGTCATACACCAGAAATCACACATACACCAAAAATCACATGATGTAGTAATTATTAAATGTGAACAAGAAATAATTATACATCCCTAAAAGTGAAAATAAGAGTGAATATAGCTTTTGTTATGATAATAATTTTGCAGGTAGACCTGAAAAGCTTCAGCCATGTAATTAAATAAAGTGTATTTCTTGACTTAGAACTTCAAATTAACCTTAACCAAAATGTAATATTTCCCTAATTTCAGTAAAGAGCTAAATATTATTTGAACTCAATAATATTGTCTAGAATCTGTTCCTAAAATGAAGCCACATCAGAAAGTAGGTATCAAAAATAAAATGGATTGTTGCTTCAGGTTTTCAGTTAGTTCCCCCCCCCCACAACTTTTGTAAACACAAATTTCATAACAGAAGTATTGTTCTTTTGCTCTCTAAAGAAACAGCCAATTCTTGTTCTGCAAAGCTTCATTCCTCCTCACTTATATGTTAAATGCTTCAACTGAAAGCTAAAATCTGGTTAAACCTTTATACTGAATATGCGTTACTTTGATATTTCATAATCTGCGTTAACATGTGACTATGCACTCAAAGAATTCTGCCCTAGTGGTGGAGGGATCAATAGCATCCCTGATATGAAACTAAAAGGCTGTACAAGAAATGTTGCCCATGGAATTAACTTGCACTGTTGAGGATCACTGACAAAGGAAGGAAGATAGAAATACTATTTAAGAGAAATATTTGAACTATAAATTTAAAAGGTAAATAAGCAGGTAACTTTACACAGGCAATTGAAGGCTCTAAAAATTGCAAGTCAGAAAACAGGTTTTCGAAGTAAAGGGGGACACTCTTAGCTTAGGATGAGGAAAAAGAACAGAAGTACTCATTAGACTGTGATAATAAGAATTTTTTTTCTGAAATACAGAATATGGTTGTCAGTACCTTGGGGGGATGGACCATGGTTTCAGAATACAGTGTTATTAACACTGCTCTTTCTAAGTCCTTCAAATGCAACTGGCATTAAAGCATTGGGATGGGAAGAAAAAAAAAAAGCAGGAACAAACCAGAGGCAGGCTTGGCCAAACTGACAGCTCACTACAAGACTATAATACTCTTTAGTTTTAAGGTTCTCTTTCGCATGGACAAGTTTTTCTACTTTTAATACAGTGCATTAGGGAAGTAATCGCAGAATTGCCTTATCATTTGTCCAGCTGAGGGAAATTTAATCTCAACCATTTATTTTCTTCCTTGCTCAGACTTGCAGTGGGGACACAGCAATGGGCATGCTGACACTGCTGTCAGTAGCTGAGAGTAATTGCTCTCAAATCCCAAGGGCTGTAAAACTCAATCCCTTCTTGTTGTTTTTGCCAGTCAGAATCAGACATCTTCACTTCCATGAGTGACTGGGACTGATAAGGGAGAAGTGCTCTTTTGGGCAGAAACTCTGGATCAGAATGCAAAATCCAGCAAAAGGCTGCTTTTTTATCAGTAGGAAACCCACAAGTGTTGTTTCAATAGGGGCAAGATGCTTTTCAGGTATAAACTACAGGTGCTGCTAAAATTTACATTTCAAACAACAGCTAGAGAAGGTAAAGAAAGGACAAAAAAAAACCCAAAGGGTGACTTTAGTTGGCAACAGCTGTATTTTAGTTAAAAGCAATACACAGCAGGAGATATCAGTGACATCCACAGGAATAAATTAATTACTTCAATAGAGAAAAAAAAATTGCACTGAAATAGCCTCAATTTTCTATGCTTGCAAGTAGTATGTTAGGTGGGGTGGGGAAAATAAGATGCAGTTGAGTTTGGTTTGATTTAGCATGCTGGTCTTTGCTCAGAACTGAATCTTCTGTCATACAGCAGCAATCATTCTTTCTGTTCTAAGACTTTATATGAAAAATTATGTTTTTCCTCACATTTTTGCTGGTGCAAAGCAATAAAACTTTACTGCACTCAGCTCAAGCTTGACTATGATTTAATCTATTATTTTATTGCTGGATTTATTTTTGGTATTTGAAGTTTGTGAAAGACTATTGTTTTGATGTAGTATCTCTATACAGCGGCAACAAATTCAAAAGTGATTCACATGATCTAAAGTTATTCTGCAAAGTTTTTCACCTTCTGCTCAAGCCAATGTGAGCTATATATCAGACACTTCTCCAGTTCAATTTCTCTGTATTTTTCTCGCCAGTGTTTTACCCTGCACTGGTGTGACTGTAGTCACAAGGAAGATCGGTGATAAAGAGACTAAAACTCTACACACATAGGGAGATCCTGTTCTGAATGGAACTACACATAGCCAAAAAACATAGGAAATCACTTGAAAAATTATGCACATTTTGCAACATTTGTGCAATGAATAATTGTATATTAATGCATTAGTTGCGTATCATTGAATTATTAAGCCTTTTCCAGTTCTCAGTAGCCAGACCTGCATTAGCAAGTACTATGAAAAAACAGAAATGCATTTGTGGATCCTTTAGTGGTGAATACTGGCGAGCCAGCATCCATAGGAGATTAATTTCAGAGATCAACTTCTTTCTCAGTAATGCAAAAAATGAACAGGCAGAAAGAACCTCTGATATCCACCTTCATTATCTGTATGGCCACAGGCCTTTGGGGATTAACAGAACAACTGGTCACATCATAACCATGAAGCTGAGTCTATTTTAACAATATTAATACTTAATAAAAGTGAGTGATTATGGAGCATACTTTTATTTTACAATAATATATGAAGAAACATAGTATATTTATCTTATTTTTCTCCTTGCTTGAAAGAAGACATGCCAAACTACACATATTCAGGAAGATGTATTTTCACAATCACTGCTTTTACAAGGGCTTACAGTGTTTGCAGCAACAAATTCCACCTGACACGTTGCATTTCCTAAGCTCTATTTATCATAAGTAAAAGGCACTTCTAAATGTCCTGAGCCCAATAAACAAAAGCAGTAGATTACATAACAAGCAAAAACCCAAAACAACCCTGACCCTCAAAACAGGAGAGAAGAGTCTTAAGATAGATGGGAGGAAAAAAAAAGGTAAGGTAGTCTTGAAATCATGATATAGTGAAACCCCAGAAATTTGAGAAGCAAAATTTCTGGAAAGAAGAAATCTGACAGTCCCAAAGTTATTCCAGGCTGAAGGCTTTATTGTTTGGCTTTGTGACCCTTGGGAAGAAATATGGCTTAGCCATGGATGCTCCTATCTTCAGTGGAGACCTGAAACTCCCATTTGCCATGAAGACAAGAAGACAGATTTTTGCAGCGCATCACCAGAACCCTGTATTTTGGGACTGCCCCTTACAGTTGGTTTAGACGGCTAACAGCATATTGCTTTACCTGTCCAAGGCTATCTGCTTTGGGAATTTTTCTCAGACTGTAATATTTGCACCCATCTGTATAAGATTTTACTCTTTTTATGTCACTATTTTATGCCTCTTCAGAGCTTTCTCTCTCTCTCTCTCTCTTTAGCTATTTGATATAATAGGTACGAAAACATAGTAAGTCTCTTATAGAATATGACCCTCCTCTGCCTTTGAGCTCTAGAGCACCATTTGCAAATAAAGCAAATGGGACTAAGCTCCATCCTTGGGAGGCTTTTTGGATTTGCAACATTATAGTCTCTAATTGGCACACCATAATAATCTTTCTAAAGCAGGAGGAGTACTTTCAAGATAGTAGTACTGCTTTAAGAGTGTTATATATTAATTTTACCCTATAATTTTTAGTTAGCTATCAGGGTTCCTATCTGACATGCAGCAAAAACTTCTGTATGCCCTTTGCTTTTCTTTTGGCAACATCCATCCTTGTGGGTTTGTGCCACCACAACATTCCTATTCTCCAGCAACACAAGGGGACTTAGAGGTCTTATCATCTTCCTCCCCAAGCCCTGCTTTTTTCTGAAGGCCCAGCACATCAAATGGTTATAACCACTGCTTCTTCTAGTCTCTGTAATTTACTTCAAGACCAGTTCAAGAGAACAGCTGACCTTAAAAAAGGCACATGAATGTGTATATCATTTTGTATCAGTCCTTTCCTGAATCACAGTGCCAAACAAATGCAGGAGACAAAACAGATGTGAAGAGAGACACCAGGGCTCCCTACACTGCTCCATTTTTTGGACCAGAGAGGCTGCACCCTAAAGAGAATCTCACCATTATCATCTTTCCCAGGCACAGGAGGAGGTCCACCCTGGCTACTGGAAAGGTGGGATGAACCAATCTACAATGCACTTGCATGAAGAGCTTTAGAAGATCTGCACTTCATACTCCCACTCAAGCTGATGTTAAAATAACCTCTGGATCAGGGCTGATGGCTGCTCCAGTGAAGTTACAGAACAATTCCAGTAACTCCAATGGGAAAAAATTAATCAAAAGTGTCATTATCTTAAAATAAACAGCAATCCAGTGGAACTAAGCTTTGCTCCACACAGGTTTGATTTTATCACTTTTTACCTTATGACTGTATGGATTGATAACTCAAGTTATATTTAATTTTAAACAGTGTCTAGAAATTTCTGCCTATGGCCTTCCCTTTTTTCCTTGGCTGTTTTGGTTTCTGTGGGGTATTTTTGTGGGTTTTGTTTGTTTGTTTGTTTTATTTTTGTTTTGGTTTTGTTGTTGTTTTGGGGGTTTTGTTTTGGTTTGGGTTTTTTGCAAAAAAAAAAAGAAGGATGGATAGAGGTAAGAGAGAAAGGGTTTGGGTTTATAAAGCTGGAGAGAAAAGAAACTCATCATTATAAAGAAGGACAGCAAATACTATCAAGTGAAAACATGCTCATCACTGTCAGTCTTCATATTAAAGAAGTCTGCATTTGCATGGTAAGCCTACAAAACACTTTAGAGAAGACAGTATCTGTAAAAAACAGCATGTGTGAAGGAGGGATGTCGTCATCCTGTAGCATCACTAAATGTAAGTGGCAGCTAATACTTATTTTCTGGATTTTCTTTAGCAAGCACTGCAATGTGCACAGAACAAGGATTTAAAATAATCAATAAGCTCTCCAGCCCTGCTGATAAGCTGCCAAGCTGCAGAAGACTGCAACATATGGATTCTTCCTCTGTGGATTTCTGTTGTATACTCTACCTCCTCCATAAGGCCAGGCATCAAGGGGCTTTTTGTGAGATGCCTCTGTGTTGTACTGGGGATTTTCAATGGAATCTGATAATGTGTAAAACTACAACTCCGTTATCTTATTGTGCTGAAAAGATCTTAGAAAAAAGAGGTTTGCAACAGAACACAAAACCTGAATTCAATAAACTTTTCAGGTTAAGACACTCTAAAGACATTAATCTGTCAGGAAAGATGTTCCTGGAAAATGTATATCCATTTGCAAGCATTCATTTTTGTTCCCCAAGTCTTGCTATACATAAGTGTTAGAGGGGGACATCTGACCATTTTGCTTCGTAAGAGCTTGGAACCCAACTGAATGGAAACACTGCATAGGGATCTACAGGGAAAGCCATGGAAAGATCAGCTACTAAAACTTCCCTGAACCTGAGACAGCTTGCTCTTTTCCTGCTAAGATAACTAGAAGCAAGACTGATCTGTGTAGTAGCCCAAAATAATTGCTACAAGTATGGGCAGATGGGGATTACACGAGGCAGAAAGGAAGTTAAAAAATCAACATGAAATTCAAAACTACAATTTACCAACCAGTGGCTTTCATGTCAGCACAAGAGTAAATGAAGTCAGTGCTCTGCAAACTGGGAATCTTAAAAACAACGAGCACAAAACACACCTCTCTGAAATCATTTTTTTTTGCTCATGAAGTAGAGATGCCAGTGTCTCTACAGATGGGTTTTATATTGCATTGTGCTTCTTTATTGTGTAAGTAACAACCCAAAAGCTGAAATCTGCATTTTTTTTCTCTGAGAGTGAGCTTCTTGGAATTGAAAAACAACCTATCACTGTTGTTTTGGAAGCAGATTATAATGACTGAAGATGTTAAGTGTGGTTTATTCCAAGTTGTGTTTTATTGAAAAACAGGATGCAGATTTTATTAACAGGAAACCCCAAATTCCATATTTAAAAAAACACCACCACAACAACAACAAAAGAACCAAAGAAAACAGGACAGAGAGCTATCTGGCAGCTAAATAAGAAATTAGAGGTTGAATGACACTATAAAACAGAGGGAGAATGTCCCAAGGCTTCACAAAGATGGACTCAATCCATCTTATTCTTTGGAAGACCAAAAATCAAATAGTATGCAACTTTTTTCAATCACCAACCTGAATTTTCTTCCAATTTTCCATTTCTCTAGGGTCTTTTCCCATTTGTGCCTGGATATCACTCACCAGAAAGATCAGGCAAAATCTTGCAAACTGAGGTGTTTACATCAACTTCAAAAAAGAATTCAATTTTATTCTGTTTTAACACTATTCCCTTTTCCAGTTTTCCAGCAAGAACTGCTAAAACATGGGACTTCCCTTAAGTGTTTTCCATCAAAATAGCAAACATCCTCAAGAAACTATCTTCAAAAGTCATAAAGGACAGGCTCCAGCCTCAGGACAAGAGAAAACTCCAGCTTCCATGTGCTGATAGGTTCACAAAGGCAAAGACCAGAGGTACTGCTCCCCATAAGTGTTTGAATACCCTGAAGGAAATATCCTAATTTTTTACTTACCCCCCAGTCAAAGACAATAAAATTAATTATATGAATTGAATATCTACCTCAATCTGTGTAGTGTTGTCATGTCCCTCTTCAAGCAGCAGGTCTGTGAAACCCCCTGGCTCCAAAGAATCCTGCCCCATGCTGGCTCTGTTGGTGTCCACTGATTTAAGGGACTCTGAGTGCCTTCTCCACCTGTGGCTGCTTACAAATGAATCCACCTCCACATTTTCCTCCACTCGAGGGAAGCTCTGAACAACTTCATAAAACGCACCTGTTTGACAAGAAAAGAGGCAAAACAAAGCAATGTAGTAAGTGAACAGAACACTGGTTTGCTAATCATAATTGAAAATACATTACAAATGAAAAGAAATCATAATTGAAATTGAAAATAATTTTTATAAAGGTTTTGAACACTCCATAAAATAGCCATTTTTATCCCTGATAAAGATTTTATGGCAATGTAAGTGTTTAAAAGAACTATTATGCTTTTACAAAATTCAGGAATTTTGGACTAGGTTTTGTAGATTCATCTAAACATCCTAACTGTTTTATTTTTCTGCTTGTTTTCTGTCTGGGAAAAGCTTTTCCTCTAACATTTTTAACTTTAATACATGTTTGCCCATAGCTGACACTTTTCAAAATAGAATAAGTCTAAAAAAATATTTTCATCACCTAAGAAAATAAATGTAGAAGAGACATAGAAACTCTTGTCCAGACTTAGGTTTTCCTACTGATTTTATGTCGAAAGAGCTTGGAAGCCATGGTGAAAGGCAAATAAACATTATGAAAGATGTGAAATTCTCATAAACAGCTGTTCCAGTTCATAAATAAGTCTGTCCTGCTGTATACGTGATAAACATGAATGATGTGTGAAGTCTGCAGACACCCACTATATCTTCTGCAAGGGGTGAGCAGTTGGGTGGTGTGTTTAACATATTACTTTTGGACATTTTCATGCTCATTTGCAACTTTTTCATAGTAAAACTATCAGCAAAACAAACCTATAAATCTATCAGCAGACGAAGCCATTAATTCTTCAGAAGTTTTCATTTTGCCCAGTCCAAAACCCTATCAAAGTATTTTTCTGTTAATTTTTTTTTTGTTACCATCAAGAGAGAGTGAAGTAAGTTTGCATATTTTGCCCTAAAATCAGATATGCTTTTCATGTTGTCTTTGTGTCTAAAAGGAGAAGTAGAGGGATGCTCTGTGCATTTGATGGGCCAGGAAGAAGGTGACTTGGTCCAAAAACCAGAAAAAACAGACCTCTCAAAAGGAGTGGTAAAGGAAAATGCTGAAAGGATAGACCAGTAAACAATTATGTGCGGAAATACTTCCATTGCTTTTTTAAAACAGAATCTTCTGAACAAAAGATGGTACAACTTCCAAGGTCCTTAATAAGCAACACACGTTGTCAAAGTACAGAAGAGATGGACAAATAGAAAATTAGCTATCAGAGGTTTAAAAAAGTGAGGTTTTCCTGCATCACAGCCGGTACAGGTATAGGAGCCATGGGTATAGAAAAATCTGTCTGACATTGTTCTTGGCAGACAAGAAAGTCTTGCAATACAGAAACAATATCTAATACACTTTAGGCTCTATGTGGTTCCATTTTTCTATCAAACTCTCCCAAATCTACTAAACTCATTTCCTAAGTTATTTGATCAGTTTCAACCAAGCTGAAATTATGTGTGATGAAGGTGCTTGGTCAGCTAGATAAATCAGTATTTAATTGACATGCAAAACAAGCAATCTCAGGCCATATCTTTCCTCAGACCCCAAGGAATCAGACTTCTTTTCTTTTAATAGGTGGCTTTTTGAAGCCTGTTTCCTTGCATTTCTGAAAAGCCTTAGAACATCGACTTTAACAAATTGCTACTGTGCTCCCTATTTTATCAGACAGTCAGCAGCCCGATGCAGAGGGACAGCTCAGCGGGTGAACTAACTTATTCCTCCACATTCCTTATCAAAATTTATTCAAAGCAGCCCTCTCTGCCTCAGCTTGCAGCCTTCACCGTGCTGTTATGGGGATGAGGAAGCTGTGGCACATGGCAAATGCTCAGAGCCAGGGGCAGGCAGGGCTCCCTGCCCGTGCCCGGGGCTGGCTCCAGGCAGGCAGGGTTTGTCCCCTGCTGCCACCGAGCCTGGGGCACCGGGACACCAGGGCCCCTTCTGCAAGGCTGGGGAGCACCACACACCTGCAGACAGGGCGTCCTGGCCACAGCACCTCCGCTGCATCCACACAGCCCTTTCCCTTGCCCTGAAACACCTCTCCTGCCTGGCCTTGGGGGCTCAAAACCCACACTCAGAGAGACCCAAAAAAAGCATTTCACCCCCATTTTGCAGTCCCACTCCAGCCTGCTCTTTTCATGGCTATCACACATGTTTGATGTGTTGAGGCAATCACCTAAAATAGCAAATAGAGCATGTGAAAGTTAGGAAAGGGTTTCAAATTCCATGCACCTCAAGCTGAGACCCATTTGTAGAGAAAATCAATTATACCTTGTTCTCCCACATCCTGAAAAGAAATGAATGAAGTTTCTAGCCTTTAAGGTGTTCTTAACATAAATTGGTTTTTAAAATTATAATAAGATAATGATGGTGAGAAGGAAAGAAGTGTTTTGGGATATTTCCACTGGCTTGGAAATTCTACACAAATTTTTCCATATTTTCTTTTATGGTATAAATTGCATCATGGCATCTGCAAAATTTGGCTTGCCCATTCCCCATTACAGAGATTTTTGATGTCATTAGTGCACAATTTTTACCCCCTTTTAAATTTTTAATTACATTATTTTTCTCTTTGAAACATAGAAAATGTTCCAAAAAAGACACTTTCTGCCATAAACTGATAAACATTTTTTTACAGGTATGAGCTATACTGACATAAGGAAGCTTTAGAATCATCTAACTGTATTCAGAATGCATGATATCCTTCTAAATAGAATAGCAGCAAGAATTAAATGCAGGAGGTGATAACTATAGCGTTTAAAACTCATCTTTGGAGGTTTTTTTCACCATGAAATCTGTAAAACACTGTTATCGATAGACTAGTTAACTCTTCTGGACTGGCAGTGTGAGGATTCTGAGCTACAATGTGAGATGAAATCTGAATGTGATTTCAAGGAATAAATAAAGAAACATACTCTGTGATTCCTCCTTCATTAAACTTTTTCCTTAAACTACAGGGGATAGAGAGGGGTGATGAGCTTGACTGGACGAGCTCTGCTCCAGAATGTTTTTTTTGTTTATCCCAGCAGTTCTCTAATGCTGAGAAAATGACAAACAGTTTTGAAATTAGCTGAACAGGATGTTTCACTTTTATGTAAATAAAACTTATATAAATTTTCAGATAATGGATAGATAAACTATCTTTCAGTTCTAAAAGGTGGCATCCCATAAGAAAAGGCATTCAGAGACCTAAAATTCCAACACTTTGCAAGTTACAACTGTTTGATGTTTCTGGTTGAAATCTCTGTGTAGCTAAAAAGAATCACAGAAAAGGCATTTTGGAGGAAATGTACCAAAGTATTATAGTCTTATCTTTTAGATCTTGGAGCTCTTGCTTTAATTAACACTGAAGGGGAACATGTCATTCAAATCAATTGAAAAGAAGCCAAATGCTGTAATGTCTGATTCATAATAAAATCACAATATTGGCAAGCACAGATGGGTAGCAACTTGTTCAACTTGTATGAACAGAGATGGAAAACTTGGCTCTAACAGATCAGAAAAGCTGGGCTACATGAGAAAGATTTGCTGAAAGGGAAGAGGACACCTAAATGTGATGGGGACTTGGGTTCTCTACTTTGCTGAGCCTGCCCTCAAAGAAAACGGGAGAAATTCCAACCAAATAGGCCAAAATGCAACAGCTGAACCTGACAAGTAAGACAGCTCTGATTTTGCAAGGAAGTCTGGTCTACATAGAGCTTTATTTATAAGGAAAAAGCACCAAAAAAGAAACTTTTTTTTTTTATTTATTTAATGGGTGGCAATGTAACCAAAGGCAAAAGGAACCTTTGGGGAAAAAAAAAAGGCAAATACATAAATCTTCTTCCATGCATTCAACTAGTTTTGGGTTCTCCCCCACCCCTTTTCCAAAAGTTCAAACAAAATTTTGTGGAGTGTTTCAGCACATCAGAATTTCAGAATTGCATTTCTGAAATGTGTGTGTTATTTCATGATTGCACGCACTTAAGCCAACTCTGCAATTTGTCTAATTTCATAAATGCAT
This sequence comes from Fringilla coelebs, assembly GCF_963513975.1. Classification (NCBI taxonomy): domain Eukaryota; kingdom Metazoa; phylum Chordata; class Aves; order Passeriformes; family Fringillidae; genus Fringilla; species Fringilla coelebs. Next base: position 134,034,877 of record NC_140028.1, on the reverse strand, counting down.
CATAATCAGCAAGATTTTTTTTTGAAAAACTAGAAATACTCATACATTGAAACCTGTATTCAGAAGATTGCTGGTGAGATACATGATCAACTTTCTAAATATGCCACAGCCCAAATGCCAGCAAAATCAAGTATCAAATACACAATTTTTTTCATCAAGGGACAGAAAATGCCATGATACTACTTCAGCTTAAGTAACTTTCTACAGCCTGTCTTATGAGTCTTTATTTATATTATGACCCTTTCAGTATGGGTGAGAGACCAAAAAAATGTTGAAGAAAGATATGAATACTAGCCCTATGAAGTTACAGACTCTTTCCAAACATAAACATGCTTTTAAAGGATTCTCCAGGTACAGGGCTTATATATTAAATGATGATTATCACAGCAGAAATCAGTCATATGTGTCAAAGAAAGGAAAATTTCTACTTTAAATTAACTCTTCCTATGAATACCTCAACAAAATAGAGACTTTTTCTTCATCTGTACCTGATTCATGGCCGTAGGACTAATTCCATCTTTCTGACCTTAATTTAGGAAAGATAGATAAGCTTGACTTTCAATATGTCCTTGATAATGATATAATACATTTCTTAATAAATTAAAAAATAACATGATTTGTAAAATCTATCCCACACTGATAATTAGGACACAAATAACTGTGTCAGTTTGGGACATGAGCTGGGTAAACCAACTCCAGATCCTCATAGTTTTTTAAAACTTGTCTGAAACTGCCAACAGAATTGTAATAATATGTGGGAAAATAATGCATAGCATGATCCTATTTTTCCCAACCAGGGATGAGAATTTATGAGGCCTGCAAAGGGAATCAGAGGGCAACGATGATAAAACTCTGAATGACGGAGGATGATGATCACTCTACTGCTGTTGAATTGTTTGCTCAGAACAAAAAAAATATTGTCTAAAATAATAACACTAGCTCGAGGTACACTTTCCTTGCAATTACATAATAAGCAGCGACTAAGACTCATGTCCAATACAGAATCAGTATCAATAACAATGGTTTTATGGCAGGGAAGCAACATAACTGCTAATTTCCTTCCACATCCATTTTATCAACAATATGAACTCAGACCTTCCCCTTCACAACAGCTTTCAATTCAATAATTATTTTTCACCACTACAAGTGGTCCCAAAGAGCATATTACCAAATTTCTAGAACTTTATCTTCATCTCAACTAGAACTGCTGCAGGCAGTTTTTGTAGTGTATTAGGGTGTTTTGTTTTTGTTTTGGTTTTTAAAATTTTTTGTTTGTTTGTTCTAATTGCCTGATTTACTTTCACTTTGTAATTATTTACGTGATCATACAGATAAATTAAAATGGCAGAAGTAAAGTCAAGATCTGAGTCCACTGGTAACAATATTGTTACTTTGATTAGCCTAAATCAACACTGAGGAAATATTGTTAAATTCCAGCTTCACTCGTATTCTCCAGCTACATAAACACAATAATTTGCACAATGAATTTACAAACAATCTGATCATGGCTTTACAATTTCTTATAGATTTGTTTTTCTATTCTTTTTGTTAGTTCCACCTGGAGAACATGATTTAAATTTATTGCTAACTGTATACATACAGAACCAAAAAAATGCAACTTATGTGTCAAAGAAGGCTTGCAGTCTTGAAGATGCTGGATAGTAAAGAGGAGAGTATACAGTGACATCAGTCATCACCAAAAACCCAGCCAGTATCAAGATTTTGAAGCTAGTTTAGTAAAAAGAAGACTTAAAAAGGAAAAAAAAAGTGGTTAATTTTTTTGCACACATATTCTAGAAGGATTTAAGTTGCTTTCACATCTGAGGTTAGAACAGGAGTCTAGAGAAGGCCGATTGTAACAAGTGGAAGGCATAAAACATTTCACACCTACTAGGTGCTAACAAATCTTATGCACATCTGCATCGCACCCTTGCAGACCTTTTTTGTATTATTTTTGGAATGATAAAAACACAATTATGATAAAGCTAACAATTTGGAGTGTAATCCTTTATTTCAGCTCTCTACTTTTGGAGACAGGAAGACAAAATCACCTTGAAAAGAAAGATAATGAAGTTGGAATTGATTCTGGTTTAGTCTTTCCTTACAAAATAAAAGAAAAAAAAAGAAAAGAAGCTCTAATAGACTTAGATGCCCAGCCATGGCAAATTCAATTTGAGTACTGTTCACTTAATCTTTGCACCCTATACTAATATGTTCAATATCCACCTCTCCAGTAGCACTTGCAATAATTATCAGTAATGCAGACTCCCAGCTGTACATAAATGAATATTTAGCACATACTAAGCTTTCAAAAGGAAGGATATCTGTAATATTCTTATGTACCTGGAGCACAACTCAAAACTTTTAATAATTTTATTTTCTTGTGTATTATCAACTACAGCATAGAAAAGGAAGTAGTTAATACATTTTAAATAATTTGATGTTTTCTGATTAACTTGTAGCAATAATGTCAAAATGTTAATTCATGTGTAGTTTATGTATTTTCTGTTCAAACCTCCCTATAACACACACCCTTGCTAAAGTACAGAATTATTTATTTAAAAAGCAGTAAAAAGTAAAGAATTCAACAAAAAAATGCCCTGCCAAGAGAAATTGAGATCTCTCTATAATATTCTATTTATATGCAAATTCTTGCTTTTCCAAACTCGATTCAAAGGCTTGCCAGAGAATACTAATATCAACTGTACCTTATTTAAACACATTGTAAAGAAGTTTTTTTTGGTTTTTTTTTTCTGGTCAGTACCTGGATTACAGTATGATTGCTGTTATTGGACAGTAGCATTAGAGCTGTCTCCTAGGCATGCTCTTCACTGGTCCAACTTGAAGGCATCTTTCTTTTTCCTGAAGGCTCTAGCAAACCTAGGCACTGGAACGACCCGAGGATATGAGAGAAAAAGCATACAAAAAGTGAACTAGGTATTCATAGTTTGAGCTGCAGTCTATGTCTGGAACTCATTTTGCATGACTTCAGAAAGAAGAAGTAAATAACTGGGATGTAAGAACCTGTGCTAGCTTGGCTAATTATGCCCTTCTGAGCAGATAGTGCCAAATGCAACTTTGGTAGAAGGGTTATCTTCAGTTTTAGCCTGAGGAAAAGCCAAAGGCTAAGGCAGAAGGAAGCCCATTGCTCAGAAAATGGATCAGCACAGACAGCACACACAATGTCTGTGCACAGCAGTGTGCAGAGGAAAAGAGCAGTGATTGCAGGGACACTGCTCTGGCCAGGACCCCACAGGCCTGTCACTCCTGGTGCTGGAGCAGCACCAGAGGGTAATTGGCTCCCTGGGTAGCCCTGTCAGGCTGACTTTGAATCAGGCACACGGATCAATGCCAGCATTCACCCAAAGGCAGCCGTGCAGGATTGGGGCGCTCAAGCAAAGAGATTCAGACGGACACCAGGGCTCACATACCCACCCATGGAGCTGCCCATACATACAGGTACAGGCAACACCACCTCAGGGGCACAGGGTACAGTCTGAGCAACCTGGCACACTGGAAATTAAAGAAGGAAGTTGGGAAAATGGCATAGTGCCTCATCAGGGGCAACAAACACTGATGGCGCACAGATGAAGGATTTCCTCTCCTCCCTAGTCAGTGGTGCTCAACAGACTGAAACCACCCTTGGTAAGTTTGTCTCAAACAAGGGCAAACTCCTAAGCCTCTTACTATCTCCAAACAGACTTATTAATGAGTTCGTGGCAGTGTGCCAAAATACAGCCCACATACAGAGTGACACTTCTGAGAACTCAACACTTCAAAGAAAGGCAGATCATGCAATGTAACCCCAGCATGACTTAAATACGGCACATTTCTCTCTCCGCATCCTCAGTCCCCTCTGCCCCACCACAGGAGGGGAAAGGAAGTGGTTTGCAGTAGTAGATGTTTCACAGAGCTCAGGATTTGGAAAACTGGAAAATGAACAAGCCAGAAATGTGTAGCAGGGAATGTAATAATTATCTGATGTTATAAAAGCTGAAGAAAAAAACTGCATTATTTTTCTTCCAGGAAGAAATAAGAAATTTTTGAAGATAGGAAAATTAAAATTTACAGCAGTTTATGGAGACATAACTTGGACTTCTTTTCAGCTCAAGATCACAAATTGATTTCCATCAGAGCCATAAATTTAAACCCCTTCCCTTTCATTATGGATCAAACAAGGAAACTAAATATCTTCTTTCATTTTCTGCACACAAAGTCTTCCTAGACAAACAATAATTCAGGATTAAGAAAGATTAATCCAGCTACAAGTAAACAGATTGATCATTTGTAGAATTAATGAATTCATTTAATAAACAGTAAAGGCTTAGTGCCAGAACTCACTACACTGTAGTGTCAAGATGTTTTTCATGAAATTTCCTGCAAAAAGTAAAAGAAGTAAATTGTCATGTTCAAACACAGAGTTGCTTCAAGGGTCAGGAGAAGTGAAGGTGGTCTCACTCGGCTTATATGGTACAGTTACATGTTTAGGTTAGCAATGATTGAAAAATACATTAAATACTAGTACTTTAGAATTCTTAAGAAATCTTTACCTGATTTTCATGCCTTTACAGATACAGTGAATTATGCTTATGATGTTTTATCTCTGATGCCTTTTTTTTTGTTTTTTGTGGAGATAGGATGGTCAAGAAATGAAATGGTATTTTATTATAAGAATTAGACATTGAAATTATTTCAAGGTCTCTTTACTCTCAACTTGAAATTGCTGTTTAACATAAATTTCTCTCTATATTTACCCAGTTCCCTTATTTCTGCATATTTTGTTCCAAAATAATTGAAAAAAACTTTAAAAAAGAAGACCTATTCCCTTCTACTTTCACTCACATGAAGTAAGTGTTCTGAGGCCTTCTGACAACATAGTAGGGATTCTAAAAAATAAGGGATCCAATCTGGCCCAGTGCAGTACCATAAATATGGTCCTCTGTAAGAGCAGTCACTAGAGAACTCAGAAGTTTTAAATTTTTGAAGAAGCATAAGAGAAAACTAAGTAATTATAGTAATAAATATAGTGTAGAGATGGATTCTCTAAAAGAAACTAAATATATGCTGCAAAAAAGCAGTTCACCTATATTTTTAAGTATTTTTCATAATAGCTCAATGAATGCCTCTCTTTTGCAATCTGTAAATGCAGATAATGAAACAAACTTTCTCTCTTAAACATGGTCTGTGTTACTGATGACAAGCACTAGATAACAGCTATGTACTATTTTATTACTAAAAGGCCATTGCATATTTCTTCCAGTCTCTGTTGGCAAAGTATTTTCTGTCTTGTCTAATGAAGATTAAATTTGTCACTGAAATCACATTGGGTCTCAATGCCCTCAGCTTTTTTATTTTTTTATTTTCTGGAGAAATTATCCTTTTAGCTTCAGCTAAAATCAGCTAAAATCCTAGATCAGGATATCTGTTGGAGAAAAGCATCTTGTTTCTAGCACACTAATGGGAGGAAATTAGAGCAGAGATTGTTTTTAAGTTCTGGCACAAAATCATCTGTCTTGATGTGAGACCAAAAAAAAAAAAATCATAGATTAAGGAGGAATTGTTATAAAAATGTGTTTAGAGTCAAAGAACAGCTGTATTAAAACCATCAGAAATCAGAGGCATAAAAATACAAATTAAGCCCGTTTGAGATATGAATGATAGAAAGACATTCTTTGTTTAGGAGAAAAGAAATAAACCCTTTGAAAACTGGCAGAGATACTGGAGAAACAGAAGATGAAATACTGCATCGATCTTGAAACTTGTCAAAGCAATTAAATTATCCAGAAAATGTTGAAATGGACTGCCCAATACATGGAGTAGTGAATATGGCCTTTGTCTTCTCCCAAAAGGCAGACGAGCTGGTACTGTGGATTGTGCAGCTCTGGGGAGTGAAGTGCAGGAGGGGCAAGTTTTCACAGTTTCTGACTGATGAAAAGGACTGGGACAACTCAACTCCTATAAAGGCATTTTAGAATTTACAGACAAAACCTGTTTTTTTTAGTGTATGTTACGTTTGACACTGTTTACATGCACTCCCACCATACCAAAGTAAAATAAGGGAACTGCATTGCTGGCACTTTTAATATATACAAGTTACAAGGAACTTAGGCATTTGGATAGACATATTCTGGCAGAAGAATAAATGTGGTTTTTTTTCTTCTGTATTAAACACCTTCCAATTCAACCACAACATTTCCAGGAAAAAAAATATTATCAGATACTTATCCAGCACTCCTGCTGGGGTGGGTTTGTTAGCATGCTGTGCATGCTGTAGACACCCATTTCATCTGTGCATTTTTTTTTAAAGGAGGAAGGAATGGATACTGCCATTACTGTTGCAAAGCACATGGTGTTTTGGAAGCTGTGCAGGGATGAGCCAGCTTAAATGACATCAGTCTACACTTTATGAAGGGACAGATTTGCAACTCTCTGCTGTGCCAGTGCTTTTCTAAGTGGAAGATAGGACATTATGTAATGTGTGAAGATCATTACACATTAATCATCATATGAAGAATATGTTACTTTACTTTTCAGAGGGTAAAAAAATAGACATGACACACACGGAACAAGAGAGTTCAGTATATTCCTTAAAAATACAAATGTACTTAAATGTTTAGGAAGAGCTTATTTTCAAAATGAAGCTGAGCTTATACCAACTCAGACCTGATAGACTAAGTGATAGGATGCATGCAAACACTGCCTAGTGCCCACAGAGAGCTGAAGGAATGAATCTATGAGGAAAAGTCCTTCTTCACAAAATGGTTGGTTTTCTGCTTGGGTAATCACTGGAGTGCCGAGCATTTACACTTTATGCAGCCACTCACTCAAACTGTTGCTCAGGTTCCTTATTTTATTTTGCCACTGGCTAGAAGGCAAATTCAAAGGAGAAAAGGGAAAAATATCTTTAAGTAAGAGAGAAAATAGAGTGGTTTAGAAGTATTTTAGATAAAAAGACATTTCAGTGTTTAATTACTAAACAAAGACAAGAATATCTATGTACAGAATTAGTCGGTAAAAAAAGTAAAAATTTGGCCTATTTTGTTAGACAGAGATTGATATATATGTAAAATATACTTGAAAAATCACCTGTGTTTCTTCTTATTCTATTCACCACAGATTTTATTCCTAAGAAGCACATAATAATGCTGTCTCAAAGTGCTATTTCTTTTCTCTTTCCAAAGGAAGAATAGTGCCAACAGTCAGCTATGATTCCCCATGCCCTGCCCTTGAAATTCAATGACAGAAAAGCACTAGCCAGATGCACAAAAAGGCATCTTTTAGAGCAGTCTTATATTTCTTTGTCACATCATCTGGCTGCCAAGGTTTTAACCCACATCCTGGCTGACAGCCCATCCAGAGCCAGGGCAGCCACAGTAAGGTTTGCAAACCAGCTCTTCACATCTTGCAGCAGGGAACAGATTCAAAACCAGCTCAACTGCATTCAGTGTTGTAAGAGTAAAAGATTTGCCTGGCTCCAGAAAATAACATAACCCTAGAAATCATACTTAAGTAATTAATATAACCCTAGAAATCACACTGAAATTTCTCAAGAACAATTTGGTTTTGTTTCCAGTTAGCTTAGTGCTAATTTAGGGCACAAACTCTCACTTGGTAGCACACGTATTCACGCTGTCAAAGCCCTTGCAACTCCAAGCTGGTGAACTTTAATGGGACTTTAACAGCCCCTAAAACTGCCCATCTTCTGCAGGCCTGTCAGTTCCACTCCAATGACGAGTTAATTTTAAATTAATCTGTCTTCTTGCTGAATGCTGACTGCCTTCCTCAACACATATATCTCATTTATTCAAGCAGAGAAACAGCTCAGTCACTAAAGACGTATCATTCCATGTCTGAATTATAGAGGGAAAAATTACCAGTTCCTGGATATCTAGGTGTCTTGGCCAACCAACTGCTGAGCTTGCACAGGCTGGCTGTCCTTTTGCAGTATGTCCCCCAAGCCCACTACCATTAACAGGCCTGGCTTACGGTATTTTCTCTTCAGGTAACTGTAAGGACAAGGCTATCTAGTGCTAGAGGATGCAGTCAGGCTCATTCAGTAAGGACTGGCATCCCCACCTACCAAGAGCTGGCTGGGCCACCTTTCTTACCTGCCTGAGCTGCTCACTTTCCAGTTTTGGAAAGCATATGCCCATTGTGACAGAATTGTCTCTTGAAATTCACCGTAACCTTTTCTTAAATCAGGGTTAGTTACAGTTTCCATAGATTTTATACACTGTCTGTCCTACCCTCTCTCCTTTGTTTGAATTAGTCTTCACTATTGTCCAGAAAAACTCCAAAAGCAGGACGCCTTGCTAGGAGATGGAGGACCTCCCTGGGGGTAAAGGTAACCTTGAGCTCTCTGCCTCACTTCCCTGGCGAGGGCATAACCACCAGGACATCATGAGAGCAAAGACACCAGCACTTGGGCTCAGTAGACAAGCTGAGAGCTTCTCTCATTGACAAAGACCAGAAGTGCATTGCATGTGCTGGAGCCCATGGCAAGCAGGTCTCTTTTTGCAAACCTTAAGAGCAGTTAAGTTAATTCCTAGAAGCAGGATTTCAGACACACAATGGGCATTGCTGATTTTTGTTTTTAATTTTCAGGCCACTCCCGGATCCGCTGCTGAGTGTTTGAGATTGCAAACTAAGTGATAACAGCAAGCAGCTCACTTAAGAATTATAAAACTACAAGTTTGCCATGAAAAAACAGTTTTTAAGCGCTGAAGTTCTTCGTCACATTCACAACCTTAAACAAATTTGGGAGGAAGTGTTTGTTAAACACTAACCAGTGTTGACAGCAAATGCCCACTTGCTTCAAAGACTAAAACCAGTTTTTCAGCCCCTGTATCACATGCTTGCCAATCACGTGGAAATTTCTCATAGTTTGGTGCATTTGGGCACATTGTTTGGCTCTAAATGAGCCCACAAACCCACTGACACTTCCATGAACCAGGGCCTTCCAAAGATTTGTTATTTAACTGGATTTTATTGCATAACTCATAGTGAACATTTTTCCTCTTTTTCGTTAATGGTAAGCTACAACCTCACAACTTCTTGTGCCCCAAATAAATCTCCATTTCTGCCTGGTTATACCAAAAGCAACAGATTTTCCACACTGCATAATGTAGGCATCCCTTCACATGATTTAGTTAAGTTGTTTCTAAGCATCTGTCCAGTATAATCTGTTTGCAAAAAAGTATGAAGCATATATCACTTTTTACCTGCTCCTGGAGGAGAAAAGTAATAAAAGACAGCACATTCAGCCTCCTCCTCTCATATAAATGCAGTAAGAAGGGAAAAGCAACAACTTACTTTATTACTCCCATCAGTTTTGCTGAAGTAAGGAGACTGAAAGCTGTGGGAGAAAACTTTCTGTGTCATTATACAGACTCTCCACAGGAAGCACAGGCTCATCAATATATTGTTTTTTGCCTTCAGCTTTAAATATGAGTGATTTCACAGATACCAGCTCATACAATTTCTTTTAGATCTGTAATGCACTCAACCAGGGGCAAATTGAATCTTGCTTTTTAAAAAAAAAATTATGGTTTGTTTGGTTTTTTTTTCTCCCTACATGTGCATGTGACTCCACTCCTCACTGTGTGCCTTCCTCCCTCCTCACTGCAGGGTACAAAACCCCAGACTGACATTCCCTCTGATGCCCTTGGACTCCAATCAAGCCTCTCCCCATACAACCAAAGCTGTCTTTCCCATACTTTGAATGACAGGCTTTAATAGAGTGTTTACCATCCAGAGCCCTGACAGGTCAATCCCACCAGGAACCAGTCTAGACTGGGAATTCCTCCTTTTATAGCTTTACTTGGGTTTTATTCTGCCACCAGTCCAGTTATTCAGCACCTTCCAGGCTTATTCTGATCATCTCCTTTTCCACAGCTGCCTGATCTCCCCAGATCAGCCTGTGCTCTCCCAGGAAGAGCACAGACCCCATGTTGCACCACTTTTCTTTAGCCCTGCTTCAGGAAGGAGGAGCAGAGCAGGGAGGAAAAGGTGATATTGCATGCAGGGACCGTCTCATAGCCTCGGCCATAGAATTTGGCCTCACTTGCCTGCCACCTCTTCCCAATCTTATTGTCTGAAATCAGATGTTATCCTCTCCAGTGACCTGTCAGAGGAAGATAAAACAGCAGAAGGGAGAGTAAATTGCATGGAGTTCTGCAGTCAGAAAATCACTTCTCTGAAAAGCAATGCGACAAGCCTGAACTCTATTTTGCTCTCATATATTTTCTCAGTGTCACAGGAGGAATGTTTTTCTTGTTTAAAAATTTTAAAATTAAGACCTTTCTTATCTGAAATTAATATCAGAAATTTGTTACATTATAAGTGCATAGAAACAACACTAGGCCTTCTTCACACTGTTCAAGGCTGTGGACAAAGAACTTGCATGTTTTAATTTACAGAACAGCCTATATGCATCCTATGATCAGTTACCTCTTGTTCCATGAATATATGGGACATAAATGATTAAAAAAACCACTTAGTAAAGGCAGTGACAAAATAGCAAAGTAGTTTGCATGCATATAGGGAAGGAATGAAATGACTGCATGTCGAGTCCAGTGGGATGTCTAGATCCCAAGAAAAAAGCAAGAGGTAATTTACTGATAATATCTAATATACAGCAGCACCATAAAAGTGCTAGTCATGGGCTCCTCTTGCTTCTCTTAGAAAACTCAGACATCAGAAAATTCAGAAAAAGAATTCTAATATTATTCTACTGCAAGATACATCATATAGCCAATAAATTGGCATATTTAAATCTCACAAAGTGATCTAGAAGCCATACATTTGACATTATAGTTAATAGGAGCACTTGCTGGTGCTCTGAAGAGAGCTGATTAGTCACAGCACAGTTTCCTCTAGTTGTCAGCTATTAAACAACACTTAGAAAGTTTAACTCATATTAAATATTTATCTGATATTTCTTGTTTCACGTAAGTAATTGCTGCAAATGCCACAGGAATACTATGCTGTTGCCAGAAAGAGGATGCAATGGCAAATAGGTTGGGAAGTAAGCCCATGAGGCAACATCTGAGTTGAAATATGAATTTGTGAACCCTTTGGCCAGGATTGCTCAACATGACTGAGAATTTCACATTTTGCAGATGCCTGACTGTAGCATCAAGAGGCATAATTTTTGCAGGGTGATCTTTTGACCCTTTCGGAACATCATTCCATCCAGAACACATCCCCACAGACATTCTCCAACCCTTTACCTTTGGGTTCTTCTCATTAGTAAGCTCAATTACTTCCTCACATTACACTGTCCTCACATAGTTCAAGATTTAGAATTATAATCACTTTGGGATGTGTAAATGCAAGTGTGCAACCTCCTGAAGATCTTATGATTCAGTGAGCTGGGGATGCTTAGAGCACCTTTGATGTCAAGCTGCCCTGCTATAGGGTGGTGTCTGACTGGAGGTGGTAACCCTTCTGAAGCATCCAACTGTGGAAAACTGAGTTGAAATAAACTGCAACAGATCATGAATTTCTGGAAACTGGTAGTGCTGCATTCTCATAAATCTTTGTGCCCCATACAACCTCAGGTGGAGGAGGTCATCTCCCCAGTTATTTACTGCAACCGTGAAGGTTGCTCTGGCTCTAGTGTTACAGGGTTAGTTTTCTTCCATGGGAAAAACCTTTTCTGCCCTAACTTGAAATCTTTTTAAACCTGAAATGTTCTGGGTATCAATACCATTATCTATTGAAGCTGTTCAAGTTGTCTGGCTGCCTTACAATAATAACTTCTGTTTGAGATTTTTTGAAAATATTCTAAACTTCAATTTGGCATAGAATTATCCTCATTTTTTCCTCAAACTAGCACCCACTAACACATTGCCTGCTCTGAAATTCCCTGTCATTGCTAGGAAAGCCAGCACTGGGTCAGTGTTAGACATCTGCAATTTCAGATCAGTAACTATTTGTGGGGAGAAGCAAGGCTTGCCAGAAAGGACAAAGTTCAAGAACACAACATCCCCCATTAGCATAGCTCAGTTCTAGTCAAAATAACTTTTTAATGTCTTTATTTGAAATTAATCCCTCCCCCCAATCAAATCCAGATGTTCTGTGTTTATTTATTTATTTACATTTTTTAGAAGCAGAAAGTGGTGTAGGAATGGTGAGAAACAGTTTGAAGCTCTGAGAAGAAGCTTTGATCCCAGAAGCACTGTTAAAACTGTTGTAAAACATTTTGTTTTCTCAACCTAAATGCTATGAAGTGCATAGCTAACTACCCAAGCTAACAAAAAAACCCAAAACAAAACAAAAAGAAAAACCAAAAATGAAGTTCTTATAAACACTTTCTATGTATTTCATTTATTGTGATTCTAATCAACTGCAGCTGCTTTCTCCTTTACTTATTGAAAATGCAATCAGCAATGAATTTAATTTGTGTCAGACCAAAGCTCTTGCACTAACTGATTACTTACAGATGTCAAATCTCCAAGTGAAATTTTTGCCACCTGTTTTCCATTTCAGGATTGGCAGTTTTGTATTTCCACAGTTTACTGACCTGGTGTGGGTCTATACCATCTGCTGTTGTATTCTCCATGCTCAGTTTCCACAAGACATTAACAACATCAAAATAGTTTTATCAGGAAGTTTTCTCCTTTATACAAGGAGGCATCCAAAATATTGTAATGTGGAAGTATCAAAACTGTCTTCCACATTAAAAAGAAGCTGTAGAGGAAATAATGACAACTTTTCATGAATAAGTGGTTTCATTCAAGGTGTGAATATAGTTTATTTGCATGTCAAATTAACTATATTAAGATGCTTCCATGAATTGTCCTGGCCACGCTTCCCTGCATTTTTATTTGGATATCGATTATTAAGCATAAACATTTTGTATGGCCTGAAGTTCTTTAAAAGAGCCCATTTTATTTATGGAAACATTGCTGTCAACATTAAATCCATGTACTAGAAAATGCAATACTTTATTTAATTAAAAGGGGCAATAATAAACACTTGGGAAATAAACTGGGATTTTTGGTGATAAGCAATGATCAGAAATACAAAATTGCCCTTTTTTTTCACTAGTCTGCAAAGATTGCATTGCCAAGTAGTTTTGCAAAACTTTTTTTTCTATTTTAGATGAGATTTATTCTACAAGATGTATTGCCAACATTGTTTTAGCCATGAGTCATCTATAAGCTAATTTCAAAATGCATTCTCATTATAATGATTACTAGATGGTACTTTTAAGAGAAACCAGTTATGGAAAAGGAGCAGTTATCCTATCTGTAAGTTGTAGCATGAACCTCTAGGGGATGCTGTGTATATTAAATTTACACTACATTTTTACTTTTGAATTCTTTCCAGCGTAGAAGTCCCAGCTGATACTAGCCCAGATGGCTTGTGGTTGGGTGATATTATTTTTTGCTTGTATGACCACACTGGGTAAGTTCCTTTGCTGTTGACAAAGTCCAGGGTGGAAGATGCACTGCAAATGCAGGCTAAAATCTGCAGGATAAAATCCTTTCCACTGCTGCATAATGAGTTAAGGGTGTGCTAAATTAGGCTGTGCTCTGAGGTGTGAGCTCCTTCCCTCTCCTCAGGTAGCCTACGACCCAAGGAAGCTGCAGGGCTTTGGAAGAGGAGGAGGAGGAGGGGGTCTGAGATGGGGATTATTTCCACACCACTGGAGTGGGCTATCAGAGGTGGAAAGGCAGAACCTCAGACATGAACAGCAGAGTGGGCATGAGTCACAGACTGTGGACATGCTAGGGTGGGAGAGAATGATGACTTTTTGCCAAGACACTAAAATTCTTAGAATGATTATTTCCCTACTTTAACACCAACCACAGAGGTTCTCTCAGTCTTCTCCCCACTGCGGGAAATGACAGGTTCCCAGTCCTTTCCCTCGCTCATGAGGCAATTGAAACCATTGTTTCCAAAAGAAGCTTCTGAGCATTTCCCTCTGGTGGAGTATTGGTGGAGACAAGTGACAGCACAAGATCAAAAAGCACTTTCCAGACAGCCACAGCTCTTCCAAGCCTGTCAGACTGCAGTTACAGCTCATGTGCTAATGGTGATAGACACAGAACCCTTTACTCCTCATAACTATTTGGTTCACCTTCTGCCATACTGTTTGCTATTGTCAGTCTCTAGTGAGTGAAGAGTGAAGGAGACTTTGGCACCACTTTGGATGGATCACTTTAGTTTTTATATTTTTGGTTAAAGAACTCCACAAGGCAAAAATTGGGCAGGATTGTGGCCCACTCGCTGCAATGTCCTCTGACCTCAGTTAACACTGACATAAAACTAGAAGAATGCTGTTGACTGGAGCACAGCTATTGCCATTGTACAGGAGTGCATCTGAGGTCAGAATCTAACTCAATCTGCTTGCCAAAGACTGCAAAATATTATGAAAGAATGGCTAACAGAAGCTACCCACACCCACTGAGCTGTGGATGTTCAGCTGAGAAGCAGATGTTTTAAGGGTCAGTACTTCTGTAATAAGTAAACACATTTATTGTAATGTAGAACACTGAGCTAATAATATAAATACCAAGTAGGACACTCGAAATACTGTGCAAACAACAACATACATCTGAAAAATAACTACAACAAATGCTTGTTTTTCACTAGAAAGATCACAGGATCAGCAGCTGTTTACTGCTTCAGCGCAGCAATTACGATGTAAGCTTAGCCAATGTTTCCAATAAAGCCTGCTCCCATCCATCCAATTTCTAATAATCTGTGACATTTTTTCCTGGGTCTAATATTCAGAGAGTTTGCTGTCCAAAACACTAGCTGAGTTACTCTCAGAGCAAGGCCAAAGGACCACGTGCTATCCTTTTTAGATGCAGTTAGCTAAAACTAATTCACTTCGTTCTTTGCAAAGACCCCCTGCTTCCTACTCAGCAGTATAATTGTAGAATGCAAATAAGGGACTTTCTGAAGACTAAACATGTTAATTAGAAACAAAAAAAAAACCTCCCCCACATACACAAAAAAAAAGGAAAAAAGGAAAAAGAGAAAATCCCTGCCAGAACAAAAGAAATCTTTGCATTTACATTTGTTTCTGGAATTTGGCTAAATAAAGTACATTGATATGATAGCCAAGCTTTCAGCTAAGAAGACACCCACACAGATTCAAGAACAGATCCAATATTTGCACTTCTGCTGACTTTGGTGGGCTCTGGGCCAGTGCTCAATAAAGCAAATAAAGTATCACTTTCACCAGGGTTCCTGCTTATCTGCATCCCCTGCAATTTCTCTGTAAGCTCTGACCCTTTAGAGGGAAGCCACAGAGCCTCTCCTGCACCATCAGCAGAACCCTGAGCAGTGACTGGATGCCAAACTGGGCTGAGGAGAGGCTGCAGGTCACAGGGATGCCTGTACCCACCTCTGCCCCATCTCAGGGGTGCCTTGCTCCAGCTGCCCCCACCCATCCATTTCAGGACTCTCCATCTGGGGTGTTGGGTATGCTGGAGGGTTAGAAATGGGTACAGAGCCCAGAATCGTACTCAAGAAGAAAGACTCTTGTATTATCTATATAAGACACTGCATTATCTTCTCAGACCTCTTCTAAACTGCAAAAATACATAAACGTGCTTAAATGTGGGAACAATATTCTCATCAGACCAGTCTAACTATTCCTTCTTGTATTATCCTACATGCCAATTATTTTAGTTTGATTTGTCATTTTATTCAACATGTAAAAACAAAAGCATCATCCACTCTCTTTTCATTTTTTCTCCAGGAGAGAAAAAGGCTAAAAATTGCAGTGGAAATGCAAACATACACACACATTTTCACTAGCATATCTGAAGCTTTGCAGACATGTCTCCCTCCCCCTTCCTTTTCCTAGGCTTAAAAAAAAATAAAAATAAGAAATGTCCATCATAGTTCAAAATTTTAAAACCAAAGCTATGTCTGCTCTTCCTCAGAACTCCCTTTCCCAAGTTAGGACTTCCATGCTAAGTAGTGAAGCTACTACAGAAGCAAGCAAGATAAGCATCCCACTCAAAGCCAGCAAAGAACTCCTCCTGATCCATTCCAATGTGCCCAAATCCCTCTTTTTCCCTGCAGTTTTGCATGTACAGGCCTGCGTTCACCTGGGGTAAACAAAACTAGTTTGCTGACTCCATTAAACAGGCAAAAATTTGGACCAGCTCAGGAAGAACCTGCATGTAGTGCATCATCTAGAATTGTAGTGGTTTATTTTCTTCTTTGAACATAGATTCTGCCTATTTATTTATTTGTTTGTTTATTTATTTATTTTAAAATCAAGAACATACTCTTCTATTTGGATGAAAATAATTTCATTCTTTTGCTTCTCTAGTCTATGAAGGTGCACATGTGCTTCCGATAAATTGGGGAATCTTCCTCCATCCCTGAAGTAAGAAAGATGAATACAGACGTTGATAACAGTTAAACAGAGTCAAGATTACAAAACTCAGGAACTGGACTGAGCAACCGAATTTAAAAAGTGGTTTGGACAATGTCAGACAGCAGGAGGAAAGATTAAATTTTTGTCAGAGCATCAGCTAGCACCCTCTGGTAAATGGCATGCAGGGGAGAAAGAGCTCAGGTAAATGTCTCATCACCAGCTCTATATCTGAATTTTAAATCAGTTCTAAGTTATAAAACTGCTTGCAGAGTTCTGCATTACTGACTTTTCCAAAGGTTTCCTCCTGATGTTGTCTAGGTCTTTAATGTGGTTTTATCTATAGTTCTCCCTGTTTTCTACTGCTTGAGTAAGTTTTGTCAAATAGAGTTCAGAAAGCCCTACTTTTAATCAGTTGTCAGAAATGCTGGGGTTTTTGGGGTTCAGGCTGTTAGGATTTACACAGTTATGCACTTCCACCTTGCAGCTCTGGGTTAGAAAAACACAGATAAGTGAAAAGGGATGGAACAGATACATGGATGACTTGCTTATTTTCATTGGCTGTGTAGTATCACATGAAAAAAATAAAAAGGGTTTTAAAAAGCAATTAAGATCTAAAACACAGCTGGACAGTTATAGACATCGCTTAAAAGCATGAATTATGCGTGGGGTCTAATGCTTGCTCTCAGAATGTGAAAAGGTGACCACACAGAAAAGAGTATAGTCCAGGCAACCATGAAAGATTGAATTAATGAATATAGTCACTAACTTCAGTTGGACTTCCCTAATGCCGAGAGAGATTTATTTATTTATTTATTTGCACTGCAGAGGCCTGCAGGACAAGGCTAATGACTCTGACAGAGGCTTTCACAACACAGCTGTGTACATGCTCTGCTTCAAAACAAAAGAAAGGTACAAACAGCTGGAAGGCTTTCCTTTCGTGTAACAACCTTTCATACAAATTTTTTAGAATGTTGTAACCTCAAAATATTCTTTAAACATAGATTTCAACAAATAAATCACTTGAAAAAATATGCATAAACCAAGTATCCAATTTCAACTTCTTCAGAAGACTTGGATATAAGGTTGGAATGATGTACAAATAAGTTCTAAATGGAAAGCTTGTGACTGGAAAGAAAAACAAATAAAGAACTTAAGTGTAAGGTTTTATTCAACATAAGGAAGCTACAAACACGTTGGAGTAATATATTAGGGCAACATAAACACAGATTTTGGTAAATCTCTAAATTATATTTAACTCTTTTTCATGTATATTTTCTTCCTTTTCAAAGGCAGGGGTTCGCCTGCCTTTCAAACATATTGACAATAAGGGCTCCCATCATCATTCATGTCTGTTAGCAGAAATTTTATCAAGTAACATTTTACCTATTTTAAAATATTTTTTCCCTATTTTGGTAATGCAATTAATCTAGATTAGTGTAAATTGACTGTCTGTTAAATTAACTCAAGAATGCATGGGAAAATCCTTCAGGTTAATACCTAGGTTCTCATCTGCGCTCTGAAAAATGTTGCAAACAATATTCTTTAGGGTGAAAAACCTCTTCAGCAAGCTAAGCAAGTTTTACCAGTAATTATATTATAAATCTTCAGTGTGACTTCACTGATTTTGTGATTTCTACAAGTGTCAAAAAGTATAATTATACATTAGTCTCTTTAATGTTGTAAAATACTGATGTAGAAACAAAGATCTTGTTCAGCAAAAGGGAAACTCAGTCCATGCAGAGTTTCAACATATTATTTACTCTCTTGATTTCCAGAGGTAGAAGAGAGGATTTAACATGACAACTGCTATCCCAGTATTGAAGCTCAAGTGTATTCAACATTCAGTCAGTCCATTAGGCGTAACAGACCAAAAAAATGGACAAATTAATATGGAGATTTTTTTTTATTTTAAAAGCAGAGTAAGTAAAACTCCATGAAATCCAGCAAGCACTTTGCTGCCATTACCCATTCTCAAGGAAATTGTTGTTCTAACAGACAATTGTATATAATCCTACAATTACTCTCAACCCATTTTCTATCTGTTCTCAGTCATTTACTCTGCAGAGACATACAAGTTACTGTCTATTTCCCTTGTCTAGAATTTGTGTGGAAAAAAAGTCTCTTTCGTGGTATGGGCGATTGCTTTCTTGGCCTGGTGTACATTTTAGAAGGCATTTATGGACCTGAAGAATAAGGGTGTGAATAGGAAGAATGAAGGATAGTAAAAGTGTCTCCACTCAAGATATTTCCATTTTGTTTCACAAAACATGAATTTGAGCCAGCAGCAGCCTATTACGAGTGCACTGCAATAAAGCTGAGGATTCTTGGACATGCACTGAGACTAATGGCTTCTACAATGACCATTCATTAATTCTCACATTAGTTAGGAAAAAAAAAAAAAAGCAAAACTATTTTAGGTAAGAGAAGTATTTTATCTACATCCTGTAACTTTCTAGCTTTCATAATAAGTTTGTACTTCAGCATTAGAAAATGCAGATAGGCAAAGCATCAAGTGCATGACTTTTACCTTCCCATGACACATCCACAAGTCTGAATAATAAAAACACATAGCAAATCTCTGAAAATTCATCAGCTCTACATGTGCTCACATGTGCTGCATTTCACACAGCTACAACAAGAACACAAAAGGTGTCAAAAAACTGGGCCAAACTTGTCCAAGGGTAGCAAGTAGCAATTAACTGATTGGATAAATCTCCTCCAAACCAATCAGCACTTCTGCAAAAGTAAATACAACCTGAATACAAAGTTCTCACAAATACATGGCAGCTTCCTTAGCACTTCAGTGGTCACATTAGATATTTTCCAGGATTTATAACCTGGATTTTGTTTTTGTTTTTTTTTTTTTTTCCAAAATGTAAGTGCTGAATTTTTCTTCCCAATTTTACCTCAACACAGCATTTTATGGAGCATTACCAAATGAAGTCCCTCTGTGAAGTTCATTTCTACAGGTAAGCTGGCAGTGCTGTCAAGGGTTGCTCACAGAGCTCTGAGCTCACAGAGCTCTGAAAAGCACTGCAAACCTTAATTTCTAAATGCAACTCACTAAAGGCTGAATATACACTGTGAAATCCAACACAGTGAGTTGGTGTTAATAAACTACTTATCACTGATGGTTTAATAGCACCAGTTTTTTCTAATGCCTCTTTCTAGTTCCTCTGATTGCTGAAATAATGGTGTCTTTATGCCCTAGATTCTGAATCAAGTGTATCCCTGGTGTGATTTGCATGTGAGGCAACATATTACAATTTCCCTATATCTTCAAAATATCTCTAGAAGGACAAATTAGGTAAATTTTTCACTCTGAAAGAAACTGTGCTATGTTCTCAAAACAAGAATCCAGCCTTGCAAGTAGATTGCTGCCTCTTTCATTCATGCCCAAAGGATATGTTAAGAACATGGGACGGCCTCAGCTGAGCTGCACTGGCAGCATAAATTGCCTTTTCATGAAGAAATATCAAAGAAGAAACTAGGGACCAATGGAGTGAGTGATTCACAGAAGATTTCTTGTCAGGAAAAGTTCTTAAAAAATGTCAGTGGTGTTATACCAGCTGGAATAGAAGGGGGAACTTTCACACTGCCTTATACATCACCCCGATCAATGCCTTGCATTCCCTGTGACACTGACCAGTGATATAAAACACTTCTAGTTGCAAATATCTGGAGATCTTCACATTATTAATTCCCTGTAAGAAGTTTTATCAGGATGAAAATAATTCTAAAATTTGAAATGGAAATGGTACAAATATCTCTTGGTATTTATAAGATCAGGAAAGTACCCTGTTATCCTGTTTGCTGAATGATTAATTTTAAAACATTTTTAATGAGAAGCAGTATTTTTCTAGATTCACCAAGAAAATACTATCAAAATTAGACAATCTTACAGCCCTATTATTAATATTTTATTTTTCACATGATTGTCTTGCTTGCATTTCTGTACCTTAGAAAGCAATTTTTCCTATCGTCTACCCACAAGAGTCTAACTTGACCATAACAATTTTTTCTTCTTGAGAAGAGATTGTATTATTGCTCAACCTGAGGGCATCTTCTAACAAATAAACTTTGAGGCAATCTATTTTAGCTTTTTACTTTAAAAGGAAATGCATGAAATATAGCAAGTCATTCAAGAAATTAAAAGAAAATAATTATACTAATTCAGAAGTTATGGAGCCCTATGGAAAAAATACAGTCTATTACCAGCTGCATGAACCACTAATATTGGCTCATTAAATAGAAACTTGTCTTAGAGCAATTTCTGGATCAGGCAGAAATAATAATCTAGTGTGGACACAGAAATTTTGCACATTCACTAAAACCATCTCTAAGAATGATTTCAGCCGTGTAATCCAGAAATTCTGCAAGCTGTGAGATCAAATTTGTAATGTTCTACTTCACTGGAGATTAGAAGACCTTTTGCTGCCTTTGTCCCTGAATTTCTCCTGCTCCCAGTCCTGCACCCAGCTCTGATCCAGGCAGGCAGAGGTACAAGCGCAAGCAGAGCTTCATTTCAGATCTCACTCCTGCCCGCAGGCTGAGGAGGGGCTGGTGCTGGGCAGGACTGCTGGGACACACACAGGGCAGCAGGCTTTCCCCTCCCTCTGGTATCAGCTGTTGGTCATCACTAGGAGCATTACAGACATCAGGCACTAAGACCACTGAGGCAGTTTGGCGTTCAGAATACTCTTGGCTGTAAAGATCCTGTGTCCAGCTGCTGGAAGAGATGAGGGGTGTGGGCTGTGCAGACATCTGTAATGCTGGTATGCTGCAGCATTTTATTTTAACATCCTGTTTATCCTGGCCTTAATTTTAGCTCATTTCTGGGTAATGATGCAAGAGATTATCTGATGAAGCAGGAACTTGGAACATGAACCCAAATTTCCAGGCAAATCAGGTTTTCCATTTTCTCCTTTCAGCTCAAGAGCCCCTTCTGCTCAATCCTGGTAATTGTGTACACCAGACGAAGAACATGGCATCGACAGATGACTTACTGCTGCAGTCTTTACTTCAGGATCTCCCAACAAGTTCCTATTTTCTCTTGCCAACACAACCACAAATTATAGAGGGCCTTGACTTTTTCAGGCTATATATCAAAGTACCTAATATCGCATCTTTAAGGTATATTTTTTTCTTTAGTATAAATCATATAGTACATTTTTACTGACTAAAAATCTGAGCAGAAAGAGGAGCAGAGCTGGAGAAAGTGATGGAAGTGATGAGTGATGGGTAAAAAGTTTCCTTTTGAGCAAGTCAGAGAGGCGACATTTCTCTCTTGTTTCCACTCCTCTCTTATTATCCAGAAAAATAACATATAAGCACAAGGCAAATATTTCTTCTCTTTATATAGAAATAAAGGTGGTTTAAGGAGTTGAAGGACTTTGCAAATGAAAACCACCAGAGGCTACAACACAAATCATAATTAGAACAGGAAGGAAAGGTATTAACAGACTCTGAGCTGAAGTGGGTAAGAGGAATCTCACTGCCATTGTAAAGTCTGCAGGGAGCTGTTGGCATTTGCCAGCTGGGAGTGGAACACAGCACTCCTGATACTTCTCCTGTTCAAAACCCAGGATGGCTGCCTTTGCTATAACCATCCTTGCAGGATCATTGTGGTTCAGGGACAGACAGCTGGGACAATCCCTCCAGCCCTGCTCTGATGTGGTCTGTGTAAATGCAAAGCCAGCACCAGGACGCTTACAGGGGTGTCACCCTACAGGCTGTGTATTCTATGAGCTGTCTATTACTTTGGCTACTAATAAAGAATTTTTCTGTTCAGTGCCTCAGTTTGAAAGACAATAAAAAAAATTCAATGTGAAGGTTTAATAAAGTCTCAAAAAAGAACATATAAAACTGCTTTTCTCAAATGCAAACTCATCCAGCACACCAGGGCTGTGCTCCATATCCATGGTCACAACCACATGCTCAGTACAGGTTTTTTCACATTACAGATACGGGTACACAGCTCATTTCCACATCTTCTGGACCATGCCCGAGTAAACAAAGTTGCACTTTCTGGTTATTTAAGTGTTTTATTTCTTTTTATCATCTCAGCAGGCTGTGATCCCGGAAATGACAGTAACTGCTGGTGTCATACAGGCTTTTTGGCTTCCACACACCAAGCTTATGATTCTGCCATCAAACTGTACACATAGGATTTCAACTTTTCAGAGAGCAAGTCACAGTCTTTGTAGGAAGCAGAAGATAATAGGCAGTGTTACCCAAAATAGCAGTCAATATAGATATTCACTTTAATGGTGGGAAGACAGGCTGCAAGACAGGAATCTAGAGCATTGCACAGTGAAAGGAATGGTTTGCCTGCACTGATGTGTTAAACTCACATCTGCTAGGGTATAGAAAGAATGGAGTATTTCTCTCATTGTATATTAGGAAGTAATTAAATCAAAGGGGTGCCGTCAAAAGCAGCTCTGAGAATCATGTGACATATTCCCTTAGACACCTCACTGGTTCACAGGAGAGAATACAATGCCCATTTGAACAAAACCCCCCTTATACAGCTTTTTATACAGGAATTTCATACCTAGACTGGTCTAACCCAGGCACTAATTTGCTAGATTAACTCTGCTGTGAACAGCTGCTACTCCTTAAAAATATTCTAAGTGCATCTGACTGAAACCAAAGGGACACAGTATGATTTTGTCATTCATCTCAACAGAAGTAGATCATTCTTCAGGAGATATTCTCCCTCTAAATCAGGCTCTGATGAAAGACCAATGCCAAAAGCTGGCTCTAGCACTGGTCATACAAGTTTCTCTCCAAATACCATTATTTCTGCCAAGTTTAATGAAACAGATGGCAAATGCTGCAGCATGTACTTCCCAGCACATACTGGAAAGAATTTGGAAGCTCATGTGTAACTGCACCATGCAGTGACATCTGTCTTAGCACTTATCTGTTGTCAATTATGTAACATAATAAAATAGAGATAAAATAACATCTGCTGGAACAAAAAAAATCTAGCTTTTAGGAAGTATTAAGGACTTTGTTTTACTTTCTATGAGGTCAGCAATAATTTTGTTATTGATGTTAGTAGACACACAACTGAGGAAAAAAGCTTATTTTAAGCCTCAAAATAGCTGCTGACCAAAGTGGAAGATAAATTATTTGAAGAAGTATTTATTGTAATGGTGGGGTAATTTCTTGGGATGATTAACTAGTTAGTGTACAACAGGCATAAAGGGAGTAAGATAACAGCATTACCAAATTATTACATACACAGATGATTTAGTTTAGTGTGAAGCATTTTAGCAAAATGATGCTGCTTTTCAAGATCAGAGTGTAGAAGGCTTTGCTGCATCATCAGATTAACCAGAAAAGAGTTTGAATGCTATAGTGAATATATCTGTCCCCTTGAATTTTACAGGGATTCTTTAAATTTAGAAATAGATTAAAATCTGTGTGCAATCTACAGGGACACATTTGAATCTACAGCTGGTGCTCCATTGACAATTTTCTCTGAAGTGCCATACACTGATTTTGTTAATGAGAATTTTCAATTAATTTAATGAGAGCGGAATTTGTCTTCCATGTGTTGTTCTAACCTAATGAAGAAAATACATTAACTACCTGACAGTCCCAAGGTATTATCTATTAAACATCTCTGGAAGATGAGGATGGACAGACATTTTTGGAACTAATTTGTGAATACTTTGTATCACTTTGGGAAAATCAAGTAATTGGTCTTGTTTCAAAGATGTTAAGCTGAGTTGAATAGCATAAGTTTTGGGTTTTTTTGTTTTGATTGGTTCGCTTTGTTACATATTTTTCCTTTTTTTTAATAAAAAAATAATTCTTTCACTTATTTCATGTCTTGATTCAGGCTTGTAATGATATTTAAACACTATTTGTAGAACAACAGATGTAGAAGTGGAAAATAGTTCAAGTTACATCTGTTTGATTTTTGGCAGCTTCACAGAGTGACCTAAAGAGGGGTGACAACCAGTATTGGTAGAACTCTGAGTTTTGCCAAACCCAGTCAAAACAATTGCATTTATAAAGATCATACATCAGATACAAAACCAATTAATATACAATTAATGAAACACCAATTTATGTTGTCACTGGCCAGATTTAGACAGAAATATCCATATTTTAGAAAGAGAGTTTGCATTTTTTGACACACTGCCCCTCAGCTGCTTTCATTCAATGAGTGTTATATCTCCCTTGTGCTATCCAAATTTCTCTTTAAGTACCGGCACTTCCTCTCTCTCTAAGGCTAACCTTGCAGGCTCCCAGAAGATATGCAGATGACACTGCAGTTAGGCAAGCAGATGTTTTTGAGCTCATGGTGAAGTTGCTGCCAGCTGTAGTAGTTACTTGGAACATTACAGAAGAGTTAGCATCCTCCATGAAGCCCTGTAGATTATTAAATCTTTGTCATAATGGCTTCATTGTAGTAGACTAGTACCTTGATTTTTCCTATGACTACATCAGTTTGTTTCAACCTGCCTTTTAGAAAATCAATTCTAAGGATGTTCTCCTAAACTACATATGGCTGTGGAATACATGCCCAAAATTTAAAGAAGGCAGGATTGATAGTTCCAGTTGTGATAGTCTGAAACAGGGGGCTCACAATCAGTTTTCTCTTCTGACATTTGTTTTTAGATGCTGTCACTATCCATTACTATGCTGTTCATATCCATTAGTATTATCCATACTTATCCAAATGGTTAAGTTGGAGTAGAATTTAAGCTAACCCTTGACTCTTAATGCACCATGTTTTTCTGTACCACCTTCTAGAAGCCCCATGTCCTAGCACTAATGCTGTCTAGGACACTGTTCTCCATCTTGATAAACAATCCTTTGGACTTAGCAACACATGCATTTATTATTCCAGCTTTATAGAACAGAAACCTGCAGAAACATGGAACTACACACTCATGAGAGATTACAGTCACTGTCAATGTAAACATTGCATTTTCTCCACTATTTGGGTTGCTGCAAACACCTTCCTTTAGACCACAGTTACATCAGCAGGCAATATCAAGCTAAACTATATGTAAACATATAATTTAAAAACACCCAACCATTCAGAAGTTTATAAGAGTTAATCCTTTCATGATGCTGATTCTTTTTAAAATATTATGTCCAACTGATTTTATTCTTTGTCTTTATCTCAGTAAAAAAAATGCCTAGTTAGGCTGAATGAGGCACATCACTGACTCAATTTTCAGTGCTCAATTCCAACTGATCAAAATGACAGGCTTACAAAAATGCTTCTGAAAGTCCCAGTATGCCTGCTCATATCCTCTAGCACCTCCTTTGTAAACATGATTCTTAATGATTTCTGGAGTACCTGAAACGTTTGTTCAGGCATTGGTTTAACCAATGCAGTCAGGACATTCTACATTCCTTTCTCCTTTAACTTGACAGAATATGGATCTCTATAAAAGAATACTGGGTGAAAATCTGTTTAATCCCAGCACCTCACCCACACAGGCTATGATAAAGTCCAGTTTTTTCAGAATTCCTTCCCACATATTTCTATGTGCCTAGTGTGACACACCACATTCATGTGTATGTGTGACCCATTCTCCTGAAGATGATGAGAAAGAAAGAGTGAATGAAAAATTTTTATGGGGCATTATAGTTATACTAACATGTTTCTGAAAGGCACTTGGATACCATAGAAAGAGGCATGGAACAGGAACAGAAGGGTGGCTTCAAAGTGTACAACAGACTCACAGCATGAATGTAAGGCTTTAGCCCTCAAGTAAAGTAAACTTGAGGTAATTTTAATAGATCAGCAAACTCTTATGGAAAACATCTCAAGCCCCATATACCTAGTTGAATGCAAAATAAAAATTTAGATCATCCAAAGGTATAATTCTGTCTCTTTATCTTGTTCACTCATGTAGAAAATTTAATATCTCCATAAATCACAAGCTCCTTCATAAATTAATAATATTGGTAGTCAAACAATAGTTTGGTCTTACTAACCTAGCAGAAAGCTATCCAGGAATGTTTTATATATTTCCTCTAAACTCTTAGATGTATTCATATGTTATATACATGTATTTGTTCTTGAGCCAATATAATTCTATACCTTATATAGGTCTTCTCCTCTATTATTTACCCACCTAATCATGCATGAAAATCAACCAACTCAGCCCCTTCATTTTATTTTTCTCCTCCTTCAGTGCCTATTCCAGTTTTAGTTAATCCCTCCAAAAGATAGAAGACCAAGTTGCCATGCAGCCCTGTAGGAAAAAATAAAGCTTACCTGTTCTCTGCACAACATAATGAGTTTTCATTCACCAGATGTGTCTCAGATAATGCACTTTATGGTCACAGCACCATTGGAGCATATTTATTGCTGTGACCCCGTTGAAATTTTCTCCAAGAATGGTGACAGATTAAATGAAGCCAAAACCTAATATATCCTACTGGGTTTTTGTTCTGAGCTTTCTGGATTATTCAGAAACACACTGGACTTTGTATCCTAGTGAGATGGCATTGCCAGGTTTTCAAGTCAAGTGAAATTAAAAAAAAAGTCAAACAAATGAGGTAAAATACATAAAAGATTTTTCCAAGGAACCCTTATATCAGGCTTGAAATGCTCTGCTACTTACTAACTTTTTGCTCAGAAGGGATAAGAACTACCACATCTTTGTTTAAATGCCATAATACACCATAAGACAGTGAAGAATTGCCTTAAAAAGGCTTTAGATGGAAGCTACCACTACTTCTCAGACTGTTCTTTTCATTTGCTTAAAACTTTCCCTATTACTCAGATATTCAAATAATCAATCATCTATAACCTCAATTTTAGATCACAAGAAATTAAAAGCTTGAACATTACCTCACAGACCTAGTCCTTTGAGCAATCCATCTGGCTAATTAGAATTAAATTTGCTTTTAATTTACCTGTACTGAAATGAGACAGGACATATCAGAATGTATTACAACCCTTAGTACTATCAGCCAGCATTGTTAAATCCCAAAAGAACTGAAGACTTTAAGATGGGAGGATTATTCAAAGGGATTATACACTAAATTCCTGCATGTTAAATAATTCATCAGAATTAATTCTACATATATTATCAGCTTTTCTCTCCTTCTCACCAGTCCCAAAGATCAGTTTATAAGAATATGAAGTGATTCAGTCTCTATGATATTTCTAAGACTTTTTTTTTTAATCACCATCTTCAGAATGTCTGTAAAAAGGGCACAATGTATGTCAAAACAAACAAAAAAACCCCAGTGGTAAGAGCTAATAGTCTACTTGAGCAAGTGAAAGGGCCTCATGTTGGACAAATCTTGATTTCTTGGAAGTCTGAAGTCCATCTTTTTAAAAAAATGTCACAAATCATTTTTATTGCTGTCTTCTCCTCCAACAAAACAAGCTATCAGCATAATTCACTCTACAAGGATAGTTTAATACACTTAAAAGAGCACAGCACTACATTTCTCAGATGACTGGAACTAAGCCAAAGCAAAGCAAACACAAATTGTGCTTCCAGCATTCAAAAGCACAATTAGACAAGCAGGACTGACCAAGCTGACAGGTTTGTCTTGCTTAATATTTCCTGAACAAAGTGCAGGGCTCTGATTCTGTGATGGCTGCTGAACACCATGCTTAAGCTATTAAACTAAAAAACGTTTGGGACACAGAAGATTTTCAATACTCATGAACAGGCTGGCTACATGTTGAACAACTGAAATTAAGAGTATCCAGGTGATGAATTCTAGTAAATGCTGCCATCTTTGTCCCCTCTGTCTCAAGACATGACCTTTCTCTATAAATGTTGTCCATGTCTTTCAAGAGATGATCAGCAGGGTCCTTCCACAGTTTACTCACTGTAAATCAAAACACACCTTGTTCAATATGTGACTATTTTAATTTAGGTCCCTTCCCTCTCTCCCTACCACCTGACAGGCTTGGACTCTTCCACCTCAACCTGAGCCAAGATCCATTATGATCTAGTCCTTCTAGGCTTGGGTCAGGAAAAATTCCTGTTCAGTACTCCTGAAAAGAAAATCCCTCCACTACTCTACTTGAAAAAAAATCCCCTTCTCTCCAGAACACAAATATTTTTCATGATACTGAAAGTATTCAAAAAAATAATGTATTAGTTAATGAGGATTAAAATAGTAATTGGCCTATACAGCTTGATCCAGAACTTCAGAAATATTTAGAATATTCAGTACTTAGCATCACTAACTCCCACTGAAACAAAGAATGCATTTAATAATTCGGGCTGTAAATTCTTATTTAAACATTGTCCTTTCATTGCAATTGAAGCTGATGTAAAGTCAGAGTCAAAGAATTATAACCCTGCTGCAACAGCTCTTAGCAATTAATCAGAAAAACATTTCCAGAAGTTTTGGCTGATGCTCTTTTCTCCTTGGCTACTTTTAAACACTTTTAAGCTTCTCTGTCTTTTAGTCCTAAACCTTATGATCTTGTTAGCCCACCTGGACTGAGGCTGACATTTCCCCATTATTAGCATTCCCTCTACTCTCACAGGGCCTCACATTTCTCTTGGAGACATTTCATCTTTGAAACTGTTCTGTGTCTTTCCTGTTTTCTTCCTAACAGCTTTGTCTGCAGCTCCAATTTTTCCTGCTAAATAACGTTGAGCAGATAAAGTAATACTAACTAGCACTGATACTACAACAGAAAAGAAAGTATACTTTTTATTTAATTCACAATAAAGTTTAAAGCAAAGGTGAACACTGTTTTCTGTGAGAGTACAGCTGGGAAAGATGGGAGTGTACCAAATATAAAATCAGAAGAATGTATTAAAAGTCCCCATTTTGATATAAAATTAAGATAGAAACAATTACTTCGTATTCTTGGCAGGATTGATGTCACTGTCCTTCTGCCACTTCATTTACTGAGAGTCTACATGTCTGTGCTGATTATTCCATTGAATAATGCTGTGTAGCTGAATTGCTACACAGAGGTATAACCAATTTTTGAATGTTTCTTTTGGATAAATTCAATTTAATAAAAATCTTCCTTAAAAATAACCATTCTGTGTTATTATATCAAACTGTAGATCCAGGACATATGTACATCCATCTGATTGAATCATGGATACACAGATGTGCACAAAGGACAAAGGTAGTCAGCCTTTCCTCTCCCTAAGAAGGTTGGTTTCACTGTGATTTGAATTCATTCATCCTCAAATGTAAACACCTCAGCTAGTCTCATGCTCCAGTGAAGCCTCTGACCATGGCAGATGGATAGACAGATCCCAATCCTCACCATTTGCTTACAACTCCTGTCATGTTTTCCTTTCATCCACCTTCCTCCCTCTTTTGCAGCCTAATCTTTATTTTTTGTTTCTTGTCCTTTACTCCTTGTCACCTATTTCCTCTTCTCAAAATTTTTTTTTTTTTAGTGTTTGTATTCCTCTGCTTCATATTACCCACTAAGGAGCAAAAATGCTTCCTAGATTCTTGAAAACTTTTTTGGAACTTAAACCTGAGTGTTCCTCATGGAAAAAAAAAAGCCAAAAAGCTCAAACAAAGAAGTACTGGCCTTGTTTCTTTAACTTTTCCACGAAACCAAGAAATGCTGTTTGTGTCCTGCTGGAATGAAAAGTGACTACTAAAGGAGAGCACAGGTTTAAGGGCTATATTAAATTATAATTGTCATAGGTGGGACAATTATAATGCCACTAAGACAAAGTGAGGCAATGGATCGATGTGAAAAAAGACTACATAGGAACTAAGCAACTTTATCTCCAGGCTCTTATCCACTCTGAAGGAGCTTATATCTTAATAGAGACAAGAGATTTCTTAAAAGAAAAGACCTCTCCTAATTTCAACAGTTGTTCTCAGATATTGGGTATGCAGCAGACACACTCCCATGCACACCCACTGCAGGCTGTGGAGAGGTGATGAACACTCCCACTCTCAAAAACACCACCTGAGAATGTACTCAGCACACACCTTAGGTGAAGCTTTTATAACAAGTTTTATTGGCTGTAAAGTGGGTAAAGTCAAATAATGAACATAGAGAATAATATTGAAAAGAATAAATATGATTAATTATTACAATAGGTAATACACCTTGGTCTAATTCCCTCGCCTGATGAACCCCCAAGAGTGAAAAAAAAGTCTGTGGGGAAGCCATTTACTGTCAGCAGAGACCACTCCATGACCAGAGATTAAAACTGTGCTCATCATTATGCCTTTAAAAAACAATAATTTTTTTCTCTCATCAGACTTAAAAATGTGTAAAGTACAGGAACGTGAAATATATTCAGAAATTCTAGCATGCTTTCGTTGTGCTAAAAATGCAGAGCAAGGACATTAAAATCTTTGCAGTATATGGTCAATAAAATATTTATACACTGCATACTTGGAACAGAAATATTAAGTGTCCCAATCTTGTTTCACAAGAAGTATAAACCATGGAACAGACCTGATTAAGTGCTCTACAGACAGCAAGTACAGATAAGCAACACTTTCTGATTTTGCAGTATGTGCTGTTGATCCACATCATGTAATAACTCTAAAAACATTTGGCTCGAGGAGCAAGCAACAAGCCAACTGATTATTGAACTGAGAAAGATGGGTTCATCAAATTTCATCAAAACTTCTTGCTGACAGATGCTCACCACTGCTAAATGAGGTATTAAGAGCCCACCATGTGAAAGGTCCTGCTGCACACACCTAAATGGGGACTGCCACTGAGAATTCAGGCTTCTCCTCAAGTATAAGCATGGCCCCAGGATCTGCTGTACTTAGTAAATGACTTAATGGCTTTGTCCATAGAGTGTAGCCTTGGTGTAAACCTTTGGAGAATGATTATTATACAGATAATTGTGAACTCAACTTGTGACAGAGAATCATATTAAAAAAAAAAGTGATGCGTCAACCACAGCTTCAGCAGTATGGTGTAATACATAAATATAATGAAATTCAATTGCCACCCTCAGATCACTTAAGAACCAGGCTTATTTTAAGAGGAAATGCTGTTTTTTCTGCTATCATTAACTAAAATAAAATACTTATGCATTTTATGAAGGGCTCAAAGAGAGTGGGTTTTTTTTTTAGAAATATCAGATGTAAGAAACATTTTCTATGACAGAATATTTTTAGGTATCAGTCATATATGAGTGGAGAAGAAGCTATAAGGAGAAGGGGATAGGAAAAGGGAGAAATAGAAATGCAGAGAGAATGTTTTCATGTAGATAAGTTCTGAAAGCTCACTTCAAATTTAAGTATGAAAAAGGTTTTCATATTATGTTTGAAATAGGAGGAGTTTGACAGGGAACCCTTGAAATTTCCTCAAAATTTCCAGGATAAACTAATTAGTTAGATGAAGGAAATGAAACATAAGTACACATCCCACTGGCAAAAAGCTTTCTTGTAACTACATTAGAAAATGTTAAAATAGGATCTCTGTGATCCTACCAGGTTTAAAAAGACTCACAGATCATCTGTGATTAAATGCAGGTCACATAAAATAACATCTGTAATGCTGCCAACTTCAGTGAGGCTCAAGCATGACAGTGATTAAATGCTGGTCACATAAAGTAACCCCATGACTTTAAAAACCACGGAATAGATTTGCAATTCAAAGGCACGTACACAAATACATAACATACACTCAGATTATAACTGCTGCAGATTAACTAGCAGGAAATTCTTGTGGTCTTTAACAAGGCTTAGAAGGTTGCAAAATAGGCATAAAGATGAACAGAACTGTCTCATGAAATCACAACCATTACTAACACATAGGAGCAGGTCTGTTGCTCTTCATGTGCAGGATGCATTGTTTTACTCCACAGCATTAGTAATTAAAGTTACTCCCACACTTCAACAGCACATGCCATCTAAACATCACACTGTTTTTACTGACAGGTGTTTATATGAAAATAAATAAGAGGACCATTTTCCTCCCCTCTTTCTTTCAATCATTTGAAGTGCTGTCACCAAGAAAAGATAAGAAGGGCAGAACACTGCTGTATGACCGGAACTCCACAAGGCATGGCAAGGCAGGGGAATAACTGCTTCCTGCAGCAAACACAAACCAGAGCTGGATGTCAGAAATATAGCTCCTTGCCTCAGCTGCTGCTGCTGCCTTTGGAACCAAGAGCTGAGCAAGACCTATTCATTCACATGCGTGGGCTGAAAATGAAACATTATGTACTTCTCTTAAAGCTGTTTTCAGAAAGGCTGCTCATGATGCATCAGAAAAAAATGCTGTTTTCATAAATCAGATCAAATCAAATCAAATCTCCACCACATTAAAAAAAGAATTCTCTTCAAAGCCCTGACAGGTCAAGCTACTTCTACTAAATTTTAGAATGCCAGGTGCCACACCAAGATATCAGCAAATTTGTAAAGTCCTGTTTGTCTTCAGTATAAAACATTCTTTTTGAATCAGTTTAAGAGATAAAGGTGCTTTTGCTTCTTCAAGATAAAGTCATGCTGATGTACTGAATGCACACATCCTGCAGTTTTTCTAAGCCTAATCATGGAAGCCTATCGAGCCTTAGCTGATGCTTTTCATTTACCTTTTTCATGTGCAGTAAACCACTGATGGCTTTTCTTCTGAATTCTTATTTCTCCTTTCCTGACCTACTTTTTGAACATGAGGTTTTGGGAATACTATTATACATTTTCCTACCGGATGTCTGGACCTCTGCTAAAGTCATCTCTTCTCTCTGCTACTCCTGCATAGCTGCTATTTTCAGAGGAATATTAAATTAGGGTGTTAAACTATTCACTGCCAGCATGAAAAGGCTAACTTTAAATATTTCAGGACAATGCCACAAATGAATGCATTTGTTGATGGCATCTTTAAAAAGTTGACATTATCAGTAGATTAATTTTAACTGCCAAGCTTAGCAGGTTTGCTAGGAGTACTAGCATGCACATTGACAATATGAGTAATTCTGTCAGCTGTCATCGATTTAGTCCTTTGACCTTTTCTGCTGGAAAATCTTGCAAAATGCTCTACATTACTGAAGTTATTTGAATCAGAAATACAATACAAATAACCCATCAATTAATCTGGCTTCCAGTCCTAGCATAAACTTAAATTTCCACAGCCAATTTGTACTGGCACTTTCTGTACTGAAAGAACAAAAGTAAAAAAAAAAAAAATTAAAAAAATCTCTCTCTCTTAACAGGCTTTAAAGTAAAAAAAGTGGTTTTATAAAACCACAGATACTCCACTTCTTTACTCTTATCTTTCCTTAAGTTCTGCCTGTTTCAAAGACCATCTGTTGAAGGAACATGGCAAAATATTCCTGTGACTCACTTCAGTCACTTAGAGAATAAAGTCTTCAACAAACCCACTACTGACATAAAGCTTGTAGATGAAGTGGTTAATATATGTGTTATCTTTTTAAAGAAAATATGAAACTATAAATTAATAGCAAAACCAAGACTAGCTAACAATTAAAATGGAAACCTTATGCTCCAAGGTTTACCTTCTGCAAAGACATAAGCAGGTGCTTTTTTTAGCACATAAAATAGACTCATTAAAATTAATGGGACAATTCACTGTATGTAAGAGTGCACAGACTTAAATAAAAATGATGGGAATTACCAAATTTAATCAGGAGTTAAATGAGTCAGCAGAAGAGTATGACTTAGATCTTCAAGTTTAATCCTTGTTTTCAATTTTTAGGGTTTTTTCTGTAATGAAAAGTTGAGTCTTTATAGGTAGTATAATTTTTTCTCTCTTCCTGCAATTAGGGAACATTATGCCAAATATATCCCCAAACAGTGACTAACAAAGCCTTCTCACTTGGTAAAAGTTATTCAAATCCCTAATTTTTACTTTGGATTAAATGTGAAAATAGTTAATGGAGTTATTCTTATTAATGAGATAATGGTTATTCTTAATTTGTACGTAATTTATACATATAGATGGAAAATTTTTATCTCAGTTTAAGCTAAACAAAAAAAGAAAATATTAAACTAATTTAGTCAGGGACCAATTTCACTTGATTTCACCCATCTAAATGTTAAGCACCTCATCCCAGCAGGTAACCTAGGCTTGGTTTGCAGTCAGCAGAGGTAAGAGGCAACTTCAGCATGTAATTCCCTATTTAATGATGAAATGATTTGCCATCTGTAATGGCTATCTTCTCCCCCTGACTAAAAAGGGGAAAATTTTGCTTAGAATTCAACAACTAATGTTAGATAGAATGATTCTCACTCATATTATTTAATCTAAACCCCTAAGTGCATTAGAGACATAAAAAACCAAGATCTTTAAAAAGTGTATTAGAGACATAAAAAAATCTATCTAAGTTTACAGTATTAAATGAAAATTATTTCAAATGCAAAGAATACATTGGGTCTATTTTGCAATTTAAATACATTATTTTGGTTAGCCCAGTCTTTAAAAATTTAAAGCTAATAAGCAGTACTTCTCTGGTATTTTAGCCAAACACTGAAAATGAAAAATATGGCCAACTTTCAGGATTTTATAATTTCAGACCATTTCTTAACTTTTAGAGACCAAATCACAGAATGGAAATTAATGAATAAACTGAAAAAAAATACATCCTGTGATGATTAGGATATTCCTGTCAGAAACTGATTTTGCACTTCAGCAAACCTGTGTTTCAGTTGGTCAGGTTTCAACTGGCCAAAAATTTCTAGTGGTTCACCTAAACACCTTTCTAAAAAACCATCTACTTCAAACACAGTATGCTTAACTATGGCTTTGGTGATGGTTTGTTGTTTTTTTTTTTTTTTCCCTTTTCTGCAGGGACTTGGCTCTCAGCAAAACAAATGTTCAGAAAGTGCTTGTGCACGGGACCATGTCAGATCATTATAATTTTATGGTTTGTCATTACAACAATATAAGTCAGAGTTGAAATAAACATTTTGCAACCTTCACAACAACACATATTTATTTAAATTTGTACATTTCTTGTGGACAAAAGTAGGAAAGACAAATAAAAATAACAAAAAATTAAGTAGATTTCTTGTAGTCTCCTCAAAGAAAGAAAAAATGCAAAGCATATCTTTCACTTGTATTTCAAAACATTAAAATAAACAATTTTACTAGTGTTTGTTAGAAATCGCTTATTACATTTTTTATGTCTGATGAAAATATAGGAGTAGAAGAAACAAATAAACAAACAAACAACAGAAAAAACAAACCAAAAAGAGATGGAGAATTCGGCCTGCTGGTTCTTCTATTAAGTAGAAAATTACATCTTCCCTGCCCCTGAGGCGTTCTGCTAACAATGTGCTCTTTGGTTGCTTATTCTTTTCACAGTAATTTACAGCCAAAAGTAAAACCAGACTTATTAAAAGCACATACCACCACTACCACCCCTACTCAGCTGAGACCACTCTGCCTCTGAATTGTGCAAAGACATTTAAAAACTCACAATCTCATAGGAAACCCTTTTTGTAAGCCCTGTTAATAAAATGAAGCTGTATTGGTGAAATATGCAATATTCTTAGAGGTCTTCTACTCATAGATAAACATTTTAAAAAGAGGAATGTATCTTTTTTTTCTGAAAAAGATGAAAAGAAGCATCCTGTGTGATTAGGATAGGGCTGTGATAACACGTTTAGGATACAGAAGTTGATGCACAGTACCTGAAGTTGCAAATACTTCAGTGGAGGAACTACTGCAGAAGATGTATTGGCTCCATCTAGGCAACACATGAAAAGGGATTCCTATCATAAAATTTATGTGTCACAACACCAGTTAGAAAATAACCTTCTTCCTAGCTCTGAGGTAGTCCATTTTTGATCTATTATCCTATTGTAGACACTACGGTAACAGTAGATAATTAAAATAAATTAACAAGCTTAATATCCTTGGATTATCCTTGGTGTCTTTCTCTAGTTCTACTACAGTGTTTCTGGGAGAAGGAGACCAGGGCAGCACACAGTACTCAGTGTAAAAGGGCCTTGTGGAATGCTGCAATCACAGTCATGCTGTTGTGTTTAGTTTTCTATTATTTTCCTAAGAAGCCCTAAATTTCTAATTCTGCAGGACCACTTCTTAGATTTAACTGAATCTTTCACAGGACTATCACTGTAACCTTTCAGCAGTAATGATCAGCATGCCAAGGGCCATTTGTGAAGTTAGTTTTTGGCTTTTCCCCATGAGCACCACTTTACAATTAATTGTACTGTATTTATAACTACTTAAGATTAGCTAAGATAATAAACATTGCCAGGCCTTTTCCTTTTTTTAAGATTTACAGTTGCTCTGATCCAGCACTATGAACACCTAAAGGTCTGATCTTCATGGCACATACAGGACCCAAGCATTAAACAACTAGGGTATCTATTTCCCTGTCTTGGAGCCAAACTTCCCTGTTTGAAACACAAACACAAAAATAAAACCTTTGTGTTTGACACTAACAAATCAACAAACAAACAGAAAAATAGTATAAGGCAAGAGAAAGTTTCTGAACTGTCAATATACTCTTTAAACATTCCTGGGCACTGCCAAAGTTAACATACAAATGGATTATCTGCCACACACATCTCAGCATAGAGTTTCATGATACACAGGTAATGTTTATATAGGTGTGCCACCCTTGCTCCTTTTTCTTGCAAGCTATGTTTTGTCAGATTGCATCCTACATAAAAAAAATCTATTTTCAGGAATATTACTTTGAGATATGTCAGGTAATAGCATGGTCCAGGGTGTTTAAAAAAAAAACAGTCATATTTTTAAGGTCCAAATTTCACTAAACTTGAATTTAAAATCTAGAATGCCATTTTGTTGCTGGCGGATAACCTCTGGTTTCACTTACTCATCTGTTCAAAAGTATTTTGTTCAAGATTCTGGGTAATATCCGTCATTTTTAGGTCTATCTTCAAAAAGACTATAATCTCTGTGTCTGGCACTGATTCGAGTATTTGCACACTATTATATAAATGGCATTAAGGATGAAAACCTATTTGATGTTCAAAAAGGCTTGTGAGCCAGGTGTATTAAAACCACCACAGAGTTGGTTGGAGTTTTTTTTGTAAAAACAACTAACAAAAATAATAGTAAAGTTAGGAAAATATTAATGTCTGGAGTACTTTTCCTTTGTATGGGTTCATGGTTCATGTGGACTGATATAGGCAAAATGTCTATCCAAAAAATAAATTCCGAGCATGAAAGTTTTTGTCCACAGTTGTGGAATGTGATAGATTTAATCTAAGCTGGACAGGTTGCCAAAGACAAGCTCCAGAAGTGTGCTTTGGATCAATGCATTCTTGGATCACAGAGCATTTGCTGCACTTGCTGGCATGGGAGCTAACAAGATTAAACTGAAATTGTGCACGCCCATGCAAAGGCTGTCACCATCTTCTTTTCTATGGACATATTCAAAGCCTAGTTCAGGGGGTTTCAGTGGCACATAATGTTAGGTGATTCCTTTTAGCCACATGTAAACACAGCAGGAAGTATTCAAATACAAAAGATAAGTAGAAAATACTTAACATAAAGTATGTTAGAAGAAAATTGTGCAACTTACTATTTGCAAAGCAATGCAAAATACTCAGAGGAAACATTTATAGATGTTTGAGGCTATTAATCATTGTATAGTTCACTTCCTCAGGGAACAGAGTACATATTAACAAAATTCTTCTATTATTAAATCAGAAGACAGATTCTGAACAAAACATGCACATCATGAGGGACTGTGTTGACAAAGTGTTGAGAACAATGCCCAGCGGGTCAGGCGCTTTGCGTCTTCTGCCATGATGCAAAGCATCATCTATCAAAATATCTAACTAGGTTGCAGTTTTATGAAGAACAGATTTTTGCTTACAATGCAAAGTAAGTGGTAGCAAAAACTATGGCATATTGCAAACAAACAACACTACATAAAAGACTTAAAAACACAGCTACTTTGTGTTCTCCAACACTTCACATAAAGCCACAAATTATATATAAAAATAAAGAAACAAAAAGGAAGAGAACCAATAAAAAAGCCTATTTTTTCCAGCAAGACAATACAAAGCTTGCATCTATACTTCACGATCTGAAGCATTAAGCTTTCATCAAGAAAGTAAACAATTCTCCTATTATAACTTCACCTCAGGATGGCACTGCAGATATACAAGGCTGGCAATAAAATAAGACATTTTTTTTTCCCCAAGATTGGGAAGTGTCGGGAAACTTGTTCTGAGCAGATTGTTCAATTCCTTAACTTGAGCATTGTCCCTTTTGCAACAGGCTCCTCATCAAGCTTAGCGATGGCAGATTGATTCAGGAGCTCTCATTCCCTCCAACAAGCATCTGCTCACAATGAAGTATTGTTTTAATTTATGCAATGGACAGGACTGACATAAGAACTGCAGTGTCTATCACTAGACATCCCTCTGCCTCCATCATTGAACTTGGGAAAAGAGAAAGAAACAGATTTGTGTTCACAATCTACCATTCTAAAAAAGCCAAAGCATAAGACCTTGGCCCTCATAAGAACATTTTATGTAAGTAAAAATGCTTTAAATCAGGTAAAATTTTGGAAATTTTGAATTTTATTCTGTGTTATGAAGGAAACACAGAGACACATCTCTATAAAATTGACATTCACTTACAAGAACTGTATAAACATTTAAGTAGTTCTTTAAAGTGCAGAAATATTCATTTTTGTACTTATACTAATTTCTTTTTCCAGAGTCTTCTCCTTTCTTCTACTTTCCATTTTTTTCCCTTCAGATTAATTTTGCCAAGTGTCTTTGCTGTCTGCATAAATATTTTAAATGCTGCCTTCATCTTTCCCATTATTCACCCATTACGACAGGGAGCAGATCTGATGCTGAAGTAGGGCTACACCTGACCAAATTTATTTTTAGTGGCTTGCATGATTCCTTCCAAGCCAGGATCAAGAGAAGATTAAGTATAGTAGAGTACTTTCTAAATCATGTATCTTGTCTTGGAAGTAAGGAGAGCCCAGAGCTAAAGAAATGTAAATCAATATATCAGTAAATCAGTTCAGTGTCATTTCAGTGTTCAAAAATGCTTCTCTTGGTAGCAATTTGCCAGTAGGAATATCTGCTCTTTAACACTTCAGTCTTGTTCCACTGAAATTAACACAACTCTTTGGTAATTCTGTAGTGCCAAACTGACCTACTCCATAAGATCTGCAAATATGGCAGCATTTTAATTCCCTGATTCAGAAAATATTGTCTATACTCCTAGGACTATATTTTTCTCTAAAATTAAAGGGCAAAATCAGTGTGAGGTTTTCTTCCAGACTGACTTTAATAAAGCTCCTTGGGAATTATCATGACCAAATTTTGTGATATCACAACAAATTAGTGTACCAATTCACCCTGTCCTTACATCCTAAAGGGAGGAATCACAGCAACAGGTGGGAAATCAGGAAAGCATGAACACTTCAGAGTTGGACTTGATCATCCTTGCAGGTCCCTTCTACTCAGAATATTCTGTGAAACAGAGGAGCCATTTCATCATTCCCAAGAGCCTCACATGGCTAACTTTTCCTAGTGCGGAAAAAGACTTTTTTCAGTGTAAAACAGCTAAAAATGTAAACAAAACAAAAAAAAAACCAAAAAATAAAAACTGGTTTCATGAGTGTCATGTTAAGTCACACCTTAGTACCACAGGCCAATGAAATGGAGCTGCAGGCAATCTGCATTTAGCTTCAAGGTTACAGATTCCTTGCTCTTGATCAAGACTGATACGGAGATGAAAATGAAAGCACCAACCAAGGATGTGAAAGGCCTATGCTGATCTTCCATCAGAAATTATCTAGTATTAAACCTCTTGCTTCTGATCTTTCCAACTCAAAAAACCAAAAAGGTATAACACAAGGGCTACTGACAATTTATAAAAAATGAAACCCACACATGGAAATAGTAATGGTAATTCCATTTTAAAGTAAAACAAAATAAAATTCACCAGAAAAAAACCTGATTTTTGAAATACTATTTTCTCTGATGGATTAATTGTCTAGCTTCATGCTCTTCAACATAAATACCACATCTCACATGCTTGCACACTTACTGCAGAAGCAAGATTGTCAGCTCATTTGAAGCCCCTGTATGTATTAATTTATATATTAGAATAACAGAAATGTAAAAGATTTCTTGTGATTGTAAGACTTAGAAGAATAAGAATGTAATTTTAAATATTTTATGACTGTTCTCTTTCAAATATTTATCTGCTCTTCTATAACATATCCCATTTTCTATTCTCATTTTTTTCTTTTTCCATTTCTTATTTCACTCTGATATCATTTCTTATCTATTCTTGCAGTTGCTTTTAGAAATGGAACCTAGAAAAAACTCCTGCTGAAAGATAACAGCTCTGTTTGCAGATTAAATAGTCCATGAGGAGATTTAGCACCTGCAGGGGAGCTGATTCTGCGTGGTGCGAAGCATCATCAGTCACGGTCTGAGCACCAACAATCACAGCCAGCAACACTGGGCTTAAAAGTGGCAGTGTTTCACTGGATCCAACCCTTTCAAAGAAGACAGAAATAAAAGCAAAAAGAAAAATCAAGCCATGGCTTAAATACAAGTTTACAAGGGCATGTAGTGACAGGATGAGGGTAATGGCTTTGATCTGAAAGAGGGTAGGTTTAGATTGGATACTAGGAAGAAAATCTTTACTGTGAGGAAGGTGAGGCTCTGGAACAGATTGTCCAGGCAAGTTGTGGCTATCCCTGGAAGTGTTCAAGGCCAGATTGGATGGGGCTCTGAGCAACCTGGTTTAATGGAAGGCATCCCTGCCCATGGCAGGGGGGTAGAATTAGATACGTTTTAAGGTCCCTTCCAACCCAAGACATTCTAGGATTCTAAGAGCAATGGAAAATATTGCAATTTAGAGCTGATGTCATGTAATGTAACTGTGAGGGGAATATTTTATACATCCTAAAGCCAGAATTA
Organism: Fringilla coelebs; assembly: GCF_963513975.1. Classification (NCBI taxonomy): domain Eukaryota; kingdom Metazoa; phylum Chordata; class Aves; order Passeriformes; family Fringillidae; genus Fringilla; species Fringilla coelebs. The sequence continues at coordinate 133,993,686 of NC_140028.1, read as the reverse complement.
CCAATGTAATTATAAATGAAGCATCTAATAATAAATAGTGTATGTACTAGAAGACCTCACTCTTGTACAGTTAATCTACTCTGGCAGTCTCTTGCACCAAACAAAAATCTGAAGACAACTTAAGAAAGAACCCAAAACTTAAGATAAATGTCATAACAGTAACAGACAACCATGAAGGAAAATTCTGTATGCTGTAATACTCCTCTCAAAGCAAATTAAATTATTGAGAGGGTATGTCTAAAACAAAAAAATTAAAATTTGAAGAGAACTATAATTACTGGATTTTCTTTGATTCAGCCTCCCAAAACATTCCCTAGTTTCAGGGAATGACATACAGCCTGAGGCAGTTATCTAGCATTTCCCTATAGGATATCCTACTTAGAATTACCTAACACAAAAAAAAAAACCCAAACCAAACCCAAACACAGACACACAAAAAAACCCACAAAACCAAAATGACAAAACAAAACAAAACAACAACACCAAAATAAAAATGTTTTTAAAATATGTTCTGCAAATGAGGCATTGTATGCATTACATTTGGTTAAAAAGACATACAGGTGTTCAGACTTCACAGCAGTGTGAATGACAAACCAGTAATAAGTCTCAGTCATTGACATAAGCACTGAACAGCTCCTAGTGCTTTTATTTTCACAGTATCCATCTACTGTCCTGACCACAGAGAAGGATGAAATCAGATGGCTTTACCTCACTTCTGTAACTCAGAGTTACTAGTTACACTTAGTCCAAATTAGATGCTTCAGTTCCTACAACATTGAAAGACAACACACCAGCAGATCCAGAAATTCATTTGTTCCAGCATTTCACACACCTTCTTTAGACTGGGCTGACTCAAATCTCTCTCTGCTGGTTACAAGGACATCCTAGGTAATTAACCACTGAGGCTAACTCAGCTCCATAGGCAGCTACAGCTCATGATTCCCAAAAAGTAAGTCAGACTCATACCTAGCAATAAATTTATGCACCCAAGTTATATAGATTTGCTGATTTTGACTACAATTATCTGGAAAATATCAGACAGTGGAAAAGGAGCAGAGCAAATGACTCAGTTAAGCCAAGCCCTTGTCTAGTATTTCCTCAATGGATCATCCTTCCCTTTGGAGTTGCACACATTTTTAATCAGGTACATGAGGATACCTCCTTATTTTCACAGGACTACCAGGCATTTATTCAGCAGAAGTACAGCTGCTTACCTGACTATCAAAGTGGAAAGTAGTGAAATAACAAATTAGGTCTGCTCAGGAAGGTTAACTCCAACTTTTTTCTCCTTTCTTTTTTCCTTATTATTAATGAAAACACTGTTGACACCTGAAATCAGGTTCTCCTTTGTTCATGTAGTAAAAATGTGACAGATGTCTATAGCCAGAATAAAAGTAAAAACAGGATAAAAACATCATTTGAAGATGTGCAGAGATGTTCAGGAAATGAGATTATGTCCTTACTATCAACTGTCCTCACCTGCATGTCACATAAATCAAGGTTCTGTAATCTCACTTAGCACAAGATTCAGTATTACTTTCACAGAATATGCTGAGTTGGAAGTGAACCACAAAGCTCAAAGAGTCCAGCTCACAGTCCTGCACAGGTGACAGGCTCAAGAATCAATCACATCAAGTGTCTGACAGCATTGTTCAAACACTTCTGGAATTCTGTCAGGCTTGGTGCTGTGACCACTTCCTGGAGAGCTGTTCCAGTGCTCAACTATCCTCTAGGGGAAGAACTTTTCCCTCATATCCAACCTAAACCTCCCCTGACACAACCTCAGGCCATTCCCTCAGGTCCTGTCCCTGGTCACCACAGAGATCAGTGCCTGACCCTCCTCTTCCCCTCCTGAGGAAGCTGCAGATTGCCATGAGATCTCCCCTCAGTCTCCTCCAGGCTGAACAGACCAAGTGACCTCAGCCACTCCTCACACAGCTTCCCCTCAAGGCCCTTCACAATCCCCAGGCCCTCCTTAAATGGTGTCGAATAGTTTAATATTTTCCTTACACTGTGGCACGCACTCAAGGTAAGGCCACCCCAGGGCAGAGCAGAGCAGGACAATCCCCTCCCTTGCCCTGCTGGCCATGCTGTGCCTGATGCCCCCCAGGACAGGGTTGGCCCTCCTGGCTGCCAGGGCACTGCTGGCTCATGTTCAGCTTGCCATGGACCAGGACCCCCAGGTCCCTTTCCATGGCTTTGCTCTCCAGCCTCTCATTCCCCAGTCTGTCTGTACATCCAGGGTTGCCCCATCCCAGGTGCAGAATCCAGGACTTTCCCTTGTTGAGCCTCAGTGTCTGGTGATTGCTCAGCCCTCTGATTTGTGGAGGTCTCTGTGGGGCCTGTCTGCCTTCGAGGGAGTGAACAGCTCCTGCCAGTTTTGTATCGTCTGTGAACTTGCTTAGTGTCCCTTCCAGTCCTGGTCCCAGTCACTGATGAAGCTGTTGAAGAGCACAGGGCCGAGGATGGGGCCCTGTGGAGCCCCACTAGTGACAGGTCACCAGTCTGATGTCACTCCATTCTCTGTGGCCCTTTGTGCCTGACCCATGAGCCAGCTGCTCACCCATCACATGATGTGTTTATCCAGCTCTGAGCTGGACATCTTGTGCAGAAGGACTCTGTGAGAGACAGCACTGAAAGCTTTACTGAAATCCAAAAATCTCGTTACATCAACTGGTTCCCCTTGATCAGCCCCATGGGTTACCTTGTCACAAAAGGAAATTAGGTTGGATAAGCAGGACTTTCCTCTCATGAAGTTGTCTTGGCTGTGACCAATGACTGAGTTGTCTCTAAGGTGTTCTTCAATACATGCCAGAATAATCTTCGCCATAACTTTACCAGGCAGTGAAGTGAGACTGACAGGCCTGTAGTTTATAGGGTCCCCCTTCTTGCCTTTTTTGAAAATTTAGACAATATTTGCCATCTTCCAGTCAGTTGGGACCTCTTTGTATTCCCAAGACTGATCAAAAATCATTGAGAGAGGTTTTGCAATAATATTGTTCAACTCTTTGAGGATTCCTGTATGAATCTTATCAGGTCCCATAGGAATCCAGAAGGAGCAGCAGATCCCAAATAATTTTAGGGTCAGGAGAATTAATTATTCTCCCAGTCATGGTTCTCCAGTTCCAGGCACCCTTGGTCCATCATTCTTGTTGAAGACAGAGGAAAAGAATGTGTTAAACACCTCTGCCTTGTCTCTGTCCCTCTTTGTGAGGAGACCATCCTCATCCTGTAATGGAACATGTTGTTTTTACACTGCCTAATAGTAATATATTGGAAAAAACTCTTTTTATGGTCCCTCACATTCTGCTCAGCTGAACTTTGGCCATGTGAATTCTCTCTCTACAGTGGCCAGCAGTTGTTCTGTGTGTTTCCCATGTCACTGACCTTGCCTCCACTGGACATACACCTTCCTTTTCCTCCTTAAGAGAATATTCCTGTTCAACCAAGATGGCCTTCTGCCTTGTATGCTTGACTTCTGACATTTGGGAATTGCCTGCTCCTGTGCCCTTAGGAGTTGATGTTTAAAAAGTGACCAGCACTGAAAGACCTCAGCAACTGCAAAAAACATTTTCCCAGGGGATCTTACTCACTAATTCCCTGAGCAGTCTGAGGTCTGCTCTCCTCAGGTCCAGAGTCGAGATTTTTGCATTTTTCCTTCTGTTAACAGAGATTTTAAACTTGATCTCTTCGTGGTCACTGTGGCCAAAATGGCTTCCAATCTCCACTTGCTCACAAGATCCACCCTGTTGACAAGAAGTAGATCAAGGAGGACACCATTCCAAGGCTGTTCCATTCAGGTTTTTAGGAATCTTCTGGCCTGGGTTGTACCAGCTGTGTGATGCTCCCACTTAATTTCTGGCAAGTTGAAGTCTCCCACAGGGACAAGGGCAGTTGACTTGGAAGAGTCCCTTAGCTCTTTAAGAATAATTCATCATTGTCCTGTCCAGGAGGTCTGCAGTGGACTCCCACAATGGCATCTGCATTATTTGTTTGTCCCTTGATTCTAATCCAGAGGCTCTCACCTGTGCCACTGGCAGCTGTGAGCTCCATACATTCTACCCCTTCTGTTCCATACAGGGCCCCCTCTGCACCTCTCTGCCCTGTCTGTCCCTCCTGAAGAGCCTGGAACCATCCAACAGGGCACTCCAGGCACAGGACCCATCCCACCAGGTTTTGCTTCTGCAGCAATGTCAAATCTCTGGGACTGGGCCAAAGCCTGGGTTCCCCTTGTTTGTCCCTCTTGCTGGGTGCATTTGTGGGGACACACTTCAGGTGTGGTACGTTGTAGCCAACACCTCCTGAGGCAGATTGAGGGATCCTGTTAGTGCTCCTTTCCTCAGGTACTGACACCCCATCCCATCACTCATCACTTCCAACCTGGCTTTATCCCTTTCCCCCTTCCAGGCTGGTTTAAAGCTCTGTCAGTAGCCAGCTCCTGTGCTAGAGCTGTTTTTCCCCTCTGATATTGGTGCATCCTGTCAGGTGTCAGTAGACCAGGAGTTGAGTAGATCATCCCACACCAACCTCAGAGCATGCATTGATCTGGCTGGCTGTTCCTATCAATATTCTTGCTTGTTACTGGAAGGATTGAGGAAATCCCCGTCTGTGCTCCTGATCCATCATACCAGTCTCTTTTCATTTTTGACTTTGGCTAAACCTGTACAAAAACTACCTTGCTAGAGATCCACCATTGCAGCAAGACAGTCAGCTGTGCATCCTGAGATATAGTAGAGATGATTTTAAATAGCAAGCCTTCTTCATTCCCATCTCTCCCCTCTACTTCTTTTTATTCAGCAAAACAGTTCAGACAAATCCCATTTTCATTAACTCTACAGGCTTAAAACTGGTTGTAAAAGCACTGATTTAGAAAAATCTAGCACCCTTGGATTCAGCAATAGAGAAAAAAGATGCAGAACAGATCACTATGAACACCTGAGAGTGTCCCAGGTTTGACTTTCAGGAGGCAGGCATGGGTACATACCTAAACAACTCATGCAGTTAGAGCTATATCATCAAGTTATTACATTTTTAAATAAATACATGTTCTGAATGCTGCAGTAGGACTGGTGATTTCAGATACATTAATTGAGGGAGCTTCATGCTGAATACATCTGCTTCAAATGCTGTTACAAAAGCCATATGGGCAGATGAATGCAGTCTATCCATCAGCAGTGTTTTTTACTGTGTCTTGGGGTAAAGCACAGGCAATCAAACATAACCAAGGGGAGAAGTGGAATTTCTCTTTTGCAGTTTTTGCAGTGCATTCCAAGAGGGACTGAGAGCCTCACCATTCTTACTGAGCATATGCTGCAAGGAGTCAGAATTCCTTTCATTGAATTTTACAGGAAAATAAGAAAAAGTGGCGGGAGTAGAAGGAAGGAAAAAAGACAGAGGCAACTAAAGAAGTAATTTAATTGTGCACAGTGTGTCTGACTGTTGCTGAGTAAAACAAAGACGATTTGATTCATTAAATGGAGATTGCCATTTTTGTAAACATAGACTGCAGGCTATTGATTTAACTGAGTAAATTCCATCTATACTGGGACATTGCAGGGATGCATTAAGGCTTTTCTATCACTCCAAGTAATTTGGTGCATTTCTCTGTGTTTTACCTTTAGCTGTCATTACCAAGTGTTTATTTAAGTTAATTTAATAGCATCTGTAGTGGGAGTATTGAATGTGTGCAAATTCTTGTAACCTCCATTAACAGGCCTCCAGCACAGGGATAGAAGACTCAGTTCTAATAAGCAGCAAAAGATGGTCAGGTGCCCTTAGCAAGGAGCAGGCTTGACCATGCTGGTTGTCTTGTTTTGTGGTGGTGACATTATAATTGGGAACAACTAGTCAAACCTAGGCCAGACCCCAAATCTAACAAATAATTCAAAGGATATGAGAACTGCAACATATTGGTTTTCAGAGCCTAAAATTAAAATGTCACGGAGTCCCAGCTTGGAACTAGAAAAAATTCAATGCCTGAAACTGCGTTTTAGATAATAATTTCCTCACAGAAGAGAAAGTGTCTGTAAGCCTAAGAATGCCACCACATCTTTTTATCTAAATTAAGTTTGAAATTTGAAAGAGCTGCTTTCTTTTTAATCTTATAAAAAGAGTAAAAGAGAAAAACTGGGATAAAAGAGAAATTTCCTTTAGCCCCGTTGTCATCACTTTGTAGACCAATGCACTTGATGATCCTTGTGGGTCCCTTCCAGCTAAGGATATTTTAGGATTCTCTGAAGCCATGCTTCACTGAGTGCCACACTTTCTCTACTTGGAAAAACGTGTATTTCCATGGAGCTGCTTGCCTGCTTGTCATCATATTCCCAGGGATCTCTCAGCACTTTGCTATGCCCTAGGAAAGTACACCTTACTTCCATTTCCACAGAAGTTCTCATTCATCATCTCTTATTAGGTCTCAAGGTAAAAATTTCCATCTGTTTACTTCAATTGTTTAAAGGAAGCAATCTATCACAGTCTATTCATTCTGCATGAACTACTGGCATCAAGTGTAACAGACTTACTGTGGTCCCTGCCCTACAGATTAAAAGGTAATCTCTCAAACAAATGTAAAAATGACTGAAAAAATTCTAATGTAGAAATGAGTTAACAAAAATTCTCTTCTGCTTGTTAATTTAAACTGACTTTTTTTCTTTCTTTTACTTCACAGCGTCTTGAAGTAAAAGGTGCGTTCATAATGAACAAACATGGGGGAAAATGCTAAAATGATTAAAATCAGCACTTCTTGTAGCACAGGGAAAAAAAATCATGTATAGTTTACCAAGAGCATGAGAAAAATGACAGACATTTTGATACTATAGAATTGGAATTTTGCAGCTTTCCTAAAGATGTTTTTTATGTCCCATGAAGAACAGGACATAAAACTACAAATCTTATGTACATCAAACAAATATTCTCAGTATTAGGAAAATTGAAGTGATACACAAATATTAATCTCCTGAGGACATAGAGAACTACAAAGTAATGAACAATGAATGAATAATGTCTAGGTATATGCCATGATTAGGGATAGATAAAAAAAGTCACATGTATTGGTGTCTTCTTTCCTTCCCAAATGAGGACCCGACTTTGCTTCTTGCCAGCTGGCCTATGATGGAGCAATTGAAGCAATCAACTGGCAAGGAACTCTAAGCCAAGAGTGATAGTGATCTTTGCTTCTACAGTGACAAACTTTAAAATGCCATCTCAGCTTCCCTGTGCTATTTCTTTCAGCCAAGAAATCTAATGATCTCCTTCTATAACAAGGCTGCTCTAGCTACAGACAGAAGAAGAGTTTATCACAACCGAATGAAGCTCAGCTGTGCTGAAGAAAATTTTCAGACCAGAACAGTGTTCAGTGGGAGCAAAAAAGCTTCACTGTTTTGTTTTTTTCTAAGTGCTGTAGACACTCATTGATTTTGTTAACACAGTGTTTTACAGCCTATAGGTGGTGCACACATAATTTACAAAACCATCTTAAAAGTGCAACACTGTTGGATAAACAATCTCCCACCTGGAGAATGGAGGAAAAAAAATGAACTGCATATGACAAACATTTGTCAAGCTACTTACCACATTTCTGCAAGGCAGTGAGTAACTCCCTGATAATGGGAGCAGGAAGCATATAAGCAAAGGAGATGTAGAGTGAGTAGACAACTGGACAGGATAAATAATTTAAAAGAAAATGTGGCAAACATTTCTTTTTTTATAAAGGATTAATAGTGCTCATTATATAGGTGCCTGTAAATAGTTTGCATGGAAAGTAATAAATATATATTGCAGGCTTATAAACAGAGTTCACAGTCATTTCTGAAAGGAAATAAGGTAATGCCAGCTTATTAAAATTCAAAAAGAAAGATTTGCAAAATCCCAAGACATCAGCTTTTGGTGTCATGTAAACCAAAGTAGCCCCAGCAGACACAGGTAGGTCACCACCATTTAAACAAGATGAAAACTGTGCTGTTGTAGTCAGTTGATTTGAACTTCTTAGGAGAGCACTTGCCAGCTCATCAAAGTGTGGTCTTATTGCTGTTAAGCTCCTTCTCATCCAGCACCTTCCTCTGGATTATTAACATTCTTATTCAGGTACAAATGCACTGCTGCTAAACCTACTGTAAGTCACCTGCTATAAATCTGTTTGGAAGTTTGATTTTGTGGTCAGGGGACTCTGACAGCGTTTTATGCAGTAACCATACACATCACACCTACATACAAAATTTCTTTGCTCCAGCCTCCCCATGCATTTACCCTTCTATGTCTCTCTGGACTGCGGATCTCTGAAACCAGAACTGGCTTGGTATTTCTGTCTGGCACAGTGTCAGCGTTTAACAAACAAGAATTAGTAACAATATTCCAGAGGGTGTTGTGCAGCACCGGAGGAAAGCTGTTGTGAGGTCACATGTCAGCTGTGTCTGCTTGCTGCCAGCAGGCTTTAAGGGGTTTCAAGGAGAACCCCTGCAGAATACAGAGCAGGAGAACCCCTGTGGAGTCATTCATACAAACCCTGCATCCTGCTACCAGAAATAACATCCTGGGGAATAGGGTTGGGGAAAGAAAAACAGGCAAGAAAAAAAATAAAATAAGCGATAAACTAGACCCACACGTACAGCTGAACTGCTTGAAAGTGAAAACTCAGCAGGGAGGTAAATGTTGCTACATAACTCTGAGACCACATACGACACAGAACCTCCAATTTTCATGCAGTTTAATTATGAGTTCTTTCCTCCTTCGGGAGTTAAATCAGTGAGAACCATATAACTTAAAGTGGCTTGTTGTGGGCTCTATCTCCGGCAATCGGTGCCTAGTTTCATTTTTTCATGAATGCTCCCTCTGTTGTTGCAAGCATTGTTTCTCTACTCCTGTATAACTGGATTGCAAAAAAAAGGTGTGTGGGAATTTTTAGATAGAAAAGTCTGCTGAATTTGAATGAGACAGTTCTACTCTCTCATTTCAAACCACGCCAAAGGGTAGATGCAGAGGCTGTAAAAGACGTAGAACTAAGGGCTCAACAAGGAATCCATAAAAAAGATTGAAATGCAAACTGAGTGGTCCAAATAAAAAAAAAAGCTGTCTGGCCTTTTATTTTTTAATTAAAAATCCTCTTCATGATAGCCTTGTAATAAGTTAAAAGCAGTAAATTAATGATCTTGACAATATTTGCAGAACAAACTGGAACATTTTCTGTGACTGAAAGGGATGTGGTGAAAATCAATCAGAACCAAGATACATACTTCTTTCCTCTTATTATAGTTTTATTAATTCAATTACTGATTTCTTTGAGACTCTCCTCCCTACTGCTTTCACCCACACTCCAGAATAAAAATTTTCATGTTGACACTACCTTTTAACCCAAAAACATCTCTGCATTCATGGCTGGTGTAGAATTAGCAGCCTCAGAGAATAGTATTCCCTCCCAGTTCATTGCACAGGAAAAGGATGGACAGTATAAAATGCTTTATAGAGATCCTCCCAGGCCATATATGAAGATGATAATTGAAAGGTCATTTACCTGCATGTTGCTGTGACAGCCAGTGAATATGCAGATTTACACATTCAAGTCACACTTTGGTTTATGATGGCAACCATCCAGGACCATTGCAGCTGGTATTTGCCATGTACTTGAGTGAAATGTAAGATCAAACTGGTTTGGGTTACTGTCACATTTCATTAATTCTCAGAACTTCTTGGCATTTTCAGTATTTGGTAATATCTAGGTGCAATTATCCTACCACTCCTTTTATTGACAAAGGAAACAACTAAATAACTCAAAATTACCTGCCATTACTTCAAAGAGTGATAGACCAGGGTGATTTTTGATGTCAATTCTCATGATTCCAGGAGGGGGAATGTTTCCTGCAGTTAGTGCTAGAAAGGTACAAGGAAAAACTCTACTGAAGAAAGAAACCCCAACCTAGCTCCTTATTAAGGCAGAAATTCACCTTAAGAGCTGCATTCACAATGTGCTTTCAAAGACAAATGCACACATTTCCAAGCATTTCTCTGTCCACAGCCAGCCATTCCTCCCTCCATGTTTCATGCAAGTTTCTACAGCAACACTTACAATTGAGCGCCCTGCACACAGACAACAGCAAAATACCCCTTATGGGTGAATGAGGAGCAAAACAGCATTTGATGCCTTGAACAAAATGCAATTAAAATGGAAACACCACTGTCTTTCATTCATTCATTCATTCATTCATTCATTCATTCATTCATTCATTCATTCATTCACTGATATTCTCTAACAATTAGTATATGTATTCCTTTATAGAATTTGACGCTGCAAAAGAGAATAAAAAGTACCGCAAATCACCTTCTCAGCCAAAAGTCCAGCTTTGGTGCAGATGGGCAAAAGAACAAAAAAGCAAAGGAGGGGGTTACTCAAACAAACACCTGCTCAGGTGCTGTGCTCCTGCCCCATTCAGCAGTCTGGGAGAGCCAGACTGGTGGCAGGAAGGCAGGGCAGCCTCAGCCACTCCATCCCCTGCCCAGCCCTGGGACAGGACGCTGCACAACCTTGCAGGTGTGTGCATGAAACAGGACCATGCCCCTGCAGTTTCCACATGGAGCTAATGCCCCCAGAGCTCCCCACAGGCAGCCCGGGTCTGGGGCACTTGTTCTGGAAGGCAGCAACGAGAGGTGAGGATCCATACATCTCCTCAGGGCTCCCTCACCATGCAGGTGCACTCTCCCCATTTCATTTGGCTGATATAACCTGCTCAGATTCACACTTAGATCCAGAACTGGCCACACAAGTTAAAAAGCTGCTCTGGACCACTTTTCAGTGGGTAGTTTGTGTCTGTCACCAAGTTTCAGCATGGTTTGCCTTCATGCTGTCCTTAAAACAGAGAACTTTAACTTGAGCCCTTGACTTGACCTGGCCCCTAAATTCTCCATAAGATTTCAAACTACAAAAGGTGGTTAGGTCCAGGAATGGATGTTCTGGATGCTGGGAAAAACTAGCAGAGGACCAGGGTCCTCAGTGTGCAGACACACATCTCTATCTCTGGATCAAGCCTACAACCTCCAGTCAGCTGAATGCCTATAGCACTCAGAAAGACAGGCTAACCACTCTAGATATTTTGCATGAAGGAGAATCTGACAAATACCTGCTCAAGACATTCTCTTTTTCTCTTCTGTTCTAATGATTTTAAAATCAAGTCTCATTTCAAGTCTAAATATATAAGACTGAAGCCTTCAGTCATTAGGACCCTTTATGTCTTTCTGCTAAATTAGGTGGCTCTCCTCTAGAATAAATATTTTCACCAGGATTTCTCTGAAACACAAAATGTCACTCTTTTGCTTTTTCATTAATAAGGTAAGCAGATCAAGTTTCTCACTGCAAGAAGCATCACTTTGTCAATAATATCAACCTTATGAGAAAGAAAGAAAGAAAGAAAGAAAGAAAGAAAGAAAGAAAGAAAGAAAGAAAGAAAGAAAGAAAGAAAGAAAGAAAGAAAGAAAGAAAGAAAGAAAGAAAGAAAGAAAGAAAGAAAGAAAGAAAGAAAGAAAGAAAGAAAGAAAGAAAGAAAGAAAGAAAGAAAGAAAGAAAGAAAGAAAGAAAGAAAGAAAGACATATAGGCAGAAATACTTTCTGAATTTCCAGGAAGGGCCATTATAGTTTCCCTTATGTACTGGTATGTATTATAACATTATCCCTCTTTTAAAATAATATCACGTAGTCTGTAACTCTGGCCATGTAATATTTTTAGAAGCATTTTTTAAAAAATGCTTCTAAAAATATTCCCTTTTTGTTTTCAGTATAAGTATGAAGTGGAATTTCTGAATATTGCTGGGAAAAAAATCCAGAAGAATGACGATTAATCTGGAGCTCACTTTCATTATATATCACCAATCCTGGCAGGACACTGATCTTTTTGAACAAGCATTTCCTACTTGAGGAACAAAAACCCAAAACCCAAACCATTCAAAAACCCAAAAACTAAGGAAAACAAAAGAATCCATTAAAAAATAAATCAGAAAATGTCTGGCTGTGGATGTTACAATGCACAAATCTGATGCTAAGGAAGAGTGCAGCTTAAAAGGTAATAACTTGCAGAGTTATATTAATTTCTGCAGTACTGCAACCAATTTACAAATAACAGTGATGCCATCTGTTCTCTAAAGAGCCATGTAAAAAAATGCCTGCTAGCAATTAAGAGCCTGCACACAAGACATAATTTCTGCAGTTTTTACTTTTTTTACCTGTTTTGTTTTGTTTTGGTTGCTTGGTAAGGAAACCATGTAATCACAAATACCAGTAGATGGTTTTTCTACTTTTTTTTTAATGTTTTAGCTTACTTAGCTTAGATATGTACTTTTTTAATCAGTGTATTTGGTATTCATGACTAATGAGAATTTGGAGATGAGATCCGAGAGAATTATGTGGATTTAGGTTTAGAGCTTTTCCCATCCTGGCAGACTGATATTAACTGAACATTTATTCCGCTCTGACTAATGAATTTTCTCTCTCTGGCCTCTCAATTATTGTTACTTTTCCCTTTCTCTTTTTAATAGTTATGGTACATTAGTGTAAGCACTGCTTCTTTTGGGTTATGCTGTTACTGAGACTTTGCTAACATGTGGATGGGAATGCTGTCACAACTATTTCACTGCTACAGATTTTCACAGTCCTAGAGGGCTTAAAGTTAAAAGAAACTACAGATTTGTTAATGCATTTTGCAATTTGATTGCATTAATGTATTCAGTAACATGCTCAGATCTTTGGAACAAATCTGTGGGTTTTGAATTGTATTTGAGAATGAATCTTATGTACACAATACAATTTTGGCACATGACATAATTGCTATCCAGATGAGTCAATAAAGACATAGTGAAGTCCAAAACAAAGTCATACAGGAGAATTAAATGACACAGGCTGCTATTTTACATGCTGCCATGCACGCTCTCTTTGGCCAAAACAAGCTTTCCCTAAGAAAGTGGTTCCAGTAGACGACTACCATAATGCCTCGGAAAGTTTAGCTGGGCTTTGGCAGCAGAGCCATGCTGATTATTTTGGTTTCCATTGCAGAAGGTCTATTCAAGACCAAATACTTTCTTTTAGTGTCTGCCCATCCTTGAAAGAGCACATAATCCTCCTGTAGATAGAATAGTGTAAGGATAAGGACGAGTAGGAATTCATCCCTAATTTTAAGCTACGGGAACACCTGGGCTCCTGCAAAAATCTATACTTGTTGCAAAAAACACTTCCACAGACACTGTGCTAAATCAATCCTCCCTGCCAAACCCCTTGAAAGCCCGTATCAGTGTGTCTAGCAAGATATGATTGCATTTGTCAGTCACACTAAAAACAGGATTTTCGCTTTCCATAGAGAAGAAGTTAAAGACCAGTTCCTTAGGGCAGAAGATAAACCAGAGCAGCATTTTCAAAACAACTACACAGAACACTCCTGACATAAGACACAGACAAAGCCAAGGGGCCCTTTGGCTGCACTGGCATTAAGAAATAGAAATTTGCAATATCATTGCTTCCTCCTAGCTGCTAAGAGGTGTCTTTCAGGATTGAAAAAAACCTGAGCACGTGTAAATTCAAAACCACACAAAGAACATATAAATAGACTTCACATTCACTTAATGATTTTAACAGCAGAGAATTTCATGCTGGGATTTAAAACCAGAGTATCTTACAGCTGCCAGTAAAATTGCTTCAATATATCTAAGCACAAACTTGGATTTCCTGCAAATGAACCTTCATTTTGAAGGAATCTTGCTCTTGCTGATGTCTGGTAACAGCCAGCATTGCACTGTGGTTGGCAGAACTAGAGTTAATCAATGGGAAAAATTCAATTGTAAGCAGCAATTAAGTGGATCTGAGAAGCATGCAATAGATCTATTTTCAGTGTGGAGAAAGCCAGTCACACCAATTGCACTAATGGGACGTAGGCTTTTCCATTTTATTTGTACTGCATGCTGGAAATCCTACTCTCTTTCTCTTTCATGATCTACAAGGTACATGACCACTACACCTAAAAATGGAAATTGAGAATGATGACCCTGTTTCATTTTTGCTCATGTGTGTCTGAAAGTTTAAATAGAAATGAAAAGTCCTGACTTATCATGTTATATAAGAGTTATTTCTGTTTATAAGAAATGGAGAGGACTGAATAGGTACACTCTAGGCTGGAGCTGGGAGCACATCACAGGCAAAGGAAAGCACAAACCTGGGTTCCCCTGGCAAAGCCAGTGACAGGGGGGATTCAAGGAGATGCCAGGGATCAGAGGCACTCATTTTCCTCTCCAGTTCCAAAAGTTTGAATACTTTTCCAAGTAAAAAATTGTTTATTTTGGCACTTGAAAATTGGGCTGGGAGAAAAATAGGGACAACACTAAAAAATGAGTCTTGTGGTGATGAAGCTGCAAAAATTAAGATTTGTCAGGTAAGGCAGAAAATATCTTTTTACAAATTGGTCTATCAACAACTGATTTCTCCCAAGAATTTAAGGTTGGCACGAGGCAAAGATTCTCATTTACACCTGTGGCACCAACTTAAGCCTCTATTTTCTGTATCTCTCTCATTTTCATAACCTATGTCCTGTTCCTAAGGAAATAAACAGGCAAGAAGCAGGCTTGGTGTCACAAGACTGCAGGTCACACACTGGCTCAGAAAAGATAAAGCATCTCTACTTAAGAGCAGATGTGGTCCCCAGGTGAGAAACTTTCTGCAAGCCTGGTCCAAAGCAGCGTGAATGATCATGACAATGACCACCACCTCCGGCCTAGCCTCTCCATGCCAGGGCCATTTCTCTGTTGCCTTTCATCTTTTCCTCACAGGGCTGTACAATCTGTGTAGTGCAGCAAGATGCTGTCACCATGAAATCTCCATGGCAAACATCCCTGTGAAAACAAGGCAGTGCACTGCAGTCCAGTGGGTACCTCTCTTGGAAGAAGATGAGGGGATAAGCACTGTGCAAACCCATATTCTGTTTCACATGGCCTGACAGCAATGGGATAAGAGCCTGTGGAGCACAGAAAAGCTGCACACAAGTGGAAATACTAATGTGCACAAAACCTAACCTAACCATTCCCATTACTAGAAGTACTGTGGTGGCACACTGCTCCTATGGCTAGGGCCAGGTTCATGGGCCAGCCTTGCCCCACTTACTGCTCTGTTCCTCAGGCTCCAACCCTCTACTTTGGGACTGGAGCAGAGTCCCAGTCCTCCAGCTACTGGTTTGGAGGAAGAAGCAGCCAATGCAGACAGCACGATCTCATGCTGCATACAAGTCTTGGGCAATTCCTAGGGAAGAGCAAGAAACATGATCTTTGGAACTGGCTCCACTGCCACAAACCATCCATCACCTCTGAAGAAAACTCAGGAAGAGAATTTTGCTTTTACAGGTATAAAATGCGTCCTGTAGAAGTCAAATATAATTTTACTACTGATTTGTTTGAAACACTTTACCTCCATGGCTGATTTCAATGAGCTATGTTTTTTATGTTTTTTATGCTCCCTTCCTCCCTTGGTTAGGGTACACCTGATGGACTAATGAGGAAGAAAGAATCTGCTACTGCTTCTCTTTGAAGTATATCATCCAAAACAGCTGCTGATACTTTTAATGAATGAAAACAAAATATTTATCTCTCTGACTACAGCCAAGCTTTAATGTGAACTCTGTCTATGATGACTCAAACAAAGCACTTAAAAAATCACTAGAACCCAGAAAAAGAGAAATCTGATTGTAACTCTTATTTGTAATATGCCATGGAGCTATCATAATTTATCACAGTACACCAAAAACTGGTGAGTTCATTGGCAGTCTACAAAAATACTTCCTTACCACTCATGTAGCTACTTGGTTGTAGTAATAAATAATCTATATTGAAATCATAGGTTCACTACAAACAAAAGCATGCACATTTCAAAGCAGTTGTGTAGATTTTGTGTTCTCTTTCATGAAAGAGGGGAAAAAGTCAAGAGAGGAAAGAGGAAAAATGAAAAGGAAAAAGAAAAAAAAGGAAAATGAAAAAGTGAAAGATGGTAGGAACTGACTTACCAATTTACAGTTTAATGAATGGTGAAATAATTTGTTGAACATCAACAAGGTTTTAACGGTGCCCTGAAGGACTATCTGGAAGTTCAATAGTGAGTTAAGACTATAACACGCTTCAGTAACCAAGATAAATCAACAAATCAGGGATCTGTATTTGAAAAATGGAAATCTGCTGTTTTCTGCTAAATGCTGAAATAATCTGTATTGTGAATCAATACTATTCCTGTTTTCAATACCACAGAAAAAAAGTAACTCATTATTCACTTGTTATCCCTTCCCTTGCAAAGCTGTTAACCCCCACAAAGATGCTAGTGAGTTGAGAAAACCAGGAAGGAACAAGAGCAAATGGTCACAAAAGATCATTTCATTTGCTTGGCTAGGCACATTAATGAATTCCACTTAGACTGGAAAAATGCAGGGAGCACCACAGCATCATACATTGCTTTAGCTTGACTGATTCAGAGCCTATGCCATTAAAATGTACAGTAAACTGTAATTAAGCAATTAGACATGAAAGAGCATAGGCTGAGCTGAAATAATGTTAGACCCCCAAATGCCTTGTTTGTTTTATGCCTATAGCAGTTTCAGCTTTAACTCTATTTCAAAATGACATATGCCCTGTCAGAGCTGTCTAACTGTGGTTATAAAAAGCTACCTCTTTTTCTTTCCTACCAAAAGGCAATTCAAAGGATTTTGTTCTTGCACCCTTGTATAAATCCTTTCAATTCCTGTTAACACGTTTGCTGCTCATAGAAGCTGCCTTCCAAAAAGTCTGATGATGGCTAAGAGGCAGGAAATAAAGGGCAAAGATAGGAAAGCTTTCTTTAGCATGAAAATAAATAACAATTTAGCCTCCAGAATAGTTTTAGTATAGCCTAAAAAGGGTGCCAACATGAAAAATTATTTTAATTAGGACTGCAGGTAATTGTAAAACCTTATTGGAAGAGACAGATTCTCTGCACCTCAGATCAGCATGCAAAATGGATAAATATGGAACTTTGATGAAGGACATGATAAGGTAAATTAAACTCTAAGGGGCAGTTATGATTATACCTCATTTTTACAGTTTTTCCAATAATTTCCTGCTATAAGAAAATCCAGGTCTCACAAAGACTCAGTGATGAAGTCTAACCTAGAGGCAGCAGCAAAGTGAACAGGGCAATACATTTTAGTAAAAGAAAGGACTGATCAATACAGGAATCTTACAACAAAGGGCTTCACAGATGAGAGTTTAAAAACAAACACCCCAAAAGTCCTACAGAGTTTAGAACAACCTGTCACAGGGGGATCTTGAAACACTAGCTTTCACATTTTAATTTGTGTATTAACTTTTTTTTAGGATCCTATGTTTTATCCTAAAGCATATTTCTTTTGGCAGAAACAGGCAGGTATAAATTGTAAAAACTCTTATTTCAGAACAACTACTAAACAGCAAGGTACACTTCCACTTTTATTATCCAATAGGACAAAACATATACAAAACAAACATAGATGTGTAGGTTTTATTTTTTCATTCTCCATTTTTTCCAGCAGAGAGTGGGTATTTCAGGCATTAAAACAACATACTAAAACAGGCACTAAAGACTTAAAAAGTAATGAAGGAGATGTGATTTAGGGGAAAAAAAAATCCAAACCAACAAACCTCAACAAATTTCAAAATTAGGAAAAAAAAAAGGTCTGTAAGGTGCATCATAAAAGCTTCACATCTGAAGCAGCTGCTACAAAACACCAAAAGAGTAAAAATCTAGAAAAACTGAACTCTGGCCTGATTCAATGCCACAAATTTTACTGTATGAGGCTCTCTCCCAGTTTTCAGCATTTACTTCTGATCAGAGGCAGTATAAGACCTTCCTCCACACTCAGACAACACAGGGAGCTCGTGACAGCAAGAGCAAACAGGGTTTGTGAGGTATCAAAACCCTCTCTCCTCTCTGCATAGCAGGAAAAATGTCTGTGCAGGCTCCAAGACAGAACTTAGTTCCCAACAAAGCAACTGTCAAGAAAAGCACATGGACCTGAACCTTTTTACCCTTTTTGTAGCCCACACACACACACACACACACAAACTTATTCAAACAGGTTATTCATTATTCTATGGGGAGTCTTCCAGAGCAGCTTTAACCTCTGTGCAGAGTAAACTCCACAGTGAGGAAATTAGTATTAGTATTAGACATTTGTGAGATCATGACATACTTTAGAGACAGTGAACTCCCATTTTTTTCTACCCCAGTGACTGTCTAGTCATGTTCCTGCCAAAAATTTGTTTTTCTCTTTCCATGTTTTCTGTTCTTCCTTTTTAAATTAAAATTACATTTGAGACAAAGATTTAACACAGCTGAGTTTTCAGGCTGGTATTGAGAATAGTAATCTACCCATTTGAGCTCTCAAATTCAATTTTGTTTATTTTCTCCAAAATTTTTATCATATTTCTTCCAAGTAATTTTGGGGAAAATAAGAAAGGAAAAAGGAAGTATTGAATATTTTATATTTGGATTTCAGCATAAATTAGTCTGTCAGCAAAACCACAAAGTTCAGTTTGAAGATATCTTTCCAAAATAAAGACATGAAAATAAATGCAAGGTTACGAAAGCACTTGGCTCACCAGACTTGCAGACTCATGTCCTCTGTTTTTCAGAGCAGGAGGAATGTGGATAGTGGCCAGGACATTTGTCAGACAAACTCCATCAACAACCATAACTCAGTGAGCCACATGTGTGCAATCTAATAATCCTGGCAGATGAATATTATGTAACATTGAAGTTGGTGGACTTGCTGTACTGAAGAATTTATCTGTGCCTAATCATGATTTGTTTTTAGTGTGAGAAGACACAATTATGGGATTGGTACAGCAGGATAAACCAAACTTGATTTTTTAAAAATTTGTTTTAAAAAGACAAATATTAATCACCAAAAGCAGCAGAAAGACTAAGAGACTAAAAAGAATTATGTCTTATAAGCAAAAAAATAGGAGCCAGTGTGATTTTTCATAGAGACATAAAAGGTCATCAGTACATGACATAACATATCAAAAACCCCCTAGAATTGTTATTCAGAGATTAATTACCTCTGAGGGTCTTGTGGTGTAAGACCATGGCTCAGATCATGACTGATCTTGTGATTCCTCTTTTCCCTAAAGTCTACCTGGATTTCTTTTGTTGTGACTTGTGTCCATTTCTACTTGTCCTATCACCTTTCATTTTTAGCTGCAGACAGATGTGAGGTCCTCCCTTGTCCTTTTTTCTTAGAATTCAACTCCCACTCCCATCATCCTCCTTTCACCTTTTACTTCTTCTTCTTTTTCTTCCAAAATAATCTCTTTACCAATAAACCTTCTTAAAGAATGGCTCTTGAAAGGTAAGAAATGCCA
Source organism: Fringilla coelebs (assembly GCF_963513975.1). Lineage (NCBI taxonomy): Eukaryota > Metazoa > Chordata > Aves > Passeriformes > Fringillidae > Fringilla > Fringilla coelebs. The sequence continues at coordinate 133,974,312 of NC_140028.1, read as the reverse complement.
ATGCAAACATACCTAATTCCTGAGTATGCTTTATTTCTGAATACACAGTGAAACTACTTATGAGAGACATCTCATCTCAATGAGTGCACAGAGTTCATACATTAGTTAATGCAGAACCTCTCTTATGCAGTTTCCAGAGCTGGGTGACAGGCAGAGGCTCAGGAAGCAGATATTTTCATGGCCCAGAGCCTGACCTGACAAGACCACTGAACAGAATTTGCAGGCACTGTCACCCAGGCCACTCTTCTCTCTTTCTTCCTTCTGGTCACATATCCCTTTTGTTGACTAACTTCAGCCTGTAATACAGAACCTGTCACTGCAAGATTTTAGAACCAGGTAAAACCTAGACATCAGAATTTCTCAAAAGCACAGTCTGATACACTGGACATACAGAATGTCATTACTGCTCTCTGCACATTAAAAAAAAATCCCAACAAAAAACCAAAAAAAACCTCAAAAAAAAAAATCTGCCCAAGAAGAAACCCCCAATTCCTGTTTTGACGGGAGAGATCGTCTTGCACATAAAATTATCACCCCATATATAAGCCTGTCTACTATGGATCCCTAGTAAGAGTGTGCACAATAAGCTCCTGTTTGCCAGAATCCTGTACAGCCTATGCTTTAGGCAGAGAATGAGGACAAGAATGTGTGAGAGCCACAGACCTGCACTAACACAACCTTGGCTAAAGAAGGAGAAACCTCTCCCTTCCACCCAGGTGGTACATATTTGCTTGCACATATGACTAAGCACATCTCCAGAGGTGCTCTGACTCCCAGGTATGTTCAAAGCCACCCATCCTTCCCTACCTTGAAGCTCACTCTGTAATTCATAGAAACAAGGGAAAGGGAAAATGTCATAAAGTCATACATTATTTTAAGAGGCATTCAAGTAACCTGAGCTATACACCAGTTGCAGATTTGGTGCCATCCTGTCATGATACTGGCTCCCACAGTAGGTTCAGGCACATATCAAGGTTTCCTCTGAATAAAGGCAAAACTCAGTTTTGCTGTATCAGTAAAAAAAACCCTGTTGCTGGAGTAAAAGTGCTCAGCTTGGATGATGGGAGAGAGGGCAACAACCACAGGGAGCTGGGCTTTGTCTTCCCACTGCCTATTGTGTGGTGCAGCAGATCTCCAGATCCCCCTTGCCTGTGGGATGGGCCAAGCAGAGAGCACAGCCGTGCTTTTTGAATGCTGCTGCCCTGGGGCAGTCTGTCACCAAAGCAAACCCCACTGTAACAAACTGCTCAGGTTTTCTTTCTACAGTATGGCAGATACAACTATGCTCACCATTTTATCCCTCTTAACCACTTCTTTCTCAGTACTAAGTGATACTTGGTATACATTTTATCACACATTATACATTTTTGTTAAAGTTATAAGATCCTTTTGTTGTGCCCTACACCAGTCCCTGAACTGTACTCTCACTCTGAGAAGCCTATAAACAGCATAAAACAGAGAAGGGTCCTGCTCCAAACTTTAAATGCTTTGGCATAAACTCATTGCACATCTTAGGCAGAAGGCAAATAAAAGCATGTGCTCCTCAGTAAACAAGTAGTGATACTTGCTATGAACCAAGTTGCACTGACATACACAAGGAGCATAGGAATTCTACCATCAAGTCCATTACAGAAGTGCTCATCCTTACCTACATTAATTTCTTTAGCAATTTTTTAGCAATTACTTTTATATGGCATTTATTAAATGCCCCTTTTTTATTTAAAAGACAGAAATGGACAGACATTAAGGTGAGATTTTAATCTTTAAGCAATGTATAATGCTTGCTCTGTGCAGCTTGTCACATGAGCATAGAAGAACACATGTAGCTGCATCCAGCAGCAGCTAACTCGACAATCCCAGAATTAAAACACAGCTGAACTCCTCCTGCCACACTAAATGGTGGCAGCAAAAGGAGTTTACTCCTCACTGTAAGACAACGGCGGCTCAGACTGAAAATATAAACTTTGCATTTTTGAAACCCCAAGAGATTGCCAGTGTGTTAAGAGAAATATGGCATCTTTATGCCAGATTTTTACTTCTCTACAAACTAAATGTTTGTCTCTAGACCAAAACCACTGCAATAAAATATTTGAGATACAAGGTCATTTCACCTTGTAATAAAGGATGACTCTCTAAGAACATGAGAATGCTGATTAGTCTGCTAAGATAACTATACAAACAGAGGTAGACTAGATACAAAAACACACTCTTAGGTGTTCTTAAAATATTCCAGAGAAAATATTATAAAATGTAGTATTATGTTATGAATTTTGCACCAGGCTTTTTTCTATTTCCCATAAAAAAGCATTGAGAACCCAGCTCCGTGTAGATACTTTATGCTAGTTCTGGCTCAGCTAATTTACTGAATTTAGTTTGCAATTTGTGGTTTGTGGGTTTGAAGCTCTATGAACTCCATCCAAGTGGCTCTCAATAGGTAATTAAAAAAGAAAACTAGTAAAATAAGATTAGTTGCACAATCAGTCAGCAGTCATTAGAAAAAACATAGTAGCCCATAAATTTATGGTGTTAAAAATCTCCAGTTTACTAGGCCTTCATTGTCTAGCGCATCAGGTAAATGAGTAGAATCATTTAAAAAACAAACAAACAAAACAAAGGAGAGAAATGCAATTCACCTCTTTACAGCATTGCTTCTGAAGACATGCTGATATCCCCCTCATTGCCTCATTGCAATATGACCAACTTTTGCTATTTGCCACAATGCAGAAGGGAATTTCATGCAAGAATTTGAGGACATCCACATAGCAGCATTTTTGCAGCACCTTTCCTCTCCCCACCTTCTGAGAATTTGACTTCTCTTCAAATAAAAACCATAAAAATTAGCACTACTACAAATAAAGAGGGGGCGAAAGCAAAGCAAGATTATTAAAGTCTAGCATTTTCTTTTTGGGGTAAACCAGAGCCACATCAGACTGCTGACAATGTAAGTACATAGAGAGGCCTGGAGTTAGAATGGAGGAAACAAGCACTCCTGTCTTCTAGAGTAGACAGAAACAGAATGTTCTTTTATTAATAGGTCAGATTTCCCTGTAATTATCACAACTGGAGCAATAAACTTTCATAGAGTGAACAATCACATATTGGATATTCTTAATTAAAATCGGAAAGTTCAGAGTTACTAAATTCTTTAATTAAATATTCTCCTAATGCCTTTAAGTTATCACTGACTGGTAGTATTCCCATAGCTCAAATACATCAGTTTGAGAGGTCTGAACTATCTGTACTCCAAAATGAGTTGTCATGTAATTATAAAAGCAACAAGACCATTGATCATCCCATATATTTGCCAATGAACTGTGAGCAACACAATTCCACAGATGACAATATTGAAAGAAGAAGCTGAGCAGACAGCAGGTCAGACATGAGTGCAAACTAGAAACTTTCAATTTGCATCTGGACTTGTTATTTTCCACAGATTACACTCATTCAAAGCTTCCATCCAGCCAAGGCAATCAGAGAATTGATAGAAAACAAAAAGGATGCAATGACATGACTCCTACATGACTCCTACATGAGAAATCCAAAGGCCAGTTTTGCTTTTTACACTGATTAATATCTCAAAGCAATCCTTTCAATATAGGGAGGGCTTCAACAAATGTTTGTTTTGATTGCAAAACACTTTAGAAACCTCTGAAATGTAAAATGGGTAAATAAAATTGCAGAAGCCAGGACTTTGTCTCTCCCACTTGTGGCGGAGGAGTTTCACAGTGGCACTGAGGGCAAATGTCGGTGTTCCTGCATGCAGAACATTCTGTGCATTATTAACACTCTGCAAATGCCCAGCTGATTAAGAGGTCACTACCACAAATGCTTATTCACAGAAATAATTGCTATTCAGATAAGAAAGCCTAATGAGAACAATGGGTCTACTAAGATGCTCACAGAAAGTAATGATAGAGCAAGGTTCTGCTTCAAATGAGAAGCTAAAAACAATTGAAAGAAGTCTGGCCTATTCTCTGCTTTCAAGAATAGTGAGTAGCAGGAAAGTTAAGCCTTAGTTTTAGGTCAGGTGTTTCCTTGATCATATTTTGTACTGTGTTGTGCAAGAAATATCCATGACTTAGTTAAGCTGTAGGTGGACAACACTCCCTGAAAAATTTAGCAATTTCTACCAAACACTGTGGTAAATGACACAATAAAACCCCAAAATTTTATATCCTTTTCACATTGAAATTATCTGATTGCAAAATGTGACAATATCTTTAAAAATAAACTTTTTTTTTTATTTTATACTACACAATAACAAGAAATGAGTCACAAAAACAAGATATGCCATGGGATTTTAATAACTATGTCCTTTTGCATTTTGTAATACTGGAAAAAAGAATTAATACTGCAATGCTTCAATCCTATTAGTCACTGCTATTTCAACAAGTGCTTTAACAGAGTGCTCAGCAAAGATAGTTGACTTGGGGCTTCCAAACCAGAGTTCTCTTGTGCTGATTACAAAGGTACCTTCCTGGTGTATGGTTGGCAATATAAACAATCAGTCCCAAAACCAACTGAGAGTATCAAGGGGGAGCTGCTGAGTCTGGGTTTGCAGGGTCACACAAAGCACAGCAGGTCTCCCAAACCAGCCAAGTCCCCAGCACACCATGATGCAGCATCAGCCACAAAACTGCTTGCTGCCTTTGGGTTACACACAGGCTTTGTCCTCCTCTTGCCTTCCTGAATCAAATGCTGTGCAGCTTGGGGCCACACAAAGGTTTCCTTGGGTATCATAGGGCCAGAAGCAATCTGAAATGTATCTAACATTGGGATTGAGAAATGACATTTCTGTAAAGCTCTTTAAACATTAAACTTTAATTCATGGACTCATATGTCTTGGTCTACAACTCAAGACGGGTGATGAGTGTTAAGTTTGAAGCAAGATGTCTTCAACAAGATGATCAGTTGCATAATTATCCAGTAAGGTTCTGGTATAGTCTTTGCCAGATTCACAGGAATAATTGCTATTGATGTCAATGAGAACAAAGTACACACAGAAATGTAAATGGAAAAAGCCAATAATTTCACAAAATCATAGAATATTTATCATATTCTTCTGAATATGTTAATGTAGATTCCACACAGCAGTCATGGATTTTAATTTTCATAGTCTATGCCATGTTAATATCCATATTTTTCTGCCTCTAGGTGTAGCATTTGGCAGTAAGCCATTAAACTGTGAAGTACAAAGAAAAAAGCAAAACAAAAGCATGCTCAGAGTCTCTGCAATCAGCAGTGAAGACTTTGCCAGATGGAGCAAATGATATGGTCAATGAAGGTGCAGAAGGTGAAAAAATTAATCTAAGGGAATTAACAGGATGCCTGACACCAGAGTACTCCCCAAAATCTCTTGTGTCAGCTTCAGCTGTCCATGCAGAGTCAAGTTCACATGGTGGATATGCACTAATTATGTGTCTCCCTCTCTGCAGTTACTGAATTTATTGATTGTTTTTACTGTGCTCCTTTAATTTCTTTTCCACTATTTAGTTCGGCCAAGAAGTGTCCAAACACTTTGAATTGCAAATTACAGCAGCAAAAACCCAAACATACACTGTTTCTTGTGCATTTTCCACATTCCTTCCAAAAGCATCAAAAAATGCACTTTCTTGAGACCTCTCACCACCTTAATCTCATCTGCAACATTGCTTGCTTGCACAGTTCATCTGCAATTATTTCTGGGGTTTCCAAGCTTAAAGCCTTCTACTATTCCCCAGTCACAATAATGTGACTGCATTTTTTAATCTTCTTTCAAGATCCACTGAGGATGGAAGAGAAGAAGTACACACTCCAGGATGACAACAGATTTTTCAAGATAGACTTCCGTGCCTCTAAATATGCTCTGTCTTCAATATTTAGTCATCAAATTTAGAAAGCCTGGATTCTTCCAGTCTACTTCCTATAGCAAGGGCCAATTTTGGGGTGTCTTGTACTACAGTCCCAGATTTTTCTTCACAAATTATAGAACAAAGAAAGTAAGTATCTTTGCGTAAAAAATCTTCAGGTAATAACTTTGCAGTGATAGAGTTAGCTGCATTCCCACGGGGCATAAACGTGTTTGTGAGCAAGTTTATTCAGAGAAAAAGAAAGGCTAGCAACCATTTTGTTATTTAGAAGGTTCACTCTCACTCCCTGCAGTTTCCTATTCTTGTTTTTAACTCTACTCCATGTTATTCCTCTTAAAACTCTGCAAGTCTCCCAGAGACCCTGTGACCCCTGTGCAGCACAGCAGAGGTCAGAGAGACCTAGAGAGACCTGGCTGGGCACATGTGCAACTGCAAGCAGTGTTATTGCTCCTGGTGATGTCAGAACTCACCTAAGAAGGGCAATCTCTGAACTGGTGGTTCCAGCCACTGCTCTCAGTGGAATGCATTGGAGGCAGAAGTTAGCCAGACTTATAAACTGCTTTAATGATGCCCTGCTATTATATTTCAGAAGAACTTTTGCTTACTGCTGCACTGTGCAACCAAGAACGCCTGAGGGAACCAGTTTGGCTTTCCTTGAAACAGGGCAGTCTGTTCAGACAGCACATCCTTCCGGACTCTTCCCCACTCACAACTTGTTCAACCTGTTGGTCTGAGAAAAAAAATTTACAGGTATTTATCCTTCTTTTCCATCTGTCTCCAAACTTGTCAGGACTTCACCTAAACTGAATAAACTAAGAATCAGATTCTAGTCAAAATTACTCTTCAAAAGAAAAGCGCAATATAGCACCTCTCTTTTCTCAAACCCTCTGCAACAGAAGATTGTGATTTTTTTCTTCTAAACATCCTGACAGTCCCATAAATGTGACAGAATATATAGTTTGAAACCTTCTTGGGAGGTTTCAAACTAATTTTTTTAGTGGTTGGGTTTTTAGGTTTTTTTAAATAACTATAGGTGAGGTGAGTTCAGTGAAAATGAAATTTTTAAAAATGAAGGAATTTGGAATCTATCTGTTGCAACAGTTGACATTTCTATTATTTTCCACAGCATCTAGATATTTGTACTTTTAAGCTTGTTTTGACAACTCTGCCTCATTGCTGGGAAGGAATCTGTGGGAAAGATATGTCCTCAAAATTTCACTCTTTCTTACCTGCCACATGCTGGAAGCCCTTGATCAAGAAATCAATGACAGCAATAAATTCTGCCTTTTGTAACACTTTCCATACCACCTATAGAAGTGAAAATGCATATATAAAAACCCTAAAGAAATTATCTTTGTTTCATCTTCCCCTTTGTAGATTTTTCAGCCTACTGAATAACTGAATTTGACAGAAATGCTGACTTATTCAGCTTGTGTTTACAATTCCTGCTTTTTTAACTAGCTGAAAGTCCAAATGCAGCAATAACAATTATTTGTTGCCTTGGAAACACATGAACTATGCATTTATGCCTTTCTCAGTGTATATGCTTTTTTCTATAATGCTGTACCACAGGTCTACCAAAGTTTGTAATTTACCAGTTGGAATGAACACAACCTTCTACAACTCAGTTGTTTACCAACTGCTGATGGCCAAATTTTTCTTTAACCAAGGTGCAGATAACTTTTGACAATTTTGTCTCTGACCAGCATCACTAACATGTTTATGAAACAATGTAGTTTTTGTTTTCTCAGCAAATATTAAAAAAGAGAATCTTTTCGCCTTATTATAAAATAAAATATTTGCTAGAAGTTCCTATTTATCCTCTTCATATCCAGAAATTCTTTGGCTTGGCAAATTGAGCTAACAGATAGCATGTTGAAGGATGTTCCTAAACAATTTCTTTATACTTCATGTACTTTAGAAGTCTTTGCCTTTCCTACAATGTACTTGTAACTCTATTGTCAAAGAGAAGTAAAATGTCCTTTACATTACTTCCGCATAAATCATACCACAGTAGCTACAGAAATAGCAATCAAAATCATTGGTGTCAGAACAGACTAACCTCATGAGTCTCTCACATTATCAAAATAGCCTTAACATCCAGTCTAAATACACTCCTACCCATCAGTTTAGCACGGGAATGTATTTGCCTTATTAGCCAAATAATGATCAACTGCTTATTTTCTCAGTTAAAGGCATATCTCAGTTAAATAATAATTGTATCAACCAAACCTCACTTCCATTACGCTAACAACAATGCTCCCCATAGCAAAGGCTTCTAAGCTGTCTATATTCAGTTTTGCTTTTTGCTTTCTCTACCAAAATATCTAAAAACAGAAGAGTAGAGAACACTATTTTCTAAATGGCTTACATCCCATTTTCTAAAAGGCACAGACATGAACTACAGGCAGGCTTGCCCTGCTCCAAGAGCTCAGGGAGAGCAGGGAAGCCTCGGGGTACTCACTGATGCTGGCACCTGTGTGAAGAGAATCCCACAAAAGGGGGGAGAAAGTTCCCTGCATAGAACTTTGTGGAAACTGGGCCAAGATTTAAATAATACCTGGACCTCCCAGAAGGCATTATGTTACTTAAAAATATGAAGAACCAAAAATCTAATTAGATTTGTAGCATAGTGTTCAGGCTCCCCAGGTACAAGCGAGGAGCTTTATAGCTTAGGCTGAAAAGATACAGAATGCCATTTTACTGCTGCTCTGTGGCTGGCTTCTCAGAATACAGTATCACACTAATAGGAGCAATTACACCTTCTTCTGAAGTTTCAAAAAATCCTTTCTTTATAATCTGAATGGGTCTTATTAATGGTATTTATTACTGTAAGTGACACATGATAAAATAAAGATCCTGAAGAGTACAAGGTCTTTGACTGAGATGTACAAATAGACTTAGCAGTCAGATCTCAAGTTCACATGCTAGGAAACAACCCAATATATCTATGATTTTATTAAGACAGAAAAAACCTTGATATATGCGCAATGTAAAATCCTCACTTCTCTTCCCTGCGCATAATTCATCTAGATTTCCAAAGGTCCTTTATGAGAAATTATTCTAAAGAGCAGGTAATTCTGTACCTTATACTGATAAAGAAGAAGGAAAGCAATTTCCCATCAGTTCCCAACCATCAATCCTTTTGAAAAATAAGCTTGACCGTAAGCTTAAGGCACAATGCCTGAACTAGAAAATACCCAAAGGGCATTCCAAGCTATGCCAGAGCAACTGCCATTTCTTATGTGAAATGTGATTTCTAAAAACTTTCTAGTTGAAAAAGGCTTTTAGTAAGGTAATAATTATCCAGTGCATACACAAAAAAGGGAATTAGTTTCCTTATTTTCAGAAAAAAAATTCTCACGCCTCTAAATGAGATCAATTTTTTTTCCTCTGCACTAGGATTTTTTGGATCATCAGGTCTGACTAGCAATAGTTATGTTTATCTGTGAAGAACTCGAAAAGATGGCAAAAATATAAAACATTGACCTTTCAGAAAGCAATATTGTACTGTATTATATACTCTCCAATGCATATTGATCATCTCCTTACCTACTTCAACAGGAAAACATAATTAAATTTGAGTAGGGCACTTGCTATTTTTTCACAGCTTTGGATTCTCTGCAATGGCCCCAACTGAATCACCATTAATATAAAAAGATACTCCACAACAAGAGTCAAGGACAGAAGGTGACTCTCCAGTTTGATTCTGCCTTTTTTCCTGGACAAACCTGCTCATAGCTTCAGAGAATTCAGATGTTAATGCCAAACAGATTGGCATTTTGAATGACTGTTGTTTTAGGCAGACAAATCTCTCCATGAGCTGTACCTACAGAGGTATCATATTCCAGATAAAAAGGTTATGATTTTTGCACAGATGTGCAACTGCTTATTATGGGCACCTCAAATAACTCGGAACCCTCTGCTTTTGTCCTGATCATATCACAGGTCAGGTAAGGACAACACCAGACACCTACCACAAAGAAATAAGACAATAAAAACCTCTATCTATGTGGTAGAGTACTCAAATTAAGGAAAACTGATAAATGGTTCATAAAATAGAAAGGATGCTGACTAGGATTTCCTAAATTAAGGCAAAGTCTCCAAGTCTTTAAGAGCAAAAATAATACCCACAACTTCTTTTCTGGAGTTGTGCATAACTACTAAGAGTTGGTGAATTTATATTCCCCAGATTTCACCAAGGCAGTATTCACTAAAGAAGGCACTCTAGTCAGTGAGCCTCAAAAAATCCTTACCTGCATGTAATTATCTGGCCTGCCTACTGCCATCATTTCTACTGGCCTCATTGCTAATTATTTTCTTCTAATAAAAATCAAGGGACACTTCAAGAAGAATAATTTCCTTTACTTGTCAGCTCCTTTTGCCTTTCCCTTTCATTAGCTCTTGCTAATGCCTGCTGCTCCAAACAATCATCCCAGCACAAATATCTCAGAGCTCCTAGATGAAATTTCTGAAAAATGAAGTCTTTGCCACCCTTACAACATTTTTCTGACCCATTTAAAACTTTTTTTATAAGTTATTCTATTTTTTTAATCTATCTCTATATATTCTTATCTTTTTTTATGTGGTGCCAAAATCTTGCTCAATTTCTAAGGAAAATGACAGGATAATTTAATGTTGCTTCAGTTGTTAAATACCTTCTCATAACTGAGACAAAGAGAGTACTTAGCTGATAACTAGTCACTACTAGCATATTGCTTGGTTTAGATGACTGCCATAAAGCTTTTATTTTTTCTTTGAGTGAAACTTGATATGAGTAAGCATTTCTTTACTGAGAGGGTGGCTGAACACTGGAACAGAATTCTTAGAGAGGTGGCCAATGCCCCATGCCTGTCAACATTTAAGAGGCATTTGAATATTGCCCTTAATAATGTAGTTATCCAGCCCTGAATGGGTCAGGCAGTTGGACTAGGTAATCATTGACAGTCCCTTCCAACTGGTACCATTCTAGTCTAATTTTTATGCTAAATAAACAAACAAACAAACAAATAAATAGGAGACTGAAAAAGTCCTAAACTGCCTCCCCCTGGGAAGTGAATGGTGCCCAGCAATGCACATCAGGGCTGTCACATTCATTGTGAGAGATGGAAGGTGAGAAGCAAAACCTTGACTCATGTCTCTTTTTGGCCTAAGGGACGTCAAGCACAGCAAGATTCTGTTGAGCTTGCATTTGGAGAAAGCCTGCTTCACTGAGAGTAATTAACGCCACAGCGTTTTTTCTCTAGATAATGACTCCTTCCCTTGCCTCTGAACACTGCTGTCATTTTACTGACAAGGTTCCTCCCAAGCTCTGCAACATGCCACCCATGTGGGAGCTGTGGGAACACTGATATCCAGAAGACAGAGAGGAGAGCTCTGAGAAATGTCTGGAGTGACTAAAGTGTAATCCCAAATGGAACCTGGATGATTTTGTCAGCAAGTGGTCTCACTTTGTCAAAAGGCGGCAATGCTCAGCATTTTGTTGGTCATTACTTTGCTTTAAAATAACCAAGAAGCCAGCACCTAATTCAGTGGGCTAAGACCCACTGTCTTAGTGAAGGCTTTGATGAAGAGATATATACAACATTTCATTATCAAACATTATCAGACGAATCCCTACTTTAGCTAGTGTACATTTTTAAAAGATAATTTTCTAGTTTTCAAGCACATTGCCTGTAAAACATATATATCCTATAGCTATCTCTTGCATTGTCCTTACATTGTCAACTTCAGACATGTAACATGATTTGCAAAAGCTAAAAAAAGGCCAACCAAAAGTGTGACATGAATTTAGATGCTTAACTGCGTATTTAAGAACCAGATCTTTTACCCTACCTTGAATGAATGGACAAGTATAAATAATCTTGACAGAATGATACATGCTTTATCAGTTTTTCATCAAAAGTACATCCAAAGATTTAATATATGGTTTTTACAATGTAATTCATGACAAAGACATACATAACCCACAAATACATTACTACTTAGCAGCTGTGTATCTCCTCCCATCATCCTGAGCGTTGAAAACTGAAAAAACAAACATATTGGCTAGTTATCCTTTAAAAGGCATTGATGGACACATTCTCATTCTTTTTTTCCTACTGTTTCATCTGTCAAGCATTAATCACTGCCTTAGTTGCAAATGAAACTTTTATTGGGCAATTCTCATCTTGGTCTATACTAAATTCTTTCCCTTTGCTCCATGTCTTAGGCAAAGGTGGCATTGACTGCAGAATAAAGGAATAATATATAATAAAATGCAAAACCTAATGAAAGAAGGACAGCGTTTCTTGTTCCATCATATTCCTGGATTTAACCAGTGTATAGAGAAAAAATGCCTGATGTCTACCCCTGACAGGTCCCACTATTACATCAGTGAAAACAGAATGTTCTCCTGGCTCTAGAATACATGCACAAAATCCAAACATACTGCTTCTTAATCTTTTTCAATTGAGAAGGGGAAAAAACCCCTCTTTCTTTATCCCCAAAAAACTATAGCTCCCCTCATATACTTATGAAATTGAGAGTAAGGAGACATGAAGAAATAATGGCAATTAATTGCTGTTCCTTAAAATAATACAAAGCAACTTTAATTTAATCTTTTAATTGAAGATGAAACAAAATATCAGTGTTCAGTATACTTCTGACTAGGCTTAGTAATAGACTTTGAAAAGACAGAACCTGCACTAACATTGGAAAATTACTGTATTATTTCCCCCCACTCATTGCTTTTATGCAAAGGGATGTTATGGTGCATCTATGCATCAGCAAGATTTGTACAGCTTCCTGATTTTTTTTGGATGAAGAATGATCACAGTGAGTGAGCAAAATCATGCTAAATTAATGAGGAGTCAGTAACACACATGCTGACTAGAATATCTGGCCCAATCTTTCATTCTCTACTACACAAAGTGCAATTTCTGGCCAAATCTTCTGTCTGTACAAAACAGGCAGAAAGGAAAAATGTTAGGTGTGTGCCAGCCTCTCCAGCCTTGCAGTGACAGGATGTCACCTGGCAGCTGTTTCTCTAACTCCTCCAATTAAGTATTCTTTTGAACTGGGCTTCATGCAAATGTTTATGTCAATACAACTTTAGAACAAGCATCTAATGGGGGATGAAGCAAGAGCCTTCAAAATAAATAATTTAGGTTTGCCCACAGGACAATGAATGGTAAGACAAGGAAATAAAAGCCCAAAAAACAAAAAATTCCTTTTTTTCCCTCCCATTTTTTTCTCAGAAGCTATTATAAAATTTAACATTGATATGGATGGAGCTACTCATTAACTTAAACAATTTTAGCTAGAGCTTTTCCTGCCAGTCTTTATGGGCAGCCAGGGAGAATCTTCCACACTCCAGAATGTTCTCTACACCTGAAACAGGTAGCAGATTAGAAGCTTTCATAGGTTCAAATAAACAAAACCAAATAGCAATACAAGTTAAATGGTAAGCCTTAGCAGCTGGTACAGGAATAAGTTATTCAACATGGTTCAAAACTTCCTTAGTACCCAAAGTCCACATGTGAAAAAAAACATTGATTAAATGAAATCCAAATAAAATGGCAGAAAGATTTTCAGTGAAAATATAAGATTATTTGACTGCATTCTTTTTTTTTACTGTTTACAATCTTACTGCTATGAGCTGTATTTTTTTCTCCCTATGAAGATTGCTTTCAAACAATGAAATTGAAATAGTATCAAGTTTGGCATATAATGAGGTTGGCATTAATACTGGCTAAATCCTTCAGATGTCTAATGTTCATACGTATAATTTTCTTCACAGTATATTCATATTGGAAAACTCTAAATTGGTTCTCTTTTTTTTTTATCTTTTGTTTTCTCTTGTGATAGCTTTACTGCTTGCATATTCCAGCATTATAATAATGACCTAGATGAGAGAGTGGGTTGTGCAATTCTCCTATCTCTTTTTTAAAACCTGTTATTTGAGTTTCCATACCCTGATTGACTATTGGATCTTGCCTAGAAGCAGAATTCCACAGCAGAAGACACACCAAAACTTAAGCACAAATAGCAGCTTTGAACCAAACAAAAGAAACACAACAGGCTGCCAATATGTGAAAGTTTAACCTTATGGGATCCTCACTCGTTTTCACTCAGACAAATACAAAAACTCCATGGAATTCTATGCCAGATGAAGTGAAAGACAGATTACCATTTTACTATAAAAAAAGTCTTTGCTAAGTACTAAATCAATACTGAGAAAAAGCAAAATTACAGGTAAGAAAATTATTTTTTCTTTTTTCTGTGTTATATCCACTCTTGTGGGCAGAAGTAATAATTCATGGGAAGTAGCAAAGAATGACCATCATTTATCAACTGCACAGAAATGGTGATGAAAGAGTAAAGTAAAATAACTCTTCCTTCCTCTCCAAACCTCAAAAAGGCCTGTTTTGAAGATTTTTCAGTAAATGAAAATTTGTGAAAGACTTGTGTTTTTCTCTATGCAAAAAAGTATGTTTTTTTTCCAATTTATACCATATAATTTCTGAGTATATATTAAATATTCTAGGAAGAGCAAGAAACAAAGAGAGGGGAATTTTAGACCTCGGCTTTCATACAGACAGACTTCCCTTTTCATGCACAAAGCAGATAAAGCGTGGATGCATGCAAAGCTTGGTTTCTATTAGTAGGAGGCATCTTCCTTTCAAAGGTGTTTCTGAGAGGGCTGAATGATTTGATATCTAAATATTATATTTAAATACAGTTCTGGTAGAAAACTGATTTTTCTCCACCCAGAAGCATCATACTTCCTCATAATCATATACCTGGCAAAACTGAAATCTGAAAGAATGCTCCCAGACTGCCACCTTTCCTGCCTGAAAACAATGGAGCAACTTAGCCTGGCAAATTACACCACAGTTTTATACAGATTTTTCATGAAACTACCATATACCATAGAGGATGCAAATAGGCTTCTTTTAGGTCTGATTGGTTTAGATAGACATTATTGTCAAGACTACTCCTAAAACCCCAAAATGCCTTTCAGAATTTTTGAAAAAAAATACCACCATTAGAAAATAACAAAAAAGGTAAAATAACCATATGCTTTTGGTTGAAATCACCCATGTGCTGGGAAGGCCTAAGAAGCTACAGGCAGGTTTTTTAACATATCAAACCATTAATACTGGATTGTAAGTAAAGAACAAAATAAAAAAAACCACCTCTATTAGTGCAATACACCTCAGTACATGCTCCCTGTCTGGTCTGAAGAACATTATTTTAATGGATAGCATAATGGGAAAGAAAAGATATTGAAGAGTGAGGATAAAGTACAGCTAGATATGGTGGGGGTAGATCAGGCTTTCAGAAGCCATGTCTCATTCAAGCTCCTTCCAAAAAGAGTTCCAAGTTCTCTCCCAAAGGCAAGTAATTTCTTAATATCTTCATTACTGTCCTGCTAACTACTAGATAAGACACTCCCTGGATGCTTTACACTACATTGCCAGATATAACCACAGTGCATACACCATGCATTACTCCTGATGGCCTGAATAGTATATAGAAAAAAAAATCTTATAGTTTTTCTTGAGAAGATTTCAAATTCACATTCATTTTCAAAAGATGAGCATACTTACATAATTAACCACCAATCTCTGAGGGAGGAAAAATGGGTTTGGTTTGTTTGTTTTTTTTTTTAATTTGATTTCTTTGAGAAGGCCTCAATGGATCATAGAGAAAGAGTTCAAGGGATGATTAAAGATGAAAAAAATAAAATAATTCATTTAGAAAGGACATAGAAAAGATTTAACTGAAGGTTGTTTAGTACCATCAAAGTGCAAACAAAAAAAACCCCTGTGCTATAACTATTTGTAGAAGAAATAGTAATTAAGAAAATAAGTTAACTGCATCTGTAAAGAAAGGCATTTGCTCCATCTCTCTCCGCTTTGGGACAGACCTATCAAATGCTGAATCAGGCGTTCAAAAATAAACAGATTTTAAATCTACAGCTGCATGGGAGACTAGGATTTTCTTAAATTCTCATGTAATCAAACACAACTGGTCTAGAATATATATTATGCAATAATCTGCAGGTACTCTTTCCAGCCTCTACTGGCTTTCTGAGGGAGGATGTTTGCCAGATAAAAGTTGGGAGCCAGGGCAGCTGTCTGAATTCAGAGCCAGAGTGGTACTGAATAATACAGCACAGAATGTGAGTCCAACCAAAACTCTTTTGGGTTATACAAGGTACCAAAATTGCTAAATTAAATATGAATTCAATGATTTTATTTGTTATTTAAAGAATTAGTACTTCAGGATTGGCTGAGCAACAAAAGCCACAAAATTCTTGTTCAACAAAACAAGTTATCCCAGAGGAGTAATTGTAATATGTGCTCTAATTCTCAAATTTGAAACCCAGGGTGGTTACACAACCTGGAATTCAGAACATCTGAAGGACACTCACAAACACTCATTATTTACTATTCTGAGGAAAAGGCATGAACACGTCTGGCACCTTTGAACATCTGAGTTCCAGAGCCAGATTGTATCACAAATAAGCACAAGGCATTTGCCACGAGCCTCGCCAGCTCTCAGGAGCCCATTCATATAACACCGCTCCAGTTCTGATTGGTATGTTTTTATTTTTAGGAAAAATTTCCATGAGTCTTAGGTTTTATAAGGTCCCTGGATTTCCATCTACAGCACCGAAGGCAAGAATATAAATGAAGAAAGGTCCCACTATTATACAAGGAGATAAAGTCTGGAGGCAAAGCCTTGATCTCCTGTAAGTAATTAGCAAGGTTTCTTGACTTGGAGGAACCCTAACTTTCCCTTAAGGGCCTTCTGACAGTACATACAGACTCAGACTGTCATAGCTGACATTTTAAAGTGGAAAGACAAGCACACAAAAACTGTTGCCCAGCTGTTGGGATATCAACTCAAATGCAACTGTTCCACCTAATCTTTGCTCTGGTTCTATTGAGATGATGTCATGGATTCCTCTGCCTTGGTCACAAGGTCCATTTAAGCAACAATAGTCAAGATTTGGCCAACAGTATTTATTCAGAACTAAAATCAACCAAAATGCATCAAACTAAAATGATTTGAGAAACCTAAAAGTGAGTACCTTTTCATATATTTCACAGAATGTTTAGAAAATTGAGGAAGCAGAGATATATGACATCCTTCTGCATGAAAGAAGATTCAATTAAACCTCAGATATTCTTGCCAGATATTTGTTTAATACATTCTCAAGTATCTCTACCAGTGGAGACTTTCCATGTCATTAAGTAATTTACTGTAGAGCTTAAACTGCTCATTAAGCCACAAGGGTTTCCCGAACCCTCTAGTCTGATCTACCTTATTGCCATCTAAGTCAGTGTGCGCACTGCTTATCCAATCCACAATGGACAGAAGAGAAAACTACTGCCTTTCCCTTTGCAACTTCATTTTAAGCACCTGAAAAATAATTTTGTGGTCCCCTTCAGTCTGATACCATTTTAGTAACCAAGTCCCTTTCACATTTCTCTCCACTTTCCAGACATATAAGATCCCATTTGCTACATATTTGCTTTCTCCTTTGGTCTAGTTAGCTTACGTCCTTCCTTAAGGATACAGTGTGCAAGCCTGGATGCATGATTCCTATTGAGAATGTATGAGCTCAGAAGAGAATAGACAGCCTTATCTTCTTCTTTTTTCTCTAAAGGCATCCATTTTAGCCTTTACAATTTCAAATATGAATCCTCTTCCTCACCCATCTTTCTCATTCCTGTAATGCTCCAGTCACTATTCTGAGAAAGACACTCTCACAAAGTTTCACATAGAATTGGCTTGTATTTCTTTCAGAATGCTGCTCTCATTTCTCATGATCATCTCAAATACGACACTCCATTGTACTTTTAAGCCTCTCACCTTTGCTTCATCTGCAAATTCAGTAAGTATTTCTCAGCTGATATCATGGAATTGCTCTTTTCTATAAGTTTCTTTTCAGTGTTATAGAATCCATAGCTCTGGAACAAGATATACCTATTTCCCTTCCATTTTGTCCTGAACACTTCCCCTCCCACCAGACATACTGTCACCCAAGTAATGTTCCTGGCTTTTATAACTGTGTTATACAATAAGTACTAAACCTCTCATTGCTGAAGGAGTGTTATGACAATTTGCCTCTACTACCTTTGTTATTGTGTAACTGAAGGTAATATTTGCCTCTAAAAGCCTAAAATGTTTCTAATGTTGTATAAGCACAGCATTGTAGCTGCTCCTTGTTGCAGTTAATCCACTTGATATTGATGCAGCTGTTTATAGGAGTTACACAACAGATTTCAAAAAAACTTGTTATTTTTTTGGTCATGAAGTTAACACATGCATAATACAAAACTAATCATGACATATTTTTGGGGCATAGCTATGCATGTTTCTTGCTCAAAGTCCCTAATCTGTTGGGCTGCACTGCCTAGCATTACCATGTTTGCGGGACCCAACCTTCATGGAAACAAAACTGATTGCTTCAAATGATCTGTCTTGTAGCAAAGGCCTGAAGGATGGGTCAGTAATTTCATTAACATATCCTATTCTGGTGTGAATACTCTTAATTGAAGTCTGGAGAGGGCCTAAAAACATTTCAGATGGGAGGTTCTGTGAAATAAGGCATGTAATTAGGGAATGTCTCAGAATGATTGAAAGGGTGTTTTTCATCAACACCATCTCTGCTGTTTGAGGCCATTCACTGAACTTTGCAGAAAGGACTTTCTGAACAGAGGAATGTGGAACACAGCTATTATTACTGTCAAGTATGACACATAGGTGAGGAAAAAACCACCAAAACTATCCCTCCATTAGTTAGAAAATCACAGCTCTGGCTTACAAAAGCTCTACATTTCATCTGTGGCCTTTATTACAGAATTCTTTAAAATTATCAGCAGCATCTTCTGTTTTTCTCAGAATGGAAGCAGATAAATTAGCAACAGAGGGAAGAGCTCCTAAGCTAGACAGTTCACTTGGAGTCGTTATATAAATGACCTTTCTGAAATGTGTCCAAGACTTAAATTACTCTGATTAGTTGATGTCTGTGGAACTGGCAACAAGCCTTTTCACTGTTGCTCTCATGGTAATTATTATTCTTGTTTCACTGCATATTTTGATAGCATTTCTCAAGTGTCTAGTTATAAATCTCTTAAAAGGCTGAGGGCAGTTGAATCAGTAGAGGTAAAATAAGAACAGATCCCAGCTGATATGGTCCTTGCCTTCCCTGTACATCTATTTTTGAAGTTGAAAATAAGTGTCTTCCTACATCCAACCCAGAATTGATCAGAATGTGCTTAAAAAAAGGAACAGGGATGCTTTCAAGCCTATCCATTACGTTTATGTATCACATAAGGATATATAATTCAGAAAAAAGAAGTTATGAGCACATAGTTTGCCTCTTTTTGTTGGACTACTTTTTTAAAATTTAACTGTAAAACTAGCATTTCTAATAGCCATCATCATCACACATTTTTCCATGTAGATAACAGCTCTCTTCAAATTCAAGAAAGCTCAAATAGATCCCATTTATCTAATCTTTCAGACCCAATTAATTTTACCAGAAAAATATTCATCTCATATCCTCAAACATCAAACCTTTTGGGTTCACATAACTCATCTCCCCAAACTGCTATCAACTCTGCAACTGCAGTTTATGTTTCTTTGTTCCCACAGCTCTTTCAAACACCACTTCAAGTCCCATCATTTCTCATTAACTAGTAACTTTTCCAAATCTCTTTGATAGAAGAGTTAAATCCCCCAAGTCAAAACTTTGAAAATTAACATTTATTAATCCATGTTTCACTGTGCTCTGCATTATCTGCCGCTGAATCAGGAACAGAAACTTGTCTCGGTTCCTAACATGTTAAATGACTTTAGAAAGTTTCTGTTTTCTCTGTAAAAATCATTCTTTGCATCCTGGGCTGCCTAAAAGTAAAACAATGCACAAGATATTCCTCTAACAACATGGTATGACATGCCATGCAAAACCAGCTGTGAAGTATTTTTTTGATAGATGCTGCAAGAAATGTTTCATGCTGTATGATAAAAGCAGATATAAGCAACCTTTTAATAACTTGCACCACATCTTGCTTTTTTTCTTGATTGCACACATCCAAATGGGTAGAGGACTTAATTTTGGTGGTTTTGAAAGATAAAGCTGAAATAATCTTAAATTAAATAGATCTTTATACTGAAGTAAAAAAAATCTATATATAAATATGCATCATTATAGAACTTGGGTTTCCATTTCAGTGCATCCAAGTGGAAATCATGGTTAGCAATTGACAAAGATGCCAACCATACATTTTGGTAAAGAGAGCTCCAAAAACGTTTCTTATTCCACTGACCCCATTTTCCTCAACCAATATTACAGAACTAAATGGACAGACAATAAGTATATATATGAATGTCATGAATGTCACCATAACATCAAGGAGGTGAGGAAAACATTCTTCATTACCAGGAAGTTTGATTACTAACTGAAAAATTCTCTACATGAAATACAATACAATAGAAAAGGAAAAAATGGTGAGTGGGCTGAGGCACTCAGGGAGCAATTCTAAGATCTACCAGTACAGACAGACTTTCCCTAGACAGAAGATGATAAATGTGCAGAAGAACTGTTTGTAAACTGAAAAATCATCCAGCAGATTAGGCAGAAACAATTTTTCCTTAGGATTTTAGCAGGGTTTTGTTTTGCTTCCTCATCTGACAGTACTTTCAATTATTGAGACAGAATGACAAAGGAGCATATGTGCTCAATGATCAGAGGACCTGCACCATCAAACTGGGCATCTGCTACTCATTTCCAAAGGATGCTGCAAGTGAGATACAAGGGAAAACCAGAATACTGAATAGTCCTGAGCCAGGCCAGCTGGAGCAGGACCAAGCAATTGGGCTATGTTCAGAGAACTTAACACAACTGGCCTATAGAAAAGAATTTGTACCTGGGACTGCACCCTGTAATTGCTTCATTGTATTTGATCAGTAATGTTACAGAGATGATTTAGGCACACATATGGCCAATAACAGACCAAAGAGTGACTGCAAAGGTGATTCCATCTATCCTTGGTCTTGCTCCCAAATCATGACCCAGCCATTAATCTGTGAACATATGACCAGATCTGGAGGGATCATATCCTTGAACAGGATGCATCACAGAAATAATCATCAAATTTATGAAGCTGAAGGGTCGCCTCTGACTTGATTAAATTCTAACCTGATTTGCACCTGCCCCATTCTGTTCTGAATTGCTCATTCATTTTGGAAAGTGTTATGGCTACTTACTGCATTCACCAGCTGTAACTGCAGCTGTTATTTTTCTGTTGTCCTTTTTTTCATAAAAGAAAAAAAAAGTGTCTTTTTTATTCCATCTTTCCATGTTAACTGACAGCCTGGGAAAACACATTTTGCAAAAAAAATTCTGAAGCGTTGGATCAATTTGGTTCTTGATATAATAACTGTTTAGTGACAATCACTACGGCTGCAATGTTACCACTGTTTTTGATCGACTGCACAGCATTTACAGAAAAGATGAGCTCACTTCAATTCTTTTTTTCATTAAGTCTTACAAATATTTTTTCTTCTTCTCTCATTGTTTTAGATAAATTCCTGAATAACCTTCCTAATAATTCAGTAAGACGGATGTAATTTCTCAGGTTTTATGGAGACAGTAGCTCCTCATAAATGTGTGCTAACATGCTAACAGCTTCTACTAGAGACCTTTGTAATCTGCTAGAAACCTTTGTAATCTCACCACATTGTGGGAAAGGGAAGGGGGAAAGAACTCCTTTTCATGGAGAACATGGTTACCAGTGAGTTTCTTCAAAACGTGAATGGAATCACAGAACCACAGCAACTGAAGTCCTATGGGGCTTTCAGGAACATTTGCTCCAAACCTGGCTCAAAACAGGTTGGTTTAGAACAGGCTGCTCAAGCCCATGTCCAAGTGAATGCTGAGTCCCTCCAAGGACAGAGGTACCACAACCTCTCCATAAATCCTATTCCAGTCTTTGACCATTCTCATGGTAAACACAAAAATCTCGATAACTAATCAGAATATTCTTCATTAATATGCTTTCTTGCCCAAATGTTTAAAATCTACGACTGATTTAAAGTCGCACTAATTACAAAAAAAATCAACTTCTTATTCATTGATTTGTGCCCCTCAAACCCTCAAATGCAAAGTTTGATTTGAATTTCTTTTCTCTCATCATTGACTATCTGAGTGGCAAATGAAATTCCATAAATGAAATGCATACAGGAATTCTGTACAGATGTAGAGGGGAAAAAGGATCCAGAATAGAGCATGAACGTGGCACTACATCATCCCACAGACAGAATAAGTCTGATAATTGTCCAATTAAACATTATTGCAAAAAAGGTCATTACCCCTGTCCCCTACCACTTCAATACATAGCACACAATAAAATCCCATGTTATCCTATTCTAATAATCAGGATGACTGGGAGAAACACAGAAGAAAGAAATGAGATACTCAACTTGCCTTCACCTCCAAGTCGTCTTTTCTTTTTTTTTTTTTTCTCTTATAACTACTGCAGCTAAGGTTCTAAGAAGCCTGATAAACATTTCCAGTCTTGGGTAATACTAATTTAGTAGTTTCAAAGCAATTACTGTGTATGAAGTATCACCCATAGACATAAAGATTGCTGAAGAGTTCACTGAGTCTTTTCCTTAAAAATGCTCTCATACAAATGGGACCAAATGCAGATGTGATGGTAGGAACAGGAGGCTGAACAGAAATGAATCTGTAAATTGTTATTCGGTTTATCTGAATCCATTTCAGCATCCATCTTCACCTTGAAAGATGGAAGAATTGGGTGGTTTATTTGAGGGGTACCAATCATCCCTTAACAAAAACTTTTAGATCCTAAACATCTCTCTTGAAGGCAGCATAAATTCACTTTCCAGTGCTGGTTTCATTGCCTTATTTTAGCTGCTAATTTAAAGCTAATTGTAGAGCAGGTCACATTTAAGTCACTGGAAAAAAAGCCCAGTTACTTTCATAGTGCATGGCCAAGATCTGAAAGGGAATAATAAAACCATTAATTGAACCCACTTAAAAAGAGAAAACAGCAAGAAGCAAACACAACCCAGCTATGGTTATTTGGAACTATGTGTAATTTTTCTAACTGGTTCCCAGGTAAACACAGTGTCCATTGCTTTCTTATGCTTTTTGCCACAAAGTATCTCTTGTCTCACACTGCAAAACCTGGCTTGGCCTTTATAATCACAGAATTTGGGTTGCAATTTGCAGACATCTACTGTCATTTTCTCTCATCTGTTCCTTCTTATCCCCAACAACATGGAAGACATCTACAAAACCAGACATGAAAACTGAAGCAATGCTTCCTCTGGGTGCCATGCAAAAAGCCCATTATCATCAGAAGGCAAACATGCTGCTTTTTTTCCATAAATGGGGGAATTCAAAACATGAGATAATTAACACATTCCTGTGAGTATGAGTGCACTCAACCCAAAAATACTTTCTACAGAATACAGCATCTTCATTTTATATTCATGATAATGTAGGGAGTTAAAACATTCCCTCCCTTATTTATTTATGTGCAACAATAAATATCCTTTTCCAGGAACCACCAAGCATACCAGAAAATAGAGTTCTGTCTCCATTTCTATTCTGTGTCTCAAGATTGAGAAGAGAAAAATCCCAGCAGTGTGGCACAAGATAATTAAAACACAACAAAATATAACTCAGCTTTACAACTAAAGTAATCTGTTCAAGATTGACGAGATGCCAAAGCTCTGACACCTACAATGCCCAAACAGGCAACATGTCCAGACTGGGCAGAGCATAATGTCTGCTGTTCACAAAGCTATGTGAAATGCTTACTGAGACCTTGGATAAAAAAGTTTACCTAGTGCATTCCTTCTGTTCATCCACCATCAGGTTCACTAAAATGAACAGGCTGTGAAATCAATGGCCCCCCAATTGTTCATTTGTAGGAGAGGCACAAAACTGTTTTATATAAAAGAGACTGAACTGCCAACATTTCAATGAATCTGAAAGAACTTACCCAAAACCATTGACCCAAAAAGATAATCAGCACGCAGTGGTGAGCACTCAATGCTCCCCCACTAGAGAAATTGTTCAGTAATGGTGACATAACCCCTGGATTCTGGGTCATCAGATATAAAATATCATTACTGTTCAGTAACTATTCAGTGACTCAGAGGACACAAGAAGAGTTGGCAATCACAGTCCCTTTTTTTTTGTGCTTGTGATGAGCAATTTCTGGCAAGACAAGTGGTTCTCTACTGTGGCAGGCCAGAGGATGCCAAGTCTATTCTGTTCCAGCCAAGGACTCACACAGGTATTTCAATGGGATTACCCGAGGGCTTGACAATTGACTGCAAGTTTGAAGGTTATGTTGGACTGGGACCAAAGTGCTCAGCACTAAATCTCTCTGGATGAACTTCTCTGTATAAACATGTATTGAGGAATAAAAAAAGAAAAACCTAGATCCTGAATGGTTTTTAGATACCAAAATTATTAAATACCAAAATCCCACAGATGCTGTAACATCCTTAAATATCTTCAAAGATATGAGGCAAAACCACCCTCTATGCTCCCAACTACTCTGTTTGCTGTGAGCCTTAGCGAAGAGGCCAGTGACAGAACAAAGGTACAGAAGGCAAATCCCACATGGTGACCTGGTGGACCAGAGAGAAACACCATCGTTTACTGTACCATAGCTCAGACTCTTTTGTAATCATCTGAATTTATGCTTCTCTGATTTGGCTGTCAACCATAAGCATTAAAGACTCTTTGTAACATGAAAGAAAATGCTTCCTATACTACAACTGCCCTGAAAAAGTAGTCGTAGTTTAATAACAGTTGCAAAACAACCAATACATTACATTGAGTCATATTCATCACTTTGCCGAATCTGTATCAGGGAAATATCTACTTTTGTAATAGAGACTTGTTTTAGTTTAGTTACAACTCTGTTATAGCTGAATGCCAAGGAAAGAAGCCATACTGGCTCCTTAAATGGATAGTCACGTAGCACTTCCATCTGTGGAACATGTTTTCTCCGTAATTTCCCTTTCAGCATGGAGTCTTTGACATGCAGAAGAATGGACAGCACTTGTCAAACTATGATTACTTCAGAAATTGAAATACATAAAATAATAACCAAGGCAATCAAACGCACACACAACTATCATTTACTGGGAACACAGACAAGCAGATAGTAAATGATTCAATTTATAATTAATTCAGAGAAAGAAGGAGGAGTTGAAAAAAAACCTATATAAATACATTCTTCAGGACTTGGCAGAAAATAATGACTGAACAAGGATCTCAAAAGGAAAATTAATGAATGACAACAGGAGCAGCACATGTGTAACGTGAAGATAGACTACAAGCAAATTAAACATGTTGCTTATGGGAAAATAACCACCTTCTCCTTATTTTGCTCAGGAAAAAACCACACGGTTCCTAATGGAATTCAAGGCTATTATTCAATCAGAAGATTCTCATGAAGGCAGAAACTGTGAAAGTATGCTTCCTAAAGCAGAGCCCCAGGAGATAATTGAAGCCCTAGAATCATAGCAGTGATTTTCTTGAACACTCATCCCCAGGTTACCTTAAAAAAATCCATCAGACAAGAACATCCAATGCAGCAACATAAAGGTTACAGTCAGTGAGATGTAAATAAAGAAAGAGGAAGAAAATAAAATGCCTAAAAAATTCTTTGGGGAAAATTATGGGTGAGTATTTGCACACACATGTAAATTGAACTTTGCTATATAAACCATATACCTGAAAAAATAAAACATTTTAAAAAACTCCTAGTTCCCTTTTGAAAGTACTGTCAAGAAATTTCACATTCCTTAGCAGTGTTTTAAGAGCCTTTCAATAGCCACAGTTTTCAGAACTCAAGCACAGTTTTCAAGATCACACTCAAGCAGATTTGCTAAAAGGAACACTGAAAAAGATGGACCTGACATGTAGGAAGGCCACAGATGTCACAGCAATCCTGTGTGAAGAGCCCCAACCTCTGGTCTAAAACAATGGAGATTTAAATGGAAGCCACTCTGACAAAGCAGGTCCCAGCCTGACAATTCACACATTGCAATCATCTCTCTAAAAGCAAGAAATAGTTTTTATGGAAGTTATAGAGGGGGAAAAAACAGATCTTATTGATTTAAAAATTCACTTCATAAATCCTGTGATACCACAGAACTGGAGGGAGAAGAAAACAGAACAATCTTTTTTCTTCCTGGGTCAGTACTGAAATTAAATCTGTAGCCTTCTCAGCCACGCAGCCATTTCTCAAGGACATCTAGTGATAAATCAAATTACTAGAAGAGCCACATACTCCTTATATGAGGACCGGATCCCACTCCGTGCTCCTCTCCCAGATAGCACCAAATAATGTGCGCTAACCTTATTATTTACCTTCGTAGTTCCCCCACCACCAAAGAACTTGGTCACCACTGTCTGAAGTTATGGTCAGAGGACAGCAGGGACAGAGCTGCGTTTCCAGCACTCATCTGTCAGTGCTACATACAACCACTGCTCTTACCAAAGCTGAATGAGAACCCAGTGAAAATTCCATCATCCTATAAGTCCTGCAGACAGAGGGGCTGATGCAATTTTTTTTCCTAAGGGAAAGAATTTTGGCCATTCTTCAGTTCCAAGCTATACAGAAAGCACACCATACATCATAGAGGGATGCAAAACCAGCTCCCTCTGCAGCAAAGTGAAGCACCAGCAAGGAAGGGTTGGAGAAAGGATTATCAGCCTAGGGTATAGCACATAAACTAGCACAGTGTAATTTATGAGCTAACAAGTCTGTGGAGAGACCTTAAAATAAGGAAACAATACAAACCATTCAAAGTACCTAAGACCCAGAGAGCAAAGGAGGCCAAACAATGGCAAGAAATTAAATAGGTTTAATATACTACTGGGCACTCACAGATAAGTGCCATTAGTTCCCACATACTTCATTTTTTAAAAGACCAGTTACAGAACTCCTGCCACTGAATAAAGATTCTGGCTTTTACTGTGGCTTCTCAGGGAGAAAAGAAATTAGTCTGGACAACTTAGAAATTATCTAAGCAAATAAAGAATGCCAGTATTATTATTTCTTAACAAATCCCATGATTTCTTGAGCCTCGTGGCATTTAATTTTGGAGTCAGTTGCTTGGTAAAGCTTGGTTCATGAAGGTAAAGCGTGGTTCATGAAGGCAGGGATACACGGCTGTTATCAGCTGCATTGAAAAAGCCCGAACACTGTACCAGAGTGAATTTATTGCTTACTCAATCTTTACAGCGGAGTAAGAGATATATATTCCAACATCACCAAAGAAAATCTGAAAGTTTACATTCCTATTTTCTCCAATTACTGATAAAAATCACTTTGAAGAGTACATTAAACTGATGCCAGCCAAAACACTACAGCACTTGTTCCTCACAAAGAGGAAGTTTCCAGCCATAGCAAAATTTGGCTGCTAAATGCATGTCCTTATTACCATAATGTTTTTTTGTGACATCTGCTGCCCTATAATCAGTGCTTGGATGCTAATAGTTACATGGGATATGATACTGTACATCTAATCAGTGCTTCAGTGAACCAAAGAAAAAGACAAGTCAGAAGCAAAAAAAAAGAATTCAACAGCAAACTTACAGAGAATGGAAATTTTGGTTCTCTCTCAGGTGTTCCCATTACCTGACATTTTTTGATATGTAGTAAAGAAATTTTATTTATACTACTGCAGCACTACCAAAAATCAATTCCTAAACCACAATTGCATTTAAAACAAGTGCTGCAAGCTTGCCTTTTCTGGGAGTCCTGAGGGCAGAGGAGCTCTCACAGTTTCTCTTTGCATGATGCAGAAATGTGTGCAAGTGGAATTGATGAGTCAGGGTTAAAAGCTCTCTTAGCCATCCTTCTCTTTCTTGCTAAACTCTTTGGATATATGTCTTTTTTTGTGTGTGGAGAAACACAGGCAACATAAATAATGTTTCCCTGAATCCTGGAGCTCAAACAACACAACTTTGATTTCACTCCCCCTGTGATTCAAAGCAGGCTGGAAGTTTCCTTGCTATAGAAATCATGCAAATGTATTAAAAATTGTTACCACCCTCGAAGACAAGAACCATAAAGAAAGAAACACTGTTCTAAAATCTGTTGGAGACCAAGCACACAAATTGATTTTTTGTTAGGTTCTTTTACAAAGACAATACGAGTTAGAACTAGGATTGAAAGTGAAAGTCCCGAAAACTGGTTTGGCCACTATCCTAAAACTGTAGGATGTAATTATATGTTATAGTCTTCATTCCTTGAAGTCTTTAAGTCAGATTTTTTTGTAAGATATGTACTCAGGTTTTAACAATAGAACACTGAAGTTGCCCACTCCCAGTGAACCCTAGGAGTGGACACTCTTCTTAGCTGCCCACCACAGACATTTGAGCTAGTTTGATGATGCCATATATATATTCCTAAATCTGTCTTCCAGTTTTTAAATTAGCCTGTACAGCTGTGTTATCCCTTAGATACTCTAAAGAAATACACTGAGACACTGGACTATGGAAGAGGTGTTTAGTGTTCTTTGTCCCCTGTAAGCAGATTTCATAAAACTGAAATAAGCTACAAGAAAACAAAAGCAAGAAAGCACACTCCCAGCATCTCCAGTTACAGTTGCTTTGTCAGACTGACCAGATTACTTTCTTGGTGTCTCTGAAGCAGCAGCTTGGGCCACCAATTCCACCACTTTTTCAAGATTCTTTTTGCTACTGAACCTAATTTGGAGCCTTTCTGCTTTATTTTGCTTAAATGACATTTCAGAAAAGGGAGGAATGGCACAGAGTAAGGAGCTGGAATCCTCTCACTATGTTTCCCAAGTTCAAATGGCAGAGCACTGCTCATTTTTCCTTTCAAAGGTGGTTCTTCTTCTCCTGTCAGTGGGTCACACACAGTTGTGATGTTCCTGTCCTGTCCCCCCCGGATTGGCTTTAAGCTGCTTTTGCTAGTTAAAAGACTAATAAATAATGATAAAATTTTACTATTTGTTATCACACCAACTTTGCCATGGCACTTTGCATTAGTCTCATAACTGAAATTACATCATCTTCAGGAGCCAACACAATCTAATCATGAGCACAAACTAATAACAGGATTTGAGAACAGGTTTTCTGATGTGCATGGCATACCTGTATCCCTTCAGGGGAATGCTTGAAGGGCTCAAACACAGCGCTAAGATGCCTCATTTTCAATCCTCCACTACACAGGGGCCACAGCGGTTTTAAAACCAGTCATCCTCTTGATATTCATGCTGCAAGGTTTGGACAGACTGCAAAGCAGTACAGCAGGGTTATATAAGCACCTATCATAACATTATGGGAAAACCTTGAGTGAAATCTGTAGATAAACAATCGTGCCACAAAGGCTGAGCAGAAGCCAGCAGGTTAGACACACAACTGCGATGCTAAGAAACCACTCTCTCTGGGAGATCTGGAGCAGAAACAGCAAAGTTATGATACAACCCATGACCACAGACAGCACTGTTGGTGAAACTGCAAGCCAAGTCTCCTGGACAAAGGCCCAGTGGGATGCTCTCCAGGCAGCAGAATCTGTGGCATTTGTTTTAGAGTCGAGCACACACGATTTAAACGCATTTTCAGGTTATAGCAAAAAGGAAATTGCAAGGCCAGAACATGCAAAAAAAGTGGATTGCCTGTGAACATGTCTACTTCTCTTACATCTCCAATCACAGATTTTGGGCAACACCCTTCCCTCAAAGGGGTTTATCTGTGGAAGACTTACTGAGCAGTGTTGAAGGACTCATTTATACCTCCCAAGATGGACAAAACCCTTTCCTCTGCAGTACTGCACTACAGGACTCAAAAGGAGCAGGTGAAGTTACGCAGCAGTCACACCAGATTTAGGACACCAGTATACTGCAGATGTGTATCCCCTATATTGTATTCCATAAAATTGAGGTGTGCACTCATTAGAAATCTCTTTGACTTTGAAAGGGAACCACATTCTGAACCCCCCTTCTCTGCTGATTACTGATCTTTCTATTTGCATAAATTTATTCATGGTCAATATATATCTATTTGATCTTTACCTCAAGTATCTCCTCTTCTCTGTTTTTTCTCCCAAAATATATTTACAGAAACATAATATGACTTCTTCCAGACTTTATTTTGTGGGACTAAAGAAATTTATCCTACCTCACAGAGAATTGCTTGCCCTATTCATCCCAAATAGGCTTCCTCTGCACCATTTGCAATTTGAATGAGTTTTTATAGCAAATGAATGAGCAGAAGTATATGAAATATTTTATGCTCAGGTATATCAGTGTACTTTCCCACTGCTGAAAAAGATGGTTCTCATGTCTTTTAGTAGCACAGCCACTTTTTCCATATCTATCACACATTTTTATGGTCCAGTCTTTTTTCCAGTAGAGGAGGCAGATGACCAGGGCTTTTTTTTTCAGTTTCAATCAACAAATGAGAGACTTTTGACTATGTTATATTTCATGCCTTTTTCATACTTTGCCATCTCCTTATTATTTTTTTACAAGAGTTAATAGTCCTCTTTTGACACAGATTAAAGGAATCATCAGCATAAGAGCAGAATTTACTAGCATACCCCGATTTTAGTGAAAATTTAATTCTGGAAATACTAAAGAAGACCAGTTCCCAAATCAAATTTAGGAGAATCTCAGTTTTCTTGGAGAGAAGCTGCTTCTCCTTTCTTTTTCACAGAGTCTTGCCATGTCCATTACAGTTCTTCTGTTAGTAACCATTTTCCCTATTTGAACTAACAATTTCTATGGGACACATAACAAATGCCTTTGGGAAGAAAAGTCAAAGAAGATCTACCACAATCCCTTTTCACTAAACAGTGAAGAAATAATCTTCCCTTTCTTGTAACCTAGATATTAAAAAAAAAAAAAAAAAGGAAAATCCCAGATCACTGTGAGTATATAACAGAAGTTTTAAAATAATTGTTTCAAAATTGGGTATAATTGTCTGCATCTCTGTTTTTCTCATTTTGACAAATTAAATACATGCCAAAATGTCATGTGCTATCAAATTTTTAAAAACAGATTTTTTTTCGCCATGAAGAAACACTGAAAATTAAAGAATAAAAGGTAAAAGCTTATTTTTCTTCCCTAGAAGGAATATATTTTCGTGATTCAGTCATCTTTAAAAACAAAAGAAAAAACAACAAAACATGTTTCTTACAAGACCCTTTGCAAAACAAACAACCCAGCTATTAAAATACAGATTGAGCCTAGACTGATATTCAGTAGAGAATGTTTTTGATTTTTACTATCATTATGAGGTAAAAATGGTAGGGAATTTCTTTGCTCTAACTATTAGATAAATTATAACAGATCTTTGATTATGTATGTTTTCAAAGGCTTCTCTTTCAACAACGCTTTGTATAATTTGCTTCAACATCTGTTTGCCTGCTGAGTCCTTTCTTTAGTCACATTTCACTAGACCTATAATTAAACCCTCTTAAAAAATGTATCACTTCAGGTGTCCTAATGAAGAATCCTGAGGAAGCTGGTAATAGTTTGCTACGGGAGAGCAACAAAGCTCCTTCTCTACTTACAACTATTTCTTGCAAGATTCATTCTCTTCAGCAGATGGAGGGCTGCAGTAAAAGACAGCAACTCAGGGCTGAAGAGGTCATAAAACTCTCAAGAGCAGGAAATTACATAGGCATATCTGCCAATGAGGTCTATATATGAAAAGTCATTAGGCTCTCCCAATCTCTTCAGTTCCTGCTTCCCCAAATAAAAGAACAGTATTTTAAGAGTAGTAAACCTCAATCATCTTGTTTCAATTTAGGCTTATTCCTCTATTTTCTTTTATATGATAAGCATATAACTCATGCCAAACACAAAAAGTGCCCACCTGCTACAGAGAAACTAATTAGATGTATGAGCAAGTAGGGGATTTTCCCCCCTGAAACTTGATCCTGCAGCCCATGGAGAGTTTTGAAGCAGTAAATACCTGCTACAGTATTGATACCACATGATTTGGCTTTTGTTTCAACATGAGTTTTAGCTGCCAGGTTTTACAACCGAGGAATACCTCACTTCATCATGCCACAGACTCAGGGAGAAGAAGTCACCCACCCTCCAAGAGCTGTGTCCCTCACTGGGTGAGCAGACTCATCATCCTCCCAGCCTGGAGAGTTCTGTGAGCTTCACCTGCCTTTTTCCTCTTGGGACTCCAGCCTTCTCCATCAGGGACAGGTGAAACCTTAACAGGCAAATTACTGTGGAAGCCACAAGGATTTTTGCCAGAGTAAGGAAAGAAAATTTAGGCTAACATCCACAGATATAGCTGTGCACAATGTGAAGTTGCTTGTATAAAGACTAACAAAAACAGTCAGAATAACCCTGAAGTCCACAGGTAGTCACTTTATTTGAATGCACTATGAGGTACTATTAGAAACTGTATGAGTTACTAATAGAAGTCAAAAGTGGAAAAGTAAAAGTAAACATTGAGAAAAGATAATTACTAGATGCTCTTTGCAGTTTATTGAATTATGATTTTGATTAGTACTGAGTATTAGAAAGATGACAAAATACTGAAAACAGTAATTAAACTAAGATAAAGAAAACTGTATTTCCTTAAGAGATGATATTCAATCAATAAATGAAAGCAAAACTATGCTCTGAGAATAGTAAAAGGAATGGTACCCTGGGAAGTAAGCACACCAAATATTCAAAATAATATCCTTATTATAAAGACTGTGAAAATCAATATAGGAATATGCAAATGAAGAATGAAAACAAAGAAAATTTACTGTATAACTGATGTGCAGCCATACCTTTAAATATGACAATATTTACACATATGCATACATAGCTCAGTTGGTCAGAGTCTGGTGCTAATAATGTCAAGGCTGTAGATTCAACCCCTGTATGGGACATTCACTTAAGAACTTGATGATCCTTGTGGGCCCCTTGCAACTCAGAATGTTCTGTGATTCTGTGATACAAGTACCTACAAACACCCTCCTTCCTTTCCATTTTTATAAGAGGTTACATGCTGAATGTCAAAATGGGTTCACAAGTATTTTCAATATGTAAATTCACAATGTCCCACAGCTCCTTCTAAATATTTCTGATTTATTTTGCATCCTTCCTACACAGCTGGGACAGTTTCCAGTTCTTTAAAAATTATCTGCTTTAGCAGCTGAAGGGGACCATAAGACCTGGCAACCTCTTGTACACAGAGCTCTGTGCTTCCCAGACCAGCAGAGCTGAGCTCTTCAGGAAGCAATGGGAAATGTTCTTCTAGAAACACATATTCAAAAGTCCTGTTGAGTACAGCAGACTGCTGATCAGAAGCTGTTGGTCCCAAGGCTGACTATTATCTTTACTATTTTGATTTCAAAGACTAAATGGCTGGAATTCAATTTGCTCCCAAGTGAATTGCTCACTAAGCTGCAAAAACTCCCACATTACCTGGCATTATTTTGAAATTGAATAGAAAATAAATGCATGCAAAAATAAACTAAATGCAAAATATAACCTTGCATACCACACATCTAGAAGTGCTTAAGGAGATTTTGGGCACTTAGTTCCCACTGACGTCAGTGGTAAATGCCCAAGATTAAGCACCTAGGGAACTGTACAGTAACAGTTGCAGAAGTGCATAAGTTAAATTCATCTTATTCATTAAAGTTTCATATTTTCAGTTTTGTGGAGAGCATTCCAAATGTATTGTGGTTGTTGTAAGACCAGACATTCCAAGCTGAATGGAGCACATCTCTCATGGAAGTTATTAAGTAAAGGATTAGAAAACTTTTCACATATTTTTTTCCTAGAAATCTGCTCTAAATATTAGTGCAATTGTATATCTTTCAGAAATGAGACAATAGTTAAACTCAGGGGCTTGATTAAACTTCCAAACCAGATAATGATTATTTAGGAAAAAAACCCCAAAACATCCAACTGATGCATCTGATTTATAGCAGACCTTAAAAAATAAATCATGCAGGTCACTAATTTTATATCACAAGAGGTCTTTATATTAGATTAAATGCTCAGATGCATTTATTGCAGAAGAAAATTAACAGGTCACATTTGGCTGCCTTTTCTTGGCCATTATTTATTTGGGAACAGCTCTTTGGTGACTCGGCATATATTTTTCAAGGTAAAATGAGGTGATGAAGGATTCTGTGATTCTATTTCTATACTACACCTTCTAAAATCTTTCCATCAAGGAAAGAATCTCAGAAATCTTTGTGCTGGATTCCACATCCTAATAATATGGGACTCTTCTAATACCAGAGCTTAAAGTTTGGAATACCTCTGCTGCTAGTAGGTCCCAAAACCAAGCTCAGTTACAATATTAAGTCATTTTTGCTTCCTGTGACTATGTAGTGTAATTTAGGGGAAGACCAGGTATGTTTTACACGTGGGCCAGAAGAAATATTAGGGAGTCACATGATTTTTCTTTTCCCTTTGCACACTGAGGCAAAGGACCTCATGCTCTTACTGAACAGCATCTGAAGGCAGCATTTGAAAAAAGGTCTTGGTATATGTAACTATCCCTGGGCTGTGGCATTTCTCCAGATTTCTTTTCTTCTGAGATTCGTAGGACCCTCATTATATTCCTCAAAATGATGTAAGAGATGCTGAATGTAAACCTAGACCCCTCTAGGCCTCCACTTCCCTGCCAAACCTTTACTCCAGGACGTTGGGAGTCTCTGCTTGTTCCTTTGGCCTCATATAACTTCCATTTTGCTTTTTGCTCACAGCATTGAAGGAAAAAAGAAAAAGTCAACAGAGGAGAAAAAAGAGAAGAGAATTTCAGAAAAGTGTTTTAAAATCTAAAATGGCAAGTAAATACAATCCATAACTAAATTAATTACTTCAGCCAGAGGGGAAGGCTTTGTTTTTGGCGAAATTCTTTTTGTGGATTTTTTTTTGGTGTTGTTTTTGATTTTGTAGTTGATTTGTTTGGGTTTTTTTCTTTAAAGCATATGTTAGTACTCTCATGGAAGCAAAACAGATTCCCTAATTTAAGAGACTGCAGCTCTACTCAGCAGTAAGCTTGAATGCCATCTTGCAGCAACAGAGAGAGTAAAAACCAGTCTTGGACTGCCAAATATTTAAATGGAAGTTCAAGAGCTCTTGGCGGACGGAGGAGTTCTGACAGAAATTGCAAAGATGCTATTGGCTTGTGTTTTAGTGAGTAGCTGTTGTATATTCAATTTTAAGTTCGTAGTCCCATCACTACAAAGCATACGGTGCCTGCTTTGAAGGTTAAACATGAAAACACAAATTAAAACTGTGGGATTTTTTTTCTTGTTTCTACCCTAAATTTGTTGTGTGTGATCTTCTCAAGTCATTCAATACTCAGGTGCTCCTTTGGTAGAAATATAAATAAATAACAACAGATATTAGATGTGGCAGTTTTATTGCTAAATTCATCAGTCTCTAAAAACAACTTTAATAAATGGTGATGATGAAACTTATGGAAAACATTATAAACAGTTATTTCAAAATTCAAATCCGTCCATTCTAAACCCACGAATGGTAAATAAAATATATTACAGCATAAATACCAAGAAAGATGGGAGGGAGAAAAAGCACATGACATGATTTTTAATCATGAAATGTACATGGAAGTTTTCATTGAGTGTGTAGAATGGATGGCCATCAGATGCCAGCTGGCTGGAAGAATATAAACAGCTGGAATAGGTATAGGTCAATGAACTTCCCTTGGCAGGTGGGTATCAAAATCCCAAAGTGAGTAAGAGCGGAGATGCCTTGTTACTGATAAAAAGAGCAACTTGAGGGAGATGGGCACCTCTGATAAGAAACATGTTTTAGGATTCCTGGGAGTGTTGAAGACTGGAGCAATTTGCCTCATCAAACAAAGGTAAGTGATCTACCATGTCAGTTAACAAGTTAAGGAAATACAGCCCACAACTGCAGAGGGATGTGTAAGGAGAGCAGAATATGTTTTAAATTCAGCATCCCATGTTTAATGAAGCATTATTTTGAGTTATAACTTAGTGCTTTCTGCTGGGATTTACTGCCTCAAGGATGGTCAGAGGCTACTCTGTCAAGTTACAAGCTAAACCACTATTGCCACAGTACAGCTGGAAAGGCACAGGAAATTACCATATGGACGAGCAAACAGCCTGTAGTTTTCTTTATCACTATTATTCAAAATTTTCCCTCATTTCCCCTCAGAAAACATGTTACAGAACATGGAAACAACTGGACCTTTGAAGAAATGCCACAGACCAGAAGGGTCCCACTTTGCCTTCCTGGCCTTTGCTCCCCCCATCCTGTGATGCCTGGCTGAAACAGGTGTTCTGTGATGGAAAAGGAAGCTCCTGAATGCCTAGAAGCATAGACCAGCAAACCCAGACAAAAAGTCTTTTCATTCCTCATGTGTTTTTTTTACAAGGCAGCCATTGATAATAGCAGTCACCTGGCAGGGAGATAAAAGTTGGGAAGATTTCCTTCCTAGTTTACCTGTCCTATATAATTTAGAAGCTAGTAACATTCCTAAAACTGTGCAAGAGACACTTCCTTCTTCCTTTCTGTGATTTTCAGGAGAATAGAATCAGAGAAGATACCATTTTTTTAAATTTAATTTTTTTAATAATTACTTTTTAATACTGAAAAAGAAACCAAATTAGAATAGCAAATGCAGCGTTTTCCTCTAAATGGACACAGCTTCTCTATAGAGTTCTACAGAGCTTCTGAATATATCCTTTCCTATCTTCACTCTCTGGCTCCCTACAGATTTAAATTACAGAAGCAGAATATTTGTCCTCAAAGTAACCTATTTTTTAAATTCACACGGATGTTTTGATCTCTCTCCCTAGACTTCCAGGCTGAATAGCCCCACAGAATTAATACGGCTGCTAAAATGTACAGAGAGAACTGAATCAGGTCTTTCATTCCAGCCCAGCAAATAGTCTTATAGCTCTCACAGTCAGCTCATGGACTCCTCTGCTTGCTTCTCTTCTTCCCATTTCAAGAGTCTCAAGCACTCTGAAACCAAATGCACTTCCTTTACCCTTAGATATAAGCAAACTAAATTATCATATATTATAAGTAAATAATACAAATAAAAACATCAACAAAGAAACAGGCATTCAGAACCTTTCAGCCTCCAAATCCCAAACGCCTTCAAAGAGCATAATGAACAACTTTGAGGTGTGGAGTAGATTTTCAGCAACAAGGTAAAAATCCCTCCATTCACTCATTCATTCATTCATTCTCTTCCTGGGAGCACACAAGCCATGCTCACTGCCTGTGGGAAAGTGGCATCAAGCTGTCCTGTGACCAAAATCCCACACTGCAACACATCACACACACTGAGCACTGCTGAGCACTCTACAGAATTAGAGGCAACACTTTGTGGGCTGAAGCCTCATTTCAAATTGGCTCAAGCTGCTCTTTTAGGAATAAACTGTGGCTGTGTTGAAGCATGCAAGAGTAGAATATAACCTCTTTCTTTTTCCCTAAATTAAATTCTACATATAAAAGGCCCTACAAACATTTTAGCAACACCTACCAGCATGTTCTAGCACAAGTCATTTGGTGGAGGCTTTACATATGCACTTCCCTTCAAGCACACACTTCAGTCACATTTTCAAGTGCTGTGCCAAATTGAGGCTTGCAAGGGTAGCAACTATTTTTCTTTTATATTGAATTTAAATATTTTAATTCTTTTTTATCTTTGCCTTCTCCTGCTTCTTGGCAAACCTCAAAACGTATTTGAATTCTATTTAAAAATTTCCTTAGATCTCCAAACAATAGATTATTGGAAAGAGAGGGACAACTGGCCGGCCCTACAACTGTACTAGCATCTGTCTCAGACTCTCAGGTAGAGAGATGAAGTTAAAACTACAGTGGATTTATGATGATCAATAAAACATAATTATGACAACAGAAAATATAACCAAACACTGGAAAATCTCTCTGGCCACATAGTTTTTAAGTTTCACTAGGAATGCTGGCTTGGTATGCACCCCCACTAGGCTGTGCCATAAAACAGCAGAATAGGATAAAATAATGAAATTCAAATACAGGCATGGGAGGGTCAAAGCTAAAGCTGAAAGGACTAATTTTATTTTACAACCTGATCTAACTAGAGCAAACTTCTGAAGACAAAGCTAGATATAACTTCCTATCCTGAAGACTTCACCTTCAGTTTATTATCTATACATGCTTAGGGATAAAAAATGTGATTCACTAACATCTCTGGGTCATCCCTTGAAGCTAACAGCAATGTTTTTGTGTAAAAAAGCAGAACAATAAAACATAAATTTGCATTCAAGAAGCAGCATGGAATAAGTGTTTACACTTAAATTTGATGTGAGCCATGTGTGCTTATTGCTTCTCAGGCTTAGGCCCCTTTTCAATCCCTTGGAGAGAGATCATAAAATCTAAGTGAATATTTAGTTTGTGCATCTCCTAAATGTGTCTTCCACATCACATTAGGAAAAAAAAAATCCCAGTGTCCAGCTCTTAAAGAACAAGGCAACATGCATTAGAAGGGATTACTCACTGCTGTTATCCACTACAACTACACATGGAGGTCAGTCTTTTCTGCCTGCTGAAAGATCCTTTTCCCCTCAAACCATTTCAGGATCTGCAACAAGGCTGCAAAAATTATTGCCTCTGTTGCAAATGTACTGGGACTTCTGGAAGAGCTACATTGCAAAGTCCAAGATCAGATGAAAATCTTAAATATCTACATATTTTTCAGTCCACTCATTTGCATAGAATGATACTGTTAAGCAAGCATTTAAGCACAGTTCTAAATAGGGGAAGTTTTCCATAACTGAAGCCTAGATATGCAACTCCAAATGCTCCCAAATGTGCAGTCCATTTGAGGTTTGGTTTGTTATTTTTCTGGTGGGTTGCTCCTCCTCCCCCTTCCTCCCCCATTCCTGCTGTTCCCCCGACCCCTTTTTCCCCCCCCACCCCCGTTTTGGTTTTATTGTTGTTGCTTTCTTTTGTTTTGTTGGGTTTTTTCCCCCCAACTGATGGCTCTATTAAATCTATTACCTAAATGATAATGTAAATTTCTTTTCAAATTAAGTGGGAGGAGGGAAACACATACACTTTGCAAAATAAGAATAACAGCTTTTTAAAATACAGATTTTTTTAACTTATCACTATTTCTGCAGAACAAACGAAACCCACCATCAGTGATAAAACAGCACATGCTGAAAAGCACCAGTCTGCTGATCTATCAGTTCTGTTTTCAGCAAGATACTTACTCTACAGGAAACTTCAGCATGATTTATAGCATCAGAGGCACGGCATTACACATGGATGGTGTATACATACATGTGTTATTGATAATTTGTCAATAATCTTTTTCCTTAAAAGGTCGTGAAGGTAGAGTCCCAGTAAAGGCTGCTATCATATTTATCAAGCAAAATAATAATTTACATCTTGCAATGATTGTTTTTTTAGGATGATAAACTTTTCGAGCAATCAAAGCATTCTGGTCAGCAGGGTTTTAACCCGAGTGCTTTGGAATTCTTTCTTCTGCCTAGCAATTTCTGAATCTGGATTGTCATTTTTAAAATTTAATTACAGGAAAAATAATTTTACAGTTTGTGGAACACCATCATTCTCTTCTCTCCAAGAACTCAATGACAAAATGAAAGAGATTTGGGCACAGTCTTTCCAAGTTGTCAAAGTGCCAACAGGCAGAAATTTGACCCAGTATTTATCTATTTGTCTATCCTTTAGACATGCCTGTGTTTAGGAAAAGAACTTATCACACTGGACTATAAAATATACATATAATATATATATAAAATATTTGGGATATGTTATATAAACAGCTAAGAGAAAAACCCCTCTCCTGATGCAAACCTAAGTAAGAAGGGGAATCAGAAATGGCAAAATCTGCAGCAGTCCAAGACTAAGCCTTGTGGTCTCTGCACTAATCAGAAACCTTCCATCAACTCTAATGGGGATTTTTTTCCAGACAGACAGGTTACTTGATCAGAGGTCTGACTGGGATTTAAAACCTGAGATTAAGGAATTGAAGGATAAGAATGCAGAGAGAAACTACACCCCTGAATTTTAAGAAAAAAGGGGAAACTCAAAAGATCTCCTATTGCAGAAAAATTCAACTCA
Source organism: Fringilla coelebs (assembly GCF_963513975.1). Taxonomy (NCBI): domain Eukaryota; kingdom Metazoa; phylum Chordata; class Aves; order Passeriformes; family Fringillidae; genus Fringilla; species Fringilla coelebs. Next base: position 133,934,317 of record NC_140028.1, on the reverse strand, counting down.
TACTTTGATACACAAACAAGGAATCTTAAATTCTGGCAAAGCTGTCTCTTTTAAAAACCACCTTCTTGTTCATAAAACTAGGATATTACCTGACTTCTACAAGGTCTTCCAAGAATAAGTAAACTATGAATATAAAACACATATCTATGATACTGGGAACAATCAAGCAAGCTGTAAGATAAGTATGGTCTGAAAACAGCAGTGGAGAAGTTGAGCATACAATTGCATGCTGACAAGTGATGGGAATCAAAAGTCAGGGGTTCAACCTCAGAACACCTAAACAAAATTAAGAACACAAGCTGGATCCAAGCTTGCAGTAAAACACAATATGAAATGGCAGAACTGCCAATCCTCAGGCATCTCAGCTGAGGTGGAGCATAATCCCTCCTCCTTTTGAACACTGTTTCAGGGTGCTTTCCAGGTGTGCAGGGTGAGCTCCAGAGGCTGACAAAAGACAGTGGAAGTGTCTTTCCTCCATTCAAACTGACAAGTTATCTCTAAGAAGAGTAATTTTGCAGGTCATTAATGTTATTCTAGAAAATGGCTCTGAATTGAATCCAAACCAGTGCTACCAACTCTGAAATCATTGTCCATGTAATTGTGCAAAAAAAAAAACGGGGTGAAAGAGCCAAATCTTTAAGTCAAAAAATAAATGGAAAAGAAACAGGCTGAACAAAACCAGATAAAGACCAACAAGCCTTCAAACAAATCATGCTAGAATTTCTGGGGTTTTTTGCTACTGTAGTAACTCAAACCCGATGACCTCGTTACATGCTGTGGCACATTATACTGGGGTCTGCTGCAGTGTTACCATGTGGCCAAAGGCTGTTGAAGTGAAGCACATTACTGATGGCCTGTGGGGCATGGGGGCATGTGGAACAGACTTTCACAACACAACTGCTTCTCATCTCAAGGAAATACTTGCTGACCTAAGTAATCCCTTCTTAGCTATGCTGTCCTAGGTAAGAAATTGTCAGGACAACTTACTACTGTTATTGTATCATTTGTGCATTGGAAAGATAGAAATGTCTCCAACAACTTACAGGAAAGGTTTGGGAAGGATAAATTCATTAACATTAGCAAAACTGAAAGCAATTGTGTTATTGCTTAGCGTGAAATTTGATCGGGAAAGAACCCTTTCGGTTTCTGTGGCTGAATGTAAACATGAAAAGCTGTGTACTTCTGCACTCTACAACTCTACATTTCAGTTATTAAGTCTTGCAGAGTTTGCATAATAAACTAAAAACCATTGCATTACACATTCTTAATTCATAAAAGCTTTTTTAAAAAGACCATGAATAACAGACGTAATAAAAGTAAATGGAAACCAGAACTGATGACAATCTATACTGGTGATTCATGTTAACCATTTTATTTGAGACTACAATTTAGATCAGTGTATATATAAGTTTAATAGAAATCAGTAATAAGTTGTGTTGATATTGAGGTCAGGTTTCTGCAATACACCAAATGCTAAACTTCTAGTCCATAAATACCTTCACTGCAAGTAAAACATAAATCTATTATCTTTACAGCAGCTGCAATCTGAAAAACATGCTCTTTTAATTTTGTTGCCTCATGTATATATTATTAACCAAGAAGCAATCTCCATCAGAAATATATGATAAAGTTAAAAAACAAAACCCACAAACTCTAGCTGGATGATCAAGACAACTTTTCTGCCACTCTCACCTTCCTTGTCATCAAATAAAAGTAAGTTTTTTTACAAGATAAAATGGCCTGCTCTTACAGGGCTTACATAGACGAATTCCCAACAGCAATAAATCTCAATTGGAGATGACTAGAGAGTTAATTTCCCACCCTCATCAAAATTTTAATCTTCAGATTAAAAGTGAATAGTGAATGCTTGCTGTAGGAAATTAATTTAAAAATATGTAAATACAAAACACATAGACTTTGAATCAAAGTGCTTTTTAATTGTGTTTATATATAATACAAAAATTCAAAGTTTAAGGGTCCAAATGCAAAGTTTGAAATGAGATATTTTATCATCATCAAACAACAATCTCACAACTACTTGTTTTGTCACTTGCCATTAAATACTTGACAAGAGCATGTCAACTTTGACATAATTTTCCAATTTCAACTAGTTTTTTCTTTGAGCATTTTTTGACTTAACCTACATAACTCCTGGTAGTATTGAACAGAATTCAGCTATTCTACTTTTCTACTTAAAATAATATAATACTTATATTATTTTAAGAGGATTTATGATGCTCACAGGTTTCAAAATACTACATCCATCCTCTACCTCTTCTGAAATGTAGTCTTTTCTGTTGCTCTCTGTGTTTTTTAAATCCCTCTTGACTAAAAAGAGCAGATCTGATCCATCTGACCCAGAGCATGGCCATATCAGCTGCTGAAACAGCGCAAGTGAGGAGGAAGCGATCTCTGAAACAAGCAGGAAGGGCAAGGAGGAGATGCAGGATGGGACAACAGGATGGACCCAGGAACTCTGAAACCTGTTTTGCCATGAAGAAGTTCTTACAGAAGGCTTGAGTTTCTCTCCTAAGAGGCTGAGGCTGAATTGCAGATGCACACTGTTTTGCTTGCAAATTCAAATGGAGAGTCCTTTTAACCCACACAGGAAAGCAGAAACATGCAGCTGGAGAATATCACGGAGCAACTACCACAAGAAAGACTCATGCCAGCTCCCAGTTCACTATGGAGGCCAAGACTATGTTTTCCAATGGATTTTTGGTTCAGCTGCTGACTCATAAAAGAAGAATCTGCATAGTGATGAACAAACCTTAACCCTTCAGAAAACTCTTAATTTACAATGGATGATACTCCTCTTTTACAACTAGCCTAGCAGCAACTCCTGTGAGAGGAAAAGATGCAATTATTCAGCAGAGATGCATTTTGCAAATTACAACTAAAAGGGAAAAAAAAGAATAATGCATGAATAGAAGAAAAAATTAAATACAACTTTAAGTGCTTATTACTGGGTAACCACTGCATCCTATTCTGCTACTAAATGCAGCTGAAACTTCCAAGAGAATGTGCCCTATGACAGCAGTTAAGGAAAGCTGCAGTAAATACTATAAATGTCATTGCATCCCTGAAACATAAGCAGCCCTTTGACACAGTTCAATTACATCTGTAAAGCAAAGGAATGGAGATCCTAGCGTCAACTCTGAGACAACGTATATTTGAAACACTGCCAGAGAAAGGTTAAATGGAAAGGTTTATATATTCCCTTTGTGGAACTCCTCCTATTCATGTCAAGGATTGTTCACTGAACAAAATGGCATGACATAAGTGATTCTGCCTAAAGACCAAAAAAGACACCATGAGAATATCTTTAAACAAAAATTATCTGCTTATAATGGAAGGTAGACAGTGTTCATATTAAAAGGTAAAAGTTTTACACAAGTGAGAACAAAATCTGATTTTAAAAGCTTTATTTCATGACATAAGAACACTAGCCACAGCAGAATTTTAAATGTCCTTAACTCATCTACAGCCACAGAAAGTGTATGTTAAAATCACATTAAAGCCATGTATATCATTGGAAATGAGAGACGGAGGCCTCAAGCTAAGTGAGCACTGGAATTCTTCCTTGTATTTTATCTAGCTGCAGAGTTCAAGGTGAGCCCCTGTGTACTTAAAGCTATCCACACAGAATGATTCCAGATAGATGAGTGACACCTAGAAAGGTCACATTCTCCAGCCATTTGCTCCAAGGCAGGAACAGCTGCCTTTTTTGATGGAATGACATTTTGGACATATGTTTCTCTAACCTGTTTCTGGGATGAAGAATACTCATAGATAATCTGTTCCTCTAGCCTTGTCATATAGGAATCTGCTTTACTGCAGTTTCAGTCATTAGCTGCTGCTGAAGACAAGTTCCTCCTCTGTGGAAGCCTTTTACACACCTTAAGATTGTTACCATGTCATCTCTTAGTTTTATTCTCTATAGCAGTGTTCTTTCCTTTTTTCTTCGCATGACAGCCCTCAGTTAGTCCATATATTTCTTAAAGTGCAGTGCTTTAAACTGAAGAAAATATAACTCTTGGGATCTTATCATGGTTGAGTAGAGCACAGGTGTCATTCTTGTGATGCCCTGTACCTACCTTCATATCAATTCTTACATTTCTCTAGATGGATCATCCCATCAAGATGCTACTTTTGAAACCATGTGTTCAACTCAAGCACCACGCCTGACCCTGGATGTGGCCTCAGAACCTGCTCCATTTGCCTGTTTCAGAAGGATGGGTCAAATCCAGCCCAGAAACACACTCTAACACACTGCCCTTTGGTTGAGGAACATGAACAGGTTACACAAGCTCTTTCAAACCCAAACACTTAGCACAACTGATTGCTCAATGTTGACAGCAAGGAGTGCTAACTGAAGTTCAGTTTATTGGTTGGATGAAAAAAAAGAGAAGGGGAGAAAGCAGAGGAAGTGTTCCATGATGAGACACAGCACCCAGCACTCACAAATGTTACTTTAGGGCAATGTTTTATGCTCATTTGTGAGAAGCCAAAACCAAAACCAATCCTCATGTGTACTTAGCATGGCCCCTCTGCATACTTCTCCATAGAAAGCAAACTCATAGGTTCTTCTTGTTCCTGCTGTGATTATGCAATTCTCCAGTTTAGTAAATACAGCATCTGCCAATTGCACCGCATTAACACTCCCAGCTCAGCCCTCATCAAACCTAAAAGTTGGATCTAATTCCACACTGCTGGCAAGCTTGCAGCATTTCCTTTTACTGGATTGTAAATGCTCCCATCAAATTACCTTAGTTCCCTCTGCAGAGAGTCCTCAGGAGAGATTACCTTAACCAAGGCCACCTTAAATTCCATTGGTATTCGTTTTTCTTAGGAAGTATGAACCACACTGGGAATGCAAAATACCAGTGACCCCAGCTGTGTTCTCAGACTAACAGCCTTAGTAAGTTTTGAAACTGGGGATGTTACAGAGATTTCTTTTTTCCAGGGCTTTTAGAGTTACAAGCAGCAGAACTGTGCAGTAATTCACACAGTCCATCCAATGAAACCACAGTGACTTTTCTAAAAAGCATAAAATGATACTTTTATTTTTATTTATTTTAATATGAAATTTTTATCCTTTGTGGAGAAAAACTAGTAGGATTCAACAGAGCATGTGATAGCTGTATTTGGCATACTTCAAAGCAAAGCAACTTTCCAGGTACCACTGCATAGCAGTCCTGCAGGAAACACAAGTTTCAGGTCCAAAGATCCATCTCCTGAGGTCTGTGCAGGTGTGGGGACCTACAGCACTGCTCCACCAAAATTTGCCAAAAAGTCCTTAATGAAAAATACTAAGGTCTGTGACTATTCTCCTCAGGAAGTCTCTCACCATATGACATTATGCATTTCTTCATCTACCTCCTTCATGGTCTCAGGAGTCTCTTCCTTGAAAGGAAACAGCCCTCCTAAACTGATTTTTTTAGAGGAATCTGGTATTCAGTAAGGCAGTAGATGTCACAAAATTTTGCTCTAAATGGCCTTTATTGCTAATAAGTTTTTCACCAGACAAAAAAATATTCCAAGTAATAAAGACCTTCTCTTCATTCGACTACATTTGTTTACAGTGTAGAGAGATAGTTCCCCTGTTATTTATCATCAGCTCCAAGTTACATGTCAGACAAAACCTAACATCTGAGGCAAGTATTTGCTGGAGTTTAGGTGTCTGTATGAGGATATAAACTCTGAACAGGAATATTCAGAGCCAAACAAAACCACTTTTTCCCAAGGGATTTTAAACCTTCAATGAACTATGAGTATTGATCTTACTGTGGAAATGAGTTTCTGTAAAACTGAATTTAAGACCTAAGTCAACTTCACTATAGTCTTAACTTATCCACTATTTACAAGCTGTATTTCAAACCACTTTTTCAGAGGAAATGACAAAAAGCACAAAAAAAGAGGAAGAAGCAGTATAAAAGTTGAAAAAAAGAGATGACTACTTAGAGAGGAATCTTAGTAAAATATATATGATGTGCAAATAGGATTTGCTCTCAAATGTCACTAGGATTCTCTAACCCAATAGTCCTTGTTTACATATCAATTACAAAAAAAAAACTCACCAAAGAAACCCCCCACAAACTTAAATGTAAACAGAGAAAATATACCTAATATACATGTTGTTTAATCTTGTAATTCTTTTGCTACTTCTAAGATAAAAGCCAAAGGTCCAAAGTTCCTAAAGTACAATGATGAAAGTTTGGTCTCAATTATAGATTTTTTTTTAAACAGAGTAAAATTCAGGCAATATCAAAATGTTATTATTTCAGCAATAGATAAACACTCCTTAATAGCAATTTATTCTATAAAAATAATTTAACCCCTCAGCAGAATGCTGATGTCAGGAGACAGCAGAAGTCCAATTAATATAAATTATATCAGGATTCTGGGACATACTTTGACACATTGTAATAAAAATTACAATAACAGCCTCCCAATTCTGACTGATGACATTTGCAAAAGAATGCAACACTTTCAAGACTTTGTGACAGCACTTCAACAGTGAGCCCTCACACAACTGGACACCTTAATTGTTTGTGAGCTTTCAAGAGACTGTTTCACTTCACTTAATTAATGTCATATTCGGTTTGGCTACTGAAAAAACACACATACACACAAACCTCGTGTTTAAGAACCTCTATCCAGGATTCTTAGCATTTTTGTCAGCAAAAGGGATGTTCTGCATGGACCCAGGGGCGGGCGGATGGATGGATGGATGGATGGATGGATGGATGGATGGATGGATGGATGGATGGATGGATGGATGGATGGATGGATGGATGGATGGATGGATGGACGGACGATGCTGGAAGGGAGCTGGGCCGCGCGGCCGCCGCTGCGCCCTCTGGCGGGGACAGCCCCGCTCCGGCCAGCGCAGCCTCGCAGCCTGGCACCAAGTCCGGGTTTAGAAACCCCCGGGGACAGCCAGGTAAGTTCCGGCACGCCTAGAAAATTGTTTCGCTTGAATTGGTCCGACTGGATTTTCTGCGGTAAGATAATTCTAATGATCTGGCAAAAAACGCCTTCGCATTTTTTTTCCCACGTCTGCTGAAATCAGAGCGTATCCCTTTGGTAGCATCCTCAGAAATCCTCCCCGGCTCCAGCCCTGCCAGGGCTTACTATATGTTCCCATTTCTTGATACTGTTATTCTATTCATTTTCAATAAGGGGGTTTGTTACTGAATATTTGAAAAAAAGGTAAAAACAGCATCCCCTTAAGAATTTGCAGCTACCTCAAATATTTATTCTTTAATTCTTTAAAGGTTTTATCTGAGCTGATCCAAAGGGATACAGTAGGTGTTAAATAAAGTAAAACCTTGAAACATCACTTTTTCATTTTGGCTCACAAAACCTCAAGTTGAATTTCTGGCTTTACATATTTTTTTCTCTTCTCACTGATTGGGCACAGTCTATCATTGCCCCCTTTTTTTTTTTTTCCAAATAGCTACAGTATCACAAACAAACAAAAAAGGAAATAAAACTCAGGTTTTGAAAAAAAACATTTCATTATTACTGTAGCAGTATAGATTTTTTAAAATCAAGAACCATGGAAAAGATGCCAAAGTTATAAACATCTAGATGTCAAAACTGACTTCAGATTGCCCATCATGCTACTTGAAGAAAACAACTACTTGCTATACTTTCTTCAGAATGTATTAAATATCAAAATAATATTTGCCTGATTATAAACTCCTTCCTAATTCATAACACATTCAGGAAGGCACAAGACATTATTAAATGATTTATGAATAAGCAATCCGCTGGTAAACCTTCTATTTAGCATCTCCTGGTACAGAAATTGATGACTACTACAACTTAATAGCATAAATCAGGGTTGTGTAGTGTTTATTTGCCCACTGATATATTATACTTCATGCAGTCAGCACTAATATCTTATTGGTTGGATACACTGGCTGAAAGATAATAAACTTCGTGAGTTCAGTCCACTACCACACAAGATTGCAATTCTCTTTTTCTAATATCACCACTACACTTCCCCCCCCCCCCCACCCCCCACCCCCTTATAACTAACATTAACAAACACCAACATTTGTTGCCGACAGCCCTGAGTGTAGTAACATGGGGTTTGCAGCAGTACATGAAAACTCTCCTCCCGGCTTTTCCCTTTGGCCCCAAGTGACATGTGAGCCCCAGCAACCTGCTGAGCTACCCCGTCGTTCAGCAATTCCAAAACTCAGTAGTGGGCCCCTACCCGGGAAACTCCCGCTCTGTCTAGCACATAATCTCGCTGGACGTTAGAAAAAACTACCCAGTCTCTCTTGTTCGGATCAGTTACACAGTGACCACAAAACTTTCCACACTTGTATCAAACGTTTAAGGAAAGGAGGAAGGGGCAGTTCTGTTGCACCAGGGAAGCCAGTAGGCGTGTCCCATCTATTAATAATCTAGCTGGTATTTCGACTACACAGGCACAGCTTTTGAAAATACCTGTAAGCCAGAATCTGCTGCAGGAAGGTCCCCTGACACACAAAGCCCACGACCTTTCTCACTATCCGCAAACGTGCCAAGCTATCCCTTAGCAGCTTTCCCCTCCACAGCACAGGAATGCAGGTACAGAAGGCTTTAGTGACCCAAAGGGAACCCCACGCTGTGGGAAACAGCGGCCCAAGAGAAAGCACTACAGGTGCTGTGTGTCACGCATTAACAGGTGTCTCCGAGAAGGACTGACAGGAGGACCCTGACACTTCACAAGCAAAGTTAGTCAACAGAGCCTCTCGCTCCTAACGAACAGGTCCCACAGAGCCTGGGGCTTCTTCCTTTATCTTTCTCCTTCTCTCAACGCCCAGTTTCCAGGGAAGGCTGCAAGCTACTGACTTCCGCGGGGGAGGAGAGTGCCCGCTAGCTCTCCCAGGCAGGATCTGCAGGGAAACTTTGCCATCCCTCCACGGCTCGCTGCCGGGAGAGCTGGGGGCCCCCGGCGCGGGAGGGCGGGCGGCGGAGGCTGTCGGGGCGCCTCTCCCGGGGACTCGGGGGACTCCATCCCTCCCTTCCCGGTTCTCGAGGGGAGCCCCTCACGTCTCGTACACGGCTGGGAAGGAGGCTCCGGGGACCCCGCGGAGGGGTTGGGGAGGAACAGCACCGGCTTCCAGTGATCGCGGGGCAGATTCATTAAAAGAGGAAAGTCCCGAATTCTCGTTAAAATAAGAAATAAAGTCATAGAGAGCTCTTTCCGGAAAAGCCAGGGGAGGGAAGGATGAGAAGCCGGGACCCCGGGCCTCTCTCAGGAGGAGGGGCAGCCAGCCCCGAACGGCGTCTGCCCTCTCCGGGTACGCGGCCCGTGGAGAGCCCACACCGCGGGGGGCTGCGGAGCCGGCCCGGCCCCTGAACCCGGCCCCCGACCCCGGCCCGACCCCGCCCCGGCCGCGCTGCCCCGGGCTCCGCGGAGAACCCGGGCCGGCCCCGCCCGGCAGGTACCGGCCTCGCTTACCGCGGCTCTGCCTCGGCGTCTCCCCGCCGGCGAGCTGGCAGCGCTCGCTCAGGCACTGGAAAAGTAATAGAAATCCGGCGGCTAGTTTGCTTCTCCGCAGCCTCGCCATAGCACGGAGCCTGCCGAGACAACTCTCCGGGTGCGGGGTGCGCGCCGCTCCTCGTCGGTGCTGGGGAAGTCCGGGGGGCGGCGGAGAGCAGCCCTAGCAGGCGCCGAGCCGCCCTGTGCTCGGCTCAGCGCTCATACAGTGGGGCGGCAGGGACGAGCCGCTGGGGCTGAAGGCGCTGCACCGGGTCTGGGGGGCGCTGGAAGGAGGTTGGGGGGGGCTCCGTCCCCCTAACTCGCGCGTCCGCGCCGCTCTCAGTCCAGCGGCATCACCGCTAGGGAAAACAAGCCCAGCCTCGCTGCGAAGTGCCAAACTCTTCCCTCCTTGCAGCCTGCTGATAGATTTTAGGAGAGCCACTGAGATCCTCCCTTCCTGGCTTGCCCCCACCCAGCTCCCTTCCCCCGCAGGGTGAGACAGGATGCCTGAGGGACGGAGCCTCTCCTCGGTGTACCGCTACCGACTAAACCCCTCCGAGGGAAGCCAGCGGGGAAACGTTCCAGCCGGAGCCAGCGGACCGGCCCCGAGTACGGGGGGAGCAGGACCCGGAGGGCGGGCGGATGCGCCGCGGGAGAGGATGCGCGGGCGGCGGGGAGGCAGGCGGGGACGGGGACGAACAAGTTCTCTCTCTCTCTTTCGGGGCGGTTTCCGCGGCCGGCGGCGCTGGTGCGGGGCCGAGGGCAGCGGCGTGGGGCGGGCGCTCCCCCGGCCCGCAGCGCGCCCGCGCTGCCGCCGCCCCCGCCGCGCAAGTGCGGGCAGGGGGCTCGCCTGAGGCCGGTCCCGGCCGCCACCTCGCTCTGCCCCCCGCCCCCTCCGCAGAGCGCGGTGGGGCGCAGGCGCCGGGGCTTCCCCGGCTCTCCCGCCACTGCCGGCGGGGCCGCGCTCCTCACGGCGGTCCCGGGAGGCGCTGCCGGGCCGGGCACCTGGCCCCGGCACGGCTCCCGAGCGGGGCGGGTCGCTTCCCAGGGCGCCGGCCGCCTCCGCTGCACGGCGAGGGCGGGGGGAGGACGGCGGGCGGCGCGGAGACCCCCGGGCCCGGCCGGAGCCCCGGCGCTCCGCGGGACGGGGCGAGCCCGGCCCAACGCCGCCCGCTTGTTTAGAAGTTGCTGTGTAAACGTGCGTCAGTTTCGCGGATGACAACTGCAACAATGCCCAAACCCCCTGAGTCCCGTTCCCAGCTCCCCCTCTCCCCCAGAATTTCTCTGTGTTTTTGGGTAATGCAGCCTCCTTCACTCCCCACCCACCCCCCCCCACACACATACACCCTCCCTTTTATTTTTATTTCTTTTCGCAAACCAAACAGTTGTTTATGTACACTCATCACTTCAAAAGTGCAATGACTGGGAGGGTTCTCCCATTCCAAAAAAAGTATCTTTATGCTTGATTAAACGCACCGTGAATAATCCCATCCCCTCCATTAATCTGTGAACGACGGCACGGAGACAGAAGCGAGCAGAGGGCGCATCAATCAAACCCAGACAAGCGAAAGGGGCACCGGGGACCGGGCGGCGGCTTTTTACCAGTTCAGCAAACTGTGGAGCTGGTAATCAGCTGAGCAACATGCAGAGAACTATGAATACACCAGCCTCTCAGCACTTGCTACCAAATAATTAAATTAATTAGGGCGACAATTAAATTAATCAAATAAATAGGTCTAAGGAATGTCAAACATAGCAGATAACTAATACTTAATCACAAAAGAGCAACCAGTAACAAGACCGTGTTTTTCTTTAATTTACTGCTGCTCCTGAGATTAAGAATTCATCAGGTCCATTGTAAGTGTCTTGCTCTTTAATCATTGATGTGTTTGTGTAAATCAAAGCATAACACCCGTGGGTTTAAGAAGTATATTTGAAGTATAAGCAGAAATTTTCTAAATGTTTTCAATGTATGTTAAAATATGATACTGGAGGGTACTATCAATAAAGTTTATATTTGAGTTTATAGTGGGCCTTTCTAGTTTCAAGCTTCTTGCACATACCCTTAAACAAAACAAAAGCCCCCTAAGTATTGCTCAAAATAATGGCAGAAAATATATTCTATATTCTCTGTATAAGAGAAAAATAATGCTGGAAATTTTATGCATCAGGAATGAAATCCTGGCCTTGCTGAAATCTGTGGGGATTCAGGGGGTGTCACTACCTTGTAGACCAGGTGATCTGGATTATGCCGCAGACTTTTGTGCAGATTTGGACACGTTAGTATTAAAGCTATTGCTACTTCTTAAACAAAATGTAAGATAGAGGTTTCTTCATGCTATTGGAATACATTTTTCCTTGACAGTTGGTCGGGTTGCTCTGTTTATCCAAAGTATTGCTGAAGTTGCTGAGTGGATTGTTGAGCTTTTGGCCTTTACTGGAAAGGGTAGGGGGATAATCTTCAAGAAGGGCTGACGACTCTTTCTGCTGTTTTTCAGCAAAACTATTAGCTGAGAATAAGAACAATAACGTCTGTAAAACCTTCACAATCTGTTCTCATCTTCTTTTATCATTTAAAAAAAAAAGATGAAATTATTGTAAAGTTATAGTAAATCTTAAAATACAAAAGATTTGAATGATTTGAGAAAAATGTTTACATGTTGCTAAAATCAGTAATAATTTGTCAAGCCCCTTATGTATAGTATAGAGAAGTCTAAATGAGGACAAATAATTTATTTTCTTTTGTTCTTTCCTCCTCAGTCCTATAGTTTCAGATTTAAATTCCTCATAGATACAGTACAAAAACTGCATTCTGAAGAAAGGGAAGGATTAGCAAGAGACAGCTGAAGCGTGCAGTTGCAGATAAAAATGTCAGCAACATACTAGGTCCCACAGTCCTAATTTTCTGTGTTCTGTGTAGTTGTGGGACAGTTTTGCAGTGTGCCTGCTGCAAGGTTAGCACAGAGTCCCAGCATTCAATATGTCTTTTTCTCCACAGAAAAAAACAAACTGCATCCTCCAAAGAAGGCTGTATCCATTGTGCTTCTTGTGCTACAAAACAGAATTAGAACATAGCTTATCTTGGTATAATTGTGTATAAAAGTATAGGCAAGACTTTTTATTGCACTGAGAAAAAGCCTGAGATGAAAGTTAATAATCAATCTTAGAGTGATTAATGACAACATGTCATTGCTAGAAAGGCATTCATAACACAAAAGCTTATGCATATGTTGTTACTTATAAAGCATCAGTAAAACTGAAAGAACAACTTCTTGAAGGTATCTGAAGTGATGAGCTGTGTTTACTTGGAACGCAGTGCCTGTAATAAGTTTTCATTACTCTTATGTGCTTTTACCATCACCATCCTTGCACATTATCTCACCTGTATAGGTACATATCTTACAGTGGCATAAACACCAGTGGTTCCATAGAAATCAATGAGAACATTTCCACTTTCACCAGTCAAGAATATGGCATTGTAATTTCTTTTCTTTGTAATCCATCCCTGTTTATAACATCAGTCATTCAGGAGAAAAGGGAAGGAACATTGTCTCTGTTCATTGTGTTCTACTGTCGTACTGCTTACAAGTGCCTGCTCTCACTCACTCTCTCACATATTCATTTAAGAATTTTTTTTTCTTTGGTATCAACATAGTCCTTTATACCTACACTATTTCTGGCCTTATTGCATTACTGATTCTGAAAAACAGAGTTTTTACATTTCTTTGTCTATTTTAACATGTTTCTAGCTATTCTGCTTTGATAGATATAAGAGAAGCACTTCTCAACTGCATTCCAGTGCTGGGCTGGATCAATAACTGCTTTTGCATTTGAGGAGTCAGGGGAGGATATCTCTGCTTAATTCAGGAAAAAGAAACTTGTACAAATAGTTGCAGCATTCCTGAGAGAGAGGAGAATATATCTGTATCTCTTCCAAGAAGAAAGAACAGAGTTTTCCTATTTGGTGAACTTGCACTTGCTGTTATTCTGCAAAGGATTGTGTCTGCATATTAATGGACAAACTACAACCATCTGTATTTTCTGCTATAACTGAGTGGTGTCTATCAAATAACCTTATTTCCCAACTGCAGAGAGAAAAAGATCTGGGTAATTAATTTTGGAGGCATAAATAATATTTGATCTGCTAGGAGTAGTCCCCACAGGGAGAAAATGGATTATGAGACCCTTATGGAGCATGTAGTCCACAGCTTGATGCTATGAGTATCTCACATTGAAGCTGCACATGGCCTTTAATCCCTGGGGGTGAGTTTGCCACTGAGATTCACCTCCCTCCCTTTGGAGATCTGTGCTGGTTAGGGCTCAAGAAGGTGATTTGTGTAGCTATTGGGAATTTGGCTGAGGCATTAGGCTTAGTATTGTCAAAAGGAGGTGTTAGAGCTGTGAACTTCTAGTGCTGCCCAGCTGGCAGCCGCTTTTGATTTCGCCAGTTCAAAGGAGGAGCACAGCATTTTAGTAGACTCACTAAAGGGCACTGCAAAACTCAGATGTTAAGCATGAGGCAGAGAGGCAGCTTCCTTGTTAAATAGGGAAATACAGCAACTTTCCAGAGAAGCTGCACTTTTAAACAAGCCTTTGCTTCTTTCCCTTTTTCTCTGCCTGGAAGAGCCTCGAGACTCATCAGTCAGCTTTATTTTCTGGGAAAAGCCCTGAGGTTCCCTTTCTGGTTAAGGCACATCCAGTAGGCTTCTGCTAGATCCCCTCTAACTCTCTGCGAGGTGCTATATGCAAATACATGAGTTTGCATAATTGTGCCTAATTAGAATCTGTCCGTAGTGTGGCTCTAAGAGCTGTGTGGTTAATGCCAGTTCAGCTTTGTTCAGCAGAGCTTTCTGCTTATCTCTAGGATAGCAGGACTGCAAACCTCCCACATGCGCTGCCTTTCGCCTGTGCCATGATGCATGGTTAGGGAGAGTTTCTTTTGGGGTAAAGAGAGTTCAGATTCATGGAGTGGTAGACATTTTGTGATGTGGAAAGCAGAACTCTGTCTCATTATCTCACACTCTGATAAAGTGGTTCACTGGAAATTTGAGGAGGGGAAAAATTAAAGAGGAATGTTTCAGCAAGCAAGGCAGCATGAAAAAATAATAGAGTTTGAGGTTAAACAAAAAATTTAATCCAAAATAGTTTTGATATTTATTTGAACTCTGAAACAATTTAAAAAGAATGGAATTGGTTTTGAAATGGAACATACTTCCAGAATGAGAAATCAAAAAGTTCCAGCTAAAGATCAATTATTTGAACTCAAAATGCTTCAAACTTATTCTTTCAATGAGTCTGCCTTTGCACCAACGCTGACACAGGCAAATGCAATGCTGCACAATGCCTTTGCCTGCTGGTGATTGGGAGCTATGAGGATGTTACTCAACTTTGAAAGCCACAAGGCAGCAAACCCCAAAATAGGCCCTAGGAGTTCCCAGTCACACACCCCATCCCTGCAACTCTGGAAAAGGCTAGGGTTGTCACCCTTACTCGACTTCTGTCTGGTACAGTTCCAGTTCCAAGTTATGGACCCAGGACTGGAGGAACTAGAAGTTTTGCTGTACACGTCTGGCAGGGCCAAGTTTAACAGAGAAGTTAATATTTCAGTATAGCACAGGTCAGCAGGCCACAGTAAACCCATAGGAGAACTGAAAGAGGCTAAAGAGTGATACAGAAGAGAAAGCAAGCATGGAAATGAAAGTGAGAGAAGAAAAAAACAATTTTGTCAGTGACATTTCTCTATTGCTGTGATGAAAACCTTATTTGTATATGGATGCAGGCTTTTGTGTGATGAACCTTACATGCACAGGACCCAGGCGTTTTTTTCATGGATGGCTACAGGGAAAGTGGGAATGATGGCAGAGCAAATCATTAGTTCTCATTAAGCCAAGGTAGTGGGGCTCAGCGCAGGATAATATTCAGAATGGACACATTTCTTGTGGGGCATGCTGGTACTAGTAGTCACTGAAGTAGTCAAAAAAACTAAGAATAAAAATTTTCAGCTGCAATTAAAACCAAATCAACCTCAAACATAGTTTTTCAGTGGCCACATTTTCCAAGAAAGCAATCTTTACTAGAATCTGCAGAAGCATGCCAAGCTATTCTTCACTAAGCCCTTTCTTACTCATGATCTGGAGCTGGTAGGAGGGCCTGAGCAATTGCTATGGCCCATACAGTTGTGAGTAGAGTTAACGTTTTTAATCATTTGAGACCAAAGAAAGAAATCTGCTGCTGAGCACAGCAGGGGAAGGCAGACTGGGTTTAGGACTGGTGTTAGAAAAAGTAATTGGCTTGGGATTAGGTTTTAGGTCAGGAAGCCTAGGCAAACTTTAAAGCTAGAATTATCTTAACAAGTGCTTAGCTGAGACAACTGACCCAGGAGTAGCTGTGACACTGACCTGTAGAGGGTCAATGCTTGTGTTAATGATGGTTGTGGGGGTGGGAGAAAAGGACAGCTGCAACAAGTAGCCAGAGTTTGGGAGTTAAGTATTGAAAACATCTACCACATTTTTGTGCAGTGGCCCCAGCAGCATAACAATCTGCCGCACATCCAGCAGCTTGTTACCCGTTTGTCTTTCCAGACTTACTTGCACATGAAACCACACCACAAATTTCTCTAGCAGTTTGTGCTCAGGAAGACCTCTGTTGCTAGGATTGCCCCAGCTTGGTCCATTATGGGCATCAAGACTGTGCAATATGCAAAATGCAGCTCAGATATGATGCTTTTTCTTCAATTCAATGCTTGAAAGAAATAATACTATTGAACCACTGTCTCCCTTAAATGTGAGGACTAAGGAGCGAAGAACTTTGGCTTCCTCCCTGCTATATGGGCTGATGTCTCTAGGCACAGCTGTCGTATCTGATGATCAAACCCTGAAACCTGCTTCAGAAGAGTGCCAGCATCCCCAGCACAGAGATTCCAGAGATTCACCACACTGAGGTGGGCAAGCAGGGAACTGGCCAGTTAAGCTGACCACAGAGGCCACAACCTTTGCAGGTGGGGAATGGAGTGTGTCAGAAACATTCTTTTTAACAGTGGTTCCACTGAACTGAGCTGAATCACATTCAGTACAGAGCTGATCTGGCTATGAAGAAATAAGAAATACAATTACTTAGAAGCTGTGTTGTCTTAGGTTCACCTGAGTATATTTTTACTGTGTGCTGTAATGGATCTTAAAATGCACAGTCAACATTCAGTGTGTAGGAATGCACAACTGATGTGCAAAATGCCACTGTTACTTGTGCTGACAGCAGGCTTAAGGAAGGGATATATCTTCAAAGCAAAGTATAACCTAGCAAGTTAACTTCAATTCAGCCACTGTGGCAATACTTCCTTTGCCAGGGAAATCTTTAAGAAGGGAAGAAGAACTCTCCAGGAGCAGTTGGATGCCAAAGCAGATGAATGTCTTCTTTTATATTGTTTTGAAGTGGTCCTTTCTTGGTTATCACAGGTTGAAAAGGTTTTTGTAGTGATTCCTGTCTCCAAGAAACACAAGAATTATTTAGTCAAAGGTAGGCATACCCATCTGCCAGGCAACAGGCTTCCCTCAGTCAGTAAGTTCTGCTCTCTGAGAGCTGCCACCCCTCTCTCCAGTAAGACTTCCCTGTAATTTGCCCCTGTATGTTGCTCAAACTACCCTTGAACACCTTAACCACTAAATAAACATTAAGATATGATTTTTTCTGGGTTCCACATGCACCATGGAGCTTGGCTGTATGCCTAATGAGAAATGGTAAGCAACTGTCCAGTGAAGGGTAGCACTTATTTGATGATTTTTCATGTCAGAAATCCACCCGAGATAAGTGTTTATTGTGAGACTTTGATCTCAAAGATTTAGCTCTCCCTGCAGAGCAAAAGCAGATGCTTGGTAAGCTGTAGCTGTAGTCCTGACAACCCTTTCAAATGTCTAGACAGTGGAAAGAGATGATTACATCCTCTTTTAAACTCTACTGCAGCAATTCAGCACGCTTACCATGTTTACTTCAGGATGAAGCTATTTACACTGCTTTGTTTCATGACACTGCAAGTACCTAATACTTTAGAAAGATGCAGGATGATAAGGTGGTCAGGATAAAAACCTGCTTTCCTTAACAGTAATAAATCTGACAGATGTACCAAGTCACATATGGTTCTTATATAGACTTTAGCATTGACCTAGAGATTAAGGAGTTTGATAACATGCACTTGCAGCTAATACTTATCATTTAAGAGTCTTGAAAATGTTAACACTTAGAGAAAGCCTATTTAATTAATGCTCATTGAAGAACACATTAAATCCCAGAGACAAGGCTGGGAAATGTCGAACATTGCTGATTTACTTCATGCCATGTATTGAACAGGGGACGAGAAAACTGAGTTATCATAATCATAATGATGAAAAGCTATCTTAGTCTCACAAGACAATAGACTTAGGAGAAGAGATCTGAAAAGAGAAGGGAAGGAGCTTTCACCTTACTCAGCATCCTCAAAGCCAGCCATGGAAACTGGAGATGTTAATAAGCCAAGTCTGCCTCTCATTAACCAAGTCACTGAAGCAGGTATGGAAAAAATTTCTGGTAATGTGATTCAGGACTGTATTAGGTACTTTCCAGTTTTGTAATTAAGAATCTAAAACTTTTCCTTTTGGTTGAGTAAAACTTCTGATTTTCTTGTTAATCTGTTGTGGAGTTTAAAATTATCTCAGGTATTTCTGGTAAATCAGAAGTACTTTTCCTTCTAGGAAGCCTAATGAGATGGTATTGCCAACACAAAATCACAGAACAAACTCTTTGGATGCTAAAGAACTCAGAAAAGTTTATGAATCTCAGAAAATATATCTGGTTCAATATAATTTTTTTAACAAAGGTCGAAGTAAATATAAATTGTAAATATATTAAACCTTTGTCAACGGCAAACTGTTGATACCTTCAGAAAAACCCATACCATGGTATTCTTCTTTATTCTTGTAGTCAATTGTCCATACTCATGTGGAAAGCTGAGGTTATGGTCGAACTGTGATCTTAAGCTTGATTCAGGAAAGTTTTGTGGACTACTTTGTCAATTTATCTGTCTCCTAACATTCATTTTGAACAGTCTTATTTCATGTGATCTGAAAAATCAGTTTCCCAGTATTGTTTCTAAGATGCCACTAAATTAAATGTCATCAAATCAACAGGAGTTCTTATTTTTGAGGGCGATTTTCTAGATGTATTTTAAGGCTTGGTTACAATTTCAGTTTCTTGCATCTATTTAAGTCACATAATAATGAAGAAATAAGTCTGCAAAGATATTTCTAGTATGGTCATGTCACCAGTTCAGACTGGATTTCAAAAATAAATAGGCAGTAAAACCATAAAAGTTAGATCTATCTATCTACTCAGTAAATATTTTTTCTGAGATTTTAGTTTTATGCTTCGCCATGAAGTCTGATCTGAGTTTCCCAACCGCAGCTGTCAAAGTTGCTCTGCTAACACCAGTAATATATTTTATTTTATTTCTGGTGCAAAATGAATCCTACATACAGAAGACATACTGTGTACATGAGGATTGTAAACTGAAGGTTTTTTAAAATGAAAAGAGCATCTAAAGCTGGCAATGTTTGAATCCTAGGAAACAAAAGGAAATAAAGAGGATATATTTTAAATTTGGAAGCACTTTGTGAATTTTTAAGGACAGATGACACATGATAATGTTAACTGAAATCTGTTTAACTCATGAAGTCATAACTCAGTTTCTCCTCAAACCATGCTGCTGTGCTGGCAACAAGTAGCTCTTTAGAAATATCAAATAAGCAGATGATGCAAAAGAAACAATTCTCTTATGTTCCTTTCAGTAATAAAATAAGAAGTCTATAAAGCTAATACCTTTGCACACAGGGTTTTATGCTAATCTTATTAGGTATTTTTGCAGCCATAAATTTCCACATGTAGTGGAATGTATCTAAAAGATGCAGGTCAATCAGTGTAACAAGCAAAAATATGTTCTCAAAAATAAACTTCTTTTTTTTTATAATCCATCATCCATTTCCTTCTGCTTTTTTTTTTTGCATTTCCCTTGTTTCTTTGTGCTCATGAAGAATGGTGCTTTGAAGCAAGGAAGTTATAAACTGTAGGTTGTAAATAAGTTTATGTCAAATATACTTCAGAGACTTACACTCTCTTTATCATTCAAGCGAATTGTTTTTTGACGTTTGACAGTAGTTTTGTCCAAATGTTTTTCAAGGTGGTGTGTTTTAATCCCAGTTGGCAATTAAGTACCACACAGCCACTTATTGACTGCCCCTAACACATTCCTGAAGGGAAGAAGAATCAGAAGGAAAAGATAAACCTCATGGGTTGATATAAGCACACTTTAATAATCAAAACAATAATGATAATGATGAAGATAATAATGATAATAATAACAACATTGGCAATAATAATAACCTCCACAACAACAATAATAATAATAGTAATGATAAGGAGAGGAAGGGAGAATAATGGAATAAGAGAGTCCAGGGGAAACAAGTGAAGCACAATACAATTGCTGACCTATACCCAGCTCATCCCTGAACAGTGACCAGCTCCTCCCAGACAACTCCCCCAGTTTATATACTGGGCATGATATTTATGGTGTGGAATATCCCTTTGTGAGTCCAGGGCAGCTGTTATGGCTGTGCTGCCTCTCAGCTTTTTGTGCCCCTCCCAACTAGCATACGTGAGACACTGAAAAGTCCTTGATTTAGGGTAAGCACTACTTAACATGAGTGTGTTATCTACATTATTCTCATACAAAATTCAGAAAAACACTGCCTTGTACCAGCTACTAAGAAGAAAATTAACCCTGTCCCAGCCAAAACCAGGATAAAAAGAAGACTATCTGCTTTTTTTAATTATAATTTGAGATTTTGGATACATCTGCATTTTTTTTCATTTTTTTTTTTTTTGCTTTGGAACGATAACAACAGAACAGCATATTTTTCTAAATTCAGAATTTTGTCCAACACTCACTGTGACCCATTCCAATGTATGTAGCTTAATACTGTTTCTTTCAGTTATTGAGACACCAATAGAAAGTCTTACCTTCGCCTTTTATCTGCATTCCTTGTAAACTCAGTTAAATTGGTCTCAATGGCAGTTAAATATGCAGGACCACAGGAAGAGGTTCTTGGCTAGTCAGTCACGTTATACTCTGGGTTCAACCCTGCTAAGTAACTTTGCCACAAAATTAGAAAACTAAGCAAGGGTGTATAAAATCAGGGCAAGTTGCAGTCTAGGGAGGAAAAAATCCCAAACATAAGCAACTGACTTGGGCCTCCTGATTTTTAAATTGTCCATATTAGTTCACTACAGCAATTGTGGAATATTTTCGCTTGTATTGTTGAAGAAAAAATTCCTCCGGGAAATCAGTTTTAGAGGTCCATCCTGATACCAGGCAAAGCAGTTTTATCTAGTTAAGGCATCTGAGCAGACTCTTTATATTTTGTGAATTGAAATACTGCGATGTCTAGGAGAGTTATGTCTGTTCAAGGCATTTGAGGATCTGGAATATAGTGGCAACACAGGGCTGGAATTCAAGCCCTTCTCCAGAACACCCCTCTGAGAGTTACAGACTTCTCTGGAGTCTTCCAGCAGGTGAAATGGTTATGCAGGGAACAATTAGATAAAAGCTGTTTTCTAAATAATATACAACTTTTAAAAACCTGTCATTCATATTTTCATGAAAATGAGCAGTCTAAAATGTGACATGACCCTTACTTTTGTTGAAAACAATCAAATGAAAAATAATTAAATCAGCTGGCATTGCTTGGAGGAAGGATTTACAGAACTGATTTGTGAGGGGAAAGGGAGGGTAGGGGCTTTCAAGGTGTGTGTGTGTCAAGTACATATATCTCCCTGCTGGAAAATGTGAGACCAGGCTTCTCTGGTAGCAAGAGAGTTGTAGCTAAGTTTTTCTCATTTGAACTTGGTCCAAGTTTTAATTAGCACCCTTTTGGGTTGTGTATACTGTCTATGTGGATACATCCATTTAAATACCACTTTTATTTTGGCAGTCACATAACAAAAGGCAAGAAAATTAAAAGCAGCCTATATAAATGACACATGAATGCATGGATGTGATGTTTTTAAGTCCCTTCCCTACTTTTTGACAGTTGTGGTTTGTGGACAGATACTGATTTTCAAAGAGAAAGATATTCTAACATGCTGCCTTTCCCTGCTTTTCTCATCTGCTGAACTGCATTTTCAAGACATGAGAAGTTCTTGAATTTATCATATTATGGTAAAATAAGAAAAAAAAAGTTGAAATTTTATATTCCTTTCTAGAATGGCAGCTATTTTTCAAGCTTTACAGTTGGATTTGAATAAATTTTAGTCTGTATACCTTACCTTACTTTCTATGACTCCATATGAATTTCCTTTGTCTTACTTTTTACATGCAACTCTAGAAAACATGTTTTCCTGCTACAAACATTCAGTTTTTCTAGTGCCTGCAAAATGTGATGCAATTGTAGTTGAAAGAGAGCATAGCTTAAAAATGGAAAGGCAAGGGTAAATACATTGCCTAGGATTAAAAGAAAAAGATATATTTATAGGTGGTCTCATTAGCCTGATTTATCAAGGTTCTCAAGCAGCTGACACTTCATAGTAAGGAGAGGAAACAGAGCCAGCAGGTATAGCATGAGCTTGTAATTCATAAGAACTGGGTTCAGTTTCTGCCTTATCATTGGTTTTTTCCAAGTCACTAGGAAAGCAGATTGCTCCTTCCTAATTCAAGAAAACACCCTGTCCTTACCTTACCAAGCTGTTGTGAGTGCCGGGCAGTGGCAGCTGTGGGGTCTGATACAAGGTAAGGACAGCCCTGCAATAGATGGTGCTAGTCCCACACTTCAGAATCAGGGTCTCCTGTGGTCTTTCATCTACAAGTCATGTGCTGAGAAAGTCTTGACTTTTTATTTTTTTTCCTTCTTTGACATTCTCACAAAACACCAAGATTATTAAAACATTTCCCCCCACTTTCCTCTAGTGGTATTCACCTTCTTTGCTTTGGGGTTTTTATTTGTTACCTACTATTATCTCTCCCTACAGCAGTTTTCCTCTACTAAATCAGGTCATTATTCATCTGTTTCCACACATTGCCCTCTCTTCCTAAGCAAGTAGAAGCTCATTCATTCAATTGAAGTATGGAAAATACATTTTCAAAATGCTAGTCCTAACTGCTACGTGTCAGAATCAGCTTAACTATTTGTATCAAATCTTTTGTTCAGAAGACAAAAGAACCAGCAAAGAGGATAATGGATTACCCACTGTCATGTCTCATCTGAAGTTATCTAAAGGCTGCTTTGATACGTAGAGTGAGAGTTGTTGGTGTGACTAATGTTGCACTATTATCTTGCTATAACCTGTAAAACACAGAGATACCAGGATCATAAGAAATACTGCTACAGAGCACCCAAAGTGGTTAACAACAGTGAAGGAAACACTGGCATCTAATCCATTACATATTTTGCATTGATACAAAAAAATGACTTTTCTAGCTGGAGTGGGGTATTAGAACTCTTTATAAAAAACAGGCTCTTGTCCATGTGGAGTTAGATGTTTTTAGCATGATTAAGAGATTAATTTGAGTAATATAGACATACTCAAACAGAAACCTTATTACTTGGTTGTCTTGTAGACACTATAATAATATGTACTTCTGTCAAAGAATGTAGATACCAACATTTAACAACAGAGGTATTCAGGGTAATGTGCTGACCTCAGCTCTGCTGATTCCTGGCTGTAAAGGTGTGACTCCCCTGGTCAACCATTTCCTGCAGAGTTACAACACAAATGGACTCACAGTACTTTAAGTAGCTCGTAAAAACCTCCCCATTAAAACAAACAAACAAACAAACAAATCAATCTAGTAATTTTTCAAAGACTTTGCCAAAAGCTTAAAAAGGATTTTGGTACCACCTTTGTCTTTCTTCTCGTTGTTAAAGAAACTGTAAAATACAATAGGAGGTGTTTAACTCAATTGGCCCAAAAGACAGAATAACATTAGTCAATATGTCCTATTAGCTCTATGCACTGTGTTTCTTTCTTTTCCTGTTGAACATTGTGGAGCCTGAAACATCCACATCAGTCCCAACCCTCTCAATATTTCTTTAGTACAAAGAACGCAGATATTCATAACAGTTTTTTCATGGATTTTGTGTTTATGCATTGAGCAAATTGCTTTTGCCCTAAAATAAATCATTGTTCTTAAAGACTTGGAAGAGAAGAACAAGAAAAGTAAGTTTATACATAAATAGTCCAAGAAATAGATTGAAGCAATAAACTCCCGGAAATGTTCATGGGCGAGAGGGTCAACAGAAGTTAAGCAGTCACCCCAAAGCAATAACAGATTATGGTTATCAGCTCCAATATACTGAGTGCAAAGGAACAAATTGATTTTTTTAAAGCTTTGAAAATTAAACCTACCACAGTAAAAGGCTTTTATTATACAACAGCCAAAAAAAAGTAAACCCTGCCATAAAAGCTAGTCGAGTAAAACCAAAAATCACCACAGAAACAGAAGGCAAGATCCTCTTCTTATTATTTCAGATGGTTCCTCCCTAGGGCTGTGATTCCCTAATTGCTTTATTGCTACCACTGACGGCAGGATTTGGCCTAGCTCTGGGGACCAGTGCAGGATGACAGTACAGAACAAGCTTTCTCTTGGAAAAGGGGGAGTTGAAGAGAGAATTCTGAGATGAATAGAAGAAGAAATTAATTGAAAAAATTATTCTTAAATTAATAACATTTAAAGCTCCGTTTCAATCTAATCACACATGTTCTTAAATCTCAGGGTAGAGTAACAAAAGCCAACATCTATGCCTAAGGCATGTCCTATAGTGTCTGCACAGCAAGTTCTTGCTTCTCCTACACACACCATGTATCACCCACCTCTAAGTAACTTAAAACCAGGCATAGATTAGTTCTGCTTTATCAATCCCTTTATCTCAGAGCCACTATTCCTCCTTTTGCAGGAAAATCCAGACTCCAGTTCAGCCTCTCTTGCAGGCTGTAAGCTGTGCTAGCCTGCCAATGCCTCTTGCCCTGGGCAGTCTCCACACCTAGCTGCTTCAGCAGCTCTAGAGGCAGCTGAGATATCAACATCCATCACCTTTGCACAAGCTGGTTTTTGGTCTTTTATAGCATCTGCCCCTCATTAGCTGCTTGGTAGAGGAAAAAGCAGGAAGAGTGGACAGGGTGTTATTAACATGTTCACTCCTGCACTGTGAAGTGTGCATGCTTCATCACAGTCTTTGGTAGTTCCAGCTGGTGTGACTGGGGGAAGAAGTTGCTAATTGTCAGACAGAAGCTGTCTCAGAAGTTTTATCAGCTCCTTTATATTCTGCATAAAGATCAGCCTGTGCCCAAAAGTGTTAAGTTTTCCGGAACAGAGAATTTAAAGTGGCATGATGTGGTTCACCTGCACTGGTACTGGTCTCAGCAGTCATTTCTTGAAATCAAACCTTCCTACATTTACAGCTCACAAAGAAGTGTGTGTGAGGTTTGGAGACAATGGTGTGGTAAAGATATCTGTTAAGAAAACCTGAAGTATATTTTAATTTTTTTTACCATTGCTCAGAAATATCAGCGCTAAAAGATCTCATTCTACTTTTTGATTGATTGCTGGGGTTATGAAAAACCAAACAATTTCCTCAGATCTTGGCTGTGCATTGATCATGTATTAAAAAAGCTGTCAGGGAAGTAATTGCATTTTAAGATGTATAAAGCATGTGCAAATTTGTGATTATCTGTATTAGTTCTTATGTGTTTGTATTCCACGTTTAGAAATAGAACAAAAAGAAAATACATTTCAATTAACAAACTGTCTTTATTCTGGGTACATGTAGGACCCAAAATATAACATTTGAGGGGACCTATGCAGTAGAAAACCTGTGCCCAGCATTGTTCCTCATACAATAACATGTAACTATATTCCAATTCCCTCCTTTCCCTTTATTAAATAATGTGCAGCGCAATAACAATGATAAAAATGACTTTATTTACCTTCAGGACTGAAGGTAAATAAAGTCAACTTTTAGATACTGTAATAAAATAATTTATTGGAAATACTGCTGAAAAAATATCTTAAATTGAATTTTTAATATATATATACATATAGATGCCAAATACAGTTTTGTCTGCTGTGAGGATAGACAGATCTTGAATCTCTGCAGACACAAAAAATCACTCCAGAATTTGGTGGATTTTCTACTAGAGGTTCGATTAATCCTGCATTGTGGGGCACTCTGCATATCCAGTCTCTGATACTGGGAAAGGCTCAGACAAGTATACATTGTGTGTCTGGGTTATTTCTAGATGGCAGCATGCTTTCACAGGCTACTTGTTATTTATTCAAGCAGCACTTGCATCTTTAAGTTTTGGGAGGAAAGCTTTGGGAGGAAAAGTAAATTCTTTGTCATTTATTGCTACTAAGCTAAATCTTTATTCAACTGCACCTACTGATGATGCCATTACCTGAGGACATCAGTTTGATTAACTGTGAGAACCCAGGGGAAGTGGTCTCTTACTGGTTTATGGTCTTCAGCAGGCAATGGACTCAAAGCAAAGCACTGTGTTCACTACTCACCCTGTGGCATGTTTGGTCCCCAGCACGTGGTCAGCTCCATCAGGACCTGCAACCACTTGAAAATGGGCGGCAAAGCTTGTCAGTCACAAACCTGGAAGCAGTGGGCTGGAGCAAATCCCCGTGGACTCACAGGCAGTGTTCCAGTGGAGCAGGATTTGCAATGAGTGAAGCACAGCTCTGGGGAGGTGTGGGGGAAATCACCAACAAAGTCTCCCTATAAAGTAAACAAACTAAGCCAGTTCCACAGGAAGATGCATTCCACCAGGCAGCATTCTCAGGAGAAGCAAGCAAGCCTTGTGGTGAGAAGTCCTGAGGGGAAAGGAGCATCTGCCTTCCCAGAGCCTTCTAGCTCTAGCCAAATTGTTCAATTTGAGTTCATAGCATGGAAGTCCCTTCCTAGAGCTGATTTTGGATAATAAAATAACTTCCTTCAAATCTTTGATGGGGACTGGGTCATGATGTCTGTTCCTTGCTTCTGAAAGTCATTTCTTCAGGTGATGAAGAAGGCATTTTCTTTCAAGGGATTAGTCATGAAATTTACATGATGGATAAGACCCAGAAATTGACATTCCTATTCAGCAATCTCTTGCCTCTAATTGTTTGGCAGGGAACCTCACATTTACTCTAGAAACGTGTCTTATCAAGGGATTTTATGGAGCGTGTATATAGCTTGCCCTTACCTATGCACTTTTCTGGAAAATGTGTAGATATGGGGTTAACAGCTGCTTTGTTTTGTGTCTCACTTCTTCCCACCAGAAGAGTAATGCAGTTTAGGAATCCACATCTCGCCACTCTGAGACAAATGCATGAACCAGCAGGTATTTTTCCTGCCCATATTTGTGAACACACATGTTGGCAATGTTTCATCCTTCTACAAGGGGAAGTTCAGCATGAACTGGTCACCAGATGGGGGCAGGGAGACTGAAGTTTTCACAGGTCTCAGGCAGGATATTTGGCTTTACACGCTTGGATAAAGTGGTCTGAATTATTATGTTGCACTGCATAAACCTAAATCCTTACAGCTGGAGAAGGGAGTTAGATCCGGGCTTGTACCCTGCCTCAGTTCCCACATTTTTACTGAACCTCAACTACGCCCAATAGTTTCATTATGGATCAACCGTTTAATAAGGATGTCATAATGTTAGGGGCCATATAAGTTCTTTAAATTATTATGAAACATTTAAAAATTAACGTAGAATATCTAATTATTTTCACCAAAATCTCTGACAGAGTGCAGGGATCACAGTATGTTACCCAGGGGGAATATCTATATGGATATCTGTCAGTTCCAGGAATTATTAATTCTTATTTCCACCTATAAAACTAAAAAAAGGCTTAGCACAAATGTAGTATTGTTTTCAAACCTGAAAGATTTATCTTCTTTTGTAGCTGGGCATTTCTCTTTTTTGCTAGTTGAATAGTATCACATTTTCTTTTAGTGAGGGGAAAAGGAGAAAATCACGGATGATGCTGGGGCCGTGGCTGCTGTCATTTCCCTTGCTGCGTTCCCTTTCTATGCTGGTCTTGCTGTGAGCAGTAGCCCCTTGTAAACACCCTGCTTCTTCCTCTGCTGGGAGCAGAGACTCAGGGGTTTGCAGGGTGCAGCTCTGGAGCTGTGTTAAGGGAAGAGATTTGTGTGCGCAGGGGCTAGAGGTGGTTATGGGGAAGGAAAAGAGGGAAAGGAAGGGGGTTTTTGAGACCAATGACTGAGCAAGAGGAGTCCTTTGGAGAAGCTGGAGAGCAGCATTTGTGTTGTTAGGTTCCACAAGGCATGCAAGGACACAACAACTCAGGTAGTCCATTCTGACTCCCACATGCAGGGTGCACCTGAGGTGCACACCAAGTGATGGGAGCTGCTGGTTCAAATGAAGATGTTTAGGGGTGTGAGCTGGATGAAGGTGAGGGTAACTGTTGTGACAAAGGAAAAAAACAATTCAGTCATTAAACAGTTAAGAACAGCTGCTTTACCCACTCAGACTTTTAGCGCTTAAGGCGGTTGAGAAGTAAATCACAGCAATGAAATTTAAGGATGTATTCCGGTAAAGCTTAAGCAAATACCTTCAGCAGATGCTTAAAAGTTATATGTGGGCTTAAAAACATCACTGAATTTTCCCCTTGAACAGAACCAGTCTGAAGTGTGTCATTTACTGTAGTTCCATTTCTAGCTTCATAGGTAAAATTTGTGCTTCTCATGATTTCATGGCAATTAGGAGAAGCTGATAGGCACTACAGGTTTTAGGGAATTTAATAAGACCAGCTAATATCTATTACTGCTTAGGAAAAGCTAGTTTCATATAAGAACAGAATTTTGTGTTTCTGAGAATGCATATTAGTATTTTAGTTGTCTTATTATATAACATCTTTTGATACAAAATTTATCCTACCTAAGAGTATCTATGATCATTCACATTCTTTAATCACCAATTAGTACATGATGCATTTTCTGATAATTTATGGTGTCACTAATCACACAAAAAATAACCAAACAACTGAGGCCATGGCTTGTCTCACATGGTTTGTATAATCTTGATTTTGATGGCACTGCACTGGAATGACAGACATGACTAAAATGAAGAAAAAGTTATATATTTGGCTGTAATTTGATCAGAGGAAGGCCTGCTAAGGCATTTCACTGGCATCCTTGTGTTAGCTTTAGAACCAGTATACCTGCTTTTTTTTGATCAATCACAATCATGTTGTACAAAACTACACTAGAAACTGGGCTACTGAATGTGTAATTATATGTCTCACAGAACTTCAAAGTCTATTTTTACTGTTTTTTAAGGATTGCTATTAATGTTTAACAGCAAAAATGCACAACTTTACTTTCCATTGAAAAATAATGTAAAAAATTTATATCATTAAAAAAAGACTAATTTTATTTAAAGATTACTTTAATTACTTTAAAGAACTACTAGTCAAACTGATTTTTTTAAAATTAGGCTACTCTTAGAATTCAAAAGACAATATAAATATTATATAACAATATAATATTTTATATAACATTTATATATAATGCATAAAATATATAAACAAGAATAGAAGATAGTAATATATTATGCATGTATAAAAATTAAAATTTATTTACAATTTAGATTGTGAGGATATTGTTAAAGCAATTAATTTCACAGGGAGTTGTTAAATATATAAAGATAAAATATATCCTAAAAAAACCCCAGTGCCTAAATTTTTCTTCTGGACAAGATATCTTTAGCAGTAACGATGGTTTTCTAATTCTTTTTAAACTTATTCATGATTGTTAAGGTCAAGAGTTCCCAATGTGCAACACGCTGTCCTTCAACATGGCTCAGATCAAATATTTTGGGCATTTCCTTTGGGCAGTTTGCCATTGTTCTATTGGATTGGAAGTTACAGCAATTTGACTGGTATGTCTTTTAATCTTTTTCTTTTTCCCCCTTAGCTATTGAAAGCAAGTATTGTTGTATCTGTACTGCAGCTGAAGCAATTTTGCCATTGAAAACTTGCATGTTTGCTTTCTGCTTACACAATAATCTATTTTGATCCAGGGTTCTGTTGACTGCTGCATAAAGTAGCAAGTGCTATTCCCCAAAAAGAGTACAGCTTTAAGAGAATAGTAATACTTCTCTCTTATCTTGAAAAGGCTGTCTGTGTGATTTATATTGCTGGCCGTGTATTAAATGTGTCATGTGGGTGTCAGAGAAGTACAAAATAGCTTCTGTTTAACAGGCTCCTCCTGTAAGTCTGTTCTTGGGTCCTCCTTAACATATTTACTTTTTTAGCATAATATAAATGGAAACATGGCGTGAAGTACTTTTGCAGTGCACTTTAAATCTGTAGTTAATAATTTCCAAAAATAAAGAAGTCGTAGCAATATGTACTCACTATTCACATATTATTAAGAACAGGATGTGTCATGAAACTTGAAGCTATGTAAAGAAAAATGGTTAAATGAAAAAGAATTTCTCCTTAGTGGGTTATTCCTTTTCTTTCCTCAAATGTTTCTTGAGGAATTTTAATTCACTACTTAAAGCACTCATTAAGCAAATTTTTACATTGTATGGTATTGTCAGTCTCTGGAACACTGTCGGTCCTTTGGGCATAGTTTCAAACAGATTAGGCCATTTTAATAGATTGAAGCCAAAACCAGAACCATCTGTCCCCATTCCTGTGTCTGCAAACCATGTTTCTCCCAAAAGTAAGAAGCAACCAATCAATTTTTTATTTTACTGCCTGCATTTGTCCACCAAGTCACCTGGGCCTTTCTAATGGCAACCGCATTTGAGTTGTACACCCAAAAAAGAGTGAATTGGGGCATTTATGATGAGTAAACCACAAAATACAGAGATGCAAGTAATTTTCCTTCATGTGAACTATGCCCTTTTTATTCAGGAAAGAAGAATCTGCTACAAGAATACCATTTCAGACAGGGTACAACTTTTCTTTCTAAACTAAAACTCACAGGGAATTTGAGTGTACCCAGTTAAAAAACCCCAAACAAATAGAAAAGCAAAACTTCACATATTTTGTCATTCTGAAGAAGATACCACTTTCATAAGCCATATTGATATACTGCTAACATGTCTGTGATAGTTATCAGAATTGTAAATATTTCATTCTGTTAGGTTCATGCCATTGGAGAAACAGAAGTTCTATATTCAATAATTCTGGTACCTGCACACCAAGTGTGCATCCAGCTTCCAAAACTGTTTTTTTCCCCATTCTCCATATTCCCACACAGATTCACAGACCGCAGAGGATGTTTGGAGCTGAAAGGGCCCACGAGGTTCATTGAGTCCAGCTCCCAAGTGAGCAGCCCACACGGCTGGTGCTACCAAGTGGGACTCAAAGGCTCCCAACTTCACAGAGGTGACTCTGTTGGTTTTGCCTGGTTTTGGGTAGCAGGAGGCCACAGAGCTGGCTTCTGTGGGAAGTTGCTGGAAGCTTCCACCATGCTGAGCAGAGGCAATCCCTGAGGGCTCTGAAGGCTGCTGGCCAAGGCTGGGTCAATTAGAGATATTGATAATGCCCCCGTGATAACATGTTTAAGAAGAAAATCAGAACTAAGGAGGCACAGGTTTTTCCTAGCCAGAGAAGAGAAGGAGGTGAGAACATGTGAGGGAAACAACACGGAGACACCAAGATCAGAGGAGGAGGAGGGGAGGAGGCGCTTCAGGAGCTGGAGCCGAGATTCCTCTGCAGGACCTGGTGTGACCATGGGGAAGCAGCTGTGCCCCTGCAGCGCATGGGGATCCACGGGGGATGCAGAGATCCACCCTCAGCTCATGGGGATCCACGGGGAATGCAGAGATCCACCCACAGCCTGTGGGGATCCATGAGGGATGCAGAGATCCACCCACAGCCCATGGGGATCCATGAGGGATGCAGAGATCCAGCCCCAGCCCGTGGGGATTCACGAGGGATGCAGAGATCCACCCACAGTCCATGGGGATCCATGGGGGATGCAGAGATCCACCCACAGCCCGTGGGGATCCATGGGGGATGCAGAGATCCAGCCCCAGCCCGTGGGGATTCACGAGGGATGCAGAGATCCACCCACAGTCCATGGGGATCCATGGGGGATGCAGAGATCCACCCACAGCCCGTGGGGATCCATGGGGGATGCAGAGATCCACCCACAGCCTGTGGGGATCGATGGGGGATGCAGAGATCCACCCACAGCCCGTGGGGGACGTGCCCACGCTGGAGCACCTGGATGCCTGGATGAGGCTGTGATCCAGTGGGAGACCTGGGGGAGAGAGGGGCCTGTGCTTCCAGGCTGGAGCAGCCTGTCCTTGGAGGACCCTGTGGAAGGAGTGACCCATGCCACAGCAGTTTTGGGAGGGCTGTGCCCATGGGAGGGACACACACTGCAGCAGTTTTGGGAGGACTGCTGCTTGTGAGATTGGAACTACGCTGGAGAAGTTCACGGGGAGCTGTCTCCCGTGGGAAGGAGCCCACGGCCTTGCAGGGAAAGCATTCTTCTCCCTTAGTAGCAGAGGAAAACCCCGGGTGATGAACTGACCAAAACCCCCAGGCCCTGTCTCCTTGCACTGTTGGTGGGAAGGAGAGAAGGGTTGGGGGAAGAAAAGGTGCTTTAAGGGCTTATTCTCATTATCCTCCTCTGATTCTGTTAGTAATAAATTCACTTTGTACCTTTAAGTTGAGCCTGTTTTGCCCTTGCAGTGTTTTCTCCCAGTTCTTAGCTCATGAAATCTTCATTAAATTTTTCTCCCGCCTCTGCCCAGCTGTGGCAGGGGAGGGTGAGCGAGTGGCTTTTGTGGGTGCCTGGTATTTGGCCAGTGTCAAACCACAACAGTGACTTTGAAGACTAAGATTTTCTGAGTAGAAGAATTAAAAGTTATGTCCAATCATGTTATCTAAGCCTGGCTGTTTTACTGGCAACTGGGGCAGTCTCTGTGCTGTT
The DNA here is from genome assembly GCF_963513975.1 of Fringilla coelebs. Classification (NCBI taxonomy): domain Eukaryota; kingdom Metazoa; phylum Chordata; class Aves; order Passeriformes; family Fringillidae; genus Fringilla; species Fringilla coelebs. The sequence goes on along the minus strand of NC_140028.1, from coordinate 133,901,842 downwards.
GTAAAATTCTAGGGTAACCAGTTGACAATCAAAGTGATAGATGAGCTCCAGAACCATGCCATTTAAATCAGAAAAGTAGGTATATAGCTCATATTAAAAATTCATACTAAAACAGCAAAAATTCAATGCCAAACTTGTCTGTATTATTGTTATATGGTTACTTGGTTGTGTATCAAATGGAGGAGCATTAATTGTCTGCAATGAACTGCCCCTCTCCACCATGTGCCTTGCGTTCCATCCCGGGTGAGTATTTACTCAAGCAACAGGCAGGGCACAGCACTTACCACAACAGATAGCCTAGGGTGATGGAGGAAAACAGCAATGCTTCAAATGTCTCTGACAGTAGGATTTAGGTACAGATCTTTCAGCACAGTTTGGAACTATCTGAAAATTATTTGATCTAATGGTTCAAGAATGTTGCGTGAGAAATGACAATGAAACAAAGATAAAGCTAATTACTTACAGCACTGAAATTAATATCCCCAAGTTAAGAGCTTCAATCCATATTTTGGCTATTAAATAAGAGTTTCTGAGTGTGCCTGGATTTTCTTGAGATCCCAAGACTGCAGTTCCCATTGACCTCAATAAGATTTATAGGCAATTGAAACTCTTGAAAATCTTGTGACATTATTCATGATAATCAATGTAGTAGTACCTGAGGACCAAGAAAGCCTTGAGGAATTTGCAATATATAAAATAATGACAGTATAGAAGGTAAGTGTAATTTAACAAGCATGATTGAAAAAGGTTTCCTATTTGATCAAAACTGCATTTCCCTTTCCTGTAGAAAAGAGAATAAGTGAAGGGTTGAATGACCTGTGAAAGAATATAAGACAGAGGATAAAAAAGCATATATAAAGATTTAAGAAATGAAAAAGGTGGCAAGATTGAAAGCTGAATTAAAGAGCCCATTGGCACAAGAATAGAAAAGTTCAGCCAAAAGCAAAGACCATTCTCTGGAGATGCAGAGGTTCAGAGATATACTTGTTTTGCTTGCCTTTCCTCTTGGCAGCTACTGTGTGCATTTGTATATGAATGTATGATTAATTTGTGTCAGGTTAAAGTATATAATGGTAACTTAACTTAGTTTTAAATAACAAATATGTGGAACTTGATTACTCAGTTCTATGCTAAAAGAAACCAAAGATATCTATGTAACCTTTTCAGTGAGAGATTTTATATTTTCTCTTGTAAGACTACAAATAACCATACTTGTAGAGTGCTCAGCCCAGGAAAGACATGGACTTGCTGGAGAGAGTCCAGAGGAATGCCATAAAAATGATCAGAGTGATGTTATACCTCTCCTATGAGAAAAGCTGAAAGAGTTGGGGTTGTTCAACCTAGAGAAGAGCAGGCTCTGTGGAGCAGGCTCTTTGAGCCATTCAGTATGCAAAGGGGCTTATAAGAAAGATGGGGACAAACCTTTTAGTGACCTCTGTAGCAATAGGACAAGGGATAATGGCTTTAAATGAAAAGAGGATAGAGTTAGATTGGACGTAAGGAAAAATTTTTTTGTTGGAAAGAAAGAAAAGAAGAAAGATTTTTGGTTGTACAGGGGGATGGGGAATAGCCCAACCCTGGAAACATTCATGGCCAGGTTGGACAGAGCTCTGAGCAACGTGGTTTATTTGTCCCTGCTCCTTACAGTGCAGTTGGAATAGATGATCTTTAAAGGTCCCTATCAAACCAATTCACCATTCTGTGAATATATGATTTATCTCTTTTCATTTGAGATAAAAAACACGCAACAACCTGAGATCTGTGTATGTCATGCACTGTGTATGCACTTACATTTTACTTTCTTTTCCAGAGAGCTTTTCAGGAGTGCATGAGGTAGTGAGTTTAATTGCGGTCTATGGGAGGATGACAAGCTAAATATAAGGAGTGAGCCCACATGTCTACTTATAGGCAATATTTTGTGAAATTACTTCCTCTTGGTGATTTTTTTCTAGAATTCCCACTGGTATTGCAAAACAAAAATTTTGGTCAATATTTTTTTTTTTTTTGGTAAATGCCTGAAGAGTTTTCTTAGGATTATTTGAAGTGAACTTAGAGTATGTTAGCTTACTCTTAGATTTGTATCTGTAAGTAGGAAATGGGTCATTAATAGAAAAGAAATATGAAAATATTTCTATTCCTGGATTCCTAATATGTGGAATATTTACTGATGTTAATTCTCTCCCTTGATTCTCATCATTCTACCCCATACATAACTGAAAACAGTTTTGTTGAAGTTAAACTGGATAGGATTTTCTTGTATCTACTTCTTAGTAGAAAAGTTAAACATAGTCATACAAACAGGAAAATAAACTGAGACTGAATCCAAATGTTCTTTTCAATGGTTCCTTTCAAATCTTTTGACTATGAGAAACTGATGTTCAAAAGTTCACACAGCTAGTAAATTAGGCAGATTTTAGAGTAATTTAAAGTAGCATTTAATGGGTTGCTAAACTGCAGAAACAGCACTTCTTAGGATTGCCTTGATTGGTTAACATATGCAAAAGAATTTACATGTGTTACCAGAAATTTCAGCCTGAGCATCCATCCTTTGGCCACTGCATTTTTTCAAGGATGTCCAGAGAAACTTCCTGCAGGCTAAGACAGATAAACAGGAACTGCAAAATAATTTAATCCTGATCTTCTGGATATTCTAAATTGGTATAGGAGTGTATATCTAGGAGTATACTCCTAGGAGTATATTCTTTTATCCTTTTGTTTGGCTTTGTGTCAGTAGGAATTTTGCACATAAGCTCAAGGCAGTGCCTAACCCTGAGAGTCCTACTTACCTCTTCAATTTGTTACTTGAATAATCACATTGTTACAATGAATACAGGCCCTTTTTACCAAAAGATGTAAATCATTATTAATTCCATGACAACACTTCACATGAATCACATTGAATATTTTAACTACTAAAGTAGCTGCAATAGACAGTTGTATTGGAGACCAATTGTAATATAGTGATATAATGTAAAGTGTAATATAGTAATATAATGTCCATTTCTGGCCAACATGTCCAGGTAGATTACTAATGCTAAAGCTCTAGGCATAGCATGTTTCTGACATAGCTGTATGTTGGTGCTCAGTTGCATTCTAAGCCTTGGATATCAAAACCATAATAACATCAACTAAAACTTTACAAATTCACATAGCATATGTATTGTAATATACTTGTCACAGAGTGATACTGTTTTATAATCTGAATAAAGTGGTTGAGAAAAAGAAAAAATAGTCACTTGAAGAAGTAGGACTCAAAATTAAGGACTAAGATAAAGAACAAAATGAAAATGGCTTTATTTTAAGAAAAAAAGTTACTTATTATTGCCTCTAAATTATTTAGGCTTAACATCCCAAACTTTCAAAATATGCAGAAAAAATTAAAGCACTAGATTATCAGGGTTTTTTTGTTCTTCACAGCTCTATACTAATCATTGGGCTGAGTGTGAACTGACTTTTTCCTCCTGCTATGAGCAACCAAAGTCTTTGTTCTGAGAATGATCACATAATTACACAGAAGATTAAAGAATTCCCATGAATAATTTGAGCTCATTTCTCCCTGTTAAACCCATTTAACCCAGTGGAGTGTGCCTTGCTGACTTGCTTCAGAGACTCACATTTTCATTAGAAAAGTAAAATATTCACCCTCCCCTGCAGCTGATAACTTTTTCTGGCTTATCTTGTTGCCTAAACATTTCCATGAACAATTCAGCATTGTTCATAAATAAATTATAAAAGTAAAAATTAACTCCTTTTATGATGACATGGTGAAAGAAAAGGTAAATCTCTAAAAATTCATTGAGTTATCAGAATGGAAAATTCTTTCTAGTAGTAGGAATCAATGTTGGGAGATGTATTTTAGCTTGTGGCCCATGGAAGGCCAGAGGACTGAAAGAAATTCATTGTCACATCACAGGTTACTCTGGTTTACCTCCTACCCCCAATTTTCAGCACCTGAACACTAAGTCAAGTTTTATGTTCCTGTATCTAGGCTGAACGCTATATTGCTTTTTGGCTGCATTAAGATGAGGGCAAAAAAAGTGGTTTTAAATAAAACAGAAAGTCCACTGTAAATTCCTGGTGTGTTTAAGGTTATGTTCTGATCTATTCCCCTGTCCCCCTTTTAGATGCACCTTGTGTATTTTAATAAATATAAAATGCAAGCCCACCAAGACTAATTCTCTGCAGTTTTTCACATCTTAGTAGTCACCTATCCTGTAGAAAAGTGCACCTCTTCTTTTAAGCCTTTTTTTTTGTGCATGAAATATATCCCTAAGAATGATTATAGCTGCAGATGGTAAATTAAAATCCAGATGTGAATATTAACTTGCCTGACATTTGTGAAGGTCAATGGATGGCTGCTGCAGGAGCATGCACACTATGGCCACACTTCTGGTCAGCTGCATCCCTGCTTTCAAATAAAAAAGGGATCTACAGCTGATGAAGTGGTAATGCTCTAGGAACAGTTTAGAATGATGTTACTATGTTCTTAGTACTGTGTTTCCTTCCTTTACTGCGCTTTGTACTTCATCCTCACACAAGTAGAGAGCAATTTCCTGTTCACCAGTCTTAGTAACTGGCTGGTACCTTACTGTCTTTAAGTTCCCAGCAGAGGAGGAATACTGTTCCATGTCAGATGCCAGAGTTGTCACATGCTGTAATCTATGTGAAGCATTACAGCCCACAGTAGATTTTTCTGCTTAGATGCTTAGGAATTTCCATTTTTGTTCTCATATGACTTCTTCCCACCCCTTCTCCCTCACTTCCCACACACAAACTGAAAATGAAAAACAGAGGATGTTGGGTTTTGACAGATGCTTTACTGCAAGCTATATGTATTTATTAAGCTCTTTCTGTCTAATTTATACAAACAGAGAGGTCTGGAAAATGATTGTGTACTAGATAGCATTTCTGGGCGCACTTGTAAGGAAGATTATCCAGTGAAAATCTTCCTATTCCATAAATTCATTAATGAAATTTGGAGTTAATTAAAACAGTGGGATTCATATTATTAACTCCATTGCAGGCATAATGTCTAGACTGTCTTTACAGGCAGCAGAAAGAATTAAATTATGAGCTGCTAGAATTCAATGTACTGCATTCTAGGGTAGGCATCTACTTGAGAACAAGATTAATTTAACCCCTGCCAACTTGATGGCTACAAAAAGTGGACGTTTTTGTAGCTTCAGTGTTTATATATGGCAGCATGTCTGATCAAAATGCAGTGGATCAGATCAAAGTTCTAAGTAACCCAAGAGCCTATCTCCAGCTGTGTGAGATGCAGACACAGGTAATGAAAAGTCAAAAGCTGCGCCTGAGGCCTCAGCCACAGCCGAGCAAATAATGCAGGAACTGTAAGGGGGAGCTGAGGACACCTTTGGTTTCAGAATGATCTCAAACACATTTATGCATGGCACAGGCTGGAGAGAGCTTAATGGGGGTAATGATGTCAAGAGGAGCTGGGTGCCACCAACCCCAAGGAAAGGTAGGACTACAAGTAGATTTAGGTCAAAAACGACTTCTGGATGCCACCTAACTCATCCTCTAGATAAAAACCATAATGCCTTCAAAATTAGATCATGTTGATCAGTTTTATCATTGCATAGTTATCAGGCTGCTGCAGGTGAAACAGGGAAAGGATGAGAGAAAGTCATCATGAGCAGACACCTGGACTACACCCATGGGCATATCCACTGTAATGACCAGCAGATGCAGGAAAGCATGGAGGCATGGGGCAACTGAGCAAAACACAGCTACAGCTGCACCAGGGCTGCCACCGAACCCAAAGGGGAGCTCTGAACAAGGCTTGAGCCCCTCAGTGTGGGCAAGGAGAAAGATTCACAGCCACATGTTGTACTTCAGGTTTTGAGAACAGAAGATAAGGTCCTGCTCCCCTTCAACAGCTCTTCCAAAACTGCAAAGCGGCAGCCAGTGGCAGATGTCAAGGCAAGTACTGGAACAAGCTGCAGATACAGTGATCCTTTCTGAGACAAGACCTGGCCATCTGTGTATAAACTTGATTGTTGATATGTACCATAAATAAATCTTGGTTTGAAATGAAGATTAGCCAAATCTAAGAGACATGGATGCTTGTATTCTTTAAGATTGTGAGACCTCAGAAGCAAAATAACTGTGAGAAGACCATATAGACCACAATGAAAGTGGTATCGGGTTTGTTAAAAGTTTGCATTGTAATTTCTTTCTGCTGTTACCTTGGACCATTGATGTATAAACATGTTTAAATTAGATCAAGTATAGTATTCATTGTCTGTGTAGAGTATCCATCTTCTAATATATTCCCAGAAAACAGGTCACTTGGAAGCAAATAATTTTTATTACATAAAGTTTATGACAATATCAGCATAAGTGTACAGAGAGTATTTAGTCAGGGGATATTATAAATAGGAAGAAGAAATCTATGTAAAAAAAAAGTAACAAAATCTTATCCTGTATATTTATATCCTATATATTGCCTTTTGATTTGTTCTTCAGATTTTGAAATTGAAATTGTGGAAAGGATGGCTGAGAATATGAATTCTATGGACTTGGTTCACAGTAATGAAAAAATTCAGAAAATTAAATAAAAAGTTAATTTTTTGTCTTAAACATTTCAGTCTGAAGCTGAAAAAATAACCATATGTTGAATATAATTAAAGAAGAGAAAAAATATTGAAGTTCAGGGAGATTAAAAGTCTGAATTTCATCACTTTCTTTGTAAGCATTCTGTCAGTAATAAAAATTGAAAATTATTTTGATAAAAGGCCTACCTTGTTTCAGAGATTATGCAGAAGAGTCACAGTTCTCTCAGAAGATAATTACTGATGAGTAATATGATGTTCCCTGAGTTATTTTACAACAATTCTTTATAAAAATCTACTTTTATTTGGGACATTAAAAGATGAATACCATAAACAGTAAAATAAATGGTTTTCTTTTCATAAGGGAGAATGTGATAAAATTCATCCATTGTTAATTGACACAATGAATGGAGATTTAAGAACTATAGTATAACCAGCGTTTTATTTTAGTGGGAATTCTGCAAGTAGAGCTAGTCTATCGCAGAATAAATAGAGAATTTGAGTACATGGGCTTGACCATGTAAGGATGTTCAATGCCTGTTTGTAACACAGAGATCAATCATCCCACACAGATTTATCAAAATATCAGAGTTGAGGAGCTGGAGACGCTTGGCACTTTCCAGGATCAAATGTGTTCTCTGTGTCTCAACCCAACAGGTAGAAGTTTAATAAAAACCTTCTATGTTTCAGTCACACTAAACTTGTTTCAGAAAGAAAACAGCATGTGTGAGCACATTTTCTTATTTAAAACCTTAATGAATAACTTTTGGTAACTCAACTAGGTGGCATTAAGGCAAGTGTGTGTATGGATGCAGCAGAGAGGCACTTATGAGCATACTGCTGGAAAGGTATTGGGAGAATGATGGGCAAACATCACGCCTTGCTATTCCTACTATCCATGAAACAATATGCCCATCAAACAAAAAAAAAAAAGTAAAAGAATAGTTCTGTGTCCCCAGGTAGAAAGATACAGAGATATATAGAAAGATATGTAGATATAGAGAAAGATATTGGTTATCTTTATTCTACAAAGAAAAAGTGAAAGGAAAAAAAACCACCAAACCCAAACCAAGAAGCCCTATGTGTGATGGAATGAAGGCAGGCATCAGTATGCTTTTCTGTCTGGAGTCCCAAAAGTCTAAGGAATGTCAAGCAATTCTGCCTTCCCTGAATAAAGGTATTAACAGAGATACCATCTACAGTGCAGATGTCTGTTTTTATGCAATTTGTAGGAGTTTAGTAACTTTCAGACTTGCCAATGGGTTTAAAATTAAGCAGGTTGTAGAAATACAGTAAGGGAGAAAACACAAGCACAGCAGGAACACTTAAGCCTTCAAGCTAGAAATGATGATCATGTAATGGAAGTGGGTATTATGGAAGATGACATTTTGTCAGGTTATTTAAAGTGTAAACACTGTTACGAGCTATGCCTGGTACCACAGAGAATGACAATCGAAATCACAAGGCACTCCAGAATTCTTCCCTGGTATCTTTCTCATGGAGGCATGGGCTGACATAAGTTTTAGCTGTGTGGGAGGCCAACCTATTCAGCAGAAATATGGTTTCCTGAACATGCCAGTTTCCACCCTCTGTCAACCACTAAGCTAAATTTATCAGGAGCACTGTGGTCAGAACTACAGAACGGTAGAGCTGACCGGAGAGAAATTTGGTCAGATATAACTATCACGGTTAATATTAAAAATATTTTTTAAAAATAAATGCATATACTGGTGTGTCACATAGATGAATCATATGCTGAGCCAATATTCAAATCTATGATTCATGACCTCTCTTGATTTAGTTTGATATGTTTCCAATTTTATAAAGACTTTTCTTTTGCTTCTGTGTGTTGGAATACTAAGTTGGTTAAAATCCCTTTCTAATGCAAAATTACAGAAATATTTAAGTCATCATTTCTCATATAATGGACGTGAAATTATGATTCCCAAATATAAAGAATCTGGATTAGATTAAACATTTTATTAACATTTAGAATTTGAACTATATGAATGTAAAATGAACTCATAGTTATAATTATCAATTGCTTTCTGCACCAACGAAATGACTGAAGACTATGTATAATTATGGTTTATTTATGCATAGATTCCAGTTTTAACATAAATTTACTTTCTGAACTTAATTGTTTTAATAAGAGTTATTCTGAGGTGAGTTAATAATTCATATTGCAAATACTACAGTATCATGACACACTTCCAGATTTTATAACAAATCTTTTGACAGAGAGTTATGATCACTGTTGCTCCTGCATTGTGTTTAAGTTTTCAAGGAGCTGCATAATTTCTCCACGTCTTCTGCTGCTACACCATAGAGAGGGTTTGGAAAAGAAGTAGCATTCCCATTTTCATTAAACGGATACTAGAAGAAAAAAGAATGAAATTTAAAATCCAAGTGATTCAATTATTTTTTAAATGCACATACAAATGGCTATAGATTCATTATGGAAGTAGCATATTAAAGAAAACTATTAACATTTTTAGAACAGACTTTCAGCTGAATAAAGTTAACCTAGATCCACCAAAACAATTACCTACCACATGCTCCTGATCAAGTAATTTAACCTACTTCTACATCTTCCATCTTTTTTTCCCTTGTCTCCAGAGCCCTTGCTCCAATATACATTTAGTATGATTTTAGGCAATCTGTGTATAATAGTGTAATTGCAGTGGGTCACTAATTTTGGTACATGGCATTGCAATTTCCTTTTATTCAAGGAAATGGTTATAATTTCCTTGATTGAAAAATTATGAGAAAATAGATAACCAGAACCTTTCCTTCAGGAAAGGATTTCAGTAATTCGAAACACTTTCTTCAGCATCTGCCCAGACTGAAACTTACTGATTTAGTGTATGGTGTACCAAGTAGCTATGAAGAGCAACAGTACTAGAATTGTTTTTATGAGGACCTTGCCAACCAATTCAGCCCTAGTCACCTTTCTCAGATTTCCAGAGGTGCTAACAATATAAGTACACCATTAACTTTGAGAGACATTTTTCCTTTTCCTCTGCAAATGAATTTCCTTTACTAGTCCAACACACATCCTAGAAATATATTATTACATACCTCATGCCATGGAGAAACACTGATTTGAACAGCAGATGAGATGGCATACCTAGGAGACTATAAAAAGAAAAAAACTGCTTCAGAATATTTTTAGTGAGCTGAAAAGAATATATTCTGCCATGTGGTGCCTGGGTAACACACTCTATGGATCCGAAATTATGAGGCAGTGTTATGAGCAAGAGTGGAGCTATGCTAAGCCCACATGATTTTAGTGTTCAGGAAGTTTCAGGAGAACTGTTCTTTACGAAGCTCAGAGACTCCCACAAGGGCAGAACTTGTGAGTATTCTGCTGGAGACAAGAGCTTTCGCTCACATTTTGTCATCTCTTTTGATTGATGATACACCATTCAGATTTAAGTCCCATAAGACTTGGAGAAAACTCATAATGCCTGTTTTCTTTTAAAAAGAAAAATTAGTGTAAACATGTATTTTCCCAGTCTTAGAGAAAATAGAGGAAGTTCTGGTACATGGCTGGACTTCAATCACAATGCCTGGGGCTGTCTTCCATGAAAATGTCTCTCCTGACTCTGTGCTTCTGTTTTTCAACTTGCTATTAAATGAAGCCTGTCAGGAATCTATTTTAACTAAAATAAAAATGTCCTGATGAATTGGACATGATTGTGATGGGAATATTTCCAACTTGGAGCTCTCACAAACTTCAACCTATAAGTGAATTCATTTGATCTAATGTCTCTAAAATCAAGTGTAAGGACCTTTTTACAGAAAGTAAATGGCATGTCAGAGTTAATCCTATTCAAAGCTGCAGTGGAATCTTATATTATTGACTGTGCAAAGGACAAGCTTTATTTTCTATTTCAAATCAAGCCTAGCTCTTTCAATGCTAATAAGGGTAGTATCAAAATGAGGGTAGGAAGGATATTTAAAATTCTGTTTTGGCTTTTTTTTTTTTCTTTTTATTCCAAGGTTTTTTGCCTTTTTTTTTAATTATAAAGAAAATATCAGAGATACCTACATTTTAATTCAATAATTTGTTTCTTGTTAAATTTGAGACATGATTTTTAGTTATTCTAATTTGATAATTTAATCTTGCCTTTAATTCTTCTGCTGCAATATGTTCACATTTAAATACATATTTTACTCAAAAATTTCTTTGTTACTCTATCAGTTTCTGAATCCTTATCAGCAAAGGGTACTAGGGAAATGTGTGGCCAATTGCTTGTTTAGTGTCAAGGTGAATTTTACAGTGATGGGAATTGTGATGTATGTTTAAGGTATTGGGGAGGAATAAAAACTCTTTTATTAAAGTTAAGTGAGTGTGCAAAGGCAACTTGGTTGCTGAATCATTTTGTGCTTTTATTGTTGTTGATGTATTTCTTTTGTTGTGTGTTTGCTTTGTTGGATGGTTTTTCTGGGTTTTTTTTGTTTGTTTATTTTCCAGATAAAAAAGGAGATGAGCCCCATTGAGTTCATTCTTATCTAAGTGTGGTTAAATATTTAATCCAAAACACTTTTTTTCCTCCAAATCACCAGCCCATAGTAATGATAATTATAAACAATAAGACGTTCTCAAAACTGAGCTGATTTCAACTATTACTGTTTTCAAAATGCACTGGAACTGAGTATTGAGCCAATTTGTAATTCTCACCTATTTTATTGAATAGCATTCTCTGAGGGATTACATTCTTTTAATGGAAAACTATTTGAGGACTACCTCACATTTTTCTGAACATACAGAGACAGCTTACCTCTACTTTCCCAGATGATCTAAGGTCTTTGTACAATGGATTGGCAAATGAAGAAATAGCATTTTTCTGCACTTTCCTTGGGAAGTCAAACGAAAAAAAAAAAGGAACAAAAATCACTATATCACACAGGCCATCAAAGAACCAAACAGATTAAAGTTCAAAAGATTTGAATCCAAAAAAATAGGTGGCTAAATATATTTACAACTGAGCTCTACTGAAATTAATGAAATTAAACCAATATTCTGGATAAATAATATCTAGGTTAAAATAATAATTTTTCATCTGTTGCTTCAAAAATTATATATGCTTCTGGATGTGCATAGAACTCTTTAGTATTTATAAAATGCAGGTATAGTTCTATACATGAAATAAAACATGAGATTACCTTAAAAGTTGCATTCCTATAGCTTCTTTGCATGGGAAGAGATCATGTTCTTCCTGTGTTTTGATATCACACTGACAATTCAGTGATTAATATGGTCTTAGGCTCCAAGTTCAAGAGCACCTTAGTTATTTCATTGTTATAAGTACTCCACTTTTCCAATTAATTGGGAAAGAACTTGCATTTTGAGTCAAAATCATCAGCATCAGTTTTAAAGCTATACAAGCTTTTTCTACCCATATCTTTTTCTACTAAGGTAGGAATAAATAATCAGTCGAGGTATTGAAATGCAAATTTTTCATTAATTAACCCAATGCCTTAAACAATTTATAATAGATTATTAGGAAAAATTTTACTATTCATGGATCTCATGTCCATTACCTCTTCTGGAGGTTTAAAGATATGCTTTCTTGATAGAGGTCTTCACATGTCCCATTTCTTTCTGGAAGCACTTATGACCTGTGCAGTTAATCACATTTATTCTGCAAAAGCAGAATGGGCATGGAACATGCTGCCTAGATCTAATTTTTTTTCCCTAATAGATGACTAGTTGTTAATATTCCACATTGCTTGAAATCACAGAATCATGGGCTCATTTATGTTGGAAGAGAACTCTAAGTCCACAGAGACCAACGTTTGACTGATCACCACCTTGTCAGCTGGACTAAGTGCCATGTCCAGCCCCTTCCACCTCCAGGTTTGGTGAATCCACCTCCATTGGCACTCTGTTACAATGCTTAACAACCCTTTTGGTGAAGAAATTCTCCCTGATGTCCAGCCTGAAGTCCCCTAGCACAGCTTGAGGCCACATCCTCTTGTCCTGGCACTTGTTCCTCAGAGAAGGGACTCACCCCCACCTGACCACAATCTCCTACCTCAGGTAGTTATAGAGAGCCATAAGGTCTACCCTGATCCTTCTTTTCTCTTTTCTGGCATAACACTTCTTGCTCCCTCAGTTGCTCCTCATAGGACTTAATTTCTAATTTCTAGACCCTTCACCAGCTTTGTTGCTCTGGACTCTCTCCAGCACCTCAATGTCTTTGTTGTAGTGAGATCATCAAAGCTGTTCCAACACTACATAAAAAGCAACAGATGTATTAGTTAAAATTACTGAAGAATGAAGCAGAAGCTAGTCTTTGCTTCTGAAGTGATGCATTTAGTTTTTTTGGGTTTTATCCACAGATTTTATGCCTTGTGTTCATAGAAATCTGCATGTACAGTATTTTAAGACAAAAATTTTCCCTAAAGCTTCCCATTAGTCTTGATGATGGAGAAACAAATTTTGTTGTGTTAAAAAGTGTCTCTGTTCCAAAGCTGCTCCTGCAGGTGGTTGAAGCCATGTCTACCTAAAATCTGGTAGACAGGCTCTGTGTTACTGGGATGGAGGGGACAAGAGCAGTCACAGGAGCAAAGCCCATGGAGATGCTGGGAAGGGAAGCTGTTCCTTAGTGAGAACCACAGAGGAGGCACACTGAATGATTTCTGTTGCAAATAGCTAAAACCAGATTGGCTGCTTGGGAGGGAGACACAAGTAAGGCACAGAAATATTCTACCTTTTGAATTAAATCACTGTAAGAAGCTAAGTTTGGATTTTAGACTAAAGCAGACATGTCTCCCTAAAATTTTTCACAAGAAGACTGTCAGAAAATAATTGCTTCTAATGCCAGTCTCATAATTTATTTTGATTACCTGACACAACAATGGGGAGAGCTGAATATTTGAACCTGTTAATTTTTTCATTTGATCTAATCTTTACTGTAATAATTAATGATATTCTGATTCATTTAGTTTGCTTAGTGAAGCAGTGAAAGATTGTTTATATGCCTACTAAGTTAATATTTGCATCCCTGTCCTTCTGAATGAAGTCCAGAAAATGTGTATAAAATATTTTTTTTAACTCTAATATGAAAGCATGGCTCACAAAATCTAAAGCCAGAAGCAAACTCAGATGAGAAGTTTTTAAGGAGTTTGGCTCTGCTTCTAAACTAGTGCCCAAAGGGCCAGACTTGCATGCCTTAATTTTGGTGCCTCATTGAGACATCACAAACCAACTGTATGGCCTAAAACCATGATATGGAATTAAGCAAATCAGTTCTCTTTAGAGTCAGTTGAGACACTTCCAAAGGACAACAGAGGTCACACAATTCTCAGTGTGAACCACCCTTACTGTGCCAATAGCAAATGGTAAGGACAGGGATTGGTCTGATTCTTTTTCATCACTCCTTTAAACTCGAGCAGTTTGTGCAAGACCCATATACAGCTTGTTTGGGTAAGAACCTGCTGAGTACTTTGGTCTGTCCTGAGGGCAGGACGGTGCTGAACACAGATCTCCAGCTTCCTCTGCAAGGAGGAGAACTAACCAGGATAATGTGCCAAACTGTGGGTACCTAGCAGAGTGCTGGCCTCTTCAACAACATGTTTTTGGTTACTGTGCTTAGTGCTGAAATCGGTCCTGTCCATGTCTCAAACAATAAAACTCAGTCCAGCAGATTTCAGGTGTCCTCCCACTCTAGATCTGAATCATGAAACGCATATGTATTGGTCACTGAATCTTAGGGATCATGGGAATTTTATGGCCCAAACTATGGGCACTGCTTGAATTTATGCACCAGAAACTTAGGTGGAAAATGAACTTTCTCAATTTCAGTCCTGTTCTTATGAACATTTTTGTCAAAATTCAAAAGTCACCTTGAATATACTACATATACATACACCATATATAAACACATAGATGCATAAATATGAATATGTTTATACAAACTTATATGTACGGTTACCCCTGTTTGTGAATGCAGGAAGCAATACTTTCTAAAGGATATCAATAGATAGCCTTAAAATTTCTAAAATATTTTCACATTACTTAAAAGGCCTTAAAGAATTTGTAAGAGAAAATGTAATCACATTTACACAAGTGCTGTAATCAACTTGATGAGGTAGTAACTGCAGTAAAAAAAGTTTTAAAAAAAGTAAGAAAAAGGTAAAAAATGCTCAAATATGTGTGGATGGTAGTTTAGAGAGAACTGGGTTTTCTAACGTAACCAGAAATACCACAATAGGAATGGAGAGAATTAATCATCTTAGGTTGAGGTAACATTAGGCATAGCTTTGCTAAGCTCATCTGCATTTCTTTGTAGCAAAAACTACTGCCTTGTCAGAGGTTTCTCCACTGCAATTTCACAAAGACAGGAAGAAGTTTTATGCTCCACAAAATACCCACCACTGTATAAACAGACTGCTGAGTAACATCATTCTTGTTAATGGAAAGTTAAAGTATCTAGATTTCTTTGTTTTTTGGCTGCAAGAGCTCATAATTTTGTACTTTTCAATATACCTTTGAAATAAAAAACAAATATTTCATACAAAACACAGATTCTTTGGAAATACGATACTGGAGGAATGCTTATCATCTGGCAATAATGACAAAGTCCTAGTTGACTAAAGATTTAATTATAATTAAGCTACTAATTAAATACTAGTTCTTAACAGAAACTAAAACTCAAGATCTTAATTTCCAAAGCATGTTTAAAATCTTTTCAACTAAATTTAAGTTTGCTGAAGTAAGCTATATTTTGCACATCCCATAAAATAAATAGGAGGCATGATGCAAGGAGAGAAGACTTTCCAAAAGCTGCATCTAAAATAATATGCAGGCCACTTGGATGTTTGATTCAACTGTTAATATGCGGTATGGGTTTCCTAAGTCTGTACTTTGTACCTTTTGAGTCACTTGGGGAAGTAATATTTTTTTTTTATTAAATCACTCCTTTTGCAACTTTCATCTTCATGATCTTGAAGGCTACAGACTACAGGGACTGGCTGTGCCTCAGTGTGTTTCCTCCTGTTTCTGTGCAGTCCTTCCTATGTGTGGTGATCATCAGATGTAACATTTCAGAAAAACTGAAAACTTCTGACTGTAGCGCTCGTCCTTCAGAACAACAATGCTCTACAGAAGAATGAATGGGTTTGGATAGCAGCACTAGACTAGTACAACAATTCCCAACCAACATTCATGGCTAATGCTTCCCAATTTTAGTTTACTTTTTCCCATAAAACTGCACATTTTTCTCCCATTATACATGAACTGCATCTGTCTCTGTTCCAGTTCACAAGCTGAAAACGATGCACTAAATGTCATTATGCACATTATGCACAAATGTCATTCTGTTTATCTCTTTGGGATGTAGGAACAGAGGCACAGCCAGCAATGACCTCTGGCAGCCCCTCAGATCTGTTTAGAGAGCTTCCCTTGGAATACACCACTGGTTCCTTCACACCAGACCTCCAGAAGGGTATGGTCTGATTGCAGAAAGTCTGGCAACAGAAACTGGGATAATTGCATAATTGTAAGTAAACCTTAACTATGGAGAAAGACTAAAGCACTGAGCTTGTTTACCCTGAAGAAAGCAGCCTGTAAGGAGGCATGACAACTGCCTTCAAAAACAGAAAAAGCTTTCTGCAAGGAGGAAGGGAATGATCTGTTATTGCCCATGGTAAATAGGAATGAACTTAAATGATAAACAGACATATCAACAGTTGGAAAATAACTTTCTAACAGCAAACTTCTTTCTACACAAGGTACCAATATAGCCCGAGGATGCCATCAAATTCATGTTGTTAGAGGTTTTTAAATGTGAAATCAGGAGTGATAAAATTGAGTCTGTGATGTGGCAGGATGAAAAATGGCCTCTGTGGGCCCTTTCTTTCCATGATTTTCTACCATTTTAAAATGCTTCCTCATAATACCTCAGTTTTTCACTCTTTTGCTTGTGTGGCAAGATACACTGTTAAATGGAAAATTTAATGTTCTGTGCTCATTAAGATTGACAGAACTGATAATAGCTGTGCTACATTGCCCTTGCAGTGGATGGCACAGTTCAGGATCAGGAAAGGAACAAACTGAAATGATCCAGGGACATTGACTGATTTGAAGGCAGTGGTAAAAAGGCATAGCTTGGCTGGACAGAAAGTCACTTACTTTTCATACTCTCACATTTCAAATTACAATGAAGCATTAGAAGGCAGCTGCAAAAAAAAGGGAAGCTAAAATGAAGCTTTGCTTCTATTTGGTCAACAAGGACAGATGTCACTGATAGAGTGGAGCAACTGGCAGACTTCCTTTCTGGATTAGGGAACATCATCTCTATAGTGCAAACAGGAATGAGAGAAACTCACAAGCCTCTGTGATTTGGGGTTTCTATACAAAAGTTTCACAAATCCCCAGCTGGGGACTGGGAAGTATCTGACATATCTGAATGCTGTCATGGTAATGAAGTATGCTGCTGCCAAGCCATGTAAAGCTGCTTTTGTCCATTAGGAAGTAAACTTACATGATGACTTCCAGTAACTCCCGCTCAGTAACAGGAGTGTTTAAAGCCTGCAGATCAGAAATTAAATTCTGCAAAGGAGAAGGAGATAGAAAAGGGGAAGCGGGGCATCCATTCTGGGTTGAAGGGAAGGGTTAAGGCACTATTAATGTTTCCAGAGAAGAAGAAGAGGGACAAATATGACTTAAGTTCTCACTGCTCTTAGTGACAAATTTCTAGCTGGCAATCACCTGAGGGGTCCTCAGCCTATCCCTACTGCCTCCTACCTGGTTTTCTGATAAAAAAAAAGAGTTCTGTTGGACTCTTAAGCTTCTCCAGCACTTGTGCACATTCCTGTACTTTTTGCCCTGAGACTTAGATGGACCTACAGAACATTTTAAGGTGTCATGGGAGCTAACACCTATAACTCCTAATGTGCCTTTGGAGAGCTGTCTGCCACTGCCTGCATGGGTGGGTCTATATGGTAAAACAAGGGAACACTGACAGAAATTACATAAAAATAGCAAGCAAAAGAATTTATCAAAAGGAAGTAAATATGGCCTAAAGCATGTGAAAGCTTCCCTAGAGTGACTCTAGTGCCTAATGACTTTAAGAAAACAACATGGCTCAGGAGGGCTAAAAACAGACACAAGTGAAAATTTACTGCAGGAAAGTATCATTTATGTGCCAGTAAAATCCTCTCATTCATCAAATCCCTTAAAAAAAATCAGGACTAAAATCTCACGCCTCTGTGTGGTGCTGTCACATTGTACATTTTACAGACTTATGCAAACACAAGTCACTTCTTATTATAAAGCTTTGTCCTAAAGATCCAAACTTCAGTACGTTAACATTGGTTGCATTTTGACTAGTCACTTCTGATTACTGATTAAGCAGTTCAGGAATAACTTGCCTTAATTTACTTCTATGTTTTCAGCTGTGATTTTTGTATATCAAATCATGGTAGGCACTAGGTAGTTGAAGAGGAAGAGACTAGATGAGCTTATCTTCTCAAATTCAAAATTTCAAATATCATTGTTTCCACAATTTCAAAAAAATTGCCATTTATTAGCTAAATAATTATTTCTTAGCAAGATGCCTATAAAAGCATTTTGACTTGCAAGTTAAGTCGACCGTGATTGAAAACAAGGAAAATTAAAAAAATATTTGTAATGTGGGCAAAATGATTTGACAATCTCGGTTTCTAATAGACAAAATTTGTAGGCACAAAAATTTCCATCATCATAACTTACCTTTCTGGAAGCTTTAATGAAAACAATTCAAGACCAGAATGAGCTTTGTTTTGTAAGCTTGTCTAACCCTCTCTTTTACAGCTCTGATTCTCTGCATATCAGGGCTGTGGTATATTCTTAGAGCCATGCTAAGAAGAGCCTCATTCATCCCTGTTTTATACCTAATAGGACCATATTGCTTAGCATCATATTGCAACAGGGTACAAAAAAGACTACTTTTTTTTTTTTTTTTGGTAGTATAAGTAATTATAAGAAAAGAAAAAAATATTCCTTAATCTAGATTTATGGATAAAAGAGATGTGAATGGCAGTGCAGTAACCTTTGAGTAGACATTTATGAAAGAAAAACATAGAGGGAGTGTTGAATGAGAGCACAGAAGAAGTAGTGGAAGAAACAACAGTATTTTTAAAATTAAAACACTGTCAAACATGCTTTGAGAAATTAAACTCTTTTTTCAAAGATAAATATTGAAATCACAAAAAGAAAAATGCAGCAGCTCTTACAAGTAATCTTGCACTTCTGAAGTGGTTTTCCATATGTGTGCCTTAGCAGGTTGTATTAATGGGAATGAATTAAATCTTAAAGCCCTATTGAATCAGATAAGGAAATGTTATTCCTGCTTTCAAGAAGAGGAAGGAGATGTAAGGAAAGCAGGTGAAGCTATGCACTCGATTAACAGAAGCACAACCAATAAAGGTTTCTGCTTCAACATTTTGTTCTGTGTCCACAGACAGCTCTACCTGTCAGGGGAGCATGCAGAGATAGGAGACGTGTCAGCAGCAATAATGTCAGGACAGGAGTCTGCACAGTTTAGTAGATACTTTGGGAGATAACAACATCCCCAAAGAGAGGAAAGTCTATAGCAGAAGACAAGTTTAAAGGAAAAGAGACAGCTTTGAAGATGAATTCTGGATAAGAAAATGAAGGGTGAGGAAAATCTAACAGCACAAAAATGGACAAAGAAATGTGCAACAGGAATTGCTGAAAGGGAGGAAGGGACAGTGCTAGGTACTTGCTGGCAGAGAGGGATCTAGCAGAATAAATTGAGAGATAGGCAGAGAAGCAATACAGGGGTTAGAGTAAAACAGGGAGGAGAGAAAAAGCAGAGATTATCAGAGGGATGAGAGGAAGGGCTGTAAATATATCTTCAACTGACAATTCAGTTGAAGACATATTCTAAAAACCTCTACATTTTATAATTTAAGAATACTTATACAATGCCACAATCAAAACATTCTAGGCAATCAAGCCATTGCTCATTGTTTCCAGACTGGGGCCCACTAAGGTCAGCTCTTGCTGCAAAGTTACATTTTCTGCTTAGTGTTTCATATGAAGACAGACTGTGGGGAGATTCAAAAGCTGAAACCAATGAGCCTGGGCAGTTGGCCATTGCTCCGTGCCACATTTCAGTCTGCTATATGCAAAATAAAAGTTTTACTTACATTTCTGGCACTTTCTTCTTCGAAAGAAAATACAAGGCAGCAGCTGTAATTTTAATCAGTAAGAAACCAATACCCAATCCAATCCAAATATCTGTAAAATCAGAGCAATCAAAGACAGAAATAAGTAAAATAGACTCAAAGGATGAATTGAAAGACATTACTTTCTTTTTACAGACCTACCATTTTTTTGGGGACCTGAAGCTGGAGGCTGAAGAGGCTTAGTGCTTATGTGGCAACGGTTTCCTTTCCATCCTTTTCCACATCTGCGAATAAAACAAGAATTTTTGAAGAAGGGAGGAGAAAGGATCATAAACAGTGATGAGCATGGAGGAAATGCCAAAGTTTTGAGCACTTTTGCAGTGACCAAAACTTATCCAGGAATCACAAAGAGCAGCATCAAAGTTAATATAATGGAATCTAAGGGAGAAATACACAAAGCAAACTAAGAGAGAAAAAAATAAAAGTAAGTTCAAAGACCAGAATTGGCTTCCTTTACCATAATTGTTCCAATCCAATATTGTTCTCTCACAACAAAAGAAATTTGACTAATTTCCATGTATCCCCCATGTGAGGGTTAAATACATTTCTGAGTTGAGGGACTGGGACCCTAAACTAGAGAAAGACACTCAATTAGAATATGAGAAAAATCTTTTTCTCCTCTCACCTAATTTCACCTAATTTATCTCTCTTGTTTTTCTAATTTTTTTTTTATAAAAATGGTAACTCTCCAGCAAATACCTTGTCAAAACCAAAGCTGCACTTGAATGCAGCCATGCAAAATTATTTCAAAGTTTCTGTTTGATAAAATTCAGTCTTGATTTGAAGTGACCAAAATATAAAATACCTCACACAAGCTTTTCTGTTTTGATTTACACTTGGTGCTTAATGGTTACTCAAATTCAACAAAAAGGTCTATATCATTTGTCCTTTTAATTTGCCTCAATTAGCTTTTGTCTACTTGCTTTTATTGTGGCCTTTTTTCTCCATGAGAATGAAGGGACCCTGGACACCTAGGTGAGACATGGCCACATACTGACATCCTTATTTTGGGCACCCCACATGGTGTTTGAACCCCATCCTGAGTGTATTGATGGAATGACTTCTACCAGCTTTCCAATTATATGCATGGCTGGTGATTTATGAGCTTCATAAATTTTATACTTTTTTAGAAGGATGTATCAGAAGGAAGTGATGGTAGTAGTCCAGTTTCAGTCCCACTAGTGTCAAATGCATGGAAAATTCTTTTCACCTATGATTTCTTTCTTTACAGTTTCATAAACTATTAATGTGGGCTGGAATGCATATTGAGATGCTTGCTAACTCTTACACCATGATTTTTTTCCATAGTCACCACTTTTTAAAGTGTAATTTTGAAATTGTAGTTTCCTCTCCTTACATATATAGTATGAAACCTCACAAATACACAAAAAAATCTTTATATTAAGGTTCTTTAATTTAACCATGTGAGAGAGGATTCATGCTATTTTGCCATAGTTTAGCACAATGTATTGCCCAGATGCCTTACCCTAGCAGCTGCACACTGAGGTAATGAGGCATTGCAGAGGGACAGGAAGGCATATCAGAGGGACAGGAGAACTTCATTTTCCCAGAAAATGACTTAGGAGTGCTGGATGTAGGAAGAGGAAGGGTGGGGTGATGGGAGCAGCAAGAATCTGTAGCTGCAATGATAATTAGAATCCTTAAAGGATCAGAACATGTCAGAAACCAGATCGATATCCCAGTTTCAGACATGACAGGAAGGTGAATTCACCAAAGACCAAAAGAGACTGATGCACAATTTATTGCAGTTCAGTGTGTGGTTAAAAAATTCTGGGCAGACACTATGCCAGAAGGGAAGTACCAGCTCTACTCGAATACAGAGAGGGCAGAGGGAGATTTTATTTAACTCATTTACACCATAGATGGGTTTTCTGTGGTTAAAGGGTTACTTTATTCAAGGTTACTAATTGATATACTAATGAATCTTAGCTTTAGAAATTAGAGCCAGTGGCATATTCTGACGTGATAACGCTAAAGAAAAAATGGTATAATTTCAGCTGACAGCTCTGGCTGAGCTGGAGACCCATTGTATCCAATGACTGAAAATACCTGGTCTCTTCAATCCTCCTTCTTCTTCAGCATACTGCAAAAAGTCATGTTATTCATAAGCTGCTCTTTTATGCAGACTGATGATCTTATAAAAATGTCAAATTGCAGCTGGGCTGACACCAAGCTCTGTGGATCCATGTAGAAACATTGCAATCTGCTGGTAATCACCCATCAAAAGAATTTTCTGATTGCTCTCAATTGTATAATTTCCTTTCTCCCTGTTTGCCAGATATTCTGTTGAACTAGATATACTTTTAACCAAAATTGGCCTCTTTCTTGTCACTGCAGAACTTACTTGGCTGTAAAAGGAAGAATAAGAAAACAGATTTGCAGCTGTGCACAAGCATTACTCAGAGTGGCAAGGGAGAGGTGCCATTTGCTGGTTTGGAGTCACCAGGACATAATTCACCTCAGAGCTGCAAAGAGGTAGTTCATAAAGCAGGTGTGCGTACTAGAAGGACTGTAGGAAAGTTCTACTACACAGAAGTATCTAAATATATCTTCATATGCTGTGTTTCCATTTATTGATAGAGTATTTCCACATATTCATGCTATGTTTGAATTGTGGGCAAAAAAGTTAAGCGTCTTTTAGTTTATCTTCCTATGCACACAGGTTTTGTGATCAGCTACTGACTCCCTTGGCTTGGCCATTCATTCCTCTTCAAATCTCTGAATTCTACATGACAAATATCACTTAGGAATCTGATGTCAGACTTTAGAGGTGTAATTTTAGCCAGTGAAATATTTTCCACTGTGTCCATCTAGGTTGTTACTGTAAGTGTCACTGACATTGGCTGGGGAAAAAAGAAAAGGGTAAAAATGGGTAAAGGCAGAGTAAAGATAATATCTCTGGAACTTGGTAATTTCTACGGACAAATTCAAAAAACAAATTGATGGGAAAAATGTTGTAAAGCATGAAGCATGGGGGACTATTTTACAGGGAGAGGGAGGAGTGAAGGCAAAAAAGATGAAGATAGTAAAAACAGCATAGCTAATCCTTAAAGACCAGGATGGAAAAGAAGTGCTAAACAACAAAAAAAAATTAAAGAGTAAATAAGTTGGTTAAGTGCTCCCGCATGTAACTTCACATGTTAATTCATTTGTTCTTTTTTAACTATGATAGGGAATCTTAGCCATCATCTCTGCCACTGAGGTAAAACATTAGACTGTCAGAAAAATCTCAGTTATAATTTGGAAATTCTTTCAACCCTTTATCAGATTTGTTTTTTCATTACTAACAAAATTCCATCTTCTCAAATAAAAAAAAAAAGGCAAGATAAAGTAAGAGTTACAGCTTGTTCAGAAGCCTGCAACTTTCAGTGAGTCTCCAAGAAAAACTTGGGAAAATTGCTCATTAATAGCTCTCAGCTGATACAAACATTGCCTCTGGCTTTTAATGAAGCCAAGCTTTTCTGTTCCCAGAATAGAGGGAAACTTGTCTAAAATATTCAAAACAATCTCATTTCATAAATGTCTTGCAAGATTTTGTTCCTTTTATATCTATCATCCCTAGAAACTCTATCCGACTACAGTGATAGCTGTGATGGAGAACTCACTCTGTAACTTGAGAGGAAAGGATAGAATGAGATTTCTGGCACCAATATCTGCCAATAACTTAGATTAGAGGAGAAGAGAAGAAAACAGTTCTAGACCATGAAGGTAATAAAATATAAATAGTTTTTATCAAACTACTCCTGTTATTTTTCTGTATTGGAAAGCTGAAGTGCACTTTCAAAACAAACAAATATTTTAGGCATGGTCTTCTTTAGGACAGCTGGAGGTTTTGCTAAGAAGTGCAGAATGAAAATCTTTTACAGGTTTGAAAATGCTATATCACTGTATATTATTTTATGTTTAACAAAATCCAGAAACTATTGCAGGTAATAACCAACCAATCAAACTGGTTGGGTAAAAGCTATGCAAAACTTACATGACAAAACACAGAACCTATCATCCTTAAGAAATGAGATACATGTACCCCCTTCTCTGACTCTCCATGGCCTTCTGCCTGTGCAGTCCTTTGCAGCTGTGTTGCTGTGTAGGTGTTGAAAAGATGTTCTTTTCATCTAGTGATATTTCCTGTAGGCTTCACACTCTGTCCAATGCATGAAGTACTAGGCCGTTGATAAAAAACTGGAAGAGTCCATCTTTTCATTGAGGATTAAATTAAAAATATTGGGAAAAAAAGGTGGCAAGGACAATCAAATTTACAGTGATTTTGAGGAGATGGATGAGGTTTCCCTAGGTGTTTGTACTTGGGGCTCAGAATATACAATCCTTTGCTTTTGCAATCACAAAAAAATAGTCTCAGCCCTCAGACTTCATTTGACTGTTACTGAAAAATTGTATCAGTGAATAACAGTAATAATATCAGACATCTTTTCAGGAAATCAAGTCAAACTTTGCCTTAGTACTGTCCAACCCTGAACTGAATTTTGGTTAACAGTGCCAGGTCAGAGCAGCCTTTGCATACACCCAAGAGATGACTCCCTTAAGTGCAGATAATGCCCTTAACTACCCATCCACTGCTGAGCATGGACTGTACTTCTGGGAGGCTGATTAGCTGCTTCTTCAAAGTCACAATTACTCTTCTCTCTGATGAGAGCAGCCAGGGATACACCAATGCTGTTGTGGTGTAAGGACCTTGAGGATTACAGATCAACCATGTCTTCTGAGCTATGTGTTAAACCTTCATTAGCAGGGTAATGGGAATTTTGAAGAGCTTCCTTAATAATCCTCTTCTGCTATTTTATTTTTAAGACAGACAATTCTGAAAAGACTGAATTTATCTCTTGAGCCATGAAGCCGAAATTCCACATTATTTATGTACAATTAATTTCCTTGGACTAATGACATCTTGACTAATTAGCAGCACCACATTTTATACAAGTCTTAAGCTTATCTGAAATACAGATATAGCCATTGCAATCCTTTTAGACAGGAAACTCCTCCTAGTTGAAACAGGAGGAGCAACAGAGAAAGACAGATGAAATAGCACTTGAATACTTCCATCCCAGTGCACATCCTAATCTATCCTGCCTGACAAAATGTCTTCTGCTATTAGCAAGTTCTTATAGAAAAGTCACCCTGGAAGGCAGAATGTTAACCCTTCAGATTTGCTTCCAGGGTTTCCAACTCATTAATCCCCATATACATATTGGTAATGCAGAGGAAAGGACTTAGCATTGCCTCTGTATCTGCATGCTGTGCCTGCAGTTGTAGCTCATCTCACTCAGAATGAAAAATAAAAACCAGACAAGGTGTCTGTTGTTTTCAATGTTCAGTCAGGGCATTTTTAATTTACAAGAACATGTTGGGCTAATACACTGCTTCATTTCAGAATATCAAAACACACCTCCTTTTCCTGTTTTTATCTGAAAAAAAAATTATTTTCAGCAAGAAAAGTTTTTCAGCCAACTCTTCAGTGTACATGATAATAATAGTATGTAGATAAGGTCAGTAAGTGTGGATGATTGTAGCTATATATTCCTCTGAACATGACTGTACACTCTGCAATATCCTTTAGAGAATGTTCTTATGAATCTGCTCCAATGCAGTGAGACAGCACCTTTTGTGTGAACTCAGCTTTGCCATTGCCATGGTTCTGATGCATTTTCTGTTTATAATACATTATTACATGGGGAACATGCAATGTATCATAAACTCACATGAGTGCTGACATTGTCTGGGAGCTGTGCCATGTGTGCCTACATGCTGGACAGCTGCTGTAGAGCAGTGCAGGCTGCTCCAGGAGTGGTGTTGGATGATACAGGGGAAAAAACCCACCAAAACCACAACTCTAGCTTCTTGTGGAAAACACAGTTTACATCTCTTTGCTATATCAGTGTAGAAGTTTCTCTGCTCACTAGTCTTTGCAACCAATGTTGTGCAAACAAAGCTTCACTAGACTCTTGATGGAAATAGCAACTCTTTGTTGCATTATGAAGGAAGAAGCAAACTCTGCTTCAGCAAAGCAGTTATCCTTTTGCACAGACATACACACCAAAGATCCTCAGATGCTGTAAACTCCCACTAGCACAGCAAGGAACAAGAGAGGAACAACAGCTCCCCACAAACAGTCATAAAAGAAAGCTGACTAAGCTTCTGAATAGAATTATATGGTGTGACTCTGTATGGTAACAAAGGTCCGGAGTTTGAGGATGTAGACATGGCTTCTATTCTGAAAACTTTTAATTTTAAGCAAATATAAATGAATCAACATGAAGGAGAGCGATACAAGGTATAAACAGATTCTGAAAGAACTGTAAGTACTCTGTGAAAAGATCTATGCATCCTCATAGATTTTCAAGGAAAGTAATGGCTCACTTTGTATCATAAAAGCCTGCAGTATGCATAATGAGTAAGATAGAAGACTTTCGAGATTACAGTGATTAAAGTCATATGGCAGAGTCTGAAAAGATCAGATTTAATTTACACAGAAGATGAGTGGGAGCAGATATGCTGAAGGTAAACAAAATGATATATGGTAAATGGAAGAAAAATCATGTGTTGCTGTCTATCTTCTAGAACATTCAATCAAACTGAAAGGAAATACATCTTAAACTAATAACAAGGGACCTATTTGTCACACAGTTGTTACCTGACCTGAGGGAGTCCTTGCCCCACAGCAAGTCTTAAAAGCCAAGAACTTAATGATATATAGTAGAGAGAGCTCCTTCAATGAGAGAATAAAACTCTTTAGAGATTGCAGAGCCCAATGAGATAACTGATGGCAATTTGGAGAAAATTCATATATTGGCATCATTATCCTTTATATGTATCTTTTCTCCAGTGTGTGCTGGGAGCTACTCCCAGGTTCCTAGCATGACACACTGATTACTCATTGCTCTTATAGCCACAATGAGAGGTTCTAATTACAGCCTGAGTTGAATAGCAGAATTGTTATAAGGTCAGTGTATCTAATTGTTTTTCATAGAGATACACAATGAAACTATGGTAACCAGTTTAAAGGTTTAGAGGGGGATTTAATTCTTTTAGCATTAAGCACCTGAAAAGGGAGGTGACCTAGAGACAGTTTGGACAAACTTAGACTAGGTGAAATAAGGAGACCAGTCCTCACTGGGTCCTTTACCTGTGTGTGTAACAGTGTCACAATGAATAATCCTTACTAAGTAGGTACATTTAGCTTGTTCACAGCTAAGCAAGAGGGACAAAACATTAATGTTTGCTGTGAAATGTTAAAACAGAAAATGAGGAACTTCTGGTTTTAGAATAAGAGCATGAAGATGAGATTTTTATCTTGGACAGCTTGTGGATGATTTCCTGTAAAGTGCAGGCAAACCCTTCATTACATGGGAAAGGATAAATTCTTCTTTTAATGTCTGTCACTGAACAGAGATGCTGGAAAATTTCAGAGCAAATATTTCTTCACTGAAATTAGTTGATACATGAAAAGGCTTAAATTTCATGCAGAATTTAAATTTAAATTTTAAACAAATTCTATCAGTACCTGAAACTTGCCTGATCTTCCTGATTTCTTTCTGGCTCCTAACCTAAACACTTCAAAACAAAGTAAAATTTGGAAGGTATTCTGATGAGAATTACCCCAAGAATGAGAATTACAATGAGAACTTGTTCTGAAAAGCAAATTACTTTATTGTTTCCATAAATTCTTTCTGTTTCAGACCAGTGCATGATAATCTTGCATGACAGAGGTTTTTTCAGGGTGTTTAATCCTATCATAAGGAAATGCAGACTTATATGGAAATTATTTGCTGTGTCATTTGCTTTTGTGCCTTTAGTGTTTGATGAAATAGGCCCCAGCAGAATTCATTGCAGGCTGGTATGTGACATGCACTGTGTTTTATGGCACAGATTTATTCAGCTACAGCAAAGAAGCAGAAGTGCATGTTCACAGCAGATGGCCAGACCTGAAATCCACCATTTAAACAATTGCACTCCTTTTTATGCCAGCTTTTCCCACCTTCTTAAATAATAGTTTTCTGATAACAGGTTCTTCATTACTACATTACAGAGTTAAAATCTCCTGTGGGACAAACTGTGAAGCTATTCTTGGCACTGAAGAAATAATTTGGTGCTAAATTCAGCAGGTAAATGACTATTCACCTAGCTAGATAATAAACAAATTAAAAGTTTTAAGATTTCTTAAAGAAGAAAAAAAAAAGTGCTTTTTAAAATTAAAGTTTTTCTAGGACAAAGCCAGTATTTCAACCTACTTTACTTAAAGGTCAAACCACCAGCAAGCATGTTGTTTAATTCTGACTGATGCTGATATGAGACATCCACACAACAGAGAAAGAAACAACTTGAAACAATGTCATAGGAGCACTGATCACTGATGACTGGAGGTAAGAGTCCAAACTACAGCTGAGTCCTGAGTTTCAGCCCACTGCTTCTAGAACTGTGCTTTGTAAAATGTGACCCTCAGAACACATGACTTTGTCCATAAAATAGTCCTATCATTTTAAGCCTGGATAAACCAGGCTTAGTAATTTTGTGAATTTGAATCAAAATATTGATATATTCCACTGTGAGCACTGGGCTAGCACCTTGTCTGCTGTGGGAAGTTTGGTGCAAGTACTGCAAGTGCTGTGCTTAGCATGTAGAACACATCACTAATGAGAAAAGGGGTTAATCTGCACCTTCTCTTGCTCTAAGGAGCCTTGGAGACTGAAGCAGTGCACATTACCATTTGCCATATGAAGAGAAGCTACCCAAGAAGTCTGTATCAGTACAGCAGCACCTAAAAAGTGAAGAAGTTCACACAAAGAGATACACCTTAGCTTAAACCAGCTGATGGAAAAGAGCAGTCCTTCATCCCAGCCTGCCTATCCATCTTGTTTTCAGTTCTTTCTTCTTCCTTTTATTCTTTTTGTCCAATCTTATATGCCTTTCTTTCTTTGACCCTCTTAAATTTCTCTTCTCTTCTTTCCCTCCTTCCCTTTTGCTCTTTGTGGAACGTGCATTTGGAGCTGATCTTTGATTTGCTCTTGAAGAACACTCCAAGTAAGGGGAGAATATAGAGAGAAAGAGGGCAAGAAGATAAAGAGGTAGAGAAACAAAACCTCTAGGAAACACATTTTACATGTCTGTGTCTCAAATATAGACCTTAGCTGCAACTTTTAGAGGGCTGAATAGAGATTAAGGAATGACCTGACAGAAAGTCTGGCTGTGCAGCTGTATTGGCAGCTGGCAGCAAAATTATTTTTCTTCCAAAACCAGCACTGATTTCACATTTAAGCAAGATTAGGAAATAATGCAATAAAGTATAAAAGAGATCTGTTCATTTCACAGAAAAAAGCTTTTTGCTTAAATTACAATGCTGTAATAGAACAGATAGGGTTCTCTATAAGTAGCAAGCCTGATAAAACAGCTGAATATATTTAGAGTGGCTGTAGTTTATCACAGAGACCATCATTTTATTGTTTTTTCTAGATTATGGGTTGGGATTTTTGGAGTGTTTTGGGTTTTTTAAAACTTTTTGTTTGTTTGTTTTGTTAGGTTATTATTATTTACTTTTGTTTTTAGTTTTTTGTTTGTTTGTTTTGAGGTTTTTTGGGGATGTTTGGGTTTTTTTGTTTGCTTTATTTTTTAATGTTTGATTTTATTGTTTTTAATCAATAATACTAGCTAACAGTACTACCTACTCACTACATTATTATCTGCACTATAGCTATGTAAGAAATAATAGATATTTATTTCAGTCAGCTCATGTATCTGCTCTTCACTGCAGTTTACTCTCTGAATGGTTTTCACCTGAATGAATCTACAATGTCCAGGTGAAATTAAATAGTTATTTTAAAAGCTTATTCCATGGAAGTCTTTTGACAGTATTAAACTACACATTTGGCACAAAAATTTAAAAAAATATAAAAATTATTTTCCTTCTTTTTCTGCCGCCCCTTTTCAGCATTGGTTCAGTCATTTTATCAGCTGAAATGGTTGGCTTTTACCAGAGCCTCCCAACACCAGGCATTGCTCCTGGCAGGTGGATTGTTGTATATATTGGAGATTATAAATCATTTTGTCATTCTGAGACAGTCATAAATGTATCTGCTTGCATGGGGGACAATGCTGTACAATAACATCTAATTCTGCTTCTCACTTTGTACAAAGGAGGTGCATCAGCACAGGCTGAGATTGCATCAACAAGAATACATTCTTTGAAAAGTTTTGCTTCTATTTTAAATGTATGCTTATACATAAAAAAACTAACAAACAAAAAAAGACACCAAACTTCTCTTTTGCTTATCATCCATGTACCAGAGAGACAGTGGTTTACCCTCTGAATTGCACACAGCTCAGAAAAGCCTTAACTTCTGCAATGAGTTCTACAGATGCCAGTGTGGCTCATAGAAAATAATGCAGGGATGTTGTCTCTGCATAGTTTGCAGGTATTAGAGATGAATTTCACAGATGCTTGGGGAATTCTCTCTCTAGTTTCTTGTTATCGAGTTAAATTTATGAAATCTTCAGAGGAATGACCTTTAAACAATTCATGAGAACCTAAGACACTTTAGATGCAATAAAAATAATTTCATCACAACCTTCCTTCCAGCTCCACATTCTCTTAGCGTTGTTATGGTTACAGAGTCAAGACTTGAGAATTTAGGAGAAGCTGGTACTGAGGATTCCCACGCAATTTCAATTCAAACCCTCAGGTATGCCTGTTCAAGCACATATTTAATTGGTAGATCACAAACTTGCCATACACCTCCCTCCCAAATTTAAGGTTTTAATTCTGGTATTGAGTGTTTACCATTGCAACATGATTATAATCATAGAATACTGCAGAGGTAATTCACAATACCCAATTAAAAAAAAAAGCCAACAGGAATTGTTATTACAAGTACACTGCTATTACAAATAGCTAAATCATCGCTTCTGTTCTTAGTATTTAAAACTTCAAACTTCAGCACTTTACTCTATTTGTTGCTATGAAAAGAAATTTGAACTCCAAGTGCATTCTTGAAACATTTATTGAGGAAAATAGGTAGGTCTAAATATGGCTTATTTGAAATAATTTAATAGAAGAGTTAATTTCAACTGTTAATGGTTAATTTCAACCTGGAACTTTGATGAAGCAAAATCTTCCCTGTGATTCACACGTCACATATTTGTAATAACACATGGTGAGCTATAGCCAATGACAGAAAAATTTCTAACAGCTTTCCAGCATCCATTCAACAAAGTCTCTTCTTGGTTACAGCCACGGAATATGCAGTACAGATGAAGAAATGAGAACTATTCCCCTGATGTTAGCACTACTGTGCAATGAATCATTGTACATAAAACAATTCAGAGCAGCCTTTATGCTCCTTTAGCATGTACTGCCAGGCAGAACAAAAGCCTAGTTAGCCTGCATTGCTGGTCAACAGCCTTAACAGACAGAGGCAGTGTCCAAAAACCTGTGAGATCAAAGAATCCTTGCTATGTTCTGTTTTTCTACTGATGATTTTATGTTAGCAGTTGGGACAAGGTGGCAGGGAGCCATAACAAACATTCTGTATCAATAAGGGGCAGATTTACATTTTGTAAAGCCACAGGACTGAGGTGTTTATATAAGCTGAAGTCAGCTTTTATATAGCTGAAAAAGTGATTTCATTAACCCACTTCTCCTCATCTAAGGACATTGCAATTTTTCATCTATTTGGAATGAAAAGTGTATTTTTTTTTTTTTTTTTGCAGAGTTCCTAGCAGATTTTTTTTTTACTGTGCTTGAAACAATCTGTTACAAAGCTGGTACAATGCCTTACCCTTTTTCTTCAATATCAAATAGCTGAAAACCATGACAAGATAACTTACTTTCACAAATACCTTCAAAGAATGAGAATAAGAAATGTATCATATTTCTGCACATCAGTTCCTTTTTTCTTTTGGAGTAAATAAATTAATAATATATGATATTGTTACATTTTTTTTCTCAAGTATGACCTGAGGTAATCAACTCTTTAATGTGTAAAAGGAGACTGAACTTATTTGCATACAATAGTTTACTATATTTTGAGTGAGATTAGACATTGGTCTTCTTAAGTTCTTTTGCTATGGTTTCTTTTTTTTACTAGAAGGATTTTTTCACAGGTAAAACATCCAGTAAAAATGATTGGCTATGCTAGCAGCTGTGTCTGCAGGTGTTTTCCCATGCACAAGTACAAGAGGAGGCATGCAGCTGCTATGAAACAGCGGGAGTCCGAGTCTGCCTCTGCTTGTCCAAAAAGGTGGAAAGCAGAGGAAAACATCCTGCATGATGGACTTTGGTTGTGAGCCAATGTTTGGGACTGAATTCTTTAAATATTTTTTTTAATATACAGCACAAGAGTTAAAAACCTGCATTTTCATTATTTTCTAAATTATATCTCAATTTAAGAATATAATATCTTTAAATATTAGATTAGATATTGTGATTCTTAGTAAATTTAATAAAACTATATTTTGCCAACACTGGATTTAATAATGCCTAGTTTTTAATGTGCTCCCACACATTCATACTATTGCTTTATTTCCATTATTACCTAAACACATCCCTTGGGTATTTCAAACGTCTGTGGAAGCAATGAAAGATAGTCAGGTCTGTAGTCAGGTCTTTGCCCCCTTCCCCCCTCACATCTCTGATGGACAATGTGACTTGCCCTAAGATAAGAACAGCAGGTGGGTACTGCAGGAGGATCTGTCTGATGCTCACACAATGCATGATTCCAGCCTGGCAAGGCTGGGATGCCTGTGGCTGACGTTGGTGCATATCAGCCTGCAAGTGTGGAAAAGGCTGCTGGAGACTGGGCCAGCTGGGCTCAGGAGCTCCAGCTGGATCCCCACGGTGGCAGGGACTCACTTTTGAACAGGTGAGTAAAAGCACTGAGATCCAGTCAAATACAGAGATAAAATTCTAAGGGAACTACATAGGTGCTTTGTTGTCTCTATAGCTGTGCTTGCTTCACAGCCAGAGCCAAACCTGTCTGTTTGTACATGAACCTGCTTACAGTATAACCCCTCAGACTTGTGTTACATACTGCATTGGCAGTATTTAGAGACTGTATTAGCAATAAATGTAATCATAATCATTCACATAATCAGGATCATACTTCTTGTGCCTGATTAAGAATCTTTTCTCTATTACTTTGGCACAAGGTCTTAGATAAATTTTAAAATCACTCAGAGTTCCACCAGTTTAGAAACACACCTACATATCACCACCAGAGAGATTTCTCTGCTACACTGCCTGATCCTTGCATGTCCTTCTCCCGAGCTTAACTAAGCCAAATAAGTACAGAAAACTCAGCTCTTTGCTCAGGCTGACCTCATGAAAAGTTAAATTAATTGACTTGAAGGACAGTGAATAATTTCCATTTGAGAGTAAAAGCTATTTGAAATGGTTCAGAGAACAAATGTTGGCTCAGGTCTCAAGCATACATATGCCCCTGCCACCCATCTTCTCTGGCTTTTTAATAAACTCTGAAATGCTTTGGAAGAATAGAAAGCCAAAAACTGAACTCTAATCTTAAATGCATTAAAATAAACAAACAAATAATTAAATAAATAAAATATAATGATTTGGTTTTCAGCTGCTTATAATAAGTAAGGTTTTCAGTGGCAGTACATAAAGTACCTTTTGGGATGCTGTACAGCTATTCTCAAAGTTTGATTTACACATATATATATATATATATTTGTAACATTTTCTAGGTATATAGATGTTCTGTTTTAAGCAGTTAGTTATGGCAGACTTCCATTATAAGGAATTCAATTCATGTTCTTTTTCTGAAATATCCAGGAGCAAAAGTTTATAATCCTATTTTATGTTCTGAGATTACTTTGAAGGCCAACAGTTAGATGCATATATAATCCCAAACATTAGGAGCAGTTAGGATTTCTGAAGATGGAAAAGTGTTGCTCATCCATAGGTTTACCGACTACAATATTTTCTGAGCCTCTTAACTTGATTTAAATTGGAATTCCAACACAAAAGTATTTTCCTTAATATTTTATATTTAGGACTAAAAATAAGTACCACATGACTACTTTGTAGGATATTTCCACAGAAGATCTTATGAAGGAAAAAAAGTGAGGAAGAAAGGCCGACTTACCAACCAAAAGCCAAAACAATGAGTTGTTCTAAATACACAAGAAAAAGAACACCCATATCACTGGTTTCACATAACCTAAATATCAAAACATTACAACTACAGCAAAACAAGATTGTAACAAAGAATTAAACTGAATCAGCTCTGTTAAGAGTCACAAGAAAAAAATCCAAGAATTTTAAATATGTGAAATCTTTTCATAGAGATTATAGCAATGATTCTTTGAACATTCAAAAATGGCAACTGCCATTCAAACTCAGAACATGTACTTGAAGGACTGGGGGGTGTCACAAATTTCAAACAGAGCTCAAAAAAATCAAGGTCAAGTGTTGTAGTTTATAAAGGTCAATAAATGTCTAACTGTGTGAAGGACTCTCTGGAAACAAATTCAAAAGTAAAAGGAAAAATTAGATTCAGGGTATTATTAAAAGCTCTTCAAGCCTAACACAAATCAATTGAAAAAAGTTCTATTTCAAAGTATTTGCTTTTGGTAAGACATGAACAAAATGCTGCCTAATTTATGAAGTCAACATTGGTGTAAGGCTGACTGGCTTTTTCCCTTTGCATTTATAGATGGAGAGAAGAATATTTACATCAGCTGAAGAATTGGCTCTTTTAGTGTTGTCATGTTACTTAATATTACAAACTTCTTTTAATGTTTAAGAATGAATAGAAAAATAAAAAGCCTGTGGGGCCAATGTATTGGCAAGAGTGGAAACAGGATTTTTTTGCTGGCATATACATATTGTAGAACCTGTATGACTATCAGTGAAAACTGAAGGGTCCTCTCAGTTTTATAAACTAAGAACTGAATATTTGTTTTTTTTACTTTCACCACTGGAATTTTGCTAGTACCTCAGACTATCAGTCTTTTCTTGAAGGTTAAGGGTTAACTTGAGATCCCCACTTGGTGTTCATGCACTTGGCAGTCTTGTGAATAAACCTTTATGTGATTTTATTTATTTTTGAGGTTAATTATTTTTTCCTGAGCTCGTCCCTCAGCAGTTCCGTTCCAACTCTTCTTTTATTTCTTCCTCAAGAAAGAGACTTTGAGAACTTACTTTCCATGAGGATTCAATAAAAGCAGCCTTCCTGTTGCTCTGGTCACCCACACAGCAAAAAGGAAGTTAAACTGTTTGCTGACATATCTCTTATGGTTTGGGTCTGAGCCTTTGCTCTTGAGCCTGCTGCCAAAGTCTGACTTGCACAGACAATACTTAGTGGGTGGTGACTTCACTGGGAATCCAGAGCCAAGAATTGGAGAAATGTCCTGTGTGCCATATCTGTGGTGGTCAGGAACGCATTACTGGATCCACACTTTTAAAGTTACGGCAAATGTACTTATTTTGTGGTAACCATGCAGTGGAAGAAAGTCATTCTCTGGCCCCTAAACTCCAGCTTAGCTAATCATAAGGAAGGTCAGTAAATGCAGTGTTTTTCTCATGACATTTTATAAACATAGGGTTTCAAAGTGAATGTGGATGGAAAGGCAAATAATCCTTCCATTCCTTATGATTATGCATATAATTGTGGTTGCCTGAACTGGCTGAAAGCTCAGAATAATTATTTGGAAAGACTGGAGTTTAGAGAGCTAATCTATCTGCATCAATTCCTAACTTACCCTTGCTTTCTTTGGAAAATACACATGAATTTTGATACATTCATTGATAAGAGATATGTTAGGTCTATCCTAGATCAAGATGTGGCATTTCTATTAATATCATTGATATTTTCCTACAAGGAATTTAGTTCACAGTCATCTCTAAGGAAGCAGAAAGAACACATAAACCCACATTTACATAAAAGTGAGTAGAAATTAAAGCATGAAAGATATTGATTGCTGTGTAGGATATCTGATATATTCCTGCATATAATATGAGCAAAAAAGTAAAAGCCTTATTGAAAGTTGAGCACTGATTCCAGGCAGAAGAGATCATTCCACTTTTGGTTTAATGCGTGACTGAAAATAATATTGACTGAATATTTTTACTTGAGTCTACTCACAAACTAGAGTACTTCACAAATAAATTCCTGCAGAATCTATTAATCAGACTATTATGTACATTTATCATTGCCTTATTCTGAAACTAGACTTCCATGAGCTTCAGTAACATTAAAAAATAAATAACAAAAAAGTGCACTCGATAATTAATTTGGTTTTCAATTTTTTAATCTAACTACACAGGAAAATCCAAGTGTTCTGCAAAGAACGTATTATGAGAATCAGAAATCTCTAAGTATATAGAAACTTAACATCCATTTAGGTACTTAAAATTTACTACTGCAGTTACTGTGTTTGTTATTATATATGGGTCTGATTTCACCAAGGCAAACAAAAATCCAAAGAGTCCCTCTTATGAAGAGCTTGAAACAAGCACTAACAGTTCTGGAGGAGAGCTAGCACTATTATAAGCTTATTGCTGATGAAGTCATAGATGAAAAGCGTGAACTTTACTAATATTTAAATGATATTTCATCAAAAAGCCTCTTGAAAGTAGGTGGGACACGGGTTTTAAAATTGCTTGTATGTTTTGGAAGACTTTATGTTAGGGAGGCTGCACATCCTAAGCTCAGAAATCCTCAGCTCCAGACTTGCACAATTATTCTCAGGACTGCCAGGCTTCATAAATCTGTGTCTGAAATTGCTGCTTGAACTGTCCTAAAAATAACAACAGCAAAAAAATATTTCCATGTGGGTTCTTTGTTGAAGAGTGAAATTGGTCATAAGGAATGCACACACTTGGCGCTGCTTTGAATACTCAGCTTCAATAATTTTTTAAACTAAAAAAAAAAAAGAAAGTGGTTTGCAGTTTCTCTGTGCTTCCAGTTTCACTAATGCTACATGTATTGGTTTTGTGCAGCAATGTTTTGGAAGTGTGGGGCAGCTACAGGGGTGGCTACTGTGAGAAGCTGCCAGAAGCTTCCCCTGTGTCTGACAGAAAATGCCAGCTGGCTCCAAGACGGACCTGCTGCTGGCAAAGCTGAGCCCATCAGTAATTTTCCCAAAGTCAAGGTCTGTTTTGCCCCTGATGGTAGCTGGTGAGTGATGTCTCCCTGTCCTCATCTCAACCCATGAGCCTTTCATTGCATTTTCTCTCCCCTGTCCAGCTGAGAAGGAGAGTGATAGAGTGGCTTTGGTGGGCATCTGGCATCCAGCCAGGGTCAGCTCACTACACTGCACCATGACATGAGCCACAGATAAGAGTCTTCTGGCACCTTTTGTGTTTTGGTAACGTTAGAGGGGATACTGTTATGGGATATTGGATGGAAATGCTTTGTATTGAGGACACACTCCATTCACGAGAAGAAAAGTTGCTTATTCATATTTTGAAAAATGAATTAATCTCCTCAGGACCTCTCCCCTCCATCATGTAACGTATACATGTCCCTGATGTATCTGTACAGTGACAGCCCAGGCTGGTATGGAAAGAAACAGTCGAAGAACCAATACAAATATTCTTCTTTTCTAAATATTCCAGAGGTTTTAGCTTAGTCAGATGGGATATTTTCTGTCAAAAATAACTATGACTAGATAGCTCTGACTAGATAGCATTTTTTGGAATAAAATAACTATGACTAGATAGCTCTGACTAGATAGCATTTTTTGGAATATTTTATAAAATTTCTACTATTCACCAGAAAACTTTAAAATGCTTTAATTCTAGTTAAAAAAGGATTCTTTACCTTGGCGATTTAAGCAAGAATAACAGTATGAGCAAGAATAATACCACAGTAACACTAATAAAGACAGTGGAGTACTGGAGCACATCCAGAAAAGGGCAATGAAGCTGTTGAAAGAGCAGAGGTCTGATGAGGAGAGACAGAGGGAGCTGGGTGTGTTCAGCCTGGAGAAAAGGAGACTCAGGGGAGTCCTTATCACTCTCTACAACTGCCTGAAGGGAGATTGTAGCCAAGTGAGAGTCGGGCTCTTCTCCCAAGTAAAAAGTGATAGGATAAGAGGAAATGGCCTCACGTTGCAGCAGGGGAGGCTTAGATTGCATATTAGGAAAACATTTTTCACTGAAAGAGTGGTCAGAAATTGGAATAGGTTGCTTAGGAAAGTGGTGAAGTCACTATTTCTAGAAATGTTCAAAAAATGGGGCATTTAGGGATATGGTTGTGCAGAAAAATGGTGGCACTGGTTTAATGGTTGTATTCAATGACCTTGGAGGTCTTTTCCTGTCTTAACATTTCTTTGATTCTGTGATTC
Organism: Fringilla coelebs; assembly: GCF_963513975.1. Classification (NCBI taxonomy): domain Eukaryota; kingdom Metazoa; phylum Chordata; class Aves; order Passeriformes; family Fringillidae; genus Fringilla; species Fringilla coelebs. The sequence goes on along the minus strand of NC_140028.1, from coordinate 133,863,722 downwards.
TACTCTCATTTTCATTAATATGTCCTTGAGAGGGAAAGATGAAAGGAGAAAAAGTGATCAGCCTTCTAACTAAACTAGTGACCAACCAGTGATCAAATTTCTAACTAAACTTTAATTCCATCACATAATATTTAGCAAAGTCTAAGCAAATTTGAATTTATAGAACTAGGGCAAAATCTGCCTTTTTAAGAAATATAGTTAATATAATTCAAATTGAATGCAAATTGTTCTTCTCCCAGTTCCAAGGAAAAAGAAGAAGCTGTAAATGAATGAGATTATCCCATGGTGTTAACTAAGGTTTTGGTTGGGGTGGGGAGAGTTGTTTGTTTGTTTGCAGTTTTGTTTGGTTTTTTTTCCTAAAGACCTTGTGAACTGTAAAGTACATCCTTGAGCCAGCCAAAAATGGGGAAAGCTCAATTTTGATTAATATCACAGCACATATGTACTTCTGAAATATCAGCATAACTTTGAACCTTGCAGTGTAGCCTGCCTTAAGAACTGAATTGTACACCTCGCTGCTGTGCATTTTTTGTGACTACTTGTGCATTCTTCATAGATGCAAGAAGATATGTTCAAATAAAGATAATCTTGAACATTTGCCAAATAATTTGTTCCATCATTTGCATGCCAATATCAGCTGTGAGGACTTCATACTACTGGAACAAAGTAAGTAATTAAAAAACAAGGCTAGAGAATGAAGAAAAAAAAATGTAAAAGAAGCTCAAATGTCAAAGGCAAGATTTTTGTCCTACGCTTTGATTCTCTGGATTTATGAGGAAAGCTAATTCCTTCCTGAGCTCAGTCCTTGTTCCATGAACATTTGGAATGGAGTTATTTTGAAAGCGAATCCTACCTTCTGTTCAGTTAGTACAAACAGTTTTGTTTAATTGTACTCTACACTTTGTGAAGAGTGCAGACCTGTTAAAACAATATATTGCTATTGTTCTGCACTGGGTAGGGGACAGGTTATACTCTCTGTTTGAGCAAGCAGTATCAAAACATATTCCAACTGTACTTGCTAAATAAGAAATTACAGATGGAGTTGGAATAAATTATGAAGGGTAGGAAAGCAGGGTCAATATTTAACATTTGATGCAGTAAGGAAAAGGGAGCAGAGACAAAAGAAAAGGATCCTCTCTCAAGTTGCTTTTGAAGACCATTGGCCTGAAAGCTTTGTAGTCATCCAAGGCAGGAGGGTCAATGCTGCCTTAACTGAGATGCATGATGATGACAATTTGGGCAAAAAATTTAGTGAGATATGTCAGGTAAGAATGCATCTTAAAATGAAAAAACTGGAAAGAATGTGCAAGGTACAAATGTAACTTGTACCATTAGAAGTTCAGAGTGTGGAATTGCAGAGAGTTCTGAATGATTAAAGAAAAGGGTTTCTGGAAGACTTTTTTACAAGACTAAAATTCAAGTGACATTGACCTACTAGTAGGTATAAGACTGCACAGAGAAAGCTAATAGTGTTTCACCATCTTTTTCAAATACTCAATGGTTCTGCCATAAACATAAAAAATGTTGAACAGACAGAAATAAAATATGGTAAGTTCCATTGATTTGGTCCCATTCTCACACATGTTAAAATCTTACTTTGACCTTACTCTATGATAAGTTTCAATGAAAATACAAATAAATATACAATTTTTAAAAGTTAAGAAAGAGTAATTTGATAATATACCAACTTCTCTATTATATTTAAATGCACAATTGTGTTGTATGTTCCCATGTTGAAATGCGGTGTTCACAGTTTTGTGGCAGTATGATTTTTGTAGATCAGAACAAAGCAACAGGTAAATCACCAACTCCTGGGCTTACAGAAACTTGAATCTTGCTGTCTTTAGTATCAGCATACTGAAAAGAATTTTAAGGGCAGTAAGTTATAGAAAGATAGCCGTAGAAACATTATACACTTGTGTGTGTATATATATTTAAAGCTAAATGAAAATGACTTGCTATACTTGCTATACTTGCTATACTGGCTATACTGGCTATACTGGTATAATATAGTTTGTGGTATTGGCTACACAGCTGTACGTTCATTTTTAGCTTTCCTCTGCTATCCTATGATCTGTCAGAAGAAGAAGTTCTCAGCTACTCCCATTAAGTACAACACTCTCAGATGTATGGTTTTGTGCCGATCTTATTAGCAACAAAGAAAGTGACTTTACTGATATCATAAAGGAAGTTTATAAATGAAGAAAATTTTGATGACACCTGTTAAAACACTAGAACTGTAACAACGAGTTGCTGCTGTGAAGCCTCTTAAAATGCATCCTGCCAAATCATCTCACCTTAAACTCTAAAAGCCAGAGGGGCAGGAAGAAAATATTTGTGCATTTTTATGACTGTGTAAACATATTCTATTTTCCGTACACTAAAATATTAACGAGTTTTTGGAGACCTGTCTTCCATTTTACTGAGTTCCCAAAAAAGTTCACATTAATAAAATATTGATTTGCAAAAGATAAAGAATAAAGGATAAAGAAAAGCAAGGCAAATAAAAGCTTTTTTCCTCATCTGTTGAAATCTCTTAATAACTCCTGACTTTTAAATTCTTAATTTTTTTAATAGACTTCAATATAAATCAAACCATGCACTTTAATTTACCTGAAAATCAGTAAAAATCAGTTGATTAAAAAAGAGTAGTTAAAATCTGAAAATGAAGCAACCAGAGAAGAAATAACTATGTTTAGACTGGAATTCTGCTCTGTGAAGAGCAAGCATTGGGATATTCGACTCTATGTATCACTGCTTAAAAAATGTTTTGTTCACCTCCCAGTCATACAAAGCTGCACTATCAGTTGTTGCATGGGAAACTCAAGCATGCAAGGACTGCATAACACAGGCTCCATTTTGTAGGTAGTCAACTTGTTAGCTCCATTTTACAACCCTAAGGAATTTTATTCAATTTGCACAACTTTTGCCACCAAACTCAGTTGAGCAGACATTTCATCAGTGGAAAATGCAATAGTTAATAAGGATGAATGGCAAAAAGATTAAAGTAAGAAATTGGAAAGTTCTAAGTGGAAGCGAGAAACTCATGAAGCAATAAAAATAACTTTCTAATATAGTAAGTTAATGACCCAGATCTCAAACACACTTAATCTTAGAATTTAGACAATCCTTACTGTATAATCTCACCTAGCACTCACATTAAAGAAGCCATTGTCACATATTGTTGGCTCCAATACTGTTTTCTCTTCCAACAAAGGCACTTGTTGAGGTTAGCCTAGGTGCAATGCATGTGTTTATACACAACTGATATATTCCTCTATCCAAGGAATTTATACATCTCCCAAAGTACCCTAAGTACGTACAGAACTAGAGTTAAAAATAGAGAAAACACCTTGGGCTTGATGACAAGTCTTTCTCTCTGACCACAGAGAGAATTGTCATGGTTTTTGCTTCCATGTGGCTGCCCAGAGGGTGAGAAAAGGCACAGTTTAGTTCAGCATAGTTGGGAAGCCACATGATAATTTGTTGTCTAGGTCTGCTAATGCAAAAATATGCATACTGCAAATAAAATATCAAGCATCCTGGTTAGTTAGTTTTCGCTTCCCCAGGGAAACAATTTGTGGTGGGTTGACTCTGGCTGGACTACAGGTGCATACCAAAGCCACTCTATGACTCCCCTCCACAACTGGGCAGGAAGAGAAAATATAACAAAAAGGTTCACAAGTTGAGATAAGGGGAGGGAGAGACCACTCACCAGTTACAATCCAGGGCAAAAAATACTTATCTTGGGGGAATTAGTTGAATTTATTACCAATTAAAATCAGAGCAGGACAGTGGGACACAAAAGAAATCTTAAAAACACCTTTCCAAAACTCCACCCTCCTTGCCAGGCTCTTTCTCCTCCCCTTCTAGTGGTGCAGGGAGATGGGGAATGACCATATTATCAGCTCATCACAGGTCGTTTCTGACAGTGCTCTGGGAAAGAAGCCCTTCCTCTGCTCCACTGAGGGGTCCTTCCCATTGGAGACAATTCTCTATGATCTTCTCCAGCCAGGGTTCCCATGGGCTACAGCTCTTCAGGAACTGCTCCAACATGGGTCCCTTTCTATGTGGTGCAGTCATTCAAGAACAGACTGCTCCAGAATGGCTCCGCCATGGAATCACAAGTCCTGACAAAAAAGCTGCTCCAGCATGGACTCCTCTTTCCACGGGTCTGCAGGTCCCTGGCAGGACCTTTCTCCAGTGTAGGCTTCCCATGGGGTCACCATCTTCTTTCAGGCTTTCACCTGCTCTGGTGTGGGTTTCCTCCATGGGCTGCAGGTCAATCTCTGCATCCCCATGGATCTCCATGGGCTACAGGGGCACAGCTACCTCACCATGGTCTTCACCATGGGCTGCAGGGCAATCTCAATCTCCTTCTCCACCGACCTGGGTGTCTGTATAATTATTGCTCTCACATATTCTCACTCCTCTCTTCTCTTCATGCAATTACATCTGTGTAAAAACTTTTTAATTCCTCTTAAATTCCTCTTAACACCTCTTAAAAAGAGAAGATGGTGTTGCCATCTTCTCTGGTTGGCTCAGCCTTGGCCAGTGGTGGATTTGTCTTGGAACTGGCTGGCATTGGTTCTGTCAGATATGGGGCAATCTTCCAGCAGCTTTTCACTGAAGCACCACCTGTGACACCCCTCCCAGCTACCAAAATCTGGTTGCACAAACGCAATACACAGTTCATTTAAACCCAAACCTTTCTCACCTCCATAATTTAAAATCTAACAAAAAAAGAGCTCAGCTTCCTGCAATTTACAGAATTCTGAATCCTAACTTGATGATTGATGTTTTAGTGGGTTTGAACGGCAAGGATTTGGTATCTGCTGAATGGGGCTACAGGGGTGGCTTCTGTGAAAAGCAGCCAGAAGCTTCCCCCATGTTCAACAGAGCCAATGCCAACTGGCTGCAAGATGGACCTGGCACTGGCCAAGGCTGAGCACATAAGCAATAGTGGCTGCCCCTGAGATGAACTTACTGCAACCCGCATTCCTCATCCCCCTGCTCTGACAGAGGGGAGGAGGAAGAGAAAATGAGCAATCACAAAATGAATCAGGTTGGAAAAGACCTCTGAGATCATCAAGTTTCACCTATAACCCAACACCACCATTTCAACTAGACCATGGCACTATGTGCCACATCCAGTCTTTCCTTAAACACATAGAGGGGCACTGACTCCACCACCTTCCTGGGCAGGCCATCCCAGTATCAAATCACTCCTTCTGTGAAGAATTTCTTCCTAATATCCAGCCTAAAGCTGCCCTGGAACAGCATAAGACTATGTTCTCTTGTCCTGTTGTAGAGTTAACCCAGTTATCATGGAGTCTGGGAATAAGGGAGGGGTGGGGGGGGGTAGGCATTTTAAAATCTAGTTTTTATTTCTCATTGCCCTACTCAGATTTGATTGGTAATTGAAATAATTTCCCGAAGTCAAGTCTGGTTTGCCTGTGATGGTAATTGCTCAGTAACCTCTCCCAGTCCTTACCTCAATGCATAAACTTCTCATTATATTTTTTCTCCCCTGTCCAGCTGTGTGGCTTTGGTGGGCATCTGGCACCCAGCCAGGGTCAGCCCACCACAGACATTTATTCCTGCAGTAACTCTGGTATAGAGATCCATAGTGGAATTCTTACATGAGCCATATCACCTTGATATACTTCAGAGGACATTCCAAAGTTCATTTATGTCTTACAATCCAATACATATTTTTAATGAAAAATATTTCTGTACATTGAAAATATGACTTTTGCACCAGATGCAGACAAAATTATTTTAGCTTAAAGGTATGTGTACTTTTTCCCCAAAGGACACACAAGTCTCTGTGTGGGAACAGCACATAGTTACTGCTTCCTGCTTAGAGATGTAGCCTAGTAGCTGATAAGAGCAATAGCAAACATGAAAAGCTCCTTCCAAGCATTGAGAAAAATCCTCAATGTTTGTATGTGTTTAAAATTAAAGTGCATGGAGCTTTCCAGATCAGTCAACTCTGGCCAGAAAAGTTCAAAAGTTCTTAATTTAGTAGAATTTGCTGCTTTTAGGAAATCCCTTAGCCACCTAGCAACTGCACAAAAGGTATAATTCACAGAGACTTCAATTCTCACTGACTGAACAAGAGGGAAAATTGCAAACGTGCAAGATTGCTGGATGACATTGTGACACCAGTGTGTCTAGGGGGTCAGACTGAGCAGGCCAAATGTCAGGATGTGGCTGGTACAGAATACAAGATTTTTCTACACGATTTTTCTGTTCTACACAATTTGCACAATAGCACAGATCCTCAAATACAGACTTCCACCATTTCCCTCTTTCCTGGCATCCTCAGCCCAGACCTATCTGTCTCAGAGTACTCATTTTAGTCACACTTTAAAATTCTTGTCAACATGCTTCATGATACCCATGTTTTCCAGAACTGTCCCTTACAGCTTTTATGACACATTCTGTATTGGATTAGGTGTATCCAACTGGCAGCCTCCAGGTGCCTCCTATAGAGAGGACTCTAACACTGAGCTGATTGTCATTCTGGACAACAAAGTCTGATATGCAGACATGCAGGTGTAATCTTAGGGAGTGAAAATACTGGTTTTCATTCCAAGTACTGCTTCTTTCACTTAAATCCAGGAAGACTGAATTTGTAAAAAGATCGTAACTCAGTCTAAGACTATCTGAACCCAGACTTCTAAATTATTGTTTGACTTAATATGATCCAAAAATTTAGAGTGATTTATGTGCCTATGAATAGATACACGCAGATGTTTTTAAATTTCTGTTGACAAAAGACAGCCACATGAATGTGGAGTGGCTGGAAAACAAGAATTTTTGCCATCCTTGTTTATACTTCCTCAATTGTTCCCTTTTTACTCCCTTTTGAAAAGTGTTTATTATTTTACTGCTATTCTTTCCTGTTCTGAACAAAATAGAACAAAAATTGTTTTGATTTAAAGCTTTCTATCCATGTTTTCTACTCTTGAGCATCTGGTATTAGTAGGAGTAGCCCTTCAGGGGACCCTCCATACTTTGGCAAACATCCAATATCCAACATTAATTAACATTCTCCCATATTAAAATCTCTCATTACTCAAAATACATCCTCTCCTACACATACCCTTCCCACATCCTAAGCTTTTCCCTACTGAAGACAAACTTATCTCCTGAATTTTAAATGTAATAAAGTCTAGAGTTTTGTGTACAAGTCATTCTGAGGTAAAGGTTCATTTCACTTAGTAATAATAAAAATCCAGCTGTGGTTTCCTACACCTTGCAGTTTCCTCATTTTGCTTTGAATATCTTAAAAGAATGAATTGAAAATCAAAAGAGAACTGTAGAATATTTATCAGAGAGGTTGAATCCTTTCAGCAACTTTAGCATTGCTGATCCAACCATTGCTGATTTTTGAGAATTTTTTTCATTTAATCATTATTATAGTAATTTTCCAAGTAATTTTCACTGTAGCTATTAAATTACACCCTTCTCAATAAGATTGTAGTATCTTCAAATTAAAGCATCAATTATTTTGTTCGGACATTAAATACAATTCTCTCTCTGATCTTGAGAGTTGCTATGACATTGATAATGTAGGAAAATCACCTTTTATAATAAAACATGAAGTTGCTTTTATTCCCAAAGCTGTTAGCACCTTTCAACTCCAAAATTTTGCAAGAAAAGGTTGTACAAAGTGTTCATTAAGTTCTTTAACTTAAAATTGTCCCAGAAATTACTTGCTGATTTTCTTTACAGGTAAAAATCTCCCCACTCAGCAAACATATAATGAAGAGGGAATTTGAAAATACATAGTTCACAGTTTGTTTTCCAAAATAACCTGTGGGCCATATTTAAAATAAGCACTTCCACTATGAGTGCTGTTCGGATTCTATCAATGGGTCATTCAAGAAAAGCTTTTTCCATTTGCCACAGTAATATTTCACCTCAGGAAAACAGAGAAAGACTATGAGCTACTTAGTTTGTTTCCAGTTTTAAAGATATCTTGAAATTTGTTTTTCTGTAAAAAAAGGACCAAAACTGAAGAGTTAAATGAGGAAGTCTGATTTACATTGAATCAAATGTTAGAGATTTCTAAAAGACATGATCAGAAATGTGTTGTGAGACCATCCTTTGTGTCTATTCAGTTGCATTTATTTAATTGACTCTAACATCTGGCTTTCAATTATGTGCAGTCAAACATTAGCAGTTATATAGGGACCACCTTCTTTTAGTTCTATAATAAGAAAACCAGAAAAAGACAGATTCCTTCTGAAATCATTGGATTAAGCAATCAACTGATTCAGACCACTCACAAGAGAACTTCATAGCATATACCTGCCTCACTGCAGATTGTGGCAAACTGCCGTGTGTATTCAATTAGGTTTAACTAAGATAAATATCAGGGTTTTTTTTTCCTCATTTCTAGAAGTTGCAAATGCATGAAGCAGCTGGCTTCAGTGTGATAAAGAGCTGACCTCAGGATCATACTATTATCTGTAGAGGAAGAAGAAGAGCAACACTTGAAGTAAACTCCTTTTAAATACAAAAGATAGCAAGTGTATGCCATTGATAATTGCTCAATGGCAAGTTTCTCACTAGATAAAAATGATTTGGACAAATATATTTACTTTGAAGTCACTTTGAAGTACAACTAAATGAAAAAAATCCCAAATCATTAAACAAATTTGACATATATTTTTCTAATTGAAGGAACGGTATTTTGTAAATTCTGATATATGAAGGATTCAAAAGATTTTCCAATTTTTTTTATGTTGTGAAATGATCACTGAACATCCCGTGAGCAAGCAATCAGCATGAGAAGGAAAAGCTGTTTCATCCCAGCTATTGCAAAATAGACCAAATGCTAAGATTTTTGCAGCTGAGCTGCTGTCGCACTGCACCATAATCCCCCTGGGATTTTCCTTTGGAAAAGGCCATGAAGTTAGAAACGTGAAAAACTAAAAGGCAAGAGTATTGTTGTATCAAGCATCTTGATTTCGTGAAAAGTTCCCAAATAGGAAAGGATCAAGACTGAACAAAGACTTTAGGAAACATTTTTCTGTAAGTAAACATTTAAAATGCATTTCCATCAATATATTGCATACTTTCTTTCATGACAAATTGTGTCTAATTTGTTCTGGGGAATAGATGTATTAACTTGTCTTCCTAGTCTTAATTTTACCCAATGCAGATAACCTGAATTTGTTACTTAATTTGCACCAGCGTCACTTTTCAAATCAGACTTGGGTAAAAGAAACATTTGAAAAAAAACCCTCTCTCTACCAGCTATAAATGTTTGTAGATATGTTTTTGCTTCCCAAAATCCAAATCTTAACATGACATTTGTTTTCAGTGTCTTATCTTTTTGACTACTCATCACAGCTTTTGTTTTTTATTCATGGCTACATCCTTATTTCATTTCTCCTCTAGGTACAATTTATTTTCATGACTACAACTTTCCTGAGTAGTATTATCAATTTACCCATGTCCCACTTGTTCAGTAAACCTAGAAGAAAATTCTTAAGGAAGAAGTGAAATCAGTACCAACTTGCTTTGTTTGAACCATTAATAATCTGCAGTGAATCAGCAGCTGCTATGCCAGCAATCCTCCCTCTGAGGTGGGAATTTCTGAGAGAAGCAGGAGAAAATGTAGCTGAAATGGAAACTGCTTTCTTCTCTTTTTATAAACTCTCTTTACTCATGAATTGGTGTTTCTATATCATCAGTGTTTAACTTCATATTTCCATCAAATCACATTCCAGGTGCTTCCAATCATTTTATTTTCTTAGGCTGGAATACTATTATCGCTCAATTTTCCTGACATCCAGTGTGATATAAAAACAATCCTCCCACTTACAGTTTTTAAAGATTACTACTACCATCAGTCCTCAAAACCCAGTAACACAGAACAGGTAAGAGTAGGTCAAAGGTCAAACATATTTAGGAAAAAACCAAGAAGAACCCTATGTTCCTCACTGAAAAATATTGTCCAGTGAGGATGTAGGATTCACCTCCTTTGCCATTTATGACACTTTACTAGAAAAGGTATCAGTCTACCAAGACATTATGTGATGCTTCATACCACTTGCAGGGCTCCTCAAAAATTTATCATGCTTACTAGAAGCTGGTATTTTGGAAACAAAACCAGATTCTGAAAAATCTTTTTTTTTAGATTTTTTAAATACTCCCTTTTTAAAAAAAATTGTGAAATATTGTTTGCTACTGTACTACTCATAACTAAATACTTTGTTTGCAATGTGAAAGAGATAACTTGTGTTAAAATAATAAGTTCATTGCAAAAATGAGAAGGAAAGAAGTAAAAAATAGAGAACCAATTAACCTTTAGCTTTTCTAAAAAGAATAGACAAGAAGTCCACTCCTCTGAATGAATGGCTACCCTGTAAAACTAATTCTTTTTCTAAAAGTAGCAAAAGAGAAAGTAATCTTCTTTACTTTTATCACATAAAAGAGAAAACAAAATAATTCAGTTTCTGGATTTTGGGTCAAATCAGCATTTAGATACACAACTACAAAGACAATAATATTTAATTATCTATTTAGAATGACTCCTTGCAATTTCAATCTCCACAGCCCAGTTAGATAGATGTTACATATTCAATGAATTTAAAAACTGTTTAATGAAGATTTATTTCTAATCTGCAATACGATTGTTTAATTAAGTGCATGAAATTACTTTTTCTTTTTGCTAAAGGATAGAACCTTCTTACAGTTCAGACAAGAATAAAAGTGCTCTCATATGCTCTTTAGAACTAGTCAGTGTAACTACTCTGAAATTTGGTATATGAAGTTGAAAATATTTGTGTAAAATAAAGGAAAGCCAAGCATTGTGTTATGTCCTTTCCAACTTAAACAATTCTGTTTTTAGTCAGGTCTGCAGAAACAGGGCCAGGCATACTGGTTTTAAAGTGAAGAAGGGGAGTTTCAGACTTGATATAAGAAAGAAATTTTTATAACTAACTTTGTGAAATGCTGAAATATCTTGTCCAGAGATGTGGTAGATTCACAGTCAGGTTGGATGGGATTCTGAGCAACCTGATCTAATTGAAGATGAAACTACTTATTGCAGGGGGGGTTGGATTAGATGAACTTTACAGGTTCCTTCCAACCCAAACCATGTGATAATTTGATGATGATTTAATATTTATTATATGTGAAGTTTAGTACATTTTGAATGTGCATGTTTAATATTACTCTTTTCTAGTTGGATGAGAATGAAAGACATGTATGAAGAGTCCGCTTTGGTATTTTGCTTTTTCTTCTGTTCTCAGTGTTTATTTTTCTTTCAATACTAAAACAATCTTTGAAGCCTCATCCTTCCACTTTAGTGTGTTAGAAACATATTTTTCCCAGCTTGCTTGTTCTCTATATTCCTCTCCTATGTTTCCAGGAGTCTGTGGTCTCACTTTAAAGCAAAAATAAAACAAACACAAAGAAACGTTGGACAAGCAGTTGGGGAAAGCACACATATAATCAAAGGAATGATTTTGAAATCGGAGGATAGAAATCGCAAAAATTCTAGTTATTATTGCTCAAATTATCGTGATGTGCTGGTGCAATCATAGCAGCTGATTGCCAGCCCCAGCCACTTGGCTGCACATTGACTACAGAGGAGACCTCAGTCAGGACAAATAGGAGTCACATTTTGTCAAATGAGAGTGGCCATAGAATTTCAGATTAAAGCTCCATCTAGTTTGGCAGACAAAGAAAATACCCATGAAATAGAAAGTACAAGACAAATGTGTTCAATATGCACCCCAATTACCCTCCTGACCAAATAGCAGAAACAAGTGCAAGAGACTTTCAAAGCTAACTCAAAAATTCAAATACCAAGCAGGAGCAGGACAGCCATCAAGCTGTGTTTGGTTCCAGCAAGAAGATAACCATCACCCAAGCACCAGTGCCCTGCATTCACTCACATGCTCTCACTGAGAACATCCACCAGAACCAAGCAGCCACATTCTCAAACACTGGGCATGCCACTGGTGTTATTGCAGTCATTATGCACCAGCCTAGAGAAGCTGTTTTCAGTAGTATGAACAAAAAGTACAGCAACCTGATACATTAGCTTTCTTACCCACTCCAATATATACTGAAATTTTATCTGGACTTGTATCCACTGCTTTTGTTTTCACCAGGCCTACAGACATCTCTGCAGAGAGGGATGTCAGAGCTCACCTTCCACTGCTACTGATCCCTCTTAGTTACATCCTCTTGAAAGACAGGGTGGTGCCCTAAGTATTAACTTTATATATATATAAGCTACACAAGCTCACACATGTAAAAACATACAGCATCAAAGGAACTGGAGAAGCACTAAATATATAAAATCTACTATCCACTTTCAGTCTTTTTTTTCCCTAAGCAGCTACTGCAAATTCACTGTTCCCATCTTTGCAGGTTAAACTACTGCAAGAAGAATATACAGTAAACTACTTCAACCCCTCTGCATTAAAACCACGGAAAAACTCAGCTGTTATCACCAGCAAAACTGTTTTCCAGAAAGTCTACTCTTTTCTATCAGTGTACCTCAAACTAACCTAAAATGAGCAGCAAATTCAGTTCTTCTAGGAACATGATGGAACAAATGAAGCTTTGAGACTGGTCCACTCTAATTTTTTGTTAAACCAACATTCTCAGGGAGCAATGACTTTTAAATTCCAGACTCAGATTTTGTTTTATAGAAACTACAGCAGAATCATCTCACTTGAAGGAAGATCAGAATCCATTTTGCCAGATAAAATAGTAAGAAAAGAATATGTTAACAAAATTTCTCCTTTTCTGCTGTGTCACTGAATAGTATTAGTCAACCCCAGGGACTTCTGAGAGCACTTTGATCTCCCACACAATTGCCTCTGGGTGTCTAGGAAGACTCTGTCACTTCTGTGGCAGGGCAGTATCTGGACTCTGTTCTTTTCAAGAGTCTCCTTGCTGTGGAACAGGCTTCCTGCAGTCTTACACACTCTGTTTTTTCTCCTGACCTATTCTGTAGTCTAGAAGAACAGTTGCTCTCAAGGGAGGAAGATATTTCTAGCTAAATTTATCATTTATTTTTAGGAAATTTAGAGTAAGAACTGAGAACTAAAAGGTAAAAAACCAGCATATTTTTCATGAAAATTTCTATTTTTGTTCAGTTATTTTGGGATTTTGGGGAGTTGCTTGTTGTTTTTGGTTTTGGATTTTTGTTCTTTTCCCCCTGAGTATTGAAAGCTGATATACTTATACATTTTTAATTATTTTACATATATTTTTTGGGTTTTTTTTTTTTGTCTTTTAATGGTCTTGATGTAGAATTTCAAAAAGTCAAGCAGAAGTCTATTTTAATAATGGTTAACTCTCCTGTTATTATATATATAAGTAATTCTTCAAAAATATTAGAAAGCCTTGAATGGTATTGATATGTTGCCATTTGTAGTTCTCCAGCCACTTCCCCCACAGGCAGTTTTCAGAAAGCCTATTGCAACCTGCACTGCTGTTCTGGCATTGTCATGTAGAGATGACCAATTTCCCCAACACAAGCAAGTTCAGCTTTTGAAGTTATGTCAACCTTCCAGTTAAGGATATTTTTTTCTGTGCCTTTGCTCTGATTGCCTGTGCATTACATAAGAATTAAATATGTTTCTTACTGAATGCTGAGGTAAACTACCCTATTTAGTAGTTTAATTTACGATTTTTATTCCAACTGTCTTTTATTTCTGTGGGTAAAAAAGATTTGCTAGTTTGGGGTTACTTTCTCTTGCAAGTCTGAGCAGAAGTTCAATTGTCATAATTCTCTTGTACACTTAAAATCTCAGTTACTCCCCCCGAGCTTTGTTCCTACAAGCAATTTTATTTTTGATCAATGATTTAATCTACAAATTACAAACCTCCTATTGCAAATCCCTTTGTTTTCTGCTGACTTTTCATTCTCCAATCTTTCCCTATGGTTTTTTGTCCCCTTTCTCTCTTTATGTGTTCAAAAAAATTTTGAAGCAGTCACCTTGATGAAATTCCAAGATTCTTGCCATTCTCTGTCAAGAGACTGTTCTCTGTTCTAGTATAGTGGGCATTTTGGGAGAAATCTGCAGGTAATTCACAGTTTTTTTCTGAGACCCAAATTGAAATACCCTATATGAATGCCCCTATATTTTCTATGTTATTTCTTCATCCAATCAAGGATAAATCTGTCTTGAAAGACAAAGCAGGCTTATTAATGTGCATCTCCTGGCAACCAGGAGACAAACCTTAGTATCTAATCTTCCCTAAGATAGCTACTGTGATAAAACAGTTACTTCTTTAGTAATTTGGCAAACTCTGGCAAGCTCCACTGAAGCATGTGAAGGACAAACGCATGATAACTCATACCATCACTTTCTTTGCACTTAGAAAGTCTCCTCTAATTTCCCAAAGGGAAACTGCTATATCTTGTGAAAATGAGTTGCTTCAGATATCCTGAGATTCTTTCTAATGGCTTGTACATTCTACATCAGAATTGCATATGTTATTTTTTTATCAGAGAGTATTTCAAAAAAAAAAAAACAAACATATTTTAAACCCTTTTAAACCCCTTTTCTGGGGGGGATAAGTGGAAAAAACCCTTTTTTTCCCCCCCCAAATGTTAATAGGAAGATAAAGATGATTATGTGGCCTGCTGTAAAATCTCATCTGAGGTATACAACACCCTGCTGCAAATAAGGCACAGAAATATATGTTTTGAAATGTTGCAGTGAAGCGTGAGACAGAAAATTTAGGGTGTCAGGCCAACAGGTTGTCTCATGAAATGAAAGATAAAAGTTACAGAAAATTCTATATGATAAATAACATTCTTCTCAAAATGTGGTTTAACTCACGAAGTGTAAAAAAAATAGCGTAGACATACAGAGACTTTTAAAAATACACTTCTATCAAATATGATTTCAATCCCTGGGGAGCAAACCACCCCACCTGTTTCAACAGCAGCTTTCTCCAAACTCAAGCACAAGTCAAGTGCCAATGAAACTTACTGGCATAATGGAATGTCACCTTTGAGGATGCATTTTCCACCGTTTTTGCAGTATTCTTCAGGACAAGCTGCAAACATAAAGGTAAAAATTGTGATTTCCCCCTCTTTTTTATTACATTTGTCATTATCTGATTTCAAAATGGCAAAATATTCACATCTGTCCTTTTGAGAGCTTAGCACTTCCAAAACTATTTTTTTTTTTTTTTAGATCTGGACTTGGTGATACAAGTGTGAAGCCATAAGAATATTACAAGCAATGGAGAGGTCTTGAGCTTACTGAAATCACGATGCTGCACTTGAACAAACTTCAAATTTTTTTCAAATGAGATTTTCATCTGACTCCAGAAATAGAATTTTTGCCACTTACTTGATTTTCAAACAACAGGAATATATAAAATAAGACCCAAAAGAATTGAGCTAATATTTAATCAGTACCTAAGTCTACATTATTAGTAATAGATTTTATATAGGGTTTTAAAGGTGAAAAGACACTCCTTTGTGACCAACCCTTTTATTAAAGATATTCAGAATTTTAACACTTAGAATCACATTCTCATAAGAATGAGGGAAATCAGGCTTTAAAAGACAAAAGGTGTTTAAGTACTTAGTGATATTCTTTTAAAACCTCTTGATGTCCCTTTACTTGGATTTCCACATCATCAGATTTAGTTTTACATTGCTTTAGCAAGAAAAAACTAAAAAAAAAAATCCCCCCAATCTTCTTCAGTACAAAAAGAACTTATAATATACTAATTAGACCTAAAGAGTTTGGAATAAATGCAAAATGAAATTGTTTATTGCAGCATATAACAATGCTATTCAGTGCAGACACCTCCAGTTTCAGGATTAAATTTTGAAAATTGCATTACTTACTTAAAAGGACTGCTTTCTGAAAAAATAGTGGAAGATTTTTAAATTACTGTTATGCATGTCTACTATTTTATGTTCTATACTCTTTTATATTGAATTAATTTCAGAATAGATTTATTTTAATTTAAAATTATTTTTATAAGTCAAATTTACCAAGTATGAATTCTCTCAACATTATAGATGTGGTATTTTTTAATGTTGAAGTATGATTCCTTCTCTCACATGAGCAACCTGGGCCTGGGAAGGTGTCCCTGGCCAAGTCAGGAGCATTGCAAATTTGTGATCTTTAAGGTCCCTTTTAACCCAAACCATTTCAAGATGCTATGAGAGATAGTGAACACAATATTTGTGGTCAAATTTCACTCCCAAAGAAACTTGTGGATGCCTCCTACCAATAAGTATTTGTAAAATTTTTAGTTTGTGAATAGACATTTAATATATTATATATTATATAATATATATATTATATATATTATAATGAATTATATCATTGCATATGTGTTGTGAATTTTATCACATAACTCATAAAAGTTATAAAAGAGAGTTAAATTCTCAGCTAATGCAACTTGAGCAAAGCTGACAGAGTGCTGTCAGCACAGAACTGGTCAAGAGTTTATATCTGTCTTGGGGAAGAGCTGAAGTACCTTTCTGTAATTGAAGGGGATATTTTGAATCCAGATTAAATTATTTATATCACCATTATCTATGTATTTGTTAGATTTTGTTAATAAAAATCTAATTCACTTTGAATGTGTATTTTTGTCCTCTACTTATTTTTCTCCACCATTTAACTACTACAAATCAAACCTGAATATTTTGTCAAATGCACTGTGTTAAAACAAATGCTATTTAGTTTATTTTCCAACCTGGATTTGTAATACACTTGGGGAAAAAACAAACAACAAACCCACAAATAAGCAAGGCTTTTACTCAACAATATGGGTTAACTCAACTGGTTAAATCAAGGGAAGTCCTAAAAGTATACTATAAAGGGGTATTTGGGTTTTTTTGAGCAATGCATTTATATGGTAAGAAACACCCCTTATGAAGATGTAAAGATTTTAAGCATATTATTCTTCATCTTTTTCTCACTTTCATCTGTGTCATACTTTCATCAGGAAAATTCACACCTAATATAATTTGACAAAGTTCTAGCAGAGGAACCTCAGTCAAGTTTGAGGACTGCCAAAACATTCAGTAGGAAATAACTACACTTTCTTTGTTTGAAATGATATCTTTATGCAAAACTAAATACCTGAACAGCCAGACTCATCAAGGCTGGAATCAATGCAGTCTGCAACTCCATCACAACGCTGGGAGAGTGGTATACATTCATTAGTTGAAGCACATAACAAAGAACCATTGGAACAATCTTTAATGGCTGAAATGAAAAGTAACATGGTCGTTATCATCAGCTGTATTTTTTTTCTCACTGTTCAAAAACTAGCAGAAAACTTGATTCATACTGTAGGATACAAACTTGCATCTGTGTGACCTCTCCAAGCTTTCATCTTCAAAGGCATGCAACTTTACTACTGAGATGCTAAATAAGTAAACAAATACAGAGCACAGATGGTACAGAACCCAAATTTTCCCATGTAATATCTGTGGAGTGCATATTAACTCACAATGTTGAGAGTGTATACTGCAGAATTCCAAAGAAAACCCGTTAAAAAAGATATCAGCAAACATAATTAACTCTCATTCAGAAACTAGTTTCAAAATGATGGAATCAATTTGTTTACACATTATTTTAACACATTACAGAGGTACCAGTCATAGCAATGGACCTAATGGTTGAAAATTTTGCAGTTAAGGACAATGGCACCAAGTTATTGGTGCTGAGGCAAAGAATGTAAAGACTACATGGAGGCATTAAAAACAGTAAATATATGAAAATAAAAATATCCAATTTTCATCTGTATTTAATTTTCCAGGTGCAAATTAAACTAGTAGAAGGTATAATGATATCACAGCCTCTTTGAAGAATAAAATTTTTAATATTTCATAGGTATTTAACACAACATCTCTTCAAAACTACAAGAGATATATTTTTGTGCACTACAGAAAAGCGAGAAATGACTTTTTATTCATTGCTATTTGCACTTGAGTCAGGTGGAAAAGGATATTGGTCTGTGGAAAACTAATGTATACGTCCCACTGGTGCTAATATGTTTGTTTTACACCCTTAGTATTGTAATCAGGCAAATAAAAGACTAAATAGGTGAGGTAATATACCCTTCACAAAAACTGTCAGCAAGAAGAGAGACAGTCAAGTAGAACATCTTTCACTGGAAAACAGTTCCAGAATTTTTTGTTAAATGCGACAAAATTCATTTGTAAGTAAAAAAAATGTATTAGCATAATATTGTACAAGCTAACTGCTATGTGAACTCTACAGGAAATTCTGTCTGCTTAAATCCCAAAGTTGTGAAGAAAAGCATTTCTGTGGTAGAAACTGTGTTTTTAGTAGAGACTTGACCAATTTTTTTTGTTTGGTTGGGGTTTTTTTGTTCTGGCCTCTTTTAGGGCTTTATCCTTAATCTCTGCAAGATGCATTTTGACAGGTAGTCTTTATCACAAAAGAAAACTTGCCCCGATGAATTCCTGAATTCAGAACCCAGAACATTTTTGTTCTACACTTAAATACTGTGAAGTGTTTTGTTTTGCACTTAAATGAATAAAATTGCTGTGGGACACAAAATGGAAAGTGTCAGTAATTCCTAAACTGAAGTTTTCTAAAATGAACAGGGAGATTTGATCTGCACCAAGGAAAAAAATATCTATCTAAAATCTTAAAAAAATGAATCCCCACTTTCAATCTGTGCTATTACTAGAGGACACATAGGTTGGAGTTACTAGCAAAACAATCAATTTTATAGATCATGCATAAATTTCAATAAAAGAATGAAATTTCTGAGATATTTACTTTTTCTCTCTGACCTTCCCTATTTGACAAACTTCTATGGGTTTTCACCTGTTAAAAGTAGGAAGCTAAAGATTAAACACTGTGCTCTCATGGCATTCACAGCTGGATCTCAGCACCAGCTGTGACACTAATCAGCTTTCCACTGATTTAATTCCAGACTTGCACAAATAATTTTCTTTTTGCTTTGCCTTCTTCTCTGCTTTGCTTTGCTTCTCTGAATTATCTTCTTAAGTGGAGAATCAAGAATTGCTGCTTCTGTATTTCTAACATACTATCAAGGCTTACATGTTTATTTGCTATGAACCAAATTTTGGACTAAAAATGAAGTACAGACTTGACTAAGTTTCCTTCAGATTGAGAACCCCAAAGTTGTGAAATATCTATGGAGAATATTTGTTCTTTGAATAGACCAGGATTTAATTTCTTCTTAATCCCTGGTTTGTTTTTTTTTTTTTAAGTCGGAGCAGTAAAATAAACAAAACAAAGCAAAATCTCAGTTATTTGGGTAGTACAGAAAACCATGGAAATAATTTGCCTTTCAAATTTTGAGGTTCCACATCAGCTTCTGTGGTGTGGAGTTGGGATGTGCATGTAATAGAACACACATAGACATCTCTACCAGAGGACAGATTGAGAAGGAAACCAGGTCAAATGAAGACTAACCATGAGAGGTTTATTTGAAGAAAGGAACATGGAAAAATTTCTACATGTCTTTGGGGTATGTAGAATTTAACATCAAAGTTATCTCCAAAATCATGTCTTCTGCCAACAAAACCACAGAGTTTACTTCAAAACAAAAGACTTACACAGATAGTCTGCCAAATCCATGCCAGTTTGGTAAACTGCTTGCTAAATTAAATGGCATGCGCAGTAGCCTGGATTTATATTTAGTAGATTTGATAGAAAATATTAAAGAACATTAATTTCTAATCCACTGGAAACTGATATTTTTTACCAATTTTTTTCATTTTGATAAGGATGAGAAAAATGTTTAAAAAGTTTTAGAGCATGAAAGTTTAAGGGAGAAAAGTGTTTCTATGTAAAAAGCCTTTTTTTCTTTTTTGTTTTGTCTAGCTAATTATTTTGAAATTCCTGGAATGAAGCATTTGGCCTCAGTTCACCTGCTAATAATGAAATATTTTTAAATGGCAGACACTCACTTTTGTTTCAGATGCTTCTCCGTGGCATCTCATTGCAGTTACATTTCAAAGCCTATTGACCTTGTGTTTTGTTTGTGAGCCCTTTTCCTTGCTTGGGGCGGAGATTGTTACTATTTCATGAACAGACTTGATTTCAAAATCCTTGAAAGGTCAGGACTGCCTTAAATGTTACTGAATAACAGAACTGCAGAAGCCTATCTTTCTGTCATATCATGATAAGAGGTTACAGAGACAATGCAAATGCAGCTGACTGATTTCAGGAAAAAATGTGGAAATGCTTGTAAATATTAACAGATACAGAACCGCAGTTTTTTTAAACGTTTACCAAATTATAGCAAGGAAATTAAAATGCATAAGCAAAATTATTTAGAAATGTAACGCATCTCTGCAATTAATGCATTATATGTGACACAAATAGGGGTTTATTTGACAAGGGAATGATGAATTTTACGCTAAACTTCGCTGTGTTGCTCTTTTTTTTCCCTAAAACACTACTGGTTTGGGCAGGTAATTACCATTGCCATAACCACCACCATGGACATAACTTACGGCAGCCAGCTTCATCTTCGCTGAGGCGGCAGTCGGGCACCCCATCGCACAGCAGGAGGGACGGGACACAGCCCTGGGAAGGACACAGGAACTCTGCTGCCTGGCAGGAGCCCGGGGATGCGCTGCTGGGCATCTCCATGGGGCAGCTCATCTCATCGCTTCCATCCGCGCAATCTTCCACCCCGTCGCACCGCGCGGCGAGGGGCAAACACCGCCGCACGTACGCGCACGGGAACTCGCCACCACTGCAGGTGGGAGGGTGGGGACCAGCTGGTCCTACAAGAGGGAAAGGAGTGTTTAGGGATTCTGTCCTTTCAGTAGTCATTCATACTGTTTTTGAGATAGACAGGAACTGCTGGGAATGCAGCTGGTTTTGGTTACTAAACTCTTTAAAAAAAAAAGGAACCCAACTTTTATAAAAACACAGCTCTTAAGTGCAAAACACAGTATTAAAAACGTTTTGTCTCATATTAACTCCATTGTTATTGCAGCATTTTGCTTCTAAATCACAAGTTCAGCATTTGTTTTGATCCTACTACTTCTTTTGCCATGTACGTATAGAAGGGTTAATACCAAAATATTAATAAACCTTGTCTGGAAAGCCTTAAAATAGCCCTCAAGATATAAATTTAAGTTAAATTAAGAAAAAGATTTTTATAAAGTAACAATAAAATCTTTTACTGATCTGGTTTATCATTACTCTGACTCTTTAGCTCAGCTTGATATGATAGAGAATTAAATTTTAAAAACCAGATAGGCTTCCAGGATACAAGAAAAATGTGGTTTTTTTAATTTTTTGAACTTTAACAAATTCAGACAGTGGACAATAAATGAATAAATGAATGAATGAATGAATGAATGAATGAATGAATGAATAAATAAATATTAATCAGACAAACAAATAAATAAATAACATATTCCGTGCTTACTTGCATTGAATGAATGAATGAATAAATAAATAAATAAATAAATATTAATCAGACAAACAAACAAATAAATAAATAACATATTCCGTGCTTACTTGCATTGTTGGAAAAAGATATTGGGGAGAGCTTTTTGTGATCATGTTTATAAGTAAATTGTCTCAGACATGTAAGTCTTTCTTTTTTCCTATGAAAACGATTGCAAGCAAATTTTACCAGCAGAAGCATAAGATCTATTTGTGGAAACTAATTTCTAAGAAGCTGGCTGTGCTAATGTTGTGTTCTTTATACCATCAGCATCTCCTAGGGAAGCAATGTGATGGATTCCTGTACTTTAGAAATGGTGCAAGCATTGTTCTCTGGCCTCAGCTGTCCAGTGTTACTGCTGCATTAAGGCATGGCACTGTAAGGGAGTACATGGATTTTGGCATGATTTGATGACTTTTAATCCACTGGTCATATCAGTTTGTTTGTGTATTCTGCAATACCAGGCTGGGGTTTTACAGCATGAGCGCTTCGTTAAAACATGCTCAGTTTCAAGGATACCACCAACATAAATAAGAATAGCTTTTTGTACAAATAAATGAACTGTTAATGCATTCAGGTGAACAGAATACTAGCATTATTTTACCATCCAGTTGCTTGTGAAGCAGCTATAAGGAGAAAGAGCTCAAAGTTCTGTTTAATACAGATGCTCTATAGATTAGAAATTTTTGATTTTCAAGTTGACTTTATTTTAGAATATCATAACTGAAAAGCTTCATACAATAGAACATGCCTAATAATATTTCATGCTTCTAATGTTAAATTAAATCCTGATGCTAGAAAAATATATCTGATTCACTGCATATAATGTAAACATAAAACAACAAAAATTATTATTGACTCAGTGAAAATAATAACCTGGTGATCTTTTGTCCTGTTTATATTCAGAATTATGCCATGCATACCTCAAAGATGTGAACTTTTACATGGGATTGAAAAGATTGTGGTTTCATATGTTTTATAAATGTGTTAGTCTAAAAAAAAATATTTTCTACTTTAAAAGGCTTATGGAAGTTGGTTTCAGGTAGTTGATAATAGACATTCAGATCACATAGTGGATTGATTTTGTAGATTAAAAATATACTAGATTTTGCAATTTTTTTCTTCCTATACTTTACCAGATAATAATAGTAGCCTATGAAAATGCTGAATTTTGTTTGTCATATAGATGCTATATATAAGGCCATGATCCTGCCAAGATACTGATGAAATATCATTGGGAGAACATATTTCTCTCTCCACTGATACAGAACTAGTGCTGTCAAATTTGCACAGTGGAGTAAAAAAAAAAAATTTTTTTTATTTTTAGTTTGCATTTGTTCTGGGAAAAAATAAAAAAGTATTATTATATTTGAAAGTACTGTTTTTTCCTTCTGCTATTTCTGACCCTTTCCTCACAGTGCCTAGGGGGCATTTAGGCAGTGAAAATGACTTAAGCTGCAGTCAGTTCTGCTTATACACATTCTTTTGTCCTTGCATAGTCCTGTGTTAGCTTTTCTGTATTTGTTCTGATGCTATGGAAATTAACCACACACAGATACAATATATTTGACTTTGCTGTGGTTGACTGTTTATGCTGCAGGAAAGATTGCATTTATAATACATTTGTGAGCATTTCTGACCCATTTTAATTTCCTGTTCTTGATATGTTTATTCACATGCTTCTACCCAAATTTGTTCTGTAAACTGGATTCCCCTCTTAAACTCAACAATTCTTGAATGTGTTGCTTGTTATGAATCTGGCCTTGAGTTTAAAACTATTTTTAGACTTTTGTAACCTGGATCATTTTAGCTTTATGAGCCCTATCATATAATGAGCTTATGCCTGTAAATAATCCCGTGCCAAATTCAGCATTTAGAGAAATGCTTGAATGCTCTTTTTGAGTGGGGATGATTATTTATCTATTATTATTATTATTAATATTATTTTCTATTATTATTTTATATTACTATTTTCTATCATTATTCCCTCTGATTGTTAGAAAATAATTTTCAGGATGAAGTTCTTCCTGACTTGCATAGCAATTATATTAGAGTGTGCAATATTCACCAAGGGCAGCAAAGATGTGTCCAGGATGAGTTAGGCATAGGGTTAACCAGGGGTTTTATTGAGGTCTGTTTTACATTTGCACTACATTAAAAAAAATCCAAAGTCATACTATGAAATAAGTAAAATCCTTTTAGATCAGAACAGTGCATGAGATGAGAATGTACTTCAAATCTCAGAGGAGTATCACTTGCTTATTAACTCACGTGATATTTTAATTAGTTCACATGTGTTTGGTTTCAGATACAATAGAAAAATTTTGCTGTTGTTGGCATTCTATAAGAAGTTGCTATTGCCATGGTCTTCCAAAACTCTACCCCAAAACTCTGCCAAAACTGTACCCCAAAATTCTTTAAATAAAGTAGTTTATAAATGCTTTCATAATTATAAAATAAATGTGCCTGTTAAAAATTTTGAAAATTTATAAAAACATTAATTTGTACAAAGCTAACAACTAAAAAAAGCTAATTAAGAATTTGCAAATGTTGAAAATAATTAACTAATTCCAACTGAAATCTCCAGCAACATTAATGCAAAACTAATTACTTGTATTCAAAGCTACTGTCTATGTAATTATTTATTTTAAGCTCATCATTGCAGTATCTGCTACTGACACATTTCCTTCTAAAAAGTGGGAATATTCATTCTGTTTTCTTTCCACTGTGAAGAATTAAACTAAGGTGTTAACACTACAATGTGGTTTGCAGTGAAAAATGAGCTGGCACTAATGAGAGGCTCGTCAGAAACACCCTCCATGTGCTGACTCACACAGTAGTACACTCACACAATCTAGCAATAAAAACTCACTTTAAACATGCATATTTGTGAACCTAATATTTTCCTCTTGTACATATATATGAAAGTCATTTAAACAGCAGAATCTGAAGTGAAGCCTTTTCAATGCAAATTGGACCATTTGTGGCCCATACATCCTTTCTGGCACTTAATATTGTTTGATTCAACAATTGCCTAACACTGGCATGCCAAGAAAATGTTTCCCCCACCTTTTCTCACATGCAGAAAAGATGTTCCCAAGGCAGCACTCATCTTCTGAGTGCCGTGTGACTCTCATTTTCAGACCACATTCAGGAGTGCAGGAGACATTGTACAGGTTACCTTTTTCAAAAGCATTATCTGTTTGAAACTGTTTAAGGATTTGGAGATAAATCTACTGAAAATGATGAGTTCTAAGGAAGACAGTATGAAAGCTTTAGCTTTTTGTATGCAGGCTGCATGCTCATTGAAAAGCATGACTAAAAATCCTCAAGAATTCAGTATTTGCACACAGATGAAAAGCAAACTAAACAAAAACAATTTCAGCAAAAATAACCTCTGCACTGCAAAGCACTGAGTCTGAATTTAGACCTACACGAAAACCAGCAGTAAATTGTTGATGTTCCATTATAGCTAAAGAAATCATGACTTTTCAAGTAGAAAGCTGAGTACATGTCTTTATTTACTTTACTTTGCACTCAGTGTTTTATTTTGCACTTGTTTTTACCTTGCATATGGCAAATAACAAAAATTAAAGAAAGGGTTTAAAAATGTGAATATAACATCTACTTGTATATCATAAAAAAGACATTTTAATTAGCTCCTAAAACCTGACATTTTAATTTGGTCCTATGTCTTTTGAAACTTACTTGCACAGCTGTGCTGGATGAGTTATAATCTATGGGACAGAAGTGCTACCTCACATGCACCTTCACACTTTTATGAGAAGTTAAGTAGCTGAGGTAGATATAAAAAAAAACATAAAAATCAGACCAGTGTTTAAAGCAAATAAAATTTGGTACGTACTGTTCCGTGAACTGCAACAACTACAGCTGGATATATCTGTATTTCATTGTTGTCAGATCAAATAGGTGCTTTTAAATACATTTTTATTGCAATGTGCTGCCATCAAACCATGTTTACAGTAAATAGAACTCATGAGCTGATGATTTTGGGGAAAAGAGCGTTTACAAGATGAAAAGTGTTAAGTCAGTAAGTGCTCATTTTCAAGGACACAATTATATATTTGTGGGATAGGGATTTGTTAAAGGCTTACTGCTCTTTGATGGACATTTTCTGTACACTTATGTTTTGCTGTATTATTGTCTTTGTCATCCATGGAGCATATGATCCTGTTTCCTGACTGTAAAGCAAGATTCACAGGTTGGCACTGCAAATATTTTGCTCATGAATCACAGAGATTCAGTCACAGTAAACCATAGAACTGCTATTACCCAAATGCTAATATAAAATAAATGTTTGCATTACACAGTCATTACCACAGCAAGCAGCACACAAACATGCTTAATTTGAACGAAGCAACACTTCCAGGCAATCCTCCTTTTATCTGCCTTTCCTCTTCAAATACAAAGATCTCTGGTGCAGAGTAGGTTCCCATTTATATTTATATATCACCTGTAACAGTGAATTTTAGTTAAGCCTAGTGGACATTGCCATTAAGGTCAACACCAGGGAGCATGAAATAAAGTGACCACATATGCTGTTGGGCAGCACCACCTCAGGTGTATCAGAGCTTGCTCCAACGTCCATTTAAGTAAATGGGATAACTCATATTGATTTTAATGGGCCTTGCATCAGACCCTTGAAAACCAACAACCTGTCTGATATAATTGCATAAGTAATTTGTCTAGTAAATGTAATAAAAATGGTGGACCCGTTAACTGTAGCTAAAAGAGGTAAAAAATAACTCCCTCCAATAGATTTCGTTAGGCAAGAGTATAAATTAATTACGGGCCCAATCCAGTGCATTAATTAATTTGAAATAGATGTCAGTCTTCAATTTCAGTTCAGTAAACATCAGATCAGGGCATGAAATCAACCCATTCAAGGTGGCTGCAAGGAAACAAACTTGCTACAAAAATTAATTGGACTAAAACTTTACAAATACCTTAAAAATCTTTCCACATGTTTTTATCCATTACAATAAAGTTCCTGCTGTTTATTTCCAAGCTTGTAAAAAGACAAAAAAAAAAGGGGGAAAATTAATCTGGCCAATTGAATCTTCAAGTCTCTACCCTTCATGAGAAGACAGAGGTATGGGGCAGGGTGCTGGAAAGGATCCCAGAGACCCCATGACAAAGACAGAATTAAATAAAACCAGAACATGGCCCAGTGATTTCAGATTTCTATATGTCTGCCCAGAATTTATTTTAAATGTTCACAGTTTGCTAACATACAAACATAATGGAAGACAGACAGGTTTACTGCCATTAAAGTCAAGCTGTGATTTAGTCTTCACTCAGAGAACTACTTCTCTGAGTGGTTCTGGCTTCTGGCTGGAACACACTACCTGTGCCAGGAGTATGGCAATATTTGCCATATTTCTGCTAAGAATATTCTGGGGATTGCTAGCTATGCCTACTAATGTCATGGATTTGTTGGTTTTTTATTTATTAGGAGCAATGACAAACTGGAGAAGCTGTGAAACTTTAGTCTTCGACAAAATGAATATATAATTTATATATAAGGATATAATTTCTGAGATACATCTGAGGTGAAGACTTTTATGGAGGAGATGAGTAGGTTTTACATAACGAAGAGCCTGAGAATTTTCTGCTCTTTAAGATTGTATCATGAAACCAAATCATTTAATTCCAAATATTATTTCTCTCCATCCCTCCAAGGAAATATGTTGATTTTTATGAATGAAGTTAGCAAGGAAAAATATAATCTGTGTGATTTGAAGGTTTTCTAGTGTAAACAGATGGGGTTTGGAGGTTCAATATTAATGAAACTATTTTAATACACTATTAATAAATCTGAAGAATTTTAATTTCCCAAAAGACATGAGCTTGCTTCAGAAGATTTCAGTATTCTGGACAAGTTATAAGAAGGCAGAGAATAACCAAAGGTTTTGGGCAGAGATAGTATAATTATTAATTTAAACATACACAACAGAATTGCATTTAGGAATTGCCAATAATTATCCTAGTTTATAGAGTGCAATTATCTTATTCTAAAATTATTTCCAGTTCTTTTTCTGTGAAATCCACAATAAGTTTTGGCTTTTGACACTGGCTAGGTCTGTGCACTGGAAGGTACCAGAGCAGGCTGAAGAAGCTCTCTAAGGTACAATGCCTTGGATCACAATTTTTAGTCTTTAAAAATGCATAAATGCCCTATCTCTGCCAAGCAACATGGATCTAAAGCACAGAGTGATTGCTTTCAGGGAAATGCTAATTGACTAAAGAACCTATTCACAAATTTCCCTGATATCTCCAGTCCTCTATTACTACTCATTCTGCTTTCCTCTTCCTCTCCTTTGCTTCTGGGAGCAACCTCCCCCTACAACTTCTCTCATGATTCATCTCCTGCCCTTGAGGAAAGAAACTCTGTGAGTTTCTTCTTTCTCTCTCCCTGAGAAAGAAACTCCATGTGAGAGAGATTTCTGCTTCACTGCAGCGTGAGCAGACAAGCTAACAGTGACTCCCCTGGCTCTGCAACTTAAAGAAATCAGAAGTTAAATCTCCTCTACAGTTTTTTTCCCCATGATCTAACACTGTAGTATTAACAGTTCAGGCTGTTAACCCTTCCAGTATTTCTAGCACTTGGGCTCTGGGAGTTTCAGAGAAGGATCATAGGCTGTCTAAAGTTTTGTCTGATGAGTCCTGTTCTGCAGAATTTTCTGTGTTGATTCATGACTGGGCACAAATGGACTTGCACACATACAGACACACAGATTCACACACAAGGAGACATACATACACATTCTCACCCCTCAACAAGATTCTCTCTGCACTATGCAGCGATTTATTTTCACAAAACTCAAAAAATCATCCACTCTACTTTTTGGGTTGTTGTCTCTTAATTAGATAAAAAATGTAATTTATGCTTTTCTTGTTGTGAAATTGGATCTACTAAAAGTGCTGGAGAGCATATGAAATGATGTGCAAATGGCTGGCTTCTGAGCTGTTTAATTTGAGTAGCTCGTCTGTTACGCTCCCGTCATGGGTAACCCAGACTGTCATTGTACTTCATACTGATGTCTTACTGTCCCTTTAAACCCCAGCACATGCAGAACCAGAATTGTGGGGCAGCTAGGACATGCTGGTCCCTTTAGAAGGCCAGGGCACCCAAGGTGACTCCCTTTGCCTGGTGGAGTTTGCTGAAGGTGGATGTTGCCCTTTTGAAAGCCTCACTTTGGGTGGGTTTCTGGGCTTGCCACTGTAGCAACTTGGAAGAACAGCCTTTTGCAATTAGAAACCATCTTTGGAGTGAGTCTCGTCCATAGGCAGTGAAGTTTGAGCTGGTCCCATGGGGCTGGCTCACCTGACAGTGGACACAGCAGTGGGTCAGGACGTGAGCACCAGCTCCAGCAGAGTGCAGTGGGCGGCAGGAGGAAGCGGTGGGCAGCAGAGCTGACCCCGTACGCCCTGGCAGGTCCTCATCTGCCACTAGAGCAGCTCTGTAAGCTGCCACCTTCCTGGGAGGGTTCTTTTTGGGTACCACCATTTCTCTCTTTGCCTCCCAGACCATGGGCCACCTGGGGAGCACCATCTTGGGGAGAGAGGTGGCACCATTTTCCCTCTGTCTTTCAAGGTACACTGGAACCATTTTGGGAAAGATATTTCTGGCATTTGGGGTCTCTCTTTGCTCCTGTGGTGTGCCTGAGATTTAGCAATTTTCTCTCTACTATTGGAGGCTTTTTTTGCCTTTTGCTGTTCCAGTTGTAGGTAAATGACATTTTTTCACTTATATCTACAAGTGTTCATTCCTTATTGGTGGAACGGAATTGATTAAGACTAAGGGGATGTAGATTTAGATCCTCCTCTTTAAATAGTCCTAATTCAAGACTACTTATAGATAGTCTGTCATTTTAGGGTCTGCCCAGGAGAAGCGTTTTGTCTGATTCATATTTTGCTGGTTTTGGTCAATTAAGGATGTTTTATTTTTATGAGTCTGAAAACAATAATGATTGGGACATTTCCAAACTACTACTCAAAATTACAGAAGGTTTTTTTAATCCCATCTTTTTTCTTGGCAGATAAATAACATAATAGGAAGTAGATATGAAGGTAGTTATCAAATACTTTTCAAATATTTGGACACCAGAGCTATATGTTGTTTAGAGAAACTCTTCATCAAGATAAGAAATTCTGCAGTCAAAGATATATCTGAAAAATGCACACAGAGAAACAAAAATATTCAGTTATGGCTCATCTCTGTATGAGATGTAGGAAGGGACCCACAAGGGGTCAGGATATTCTGTCATTCTATGAATATATGTTGTGAGAAACAAATTATAACTAGGCAAGATGTTATGACATTAGTATTTCCACACATATATACTTTTGCTCTGTGGTTTCTTATCTAAAATCACAAGGGAGTTCGCTTCTAAAGAAATGCTGTTCCCATTTTTTTTCCTGAAAATTAGATACCTTCAAGATACCACAAATCAACTAAAATTATTGTAGTTTAGACTAATACTGATTTTGAAAACCTTAACTCATTATCAGGTGATTATCTACATAGATTTTTATCTTACCAATTTCTTTCTTTCCACTATCTAGCTATTCAGAAATTGTTTTCAGAGTCCCTATTCTTTTACTAAGTTATTCAATGAAAATGTATTAGATTCTATCTTCATTCTGCTATGTTCAAGTTATAAACAATCATAAACAGAGTTTAAATGAGATGCCAGTTAAATGTTCATTTCCTTCCACCTTGAACAAAGAGTATGGCCTATAGCTCTGGTCCTTTGGGACACCTTCCTTCTCATCTTGATGCTTGAACCTGTACCTATCACAAATTTTCGGTATGACGTTGAATCTATTCTGTTGTTTGGAAGTCAATCCAAATTATTTCACTCTGAAGGAACATCAGGATTGGGTCTATAGCATGCATCTATTGCAAGATTTGAAGCTGCTTTATGGAGATATCCTAAGAAAATCCTGCTCACCACACAAAAGAGTGAATAACCAAGGTTGAAATAAAGATTTCATACATTTCAAGGCCTAAATGAGAAAGCACTAAAGCTTTTCTATTCATGAATGTAAGAGTCATATAAGTAGCAGCAGCATATAATTTAATTTCTGAATATTAAAAATTTTCCTGATGTTAAAAGGAGAACAGATAAGTTCAAAGGGAAAGAAAAAACTTGAGGATCATTATTCTGAGACTACATATGGCTCAGAAAGACTGAATTACGAATAGCTGCCAATGGGAAATGTATTAGGGGTAAGCCAGTATGTATATCCCATTTTCTTATGCTCTTTCCCTGACATCCAGAACTGTTGGAGACAAGTTATATTTCTAGATGAACTTTTTTCTTACTTACTGTATTTGACCAGAAATTTTGAGTTTATCTATCTTAAATTGGATTGAATATAATTTCCTTTGTCACACAGTTTTTGGAATACCATTTCTTCTAGAAAACTGAGGAAAGATGATCTAAATGGATGGATGCTGCTATATCTCATGATTATCTTATAATGGTTCAAATAAATAGAAAATTCAGTTTTTGGAGGTCAGGTTTTAGGCTGCTGGGATGCCTTTGTATACATTTTTAAAAATGTCCTTTGGCTTGAATGTAAAGCTGAAATCTGTCTTATAATTCACAGATTCTGATTTGTTTCTTCTATTTGTTTTTTCATAGCAAGTGAAAGCATGCTCAGTGTAAGGATTATACACAACCTTTACAGAAGGTTTAGTTTGTGCTTTGCTACACAGCAATGGGGAGACTTGGAAGAATTAAGATATTTCAAGGCAAATGTTTCACCTAAGTGAAAGCTGGCAATGATCACTGAAAATTTTACTGTATTTCACGTCCTAAGAAGTAAATCTGACCCTTTTGTTGGTAACCTCTGTGGTGAAGTCAAGAATTATGACAACATCAGAAAAAAGCCCTGACCCATCGCATCTGGGAAGTAACACTTCGTATATTCACAATTCCACCGCGGTCAGATGACACAGTGTTAGAGATGCCATGTCCTGTCTGGGCTGAATGTTTTGCATTGTTTGAATTGCCCTTTTATCTCCAATGTATCCTTACATAATAATATGTTCTACTGGAGACAAATCTTTCAGGTGAAAGGAAAGCTGAAGGGGGATGTGGTGGGAAATTTGTAACAATGACAGTCCTTTCTCATGTGCTAAGTTTATAGGCTAAAGAGACAGGTTTTGAAAAATATTTTATAAAGAAGGGAATGTATGAAAAAAGAGCTAAGAAGTAAAAAGGATTTGAAAATAAAATTATCGAAGTTGATAAAAAGTGATTTACAAATCAGAAGAAAGAAAGAAAATACTTCAGATACTGTGACCAGCTATGGGAAATAAACTATGCAGCAAACATAGACTAAAAACAGTAATTAAAAAAGAGAGAATGATAAAGAAAGGTGAAGTAGAAGAATAGACACAGAAGCAAATCCAGATTAATTTTATTCAAATTAATTATTTCAGTAAGCAATATTAATATTGAACTGGTGATAAGCATGACTGATGGTGAAAAAGCAAATACTGTTTTCTCAAATACTCTGGAGCCTCAGGCCCCACATGATATTTGCACTTGTCTTTATACCAAAAATTCATCCCAAATATTCATTTAAAAGTGTCAACACTATTCTTTTTGAATAGACCAAAATTACTTTAGCAGTTAGTTAAAGCAGTACAATTTAGAGGCATAAATTCCCAGAGAGTTGCAGCTAAATAGAGCCTAGCAGGTAATTTTACTGCATAAAAGAGCTGGAGCATCATTCAGTGCTGACTTTGTACTGAGATTTACCTTCTTCCAGTAGATCTCCACAAGCACAAATCACTTCTAGAGATCACTTGGGTGATCTCTAGAAGACATTAAAAAATATATTTACTATTTATTTGTTTCTTGAGAATACTGTTCCAATATGTAGAAGTGCTATTTAACTGAATTACACCAAATTTGTCCATCTGGTTAATTTCTCTAGTAAATGAATCAGTGGCAAAATACAGTATTCTGATTTTTACAAGCAGAAAAAAGTTTGGTTATTAGGCATCTTTGGGTTAATGCTAGGATTTAAATTAGGTGTAGCAATAATTTTTAGAATTTCTGTAATGCCTCCTATTTCAGCTCAACTAGAAAATACTATGAGAAAGACATCAATGAACAGAAAATCCAATTCAATACTTTGGAATTTTTGTTCCATCTGAAACTAGAAATAGAAATGTTTTGTTACTTATATTTTGAAAAAAGTAAGACAGAAATAAAGTTTTGTGTTTTTTAAAATCAAGCTGTTATTTACAAATTTGAAAAAGATAGTAACAACTAACTAACAAATAAATTCTTTGGTCCCTAGGATGTAAAATAAGATCTTCACACAACTTCATCAGCAGAAAGTTATGAATCTTGAAAGTGGTATGAATATATCTCATTTAGCAGCTAATTCTGAACTAGATTCAGTGCCACTGACAGCTCCCCCTGCATTAGCATCAGCTGAAAGCCACTTCTGCAGTAGTTCTAGCTTGACCTAGCACTACCTTGACAACACCTTGCTTGAAGGTTCAGAAATATTCTTGAATATCTAGGAACTATCATGGCTAATAAGGACTGACTGCTTAAAAACATAAAACCCACAACTGTATTAGAGCTGCTGGCAATGCTTTATTACTTAGAGCTCCCAACCTGCTAAATTGTGATTGCTTCCATTTAGAACATGTTGCCTCTGGAAACTCAAAGTAATTAAAGGCAAGCTGAAATATAATAATACAGAGAGAGGAAAAAAGATCTGCTATAGTATAGCTATCTGCTGAAAGGAAGACCACTGCACAAAACCTGCACTGCAGGTAATACACTTTTATTTAAACTAGGTCTTTGAATAAACATAATGAGCAACAATCAAAGCAGGACTGACAGTGGATTAGGTAAACTTTACCACTGACTCTGTTACAGAAAAATGTTCTTGCTCAAATATCTACAGGACAGTGCTTTTAAACTATTGGAAGGTAATATCTTCAAATTTTACCATCTGAATATTTAAGCACTTCTCCAGCAACAACAGTTAGTAAAAAACAGTACTTCCTCCTAAGTAGCTTTTTTTCAGGAACAGTATTAAAAATTGAGTGGTAGGTTCTTTTTTTCCTAAATTGCTGTGGTTTATTGTATTACATGGATTTTATGTAAGTCTCTTGGCTCTTCACAAGCTCTAGCAGGCAAGTGAGGATTATTAAGATAGGACTCTTCCAAGGATGGTATGAAGCCAATCTTAAGTAACAGCATCTAGATATAGTTTTTTGTCAGGAGAGAAGATAATCTATCAAGTTGCAATTTATGCTAGCAGATAAGGCATGAGTTTTTTGACTAATTCAACAAACTGTAAATAACCAATATAACTCCAACAAATTTTCTTCAGGCCAAATTTATGATATATCACATTTGTAAGAGCAACAGATTGTGTGATACAAGTTAGATACTGTGAAGTATTCTACAACTGGAAAATCTCTGAGGAAAAATAATGTCATTAGAAAATGTTGCTCCATTAAAATTAATTTATTTCTATAGTTATGATTATTTCAGAATTACAAGTACTCAAAATATATAATTTGAAATTTTCCCTATTATGTTATACTATGCATGAAACTGCGCGTGTAATCCTTAAGATATGGCTAAAAAAGGTGATTAACATATTATGGATAGAACAAATGCCTATTTATGCACATAGTCTGAAGCTCATTGAATTACATTCCAAAATATTATTTGCCTGAGCCTATTTAGAGAAAATAAACAAAACTCTCATTGAGCTTGAGACTGAACAAATGTCACCCATGTGAACATATTATTTCACTTGAAGCTTCAATCAGCATGTGTTTAATTCTTCCAGAAGGTGCTTATCACAATGACAATAATGACAGAAATAGTTTCTTGAACAGCACGACAACTAGGTCATACACAGGCTGTCCTATCTGAACAACAAGAGCTGTATTAATAAAAAGAAAGGTTATCAAAGAAGATTTTTCTAACCTTCATATTGGCATTTATTTAACAATTGTAATTCCTAGTTGCCCCTTAGTCCTTAAGTTCTGCTGATATTTCTATCAGAATCTGTATTTGCATGTATACTTTCCTTTTTTTCTGATATGGTACCATATCCTACATTTTGTTTTCAGAGTAAACCACTGCTTTTCTCACAGAAAAAACAGGACATTTTAAGACCTTAAAATTATTTTTCTGCATAGATCAAATACTTGTGTAGCAGAAGTGAGTTTGTAAATGCTCGAAGAAAATTTTAGTGAGGGAAATGTGGTACACGTTTGTATTTTATGAAGAGCTCAAAGATAAAAAAACCTAACAACTT
This sequence comes from Fringilla coelebs, assembly GCF_963513975.1. Classification (NCBI taxonomy): domain Eukaryota; kingdom Metazoa; phylum Chordata; class Aves; order Passeriformes; family Fringillidae; genus Fringilla; species Fringilla coelebs. The sequence continues at coordinate 133,828,937 of NC_140028.1, read as the reverse complement.
TCTTTGAAAATAATTGTGAACTACTTTGATACTCATAAAAGTCTTTGATCCCAAACTAATGGCTTCTCTGATTTTTTTCATACAGAAGAAAACAAATATAGTGGAATGGCAATAGATTCCTCTCAACTGTGGTTCAGCTCCTCAATGCCAGTAATATTCTGAATTGCTATAATTATTTGTAAGTTCAGCTTCTAGTTAAAACACAAAACTATTGTCTAGAAACCATAAGAAAAAGAAAATATGTCAGATACATTGAAATATGAAATGCCGCAATTTTCCTTGCCCTCTGAAAAGAGAGCATGCATGACATATAGTTGATATATAATTGTGTAATAGCATACCTCCATGAATGCATTCTGGGGTGAAAGAAATATCATCAAGAGCAAATTCTGTGGGTTGACTCCACCCCACTTCAGCTTCAAAGGCAACTCTGAAAAGGCTGTTACTGGAGAGAACTACACTTCCATACATCCATTTGTTTTCCTCATTTCTACTAGAAGACCACATAAGGATATCCGTTCCATGTTCTTCAACTGTGTAGATCTGTTGATGACAGAAATGAATCTGCATTAAGAAACAGGAGTGCAGCTTGGGAGAGTAGCACAGCCTAAGTGCAGCAGTGCACCTCCCTGTCTGGACACTACTGACCCTCCTACATGTGGTTCAGATACATTTCATATTTGTGATGACCAAATGTTACTGAATACTTTTGCTAATGCTAGTTCAGCTTCCAATATAAAGCTACTGTAAAAGAAAACAAACAAACAAACCAACAGCTAACCCAATCACTAATTGCAAAATCTACAAAGTCTCAGCCTGACATACAGAAGATAATGAGTAAAGATTTAACCCCAAATTCATTTAAAAATTGAAGAAAGACTGAAAGACTGAGAAGGATCTTGAGCTATCCTTTAAATGGTGACCTCCTTATAGATAGACTGAGCGAAGATTTTAGAGGTATGAATAAAAGACTTGGCAACTAGGGATTTAAGTCTGTCATCTGGTACTAGCAATTTCTAGTATGGAGACAGTCACAGAAAGTTATTGCAAACATATTTAGCAAAGGCATGAATAAAAATACATAAATATTTAAATACTGAAATCAATAAGTATAGCAATGAATGAAGTCCCAATTAACCAACAACTAGTGAATTTATGCCAAGAACATGAAACTGGAAAATACAGAGGTATTTTCTTTTTCCACTCAGGTGTTATAAAGTCCTTATCCAATCTGACCAGGTAAAAAAAAAAAAAAGAAAAAGAACTGGAGAAAAGAAAGTAAGCATATTCTAACCATTCCAGATGGTAACCATTTCTTTAAGGGACTGAATATTATAATCACTATCCATCCTCTTATCACTTTCAGAAACATAATTCTCTTAAACTAATATTCCAGTGACCTTTAGGTTCATGATGCCAACTGAATGCCCCAGTTTAATAATGGAACAGAAACCCCAAGACCCAAGAAAGTTATGAACTTGAGTCCATGCTAATTATCTGTATAATTCAGTAAGTTCCATTCTCCCAGTCCACCTGGTGGGACAAAGCTAAAAACCCCAATGGGACCCTAAATACCACATATTTTGTAGAATTTGTGTATTGATTAAAATATCTATGATGCCTGAAAACTCTTGCAAGTTATTTTAATTTTGGAGCAAGGGAGCAAGAAAGAACGCTGACATAGAGTAACTCAAACCAGGACCAAGTTTTGTCAAGCCTGATATTTGGTTACAGGACTGTGTAACAGCAATATCTCGCCGCTGTCTTCCTAAAAGCACACCTCTTGCAGGGCTAAAAGGACAGGTGCTGAGAAGAAATAGATGGTTCAGCCCATAAAATAAAATTAAAAACTGTGTGTAGCAGTTTTTCACATTACCAGGCTCTGAGGTCTTAATAAACTGAAACTCTTAATTAGAGAAACCCTTAATGTGAGGTTAGGACAGTGTTAAAGACCTGTGTGTGTCTCTGGAACCATTCACTATTTCACCAACCATGAAATATGACAATCTCGATGATCTGGAATTTTACAGCATATAACAATGCTTGGCTTTAGCTATAAGCAGTGATATTTACTTTTGGAAGGTAAATATTGAGGTAATATCCCTTTCAGTATATCTCATTGTTGAGTCTCACAGCTGCACAAATAGCTGTTGAGAAAGTGGGAAGAATCCAAAATATTTGAAGACAATATTAGCATCTTTCTTACAGGATACTTAAAGAATGTCACATTGTTTAAAGCCAGATTTTTTTTTCCAGTTCTTTTGGTCAGGTTAGTAGGAGAATTTTCTCATACTAAAAGTTTCAAGGCACAATAATTGTTTGAACAGGTCTGTCTATGTACAGAGAGATTCATTGCGTCCATACAAAGTCTGGTCTCAGGTGCAGCAAGGACCCATTCTGTGCACATTCAGATCAACCCTGCAGCTCAAGCTCAGTACCAACAATAAACCAGTCAGGAATCCTGCTCTGTGTTCACTGGCCAGTGGGTCTGGAATGGCAGCAAGTCAAACTGGGTCTTAAGACTGACATTTTGATGACATCAGCCCCTGTTCACATAGATGCAAAGTCATCCTACACGCCTTGTCTTTCTTTCCTTTGAGGTTTAACTTACATTTACCACAGAGTAAGGGTATGCAGATATGTAATTACTAATGGATTAATTAACATGCTATGGTAATTTGTGTGAGTCTGTCCTCAGACTGAAGTTTAAACCTGGTTTATAACAATTACATAGGTAATTGAGGAAATTGATATCATTTAGTGTAAATCTCTAAACTGGTACACTGGAAATCTTGGTTGAGCTGAGAACAGTTCTGTTTCATTTGTCATGTACCTTCCTGGGGTAATGCTTCAATCCCACTACGTGCCAAAGTACTCCTGAATACCTGAGTTCTCCAAACGTTTTTCTATCCCCAACTATGCCAGGAAAGGGTCTGTGTTCTTAAATGTCTTCTAAAAAAAGTGAGATGAAATTTCTGAAAGAATAACACATAACTGAAAATGCATGCTAAGTCAGATGAGGTTAAAGGAGAGTTCAGAAAAATGGGAAGCCCAAGGACTCTGTTCCTTTAGCAGGGGATACAGGTCTTATTTTCTCTGAGGCTGTGTCCCGTGAAAGTGAGGAAACATATCTTCTCTCCTGGGGCTACCCATGTCACTCAGTGTTTGAGCATCTTCTGGATCAGGAAGAAGATCAAGTGTATACAAGACTTTTGCTGGCCTGTGCAAACACATGCAGCACATGAAAGGTCAAGCAAATTTTCATGGAAAAGATCTCCCTAGAGCCCTGGAAGGGTACAACTCTGTGGTGCTAATACCTCCAGCACCACCTTTCTGCACAGCATCCTATCTGAAGTGTACAAGCTAGCCTGGTAGTGCAAACAACTTAAGATGTGCAAGAGAAAAAGGCTGGCAAGATGAATCCCACTGAAAGGTATGTAATGGAAGAAAAGCAAACACCAAACAAAAACCAACCAAGCAAAAAAAACCCAAAAAACCAAAACCACAAAACCCTCAAAACAACCAAACAAGTTGTAGCAAAATCCCACTGAACAACTCTGTATTTATAAGTCTGATAAGATTGTTCTGCAGCCTAATACTGATCTAGCTGATCCACAGAGAACAACATTCTTTAGAAAATCCTATTTACTGCCTTAAAGTCTAATTCTCCACAGAGTATCCTGTGTGCTAGAAACTTCTGAATTATTTTTCAGCTTCTATTTCATTTTGAGAATATGGAAAGTACTTTTTAAGGCCATAAAATATAAACTATTTTCTATTTGTTAATCAGCAGTTACAACTCATGGCTATCCTGTACCTTCATCCTGACTTTTCAATATGATGTATTATCTTGCCTGAATCTAGCAGTTGGAATGCTGGAAGGTACTGCATTCCACCTGCCTAATAAATAAGAAACCAATGCAGGTCTGAAGGGTGCATATGTATTCTCCCACCATTGACAACTTAGTGTCTTTAATTACCAGCCGAGGAAACAGGAAAATCTTGAGAAAGAGAACCTGTATTTTCACTTCATTAGGCACCAGAGACTCGTGTCAGCTGAGGAAAATTACCATTGACTCTAGTGAATAATGATGCTAGGTTTTCTGCTTTCCATCTTTGAGATCTTGCTTTTGAACCCTTCATGTTCCTCAGCATCATCATCGCATGTCTTCCTTGGACCGAAGTCTCACCAGAGACAGACTGAAATTGTTTCTAAGTCCAGAAATCAGATTAAAAAATTGTATCATGTTTCATTGCCCCAATAGAGAAGCACTTAAAAAAGTACTTACCTCTTTTCTCTTTATTCCCTAAACCTCTATTTGAAGTAATAAAAATTTTGCCTAAATATTCGTTTAAAGTAAGAAAATATTTAGGTTTTTTGAGTTAAAGTGACCTGTCTTATGCCAAAATTTATTACAAATCAGTTCTTTTAGTATCAACAAATACGAAGGCAGAAAACTGATATATTAGCTATACTATCACATCAGGAATTAATTTCAGTTTTAATTCTCCACTGTATGAGTATGGCAGACTCCTGAGGTAAATGAGCAAAGCAGCATAATAAACACTGGGTGTTTTCAGTCTAACTGACAGATGATCAATAGAATTTCCATTGGGAAGAAACAGATGTGAAAACCACATTCATTTTTTGCTGAAACTGCTCTCCTTCACCATTAAATTCAACAAAGTAGTCATAAGAATGCAAAGAGAAATGTGAAGTTTTTAAAATTTACATTTGCAGCATAATGCAGCCACATTTGTTTGTATTAAGAGGTATTTTTGTCCAGAACATATTGATTGATGTATTAGACCAGGCTTGCATTTATTGCTGCGTAACTCCCCTCTCAAAGACTCTTGCCAAATACTTCTAAGGAAAGCTAGTGGGTTTGTTCTTAGTCATTACAAAGCCATTTTCTTCTCCTGTTGATTAATGACTGATTGAAGTCCTGAAGCAAGAGTATTCAGGTTTCTTTTAAATAGCATCCATTCTATGTTAATGCAAGAGTTGCTGTAAACATTGTGTCTTTCTAAAAATAATAATAATAGCCCAGACTTTTGGTTTCCCTATGAACAAATTACAGAGTTTATAACATTGGAAATGTGAAATTGAAATGTGCATTGTAAATACAGAATGGAAGCATTTTAAGTTCCTTATCCCCTTTCCTCAGTGACTAGCTCCTTTTCTGAGTAAGCATAGGATTGTTCCTGTAACTTTCCACTGTTTTGTGTAGTTCTACCATGTCTATTTCCTATACCATTACAATGTGCATTTTAATCTTTCTTTTACTGATTCCTTGTATGCCATTTTAATCACACATCTCAGTGTGTCCTATATCTGCAGTCCTTTTTTTTTTAAAAAATTCAGACTCGACCAGATAGGTGTCTTTCAGATAAGAACTATATCAGCTTTTGTACTGATGTGATTATATTCTAGCACATTATTCAAACTTCCTATTACAGTTTGACTTCTTTCACCTCCAGTGCGAACTGGAAAAAAAAAAAAATCTTCACAGAGCTGTTGTTTCAGAAGTTTTGGGCTGTTGATTTTATTGCTTTTCTTTTTTGTTCTTTTTAGGCTTTTTCCTTTTTCACTTGAATGGGTACAGTTAATTTATATTCTTGATTTAATAACAGCAACAGTTGATACTGAATAGCTTATTAGTTTGAAAGAATAGAGCAAAATGTCCACAGAGGTAAATTGATTCTGTGATGAGGTGATATTCCTTGCTGAGTGCCTCAATCTGTTGTGAATACGTTTCTAAGTAAAGAGTACATGTAGCAAAGCCATAAACAGGGAACTTTATTTGTATGTGGGAGTCAGACAATTCTTTATGAAATTGAGGCAATTAGAGGAAATTAAACTAGTCTTCTTAAAAAGAAAAAGTCCAATTAAAAAGCAGGCTCTGGCTGTCTGCCTGCTAACTCACACATAGGCCACACACATCTACTTATTCACAAATGCTAAGTGTTCTGTGATGCTTGAAAACATTCAAAAGCTCCTTCAAAGGATCTCATCATCAGTCTTGCATGCTGTAAGGTCCAGGATACTTGAATTTAAACAGATAGTTAATCATAGATAATCTCACAGTGTTTCAGCTATCAACAGGTCAAAAAAAAAGAATTTATGTTTGCTTTTTACTGCTGCTTATATGAACTTCATGAAATACAGCTTTTTTTTTAATCAATAAGTAAATTTACGGCAATACTCAGAGTAATAAACTAGGTGTTAGAGATAAAATTGATTTGCAAAATCCCATCCTGAAAAAAATTACTAAAAAAAGAAAAGGAAAAGAAGAAAAAAGAAAAAAAGAAAAAGAAGAAAAAGAAAAAGAAAAAGAAAAAGAAAAAGAAAAAGAAAAAGAAAAAGAAAAAGAAAAAGAAAAAGAAAAAGAAAAAGAAAAAAAGAAAAAGAAAAAGAAAAAGAAAAGAAAAAGAAAAAAGGTGGCATGGAGGATAACATTATCCTTGGGCTGGATGTAAGGAGAAGATAGTGAAAAGTTTACCAGGGGCACAAGTTGCCCCTAGAGGCTGAGTAGTCTCCATTTATGGACATTTTCAATACTGGGTAAATTTCTGAGCCACCCAGCATCATCTTGTAGCTGACTCTGCTTAGAGCAGGGGGTTGGGTGAGAGACCACCTGAGGCCCTTCCAGCCTAACTGCACTACAATCCCATGGAACAGTGCTATGATTATCTTTTCCAGTGGAGAAAACAGGGGTAAAAATTTCCTGACTTAATTCAATGTCCAAGACTACAAAAATATTGTTGTTCACTTTTAACACATACTAACTTATATTCTGTACTGACTAAAAAAATTAACATTATCTGTATTTTCAAAATTTAACACACTCCACAGATAGGAGTTTTTCTCAGGTCACTTGAAAAGGAATTGTGCAGCATATTTATACACTGAGTCACATGAAGTGAGCTGTTTGCCAAAGGGTCACATCCCTGCTTGGGCTGTTACTGAATTACTTAACAACCAACAGTGTACTTGTTAAGGATGTTTGGGAAACAGCAAGATGACAGTTTCATAGAAACTTGGGCTATAATTGTTAATACAGTAAAATACCTCATTTCCAATTGTTTTAATAAAACACCTTCTGCACACAGTCACATTACTATTTTTACTATTTTCTAGAAATAATTTTAACCACTAAACATTAGAAATTGTCTCTCTTTTATGTTAGAGTGAATTCTGCAGAGAACTGTGCTGGTACTGGGTGGGTTTTAGCATGCTAGTCAAATGTGTAGTGTTAATTCTTACACATGTAGTGAAAGGACTTCAAGTGGAATGAAAACTAAAGCAGAACTGTGACTTGATCTTGTCAGGACAAGATTTGTGTAGTGGCAGTAAGTTGGGATGAAGTTTAGTTAATACAAATTCCTGAGATTTTGCTAATCCTAGACACAAAAATGCAAATAGTACTAAAGCAAGTATTATTATGCCATAATGTAGTAGAAGGATTTTTACCTTTAAGACTCCTGTTTGCCTAGAGGGAAACATCCAGAACCAGAAGCGAACTCTGCAGACTCCAAGACTAGGTGGGAAGAATTTGGTGGTAGTTATCCTTGCTCTGTTTCCTTCCTTCTGGGCGGATGAGTTGACATACAAAAATATCTGTCCCTTACCTTAAAAAAAAAAAAAAAAGAAGAAGAAAAACATTTAGAGTTTTTCAATAATATCTTATTCTTTAGTTTATAAGCTTTTTTATAAACTCAGATGCTACTATTTTTTTTTCTTTTTGTCACATACATGTATACCATACCATACTTGTATGGCAATCTTCCTTGCTAATGCTTTGTGTGTTTCACAGAATTTCAGAATAGCCTGGGTTGGAAGGGGTCTTAAAAATCATCTAGTTCCAACCCCATGCCATGGGCAGGGATGCCACCCACTGCATCAGGCTTCTCAGAACACATCCAGGCTGGCCTTGAACACTTCCAAGGATGGGGCATCCACAGTTTCTGCACAAATTTTTTCCAGAGTCTCATTGTCTTCTGAGTAAAGAATTTCTTTATAATTTCCTAATTTCTAATCTAAGTCTCTCCTCTTTTGGTATACAAACATGTTACTTGTCCTAGATGTCCCTTGTGCTAAACAGAATCATAGAATAATCTGACTTGGAAGAGATGCACAAGGATCATCCAAGTCCAGCTCCTGGCCCTGCAGAGCCCCCCAAATGTCACACCATGTGCCTGAGAGCATTGTCCAAATGCATCCTGAGCTCTGTCAGGCTGGTGCTGTGACCACTTCCTTGGGGACCTGTTCCAGTGCCCAGCCACACTCAGGGTGAAGAACCTTTTCTTAATGTCCAACCTAAACCTGATGGATTGATAGATATTTCAAAGTATTACAGGCTGTAGGGAATTCTGACAAACAATTCCTCTGTAGTTAATGTGAGTATATCTTGCCTGGGTAATTTAAAAGTAAATTACAAATCTGGTTAATTTTGTAAACACTTTGCTCTAATTTTGTTTTCCTTTTGCATCACTTTTTATTTACTGTGTTTTTCTTACAATTGCTGGGTAATTTCACAGAAACAAAGAACTAATTAAATGAGAGAAACTGAAATAGAAAAACACACAAAACCTCCTTAAAAAGCCAGGGGCTAGTGGTTGTTTTGTTATCTCATTGCATCAAAGTAACAGCAAGGAAGCAAGTCAAACTACTTATTTGCAAGAAACAGCTTGCCTGGAACAGCTGCAGTAGTTTCTACCTCTACCTTGTGTGTTCTGTCCCTTTCTTGGAGGAATGTAAATTCCAGATTTACAGCCTGCGACATAAAGTGGTAGGAATGTCTGCAGAAACTGTGATTTTTGGTAGATAAGCAGTTCTCTCATGATCAGGTGAGCAGCTCTGGCAGCAGGTACAGAATAAAGGGAAAGGGAGAACAAACGAGTTGGACAGAAGTGGCTACAGCCACTCATGATAAGGTGTCTCTATTGATTTTGAAAACATAAAATTAAAAAAAAAAGTCAAAACCTGGAGATGATGCTGCTCACAATCCCAAGAGAAAAACAGTAAAAATATTGATACTTCTGGATTGGATATTAACTATATTTTGCTGATTAGATGGAAATTAAGATAGGGATTCTAACTATCAAGGCTTCTGGAAAGAAAGTTAACTTAAATAGAGATTGGTACATTTGTGATGGAAATTAATATCCCACCCGGATATATTGTATACTATAAAGAATATTTATTTAATATTTATTATTTAAATATTCATTTAATATTTATGTAATACAATATATAATTATGCTCACTATATTTCAGAGATTACTGTAATTGCCTATCAATTTATTTCACTCTCCTGAAAATCAACAGGCATCGTGGTAGCAGTTTGTCAGAAATTTCTTGGGAAGAACTTCCATAATAACATTTCTAGCAAGCCAGTGTCAGGGAGGTAAGTTAAATCAAGGTAAGAGCCTCAAGCATTTCACACACAGCCCCACGCTTTGCTCCTCATCCTGCATATGGTTTCATGTTTTTATAAAATTCAGAAGGATGGGAGCACACTTCAGGAAAAGCAGATTATTTAAAATATTGACAAGGAGAAGAGTATTACTATAGCCAGTTAAATTTCATCCGAAAATTCATCTCTTAATGTCAGAAGCTGACATTATGTGGCTGTTATTGGAGTTGAATACAAAGGAATAGTATCATTCCAGTTGCATGAGACCTAAAATGATTATCTAGTCCAACTGGTTTATCAGTTCAGGTCTGCCCAAGATAAAGCATGTTGCTAAGGGCATTGCCCAAAAGCCTCCTAAACACTGAAAGGCTGGGGGCACTCAACACCTCTAGGAAACCTGTTCCATCCAGTGTTTGGCCTCCCCATTGGTAAAGAAATGCTTACTTTTGTCCAGTCTGAACCATTCCCATGTATCAGCTGATCACACTGAGATGTGCTGTTGTCTTGGCACAGATCTACATTTTTTGTAGGTTTTATTTAAAATTCTGTGAATATTTCATTTTCCCAGAAGTAATGCAGTACACATGGCAATACCTGGTGTGTGGTCAGTATGAGGATGTGTTTGCCCTGTGACAGCACCGTTGCTAATATTCCAGTCAAAATCATCAGTAGTGTCTTGTGTTAATCCACATGCAGTTGTCCAATCTGGATCTTGTGTTTCAAAGTTACAGCTTCCAGAAATACTTGTGTAATAACCTGAAAATACAGCAAAAAGTAAATTATCATCCCAGCTCTACATAAAGGTGCTATAGTGTGCACACTAAAAATGGAAATGAAAAGGACTCTCTATGGCTAACACTGTGATTCCCTGAATTTCATGCATGGGCATAAATAATATGTGATAGTTAATGAGGAAAGGAAAAGCTCATTCTTCACTTTAAGAGCAGGTATAAACGTTATTACAGATGAACGCCCATGACAAGCCAATGACTTCGCCAAATTTAGTTCATATCCAAGGTAAATGGAAAGAATGATTTCCAGACAATTAGCTAAAACTGGACTGGGCTTCCATAGGGGTATTTTTCATAAGCATATGTTGGCCTTGTGAACATTACGTCTGATGGCAGCTTTATGATGAGGGATATGTTCTAGTGATTAGGACACTGACTAAATTCAGGAGGTCTGAGTTAAACTGCTCACTTCTAACGCTGCTGCCTCAGGTTACTTTGGAAAAGTAATTAATCAACAAAATGATATAAAAGGTGTGGTACAGATGAATCAAATAGCACCACAATCTCTTCTGTTGGCTCCAAAACATCTTTTCCTTAGTTATAAAGCAGAGGCAGCTACACAATTGCAGAATGTGACTGTGGACAACACGTGTGAGGAGACCTCAGAAAAATGTTACAAACAATTAAGCCTCACAATCAGCCATGCATTTTACACACAGGTCTGACTGTGACTGTTCAGAATGGGTTTGAGGATTTAGACTATGTTCCTTTAAAAATTCTGCAATATTAGAATACAACTATTTATGTATCATTGTCTGGGTAAGAAGGATATAGATAAAAATAATAAATTTAATTACCTCTTATTATTCTGTTTTGGTTTTTTTTCCCTGTTTTCTACTTTGATGCTAAAAGAAAAACTGAGACCATTCTTTATGAAAATATTATCATAAAACTGCTTATGACTAAAGTCTGCACACACCCTGTAACCCCATGGACTTTTGTTCTCTGAAAAAAAAAAAAGTGTCTCCTGTGTTAAATGCATCAGACAAATATCTTAAAAGATGTATAATTTTGATTCAATATAGGTTTTTCACTGGATCCAAATCCTGTATGCTAGGGGGAGAATTTGCACTGTCCTGTAATGTAGTTACTGTACTACAAGGACTGAAGCGTCTCTCTAAGCACACATCTGCATTGGCAGTGTCAATAACCTCACACACAGGAAGAACAAAGGGAGCCCATTATTTAAAAAAAGAAAGTACATTTTCTTGTTCATCTCTAACAAGATTAAAGTCCAAATCTATTTAGGATTTACACTAGTCATAACAGAATACCTGACTTCAGGTTTTTTACCCTAATATATTAGCAATGCATTCAGAAGGCAATTATTAATAAATATTTATGATCAGTAGTTACTGGGTTGACAAAGTCATGTGACCCATCTGCACCTGCTAGTTGGTTTTTTTCCATGGGTAAGCATACCCTATTTAGAAGCCAGTAGAAGAAAATTGCTCCATTTATTGGAAAAATTGCTTTTATTTCAATAATTCAAGCACTCCTCTAGTTGGTTCATCAACACTGAGGTTTGCTATTAATCAAATCTGTCTGCATAGTTGGCTGCAATTCATGAAAATTGAAACTGCTTTCATGTGTGGTTTTTTCACCTCGGTACTTCCAGCAGCATACTGAAAGAGAATCAAAATTTTGCAAGATTGCCTGGCTGGACTGAATGAAACATAGAGTAAGTGATTGCCACCAGTTTATTAAAAAAAAGTCCACCAGCCTACGTGGATGCAGTTCATTTCATGCAGGTTCTGTTGTAAATCCTGCATACAGGAATTGCTGCTGAGTAGATTATGGTCCATTTACTTCTTTGGAATTACACTTGTATAAAACTATAGTAGAATGTGAAATAAGCTCAGACCTTGAGCTCAGTGCAGGGGAAAAAACTGCAGACAAATGTGGCCATAACCACTTGTGATGGGACAGGTTGGGCTATGAAGAGATTTCTCTGTCCCTGTTATACTTTTCTGATTAAGCAGCTCCTGTTGTCTTTTCATTTAAAAAATCAGGTTTCCATATCTAGGAGGCATTATGTGCCCTTTAATGTTGTTTATTCCCATCTATAAGATATATGCTCAGGGAAAATGTGTGTTTCTCTAAATATAAGGCATCATTTGTTGGGACTAAAATAGAGCAGACAGGGAAATATTATACCTGGGGCTTATCTGAGTATTCTGAATGTCAGATTACTGTATCTCTGCATTACACTTTGGTAGAGACAGCAAGACTAAAGTCTGATGAAAATATTTTGATATATCTACAGCCTTTCCATCAACAACAAAAAAGATATTGCAGCCTATTTTTTTTAAAGTGAATATCAGCAATTATTTTTTTGTCCCCTTGGAAAAGCTTTTCTTCAGTATAGCAAAGATTGAGTTGCTTTACTGTGATTCAAGATAATTTGTGGCCTGAAATTTTTCAATCTATTATCTGACTAAGAGTCCTTCCAGAAGACACAGAACACCCTCCCCCAAGGAAGCTGCTATATTCTCTAACAATATTTAGAGAATAAATCAAGGGTCTCCATAGTTTTCTGAATATCTCTCCTGAACTGTTCACTTCAGACAGTAATTCAATTTAGTGTGTATCTGTTAGGTCTGGAAAATATTACAAGGGTGAGTTTACAGAGCATTTTGCTGCACTAACTTTACCAACTCCTGAAAAGTACTAAAGCTTTATACAAGAAATACAGGTTAGCTGTTTAAAAACTATCTTGGAGTCTACTTCTAAAAACCTAGTATTTTTAAGTTATCATTCAATGTAAATTCATTTCCATGAATATGATTCACAAAGTTCACTGCAACACAAAGTACTACAAGAGGTAGAGATCAGAAATAGTGACACCATCTTCAGCTTTTATGCTTCAGAACTGATGTTTAATTTTATGAAAGGGAAAAATTCCAAGTTAAATCTCCTGTAGTGAGATTTAGAGTCCTAGAATGTCCTCTAGTGTGATATAGACATCTTAGCATCGTTTTTAGTAAATATGTAGGTCTGTAGCCTGGTAAAAACATTTTAATGTGCATTGTCCAATAAAGGGTCATTACTTTTGTAGTCCTGCTCACTCGAGCATGTAGCAACCATACGCAAGAAAAAAGGCCCTTGATTTTCAAAGGGTCACAAAATATTGGTTTATTTCAGTGAAGTACTTCTACTTCCACAAAGGATGAACATTGAATTGATGTGTGGATTCATTTACTCTATCTAGCAAGTTTACTTTTCAGCATACCTGCATTATGGCAGAATTTGACCCTCCAGCTCAAAGATTAACATTTAGACTGATTACTGAGCTGCATATATGGTCTACTTAATTTTCCTACTCCGAATATCCAGTCCAGACAGTAAATGTAAATAAACAAAGATGTGGAACAGGAACTAAGGCACAATGCTTTACTGCTTCTGAGTTTCAGGCCTGAATTGGAAGGCCCATTAACTTGATCCAGATTTTCAAATGGAGCTGTGTCCTTCCATCTCAATCAGCCTCAGCAAAGAATGCCTTCAGACAAATTGTGTCTCAGTATTCATTAGGACTTAGGCTAAGATAAACAGACTCAATTTTTTTCTGACTGTTCTGTAATAGAGAAATGACAGTAAAATATTTTCATAGCTCTGAGGTAAAAGCAAGATCAAACTGAAACTGTACTCACACTACTCAAATCACAAAGGAAAAATTCCTTTGAAAGGAAATCAAGTTTCTTTTTAAGTATTCACCTTTTTATGGCAGAATTGTGCCTAAATGTTATTGTATGTAAGTTTTGCTTGCTTAGCTTTTCCATTCAACATTGATATTTCCTTTCAACACCTTTTTACAATAATAAACAAGCTTACTTTTTTTTTCTCAGAGTTAAATTTATTGTAACTCATTGATTTATTCCTCAAGTATGTTTTTAATCCTGAAGTTGGTTTTAGCCTTGGTGTCAGGGGTTTTTTTGAGTATTTAACCTTTGGGTTTAGTTAGTTATACTTTCTCAACTAAACTGTTCTTGATTACTTTTGCAGCAAATATCTTTGAAGATGTGATAATATCACACCTTTCAACCTGTGGACAAGGCAACCTGCTTGTGATCATCTTCTAAGTGAATCATCTTTATCAACTCACCTTAACTATGCTACAGAATTTAAAGCTATAATTTTAACTGAAGAATTAGATTAACACACAGAGATACTTACTGCAGTCAGCTTCATCTGATAGGTCTTCACAGTCTGGTTTGTAGTCACAGACGAACTGAGACTCTATGCAATTCTTATTCCCACACACAAAATCAGTGAGAGCAGGGCATTCCCTGGGATTCTCTCCAACTGAAACCAACAGGACATTTAAATCAATATTGCAATTAGATCAAAAAATGTTCTTTTTAATTTTTTAACTATTATACATCATGGCTTCAGGGTTTTACTGCTTCCAACAGATGTTATTTGGTCTCACTCTTTTAATGTTGCATTATATATTTCTAGACTACTGCATTTGCCTTGCCCAAAGCTTCAAAAGTAGGATGTTTTGGCTGGAAGAAAATTGAATTCAGCATCAACATAACTGTTTCCCTGGTATATTTGTTGTGGACATTCTATAAAAAAAGGATTCTGTGAGCTGTTGAAAAGTAGACAGGCTTTTCTGCACATAATTATATTTTTTTGAAAATAACCTTTTAAACCGAGAAAAATCACTGTTATACACATTTGCATAATAAACAAATGTTTAGAGCCTTTATAAGACATTTACCCTTTTTTTTTTTTATAGAATTTAGACAAACTGCTGCTATGATTGCATGAACCACTGAGAATTTTCTCTTAGGGTATTTAATATGCAAATCTGTTTTCCAAAAATTTGTGTTCATCTCTGAAGGTGAGTGAAAATCATCTCATAAAATGAGAGTAACTTGGTAACTTGCACATAAAACATTAGGTTCAAATACAGAGTACTGAGATTCAGCCATCCCTAGACTGTAAGACTAAAAAGGAACTTACCTAAGTTATTTTTTAGTTCAGTGCACTGTATGCATAATTTCAGCCAACAGTAATTGAAACAGTTCTGATAACCCTAAATGCAACACTTCAAAAACACTCTGATAATCTTAGATTGCCTTTCAGTCTATAGCTTCAAGTTCTGCAAAAAGACATTTAGGAGAATTTATTTTGACTGTATTCATTGTAATGTGTTTCATTTTTTCCTTCAAACGTGACTAAAATGTGACATATTGTTAAACACAGTCTGATCAGAACACCATAATATTTGCCTTTGTGCAGGGCCATATTTCCAGAGGAGTAGTTGCTGTTGTCAGGGTATTAATCTCCTCAAATAGTGCTACTTACTGAATTTTACAGACTGAGGAACTGCATTCTCATTGAAGCAGAATAGGAAAAGAGAACTCAACTTTTGGTTTAGTTTCAACATATATTCAAAGTAATAATAAACAGAGTGACAATACAGCAATAAAATGCAATCCAGACATTTTAAATGGATAGTACAAAAAGAAAAAAAAATCACTGCTAACATTGGTTACTTGCAGAGCCTCAATACCTAAATTTTCAGCTTTGAAATACAGAAACCCGTGTGCACTGACACACCAAAAAAAAATCTTTCCAAATTCACATATGTCTGCTGGTTATTTTGTCTTTTAATTTTTCACTGTCAGTTTGATCTGATTAATCACCACAAACAAATTGTCATGAATGTCTAAAATACATGAAAATCTATTGCTGCTTTTTACAGACAATGCACGTGGCAGAGAGCCATCTGCAGAGGAGCAGACTCCTGAGAAAAAAATTGGCTGAGGAATTTGTGATGGTTAAGGCAGTTTTCACTCCACTCCAAAATGATGTGATAAAACCTGATTGGAGGTACCACCAAGAATTCATTAGTATGGCTCATCCTAAATTCTGGAAAGACACATAATAGTCGAGGTTGGCAGAGTCCTCTGAAGACCTCTCTAGTCCAACCCACTGCTTCAGCCACCTCCAGTACAGCAGGTTGTGATGGACCATGTGTAGTTGGGTTTTGGATAATATCAATAGATGGAGCCTCAACAACCTCTTTGGACAACTGCTTGTGCTAGGTGATCCTCGCAATAAAGTGGTTTATTTTGTTCACATGAAATTTCTTGTTTTTTGAATCTGTGCCCATTGCCTTCTGTCAGTAGGCACTTTTGAGAAGAGTCTGAAACCCTTCTCTCCACTCCCTCCTCTGCATTGGAAAATTAAACTACTTCCTTAAGTCACTCAATGGCTTAAATAATTACAGAAATTAGGTAATTGCAGATCCATTAGCATACAGTGATTTTCACTGCATATGGAAGGGTTACATTATCACCATACAGGGGAGTGACCTTTGAAAATCCATGTCTTTGAGACTGATCATATTGCACATTACCTAGACAGAGAAACGTTATGCTATGTTATGTTGTTATGTTACTCTACCATTTATATTTAGCACTTAATTACAGATGTTTTTTTTTAAAAAACAAGCAACTTTATATTAATTCAAACATACCATAAACCAGCATTTAATAATGTTATCCTAAAATAAAACGTGTGATGCCAACAGAGACTTAATGAAAATTTTTATCTCAGCAGGTATGAATGTCATAAACACAAATTTACATATCTGTGAATTTTATCCTTTTGGAGTAAGACCTTTTTTATATGGAATTTTTAGGGCTATCAGGTTACATTTATGATAATGATGGTTTTTCTGCTACAGTCATTGGCAGAGAGAAATAAAATCCCTCTTTAAATCAACATACTGGCACTAGCATTGCACAGTGTAACCAAATATTCTAAATTGTATTTGGAATTATGGCATAAAAAATCAACTTTCCATAGTACACTCATTCTGGCCAAAACTCCTACACCAGCTAAGAATTAAATCAAAACAAGAAATACAGTGCAACTTGACCATAAAATGCAACTTCAGTGTCAGCAAACCCAAAGCTAAAGACAAGTTCACACAGAAGCCATAGCATTGAAGTCTCATTTTTACAAGATATTCTTCAAATATAATATTAAAAAAATCAATTTTATCAGAAAAAAACCACTGAAGAACATATGAGAAAATATGTCAGAAGCTACTTTAAACAAAGAAAAAGAGAGACATTTTAAACAATATCTTGCCCATTTTTAATTTTTGCCCTTAAAATTACAAGGTTGCCAAAATCTGAGATTGTATCTATCAGTACTGAATTTGGAGAACAGTAATCTAACATCACTCCAGAGAGATCTAGTATAAACCAAAACAATATCTCCCAATGAACAGCTTTATTTTTAAGCTAATATTTCATATAAAATGAGAAATTTTCATTCAGTCTTATTTCTTTGTGCATGCTGGTTGTGTTGGGACTGTATTTAAAAATATATAGCTTTTCATCTGATCATATTTCTCATCTGTACTTTGATGACTAGTAAGTAGAATGATAACATGTGTTGGATGATGGTTGATTATATACAGCATGTAACATATTTTTCCCAATAATCTAGCTCACAACATTCAATGAAAATCCAAACATACAGAAAAACTATTTCTAAGCAGAAAAACACATGGAAAAAAATATGGTAAATTCTGTTTCTGGCCTCTTTCTCAAGAAACCTGTCAGGGAAAAAACCCATCTAATTATGAATACATGCAAAACAAATTAAGACAAAGATTGTGATGAAAAAGTTATTGGCTGTACTTTGCTTGCAGTGTTACTCTGAAATTATCTTTGAGCAGTTCCAACATTAAAATGGATGAGTGAACTACAGCAAGCAAAAGAATGAGCTGATGCTGTTTATGGAAATGTCAGGGGTGTAAAACAGGGAAATATCCACAAATGTGGATTTTTCACAAGATGGAAATGAGAGGATTTACAGAGGGTTGATATGTTTTTGATACGTACTGATCTCATTTCTGAACATGCTATGAAAAATTTGCAGAGAGCTACAATGTCCAAAATAAAAAGAAAATATTTCATTGTAATTTAAAAAAACTGTTGACCAGAAAGTATCCTGTACTTAATGAAAAAGCTGTAAATGTTGTTTTTTGACCTGACCTTCTTCCAAATCTTTGATTTAACCCCTCAACTGAACAATTAAAAGTTTATTCAGCTCTAGACATAATTTTATGTAGTAAAAAATATCCTTACAGGTATGGAGGGTTGGTCTGCAGGCAGAGCATGAGTGACAGACAAATGGGTCAGAGCTACAAAAACAGGTGGTAGGGAGTGGGAACAATTTGGTTTTCGTTTTTTAACGAGAACTGAAGCTCCAACTAAATTTACTAATTTCCAGTACTCTTGGCCGTTTCTTGGACTAATTAATTTTGTTGTGCATTATGTTTTGATCTTTCTTCTACTGCAGTTACTAAATTCAAAAATCTGTGGGATTTGAATGCTATATAAGATTTGTTGCAGGTTAAAAGGCCACAATCATTCCCCTCCCAGAAAAAAACCCACGTTATAAGCAGCAAAAAAAAAATCACCCCAAAATAAAATAATATAGAATATAAAAAGCAAGCACGGATAAGAATTGAATAGCTTGTGGTAACAACCAACTTTTAGAGCAGCATAGAAATTACTAGATTAACAAGAATCAATGGAGTAATTAAATCAGTTATTTTTCTCATAGGTCAAAGTTATCTGAGAGCAGCACATTTAACCTTACAAATCACTTTTCCCCCTTACATTAAATACTTGGTGATTAGATTTGTATTAATTAAAAAAAAATAACCCAAACAAAACCAAACAACAACAAAA
The DNA here is from genome assembly GCF_963513975.1 of Fringilla coelebs. Classification (NCBI taxonomy): domain Eukaryota; kingdom Metazoa; phylum Chordata; class Aves; order Passeriformes; family Fringillidae; genus Fringilla; species Fringilla coelebs. The sequence continues at coordinate 133,810,001 of NC_140028.1, read as the reverse complement.
CCATCTATTGCTATGGAAAAATTAAAATGTTTTATTGTGCCCATTTATTTGGTTTTCCCCCCAGAATTGCAGCCTTTCCAAAAAGCCAGGACACCATAAGAAACTAACACAAGACATATTTTAGATGCAGCTAATGACTGCATGTTATGCAAGCCCCTTCACCAAATGAAATGGCAGTACTTTAAAAGGAAAAAGCATATACAGGATATCACTTTTCAGTTAAGTACAATTTTGCATTGATGCAGCAAAGAGCCATATAACCTTCTAAGTAGTTTTTAAGAGGCCGATAGAGCTAGCTTGGCTTCTGGATCACTAAACCCTACAAAACAAGCATATTAATGATGGTTGCCACAGAACTTGCATTTACATACACTTGCTTTCCTTTCTTCATATTTTGTTCTGGGCAATTCTCAGAACACCAGCCAAGATCTTCCCTAGTAAGGATACCTGTGTGTGTGTGTTTGTACACACGTAGAAAGCACACAAGTGCACATCATGCATACCACAAATAAATTGTCAGTCTGTTGTGGATGCAGCACACAAGCTTGCAGCTGTCTTTATTTTATACCCATTTCCAGGATATGCTATCTATGGAAGACTAACCCATAAAATGGACACAGAATTTATAGACATGACAAGATTCATTTGGAGATAGCTGATAAATGAAGTATTATTAACTGAGACTTTTTTCCCAATTACCAGGAAAGGCCTGACTAGGAAAGAACTCACAAAACCATTCTTTCCTTTCAGTTTGCAACTAGAGGACAGCAACAGGTCAGTGGCTATTTCTCCGACTCTCTGAGTACAAGAGCTTACTTGTACGAATGTTTTGTAAGATGTAAACATTCCTGTGATATCCATTTCATCTAAAATCACAGAAAGAACCAGACAGGTCGAATAACAGTCCTATAGGCTATAGATCTTTATTGTTTGAAACAAAATGGATAAGGCCAAAAATACTTAAGTTTAATAGATAGCACTAAATATCATAGATTTGGTGACATGAGACGAGTAAGTATTTAAAAGACTTAACATGAAAGAAGTAATTGATCACACAGGAAGAGATGCTCTAGTACTACAACACTAAAGACATAGTTTGTAGGAGGTTGTGTAAGGCCAATAGGGTGAATTCTAAATTATTATGGTTCCTAAAGGCAGCAGTGAATAAGAGCTTGAACTGTTTTGGAAAGCAGGCTGTACCTCAAGTTCAAGTGCACTGAGCTGCTGTTTAGCAAGAGTCTCACTTCTGCTCTCCAAGAGAAACACCTGCACTCACTCAACAGTATGTCAGCAGTATGACATGAAACATAACATACTATGTATATTCAATTGAAATTAGCCTTTTCTCCCATGATTTGTCTTTTTAGAAGTTATGGTCCTTCCTGAGGACCATATGCTTTAAAATTTAAGTTGAAATTTCACCTCTTTCTATTTTTGTTGCTTAAATTGTATTGTTTAGTGGGAGTATTTAAACCACTTCTCTCCCCTGTTTCACAACACTTGAGATATAGGAATAATCAAACATCTTGTTGAAAATATTATTCAATTAAGGGAAATTTAATTGGCAGGCTTCACCCTTTGTTCAAAGTGGAATTTTTTAAATACACAGTCTCAGAAGGTTTCAATACTCAACTGTACTCTCAGATTCAGAATTACAAAACGCAATTTTCATCAAGTTTATTCATTTGCTTTCTTCAATTGTTCAGTACTCTTTATGCATGGCTTTTTATAGAATATTAGAATTGTCTCATCAATAATGCTTCTCTCCATGGATGACCTTGTAAATCTATTGCAAGGAAAACTAGATGAAAAGTTTCTGCTCAGTCAAGCCACGTGTAATTTCGAATAAGGTTCTTTTATAATTTTAAAACCATAGAGAAGTCTCCTCATGGAATAGATCACTCAAAAGGTCAGATTTAATTCAAAGATATGTTTTGACTCCAACATAAACAGTAGCTCTAACAAATTGTATCAACTCTTAAGAAAGACTCTGACCTGTAGACAAAAAATTTGGCCAAAGGACTTCTTAAAGCTGTTCAAAGCAAGCACGTTAACCTGGAAAAATAAAAAAATTATTCACAGTTCTGGAAATGCACAACTGCCTCTGGCTCAAGCAATACAAAAGATAAGAAAATTCTCTTTAACTTCTAGTGCTGATATCATGGAGTATATAAATCCACAGGAGACAAGGACAGAAGCTTTTATATTGGATAAAGACTGAAAGACCAGCTTTGGCATACAGTGTATCAGCAGGATAAGGATCTCATACTCATGGTACTCTTACATAGGGATCTACCATACTTTGCTTAATACCAAAGGGCACACGAGGGAGAAGCACTGAGCACTGAGCAGTGAGTGTCTGGTAGTTTGGAATATGCAAGTGGTAAAAGAAAGGGAGAAGTGGAAATAAGGCAAAAAATCGTTAGATGCTTTTGCAGAAAATCCTATTTCCCAGTAATTGTGAACATGTTCAGCCAGATAAAAGTATCTTCTGAAACAATCTCACACGAGATCTCTAATTCTTGGTCTTTTCACCCTCCTTGTCTGTCCTCTATCCTAATTCCAGAGTAGAGTAACATTGCACCTCAGGAAGCTCAGATGAATAGATTATTTTTAGAGCTTGTCAATCATATCTACACTGAATGTGACTGTCAAACTATTGTTTCCACTGTGATACAGAATCAGTCAAAATGACTCAATCACAGCATCTCCAGTTATCACAGATATCTTAGAAGTATTTGATACAAATATTTTATTTTTTTAACACGGACTTATCCTACTGTGGTCCCCAGGGGCTGTTGTGACAGACTAATGGAGTAGAGCACATAGTGCAAGCTGCAGTTATCTACAACAAGGAGACATTTCCTCAGCGGAGTGCTCTTTCTGTCTCTGCAGCACTGCCCTTAGATGTGAAATTCATCTGGAGTACCACCTTGCAAAGAGGGGTATGATGGGTTACATGCAGTTTGGCTGTACTGGAAGGGTGCCTACTTTCTAGAGACATTTACATGAAAATGAACTCAGCCTGAGAACAGGAGTCATTCTTCTAGTACCACCTTTATAGACAAAGATTGTATATTAAAACAAGAAAAAAATTATAGAAAGCCCATTCACCTCAACCCCATATATTTTAGTAGCCAAAAAAATCCTTCTCTTTTGGCCCGTTTGAAATAGGTGGAGTCAAAAAAATCTATGACTGGATATGAAGAGTAAGCAATATGTAAAGTAAATGTCAAAATGATGGGATTTAAATTTTAGGCTGAAAGTCCTAGTTTACAGCCATGTGCTAGCAAACCAAATTATCTTTGGAGTCAGCAACTCTTCTTCAAAAGTTTCCCATGAGATAAACAGAAAACGAAAATGCCACTGAGGTCTCTTCATGAAAAATGAGGTAAAATTTATTTCTTGTTTCTCATATTCAAAATCTGTGTCATTCCTAATACATCTCTGAGAGTTGCAAAAAGGTGGTGAACAAACCTTTTGGTTAAGTTAATGCATTTTTTACATAAGCACAAACAGAAATCCTAGTTTACAGATATGTCGGTAACTTCTGAAAAATGCAGTAAAACCAAGACAATTCTGTGGTTTTCAAGCTGGTGCCGTATTTCCCTTTATTCCATTTTAATTTTTTTTCCAAATAAGGTTGTCAAATGTAAACCTTTCCCTAAATACAGACAGTAAAAATTAATTTTGTAAAAAGTAATTCATATTTTTCAAACATTTATAGAAAGTCTCAATATTCAATGCAGTTTAAGCATTTCAGCATTACAGGACTTGTGTAGGAATTCATGTCCTCCCCCAGTGTAACTGGCAGCCCTTGCAAGCTGGGTTGAGGGAAGTTCCTCCACATCTGTCCTTAGCATGCTGCCTTCCACCCTGAGTCCTTCCTACAAGGGCATGCAGAAGGGATATCCTCTGAAAGGCATCTGTGGCTGATTTTCACATCACCAAAAGGGAGATTTTTTTCTTGTCTAGTACCAAACTGTGCATATCTGTACCCTCTGCTGAGTGTAATGAGATCCGAGTTCAGTAAAATTTTTCCTCAAGTGATTAAGTAGTTTCATGTTAATGTGTGTTACACTAAGTCAAATTAAGTTAAAGATACCAAAATTTCTAAACTTCTCAAAATGAGAAGTCTAGAGATAAAATTTCTTTCTCTGTAATGAAGAAGATTCAGTATCTTGCAGAAAATTTTAAATTGATATCTCACAATGAAATCAGAGCATAATTTCCTTGTAAAGGCAAAATCCAAATATTAGACTAACCACAATTTAATCATTGATTTCAGAATATTTACTGAGAAGTTTTAGCCAGCTTGTGTGATTCCAGTGCACCATGTCATAATACCCTGCCACTGACCTATTTATAAAAACAAGAGAAAGTCATCATGAATCATTAAAATATTTGAAGGGGAAAAAAGAAGAAAATTTTAAAAACTGGGCATACGTTCTGTCTGAACATTAGTGAATATCCTTAGCGACTAATTTAGGTCTGGCAGCTTTCTCTGTCTGAATTTCTTTCCCTCTCACTTCAGGGCCAGATTTGTACTGAATAGTTCTATTATCAGAATTTGAACTTCTCTCAAGTATTTAAGATGAAAGAACTAAATTCTCCACTAAACATAAAACTTTGCCTGATACATAGCTGAGGATTCAAAGGAAACACTGGCTTGTTTTAAAAACAAAAAAAGCTGGCCTACATACACAAACACTAGGATGTTTTAGTTATTGCCTCTCTGATCTGCAAAGCTAGGATGGAATTCTAATAAGAAAGTATTTTTCTACCGAGACTTTCAAAGCTTCTTGTTTATGAGAGCGTGGAAGTAAAGTTGTTCAAAGGATTTCAGTACCTTCACCTATGGTCTTTGCCATAAACAGTAGGTGAGAAGGAATACAAATATGTGAGGAGGAATATAAATATATGAGGAGAAAAGGAAAGCAAAAGTTTACCACTAGGAAAATAAGCTTTATTATATTTTCAGGAAAATTTCTGTTAGGCTCAATTTGGTGAAGCAATTTCCTATTAATAGATTGTGGAATTTTTACTTATCTTTCTTTTAAAAACAAAATATAATTTTATCATTAGAAGAAAAGGTTATGGAGTCTGATTCCAAACAGTCAACTGACAAAGATCACTGGAGCTGTAATGGTTCTGTCTTATTCCTGGATTTCTATGGCACTGAATTCCCAGACTATGAAAAATTATTTAAATCAACTGAATAGCAAAATGTTCTAGAAATTTCTTTCAAATTTTAATTCAGAGTAGGATTCTCTTATTTTAATTTATCTTCCTTTGTCAGTTTTTCAGGTGGTGTCCTGGGATGTGAAAATCAGTATGTATGATGTGGCTGAGTCCTGTGCACGCCCACGCTTACACTCGCTGTTGTGTATCTGAGAGTACAAAGTCCTTTTTCTTTACATTACAGATGCACAAAAATCAGACTTCTGGTAACAGCACGCCTGAGAAATTTTGCTCTTGATCCACTATTATTTGACAGTGAGCCATCAGCTGGAAAAGCAGATCAATAATGCTTGAAGTGCTCCTTAATGATAGCAGACCACATTATCATGAAGTTAAATGTCACAAGTGTAAGAAATAAATTTATCATTAGGGATTATTCTGCATGACGGTCATAGATATTTTATTGTTTTATTAAGGCAAAAATGGAGACTTTTTTTTCCATCCTGCAAATAGCCTTATGCATGGTCAAAGTCAATTATCAAAAAGCACGAGAAATGATGACAGTAAAGTCCATTCAGGTCACCTAGTCTCAATAATGTTGTATAAAGAATTATTGTACAAGTAAGTGAAAAAAAAAATTAATACATCAGCTAATTTAAGAATAACTTTTTTCTAGCTCTGATGTAATTTCACTATTTTTCATATTTTTAAATTTAACCTGTAAAGTAAAATGTATCAGATTTGGAACTTAGGCTATTTTTCCTACCAGAACATTCTTACCCTCTCAAAACCAACTCTTTTATGTCTTTGTTTCATTCTATTTTTGACAACATATCCTAGAGCTCATATTTCCAATAAACTCCCAGCTTCTTCTTGCCCTTCTCTTCCACAGAAATTAGTGAGACCTGAAAAAAATGAGCCTTGAAGGAAAGGGCCTCAGAAGCTCAGATCATAATAGAGTCATTTGTAGTTTTCTATTGATAAAGAAGCTGTTGACAAATTAATTTTTAAAAGGAAATAGTGGAAAAATTCTCTCTAATCAGTTGAAAATTCCTATTTAAAATGAGCTATGTAAATCACAGCTATGTAAGTGAAGAGCAAAAACTCCACCTCAGTGCAGATACTCTTATGATGTATACAGCTTATAACATGCTGTATGGAAGCAAGCTGAAGGAAAACACATGTGAAATAAAATAAGTATTTAGATATATTAAACAATGGTATAACAGTTGAATATTGCCATACAGCAGAAAACAGATCTACTATTCACATGTAAAATATCACATGGGCTGCCTCTCTCTTCCCTTTTCACTGTCTCAACTTGAGTACATCATTTTGGCAAAGAGGCAGTTATTTTATCATGCTGACCGTAAACCATGTTTCAGGAATACCATTCAGCAGCTTCCAAAAGGACAGTAAAATGTGAGAAGGAGGCTATCCCAAAACATTTGAAAGCTCCAGAATTGCTTTTATTTAGTTTTCACTGCTAAATGCTGTCTGCTGAGAAGCAGCTAAGTATTAGAATTTTTCCCCCATGCAAGTTAAGGCATTCTCATTTCAACTCCATTCTGTTTATTTTAAACTTGTTTTCAAGTTTTAATCATTTTCAATCTCCTAGTTTTTTTTCTGTGCATGTTATATTCCACTGTTTATGTAACTAACACATCCAGAAAAACCATAATATGTAAGATTTTAGTTTAACAAAATAAGACCAAGTAGAAAATACAAATGCAGCTTCAGCTGCCCTAGAGGACCCTTGTCATATGTCTAGCCCAGCAATTCTACAGCTACAAACACAGAACATGGGTAAGTGCTGTAAATGAATTCATTTTGTTGATCAGAAACCTCTGTTCCACATCTGCTTTGTATGCTGCTCTTCTTTTTGAGTTTGGCCACAGTAAGATTGTGTTTGCTGACTTTTAGCTTTTTTACGACAGACACAATAAAACTGTGAACTCTGTGCTGCAAAAAGTACAGTCTGTACATGACATGCTTTCTCTATCCTGAATGCCCCAAGCTTAGGTCAGGTGGGAAATGTTATTTTTAAGAAACTGGACAAAATGTATTTTGCTTGTTTGTTCTACACAGGTAAAGAATCAATAACAACAAGAATGAGAAAGGTCAGATCAGGCTCCTTCATGTCATCATGCCAACAGGAAGGTCAGCATACCAAAAGCCTTGAGAAAATTAAGCAAGCAGGTATCAACTTGTGGAGTAGAAGGCAAAAAATCATGTGCAGAGTGCAGAGCTGATGTGAAAGGCACCAAATGATCCCCTTTTAATGTTGGTTTGAGACTAAGTGTCCTCATACAGATTAGAAAGTCAGGGGGTAGAGGTGGAGTGAAGTGTGGTGTGGTCTGGGTGGTTTTTTTAGGTTTTGTTTGTTTTGCTTATTTTACAGGCATGCATGTTCACAGATGCACACAGAGCTGAAAAGTGAACAAACAACTGGCCTCTGATCCTGCTGGGAAGCAGAGGCATAAACACATTCCCACAGGATACATCCTCCTAAACTTTAGTGATAACCCTGCTACACTACCAGAGATGCTGTAAGGAAATTATTCCTGAGTGTATAAAGACTGTACCCTATTAGAGTGCAAAAGCTATGAGCATGCAAGCTACAGATCTATAAAGGATCAGTATCTTGAGTCTCCAACTTTCCTAAATCTATCTTTAAAAATTTGTACTGCAAATTAAGCTTCAATTGCATATATCAAACTTCAATGAGAAAAGCCTCCTCTGAATCATTTGTCTTCATAAAGCATAATTTTCTGCAAAATACACAGGAATATGACTGTGCTGAAGCCGTATGTGAAAGCAGTTGGAGCACTTGGTGCAATGGCTTTCCCAACAGAGCTTCTTCCTGAAGCAGTGCCGTAAAACAAATAGTTGCTATAAAGTAATAAACCAAGTTACTTCCTGAAGTGTTTCACTGCAAAGGCATTTTAATGCAAGACTTGTTATAAAGCACTGTTAACATTCAGATTTGTAGGGTCATAGACTAAAACCAGTGTAAATTTCAGCAATCTTAACATTTTAAGATTGAGGATCCTTCACCTGACAGCTTTCCAAATCCTTATTGAAACAATTTCCTTCATTGCAAGGACAACTCTGGAATATTTCCAGTTATGCTTATATGATATCATTTTCCAGGTTGTCATATAATATGTGGACTTAAGAGCAAGAAGAAATATTTTTGCACATATTAGGATATGTTGATACCATCTCTATGAACTTAACAGAGATATTATTTCTTCCTTAAGAAAATAAACTCTACTATTTTTATTTGCTGAATACCTTCATGAATCTGACTGTGCCTTATTTGTTGTAGCTCCAAAACAGAACAGAATTCCAGAAATGTGTTTAACTAAACCCCACTACTATGAATTAGCACAACTGGCAAAAAATTGGGAGAGACCAGCATCTACTTTTTTATTCAAGATTATAGACATTGACTTAAAATTTCCTACCAGGGCATCCTTGCCTATATACCTTTGGTTTTTGGGGAACAATCACATGCACAGCAATGAGGACAATGAAACTCCTCGAAAAAAGACAAGGGGCTCACTAATGTTCATGTGCTTTGTAGAGCTTTTAAGAATACATCTGCCTTAGAGTTTTAATAAAGTGCAATTCTGAAGAAGGTTCCAGATTGTATCATGTTTCCATTCTTAGAATTATACAACAATTTCTGAATGCAAACCCTTCATTTTTTAGATGAAACTAGAACAAGAGATGTTCTTCAGAAGTTCATACTTCAGTTGATGGTGGGTATCCAGTCTATGGCAGGAGATTAAAGCTCACTCAAACAACTACCACAAAACTCACGCAGTGTTGATAGGTGGCATCAACGCCTCATTTAACACTTATGTTAAAATCACTTATGTTGTGTCACACTGTTTCCTACAAGTTACAATGACCACTTACTTTCCTGAGAGAAGCCATGATCTACCTACTCATATTTATTTTCTTGGGGTTTCTTAGGGGTTTCTTTTGTTACTGTTTGTTTGGTGGTTTGCTGGGGGTTTTTGGTTGGTGGTTTTTGTTTTTTATTTTTTTGTTGTTGTTGTAGCTGTTGCTGATGCTTTTGTTGCTTTTAATAAGAGCAAACTTTGTTCTTATTTTAGCCTATGGCCACAGAGATACAAATTAAATAGAGTTTTATTTTGCTAACCCTAACACTTCAACTGAACTGGAAAAAAAAATATTGATAAAGGTTCATTTGTAGTCTACACTTATTTTTATGGTGAGAGACTGTATAATAAAACACAGAAGCCAAAGGTTTCATATAATACCATCTGACACAATTTATACGAAATTGTTTTTTATATGCAACATCACAGACTCAATAACTTACCAATGGATTAAAGAAGGAAAGTTCTTACTCAAAACAAAATAAATAAAAGAAACAAAACCTTAGTAATTTCTTGGATTTATCTGCCATAATTAGTGTGAGAGCACCGCACGAATGTATGTGCAGAAAAGAGTATTAAAGGTACAAGACCAGAAACAATTTATTCATAACTGATTTTATGAGCAGTGAAATTATGATGATAACAGTAAAATTATGATGTATTTAAAAACAAACAAGAACTTCCTACATCTCATGTAGCACCCCTCTAGAAACTTTCCTCTTGAACTTACTTGTGGTGCAGTTGTGAAACTCTATGTCATCTATTGCTGCTCCTCCTCCCAGGTTTCCAGTACGAATGCCTTCAAAGATAATTTCAAAATTCCTTAGCTTCCCCAAGTGTAACTTGACTTTGTTCCACTTGTCACCATGAATTCCCGATTCACTCCATATTTTCACAATCCCATGATCAGTCTAAAATTTGAATAAATTGTATATAGTAAGATACATGTAAGGACGGATTATCAAACACAAGTTTTGGGGAAAAAACCCAAACCAAACAAAATAAAAAGAAGACTTGAAGATGCCCATGCAGCTGTGTTGAGAATCAGCAAACAGATTCTTTGCTAGGATAATAGGAAAGGTAGTGAAATTAGATGAGTACTGAGCAAATAATGACCATCCGTAGCAGATAAAATCTCAGTAGAGAAATTACTTTGTGTGTGATTGAACCACAAAACCATCCATTTTGTTAGAGTTGTATTTAACTCTACACAAAACTGTTCTTTGCTTTTAGAATATATTACTGGATGCAAGGCTACTGTACTATTTAAAATTGTATCCATCTATCTTTCCAAAGTTGTGACAATGGTGATAAAAGGAAGGAAAAACTAACAAATATGTGATAACCATAGATTTAGTACAGCTTATTTGAAGGTAAGAAAGAATATTCTGACTCACAAGTATACTAATATATTTTAAAGCTTTTCTTTAGACCTCTTATCATACTACTTATCTGGCAAGTCAGCAGCAAACATGCTTAATTTTATAACAGTAGTGTTAGAATGCACATGCACCAATTTTCCTTGCTGTGAAGGGATGATTCATATATGATCTAAATCTGTATATGTCTAAATCTGTTTTTCTTTGTGACTGTCTGACTAACCATCTAAACTGTAAATGAGAAATTTTTTTCTACTCTTAGCAAAAGCCATTAGTACTCCAGCTGGGGTTAAGAAAAACACTGTGAGATGCATCAAGCAGCTAAATATAATGCATAACAAAGGTTCTAAGACTGTTGTACATGAACAAGCAAAATCAAAGGAAAATAGAGACAGCAGTAAAATAGACAGGGAAGAAAATTAATTACATTTCTTTATCCGTGGTGAACCTGTTAGATCAGATTTATGTTAATGTCTTATGCATATTTATGATGAGAAAATGAATCTTGGTGCTTTATATATTGTATTCTGAATAAGAAAGTGCAGACAAGCATTCACACAAATATTACATTAGTTTGTGAATCAGGGAACTCACAGAATTGTTGATAGCTTTTAGAAGGAGGTCCTTAGACCTAACAAAGCATAGAGACACCTGGAGTGTTGCTTGGCAAGGATGTTTTTGAAAATCATAATGAGCAGTAACTTTTGAAAATGATGCAACTTTACTTTAAAATGCTAAACAGGAAAGAAAAAAACAGGGATGAATTTTCATAACTTCATACAAAGTCATAAATATCCAGTTGAATAACTCTATTTCTGCACATAACTAATGATGTTCGATCAGTGGTGATAGCAGCCCTTTCTAAGTCATGATATCTGAGCACACAAGCACCGACAGGTGCAAGTTTAGGCATTGCTTCATCAGTTATGTCTCATTTGGTTAAAGCCAATGACACAGTCCATTAAAGTGAAAATAATATAACAAGACCTTAGTAGTGCTTCGCACCGCTAACTCCAGAGTTGATGGCAATTGTTAATGATGTCCTTAATAAATTTCTCCCAGTGAGACTCCTAACTCTATGTGCCATCACATCAGCAGTCCATTCTTTTAAGTCATAGCACCATAGATCATTTCAAGTTGAAGGAGACCCATGATGATTTTCATATCCAACTTTTTGCTTCTTGCAGAAATACTTAAAACTAAACCATGACCAAGATCATCATCTAGATGCTCCTAGAACTCAGACATGCTTCTTGCTGTCATCACCTCCCTGTGGAGCCTGTTCCAGGAACCAACCACCCTCCCAGTAAAGAAGCCCCTTTTGGGCCTATAATCAGTGCAATTAAGGGGGACTGGAATCAGCATGAGAGTAAGACCTTCTGTAAAACTTTTATGTACATTTCAGTATAGAAACACAGCTTTGAGAGCTCTAACACTGAGCTCAAAAAGGATAGATACAGTAATTGAAGCTGATTTCAAAAGTGGTAAAACAGAGCGGCAAATTAATTTTAAACTTATTTCTATTATTCCTGTTCATCAATAGCTTAACTTATTTCAATAGTTCAGCTGTATCTATTCCATTGATTCTGATATTTTTGAACAGCCTCCAGGAGAGTATTTCTTATTATTGGGGTAGTTTGTTCAGTCCACAAACACCTTTCACCTATTCATGACATGAATAAAATGGATGGTTACGATGAGGTACTTTTGGCCTGCTGTATTCTCCAATATAGAATATAACCCTAAACCTTAGAAAAGATGCATTTTTAAACATTTTATCCATTTGTTGCATATGGACCCTTTTCTGTCTGCACTTGACAACTGTTAGGAATACAAGTAATTTTCATTAATATTTTTCATAGTAAAACACTGATTAATTTTTAAAAAGGAGCTCAGTATTAGTGGTGAATGTAGGAAACTTAAAATGAAGTAGATTAAAATAACACTGAATGATAAGGGACTTTCCTTATAGTCATGCATTTGAGCATGATAAAAAAATTCAAAACTTTTTTCCATCTGAATATTAAACTCCAAATATATTACAGAATTAGATGTATTTAAGATTGGAGATAGATGAAGGTTAAATAGATTAGAGATATTTAAGATTGGAATGTATGGAGATAGCTCGATCTTTTGAAGATACACAGAGATAAGTATTTATATAAAATCTGGAGGTGTTAAATGCTACACAGTTATCCAGATATGAGCCTCATGTCTGCTGCTAGCTAGATTTTGATTGATTTCACATTATATTTAATTACATGACATTCTGTTCAGACTAACATTGTGTTTATCACATTGATTTTTGAGTAAAGGATGCTACAAATAACAAGTGATGATGGGGATCACACATTTCCTTAGAAATAACCACATAAAAATGTTGTGGCAATCAATTTGTATATGGTATCATAGACATAATGTATCAAATCTTTGTGCAATCATAGGCACTGGGGATTTTTTTATGCAGTGAGACACTGAGATATTTTTTGCTAGAAGAATTTTTCTGGATGGAAACTTCATGGCAGTCTCCTTGCACTTCACAAGTTACTGAATAGGAGTACACAAATAAAATGCAGAAGAGACATTCTCTCTTGTCTGAGTTCCACAAAAGGAGTTTCTACACCACAGTGGAACTTCATAAAGCACGACAGGCTGATTTTTCACTTGCTCAGCTACAGCTCTACATACCAAAATGAAAAGCATCCTCACCCACAGCATAACTGCATGAAGGCTGTTGCAATGCAGAGTGCAAAGTCCCTTCAAAGTCATGAGCCCTGGACATTGTCTGCATCAAACATCTGAGGGGAGGTGGGAATGGAAGAGACAGGCAGTAAACTTGGCTTTCCTCCTCTCCCCACGCCCAGGGAGTGAAGCTGGCTTGGCTCAGGGCTGTAAGCTATACACTTCTGGTTACATGTTTAGCATGAGAGGATCATCGCTTTGCAGCTTTGCAGATTCCATTTCATGAATTATTGTTTTGTTTTCTGCATTCTACAACCTTTTAATCTGTCTTGTGCTTTGGCATTTCTTTCATATCTTTGGAATGTGTTTGCTTCTAAAACAAACACAAATATGGCCTGAGGTGGACAGAAAAATTATTCTCTTCTTTGACCTGCCCGTTACATCCAGAAATCCTTCGATCTTTTTCACTCTTGTAAAGGAGAGGCATGTAAAAGAGATATATGGCAAGTAGAAATATGCTCAGTGTAGAGGAGGTTGAAGGTCACAATGTCACCTTTTTTTTACTTTTAAGAGGTTATTCTTTTGCTGAGACCTACTCATATTGAGTGTACATTTCTCTTCAACCTGGGCTGGTTGGTGACAAAAGGCCCAGCTGACCTCTGTGCTCCAACTGGCTGACAAAAAGTGGCTCAGATCTGTGGGTTAACTCTGCTGGCTGTTGGCCAGGGCAGGAATCTCATTTTCCTGCTACTCCTCAAGAGTATGGAGTCTTTATGCAGACAGAAATGGTTAAAGAGAATTGTTTGTTGGTCAGACTATAAGTTTTACAGGATGACTGGACCACAGGATGCAATAGAACACATCCTAGATTTGCATGAGTGTTTCTACTTTAGACTTATTGCTTCCCAATATGTGGTTTACTATTTATTAGTGCAGACTATTACCAGGCAATATTACTACAAAAAAGCTTCAGAAATTAATTTATACAGAACAGAAAATAATATTTTGTAATTCTGTACTTTTTAATTCCCTAAACTCAATTTGGGAAATTCCAAGAGTTCAATGTTATCCCAGATCAAGTAAAAAAATTGTCATTTCCCGAAAATGCGCACTAAGACTGCTAAAAACAGATGGTGTTTTCATTTAAGGCTCTAAAAGTTATTATTAATTGCACATCACTGCCCTCTGTGGGTTGAACATAGTGAAAGGTCAGGCTGAGGTGAGGAGCCATCATTAAGGAAAACTTGACAGTAAAGGGCATATTTTTACATTGATTTGCAGCAGTGGGTCCTAGACTTCCACTGGCACATTATGGTGAGCAATAAACACCCAGAAAATGACAGAATTTTTTTCTAAGAAGGCCAAAAACTGTTTAGATCTGTAGGTCTGTATGCCCAGCCCTATTGGAAAATTCATATTCATATTCAGAGGATTTTTATCTGTTCTCTGATGGTCTGAGGGGAATTATTTTTTAATTATTTCATTTGATTGCAATTCAGAATCTTCCTCATGCTTGTCTTCATTTGAAGGACAATCTAAAGTTTTCATAGCCTCTCTTTTGAGCACTTCAAGGGGGAAGGTAGAACTTACTTGGCTCAATATCCTCATTAATTCACCTGTGGATAGTAAGAATAAAGGAGAGGAAGGATTTATTTTTGTCTTAGAATTCCTTTTATTTTGTGGCTGACTTTAATATTTTTTCTATCCATCAGAGACTACCATTATTCTCAAGGCTACATTTCTAACAGAGTCAGAACAACATTAGGAACTGACTCTGAAGCATGCACAAGGAGTATGTGGTTTTCCATTACAAGATGTTGCAAAGAAACTTCCTGAGAATACACTTTCTTTCTGAGCAATACAGTAAGTATTCCAGATGCAATTATAAAGATTTTTCTATGAGGCAATCTTCCTAGTTGCATCTGCAATGAAACAGTAATGAAACTCAGATTTTGTTCTTGATCTGCACCTCTCCTTTTATTCATATTCCAAGCTGGGTTCAAAATATTTTCCTGGTTCATTCCCATCAGATATTTATTTCAGCATAGCAACAGGAAATGAAGCAGAGCTTACCAAATGGATGGAGGCAATGAAAACATTTCTTAAATATTCTTGGACTCTTCAAACCACATATACTTGAGGAATTTTTAATCAGAGACAGAATATTTTGAAATTATTCATTAAAAAAATTAAATGTTTGTTATTAATACCTTAAAAATACTTTCCAGATTAACTGTATCAAAAGACTTTCTACATCACCTTTCAGACTTTTTAGAGAAGCAAAACACTTTTTACATACTTCTATAAAAAATTAGGAAAAACATCTCTGCTTTCAGTTTGTTTTGAAAACAGTATCTTCCTGACAAGCTTTGATGATCCAGAATCCTTTAAACATGATATACGTTAATGCAAAGCACAGAAAAATAGTATAGAATGTGCATAATGTGACTTTAACTGTCACTGCTCTTTTCTCTGGTTTTGGATGCATTGTTATCCCTGTTTTACAAGAGTATTTCAGGAGGGAAGTTTACTTTTCAGGAATTTATCCTCGGTTTAGGAAGAAATGTATTTTGATGGTGTGCAAATGAAGTTAATTAATAAACCAGGTTATAATGAAATTTTATTTTCCTTGATGTGGTAACATTATTAAAGTCTTTTCATGGCTGACCAAGTAGTTTAAAAAAAAAGTATTCCATGATGAGCTGTATTTCTTTTCTGCTTCTTCCTTTTCTCAGCACAGAGTGCAATGCAGTCCTGAGTGTTACATGCACATCAAAGGAACAGAAGCTAGTAGGAAAAAAAGCCACACTTTTCCTTATTTGTCCATAATTAAAATAATTCCTATTTGTCCATAATTTGTCCATTTATCTTCTCAAGTCACAGAACAATTAATATCTTTCCTGACATTTCTAAAATAATTTATCTATTTATTCAGTTTCATTGCTTGAGAGTGAGCCCTGTTTGGAGAAGGTTCTGAGCACCTTCCTTATAGATTTAGGCTGATGCTACCCCTGCACACAGAATACTTGCTTAATTTAAAGATCTCACGTCCTAAGCTTTCGTCTCTCATAAGTAGCTTGAAACAAAAGTGCTTTAAAATACAATAAAACTGAAAACTGATGCTGTATAGCAACAACTCTTTAAAAAAAAGGAAAATATTATTGTGTCTCCTTCATCTGATGTCATATTCACAGAATGAGAGATTCTTTTTTTTTTCATTTCTCACTGATTTTCTCTTAAAAATTTCTAAAACACTGTTCTACTTGAAAACAGTAAATTAACTATACAGAGCTTGATCTTATATTTCATTCAATCAAACAAAAGCTCTACACGAGCTAAATGGCCAGGAGTATCAAATTATCAAACTTATTTAAATGAGTCAAAAAATGCCCTGAAGTCGACAATTGTTCATCTAAGATTTAAAATTCAAGCTAACATTTTCCTTCTGATCCAATTCCCTATTTTTTTGTTTCCTTATTTCTTCTTTTCTCTCTTTTATCTTTCCTTCACAGTGACACAAGGAAAAATGAGAGCAGCCAAGAAGGCCCTGAAGATGAGAGTTATGAGCGAGCACGGTGTCCTCTGGCACACCTGGCAGTCACCAGTCTGACAACAATTCCATACAAACAGCTCACTGAAACAGCACTAGCTCAAATAACCCAGCTACCTTATTTTAGAGAAAGGCACATACTTGGCATTTTATGGGCAAGGTTGATAAGTGTATGCAAAGAAACCAAACAAAAACATTTGTACATGTTGTTGTTAATAATTTAGGAAAATCTGGGCCCAGTAGTGTTATTTATTACTCTGCCCTTAGCTAATGTTTTGAAAATTTGTTGCTCCTATTAAATAATTCTTGTGGTTAGTATTACTGCTGCATTTAGAAAATTGCTGCTAATTATCTGAACGTTGAAGCTCTGCATTAAACACATAAGTCCAAAATTATTGAGTCTTCTTCCTAGAATAGCTCTGAGACAAACAGAAACCATTTCAATGTAGGAAGAGATTTTAAACTCAAAATTTATCTTCCATCGCTAAGCTGAAGGCTGCTGCAAGGTGCTCACTCTGGCATTCTGAATTTTTCAGCAAATTGAGGTAGCAGAAATAAAGAAATAACATCAAAAAGCAGGCAAGAAAACTGCAAGAATTGACAATGTTTCCAAAAGGCAGGGAAAAATTAGGGACAACTCTACAAGAGGATGATTTTTACTTTAGGAAAATGATACTGATGAGCTTACTCAAGCTCCAGTGACTTAAATGAGAATTCATGATGCTCAGCAATGAAAAGAATGCATTAAAAATCCTCAAATTTTAAGTTTTATATTCTGGTAGGAACCAGCCATACTTTTAGTATGTCTCTATCTTCAATAAAAAACACTTAAAAAGGAAACATGAAGCTGATCAAAGGACATGTTGGAGAAATTATTTTATCCAGGCAGCATATACATATTCTATCTATGTACATCAGCATGCATGAAAATTTGGCTCCACTTTTAAGGACAACATCTTACAAAAACCATACAAAAAAATTAGTTTTCACAATGCATTAGAGAAAGAAAGAAAACAGCAAGATGAAACAGTGATATTTCAGCTTTCAAGCCTTTTATTAGAGTCTGTGTGTATTAGTCTCAGTAGGTTTTCATAATAAGAGTTAATGACAAAACCCATTCAGCCAACCCTCTAATTTCCTCCTTTGTGTAAAGTTTTAAGATGATTTTCATTCTCTAAAGTACCTTTTCTTCAATTTTCATTTCCTAAATTATCACTATAATAAAGTACTACACATTTCAGCAAAAAAGCCCCCATGCATTCTAATGAAAAAAGCTAGATAAATAAGTGTACCATAGGTAAAATTTATTTTTTAAAAATGCACCTGTTTTGTTTGGAATTCTCAAATCTCAGTGAATTCCTCCAGAGCATCAAAAGGCATCAACACCTCACCCTGCCATGGGTGCCAGCATTTGCAATATTTCTAAAAGTAAAATTCTGAAATAGTAAGACTCTTCTTTTTTAATTGCTCAAAGTGCTGAGTTGAGAAAAGACAATTTAAAAGATGCTTTGATAAAAAGTGATTGGTAATTCACCTGGAGACAGCAGTTAGATTCAAGCAGGTACACAATGCCAGGAATGTCAAATAAATTGCTTGTTGAAAAAGGATAAAGTTACTCTTCAAACTCACTTATTTTGGAAATCTGTAATGGGAAGGCAAGAATAATTTGTTGTTTTTCCTTAAATTAGTCTGTGTATTTCACTTTCTTATAACTTTGATTTATCCTGTCACAACTATTAAATCTAATAGATATCATTATAGTCAGCTTTCATTTATAAACAAGTAAACTTTTCTGACATTTGCATTCCTTTACATTCCCATGGTAGTATTTCCATCAAATATACTTTTATGTGCTTAGGCTTTTAAAAAATAAATCTTCATTTCACATGTTATCCTTACCAATTAGGGGAGAGAAATAAAACAACTCACTGTAAAAGAGGATTCATTAGGTACTTTGTACTACTTCATCCTCTCCTCATTTCCTAGCCCTCCCAGCCCTTCTTTCTCCTCAAAAGCATATATTTCTTCTTAATTTCCTGTCATAATCCACCTTTGTTTGATTTTGGGTTTTAGGTAGCTTAAGGGATATAATTTTGATTGCTTGGATTATATTTTTTTTCTTTCAGTTCTATTGCTAAGGCTAAGTAACAGTAAGCATCAAAGCCACTTTATAAGACCATTAGCATTTCAAGCAATTTAGTTCTGTCTCAAACTTTGTTACACCTTTGTTTTAATCACATTTTGCAGATCTCCTTGGAATATTCACATCTCAGAGTTGAGGCAACTGCAATTTTGTGGAAAAGCAAAGCTTTCAAGCTTGAGAAATAATCACAGTTACAAAATTTCTAGGATTCTGGACAACTGTTAAAACCCTCCACAGTGCCAAACAAGGCCAGTGTGCAAATGCTGTGCAATGATAGATTCCATGGATTATAAAAAAAGGAACCCCCTTGCTTCTATGCACTACCTACACAAATGCAGAGCATATAGAGTAATAGATGTAACAGAACAGTTTATGAATCAGGATCATAAAAAAAGGATTTTGCAGACATGAGGAAACCTCAAATCTGTCATGTTTTTTCTCCTATAGGGAACACTTGAATACCATTCTGAGAGATGGGAGGCAATTCAGTGTTTTTTATGCATCTTTAGGTCACCTCCCTTTCTTTTTTTCTTTTTTTTTTTTTTCCATTAATTTTTTTCTTTATCAGTTTGGATATGGACTGAGAGAAGGAACACAAGTGTCTGAGTAGGAGGTGCATACCCCTAATAACTCTAGAACCAGTGGTGACATCCATGATGCATCTTGCCCTCAGAGCACCCACCAGGAAGGAGGATGCTGAGGCACAGCCCCCTGAGTGTCTGGGACAGTCTGTGCTCACAGCCAGCCACAGTGAAACTGGACTTGGGTAAAACTCACACCTCAGCTCTGCAGAGCAGGCCAGACACTGCCAGGGAAAGCTTGTCCAGGATGTCTTTGGGGTAAAAAGGATGGTGGAGGACCTTTTATTTCACATGTCATGGATCAAAGTACATTTGAGAGACACAGTGGGCAGGCAGGACACAAGCTGTGCTGGCAGGACAACTTCTCTGCTCTGACACTTTGACAGATACGTGCTAAGGTCAGAAGCATTCCATTCACAGTGTCACAGTGCTTACAAGATCAGTTCCACAAAGTGGGAATTATGGAATCAACCTGCGTGAAAGTCCTCTCAGCTCTTCAAAATGTGAAGATTTGTGCACGAAAAATTAAAGAATTATCACTACAGCTGCCTTGTAAAATAAAAGCCCCAAGGCAACCCAAATTCAGCTGAACAAAGCATCTGAAACCTTCCAGAAATTTTGTTTGTTTTAGTCAATATTTCAATTTGGCAATTCACCTCAATAACATTTTGATTCTCTGTATAATACTGAGTGGAAGAAGTAGGAAAACATACATTTACAGAAATTCTGGTGAGAGAAAAAGAAAATAAAATTTGATAAAATAAAGGAAAAAGAAGTATATATCTCTTATGTAAACAAAATGTATTTAGGAAAAGTAAGGTTCTTTCATACAGGACAATATCATTAAAAGATTAGTAATAATTTTAAGACTGACAATAGTAATTTTTAATTCTTGTACACTGACATTAAAACTTATAAAGTTTTAGTAAATATTTAATGTCACTTCTTCAAGGTGACAAATCTGCAGGACAAGGATTGACATGAATATTCCCTATTAATCATCAAAGTGCATCATATGCTTTTTCAGATGTATGAGAGAGTGATTAATGTCAGTCAGGTGTCATTCCTACTTTGATGCAGTGGGATCTTCTCTGGGATATGGCTGTATTTTTTTCTTTGTGACATCTACTATACATCCTATTTGTATTCTATTGGAATATTTTCAATTTGACTGTAGTTTATGGGCTTGTAGAAATATAGAACAGGTCCTCTGGGATATTAGATTAACTGGACAGCCTCAGGGGACCCAAAACACTGAAGCTGAAAAAATTAGTAAGTTCTTTATATAGTCAAAACTTAATTAAATATTTTAAGCTTCACTGTATTGATCCTGGATAAATGAGATATCTTTAAGAGAAATGCTTTAAGTCCTGTCTCTATAACATCTAATGGATACAACTATTTATCTTTTAGAGAATGTCAAGGAACCAGATATTTGATTTAATTTTTTAATCTGCCGTTATGAAATATATTCCCTAAAAATTGAGGGCTCTTATAACTGACAGATAGTCCTGTAATAAAACACTTATCTATCCAATGGCCACCACCAAGTATGTTGAAGGAAAAATTAAGTTATAAATATGTAAATATGCATAGCATTGTAGGGATGTACAAGACAAAATTTGCAGACAGATTCACGAGATCTTGGTATTTGCGTTGCCAGCAGAGACACTAAAAATTTAAGTAAGGATATGGCAACATTTTCTGAAATATTCCAAATTCAAATCTTTGTCCAACATTCCTGATGGCACCCAGTACTCCTTACTGAAAGGTATTCTATAGACTTACAAGTCTGCAGGAAGCAGTAGGGAAAGCCACTTTTCCTCTTAGAGATGTTTGCTCTACAATGAGACAAATCATACTTAAAATTCCCTTTGACATGGGGAGTAAAACAAAGAGAGACTAAAGTAACTGCAGCAGTGGTTGCTCTGTGACCATCTATGACTTTAAGTAATAGGAATTTGTCCTACCCAGATTGGGACAAATTGCATTTTAAAATCAAGTCCTGTGACCTTAACATATTTCTTAGGATAAAGATCTCCGTGCTGTAGAAAGTACAGAGATCTCTTTCTAAGAAGTCTTTCCTGTGGTAGCAGACATAATTTTCCAGGAAAAGGCAAAATGATTGATCTAAAAACAAACATGGGAACACGTCAGCCACATTCCAATATATACAGGAGAATTTGTAGTGTCTTTCAAAACAAATACAAATAAAATTATGGTAGAACAGGAAATTCTATGGCACTTCTTTCTCTTCCACTATTTTTTTTGTTTGTTTTCAATCAAAATCCCTCAGAGGTCCTTCAATTATTTTTTTTCCCAGTGCAGTAACTATTACATTACCCACTTCTGGTTTATAGTTTCAGTAGCTGTGATAACCTCAATTCTCTGGTTCCACTTCACTTTTTCCTTAAATCTTGCAGACAGTGCAGAAGTTTCGTCTGTGTTTTCTAAATGGATTTATTCCCTGAAGGAAATAAGCACAGAGCTAATTATCAGAAGAGTATAAACCTTTTACTGTGAACTGAGGAAATATTGCAACATTTAAAAAGGCAAATCAAGAAAATATAGCCACTAAGTGACAAAACAGCCCAAGAAATACAAAACTCCGAGGGATTTGTGGAAGGATGTACCTTCCCTACCACTTCTACAGTAGAAATTCAATCTCATCACTTCAGCTTAGAAAGGGATATTTCAAGATGATGTTTAAGAAGTGTCTATAGCAATGGCATCTTCTGCATAAAATCTGTAGCAGTTCGATTGGCATACTCAGAAAAATAAATTATATGCTTTAGGATATTTTGTTATCATTTACCATGACATTCCTGCTTTGGTCCTGCCACATGGTAATCTGTACCTTTCTTTCTCATATGACCACATCTTTTGTGGATATTATTTATAAAACCATTCAGGTTTTCAACTACACACAGTGAAAATTCTCTCGTCAAACTCTTTAACATTGCTCTTTTCTAGACAGGTGGTCTCTTTAAAAGGATCTTACTGCTCCATTTTTGTCCAAAATATCTCAGATCTAACCTGAATAAATACCTCATTTCTCTGTGCAACAAATCTTGGTACAACTTGGAAGGAGAGTACTGCAATTTTTCCAGAGATTAGATTCCAGAGAAACTGACTTTAACAGACTACACTTTTAATTAAGGAAAATTCTAAGATTAATTGATGTGCAGCTAGTGAGTCAGGGGAAGATTTTCATTAGTTCCTAATTCCTTTCTATAGCCCACATATTCCTAAACAGATAGACTGAGAAAAGAAAAAAAAGCAGAACTCTCACTCTTTTAGTAACTCTTGAAGAATAGAGCTGGTGTATAAAGTGTTAAAGAGATGAAAATCAACTTAAATAATTTGTGACTGCTAATAAACTTTTTGATAACATACTCGTTCTGAGCTCCCATTGAACACAACTCTGAATTGAATCACACTGTCAAAATGCTCAGAATAATGTTGTGCACTGCAGAATCCTTCATGTCTAATGATATTTCCATGTCATAAATAACAAGAGTCTTCTAATGTTCGCTGATCAATGAAATGAATTAAATGCCTCATGTATCAAAATTTAAATAGTACCTCTTCTGGATCACATTGGAAATTCTGATTTAAAGAAGTTTTTCTTCCATGCAGATCAAACTAAATTAAACTGGAAAACAGTAATATACTAGAGTTGTGCTATTCAGTGGAAAGCGTGAAAGGCAGCAGTGAGGTTCTGAGGGGAAGACCAAATACCATCTAAATATAGGCTGAAAATTTTAAAGGTGTGAATGGCAGAGTAGCTTTATCATCCTGTCACTTGAAAGAAGCAGCTCTTTATTCAGATGCTTAAATGAGATGGTATAAATGTACAGAAAACAAGTGTAAGCAAACTATTTAAAACCTGAAATATAGTTCACATTTGTGCCTTGATTTATTGATTCAGCCAAATATAGATTGAGAGCCTGGTCCACTGTAATTTCAAACAAAACAGTTCCCAATAAACTGTGAAGTTAAGGACATAAAATAAAGTTATACAGTTGCATTAGCCTAATTTTCCACTGTGGTTTCATTTGACCTTTCCACAACCTCTGTTTCTTCTTGCATTGTAGTGAAAGAGAAACTGACGTTCATAAAATTGGATGTCACATAATAATTTAAATTATTAATAATAAAACACCACCCATGGTATAGAACCTCATGTTAGCATTATAATAAGAAAGGTGTGGTGACATATAATGGTTTAGAGAGAAGAGATGATTTTGAAAGGAAATAAAAATGAGGTTACTTGAACTTTTTTATGCACCACCTTAGAATTGTTTTCATAATGTAAGTCTTAGAATTACAACAAGTTTAAAATATGTAATTGCATTTATAGTCAATGACTCCTATCCAACAAACAAGAATTTTTTCCATTATAAAATTTTTTTCTCTCTTGTATGAATTAGAAAATTAAGCAAAAACGTTTGGCTCATAGTTTTTATTTAGTATGAAAATCTGAAAAGCATCCACATGTTTTGATAGATACAGTCTCAAAAGCTTAGTGTTTTTTGTTTGTTTTTTTGGTAGGTTGTGGGGTTTGTAGTATGCTCACTCTTTAGAAAACAAGACCCCAATTCCACTAAGAAAATGCTCATATTTTGATGACACCCACTTATTCCTGGTTCACATTACAGCCCAGAATTGCAGCTAAATATTAAACAATTCTCCTTATTTTTTAATTCCATAGGATCTGTACTTTTAATAAAGATTTACTTATTATAAAAACAAACACACAAACTAAAAAATCACACCAATTTTCCATGTCATCTAAGCAACTGGAGCCAAAGAAAAACTAGGATCACAGATAGATTAAGGCCCTCCACAAACCTGGGATATGGGAGCTAAGAAATGCAATTTTTAGTGTTCATTTTCTACTTGTAGTTCTCCTGCTGAAGGCAAAATCAAATACACCCTGCAGACCACACAGTTACACCCACATATTCCAGACTTAATGCAAATAGTCTGTAAGTCCTGATTTTAGTAGTATTACTGTGTCATCTCTCACTACTACATTAATTTAAACAGAAAATCATATTAACACGATTTCATCTCTCACAACTACATTAATTTAAACTGAAATTAACATGATTTCAGTTTCTTCAGTTTTAAAATCACTTTAAAATCCTTATTTGGCTCCCTGATATTTTTTAATCACAGATACGGCTTGGTAAACCTTGCAGAAACAAGTTACAAAAGAATGAAGACATGGGGAAGGTCTGAGGGAAGCTGGAAATCTGAGGAGTATGACTGAAGAGAAAGACCTGTTGGAAGAATTTGAGTCTACAAAGAGGAGAAACTGCTGTGAATGGACTATGGGATTTCCACAAGTGAGCAGGAAATTAATCTCTGAGCTGCAATGACCCTTTCACCAGCAAGCACCATGAAGTTACTGAGTTGTGGAAGGTTTTGTTTGTGTAGTAAGATGGTGGGAAGAAACTGGTGTCTCTCAGAGCTCCCCCTGCATTGACACTTTTGTTCCCTGCTGCAAATAATACCTGCTCTCCGCAACACTCTTGCATGTTAGTGCATGCAATGACAAGACAATTCTACCTGAGGCTATGGGATCAACCTACAAACAAATACACTTAGAGATTATTGCAGTTGGAAATATGTGCACTTAAAAATTCCTAGTCTGACTCCCACAGGAAATTACCAGAATCAGATCCTCCCATGATTGTGAAATAAATTATGGCAAATACAGAAAAACAACTGATTTGGGCTGGTTTTGAGATTTTTTTGTTAGGTTGGTTTTTTTTTTAATTGTTTGTTTGCGTTTGTGGTTTTATTTTTGTTTTTTTGTTTGTTTTTATGTTATTGTGGGTTTTGGGGTTTTTGTTTGTTTGATTGTTTTTGTTTGGGGTTTTTTTTTTTTTTTTTTTTTGTTGGTTTGGTTTGGTTTGTTTTTTCTTCCTGAAGCTAATGAGAATTCAAAGCTGAAGGTCAGAAAAAGAAAAAAAATCTTCAAGGATAAAAATTCTACTCTTGTTTTAAGTACCCTTATTGATTAATCAAAGTAATTTTAAGCACACTACATCTTGGTACAGCAAGCCTGCCAAAGAACAAGGACTATCTTGATCTTCACAACACTAAAACTTATCTGTGAATTAAAAAATAAAAGTTGCATTAAAGGAATACAAAACCTGTAACAGATTAACGTTCTGCACCATGAATGCTAGTGCTACATCTGATCTTGATGAAGTTTCACATCTTGATGAAGTATGACATCTGCTCAGTTCAGGATTTATTTGAAAAAAAGAAAGATGCTTTTCTCAGTGGAAGACCAAAGAGGCTTTGGGATGTAAAAAGTGAGGAGAAAGGGAAAAGAAAAAAAAAAAGAAAGCTCTTCTACCTTTGCTGAGGTCAAATGGAACTCTTAGAAATGTTCAGGTTTTTTCTTAGAATATTTCTAAGAAATTTGGAGAGTTTTTTCTAAGTGGGGTTGTTGATCTGGAAAATTAGATACTGTCTTAGGATTTTACATCTGATCAATATTTTATGCTTCGTAAAAGGTATCAGCAGGCAAAAGGTTACATCTTGCATTATTTATTATCTCAAAAAAAGAGGTTAATTAAATTTCTGAGTTCTTTAGAAGAAGAGGTGTGGAAAATGCTCAAAGCCCAAGGCTATACCTCAGAGGCTATTGTTCAGACAAGGTCCTATGCCTGTTTCACAGTTATTATAAAAAGATCTGATTTTGATGTCTGTTGCTGCAGTAAAAAATCATTAAACAGCAGCTCTATGATCCTTCAAAGAACTCTGCCCTGAGACCCATTTAAATCACAACTTTCACTGCTGAAAGCAGGCCCTGAAAAGCACTAGAAAAATATGTCTGCCCAGCAAAGATCCCAGAGTCACTTCAAAGTCTCATATGCTAAAAAGGAGCAATGTGATAGCACTCTGTGAGATTATAGGATGACAAATCAATAAAGTAAATCACTGCCAGAGATCTCTGACGTGAGGAATGGGTTCAGTGAAACAACACCAGGGAGCTGTGGAGTCTGGGGGAGACTGAAAGTGCATTTGTTATCTCTGCCACATTATGCTATTTGGTGCCAGCCTGGGGTAGAGGTTAGGAGGGTGGTACCAGCTCTGAGACACACGGCTTGTGACTACAGGTGGAATATTGCAGGCTACTGCTGAGTTGCTTTAATGACTCTGTGTGCATCACTCTGCCTAAATCCATCAGACTGGCTGGTTTTACAGCCAGGCACTGCCCTGCATGGCAGAGACATCCCTAGTCACACTAACCCTATATCCTTCATCGCCCTCACCTCCTAAGTGAGGAAAAACCAAGTTCTCAAAGAATTTTAAGAAAAAAAATCCTAAAAATTCACATTTGGACAATTTCACTTATATGTGTTTCTAGAAAAACAATGATTGTAGATTACAAATCCTCTGATAAACCTCTCGTCTTCACAAGATGCCAAAATGCAAGGGTGATGCTCTAACTCTTTTTTAAAGTACTTTCTTCCTTTAAAGGATACTCAAATAAATTATTCCTTCTCATCAACCCTTTGGAATGAATGCTTACATCTGGTTGCAGTATAGGAATACAATTATTTATATTCGTCCATTAACTGACAATAAGAAGATTGAAATAACTTCCTAAAGTACTCATCTGGGAAAATAAAACACACTGAATGGTATCTGCATTTACCTACAGTTGTGCATAATTGTTTGGACCTTCTATGTAAACTCTTTTTGAAAAATTATGCTTTCAATGAAAACTGATTTGTTTCCATTTAATCAGTCTCTCATTCTCAATTTGCTTGGGAATATGTTTATGTCATTGTGTCAAAATCAGGCCTAAAACAACATTGTTTGAAACAATGCCTAAAAAAATAAAAAGTGCTGTTTGAGATTCAGGAAATAGAAATAAAAAAAATTTCTTGCCCTGGGAAGTAAAATTGCTATGAAAGTTACTTTTTTCAAGTAATGCTGTATTTCACAGTATCTCCACGGATTTTCTTCAGAACTCTTGGGACTAATATTCTGTTATTCTCTCTCATTAGGCAGATGACATTTCATTGACTCAACTTCAAGTTTTAATAACAGTTCACAGGTCAGTAATGGGAGTAAATAGTTTAAAACTGTGTCCTTTTCAGAATTGTAAATACTCACTAAATAAAGGCCAATACCACTATGCAGTTATATGGGACTAAATACTAGGAAAATTTACTCTTTTGTATTAGTTTTAAAGAATTTTGCTGATATCTTAATTTTTGTCTACAAAATAAACCTTGTTTTATGTTTATTAAATTTGCAGACAGTCTACATTTTTCAGACCATGATTTCAGCAAACTCTTAAGTAAAGCGTTTAAGCAAATCTTTGAAAACTTAATGTTTTCCTCTAGTTTTATGGAGGTCAAGAAATCTGCTTTCAGGATACCTGAACCCAATGCAATCTCTAACTTCTACATTAATGTGAGAGATCGATTGTTTTTCATGCAGTCAGTGAGAAAAATCAATGTAGAAATACACATTCTATTTTATGCTGTGAGGTAGAATAAGCAGTTTCCTTAAGCCTTATTCTTGAGTGACTTCCCATAGAAGTAGGGTCAATTATATTGATTTGTGAAAATGTGATTTTAAGCTACTTGATCCTACAAATACAAATGTTCAGAATATACCAGCTGGCATCTGCAGAACCTCTGCTGCAGATTTTTAAATCCACAGCCTGGGATGGTAAAATTTAGCTCCATTAAAACTAACCAGGGAATTAGAAAATCCGCTGTGACTCATCTCTACCTGTGCTGTGGCGCCTGCTAAGTCATACATGTCTACAGGACCAACCCTCTCCTGTCTTCCCTGGGCTGATTAAAAGCAATAACAATGCCAGGGGAACAACTGTGGGGGCTCCCAGCTTCTGCTGAGAAGCAGCAGCCAGGTAAAGGCTCTGTGCTGCAGCAGCCCTGTGCTCAGGATGCAGGAGGCTGGATCCAGCTGTCTGCTGCCCTGGCCAGGTTAGGCTGCTGCTGCCACAGAATAAATGAGCCCTGGCTTTACTTGCCATGCCCTGGTCAGGACTTCTTGTTTTCCTGAATGTCCTTGTGTCCTTGCTCATTTTTAACTGGATGGAATTAATTAAATGCCTGGGCAAGGTCCACTGGAACTTCCTAATGAGATCCTGTGTGTATTGGCCTTGTTATTGTCAGCAGAGGGAGTTACTAATGACAGGTTTCACCTTCCTTATTCATCTGCATATTTGTTTTTGGAGGCTTGTTTCAAGTTTTTGAGAGAATCTTCCCCTAACAGTGCTAGATCCTAAGTTATCTTCTTAAATTAAAATGTCTACATGCAAAAGCAATTGACATTGATACCACAAAAGTTATTTTCAACAAATGGTTTTATCCTTTGTTGCTGATTTCCTTCTGCTTTTTTTTTTTTTTTTTTAGTTGCAGGGACAGCTTAAGTGGTGGTAGAAAGCTTATTTTAGATCAACAGAATAATGAAATGTATTATCACTTTCACCTAATAATTCTTGCTTGCCTCTCTATTAACATGTTAAAAAACACATAGTTTCTTCTGACTCATAAAATAAACTGAATGCTGATGAGATGCCCCACCACCAACACTGGAACAGGCACAGGGAGCATGCTGCACCTGAACTTTGAAATACCTCCTACAATGGAATTCTCTTATAACTGCCACAGTCAAGACTAGAATGTCTCAAAATCTCGCTGGAAAAAGTTTTGATTAGTTATATCTAGATCTCTTTGGGGAATATTCTGTTTGCTTTTGCACTGCTATCAAAAACCTTGTAATTTGAATTCAGATGGGTGGTGAGTTGATATTTCAGCTGCACTGAATAGCTGCACTGTCAATATCTTTTGTTTACATAAATGTTGAAGGGGTCAATTTGAAGAATACTATACATTTGCAGTTAGTTCAACAGCCCATCACTTTGACTGCATCATTATTATTCCATATACAGATGGTTTTCTTCAAAGAATATGTAGTACAATTTCAAGAGAAAAAAATCAAAACAAAGAGAAAAAATCAAAACAACAGTAACTTCAGAGAAATTCAATTAGGAAAATGTATTGATTTGCTCCAGCTGCAAACATTAACAAAAGAGGTTCATACTTGCTATAGCACTCTTTTATGACCTTTTAGTTTTATTTCTGGTTGTTGTTTATCTCATAATCTGAAATACCACTTCAGTAGTATGATAGATAATATTCTTAGACTTCCTGAAAGTGGACAAGCAATGCATATATTAAGAAATGACACTGATGCATACCATGAACTATGATTTTTCTAAAAATGGCTTTTTACCTTTTCTTACCATTTTTGTTCCACTGCGATAATTCTGGAAGATGAGAAATTTTTTCCTCATTCTGCCTCTAAAAATATTTCCTCATCTTATTGTTCATCACTTTTCCATTGCATATGCAGTCTTCACTCTCAGTTAAACTTTGAATGGATGGAATGACTTCAACCAGAGACAGTTTGCTAAGTTTTCAAACTTGAGATGGTAATTACCTTCCTAGATCATCTTATCATCTTTTATTTTCATCTAGTCACTACCTGATTTCACTGACATTAACTTTACTTTATATCCAGGGATCCTCAATCTGGAAGGAAATATCAAGGTATTGCAGTTTGAACCAGTAGGAGAAGCTTCAGTATGACTTTCCATGACTATGTATTGTTTAATTAGATTCTATTCCTACAGACAATGCTAAATAGAAACTCCAATTCAAATATGCCCTTATGGGTCCTTATAACAGCATAACATGTGATGTTAAGTTGATCTCCAAAATTCCCAGGTACAATGAAGGAAAAACTTTGTCGCCTTTACAAATTTGAACCTTTCTGGGAAAAAGAGCTGTATAAAAACATCTCAATACATATACAGTTACTTGAGGAGTGGTCTGTTGTTATTTGTAGGTTTTTGGACTAATTATTGAAAAAAGTGTCCTGATGCCAGCCAAAGGCAATGAACCCACTGTCAATGTACCCATTTTTTAATATTTCAGGCAGACATATCCTAGCTTGTATCTATAGGTACTAAAATCTATTGAAGTATTTTTTCTTTCAGGCTTTTAAATTATTTGTATATTATCCGGAATAATCCAGAGAAATAATTTTTAGCAATTTGTTTTCAAGGAAAATATATAATTTATCATTAAAGTTAAGTCAGCCAACATATGCATTGGAAATTAAAAAAAAATGTTAATGCAGTTCACCAAGACATTATTAGAGATATTGTAGGAAGGGAAGTTAACAGACCTGTGGCAAATAAATTGCACCATGGTTTATACTTGAATAACCAGAAGAGATGCACAGATACAAGTAAGCACAAACATATATTTGGTTACTGTGTCTGAAGAATGTTGATTATTAATTTCTACATAAGAATTAATTTCTAGTCTGAACCATATTATGATTTAAAAAAGGTTTTTACAAGAAGTTAATCCTTTTTAATGAACAGCAAAGAAACAGCCAATTTTTTACAAATGTCTTCTGTTTTCACTTGCAAATTACTAGACATTTTTTTTAAATAATTTTTTGGTCATCTCACATCTAGTGAAGAAAAAAATGTTTCTAAAAAAAATTTATTATACTCTGTACCCATTTATATAAAATATTTAATGCAGTCATATATTTGCATTATCCCTTTGTACATTTTGGCAATTTTTTTTTTGTCATCCCATCAGAACAATAGGTCTGTATACTGATAAATACCAATAAGGATGTCAGCAAAATATGAAAATAGCCTTTCATGGAAAAATCAGAGAAAGGTACTATATATGAAGAGGGGAAGATAAAAAGATGATTTGAAAATATTTTCTTTGGCTTTTAAGATGATTTCTCTTGGAAGAGAAATGCTAAGAGCATTAAGAGACTGGAGTAATAAAACCCAGCACAGAACCAGGAGGTGTGTGGGAGCTCTCCAGTCTGTCAGCTAAACAGAAAGGCACAGTGCTGAGGCACTCTGCAGGAGCATGAACACCCCTACAGGTATAATATATTCAAAAGACAAGGGGGGTTTTGTTACCTTAATCAGAACCTGAATATGTCCCATGACTTTTGATGACTTGAAGTACCAGAAGCTCATCACACAACTCCCACTTGATTCTTTCCATATGGAACTCTTCACATGGGCTTTTTCATTTATTAGGCTTATTGCAGTGGCCTCAAGATATAGGAAATGTCCTGAAATTAAATGATGTATTACTGAAAAACCATTTCCAAATTAGATTCCAAAACTCAGCAAAGTAAAGGCGGAGACATATGAAGAACACTTCCCTTATAAGTCTCATATTAGTCAACCTCAGCTCAGGAGAAAAAATGACCAGTTTCCATTCCTTTTGCACTTCTTATATCAGGAGTTAACTGGTGGTAGCAGCTTAAGATTTGGGTGGACTTGTGTAGAAGACTGGGAGCTCTTCCATGTTTTCTGGCTACTTTGATTACATGTCCCTGCTGAGCTGCAGTAGCTGCAATTATGACAATACATCACACAATAGCCACATCATGATTAATTTCAAGAAAAAGTCTCCTGAAAGGTAATCTTCAAAACAGCAAGTCACGCAATATAAAAACCTGTGAAACAGGAAAATAATCATGTATGTATAAATCACTAGGTATCCCTAATGCTTCATATTACCTTTGGTCATTTTTACTCTGTTTGAATATTAATGAACATATAAATTATTTAGTCAGATGAAATTGCAAAATTAGATGCCTAGAGTTAGTATTTTTCAACACTGATATGGTCCTTGAGTCTTGGATTTTTCTTTTTAATCAGAAGCATAAAAAATTCTCCTAAATTTTCAAATTTATTTTTTTCCTTTGTACAAATAAGAAATGTGTATTTGACATAAACATAAATGTATTATAAATAACACAAAAATTTTAATTGCACATCTACAAATGTCTGTATATGAATTAGGCAAAAAAAAATTTTACTTCAATAATTAATGCAGAAATAAATGGGTTCATTCTAACTTTGACACTTCCCTGGCTCAGATACAACCATAGATGTTGGCCATGGTGTTATGGGATCAGAAATCTGCTTTTTCTCCGAGGTCAAGCACATATTTAACAAGTGTAGTGGTGTATTTGTGATAATATTTTAAAAATATATATTACTGACAATGAAAATTACAGTTTTTTTCCTACATATTTTCAAGTTTTTTGGGTTTTGTTGTTCAGCAGTTTGTGTAAACATTCAGTGACTGCTATCATGTCTTTGTGCAACTCTGCTGTGAATATTTCAATTTAAGGTCAGTTCTGAGCTCAGCTTTGGTAACACCTTTGTCTGAGCTATAGGACCTTCAAAAGCAAAGTATGAAGGCACAGAGCTTGTAGCAAGAACAAGAGCAGATAACTGAGTGCTTTGGCCAAAACGAACCAGGACATGCACTAACAAAGGAGATTTGTTTCTTTAAATTTACTTATTTAACATTATCTAAAATTAAAATATGAATAGTCACTATGGGAAACTGTAAGCTTCCTGAAAATGACCTCAAGCTCCAGAGGAGTGGGATTCAGTGAGCTGAGCTAACTCACCTTTGCAAATTGCAGCCAGACCAAACGCCTCTCTCCAGTCAAATATCAAATTATCTTGCCTGACTCATATAAGAAGCAACTAAGATTCAATTTTCCTACATTAAAATTATTGTACAATGGTAATTAATATTTTTATATTGTAATACATCTAGTTCATTAAAGATGACACCCCGATTAGAGCTTTTAGAACTCCCCTGCTGCCTGTGGAGATACGAGACATTTCATGAAGACAATTATCCCTTACTTGTGAACTAACAACGTACCAGTTCTATTTCCAAGCGTGTGGTCCCTGGGAGGTCTGAGGCTTCGAGGCGAGCTGACCCCTAGCACCCAGTGGAAATTGTCAGCCAGGGAATTTTGCCAGCCACATCTGCCATTCTCAAAGGTGCAGGAAGTTCCGCATTCACTCTCGTCTGTATTATCCCCACAGTTGTCTTCAAAATCACAGCTTTGTTCTGCTCTGTAACACTTGCCATTCTGGCACTGCCTATGGCCATGTGAGCAGGAGCCTGAAAAGAGAAGAATGAGTGTGTCCTGGTGAATCACAGCGCCGTGCATCCCAGCAAGGTTACTGGAAGGTTACGTTTCAGAGAGCTTAATATTTAGGAGGAGGAGGGTGGTCCAGAGCAGTTTTATTAAAAGCCTTTGGTTCCCCTGAAGTACCAATCCATTATCAGTTTATTTCTTTTGTATTTTGTCAAGTGATTGCCTAAATAAATGACTGTTTCCCTTGTAAAGCCTCAGAGGGCAAGCTCCAGCCAGGCATTCCATCACTAACAAAGCTTTCTAGTCTGACTTAATTGCTGGCATTCTCCTTTCATGTGGTGTTGGATTGAATCATTTTATCTTAGCTGCAAAGTTGAACCTACTTAGGAGCCCTAATTTGGAAGAAAAAAACTCTTCTGTTTTAACTACAGAGGTTTGCCTTTTAATGGATTTTTTTTTATGAGTTCAGTAGGTTGATGGTGTCCTTTTTGTGCAGTCTTCCTGCCATTATTGAGGGATAATTCTACTATTGTACAGCCTAAAGACTGTAGGACTCACACACAGGATCTATTTCCAAGTTTCATGTTTTCATTTTAGATCAGTTTCTGCAGGACTCTGAATAAAATGTAGCAACTTTAGTACATTCTGTAATCAAGTGGTGAAAAACAACATTCTGAAATTGACCTCTTCCCATTCACTCTGTACATTCTCCTGTGCCAGAAATAAATGAACAAGAATAATTTTGCTCAAAAATAAGAGTATGAATATATGAGCTCAACAGACAAAATTAGAATATGTACATGTCCTAAAGTTGCAGAAGTACAGGGAGAATCTGAGTTAATTGATACGGAAAATCACATGGTGCTAAAAACGTCTTTCCATTACCACTGTATTAATTTAAAGGAGCTAAATGACATTCACATAAGGCTGGATTTTATCAAGAGGTCTGAAAAACAGATTTATTATTAGAAAGAGGATAAGAGATGGGAAGTTCAGTTGTCATGTTGGCAGCCTCCATCCTATGGCATTTGTTTCAGCCAGAATCTAAATTACAAATACTCCAAACTGAAAAAATATTGTCAGAACCCTTGTTTTCATTAAAGTGAAAAAAAGTCACTTTATTTCTAGGTATCAGCTAAATAAAACAAGCGTTAACCTCTCCTCTTCAAGTTAAAATCCTCATAATGCAATTCTTATTAAAATAAATTTTAAATACAAACATATATTGGAATATGATAGAAATATCTAGAAAGATTTCCAGGGGAATTAATAATTTTTAATTCCTAAATTCTTACCAACATAAAAATATGTACCAGGTTTACTCCAAAAGACTGTATATGATTTGGCTTTTAACAAATGCTCAGAGAAAGGAGGAAAAATCCCTGATCAAAAAGAAGCAAATAAGAATAAAAATCTGATACTGACTTTGAAAGTCAAGAACATCAGGCAAAGATCTCCAAATCTGGAGACAAGAAAAATGGGTGATCTCTGACCAGGAGAAAAAGACTTCTTTGAAGTTCAAAGCTAAAAGTTTATTAAAACATCAGTGAGAATTTTATTAGTACGCAATCTCTGAAAATGGTCCTGGTCAAAGAATGGTGCAATACCATCGATGAATCAGCCAGTGTCCATCAGAAACTTCTATCAATTTTCTTCAGAATTTCAGTCATCTGTGTTATATCCCAATAAGTGATAGAGATTTATTATAAAATTGGTGCCTAATTAAAGTGGCATATATTTTTAGGAGCTAGTTATTATAATCCTACATTTCTTTTAAGTAATTGCAGTAAGATTTTAGCATTTATTTTGTCAGCAAACTAGGAATTCAAATTTCAGGATGCAGTTCATGCCTTAAAATATTTTCCCTTGCAGTTCAATGATCAATAATTTCAATAACTATTGAATTTTGAGGTCCCTTTGTAGCATTGTTTTCAATTTCAGGTTAAAAAAAAAGCAGAGTTGAAAAGTGGAAGTCTTTGTTTCCTGAAGGAAAAACAAAAAAATCCGTCTTGAATCCTGGCATGAATGAATCTTTCCAAGCATGTGTAATGAATGATATTACACTGCCTGAGTCTGTAACGTGACTTGCTTCTGGATGTACTTCCACAGTATAGCTTCTCTTTAAATGACATTTCTAAGGCTTTAAAACTGTAGGGAAAAAAAAACTTCACCAAACAAACAAACAAACAAACAACCTTCTCTCCCCCCAGAAAACAACCCTGAACCTACATGAAAAGGAATTTTATTTCAGAGCTTTCTTTCTTCCCTATTTTTTCTTAATCTTAATTGTTCAAGCACTCTGTTATATAGATTCCTGTGAGTTTGAGAGAGGTATTTAATTGAGAGGAATTTCTCCTTAACAAAGTTCAGTAAATTTTTCCTCCAACCAGTGTTTTCTTGAAGATTATTTGTGGGCAGACTTTTTGTCCTATGTGGTAACTGCATAGACACACTAGGCTGCAGTAGAGCCTTAGGGGCTGTTAAAACCCCTTTCAGATAAATATTCTTTATCTTATCGTTATATGTATCCATCAGATAAATAACCTTTGAATTTGAGAGGATTTATACAACAGAGGAAAAGAGCTGCACCAGTAATCCTCTTGTTCATATACCCTGAGCAAAATCAACAGGTAAACCATTTATATTTTTAAACATGTTTTAAGAGAAAGATTAATCCCCTTATTTTATAAGGGTGTTTTTCTTAAATGCATTTTGAAAAAAAAAGAAATTAACCTGCAAACATCAAGAGATAAAATAAATTTTTCTTGAGGACAACCTGTCTTATTATTGAAAACTGAGGCAAAGAGGGTCTCAAGTACTCAGTCTTATCCTCCTTTTTTTCTCATATTCCCCCCTGCATCCAAGAAGGAATGGAGGTTTTCCTTGCCACTCCTTTTGCTATTAATGTATATATAAAAATATTTTATTATCCTTTCCAGAAGTGGCCAGATTATGTTCTAATTAGAATTATTATAAAGTTGTTAAATTTAATAAGTTGTTAAGCTTCTTAAACTTATTATATTTAATAGCATCGGCATCAATGTTTTCCAAACCAAAACCAAATCAAATGAATGAAATAGTTTACAGTTATTGGAATAATCCATCCATAGGTGTGAAAATCTAGAGCTGCTTCAAAATATTTTCAGAAGATTTTATTTACATTCACATGGCTAGAAGCATACCTTCTTCTAAATCAAAACTAGAGCTCCTGTAGAACCATAGTCTGGTATAGAGGCCAGAGTAATTAATCAGCAGACTAAGAGTGTGACATCCCAGGGATAGGGGCTCTCTGGATAATTTAGATCTCTGAGTTTTCCCCTGTAAAAATTACTCCATTATCCTTCTTGCTCTGAGTTGACATTACCATATGACTGAAATCTATGTGTCCTTAAAAAAATAATTTGTTAACAAGAACATCTTCCCTCCAGTATCTCACTACTACAGCCCAAGGACGCAGAGAAAATGCTTTCATCACTGTTGATGATGCATAGTAACACTGACTTGTCAGTGCAGGAATGTGAAAAATGCATCTCATTCCAAAAGCAAAGCTTTAGAAATTAAAATAATTTTTAAAGACTTTCAGATGTTGGGGTGTTGGGAAAAAAAAAAGATTTAAGAAGTTTTAGAGTATATCAGCTTTTTTTTTTGAAGGAAAAAGGTTTTATTTTCTCAAATTGAGTGCAAACATTTGGTTTTGTAAACCTTGCAAGTACTTTGACATATTGATTTTCATTCTGAACAACTGAAAGTTAGAAAAACAACAGCTTGAGTTCATTTGCAAAAGGGACTTTTAGAAGAAACTGTTAACTAAGTTACTGCCGAGCAGACGAAAACTCCAACAACCAAAACTTTCTCAATCAATTTCTTGTCTTGACCATTCCCACACACAAACACAAGGGAATTCTTTTGCAGTAATCAGATCTGATAATAATCAACCGCAGAACCAAAAAGAACCAAAAACATAAACAGTAAGGTAGGATACTGCTCAATACAATAGTCCATGACAGAGCACTGAAGAATCTTTGTTTTGTTTGTTGGTATTTTGTTATTAGAAAAGTATTGATTTTTATCAGTCACTCAATACTCTTTAAGACACACCCAATCTGTGACACATTCAATGGGTTATAACCTGGTGCTTTGCTTTCCTTAAGGTTACCAGAAGTTCTGACCTGAAGGCAAGAGGGGCTACTCAGTGCCTCTTCATACTGAGTTTACTGCATATACTGTAAGCAGGGCAATGCTAAAAACAATTATAAAGATCAAAAGATTCAGTTTCAATTGCTTAGATGCATGTGAATGTGCATTCACAAGAAATGAAAACAACAGGTTTTGATTAGATAAGGAGGCACAAAGTCTTTTCAACTCCCCCACTCTTATAGTGCTGGCATACTAATATCTTCAGTAACAGAAATAGTGCATAGTTTCCATGTTGCTTGAGTAATTCTACACCTATTATTCTATAAAACATGCTAGTAGTACATCTTAAAATGAAATTTTTAGTTACTCTCTTCAAGTGTTAAATCCCCATACTGAAAAAGAAGAGGCCTAGGCCTGGATTCATGAAAGATACATTGCAATAGCATCAACTGGTTTGCTCCTTGCCAGCAAACTGAAACAAGATATATAGTGTATGTTAATATTGTTATTCCAGTGCTAATCAGATGGTCTATGACTCCAGCATGAAGAAAAGGACAAGCAAGGAAAACTGTTGTAATAGGACACACACTTAACGAGAACTGTGACAGATCAGCTCTTTTATACAGTGTTCCCTTTCCAAAGCCATGTTGAAATTTATTACCTATCTTCTTGAGGGTGGACTTAGAAATACTAAGAGTAAAGGAATTTAGATCTAGTTTTTAAGCAAAGCTTTTCCAGAAACAAGAATATTCATCATACGCATCTACTACAGTGAGAAAGACTAAATACCAACTAAAGCGAAAGCTTAGCTCACAATCCTGTGTTTACTCTTAGCAAAAATCCAAAATAAAATTATATTGAACAAAATTTTGTGTTGCCATGCTCTGGCTCAAATAAATGAAATAGAAATCTATTTACTGCATGAATTCCTTAGTAAAGACACAGAAAAATAAATATTCCTTAGTATCAGATCCACAATCCTAAAAATATGTCAAAAATTTGCTGCATGTCCTGTAGAAGTACAACTTGAAGCTCACGTGAAATGCTGTACAGCTATAGACTGAAATCTTGCCTGAAGCAGATCAAGGTAACAGTGCTTTTATCAGAGACTGGACTGGTGCGTAACTGGTGACTTCTCCACCTTAGAGGCCAAAATGGTTTAGCTGGGACCTCTGGTTTAATGGTCCAGCTGCTATCTGATTGTTGGAGGGTAGAAGAAGGCATGATATCTGCATTTCCTGGTGCCGAGAGCAGGCTCTGGTCAGTGGTTTCATTGGCTGCATTTCTGATGGGAGAAAAGTCTGGAGATTGAATCTAAAGTATGGCTTGAAGTAAAGCAGACACCCATATATAAGAACAGTTTGAGCGTGAGAAATGGGTTGCACAAACTCTGGATAGCTGAGGTATGTTAGAAGGGAATTTCTACAAGGAGATCAATGAAAAGTTGGTTAAACAGTGAACTAAAAGCATTTTATGATCTTATAACTGAATCTGAAATGGAGGAGATCTTCACTGGCTGCACTGGAATATGTGATAGTTTCATATTCTGCACCATACCCCAAGCTGTTGACCAAAGCTTATAGTGGGAGGTGAAGCTGCAGTGCAGTGATAAATCACCTTTGTACAACTTGCCAGAGCTGCTCAGTAAATGTGACAGGCAGAAAGCACTTCCCTCAAATCCTACTCAAAGCCTGACCAACCAGCTCTAATTTAGAGTCACAGCCCTGACTCCGAGACCAGAGGACACTGTCCAGGCCAGATTTAACCTTGGTGAGAGAGGATAGTGGGCATGGAGTCCCATAACCTGAGAAACACTAGTTCCAGAACTGAAAGTATGAACAAATCTATGTTGAGAAAGCTTTCTCTGGCAAATAACGGCATGTAAAACCACATAGATTAAGCAGTGAAAAGTCTTTCTGTTATACTTCCAGAAGACCTCAGATGTTTTCTAGAAAATGGAATTTTTTTCAACATGTTAGACGCCTTGAGGTGGTCCAGTCACATCCTTAATTTGACATATAACTGTTCAATATTCAAAGAGAAAGATAACAAAATATACATCTATTATCAGCTGGGGATCTCTACTATTTATGAATGTCAACCTCTTCCCTTAAATCAGTAGTAATATTCAACAAATGTAAACTACAAAGGAAATTGCTCTGGAGAATTCTCACTTGTGTACAGATGGGATTAAAGTGAGAAAGAGCTGAAAGAAACAGTTTGCTCAGAATTTCTATAGAAAATTAAAACATTTAAACACAGCTACATTAAAACTTTTCAGACATAAATGAGTAAGGGTCAGTTGTAGGAGAAATGAAAACTGCCCAAAACTGATTAAATTGAATGTCATGACCCCTATGAATCCTCATCTGGATAAATTTCAGGATGACTGTATTTACCACCTTCATCTGAAGAGTACGTGATGATGAAAAGATTTCAGTGATGTCTTGAACAGCCTTCTGCACACATTTAAGCCTCCACTGAAGAGGTCAACAGGAAAATGAAAAATGCATTATGCTGGATGGAGGAGAAAGATATCAACAAACTCCTTAATCACACAGTATCTTGTAGAAATGTAGCTTCAATTATGTTCAGTTTTTCCCTTCCTCTGAGTTACATGTTTGTTCTCAGACACTGAAAGAAAAAGACTAAAATTTTACCTATAGAGTCAGCAAAAGTGCTTTGAGACGAGGTACTGAAAGAAACAAGAATGGCACTTGGCACTGTTATGCCAAAATATTGTTACACTGTCTCCTGGTGCCATTAAGGAATTCTGTTTCTTATCTTTATTTCCATCCAGGATGAACAATTAAGACAAAATTATTTTTTAATTCTTCTCATTTAATGTTAATCCAATCCATTACAGCCATTTATTCCTGAAAGCACTAATAACTTTATTAACTGCACCACGATTTAGCACTTGTGCACGTTTACCAGCACACTTTGAGGTAAGCAAGTAGTAGCACGTGTGTTAAGCATGTGACTGAATGTGGAAAGGACAGAATAGTTCATGGTTAGAAAAACAACCTGATGAAATTGCTTGATGCCACTTCACAGGATTTCCACAGAGCTTACCATGTGAGCTCTGCCATTCAGCCTTCCTCTGCTTGGAAAGGAAGATAAAAGAAATAAAATGAAAAGTACCAACAGTCCTGAAACCCAGAAAACAACACCACAGAAACCCCTCACATTTACCTAGCCCAAACCTTCATCTCTAATTCCAATTGAAGCTGAGTAATTTCTTAAACAACCTTTTTTTGAAGCTTTGAAAAATTCCTTGATCTACTGCTTGTCATCAGAGTGGTTCTCATGAGCAAAGTGGATATTGTTGACAAGAGAACTGCCAAAGCCTCAGCTCTGGATCTCAGTCTGCTCAGGGAATTAGTTATGAAAGTTGCCTGGGAAACTATTTTTGCAAGTGCTGGGTTCCATCAGTGCTGGTCACTTTTTAAGCATTGTCTCCTAATAAAGGCACAGAAGCAGGCAATTCCCAAATGTCAGAACTCAAGGAGGTGAAGCAGAAAGCCATCTTGGTTGGACAGGAACCTTCCCTTGGGAAAAGGGCAAAAAGAAGGTGTATGGCCAGGAGCAGCAAAGGCAGGTGACATGGGAAAAAATGCTGCTTTCAACTGTAGGGGAAAAAAAAGTGTGGCAAAAGCTCAGCTGAGCAGAGCTGTCGGGGGGCAATAAAAAGAGTTTTAAAAAATATATTAACAGCACATGACCCGCTACAGGACAAGGATGGTGTCCTCACAAACAGGGACAGAGACAAGGCAGAGGTGTTTAACACATTCATTGCCTCTCATCTTCAACATGGATGATGGACCAAGGGGCTGATCTGATTTTGAGCAAAAAATGATTGTGGTCCTTCCATAGTCGAGAATGTGTAATAAATTTTTACAGTTAACAGTCTTTATACCTCTTATTTGTGTATTAACATTGTTTATCTTAACACTAAACAGCATCCAGGTACATCTTGGGATAGTTAGGTACCTTGTGAAAGCTAAAATAGCATTTTTACTTGGAAGTCATATTCTGTTGAAAAATTTGAGATCAAAATAAATCAGAGAATGAAAATGAAGCTGTGCAGTGAGTTGCCTGAAATCTTTCATGATATAAATCACAAAGTAAAAACTGAACTTGCAAATAAAGTTTACAAATATTTTGTTCAAAATCATGTTTTTCTTTGTCTACAGTACATCATATTGAAAATGTAAATTCCTAACTAGTAATGTAAAATGCAGTCCAAAGTGACTATTGATAAGCATGTACTTAAAAAACATTTGAGTTAGATCTTGTTTCCTACAGTTAGAGGAGGAGGATAAAGAACCACACTTGTCTTCAGTCTTAAGCCCATATAAAAATTTTGTTCCAGGCTGTCTGGCAAATTCAAGTGCCCAGCAAAGGTGTATTGCACTGAAGAAAAAATAGGACTAGATTTTGTGAAATATAAATTTTTTTTCAGATAATGTTTGCTGCTGCTAGACTTAATAGTAGTAAAATCCTATAATTCTGAGACTCCTCTGTAGTGCGACGTCATTTCTCTACTTTTAGGTGTGTGAGAAAAGAAAAGTCATTACAGACAAGAAAGAACTTTTTACCTAGTTCTTGGAATGCAGAGAGCAGAATTAGAGCTTTCATGCTCCCAGTTCACCCAAAGGAAGGCCAGCTCTGAATCAGGAATATGTAACACATAGACACATCTCATAATGAGAGCCAATAATGACTAGCACTGGTGGTCCTGAGAAAGCTCAGATTTTACTTAGTTCTCCCAGTAGAGAGAAAATGAAAGAAAAGGGCTCTTTAAGAGGGTTCTCCTTTATAAATATAGTACCAGAAATTCCTCTTACAATTTTTGGAGCAGTTTGGTTACAAAAGCTATTCCCAAATCCCAGCTACTCATTGCCAAAAGGAATTACCAACTCATAGTATGAATGTAGATATAAATACCTGCCCTCACCTGCTGCTCAGAGACTCTCATCAAACTGCCAGCACTGAAATTCTTTCCTCCTGACCTTATGCTTATTTGGATGCCTACTCTGGGACACCTTTATCAGAAACAACTCCATGGAGACCCAAAAGCTAAAGAAAGTTTTGAAGATGTTAAACAGTTTTGTGAAACAGAAAAACAAGGGCTGACAATGCCCTACCTCCAAGGACCTTAGATGACATTAATCATGTTCTGAGATGACATTAATCACATTCTGTCTGCCAGTTTCTAGAGTTGTAATCAGTTATGGGCCCAGTTCAGGCTCTCCTCACATCTGACTACTGATCCAAAGAATTTGTGGGATTAAATTTCACTATTATGTCTGAGAATAACTAGGGGAAAAGTTTTGTTTCTTTGATAAAATTATAATAAAGTATGGGAAATGTCTTCAAATTATATGCATTTTATTGTATATTCAAA
Source organism: Fringilla coelebs (assembly GCF_963513975.1). Lineage (NCBI taxonomy): Eukaryota > Metazoa > Chordata > Aves > Passeriformes > Fringillidae > Fringilla > Fringilla coelebs. Next base: position 133,766,990 of record NC_140028.1, on the reverse strand, counting down.
TGTTGTGGTTAGTTATGGACTGAAATATATCCCAAATCTCCAGAGAATAGTGGGAAAAAAAAATTGATTCCCCTAAAATTACAGCCCATTCTAAATTTTTGCTATTATTCTCTAAATTAGACCGGTAAAATATATGTGATTTTCTTTTTTAGTTTAGCAAATGGGCACATTGTTTTCAAACCATTATACAACCTGGAAAGGTTAGAGCTCGAAATAAAAGGAGATAGATCAGAATCCAAGCTACAGATAAGCAAAAAGAATCAGAAGAAACTGTGGAATTAAAAAGGTGATGCAAGATATTTCCAGTTAAATTGATAAAGTACAGTGATAAAGTACAATTTGTGTAACGTTAGACAGATTTGGAATTTAATTTGAGAAAGCTCAATAGAATTAGAAAAATACACCACCAAAATCTGGGCTATGTATTTTTCTGCTTCACAGTCAATAAAAAGGATAATTTTTATAATGACAGGTGGACAATTTATGTAGAAATTGAATTCAAGTAACCTGCAGTCATGACTACTTCATATTCAAATGCAGTAGCTTTGTACCCAGCTCCTAAACCAATCTACATATTCCACAGTATTTCCACCATTTTTTCTGAAAAATATGGAAGGAACTGTATAATGTACCAGAAAGGAGGGAGAAAAATTAAACATAGATTTCTTGGTTTTAAAATACCATAATGATAAACCTTTTGTAGTATTGCATAATGAAAATGAAAGTTGTCTCTTGCGTGGAACTTCATTCTAGATATATCTGAGGATATGTTCAGGTACCAATGAATAAAAGAAACTTCACAATCTGCTGTATGTAATTAAGACAACTACATAGTCAGATGCAATCTTCTGAAAGAAATTTTGAGTCCTCTATATAGGCTTGTTTTTGTTTGGGTTTTTTTGTTGGGGGTCCTTGTTTATTTGGTTGATTGGGTTTTGTTAAGCTTTTATTGCTGTTTTGGGGCTAATTGTCTATTTTTGTTTGGTTTAAGGTTTTTTTATTTCTTTCTCTTCCCAGAACTGGTTTTAAAATGCTTTAGAAATACCACTTTATTCATTTCACATCCTGTTCTCTCAGTCAATTGTCAATGCTGGCTGTTTTAAATGAAGCTATAAATGCTTTGTTATTTGATTAGTTCTGCATAAAGAGATTTTTTTCCTCTTTTCAGTAGATCACATTATGCACTGAAGCAAAAAATTTTATTATTCTTTTAATTATATATAAGTTAAAAAAACTGCCAATGTTATTTCTATTTATGTGTCTGTAAACTTTTATAGATCTAATTATAACTGCAAAAGAATGATATAAGCAATATATTTTGGCCTTTAGACTATACTCTAGAGTTTTGAGCTATATTTCAAATGAAAATATTTTTGGCAAATCAGATTTCCTGGTTATTCTATTGCTTTGCATATACATTTTTTAATTATATTGCTGACCAAATTCTATAAATTTTAAAATTTTTGTGAAGGAGAAATCTGTACTAAAATGATTTAAAAATCTGTATGGAACAAAAAAACCCCATCAACTAAAAGAAAAAAATCCCAAACAAAGAACAGAGAAACAGCAAGACTGTATTCTTTATTGTTTACTTTTAAAAGAAAAGGGAAGTGCACGAGTTACGAGTTAAGACAATTTTCCAGTGATATGAAGGTATTCAGAGTGATATAAGTGAGGAAAAGTAGGACAAGTTTTTTGCGAAAATGATCATGCTTAATGGGACTTTACCCAGTGCTAATTATGAACTAAAAAACCTTTCTGACATCACCTGTCATTGCAGGGCATTCTTATAATCCTTGGAACATCCAACCCCCACAGGGGCATCTGTTATTTTATATAACTGTAATGGAGATAAACAGTCACAATTTAGCAAATTAATTGAACCTTGAGTGACTGGCAATGAAATGTCATGTTATTGAGTTACACAGAATAACACAGTCCATCTTTCACAAGTTCAGGAATCCTATCACTACCACTCCTTAAGAGTGACACAGCACAGTACAGAAACAGTACCAGGAACAAAAAACCCCAATGTCCAAAAAGGACAAAACAATCAAGATTTATCAAGAAAGAAAGAAAAGAGAAAAAGAACCATTTTGTTACAGTATCATTCCACTGGTCACTCATTTCCTAAGTGCTCTACACAGACCTGATTTTACAATCCCAAAAGAGTATAGTAGATTTTTTTTAAAGTCAGAAAAAGGAAAACATAAGGAATAGTTTCCATGTAAGAAATAAGTTGAAACTCCTTCAGTTTATAATGTTGCTTAAGGATGATTTCATAGAGAGCAATATGGAGTAGGTGTGTTTGGCTGTTCACCATTTTCAGTAAAAAGAGGGTAAAACCAGAGTTGCTTTCTCTGCAAGTGGCAGAAATCTTCAACTTGCTGCAAAAAAAGAGGGCTATACTTTTGAATGTGCTTCTAGGGAAACTAGGCTCTATACAGAAGGCAAATGCATTAAGGTTTGCTACATATCCAAAACCACATTTGGTTCATAAGGTGTCCTAAAAAGGAAACATAAGGAACAATAAGAGGAAGTATCATATATGTTCACCATCTCACTGACAGCAGTAGAGAGGATACCAAGTGAAATGGACCTTGATGTGATTCTCTGTTAATATTCCTACATTCTCAAAGTTCTCAAAGACATGTTCCACACTTCGGTGAATTGCTTTTAATTTGCTGAAAATAACTGTCTCAGTTATTGAGAAGTGAAGACAGCATATACCAGTTCCCTCATCTCTGGAATAACTTTTCTTTATTGTAGCCTGTTAATCTGATCAGGCAGCCCTTGGCAGCTGTTGTATTCCCAGGTGAATGGAAGGAGACGCGAGCAGAAACTCTGATGGAGTGATCTGCAATTTTTATAGTCGGTAACAACACTGCAGGAGGGAAGAGATAGAAAGAGGATAGGAAAACCAAGTTTAGAGATCATGGGAATTATTGTCAAATCCATGCTGTCTCTTTTGTAAACAACTGTAAGTATGCAATATTATTGAGGGATAGCTATTCCACCATTAACCTCTGTGGCTACAATGAGACAGCCTAATTCACCATGGTATTTACCACAGTCTCCTACTCCTTCTTCCCTCACCTCGCTACCAGTAAAGCTCCTTCTCTTGCATATTCTTGGAGTGGGGATACAGTATGGGTAAATGAAGGTGATGTAGAAGATAATCTTATCCCCAGTGAGTTGCAGCTGGACCAATTACTAAAGATTAGAAGCAGGCCACACCTGTAGCCAATAAGAACACGTGGTATAAAAGAGTGGATTGGTGGGATCTGGGGAAAGAGAAGAGTCAGATGATTGCTGCAAGGACAGGGACAGTTGGTGCCTAGAGGAGCTGCTTGCAAAAAAAAAAAAAAAAAACCAAAAACCATTGAGGAGGTATGAAGCTCTGGCGAGATGAGATCCTTCCACTATAATGATGTCAGAATGCATGCTAAGATGACGTATTCTCACTTCTCTCTCTGGCTGCAAATACTTTTGTGCAACAGCTTTTCCCTTTCTTAAATCTGCTATCACAGGGATGCTGCCACCATTGCTGGTGGGCTCAGCCCTGGCCTGCTGGGCCCATCCTGGAGCCAGCTGGAATTGGTTCTGTCCAACACAAAGGAAACTTTTGTCACCTTCTCACAGAAGTCACCCCTCTAACTCCCTGCCACCAAAACCTTGCTAGACAAATCAAAGACAGAAACTGCAACTTTCACAAGGTTCAATGTGGACAGGGTCTCTTCCTGAGCTGATGTGGATACAGGCAGCCTTTTACACAAGGCAGAACCTAACTCAAAAATCTTACCACACTGCACAGACAAAACAACACACACAAATAACATTGTTAAAACAAAATTGTCTTTGCATTTTCCTCCACACAGTACCATTGTGACACAGGAGCAAAAACTGATGTTCATACAATGAAAATTTGATAAGGGCCAGCCTAAAATGATGTTTATTGTTTCTCATGCCCAGCAATTTATGTGGCTCTCAGTGGCTTTGCAGTTCAGCATTGTTGTTGCTAAGCAGCATATTGAGAAGAATCTACAGTATCCTGTAGTTTACAGGAAATTACAATGCCAGCTTTCAAAATTATTTTTTCTGGTGGTCCAGTGTTCACTTTCTGCCTTTAAACATTACTGCATGTTTGGCTGAAAGAAACAGCCACCTTAGAATATATCTTTTGCTAATGTGCAGAATTTCAAGGTGTTTGTATAGAATCAGGGAAAAATTCTTCTGAACGGTGAGTCAGTGTCACAGATGGGAACATTTAGTGATTCTGTTCAATTTCATCTTTGCACTGCATTCATTGCCATGTGACTCTATGCACAGAAATAATAAGCAAAGACTCCTTAGTATACTTGTCTCACACAGTGGTAGGGCTCAATAAGACTCAGAAGAATCTCCTTTGATATGTGCATAACAAATATTATCTAAAACAAATAAAAAATTGAAAAGAAATGGTATTAGAGTAGATCTCAAAAACTATGAGTTTATCTCTGAAAGAAGAAATATTTTTACTTTCTTAGCAAATATATTCCCTAGCTGAAGACAAGAAGGAAACAGATCTTTGCTGAATGATCTTCTTCATCCTCTGAAACTTTCAAAAAAATAATCAATGGATAGAGTGTTTTACTTTTGGTTAAACTTTCCTTTGTTTCTACATATAACCAGATAAGTCTAGGGCTAATGATTTTTGCAGCTGAATATCATGGCCATTTTAGCTAGTTCTATTTTAAAAAGTTGCATTACAGAGCACTTTTTACAACATCCAGCATGCATTTTGCCACAGTTCAGAGCATTTCTATGGGCAGAAGCAGACCCACTTACAAGCAGTGATGCAAACAGATACCACTGCTAAGTAGCAGCTGTAAGTTGAACCCCTCAGTGGGTCATGTAAACTCTTATCCTGGACAAGTTAAATTTGTCAATGTAAAAAATATGGTTTGTTGTAAGGATGAATTTAAACCATTGTCTTAAAGCGTTGTGAACCTCTGAAGTTCACAAAGTACATCTTATATGAACTACACCAAGAAATCAGTCTCTGGAGGCTCTTTCCTGAGATTTTAGTATCTTTTTTATTATAAAACATAAAAGTGTTTTGGAACATCCTTTACCATCAAAGCCAAAGCTTTTAAAGCTTCTAACATTGCTGCAGGGACTTGCATCTCCCATTAAGAGGATAGAGTCTGACTACAACAAAAAATAAAGAATCAGAAAGCTTGGCTAGTGTTCCTCCTGGGGTAACATTCATATAAAGCTGAATTTCAAAATACAAATCTCATTTGCAATAAATTTCCATGACTGGCTTGGCAGAAGTAGGAAGCCAATAGTACTAGAACTGGCACCTTATCTGAGAGATGTCTGGAAAATTTTGCCCATATCTTTCCTGTTTATCTTGCACTCAAAGTTCAGTGCAATTTCTTGGGTTTGGTGTAGTCTCATCAGTGTTATTTCCCAATGCCTGAGCAGTGCTTAATGACATCCTAAAGGGGAAGGCTATTCATTAGCAGCAGTAACAAAGCAAAGTTGCTCACATAAATTAATGATCCATTCTTGTGGTAGTCCTTGACACTGGGAAATATTAACTTTGTTTTATTGATCAGAAAGACAGAGACGTGAGATAAAATTACTTTCTGCAGCCATGCAGGGAATTTGTAGTAGACCCAGGAACAAAATGCATCTCCTAAATTCTACTTCAGGGGGTTACATTTCAGTAGCTCTGTGATAAATGTGGAAGGAGGAAAAAGATTAGTCCTGTTCTGTCAAAAAGAGTGTCTCCTTCATCATTTGTGTCCAAGCAAATACTGCTAACCTACAGCAGCAGTGCATTCAAGAGGGGTTCTTACCTTGGGGTTATTGGGATCCATCCCCATCCAAACTGTATAATTTCTGGGAAATGTTTTCTGAGTTTTATTTCCCTAGTACAGTAAGTGAGGATGGTGCAAATAATTGCACTGATGTTGGCACCATACCACACAGGCAGAAGATGGATATGGTGCCTAACCAGTATTAGAAGCAATTCCTATTAGCCAAAGGCCATTTAAGCCTGCTGGCCTTATTTCAAACTGTCCCACTCAATTCTTTATTCTCCAACAACTCTATTTTACAACTCTGGATAAATAAATCCTGCTGAATTAAGCAGGATATTGGCTAAGTGTACATGGCTGGACAAGAAGCTTTGCAGATTCACAGCAGTTGACTCAATACCCAAACAACTATTTAATAAAATTATTTTATCAGAATTTCATGGGCTGCCTAAAAGTGTTAAAATTTCTGAATGTTTTTAGCAAGATATGTATACTATTTCTCTTTTGAAGGAGAGACAAAGAAATGAAAATAATGCTGATGTTCCTTCTTTCCAAATTTACATAGACTGTCCATAGCTGGAACATACCTGTTGGAGGTAGCTTTGTGGGTTTGGCTGGTAAAAACTCCTGGGATGGTAAGCACTCCCTGGAAAATGTGAGGTCATCAAGTGCTATGCCATCTTTTGGACCTTCTCCAGCTATCCCTTCAAAGACGACTTGAAAATCTTGATCTCCATCTCCAGACAGGGTCAGTGCCTTGCGCTGCCAGAAATTTCCCTGGTTTCCAGTAAGATTAAGGAGAATTTTTTCATGTTTCAATGTAGTTTTCTGGTAGATAATCAATGATCCAATGTGAGCTCCATACATATGATAATAGAAAATTATCTGTCAGCAAAAACAAGAGCATAAAGTATGCAATAGGTGACTTCAGTCAAATTCTGCTATTGTATTGACTCTAATTCTTAAACTGAGCATTACTAATAGCATTCAGAGTAGTTAATAATTTTACTGATTGAAAAATAATTTAATCAAAAGGCAACAGAGCAACTTACTATTTGCAATTCTTTAACTATTCCATAAGTCAAACTTCAAATCCAGCATTAAAATATTCAGCAGCAGATCTTGCACCCCTTTGAATGACTCTTGCATTTAAATGTGAAAGAACTAAAATATTTTTTAAGGAAACGGAGGAATGTAGTAGTGCCATTTACAATATAGGAAGCAACTTCCATTTACTGAACAATTTTCCAGTTAAAAATGTGTTCAGGTAGGCTATAGAATGTGCAATTAGAAAATAATCCAATCAGTAACAGGAGCAAAACTTTTACATGGACATATGCAAAAATAACCCTAAAGAAACGTAAAATATATAAGAGGTACTTGGATTGGAATACAGTTATTTGTTTTTAGTAAAAAATAGGAAATTTTTTAATACAAAAGACCAAATACATATATAAAAAAGATCACTGTGAAAATTAATAACCATCATTGCACTCTCAGTTTTTTCCAATTCAGTCTTGGACTTCTATTATTTTTGAAGGTGCAGCTTTGTTTATGAAAGTCTTTTATGTAGACAAAATATTTTTATTCATTTATGTCCCTTTATAGTTACTGCTCTTTATTTGTTTTCTATGCATAAAACTTGTCCAGTTGATGTAAATGTTCATTTTCCAATGATTTGAAATGGTTTAAGATCCCATACTAAATCTGTTGTTATATGATGAAGCATTTTCTTCTCAAATAACCCATAGGAAGGAGTAAAATACTTCAGGCGATTCTCTGATCTTATGAGATGAAGTTTCAGACCTTGACCTATTTTTTTCCATTCATGCAATTTCCTATACCAATAATTGCATTTCCTTTGGGTACTTGTCTGTGTGTAAGTTTCAGAACTGCTCAAAACCTGCAAAAAGTAAAATATCATAAATATGACTGACTGCTTCAGGCCATATTATGGATGTCAAGAGTTTGGTCTGCATGAGGTGCATAAACCTGTTAATTTTTGTACATGATTTTCTATGTGATAAAAGCAACAGGTTCCCATAGTTATATTTCAAGCACTTAATTGCATTTAATGTGTGATATGTAACAATAGAGATGTCAAAATGTCATTTTCAGTTGTTCTGCATTTCTTTATGTATATTTTCTCCTTCATAGAAGTCAAAAAGTGGAAAAGTTATTTTTAGAGCATAAAACCGGGTAATGCAGAGGGAGAAATACTCATAAATATGATGCTGGAAGCAAAAGGTCGAGATTTCCACGTTTGTGTAAGCAGAATATTTTTAGTATATGTATTTTAGGCAATACAAAAATTAATATGGTTCCAATTTTGATGATAATTTTATAATGGCTAGGTTAAATTTTACTACTGAATATCATAATTATTCAAATTTTCTTTTGAATCATAAATCAAGTCCTTTATGTTTAATACTTCCTGACTTTCTTATCTATAAAGAATTTGTAGACTTTTCAGAGAGAAGTATTTCAGTAAAATGAACTGGTTAGAAATCTCAGACATAAGCGGAACTCTTTCCAAGATACAGATAAAGTGCTCAGGAATATTCCTCAGGAATAGTATGAGATAAATGAAAGTAGAAGCTCATGACTGGACATTTTGCACAGAGAGGTCACCTGCCTAGCCAATATACTGTTTAGGACTATTTCAGTCTAAGAACACCTTCATTTGATGAGCATAGTTCTGTGATCACACAAACAGTTAATTTCAAAAGCTTTTTTAAAAATGGCTTAATAAAAATTATCCTCTTGAGAGGCCTGCTTATTAGAGATGTATAAAGGTAAACCTATAGTTTCAAAATAAGGCATAGCTAAAGATTCTGGGACATTATATTTTTAGCAAAGACTATAAAATATGTATCAAAACAAGGAAACTTTTTATTCCAGGTTTGCAAAGAAATATTCAAGCTTAAGTAACCAGAATGTGCTGTAATATTTTGGAAGATCAAGGCTTACCCTTCTCCATTTTCGAGAGAAGAGCTGGTAACAGCCTTCTGTTACACATTCTTCCTTTTGCAGTTATATTCTTTGAAAAGCAATTCCTACTGCACTTACACAGACTTTCTCCATAAAATCAGCAACCATTAAATAGTTGTTTGTTACTTTGGATGAGTTGCATAAGACATTGTAAATCAGACGCTGCATTTATTGGCAGCTTCATCTGAATCTCACAGAGTACTCATTTACTTCCAGAATAACTCTTCTCCTGCAGCAAGTTTTCTTTTATGGTTAAAATGAAATAAGATCTGATCCTGACTTCTCTACAAAAGGATATTTGGGGTTTTTTTCCTAAGAATAATTTCAGTAATCATCTTTAATCATTTTAGGAGTACACTCTTGGTGCTATCTAGAAATCAAATTCTTCATTCCTGTTACTACCACACCCTCACATACCTTGCAGTTTTTATTCTTTCTGCTTAAGACAGGACTAGAAATCCTAGCTTTCTGTCCTGGTGGCTGAAAAAATGAACTCTTTATAAAAATATAATGACCAGATGGCTCTTGCAGTGTATGATCAGTAGCTGGTCCAGTGCCCAGTATTGCAGTACTGCTAGTTCTGAGGTGCCAGTTGAAATCATCATTTTCATCTTGCTTCCATCCACAAAGGTCAAACTCAAAATTGCAATGCCCAATAGATGTACCTGAAATATATTTGCCACACATGAAAATAGATTTATTTTCAAGTAGTTAATTAAGTACATAGTACAACATAGTACTCCAATCTATGGGGGAAGAAAAGCTTCATTATAAAAAATTATATCCATGTATCTCATTAAAAAGAGCATTTTGAATATTCTGGACTAAAGTATTAGGACTAACCTACTTGCATGTATATGAGGTGGGTCCAGTGTGTTTTATTACAGTCAACAGGAATCTTGGTATAAATGTAACCAAATTTATTTAACAATTTAGCTCCTTAGGGTCTTAACTGGCCCCCCATAGAGCATTCAAGGCTGCTGAAAACCAGCCTCCTTCTGAAGGAACATGTTAAGATCAGGTGAAAACAGGAAAAAATGCCTCTATCTAGGGAACAGACACATTCAGATGAAACCATTGAGCACCATAAAAACACAGCTTCTATATAGACAGAGATAGACAAAACATAAATGTGGGTGAGATAATCTTGAGCTGAATCGCACCCAAAGTTAGTTTACTTTTGCACAAGTACTCAATTCACTTGTGTTTTCTTGGCCATTATAGAAACACAGACAAATTATGTTGGTGGTGGATTGTCTCCAAAGAAGGTCCTCTTCAGACCTGGGGCACAGGTCTGAAGAGGAGCAGCTGAGGGAATTAGGGGTGTTTGGAGAAAAGGAGGGTCAGGTGTGGCCATATTGCTCCTGACAACTACTGGAAGGGATGTTATAGTGACGTGGGGCTCAGTGTCTTCTCTCTAGTAATGAGTGATAGGAGAAGAAGAACCTCAAGTTGCACCAGCAAAGGCTAAGATTGGATACTAGGAAAATTTTTTTCATTGAAAGGTTTGTTAAGCATTGGAACAGGCTGCCCAGGGAAGTGGTTGAGTCACATCCCGGGGATCTTTAGAAGCCACGCAATTGTGGCGCTTAGGGACATGATTTGGTGGTGAAATTGGTAATGCTAATAGTGGGATTGAATGATCCTAAAGGTCTTTTCCAACATAAAGGATTCTATGATTGTCTACATATCTCCTTAAATTGCACTTAAGGCCTAGAAAAGAAGAAAGCTCTCATAATTTTGGTTGAATTTTATATGAAACAACATGCATATTTATAAGTTTTTAATCTTGAATGTCAAAACAGCCACATACTGTCCACATAAATTAACACCACAAAACAGCCAACTAAACTGTCCACATAAATTAAGTCAATTGCTTCATTCCAGAAGTTTAATTTCTGTATATTTTTCTCTCTATACATCTATAAGTACTCTTACCAAGTAAGAGTAAAATTGCTGAAATAAGCTGGAATTTCAGCAGAGACCTCAAGAAGCTTTTGACTGTGCCCTGAATATTCTTACTATTATTGCTGAAAAGGAAAGTGCCTTGAAGATAAATTTGGAAACTGTATGTATTATTTTGTAGGACAATATCAGAAATTACAAAATATTTCTTCCAAAATGTAATCAAAATCTGAGCCTCTTCTGAGGTCTGATAAAGTTCAGCCACTTGGAAGTAGTTTTATTTAACTGAAAGGTACTCAGAAGCATCGGTAACCAGGCTAAGGATCTAGAATCCATGGAATCTACACATGGACCATTACAGGAAAGACAGCTACCTCAAAAATTTGAGGCTCAAATCAGATAAAATATTTTTTCTTTGAATTTTAATCTGTGAGTATCATAAAGTAAAAAAGTTAGAAACTTTTTCTTTAAAGTATGAGCTGCTTAGCAAAACTAGCTTCCCTTTTATCTCTGTCTGTATAGTGTCATCTGAAGCAACAATTAAAATCAACCCAGACCTGATATGTGAAATTATATTATTAACTTTTATGAAAATCACAGATTGTAGATTAACTCAACTGAATGCAACTGCCCATAAAATTTGTCCTAATTATATTTTTCAACTGATTTAGCTACTTAATATTTCAAGACCATTCTTAAAGAAATTCCTTCCATTCCATGAATCCCATCTTGAGTCAATAGAATTCATGCTTACAACTGACCCTTTCATTTTAAAGACATGTTTTTCAAGAATCAGGACCTTAAGGCATGAGCACTGATTTTCCTGCTAAAGCTACACATATTGGGTATTACCTAATCTAAGTTTAGATGTCCTTGTAGGATCACTACTTTTAACAAAGAGAAGTATTCATATCCACAGGACAACTTCTTTAATCCAACTCAAACAGCTGATTTTAAGTTGTATGAACTACAGCCTGAAAACAAGTTACTTCACTGATGAAAAAGAGAACTTAGGCAGCCTGCTTAGAAGCTCAAGTTACTGCAGATGATTGTGCACTTGCACATTAAATGACTCCTGTGCTTGTAAAGCACCATAATGATTCACTGTAAAGGTTACAATTGAAATGAAATAAGGAAATTTTTTAAATGATTTTGCAATTTTTTTTTTCCTTACTTAAAAGTAATAATTAAAAATACGTTAGAGGAAAGTATTCACTGGATGAGACTGTTTCAGTTAATCTTTTCCAATGGGAAATTGGAATAAAATCCTTATTATAGTGGTTGCAAAATGAAATCCTATCAGTTTATTTGAACCATTTTGCCCTTAAAGCTTCAATTTATATTTGTCTGATGATATTTCATGGGAAACACAGACAATGCAGAACCCCCCCCCCAAAAAAAAAACCCAAACAAACAAACAAACCCATTATATTTAAAAAAAAATCAGAAAACAAGAGTCAAAGTTTGAGAATATTTTTTAACAGAGTAATTGCAACTTGAAACACTCTTCATTTTTAGTTGCAGAAAATCTGAGCTGGTCCCTGTACAGGTTAGTAATGTACTATTCCTGGATTGGAAATTATTGGATAGTTTAGTAGTGTGAAAATAATTTGCAAAATATGGTTCCTTTGCCATGTACCTTAGCTTTCATAGGATATCAGCATATCTTTGCTTCAAAGAATTGTATTCACTGAGAATTTGATAAACTGAATTAATATTCTCAGTAAAAATGAGGTAACTGTTAATATGGTACCAGTCAATGGAGATTTGATTGTGTGAGCATTTCTGACATTTGTAGTAATAAAAGAAGGAAGTGTTAATACCACATATTGTGATTCAGAAGGAGCCATTTGATATATCATTCTTTGAATCAGATACTACATATGCTGCTTCTTGATATGTCTTGTAAAACCAAAATTGCACAATATTCAGATTAAAATAATTTTCTGAGACCTGACAACCCTTGAAATATCTAAGGAAGTAGGCCTCTCATCTCCCAAAGGTATTATGCTTGAAATTTTTTCAGCTTTAATACATTCTTTTCATATGGAAAGCAGGATAATTTTATTCTGCTTTTAAAGACAGCTGCTTGCTGAGTTATTTTAAGACATCCATTAGCCAATCTTTGTATTTTGTATTGTGGATTTTAAATTAAATAATAATTAAAAATCCTTAAAAGCCAAGGAATAGAATTAAATTATTACCTTCTTGTTTGCTTTCTTAGCTGATGAGTTGTCAAGAGTATTTGAGTATTAAAAATTCACAGCAGAGTTATTTATGATAATTATTTTAAAAAACTACCATACTTACTGCAAATACTAGGGCTTTCATCTGATTTATCTTCACAGTCATTTACAAAATCACACAGATTATTCTTTGGGATGCAGTACTTGTTGGCACACATGAATTCCTCTGATGTGCAAGGTTTGTCTGAGATTAGCAGAGGGGAACAATCTTCAAAGTTAATATCATCCACTGTCACGTCTCCCATGTAACTGACACCACGTTTTGCCCTGAAAATAACCTAATAAAAATTACAGAGCTATTACAGTAAGCCACTGATAAGATAGAGGAAAGCTTATACACACAACATGAAAAGAGCAGAGACTGATGGTCCTCACAAATCTTTTAATATGAAGTGGTCAGTTCTTACTGTCAAAGCATAATTCTACGAAATCTTGTACTAGAGTTGTTACAGATCTGTCTCTGCAGTTATTGAAGGACCATCTTCTAACATTACCAAGCACACCAAAAAAAAGGAAATTGATCATGCCACTCAAAGAGATACTAGTCCTCACTCATCTTGAATTAATGGCAAGGATTCTTCCTACTTCTGCAAAGAAAGTCTGAAAAAGACTACTCTGCCATTCATCGTTTAATTCCCATGAATGTAAAAAGAATTTTAAAATTTCATTAAAATTCCAAGACAGAAGTATCAGGAAATGCAACTTTTTAAAAAATAAGTTACTGACTATCCTTGGGGATTTTTTGTTTTTTTTTCATGTCTGCAACTAAGCAAGTATCTCTAAGAGGTTTGGGAATCTGTTCTGATTTCAAAGCAAACATCGTGCTCAATATTATTTTTCCAAAATCCAGATGTTTTTACTTACTGCACACTAAGGAGAAAGAAGTAGAATATTTTGAGTTGGATTCAAGGATAGATGGGATTCTCAGTCTTAAAAATGGATATCAGTCTGAAATAAAAGAGGAGTGAGAAATCTCCAAAAACATGAGTCCAGCTCAGATAACTAATCAGACAGCCAAAATTATTATTTCTTCTATGTGGGAGGAGAGGTACATGCATGGTGTGAGAAGGAAAATGAGAAGGTGAAGAATGCTCAATATAGAAGTACTAATAGCCAGTTCTCTAGGAAGCACATCACATTTGAAGACACACCTGAAAATTTGAACGAATTCCTAAGAACACTTCTGCTCTGTTCCACTGGGGACCTTGGCTGCCAGTTTGACTCCACAGTTTAGAAGTCTTGTTACTGCTTTTATAGAGTACCTAGAAAAGAAAATAACTTTAGATTACAAAAAAATGTTTCCATTACCAACTCACTTAGGCGTCCTATAATTGTATACAAGAGTACAATATTATCTTGTACCTCTAATTTCTATTCCACCATTAAAATTCACAGAATCATAGAATATCTGGATTTGGAAGGGGCCATCAAATTCAAATCCCTACCCCTTGCAGGACTACTCAAAGCTGAATCATACACCTGGAACTGCTGAGGTGCTCCTTGCACTCTGCCAGCCTTTTGCTGTGCCCGCTGCCCTGGGTATCCTGCTGCAGTGCCCAGCCACCCTCTGAGTGCAGAACCTTTGCCTGATGTCCAACCTGATGCACATGGATATGTCAGTATAAATGACTATACTAAGAAAATAATGGTTTGGGATTTTCTGATCTCCTCATAAACATACTCAGCCCACAGCCTTAACTGGACTAATGAATCTCATTATTCCAGAGTAGCTAGCAGTGAATAAAAATTGTTCATTAGTGGGCTGTGATTCAGTTGTAAAACACAGAAACAGGGTTAACAAGGCTTGCTGAAAAATATATTTGTTCATGCATACAATTAACTGCTCTTCCAGGATGGATTTTCTTCTCCTGATTCTTATGAAACATTTTGTTTCTTCTACAAATAAATTCTTTCTTTTTTTTTATAAAGACAAAATTTCATCTTTCTGAGCAATGAAAGACTTTTAAAAGCCCATACCCTTGTAAACAGCAAATTGGGGAATGATGACACACTTCAACATGAGCAGAGAATCTTAAATATTCTTTGGTCTAATCTCTTGGGCATCCAAATTCAACTGAGCTGACAATAACAAGATGGGTGTTTGATGAAGTGCACCAAGCTGTATCTCCAGCCAGGACTAGCAGAGCTAAACATCCATTCACCAGTTGCCTGAACTACTTCTGCTTTCAAGGATTTACTGCTACGCTGTCTAGTCTTCTTAGGGCAGCCCAGGCATTTTTCATTATGATGAAAAAACCCTTTTTTTTGTTTTAAATTTATGCAGTCCCATGAGTGTATATGATATTGCATAACAGGTTTGTTCTGCCAAGCAAACAGCGAATCCTCACACCAAAGACCCTTCATTTTAGGGGGAAAAAAGGAATAGATATTATATTAAATTGGATAGAAAAACAAGTGACTTCTGACTTTATAGACAGGAAAGTCTGCTACAAATGACATGAATTTTAAATGAAAATAAATAAATTAGTGAGAGAGGGATTACAGACATTATTTGAAAGAATAAAGAGTGCTGAATAAGAAAGTATCTCTTTTTAATCTCAAATGCAAATAATATAGTTAAATGAAGGTATGTGTGTGACTGTAGACAAACATGTAGGTGTTTTTACAGACTGTAAATTATCTACTCTATTATATATCCAATTTCTGGTTCATAAATTCGTATTTCCTATCATATCATGAAAAAGGTTAAAACTTGAGAGTAAAACACGGCCATTAATTTGTATGCTATTAAAACTCAGTGCTTCTCTGTACCTTAATGCACTTTGAACCTCTATACACTTCAATTACATTGCAAAAAAGCAAATCTAATACTTTGGTAAAATTACCCATGCCAAGTCAAAGTACAGAAACTAAATAAAAAAGGTTCCAACAAAAAATCAAATTGAGGTTGCTCAGGAAAGTTACAGCAAATCAATATGAAACAAAGTAATAGAAACACAGGAAGGTAATCATTCATACAAATGGCAGGAAAATCTTCAGCAACCTTACATGATATTTAATGGCATGGATGCAGAAAAAAATGTGGTAGTCTTGGGGGGAAGATATGGATAAAAGGTCTTTTAAGCACAGAAAATACTCCCATTCCTACAATACTTAGAGCCTTCTAATATAAATAATGAGAAATCACCTAAATAATTTTCTATTCTGAGTTATTCTTACACCCATTATTAAATGATTAATCAAGCAATTGAAACCAGGCAATTATTAACAGTGTGCAAAGGTTTCATAATTTTCCTTTGGTACATCTTAAAATTAAATAAGTTTGAGGTGAGGGAGGATCAGTTAAAGAATAGAGGGAAATTGTCCTCAGTGTTGAAACTGAAAAAAAGAAAAAATCTATGCTATATGTATTTGCCTTTTGTGCTGGTAATATTGGGCACGGCTCCATAGAATTGCTGTTGATTTCTACAAAACATTCTTTGAACCTAATTCCAACTAACATGGGTTCTTACTCCATAAAGGAGCCTGCACCCTGGAGTATGCAATGAAGTCCCAAAGCACATTAATTGGACCCAAGCCTTAAAACTGAGCATAAACCATCTTTATCCTCTGATTTCCCACTGATTTGGATTAATTAATATTTGACCCCTTGCCAAGCAGCCTAGCAAGGTCTTTACCTAGTTGGGAGAAATTTATCAATATTTTAAAAAACATTGTTTAGGAAAAAATCCAAGAAAACATAGAATGTGCTTCCAGTAAATATCTAGCCAGCACATGCATGGTGTGTAGTTCACCACATCCCACATCACATTTCTAATGTCAACACAAATATTAATTTTGTCTTCAAAACATCTGAATTCTGTCACCTTTTATTTTAATTTGTATATTTAAATCCTTGTGCACTGCCCACATTCAGTATGATACTGAGTGCACAGGTGAATGGGTAATTTATGGGCATTTTTTTTCAATCCATTCCTGATGCTGTAGGTATTCTATAACATTCCTGGGAAATCCCATTATAAGCACACAGATATGCAGTAAAAAGAATTGTTTAGAACAATGTTGTTTTATTCATTTCTGTCTGCAGTGACTTATTTGATCTATAAGCTGCTAATGAGTTAAATTTCCTTTACAAAAGTACTTTTATTTAAACTGCAATAAGGAAAAAGGGTATGGGAAAGCAAATTTGTTCCTTATATGCCCCAGAAATAGTTCAAAGCTGCTTACATGTATATAAATAATCTCTGAAAGTGATATGTGCAGCTTTCAAGGAATAAACTCTTTCTACAAGATTTTATGTCGAATTCTGATATAATTACTTCTTTTCCCCTTGCTCCCACATTAGCCAAAGACCTTGATGTCCAAATATCTATTGCTACTTTTCAGTGGCAAATGGTCTGTGTGATACAAAACTTTTGCTTGTATGGAAGTTCCAACCACAGCACGTCAATAACAGTCACAATTTTTGCTTGTTGCAGAAACTTATAATTTATAACTTCTCCAGTATTTGAACTAATGCTTCCTTCATATCATAACATGTTGAGAGCAGTAGAGTGCTAGCAATTGTTAATTTTCATTTATTAGCAGCCTGGGCTTTAATGAAACTAAAAGAGAAGGCATAAATTTCCTCACAGCAATTTCATGCAGAAAAACAAAACAAACAAAATAAAGAGCATCTCCATACCTCCAGAGAACCTATTGTTGAACCATTCATGTGGTTCCAGAATATGATTTTGCATCTGGGCCCTGTAAGGGAGATGACTGGGGTAGCAATGTCAGCTGTGTCACCAAATTCTCCATTTGAGCTGTCTGCAAAGAGATACCAGCCTTCTTCAGTGCACCTGTTCAGAGAAAAGGGTTATAACTTATTAAACCAAAACATTTCATCTTAATTAATTTAAGATTGCAATATTTCCTTAGATAGCATTTCCTGTCTAGGTATCTGGATGCATCTTAGTATGTGGCCAGAATTCAAAAACACCCCTTCCAAATGCAGCTAGTATTTTTACATCAGAGATTGGTAAAAAAAACAAACCCAAAGAGAAACGAACAAGCAAAAAAACCCCAGAAAACAAAACAAAAAAAAAAACCCCAAAAACAAAACAAAACAAAAAAAAACCCAACCAACCAAAAAAAAAAAAAAAAAAAAAACCAAAACAAAAAAAACCCGAAAAAAGCCCGGAAGTTAACCCACAGCATCATGTAGATGTGAGCTAGAGGGACTCTGGCTTTCCCTGCTAACCTCTTTCCTGGGGGGATTTAGAGGGTTTGATCCTGGCTTAATGTCAGGAAAACCCAAGATATTGGATGAAGTTTTGTCTCCTGTGATACCAGGAACGATCAGGTATCTTTGAAGTAAGCATCATTCTGAGTACAGAGATACCAGAAGTGAAGTTTTAGTGTTTTGGGTTTTTAAGATTTAGCCCCTAAAATCCTTACTTTCCAAAATAAAATGTAGCTGTTGACCAAAGATAAATTTCTCTCCAGCAGAAGTGCTTCACACTCAGTACTTCTCAAAAGGATCTTTCCAGTAAGTGCTTACAAACCTGACAATGGAACCTACATTTTTAAATAGGTGCTGCTATTTGGTTTTCCTTTCCTTTTGTTTTTTCTGATTGGCCAAGTTTTGAGCAACCACTCTGTAAAGCTGAATCACAACTGTGAGAAGACAATGACCCTAGCCACCAAGCACTGCCAAGAGAAACACAAGATGCTCAAATACGTCATGGCATCAGGCTCTTCACAGACTGAAAATTGTGCCTAATGAGAAGAGCAAAGAACTGGCTGGTACAGGGTCAGAAACAGGCCTTCAAAAATCCTCACAAATCAGAGACTTTTTTCAGCTAGAGTACTACTTCAACTAGACTACCCCATGTGTCATACCAGAAACAAAAAAACAAACAGCACAGACCAACCAGCCAACCAAATCATCAAAAAGGCAGCATTTTAATGGGACAGATCTTCATTTTGCATAGATCAGATATGTTACATGTGAGATCACTGAAAACTGCTCATAAACATATCAGGTACCAAAGTTCATCTGGGCAAAATCCTAGGGGGAAGGAAGAGTTAGGATTTGTGGAAATCCGGATCTTCTCCACAATCTTTTTTTCCTTTTCATGAAAAGGCAGATAAGAGAATTGCTGCTGATGTTTTTTTTATCACTGAATCCTGGCAACTCAGACATCTTTATAATTACTGCATGCATTTCCTTAATCCTTTAGCCTAAGTATTAAAACATTCTCCTAATAAACTGACTCTACTATAACTAATAGCTAAAAACTTTGAAAACTCATAATTACAGATCTTTCAAGAAATATGGATTTGGACAACTCATTTATTTCCCTCCTTTCTGCTGAAGAAAGCTGTTATTTCAAGGTAGCAATTTTAGGTTTCTTTTTTTCTTAGGTGCTGAGTATTCTACCAGAGTCTTGCTTGGAGGTAAAAGAGGGTCGAGTTCTCTTAAGGTTTGCAAAAATATTAAAAAATTTAGAATTTACTCTGCTTCTAGAACTCATGCCTTCAATGACCCAAGGGTGTTGGCACTGTATTTACAACAGAATTCAAAAGGACTTGTAAGAAGCAGAATGATAAAAAGCTCTGAAGAGCAGCAGCACTTAGAGATCTCATACTTCCCAGAGTATTCAGTATTACATCCATGCCTGTTAGTTTGAGATTAGTTTGAAACAGTGGCAGGGTGCAATCAGTTCTATGATGAAATTCAGTCATCCATCTCTTGTTGGTACGTTCTGTCAGACATAGGCAGGCCAGAGATCACATCTCTGCCCAGATTCTACTGTCCCATAGTGCAGCCTAAGACAAGTGCCCTTGCAAATTTTTTGACCTCATTTCAGTGTCTGCTATAATATCACATTTAAAACTGGAACACCAGATGAAAGCCCCCTGTATGAAACACTTCACAGTGCTAGCCATTAAACACGGAGGTGGTATGTGATTACAAGAAGATTAAGGTCATGTGGGCAAGTAATGGGAAATGGAGGGAACAGAAGGGGATGGGTAAGTATGTGTAGAGCATCCTTGTTGACTATCATGGACATTTTTATACTTAGGACTACAAGACTAATGTACTTGTGACCTATCCATGCTTAATAGGAAAGCTATATTCTAGTGAAAATTAATCTGCATCATGTTTGCTCACAGAAAAAAGTAATTTCTCTGTCTTGAATTCTTAAGCTGTCTGGTATAGAAGCCTGCGTGGAATTTCCAGGGAGGTGCATGATCTGCAAGGGGAAGAGTTTGGAAAAAGTAATAAGTAATCATTCTGCTTGCAGAGAGTTCAAATTAGCTAGAGGGTCCATACCTTCTGTGGATGCAAATTTTTTAGCAGAGCCAATTAACGTACATGCAAGTATCTGTTCAGTGTGTCAAGCTCTGACTTTGAAAATAAAGGATTTCTTAGCTGGCCCACTTTTATTTTAACCTAGTAAAAAATATACAGTGACAAGGTATTCCAAAGCTTCCATAAATGTAAGTTAACAGTTTCTCTTACTCTGCCAGATGATATTCTTGTCTTCACCCCCAACCTTTGTTTTTAAGTGATCTTCGGAGATAACTTTCTTCATTCTGAGTTAATCAGACCCATCCTTAAATTAATTTCTTTCCTATTCCACAAAAAGACTCCCTTGAGTTGTTTTTTGTTTGCTTTTTTTTAAAGTGAGACCTCAAGAAGTTGATGCTAACAAGTATAAAACATGGTATTTTTCAACATATATAATAGGGAATAAATATAGCTTTCAGCATAGATCTTATGTAAGTGCTGAAATTCAGCAGAATACAGGCAAGCTTCCCTGCCAGTAGCTGCAAGAGCTCTGGCCAATTTAGAAAACTAACTTGTGGAAAACCTCTCAGTTGGCAGCTACAGTAAGTGTCATTAAAATCTTGATATTTACCCTTTGAAAATAATTAATTTTACCTCTGTACTACAAGCATTCCCTATACAAAGACATTCCTGTGCCAGTCCAAAAATCCTAATTAATTTCAGAGGGAAATTCACAACATCTTAATGGATATAAAATTTTCAACATAAGCAATTGACCTATATTTGCATACTTGTCTGAGTTAATAGCTTAATATTTCAAATATCTTTTGAACAGTAGTTGGCAAAGAATGGACATTTATAGAAGAATTTTCATGCTATTTCCCCCTTCAAGGCATTCCAAAGAACACAGTGAACTGAATATAATAATTAGGGAAAGATTAGGTGAGTTAAGAAAAGTTGAAGACCTTTCAAAAAATTAGTCCCATCTTAAATCTGGCAGTGTTATAAAGTCATGTCTCATGCTGTGATTTAAGCATTTCATAGTTCTAATTGTCTATTGCTGCAATGTCTGAAAGGGGATCAAAATTTATTCAGATGTACTTTCTTGTACAGCAAGTTCAATTTTTGGACATCTCTCAGTTTTTAAAGTGGTAATTCATCTGTGTATCTTCTACTAATTGTTTGAGAATCCCTGACTAAACACTTAAATGGACTTTTAAAATACCCATTACTCATTCTTTTTCTTTAGGACTGAAAACTAAACCTGATTAGAAAACAAACTCCCACTCACTAAAAAGTTCTGATTTCCTTCCAAATTTAAGCAACAACAAGAAAAAAAAAAAAAAAGAGAAGACATAAACTGGAGAGAGATATTTTCATTTCCTTAGAGTCATAAGTATCCCAATGTTCAGCTAAATCACCATACTAAATTTCAAAATTCAGAAAGCAGCAGCCTCCACATGAATTTCTATTTTTCCTGATTATATATGTCTGTAAACACTGTACACTATCTATATAGCAAATCAGAGCCCCACACCTATTGCACCTATTATGCACTGAAAGTATTCTTCAGTTTTCCAACACCATCTGTCTGGGATCTGCTCAGGTGAGTGACCTGCTATTAGAACAGATGGGTCTCTGTATAGGGAAAAAACCAAAATAGTGGTCAAGCAAACCCAGTAGGGCACTAGATGACCTTCAAAAGCACTCTCTTGACCAAAGGGAAAGGATACTGGGCACATCAGGAAATTGTGGGCCATCACAACTCAAGCTGATGGTTTGAATCAGTCATGACAGTGGCTTCAGTTTGCATTTTCCACATCCTCTGCATCCTTTTTCAGGGTACTGAGGCTGTGGGAGATCACTCCTTTCTCTAGCTTCTTTCCCCCAAAGCATGAGTAAGCAGCAGGCAGAAGTTTTCCTAAAGTTAATGCATGTGCAGGTTTATTTTATTTTAAATTAACTATGATTTCCTAGCTAAAAACCTTTCATCAAAAAATTTCTGAGGGAAAAAAATTAGTTAATAAGGTGTTAAATTCTAACTTTTGATTCCTAAAAAACATATTTATGAGAAAATATTCATGGTTTTGTCACTTTTTTCTTGTACTGTCATTAGAATATAACATTGATATTTTAATGCTTTATATACTTGACACAAGGTGGTGGCAAACTGTGATATTTCAACCTTTGCATCATGCTAACTTCATTTGCTGTTGATTCCTATTAATTCTTGTTTCTTAGTGTCAAAACCAGATAATATGACAGTTCTGGTAAAATGTAAGAAGATGCATAAAGAAAACTTGTTATATTTTCTAGCAACAAAATTTGCAATACAAAGATTTAGCATACAAAATTCATTATTACAATATTCCAAAGGAAACAGGCAAAGACACGATGACAGGTTAATCTTTATATATTCATATAGAGCCCAATGTAGCCTCAATATTAAGTGTAAAATGGGGAAGCCATATACATATTGTACATTTTACTTGAAATTTGCCTGTTAGCTGGGAAACTGCTGAAAGGTGGGTAGAAAAAACTTATAAATATTACAAAATATTAAAGAAAAGAAAGTGTTACAGAAATATATATATATCAAGACAAGCCTTCTCTTAAAAAAAAGGCAAACCCTAACATTTCCCTCAACATTGTATCTGACTGGAGAAATCACAAAAAATGCTACAACAATTCAGAAGTGAAAGAAACTTTAATATTCAAGTACTTATTCAAGAAGAAATTTATCACCTCCTTTATGGCCTGGGTAAGAGCTCCTCAATGCACTGCCCATTGTGCTGGCCAGCTCAGCCAGAAGCCACAGGTGCAGGAAGGAGAGAGACTCGTGAAGGGCAGGGCCAAGGTTTTAGTTAAGGTGTATAGTGGCTGTGAATGTGAAGGAAATGAGCTGGGCACATACCTTTAGGAAGCATGAGAAGACTTATGATGAGAGAGAGGGAGAATGAAAAAAATACCTTGTTTCTTTCGTATCTGTACTAGTTAGATATTCAATGCCTGCGCCAGAAATTCTTTGACTACTTATCCTTCTGTAGATAACACAGGATAGGTCATAACATGTGAACAAAACCTTCACAGACCTCTTGCAGTTTGACATATAACATATCCATAGGCTTCAAAATATTTCTTCCCTAAATAAAGATTTTTGCATCTGTGAGGATATTGTTTTAGAAAAAGACTCTATATTCAAAATTAAAATGTTATAAAATGTGTAATTTCCAATATTATTAAAGGAAGATAAGAACTCCAATAATTTAGTTAAAGAAAAAAGAAAAATATTTTCTCTGCTGAACACTTCCAATCACTTAAGTTTTTTAGGTTTATTCCTAAATATTGAGTAACTGAAATTTCTATCTGACAACCGAGGGAAAAAAAAGAAAGGACAGCTTTCCTTGAATTAAATTTCAGCATTTCTGTATAGATTAAAAAAAAAAATTAAAGGAGAATTGAGAGCAGTCATTAGGAATGCAGATTTTCACTTGCAGCCATATGTGTCATATTAATTTCAAACTGGTTATTCCAAAAAAGAGTAAACTCTCTTGTTACAATTTGAAACATTTTTTTCCAAGTAACCTTACACATCCATTAACATTTAATATCAAGGCTTAATAAATTCAGAAACAAAAAATACAATATGATTGTCATGCCATAATAAAGCAGACCTAAATTTTTCAGAAGACAGCTTTCTGAAAGAATGTCATAGATTTACTTCCTGTTGCCAAAGTCAACCTCTACTTCTGTTCACAGCTGCCTGTAAAATGCTGGATGCCAACTGACCAAGTTCTTTGCACAGTCCTAGAGAAAAAAATTCTATCTTGAGCATCCAAACTTTATCACATGATTGAGGTTCAGTAGTTATTTCAAACTGAATGGAACCAAAGGTGCTTAACACATCAAAACACAAGTCATACTGAGACCTGTAATTGGACACTGATGTCACAAAGTTGCTCAAAAGAAAACTACCAGAGAAGTGATTCCTTCTCCAATGTGAGAAGGAATTCTTGTACTAAATAAAGCTGCTAAATTTATTATATTTGTTATATATTATTTATTATATTTATTAGAATTTATATTTATTATTGGATTAAAGCTGCTATATTTATTATTGGATCCTAAAAGTCAAAATTCCAAATGAAAATTTCTATCTGTGACCATGCTTCAAGTGTATCACAGAAAACTCTGATGCTTTGTTTTACATAAAAAATAAAAAATCCAGGAAGAAAATGGTTAAATTATTCACAGTTTAATTTATTTTCATTATGAGTTTTATCCCATGCTCTGCCATAGTAACGTAAGAGCTAAAAAATACTTTGGGTATATTCTCTTTGTTTGTACAAAATAAAGTTTGATTAAGTTATGATTTCTTGCAGTGAAATAATTTGATATCATCCTACAAATAATTTCCTGCAATTAGCTTATTCTTAAACGTAGTTGGTATTTATGTTGGACACACAAGGAGAAACAACCCAACAACCAAATAAAAAAAACCCAAGGGAAAAAGAAAAACCACACACACAATAATTTATAATTTTTTCTCCTCTTCTGAATTTCTTAGACTCTCAAATTTAAAACATTTCTTGACTGCTGAAAAAACTGCTGGCTTAAGTATATTATTTAAAACCTTTAATTTTCCTAACTTTCCTGAATTCTGTTACTGATTATCTGAAAAGAAGACACAAAAGAAAGACAGATATATTAAAAATATGTTTATCAGGGGAACTATTTACACAGCAATAATTATCAAGTCAGCTTCATTTTTCCTCTGCATCCATTTTTGTTTTGATTTATTCGATTTGATGCATGAATTATCATATCAATTAAGTAACTACAAAGTTTTCAATTAACAGTTGTACCCAGATATCATTAATAATGTCAGAGAATTTGCTACATCACTAACCAGATTGTTTAAAAAGGAAAAAAACTAATAGGCATCCATTTGCTGTTGTCAATTTAATACCCTTGTTCAAGCCTACACAAACTGATACTTTTATTGTTGCAGCTTTTAGAAACGTAACTGCAATTTAAAATTTCATTTCCTATGTACAGAAACACATCACAGGAGCTCTACATTCAAGTATGAATAGTGGTCTTTTGAGTGCACAGTGCCAATGCCCCCCAGCCTTTTGCAAAACACACGACAGACTTTTTCTAGCTCAAGTCAGGGGCTGTATAGCTCAAGCCAGGCTCCAATGGCAGACTCCCATAATGGCTTCTATTCCTCCTTTGGTTTCTATATACACATACAAGCTGTTCCCTCTATTTCCAAAGTAATTACATTCACCTAATTAATGTAATTACAGCTTCAAAGACTCACACCTTCACCTCACAATTCACCAAGTACTAGCTAGTATTTGGGCTAGCCCAAGTACTTATTCTGGGGCAGCAGATGGTTTGACTACAAGTATTCACAGGTATTTTTGCTGAAAGAACTCATTGAAAGCTGCACTGCCAACTACTCTTGCATCAGAATGAATCCAAACATATCTATACATAGTCCTGCATATTTTATTTTAATTTGCAAACATACAGGATTACAGTAACACAGCTTCCCTCATCTAACTAGTGGAAATTTGGGGAAAATGGATGAGAAAATAAAATGAAATGTTGCAGGGTTTTAATTCAAACAACTGCTGCTCTGCGTCTCCTGTGGTAATTTGGAAGAATGTATCTTCTGTACTCCTCTATAGGCCAATAAACAAAGGGAAGGGGGAAACCATAGAACCAAACTGCATCTCATGTGAAACATCACAAGAGCAATACATTACAGAGCTGCCTGAAAACTGCAATCTCCATGGAACATTTGCTTTCTCTTTTCATCAGTCCTTTTCAATATACTGTTAGTTGCATTACACCTTGAAAATATGTTGAAAACCAGTAATACAATTCCATGTATCACTGTGCCAAGGTAAACCTATACTGGAAAGGTTGTGGGAGGATTTACTAAGTACACATACAGGGCTGGTATTGGCTAATATACAACAAATAAAGAGCAGTCAATGAAAGATTTGACAGCTAATTTATTGTAAACAGTGCTAATTTTGTGGGACACAATTCCTTTTCATATATAATGTGGAGACCTAGAAACAGCTTGACAGCCTTGTAATTCTTTGCTGTAGTCGAATGATTTTTTTTGAGTTTGGTATTGCTGTTTTGGGATCTTTGTAAAAATACAGTAATTTTAATGAAGTACACAGTGAAACTAACATACTGAGCTCACTCTTTAATAGCAATAGAAATTCAGGCTTAGTAAATGCAAAATAATGTCATTTTAAACCAGTAGCAATATAAAAAAGATTTTGTTTAAGTGGTCTTAATTTAAATACCATCTTTGCACTCTATGGTCTATTGTCACAGAAACTAAACATACATGTCACTGGAACCAGGCAAGTATTTTTCTGTTCAGAGTAATTACACTGTACAGAAACTTTCTTATAAATGAATAACATTTTATAACATTTATAATTATTTGATAACATTTATAATTCTTTACTTTATAACATTTTATTAATATTGTATAACATTTAAAATGGATTGTACTCAATACATTTGCTAGTTACCTGTTGGGATTTTTTTTTTCCAATAACTCTTACTGCTACTTTTAACTGGAATGTATTGGATTAATGCATTTTTTAAGACACATTTCTCACTTGATAAAAAAAGAAAAAACCAAAAAAACCCCAAACATTTAAAACCAAATGTTCATGCAGAAAAGCTTACTTTTGCTCCTTGAGATAAATCAAAGGAGTATCTTCAGCAGAGCTGTTAACTATCTTAAGCAATCTACCCAGAATGCAACATTAATTTACAAATCTTCACTGAGAGAATAGAAATATTTTACATTTTAGTATAAACTTATATCATTAACCAGAGAAATAGTAAAATAAAAAGAACTGATAAAAAAAATACCAGCTAAACTGAAGTTAGCTCTAACCACAGTAGTTTTGAATTGCCTTAGTTAAATATTAAATGAGTGCAGAATTCACAGGACATTTTATGTTAATTTTTACAGCCCACCCTTGGGCAAAACTGCTGGGATAAGAGTAACAGCTAACAATAGCAATAAAAAAATTGGAAGCAACAGCTAACAACTAACAATAGCTAGTAAAGCAGAAAAGTGACCATAAATTTGCTGTGTGAATAAAGACTGGGAAGGTATTCACCTCAAACTGATCAAGAGGATGACCCCAATGAACTAAATTAAGCGGTGCCAAATTAATTACAAAGCCAGCTTTCAAAAGAGAAGTCAGCTTGAAAAGAACTGTAAAAGTAGGACAAAAATTTGTAATAGCAGGAATTAATAATGCAGTACAAAGAGCAGTGGCCAACACCTGGTTTTGACATGCCAGAGGTCATCTTGCTGGTGCCACAACCACTGCAGAGACCAGAGAGAGCACAGATCCCCTAGGGGCTGCCAGCAGCCTGCAGCCAACTGCTGGGCTGGCAGTTTGGGGTGCTGGAAGGAGGGGAATGCTGGAGGAGCCATGGCTTCCAAACTTGATTTCCATAAGGGGCAACATGCTTGTACCCCATATATCCCTGTACACATGTATCTCTAGAGAGGGCGGTTGAAACTTTTGGGAGTTACTTATAGAAAAATGTTTAGAAATTTTTACCTGCTTATTAATGAGTTTTTAATTCTGATTAATCTGTAGGATTGATCCAGCATACCTGCTTCATCTACTGTCAGTCAATTACATGTCATTAATAAATCAATAAACTGCTTCAATATTGTAAATGCAGCACTTCTCCCCCTTGTCAATCTACATGTGCTTAGGATCCCACATTCTAGAAGAGACTCAAAGATGTGAAAAACTGTACTCACGTAGTATGATCGGTTAAGGGGCAGTGTTGCTCCTCCTCTGGGTAAAGATTTGCTCCTCTTCCAAGTTGCCACTTGAATGTCTTTGTGATAGGTCGGGAATAATTTCCTGACATCTGTTCCAAGGCTGGTTGATGCCATCCACACAAGTCTTTATCTTCAAAGTCACAGACTTCCATAACTTTAGAGATCAAAAGAGATTACTCATGTTTATATAAAAATTGAAAATAATTAGTCATGTTACAACCCAAAAAGCAACATGGAAATAGGATTCAATTTATAGTATCTGTGAATACTGACACATTACTAACACGCAAAGTTTTTTCCTTTCAGATAAAACATGAATTTTATATTTCCTCCTCTATAAGACAGATTCTAATTTTGGGAATATACCAATTCCTTTGCACCTCAGTGTCTACCTTCATGTGAGTTCTGAACAGCTTTCAGGTAATTCTAATAATCTGTCATGTAATATACACGGAAATTCTTGTAAAATTAATCAGCCAAGAACCTGTGAGCTGCTGTATGGTTCTGTCTCCGGTCCTGCAGACTGATGACATTAGCAAATCATTGTACATTGTCTACAAAGTCCATGACCATAACTCTAAAAAAAAAAACAAAAACCCAAACCAGATTTCAAGCGGTCCTCACAAAACTTGAAAGTTACATAAAAATGCATCTATTTGGTCTTACTAAAAAACCATGCAGCTGCCTTCCGAAGAGCTTTTGCTTCCTGAGCATCAAAGTGAGCTCACTACTGACCCTACTTAGGGTAAAGAAAACAATTTTATTTTCCATTTCTGCTGTGAATATTTATTCTCCAGCACATGGTCCAAGTTGAGTCTAGTCACTCTCCAGAACTTTGTAACAGATTATTACACTTAAGTTTAAGTGACTGCAGTGAGACTTGTACAAGGGAAACAAGAATTTATTTTAACCCATAAACTCATAAAAAATGCTGAATCAAGAAATCATGGTTTCTTGGTAGAATGTGCCTGATGCTTCCTTCCTTGAAGGCTAAAAATGGTAAACTAAAGAGAGAGTGAGTTTTGATTTATAGGTTGTATATCCTCACTAAGAAGCAAACTGCAGCCAGTGTGATCTCATGGGTTGCCCATATGAAGATTTGTGATGTTTCCTGAGAATGATGAGTTGCATTAAATGCTTATTCCTCTTTTTAACATGCTCTGTAAACATTATACTTAAAGTGCCTCTGAGAAAGATAACACCTTCCTGTGATCATATTTCTGTTTCAGT
Organism: Fringilla coelebs; assembly: GCF_963513975.1. Taxonomy (NCBI): domain Eukaryota; kingdom Metazoa; phylum Chordata; class Aves; order Passeriformes; family Fringillidae; genus Fringilla; species Fringilla coelebs. Next base: position 133,737,713 of record NC_140028.1, on the reverse strand, counting down.
CCAGACATTTTTAAGTCCTAGTCCAGCATTGTCATTTAAGTGATAAATTCCCATCTTAGTGATGGGAGACCTCAGATAGAGCAAATATGTAAAGGTGTATCCTCCACAGTATTTATCTTCCTTAGAAGAAAAAGATGTTTTGTAAGATAATGTTTTGAGGGGAGAAGTATTCAGAGGGCTCTGCATTTATGTTTCAGGCAAGATTTCAATGGCTGGTGTTTTTTCACACTATAGGAAACTACTGTGGCACTTAAAAATCAGATTCATTTCTTCCAGTTATTCCCACATAGGGAATAGCCATAGGGAGGGAATGATACTTATTCTCACTGAGCCCTCAGCCCTAAGAGAGGTGATTGAATTCCCTTCACAATGTGTAGTGAATTCAGAGTTTTATTTTCTGTGACAATAGTTTTGCTTGCAAAGGCTGATGAGGTCACTGTCTCTAGATGTCTGTTCCCCTCATTAACTGGATTTGGTACTTTCAACTACTGTTCTTTGACGCAAAAGGAAGTAATTAACAGTTTCTAAAATGCTACAGTGTGAACTGCTGCAACTCAGAAGCAATCAACAATTGTCTTAGATCTTTAGGGGCATCATGTGCGGACTTTGTCCACTGTCCCCCTTACAGTGCTCCATTAGACTATCAGAGCTTTACAGGCTGGAACTCACTTCTGTGTCGAGTAGGCTGAATTTCACAATTATTGCTGATGCTGAAACAATTTTTGTATTAAAAAAATGCCAAAAACCAACCAACCATCCAACCAACCAACCCCCAAATTCATTGAAGTAGTTAAGAAGTAGATACTGTTCTCCCAGATGTATACCCCAAAGATGAAACTCCAAAGTTTTTCTCTCTTCCAATCTGAACTAGTGAGCATTTTAAGAAAATAATAAAATTGTCATGTATGGTTACCAATCATTAGGAAACTGAGGATTCCTTCCCCTACCACATTTCAGTAGCAACTTTAATTGAAATGTTGAGTCTGAATCAGAAGGCAGAAAGGGCATTATATCAGACATATTAAGAGTAAAATGTTACTATGTTCCTGGGGAAAATCACATTAAAATAGCATCTAGGTGCTAATACCAAATTGGGTAGATAAGATAGAGCTGCTAAAGCAATGTATTTAAGACCCACAAACTAGTAAGGTAGCAAAGAACATGATTTGATCCACTCACCACAAGCTGATTCATCAGACTTATCAGAGCAGTCAGGTCTGAAATCACACTTCTGGATCATCTGGATGCAGTGGCCAGAGGCTCGACAGATAAACTCCTTCTCTGTGCAGTTGTTCATGGGGAGCGTGGCAGGAGCTGAAGTTCCTGAAGTAGTTGTAGAAATAGTGGGCAAGTCTCCTTTAAAAAAGGAGCCAAGAGGATGTTGAGAACCTGGACTTAGGCATTGCAGCTTCATAATGATTTCTCCCTGTGCCACTGCCCCCCTTTTCCAGAGTATGGCTTTACTGGAATCGTGCCTGGACAGCTGAGTGACTGAAATGCTGTTCACACTATCCACACAATCTTTGACACTTGCAGGATTTACACCTCTTGCCAGTCTTTCAAATTTGGATTAACCCGGTGAGTAATTTCAAAAAACTGATGCCAACACTCACACAGCAATCACAGAAACTGATTTTCCCTGTGCACCAAGGCCAGCAGATTATTTAGATGATAATGGCATTCTTCAACATGTTGATTACTACAAGGGACTGTGGAAATTACTATGTAACCTTCTTACCTTGTAAATTTATCGCTGAAAAAAATTATTTTCTCATTAGAGAAATTATTCTGAGGTCATCACCTTGTTTCACCACCTCCTTTATATTTCATTCAAACTCATTACCACTTCTTTCAACTCAATTGTCTTTTTTTGTCCTCCTATTCTTTACTCTGCACCTTTCTTCAAGCTTACTCTCTTTTCTTGAAAATCTTTGCTATTCTTGTCCATAAAAGGAATTTCCATTATAAAACTCCTTTTTAAAATTGAATAATTTATGAAATTATTAGCTGTAGTGCACAATGCACCTGAGCAATACACCTGAGTAAATTAAAAAGTACATGTGAAGACTTTTCATATTAAATGCAATTGCTTTTAATGCAATTAAATGCAATTAAAAATGCAATTAAATGCAATTAAATGTCTGGGATAGCAAGGATTTATTTATTTTTTTATCCCTAACAGCTGGAGCACTAATACTGATAATAAATTACCCATTTCTATTTTGTAGGGTAGAAAGCAAATCTATGAAATTAAATAAATTATTTTCCAGTCAAATGAATGATACTCTCAAAATGACCTAAAACTCAAACAAAAGACTTAGGGGAAGAAATGTTCTGAAGTAAGAATTGTACGAATTGATAAATTTATCTACAACTCAGATTAACAGCAAGGACCTTATTGGTCAGAGATTTTTAAATACAAATGCCACATTTAAGGCTCTGCTCCTGATACACTGAAATGGAAGAAGAAATTCTGAATAACCATAGCCTTCACAACACCTGAAAAGAAAGGAGGATCTGATACTTCTATTTTGAAATAATTTATTTTCTATACTTTATTGAATACCATTTTGTCCAGAGCAAGCATCACTGATTAGCCTTTGGTCAGGGCATTCAAATGATGTGCTGAAGCAGTACACTCAAGGTTCAAAAGATTCAACATTTTTCATGTTACTTATGAGAGACTTTAGCACCAAGCTGTCAAGCCCATCTCTCCCTGTCAGTATTTGGTCACTTAAAGTGGACCTAAAGCAATCGGGCAGTGCTTGATTCTAGTGCAGGGACAGGGGAACTCTACTTTTTCAACCTGATACTACTGGTGTTAAATATGGTGGAATATGCCATAGCTGTTGTCTATTTTGCAGGCTATTGCCACAGTCTTTTTGATTTTTTTTTTTTTTTTTTTTTTTTTTTTTTTTTTTTTTTTTTTTTTGCTGTTGGAATATTTTTTATGGCATGGAGGAGATAAAATAAGGACAGAACCCTAAGTTATCTCAAAAATTGCTCTCAATTTTAAAAATATACAAAAAAAAACCCCCTTGATTCTTGTTCACCATTATACTTCAGTATTTTCAATTTATCTTTCCACACAAAATGTGGATTTTGCTTTCTTAGTTATGAACTTTGAAGCTCTGATCCTCTATGTTTCCCAATTTCTTGTTTAGCTTTAAAGTTTTCTTCATAACTAATTTGAAATTATTTATGGATTTTCTGATTAGTTATTTTAAGATTTTCTGCACTGAATATAAGACAGAATCCATTAACTGAGTATTTACAAAAAGCCTTCACATCCAAAATGCTATAATAACTGCTTTACCATGTATAAATATAGTAAAACACTAGATAATTCTCTGCAAAAGAAATATCATACACATTTGATATTCTTCATAGCATTAATTATATCTATAAGACATTTTTTGGAGTAGCAGAACAAAATGCATCTACACTAGGGTGTTTTAGAGTAAATGCTAGGATTCTAATATTCAGACATTGTTTTAAATTGTTTGCTGCTCTACAGCCCTGTCATGATTTTAGAGCAACTGTCACACCATATATAACCCTGCACTGCCTGCTGCAGCGACAATAGCTCCCTTAAAATCTATTCTGTGGTGAGCTCCACATCCTGAGTCTGGTGTCTTGAAGTACATGTATTTTGGGATATAATATTTTACAATTCTGTAGAGATTGTTCTACCCTTGGTAACAATGACTTTTGACAACAGGTTGCTCTATCACCTGAACTATTTGTGTGCCGTCACGTGAGAGCAATTGGCACAGTAAATACATTAAGAACTATTGGGGGGAGGTGGAAAGCTGTATCAAAATGAATTGGCAGAATGAAAGTTCAGTTCCTTTACACACAGCCAAGTTTCTTTTACCTTCTAAGACTCAAGATCTAAAAGTGTATGGAAGCTGCACACTTCTCATTAAGGATCTCTTTTGGACCTTACATGCACAGCAGAACCTATTTTGTCCTGATGCCCAGATGTAAGAGTATGAGGAGCAGAGAAACAAGCCTGGACTTCCTGACTCACATTTTCACCTGTTTTTTACTTTTCTAGTAGCAATATTGACAAATGATAGCAATGGATCAGCTCACAGCTTGGAGATGTGCATTTTAACTCTTACCATTGTAAAGAGTACAGCCCAGAAAAGACACATCATCAAGTCCAATGTCTCCAGTGAAACCATCTCCCACGATACCCTTCACCAAAATCTAGGAAAACAAGAATTACAAAAGCATTTTTCAGTGTGACTTCCACTTCTCATTAAATATTTCTTTTTAATTGATAGAGGAGTAATTTGCCATGTTTCTCACTTAAAAGAGATTAAATTTGTTCTGGAGGATATAGTATATTTAGTGACCATTTACAAAAGCGATTAATTATGATCAGCTTTCACTGGTGGTCTTATTAATCATAGTGAACCATAACAGAAGAGTTGGCTTCACAATGGTGTAGATTCACTGAAACATCACTGTGATATAAAATGATGGCAAGACATTATCATAAGTGGCATATTATGATTACCTACTTTGGTACTTACTGCAATAACATTAATCATGCTTAAATATAGCACCATTCATGTAAAAAAATATAGACTCATACAAATTTCATTATGATGAAAACAATTAGGCAGGTAAGAAATGAGCTATGGAACCTTTTAAAGAAAAATATTCTACTGTTTCATTAGACTTGTCAATGCTGTATTTGCTTCATTATTTTCTACAGTCAGGGAATAGGAGAAGTTGGTGTTTGTGAAATACTCTCTGGAAGACTAAATAAATCTTCTGTCTGTGGCTGAGTGATAAATATCTAGCAGGTGATTAGTGAAAGATTTGATAGGAGTATTTTTAGTTTAACTAAATAATAAACCCCTATTTATAAAAATATTAAAGCCTTCTCAAACCACACAAGGAAAAAAGATGCTTTTTCTGATCCAACAGAGTTCAAAAATTATTTCTTTACCATTGTTTTAAATCCTTATTTTACATGCTACACACACATTCAGTTTCAGAAATGCTGTATAAAATTTATAATGTAGTTTTTTTCAGTTTTTTCCTCGCTTAAGTAAAAAATCCCTACACACTAATGAAGGAAAAATAGTGGCAAAAATATGAAGGTTCTGCTTCAAAGTACTGTTAGTTCTACTATTTTTGTTGTAATTTATTTATAAAGAAAGGTTATATTGAACAAGAACCATTTTTCATATGATATATACAGAGACCTTTTAAACATTACACTTGAAATTTATGATCCTGCAACAGGAGGGAAAAATACTTAAATGATGCAAGGAATGGCCTTAACCCTGTAAAAGTAAAAGAATAATATCAGTCTAAATATGTTAACACTGACAAATTTGTTTCTGCTGTTTTGAAGTTGCATGTGAATTGTAGATTTATTACTGATGCTGACATCAACAGAGTAAATAAAAATGATTACACTTCATTTATATATTATGTCCATTAAACAAAATAAATGACTATGCTAAAAGAAGACAGGTAAATGTCCCCTACTATGGATATGCTCCAGATGGGCCATTTTAGCACAAAATATATTTTATGTGAATGACAACAATAAATGACATCATTGCTTTTTATTGCTCTCACAGCAATATGGTATTCTTATTTTTCCCTCAGGATATCTACAAATTTTCTTTACAATGTTACCCCAGGCTTTTGGGTATTTTAGATTAAAATGGGGAAAATGCTACAGTACTGGTACCAATAGCAATAAAATGGTTATGAATGGGAAACAGGACAAACAAAAATATCTCCTATTTGGAAAAGCCACACAAGGAAATTTATTATTCCAAAATGGCAAATCTCCTTCCACGGTAATGTTGACTGGCAAACACGCAGCTGTTTAAATATAATTTTCAATTTGTTTTCAAAGTATAAATTATTATCTACCTGCAATTAATTACTTATTAATTAGCTCAAATTTAGAAAAAGAGACAGTGAGTTAATTTAATTACACAGCTACTACTAAGATAAACTCAAACACCCTCACAACTACACGATTTTCCTTGGGATTGGATTGTGCACTTGTGAATGTCACTGTGGGACGTGCAAGGAGCTTCAGTGTCCATATCTGCCTTTGCCCATGTCCCCAGTCCTGACAGACACATGACCTGAGGAACTGCTTATATAACATCTTCCACCCATATTTCCTTTAAGAAAGCTGCACCTTAAGCAGGAATATATTTTTAAAAGGATTAAAAATATTCAAAGTTAGAAGTGACAGGACACAGTTCTCTAGGAGGAATTAAATTCAGAACACCCTTATACAGATTATCGTTATGATTGTGTTGTTTAAAATCTCCCCACCCACATTATTTTTCTTACATTTCTCTAATCACCTGGGGAGGCCAATACTTTGAAATATAGCATGAAGTCATTAGCAACACAGAAAATGTAATAGTGCCATAGGTATACACTTAAAACTGAAAATAAAACCAATTTCTGAGATTAGAGCCTCAATACATAGTCTCTCGGCAGCTGTGGCTAAACTTTGACCGCTTTAATAAATTTGGCAGATGTAATTCTGCAAACTTCATAAGGTATTATAAAGCAACCTCTAGGAAATTCATCTGCTGTGAAACTCATTTCACATCACATTTGTTATTTCAATGAGAATAAATAGTTCCCAATTTCATGTTTTCAGAAGTCTAAGGTCAAGACTCAATGAAATCTATAAAGGTATCAAAAGGTACTTGACATAAAGAAAAGAGGGGAAAAAACCCAACTCCATGAAAAAAAACTGCATTAGAATGACACACTGTATACATAAAAAGAATGATCCCTTAAGATTTTGAACAAAATAGGCTTTTGAAGAGTGATGTCATGACAAGTCTTAATAGAGGAATTACAATAGATAATGCTGTTCTGTACAAATGCTCAATTTTTACAGTGATGCTCATTTCTGTCAATAGCCAATTTCACTGAAGGTTGCCAAAGTAAAATCTTAATTTCTATACAAGCATAGTTTAAGATAGAATGGAAATAATTTCAAAAACTGTGGCATATTCAAAATTCTGAAGGTTTCCAAATGTCTAGAAAATAGTGATATTAGTTCAAATGTATTCAACTTGTAATTTAGACAAACAGTAACTCAGGTTTGTCACAGGAGATGTCAACAGGGTTATTTAGTGATTTTTATTTCTAGTTAGAGCACGGTAATTTAAATTAGGTTTCTATGAAGATTTCTGGCAAGAAAGCATTTGATTTGGTTTGAATAGGAAAGAACAGCCACACAAATAACTGCCAAAACACTTTTCCATAAAAAAATTTGTTGCAACTTACTAAAAGCAAAGTCACACACATTTCACTACTCATCTCTGAAGTAAACTACCCCTATGTTTTAACGCTAGGGATGAATAAAGAAAATAGTATCATAACTTTTCAACAAAAAGCAATAAATTCCTTATGAGGTGATGGAACTTTTGTAATTACAGACAAAGGAAAAGACAGAGAACAGAGCATCAAATCTTCCTTTTTTAAAAATATTTTTATCCCATGATTATGTCACAAGTCATGTCATAAGTCTTCACTTTAGAGTAATTTTTTCAAGAACACATTAATTTATTCCTATAATAATTTCTCAAGAAGTACATTAAAAGGGAAACTATTTATAAGAAAATACAATTCTTTCATAAAAGGATTTATTCAAAAAAAGAGAAACTTGATTTTGAATTTTTGAGTAGTTATTAATTCACATCAAATAAGATATTGACTGCTTTGATGAGTCCAAACATAGCAATTTATTCTTCCTTGGTTCTGTTTCTCTGCTTCCTCAGCTTCCAACAAAGTAGGCACTGTAGACTTGAGATTATTCCCCCAGTCTCTCACTTAGGTGTCCACTGGTTGCATTCTGTTTATGTGGCACTGACCTGTTCCTCTGTACCTTCTGCAAAACAGTTTGTCTTGGGAAAAAAAAAATAAAAGGATGCCTGGGTTGTCACAGTCTGTCCCAGCTTTCCCTCTCTTGGGGGGAATGATTTAGGTAATCAGAGCTGTTATGAGCTGCATGGAACCCAAAAGCAATCACAAGTGGAGACCTGCCATCAGCTTCTGAAATGATTATCAACACTGGGTCACCAAATCATTTAAATCATACCCAGTGAAAAGCTCAAGATCACACTGCCCTTCTTCAAAGCTCATCAGCCCCTTTCTTTCATGACCATTGAAAATGCTTTAGAAATTAATGTCTCAAGACTTCAAAAATTGAAATAAAGTCCTTTCACACAGGTGTCCAAATGAATTGTTACCAGCATTCTTAAGGCTACACACATCAAATATGAAAAATCTTGTGTCAAATATTTGATGTTTTACAGTGCTTGGTTTTACAAGATACTGAAAAACACTAGTTCTAGTTCAGTAAAGCACTTTATCACACTTCAACACAAGCTTGTGAACCCTCATGCTGATTTATGATGTTTTTCACAGCATTTCTCTAAAGTGCAGGGATAAATCACATTTCTATCCTGTTTTAGACTATTCAGTAATATTGGTGGGATTAATAACTACATATTCTGGGAGTCTTTACTTTCCTGTATTAAGGTCACAAAACTTCATTCAAGAGAAAAGATCCTGTTGTCATTCTGTAATATTAGCACTGGAAGAAATATTGCAGAAATACTATATTGTCAGTGCCTAAAAATTTCTGAGATTCTAGTTTTATAAAACAACATATTTAGCCTGCTCATTTGAGAAACATCTATATAGCAATTATAATTATGAAACTATATCTAAACTACCTTAAGTTCATGGTTAGTTTTGACTTATCTACAAGGATATACAAAGTCTGTTTTCTTTTCTCCCAAACACAGATTTTATATGTAAATAAGTAAAACAAACAAACGAACAAAAAACCAGGATTCTGGCAGTTACTATATCAAATACCTTGGACTTACGGTCCTGAAAGAAGTATCCCACATTGACCAGGATGACTTGTTATGACCTGAGTATTTCTGTCCCCCCCTTTTGTACAGTAGAGCATACCAAAATATAAAGGGCTGCAGAAAGACATCTTGACATCTCTGTCTAGGGAAGTCTGCATTGGGCTGAATGGATAGACTTATCTGATCTATGCAGTGCTTACTGCTAAGGCAATACTTCCATGATGAGATAAGGAGCATCCTAAGAGGAGTCACTCACTGCTTTCTTTTCAATGCTTGTGAATACACTTGTGGTAATAAACAGTCTGTTCAGCAGCAAATGCTAATGAGCAAAGGGATCATTATTAGACCTTCTGCCTAATGATGAGGACCTTTCCTCATGCAAAGGATTTTTCCTGACTTAGTTACATAGAGCTGCTGCTCCTACATCCATGCATATAGCCTTAACCTCCCAAAGTAAGGAAACAATAACATAGAGATATCAGCAGAACGCGTGGGTTGACATGAAATCCTGTCTTCATTACACTTAATGAGAGTTTTGACATATACTTCAGTGGGAGGAGTGGATTTCTACATTGTTTCTTAATTCTGCTATAAGCATACTCAGTAAACAAAAGGATTGCAAAAAAGTATTTTTAAAACTCTCTGCTTGGTGTAAGGCATAGATTTATGGAAGGAAATTTAATTAAACCTTCAACAAAGTACAGCTTTCCTGTGATCTTCCTGTTATATTTTCAAAGATATTGATATTCCTGCTATATTTCCTAGATCCAGTTAAGCCATGAGATAAAAGTCACTAACATTTTCCTTCTCCTTGTAAAGTCATCCAAGTTTTATTTTCCTGTTGGGCAGTTGCTGATAAGTAAGATAGTATTAGTAGTAATAAGTACTAAGTATTAGTATTAGTACTAAGTAGTAGTAGTAGTAGTAGTAGTAGTAGTAGTAGTAGTAGTAGTAGTAGTAGTAGTAGTAGTAGTAGTAGTAGTAAGTACTAAGTATTAGTAGTAATAAGTAATAAGTAAGATAGTAAGTAAGATAGTATCAATAGGAAATGTGAAACAGTACTCTTAATTTTCAGGGAAACAAAACTCCTGTCTTACATGATGCCCCTTGAACAAAAATGGCCCAACACAGCCTCTCAGAGGGATGGGGGTTCTGAAAGAGGGTGAAAACTTTTCATTACTTCAGGTTTTCCATATTTAAAATATGGGCAGAACTTGACAGTTCAGTAGAGAATAGAAAGGCTATTTTTATTTTATGTGATTTCCTTTGAGCAGCCTGCATGTAAATAGGGACAAAAAAGGTAAAAAGCACTCACCCCATCCTCCTTCTTTTCTCCCCTCTCAAGAAGAATTGCAAGGAAATGATAAACATGAAATTAATAATATAATTTTCATTGGAAAAGGCATTATTAAAGGTAGATTAGAAATTCTTATTCCTTGTTCCCTATGTGCACGTGTGACTTGATGACATCATGACAAGTTTTCCACAGCACATCAATAAAACAATAGCACAAAGAATAAATTATTTCTATTGTTAGAGCGGATTATCTATTTAGTATTCTGCTAGCACTGAACAAAAGGCCACTATCTTTCTTTAAGACCTGAACTAAGCCCACAAAATTTTCTCTGAAGGTTTATACAATGTATTTTCCTGACCTCATGTGATTTCCTTGTTTCCACAGTTTTCTATGCTCAGAAATCCATTTATCAAAAATGGCAAAATTATTTTTTAGGAATGATTTTTTTAAAAAACTCATATTACTTCTTTTTCAAATACACAACATTGTAGGACACATATTTTCAGCATGAAAATTCTCTGTATTTCACTTCATACTGTAGGTATTGAATATTCTTCACTATCAACACAAAGTTCACCACCAACCACAAAGTCTTAAATTTGTTTTTCACCCTTTCCCACAAGTGCCTTGCTACCCATGTTGTCCACTCTACGTGTACATTGTTTCTGACCTAGACTGTGGACTAGTTAGGAAACCTGAGCATGAACTGCCCAAACTAGAGCCTATACAAGCTCTGCATGAAGTATGAGCATGAGATTAACATGAGATATGTCATCTTTTGTTCCTGGCCCTCTACAACCCCTTGAGGCTTGTTGTGAGGATGGGGCATGGTGGAGAGCTTTGGTATAGCAGCTCTAATTCTTGCACTTCTTACAAGTGCAAGAATTAGAGCTGCTATGCCAAAGGACATTGTCACTTGAACAGGACAGACTTGGACTAATCCATATGATTTGGCCTGGCAGAACAACCTCTGGAACAGCTCAGCCCCCCTGAAACTGTCTCTGCACATCACACCTGCCAGGATGCATTCTAAAAAGGCAGGAGTGTTAAACATAGGTAAGAGAGCAACTTTTTGGAGTTTTTGGGTATGTAATTGTTTTTGGTTGGCTGGTTGTTTTTTTTTCTTTTTTTTTTAAAAAATAACATACAGAATTGTGTAGGCTTTTCCCTGGGCTTCATACAGAAAGTGTGGCCAGCCAGCTATGAGAGGGGATTCTGCCATTCTGCTCCACCCTGGTGAGCCCACACCTGGAGTACTGCATCCAGCTCTGGATTCCCCAGCATAAGAGCCACATGGACCTGTAAGAGCCACATGGACCTGTAAGAGTAGGTCTAGGAGAGGGCCACAAAAACTGATCAGAGCCCTGGAACACCTCTGCTATGAAGACAATATGAAAGATTTGAATTTAGGGAAAGGAAGGATATATGGAGACCTTCTGGCAGCATTTCAATACTTAAAGCTGGCTCATAAGAAAGATGGAGAGAGACTTTTTTCCAAGACTTATACTGACTGGACAAGGGACAACGATTTTAAATTGAAAGAGAAGAGATTTAGATTGGACAGGAAGAAAGAAATTTTTTACAATGATGGTGAGAAGTGTGCTGGTCAGGTTGGATGAAAATTTAAGCAACCTTTTATCTGGTGCAAAATTTCTCTTCCCATTCCAATGCATTTGGATATTTAAAGGTCCATATTAGCCAATTAATAAAAACTTGCTCCAGAGCCAACTACACATTAAACTGTGGAGGGCCTGAAACTACAGGCTGTACAACGTCACACTGAAAACTAAATGAGAATAATTACTCTAAACAGATTAGAAACCAACAGCACAATGCAAATGTAAAAGCCACAAAATATTGTGCAGTATGCAAAGAGGTATCAGGGATGAAAGAAGCCAATAAACAGATCAGAAACAAAGAAGAATAGTCAGAAAAAACCTACTGAGAAGCCGCAAATGCATCTAGATGTCCATTTATTTGAAGTAATATTGGAGGAGTAAGGTGGAACAAAAGCAAATGGTAACATTTAAAGGACAGGGAAAAAATAAGAAAAAAAAAGAATTCCTGAATACTAATCTCAGCAGTTTATTAGTGGAAGTTCAAAGGAGAAGAGTAGGAGAAGGAAGATGAGGAGTGATAAATTGAAAATTGAAACTGAAGCTGTTTTTTGAGTGGAAATCCATGCTCTCTAAATCTTTGTGTGGAAATTACTAGCAGGGAATGGATCAAAAGCAATAACATAAAAATGATCACAAGTAGGCATTAGACACATAATAAATGTCTTAGAGAAGTCCTTGATAAGTTCAGAGCTGCTTCAACACCAGATTTTAATGAAAAATATGTATCTGAGCAGCTAAACATTAACAAACTCCTGAAATGAGTTTGAAACAAACACGGAAATGAGGCCCTGAAGAAGGGAGCAGGTAGACAATCAAATCAAGGCAGAAGGCTAGCAACACTTGACAATAACAAACCCGGTTCAATAAGGGTGAAAGTGATGGCAGAAAGTCTGAAATCACAGCTAGAATATCAAAAAGACTGAGCCTCCCAAGGCACCAAAAGCTCTGTGCAGCAGAGTGCAGGACACAGATGTGCAGTGGCAAGGTTGGCCGTCCACAGCTCAGTGTGTGTGTCCCTCCATGGATGGCATCACCCCCAGCAATGCCACACCCTGGCACACAGGGGTTCCACCCAGACTCAGCAGTGCATGGCAGGTGGGAGGTTGTAGCCTCATAATTGTGCTTCTAGCCCTTAACAGACTTTGCTTCTGATAATTTTCCAAGTTACTTATTGACTTAATTTGTAGTTTTTTGTATACAAAACATTCACCAGCAATGAGCTGTACAACAATAGACCATCCTAAAATAATATTTCCTTTTGCTTGGATTGTGTAACATCATGATTTCATAGAATACATCTCTTGTCTCAATTCAGAAAAATCACTAAGGAACTTTCTCTATGAAGCTTTTTTAACACTGTTGATTAGATGTTACTCTGCTAAATCTCAAGCAACTCACTTCCTGAAGGGAACACACTTTACCCAAGTGCTCTAGAAAGGGTCAAACATTTCCAATTTTTTTTCCCCCCAGTAAATACACAATTACTTTGATTTGTTTTCTTTCTTCCTGCGCTTTCCACACTAGGAAATAGTACTTCTCCCTGGAACAATAAAGAGTAATGGACACTCTTCCAGAGAAGTTGCAGACAAAGAAGTTTGGTTAAGTTTGATTAGCTACATGCTCTGGAATTCACCAGTATAAGTCCAGAATTTTAACCTGATGCTTATCAATTAATGACTCAAGAAGACTGAAAAATTCACACAAGTCTACAAAACTATCAGTGTTACAAACCTATTAAAATTTTCTGAGGGGCTGTAAAATGGGATACAAGATCTAAATTTGTAATTTCCATAGTTCTAAAGCTTGTTATGTAGGAAATAAAGTTGTAATTATTCTTACATAAAAGATATTATAGCTAACAAAGAAGACTAGTGAGTCATTATCTTGTCTTAAATAGGTAAAAAGGGTATTTAGTTTACTATAAGTCCCCCTGTACTATTCTTTTATGAAATATAATTATCACCACTAGAAATGCATGAAAGAAAAATGCTACATTCTGAAACCTCAAAAACTGCCACAGCAGAAACTTTCTGTCTGAAACAGAATCCCAAACCACTATAAAAATAGTTTTTAAACTGGAGTTACACCAAAATTTCAATTTACCTTTAGAATTCTGAGTTTTTCATGACAGAAATGGCTGGTGGGGAGAGGGTGTTGATCAATCCTCCCTTTCCACAGAAATGTAATAGCAAGAAATAGCAAGAATTGCAGAAATAACTGAAGAGTGATTTTTGTGATGCCATTTCACTTATTACAGAGCAGATCATCAGAACCCTCAAAGAACAGATATCTCACTGAGGAGTGAAAAGGAAGAGTAGAGGGTGAAAAAGCAGAACAGCCTATGTGACTGTACCCTCACCAGCTTAGTATCTTCTGTACGACTTTCAGCACTTCCTATCTCTCTAGACAAGATGAATGACAAGAGCTTGGATGTAAAAGATGTATGCTCATTACATGTGTATTTGATATGAAACTGTTATGACAAAGTCATAAAAAACCCATAAAAAAAGTAACTGCATATTAAAAATAAAATAGCACAACAGATAAAAATAATAGTTGGAGAAAGAATATTGTTTTATATTTGTGCTCACAGAACATAGTGCTATTCTATATTCATAGAAAATGTATCATTCTAATTTTCAATCAATATTCCATTACTTTCTAAGCTAATACTTAATTGATAAAAAGATTAAAATTATTATAGTGGATTTTTTGTTTACTTTTCTTAACCACTTGTAAAATAGGAAATTGTCAAATGCATTTTAAAACTAATTAATTGCAATGTAATTTTGCATTATTTATTTTCTTCTGATTTTGGTCCTTATTTTTCACACTTAAATGGAGAAACTTTCAAATTTGAAGGGACTAGTAAGGTTTGATATATGACACTCAGAATACAAAAATTTTTAGTAATGAAACCAAACATAGCAGTAATAGTGAACCATGGACTCAAACATTGTACTTGCATTTTTAAATTTCATAAGAGCCAATGAAGAAAATGCAAAACTGACCTTTATAGAATCATCATAAAATGATGGTAGTCTCCCTAATGTACTACTTACTCTTTGCAGTACCAAAGATCTATAACCATCTTTGTTTACAGAGATAAATATATAATCTGCATGAGCAAAAAGGGATTAACTGTATTGGGGTAAAGATAATGATTCTTTTTTTAATCATGTTTTGCAATATTGTGAGGTTGGCCTAGGTCTCTTAAGACAGACATGATAGGTATGTGATTTCTATCACGACAAAAAGGAGACTACAGTGCCCAAAATGATTGAGATATAGAATTTTGCCATTTTTCACGTCATCATTTCCTGTTCTGTATCATCAGAAATATGAATAAATAGAGTAAGCTAAAGAGTAAATTTTTTAAAAGTGTTAAAATAGAACCTTTGCACCTTCTTCAGAGCAAAAACTATTTCAGATATGATTATTCTGAAGAAGATAAAAGCAAACACTATTCATAATCAATATGAGTAGGTTACCATAGACAGAATTTTGTTTTACTACCATTTCAGGCATTTATCTAAAGAAAAGACATGTAAGTAAATTTCTCAGGATGAAAATAAATGAAGAACAAGTAAAGAGACAAGAACACTTGACAGTGGGGTTTTTTTATGTTGAAACAAGCATCCTGTAGAATTGAAAGGAATAGTTTATAAGAAATCCTTTTTAACTTGAATTTTTCCAATTAAAAAAATTGTATAATTTCTTGCAGATAATATAATTTGTAGAGAAAGAAAAACTCTAGATCAATAAAGCTGCAAAATTTTTATAAGCATGTGTGTTTGGGACTATTTTGAATACTTGTCAGTAGTAGTATTTGACAGAAGTGCTTAATTTTGTCTAAAAAAACCTGCATTCCTTTTTTTTAAATAGTTTAGCTCTGCATTTACCTTTCCTCCTCCAGCTACTCCCATTGTTCTCAACGGTGTCACATTTAACACTTTGGTGTAAAACATCTGATGGAATAGCAACAAATGTCACCATGGTTTAATGGCAGCCAGAACAAAGCTTTCTTGACAAAATTAAGATTCTGAGGCTTTTTTGGGAGTGGGTGTGAGCCAAGGGAGTCTGCTGTTGCGTTTGGGCTTCTGCCAGAGCATTCAATTAAAGGGCCTAGATTTTCATACTTATAGAGTTCAAAACTTTCAAAAGAGAATCTCACTTTCAATAGGTTTTCAAATGCCTTTTTTGCTGCTTTGAATTTTTGGCTGACAATTCCTCCTTTTCCTAGAAGTTGGTGCATAGGCACAATTGTTTATATACTCCCAAAACTGGCTTCTCATGCTTAGCAATGAATTAGAGGGATTTATTATTTATAGTGACTATTTCTCTGACTGGGGTCAACAAATTACGTATTTACATTGGGAGGAAAGAGGAAGAGGACACAGGTATATGATTATCTCACACATTTAGAGGAGAAAAAGCAAAATGAAGGTCTGGCTGACAAAGACTTGGACTGTCTTTGGTCCTAGAGTCTAACATTTCCTATTCACTAGGAATCTCTGAAAATCCTGTAAGAACTGATAAGTTGCTCTGGTTAGAGACAGAGAAGATTATGAAGCCAAGATTTGTATTTTGACCAGAAAATTATTTAAAAGTTTTATCTTTATTTAGATTAGTTAGTTTTTAGACTTTCATGGAAAAAAAAATCCATTCTCAAGTGCATCTAAACACTTCATTTGAAGTATTGAGGTGACCTACAAGGCTTTAAGCATGTGGTGTGAAAGCAGTGAAACCCTAAGTTTATGGGATGTTGGGAACACAGTGAGTAAATATAGAAGGTACAGCTTTAATACTGTAACACAGCCTGGAGACAGCCTAAAACCAACTGAGAGGCTGTTCTAGTGCACATCACAGCAGAAATACCACAAATATAGTAGTGTATTTAAACATTGTACACTTAAAAGAAAGTTTGGAAAGAGAAAGAAAGATTGGAAAGCAATCAGCACTTGGCAACATAGTGGAAATAGAAGACAACTTGCTCTCTTCAAAACTTCTGAGTTTTGAAGTGCTGTAGGTTGTGACACAGCAAACTCCATTATAAGATACACAATACACAATAATGAACATCAGATCTTGATCTCATTCTTCAGAAAAATCAAAGTTACACCTCACACCCATCAAAAATGACTATGAGAAACATAAATAGATCAAAATAATATAAGATCTTTGAAATTCCCTGCAGAGAACTGTGAAAGTACGACAGAAAACCCTACAACACTAACAAATTGAAAACATTTCCGTTACTGAAGAGACCTTCCTAACTCTTAGGAGGTCAAATACAGGACACAGAGGTTTATAGATCTTCAGATAAACCACTGAACATGGAAGGGGAAGGGGGAAGGAAGAAGGGGAAGGGGAAAAGGCTTTGATAGCATTATGTTTATATGCCTTTATATTTTTACAAAAGGTCTTGACAGAAAATGAACACTCTCCTTCCATGTGCCTCTTTGCATCCACAGTATTATTAATGCCTTTTCCTCCAAAGAGGATAGAATTTCTCTTTACTTAAAAATAGTGTTTTGGGAAATAACAATGAACAATCTAAAGAAAAAAATGCACTATTTGGTTTAAAAGGAAGGTGGAAGATGTTTCTTTTTATAATATGGTGTGGGGGAAAGGAGAATGGTAATTTTAGGGCCAGTTGACAATCGAGTGAACCAATGTCTCCTCTAATAACCCTGCAGAATATCCCAACTGTAATAAAAAGACCGCACCTAATCAAAGATCAATGATATGTACAATATTTAAAAGAGAAAAATATAACTCAATATTTATAGCTGTAACTTACTTTAATAATTTCTCCAAGAAATTTTTGACTCAGTCTAACCTGGCAGCCAAATATTTTGAATTGATATATTTTCTGGCATTATATAATTAAAAAATGATTTGTAACTCTTTAAAAGTAAGCAAAAGCAGAGGAAATTATTTTGAACAGAATTAATGAATCAAACTGTTTTGTAGTAGATTTGGATAAGATTTTTTTCACCAAATCCTTGAAAAAAAACCCAGTATCCATTTTAAATAACACATATTCAAAATATTAAAATTAAGTGGTTTAGGGGGAAAAGTTAATGTAACCACAAGAACAAAAATATTTAATACACTTCCTAAAAAAACCCTACAAACATATTTTGAAGCAAAATTCATAAGACAGTTACAAATAACTTTGCAATTATGCAGTTATTTATATACTCTCAGTGTTTTCTGATGCAGGAAATAAAGACTTCAAAACTTAGAAGGGTCATACCTGAAATGGCTTAGAACTGCTGATGAAGAGCGTCTGTCTGATCCATCTGTTTTCTTGATTTCCAAACTTGTACCACACCAGCCATCCCTTAGCATTGCTCACAGTTCTTTGGAAGACTGACAGCTTATAAACTTCTTTTCCAAACATGTGATAATGGAAGCGGAAAGCACAGGTTCCATTCCCAGAAGGGTTGAAGAGAGGACTAAGCAAAACTGCTGTATCTCGGAATTGGCGTGGCTCAGAGGACTCCAGGTACAGGTAGTGTCCTCTGGCTGTGCCTGTCGTGTGATCCTTTAATGGGCCTGTGTTAACTGTGGGGGTTGGACCCTGTATTCTGATCCAGTCAAAGTCATCCTCTACATCCTGCTCCCAATTGCACAGCCCATTTTCAAAGTCACACTGTAGGTCAGGGTCTGAAATGTAAAGAGAAAAGACTGTCAAAAATAAAAAAAAGCACTATCAAAAGGGGTGCTGCTTTAATATTTTTTTTATCCTTGCAAATATTTATTTCCAATATGTATCTGTCAAATTGTACTTAATTTGTTGAACAAACAGAACTGTGAGTAAAATTATCCATGTTATCAATTTTAGGTATTATTAAAATTAAAGACTGTAAACTTCTTTAACTGAAAGTGAACAGACCAAAGGAGTTAAAATTGAGGTTAATTGAATGAAATAAACCACACCATACTGTCTTGTAGGTACATGTGGTAAAAGATGTAATGTATTTTTGCTTGGCAGATTTAGTCTTAAAAACACATTGGGATCTTTATTATCCTCAATAATATTAACATGATAATTTTACCAAGGCTAAATCAAAGACTTTATAACACAACTGCATTTTTTTATTTGACACCAAGGCAAAATGTATTGATTACTTCTAATATAAAACAATAAAATGTGTCAGAGGTGGTGAATTTGCATTCCAACTTTGTATCTGCTTTTAATAAGCAGTAACTGACATCATAGCATTATTTTTTAAATTAAGCTGTTGCATTTAATGGTGTTTAAAACTGCAACTCAAAGCTTATCATAAACCTCAAAATAGGTTATAAATAAGCTAGGCATTCCACAAGTAGAAAAACTAAGATAAGCTGGAAAGCCTTCACTTTCTTTTAAATTTACAGCAGTTTTAAGTTGATATTCAGCAATTATTGCTGCAGACTGATATCACCTCGAGCATGTAAGGTGCCCCCCATTCTCAAACTGATTGTGATTTGCATAATTCAGTTACCTCAGGAAGCGATAAAGCGAATTCTAGTTAATTTTATTTTATATTAATGTTCTTGAGTTCTTAAAATTGATGAATGCATGCTTCAGGGGAAAAACCGTCAACAGCACCCTTCAGCACTCAAGGTGAATGTCAAAAATGGGAACAACTCATAGCTTTCCTCAGTACTTCCAAGTGCTTCCTTTGAAGGGGACAAATAGGTTCAGTGTGACTCCTATCTTTAATATAGATATTATAACTTTTTTTTGATAGGAAGAGTGTAGGTCCTAAGAAGAGGTAGGACACACAGTCAGTCCATCAGTACATCCGTACTTGTGTCAGTAAAATCAAAGATAGCACCCTGACTTTACATCCTCCATTTTAAAATAAACTTGTGACAAATGTTCATGTTTTACACAAGATAAAGAAATATATCTGTTTTGGATAAAGGAGATAGAATTCCATTTACCCTCAGTTTAACTCATCATGTGCATTCAAGTTTAAAATCATCATTCTGTTCTGTCTCTAACTATGCTGAGTAGAATCATTACTGGCTGTAGCAATTCTGTGCTCTTTCAGTCCAGGGGTGAATCAGCAGGTCAAATTTTGTGTGGCTTTAGTCAGCAATAGTGGAGAGTACTCACCACAGCTGTCTTCATCTGACCCATCCCCACAGTCATCCACAAGATCACAGACCAATAAACTGTCAATACAAGCTTTTGTGTCTCTGCACCAGAAGCGATTGGGACCTTCACAACTTAATGCTGGAGGCGGGAGAGCACAGTTTTCAAAGCTAATGTCATCAATTGCGGAGACGCCCTCATAAACTCCCAGACTGATTTTATCAAGAGAAAAACGGAAAGGATGTGGAAGGCGTCCAAGCTGGATGGCTGCCTTCAGCCACTGATTTCCCTCGCTGTAGTATGTCCTCCAAAGGACAGTAGGCTGTGTCAGCCTATCCACAAGCAATCGCAGCTCTGCTGCCCCAACTGACTGTCCGTAATTGTAATACCTAAAATGATAAAAATAAGAATGTTTAGTAGGCAAATGATGAAAATGAACTACATCAGTTACAATGATCACTACCTTTTCTGTTATATCTCTGTGATACGTAGGAAGTCCACAGGGCCTGTAAGTCAATCCATTTTCTGAATGATGGTAGGATAGGCTGCTGTATCAATCTCAAGAATTTAAGGTTTTGAGAGAAGAAGCATACTTCATTAAATTGAAACCCAGAACTGAAGAGTCACATTTGCTTTTATATTCAGCAAAGAACACTGCTCACTCAGATGTATAATTTCTTTTTAGAAATTTAATTCAGTACATGATTGTAAAGTTTTCAAGAAGGAAAAACAGAACACTTACTGAATGCATAAGTATGCTCTCTATCTATGTTAGTTTTTGTTAACATGTTGCCTTCTAAGCCTTCAGCATTTAAAACTGACAAATACGTAGGCTGGCAATTGTGCAACAAAACTGGGAGCAGAGGCACATATACAACCAACACTTGCAATATCCAGCTTCAAGTAATGAATCTTGGATTAAAAGACAGTTCCACTTCCTATGGCAGATGTATTTGACATCACTGAGATAAACTGCACTTAATTGTTATTAAGGTCAGGTCAAACCTTTATTTAAACATGACACCAGTTTGGCCTTAGTAAACAAATTATCAAAGCTATATTTTTTCTGTCTATCTTTGACAAGTTTGCACAAAGATTGAGACAAGAAAATTACTGAAAATGTTTGTTTGGGCTTGATTGTTGATTTTAGATGTGGGGTTTTGTTGTTTTGGTTTGGTTTGGTTTTTTCTGTGTATATGAAAAAATAAGTGGAAGCAAAGAACCGATTCTCATACTGGAACTTCTACTTAATGATAATGACGTCTAATTTTGGATACTCAAGGTGACTCAAGAACCTATTAGATTTTTCAATGCTTTCCTTTTCTTGAAAAAAAATTCACATTTTCAAATTATTAACTAAAGAACAAAGAATTAACCAAAGAATTTTTGGCAAAAGGACTGTGGTATTTGTCCATGTATGTACAGGCACAATCCTTTACTATAATTTTGCTCAGAGCCTGACAACAACATCATGTCATGTTTCACTTCTTTTCTGCAAGTGTTTCATCTTACATCTGTATTGTTCCCAATGAAGACTATATGCTGACAGAATAAAATGAAATACTTTAGAAAAAGATGTATCTATTTCAAACTATAACCTCAATTTCAGTTCAAGAGAAGCAATGTGAGTTAATCCAGCAATTTTAAATGTAAAGTATTTCATACCAAAATGACAGCGTGCAATTTGATCCTGTTTGCCTGAACTTTGGGCTTTGTAGCCGAGCTATTTGTGAAATGCTGTTGCTGCTCTTCAGAATGAACATAAAATGACCTGTTAAGATAAAACAAAAAACAACTTTTCATGCTCAAGAAATAGAGGGTTCATAAAGGTTTTTACAGCATTCATGGCCATCACTTAAAATCTCATTAAGAAGCAGGCTCATCTATTCCACTTCTCTGTTTCTAGGCCTGGCTTGTCTTACCTTCAGATTTATTATAGGTGTGATCCCGTGGAGGAGCTTGCTTCTGAAAGGCAGGTGGAAGAGCATTGCTGGAGCTTCTTACCCAGTCGAATTCATCTCCATTTACAGCTTCATACCAGCCACAGCTCTCTCTTTCAAAGTCACAGACAGCAGCTGGAATAAGGAAAGAGACATTTCATCTCTATATACAACATTACCAAAAAAGCTTTGCAGAATGAAAAGTAAATAAAATGTTTCTAATATGTCATCATCATTCCAGAAGTAAGTCTAGGAAAGGGCTGTGGAGAGGCAGAGTGGCTTTGTACCAGACATGAGGCATTTTCTTAGTAACAGCTGAGTAAAAGAGCAGCCACAGAGGAGCAGCCAAGCCATTGCTATGTGTACTCTTCTCAGTGAAACAGATCCTTCTCTCTTGTAGTGCTTTAGCCAAAGCACTCAGAGCAGGCAAGGAGCTGCTGAAAACAAACCTCACAGTCCTCCTGGTATGGAGCAAGAACACTGGGCACACAAAGCAGCCACAAACCTTCTGCAAGATCTGTTTCGTTGTGGGAGCCAGAAATCAAATCCCTTTTTTCCTAAATGCCAGCAAATATGTTAATGATAACAAAATCCTCCCTCTGTTCATAATTGGAATGGAGTTAAATATCAGGCATTAGTGAGAAACTATGCTATTGGTAATCTCTGCAACACAAACTACTGAAGTGAAAAAGATCTAAAAAGGATATTCAGCTGCATTCTTCAATTCCTCAATTTAAAGAGCAGTGATATTTTAGAAAATGTATGTATTACAAATACAGGGAGAAAAAAAGAGTGGAAGGGTTCCACTTATGAATGAATGCGAATTAACACAGAATCATGGAAGGGACCTTAAAGATCCTTTAGTTCCAGCCCCCTTGCCATAGGCAGGGACAGCTCCCAGGCTGCCCAGAGCCCCATCCAGCCTGGCCTGGAACACTTCCAGGGATGGGCTATTCACAGCTTTTCTGGGCAACCTGTTCCAATGACTCACCACTCCCACAAAAAAGAATTCCTTTTCATCAGGTTTTTCTCTCTGGTATTTAAAAAAAAATCTTCATTAAATAACAAAATTATATATTTTTTTATTCCTGCAAATATAACAGACTTTAAATGGAAAACATTAAGGAAATTAAAGACTTTAAGAAATAATTTATTAATCATATACATAGAATAAATAAAGCAATTATTCAGGCATGATTGTCAGAATTCTGCCATTATTTTATAATTCTTATCACAGCTTTCAGTCGTCAACTTATGCTATGTTCATAGAATATGCACATATCAGAATCATATGAAGTCCCCTGAAGAATAAGATTACATCAGTGTTTATTTTTGGAAAACATGGGAGGTTTTCTCCTTTTTTTTGTTTGATTTTGTTTGTTCTCCTCTTTAGAAACTATGTTACACTAATTATACATATTTTTTAGAAAAAATGAAAAATTACTAATGAGGCATATTAGTAGTATTGATAGCTGTAGCTTCTAAAAAGAGGTTTTGTAAATTATTGCCAATTAAAAGTAAACAGCTTCAAAAAAAATCTACAAATGTGGAAGAAAAAATAATGTTTAAGAGATCAAATAAAATATATGTTTTCTCTACATATTGTTTATGTGGGTCAGAAATGCCTCTGATAAATTGGTGCAAATCAAATGTGACTAAAAAACAGAAGGAAGGAATTTTTTGACAGAAAGTTTTGATAGAATAAAATGAAGACAAAATATATCTGCAAATATTCAAGGACCTAAGCATGAGAGAATTTACTGAAAATCCCCAGAGAGAATATCATGAAAAAGGAATATGGACAGCTATTTTTGATTTGCTTTTTAGTCAATTGAGGAAACCATCCCATATTCCCAGGAGAACGGCCACAAAGTATATGACAGACCTTGGACACAGATGGTTACACCAAATGAGGCAAATAAACAAGATAAAACTGTTAAGTCTGAGCCCAGACTTTTTGCATCTGTAACTTGTAAGACGGACAAAACAGAGAAGAAAGGATTCACTAGACCATTTAGCTTAAGAATGGATGAGTACAGTGAGATAAAATAGCCCTGAAACCTTCAACTAAATCTCAAACCAACTATTTAACACCTAGGGAAAATACAAGAATACAGAATGCTGGTAGAGCCTGGGTGAAATGCACTTGGATCCTGATGCTTGACAACACTTCAATTATCTGTCTTGTACCGTAACTTCTTTGACTGGTAGTTTCATTTCAGACAGACTGTTCAGGAAAAAAGTCTCTTGATTGGGTACTCTTGTTCTTTCTCTCACAGCGAACTCAACAATCTAATCTGCCTTCTCTCCTAAGAGACTTTTGGTTTTGCTTTTTTCCTATTTGTTTTTCTTCCTTTTTTCTTGTTCTCACATGCTGTGTATATACTCTAATCTCACGTGAGCCAATGCACTCTGCCAGGCTGTCTGCTCTTCATGTGCTGAAAAATTTATTGCTAGTGTTTCTTAAACTTGTTTTGTCAACCTTATTAGGTTTTTACATTTAACCAACCAAAATTTGTCATCTTTTCTATATTTTTGATTTAGAAAATACTTCAACCATTTGTTTGATGCTGTTTAACCCCTAATGGTATCCAAATGTATGAATACATTTTTCTTTGCTGCCCCTTTCAGCATTGTTTCTAACAAGCTCCCTCCCTAGTCAAGAAGTAATCAGAGATCCTGTGAGCATTGCATTTCAGAGTGGTTGGCTTTGTTGGTGTTTTGAGCAAGCTGCCTTTACACCTTCAACAGATTCAGTTTTCACTGACCTGACTTGCTACTACAAAACCCCAGATTTCTTTCTGATTTTGTGCTCTTATGCAAAGTACCTTTTTCTTTTCTGTTTTGAGGAGTTTTATTCTAAGGCCTTCACAAATCAGATGCGCAGTTTCTCTGTTAGCTGAGTGATGCCTAACATGAATTTAAAAAACAGTCTTGCTCAAAACAGTATTTTAAAAACAAGTGTTTAAGATATTAGTATTTCTTCAAGAATGGAAGTCCATAAATCTCTACAACCCCCAAAATCTCTGCTTGTCTTTCAGTCCATGTAAGTTTATACAGAATGCATCATAAATAAAAAATCCAGGTGAAGATATAACATCATCGTTACTGGCTTTTTATATTTCCCTTAATTTAAAAAATGTTTCTAAACCTTCCAATATCCCAATAAACTTTGAACTAATTTTCAAACAGTAATTTTACAATAAATTTAGGAATTTATTGCAAACTGACAAAATTTGCAATAAATGGCAAAAATAAAATTATCATCAGTTCTAGGAACCGGTTTAACTCTGGGCACAGTCATCTTAAATTGTTTTAACTCTCTTTATAATACAAACACACCTGCCTTCCCATTTTTGTTTTGTATCCCAGCTACTATTGAGTAATTCCCTTACCTACACTCTGTCAAACAACATCATAATTTGCTGATGCAGTGGCCTAATTTCTACACTGACAAACTGAAACAGAGAACAGTTAAAAAAATAACTGCAAAAGTTCATCCGCAATAAGCACTTCTAACTGAAACAAACAAACCAACAAAAAAAACCCCAAAAAGCAAGTCTCTACTTGAAGATCAAACAAGTCTGATTTTTACAAAATCCAAGGCAAAGTTTCCCCTTCCCTCAATTTTCATCTCCAAATATTAATTGCTACTATTTTGGAAAAAAACAAAACCAAAAAATCCACACTTAAATATAAAGGTTTAAATCTAATAGATGTGGTAGTCTCCTCTACTGATGGCTACAGGGACAAAATACTCCAGAACATTTTCTTTTGCTAAATTCTGTTGGGAAATCCATTTCAATAGCCATGAAATTGCAACAGACTTCTTTGTGATTTCAGTCATGTGGGCTTTTTAGTACTAGAAGGAAGATTTGTACATAACACAGAGGTGTATATCACTTGTGAAATGAGAAATAGCTTTGCCTATAAGAAAGGTAAAACATGCAGATTAAAAAGATTTTGCTATAAATAAATCTTGTGATATCACTGTGCATTTTTAACAAGTAACGTACATTTTTAACAAGTAACTGCACTAAATGTCTCCTAACTTAGCTGCAGGACATAAAAGATGGAGCTTTTTACAGAGGGAAAATAAACTTCTAAAATGAATTCTATAAAACTGAAGGGAAAGTTCCTCTTTTTACTGAACCATGCAAAAATAAGGTCCAGTGGTGACTATTCAGGTCTTCTTGTTATTTATCCTGTTTTCTCTGCCACCAAAGCCCATTCAATATTTTTTATCTAAGTGGATAATTTTCTGGAAACCAAATGAGTAACTATGCAATGAGACACAGGTTTTGCCCAAAAAATACTATGTAGATATTCGCTGAAATAAGTAGACAAGTTAGACTCATTACTTCTGGGTTCCGTAGAAATTCTGAAAGTGTGTGTGGCCTCTGTTGGAAAACTGGCCTTGCTCTTTCCTCAATGCCCTTCTTTTCCACAGCTTACTTCCTGTTTTACCTATTCCACAACTGCTCTTCTGTGACCCCTTATCTCAGTCCTAGTATCACTGGAAAACTGGAAATCCTCACTCTCTTTCCTCATTTCCCCAAGCAGTTCCCTGATCCAGGTCCTCTCACATAGTCTCAGCTGTCTGTCACATAATAGCCACATTTTATACTGATCCCTCCCAAAATATCACTGTTCCATATTTGTATTCTTCATTCCCATTCTCTCCTGGTTTTATTCTCTCTTACCAGACATTTAATCTTCCATTATTTTTCTCTCTCCTGACACTTTGATCAGCTGCTCCCAGTTCTCCCCCCAGAGCAGTCCCCCTGTCCTGGCTTCTTCCAGCCTTGTGGTATCTTCTCTCCTATTAAAGCAAGCTCAAGCAATGCAGCCTTTGCAGCCATTTCTTCCCCACTGTCAAAGGTGTTTTCCTTTCTCTCTAGATGGGATTTCAGTCCCATCCCTTCCCCATTTAACTTTTATGAGATGATTTTTATGCAGTTATCTAGGCACTTCCAGTACTAAGTACCTTCTCCAATTTACAACCTGGCAATCTTTTCACTCCTTCAACTTAAGCCCGTCTCTCTGAGCTGGCTGCTGTTACTGGTCTCACCTTCAAGAGTTCCTGATTTACCTGGCTGAAACAGAGTAGCAAGCATATGAGGCAGACATTTTGGTATGCAAGATTTGACTCTAAAAATGAGATTTAGGAAGAGTTACTGCATAATTAGAGCAGAAGCGTTATGCTTTGCTGAGATTAGTAATAGGAAATATGGGGAATTTTTCTTATAATACTGAGGAGATTTTTATTACTCATATAGGTAACCAATAGAAACCAAATAATGTTTATCTTTAAACAATTATGCCACTAAAGTAATTTTTAAGAACCAATATGTGCATCCTTCTCTTTACTTGCCTTCTAACTCAAATTAAGGTACATAAAACTGTGTACAAACGTATAGATTATGTCCAGTTTATGAATTACTTCATTTAAGGCTAGCCTTAGCATGCTTGTGCTTCCCTAAATTGTACACCATAGAAATAATAACTATTAAATGCATCTTTCATTTAGACATAAACACAAAATTACCATGTGTTTGTGTGTGCTGGTTTGGGCTGGGGTGTAGTTAATTTTCTTCACAGTAGCTGATAAAGGGCTGTATTTTGGATGTGTGCTGGAAACAGTGTTGATTATTGAGGGATATTTTAATGATTGCTGAGCAATGTTTATATAGACCCAAGGCCTTTCCTGCTCCCCCCACCAGCAAGGAGGGTGGGAATGCACAAAAAGCTGTGAGGAGACACATCCAGGACAGCTGACCCCAAGTGAGCAAAGGGATAGCCTGCATCCTGTGGTGTCACGCTCGGCAGGAGACCAAGGCGGATGTTCCAAGTGGGGGTGTTGGTCTTCCCGAGACACCATAATGTGTAACGGGGCCCTGCTCCCCTGGGGATGGCTGAACACCCGCCTGCCCACAGGGTGAATGAAATCCTTGCTCTGCTTTGCTCGTGGGTATAGCTTTTGCTTTCCCTGTTAAACTGTCTTTATCTCGACCCATGAGTTTTCTCACCTTTACTCATCTGATTCTCTCTCCCATCCATCCAGGGGAGTGAGTCAGCAGCTCTGTGGGGCTGGGCTGGGGGCTCAGCCATGGCAGTCTTTTCTGGCACATGTGGCTTGAAGGGTTTGAGATAATGACAAGTGTGCTTGGAATGTATTGGATCAAATTGATAGCTTGTATTGATTTTTAGATATGAATTGGCACACTCCTGCACTTGCCATTGGGCCTGCTTTCCTGACTGCTCATTAGAGCCTGGCGCTCACCACTGGCTGCTTCTTGCTTTCATCGCTTGCTGGCTTCTTATCTCCTTACTCTACTGTGCCTGGAGCATTCTGATAACAGCGCAGGTGATGAGCCTGCTGGCACACAGCCAGGTCACTGCTGCTGCTGGAGCTCCAGAGTGCACTGGAGTCAAGGGGACTGCGACCGGCCGATGAGGCCGCATGAGCCCGGGACTCCCTGGGGCGTCTGTGGCTGAGAACAGGCCCGCGCCAGAGCAGGGACATCTCGGAGCACCTGTGGCCATGGTCATGTCTGTGTGGCAGCAGGTGTAACTCTGAAGGGTAAGTCCCTGCTGCAGAAAGTACCCCTCAAAGGATCTATGGCACTGGGTGAGTCATTGCTGCCACAGGTACACCTCCATACATTGGTGACTGTCACGAGGCCAGAACCTCAAAGCATGTGACCATGGATAAACCTTTAAAAATATGCTATATTTCATATAAATGTAAATTATTTCTTATTTATTTTATATAGAAACCCATATAATTATTCCTGATAGTCCACACAATAAGTAGACAGAAAAAAAAAAAAAACAAACCAAAAACCCAGACACATAAGACAGGGCATAAGGGATTTCAAACTGATCTTATTCTTATTCCATCAACATAATTCTTAGGGTGCAAAAGTGAGCATTTAGACTACACCAAATGCAGAGGATGTAGACCACAGAAGTCATGCTGCACATTCATCTTCCAGAGCACAAGCACACAATGTGATAGGTGTGTTAGGTCACTGCTCTAAATCTGCCTTTTGAAAAAGGCTGTCCCATTCCTCCTCTGCTTTAATGCGTGGAAGTCAAGTATAAAAAGTATAAAAGCTTTATGGCCATAGTAAATTCTTCATCTGTAGAAGAAAAGCTGTGATCTAATAGTCAGGGGTAGCAGCACTCAAGAGAGAAAATATTTTGGCAGTCCCAGAAGTGGTAATCTTCAGCTGAATTCTTGCAGGCCTGACAGAAAAACGGGTACTCATTTGAGTAGAAGTGAAAATCAAAGGATATCTCAAGGATTGATATAGAGAGTTTAAAAAATTGTATGGAGACCTGGCTTATTCAGTGGGTGTAGTGGACCCAAGCATCTAACTAAATCATTTTGCTGAAATTTAAGATTATAAGATTTAAACGGAACATATTTTAAAAGACATTTTGAGCCCATGCAATATCATTGCCTGGTTCTCATACAAAGAGAAAGACATTAACAAGGTCAAGGTGCATGCAATCACTGTTAGATGGAACACCATTGGAAAAAAATCTTCATATTGATGAAAACAACAATGTAGTTGGAAGAGGTGAACCAAAATCTGTGCTTAGGTGAGTTCAGAAATATGGAAAATTGAGAAATATGAAATGCTTGCATCCAGGAGCAGGATCATGCAAAGAAAATATAGAAAGTAATGATGTACTACATAAGCAGGAAGATGATGAAATACTATTTGAAAAGAATTATAAGAGCTATTCTAGTGCTGCAGACTACCAGATTGATGTGCTGAAAGGCAAGTTTATTGCTTAGAAACAGTCAACTTGCCAAACTGCTTGCAATGTCCTTTGTGTACCTACATTCTGCTTCCCACATTACAAGCTGTACTGCTAGCACACATTGAGCCAGCTCAGCAGTAACAATGATTTATAAGTCAGCAATATACTTAGAGCAAAGATCACCATAAATATAATGGTTCCAAAGTTTAACCTTTAGCATGGCATTGTTAATGTATTGTCTTGACAAATGAGACGGGTATAATAAAAGAGTCTTCAGTCATATAATTAGAGGAAAAAGAAAAAAAAATCAGTTGCCATATAGGCTACTTGTAATTAAAGCTGGTCTAGGAACACCTAGCTGGACATTTGTCTTCAACCAAAGGTACAAGGCTGAAATGGAAACAAAGGCTGAATAGTTAAAAGGAAATATAAATGGCCACAAAAACCAGATCTTTATTTTCTTGATTAAAAGCTACCCCTTTGCTGCTATCCCAGTGCAGTGAAAGTTTCATGCAGCTAAATCTATCTAGAACATTTTTTAATTAAACTATTGATTTGGAAGTGTTATTATTTTGTCAGAGAAAAAATACCCTACACCTGAATTTAAAAAGTGTAATGGGAGAAAAATCCCGACTATCATAACCCAATGCTGCATAAGGTATGCAATCATAAGCAGAATAGAAAAAACATCAAGTAAATTAAAAATGGAATGCTTTAATATGAGTAACATTGACAGAGAAGTAGTGAAGAAGTAAAAACTCTTCTCAGCTGTGCCCAGTGAAATGAGAAGAAGCAACAGACACTTGTTTTACTGCAAGGTTGATCAAACACTGGAACAGGGTGTCCTGGCTGGCTGGGTAGTCTCCATTCTCGTAGGTATTCACAGCCTAGCTCTGTCAAGCTCAGGGCATTCTGGTGGCCCTGCTTCAAGCAGGGTGGTGTTTAACCACTAAGGAATCTTCAAATATTACTTCCAACCTCAGCTGTGCTACAGTAACATCAGAATTTTCTTTACTCTGGCCCACAAGAGGAAAGATATTCTGCTTAGTGAACACTCAATAGTAATTTCTGATTTTAGCTAGGCACACTGCTATCTAGTAAAACAAAATGCAGTTTTATATGTCAAACTTCTGTATATTTTGGATAGCAGTCTTTCTCAACACTTAAAACCCTCAATGTTAGTGCTTTAGCTGAAGAAGATTCAATGCTAAAATTGAAGAGAAATTGCATAGAAGCTGTAATTATTTCATTTATCTGCTAATAGTCAAATAGATCTTTGTTTATGTGAGCAACAACTATCAAATCTCCAAATAAAACCCATAAAATATGAACAGTGAAATTGGATTATATTAGCGCCTCTAGAGAAGTTCATATTTTTAGATGTGTAACAGGGCACAGAAAATAATTTGAGGCTCTTTTTCATAATATTACTGTCATTTGTGTTGAATGTGCTAGAAAGCATCATGCTCTATTTTTAAAAAGAAAGCTTGCATCAAATAAGGCTCATGGCAACTCTTTTGAAAATGCATCACAAGTTCTACAGCAAAGCCAGTGGTTTAAAGCAAGAGACTCATTTTCAAAAGTGCAAAGTATAACTGTGATTTCTTATGCAAAGCAGGAAACTGAATGAATCAAAAAGACTTTTGAAGCTGCATATTAGAGACCCTGAAACAGTTCCAAGCTCCCTGCTGACTGTACAGTGGAGAGGGACTCTGAGATCACCTCCCTCTACTTTCCCATGTGTTTGTTTCCATGCAGAGGAAGCCCAGGCACGTGGCCCTGACAGAAGTCACAGCTCATCCAAACAGAAGATGCTGACTCTTCTTAAATTGTATCTGTGACCAGGCTCGTGGTACAGCTGTGGCATCTTCACATCAAAAGTAAGTATATAAAACACACAGTTTGAATGCAAGTCTGTGACCAGTGCATTAGAATTATAAAATAAAATACTACCTTTTAAGGAACATCTCCTACTAAATAATTAATCAAAACCTTTTCTTCTGGTTTTAATGCTAAGAGGGAAGTAGTTGCTACAGAAACTAAAAGGGGAAAAATCACAGAACAGAATCAAAGTGAAGTAACTATTTCTCGAGAGCTTTTACTTTTAATTAAATTTCAAGATTTATGAGGTCATGAAAGCATTGCAAATAGGACAAAGGAACATAGTCACAGGAGCTTAACAACATAGATTTCAAAGTTTTCACTTACGGCATTTGGTTTCATCCTGGTTATTTGGGCAGTCAGGCTTAAAATCACAAAATTTATCAGGCGAAATACATTGCCCATTCCCACATGAAAAAAATCCCTCAGGACAGTAAAAAGATGAAGCATTAGCATCTGCAGATTCTCTTTCCCCTTAAAAAAAAGAAAAATCAGAATAAGACATCTAAGTAAACCCACAAGTGTATAAATTTACAAGTGCTTTTTATCTCCTTTTAGTATAGGAAGGTGCTCAGCACAAGGAACAGATCAGCCCCTATGCAGTGTACTAGATTATATCACAGCTAGTAAGAAACACAGCTGATCTCAATGTCTGATGGCCTTAAACTAAATCTTACTCTCCACAATATTCAAACTTTCATGTGAAAAGTTATCAAATACACCTTGGTGTTAGAGTGCCAGGCTCCTGCTCAGAGGCCAGAGGCTGGTACAGCTCCCTGCTCTTTCCCTGGGAGCCAGGTGCAGGTTTTCCACCAAACCTTTCTGCTATAGCTGTGCTCTCTCTGTGCTCAGGTCATAATGAAAGCTGCAAGAAGCCAAAATTGGGTGCTGCACCATTACTACCCTGTACCTCAATTTACACACTAGAAAGCACCCCAAATTTCAATGAATGGGAAAGAAAAAGCCAGGGTCTGCTGGTTTTTTTCAGTAGATTTCTGGAAATTGAGTGAGAGGAATGATGAGCAGCTTTTCATGCCCTTTGTTTAACTTAACTTTTTAAAATACTCATATTTCTATCCAGACAGGGATTAAAAAAAATAATAACTCCCTTCTAAAGACAATATATTTGTGAATAATGGGTAAATGAGGGAATTGTAAGGAAAATAATTAAAGCAAATAAATGTTTCTCTAAATACCTCAACTCCACTGTATATAGGGATCAGAGAAGCCTTAAAAACACAATACTGAAGTTCACTATTATGCCTTTAAATTTTTGGATATTAAATTCAGATACCTGATGGTTATTACTCATCAACATCCCCCTGAGTGCGCATGTGTTCATGCCATTTTTGAAAAGCAGCTGTTAGCACTAGAGGACCACAAGCAGTAGTCTGACAGGTTTTATATTTCCATCCATTGGCTCTTTCAGACTACAGAGTATGAGTACAAAGATGAGTTTGGTGGGCATTTATTATCTGTGAGATATTTAGCAGTAATGATGGGAGAAACTTTTTGCCCTAAAGGTAAAGCAGCAGAATTTGCACTTTAGTGGAAAATATAGGATGCTTTGCTACTGCCTCTGAATACAAACATGACTGTGAGCAGGTACTACACAGTAAGAGGTACCAGGAAATTCCCACCAGAGCTCACTTTGCAGAATTAGCGCAAACTTCTTATAGCAGCTAATGTGTAACACAAGGATGAAAGCCTTCAATATAGAGCCATAGAATGGTTTGTATTGGGAAGGACCTTAAAGATCATCTAGTCTGCCATGGACAGAGTCAAAAACCTGTCCAAAACAGCCTGGAACACTTCCAGGGAGATGATTGCTTACAGCATACGGACATTTTTTCTCAGATTATCCTCTACTTTTTTAAAAGTAACTTCAAGTTGTCAGTAAAATAAGTAATATATAACAGACATTAGGGAAAATGTATTGAAAACCATGAAACTTGCCTTCACTTTCCTGGCTGACTCCTAGGAGTGATCTGTTCATTACTACACATTCCCCTGCTATACTGATATCATCAATAGCAACAGTAGCATTTGTTGTTAGAATAGTACCTCGCAAGATAATCTGTAAAAATAGGAAAAAAAAGTTAATTCATTAAAGGTGACACAATAAAAGACACAAACACACACATACATTTATTTATATATTCATTTATAATTTCTGATATCTGTGTAGGAACTAAATAGTTCCTACAACCAACTCTGAACATCAGCCAGGAAAAACTACAACTGAGATTTGGTGAGGTCAGAAATTTGATCCTCCATAGCTACTTTTACCTAGGGAAAATTATGCAACCCAGATGACCTCACTTCAATCAAAACTGGTAAAAGTCATCACTATTGAATGAATGGTCTTCCTGCTGGAATACATAAAAATTATAGATCTTCTTAAAATTGCTATTCATGGTCACCAAATATGATGAATTACACCACCATTTAATTGTGTTCATCTATACAATGCTTGATGAAGTTAGCAATGTGGTACAATAAATGAGGGGATAGATTGCAAATTAAAGTACCTGCACCGTCAGCCTTGCCTCTGTGTCTGGGCAGCTCATAGAACAGATCCTCCTACAAGTTGTGCTAAGGCACATGGAGGACAGGGAAGTGACTTGAGACAGCCAGTATGACTTCAACAAGGGCAAGTCCTGCCTGACCAACCCTGTGGCCCTCTATCATGAAGTGACTGCATCAGTGAAGGGGTATGGCTCCCACATCTGGACTTCTGTAAAGCCTTTGACATGGTCCCCACAACATCCTGCTCTTCAAATTGGAGAGAGATGGATTTAATGGAGGGACTTTTAGGTGGATAAAGAATTGATTGCATGGTCACATCCAGAGGGTGATGGTCAACAGCTCAGAGTCCTGATGAACATCAGTGAGAAGTGATGCCCCTCAGGGGCTCATATTTGGACCAGTGTCATTTAATATCTTCATTAATGTGATCGAGTGCACCCTCAACAAGTTTGCAGCGGCGCACCAAGTTGAATGGTGCAGCTGACACACCTGGAGGACAGGATGCCATCCAGAGGGACCTGGACAAGCTTGAGAAGTGGCCCATGGGAATCTCATGAGGTTCAACAAGACCAAGTGCAAGGTGCTGCACCTGGGCTGGGGTAGCCCCCAGTATCCACACAGGCTGGGGATGAAGGGATTGAGAGCAGCCCTGCCCAGAAGGAGCTGGGGGTGCTGCTGGGTGAGAGGCTGGACAGGACCCAGCCACGTGCACTCACAGCCCAGAGAGCCAAACGTGTCCTGGGCTGCACCAAGGGCAGTGTGGGAAGCAGGGCAGGGAGGGGATTCTGCCCCTCTAATCAGCTCTTGTGAGAGCCCAGAGTATTGTGTCAGGCTCTGGAGTCCCCAGCACCTATTGGAGTGAGTGTAGAAGAGGTCACTAAGATGATCAGAGGGATGCAGCGCCTGTCCTATGAGGAAAGGCTGAGAGAAGTGGGTTTATTCAGCCTCAAAATAAGAAGGCTCCAGAATGACCTAATTGCAGCCTTCAGTACCCGAAGACAGCCTACAAGAAAGATGGAGAGGGACTACTTACAAGGTCATGTACTGACAGGACAAGTGGAATGGATTCAAACTTATAAAAAATGGGTTCAGATTGGATATTGGGAAGAAATCTGTTACTCTGCGGGTGCTGAGGCACTGGAACGTTACCCAGGAAAGATGTGGGTGCCCCATCCCTGGAAGTGTTCAAGGCCAGGCTGGATGGAGCTTTGACCAACCTGGTCAAAAGAAAGGTGTCCTTGCTGATGGGGATTAGAATTAAATAATCTTTAGGGTCCCTTGATGTTTGTTACTAAAAGTTATTCTAATGCTTAGAATACTGAAACAAAGGCTATGCTCTTTAATAGATGGATGTGTGGAAAAGGTGAATTAAATTCTTCTTCATATGACCATTAAAGAATAGAAAGTCTCATTTTATATTTCATCATTAAAAGTAAATTAACTCTAAAGGCCAGAGTGAAATATCTTTTTGGAAGCAATGTAAATGGGATATATAGTTACCTGAAAAGGTAATTTCTCAGCCACACTTTGTATGGGTATATTCACTTTTTTCCAGTTCATCTCAGGCAATCCTGAAATGTCATGTAATTTTTCCAAACTTCCATTTGTCCTCTTAAAGACAGAAAGCTGGGAATCCTGAGATAACCAGTACCAAAATCTTACCTGTTGAAAGATTTTTTAATGAAAAGCTTTCAAAAAATATATAATCAATCTGCAATAAATTCAGTACCAAGTAATATATGTACATCATAACAAAGGAAGACATGATGGGTTTAAGCACAGACTTGGCATGAAAGATGGGGATGTTTGAAATCATAGCATGCTGAAGAGCAGTACCACGTCTAAAGACAAAACTATATTTAAAACTAAAGCTCATTTTTAGAATTTACTTTTAACTTGTATGTATCAACAGATGCAGACTGAAGGATATGACTTCCCTTAACTTCTTTATCATAGTAAGTAGAGATTTCTCAAAGATTATTTTTCTTTACAAATGCTGAATTTATGACAGTTTCATGGGCATGTTAATCTCAGAAGAGCAATCACCAAGATTCTTGCATGAAGGGAACTTTATGATCTTTTATTTCCAAAATCAACATAAATTAATACAATCTGAAGACAGATTTTTAAAATAATCTATTCATCTCCTGAAACAAGCAGATTGACCAATATATGGGAGGAAAACCCAAAGACTGTATGTGGGTGACACTGCTTGTGAGGCAGAAAAATAAGAAAACAGTGAGAATCACAGTTCACTCTCCTGCAATACAGAGTAATTTAATATATTTAATTTATTTTTTGTACTGATACATTTAACTTTTTTAATAATACACAGGCAAAAATTCAACTGAAAACTGAGGGGAAGAAATAAGATTTTCAAAGACTAATTTTTTTCTTTCCCCCTGAGTCCCTCCTGCTTCTCTACACAGACAAAGATTAAAATTTCTTCAACTGCAGTATCCTTACTTCCTTGTAAAAGCCTTGATATTGATACTTGTCTCTTCATGAAAGTAAAACAAGTGCTTGATCAGTCATGCAGAAATATTCCTGTTAAAACACACTGCTACTTTTTAATATCATATGGCTTCAGGTCTGGTAGCCTCAGTCTCTCAACATTTAATTTTACCACCACTCATGAAAATCATGTCCTATATAAAATAATCTTGATCCTTATTAATAAATTGAAATACTTTCATGTAACTCATTCCCCCAGCAAAAAAAGCTTAAGAAGTAGAAAGCAGCAGGTGTACAAACACTTTTCAAAGTGAGGTGTTTGAAGAATTACACTCTAAACAATTTAGATGGCTTTCGTCTTTCAAACAGCTTTTCAAACAAATTTATGTTTTCATTAAGTAAGAAATAATGTTACCTTCCTTCTTTATGTCTACATGTCCTACTATACAATGACTATTGTGTCCATTAAAGAGCCATAAACACAGAGCTGGGATTAGAAATTTGCTTCTACAAGTGCAAAACCTTGAGCTAAATGAAGATGTTTCTTAGCTTGAATCTACAAAAAGACCCAGCTACAAGAAACTGCAGAAAGTTGTTACTTCTAAGCTTCAATTAACCAGAAAGGAGCAATACAAATCTGTTACCCTTCAACTCAAATATTTTTTTTTCATCAACTGCAGCTAAAGAACTTGTAAAGCTAGTAATAAACATAGATCTCTTTGTGTAGATCCTTTTATCCTCTCAGTGGGATATCCAACAGAGGGCATCATCTCTCATTAACAGGCAGAGAACACAACACATCCTAGTGAGCAGCCCCTACTCGTTGCTCTTTCCCAGAATAAAAGTCTGCATGGATAATGTGGCAGAAAGCCAAACTTCCAGTCCTCAAAAACACTCTCCTGACAGACACGTACCGTTAGGTAAGAACTTGCTCTAGCTTTTTTTGGATCTAAGAATTTTAAATTCATTCAATGCATGCATACCTATAACTCGTTTCTTTTCTGACTTTGAAGTACAGAAAAATATGTGCATCCCCACTGCATCTGTGTTTATTTTGAATGCAGACCAAACTGTGCAATAGATCTTACTAGAATAATTCATTGATTCGCGTATCAGTGGTGCCCCGTTTGCCTTAAGGGTTTCTAAGATAAATTAATCTGAATCTGAAAGGTGCTTATCTCCTCAGCATCAAAGTCAACAAAAGTGAGATGGAGCTGTCTAAACAAATGTGCTGTGAGTACAAAGGCTGTTGGGCGTCCCAGGAGTAGTGCACACCCAGGGCTTCCGTGGGATGGTTCAGGACTTCTGAGTTCCCCGCAGCAGCATTCTGCTTGAGTTTATCCTGCATCTATTTTATTTCTGACCTTTTACAACATTAAGAAGTCATGTGAAGATTAAGAACTGCAAGACTGCCTTAAGGGATTGCAAGGAACTGTTCTTGAATTGTTTCACAGGCTTCTACTCCTCAGCTCCAAGTGGCAGCTATTCAGCTGAGATCTGGTAACTCACTGATGTGTGTACTCCAAGTGAGCTGCAGTTTTCAAGTAAAACAGATTTAGCTAAGCTAGCACTTGTTTCTGGTCCCTTTGATGAGATAAAACCTAAGAAGACTAGATCCTGCTGGAAAAAAAGTTCTGCAACTTGTTGGGACTTCTAAGTGCATCTTCTTTTTTTCTGCCTTTTAAAATTTTTTTTTTAAAGTTTTCTTAAATGGAATTAACAGTTTCTGTTCTACACTGAGTCTTAAAAGTTAAGCAAACAGTCTAAATTTCATTTTGTTTCTTTAAAGCCTCTTTTTTTTACAAAATAAAATAAAATTATTTTGGCAGACTTTCTCTGTCTTTTCCTTTTCTTCTCTCTGACTTTTTAAATAAGAAGGGATTATACAGTATCAGAAGAAAACCACATCATAACTACACAACTTAACTTCTCAGTATGGCATGAGCATTGATAAGTTACAGAATAGAAAATAAAAAAGCCTCATGAAAGAAGAAAAAAAAAAGAAAAAAAAGTTATAAAACTGAGCAGTGCCTATTAATTTTATTCAGTGGCCAAAAGGACAAATAAAAATACAGCTGTAATGTAGTGAATAGTTGCTGTTCATATTTAATATATTTCTTCAATTTTTTTTTTCAGAATACAGAATTTTGTTGAAAAATAAAACTGTCTAGTTATAAAACTGCATTTTCATCTTTCATCTAATATTTTTCTGGTTTTGTCCTTCCTGATTAATTTTTTTCCTAGTACCTTTCTAGTTTTTCAGCTCAACCACTATCCTGGCTGGTTGCTTTTGCATTCGTCTGCAGTGCCACAAGACATCTGACGAAAATCCACATTTCAAAGTACTGCACTGATCAGCTTAAAAACCTCCTCAAACCATGATTTAAAATTCAGTGCATGTCTGGAGTATGGTAGCTCATTCTCTCTGGTCACACCAGCGCAACTGATGTGTATAGTGCTTCAAACCATAGGTGTCCTATTATGGAGCCCTGGTTATGTGACTTTCCTGTCTGCAGACAACAGAGTGGCTATTTGATAGAGCCCTGTTATCATTGTCCAGATACCTTTGCCAAAGTACACAAAAACCTGGAGCATGTCCTGAAATCTGAGCCACCTGCTGGGTGCTTTGAGAGAGAATAGTAATAATCAGATAAAAAAATTTGGCAGCAAAAGTGTAAAAACTGCCTTCTTCTCTGTCCTCCTAAAGCATTAGTCATTAACTCCTTCCACTGGTATTGAAACAGAGCCCTCAGCAGCAACACTTAGAGCATGAAGAATACCTGACCTGCATCAGCTGAGAGAGGTCACAAAACCACAGTTTTTATCAGTTCATATCAAACTGTTACCTGGCAGCAGGAGAGCCGAGGGGCAAGTTTGACAAGGAAAGGGCTTCCCAGGTGAGACATGGTCATCTTTGTGTTCCTCTGATGTGATCCACTGAAGTAAATGAATGCTCCTATAAACAAATTTTATTTTAAAGTATGAGAAATATGTCATGCTCCAATGGCAAATGGTACTCCAGAGAGGTAACTATTTGCTTCATGAGACACATAAAGCTTATTCATAGATCAAAGCAATCTAAACTGCTTTGCCATCAGTTCAGTCTCTGTGGAAAATGAGGAGGGTATTGTAACAGCCTGTGACAAGCAATGTCTGTGTGGGTAAAAACAAAACAGAATTGCTAAATGCTCCCAGCTCTTCCTTCTTGTAAAATTGTCATGACTGATTCCAAAGACAAGGAGAGGGGGAGAAGGAAATAAGACTTTATGGGCAGGTATTGCTAAGACTACCCTGTCATGGTGCCCGCGAGCGCATAAACCCAAGGAAGTGACTACAGAGCCCCTCAAAGGCGGTTCAGGTGCTGCTTCTCTGAGAGCATTACTGTGCAGATTCACTGGATGTATTTTTTATCTGCTTTTCTTCAAGCAAAAGCTTTAAGATCTCCAGCCTTTAAACACTACAGCTATTACCCATCGCCTTCCCACACCGCCCATCCGCTCTCTGCACGGACTGGGGAGAGCAGAGAAGCTGCAACACAGAGCACCCTGGAGATCAAGAAACAGAGACCTCAGCCAAGATCCCTAAAGGACACATTTTAATTGGCTTAAATATTGTTTCAAACAGAATTTAAACCAGAAATTATTTCCTTTAGGGTACAGTATTCACTCTCAGCACAGCCCAGCCACTTTTAAGCATGCTAACAATGTTGCAGACCACAGGAGCCAATGGAATAAGCTCTATTTTCTCATGGGGTCCACAGACTTGACATTGTTGTCTGTGCTAGTGGGGATGAAAGCTTAATTAAAGATCTAATCTGAACTCTGGCAAATGCACTGCATTTGGATTTGAACTACAGCAGATGTGCTTCAGACAAAGGTAGGGAAGGATAAACATTTTCAAGGGGCCCTAAAGCAGCATATTTTGAATGCCGTCAGTGCTGCCTTTGCTGAATACTGAGACTTTTCATGAAAGTCTATGCAAAACAACACTAAAGGCTCAGTCTTTTTTGAGCATTTATATTACACATATTGCCTTACATCTTGGAAAATCAGCTATTGTGCTGCTGCAGTCATACTCCTCAGCCACTTATTTCCCATGGATCTGTAATGAAGCCGAGGGTTAGGTCCAGCCCCACATGAATAATGGCATTGCTTTAGCAAGGTTGGCACAAAGAGGGGACCA
Organism: Fringilla coelebs; assembly: GCF_963513975.1. Classification (NCBI taxonomy): domain Eukaryota; kingdom Metazoa; phylum Chordata; class Aves; order Passeriformes; family Fringillidae; genus Fringilla; species Fringilla coelebs. The sequence goes on along the minus strand of NC_140028.1, from coordinate 133,697,040 downwards.
TTCCAGCTCCCTGTGCAAACAGGAATGCTGCATTCCACAGCATGAGGGAAGCTCCCCTCATTGGAATGCAAGGGTACTTCAAAGGACCCTCTTTAATTTGCAGCTGAGCATCTACTGTAGCCTTGTTAAGATCTTCATTAATCAAAATTTGCTACTGCCCTCCCCAGGAGAGAGGAGAGATGACCACTCCATGGTACTAAAAGGAGCAGTTGCAACCTGAAGGATGGTGATTAAATGTTGGCAAAAGCTTGCTCAGATTCTGGAATCCTAATTCTGAAGTCATAGCTGTAGCAGGCACAATGATAGATTGGTACAAAATCACCTCAGAAATACCTTTTCAGATAATTAATACAGAGAACGCAACATTACTGAGCTTGAGAGGTGGGGCATAGTAACCTCCAAATCTGCTTGAGGCTTCAGCCTGCAGCAACACCGAAACAAGCTTGTAAAAATTCAGGTGTCAAAGCAACTGAAGTGAAGCAGCACATGGCTCCACATGGGTGATGTTCATGTGATGCTAAGGCTGCCAGCAGCCTTCCTTCTGACCACAGTATCCCTCAGATCTCATCAGCACCCAGAGCAGAGAAAGACCCAGGCAGATCAGGGCACCCTTCTGGAGCTCTGAGAGTTGGAAACCTGTATCACAGCAGTGTTTACATAAAGTACAGTAATGCTGACCAAGTCCCACTCTACAGAGAAAATAAAATGAAATATCAAACAGCTGCTGAGAAAAGTGAGTAGCAACTTTGGTGCACTTCATCACATGAGGACCATTGGATAAAATATGACTGTTAGTTTAGAATCATTCTGTAGCAGGCACACACATACTTTACCCACTACTGTTTGCTCAGGTGAATTTTAAACCTCAAGATCCTATACCTGAGGAGGAATACTTAAATGTCACATTTCTTTAACATGAACATGGAAGAGAAGTGTAGAGGTCTGGCTGCAGATAATATACATAATTAATTAAATCTAAGCTAAAGGGGCTCTGGACTGTAACACAGATTTTAATCTTATCTCCACTGGAAGCAGTGCAATAGATACATTTTAATAAAATTAAAGTCACAGAGTACTTGTCAATATTATTTGACAATGAAAAACATGCTTGATAGTTTTATTTTTATGGAGTGTGCTACAATAACATTTTTACTCTGGAAAAATATTTTTAACAGTCCTCTTCTGGAATAAAATGGTTTTCCAGCTGAATGTATTGTATGGCAAATATAGGCTGAAGGAAGGGCAACTCTTTAAAGGAAATTATACTCACTCTATTTTTCCCAGACAATATGGATTAATTTAACTGCACTGTACAAAAAGCTGTTTGTCCAAATAATGCTTCCAAGGATGGCCCTATGTGAATATTGGGTAAACAATGGTTATGATATGCACAAAGTCATCTGTCAGTTCAAATGTCAGTATCTCAAAAAACTGCATTAAGTCTCATACCTCACAGATTGTGCCAGGCAAAAATAAGGGTTACAAAGACAGAGTAACTAGATCACAGCTAAAAAATAATATCTACAATGGACTGGCTTTCTGTAACACATTACATGTGTTATTTACATACTGTGTGACACCATTTTAAACCAGTTTTTATTATCAGTCTGTGACCATTTACAAGTAGGAATTTTCATGACAGAAGGAGAAAAATAATAAGAAGTCTCACCATGCCCCATGTTATTTGTATGACCTCTGCCAGGGAGTTCTCTGTCATGGGGAGCCTGTTCTTTCATTATGTTCCAGTCAGCATCACCTTTGCTCAGTGGCTTCCATCCACAAAGGTCAGTCTCAAAATCACACAAGGTGTAATTAGCTGTGGTAAGAACAACAACAACAGAGGATCAATAACTTGAACTTGATGCAACAGCTTAATGCCACAACTCTGACTGTTTTGTACCTAGATGGACTTAGGGTATTGAAGAAGCAAAAATATGTTTCAGGTTATTCAGAGGGATAATTAGTTCTGGAATAGAGGTAACAGGTTGGGCAGGCCCTTCCTTTCTTAAAAAGCTCAGAACCATGAAACAAACTACCTGTAAGAGAATAAACATAGTAAAGACCTGTACATAGGTTGCTGAGATGTTATGAAAATAATATTAAATATTTTTTAAAGAAGAATTGCACCTGTAATTTAGTTATGAACATGTGAGAAAAATAAAATGCATTAAGGGCTTAAAATATATGGAAAGCAAAGATGAATTAAGCTTTCATTTAATTTATTTTTGAAAATGAGATTTAAATTTATCAATTATTCAGATCGCCTAGGAATTTTTATTGCAAAGTGAAAGACGACTTTCTCAGTTGGTATGGATTAGACCAATTTAAATTGTATAAAAATTTCACACACTCCTACATTGATTGAGTACAAATAATTATTTTGATAAGAATGTTTTATACCCAGAGTTTTCTTTCCTGGTCCAGAACAGCTTCCCAAGACACTACACTTAACTCCTGGCATCACTTATTGCAATTGCAGCCATTATTTTAGAACTGTGTTTGTCACTTTCTGCTCCCTCAGCACATTTATCTGATCATATCAGCCTCAGACATGATCATACATATTACTCCAAATTTCAGATTGTACAAAACCAAAATGAAATGCATCTTTCTTTAAGCACCATTGTAGCAAATCTAGATAGTAAAAGTTTCCCAGGAATATAGAGGTTATTTGAGGACTTAAATCTTAAAGTAGAAAATAAACCACAAATATCAGCATCTCTTATGTGGCTTCACCATATACATTAAAATTTGATGGTGCATAGTTTTCTGTTTAGTGCAGCACATATAGTTTAAAATTAAACTTCTTTGATTAAATTTTCATGCTTTTTACCAGGTATCTTTATAATTAGACTTAAATTGCTAGTACACTAAGGTTGAATATGCAAATTGATATCCAAGACTAAGCTGTTTTGGTAATTAATACTATATTTAGGCATTTTTCTTTCCTTAGCTAAGCAGTGTTGAGAGAACCAACTTGATACAAAAAGACAAATATTCTTTGCTTAAATATCTCTGTCTCCTGGCCTCCCTAAACCCTACAAAAGGTCTTCTGCATAAACAGCTGACTGCAGTGTCTGCACAGTAATATCCAAAAAGACATCCAGCAATGACCCTGTAGGCACCAAATAAAACAAGTTACAATAATGGTTTAAATATGAAACTAAAATCAAGATAGTACTAACAACTATTATTTTACAGCCCTAAAAGTTATTTAGCATGGAAACATTTTTTAAATTATAATTTTCTTTTAACTGGAGGCATTTGTGACCTCAAGAAGATTTGTTATGCTCATAAAAACAGCAACTTTTTTTGTGATCAGGGCCCATCATTGCCCTGGCTGTTCAACAGGAAGAGAGATGTGGTGAAATCAGCATTTCTTACACAGGTAGCCTGTAGTGCAATTACTTCTAACCCTAGAGATATAGAAAGAAATGTATAAACATCCCTTTTTAGGCTTAATATAAAAGCAGTGGGGAAAAAAAAAGACACCACACACACGGCAAAACACGATCCCAAATGAAATTGGTTCTGTCCAGTCATTTTTTCAAACTTTTTTCAAGTCTGAACATAATTATAAAGGTAGGAAAAACATTCATGGTGCACTTTGGGGTGATTTTTGGTTGATGTTCATGGTTGGGTTTGGTTTTTGTTGATGATGGTGGTTGGTTTGGGTTTCTTTTCTTTTGGATGGTGGAGAGGAAATAGAATATGGTAATGCTCACCACACTTTAGATGGTAAATGGTCTTTTTATTCCACCTTTCACTTGAAATTTAAAGCTCTAAACAAGCACCCAGTTATGCAGAAACACTGACCAGGGTCAATTACCAAACCCAAGTTTTCCCACTATGCAGTATCTGGAAGTGATACTTCAATTTAAAAGCATAAATATATTGTAGAACAGCTAACCTTCAACTGTGAGTGAAATGCACTTGCCCAAATTAACAGTCAAACTTAAACTTTATCCCTACTTAATTCTAAAAACTTAAGGGTGCTTGTAAATATTTAATCAAGCTTGAAAGAAAAGTTCTGTGCTTTGGCTAAAACCCAAATCCAAGTAAGAGATTTTTTCAGTGTGTTTTCTCATTCCTCAAGCATTAATAAACCTTAAGAAATGTGCTTTTTCTATCAAACAGTCAGCATTTTTATCTCAACCTTCAAGGGATTATAGATAATCTTTCACCATCCATAGTAAGAAAATAAGTGACTGCACAGCCTATAGTTTTTGAGTAGTCATGCTGCAGTTAAGTTTGACATAAAACTCTGTTCTGACATATTATGTCCCTTCCTACGAGAACTCTCAGCACCAGAGTTTATGTTTTATATTTCACTAGGAAGGTTTCAATGGATTCAAATTGCAGAGAGGTTTTTGACATTTTGAATGGAAAATGAGTCAGTTCTTTATTTTAGTCAGTTCTTTATCTTTATAATTCAGCAAAACAGAAATGAAAATAGAAAGGAAACAACGACTTGCTTTCATGTTAACATTAAGTCAAATTTGATTTTTTTTTTTTTAATTCACATGAATTTATCAGTGTGGCTTTATTAGTAAAGGAGTAAATTATTACACCATTTCTATGAAATCCAATCATGTGGCCAGGAAAAAAAAAACTTGTTCTCCAAAAACCTTTTGAGTTTCAAGAATACTAAAGCCATAAAGTACACTGAAAAGGTTTTTCAGTTAATACAAGCCATTTTCAATATATTAAAAAGAAAAAAAAAAACCCAACAAAAACAAAACAACAACAGGAAAACCTCCAAAAACCCCAGAAAACAAAGCACATATTTCAAGAGTACTAGGAGGTGAAATGGGAATGGTTTTTTCTTTGACAAGCTTACTCTATCTATCCCATCTCCTCATGATGCTCCCAGGGTAAAAACAAAGCATTTCTGTTAACTAGACTGGGTTACCAGCCGGGTCATATTGCTTCAGCTTTGCTAGCCTGCAAGTGCATGAAGGTTTTCAATCTTGCTCTGAGAGCTCAACTAAATGAACAGAAATGGGGACACTCAGCTGGTCTCTCCATCAGGTTGGTGCTTCCCTGAACAACAGTATAGGATGAGGAGGTCTACTCCCCTCATTCAGTATGGCAGCACCTAAGTGTCTTTGGAATTTGAGGTAATAACTATCATTATGAACAGAAACCAAAGAACCTCTTTGCCATTAATATTCTGTCATTTCTGGCTAACATTTAACATCATTTTGTGAAAGTGAAGGGTTACACAAATACCTTCTTTCTGAGTGCCTGTGTACTTTCCCAAACAGTTTGTGATTCATTTTATTTACCTGGAATTTTTTTAAGGATTCATACAGAAATATCCCAGATGGCCACCGATCATCCAGCCTGAACTTCCTCATGTCATAAGTCATTAGACAGATGATTCATAACTCTCATAGGTGAGGTGGCCTCACATCCTTCTGAAATGACTCAGTTCCCTGGCTTAGGGATAAGAGAGCTTCAGAGAATCTCATTTCCACCCTGGCTCTGCAGAGGCCAGGTGTGCTTGGAGCTGCTCTGGTATAACACAAAGGGCTGCACAGTGCTGGTCAGCAGTGAAGTCTGTGAAAATAGCGTGGGTGTAGCTTCTTGTTCTCCACATGCACATACAAGATCAATGAACAGAGACTGACAAATTCAGTGTCACAGGAAATGCACTAATGTTTATTAAAACTAATGTTTCAGACTAAAAAGTGCTCTTTCCACTTCATCGTTGAATGGTAATAAAAATATTTGTGTCTCTGCTCACCTGCTGTGGTAGGTTGCAAGGATTTGCAATTGTAAATTGTTGTACTGTAAATGAAATGCAGTAAGAGCTACATGCCTTTAAAATTATACAGATTTCCTTCATTCTACATATTCCATATTCATAAATTATACAAATCCTACGAAAAGCTGAGAATATTTACGGCAATTCTAGTGGTGTTAAATCAAAAGCAGAAGTGATAAAAATGGCTGTTTTAAGAAAGCTTCTAATTAAGCTAAATGGAAGTGATCCTCTTTCAGAAATACCTGTAGGATGACCCCACCCCATAATAATTTTGAATTTACATGGATGCTGATGAGCAGATAATTTCCAGAAACACTACTGCATCAAAGTGTGATTTTACTTGAAAATAGCAAGTGCTTCCTAGACTTGTTTCCAAGCTGCTAGGACTGCTAGCAACTGATTAATTTGTATTTATGGGTTATAAGTGTTGTGAAGGTTATGTATAAATCAGGTAAAATAATGATAAGTTTAGTGTTTGAAATATTAGTTGTTTGACACAGTGTTTAGTACAAAACTTGCTTTATATTGTGTGGGAAATATAGAAAAGGCATCAGCATGAGAGGGATCTTTATCGTCTTTTAAATTATCCAAGTCCTGCTTCTCACTTTCTGTTCAAATATATTAACTAGGTTTTCATAATTTGTTATCATTCTCTGAAATAAAAAATTTAGAAGTGATCACAAATAAGAGGTGTCAGAAAAGACTTAATGAAAATGTGGAATTTAATAGTAAAATCTGTACTTTCATAACTTGTCACTCCATTAGATTCATAGATTTTAACAACTCAAATAAGGTAGTTACTTATATGCATGTTTCCTAGACAATTTCCTAATTTTTGAGACTTTTAAGTCTCCTAGTCTTAAATATATATTTATATAAATGAGCAGAGATTAAACAGAAAGATTTGGAAGCGTTGCAAAACATTTATGTGTTTGTTCTTGTAATAAATTATGTTATTAAAACACTACTCATGTCAAATCAACATGACCAAAAAGAAACATTAAATTCCTTATTATAATGAAACAAAGAAATTCTTAAAGGAGGGGAATCCTTCACATTAAGTACCAGCTGTCTGCAATTGTTTTTGCTCAATAGGAGATCTGTCAGCTCTTTCAGTACCTGAGAACACTTCAACAAAGGAAACTAGTGAGGATGTGTCCAAGGATAGATGCTAAAAGACCTAATACAGGCTAAAACAGGTACCACTGTACCACATAGGAAATTTTACTGAAAATCAATATGAATAAATATAGTGAACTCTAAACATCATGGAGGAAAATATCAAGATCTTGTGGAAAATTGATATAATGGGAATAAAAGAACAAAGGATAAAAATAAATAAGAATTTTTTCTTTACACCTTTTTTTCTCAATATTGTGGAAAGTGTCTGAAGGATGAATCTTCTAAGCTGACCAAACTGGTGAGTAGCTATATTCCATTAGAGCCATCTTTCCTGAAAAGGAGTGTGGGAAGCATGCAAGACAGTATTATCCATTAAACTGGGCCACTTTAACAATAGTTATTGCTATTTTAAAGATGGCATATTTTTGTGTGATCTTTCTTCTCATCCAGTAGTCAGAGAAATAAGCAACTATTTCAGTACTTATGCTTCAGGAAAGAACCTTTCTCCACCCTCTTTTTGGTGGATGAATATACTTTTGTGCATTGCTCCAATGAAATGATACCTCTTCAAACTGTGAATACCTCAAAATATAGTTAAGCAAACAATCCCTATTCCTCAGCTTCAACTGAGTGCCATATTTTCTTTAATTTGAAGAGAGTTAGTGGAGAATCAGCGCCAGTAGAAAAACCAAAGTGCAGAAGCAGCAGCAGACAATGGAGCACTCAGCAGAGATTTTGAAGAACATTTTGCACTGATTGTGGCTCTCATAATTCTTTGTCCCAGCACCACAACTCTGGAGATCCCACAGAGGACAGTGTTGAGACCATAGGGTCATTCTGACTTTTCCTTCTTGTGCCAAACCTCCATTTTTCTGACCCATCAACTCAATATTTCCTCCATGATGGAGGAAATATTCCCAAAAATTCTACTGTGATCTTTAAAAGACTGACTAGATCTGGGTAATTTGTAATCTTTTGGTTACCTAGCATAAATGTCCAGTATCTGAGGCACAGGCCTATAAATGTTTGGAGTTATCTTCATTTTCATCTTGTGTAGTATGATTAGAAGCTCCCTTCAACTGCAACAATTATTTTTCATGATCCTTTGAAACCTAAAAATTATTCTTTTTTATTTCCAGTTGGTCTTCACCACAAATTCTTTTTCATTGTTATGAAGTGGGATCGCTAAATTGCTGAGAAGTAAAGTCCAGCTTTGAAAACAGAATTCACTTTCATTCCATTCCTCCCAAAGAACTTACAAGGACTCTCCACACTCCTACCCATGGAGGTAGGACAGACACAGAGACACAGACACAGCATAGGGTCTAGCCTTGTAAAAACCAAAAAGAGCTCTCAGAGAGGGAACCCTTGCAGACTTTAATGTTTGCTTAGTTTCTAGTCAGAAATAAAACAGCATATACCTTCCTCTTTAAAATGTTATTTCAGCATTTGCATATATTTCTTGTTTCAGAGATAGTTCCCATATGGTCATTTAAGCAATTGAAAAAAATTAAGGATTCTGACTTAAAAAAATAGCTTGCAGTCACAAACATTTCCTGAAGTCTCATCAAGGAATTAGAAAATAAGATATTATCAGTGTTTTTAATCCTGCTACCTTGAGCAATACATAAAATTTTAATTGGCATCTCCCAGCAGCAATATATATCATCACTGGTATCTTAAATATGTGTACATTTTTTAGGTTAAACACATATTTAAGTGTTACTACCACAGGCAAACATACATACTTATGCATGCCCTATAGCATTAATTTTAGAAGTGATAGGGTGCCTAGAGAAGTTTTCACATGGGGATCTAAAATTATTCAGAATTATTACAGACATTTTTCAGTAATTTTAATTATTTTCTTTTTACTCTTGATTGTACAGTAGGAACTGTGGCTTCTCAACAAACTTACCTCCAGATGCAAATATAATGAAGATGTAGCTTCTGAACTACATTACTGTGGTGATTTGTATCATACTGCAAATATCTTGTCACTTAATGCATTTTCGGACAGTAATTCACAAAGAGTCTAAATCAGAAAACTGTTCAGAGAACAAATCCCAAGGCAGATTTCATTCCCTTGCAAATTAGGGTTATAAAAGTGGTATATGGGGAATATATTTGAGCAAAAATACAGTAAATGTTGCATTTCAGCAGATTATTTACCAAATTACCAGCTGTATCTAAAACATGATGATGAGGCCAGACAGAGGAACACAAAGCAATAGAAAGAAGAAAATGCTATGAACCTTTTCTCTAACCCATGTATCATTAAATATTCCGGGCAAAAGAAGCCATAGAAATTTAAAATATTTTTTTCTAATGATTTGTTGAATGGAAATGTTTTGGTTTCACAGCACTCCTCAGCAGGCTGTCCCCCTAAAGCAATGGGGTTCACTCACAGCAGGTGGCTGGGTCCTCTTCACTGCCACCAGGGCAGTCCAGGTGAGAGTCACAGGCTGACCCAGGGGCCACGGGCTGCCCATCCCTGCAGGGGGGTTCTTCCCAGGAGCACAAACCTGCTGGCTCTGATGGTGCAGCATCCAAGAGCTGGATGCTATTCAGGCAGATGAAACTTGCCTTGCTCTGGAGCTGTCCTTTAAAAACAAGCTGTCAATAAAATAGTTGCATTACAGACAACAGAGTGAAACTGATTTTTATTTGCACAGAACAGTTCTAGGTGTAAAAAGTTCCTTATAATTTCCATTGCAAACCTGTGATAAATTTCAAACCAGAATCTGAAATTTTGTATAGCCATTTCAGGTTGAAATTATGGAAAATTTTTGGCTGAAGTTTGATGAATTCCAAGAATGAAGTCAAAAAGAAAAAAAGTCTATTTTAAAGAAAAGCACCTAGTCTCACAAACCTTTGGCTAAAAATTAGTGATACCCATGTGCTTTAGAAAGGTGTCCTGAAACGTAATAACCTAAAGACTCCATCTTCCTTTCTAAAGTGTCTTCAAAACCTCATTTTGCAGATCCCCAAGAGAAGATTTCCACTTACAGGTGTGTAAATTGGGCTGGGGACTGTCCTCAGACATCAGTTGGCACAGCAGAGTTTAACAACTGATAATTGTTTCATCACATAAAACGACATGGATGCACCCTGTCTCTGCTGTGGGTTGGCTCCTGCCTGCTTGCAATCCTGGAACTGTTCTGGGCACTGGATTGGAGGTGGCTGATTTGCTTAGGTCAGAACCTTTCTAGGAACCATGCCATGTTTTAATTATTTGGACAATCACATGCCAATCCCGGGCCTGTGCCTTCACCCTGCTTATTTTACTGCTATTGACATGGACAGAGAGATTCAAGAAGCATTTCTCTCTCTGACAGAGTTCCCTTGCTCTGAGTAGATTTATCACAAGCTGATTTATAGCAATGAAATTCCAGAAGAGCATCTGTTGCTCCTGGGCACAGTGCAGCCCAGCTCTGCTGGCTCTCAAAGCAATGAAATTATTGCATTTGTGCTCTCAAGGTTTCTTTTACCTGAGTTAAAGCAGCAAGCAGGAGGAGGAAAGCCTGGATTCATCAAAAAGATTATGATGGCAATAAAAGAAAGCACTGAGAAAAAAATGAGCTGGAGTTGGAGGAATAAATAAAAATGAATTTTTGGGTTTTCACAGGCTGGGACATGACCAAAGTTTCCATAATTAGTTATGTGCAAGGGTCAGAAAGCACTGTGTAAGAGTATCTGACAAAACAGAAGGAAACTGGAACAGATCTGATTTGGGGCATAAGCAGAAGGGTCTAGCACACTCCCCAAAGCCTGGGAATTAGGGTGCAGTGAAATCTCAAGAGGCATTTTTCTTTCTAAAACATGAGTTATATGGGTGGTTGTCTTCCACTAGGGAAAATTTCTTCAAAATGACAAAAATCATCTAATACTTTCCATGCTCTCTCTACCAGTTCAAAAACCAGAATGCTGTGCAGAAAATATTAAATAAGCACAAAGTAAAAAATATCCCTAAGTGCAAGGGATCCTTGCAGTTTTTGTACAAGAATACACAGTTCTTCCTATTTATATTCATACAACCTAAGCAGATGTTTATTTATTTTTAGATCCTACAGATAACTTAATTACACATCTGCTTGTTTATTCAAAATTGTCCTAGTGGGAAAAGGAGAGACAGGCAACAACACACCCTTAGAACCTACTAGCTTACTGAAATGCATTCATTCTAACATCTGTCAAAACATCAATTCCTGCGGTGGGCTTGGTTTTTGTCCTTTCATAGAGATTATATTTTCAGTTGATTGCTGAAGTAAAATATGATGGTTATTTACAGAGCTACAAAAAAAAAAAACCTATAAATAGAAAGTTGCTTAAAATGGAAACTTATAAATCAATATAAAAATTAAGTAGCTCAATTTAGCATTTATCTCTGTGTCTGAAATTTCGAGAAGGTATCTTCCCAGTTAGTGGTTTACATAATTCCACTGAAGTTCCACAAATATAATTTACATCATCTCACATAATAGTGTATATACAATTAAATGAATTGGTAATTCCTGAGTTGGACTCAGAGGACTAATTAGAATCAGATGAGATTTGTGTTCATTTTCTTGCATATTATTCAAGTGCAGCAGCTTCTGTATGTCATGTTTGTGTAGATGTTTTCTTGAGCCACAGACAGAGATTTACTCATATGGAAGCAATGAAAAAATAGCAAGACATTCAACATACACACAATTTTAACTAATTTTTTAGGCTTCCTAGATAATTTACAAACAACAAAGTAAAGGATTTTCAAAAATGGAGCACACGCCTTTTTCATTCGTACCTTTATATTTTCTAGCCCTGTTGGTAGCTGTATATTCACTTTGACCCATTCCTTCCTAGTCATGATGTTGGTTTCCCACAAGACATGCTCGTCCTGTAAAATGTAGAAAACAATGTTATAAAGATAATTTTTGTTCCTCCCGAAGTTATTGAGGCCATTTTTCATCCTCCATCTTTTCATCTCCCAGCCAAACATCCACCATATACAAAGTTGCTCTATGTGAAAAAATAAAGTTTCTCATATTCATTTGCAATTTTTGCACTGAGCTCTATTGAAGAGAAGGGAAACAACACATGTTTACTGTGACTAAACAGACAAATATAATTATCAGGAGTTGAGTTGGCAGAATTAACACTAATTAATATGTAAATTAAGCCATGTTCTTGCTGAATTTAACAATATGTTTCCATGGTTTTCTCTACATAAGCTTCATTTTCATAAATAACTGCTTCTATTATGTTGTGTAATTAATTAGATTTAGTTTTCTCAGAACTGAAGTTTGGGTCTGCCAGAATTACCCAATCAATTGTACTATTTATTTTTTTTTAATCTCTAAAGCAAGCACAAAGAGTAACACCTAACAACTTTTACTCATGATCTGAATTACCTTAATCCTCCCATTTTAATTCCACCTCCTAAGGGTAACAGGAAGAGTGTTACATATGGTAAGGCTCCCTTTATGCAAGCACTGCAAGCCCTTTTGATTCAATAATCTGGCAAAAGTATCTCACAGTCACTCTGTTTCTGGTCATGATCCCACTTGGAACATACTGAGGCATAAAGGAAAGAAAGCAGAAATTTGAACTTTATATACCCACACAAAATCTTTTCAAGAAGCAGCTGCAAAATAGAGCAAAACCAAAAAGACAGAAAAAGCCTGCAGGAAAAGTTTAGGCTATACATACAAACAGACTCACTGTTAAAAATATCAAATATTAAGACTCCTTTTAGAAAGCTGCAAAGTATTGGTCATACCTTTTCCACAAAGGATATTACAAAATTAGTGGCAGTTCAGAAAAAGATACAAAGCAGGATAAGAGAAATGGAGTGTCTTGTATAACAAGAAATTGAAAGTATAAAACCAATTTATCTTACAGGAGATTAATAAAAGAGGTTTTGATAGGCATGTGAAATGTTATCAATACTATAGACAAGGACAGCTATCTTTTTTGCTGTTTTATAATATAAAAGAGAGGAGAAATGTGCTGTCTACTGCTTGATAGGCTGTGTGCCAGCAGAAGAACATTGAAATCATTTGTGATGTGCAGACAATTAGTGCTCTTTTCTTACCAAGGTGATTCTGATATATTAGCAAAGCTGGAAGATTAAATCCCTATTGAACATGTGTTCAAAGGTCATTAAAAAAAAAAAAAAGAAAATAAAAGACATTTTGGATAACTGCAAGACAAGGCCAAGGCAACACAGTAATTTCAAACACTCAATGACAGAAGAGATCAAATTGGATAAAGCACATGGCATACTTGATTTCAGATATAAGTCAGCTGTGAGTTTTTACATTAGTATAGGATGTATCAGTTCAATTCTTTACATGACATATTCAGCAAAAGTCTTTCAATATTGAGAACACTTCATTCTGTGTAAAACTTGCTTCATTTTACTAAATAATTCAGCTTCTAAAGGAAATCTTTCAGCCTAATCATATCTCAGGCACATATGAGACACAGAAAAGGATGATGTACTAGGAACCATACTGCATGGAAGGTTGAAACCATAGTGTGTGGTTAAGTTTCTGTTTTTATTTAACATGTTCCCCCCCACCTGCAGGTACAAACCCTTCAAACACATTTGTATATCTTTTGGGGAGCACTGTATTTGCTGTGGATTTGACTGGATGCACCTCGATACTATAATTTTGTTCACATTCAGATAACAGCTTAGAAACCCATGACCATTTTTCTCCCAAGCTAATTTTACTACCGCAGTAGTAAATAGCTTGTAGCAGTAAACTTGAGTTTTCTGCACAGGAGCCAGACCTTCTGAGACTTTTATTTACACTGAAAGCTGTAAGTCACCTCAGATGAAAGAGTATTTTAAGCAGATTTTACCCTGTGATTTTATACAGCTCTAATAAGTCAACAGTATAGTTTCTCTTCCTCACGACACTTGTAGTATTCACCCTGCTTGTCCTATTCTTCCACGTCTTTGCTACAAATGGGTTAACCCCTCTAGCACATTCCTTGTGTCACTAGCCTTCTTCCAAAATATGGAAGGTGTTGCTTTTCCAGTACTTTTTTTCAAGATTTATTTTGGTGATGCAGGGGAGCAGTTGCTCAAGACAACTTTACTCTATTCCCCTTACTGTGATATATTACTATCAATAAACAACCTTTTGTAAAGCTAAAATGGGCAAGAATTGCTCCTTTTCCCCACAATGTTTTTTTTCTGACATAATGCCACTCAGATTTGAAGGATGGAAGAGAAATCACAACTTTTTATAAAGGTCTCCATCTATAAAATATTTTTATCTTTTTTTTTTGACATTTCTCTATCGATACATGAACTGCTGTGCAACTGCACCCATTATTTTGTCCCTACTTCTCTTTTCAGACAGTAATTTGCAACAAAGGCCTATTTTTCCCCCCACAATGATTAATCAACTTTACCTTCTGCAGAGGAGTTTACTCACATGACTTTTTCAAGTGTTGTTAAACACATAGAAAAATTTAAGTGCATCAGGATACAAAGACACTTGCATGTATAAACATTAGTTGAAATTATATTTTATTGCCTAATTTCTGGATTTTTCAAAACCATACAAGATGTAAAGATTAAGACAATAAAAGGAAGAAAAATAAGCCCATTACTTAAGGGGAGTAACAAACAATTAATGAACAGCGATAGACTCAAAATTATATTATTTGGTTTCCATTTTTACTGAGAATGTTAAAATTTATCTGTCAGTTAACAGACAGTTAATTCTCTTAATTGAATGTTCAAACTGGGGGATGAGATGCTGGAAAGCAGAGCCATGGAAAGGGACCTGGGGGTCCTGGTCCATGGCAAGCTGAACATGAACCAGCAGTGCCCTGGCAGCCAGGAGAGCCAACCCTGTCCTGGGGGGCATCAGGCACAGCATGGCCAGCAGGGCAAGGGAGGGCATTGTCCTGCTCTGTTCTGCTCTGGAGTGGCCTCACCTCGAGTGCTGGGGGCAGTTCTGGGTGCCACAATATAAAAAAGACATTAAACTGTTAGAGTGCCCAAAGAAGGGCTATGGGGATGGTGAAGGGCATTGAGGGGAAGCCGTGTGTGGAGCAGCAGAGGTCTCTCAGGTTGTTCACCTTGGAGGAGACTAAGGGAGAACATCATTGGAGTCTACAAATTCCTCATGAGGGGAAGAGGAGGGTCAGGCACTGATCTCTGTGGTGACCAGGGACAGGACCTGAGGGAATGGCCTGAGGTTGTGTCAGGAGAGGTTTAGGTTGGATATTAGATAAATGTTCTTCACCCTGAGTGTGGTTGGGCAGTGGAACAGCTCCCCAGGGAAGTGGTCACAGCACCAGCCTGACAGAGCTCAAGAAGCATTTAGACAATACTCTCAGGCACATGGTGTGACACTCAGAGTGTCCTGTGCAGGGCCAGGAGCTTCAATGGTGCTAGTGTGTACCTTCCAACTCAGGACATTCTATGATTCTGTGAATATTTTATGTTAGTTGAACAGTCAATATTGGTAAATGGGAATGCAAATGTGGACCAGAATAGACAAATAATGGTAAAAATGCATATAAGCCAGAAGTACTAAAATGAATGGAATCAAAAACTTTTAAGTAAAGGTTGCATACTGGAAGGAATATTTTACTATCAACAGCAAGCTCTGAGAACCTGAGGAGAATGTGTAGGTAATCAGACAATTGGGAGAACAAAGAACATATATGGCAGCTAAGGGATAACTGCAGTACGCAATTATAGCCAAAATGCTGAACAACTCTTAAAACACTGGAACAAATTTCCAGAAACCTTGAAAGCAGCTAGAGAATTAGAAACTGAGAAACCCATATTAGCTGCTTCTGATGAGGAGCAAGTTGTGTTTAGCAGTGTAATTTTTTTTTCATCATAAACAGACTTCAAAATTCAGTTACTTCAATTTATTAAGGTTTTTAGACAATCTCACATAACACAAGCTTTAAAAAAATTGGGGTGACTTGGTGTCATGGAATTACTGTGAAATGTGTGAGCAAATAGAAATGTGAGCTTATTTCAAAGAGGAGATGTCAAAAGTTTTCTATTAAACTAAAAGGAAATTCTAATAAAGTTCTGCATAGCACTGTTCCAGAACCTGATATAATTATAGTGCTGACTAACTGACTGGAGAGTGTGGAGAGTTGAATGAAAAATAAATTTTTAAACAATATAGAAAATACGTTATTGGGAGGAATTACAAGCACTGTGAAGAACAACATTTGCATTTAAAATTTTCTCAGTATGCAGAAACCAGTTTCCAAACCAATAAAGCAAAGTTCAAAGGCACATGAGACGCAATTAAGAAAGAAAAATCAAATAGTCAAATGCAGTAGTGTTTAATGAAGAGCAGTTTGGCAAACCAGCAAAAAAAGAGGAAAAGCTGCAGATTATCATGGACTGCATAGTAAATGTAAATAAACAACAGGTTAGTGTTGACAAAAAAAGTCAGTTTTCCTTATCCTTCTTCATACCCAATAGCAATTTAATTTCCCTGTCTTACAATTGATACCACAATGTCTATATTAGAAAATATGTTCACTCATCTTTGCTCTCTCTCTTGAAAGAATGAGGAAGGCCAGAGATAAATTTACATCTGTGTCACTTGCCTCTAAGAACAGTACTGAAACTGTACATTGGGTAGAATCCAGTCTCCAGGTTTGTCAGGCCTGTCAGTGCTGGGGTTTAGCAAGAGTTATTCAAAGACAAGAGATTTTGATCAATAAATACAGGGATAGGATGTGCAGGAAACTGCAAGGCACACACAGCTGAGAGGCTGTTTTGAATGACAGCTTCCAGGACAGCAGCTCTGTTGTCTTCCAGGGTCAGAACAAGCAGCCCTCATTTCTGGTTCTTACTGTTAGCTATTCTTGAAGATTCATTTGTCTTTCATAAAAACCCCAATGATTCAGTAGCAAAATGTGAAAAAGCCAACTCTCCCTTCATTTCAGTTTAAGAAGTCTTCAATATGAGGCTGTATGTTGTTTTATTTTTCCTGAAACTACCAGCAGAAGGTTATGTTCCTGAAGATTTTTCTGGCAAATTTTGTAGTATGAGTAACTCACATCATCTTTAAATAAGTCTGTGTGCAGTAAATACACTTTTGATCAAAGGAGAAATCCAATAACTAAAACATAGTAGGGCTAAGAGAATCTGTGGAAACAGAGGGGACTGATGTAATAAATGCTAGAAAATGTTCTTCTAATGAGCATGTAAGGATCAGTTTATCAATTAATTCAGTCTAGGTTCCCAGTTCTATGGGAACTCATTTGTCAGTTTTCTTATCATTTTCACTTACATAATTTTCTCTGTTTTCAGGAAAAAACAACTCTTGAATTGGGTCCATTGATGCTATTTAGGTGAACGCTGAGATCAATATTCCTAGTCTGTCTCAAGGTTGCTGTGAGTGTCATACCTGGGGATTTATTGGCAGCTACTATGGCACAAAAATCCATGCATTCTGACCAGAACACTGAATATGTTACAATTCCCTGACAAAGTCATAGAAAAATACAACTTTTTAAAATGAAACATGAGCAAAGGCCTGGAGTTATTTTCATGAGTATTCAAAGACACAATCAGAAAGAAATAAATAGTTTCCATTACCTGTCCTAATTTTAAGGCCTTTTTATTGTGTTACACTTTGGGGTTTTAGCTTCTAATCTTTGTGAATGAAGTGGATCTAATATTTAAATATGTATACTGTTGGGTGATAAGAATTCACCTCCAGCATCAAGATATGAGAGCCATTAACTGTATGAGAGCAGCTCTACTGATCTTGCTTTCATGAAGTAGCAGTGCAAAGCATCAATACTGACCTATCAAACCAGACTTCCAAAAGAGAACATCCTGATAGTACAAAGTCTCTCAAGGTAGGGGAGGTAAGAAAGATGGAAATAGTTAGCAATGCTCAGCTGACATTTGTGTTTCATACTGGCAGGGCTCTTTTATCTACTAATAGGGAGAAGAATAGAAAAATTACTGCTCTAGCACTTGGGCAAAGCAAAGCAGGTGTTTAATCAAGAATTTTCCAGCTATCCTGAACCAACAACTTTTTTAATATGTCTCCATAGACAAAAGCACCTATTTTCTTAATTCCATGACAGGAAGAAGGCTAGAAAAGCTGTTACTATAGATTTCCCCCCTAAAATCTGCAATTGATTTAATTCTGTAATGGTTGGGTTTGTCCTTGACGCTTTATTGCAGAACATTCACCCTCAAATCAGTTCATAGCTGAGATGGTGAACACCCAGGTTTTGCAATTGCACAAACCAGTGGAATTACTGGAAAACCAGTAACCAAGTTAAGGTCTTGCACAAACTCACTCAGGGGACAGGCGTGCAGCAGCAGGTGTATCTTGCATTTTGTCTGGTAACACCTGGGCTGCCTTTAACTTTTGGAAATGAACTCTTGAAATACCTTAAACTTTTGGAAATGGACACTTTTCTACTTACCTGGTTCATAAGCAGTACTGCCTTGAGAACACTGCTGTCTGCCATGGAGTAATGAAACTGAAAATGGCAATTCTTGCTGGAACAATGACACATGGAGCTGTTTAGATGGGCCTTTTCATATAATGCCTTGTCATTGGCTTCTAACCACTCAAAATGGCCTGAAGAAAAAAGGAAAGGACATAAAGGTCACTTCTTCACAAATTATTTTTTCTCAGTTGTTAAAAATAGGCACTGCTCTTATGTAATTACACCAAAGACCCATTCCAGCAAGAATGAAATCTGATCATCACGCCATGATGTGACTTGGATATCGTCTGATTCTTATTAAATGGATAAATACATAAATTCATTTTACTCACAGACAGCCCCAGCAACCATGAATTACATCAGTTGATAGTATCTCAAAGTTTTAATTTGCATGCTTAAACCTGCAAGAAGTCCCAGCTCAGCCTCCTTACATTTACAACCATTCAGTATCTAATGACAAATATATGTGGAAACTGGGCTTTCTTCCCACTGTGGTTTTCAGAAAATATGCTTTTTACAGCAATGCTTAAAAAACAGCTGAAGAAATAAAGGTCATCTGCACTGCTGCTACAAGAAGCAGTCACATCTCCACCATGTAATCAAGGTCTTTTACTCCTCAGACAGAACTCTGCAACAAAACGTTGGAAGCATATTGTCTTTCCATGTGATGCAGAAAAGCAATTTATGCTCTTCTTGACCTACTGGCCCTTATAAAAGCATTCCTACAGAGATCTAAGGAGTTCTCCATCCCCTCAACAGTGTCTATTAGTTTTCAGAAATAAAAAGGCTAAATAATTTTTTACTAAATATATCAGCTCTTTCTCCTGCCTCCTGAGTCACTGAATATTTTGTTGCCTTTCTACAGCAACTATTAAAATAATAAACAAGGACTGATTAAAGGTTTTAAGTCTGCAGTTTCTGTGTTTATTTCTCTAAATAAAACTTATCTCAAATACAAATATTACATAATCTCAAGGTGAAGGAAGAAAGTGTCATTTCACAAGAAAATTGCCCATTTTCATAAAGAACTGTGTTATTTTCCTTTTGTTGCCTGTTTACTCTTTGTGTTAAGCAATGATTTCCACTGTAATATATTCTGGAAATTTCCTTGGAGTTAAGCTCATAACTTCATGCCACAGCAACTAACCTTTATAGAAGAAAATATTGTAGATTTAACCAAGATTTCTCTTTCACAGACATGAACAAAGCATCTATACATCTATGACTGCTTTTTTGTGCATAAGGGAGATATGCAGTGCTAGAAGATATGCTACCAGTTGTTTATCTAACTTCAGAGTTCTCTGATGCCATTGTAAAACCAACCAATTTTAGTTTCTGAGCCCAGTGATAATTAACATTCTTTTCCCTCCTTCCTTTCAAGTACTTGAATCTTTAAAAGCAGGGCAAAGAGGAGTTGACATGATTTTTTTAAAAGAAAGCAAGTGCTGTGTTTTAGATAAACCAAAGTCCTATGGAGCATCCAGAATGAGCCTGTATCCAAAAAAGCATGCTTACTCTACTTTAGGGAATGCATTTTGTGCTAGCACTGTGATTGCTTCTGCTTAATCCAATGTAAGAAACAAACTATGGAAATTGGGAGGGCATATATTAAACATACATGAAAAAAATAAAAAACAACAAAAAAAGTACTTTGTAAACAGTATTATCGGGGAATATAAAATCTCTGTAAGAACTTTTGACACGAGAGAAATTATGAGTAAAAATTATAGATAAATTGCCTACAATGCAATACTAGAGAAACAAAGCAATAAAAAAACAAAGAAAAAAGGTCTGCCAAGGACAGAAAGAATTTTATTAAATTTAGGGATACCAGCAAGGAAGGATTATCAAAGGCTGTAAGAAATCTTTTCTTTATAAATGTAGTTGTTTATAGACCTCTTCTTTATAATTTTATTTCTTAACTCTCTTCTATTTATAGAAGTAAAAGCTTTGATCAAAAATAACATAAAGCTTAGTCAAGCTCTATTTGTGTTGCAAGTTTGAGCCTTAAGCATGGTATTTTTACAGTTTGCATACCATGTCTTTAGTTTATAGAATTTCTTTTTATATTCAACCTCTTCATTTATGTCCCAACACATCTGCATGAATAGAAATACTGAATGTATTGAGAAGTCAGCAATCACAGTTCAGTTTTTTCAACACTTTTCAGAGTTAATGATGAATTAAATTCTGTTGTTGTTTTGATGCTTGTTTCTTCACACATTTTCATTTTTCTTTATGACTTAGAAGCACAGGGAATTTCCCTAAGCAGCTGGGGAAGTTCAGCCTACTCAGCTGCCTGTGCATATCCATACAATAATGCCCAAGCACCTCTACAGGAAATATTTCCAAATATATTCTCTTTCCATACACAGTGCTTGTAACACATTCCTGTAAAAGCCCTTACAGAATTTCAGTAACTTTTGTGTTCTCAATAGTGCCTTAAAAGGGAAACCCTTACCCATTACTAGCCCTTAATATGCCATGTAAAGGTGTGTCACAGATACAATGACTTTCAGGGAGTTTTTCAAATAAAATCAAATGAAAAATCTCTTTTTTGTTAGATATCCCAGTGGAAATTGGAAGGTGATATGGCTCTTCTCCTCATATTTAAGGGGAAAAAAAATCTGCTTTACTCTATGCTCTCCATTATCCATACCAGCAAAATTAATTTTAACATAGTATATGCACTCAGGCACTTTTCCTTGCTATTTAATGGTAATTGAACTTATGGTGACTAGAATGCATTTAAATGCATGCTAATTTTTTTTTTAAATAAAAACAATATCTAACATTCATTCAGCTTTTTCAGTGAGGTGTGCTCCATTTCTATGGGTTCAAAGTTCAAGCAGTAATCTCCACACTATCACTTAATCAAAGCTGGATCACAAACTCTACTCTTACAACTAGCAGCACTTGACCCCTCTGAAGGCAGTCTCAGTACACAAGGCAAGCACTTAGCAGGGCAAGACAATTCCATCTCACAATAGAACACTGAGAGATTTACATCATTAAGCTTTCAAAAACCTCACCCCATAGACCCATAAACACATAATATGCAGATTTTAAAAACAAGTGATGATCTTTTCTTCTTAAAACTGCATCTGGACAAACTTTATTGATTTTAAAGGTAGGACACTATTTTCTAGAATAATTGTTTATTTACATTTGCCCTAATAAAAGGTTTAAAATGAAGTTCCAGACTGTATGCTCAAGTAGAGTAGTACACAAGTCAAACTGCCAAGCATCAAAATCCAAACAAAACAGAAAACCACACACAAAAGGGCTGGGGGCATAGATGAACTTGATTTGATTTGATTTAATTTAATTTCAACAAATTCTTTCACAGATCCCATAAAAAGAATAAACTGGAGAATAAATCAGCTATTAGTTTATAATAGAATTCTTATGTTAAAATATTTCATGAATACCTGAAAAAAAATCATTAATTCTTAAAATAAAATATTTTATGTCTTACCAGAAGGAGTGTTCATGATGTCCTTATAAAACAGCCAAAACAAAACCTAATTTACGTACAAAATACATACAAGTACTTTTTGTAGTTTTGGTCTGTTTTGGCAGAGGCACCATCTTGCCATGAAAAGCACTATATTCTTCATGACAGCTAGTAATTTTGAGATAAATTAAACCCCCACCTTCAGTATTGTTGCTGGAATCTTTCAGGAAGGAACAGGAGGCAATCTTGTGCCCGGCTTGCAGCCGTGCCCCCCGAGCAGGCTCAGCTGGCTGGTCTGAGTGCCACTCACACATGCCAAGCTCAGAAATGGAAATCTGTGGTACTAAAAGACAAAGAAGAACAATCACTTCTTAAGTAATTCTTTATGAGACTATTCCCCATTAGAAATCTATGCTTATCAAACTCCTTGGCAACACTTCTGCCTCTTCAAAAGGTTGCTTCAAAAGCCCTGTGTATCCCTGATTGCTGCCCTGTACTTCAGCCTGCCACCTTGAAATATTCTAAGAAATCATTCCCTCAAGACAGATGCTTCTTTCAAAGCAATGGAGTGCTATTTATGTTAGCCAGTCATCACAACTTTCATTAATTCAATTCTGCAGTGAGAGTTGCTAGGTAACATAAAAACTGACATGTAATAATAAGAAATACCTATTTACTTTTCTAGGTGATAGCTAAAGAAAAATCAGTTTTAATAGTTAGACGCAGCAACATCTCCACAATGCTAGTAACAGAATACTTCTTTTTAGAGACAGAAAGGTTCTGAATGTATCACCACATATTTTCAAGAGCTTTTAACAGTATGCCCGACTAATCTAGCTGCCTCAGGATTTTAAGCAGGATTGCACTATGACAATGGAAGTTCCACTTCTTAATGTTATTGCAGGGGAAAGGCAATCTCCTGGTTAAGTCACATTATTAAATAGCAGTCAGGATATCTCAGAGAAAATGTAGAGATTCCTAACTGTATGGTGAAAACAGTTTCAGGTTAGTTTACATAGATGTTACTGTCTCCATCATCTGAGAGACATTGTATTATTCACATTACTGACACTTCAGTGAAATGGGCTGTCCAGGCAGCGCTGAAAACCTTTCATTTCCTCCTTGTTCTAGTGCTGAATAAATGTGCACTGTTTTCAAACCATGTGTATTGTGTGGGAAAGAGCTTGCCAAACCTTGTTTCCCATGGAAAATGCAAAATTCCACAAGGGTCTGGAAAAGGATGGATTTTGTCAAATTTCAACACGCAAAAACAATTTGCAAACTCTTTGAAAAGGAATCAAGATCTTCTAACACTTTTGAAGTACTGATACGAAACATTTTGAATAATTCTGTAGGGTTTTTCTTTAATTTAATTCTATATAGTTTTGAGAGTTTTTTTGTTTTGTCAAAATACCCGTTTTCTAGCTCTTAATGCCACAGCATGTCAGACAGCATAAGATTAGTATTTTGGATTTTCTGACACCCATCCCTGTAGCAGTTCACCTCAAATACCTGCTTCTGTAATATTAAAGTCTACGTCTTTGCAGGATTAGAATTAACTAAGGAATTAAGTTTAAGATTTTGTCAGTTGAAGTATTCATATTGTATTTTTGTCAAAATTTAGACATTATAAGTAATACATAAATAATTACTTACTGAAAAAAACATATATTTGCAGTGAGGCTTTGTCACTTGTGTATTAAAAGTGACTTAAGGAGGACAAAAGCCTCATTCTCCCTTATAGAATTCCACTTTCATGCCTTGGAGCTCTTTGCTTTCATCTCTATATAGAGCTCAGAAGGACACTCTTAGTGGAATTCTTCACATATGTAAGTTTTTGGAAGTTGAAAGGGAATTCTGCAGAGCAGCCACTTGGATAAGAATATGAAGCCTTGAATAAAAGGTCTACTTAAGGTATAAGTAAAGGAGATTTTGCATTATGTGTGTTTCAGAAAATAACTTCATCTTTTCTATTTTACAGCCAAGGACTTTTTTCCTGTAGCCCATACTCAAATGTATGATAAAGAGCTGTGGGGGTTTTGAGTGATAACAAACTATGTGGCAGCTGTTGGGGAAACTACAAACTGTAGAGCATCTTAAATTGCTGCTCTGATGTTAGGATTTCATTTGCATTTTTTCAATGCATGAAGTTTAGTCTTTAGCAGAACTGGACAACAGACTGAAGTGGGGCAGTTTGGGAGACAGGGGAGAGATAGAAGGGAAGAAAGAACCTAAAGCATAATGAAATTACTTTTATATTTTAAGCATCACAGTTTGCATCAAGAAACTCCTGAAAGCACAAAAATTTAAGATATTTTACTCACAACCATAAAATCATAGCCATGCTAATGAATACAAATGCCCAGGTAATCTCTTTTGTGCATTTGTACTGGGATTAAAAATCATGAGGAGTACATTAAAAATGCAAGCTTTAACTAGGGATTTCATAAAATTAAAGTGGTTTTTGCTAAAAGTCTACTTTTCCAAACATTCCATAAGGACTAGTGAAAAAATTATTTCAAATTCAACCAACCATTAGTATGACCTTTTGTTTTAATTATTGGAAAATGTTCAGTAGTAAGATTTCTCTTTCAGGGAGAAAATTAAGATTCTTTGACCCTGTTTTTTGGCTGCTGTGAGCCATTTAGATGTCACCTAATGAAGATGACTTCTCCTAATGAGGAAACACAGGATAAGAACTGGATCTTATTAGAATACACCTGAGGCACTCAACAGTGCAGCAGCTCAATCTGTGAGGCACAGCGTGGAGTTCAACAGCTGCCATGTAAGCTAAATTTAACACCTGGATTTATAAGATATGGTGAAAACATACATCAGTTTCCTTTTTTTCCTCTTCCATCTCTTTGAGACAGTGTTTCATCCCATAGCTGTGGTTTTTTGTTTGATTTTTTTTTTTTTTTTGCTTTAGAAGAACTTTGTTGAAAAAGTCAGTGTATTTTTACAAACAGCAACTGGTTAAACAAGTGCATAGATTTCTAGAATTAAACAAGTGCATAGATTTCTAGAATTATAAAAATCAAAATATATATGCCTGCTGGCATCATTAAATTATGGTTTGTATCTTGTTTTTATGTGATCTGCTTGAAATTTCTTAGCACTCTAACAGATTGATACCCATGTGGTACACACAAAACCAACCATGTAACCTAGCTTGGTTTGTGTCAAACACTGCTTTTAATATCTCGAGTTAAGTTTAGAGTCTAAACCCTCTGTGCCCATGCCAAGAATAAAAGAAAGAAAAACAAAGGAGGTGCTTTGAATCAAAACTGCACTCACCTGAGGATGTGACAGAGGTGCCAGAGGGCAATACTCTTGTGTAATACAGAGCAGCAAGCAATTTAATTTATGCTAGGATGGGTAGCACTCCTTTTCCATGAAAATACATTGGGTTGAAAAGGGAAATAGGAAATGTTTTGCTGAAGATTCCTGACATGCAGGGACGGTCTGACTGCAGAGATGACCAGCCTGACACTGCAGCTCTTGGATGTAGCAGAGCAGAACAGCACAACCCCACTGCACAGCTGAGGATCAGGACCTTCTTGCATTTAGAAATACACGAGTGCCTTGGGAATCTTCCCAGTCAGCTCCAAAGCTTTGCCTGAACTGGCTGAACATATCAATTGTTCAGCCAAAAACAGTAAATCTTTTTTTACCCACTGACCCCTACATTTATAATGTATCAGATTTGTTAAAGTATTGTCTTTGTAACTGTGTTTAGATGTGAAAAGACAGATTGTTTAGGGAAATGAAAATTAGCAAAATTAAAACACTTACAGAGCTAAAAGAGCAAAATAATTCCATTGTCTTTTCTCTTCTCATCCAAAGAAAAGACAATGTAAATTTACCTGGCTCCTGAAAAACTGGTATTCTTACCATGTGCTATAGAACATCCTTCACTAAAGGTGATATCATCAATGGCAACACTTTCACCTTGTCTCTGTGTGTCCACCATCCCCGAAAAGATAACCTAAAGAGATTAACAGCAAATCAACAAGAAACAGAGTTTGTCAGTGTCAGAGACAAAACAAAAAAGCACACAATATATGCCAGTCAAGTCCATGGAGTATCTATTGGAAATATGAGAACTCTAATCACACATTTAACAATTTTGGAGGATTATCATCCTGGCTTTTTTGACACACCTGGGGCTTTTCTACCTGAGCACAGATAGGTAGTCCAATCATCTAACTCAAGATTAAAGTAGAATTTAACAGGAAGGATCTGAAAATCACAATAAAATGCCTTTAAATCTAAGCAAGGATCATGACAGTTAAAGAATAGAACACAAAGGGTTTTGTTTTTTATCAAGCCATTATTCCGCCATAGACTACAAATATGAACATTTTCTGGTTGATTTCAGAATTTCTCAAAAACCTGGAGAAAATTCAGAGCAAAAAAAGCCCCAAAAAAACCCCCATTATTCAGAAGCCTTTCATCACATTTTTAGGCAAAACAAATCGTGATGGGTACTTGGTTGACAGTTATTCTAATGTTACAACAATGGGTTGGTTTTATTTTTCCCCACCAAAGTCTTCTGTACACAAGAAGTTACAAATATTTTACTTTTCCATCTTAAGGGCAGATATCAATCCACATTTGTAAATGCACAGGCTTTTACACATTTTCTGTTCAATCACAGTCCTTGGGAAAACACAACAAAAACATACCAATCAAAACAACCCAACAAATCAATCTTATGAATAACGTTCCTTAAAATATTCCCTAGCCACATCTTGGGATGAAACAGTTCCAGGGTTTTCCAGAGTCTTGGAGGCACAATCTACCTAGAGGTACATTCTACCTCTTATTAAGGAATTCATGGTGTTAGCAATAATTTTTCAAGCATTAACTTGAGAGTTCAGCAACAGCCCAAAAACGCAGAAAATCCATAAATTACCAAGAACTGATTTTCTCCCTGTGCAAGATGACACAACTTACCCATTATTTGACCATTATGTTATAAATTGTTTTTTTTTTTTTTTTTGAGGGGTGTAATCTTTTGTCTTTTGTTTTACTGAACCTGCAGTTGGCTTGCACAAGAATGGCAGCCATACCACTTTCAAAAATATGCTTATGTGAATGAAATGCACCATCTGGGAAATTTGCTCATTTGATTTGTTTTAGAAAACAGTATTCTGAATTCTTGAATTCTGCTACAATGATATGTGCAGTTAAGGTGTACTTTCATGACATCACCACAAGAAGGACAAATAAGTTCCTAAAGCAATATACAGAACTATTTTATAATTAGAAACACCAGAAATATTATTTCATATCAAGGATTTGACAAATAGTTTACCTTTACACTGTGATGTTTCATTTTGAACACAAAATTTAGTTATTAATAACTTTATTTAAAATATATATCTACTTATAACTTGCATTTGGGGTTTCATAGTCAGATTTTATTATATAGTGAGAAAAAGTGATTTAGACAATGCTAAAGAAGGACTAGCTCACTTTGCTGGAGCAAAAGGAGAGGCTGCTTCAAGCTCATATTCCATCAGAGTACACAAAGTCTGTGTGAACCTGGGTTTCCTCAAAACTCATGAGCAGTCTCTCAACTTTCCCACTTCCAGAAGACAGTATTACTAGATGCCTCCAGATGCTC
Source organism: Fringilla coelebs (assembly GCF_963513975.1). NCBI lineage: Eukaryota > Metazoa > Chordata > Aves > Passeriformes > Fringillidae > Fringilla > Fringilla coelebs. The sequence continues at coordinate 133,669,596 of NC_140028.1, read as the reverse complement.
TTGTGTCTAAGAAAGATTATCCAGGCTTTATCTGATTCAGACACCCAGCTGACCTTCCCTAAGTTCATTCCAGTAATAACCAAAGTGACTCACACCCAAGTTTACTCCAGAAAGGAGCCATTCCATTTTCCTTTTCACACATTCTAGAGCTCTTTAAGCTCACAATTCAGCAACAAAAAAAAAAGTCTTTGTTGCACTATTTGCTCAATAACTGTGATGATATTTATCTATGCAATATCTGTGAGTGCCAGATCAAATGAACATTGCAGCTGCATAAGTGGCATGGAAGGTGCAGGTGGGATCAAACACGAGCTGGGCTGGCTCCACAGTGCAGCCACAGGAGCAGCTGCAAAGCACAGCTGCAAAGCACAAGGTAAAGCAGGAATCAAGCATAAAGACACAAATATACCCCAAGCTTAGAACACTTTTCCTTAATGAAGTCTGGAAGACAGATATTTGTTCTCAGTTAATCAGAGGAAAAGTAGCTTGGAGAGAATACCATGATTCAGTTCTCCAAAACTCAGCCAAACAGACATACTGAGCTTTCTGCTTCAGATTGCCTGTTCAATACCACAGGCAATCTCTGCATTTCAGAACTCCATAAAATGGAGATTTTTAAATGCCAAAATAAATTCTGTATTCCATAAATATAATCCAGACTCTTAGTAGGAAGAGACATAACTGTTAAACAGTCAACATCAAAATGAGCAAAGAAAATAAGCAGTGGAGATTCAGAGGTAGATTTTAACTAAAATCTCACTTCAAATGTGTTTTTAAGATTGATAAAAGTACTAAAGCGCCCTATTTCAAAACGATTTGCACATCCAAATAAAAATTATTTGTCTACCATAATTTTTCCCCATAGAAACATTAATAATCAAAATTTTATCTTGAAAAATGCCACAGGTATCCCTGTAGGCTTGTCATAGAAAACAAGTGCAAAAGGGCAAGTGAATTGCATTCACTTGTATGACAGTGATATCTTGCAAGTTGTCACCGAAGCAAAATGTGCAGACAGAAGAAAATTTGCTCAGCTTCACATTCTAGGATTTGTGAGGTTCTGAGCTGTGTTTCTTAGGTCAGTTGTAATGATTACTGCAGTAAGTTTGACACCAGCCTCTGGACTCTGCCCATCAGATCACTTGATAGAGACCAAAGGATAACCAGGTTTGCAAGCAATAATCTAATTAGGATTGGACCTAGCAATTCAGAGGAAGTAGATGCCATATTATATGAACCATTGTCAGACTCAGTCAGTTTTCCAAGCAATACCAATTATGAAAAACTAAATCTAGAAGGAAGCCCTTCCAATACAACCTCAGATTGCTATACATACACTCTTATCAGGTGGAGGTAAGTTACTGATCAATAACAATGTTGACACTTGTATTAAACTGGGTACAGGTATTTTTCCATATACATTCTCAGAAGAGTTAAGCAGGCCAGTATTACTTCAAAAATCAAGAACCTGTTGGATGCTTTAGCATAATGTGGAAGCCAAGTAATTATGGTACTCATTTTGGTTTATGGAAACGAGGTTTTGCTGCCATGCCTTCAGGTTTGCATGCTAAGCAACTTCACAGTAACTGCTGTGGCAGGAAAGGCCTCTCATTTTCTTCTCAGTTCCCCAGTTTCTCTCCAGTGTTATGCATAGCAGTGAATGTACATCACCCACAATATTATAGCCCTAAGTTACATTTACTGTGCTAATGTTTTTTGTAAATGCACATGCAAAAACTTTTAAATAGTCTATGACATTTGCATTGCTTTTCAGTAGCTTTGAGCAAAATTAAACTATTTGCATGTATTCTGTGACAAAGGCTCAAAGCTGCAATTAATAGTTAAATACAGTGTTTGTCACCTGCGGTACCTCTATAAAACAGTATCTCATAGGATAAAATGCAGATTCCTATATAAATGAAGCCTTGAGTTTATCAGTCCAGTTAGACTGAGGCTAAGAGAATACTGTATTGAAATTAAGATCACAAGTATCTCACCTCTGTGGGCTGGTAGATAATCTATGGCTCAATGAGACTGTTTAATTTAAGACACATGAACAGTTTATGCAAAGTTTGGTGTCAGTGATTATCACCATTAAGACATGGTGTTAATCACTGACACCATTAACATTAAGAGTTAAGAACCAGCTGTATTTGTTAATGCAAACTATGATCATCAAAATGGCTTTTTTTCTCATTTACCTCATGATAGTGCCTTCTTTCCAATTACAAAATATTTAAAGCTGACCTACTGAAAAGACCTGCCATTTATAAACCATTTAGGAAGGGTTCTTTAGAGTAACCTCAATTTACTAACCTCAAACTTTTCGGTGCTATTGATCGTAATGGTATGTACGTTCCACTGATTTCTTAGTTCTCCTGAAACTTGCCAAATGTTTGTAACAGTATCTTCAGAGACCTTTTGAAGCCCCACCATTAATGTTCTGCTCATTTGACTGACCCAATAATGGAATCTAATCTAGGAAAAAGAAGAAGGTCTGATTATTCCAGGGAAATACTATGGCAAACAGTGTAATGCAAAGAATGTGCACCAAAATACCTGGCAAAGGTGTTCTTCATCAGTTGGAAGGAAAACGCTTGTCCTTAAAGCTGCAGAAGAGGGTTGCATTTCAGAGGAAAATGAGAGGAAATAAGCTATTAAAAGGAATAAAAATAGAAAACTTAGAAGCCTGGGGAAAAAACAATAAAACAAGGAGAGCAATATGCACACATATAAATTAAAAACTAAAAAGTGAACTGGAATTGTTTCCCCTGAAAAGATTAATAGCACTTCTAGCCATTGTGATCCAAGCTTTTTTCCATGTTCAGTATTGTCATGGTATTGCTCCATGTTCCAGCTAAAATTTTAAGCAGGATTCCAAAACATTTCATGTGGTGATGTCTTGAATACTCAACATTTTGGGACAAAGTGAGACTAACTCAGAAAGTTGATCCAAAGACTTTAAGCTCTAGTAATTGAGTACATAATATAATTCATGCCCAAACATCCAACTGCTGTAAACAACAATACACACTTGTCAGGACAGTTCAGGTCTTTGAGGAGGTGTGGAACATGGGAGAAAAGACTGTGGTGTATTTATAGGTTAAAAAGGGGTGGTGTCTGGATTCTGGCTGCTTGGAAAATTGCCTTGAGAGAAAGATGTGGAGTTCCTGTATATTCGCAACATAAAAAGTTGTATTAGTAATTTCAAAGCTACCATTAAAGATGCCAATATTTTTCATTTACAAAGCAAGTCCTTGCTTCACTTGAAAGTGTAACAGCTCAAGAGGAGTCAGTGAACGACGGTTGTTGCCACGCCCTTTGACTGATCATGTCTCTTCCTGACAATATTGTTTCAGATCCTATGACAGATGGAAGGCAACCACCCTATTTCAGGATATCAAATACTGTATGTCAAAATTTGGCCCCTCCTGAGCACAAAGATTTCAGAGATGTTAGATGCTAAGGATGCAAGATGAAAAGAAAGAATAGAAAAATACTCAATTCATTTTTAATTCTTTTTCTTCCTTTCTCTTCTCTTCCCCTTCCCAAACCCTGAACAACGCCAAGTAACTTGTCCTCTGACATTAACATACTAATGAAAGAAGGAAGATGAAGGAGAAAAAAGGCCAAGCAGGACTAGAGGAAAAAAAGTCCTAAAAATATAGATTAATACACTCACCAAATACCAGAGGATAGATCAAAACATCTAACTACTTAATTTATTAAACTACCCATCTTGACCTCTCATCCTTGTGTGGAACTGGAAAGCCCCAGATGAAGCACCACCAGCCCAGCTCAGGGCTGGAGCCAGCTGAGCAATTCCCCACAGAGGAGCATTTTGCAGCCTGCTACCAGGGCAATGGCCATGCTGCCCCCAGGTTTAGACCTTTCCTGGCTGCTCAGGCAGCGCTTTCAGAGCTGCCAGCTGCAAGGGTATTGCTGCTACCCACAACAGATGGCTTGGTTCCTCTGCAGAGCCCTGTCCCTGACTCCAAGCTGTTCCTCTGGATGTAAGCTTCCATGAAATTTTGAAATTTTTTCTTTTAGTTCTCTAAAGATGGATGTGTCTAAAAGTAAAAAATTTATTTTTTGCCTGGCACTGGAATTTTAAGTTTTATACAGACAGGGAAGAAATAGTAATTTTAAGAAATTCTTTGAACAGTCATTTCACATTATACCTCTGCATAGAGAATAGTTTCATCTAGTAAAATCAGGTCGGGGATTTTTTTGGGGTTCTTTTAAAGTGGTTGTCACTGTTTTGTTCAATTATTTTTTTAGTGAAAAAAAAAAGATCCATGAGAGACAGAGCTGAGGAAATATTTTGGGTTCTAGTAAATGATTAGATAAATCTTCAAAGGAGTTAAATTTACTAAGGGATCTATGCTTTTCTGCTAATGTATGTGTTTATCCTGATGGCAGGAAGTCTTCCTTTTAACACTCTGCCATAAAGTGTACTCTGCTCAGTTGTCATGATAGAGAATCATCTCTGGGTTTTAAGCAGGAACCAACATAAAACTGATTACATCTGTTGAGTCACCAGCAGTGGGAAAACTCGACTCACTACCATAAGAAGATAAATATTTCCTAGGCAATTAGAATCACCATTTAGAAAATGAAAGTGCAGTTTAGATATTCCCCAGGTAGAAAAATAGAAGCAAATTAATACAATGCATTTAAATCCCCTTGGCTATTCAGTTCACCAATCTGAGTACGCAGCCTCTCCAAAAGCTGAATAGCTACAAGTATTTGAGCTTCCTGCTACCTGCATAAAATAACTGAGATTAACATGACCACTGCACAATTCAGACCTGGCAGATACAACAGTGACTGAAGGGCCAAAACAAGTAAATGTGAACAATACAGGTGACTGAACAGTTTGCTTTGTCTGCAACAAACACTTCAGTTCACAATTCTCAGTCTTTTGTTTGCTTTGGCAGTCTGTATAAGTTACATTTATCCTTACCCACCAGTTTTTAATGGTTATTAGTGCATCTTTCTGGCACTGGTTGCATCCTGATGTGGTATGTACTACCAATTCTAAAGTGCACAAGTTCTAAAAGTTTCAACTACAGCAAAACTGTTACCTGGTTAACTTATTTTTATTCTAGCCAAGAGTTTGCTATATTTGAATTTCATGGTATTTTTTGGGAGGTTTTAATGTGGTTTTTAATGACAATAGCTTTGTTATTTTAAACCATTTCACAGCTTGCATACTTGAAATAAAGCTTGTGTTTATGAAAAAGGTTTGGTAGCTGCTTGCTTACATTTTTGTGCCAACATTGGTTTAAATCAGCCCTTCTTTAAGAGCATCCTTATCTTTGGAAGCATAGTACTCACAGCAGGATGTGCTCCTGAGATGCACGCAAGCAAAAACTGAAGTTGTTAAAAGCACATCACATATAAAAAAATTCCTAATTGCAGAGTATCATGAGAATTGTCCACTGTAAATTGAGAATTTGAAGTATGAGAATTTGAAGTAAAACATAGAATGGGGTTTTGGTTGCCGTCTTCTTCTTCAAAAGAAAATTAAATTTGGGTTTCATTTTCATCTGCTGATTTCTAAGCAAGTTTTCTATACATGTACCTCAAAACCACCAATTTACACTCATGTTGTTGGGAGCTTCTTCCTGTTTGGTGGCTCATGCAATGTGTAGGAGATGCTACTTTAGAACAGTGCAGATTTCCACACTCCCAGATCAACGTAGTTTGGGAATGGGGTGTAAAGCACCTGGGCTAATCACAACACAACCTGCATCCCACATAGGATTCTCTTGTACATGTTCCAAGGCATGCCTGCCTTCAGGTGCTCACCACAAGGGCTTCCAAAGCCCTGCTTGTGCCCAGGAGGGATGAGAAGGTGTTGGTGGAGGTGAAGGGAAAGAGAATAACACAAAAAATGGAGAAGAGAACTAAAGAGCTACTATATTACAGTATATATGACACAAGGAAAAGCAGGGTTAATTTGGCCATAGGACAAGTATAAAGGGTATATTTTGTCTGAGGACAGAGAAAAGGAATTACTTAGTTGAAAGACACTCTTCAAGGTAAAGTAGAATTGTAAGAAGATTTAGAAAGAAGCTGGCTCAAAAACAGACTCTCAAAGCTTATCCTGTCTCCAAATACAATGTCCTCTTCTCTCAAAATATTTGGACTAGTAATACTAGCCACAGATGATAGATACACACACTCCAGGCATTTACCAGTCCAAGAAAACATGAAAATATGTCTCAAATTTACTAAACTTTACAATCATCAAGACTGAATTTATCACCTAATATCTCCAAACAAATAAAGATCACTCTGGTAAGTAAAGTCATCTTTTGAAACTGATTACTAGCTCCTCTATGATAACAAGACTTGCTTGCTGAAATAGTCTTTCTCCTCCCCTTTCCCCCTGGAATTCTGGGTTATTGTAATTGCAATCACCTTAAAGGCACTTCAAAATCACCTCAAAAGACACAAGTGTTCAGGAAACATGTGGCAGAATATAATTGAACAATCAAGAAATTTACAAAATTTAGTAAATTAAATAGAAAACTACATAATATGTAAGAAACCATGGTTTCCCCAAAGATCATGAGGAGTCTTACCACTCTCATTCCCATTGTGGTCAGAGTATGGTGGTCCCTTCCCAGATCGACCATTTCTTCTTATCCAACCAGACTGTAAATTGAATTCAGGAAGAACTTTGCATAGATTGGTTTCAAAATCACAGTTGTTCCAGGAGGAACCTGGATTGAAGCAAACAAACAAAAAATTGAAAGCTTAAAAACAGAAGCAAAAGGATATTTTTTTCACCACCACTTGCTGTTTAGTTGACAAACAGAAACACTCTAAACATCGTTTCTGGAAAAGATGTGAGAAACACCACAATGTTTAATTCATGAACAAAGAGAAACAATGCAGTGGAAGAGAGACAACTGAGAATGAACACTGGGAAAAAAGCCCCAAACAAACAACCAAGGCCTTCCTTCATCAAACCAAATCCAAACTCATCCATTTATATTTTATTGCCATAATGTATGTTCTTTTCATTACAAATATGTGTGTAGTTACCTTTTTGTAGGAAAATCTCCAAGCTAGTATAGTTTATATACAAAGATTGTTCTTAAAATACACTGCAGCTCTAAGGTGAAATTTTTTTCTAGAGCTCTTGCAGAGAAAAACTAAGACTTAACACCAGGATGTAATCAGAGAGCAAGTTTGGGCTTTTTTTTTTAATTCCACATCATTCAAAGAAGAGAAACAGTGAATCCTCAGAATGGCATAGTGTCCCCATTTGCCGTTCCTATTTCTTATTTTTTCCAGTACATGTCACAATGGGGTGAGGAAGGAGCATTTTCCCCCTTCCAGATTCCCCCGTAGAGCAGTGGATGTTGGAAAAGGGAGGCAGAACACCTTTCTGGCACCAAGCCCAGTTTGGTGTGTGAGCTCATTCAGGCAACCTGAGATAGGTATGGGACCAGATAAAGAACTGCTTGCTGGGCTGGAGGGACAGGTGTTGGTTTTTCACAGGTGTCCAACAGCCCTTTAGGTATCACATCCAAGCTGAATGGAAGTGCTTGGATGTGCTTGACAGGCTGGACAGCCCCAATCCTTGAAGTACTTCTTGTAGTGGTTAATTAAATAAATTAATATTTAATTAAAAAAGAAGTCTAAGTAGATGCAGCTGTAAAGAACAGACTTATTGCAACCCCAGCCCAAGAAGAGCAGCCAGTACGTGGCACTGTCTCCAGATTTTGTGTCCTGTGTGGAAACTTTCAGTTCCCCTGCCCTTTGTCTTACACAGCAGAGGGAGGTGGCCAAGATCCTGCCTTCTAACTGGGATTCTGCTTAGACACAGGAGCTGCAATGCCTTCACACTCCCTCTCCAATTGGTGCCTGCTCCAAGCCCCTGCTAATGGTTTTCGTCCAGTCTGTTTTATCATAATTCACTGGTCATTTTAATTAAAGTTGCAACTGCAGCATTGCAGAAAACTACGATGTTCAATTTCATGACTTTCATATTTATATCAGTTTACTGCAACAATTAATTACAAGGTGAGGGGAAAACAGAAATAATTCACACAAGCATTCCAGACTCAAGTTAATGCGCAGACTGGCTGAGCCATCAACTACCTTTTTATTGCTGCTTTTATTCCTTAGATCTTTAAGTGGCTAAAAGTCCTGTCAGAGGTTCATCAAAAGCACTAACACTACTGAAGTATATCTGCTTGACATTGCATGAAATTCACCAAATCACACTCAGTATTTCTTCAAGAATTTTCTCCTACCTGAAAAAACAATTGCAAATTAATATGCATGAAATAGCAAGAATTGTAGCATTTTAAATTTAAAAGAAATAATAATTCACCATTATTTTCCAAGATAATATTCATTTTCACAGAAAATATTACTTTAAAGCAAACTGGTGTAAATTTGCTGGAAAATAGATTTACAAAGGTAACGTCACTGCATAGAGAGGAAAAGTTCAGAAGGAAGAAATGTGGGGGATTTTTTTAGATAATTTTTGCTGAGTTTCCTGTAAACAAATAAAAAATCTAAAATAACTTCTAAGAAAAAATTCCAAGTCTCACAGGAACAGACTACACTTAAATGTTCTATTTCAAGTGGGCATGTATATAAAGTCTGTTTGGGATATTCTGGAAGAAAAATATATATAAGAGTATTTAGTTATCATATATTTCCTGGCAAATATTTTTCAGTATGAAGATCAAATGAACAATAAAGACTGGAATTCCAATTTTTATATATTTTCACTGCAGAAGCTTTCTGAAATCTGAGCAAAGCCCAGGGAAAAGAGAAGGAACCTGTCACCAACATGAGACCAGAAGCTGAAACCTAAGCAGAAAAATAATTTTGCAATAATCCCAAATCCCAAGAAAGAGTGGCAGGAGGACAAATCTTCAATTTGACACCCTGATCTGTATCTTCACGTCTGACAGCTGATTTATCTCTTGAAATAATCCAGAGCATTATCCAAGCAGTCCCAGCAAGCAGCCTGTTCCTCAAAGCCTAGTTCTACCCCTCTGGCTCATTACATGAAATGTAAAATAATTTCATATTTAGGGCTTTTACAGAGACCATAGGCTCATACTAGTCTTTGGAGAAACCCTTAATTCTTTACTTTCATATAAGCATTTGTCTGTGGTTGGATTCCTTCAAGAGACAAGTGCAAAAAGTGTAAAAGATAATGGAAGAGTGCACCTCTTGTTCCATATTCTGCAGGCACAATAAAAAATGCTGCCTGGAGTAAATGCCCCTTCCAGAGAAAGCAAGACCAAACACAATGAGGATTTCATGGCTATGCAGTGGAACTTAGCTTACCCACCTCTTGTGCCAGTGATAAAAATATCTGGTGACCCTAGATGTGTTAGACATGTTAGGGAATTCAACAGGCATTTCAGCCACTGCCATTTAATATATTTTTGTACAGCACAGGAAACTTACAAAAATGTACTGATATCCAATACAGTCTTAATAATTGTCTTATTTTAAGAGAAATTAAAAGCAAGTATCCTAGAGCTGATTTTGGACTCCTGCTCCAAACAGACCTCTGCATCCTATTTTGATATAATAGGGAGTCCTAGCAGAGAAAGAAAATCTTTATGGTGTTGGACACACAATTGTAATTTGAAGAACCTGCATTTAAGTTACTGCTCTTTCTCACAGATTTCAGGTGAACTCAGTGATTGCTAGCATGCTCTAATTAGCAGGTTTCAGTGTGGACAGATAGATACAGACTCATCTAAAGACCATCTGCTTTGTATTTAAAATGAAATTTGAAAATCCCAACAAAGATGGTAGCTTCCTTTGTTGCACAGTGAGTAGGAGAACTTAGATAAGATTTCTAGTTAGAATTAAAATTTTTGATAAATCCAAGCTCTTCTTTGGACTCAGAACAAAAATCCTCAAGGAGAAGCACTACCTTATACATCTGTCCTGGTTTCAGCTAGGGAAGAGTTAATTTTTTCTCAGCAGCTGTTACAGTGGATTCAGAATGCCAGGGGTGTTGATAACACACTGATGTTTCAGTTTTTTGCTAAGTCACAGATATCCTATGGCAAGGACTTATTTTTCCCTTTGTCTCATGCTCTGCCAGTGAGGAGTTTGCAGGGCTGGCTCAGCTGAGCAGAGCCTGGTGTAATAACACCAAGGCTCTAGGTATGGTCTGCATGTGGGCCATGCACTCATGGGTTGGACTCAGAGATCCCTGTGGGTTCCTTCCAACTCAGAATATTCTGTAATTCTGTAAAAAAATAAAAGAAAACCCCCAAAACTGGGGCAAGGGGGTGGCTAGCTGGGAAGGGTCATGCCCTCTGTATAAACTGGGGGAAGTCAGCTGGAAGCACAGATGATCTGGGGTCAGGAAGGGGAGGTCTGGCACCAGTCAGTGAGTGGCAAGCAATTGTATTGTACATTACTTGGATTTTTTCCCTTTTGTTATCATTATTATTTACCATTATTACCCTCATCATAGTTTTAGTTTACTTTATTTTTGTTTTCAATTAATAAACACTTCTTATCTCAACACACAAGTTATACTACACTTCTCCTCCCCGTTCCACCACAAGCAAGCAACTGTGTGGTGTTTCATCTCCAGCTGGGCTTTAAAAAATGACATGAAATTATTTGCAGCAGCATTTTGTAGGACAGTATTCCAGAAATACTAGAATTCTGATGCAATTTTACTCAGAGAATAGCAGTTAAAATTCATTCTCACCGCTTAGATCATTTCCTTACAGGAAATAGCACCAATTGTGTTCATAAGCAATGCATGTGACAAAGATTAAGCTAGGATAATCAGTTGCTAATCAGTTCATGAATTCAAGGAAAGTTCCACCCTTGTCTAGACAAAAAAAAAAAAAAAAAAGTTGTAGCTTATACCTGGTCTAGGTATTTTGTATTAAATCTGAATTCTATCAAACAAGTTTCCCACAAATTAAGGAAAAAAGTATTACTTGCTGAATCTTCATTGAATTTGGATGAGGAAACACTTGTGATGTAATATCCATATGAAGACTCATGAGAGTCTGGCACTTCAGAAATGTTGAAAAAGAAGAAAAGCACTAAAAAAAAAAAATCAAACTGAAGCTGGAATAAACTTTTCTTTAAAAAATGAGGAGGGTAAAAAAAAAAAAAACAAAAAAAGAATTCCCAAACACTTTTCAACATAAAAACACGCCCCCTAGTTCTCTCTTCTGACACATTTGGTTACCAAACTGTATCACACTTCTGCTAAACCCACAAGACTCACCTTGTTTGCCATCACTGCTGTCTCCACAGCAGCTGGTGGAGATGCACACTTCTCCAGGGGCAGCAGAAGAGCCATCCCCACGCTGGCACCCACCTGCTGTGGGTGACTGAGTGTCCACTGCAGCAAAGCAACACAGCACACAGATGTATAGGAGCCTGTTCATGGGCTGTGCCACTATCCGAGCCTTCACTTGGAAAATAACCACTGGAACTGCCTAGCAGTGCATTTTATCAAGCTGTGTTTACACACAGCTCTCTGGGAGATGCTTTGAGAAGCTCAGATTCTTAATCTGCAGTTTACAGGAAGTCGCTGCTTTTGCAAAGCAGTGACTTTCAACCTGGTGTGTCTTAGGATAATATTTAACTGAATATAACATTTTATGACTAAAAAATATTGGCACATGCTATGAAAGTCAACTGTGTATCATTAACTTGCTGATTGGATTTATTGCTCAGTGGTTTGAAAATAGATAAGAAAAAAACAGGAAAACAGGGTAGAATTACTAAATGACCAACATCCACTAACATCTCTATTTGTTCAGAAGGAGCTGACAAATGTTTACAAAATGTATGAAGTTTGTACATCGAATGTAAAAGCAGTCAAGAAATTCAAATTTCAATTGATTTTGCATCAAAGGGATTGCAAATCAGCACACTGACTTCTGTCTCTTGTAGCAGGATGTTTTAGTAACACCTTTCCCCGTGTTTCAATGGTTCACCAAATCACACCAAATCAAATGTGGTTCTGGCCACACCTTTAGACCAGACTCAAGGACCTTCAAATGCAGGAGGGGGACATGGAGATCCAAACAATCAAAAGAGCCAACCTTGTGAGAGAATGTTGAATCAACTTTTTTCATTCAGTATCACATGAAATCAGGGACATTGTTTTAGTGAAGTAGCTTTAGATGCCCCAAACCCAGGGGTGGAGTGCTAGTAGGAAAAAAAGAAGTTAATTGCAGAATTTGCAAGGCAAATAATGGTGAGAACTAGACAAAATAAATCTGGCACTCAGCTAAGTATGGCACTCCTTTAATAGGAATAGTGGGACAAAAAAAAAAATCCCAAGTGGCAAGCAACTGATGCCAGCAGGTCTGGAGATTTTGTCACCCACAAATTCACAAAATCAAGTGAGGGGAATGCACATCCCACCATGCATAACTCTGATTTGCCTGTTAGCCCTGGTGAGCAGAAATAAGACAAGATACATCTCTGTGCCTAAAGTATGCAGATTGGAATGCACAAGTGCCATAGTATCTGTAAAGAGAAACATGGAAACTCTGCCTGTAGGGGAATAAATCATCTCCATCTTCTGCAGATCTGTATTTTCCTAATGTAAGAAATCTCTTGTCAGGGAACAGAGACTACTACTCCAACATCACCTGAAGGCAAGAATGCAAGGTCTGATGCAACTTCCCATTATCTCCAACACCAGAGGCAGGCACATATTTATTGAGACAAAGGTTCCTGTTCTGCCTAGAAAGCATTTTCCAGCTCATTTGGTTCAACTCCACCCTTTTCATCATTATTTCTGTGCACATTGTTTTAGCTGTTTTATTTTAATGTCTTGTCCTCAGGCCATAGAGCTGTTTGGAAAACTTCCTGATAAAAAGCAGAGCCATGACTAAATTTATTAAGAGTCCATTGATATATATATATATATATTCCTCAAGAATGCATACCACTGAATTGGTTTATTCTGCTCTGTAAGTACAGATTAGGCTAGAAGCTTATATTAAAAAAAAAAAAAACCAACAAAAAAAACCCACCAAACCCCCCACAACAGAACACCCTATGCCATATATTTTGACATTATTACATTTGTAAAAGCTTAAATATTTCTGCTATTCAGCTGCTTTCAATTAATTTTCTCCAACATACAATATTTTATTCCTTTTTTCCTTAATATCTGCTTAAACTCCCCTCACACTGATAAGCATCACAATATCAGGATTTCCCTTTCAGCTTTATTTCATTTTATAAATCTCCCACTGCATTTTCCCAACTGCTGTACTTTTGTGCCTGTAGTATAAAACTGTATACAAATATTCTGAGTCAAAGGGTAATTTTTACTAAAACTGGTTTCCATTTCCAGCTTAATATGCTCTAAAACATTCAAAACAAGCAAATTTGCATAGCCCGAACAAGTCAAAACCACAAAAAAATCTGCTATGAGTGGAAGTAACTGAAAAATGTATCAAATATTCAGAAATATTTAGGGTATAATCCATGGATCTTCTTGAATAAGGGAAAAAGTATTTCAGTGAATGTCAAACAGAAAGTGCAAAGCCAAAGAAAAGGTGTCTCATATTTTTGGGAAGTGTTTGGCTATGTACATGTTGGGAGAGTTTCTTGATGAGTGCAACAGTTCAGCCCTCTTGTCAATTAAGAATAAGAACAACAAAGGTTCTTATATTTCTGAGAATCATATAGAAAGGAACAAGAGGATGACACAGAAGCAAAGGACTTTCAGGGAATGTCAAAAGGACAAATACTTTAAGTTCTGAACTGGAAGCACCCTGATAAACATAAAGGAGGCAGAGAGGGAAAAGTATAAACTGGCAAAAAGGTGCAGGAAGTCAAGAAAAGCAGAAGATGGGCACTAATCAAAGGGTATTTTTTAAAGCACTAGAGAAATATTGCAGAGAAAATGATGAGTGAAAGGAAAGCAAGCAAAGCCAGACACTATCTAATTTCAAAATTATTTTAGCAAACAAGCAGTTTTTTTTAAAAGGAAAAGAAAGTTTAAATAGAAAACTGCTTGAATTTACATAAAAGCTGGATTTTTCTGGCATACCCAAACATATTAATTTAAGGCAAGACAAAACACATTTCACTTAAGTGAAAAATATTGCCCGCTCAGCCTTCAACCCAAGTAAATCTGTTGAAAAGTTTCAGATATTTAATCTAGGAGTTTGAAAAGGTAAGTCTTAAAAAGAAGTCCAAACAGGCTCTGAAACAGGGCCAGAAAGATTTTGCATTTTTGAGGCCATTTTTCATGTGAACAGAAAGTTATTTGCTTAAGCATAAAATGGATTGCAGTTAGCAATTCTCCTTCAGGTTTCTGTAGAGCCAGTCATTATCAGTAATGAAACAGAAGAAAGAACTAAAAAATTGGGATATGAAGTTCACCATCTGAAAACATATTCAAATCTTGCTGTTAATACGAACTTTCTTTCAGGGAAAAGTCTTACAGAGTAGAATAAAGTCACCCTTTAGAGCAATCCACATTTCATTAGGTTTAATATAGCTTTTAAATAGCAAATTTACAATCTGCTTCTTTTTTTTTTTCTATAATGTGATAAGACTGGGGAGCAGTGCTGTGCCAGTGTATGAATCTTTACCATATCTCTTCTTTTCTTCTAATACAAAGTTTTAGTAAACATTGTTAATTTTAACAAAATCCTTCAAAATCTTTTATGCCAGAGCAATTTTAGCTGAATTTTAATAAAACCACCAAAGCTGTATTTTTAAAATATTTCCCAAAAATTCTGACAAAACTTCATTTTGAGAGCCCCTTCCCAAAAAATACACTATTCATATTATCATATGATAATTCTAATTTTAAATTGTAACTGAAAGACTTCTGCACAGTAGCAGAAAGTCAAGCAATCACCATTACCCCAAACGGATCCATTTTTAACAAGTGCCAGAATTCTCTTCTTTGATGTGAAAGGCAATAATTGCACAGCATCTGTTTTCAGATAAGTGGCACTAATTCAATAGTTATCTAAAGAGAATAACTATTGAGGACTAATGTATTCATATATTTGAATAAAAATATTTTGGGCAAGTGTCCTTACCTCTCATCCCCGTTTGCTAAAAGAAGTCAGTGAAATCAATTGAGAGGTTAAAATCAAACTTAATGCATTGATCAGTGTACATTATGAGCACCATAGTTACAACTAATAAAGTAAAAAAATCCATAGTATTAGGAAAAAGTGTGATGAACTAGATATAATCAGGTGGAAGTCCTAGGTCATTACAGACTGAAAAACTATTACATTTTGGAAAACAATTTGGGAGCATCTTTTCCGTTTTTTTAATGGATAAAATTCTAGAGGAAATCACAGGTGGTGATAAAGAAAATATTCAGTGGAAGATAAAAAATCCCCATGTGTGCCATGTACTACAAATTGTCTCTGTACCTAGGGTTTGGAAAAAAAAAAGTACTTCAATTCTGAACTGTCAGGAGCTGTTGAGAACTGCCCTTCTTTCTCTATACTGCAATGTAAGAAAGGAGAAAAAAAAATTCCAAAAGTGGCTCTTAGTCCATAAAGCAATATCCCATTAGAAAGCAAAACTATTAATTGGCATAAACTCTGATCAGCTAAAAGCATTTCTACCTCCTGCCTGCTATGTTGCTTCTTCAGAGAAATAAGAATGGAATGAAGATTTTCTCAGCATTTGCTTTGCTGACTGAAGACTTCCAACAGGCTTCAGCACATACTGCTCCCTTTCTTTTGTCACATCATTCTACCAAGTACCCTGGTTCTGTTCTCTCCTGTATTTAGGGACCTAGAGCAAGTGGCACTGTCTCACAGGAGAGTGAAACCCACAAGGCTGAGGACCTGATGCATTACTGGCATGAACTGTTACATCACATGGCTCAATATGTTTTGTGCTCAACTCAAACTAGCTCCAGACTGGTCCCATGGAAGAAACACCCACCAGTGGCCAAGGTCAAGGTGTGCCCCCAGAATTTATCCTCTGCTCAGGTCTCATGCAAGGGCATCCACTGCACAGCCTCTGTGGCTGCCCTGCTTCAGGTCACACAGTGTGCAGGCATTGCTGGAACACATCTTTCAGTGATGCAGCCCTCATTGGAACCAAAATGTAAACATGTTAAGCATGCTTAGCAACTCTTGGAACAACAGCTGGCCTTCCCTTCATCCTCAAGAAATATAAATATGTTGTCCCCACTGGGTAATAATTAGCATAGACTCTATGAATCTAGAAGACTGATCAATCACTTTATTATACTATACTTATTAAGAAACTCATCACCCTTACAGACAGTCTGATACAGCCAAACCAGATTAGTCAATTAATTAACATACCATCACCATTAACTAATTAAGAAATCACCCTTTAGTGAACAAATCTCTCTCACACATTCTACACGTTAACAACATCGAGTACAGTAAGTGAAGATAAAAATTGCTTATCATTCTTTTCTCTGAACCTCTCACAGCCTTCCCCAGGACAATGCCTGGAGAAGTTGTACCCATCATTCTCTGTGGCCAGAGAGTGGCTACCACAGAAAGAGCTCCAGCTTTCTCCAGTTTGGAGAAAAAAAAGTGTACTATAAAAATTAAACCTGAACCAAATGAAACAGTTCTTCTATCAATCTCAACTCATCTATCCCAGCCTTGGTTGCCAGAGACTGGACAGCAACCAAAGGTTTCTGGTAGCAGAGGCAGTCAAACACCCTCTCAGGGCAAACCACTCAAAGAGCTCTATCTCTGAGTGAAAGAAGTCCTTCAGAGGCGTTTTTTAACAGAAAAATGAGCTTACCCTTCAGTATCACTTCAAAGTATGCAAGTGGGGGCGAATGAATACTTCCAATGGCCAGTCTGCTTCTGTCATACATAACATTAGTTAGAAAAAACAGCAAGATAAGGGACAAATCTGGAAGAAAGCAATATCCCTGGGCTCATGCCCCACAACTGCAGCTAAATCAGTACAGCCCAGGTTTGTGTCTCCAGCAGTATTAATCTTTAGTCCTGAAACATGTCCACATGCCCAAGAGCTGAAAATTAAGCTGCTAAGATCTAGAGGGAGTCTCAACAAAATATATACCTTACTAACCAGGCAAAAAATAAAAAGCTTATCCATTGAGTTTTCCCATATTATTGATTTTGTCCTTAGGACATCTCTGCAATTATTCCGTTCCTGAGGATTTGCAAGCAGTCCTGTTCACTCTACATATTTCTGGAAATTATTCCTGAAAAAGAGACAGGAGGTTTTAAAAATCTTTCTTGGTCAAAACTTCCCTTTATCCTAATTTCCTCATCCATAAACAAATAAATGGTTTGAAAATTTCTGACTTTCTCTGATACCCTCTGAAACCCCTAGGCCATAAGACTAAGTAGGAACTAATAACGCTGAGTAACCTTTCTCCACCAATTTTAAGTCAGCCTTCAATATAACGGCAATATCTTGATAAACAAAGAAATAATATTCCACTCAGATAAGAGAGGGATACTTTTCAGCTCTGATTTTCAGAGATGTTAGGTGAAAGGATGACATTCTGAACAGACAATAGCTCATTTGAAACATACTTTCAGTGCAATTATTATGCAGTTCGACTTTATGCAATGAAGGCACAGGCTTTGGGAAAAATCCTTAGAATTAAAGGACTCAAGAGCTTCCTGGTAGAAGCTTAGCACTGATAATGAAATTGTGTAAAACTTCAGAGTACATGCTTTGCTTGGAAAAAAAAAAAAATCACAGGATAACTGTGCGCTGCCTCAATAAAACAGCTCTATCCTAAGTTTAAAATACCTAGTAATACTTCTTAAATTAACCCATACATATTAAAAAAAATTTAGAGTAATCACTTTTCAATTGGAGCTATGTGTTACAGCATTTCACACTTCAAGGAACTGCAGGATATATTCTATCACCTATTAATTTCTTGACTATTTTTCATTCTATCATTGCCAAAAATTTTTTTAGATCTAGAGATTAATTTAATCCTTGCATCTAAAATAAATGAATATGAATCTCAGTCTAGATGCATTGTTCTGTTAATGTGAAATGTAGTACATTCTCATAGATCTCCAGAATGTTAGAACTTTCCTTGCAGGTTTTAACAACTTGTTAATGTCCCTTTGTACTTTGAGTGACTTTGTTTACAGTGAGAGATCAATGGGATAAGCAAAGAAATGAACAAATAGAACATACAAACAAACAAACCTTCTTATGACCTTCCTAAGCTGGCTGCCACTAAGACATGGAGATTTTTCAGTACTGTAAAAACTCTCATAAAGCAGCAGCTGTAAATATAGCTCAGAGGGACGCAGAAGCTGCTCAAAGAACCACCACAAATAGGAAATGAGTCAGAAACACCCCATACCACTATTTCCATCTCCCAATCACACAAAATACCCCCGACCTCCCAACCTTGCCTGGGAAAGGGGGTGTAGCTGGCAGGCTAGAGAAGTCCCAGGTGATTGAAGCAAACTGATTATTCTCCCCCATCACAGGAAAAAAAAAAAAACACCAACAAATGAAGAAACAAATAAAACAGGTAAATCACTTTCACAGCCCCAAACTCCTAAACACCTCAGTCCACCATGCAGATACTAAATCTTCCCAATTTCCTATTCTTCCTCTACAGTTCTACCCAGACTGCTGCTTATCCCTACATGATTCATCAGGTAGTGATCCTCCACACCTGCATTAAAGTGATGAGCTTTCAGCTGCTCTCTCAGAAAAAACCTCCAGCATGGTTTATCTATAAACTTCCTAGAAACTTGATAGATTTTGTTTTCTTGAAAAAGTTTGTGGTCTTGGAATACCAATGCCAGAGAAGCTGCCATGCCATGGGTCCACCACCACAGGGTATGTCCTCCTGCAGCAAGCAAAACAACTTCCAGGGTTGCTTTGAATGCAGTTGAGCATAATAAAGTTTGAGATAAAGAGACATTTTCTCATCTCATCCCCTGCTCAGTGAAATGCACCACACATTTTCAGCTGGCAAAGTTGTCATTGAGGTTTTCTATTCAAAATCTCCAGTGTTTATTTTCACATGCCCAGTGTTTATTTTCAAAGTTTAAGTGGTTACTTTTTTTTTGCAGTTAGGTTTCATCTACCATCAGCAGCAATAGTCCTTATCAGACTTATTGAATGTTTTTGTTGAATTACAAAGTCTAAAATGAATGTGGTTTTTATAGATAATGACAGGTTATTTCAAGTATGGCAATAAACTTTTATTGCTTTTCTTTACCAATTTAAAATTCTAGACAGCTGCTGTGAGCTAGGTATTTACCACATCAAAAGGACAACTCACCCGAGTGAACAAGTTACTATCTGCATTTTTTTCAACTATATAAGCAGCAGTTCAAATAAAAAATTCTAACGAAGATTGTAACTTAATGTTATCAAAACACTCAAGAAAAATTTGAGTCTTGAGAATTTCTAAGTTAAGCCAAAAGATTGCCCCAAAGGATAAATTCTTAGATGTCCACCCCACTAAAAGGTGGCAGAATTGTTTCACCAACTCCAGTGGCCATATTTCAGTATAAAATAAGTTAAATCTGAAATATATAAAACTGTTACTCATTTTTCTATGAGTAATAGCGTAACACATAAATATAGACCTAGGAATTTTAAACAGCACAATTTCTGTTTTAATAGTCCAAGTTATCTAAGAAAATCCTCATTAATCCAGTAGATGAACATGATATTCCAAGGGTCTAACTCTTTTCTTCCTTTTGTTCCTTCCTTTTCTTCCTTCATCTCTACAATGGTCCCCTGGGTCTAACATCAGCACCTTCAATCTCCCTCGAGAAGAATGGGGGAGTTTTGAGTTAAGCCACCAACAGCCTGAAGCCTTCACCAGAAGGGCAACTATGCTCCTTTAGGGCCATAATTTGGAAAGCCTTCATCTTTGGTCTAGGATTCATTTGGGACCAATTTAGCACACTTTCTTCCTTCTCCTTGATTCCCAAGTGAAGTATGAGAGTTATCCAACGCCTCCTTCATCCTCAGCTGAAATAAATGGCTGTTTGTTCAGGGAATGCATACATTTTTCAGACATTTGCTGCAGAGCAATTATCACACCACTTATGCTGAATGAGGCTGCAATGAATTGGCCAGTATAAAATTGTTTAAACAAGCTCAAACAGGGCAAGACAAGCCCTGATAGCCCTGAGACTTATGCTTTCATACTGACATGAAGGCTACAACCTGTTACTATATATCAAATATCTTTACACTGTGTTATGAAAAAGGATGGAAAACAACTTAATATTTTGATTTTTTTTATCCTTGACCATTTCCATATATGTCATCGGACCCATTTCTTCCACATGTGTCATCTGAGCCCTTTCAGTACAAAGTGAGTCGTGCTTTCCACCAGTGGCACATAGTTTCAAATCCTTCAAGATGCAGTACTTATCACTGAGACTCAGCATGTTCCTACTCCCAATAAAGACCAACTGATTAATGGGCCTTCTCCTTGTCTTTATAAGGTCAAAAGCCTCACTGACTGCTACCAAGGATATCTGAAGATTTCAGATCATATTGAAGCAATTTGAGCATTACCTTCATAGGAGAAAAACCCAGAAATCAAATAGTAATCACAGGTAGTCAGAGCTCTACCCTAAACAGTTAATCTTCAAAGACTGGTAAATGGATATTAATAGATTTACTGCCTGTTACTGTTCTATTTTAGAAAGAAAATTCTCAAGACAATAAACAAATGACTGGATATCTATTACCGCAAGAAAATTACATTTTTAGCATGAATTATGTAGAAATGAAGTAACTTATCAAAGAATAGTTGCATAACTGAATATCAGGTAAATTTAAAGTTGTGGAAGCAGTAGAAGCCCAGTGTAATGTTTCACAGGTAGATAGAAATTACTTACTAGAAGCAGTTATTGATTTTTTTTTTTTTTTATATCTGGTAAATACAGACCATACACTGGAGTCCATCTTCAATATTCTAGCAATATTAGGGGAAACAATTATTTATGGCAATTCATTTTAAAAAAACCATTCTGACTAGATCATAGAAAGAGAAGCCCAAAATTTGAGATGGAATTACTAAGAAATTTAGATTTCTCTGTACATACGTACCTAGAAAACCTTACCTTAAAATTAAGTTTTAATAGCAGAAGTTTTCTGCTAACAAAGTTAGAAAAAGTATCATCACCTGTCCAGTTAAATGGGATATACCAAGTAAGGTGAGCATTCACCTTACCTATTGCCATTTCACACCTGTGAACCAGAAGTTAGCAATGTCCCTGAAACAGATTCTCAAGAGATTTAAAATGTCAGAGCTCCTTTAGATTTTTGTCAATGCACTTCAGACTTTATCTCTCCTCAGCCCCTTGTTCTTCTGCTGAGGCTGCTCCCAGCAAGGTGCCAGTCCTCACTATAGTAATTTCTGGGACATAAACCATGGACAGCTTTGACAGAGCCGACTCTTTCCACGGGAGACAAGCAAACAGCACCTGACAGATACTAATGAATTTCAGTCCTGGTGGCACAAAAGAAATGTTCACAGCAATGGCTGAAGATGTGTACCAAGAAAGCAGGCAGAATACAAGTTTGTGGTGCAAATTGCATATCTGCATAGTGCATATCTGCAGCATGTCTGGATGGAAAATATGTAATTACATCAACCAACCACTTATGAAAAATCAGTGACTTCCTTTCTAATTGAAACACCAAGAAGTTTTGAATAAATAGCTCCAATTCAGAGGTCAACTCAAAACCTAATGCAGAATGATCAGCAGGAAAAGAGAAGGAAGTCTGACTACAGGCAGGTCCTGCAGCTGGCTGGATGCAGGTGCAGGAAGCATTGACAGAGATTTGTTACCTTGTTCCTCACACACAAACCTCCCAGCACATATATTACTGACAAGACAACTGCACTGTCTGGGATATAACCCTTCCCCAGAGGAAAACCAGGCCAGGCTGAGGCAGTATTACCTACCAAAGCCAAAAAAGACGGTTTGGAGGCAGACAAATAAACCACCCTCTGCTACAACATTGTATCTGCAGGTCCTGTGTTCTGACATCTCCTTCTGTCCAACGTAGTGTGCAAAACGTGTGCTCTAAACGTTATTAGACTGGAAAAGGGAAGCTATGACAAGCAGTAAATGTTGTTTTTCTCATTGTCTTTTTGCCTGTGACATCATGGTGGCAAAGTAAGTTTTTTCTAAAGAAAGCTCAGAGATGTCATGATAATGGTTGATGTTTGTCCAGAGATGTTCAGGGAAGTGACAGGAACACGGAGCAAAAGCCTGGGTGAGAAGGATATTAGGTGTTCAGTTAACAGCTCAAACTTTATTTTGAAATTATAAGTTATAGAACAATAGAAAACAATTATCAGAAACCTATTCAGCTTGAAGGAAGGTAAAATCTGTGGTGGTTTGCATCAAATGCAGTATTGTATCTTCCATTCCAATATATGAACTCTTAGGAGATTTTGAAGGTGGGAATTTCAGTGAAAACTTTCTGCTTTCTGGTAATAAATTACCTTCTGACAGTGTAATCAATAGCTGTAGAAATAAATTTTGTCTGGAATTCTTGAGAATAAAACAAGGTCAAAATCTGCTGGTAACATCAACCAGGCCCCAGTTTAGAGTTCAATTTTGTATTTACTTTTGTTTGGTGGGACTGGTTTCCCAGGGTTTAATGGACACAGAGTTTTTTGAGAGCAAATTCACTCTGTTGGTTAAGAAAAGGAGCCTGGAAACTGGTTTTGACTTTTAAGAAACTGCAATATTTAATACTCCTACATGCAAAAGGATGGACAACTTCCAGTTTAAATAGTTGTGGACAGTAAAACCAGATGACCAGAATAATTTGCTTTTTTCTTAAACTCTATCCTCCTAATGCTATCATGAAGATGGGATTTATTAAAGTTTAGATGCATCTTTAAAGAAAGACATTATTAATGCCCATTTGAGTAATGAATTTTTTATTTAATTAAGAACAAATGACAGTGTATTTCTCATGACAAGTGGCCATATTTCTGGAAGATACTCAATGGTAAAAGAGTGGAAATTATTTATAAAGGGAAAAGGGATTTTAAAAATCAAAGTGCAACAGAAAATAAAGCTGAAACTGAAAAGTCACAGAAAAATAATGCTAAGACTGGAAAGTCAGTCCTGGAACAAAAAAAAAAATCTCATTAAACAAACAAAAAAAGAAAAGAACAGATCAGAAATGTGCCAGAATGCACAAGATGGATTGTGTCAGGGTTGTTACATCTAAGTTCCATACAAGTGTCCAAACAAGTAAATTAGGACTGGTTACTTAGGCAACACATCCCTGCTAGCAGTTCCACCACTAAAGGGCACAATGTCAGAATTCTCAGTGCAACAATCTGCAGTTAATTTAATTTGTTAGCAGAATTGCTTTCTGAAATTTTAAATAATATTGTTACATGCCTCCCACAGTCACTCACAGCTAAAAGTGCTTACAAAATGAAAGCACTGTGTAGCAAAATGAAAACAAATCTGTCACCCCCACAAAAGTATACACATCTCCAAAATGAGAGAAATAGGCCTTTATCCAAAGAGTTTGCTAGCACCACAACACTAGCTGATCTTTGATTTGGCTCATTTGTATAATTGGGATTTTTCTTGAGCTGGACTATCCTAAACTTAAATCCCACTGGAGATGGGAGGTAGAAAAAATAGGGCCAGCAGACTGTAGCACAGCTGCCTCTTCTGGAAAACAACTAATCCTTTATTCTTGGTTCCTTAAATTAGTATGAAAAATGGTGGCAGAGGAAGTGCAATATTCCTTTTTCATACATTGGAAATGAAGGGAGCCTCCAGGATTTCAGCTTTGCCCAGGCAAGAAGCCACCTTAAAGCCGATATTTATTCCCTGTTTTTGCCCAGGTCTGGTACTAGAACACCAAAAAAAAAAAAAGAGAATGCAATGGAAAACATTAAAAAATAACTATGAAACTCGTAGCAACAGCTCCTGTGCTACTTTAAATACAAACAGGGCTATCAACATACCATATACATGTAAGTACATAAAAGCTATGCTCAGGATACAAGATTTGGCCAACATGAGGCTGATGGAGGATGGAGCAGGTGTTGACCAGGAATCGTGTCCATGCACACTCACACAGAGTAACACTGGCATCTCTTAGATTCTCAGATTTGCTTCTGAATGCAAATTTTATTCAAAGTTAAGGCAGCTAGTGGAACAAGTTCTACCATATGGATAGGCTTTAAGACCAAACCAGAATATTTGGATGGCACACACACTGTTAAAGAATCTTTCTATGAATCTTTTAGTAGACAAAGGTCTTCCATTTCTATCCCAGTGTAAAGCCAAGAAGGCTGAACAAATTCCTACCCCATTCAGAGAACTAAAATTCCTATAAAATTAAGCAGGATTAAGACATAACCTTAATTATGACTATAAAAATTAACTTTAAAGACAAAAGAAGTGTTCTTTTAATTACTGACAATAAGTATGAGTGAATGTGGCATAAATTGGAAAATCATTCACTGTGTAATAGAAGCTCCAAATAGGCTTATAGATGAAAAGTAAATGAGCTGGAAAAGAAAGAACAAATGTGCTGGGAATGCTGGTTTTCATATTATGTCTTGTGGGAATCTGAAGAGACCCCACTATACTGTGGGTTTTTTACTTCAGTATAGATAGAAATGTCCTGTTTTAATAGAGAAACACATTTGCATTTCGTTTCTTAACCTTTCTAAGCATTCAAAAGTATGAAATCCATTTCCTTGCCAGAAGTACTAAAATATTTCATTGTCAAAATAATCTATCCAACATTATAATAATAATTTCTCCCAGGATCATTGATATCCAGATACAGAAGATTTGTTTTAAGTATCAAATAACTTGCCGTATACTACTGAGAAATGAAGTGAAAATATAAACAAGAAAAAAGAAATTAAACCCTGGTTGATCTGATTAATTTTATCTTTCTATAAAATTTAAGGGTTTTTTTAGAGGAAGAGAAAAGACAGAGTAAATACTTGTGGCAGAATACAGGTAGCTTCCTCTATCTCCTCAGTCAATACTTAAGATTTAAAGCCCATGCAGCCAAAGGAAATTTTATCAACCATTTCAAAAAACTTTGAAGTGAGACTTTCAGAAGTCACCAGAACCATTCACAAGTATATTCAGTGTATTCCAATGCTTGACTGTCTTGTTAAGCTAGAGTATGATTCCGATCCTGGTTGCAAAGCTTAAACCTGCTTTTGCCATAGGGGGCATCAACCCATACTTCCTGAGTACAATATTTAACTGGAATAACAAATATTTTATTTTTCCAAATTTTCTGCCTTTGTTCATCTTTTTCTTTCAGGCATGTAATTCAAATATTTTAATCTAAGTTTATATAAACTAAACCATTCCTCCTTCTTTGAGTATCTGTCACAATTGTTTTCTTGTATGTAAATATAACTGTGGCAGGAACAGGAGTCTGAAATTTCTGCCACCAGTCTACAAAAACTTTTGTTGCAACAACTGATAATGTTTTCAGATTGATGTGCTTAAGATAAATGAGATTTTTATTAGATTAATGAAGATAGTTAATACTCCTTAATTATGTGTAAAACTCACTTTTATAATACTAATAATTACTGTTCCATTACCACCACCCTCAGATTTTCTATTCAAGGAAATACCAGGTCAACCTGGAACACAGATAAATATTCAAAGGCAAAAATGAAAATTATGCCAAAGAAAAGTGTCTCCTGAAATATTATGAAATCATTATGGATTGGGTAGCCCAACTTCATATGTCTAGGGGGTTTTTTGGGCTTTTATTTATTTTTTTTTTTAATCTTGGTTCTGCTTCTTAATACCAGACTTCCCAAATAAAATTTAAAAGGTAAGTCAAATAAAGTCTGATGGGTTGCTTTATGGGGCCCAAATAATGCCACTAAGATGGTATTGATAACCATAATTTTTGATCCAGTCCTTAATATTTCTAAAAAAACCAAGAAACCTTTTTTCTCTGGATGCACCACAGGTCAAGTACAGAAAGAAAGGTTTGCTAGCACCCCATGTAATACTCCATCCACGACTTCATTTAAAAAACCTTTCTACCTGTTTTTCATGGGTCTGTGTTCCCAGTTTATTCCCAATGTATTTGTTCCTGTGGTTTTGGTTTTCACTGTCATATCCCCAGTTTTTCACTCAGATACAAAAACATTCATAGAATTATAGAATGGTTTGGTTTAGAAAGGGCCTTAAAGAGCATCTAATTCCAATCTCCCTTCTATGGGCAGGGAAACATTCCAGATTGCTCAAAGCCTCATCCTACTCTTACAGAAATGAAGCATCTCTTACCACAAAAATTTCTTCTTAATACCTAACCCAAACCTGCTTTCTTCCATTAAGACATTCCCTTTTGCCCTCTGACTACAGGCTTTCATACAAACTCTCTCCAGCTTTTTTCCAGGCCCCCTCTAGGTACAAAAAGGATGCTCTAGGGTCTCCCTCCAGCGGAACCAGAGCTCTCCACAGGAGAAGTGTTCCACCTTTGATTATCTCCGTGGTGGTCCTCTGGACCTGCTGTAACACATCCACACCCTTCCCATCCTGGGGGCCCCAGGGCTGGATGCAGCACTCCAAATGGAGTCATCCATCAGGCAAGGGACAGCCAGCTGCCTTGTTGGTGTAAATGTAGTTTATTTTGTCTGAGCTTTGGGGAATGATCGCCAAGTACCACCACTTTAGATGATGGTTTTTGGTTTAGCTGGTAACATGAAATAGCTAACATTTAATTTACTGTAATGAAGAGCTGCTTCATTCACAGTGTGAACAAGTTTTAACTCAACACTTAAAACTCTTAATATTCATCCAAGTAGAAGGGCCAACTGGGTTTAAATGGCTCTGCTCACCTGCTTTGACTAGCAGTAGTGGTGCTAGAGCTTAATTGTCTTAAGTATGGCTTATGTAATTGCCTCCATTTCAGGCATGATATACATAACTAGGTGATTGTAGATATAATGCAGGTGATTTGGGGTTTTAAAGGGCTTCCTAAGTACACTTACTATTATCCAGATATTTTTGTTGTTATTATATTGCTAAGGTTCCACATTGCCAGGGTTTCATACCTCCTCCATGTTTCTCATAGGCAGCTCCTCTAAGCACTGACTCTTCCTTCTTCTCACAGCAGCCAACTGACTCCAGTTCCCCTCAAGCCCCCCAACCCACTCTTTTATAACACTCTTCTTCTTCTTGGCTACAGCTGAGGCCTTTTAAAGTCAGGCCTGTTCCTAATATCTAGTTATTGGCTCAGCTGCAACTCCTTGGTGGTAAGATTATTTTCTATACTACCTTTAATTTCTTATATTGTATCTCCCTACATATTTTTATTTATAAATATCATATGATATTCTTAAAATAAAGTCTTAATTAATCTCCTTAAACTTTTACTAACCCAGTGCTATACTTTGAATTGCAGAACTTATTTTGTCTCTTTTAGTTATTCAAACTGACATTTTCCCTAGACATCTGTTTTTCTCAAAAAAGATCCTTTATTATATCTTAATTTTTCTAATTTCCTTTTGTAAAATATGTTGTATGTATTATATTATTTTCTTTATTTTTTCAAGGGCTTTTGGCTTCATATATTGTTTTATTTAATGAAATATAACAATGGTAGAAATAGTTGTGGGTGGGGGGTATGAGATGAGGTGGACTGTCAGTTGTATTGATATTTTCATAACATTGGCATATGATTTTTTTACCAAGAATCAACAGGTGCTTAATTCAGGATGAAGACAGCAGGAAAAAGTGGCTGCCAGCTTCTTGGTGCTTTGTTTCAATGAATGACTTTGTCCCATGCAAGAAGATTATTGAGGAAGAGATAAGATACAGGGACAGATCTGGATTTTGTTTCTGAAAATGCTTAAATTTTCTGAAAGATATGAAGAGGAATAATTCACTTAGCAATTCAAAATGTTCATACTTTTTGGTTAGTGATTTTACTGCTATCAAGGATATACCAAGTCTGATCACATTCGCTTGATGCCTTCGCTGTCAGAAGTGCAGGAGCACATGTGCCCAAAGGGAATTTCCTTCTGATGCATGGTTGCAGCCTTATGTTTCATAACAGCAATGAGAAAATTATGGGCAAGGAAGCTGGTTTAAAAAAGGAACAACAACAATTGAATGAGGTAATTCTTTTAATGGATGGATATGTAATTATGCTGACAAATCATAATTTAGACCTTCCATAACCATAAACATTAGACCATAAACGTAAAGAATAAGCATTAAACCTACAGTCAAAACAATACCATGTCCTCAAAAACATCAACTTCTAAAGAGAAGCTTCTCTAATAGATATACATACTCCAGCTATGAAATTTCCTCCAAAATATATAAAAGGGAGGAGATCAAACAGCCTGATTTACAATGAAGGTAAGAAAAGGCAGACATATAACAAGAGAAATATGATTCCATCACAATTTTGAAGGAATTACAATCATTCTTCTGCTGCTCATCACTTTCTTGAAAATTCATTAGTTAGTAAATTAGATTTACTCATATCTTACATAATGTGACAAACTTGGCCCTGACTTTAAAAAAAATTGTGGTTATTTATTTAGGAAATATAGTGGAGAAGAATGCATTTTTCCACTTCTTTATAGGGAGCAAAAATTGTGTTCTACTTCCACCCCACTAAGTAAATAGATTTGCAGAATTTGCAGCACTGAAGGAAGGAGCCACTAATATCAAGTCATGCACTCGCTAAACTATTAACATAATTACAATCATCAGAGCAACACTGCAGATGGCCTTGATAGCTTTGTTTGACTCAAGAAGCAGCCAGAAATTATTAGGAGGTTTGTTGGAACTCTTTTTTGAACTGACGCACTTTTCTAATTAAAACTGTATTTGCTGCCTTGGTCTCTAAAACAGTCAATTATGGAAGCATTTCCCAACAGTCCACAGCATGCAAATATTATATGACATTAAAACCATTAAAGTAGTTCTGGGGAGCTTATTGCTGCTTTTATTGCTATACTTTGGTAGATAGCCAATATTGTTGGAAATGTATATTTTTTAGTCAATATATCTTTGTCAGGAGCTCAATTATGAGTTCTTTATGTGATATCAGAATGTCAGTAAAATTTGTGAAAGAGAAAACTTTTTACCACAGAAATGCCCAGATAAACCATCGTGTTTCTTAGGTTGTAGGTTGGTGTAAGCAGACATTCAAAGGTACATAACCTATAAGGCACAGAACAAATTTCAAATAATTATCACATGTTCCGTATATTCAATTTTTTTTTTATTAATGCAGTGAAAGTCTATTCAATTAAACTATGAAGAAAGGAAAATTCCTTTCATTAGCAAAGAAAATACTACTGGCATTACATTTTATTGTTCAACCCTAGAAAGTAGGTTTGCATTTAAATGTCTGATGAAAGAACATTTTCTTCTTGCATACAAATAAAAATAATTAATTTAAAAGCACAAGTAAAACACTTGAAATAATAACTTGAAATAATAAGTTACAATGAGATATAGATCAGATATTTTTGTTTAACTTTTTACTATTGTCATTTTGCTGACAGTAGTGCTCTTTTTCTTTTGTGTTAACTTACTATGCTTAAAGTTCAGGGGTCTTTAAAGTTTATGCCATCAACAGTAGCTTGAATTCACTATGTTAAGTTCATGAACTGCATGGTTTGGAGAAGACTCCAAATGCAGTATTGAAAACCATAAATATATCTCATCAGCAAGTTAAACTTGGATGCAGAAGTAATTAGCTGTGTCAGAAGAATGAACATTCTGCCTTCAAGAAAATAACAAAAGTTGCATAGAATTTGCATACAGTATATGAAATATGGAAATTTCTCTGTAAACAGATGTGTTTTCAGCTTTGATTTACCGTCATCACTAAATGATGAGGATGTGCATGAATACTGATATGGTGGTATTACATTATTCATTTACTAAAGAAAGGTAGAAAAGACAGAGCAAGAAGGACAGAGAGTTACAGAAAGTAAATTGTCTTAAATTTGTTGAAAGAACTTTTCTATTTGATGAGGAATTGAGTAGATAGAGAAACAGCTTGGTCAATTTGATGATGGAAAAGCAGGAAGTTCAGAAAATTTTAAAATTATGTGGACATAAAAGCTTGAAACCAAGAAGGAATAATACTATTTTTACAAAACATAGTTTTGCTTTATGGCTGAAATTTGAACACAAAGCTTACATGTAAGCACTCAAAAGATGGGTTTATTCTCTTTCTGTGACAGATGTTTTTCACATGTTCTGGTCAAATCTTCTCAAGAAATGGCAGCAGGAAATAATCCAAACCTATCTGGACTTAATTTCATCCAGCTCAGCTGACCAGCTTGAATTTTAAAAGATATTTGAATGCCTACCTTTAGCCTATGAAAATAGATGTCAAATTCCTACTGAAATAAATGGCATGAAATTCTAAGCAGTGTTGATAATGCTTAGAATGTAGACCAACTGAAAAAAGGATTAAGAAAATAAAATGTAAACAGACAATTGTAAGGGAATGAAGAGGGTCTTAAAAAGATTCTTGCACCATATTACTTCAGTAGAGATTTACTACAGACTTATGGCTGTTTACACTGCATGTGTTCTATTCCAGTTCTCTGTTTTCTTAGATTTTGGTAATGGTCAAAGCCATTTCAGTTCAGTCATTTCCACAGCTGCCTTGTATCCCCTATGTCTTCTATCAATGAATGCACAAGTGTACTTTAGGCAAGCTTAAGGAGAAAAATGTGGATATTATCATGCTGCAGGGACACAGTTTTTCATGCTGGAAATCTAAATACTATTGGAAGCTTGTCTTGTGCACATGCTGCTTCCATAAAAAGTAGACTTGTTGAGATCAACAGCAAAAATAAAACATTCACCCAATACTAGTCAAGTTTTTACTCAATCCTCTGTATGAATCCCGTTTATATGAGTTTTATACAGATAACCAGAATCTAAAACTAAGAACAATAAAAAATCTGCCTCAGGGTCTTTTGCATGAAGATGCAGTTGGAGGCCTCTCCCTGGAGGTTCCCCCAGGGCCCCATCCTGGACTCAGTGGTGTTCCATTTGTTCATCACTTGCTTGGATGAAGGGGCAGACGCCTTGACAGGCTGGAGGGGTGGGCAGAGAGGAACTGTCTGCAATTCAGAAAAGGCAGAATAACCCCATGCAACAGCACAGGCTGACCTGCTGAAAAACAGCTCTGAGGAGGAGTACCTGGGGATCCTGGCAGAAAATAAGCTGTCCATGAGCTGTTCCTTGCGGCCAGGCACACAAAGGGTACCCAGGGTCATCATTTGCTAATGAAATAATAGACCATGTAGGAGTTTACAGATCTGTGGGTTCAAAGATAGCTCTTAGTTAAGGGTTCAATAGGAAATTCTGGAATTTCATTAGCAGTATTAATGACAATTAAACTGTAAGTAGTATAGCAAAATCATATTCGCCAGTTATTAATTTTGTTATTTCTATTTGACAAGAAACATTTTATTTATGTATGTATACCAAAATGTTGAGCTAATATCTTCAGATGTAATTTTGTTCTATCTCAGGAATGTGCACAAAGGCATTGAACAGACACCTGCAGAAAGCTTGGATCAAATAATTCTGGAGTACGCATCACATTGCTTTCATGAGAGTAAAATAACTCATATTTCAATCCCAAACTCACTAAGAAAAAAATCTCCCCTTCACAGAAACCACTCATAAAATAATTAGTCTTCAACCACTGAGTAATGTTTACTGAAGTTTATTTACATGCCATTAAAAACCAATATTTGAAAGTAATACATCAGTAGCAATAAAGACCCATATTGTAATGACAAATGCTGCATCCATCAACTAGCCAGATTTTGCCTTGAGTGATTTGACCAGGTTATTTTGAAGTTTCTATTCGACATTTAAGTTAGTTACTAAATATAAGTATGGGAACCATCTGGAGATCTGTCGTAGGCAGAATAGTCCAATAAATGTGATGTGCAATGGTGATATGGCTTTAGATTATTTATATCTTCTGTTTGATTGCCATCAGAGCTAATAATTTGTTTCCCAATTTTAGAAAATTCAGATTTAAAACATCCTACTAATTTTTACATATAATTTTATTTTATTACAATTTTTGCTGGAGATCTGACTCTAGGTCCTGGACTCACTTTCCTGAATAGGAGACCAGTGACTCAAGTTTGTTTACAAAGTGCCCTAGTCAGGACAAGTTGTTGTTGCTTGGTATCTTCACATTAAAACATGTAAAAATGGCTGTGATTTAGGCAAAATGATAAATTGAGAGAATAATAGTGAAGAACTCTCAAACCTTTGAAAAGATAAGAAATGAAATTTTTTCTGCAATCAGCAAAATAAATTAACTCAGAAATTTCATGCTTAATTGTGTATGGTCAGTCACTTGAATATTCAGAACACCTTACCTCACAGTGAAAAATTAAGGAATAATTTCTGCTGATTTCTTGGACCAAACACAGCCAATTTCTCTATTAAGCAACAAATTATAATTTCTTGATATACCTCTGTTTATCCTGTGAACTCAACCTCCCAGCATTTCTGCTCTCACATTAGTCCTGAACTCTGGTCCAGCCCCAGAGTTCTGCATATTATTTGCTTCCTGAGGGTCCCAAAAATTCCTAAATGCCTGTGGAAACCCTAACTGGCTTTTCTCCACCCTCAGGTTGGGGGAAGGAATAAATATGAAAGACTGACTTTCCTATAAGTATTAAATACGCACTGTTCAACTGATCTTGCATTTCAGAAATTGTTTTTCTATGTCTATGACCCACTGTGACTATAACACCAATTAAAATTCCATGAATTGTGGCTGAATAGTCTTTAAATATCTGGCTTCATGTTCCTAGGGCAATTTAAAATTCTTAAACATGTCACCAGAAATTATTGTAAACAGCACTATTTTAATTTTCACTTAGCTGTGCATGTGAGGTTTGACCTTGTCAGCGCCAACCCAGCAAGTAAAGCAAGAAAATCAAAACCTCTGTCTTGGCACTATTCCAGATTTGGGCTGCTGGCTTATGCTTCATTAAGCTTAAATAATTTCATGTAATTTCATTAGACTTAGACA
Source organism: Fringilla coelebs (assembly GCF_963513975.1). Lineage (NCBI taxonomy): Eukaryota > Metazoa > Chordata > Aves > Passeriformes > Fringillidae > Fringilla > Fringilla coelebs. The sequence continues at coordinate 133,636,536 of NC_140028.1, read as the reverse complement.
CTCAAATGAACCCAGCCACCATTGGTATATGAATCATTGGACACAGTCTGAGCATTTCAAAGCAAGCCACACATGCTTGCCAACAAAAATAGGTGCTGAAAAACCCAAGGATGACAATTCTAATGGAAGATGATCCCCAGAGACAGGTGGGATGCAGAAGATTTAGATCAAATAATATGTTAAAAATTGTTTGGACTCTGTTTTACCTCTGGAATCCATCCTAATTGGAAGCTAGGTTTTTAGAAAGCAATAGAACAGTACATCTCGTGTGTAGGAGAATATCACTGATGCACCATTGCTAGATATTGGACCACAGCTTTCTCTCTTCCAAAAGCCCTGAAGAAACAATCCCATACATATTAAAAGAAGAAGAAACTATAACCCAGGAAACCATTATTTACTGTAGTCTTTTCAATTAATAATGTCACAGGCAGTTGAGCACCTTGGAAATAGAAGCTTCACAATGTGCTACTCCACATTTCACAAGCAAAAAAGTATGACATATAGAGTCTTATTACTTAGAAGAACAGTGGAGCTTGAAACTCTTGCATTAAGTTTGAGCAGCCTTGGTGAAAATGAGATCTCGTTCCCTCATTATGCAATCTGACATCCCTCATCTAAAACCAAATGAGATAATAAAGTAAGAGAGATGAGATATATTTTCTGCATAAAGAACCACATAATCCTTTATCTCATTTAAATAATAGATTCATAAAATCTTTTTTTAAATATTCAACTAAATGATGTAGTGAAATATTAATATACCTGCATATTTAATAATATTAATATCACATGCTAAATGGTAGCTAAATTATATTCTTAGCAACATACCAAACAACACCAACATGGCTCTGATTGGCTTGAATTTGGAGTTTGTAAAGCACTACATACAGCAACAGGTCTCGTTATGGTGCAGATTCTGTGAAGTGTTGAGTATCAGCACAGCATTAAAATGCTGACTTTATTTAATGCTTACATAATTTTCATTGAAGAGGGGTCTGTGCTGATATTTGAGATTGAGAATCAAGAAGCAATATTCTTTCTGCATTGCAAGGCAATTTCTTAACTTGTCATGAGGAAAGAATCTCACCAGTGTTTGAGAATGAACCCGATGGTGTGTTTTCAGGCATATTGAAAAGCATGTGAGGCATTTACCTCCTACTTGTACTAGGGGCCTGAATAGACCCTTTTCTCTTCCCTAACTTCTTTGTAGCTGTGTCAAGTTACCATAAAAAATGAAATGTCAGATAAGAATTTAGATTACCAAACAATGAGCCATTAAACACAAATCAAAATTATCCTGACTTTGCCTGAAGTAGATCGGAAATGGAGATCCAAACACACTGCTGGGAAAATGCTTGACAGACAAAGTTCAGAAACAACAGGGAGAAAAACAATCAAATGCTTCCTGTTTTCTTTTGGCTATGAGGGGTTTTCTACATCTTTTATCATTTTTAAGTATTACATAGCCAGGAATTCATTTATCTCCACAACTACTTTTTTAGGTGCAGGAGGGTTGTCAGTCTCTCAGGAATCAAGAACTGAGACACAGAATTCTAAGGCAGAAATCCAAAACAGACTATATCAAAATATGTACAGCAAAAATTAAGCAGAATAGAGGCACATAGTTCAAAATCTGAAACCCTTTAAACAGAGGTCATTCACTGCCTGCTTCTGGAGCACTATGTACTTTATTCACCAATATTAATGTTTCCTGTTCCAAAGACACAGTACTCCCTCAGAAGTACCCTAGAGCTGGCAGTGTAAAACATCCTGATTAGTTGATTATAGTCCATAACCTTAGTCATGGTCTCTGACATGTCTTTCCTACTGGAAATGCAATGGGAATGTCATCTCATATGGCTCTCTGCAGAATTTAACAACAGATACCACATGATTCAAAAGGACAGTGGAAGATAGAGCTAAAATACATAAACACTCTGCCAGAAGGACTGACCTGTGTTAACACCTAGGCTAATGTCCTAGCAAAATGCATTTTTAACTTCTCATTCCAGAAAATAACAAGCACAAGAGACTCTGAAAAAGGTGCATTAGGATATGGTATAATGACTGTGCAAAGCACGGGGTCATGGGAGTGTCACTGATGTCTAAAATACAAGTTTAGCAGAGTTGACAGAAGAGGAGATAGTCTCATCAGATTTCAGCTGACAGTGTCATGTAGCCTCACAAGAAGCTCTGTAATGAACAGAGCAAGGGAACTATAACCCCATCATCCAAAGCTGTGGTGACAATACACAACAAATAATCTACAGAGCATTAGTCTTTCATTTACAAGAAAAGTTTAATTGCAGCAATAAATATAAGCTACCTAGACTCAGAGAAGACCTTAAGAGATCACCATACAAAAAGAGGCTAAAATAAGAAGCAAATGAAGGCAAGCAGACAGGAGGTTAAACATGTCAAAAGGACTTAGTTGAAATAAAAGGGTGTTGGGAGAAAAATAATCAGACAGAAAGTATCTATGCTTAAGTCTCTAACCTACAGAAGAATGTAGTTTTAGAAAACAAGCTGGGGCCAAAATTTCGCTTTTAATCCACTAAAGAAAGATGATGTGGTGCATGGTTGTCTGAAATCACAGGGGCCTGGATGTCAGCAGACCAAAGGTCACCTTTCATTCTGTTTTCCAGGGTGCAAATGGAGAATTTGAAAGTGAAGTGAAGAGTTTCCAAGATTTCTAGGCGCATGATAAGGGAAAGCTGCTTGGTTAAAAATCACATTAGCGAAAGATAAAACTGAAAAATACAATATTGCATATTGGGATGCTTTCATATGTAGCACATATCCACATACTGAGCATACAGAAAAAGAAATCAGTCCAAAGAAATCAGTCTAACTTTTCTAAAGTCTACAAATATATGAAAACTAGTAAATAGATAATGATTTTCCACTATTGATACTTACATACCTCTATTTCATATTGTATTTCCAATTTTTAAAAAAAGTGTATTTTATTGTTAATTTTCAAAGATCTAGTGTTAGAAATTAATCTAGCTATGCATGTGGAAAAGGCAAAAGAGCTGGATAAAAGCCATTTCATAATTCTTTCAGAGGTATTTCTTTCCTAGGGGGAAAACAAGATGGTACCTCAGAGGACAAGAGCAGACCACCTTTAGAATCCTCTGTGCTACCTTATAATAGACTTATTTATCTTCCCAAGAAAAGAGAAACAGGAAAAAGAATCATATTAAGTAATGGCAGGCTGCAATGATAATGAGAAGATGAAATAAATATAAAGTCAAAATATACCTTGCAATTTCAGGGTAGGTGGTGTACTTCCAATGATTGCTGTTTAATATCTCCTTGTTGCTTCCTGGCACCTTAAACACTTACACATTTGTGATGATCCAGGGGAAAATTGCAGCATTTTTAATGTGGCACCACAGTCTGATTGGTCCTAATTGGATTTTTTATCTATGTGGAAAGATAAATGATTTGATTTTACTGCCTATAGTGAATTTACAGGTGTGGCAGTTCTAAAGGCTTCTTTTTTAATGGGGAAGGTGATTTATTACAGTATAAGTGAAAACCCAGGAGTGTCCAAGTGTCAGCAGTGCTGTCACTTTTTCAAAATCTAAACACTCTTCAGTCTGACCCTCGTACTTCATATGAACATAAAACACAGAGACACTTTGCTAATATATATTTTTAATTATTTAATGGTTCTCCTTCCCTCCAGCAACATATTCTTTTCAATGTGTTTCAAATGTGTATGGTCAGCCAAGGGATGACAGAACAGCTTTTTATTTAGAAATAATTGCTTCCTTTAGGCTGGTAGTAGTATCATCTTGGTGCTATTCAGGACAGTAGATTTCGTCATACATAGTATCCTAATATATCCTGGGGTATAAAGACTTATTTTTATAGGGATGGGAGTTTCACTAGAGCAGATTAAATGAAATAGCACAATTAAATGTGGGGTTAAGGCACTAATTGGTTTTGAATTGCCTAGTTTTCATTTGTTAGCATTTGTTGTGTCCTACAGCGAAATGCCAAGATGTTTGCCTGACCTCCTAATGAAAGTCAGAGCGATCAGTCATGACCTGCAAAGAAAAGCTATGAGTGTCTGTACCTATGTACATATGTATATTTGTATTTGTGTCTGCACTTGGATATTCCCACATATGCACCTGCACATATTCTGTTCTTGGGGACTATTCAGAATATAATCTTATCTTTGTGTGTTTTGTATGCAGGACATGCAACCAGAACATGTAGGAAGCATGCAAAAATGACTGTTCAGTCATAACCTAGACTTTGAATTTTTTTATATTAAAAATAAAACTATTTGATGTCTGGGAAATAAAGAAGCTGAGATCCATACCCCTTTTCCTTTTCTTTATATTACTTAGATCAAGTAAATCAGAAAAATACTAACATCAGAGAGTTTTCTGGTGTAAGACACAAGTGCATTTCGAGTAGGTAGAAGGTAGAGGGGTTTGGGGTCTTTTTAAATGCTTGTAATTAACTGTTAATTAATCCATAGACATGGTTTCTTATGAACAATTAAAGTTTGAAACAACATTAAAACAAATCCAAACACTAGTTAACATAAGTGATGATCAGTAAAAAGACTTGTCTCTGTAGAAATGGTAGACTAAGAATAATAAATTTTTGCCCAGCAAAGTTTCTTCCACAATTAATTTCAGTATTGAGTCAAAATATTTTTCCCTCACTACTCACAATGAAATACTCATACAAAGGTGCAGATTGATTTTCATCATGGAACAATTCTAAAACTTAAATATCCTCAGATCACTTGCAAGCCCATGTTCACGAAGACACAGACATTTTCTCTAAAATATTTCTCATGAACTAAACACATTTAGTTTGTTTTTACAAAAACAAATTACTACTTGATTTTTATTTCTTCACCTGCTTCGCCTAAAACTAATGCCATTTGATTTCATCACATAATATAATTATGAAGATATATCTTCATATTTTTCAATCAAATAATCATTGAAATAGCAACTTGATTGCATGAAGAATAGTGCCTATCAGGATATATTATCATTATACATTGTGCACCTAAGATGAGGCAAATTTAAAGCAATGTTCTACCACTTAATTATCATGACAAATGAAGACTAAGTAATTTTAGCCTGACACTCTCTTATATAGCTTCCAAAAGAGCTCAAAGTGTACAGCAATTAGTACCACTTTGGAAAGATTTTTTTTTTAATAAGTGGTAGGATATTACAGATGGAATCAGCCTGAGGAGAGCATGGCTGGATTGCATCATTCTTGATTACACTTTAGAGCAGCATACCAATGTTTTTGGTGGATCGAATTACATGACATGAGAGCAATAACACACATGCTCTTTGAATTGACATTCCTTGTCTTCAATTTTTAATACCAAGGTGCACTATTAGGTAGCATTATTTATGTTATTATGATTAGCAAATAGTATTTTTCAAAACAATTCAGGAAAGGTCTCATTTGAAATATGCTGCACTCTGGAACTAGAAATCAATCCAAGATGTTACAAAATGTTCCAGATGCAAAGAATAAGAAACAAAGTTTAATCCTGAGCTATATATTCTACTGGCAGGGTTTGATGTAAAATATTTAGCAAATGCTTGGGTGGTTTAGCCTTTAAAAACATGATATCATAAGAGGTTATGGAAGTCTTTATCACAGCCTTTAGACCAAAACAAAAAGTGTTTGTGACTTGTTATAATGCATCATATTTCTGGAGGAAAAAGCATTTTTAAATCAAGCCATGGAAAAAAATCTGCCAGTAAAAAAAAGGCTTCTGTCTCTGTGTCTGTATGAAGTTTGGCTGTTGCCCCATGCTGGAGACAGAGGTGTCACTTTAGTAGTGATGGTTCACTGGAGGTGGATGCCCAAGCAATGGAATGATAGGCATTTCTGCCTCCCACTGCTGTGAGCTTCAAATCCTCAGCAGGGTTTGAGCAGGTCTGGTGGGAACTAGCTCAATAATGTAGATGGCAACAACATTACTAAATTTCATTGTTTTAATCTGTACAACATAAGTATTACATGGGAATAACTTATTTCTGTTATTTGTCTTACACCAAATGGAACAAACTAACTAATTGAAACTGGTAGGTTAGGGAAAATAATAATCACAGCAGTCACATTAGAGAATAAACTTCTTTCAACAGTTTTGATTAGATTGGTGCAGATATTCTCCAAGCAAAATTTTATTTAAATTAAATACCTTACTATGGAAATCAACTTTAAAGTCATTCCTTTGCATATTCACGTGCTGTCTTCTTTCTCAGGCAGGACACAGTGATGAAAAAGCACTCCACTCCAGTTCAGGAATTAAACTTTATCTGTATCTCACTGCAAATAGAGGACCTGAGCAGGTAAAGGTGGCTGAAACAAGGTTAATCACATGAGGCTTTTTGCATCACTGGCTACAGAAATTGTCAGCCCTGCTGGCCATTTTCACCAGTTGTTCCTCCTTTCTTTCAAGGGCACAGACTGTTTTTTGGTAGAGGAAAGCCAGTGTTTACAGAGCACTCCCCTGGGAGTGAGATGGCAGGAGGGAATCTGACTGCTTCTCTCCCAGCTCTGTGCAGAAATGCACCACTTCCATCATGGGACAAATTTGAAAAAAATCATAATAAACTGAGATCAAGACAGAAATGTGTCCATAATTTTTGCAATAAAATAAAGTGTAATAGCAATGCTTCCCAAATTATCTCCCTGTAACTCTTCACCAGCCATTTCTGAGGACATTTCTTCAGGAAATATTGAAAGTCTCAGAAATTTATCCTAAATGTCTTCTTCAGGTAACAAGACATGTCAATAATAAAATTGTGAGGAAAAGAGATAATGGAAATCAAAGTAAATTAGAAATTATGAGGTATAAAAAAGTGGGAAAGAATAATAAGTACATTAGGAAAAACCAATTGTTGGCAGAACAAAACACAAAACCCCAAGTGTTTTAAGCATATTGAAAAGATAAATCTTTTATTACCATCAGATGGAAATGATAATGGTGATAATAACAGCAACAACTAATATGCAGACTGAAGTGTTCAATATATATTTCTATTTTAATTTTGGGAAGATGCAGGATAATACACAGGTTGACAAAGAAGACTTCACAATAATAGCTAAATAAGCTGTTAATCAACATTTAGTAGCGGTAGTAAAATTTTTAAACTAGTGGACAGTGTCTGGAGTTTCCATGTTCCTTCAAATAAATCTGGAACTCCAAGGAAATGCTAAAATCTTGCTAGAGTGTTCTGCCAAAATCACAAAAGGCAAAGAGGATGACAGGAATGACCACTTATATCAAGCAAGAAAAACTCTTGGAAAACCTGCTATAAAAATTAAACAATTTAATTTGTAATTGTCTTACAGGAAATTGATCTTGTCAAGCAAAAGTGACTTAATCATTGGATGAAATGGCAAATTTCTTTCAGTGTTCTTACTGTAGAAGTATAAGAATAAAGGACTAATAAAGGCATTCCAATTAGCTCTTCTAGTGCATAATGAGAAGATTGCAATTTGGCTCATTATCCAAGCTTGAAAGGAGTGTCTTTGAGACTCATAATTTTTTCTAATAACATCTAGACTTAATATTCAACAACCAGTGCTCAGATCAGAATATAAAGGTACTGCTCATAAAATGACACACAAAATAAAATAGATTTCTTGGTTAAAGATTACTTTTCCAAATCTTGATTCAATATAGCTAAATGTAAATATTTGCAGGAAGAAACAAGGAATGCAAGCCTCACATGGGGAAAAAAAACTACAGAAATTTTGTGGGAGCTATAAACAGTCAGGTCCCAAGGAGCCACCATGAGGCAAAAATAACACATTAATACAATTGTTGCAAAAGGAGAGACTAGGAAAAAGGGAACTAAGATTATTTTACTTCTGTTGAATAAGATCAAGACAGGAATATTCTGAAAATAACCTACCCAGGAAGAATAGTCTTTCTCAGCTTAAATAGCAATATTTTAAAAATTGAATTAGATGAAAATAAAAAATGGCAAACAACTTCATAAAATGACATTTCAACACAAATCTCACACAAAAGAGAGAACAAAATAAAAACATGGCAAAACAACCTCTCAGCTGGTATGCACTCAACAGACAGTATCTGAAGCTCAAGTCAGAAGTCTATCAGCTATCATATTAATTTTTCTGCAAGATTTGATACATTAGGTTCAGAAATTGATTTTTAGAAAGTTTTAGTTTTGAAAAGATCAGTATTTTACCATTAAAATGTTTCAACTATATCTTGTGGTTTAGAATAATTTTTTTAACTGCAAAATTTTTCAAATAATAAAAATAAAGCTCTATGAAATTATTCAAGTACATAGAACCTAAGATGAAAGAAATATAATTAGCAGCCACTTAGGTTATAGAAAGCAGCTGGAAACTGCAGCCAAAAGAAGCAAAACAAAGAATAAGGATTTTATTTCATATTTAGGGTTTTTCCAAGACAGTAACAGACTGCAGGTCAGTTTTTGATTCCTTCTAATTTAATTTCTGGATAAAATGCAATTCCATATGTAATATACGGGAGGTCTGACTGGATGGTCCACTATGGCCTAGAAATCCATTTCAGGCATAAATTTTCAGAGGCTGTGACAGGGGTTGCCCCTCCTGCCACTGACAGGGCTTTCCAGTTGTAGGTGACAGTGCACAGGGCATTAATGAAGCTTCCCATTGCCCTGTAACTGCCAAGGTTATTTCAATAGCTGCAGAAACAAGCACAATATGAATGGGGAGCATTATATGTTAAGATTTGAATTCAGCAGATTTCTCCCTTTACCCGCAGTGAGGATAATTATAGCAAAGATCATTCTGCACAGAACTGCAGGAAGGAATTATGGATACTAGTCCAACACACAAAGCCAAATTCCCCTTCTTACATTTAATGATATTATTAATGAAGTTGCTCTCAATAAAGAAGTTATGCTATTATGAGAGACATGTCCAAAGATTTTTACTGTCCTTTGTCAAACCCCAGGGTAGTTCGTAACTCAGCCAGAAATAAATGATTCCCTTGATGTTCTATTTGATTAGCATTCCACTAAAGCAAATTCTATCTTGAATCCAAAGAAAACATCTTTATTTTTATTGAACAAGTTAATCAATACAGTCATGAGGGCATAATAGCAGCAAAGTTGTCATTCTGTCATAGCATGGGACAGGACATAGTATTTAGTTCAGTTTTCTTGCTTTATGTACAACCCTCATTTCCTCTTCCTTCCTGCTATCACGTACATTCACTTCATCATCCCCCATTTCTGCCTCATGGAGCATGGCAAGTCTTCTACCACCAGGAAACATTAGAAATAGGGCTGATTTACATCTGAGTTACAAGCTTTATAAAATTACCATACATAGTAGACATATTATTTAAAATGTTGTGCTATTTTATACACCTTTTATCAAAGTATCAGACCAATTGAAACAGCAAAGAAAGCAATGTTTTGCCAATACTTACTACAATTTTTCCTGAAGCATTTTAAAAGTATTAAATTAAGACTCAACATTCCCTCAGGAAATAAATAAAGGAGAGACAATGTAAGCACAATGCTCACCCACTGCAGCATTGCCTCTAGACAGCAATTGTTCACAACAGCTAGGAACAGATAGTGAGAAAAGAATCTCATATCCAGCTGAAATGGCACAGGGAATTTGGGAAGGCTGAATGCAATTATCTGAGATGGAATTTCATCAGAATGATAAGGCTATACCAAGGGAACATTAATGATCACTTTAGAGCTTCCTTTGCAGTAGAAAAGCAGGACTCAGGTATAATAATGCACTCAAAGAATTCAGGGCGTGGGGCACAGAGAGATTTCAGTTTTCCTGCCTCTCCTAGTTTGCACAAACCCAGTGTGCCACTTTTGAGGCATTTCCACCCTCCTAGTGATCATCATTGCAATGCCTGAGCAACAGACCTAAAAGAGCACTGACATGCCAAGGGGGCACAAGCAGAGTTTGGACATGGAGCAAAGCTGAGACTGCAAGACTGAAATCCTCATGGCTGATCTCAGCCAAGAGCCAAAACCCTGCCGGGTCCTGAGCACACTCAGGGGGCACGAGCTGTGCAGTGTCACTACAGGACATGAAATAACACAACACACACACACTGCTGTTCTCAAGGTGAAAAAAAGAGGAAGTTTGGTTTCTGACTCTAGCCATTTACAGTTTTCTAAAAGTGACAGTGGATTGGAGGGTGACAGTGCCACCTCTCCAATGACGCTGGACAAACCAACAAGTCCATCAAATTTCTCCTCCTGCATAAAAGAATGCAAAACAATGAGTTATTTACAAAAAGTGTGTGAGAAAGTTTGTTACAGGAATGTAAACATCAGAAGGCTTAGAAAATCTTAAAAAATCAGGGTGACAGTGCTGTGCACATCACCCTCTGGTACTCGATAGACCTGGCAGCAGATGACACTGCAAACTCTTGTCAAGGCCTCTTCATCCTTCCTCAACTCCGAGCAGCCATGAAGGAGGCAGATGCTGCACAGCCCCAAGAACCTAAAGAAGCTCTCAGTTATAAGATACCTTTCAGTACCTCTGATAAAAATCATATGACTATGTTTTTAACTGTGGGTTATTCCTACTGCAGAACTTTGATCTAATGTATTGCCAGATGTAATAAAAGAGAAGATACAGCACAGCACAACACCACCTCACTAAGGCTTTAAGCACATAAACTGCTTGGATATATTATTTCCTTGACATCTTAGATTACAATATTATTTTTTCTTGGCGCTTTTAGGAACTGGAATATAATGAAGTTTTGACAAACGGGAATATGGTCTGTTGCTTCTAACAAATCACTGTGACCAAAGCTGACCTCATTAGAAAGACTAATTTTTTATACAAAGAACTAACTAAGCATTGGTGAAATTCAGTCTGGGTTTTTTAAAGCATTCATAATTAATTTAAACAGCAGTTTCTGTGTAAAGACAAACACAAATTTGATTGAGATGGGGGAAATAAAAAGCTGGTTTATTACAGATTAAATTCTGTTCTGAGAACAGCCTGCTTGACAATCAGAAAATACACTCTCTGCATCCTCAAAAAATATTCAGTCATTTCTAGTTAATGGTAAAGTGAAAAATTACTAATTTATTTGTTTTCTATAATCCCAGACTTTCAGGTATATCAGAAAATTTGTATATCTCTTTTCACTTTTGCTCAGTTGGAGCACTTGTCTTTTTTTTGGATCATTTAACCCTAACACCTTTTACTGATTTATAAACAAGACTGCTGTCCATACACCTATTCAAATTAACCTAGTGGCAGTGTGTGTTGAATGAGAGCAGTGGTGATCTCAAGCCTGTTTTATGCAGGGATCCATAGTCCCAAAGTAACGAGAAGGAAAACCTTCATAATACCCACTCCATAGTGAGATACATTGCTGTGAATATACTTCAGCTGTTCCTCACCTCTGCAGTTACTTCTGGTCTCTTTCCTTTAGGATTCAGTCTAGTGATTGTAACCTGTAATGGTCTGTCCATTTAAGAGCTATGTTTCATGGAAGTAATTTCCCATCTATTAAGGTTTGTAGAAAAATTAGCCATCCTCTGAACAGTTTCTTATTTAAAGGCTCACATTCATTCCTAGGAATAAAATATTTGGGTTTGAGATTTAACATAGAGCATTATTATGGTCAATATTATGCCCTATCAACAATGTAGCATAATGTGAAATTGGCCTATTTCCCTCAGAAAATGTGCTGCTTTACCCAACTTCAAATTTCTTGCTGTCTGATGAAAAGGTGGAGCTACATCTGGGTATTCATCCATAAACTCTTCTGTAGCAAAATTGGCAGCAGTATGGAGAAAAAAATCTTCTGTGTCTTGGAGATAAAAACACTTTAACAGTGGCAGATTTACCTTATGGACATTAATACAAGCAATTGGTCTGAATTCACATAGTGTATTACCAATATTCCCCACAAAACTAGGCAAATTAGAGTATGGTAATTTAAATCAGTTAATATCTAACTGCAATTAACATCCCACCTTTGAAATGATGGGAAAAAAAAATACACCAGTGTTTATAAACAAGTGAATTTCTGGCAAAACCTGTCCAAAGAAATACTAATGTTGTTAGTATGTCTCATCTGCAACTATGCTTCTTACAGATCTTAATGAAATGCTGCTTCATTTTGGTCTCACAGAAATTAATTTCAAGTGCTAAAAATGTCTCCTTTCAGGACATTTTCAGCACAGTTGCTTTTATACTTTGGTTCAATACTGACTAAAAATGCACACTTTTTTTTAGTACCTCATGTTTTTCTATTCCTTTATTGGTCACTATATTGAAAGGGAAAATGCATTTTTAAAAATCTCAACCTTCAATTCAAAATAATTTCATATTTGATGGCATATTGAATAAGAGTTCTCAATTTTGATGTATGTATATCATAATGGTTACAATAAATAATGTCTATTAATATAGAAATATAAATGCATCCAACAATGCAAACAAATATATATGCACAAACACATACATATGAATACAAAATGAGAGAGTATTTTTTTAGAGAATGAGAATCTGACATTGAACAGCTACAAAAACTAACAACGTGCACAAAGAAGTTGTAATGACCTAAAGAAGATAAAGCAAATATTATTTAGGCCATAATTCATAGCTATAAGCTAGGACAGGGACTATTCTGTATTCATTAAAATTCAATATCACTGCACTTGTGTCTAGCAACATCCTTTAAAATCTTTAGCTTTATCCCCTAAAGATCTTTTGGAAATTGAACTTCTTGACCCCACACAGTCTTCTCCAGTCATACACATCCTTCTGGTTATCTAGTACCTGAAAAGGTCCTGTTGGGGTCAAAGTCATTACCTGTAAATTCTGAACACCAGAGAGAGGGAAAAAAATAGCTCAACTTTTTTGATATATCTAAACCACAGTTTTGGATAAAGAGTATTTTGTGCCAGGTTCCAATAAATACACATCTGGTGTATCCTTTGAAACACCAGGGAGCCTGTGGACTGTACTACCTAACTGAACACTTAAGATCTGATGACATAAGGAATAAGAGTTAACTGTTTAGTAAATGTTCCAGAGTCAGAGATGAAAAGACTGTGGGGCCATAAAATGAAAGTGCAAAAAAAGTTCTTAAAGAAGAGAAGTTTCCAAATCCTTTATACCTATAATCACTGTAGAGATATTAGAAAAGTTGTGATGACTGAAGATTCTTTACTTGAAATAGACTGAAGAATCTGACTCTGATAAGAGTGTTAGAAGAAGAGGCTTTAGAAAAATATATAAAATGAAATGACAGATGTTAATACCAGAAAAATTCTGGGAAAAAAGGAAAATAAAATCTCAAGATTGTAAACTGTGCTGCTAAACTGAATTCTTTAAAGTTTTACTAGTACCAGGAGAATAGAACCTAGCACAAAAAATCTTTGAAAGCTCTGAAGGTAAAATATTGACAACTGTTTCTGACATCTGCACTGGGAAAACTGGTATAAGCTGTAACAATCACAAAAACATGGAAATGCAGAATCAGTGAGGTTGGAGAAAATCTCTGGAGATGGTCTGAGGTAATCGAAGCCCTGCTCAAAGCCAGAAAAGAGAAGTCAGTTGCTTACTGATGTACCCAGTCAAACTTTGAATGTCTCCAAGGATGAGAATCCACACCCCACTGGGCAACCTGTTCCTTGTTCAAACACACTCACAGTAAAACAGTTTTACATTTTACATGTGAATTCCAATGTGTCCAAGACGTGCTTGCCCTGGGGAGCCCAGCAGTGGACAGAGCACTCCAGATGTGACCCACACTCCAGATGTGACTCACCAGGGCCACCTCCTTTGAGCTGTTAGCAGTGCTCTAACACAGCCCAGCACAGCCCAGCAAACTGGGGGCCTTCTTTGCTCTAAGGGTACCCTGCTGGCTCAGACTTTACTCCTTGTCCACCAGCATTCCTGCACTTCCCTGCAGGGCTGTTTTCCAGATGGTTGGCCCCAGCCTGTACTGATGCATGGGGTTATTCCTCTCCAGGAGCAAGGAAGAGGCATTTCCATTTGATGAGCTTCACAAGTTTCTTCTTTTCCTGTTTGTTTTTCCTGTTTCTTCAGCCTGTGAAGGTCCCTTTAAATAGTGCTGCACCATTCTGGTGTATCAACCACCCCTTCCAATTTTCAATCATCAACAAACCTTCTGAGAGTGCTTTATTCCAGTTCTCAGAAAACTTCCCCTGTCCCTATGACCTTTCAAAATTTTTCAATAGTAGCCTCAAAATATCATCAACCAACTCCCTCAGACCTTGGGGGTGCATCCCAAGAGGTTTCCATGGGCTGAAGAAAGTCCAGTTGGTTTAAAAAGTTTCTAACCTAATCATCCTCTAGCAAGGATAAAACTGTCTTTCTCTGAACTTTCACAATAATTGTGGGGGCCTGGAATGTCTGAGAGCCTTACTATTAAAGACAGAGGTGAAGGAGGTGAGCCTTCTCTGTGCCCTTTGTCATCAGATCCCCTGAAGCATTCAACAGCAAGCCAACATTTTCCCTGGTCTTTCTCTTGCAGGTGAAATACCTGCAGAAGCTTTTGTTGTTGTCCTTCATGCCCTCCCTAACCCAATTCCTGTCTGCTCAGACAGCATCTCTAAACTCTTCCCAGGACAGCTGTGCCTGCTTCTATGTCTCGTATGCTTCCTTTTCCCCTCTGACTTTAGTCAGAATTTAGGTCTTTGTTCATCCTTACAGACATTCTGCTGCCTTTGTCTGAATTCCTGCACATTGCTGTGGGTTAATGTTGAGCCTGGAAGAGGTGATTCTTGAAAATCAGGCAGCTCTCCTGCACTTCTCTCCAGGGACATATCCTAAAGATACTTCCAAGAAAATCCCTGCACAGGAAAAAGACAGCTCTCCAGAGGTTAAGGTGATCCTGCTTTTGGCCTTCTACTCTGCTCTCAGGACCCTGAACCCAGGGAGGAGGAGCAGGCTGTAGTGTAGGATCCCGACAGCCAAAGCTGTCTCTGACCCTCACATCTGTAGTGATCCTAAAAGGCAGATTTTAAAGCCTCCCATGAGGATCAAATTCTGCAAATACAAGGTTTCTTCTATCTGTCTGGAAAGGCCCATCTATTGCTCAGGCAGTGTGTAGCAGATGTCCACCACAATACCCTATATTGGTCTGCCTGATGATTGCAACCAGAGAAGAACATGGATCAACAGGTACCTTAAGAAAATGGGAATTTTGAGGAGCAACCAACGTAGATTCTGTAGATGGGGATCACAACCACATATCAGTAGTTTATTTTTTCTTTTCTTTTCTTTTTTTTTTTTTTTTTTTGTTGTTGTTGTTGTTTTTAAATGAAAGAAATCCCTGTCAATAAAGGCGTATAGAATATTGGTGTCAAAAGATAAGAAAGAAAGTTGTCTTGTGGACTCTTAGCTGCAAAATAGGAAGCAAGACAAGCTCAAAAGTTGAGAGACTCATTTGCATGCCAGAGGAAGCTTAGTTAAATCTGATACTTTTCAAAATATGTGTAAATGGTTAACTGTGGCAAGCATACACAAATTTGGAGAAGGTAAAAAAAAGGAAGATAGCAATATCTTATTGTGATTATAAATTTAGGCCAGTAAATACAACAGCCTGAAAAAGAACATGCTGGAGGTAAGTCATTGAATGATGCACTGGGAAGTAAATTACTGCTAAAGATAAGGTAATGCACCTAGGAAAACTAACACTGAATAGATGTACACCCACTGGTGCATTCTTAACTAGCTAATATTCCTTATAATATGTTAAATAGAATACTTTCAGAAAAGCAACTATGATATCAATACTTTTTAGGAAAGGAACATTGACTATAGCAAAAATTGCCCCTATTCTTTGGAATAAATCCATATGACACTTAAATGGGTATTCCACTTCTATCTCTAAAACACCTAACTGGAACTAGAATAGCTGCAAAGAAGGACAAGACAAGTATAAAATAGTGCACACTGAAGTTATAACTCAATAGATTTGGGCTTTGAAGCCTGGAAAATAATTGCCTGCAAGGAAATATAATAAAACTGTAAGAACATGAGTAATGGGAAATAAGAAACAGCAATCCATCGTTTCTCATGATACAAAAATCAGAAGTTATCAAATGCAAGTGGCAAATTAAAAAAACAGAATGCTTTTTCCACAGAAAAAGCAAAATTGGAGGTAAATTGTGCAATTCATTGTCCCAAGGTGCTGAGAATGCTGAAAGTTTACTTGGTTTCAGAAGTAACCAGACACCTTAATTGAGCAGAAATACAACAAGGACTACTAAACACAAAGTAATGAGATCAAAATTAATCTCTGAGCCATAGGTTGCTGGAAGCTGGGACATTACATTTGGGAGCTACTTGCCGTGTTCCTAACCACATTCTTAAATTTCCTCTTGGCTGTGTTCTACAAGCCATTGTGCTTCAGTTAAAAACTTCCTGTGTTGAAAGAGATCACACCTGAAAAGCATGGAAGGGAAAATTGCTGTTGTAAATGAAAGAAAAGCCTCAAATTCAGCTGATCTGGTAATTAAACAGAATGAAATATGCATTAATAATATCTAAAGATCAAAGCAAAAAGAATTTTTAGACCTACCTTTTTTCCCCCCCCTCATATCCTAAACTTTCAGAAAGCTGTACATAATCATGCTTGCCCTGTCTGTACAGGAAGCACTATAATCAGACATTGCTCTAGAGTTATGGTACCCTCAGGAACAGAGAACTGTACATAAATATTCCATGTATTTGAATAATGTTCCTCACTGAGTCATAGACTATCGGTAGATCTGAAAAATGTTTCTGTAAATTTTTAAGGTAAAGAGTTTATATTTTGTAGAAAATAGCACAAAAAAAAAGCCAGTTGCCATATTTTTTTCTTTAGACTAGCCTAGCAAAATACACAATATTTTATAACTTTAAATACCTCCATATTCACAATAGAGCATCCTGTTATCATTTCATTTTGCATCATTTGCTACCTTATTTACACCAAATCTGATTTAATTCACATCAGAAACATTCCCTTTACCTAACAGGGAGTTACAGTAGAGATAGGCTCCTTCCAAGAGAGCTTTTTATCCTCTTTTATTATACCCCGTGATTTTTAGGAGTCAAAGAAAATTTTCTTTCTTTAATTAGAGGCCTCAAGCCAGATTAAATGAGCAGACCTTTGCAATGAAAGGCATTGGTTCAGCTGGTTGAATTTCCATCTTGCTCTGAGCTTCTAAAAAGGAAATAATCTTCTCAATAGGATGACTTTATTATTGCTGCCTTTTTACTGAGAAAACAAAGAATTTGTCTTCCTGTCTGAGGCTGAAAGAATTGGCCACTGACTATCTCCTTCCCCCAGTGTTAGCTTTCAAGTTGCAAAGTGCCACCACTGTAATGCTTGCAGGAATGCTGATATTCGAGGATAGTGTGGTCTCTGTGCAAGTGTGAAAACCAGAGTATGGTTAAATATTCAAGGCACAGCCTTACTAGGAGAGCCAAGGGGCCTGGACCCCCTCTTCTGTGCAGCATGGGCAGTCAGAGATGGGCACAGTCCTGCCACTTCTCGTGGGGGCTGCCGCAGGCACAGCAGCTCAGAGACGATTTACATTGTGGGAGATTCAAACCGGTAAATTATTCAACTCCAGGAGGGACACAAGGAGCACAAGGAGCACAAAAGGCTTTTGAGTAAAGCCACAGGATACCATCACTGGATGAAAACTGCAATTGGAAGAGAGGAACTGTAAAGCGAAACACAAGTACTCTCCTTACTTTTCAAATCTTATCCATTCAGTAAAGTCTAAGTGTACTTAGAGCAGACTCTTCTGGTTCCTCTCTCACTTATTGTCCTTCTTGTTTGGAGGAATCTTTCTTCATCCTTCCTAGGATGAAGAGTTCTATCAGACATGCCATATATATATATATATATATATATATATATATATATATATATACATATATATATATGTAAATACATAGGAAACTAGAAAATGAAGCAATGAAAAACCCCACTATTTTCTTTGCTTTGTTACGAGGCAGTCATACCATTGTGTCTTTCTTGGAGCAGAAATGTCTAAATTTGCTTAGGTCATTTCCTTATTTACATACTTATTTTAGTGCTGATAGAACAGATGCTGCCATCGGTTATGACAGAGCTGCTGCAGGAACAGGACTCAGGAGCTCATGCTTGCTTCATCTTTTGCCTGTTTCAATCTCAGTGGTACTAAATCACATACTCCATAAAAATCCAAATTCTGGCTCTATAAAGCTCAGCCATGCTTGGCTTTGCTCTTAGTGTTTCTCAGGGTTTTTTTTCATTTCATGATAAAAGGTGTAGAGTTTTTGTTTTTTGTTTTTTAAGAAAGATAGAAAGGAGGATTTTCAGTCCTCCTTCCTTAGAATGATTTTGTCTCACCCTGAGACTCACAATTTCCACTCTGGATCTCATAAAACATTTGCTTAACTCAAAGCAGAAGGGTAATGCTGCTTAGTTCTCAGGCTCTGACTGACATCACTGCAGTACATTTTACCCTGCTATATCTCAGCAGCAAATGTGAGGTGCTGCAATCTGCAGTATAATAGTCAGAGCACAACTTCAGAGAACCAAATTCTGCTAATGCTGTACTTAGAAGCAATGTCACTGATGTCAGTGAAAATGTTCAATTCAGAGAGCTGAGCAGCCCTATCACAGATTATCTCTCCAAACTGGCATATGTAAGTTTGCTGTATAAATATTACAGCTTTATGCATCCTCACAGTTATGTTTTTAAAACTGCAAGCTTTATACAAACACTGTGTAAGTAACATTAATATCAATCTGTTTCCTCTTTACATGATATAACTATCACAATAAAAATCAACCCTTGTTTTTGCTGAGACTTTTTAATCTTCCTTACCAAAAAAAAAAATTAAAAGGCATTTGAAAAAATCATTATTCCCTGCATGCTTCCTTTATCTTTTGCTATGTTTTAAAACTGCAGAAAGATGCTCCTCTCACCCAAGATTGTGGCTACCCTGTCAGAGGTAGGGACACACACATGTCAATAAAAAATCCTTAGGATTTCTAGATGTCTGTTTAAAAATTAGCATAACTTTTTTTTTCCTTTTTATTTCTGAAAAAAAAAATTCTCAGTAATGAAGTAGAATTTTCCTGCTTTTTGTTATAAAAGCAGTTCTTCAAAATGCAGTCCTAATCACAGTCTACTTCATCACTCATATTGTTACAGAGTTCTAGAATGGTTGGGGGGTTGGAGGGAATCTCTGGAGATCATCTAGCCCAGCCACCTTGCAAAAGCAGGATCGCCTAGAAAGGTTTGCACAGGTTTACATCCAGGTAGGTTTTGAATAGCTCCAGATAAATAGACTCTCCAACATCTCTGGGCAGTCTGTTCCAATGTCCTCAAAGTGAAGAAGTTTTCTACAAATTCAGTGGAACTCTGTGTGTGTGTCATTCTGTGCCCATCAACCCTTATCCCATTGCTGGGCACAGCTGAGAAGAGCCTGTTCCCATCCCCTTGACACCTGGCCTTCTGATATTTGGTGGCATTGATAAGGTTCTCTCTCAGTCTTTTCTCCAGGCTAAACAGGCCCAGCTTCCCCAGCTTTCCATCATAAGAGAGATACTCCTTCATCATTTTGGAGCCCTTTGGTTGACTCCAGTAGCTCCTTGTCTTTAGAGTATGATAAAGAAGTCTAGCTTCTAGACTTCTTAAATAACACTGAACTATGTCTGCTCTACATATAATTAAAATTAGATATCGTGTTTGGCCCTCAAATCATGCCCAGGAATAAGTTGAAAGGGACACTTTTAGATGGCTCAATACTGCCAATTAAACGTGGTCAGTTATAGACTATCCATTAGTCCAAGTAGCTACAAATGTCTACATTATCAGGGCTGTTTTACACTCGTGTACTTGTTGCCTAAACCCAGGACAGGTATCCTTTTCAGATCTACATATGCAGTAAAGATTTTGCTGTTCTCAGCTGTCTGTCACTGACAGCTGGGTGGGTGTTGCTGCCTTCATTTCTCTTGCATGTGGGAGGGAGTGCAGGTGCAGTCTCCCCCCAGTAACCTGCTAAACCCTGCCCCTGCCTGGTCTGCAGGGGATTTGTAGGGACAGCTGTCCTTATGGGCCCTGCTGTTGGGTGAGCTGTGGGGTGGCACTCCCAGCAAGGTGCAGGGAATAGAGGGCACCTGTCTTCCACCAGCAAAGATGATTGCAAAGTACTCCCCCTACACTAGTAAGAAACTTGTGCCAATACATTTAACCGTTATAATAAAACAGTGAAATTGGCACAGAAATTTCTGTGACCATGGTTATTTTTTTCATTTTTAAAACCAAGTTTCCATGAGACAGAACTGAATGCTCTGGTTTAACTTCTTTAAACTGGTACAGCCTCACTTTGGAGAAGCTCCTTTTCTCACTGCCAAACTGATGTTTTTCACAAATGCTGCACTTTAAAAATCATTCCATAAAAGCAGACATGGTGTAATAAATATCACAGGGGAGACATCCATGTGCTCAGGAGATGAGCAATGCTTCTGGGGCACCAGCACAGACTTAACTCACCTGTTGTGATACTTCCCTTAAGAAATATTGCAGTGTGACAGCAGGAAAAGGAAATATGTACCTTTTTTGTTATGTGAAGTCCTGCTGCACTCCATCTCACACTGACCTTCTCAGGTGTTGTGTGTTTTGATTGCCTACTGTCCAATGCGCCTCATTCCTCAAAGGTTAATGAGGCTAAACAAGAGACAAACAAAAAGGTCAGGCAATGAAATGCTGATCTATTGACAAAGGCTACAGAATGCAAAAGTAATGCAGAACTCCAGTCATTCCAGCATTGCTGATACCATGCTAAAACAGGCACAGACATCTCCTTCAGAAAATTTTGCTGTGCATGAGGTAGAGAAGTGACCCTCTCTCCAAGTTCAAACAGATAAATCAATGCTATTACACCCCAAGGGCTAAAGTTCCTATTTCAGCACAACTCTGGCATGAAGAAGGACAAAGAGGGAACTAGGGGAGAAGTCAGGAAAATTACCTCTCTAGCTGTGCTTTCACTGGAGCAGGTACATGTGTGAGAGGACTGAGGCCTGCCTCTCACTAGACATGTCACTTCTCCAGGCTTAGGTCTTTCACCAGGGCTGTCACAGAAATTCTGCTGCTCAGGGGTTGTACAAGCAGGTGTATTTCAGCTGAAGGCTTTTGTCTTCCTGTCACCAAGGCTGAAAGTAAAAAACGGCAGAAAATCTGTCCCTCAATCCAAATGACGAGCAAGAATAATGACCAAGGAACAATTTACTATGAGAACATTTTTCTTTTGTAAAAGTTGGATTGGTCAGGCACCCAACTTTTCACTGGAAATGGCACTTCAGTCAATAGGAAGAAATGTCTGATCAAAATGAGCAAGGAAAAAAACCTATATTCCTTCACATCACTGTCTGTCTGAGCAGGGATTTAAAGATGCTATTTTTTTAATTTTTTTTCAAGAGGAGAAAGGACTTGTTCAGATTCAGAATTCAAGGTACCTGGGGATCTGATTTGCTTCAGAAAAATGCAAATTTTTAGCTTTCACAAATATTTTAACAAGTCTGTTCTGGATGCTGGAAGCAAAATGAATGTTTTAAAATAACATGCTTTGTTTACCTAACACTCCATCCATTTAACCATGCATTTTTTTTCTTTAGTTCCATTTCTTTGACAACCAAGAGCTTAAAAGAAAACAATAGTTTGCAAAGCCCTTCCTGGATTCATTCTTTAAGTAACAGTGATGCTGAAAAAAAATGGTATCTCTGAAAATTACCAACAAGGTCTATAGAATTAAATTAAAATATCTAGAGAATCTGATTTGAAAGAACAGTCTAAAACAATGCATGCATCTGCAAGAATGATGTGGAAAAAATATTTTACCTTTCTGCTTGCAAACCTGGCCTTTACAGGTAAATTAAAAAATGTTAAAAGTTGCCTTGGCAGACTGCTTCAGCAGTAAAACTAAAAAGTGAAGGTTAAAAAAAAAAAAACCAAAAAAAGAGGATTGAAAATGTTTTCTTTGCATAGCAAACCAAAATATAAATTAATAATCTAATAGAGTTGATTCCAGAAATTAAAAAGCATAAAATAATACTGAAGACCTAAAAACACTGTCTCATGTCTTTTAGCTCTCCACAATCCCTTTTTGGTTTGTTGCTTTTTGCAGGGATGAGAAGTGAGGCACCAGCACCTGTCACTAGGCCACTAAACAAATAATGTGTCTTCCCTTTGCATGGGCCACTAGAAGGAAATTGCTGCCTGGTGCTCCTATTACTTCTCCCTTGACATAAATTATGAGCCACTTACAATGATGTAAAAGGATAGATTTTTTTTCTTTGACTGGAAACTTACCTGCTGATTACTCTGAAGCTTTGATTAATGTTTCTGCCCCATTTTGTTTGAAGGTTAGAAAACTAAATATAGTTGGTACTCAGTAACTGCATCAGCACAGTGGACAATAATGAGCTGTGGCTGGAAAAAACTGAAGGTTTGAAGTTGCTAAAGGCATAAATGAGACCTGTTACAGACCTGCAGGCTGAGGCAGAATGGGAACTCCTCCATCCTCTGTCATGATGGTGATACACCAAGCTGTTATATACTCAGAAATTTTGAGTATGGAATAATAAATACAGCACTGAATTAGTAGTTGAGGGATCTGTCTCGTGCCACTGGGAAGTACTTTTCTGAGGTAATTCTTCTGTAATAAATTATTCATGGCTGTTATATTGCCATGGAAAAAAAAAAAAAAAAAAAAAGAGGAGATGCATGAGGCCGTGGTTGCCCTGGAGGCAGTAGCTGATACTGATCTTCATGTCTGGGGACTCCAGGCAGTGAAAATGCAGCCACATCCACAAGAAAGTTTAAGCTTAAGGAATTTCTTGCACTAGTTTGCACAATCATGCAGGGACATCAGTTTCCATTCAAAAGCTGGAGATGACAGCAGGAGGAACGCAGCATAGCAAAGAGAGGGTAATTTATTGTTTTCATCAACTGTAAGCACAAAGAGTGAATTCAGAATGAATCACTGCAAATATAAATTCCTCTTTTTGAAGAAAAATCTGGAAATGACTCATTATTAATATCTATTCAACTAAAGTAATATTACTGGTACATTACTAAACCTGTTGGAAGTTAATTTGCTTGCTTTTCTCTGAGACACCACCCCCTGAAATCTAAGTGATATTTCTAAGTCTGGAGCTGCAGGGCCAAGCAGACATTTCCCTGTTTCCATGTGGCTGGAGATGGATGCTGAAAGTCCACCAAACAATGTCTGAGGCCAGGGACTCAGACTTCACTGCCTGAGGAAAACCTCTGGGGAGTGGGAGAGGGAAGTGGAGCAGGGGGACTGTGAAATGGCACCTGGAGCCACTTACAAGGAGCCCATTTAATCCAGCTCTCTGCTTGGCTGCTGGTTTTGGTTCGTGAGTTTTCCTTGTGCTCAGATATTTCCTTTTCCACTTCTCATTTTTTTAATATATTACATTTTTAACCAATAAACACACACACAACCCCCTCTACACATGTGTGCAGGATCATAAATAAGGATTGTAGTGACTGTGTATGAAGCAATAGTTGGATGACACACACAAGAACATATTTTAAAGGATAAAAATACTGTTAAGATTGCTGAAAAGAATGTATGAGGTTATATTAAAAGTTTATTTGCCAGGTTCAGACAAGAATATTTATTATTCCATAGGTTTTATGCACAAAATGGATTGTAAGGATTATTTAGTATAAAATTTTGCATAACAGAAGTTATAAATGTTACAAGGCATTTACTGGATGGGAAAAAAATGTTATTTTCTGCAGTCACTGCAGATTTCTTTTAGGCATCAATGATTGAATTTCCTAAACAGAATGTTCATCAATATTAAAAATAAGGCTTTATTAATTAAGAAATAAATTACCAGGTTCTTGTTGATTTGATTAAACATAATGAAAAATTGACTTGGTCAATGAGAAAATGAGAATGAGGTAAATTATCTAGTTTCAGACAAATCTTCTTAGGCATGTCTGTGCCTTTAGAGTGTTCAGTGAGGCAAAAAGGCACATCTGACCCATCACCCCTGGGCATGGCCCTTCTGAATACCTCTCTTACTGCCTGTGCAAACACTTTCCAGCTATAGTCTTTGAAACTGAGAATTAATTGACCTTAGTAAATTCTGAGGCTGCACAACAAATTCACTTTAACCACTTAAAGACCATCGGAGACCCTTTTTAATAAAGGTTGGTGTGAACACTTATCCTGTTACAACCTCACTCCAGCTCTTTTGTGGATAGCAAATTGACAATTATTTTGGTAATGGGTTGAACCTTGCCTGGGTGCCAGTTGCACACCAATCTGCTCTATCACTCCTGCTTCCCAACGGGCCAGGAGGAGGAAAATATGACACAAGTCTCCTGGGTGGGTACACTGTGGTCTCTGCACTTCATCCTGCTCCAGAATGGGGTCCCTCCCATTGAATACAGTCCTTCATGAACTTCCCCAACGTGGGTCATTCCCACAGGCTGCAATTCTCCACAAACTGCTCCAGTGGGGGCCCCTTCACAAGGTCCAGTCCCTCAGGAACGGGCGACTCCTGCATGAATTCCCCTCAGGGTCACAAGTCCTACCAGCAAACCTTCTCCAGCATGGAATCCTCTCTCCACAAGGTCCTGCCAGGAGCCTGCTCTGGCATGAGCTCTCCATGGAGGAGCAGCCCCCTTCAGGCATCCAGCTTATCCAGTATGAGATTTCCAAGGGCTGGATCTCTGCTCCAGAATGGCTTTCCATGGGCTGCAGGGGCTGAGGCTGTCTGGCCACGTCTTCACCACAGATTGCAGGGGAATCTCTGCTCTGGAGTGCCTGGAGCACCTCCAGCCCCCCCTACATCACTGAGCTTGGTGTCTGCGCTGTTCTTGCTCTCATTTTTCACTCCTCTTCCTCAAGTGCTCTTGTGCTGCACTTCTGAACCCCTTCCTAGAGATGTTGTCACACCAACATCACCATGGGCTCTGCTGTGGCCAGCTGTAAATCCCTCCTGCAGACTGCTGGCATTATCTGTCACCATGGGCTCTGCTGTGGCCAGCTGTAGATCCCTCCTGCACACAGCTGGCATTGGCTCTGTCTGACACGGGGGAAGCTCCTGGTGCCTTCTCACAGAAGCCACCTCTGCAGCCCTCCTGACACCAAAACCTTGCCATATAAACCCAGAGCATCATTTTCAAGCTGCAATCAGTGATGGTTGCTCATTCACGAAATGCCTGCCTCTGATTAAATTGATGATGGTTAACGTCCCATTTTAGCTATCCCCAATTTCATGCCCCCAAGTTTGTTGTTATCTCAACTAGCAAAAAGTGTTTATCACTCTGGGTCTTTGAAAGGAAACTTCCTCCTAATTTCATAGAATCAGGATGCTCGTTTCCTACAACACTAATGTAGAAAAGCAAAAGGTACAATATATTCCAATATATCACTATGCTAAAAGGTATTAAAAATATATGTTAAAGAATTGTCATTGCAGGGACACTCAGAACACTTGGAATACATTTGCATATTAACAAATAAAATAATTGTTAATGTAAGACCTGGTGTGTTTAAATCTTGCTGTTATAACCAAATGGTGTTCTTCAATGGAACCATCAAGTCTCAAGTTAAAGAACTGTCCCTCTAAATCAGTTTTAGGCTCCATTAAGTTCATGGAGGTCTACTCTACTCTTCTGAAACCTGAAGTGTGCAGCATTTCCCCTTGAAATTGTGTATCAGCAGAATTGGAACCTTTGCACACGCCAGAGGACTGAGCTTACCCTTGTTCTACATGGCTTATCTAGGTCTTGTTATAAAACTTTCATTTTAATTTGGTTAAGCCCCCCTTAGCTTAAAGCAGTACAAAAGCCATTAAGGAATCTATTTTAGGTCCAAGTGTATACAAAGGGCATTTATGTTTAGTTTAAAATATGACTCAGACACTTGGTCAAATTGACCTTGTTTAAGAGGTCACTAGTTGAAAACCAGGCTGAGGCACCCTGTCCACCCCAAACCTGTAGCAAAACGAAGCAATGCCACTTTATTTCATTCTCTTTAGCTGAGACTTAAGCAGACTTAACTTTTGACTTGTTCTGTCTGTAGACTGCATGAATGAGTAATTATCCTGGTCCAATAGATGCATGTTGGGCTAACTTGTATGCCTATTTCTCAAATTAATATGCAGTCATCCTTTTGGATTGCTTTAATTAAATTGATTTTTAAATTACTCTGTTAAGAAAAATACTTCCTTTGTGTTTCCATAGCAATGTGCTAACTGGTGTTTTTTCAGGGAGGAAAAAAAGTTAAATTAAGAGAAGAGAATGTAGCTATTACACAGAGAAAAATATTGCTTTTCTTTGCAATGTAACAGTTTCAAATAAACAAGCTGCTCTTCCTTCAGCAGTAAAATCTGTCTTTGGAACAAGATGCTACCAAATAATTTATGTTTTCATTAAATAGCTATTTAATTTTGGCCTTCTGATCTGCTGAATTTGTGGTAGCATATTTGGCATGGCTCTGTGGACTCTGAGAAAAGGACTACTTACAACTGATAAAGACCTAAGACATTTCATCACTTTTATAGAGATTTTTAGGTTCTTGCCACTTCCTTTCAGCCAATTTCCTTTTTTCTTCCTAGTTATCAGAAATAATTATTTTTCTAATTGAAAAATAATTCCTTCCAGAGATAAAAGCTTTTGAAACATTTAATTAATTACAAACAGGGTAACACTGAAAATGGAACCAGTCCTATACATACACAAAAAGAAGTCAATGCAGCAGTGAAGACCAATATAAAACTTTAAAAAGAAAAAAAATTTCAAGTGAATTAATATCTTTAACTGCATTAATTTAATTTCTCTCAAACAACTTTCTTTGTATCTCATCAGCTAGTCCCAAATTCTGTTTTAGCAAGTCTAGAGTTTCTCTGCTAATCCAGAAAGCAAAATAGTTTATACCAATACACCCATTAAAAATTATATATGCAGTGGGGCTATTAGAAAGACTTCAAGCTATTGTTGTGAAATTATAACATCAGAAACTATGAAAGCCAGACCATCATGTGCCAAGTGACTTGTCTCCAGGTCAGCAGTTTGTACAAGGCTCAGAATATTCAGGCCTGTTTCTGAAGGAGTCAGGGCTTTTTAGTGACTTGAAAGAATGATGAACCAAAATATACACCTTCACATCAATCATATTCATAAGGCGACTTCACTGCTCTTCCAATGCATGTATGAAAGAGCTCGTGCCTTTATGTGGTTTTATGACATGTGTAGGGGAGCTTTGGGATTAAACATTTGTATCTAAATTATAATGATCATTAGAGATTAATAAATTATGCCAAAACACTTATATTTACCCAAATATTAACAAAGATTTTTGTTGCATCATGCTAAATTAGCATCAAAGGCGCATTTGAATGGGTGCCCCTTGATTAAGTCAGGAAGATTCTGATACAGTAAAACTTCATTTTTGGTCTATGTCATTGGGTAAGTAATGGAAGTAGTTTATCTGCATGTGCATGTGTACTTTTATTCAATGAAATAATTATATTGTTAAAAAGGAAAAGAAAAAAAAGAAAACCAGAAACTTTAAAGTACATTTGCTGAAAGTGCCAGCAAGTGGAACAAGTGGGTGGTGGGAGGTTCACACTGAGTTTGAGCTGTTCACTTTAATGAGTTTCAGGTAATCTGGTGTTTCATGCATGCTGGTGTGGCTTTGGCTTTTTTGAGGGCATCGGGATGGGGAGGACATCACTGGCTCTTTGTTTAACAAAAGATTAAATACAATTGCAAAGGAGGTGTCACAAGTGAATGGGAGGTTTCAGAAAAGACATTAGTTCCATCTAAGCACTTCTGCATTCAAGGAGACTTTATGTCATTATTGGCATTTATGAATAGTTTGAACAAAGCTCTTATAAATTCTGACATACTGGTATTAGTGGAGTGACTTATTCCTGCTGCTACAGGTCGTAAAAGTCCGGACTATTAATGAGAGAAAATGCAGTTAAGGAAAACATGACCTGAATTAGAAAAAGGCCAGGACTGGGTAATAGAGTGTTTATTACCATCAGTTACAATATGCTGCAAAAAAAAACCCATGAGAAAGGCAATTGCTGAAGGCAGAATTATATTAATAAATAGAAATACTACATGTTACTGTAGTACTCTGTTTTTTAACCACTGAAATAATTCTTTTTGTACAGATTGGAAAACTCATCAGAAAGGATATTCCAAACAAGTCAGAAATTGAGCCACCTGCTTTTAGTCCCATGATGATGTGACTAAAATAGTAGAATCTCATAAAAATCAATTTATAACATCAGAGACATAAAATGTACATTCACGCTGATTTTATTTGCATACACACAATTGCACACATGGTAATGTTAAGAAGTGCAGTCAGAATTTATGATGCAGTTTCAAGGAGTGACTTTTTAATGAGAAATACCAGATAATTTTTCCCTGTAAAATGTAATCTCTCAGCATTCTTTGATCCTCCTTCAGTGTAGGCGTATATGATCTGTGTGATCTATAGCAACCTGTACAAAATGAACCTTGCAGTTTCCTAGTTTGCATTCAGTTCTTGGACTCATCTCAACAGTAATTTTTGCAGTCCCAGTGGACTTTTTCTTTGGATGACATCTAACGATGCTAACATGGAAGTTAGCTGAGACCCAACCCTATTTTAGGGGCAGCAGGTGCGCCAAGGAGGTTTTTGGGTATTTTTTTCTTCATTACCACTAATTTTTGTACATGGCAAGGAACAGAGCTGCCAAAGAGCCACTGAATGCAGATACCTGCAGTTCAACGATTCCACTTTCCACATCAAAAAAAGTGTTCAAAATTGAACAGAGGAAACTATCTGCTAAAAGTGGGAATATAAACAAGCAATGCTGAACAAAATGGTACAGTAAAATTGTAACTACCAGCTCAGAAATATGACTTAACAGTCTACAAGAGAAATCTGCACATCTTTTAAAAACAATTGATTGAACTACATAATTAATTATGAGACTTATTGTCCTCACTTGAAGGATGAAGTGTTGTGAATTGATAGTTTCAGCCAGATGACAAAATTCAGTCTCAGCTGTGAGTCTGGAGCCATACAACCAAAAAGCCAGTGAATCTAGGAGAGTCCATAAAAGATAGAAAAGCAGAACAAGGCAAAAAATGAAAGGCCAGGAATATTAGGAATAGGTTGGACTATTAGGTCACATAGTAGAATTTTGAGACGTCATATTGCCAAGGGTATGATTTTGCCCAAAAGGATTTAGCAGAAGTAATTAGGGAATGGTATTAATTCCCATTTTCTTCAGGAGTATGGGAGCCAAAGTTTCTCACACTGAAAGTCAAACAAATTGAGAACAAAACAGGGAAAATTCAAAGAAGCTGTTCTGGTTACCTTTGACACCTTCTCTACATAGTTTATGGTGAAGGTCTCAGAATGTCTTATATTAATACTGCAGAAAATACAAATTAGGGTTTCTTCCACAGGAAGAGCTCAGACAGGAGTGGTTTTTCTCTGAGCATGATTGTCATAACAGGTTAAAATTGCATAAAATCCTTCTACATTTATTCATTGAAAGTTTTCCAGTTCTCCTGGGAGGTTCATGGAGGTGATTTCAGCAGTAGGTGCCTGTACTTTGATCAGTCTATCATAACAACTAATGAATA
This sequence comes from Fringilla coelebs, assembly GCF_963513975.1. NCBI lineage: Eukaryota > Metazoa > Chordata > Aves > Passeriformes > Fringillidae > Fringilla > Fringilla coelebs. The sequence continues at coordinate 133,606,834 of NC_140028.1, read as the reverse complement.
CACTGAGATTTGTATAGTACTAATTATAATCTTTCTGAATTAAGCCTATTAAGTTCTTTATTCAAGTACTGGTGAGTCCAATTGTATTTCTATCAAATCAGGCTGCACACCTAGCCAAGTTTGATGTCCTTTGACAAATTATCCTGTTATTCAATGCAACTTTCTTTTGGCAACAATGACCTAAATATCCAGTTTTAGAAAAAATCTTAATTGCTCTTAGTGTGCTGATTTTCTACTCTGCAGCTGTCAGGTGGATATTTCTTGCAGATACAACTTAATTAATTCCCAGCAAGTTATGCCGAGCTTATCTTAGAGCAAACCTTCGGTGGTTTATGCCAAAAAGCAGAAAAAGTCTGAAATTTTTACCTTATTTCTTTTGGAGTGAGAGAGGTTCAAGCTCACTTATGTTGATATTGGAATGAAAGGATCATCAAGTGTCTCTTGAAAGTTACAATGTTCAAACTGAGTGCACTTCTGCTGCAAAATTTCCTTAGTGTGGATGTCCCTGACATAGAAAAATGCGCCGTGTTAATTAAAATTGCCATGGAAAAGCCATTGGTGTGCTTTGCATCTGGCTAATAAAAGGGGGAGGAGGAGAAGGGAAGACAAGAAGGCAGAATTCAGATGGATTTAATCTATTCAATATCCTTTCACTCATTTACTTATTTGCTCAATCTTTTTATGTTTGAGGACTTTTTTGCCAGAAATTTGAACATTCTGCGCTGGTTTCTCCACATCAGCCCCACTAGTAAAGGCTGTACCCTACACCTGTTCACCTTTACTCACAGCAGCACTTCCATGAACAGCTTTCTGTTTGCATGCAAAGGGAACAAAAATTAAAGTAAAACTTTTTTAGGAGAATGGTGACACCTCCATTTTTCACAGCATGCAGCCATACTAAGTTAAACAGGCATGGAAGTCTGTTCACCTTCAGGATGGCGTTTCTCCAGAACATCACTTCCAGTAGGACTTCCAGCTCCATGAACAGACCAACCATCTTCTTTACAGAGTTTGTTTTCAGGATGTTTGTTTGAAGAAACTCCTTTCTGGGTTTTTATTTTGTATGGGAAGTGATGGGTTTTTACTAGCAATATTTTAAAATGGTTTCTAGCAAATAGCACGAAATGTTCATCAGCATATCAGAGTAAAACCCACACAGACACTGGAAAATAAAGTTTTTCACTAAAGTATGGTATGTGTCTATCAAGGCTGCAAAATTCTGAAGTTTACAACAACAGTCAGGACTGTCAGAGATAGAGTGCATGAAAGAGGGATTGGCTCTACAGGCAGAAAAAATTCAAAGCCACTGAACTTCCAGCAAATTTCTCAGCAGAACAACATAGATAGTGGAGTATAGATTTTTGTTCCATATGCATAGAAGAACAGACTGAACAAAAAGGAAAATACTCTTGATCTATTTTGGACAGGTATATGTTGCTTATCTAAATAAAAACTTTGTTTGAGACATGTAAATGAATAATAAAATTCAATGTATAAAACTGAAAAAGACACTGGTATGAGAATGAGCATTTTCCTTAACTGCTTTTCAAGGCTCTAAGATAGATTTGTTCTGTTTTTAAAAAGCTGTTATTTACAGTTCTCAAGATTAAGCAATCCATCAAATAACCCTCTATCACTCTGACACAAAAAAAGATTTGGGAATGCTAATCCTTTGAATAAGGAGATATCAGCATTTGGAAGCATGCAAGAGTTATAATATGAAATTTCCACTTGACTTAGTGCATTGTTTCTATTTCTTTGCTGGAAATTCCTTTCACTGCAGAAATGGAAATAGTGTCTCAACTTGTTGGGTTCAAACTATATCTGGTGATAAATGATGTTCCAAAAATTTCAACAAACAAATCTACTATAGCTGAATCTTTTGCCCAATTTTTTGAGCTGCATTTACAGACAGGAACAACTGTGCATATTGCTAGAACATGCTCCTTTTAATCATTGATTGCTCTGTTTTATAGCCTGGCAGTTAATATATGGATTTTTATAATATATGGATTTTTCAACAGAGGCTATAGAAGATGCTGGCACATCATGTGCACATGCACCCTGCCTCTCTGTATGTGCATTTTATGATCATTCTTTCCCCTGAGGACTGTGGGCAGAGCAGGTATTGCAGGAGCCATAACTCTAATTAGTTCTAGATGGGGATACTTTTGTTCCTCTTCCAAGTCATACATCAAGCTTCTCTTCTTAAATTTGCTTTTGCTAGTTGCCACAGGCAGAGATGCTGCAGAAGCTTCAGAACAGAAGCAAACTCTGTGGCTCTTCATCAAAAGCTTAAAGCTTTTGGAGTTCACTAATCTGTACTGCGCATTAGCAAGTGTTCTTTTACAACTTTAGAGGAAGCCCATAAAATAGGTAATAAAAATAATATGTTGGAATATCATATTATCATGGTGGCTTAATATTGAATCTTTAAAAATAAAGGGGGGGGACAGTTTCTAGTTTTTACACACTATTAATGTATACAGTGAAATTAATTTTGTTTTTTAAAAAAATACACTGAATACAATTAGAGTTTCCAGTTCTCAAGACTTATACAATATCTTTCAATATCTTAGAGGGAAACAGAAATTCTGCATTCAGCTCTCACCTAAAACTAGACCATTTAGTCCTGCTAGCTGGCACACAAGTTTTATGAAGGAAGAGAATACATTCGTCACTTATCTCAGTCTAATCACAAAACAATAGTAATAAGGTGTCTCATTTATAATTTGGGACTATTCTATATAAACAGCTTATATATTATAAACAAAAAAAAAATGCTCTTGTGTATTTTTTGTCAATGCTGTCATTCCTCATGGTATCAGAAGCAATCGCATGCACAGCAGAAAGAAATCATGTATGCAACTTCTAGAACTAAAAGATGCAGATGTTCTTCTGCACCAGATGGATTGCTCTATTGCATTTTCATTTTTCCTACTGTTGCTATATCTCAAATTAAATTAAATTAGCAATTTTCAGGGGGAAAAAGAAAACAACAAAAAAACCCCCCCCAAAAAAAAACAACAACAACAACAACAAACCCCCAAAAAAACCTCCCAAAAAACCAGAAGTGGAATATTTTGCTCCCTACTGCTTTGTAAATTCCACAGGCCATTTTTAGGAAACCTTTCCCCTCAGACCACAAAAAAAAAATCAAAACTAGAGTACTAGAGTGTGACGTTTATAAAAGCCTGCATACAGCTTTCAAAAGCACAATCAAAGTGATGAGTACCTAGAGTTTTAATTGCATCCTGAGTACCCTAAAGCTTTGAAAGCCATCCAAATTGTGTCCAGGTCCTTGAAAAATTGTTGTGTAACTTAAGGCATCAAATCCTAACATCATTTTATACTGTAGCACAAAGTTGAAAACATTTTCTATTATCTTCCATGATTTTTTCTATACAATAGTTAAAAGAGAGACTCAGGTCTCAAGCTGTGACTACTGAGATGAAAAATAGACATAAAAGTCATGGTGAGCACAACCCCAGCCAAAGGAAACTGCTAAGTTCTGCAACAAGCTTTTATCCAATTTGGAAAAAAACAATGATGTCTCTGCTTCAGAGATGGATTTATCTGACTTGTTCCTTTTAGATTCCAGAAAACACTGGAACATGGAAACCATGAAGATGTGATGTCACAGGGAAAAAAAAATGTCTGAACAGAACAGACAAGTTTTATGATGCTAATGCTATTGTGCTAGATTTATCAGCTTCTCCATAATTACAAATTATGTGTTTTTAATTATTGCACTACATCTCACTCAGCACTTTTAAAATTGAAATTCCATGGAGTGGAAAGCTCTGAGTAATATAGTGTTCATCTAGCAACTCTTCTGACACTTTACATGATTTGCATCTGTGCTACTAGAATAAACAAGAAAACAAAATAAACACATCAGCTGCTTCCATCTTTAGATTATAATGTTGAACTGTTTATGTTTTATGGATGAGCTACATAGAAATCACACCTGGGTTCTATGAAATGGCAGGTATACCTCATATACCTGTGAGACATCTCAAGTATGTTGATGATTTACTAAGGAGAACACCTTGAACAAAGCTGAATGATAAATGTAAGGAATTTCTATGTTTTCCATATCAAAAGTCATGAAAGATTCTGTAATATATTAGTCATCAAAGAGACCAAACTACTGCAGTCTTGAATACAGTTGTTTGCCAGCAATATAGAAAAACAGTGGCAGCAAAGGTAAACATGCACTAAAAAAAAAAAAACAACATGTTATGGGAAAATAGTGTTAAATTCATGTAAAATAACAGAAGTGAATGAAAACTGTATTTGCATACTAAAGTTGATTAAATGGGGCTGCTTGGACACCATACCAAGGAGTTTTTTTCTCTGTTATTCCCTTTACCTCCACTTCAGTCAATGCTCTCTTAGAAAATTACACTTTTAAAATGTAGCTTAAACATTTGCCCTTAGAAAAGGATTATAGAAATCTCACCAGATCCATCCTACAGGGCTGAACTTCACCCAGGAGGAGTTACCACTAATTTGTGTTAGAAGAAGCCTTGTGGACATGAGTGATTCCTAGGGAGACTAGCACTCACTCAGTGGTGCTGGAGGGCCATGGGGACAAGCAGCAGGTCTCTCCAAGAGCCCTTTTCCCACCAAGACCCAGGCAGAGTAAAAGGCAAAGCCTCCAACCATTGCTCTCAAAACTCTAGCACGTCACTGCTGGTGAGATGGTGACAAATAGAGGAGAGGAATGTTTGGCATTATAGACCTTATAGTCCATTTATAAAGACAAGCTTTGCCGTTGAATGCAAAACATACCACGCACAGTTTGTGGCCTGTGCCCTTTCTTCTCAATAGAAATGACTGTCAGAAGAGAAAATTGCAAATTTGTGTTAGTTTCTCTTGTGCTGCTTCTGATCCACTCTTTTGACATCAGGAGCTGGGAGAAGCAAAGAGAAAGCTTCAAAGAGCCAAGGATCTACAGATGTAGGGAGCTTCAGCTGCTACCTGTGGAGCCCAGACAGCTCTGTGTGCTCCATGGTTGCTGCCATTGCTTCCATTCCTAGCTGAAATAGATCCTGTGAGAGCTGAAGCGTGCCTTGGTCACCCTGAACATCACAGCTCCTCTTTGCTGCTGCAGAGGTGGGCAGCCAGAGCAGCACTGTGGGGTGCAGCTCAATGGGAGCCCAGGGAGGGAGCTGGGAGGTGTCAGACTCTAGGAAGATGCTTTGCAAAGCCAACACATTCACTTTGCAAAGGAGAAACAGACCAAAAGCCATGGAATCACCTGCAGCAATGGTGCAACATGCAGATCTAGGAGACTGAGGAGTTCAGCAGGCTTTTGCTGAGAGGAACGTTTGTTCAGCTCCTGCTGGCTTTCCTATGGAGCCTGTGAAGTCAACACGGCTGAAAACATGAACTGTGCTAGAGCCTCAGATCTGTAATTGCTGTTCCTAAGTGTGCTGCTCTGCATCAGAGTCCATAAGGAATGAATAAATACATTTTCAGCTACCCATTTTTGCTTAAAACTAACCATAAAATGAATAGAACACATAAATAAATTATTCCAATATAAAGCAATATCACCTCTGGTTAGCTTCACTCCCTAGTCTCCCATGTTGCCTAACTAGTTAAGCACTAGTTAAGCACTAACTAATTAAGCATAGAGGTAAATAGTTTAGATTGTGCCTTGTCACTTTCACATTTCAGATACATGAGCTGTGTCTCCAGTTACTGAAGGGTATATAAGAATATGTAAAATCCAGAGTTAATACTCCATCTTGTGGCAGATCATTACGTTCCCTGCAGACAAAAATACGCTCACAAAATCATGACTGTATCATTTCATTATACAACAAGACTGTTGTATAATTCTGTTAAACTTAAAAATATAGAAATAGACACCTTTCCCCAGGATATGTGTGGTGGTAGAAAGCAATTGCACTTTGAAATCTCCAATTTGCAGTAAAACTTCTCTGTACTGAAAAAACCCAATACGCAAACCACCACCAAGAAACAAGAACAAAAAACAAAACCAAAAACAAATCCCATAAAAAACAAAAACATAATTATCAAAACAACAATAAAATAGAATTCCTGGAATGTAAAAACTCAGCACTTTGTTTTTTGGTATAAATTCTTCACAGATTTCATAGAAAATACAGCGACATAGAATAACAGGATGAGTTCATTTGAATTCTTGTGTGTTATAGATCTGTAAGCATTGATTAAATATTCTAATACATACACAAAATATTGTAGCTTTCCAGAATAAAATCAACGCTCTAAGAAAAGAACATGTGTTGTCACCTTAATTCTCCAGAGATGTACTTTTTTATCTAACCTCTGATCCACACATAAATAAAGTCAATCACCAAACTATTCTCTGGTTCATTTGCAAAACCAGCACTGTCAAGCTGTAGAAGCCCTTGAAATTAGTTGGATTTCCAACTAATTAGTTGGAAATTACTTGGATTAGTAGCCCTACTAATTAGTTGGATTAGTATTATAATATCAAATTGTAATACTGAATCAAGTACAGTAAAAAGAAAATCAAAGAACACAAAAACCCTAACAGCAGTTCAGTTGAATATTGGGAACATGGCACCAAATTATTCTTTTCCTGACAACCATAAGAGCAAACAGTGACAGTTCTGAAAAGTCCTGAGAAAAATCAACAGTAGAAAAATACTATCATGAAACTATTTCATATATGGAGGTTATACTGCTAAAGGCTCAAAGAGATAATATTCTTTGAAGGTCCAGGTTGCTATAACCTCTTAGTTCTCTAAGAAATCATAAATTTCCTTCAAGAACTTTTGTTGCATTGCCACAAAGAGCTTTAGGAGGTACCGCAGGTAGTAAACAACAAAAATAATTTATCTTATGTCCACAATATTCATTGTGGGAACACAGTAGAACACTTCTATGTTGTCGGGGCCTCCTCTGCTTCATCAGACTGGAGCATGTTTTAGGTTCTCTGCAGAGTGCTCCAGTCATAAACTGACTCCATATTGGGGTAAAATTAGCAAACACTGGGCCCTCCTCCTTACACTCCTTTCCATGGAAAGGAACTATAATTTTGCAGATTAGATGGAATCACAGAATTGATCAGGGTAGAAGCGACCACAGTAGGTTATCTGTGGGTTATCTGGTCCAACACCCCCACTCAGTCTTGAGCAAAGTGGAAAATAGCTTATAGGCAGCCTGAATGCTTGTTAGCATTCTGCCCCTGCTTTTGAGCCCAGTTAGGAGCTTAATCAGAGAAAACATCCATGTTTCAAAGGGATAAATCTATTATTAAGTACCCATGCACTGGCAAACAATGCTAAAGAAGCTATCACACTGCTGATGCCAGTAGTTGACTTCTCACATCACAGATTTGTTTTCAGAATAATACCAAATTGAGGAATTTATAGGAAGTCTGCTCAATTATCTGGACATCCATTTTCCTGGACAATGCTGTCAGACTCAGGTCACATGAGAGGCGCAGGGACGGCACTCACAGATCACCTCTCCCTTACCCATGGTGGAACACACAGCCACAATTCACCACCACTGCTCGTGGCAGACAATTGGTTAAATGCTTTAGAGGTAAAAAGGACTGGTCATTTTTAGGACTGGTCCTTTTTACTTAGAGGTAAAAAGGAATAGTCATTGCAAACTGAACCAAAGCTTCACTATTTAGACTTTCAAGATCTTCCTTAAGGAAAGTACTAAGTCAACAGTAAAGCACATGGAAGTCATCCAAATGTTTTGCTGCTTTAAATTTGAGGGACAGCATATCCCAGACCATCCCCACCCCAAGCATTGCTGCTAAACTTTTGATAGAAGAAGAAGGATCAAAACCAACAGGCAGAAAGAAAAACATTTTCTTCTTTTTTTTTTTCTCCAGTATCACTCAAGGGGCAACTTCAAACTTAGGAGTCTTTCCAAGTCTTTACTACCTTGTATTCCCACTATAGCTATGGTCATCTGCCTCTGGGTTGAAAGCTGGTTTTTTTAGGGACATACAGTTGTCTTTCAGACACTCATGTTCTTCAACTACAATCATCATAGCTAAGAAAGTCCAAAAAAAGAAGGCAGTCCTAGATACTGTACGTGTTTGCTAAGTGTCAGAGGTCACCATGAATACTCCAGATTTACACCTCTTGAGTCCCAGAAAAACTGTGAGATTCAAGAGCTGTTTTCTGATACACACAGTCTTCTATGGAATTGCTTGATCCCCAGAATGGGCACTGAAACATTGATTAAAGATTGTTAGAATGTCCACCAAGAGCCAGGTTTATTTTTAAAACTATATTTAAGCCAGGAAACTCACAAGAAAATTATGACAAGGACGTTTATAACTGAGACTGGGAGAAACCTGTTTGTGATTAAGGCCTCTCAGTCATCAAATACTTGGATAAAACTATAAAATAATGTAAAATCACTATTTAGTCAAAACATTGTAGCCAGTATGATCACTTTAACACATTATTGCCCTTGTGGTAAGCAATTTTAGTGAATTTTAATGAAGAATTTATTTTTGCCATTTAACACGATTCTAGGAGACCATGAGTAAAAAAAGAATCAAATGGTTAATAACCAATCATTTATCTCAGAGTCGTTAGTAAATACCTTAGCTTCAGCTGACAGACTTATGAAAGCTATGAAGAAAACAAAAACCAAGAAGACAAATAACTGAAAGAGCCTTAAAATCAGTGGTCTCCAAGAAAATGAGGGCTCTGCTTATGTAAAAGATTCCTGAGATGGAGTGGGGTGGGAGAAACTAATTTAGAATTAGAAAAAAGAACATTTCTAGACCTCAAGGAGAATGTTTACCTTATTAGGTTTTAAAATCATCAGGATCAGACTGTACAGGCAAATATTATTAAACAGAGAATTAAATATGACTTTTTCTGATAAAATCTGTTTAAAGATAACCATAGAAATATTTTCAGTAATGTAAGCAATCCATCATCACTATTTTATCTGCTATGATCTTGCTCCTACAGACAGCACATTTTTTAACTTAACAGAAACAAAATTAAAACAGCTTCAAATTACATTCTGACTAACTGACTGCCCCTTCCTGTGTTAATTAGATATGGTGTTATTCACTTCATGCTCCCTTACTCTACAGCTGATGTTTACAGCCCTGAAGCACATCATGTGTCACTGTAGGTGCAGCAATTTATTCTCTATTCATAATCTGCAATGTCATCGGGGTGAAAAAGGTGCCATAAACATAAAATTGCTATGGATATTTTTAATTTGGATAAGTTAGTGTCTCTGGACTTCACAAAGTTCTCTACATGTGCTGAAACCTCCCCACCAACACCCAAATCCCAGAGACATTGCTCTGTGACCAGACACGTCACCTTCTGTGGCATTATCTGGAGACTTCCCACTGGAGACAATACATGTAACAATTTGTACAGCAGAGATCAATGAAAAATAGCATAAAATATGAATATGAAGAGGAGTCAAAGGGAACTGGTTTTCCTTTTACATGGTGGAATAAGGTAACTCCTAAAAGGAAAGAAAAAACCAAATTGTTTTCTCGATCTTTCCATTTGAAGGATCAGCTACTACAGATGTGAAAGTGTGGTGCTCAGGACAGCTGGCTGGTGGAGTATTAATGAAGAATGCTAATCTGGCTACATGAGTATTGTATCACCTTTGTAGAGCTAATATAAGCTACATTTCTACTGGACATTCCTCTTTAAAATATTCAGGTATTTCTCAAAAATCCGGAGAAAAAAGGGATTCCAAGGTACTGCTTCACTGAAAGCTGTCCATTACCCAAAAAATTACTTCTAGTACACTAACTGAATACATACATTTTGCTGTCTAGTTGTACAGACAACTTCAATTAAAAATATTGAATTTCTGATTTTATAGAGTATTTATTATTGAAACAATAGAAGGAGGAGGAAGTTTAGCTTATTATCTGAAGCATTAATGAACTTTTCCCTGGTGATCCCCTCCGTTTCTGCTGATGCTTTAGCATAGACTTTGACAAATGGGAGAACAATCAGAAAGCTGGTCTATATTTGGGAAAGCAATTTTAGATTGAGACCTTTCTAAAAAGTCAATTTAATGTGATTTAAAGAAGTTTAAAATCAAGACTAAGCTATCTAAGGTGGTGTTTGACAGCAGAAAGCTCTCTGTGCTTATCAGAATCCTATCCCTCCACCCAAAAAAATTATCTGAGAAGACAAACATGTAAGCATTTCCTCAGTAATTTTTTGTGACCTAAGACTATTAAAAAAAGTGAAGAGGTAGGGAAGAGAATACAGTATGAGTTTGAGTAGAAATGGGCGGATGAGAGATGGATTATTGGTTTTTACAAGCTAATATAGAATGATTAATAACTATTAATTTGATACTAAACTGCTTCTCTTATTATATTAATTGTAGTATTTGACCCAAGACAGAACAATTTTTTTATTATCTCCAGCACCCATAAGTCTTTATCCTTTCTCAAACTTCAGTTAAGTCTCTAATTTGACCTACTTTATTTTAAATGGTTGTACAGGATATGCCACATAATATAGGACATCGGAATTTTTATCCAACCTTCTCTGCAACCTTCCTGCACTTTCTTCTTCCAGCAAGTTTTTCTTTCTCTTGTGTATCCAAGAACTGTCTGTACTTTATGTGCCTTCTGGGTGTCTTCAGTCCAGTATGGGGCCTGAAGCTTGTCCCAGCTCTGCTGCTGGGGAGAGCTGTAACTCAGGAGCATCAAAGACACTCAGGACTTTAGAAAAGGAGGGTAGTAGGCACTGCCTTCAAGAGTCTTAAGAGTGAAACCCAGAGAGTCAAACATTACTGGTCATCATCTGCTTTTCATATGTTGCTTCAGGGACACTTTAATAAACTTGGTGGAAACACTCTGGAAAGCAGGATAACTTTAAAAGACCTGAAGGTTGTGGAAGCTGGAGGAGCATAGGAAGGAAAAGACACTTAATATTTGTTCAGGCCTGTCTCCTTCCCTGGTATCTACTACATTTCCTAATGATAAAGAGGATGCTTGGAAGCAATTTTTGGTCAAATTCCATCCAGCAAAACTTAGGTAGGATCAAGGAAAATACACAATAAAGAAAGGGAGAGAGATTAAAATGAAATGCACAGATACTTCTGCAATGGCCTGACTTACATGTTTCTTATCAGCTTCCTTGGCTATCTTTTCTCTCGCATCCTTGATGCTAAATGAGTCCCACACCAGCTAATCTATTTGCTTTTGGATTTCTGAATGCTTTCACGAGCACTCAGAGAACTGAATGGCAGGAGTGAACCAGCTGTTGCTGTCTTCAGAAGGAGCCCACGCAGGCCAAGCTACCGCAGCCGTGCCGAGCCTCCGCCCTGCCACATCCATTATTGTCACTTGGAAAGAAAGGGAACAGAGGTTCAGTACCTGCACTCCACTGATTGGCCACGTTTTCTCTCTGTTGGACTCATTCTTTTCCCTGTTTTTTCTCAGTGATGGCCAAGACAAGTCCATGCAAAATGACAGCACACAGTTGAGAATCAACAGCACCGTTTGTCGTGAGGCAAAGGAATATTTTGGTACTCCTATAGGTGTGTAGCTATAGCAAGGAGAAAATAAGAGTTGCTCCTAATCTGTTCCTCATCTGTTCCCAATTAGAAAAACATGCTTTTATGCACTTCCAAACTTCGCACTTGAATGGGTGGAATGTGTAAAAGTCATGGTAGAAAAGTTGGTTCTCAGAAGTAACCTCCTAGCAGGTGCTGTGCTCAACACTATACAAAATTCTTCTTTCTTAAGACACTTCCTGACTCAATATTTAGTATTAGTTTGATGCTGCAATGCTATTTCATAAAGGTAATTTTACATGTAAGCAATGAAACAATCACAAGCTTATACCTTCTTATAGAAAGAGTTCTGTCCTTAAAGTGGTTTTCATAATTTACTTTCTAAAACCTATTTTCAAAATCACAGTGGTTTCAGAAACCATTATCTCATACTCTTGTCAAACTTGAGAGGACATCAGTGGTCCAGGAATTGACTCTTGAAAGATTTTTTTTTTCCTTATGGCTTCTTGGAATGAAAAAACAAACAAACAAACAAACAAACAACCCCACCCCCCCCCCCATCCCAGAAAAAAAAAAAAATTACCCCATCAGCTTTCAAATTTTGTCACAACTCTGGCAACACTTGAAGAGTTAGGGAATCAAACATGAATTACGCTGAATTTAATTAATTTAAAAAGAAAAAAAATAAACTTCTGTTCCTATATTTAAGGTGACAAAATTGAATCAGTTGAAAAGGATCAAAACTTTGATGGCAAACACAATGATATCCCTTTATTAAGTGCATCTTTTTCTTTTAAACCTCAAGCCCCTCAAGCTCAGGTTGGCAATACAATTTGGAAATCATGGCATAGGTTAAAGGTATAAATGGAATACCCACTAAGCAAGAGTGAGGAAAATAAAATCCATGTGTCTGAAGATGATCTGGCTGATTTGGGAAAAATATATTTTAAAAAAAAGAACTCTTTGAATTCTTGCACTAATGAACTTAAACTAAATTGTTGATCCCAAAACCAGGATGTGTTTGTTCCATTTCCATGTTCATTTTTCACTTTACTGACCTTTATCACTTCTGTGTTGTAGATGGTATTTTTAAAATGTCCTAGAAGAATTTGAGAAATTTCAAGATTAGCCTCCATTCTGGTCTTTTGTGGCAGACTGCTCCTCTCCTCCCTTTAAGAAAAGAGATGAGTCTTAACAAGAGTCATTATTAAATATTCATACAGATTTTGGCTTTAATTAAAAAGAGCACATTTTGGGGTCTTAACCTATCCTAGTTTGAGAATTACCTTTGAGATTTGTCTTGTCATTATCACACATCCTTTTAATTAGCAGGTGGACAATGCTCTGACCGACAGTATTCTAGCAAGGATGTACTAAAAAATGTTCTTACTAATTGGATGTAAAGCCAATGAAAGGAATTTAGCTATTTTCAAAGCAGGCACATCATGGCAGTGCTAGGAGTAAAGCCCTTACTTTTTCATTTCTAAAGCAAGAAAGCTCTCCTATAATAACAGAAGTTGAAAAAAATGTTTCTATCAAAGTACAGTGAATGAAGACAAAGAAATAATATGCTAAAGATTGACTTATAAAATGCTAAGTGAAGTTAGCAGGGCTGACAGCTTCATACAAGAAAATTACCCCATCACTACCAAAATCTGAGGGAAAGAAGAGCATAAATGAGCAGTAGATCCTCTTACAGGGTGAGACAATAGGCTTCTCATCTAATGCAGCCTACTCTTTTGAGCAGTGTCAACACCGAATTCAGACCTTGCTGTAATAAGTGGCTTCAAAGTCAGAAACTGCATTCCAACCTGCTTTTCATACGGATGGGATGTTTTTAAATCAAAAGCATCGGTATAAATTATTATCAGAAACCCCATCCAGCACATCAGGAGATACAGCTGCACAGCAAAAGGAACATCCTCTTCAGCTAAAGCACTTGCAGGCTACTCTTCTTTTTTTTTTTTTTTTTAAAGCAAGGTGTATTTTTGGCATCAAATACAGAGGCAAAGCATATATGAGGACTGTGCAAAAATTTGCATAAGCAGTTACAGGCAAGACCCTGTAGTACTGTGATAGTCCTGATCACAACAAATGAATTTACTAGAGGCATAAAAACTGGTAGAAAATATTTTATTTTTGCAAAAAAATTTTAATGACAGGAATAAAGCCACCTAATTGTCATTCTGCACCCAAGTATTTCCCTAAGGCCTCACTGGCTGCAAGCCAGTTGTCAGACAACAGACATTTATTAATTTTCTCTGCATGATAAACTTTCTTTCAAGCAAAAAATATTTTTTTTAGCAAGAAAACAAGGATTTTTCTTAGAACAAAACTCTATTTTTATTTCAAAGTATAAACTCTGGCATAGAAACCCATAAAATGCCTTTAGACCCCTTTGAACTTTCTACTTTATCTCTCCTGCTGAAGATATTATCCTGAGACTAACCTTGGTCCAAATGCAGACAGGCAGAGCAATATGCAAACAGGATTAGTGGCAGAATGCTACCATTATTCTCCAAAAATAAAAGTACAAACAAATATTTTATTACCTCATCATCTAGTTAGGAAAAAGCTTTCCATCCAATAACTTCAGAACAAAAACATTAAAAACTGCCAAAAGCTGAAAATATAAATCTGTGTGGTTTTGCTGCATCCTTCTTTATAAGAATTTTGCTCATAACCCAAATACCTACCAGTACCTCATTTTTGTAAAGGACAAAAGTCTGCAGTAAATTTACAAATAATCCAAGAAGTGCAGGCAAAATTAATCCACCCAGTCATTGTCCCATAACACTTTGACTTCTAGGAAAGAATGCAAGAAGTCTTAGCTGGCTGATCTATATTGCCCTTGTACATTTTTAGCATCAGTAGAAAAACTATCATACAAAGAGGTGTCTTGTTTGTGCATTAGTTCCCATATTTTTTTAGACATAGAATATATTTACTGCTAGAGTGAAACTACTTAAGAAATCACTAAATGGGTGCAATTGAAATATTGCCCAATTACCCTTAAATTCAATGAAAATATTTCAGATTCTGTTGCAGAATTTAAAAAGCCTATATTCAAAAATTTTAAATCCATAAAATCTTGTAAGTGCCCAAAACCAAGCTTCTTGTTTGCTAGCCGCCAATGAAACACAATTCATGGACAAGTTAAAGTAGAAATTAAAACAGGTGGTCTCACTGCTGAATTTTCCAGTGTTCTGTAAAGACAACAAGCTGTTCAGATAAATATTAACAGCATATTGACCAATGGGATCAAAGATGCAAATTTATCTGTTGAAATTTTTTTTTTTTTCAGAAAAAATGTTAAATTCCTTCAAAACCTCAAGCTGTGGAATACACACAATGATAAAGGCACAGTAACCAGTAATTATCACAAACTGTTGCACAAGAAATATTTGTCATATAGAGAGTAATTGCAAGTTTTGCATATTGTCATCATCAGTATGACACTGAGTGTAAGTCTGAAAACACTTAAACTTTCCAACAAGGGGGAATAAAGTATTCTTGTGTTCTACCTGAAACTTAGGAGCCCTAGGTGGTAGAGTATTTCACAAGGAGACTCTTAATAGAAATTGATACCAGTCCCAGAAGAGAGTGCAGGAAAAACACAAAGCAAAGCTGACCAAATAATGCTTTGGTGCCTTGGAGTATTGTGTAAATTACAGCAAGCAGATTTAAGCATTCCATTTAGAAAGAGAAATAATAGAAAGTTGAAGCTTGCACTAGAGAAAACGTACTAAAGAAAAATCATTAAAAGAAATTCCAATAAAAGCAAATAAGAAGCACGTATCTACAAAGAAAATGTGTGAAAAGGAAAATGTGGATGCACATGGTGCGATCAGACTGCAATTTAAGTTGATATTTGGACATGTTTTGTCTGCTGCAGTTACCCTTTCATACAATGTTTGAAGTGAAAGAAAGAAATTTAAATGTGGTAAATCAATTCTAACCATGTAGCTCGGAGAAGTGTTCTTTAAGAGCAACCTTATTCATCTTCAGACAAAGTCCTTGAATTCAGAAGGATTTCCTGAGCTGTGCTGATCTCCCACTGACTTCAGCAGAAGGATTTGATGTGAAACCTTGCAAGTGTCCTCCAGGTCCTGCCCATGTCCCCACCATCCATGGACTCAAGCCAGTGAGCACCTGGGTGCTGTCAGGCCATGCCATGCCTCCCTCTGACCAAAGCTGCCCCTCAAGGTTTGCTTTGCCCTTGACAAGGGGTCTCTCCTCTACGGGGAGGACAATTTTCCCTGAAGCTGTACAAAAGATGGTGCCTGTTGGACTTTCATCACTCTGCCAAATTGTGGGGGAAATAAATAGAACAACTCTGAAGTTTTTGGGCAAGAATGACACAAGAAAAGGTAAGGGATTCACCTGCTTAAATACTGGTGTGGAGTGCCATAGTTACCCCTCGAGCACCCACAATACCCACACCAGATGATCCAACCATGACCCAGAACCTATCGGACTCCATTCCCTGCTGCAGTTGCAACTTGAAGCCAGATGGGAATTTTCAATACTTTAGGTGTTGAAAATGATGGCTTTTTTCTTGTGTGGTACATCAAACTTTTTTTTTAATATTGATAAAATAACAGGGCAATCTATATTTTATATTATTACAAAATTGTTTTACATTTCTGGATGCATTTCTAGGTACCAAACACTTCTGTATCTCGATTTCAGCTCACTTTCTCTTTTTTAGGTAGGTACACTTCTATGGAGGACAATAACCATTGTTTTTAGTTCTTCTGAGCTCTAAAATGCAACATTATCAAATGAAAATCTCAGCTATCATTATCTGCCAGCTATCCTATCCACTGATGTACTTCAAGATGAAAGTAGCCAAATGGCTTTATATATGACAGAAAGTGGAAAAGGCAGACTGCTTATAAGATAAAAACAAGGAACTATGATAAGTCGTGAGCACAGGGGATGAGAACTAATATGTATTGGTGTGATGAAGACTGACATGCCCATTACCAAAGTGGAACAATTTTTAGCAGTAAAAAGATTAAGCATGATGGTGTGAAATAAAAAATTGACTAGACTTTATAGAACATGGAAGTTGAGCAGCTTCAAAAGGATTATTAAAATTTTCTGCGAAAGAAGCCTCCATGAGTAAAAAGAATCAGAGATATTATGCTACTGCTTAATGTAAGAAAAAAAAATTACTAACTTTTCTCATCTACAACAAAATGCAGAAAAATCACTTATGAGTAAGAAAGAGTGAGATTGAAAAAGAATAGTAAGCTGCAGATTTCTGCAGAAGAAAATTACAAAACTAAAAGATAATTACACCAGGTAAACCTCACCATTGCAATTAGCAATCTAGAACTGGAGGAAGTCTTTTAGCCAGCAATACAACAGATATTAATTTTTTGGATATTATTTTCAGGAGTTGATAATTTACTGCTGATCATCTTATCAGAAGTTGCAACAGGTATTATTTTATTCTGCTGTCTCATGGGCACTTCCTTTGTCTTTATGCTGGATGATGTAGTGAGCAGCAAATTGTCTCTCTTCAGAGCATCACTTTAGTCCTCAGAGGACAAATTGCACAGCCCCTTCTGCACTGACACTGTGCACCAACAGATTTCCACAGCACTAACAGATTTGCACAGCTTTTGTGATAGCTAGTGAGCCACACACTGGCCGGTGGAGGCAATATCAAGGGCTTGATTCAGCTTTAGACATGCATCCATGAATGTTTACAACTTCATTCCCATTCACACACTGAAGACAAAGCTGGCCCAGCACAGCAAGCATCATGATACTTACACCATACTGATGATTTACATCACCCCTAATTCAGACCTTTTACTCTTCTTTTCACTTTTTTATACTTATCATTGAAGATTTGCTAGACTGGATTTACAAGCCTTTTGGTGTAATATTCAAGCAAGCCATCAGACTGTATGATTTCCATTTCAAATAATGAACTTTTAGTATAATTGTTTATTTTGTCCAATATTCTGTGACACATATAAGTGTGGTACAAGCACGTCAGAATTCCCTACTTTGGGGAAGTATTATTCTATATAAAAAACATCATTATTTTAGTTTTTTTCCCCAAATACTTATGAATTGTACACAAATGCTCAGTGTTTTTTAAGCCTGCTTACTGATAAAATAAAATAACGGCATAAAAAAGCACTCCTTTCAACAGGCTATTGATTTTTAAAGAAAATGATGGCATAGTATGGGATTAATCTGATTTAATATCAAATCTACACTTGAGCTAATCACACACAATTACCTTCAAGAGACAGCTCGGGGATGTAGTTAGAGGAGGGCAGGGCAAGAGTTCTGTCATCCTAATGCTGACATCTAACACAGAACAAGGGAACCACAAACCACGTGCTTTTAGTGCAGAAGGAGCATAGTGTAAATATCTCAACCCTTTACAACAAAATATTTAACTGTCTCAATTTAAGGATTGCCATCTCTAATGCACAGTGTCTACCTTGTAATTTTCTGTTTGTTTGGATTAATTTTACGACTTTTTGTTGCAGAGTTGCTAATGTCCAAAGAGTATGACTGTAAGACTGATGGAATGAGTGTAAAAATTCCAGTTGTTCTAAATCTCATGCTTGCCATAGATCATCAGTGCTTGACAGTTCCCATTTCTGTGGAAGTTTGCTACCCCCTCATGCCTAGGTCTGTGAGTTAAAAATGTGGGCTGAAAGAGAGATAAAACTGCAGAGATATTGCCCTCTGGATTTCAGAGAGCACATAAGTATTACCTGCAGCAAGAACTTTGTGTTTTGCTAAAATAGATGTTTAAACTATTTTTTGAATCATGGTACTCTGGAGATATTTTTAAAACTGGGATTTGCTTCAAGTTATATCTGTTATAAACCAGTGAACAAAACCATAAAAGGACATAAATAATCTTATGTATTTTCATAAGTAATAGTCCTTTCTATGAGATCAATTTAATTGCTTTCAATGAAACTTCAGTTTCTATTACCATTACCAAATAAGGAAAACCTTCAAATTGGAAAAATACTGAGGAAAAAAATCAGTTACCAGAAGGGACACAGTTGTATCAACTGAAACCCTCCAATTGCTTTTTTAGCTGTCAAATTTTCAGTAATGATGATACTTTGATTTGTGTCTGTGATTAGTCTGATGAAACAGTTGTCTTAATCATGTTTCTAAACCTACTAAAACCAGGCTGAAACAAGCAGTAGTAAAAACTTATGCATAAAACTGTATTCTTCCTCATTTTTTAAGCTTCTAGGTGAAGTAACAAATTTAATTGTGTGGGTTTTCATTTTTTTAAACGCTCTCAGGAACAATGAATGCCCAGACATTGTGTGAGCACCAGTTATCCAGTGGTTGCTCAGCAGCATGTTGCAGACAGTGCTGCCACTACTAGAACTGTGGAAGAAGTTTGGGATAGTTCTCTGAGAAAAAAAAAAAAAAAAGTTTAGATTTATGAATGTAGTTCATGACTGCCAAAACTAAAGTTGTTTTCTCAGAAAGGGGGTTGAACCCCTCTAAACTCACTCCAACCTCCACTTCCAAACAGGGCTGCACCCACTCAAAGGATTGCTCCAGCCCAATCAGGCATGTGCAGTCACATGCATAAGAAATGTGTTCATTCCAAGTAAAGATAAAATACTTTCTATTTAAACAGGCAAAAAAGAATTTTTCAGCATGTTCTGATAGATTAAGGTTCATCAAGATAAGATCTGCACGTTGGTTCTCACAGCACAAAAAAATTGCCTGACACTCCCTACTGTGTAATACAAATAGGGTAAGGCTAAAACTCTCTAGCTAAAGGGACGTGATCTAAGCAGACCTCAGGAGAAATATCTGAAATTGTATTTCTTTACACAGTGTATGTCCCAATTTCATTGTTTCTGAAAGAGACATTTTGATTCAAATAGGAGAGGCGAGCTGGTCTGTAACATACAAAGCAGATATTTCTTTTTCTGTAATCTATTACTGTAAGAAATAACATGGTAGCTCTTAGTCAAAGAGCAGTGGCTGACCTGCATTTCCTGAGTAATATTATTTCAATTATTATTTTGTTCACTGTAACTGCTTTACTAACTGAAGAAACAAAAATATCAATTCAACTGGATCCATATAACGGAACAAAATATCCACTCTAATTAATTTTTGTGGACATTTCTTGTCACTTAGGCAACATACATTAATACTTGCTGTTAATATATTCAAAAAATAGTCTCTTTCTTCCTCCTGTGTTTTCAGAAGGGTATAAAGCGTTCATCTTTCTCTTTGCTTGTTACCGAGTTGGGAGTATACAACCTGTGTCATAGTCTAATGTCAATACACGAAAATTCTGCTACCACGAACATCTTCCTTAGATGGTGAAATGTTACAGTTCTTCATGCCTTCCTGTGGTGCCTGTGACTAATCTAGTGCAATAGTGATTATTAAAAATAGACAAGAAAGCTGAAACTTGAGAAGTACAGGAAACTTGTTTCATTAAGCCACCTTGGGTTTCTCTTTTACTCCCACATGGCTGATGCTATTTTTGGAAAAGTGTTCAGACAGTGTAAGCTCAAGATACAAGCAATTATAACAAGGCATGGTATCAAAAATTCTTAATTCCTATAGCAAAGAAAAAGTAGTTTTCATGCCACAATGCTTGAAACTTTTCTGCAGTTCATTGAGCCAATAAGAACACTCATGGGCACCTCTCTGCATGAGGAAAGTAAATAAGCAAAAGTAACTTTTAACAGCAGCAGCCTTTTTTTACCAATCTCATATGCCTTATTTTCAGAAATCTCAGTCATCTGTTTCTGAGAGGTAAATTAGTCAGCTCCTAGTTACATACTTTTTTTTGTGGCAACTCTGTACCCTAAGCCAAGTAATAGTTAAAAGTAGTGGGATATCTCCTGACATATAAGGATTACCTGTATAGCAAGTAACATTTAGGGAAGAAATGACAGTAGAGTAAGAAAGGGGTCTCAGACAATGAATCTGCAGTAGTAATAAAGGCAAATTAGAAAATCTTGGTGAAATCCATCTTTTAGAATCTGGCATGTCCCACATCCCTGACCTCTATTCTCCTATTCAATTCACTCATCATAAATGTTAAAAAAAAAATTATAATATAACCCCCCAAATCACTCAACCCTCATCAACACTGAAACAGCTGGAGTCTGTGCTAGGGGTTGTTACAATTTTTGGAATGAGACAGAGTGGGAACACTGAAGAAAAAGAGTTTGAATTTGTAGGGAATCAAGAAAAACTGGATAATCTGGGGAAAAAGTCTGCTACACTTGCAATCTAGGAGACATATGTGCAGGTTTCAGCTGTGGGAAGATTGAGGATAATCAAAATTTGTTTTGTTGAAACTTCACTACAAGTCTTCTGCTCTACTGCACTTGTAATTGCCTCATCTCTCCCTTGGCTGGCCAATGCTCAGGTGATGACCTTCCCCCCCATCTTCACTCCTGGCTGCCTTTGCTGCTTTCTGGCCCTCCCACGCAGAGAGGTGGCGGCTGCTTCATGAGCAAGGGAGACCCAGGCACCTGAGAGAGGGAGTCTGGAGCCAGTAGCAGAGTATTGATGAAAGGTTGGGAGTGTGGCACTGAATTATGCAGTTTTTATGAGCACCTTGTGGACATGCCAGCATGCCTGAATCTCTCAGGGATGGATACCCTTGATCTCTAACCCCATTTGGTTCAGTGAAGGGAAGAACTGCATTGTGACAGGATGCAGATACTTCACTCAGAGGAAATGTAAGGATCTGTCCCTCACTGGGCACTGGACATGGGACATATCCCAGCCACAGCAACTCCTTCTGTGTAATACAGCACCAGCTACTGCTATTTCTATCATGGTATTTTGCTCCTGAAATCATCTATTTGGCAAAGATAGCAATCTAAATCATATCTGAAGAACCTACAAACTGTATAGATAGTTAAAGGGACATTTTAAATTATACCTGTAGTAGGTATGGAAAGAAAACTATGAACCAGTTGTCTTTGGATTATATCTGAAATAAAAGTCTGCTCTTGGGAGGAATTTGATTGTTACTTCCTAAGCTTGCAGGACATTTTAAAGGAGATTTAAAGTACAAAAATAAGATAAGATACAATGAATAGATAAAAAAATTTTATTTAAATATTCCTTCTTGACTGACATGCTTAATAAAGACAAGAAGAAAAAAATAACATTACTTATGTATTGAAATCACTGAATCACTGTGTACAAAAAAACTACAGTTCTTGTTTGGCAACACTTATCTTTTACTTATTTCTTTTTTTGTTTGTTAAGTCTTCTTTGTTTGGCTGCTTGGTTTTAGCTGGGGTTTTTGTTTGTTTTTAATTTTTCATCCTGATGAATGAGAATGATTTACTCAGAACTGATTTCATAACAGGAGAAGGACACACAGGGCAGGCAGTCCCTAAGAAAGCTTTTTAACAGTACTAAGGTGCCAAACTGCGAGATGGCATCAGCGTATAGATAAATGTCCCCTGGGGACAAGGGTGCAAACTCATTTTAACTTGTGACCCACACCAGATTTGAATTCAAGCTGGTACCTGAGCTGAGCTGGGAGAGCTCCTCATACATGATTCTGCCCCACTCTCCTCAGAGCAGCTAATTTCAGCTGTATCAGTGAGGTCTTGTCTTTTAAGCCTCAGCTGTGCCTGCAATAACTCCTAACTGCTCTAAAGCTTTCTGCTCTGTAAGATATCTCCAGACCTTTCACATGACATTTTCTTCACATCCTTTCATGTAAGATTCCCCAGTATAAGGAAATGGTTGAATAAACATTTCACTGTGAAATGAGTGGGAGAGTTAGCAGTCAAAGTGGGAAATAAAAAATGAACTGAGCCATCAACAGTCACACATAACTTACTCAGGGAGAATTACAATATTACAATATTACTGGTGTTAGCTGTCACTTGGCAGGTATCAGTTATATTAAGGTGGCTCTCTCCTCAGAGTAGCAATTATCTGTTAATGTCTTAATGAAATACACCTCGAACATCCCTGTGTAGACTCAAATATAATGAGCAATAACTGTACTAATATGCTGACTCCAATGTAAACATATAGAAATTATCCAAGCAGTGCATTTCAGTGCAATACTTTCATCACCACTAGACTTGCTAGCTTCCTTTTGCTTATTTTCAACTTTTTGGGCTAGGTCACAAGTTTCTTTGCTGAGGTTGACAAAGACAGAGAGTCTTAATTTGCTCCCAGAAACTAGCAGAACTGTTAATGTATTTTAAATAAGCAAGCAAAATTATATCTTTGCAAATGTATCCTACTCTTTTCTTATGGGAGTGAAGACAGACATAAACCTACAGAGTGAGATAGTGACAAAGAATGGATATTTAAACACAGCTGTGTCTGTTCATAATTTTGTTCATATTTAAACACAATTTAAATATAATGCATTATGTATTTTTAAGAAGATATTTTCCCTACAGATAGCAAATAGTGCAATCCCAAGAAGCTCAGCACAGCTGCACATAGCTCAAGCCAGAACACATTTCACAGGAAGCTCTCTATACAGAATGAAGCCCCATTAAGCAAACTCACTGGAGAACAGCCCTTCAATCTATTCATTATACATTAGGTGGTGTATACAAGGAAAATAAAACAGGTTTTATTATTTAACATCTACTTAGTGTTTAAAAATGTATGCTTCATGTTTGGACAGTTTAAATGGCACTCAGCCTCTATGCACTAAGTCACATGCAGTACTTTTGGTGACTCTCAAAGTCAAAACAAAAGAAATGTTGTTCAGCAGTTGTTTGTGTTTAGCAGAACCTTAAGAGCTTTAATAGGGTGGATAGCTGCTGATAAACTTGATCTCTAACCCAGCAAAGTATATTTAAGATACTGGAAGCATTGCAGCTCATTAAATTTTCACAAGTTATTTTTATCACCAACATGATCTAAGTTTTTCAGCAAGTCATAGAAAACTACATTGCACTTCCTTAATGAATTTGACTGTATTTTATTGTGTCCCGTTCATTCTCATTGCTTTAAACTGATGGTGATAAGAAGACCATCATATGTGAGACTTCTGCAGTTTGAATAATCCAGTATAGAGGACAGAACATGATCAGCTGCCAAAGTAATTCACCAATTATCATGGAAGATCACTGATCAGTAAAACAGGTAAGAATCTACAACTTCAGCAGAAGGGTTGTCAGAATTAAAGAATATTAATTATAATTTGAAACATTACATGCACACAGAATAAACTTCAAACTCTGTCAGAAATCTCCTTACACGAGTGTAGATCTGTCAGGGTATCTGGGGAATGATGAATTTATTTGCAACTGAAGGAGCACATGGTTCAGCATGCCAACCTCTCCTGCAATCCTTGCTCTACGACAGTGTGAACATTTCAGAAGTGTTTCACACTTGTGATGCTCGGCACCTGTAATTCTCATGGTTTGTAGCAGCTAATGTTGTTCTTCTAGCTTTTATCTTTAACTGCCTCCAAGATACTCAATCCCAAACCTTGCCACCTTCCAATTTGCAGCTGAAATCACGTATTGCATCTAAATCTCTCTCCATTAGAAGTGTCTTTACCACTTTCATAAAACCAAAGTTCTGCCTTCTTTTAAAGGCACGTTTTGCTGTCAAAAGTACATGCATCTAATGTTATCTTCAAAGGCATTGATATTTTTTATCTTGAAATCATGAATGAGAATAGAAACTTGAGGGGGTTTTACCATATTATCATTTTCATTAATATAACAATTCACAAGTCTGAAATGAAAATATCTATTTACTGCAGAAATTTGAAACCAGACATTTATGTACAGAATATGGTTTGAACTAACCAACCTAAGAGAACTACAGAATATGGTTTGAACTAACCAACCAATGGTTCTATGATTGTACAGAGGTCTCTTCTTTCAGGGAAGTAGTTTATAATTGATGTTGACCCTATATTTTGATAGTTTTGATAGGAAAGTTGAGTTGAAAAAATAAGCTGAACTAAAATATTGTTAAATTTACCAAACATCTTTAATACGTTAAATTTTAAAACCCCAATGAAGCTGGGTGTCATTACATAGAATGGAGCACTGGATAAAATAAAGTGCTAAAAATGAACTCTCTAGAGGAAAAAAACCAAGATCAAATAAAATTATTAATAATAATAGTGAAAAGAGTAGTTTAAATCTTCAGAAAAATACATTTTTCATCCCAAGTCCATCTCCTTTAGACTTCATGCAGTATATGGTGATGGAAGAACAGAAGGTAGGACTGGTGCAGGTGGGAAGAATTTAAGACATATTTCCTGTATTTGCTCAGGTGTCAAGATACTAAACAGTATTTTATATTAAGGAAACTGTTCACATGGAAAATGCAGGGAATACAAAGACAATACTGGTTACCTCATAATGTAATTTATAGTTATAACACTTGATGCTATTGAGATAGCCCAATTTATTAAGCTTATCTATTGCACCACTGAAATATGCAAATCGTGAAAGAGAAACTGAAAATCTTCCAAGTTGATGCTTCATGTGGAAGCTTGGGAAGGAGAGAAACAAAGAAACCATGGGAAAAAAGCCTAACATTCATAAAGTGACAAAGAACAGAACAAAAATTAGAGCTCTGTCCAGTTCTATTTCTGCACATCATCTATAAAATACCATCTTGCATGAAGTGCTAAACTGCACTTAAAGCTTCCCCTTTCACCACACACTTGCCCTGCTCCAATCCCACCCTGATTTCATTTGATTACAGTGTTCTTTTTGGGATGAAAAAACCTAAGGATTTAAATAACAGAAACACAGGAGCTGTCAACTGGTTGTTGAATTCAAAGTAGTATAGGTAAAATTTCATCCCAATGATATTTGATTGTCCTATTATCATGGCATGTGCTTCAGAAACCTGATGCAGAGCAGCAGAAATCACTTTATTTATAAACAGTATAAAGCACTGAACAGTGTGAGAGTTAGGAGATTGACACACAGAATCAGAGTGAATGTGACAGCTCTCCATTGCAAGTTCAGATATCCCAGAGGGTAAATTAAAGGTTTTCTATACCAAAGAATAAACCTCAGCAAATACTTTGGTTGTCAGTGAGCTTAATATTAGGCTATGGAAAAGCTGAGTAAGATCTGTGACAGAAAGGTTTTGTGAGGCTTTTGTTTGTTACTAAACACCAGGGTTTATATTTTACCTATATTTTTCACATTAAATCCAGAATTTGAATTGAACTGTAGCTTTCAGCGAGCTTTCAGAAATTACAGCAGATGCTTTTTTTCCTACTACACTTTTGCTTGAAGCCTAAATTTGAGACATTGTGAAGAAAGGTCCTTAGGCATTTTTAAAATCCTATTTTGGGGGTTGTTTCGGGAAGTAAAAAGTATTCAGTAGCTTCTGATTATGTTGCCCATTCATCCAAAGCACAATTTACATTGATGAAACTTCTCACTTGTGCAAGAGGCTTCCCATGTGTGTGTATTGTGGGGGGAAGGATGTAAGGACAATTTTTGGTTTGCAAAGGGGTTGTTTCTTTCCTACATGTCATCACCTTGCTTCCTTCAGGAAAAGCCAGGAGAAGATGTTGTTAAGACCATTATTTTATTTTGAAGCCACTCAGTGGTTGATTCTTATCCAAGTAAGGTTCCTGACTTTCAGTGTGGTCACATGAATGCTCAAACCAATGCCCTGAGCACAGAGATGGGATTGCAGATGAAGAGGACAATGTGGGAAAGCTCAGTGTCCCAGTAAGCGCAGGCCAAGACAGTGGGACAAGGCTCAAAGCCTAAATTTAAAGTTGGCCCTGCTTCCAGTCAAGCACTCACATTAGTGACTTCCAAATATATCTTCCAGCTCCCAGTTGCCACAGGACAGTGCCCTCTGACTCACGCAGACTGGGATGTTTGCTCGCCTGGGCAGACTCAAGGCATTTCCACCTCTGATGCCTTTTCCCTTCATTAATATGCACATCTGATGCCTTTTCCCTTCTGCTTTCACCCCTCATTTCTCTTTTTCCCTTACTCATTTCACCACACACGGAGCATTGTTCCACCCTCCTACTCAGGCACACTGTAAGACAGCCAGCATCTCCTTTTGAATAATCTCTGGATAAGGAATCAGGGCACATGAAGCTAAAAAACTACCCTGAGTATCTGTTAACAGCTGAAACGTTCCAAAAATGTGAAAGACAAAGAAGTTTTAAAGCATCACTTCCATTTCTGACTACTAGAAGTAGGTTCAAGAGAGAAAGGAAGACAGCCACAGGACACTGCTGTTGCAATCAACTAGTTCTGAAACAGCTTCAGCATATTTTTAAATAGACCCTAGGAAGAGTAAGCAAAGGTAGAAGGAACCTCCAACTAAAGATTGAAAAGATAAACATGAGGTTTAAACTTAATCCAGAAGGAATCTGATAAAAAAAGGTGTATGGGAAAAAATTAATCTTTATGGAAATAATACATTTCCCACTCAAGTATCACTAAACTAGAGATGAAGTTTATGATGTATAGAGCAACCTATACTATGGCAAACATGACAAAATCCCAGAGCAAGAAAGAGAAGCAGGACTTGCAGAGGTTAGCACTGGAATTAAGACAAAAAGCTGCACAGAACATTAAATTATATGGATATGCACATAACTAAAAGATAAAATAATAAAGAGGCTCTGCAATTTCCCAAGCAAATGCAAACATTAGCAGAATATAAACAGCATGAGCAGGACTGGAAACAGCATTATTACCATACTAGAAGGAATGAACACAACAGCACCAGAAAGTGAATGGGCTATCAATTTTAAAGAAGGTAGAATGTTAACTTCAAATTGGACACAGATGAACAATCTGGTGTTATACAGACATGGTAATTGTTACTTTTGAGAGAAAAACTGCAAGAAAGCAGATGAAATTCAAAAGCTATAATAAAGCTTTTGTTTCCAACCAAAGCAATTTATGAAGTAAATGAACAGGAAACTAAAACAAAGGAAAAGGTACAATTTATATACAGCATTACCAAAGGGGAGGACAAATATCTCATATAGAGAAAAAGATTTGTCACGATCTGTTTCTTCACTGGCGAGCCCAAAACAGCTATGTGAAGAGTCTGAGGTTGGTCCTCAGGGAACTGTAGTAGTGTGTTTTTATACTTTGTAATACTTTGAAGTAGTTTTGTTTTTCCCAAATGGTTTATCCCAGATTGTACCTCCTTCCCTTACCTATGGGATCCCTCTCCCTCGCTGAGATCATCCCCAAATCCCCACCCTGGCTCTCTGTCAATCACTCTGCATCCCATCCCCTCCATCTAGAAGCTTCGGTCCAGGACATCGAGTGATTAGCCAGAGGCCAGGGGTCAGCACCCCAAGACTAGTTTGTACGCTGTCCTAAATGTCCATCCCCCAGTACCCCGCCCTTAGGGTCATTTATTGGTTAATAAAATGTTATCTATTTTTGGTTTCCACCTCCCTTTAAATGTAACCTTGGCACATCTGCTGGGGCTCTCGGCAGGAGGCCCCCTGAGGTGTAGGAGCTCCCTCGGCTCCTGAATAAAACCTTGGATTAACCCCTGCTAAGAGTTGGCCTCTTTAGTCCCCCGATGTCTCTGGTGTCCCCTCTGCTGCAAGGGCGACTGGCCTGGCTGCCCTCAGCACCCTGGGGCACAGAGAGCGTCTCCCCGTGTCGGGGCTGCTTCCCCGGTGTCTGCCGACTCGGGGCTGGCCGGGGCTTCCTGAGAGGCTCCCAGAGGGACTGAGACAGGGAACATCCCAAGAGAGCACCTACTCCACCTTCCTCAGGCACAGAGAGCAGGCGTGGTTTTATTGTGCAGGATGTGCCAGCTGAACTTGGGACATTTGAAACCAAGGAAGAACTATTGCTGGCCTCTGAACCACTGCACAGACCGTTTACCAATTCCCAACAAGGCTCAGCACTGCCTGTTTCAGCCCACAGAACTTGTCTCTACTTCATCAGGATTCCATCCACTATGAAACAGGGCTTGCAGGCATGCTCAAATACAAAGATGGTACAAGCTTTTACCTACTCCATTTATCATACAATGCCATTTTACAGTCTATGTTTTTTAAACAAACCACAAAAATACTATTATCAGATTCCACCCAACCAGAAGTGACAATGGATAGATAACTACCACTTGAAAGCGAAGTACACATATCCATTGGATAAATACTACTTCAGTGCATTGATATCTTTAATACCTGAGTTTTTAAATATACTTAGTAGGACTTTTATTTAAAGACATTATTTTGCCCTCAAAATTTTTATTTAAAAACTTTGGATGTGTTTGGAATGCCAGTAACACCAAAAGAGGACACAGTGAGGGGATAATTGACCTTGTCAGCTAAAAGCAGTATTCCTTGGAACATTTAACTCATAGATGCAGTCAATTACCTTCAGGTAATGCCTGCTTCAGGGGTTTTATTGCTTTGTCCCTTTGAAATGAAATAGATTTACTACCCAAGTTAGATCTATTTTGCCTGAAGTTCCAAATGCATTTTAGCATAATTTTAGCAATATTAAAATTCCATCCAATTCTAGCACTAGGCTTTGAAAACAAATCCACTGACATCTGTGTTTCAGAGCAATCAAATATTTACAAATCTTGCAAGTACTTTTGTCCATAACCCTGAATTCATTGCTATATATATTATAGGATCAATAGCTGATTTTCACTTCCTGCATTTTAAGAGTACTGGACAAATTGTCTTTATACCTCATAATTGGTGGGGAGAGTCTTTGGCTTAAATCTCAATTCCTGGCAGAATAAAAACAGGGCATAGAAATGTGCTGTGGTTTATAACACTGTCACCAATATGGTCCCTGCCCAGGAATCTTAGAAAGTTTGCATTCAGCGCTGAGAAATCCCAGATGACACTTCATCAATAGAACTAGAAGAACTAGAGAATATTTGGAATATAAAGCCCACGGCTCACACATGGCACCTGTTTAATACTTGTTCATCACAATTAAAAACCTCAAAACTCTTCTTTCTACAAAAGAAACAGAACAAGGCAAATAGATTCACATGGTTTGACTTTTTCTCCATCTTTATTTTAACTCATATGTAGTTAACCCTTTTTACTTTCTTTTTCCTTAAAATTTTTTTTAAATTCCCTTTTCCCTTTTTTTTTTTCAATTTGGCAAAAAATGGTAAATTCGTACTTACTCTAGAAGTCTTGACTGCACAGAAGAGATAATCAAACCAGCAACTGAATTAAAAAGGTGCTGAACTTAATTGCATATTGCCAAGATATAAAAGATTTGTGTTAATGCAAGATCCCATTTTCACCACAGCTAAAAAGCAGAAGCAAAAGCATAAAGAGATTCAGAAGAAGCAAAAGAAACTTTCTACACTTGCAGAGAACCAGTGTACGGAATTGCAAGCAGTCCAATATTTTTTCATTAACTCCTAATTAGATAGTTCTATAAAGAAGAATGAGTACTGTTGGATTATGCATCCTACTGCAAGTCCCCAGACACCTCCTGTATTGTTTATTTTCACAAAAGCAATAGGATTTAATTCTACAGTAATTACTTACCAATTTTCCTCCAGAAGTACATTACATTTCCTACTAAATTGAAAATGGAATCTATCAAGTAGCTGCTACCTTGCAACTTACAGATAAAAGAACAAAGGAAAAATATTTTAAGAGGTTGTATTTATCTTTGAAAGGTGCTGAATCCAAAGCAGCTGTTGGATGGGAAAGGCTAAGAACTGAGAGCTTAGGCCTTTGTAGGATCAATAGAGATCTTGTTCAATACTCATTGGGCAGACTACAGTACGTATGTGCATCAATTTCCATGATATATGAGAAATTTATATATACATATATATATTTGTATCTTTCAAAACAAATCAAGTCATTCATATTTTCCCACAAATTTGAACATTAACCTTTCAATTGGCTTCTTCAGATAAAATTGTAGTGTACACAACTGAAATCAACACCAAGCATCTAGCAACATTTTTTAAAAAATGCATTTAAAGTTTTTCCCAACAGTGGAGTATTGGTGGTGGTTGAAGATGCCTTGTCAAACTTTCAAGGTTGACCAAAAAGTTTTTTTTCAACATGAGATTAGAATAGCAAAGGTCCAAACCTAAACTAGTGAACTAGTCTAACGAATGGAATAAAACCTCAAAAGGAATATGGGAAAAGCTAATGGAAAAATGAAAAGCACTCAAAGGATTCAGTGAAAACACTGCTTTGAAAGTGGAGTCTTGAAAAATGAGGGGCCAAAACGCAGAGTTTTGTTGAGAAGAGAGTTATATTTTTCTTAAAACTGTGTAAGATTATGACCAGTTTTAGCCAGCTACCAAAATTTTAGGTCACTATCAGTCTTAGCAGTCCTATTTTTGAAACAGGCTTTCTGAAATTTTTTGAAAGAACTCAGGAGGTATTTCCCCAACCAACAGTACTTTTTAATAAATTTGTCAGTGAAACTGAAATTTACATCTGAAAATTTCAATTAATACTTTCACTGAGGGTTATCTTGGTACACTTCATTTCAGCTTCCAGTGACTTCATGGTCTTTCAGGAGAGGAGAAAAGTGAGACCGAATTCCTCTCTGCAGGCAGATCCACCTCATTCTTTGTGGATGCAGCAAGTGCACCGTTTGCACTGCAGAGCACAGAAGCCTCTGTGTAGGGCTTAGGAGATGGCTTCTGTGGGCTGAACAACCCACACACAAGGTGTACCCATACCTCGTGTGTGGGCATCTCCAGGTCAGCTTTCTTGGAAAACATGCTTAAATCCTGAATGCTGTGCTAGTACATCTATCTGAGTGGCTTTGGAGACAGAATTGGATCTCAGCCTACAGATTTGGAGCACAGGTCATGACTGCTCCCACCTGGCCGACCAGAGGTCTAAAGATTTTTCAACTAAACTCTTAGGTACAACTTGTACATACAGTTAACTTCTGCTTCTAGTTGTAAAAGTTGAGCTGCCAAAACAGAGAGTGAGTTTCAGGAAGTTCTTGTTCATAGCTTCAATACAGAATATGCTTAGAAAAGACATGAAATTATGACGTTATATACTTCATTCCCTCCTGAGATGGCCTAGCACTTTTGACCACTTCTTTTCTTGTTCAGTATGGAGGATAAGCCCTTTGAGACAATACAAGTCATTTCCACCTGTAAGGAAGATTGGCCAGCAGTCACTTTCAATGTGGACATAAAAATGTGGTGTGAATTATTAGGCAATACTCTTGTGAATAGTTGCAGTTATAATAACTTTTTAAAACACTGCATAAAGAAAAACACACAAATATAAGAAATATGATACATTTTATCACTGCACAAGAAACAACATGGGCAGTGAAAGCCTGCTGGTGGTACTGCCCACTGCAACAGTTGCTATTTTGAGCACCACTTACACGAATAATAATCTAAATCTTGCAACAGAACTACTATTTTAATTTCATTTAACTTTCATATGCAGTAGTGTATAGCAAACACTAGAAATCATCATCATAGCTAAACACACTGCAAGAAGACAGTTCATATGTTCCAGATACTTGCAATTTCTGAGTAGCAGTGCAACAGAGCATTACAGGAGCAACTGTCACCAATGAAAATTCAAAAAAAATGAAGCATGTCATGGGCAACAGACAGAAGTTATTATTAAAATGAAATATGCCAGGAATTGTATTAATTCTTTTTGCTGTCTACATTCTCAGTTGCAGCAACAATAGAAGGTTTGGAATATAATTCTCACCATAAAGAATTAAGACAAAATGCCTTTAAGCTATAGAACAGTTACAAATTTTTCAAAACCTCACTGTAAGCTTTCTTCCCACCAAAGATGTGATTCAAGCTTCCTCTCCCTTATGCTGTCTCCATTTTATCTAAGCATGATCCCCACGGTTCAGGTAGTGGCACACAGCCTCTTCATTTACCGAGGCATTTTAGAAGTCTTTCAGATAGATGCTGAAGAACACAAGCAGGTAAGGCACTGTTAAACTGATCCTTTCCTGCCATCTAGGGGACACAAACTGGTGTGCAACTGGAACAATGTCTTCGTTACAGCCAGGAAAACTTTCTGTATGAAATGCGTATCTCCACCCAGCAAAACGGAAGCCAACTGAACTGAAGAGTAGCACACCTAGCAAGAAACAAACCTAGCATAAAGCTGCCTCTCCTGCTGCAGGGCGGGCACACACTGTGCGGACAGAGCGCAGCCTTTCTAGCGCACTATCCCCTAAGAAGCAAAACATAGAACCAGTCAATGTTGAAAGATCATCAAGGTAATTTTAGAAGAAGTTGAAGGCTGTTCCAAGATGCCAATTTCTACTATTGGCATTGTGGCCAGGTTTTCTCACCCCCCTCTCCTCACTGTTGCCTTCTGGGCCCTTTCACAAGGCAGACTCTACAAAAGGAAAGAGCAAAGTCAGCTAAATGCTAAGTATAGTCAAATGCACACACAAAGATCCATAGCAGTTTTTTTCCCAGTCTTTTGTTTGGATTTGTTTTGTTCTTACTGTGAAAGGGAACAGTCCACTAAAACAAACACCCTTCTCTAAAACAAACAAAGACCCACACTTCCCATGGCTGAAACGATGTGATCTTTAGGATCAAAGCTGGAGCTTCTCTGAGATGAAAGGAAGCAGGTGTCCAGCCAAGATGTTCTGTGAACTGGATACAGCTGCACATGATGTAGGCCCCCATTCTGCCCCAGTGAACAGACTGGAGATGAAATGAAAGTGACAAGGCTACACTGCTGCAATACTTCTTCACCACAGACTACTCACAAACAAAAACCCCATCCAACTTCACAGAACAACTCATTTTTATTTTGATGACAAATATTTTGAGCAGCTGTGCCCAAGTCCTCTTCACCTTACTGCGTGCAGTGTGTTTAAAGGTCTGGAAAGAATCCCTGCTTTGGGGATCCTGAACCTCTTTGCAACCTAGACAAAAAGCAAAAAAACATAAACAAATAAAAAGCCACGTGCCAAACAATTTACGGCAGTACAACATAAATGCGCATAGGACACCATAATGTCTTGAACTTAAGGTGATTAACATTGTTCTTTGTGAACAGCAGATTAAATACAGAATACTTTTAAAGTGCAAAACTACTGCAAGATATTTACTACATTCAAATTAGCAAACATAATGCAGTATTTGACAATGCAAAGACACACATGGTATTTATTCTAAGGCAACCCTTAAAAAATATTATGATCAAATAATTTTTAATTTAACAGGCTTCAAAGTTATTAAAAATAGGCCCCCCAAAATTCCATACCAAGGCGTTTGCCCCCCCCCCAAAATAATAATAGTAAAAAAAAAATCACAGCAATAGTGCTGTGAACAAACCAGTATTATCAATAGAAAACTTGGAGAAAATGAAGTTGTTAGATGATAAAAATCATAGCATTTGTTAGGAATGCTTTATTCTCTAAAGATACTCAAAGGGCTTGAGTGCTAAGAAATTAAAAGAAAGCATCCATTATTCTGATATTCTAATGTCTACAACCAGACCATTTTCTCTTAATCAAAGTTATATGTATTACTTCAGGTAAGACTGGATTTAGTAATCAAACTACAGATTTACAAATGCTTTTAGCTAGAAAGCATTAAATACAAATTTGTACCTTTAAAAGAAAAAAAAAAGTAACCAAAGGGCAATACAACCAGCTAGTGCTCTTTTTAAGTATTCAGGACTACATTCTGAGTGATATAATTTCAGTTTGCAATTTAAATTTATTTTCAGGTTTATTTTTAAGTCACCAAACAAGAAACATCATTCATACTATAATTTTATTTTTTTCTTTATAATTTGCTTCCCTAAGAGCAAAACAAATCTTATTTTCACACATTAAAACAGCTGAACACCACAGCAAGCAGCTTTAATATCAGATTTTAATCTTGCCTTGCATTCATCTTTTTTCTTCACACACTACTTTTTGCTGACTTAAATTATTTTCTGAACATTTTGACTTGCCACTCTATGTAGTCCTAAATGTGACTTTTTCTAACTGGCAGTAATACACAACTTCATTCAACCAATCACTGTTTCCACATGTATCCAAAGTCTTTCCAACACTTACAATAACATATTTGCTGATACTTTTAAAATTTTATTAAGTTATATTTAAATAAAATGGAAGCAAATTGAAATTTACAAAGATTAAAATTTTATTAAAGAAAACTCAATGTGCTTAAATTTTCAAAACAAGATTAAACAAAAACATTTTGTCATCAAAGGCCTACAGTAAGTTTGCAAAACAGTTCAGGTAACCAAACTCCACGTGGCTTTTAGGCATGCAGAAGTGCAGAATGGTGCTTCTGGAAAACCTGCCAAGCATTTAGATAGGCTGGGTACCTGACTGCTGCTGGGACTTCGCTGGGAACTGGGTGTCCACTATCAGTTTTGATTTGTTGGGTTTTTTTAAACCCTCATGTGGGGTTTTCGGTGGTTAGGTTTATTTGATGCTTAATGTTCTCAATCAAGTACGTATCTTTAGGTTATCTTTAGATTTAACTTAATTCCCTTCAAATTGAATTAACAGTAACGGGGTCCACTCTTTCACCACCTGTTTTTCAAATTTCAGGTGAAGGAACCTAACTCAAACACTGTCAAAAGTTCTCTGCTTGTGCAAATAAGACCAAAAACAAAAATGAAGGCAAAATAATTTCTCTGTAACAGACTCTGAAAACATGTATGATAGTAGATAAATAAATGTCAAGATTAGCTTCACTCTGAAGTCTACAAATACAGCACCATGGTTTTGTTTTGTTTACAGATCTGGCTTCCCTTTTGATTTTGTATTCATTTAGAAAACAGCACTCTCACTAAAAGGTGAGGAAGGCTCATGTATACAGAATTAAAAATTTTAACAGAATATAGAAAGTCTACACATAACACTGGCTGCTGTGATTTCAAATTTAATTACCCATTTATCTTTGAAAAAGTATTCAAGTTCTAAATGACTACACCAGCACTTAGTAATAATATTTTTATGCAATGTACAGAGATGTACCTTCAAGTAGAAGAATATAAGAATGTCCTAGAACTACATACGAGAGAAACTGAGACTGAAACAGATTTCTTTTAAGGCAGAAGTTCCATTGTATATCAGATTGAAAGCCACCTCAATATTAACTATAACTAGTTCATTAAGCACTTAAAAATTTGCATTCATAACTATTAATTTTCGTGCTGACTAGAACTCTACTAATATTCCAGGAAGTCCAGCTGGAGATATGGTTATCCTTTGAGGTTAAAGCTATGGCAGAGTAAAGTTAACCTAAACACTACTTTTAATTATTAAATAAAATGTGCTCATTTATGTTAGTAAGTCATACAACTATTTAGAAAGAGGAAATATGAAATATTGACAATGACAAAAGTTTTTAAAAAGCTATCATTGAAAATGTTAGAATTCACATTCAGAGGAATTTCAATGCTTAAAAACAGATTCACATATGTTCATCCAGTTGAAGATTAGTGTATTAAAAAAAGTTAAGAAAATACTTTTGTGTTTCAGTTCAACTGCGCTTGATTCAAGCACAGCTTAGAGGTTGGCTGATATAAATTAAACATTGGTCACTGCCTTAGCAGCCAAAAGTACAGAAAAATGTACATGTTCACAGGATAAATAGAAGTCTCTTCTTTCTTTTGGAGGAAAACCAAAACCAAAACAAAAAAAAGGCAAAAAAAAGCAAAAAAGCTATCTCACTCCAATACGGGAAGTCATCCACTCCAAGCCTTGGCATAATCTGAAAGATAAGAGATGTTATACTTGGTACAAGTTCTATTCCAGCATCTTGAATGTATTTTCTACTTGTTTTTATGTGTAAGAACAGCTACTTAAATTAAATCAACTAGAAATGGGACTGAAAGCTGAAGACAGTAACCAGTGTTTTAAACTAGGTCTACTTAGGCTTTAGCCACATGAAAATGGTCAAGCATCCTGTATTATTGAAGCTTGGCAAATTCTTTTTTCCTTGTAAACCTAAAAGACACTATCCTTAAATGCTTACTCGCAAGTACATGAAAAAAGTTTTTCTTGCTCTATGGAAAGCTAGACCTTTACATACTAATATTAAAAGATAAAGGGCAGGTTATCCAGACTGAATTGTTTCATGAAAAGACAGTATATCAAAATTACATTACAAAATTAAAAGCGTGTTTATATTGAATACTAAGACTGCATGGGATCTAATCTGCTTCCTAACTCAATTTGCATCTCTATTTAAAAGTCTTCCATTTTAGAAGACAGACTTTCCCTTGATTTTCTAGGGATCAAGTTACTTATTTATACCCCTTTGAGCTTTACCTTTGCCCAGTAAATCAGTGTTTAGCTATCCAAGAATTTTAGCTTCATTCACATCAGGCTGATTCCCCCAGATTCTTGTCAGATCTTCCCAAGGAAGATTCAGCTCAGCTATCTAACTCTGGGAATGTTTTTTCTAAGTTCATCTCACTACTGTCATAGTTCAAAGTATTCTAAATATACATCGCTTTTTGTTTTACAATACAAAAGAAGCACCGTTTCTAAACTAAACTTCATATTTATTAATTATTTTCCTTCAAATCTCAACTTGGTTGAAGATCTTAGTCCATAAACTGTGTACTCAAAAGTGACTTTAGCAAAACTGGTAGAAGAAGAGTAGAGTTAACTCTTAGAACAAAATAATATAACCACTCCCTAAAAAAACCCCCACTTTGTTCTCACTAACACATTCTACCCTAGGGAAGTTAATGTCACCATTCACTCTACAAGACATTTCCATGGCATTAGACAATACCTCATGGTAGAAAGTGAGGTAGATGCTCTCCTTTCCTAAATACCTGGTTGGATTCACTATTTTCGATGTCACAAGACCACAGTACTGTAAAGATTGTACAACCCCCTAAATATCACACATTGCAAGACTGCTTTAAAAAGCAAGATGAAAAATCAGTATAATTCACACCATACAAGCAAGACATTATCCAACTTGTTAGAAGGTATCCAAAAAATTTTTTTTAATATTTACAGACTAAGGATCTAAGGCTAGCCCAGTATACCATTTTAGTAATGCAAATTTCAAATTTAGTATGCAAATTTAGTATGCAAATTTCAAAATTAGCTACATTAGCCAGATATAAACAAAGTTTATTATCGGTAAAATATTTGTTTTATGACAGACCTATGTAATTTTTCATCAAAAACTAT
This sequence comes from Fringilla coelebs, assembly GCF_963513975.1. NCBI lineage: Eukaryota > Metazoa > Chordata > Aves > Passeriformes > Fringillidae > Fringilla > Fringilla coelebs. The sequence continues at coordinate 133,569,182 of NC_140028.1, read as the reverse complement.
GTTTTCAATGCTAATCAAAAAAGCCAACCAACCAAAAAAACCCTGAACACTTCAACCTCCCAGCTTAGAAGCTTTCTGTAGTTTAGTATATATAAAGGAAGAGAACAGTAGCTTATTTCTTCAAATACAGAAAGACACACAAGAGTAAGAGAGCAGCACAGACAGAGTAGACAGCTATGTCAACAGCTACACACATAGGTGGAAAGGTGGTGGTTGGTTTTTGGTTTGGGGTTTTTAACAACAAAAGGAAGACATTATATGAATTTGGAGTTTGAGCTATGAAAAAACTCACAAGGTTCAATTATGAAAAATTCAAAATGTCCCTCTGACAGCAAAGTTCAGAAAATATGAACTTTCAGAAAATCCACTTTGGTGTCAGCAGGCTTCTAAATAGTATTCTCATTTACCAGGAATTGCCATAGTAAGCAGTAAGCACTTACCCCTCTCCTGTCAAAGCACAGCAGGACTGAATGTGCCACGGGTGATCCTTTATGGAGCTGAGGGTGAGGTACGCAGAGATCTCAGCAGCCGTCATGCAGCCCTTCATGTCCTGCTTGTTGGCAAAGATGAGAACCGCAGCCTTCCGTAAATCCTGGAAATGGTTCAGAGTACTCAGTTATTACAGAGAACTAAAAGGCTATTGTGCTAACTTCATCTGTTAAAAGAACTGTATCCAAGCTGATCTACAATTACACTGGAGCATGGAGTTTTAACTGTCTTACTACACTAAATATTTGTTACAGTAAGACTGAAAAACTAATTTATTCCGAAGTGTTCACCACCACAGAGAATCAAATTGTTTGGTATTGACCACATGTTCATACATAACTAATGAAAGTCTTGTCAAAATACATTTTATAATGCTCCCAACCACTGAGACAGCAGAATTATTTCTGGTTAAACACTGCAAGTCCTGCAATAAATACTATTCAAATGGAAAAGCCTGCTAGATATCAGTCCCTTGAAATTCCTTCCACTTCATTAAAAAAGTTCTGCATTGATTAAAGCAGTAATAATTTAAGAAAGATTTCTCAATTCCTAAAAGTTTAACCATAGTGTTCCCAAAAAGGGAGTTTCAATAATGCTGCATCAACTTTAATAACTAATTAAAATTGTTTTGTTACAGCATGAAATTTAGCATTCAAAACAGACAAGAAAGCTATGATCTACAGCTGAAAATTCAGCCCTACAAGTAGCCCAGTCTAGGCCTACCAACTGATTTCAAGAGATGGTAGATCACAATTTCTTAAGAATTTGAGCTGGAAATCAAAAAACTATATGGGAAAACTTCAGCACAAGAAGGAATTTTTCCACCTTTTTTGGCAGTAGAATTTACTCCTTACTATTAGACCCAAATTACAATTAATATTAAACTGCAAAGCAAAAACTTATTTACGTGAAACACAAGTCTCTCAGAGAAATTAACAGGGTTACTTGCACTGTACTAAATCCTTTTCTTTCAAAAATGAAGAATATTTACATTTTAAAAAACCTCAATTCAGCTTCAGAGTGATCACAAAAGGTTGTAACATATTTTACCTAAGCAAACGTACAAGTTAATTTAGGACGTTTGAGTGAGTTGACTCAATGCTGAACAGTCCCCAGGACAACATATAATAAAAATACAAACAAATAATTCTGAAAGAAAATGAAATGAAATTAATTTTCCCGTGGTATGATAAATACTCCTTAATTTTAAGGAACAGGATTAGAACAAACAAAAAAAAGTAGGCATTCCATTTCCCTAAAATAAAAACTAAAAAAAAATGTAGCATAACATACTTTACAAGTTCAACATCTGCAGAGTAAAGACTGATTTGATTAAAATCAAGCAAGTCCTATTAGAAGGGTGCTTCATAATAATTTTTCTTCTTATTTATAACTTACGTGCTTTTAAAATGTGATCAACATGGATGCACACTTATTCTCAAATTTTTTTTTCTGATGGCATTATTTTTGTTAACATTTTTGTTTTGTTTTGGAAACATGAAATGTTATTTAACTGTTCTCAACAAAACTATTATCCCAACTCCCCACCATACCTCATGAGCCAGCATTCTATAAAGTTCTTCTTTTGTAATAGAAAGTCGCTCTCTATCAATGCTGTCAACAACCAGAATGATGAACTAGGGAAAAACACCAACAGCATAATATGTAAATACAAACTACAAATTACAGAAAGCACAATTTCAAGAGACCACTACCACTAGTTTTCCTACAGAAGAGATAGACTCTTTCAGAGGACACTAGAAAAGAGCAAATGACAAAAGAGAGAAAAGAGAGTAGCAAAAAGGAGAATTAGAAATCACTGCTATAATTCTCTAACATATTCTTCAAATCACTTTGCCTTATAAAATTAAAGGGATTCATTGGCCACTGAAAATGACCACAAAGTATTGAAACTTGTGTCAATTTAATGCTGCTGTGACTTTGAGATGCCTAGCAGATGAGGTGGAACAGTAATAGAATTATTCATATGAGGGAGGCTAGGATTAGCATTGCAAAAAGATCTTTTCTCTTCCTCAACTGTTTCCAGCAGACAAAGCTTCTAAGTAAAGGGAAAGTTCTTCTTTCCAAGTACTACAAGGCACTGGATTTCAAATGCTTGCTAGACAGAATATGAAGAACATCCCAAAAGCATGAGAAAAATAATATATGCATCTCTCCAAATTCCAAAATCAAAGATACTCAAGGGATAAATGCCAAGAACTTATTTCTCTATACCAGATAATGCTGGTAGAAATCTCTTTATCTTCATGTATTTCTTAGATGTAGCTGCACTTTTCCAGATAAAGTAAAAAATTAGACTAATACAAGAGATGAAGGTTGAGGTGTCATTATCAGGCTTACAGTAGATCTAGGATGGATCACTGATCTCGCCTCTCTTCAAGAGCATAGAAAAACATAGAAAGACAAAAAAACTAATTTTAGAAGAAGATGGAATACTTATATAATGAGTAATCTCTACAAGAGGTCTCTGCTTTTAGTAGAAATGGTAAGAAATGAAGTCTAGAATATTTTACATCAGTGTAGACGTCTCAAGAAGAGCTCTCAGTGATTATATGTGCCTTTCTGTATTGATAAACTCTTGGCCTAAAAAGACTGTCATAAAAAACAAACCCCACAAGTCAACTGCTGCTGAATTCTTCTCCAACCATTCCAGCAACAGCAGCTCTGCCAGTACCTCAAGAGTAGTGCACAGCAAGACTTTCCTTCCTCCTCTGGATAAAAGCTATGAGCTGATGAGCTGTTTAAATACTGCTGCCTAGGCTTAGAGAAAGTTTCATTCCTTTATTCCTTCATTCCTCATTTCCTCCTAATTATCATTATTTCAAAACCATTTCAGACTGGATGTACAGAAGTCCAGTTGACCACTGCAAATCATCACAAAATTTGCAAATTACATTTCAAAATTTTAATCTTACTCTACTTAAAAAAGTAAGCAAAAAATCTGATCTAAAATGCATTTCATTATCATTTGATTGCCTAGGAAAAATCTAACTTCGCAGATTATAGCATAGATCAAATAACACTACAGTAAAGTATACAGAAAAAATACTTCAAATATTACCAGAAAAATGGCTGCATACCAGAGATACCTCACACTTTTTGATTTTATTCTCCCTCATTAGAATGTAAAAACAAAACAGCTGCAATCTCTACAAAAGTCTACAAACATTCCTAAAAATAAATATAATTTCAAACAAACTTATTCAATTTGCAGATTTCAAAGCATCTTCTCATACCTCTGTGTTTGAATAATAGGTATTCCACGATGACCGTAATGATTCTTGTCCTCCAATATCCCACATTAAGAAATGAGTGTTTTTCACCACTATTTCTTCTACATTGCTTCCTATGGTTGGAGAAGTATGAACTACTTCATTCATTAAGCTAAAGGAAACAATATCACACCACAAAGACCAGTCAGCAAAATCCACAAGGCTTGTCACAGTTCAGTTATCACAATTTTTTTTCAGAAGAGTAATATGTGTAACTGACAAAAAATATTAAAGCATGCTCAAAATACTCACAAATAGAAAGTCTTTTTGGAAAGCATACTATGCTGCTTTGATATCCAAATATAAGGATATTAATTTATCTATTTTCTCCTACTTTTCCACAATTACAATAGTAATTATGGTCCTGACAACACTCTTGAATTTACCATGGATATTCTTGTAATGCTGCCAAGATTTGGGTGCAATGATGCTATTGACAATGAGTAACGTAAGACCTGGGAAAGCTGAAATATTATTTTTAGGAATTCTCTATCACAAATTTTAGACACTGGCATTGAGAAACATTTGGAAACATTTTTGGATTTTTGCATGGTGGCTAGAATTTCCAATAATTTAAAAATCATGTTTTTTTCTGCAGTTACTGGAAACAGGATTATTTCTATGCATACAAATTCAGGAAGGCTTTCCTGGGAAAAAATTTGCAGTTCACTTTGTGCTTGGATGTACAAATTTGTTGTTCAATTTATAGTTCAGTTTTAAAGCACAGCAGTTCCTTCACTTATCCTTTAAACATTTACTCTGTTTAGAACAACTCATACCATTAATGTACAAAGTGTGACCTAGAACCCCAGAGATTACACCAGGTTACAAAGCTAAATTTTCAAAGATTAAACAGTGACAAGTAAAAAATTCAAACAGAAAAACAATTAGTTAATATACTTATATACTTACAACTGGTAAAGAATAGTAGTCTTTCCAGCATTATCAAGTCCCACTATGATTACTTTATGCTCTGCATATTAAAAAAAAAAAAAAAGACAAAAATAAATTTGTAGAAACAGCAATAATTATAATTCTGGTTAATCACTCTCCCTTACTGAAGAAAGCAACTGCTTGTTTCTTTTATATCAATACTTTACACAGATTAGTGGTGACTTCAAGACAGAAAAAAAGTCAAACAAAGCCTAATCTTCTCTTGAGCTTCCAGTCTTAGGAAAAATCAGCACTGGAAACCTAATAAAGTTATGGTTACTAATGATTATTTAATCTACAACATCTAGTTTTAGAAAGAAAAGTACAATGAAAAAATATAATCCATAGCAGTGTATGAGAACCAACTAAAACCACCAACAATATCCAAAGACTGCAAAAGATATTACCCTAACATTCAAGGATCAATAATAACAATTTATTAAGGTACCACCATTATTCACACAGTAAAGTATAAGAGGAAACTGTATTTTGAATAGGCCATAGATTCTAATTTTGCAACTTTTGAACTGAAAAGTCACAGAATGATAGAATGGTCAAGGCTGGAAGACACTTCTGGAGGTCATCTGGTCAAACCCCTTTGCTGAACCAACCCCATGGAGCCAGTGGCCTAGGACCATGTCCAGATGGGTTTTTAAAATATCCAAGATGGAAACTCCCCAGCCTCCCTGGACAGCCTGGGTTATTGCTCAGCCACCCCCACAATGAAAAAGTGTTCCCTGATGTTCAGAGGGAACTTCTGCGTTTCAGTTTGTGCCCAGTCCTGTGATTGGGCACTAAGACAAGTCTGGCTCTCCCTTTTTGCACCTCTTTTTCTCATATGCAGGATGCTCCAGTCCCTCATCACCCTTGCAGCCCATCACTGGACTCTCCCCAGTAGGTCCAGAACGCCCTTGCACTGAGGAGCCCAGAACTGGATATGGTACTCCAGGTGAGGCCTCATCAGTGCTGAGCAGAAAGGAAAGATCATGTGTCCCAACCTGCTGTAAAGTCCAACATACAAAACAGTGATCTCGAAATTGCTGCAATACTGTTTGTTTTCACACACAGGGGAGACAAAACAGAAATCAACCAAACAAACAAAATCAGTAAAAAAGTCCTCCAGAATTTATATGCTTTTCTGGAAATAATCCCTCTCAGAATTTCAAATCCAGTATCACAGCCATTTAGAACGCTGGTTCTTTTGCTACATGTGTGAAGCTAGAGCATACTGATCCAATTACTAACAAAAATAAGTAAACCACTTGAGAGTGAAAAATTTGCAAATGGATCAATAAAAACTCTGTTAACAATCTCACTTTTAAAGAGAAAACTAGGGCCCTTACTTCAAAGCAAAACATGGTTCACAGTTTAAAGATTTCCTACAAAATACCACACTTGATCTACAGGATCAAACAAGTTAGTAGATCAGAAGATCTATTTTAAGTATCAAATTGATGTTTTTTCCCCCAAAAGTAGGTGGTTTAAGGAAAAAAGCATTTTCGTTAAAAATCTATTTATATATAATAACTTAGGTCTTTTTATACTGAATATTACTGTAATAAAATATTTTCTTGTTCCGAACTTTTCTAAGTTTTGCTGTGCAATAGGATCATAACAGATGGCAAAATGTATTTCAGTGTGCCAGTTCCCCTACTACTGCATCCTGTAAACACATGCTAAGAAAAGAACATTTCCTGACTGTAAATGAAGGAGTACATATAGCCCCACTAATAGAAGCATCAGTAATTAATAACCTTTCCCAATACATAAATAGTATGAAATCCTCTCTACTTTCAAGGCTAATAAATCATGCCTAGTAGCTTGACTGTCCATCTCTTCTTCAAATATAGTTAAATTTAAAGAGCTTTCAAAGGTCCAAACACAGAATTACCCTCCCATTTTTTTCAAACCAAACATGTTGTCATTATTGCCAGGAAGATTATTCTACTTTTGCACCATTATGTTTAAGTTATTTTCAAGAAAAAAAAAAAGAAATTCCAGTCAGACATTAAACTGCTCTTTCATCTTCTTATCAGAACACATCATCTCAGGCATGAATGACTGGAGTGTTGGATGATACATCACACTAAGTAATGAAGAAAAAAACTCCATTGAGATGGCTGCTTTTGAAAGACACTAAGTGTGAACAGTCCAACACTAACTGGGAAAAAAAGGGACAGCTTATCTGTGTTACTTCATAGTCAGATGGTGTTTCATACAGTGATTGAATAAGCACAAACAATAAACAGTCACACAAGTGTTAATTAATAGTGATCTTGGCATGAAAATAGTAAGATGAAATCATGGGTATTTCATACAAGTAGCAGATTCGAGAACTATAGTAATGGAAACTCTTCACTTACAAACATATTCAAAAGTTGAATTGCTGTCTAGTTTGATGAAAACAAAAAATTCACACATAGATGTGCATTAGAGGAAAAACATGTGAGCTTAAAAACTACCAAACTAAGACAGAACAGAATTTTAACATGACAGCTACTTGTTTACAAGAGTAACTGGGAGAAGATAGATGCCACATTTAGGGGGAAGGACAGTTACTGGGTAAATCACAGGCAGTGATTTATTTGTGTTCTGTACTTACAGACTAACCCAAGTTTCTCCCTTTCACTGGCTGGTATTCAAACTCAGTTTAGGTTGTATTCATGAATATCTTCCCAGTCCACCAGTTCTTGGCAAAAGAAGAAGAAAATCCATAACAAAGTTGAGAGAGCAGAAGGGTCTTTATTAATCATGAAGGAAGAGGGAGGGAAGATGGGGAAAGTAGAAGAAGTAGGCATATGCAGGGGAAAAAAGAAAAGACAGTATTAGACTACTTCTTAAAAGAATCCAAGGACTTCTTGGTTTCATCAACCATTTCTAGCATACTGTTTAAAAAAATTGATAGGTAATATGGTTAAAAAAATCTGTGGCAGTTTAGTATTACAAAAACACAGGACAGCGAAGATTATCTTCTGGCAGATGTTAGAAGAAAGACATAATATGGTCTTTTCTTCCTTACTCATCTATATTTCTCTATGATAAAAGGGCCCAAAACTAAAGATTCAATTCTCCCAACATGCCTTTTTCTGTACTTTGCAAAAGATAAAAATAAAAATAAGAAAATTCTAAAGACTTTAATGATGAGACTTCTAACATATTGGGAAGAAATGACTACTGAATGAGTATCGATAGCTTTCAAGCTGTGAAACAAAAATGCTCATCTGGTTCCAAAGAGCAACAACCTTGGAGGCCTCAGAGCTGAAGACAGAATGCAGATAGAAGTTTGCTAGAAAGAAGGCAGGAGGAATAGCATAATTCTGGAGGTCAAAGAGGTTTCAATACAAAGACTCATTCTGCACACCAACAGCTAATTTAGAGTCTTCTCTTAAGCACAAAAAGAACTGCTAAAATACATTTTGTATCCCCAGATTTGATTACATGGAGGCAGAGACGGTGTCAATAACTTTTAGTAGTCAGAGGAACCAAAAACCATTTGGTTTTTCAGACAATGGTCTCTCCTAACCTGACTGGGAACTGCCAGCAAGGCTAAGTGAAATAAACTGTGGAGTTATAAAAGTTCAATCATCTTCAATTAGAGCTTACCATAACTTTTCTTAAAGCAACTTTTTAATAACTGTAGCAATTATTCAGAGTAACCTGTAAGATACTGAATAATCACCGTTCCAAAAATAAGTAAACCCCAAATTTGGGAGCTTCTCAAAGAACTCTATATACCACATTTAAAAAAATAAGGTATTGATAACAGTAATTTATCTTTATCAGGGTTGCTGACATTCCCTTCTATTTTTAACCCAGAGTTTAGTTAAGAGCTGTCTTGGTAATATTGATGAAATGATAAGTTGAGCAAGTTTTACTCAGACATGCAATAACACAGGCACTAAATGGCTCCACCATCTATCCACACCACTACATGCTGCTTAGAAGAATGTGCCACTTGAATACTGAATCAGAGCTTCAGCAGGTCATTTTTGGAGTCTGATTTTTTTAAAACTTCTGAAAGCAAGTTACCAAAAGTAAATTCAACTGAACTTATATAATTCAGCAACTAAACTTTAAATGGTTGCAGAGAATGATATTTTAAATAAAACAATACTTGAGTAATGTTTCTCAATTTAAAAAAAAAGGGAAAAATTATCATGAAGCCATTAGAAAGTCACCTAGAAAAATGACAAAAGTCTATTTTAAAGCCAACTGTTTATTTTATGAGTAAAAGTATCTCCAGTTCGCATCGTTCAATTACTACTTGATTATGAGACAGTATAAATTGAGAGCTGAAAGACAGACACACCTCATCCTCCTGCTCTACTTGACAGACCAGAGATGGAACTTTTAAATCTTTCCTTAGTTTCACCTTTCCTTTTGCCAAGTGCTGCAGGTTATCACACAACTCGCACCAGCCATGAGAACTGATACCATGATCCTCACACAGCAGATCCTATTTGCATCTTTGGAATACTCCCTCTGTAGAGCCAAAATCAGCGTGTAAGTTACTGTGCTAGTCTGCTCAACTCAACAAAGCAACTTCACAGGACAGCCTGTGAATTCTTCAAGGAACGATCAAGATTTGATGTAACTAGAAGAGCAACCAGAATCAACTCAGATATTACTATGCTTTATTATTAGTAATATTATTTAGAGAACACAGTTGTATTGTTGGAGAATAATTTGCCATTAGATCAAAAATTTATGTTTGAAGCAAATTTTCTATAATGAAATTTCAGTTTTGGCCATGAAAAGAAACTCACTTTCTTTTCTGTGGTTACACAAGAAGAGAGGCATAACCCCCCCCCCCCCCCCCCCCCCCCAAAAAAAAAAACCAAAACAACCCAAAACAAAGCAAAAATGAAACAAAAGACAAATCCAGCACTAAACCAGGATCAGGACACACCCTAAAGTCTCTTATTGGGATGAATGCCAAAGAGTAAATACTTCATTATACTATCTCATCTATTTAACTGTGAGACTAATATTTCATTAACCATTTAAATATATGAATGTCTTAGGTTTGGAACATGGGATTTTGATAGTGGAGAGAGCTACACAGTGTTTTCTGAGAAACTCCTAGAAACTTCTCCAATGTGTATACAGCCAATGCCAGCTAAGGCCACCAGCAACAGGTGTAATGCCTCTGGGATAAAATATTTAAGATGAGAAAAAGTTATTGCCCAGGAGAAATTAAGGAGAGAGAAAAGAGTAGTGAGAATATGTAAGAGAAACTCTGCTGACTCCAAGGTTGGTGCAGAAGGAGGAGAGGAGGTGCTGCAGGTGCCAGGGATCCACCCGCAGCGCACGGTGAGGCAGCCAGAGGTCCATAGGGGAGCAGAGATCCACCTGCAGCCCAGAGAGGACCCCATGCTAGAGCATGTAGATCCCAAAGGCAGCTGTGACCCCACTGGACACTCATCTTGGAGCAGGCTCCTGCCAACAGCCTGTGGAGCTGTGGAGAGAAGGCCATGCTGGAACAGGTTTGCTGACAGGTTTTGTGACCTTGTGGGGGATCCACGCTGGAATGGGCTGTCCCTGAAGGACTGCAACTCGTGAAATGGACTCGTGTTGGAACAGTTAGTGAAGAATTGAGCAAAGAACTCCTTGGGAAGAACACACATTTGAGAAGCCCATGGAGGACTGTCTCCCACTGGAGAGATCCCACAATGGAACAGCGGATGCAGCTCCCTCCATAAGGCAGAAAGAGTAGCAGAGACAATATGTGATGAATGGACCAAAGCCTCCATTTCCTGTTCCCTCCGGCAGGGAGGTGGTAGAGAACCAAAAATAAAGCTAATCCTGGGAAAAAAGAGGGAGAAGCAGGTGATCAGAAGATCTGCTTTTATTTCTTATTAACCTGTTCTGGTTTGATTGATAATGAATCCTATTAATTTCACAAATTGAGTCTGTTTTGCCCATGATGGGAACTGGCGAGGGATCTCTGCCTTTCCTTATCTCAATCCAGAAGCCTTTTGCTGTATTTTCTCTCCCCCTGTCCATCTGGGGAAGGGGGTCATAGATCTGCTTTGGTGGGCATCTGGCATCCAGCCAGAGTCACTCACAATGAAGAATAACTTTTCTTCCAGGAAATAATATACAATAACCAAGACAATGTTTTCCTGAAGATAAATACTGACATCATAATCTACTATAGAGGCAAATACTAAATGCCACCAGTTATCTGCTGATCAGTTCCCTGCTTATAGATCTCTCTGGAGTCTTTGGAATACTTCATGGACAAAAAGGAGTTGCAGATTGCACTACTTGATGAAACAAAAAAAAAGTACTTAATATTTTTCTGGAGCATAGTGGAAACATTGGATCTTGCCAAAAAGGTTTGACAGTTTGGGAAAACAAGATATTAGCAACAAATTCAGAAGGCTGTTAGAAGACTTCAAGAATGATGTGGATAGGATGGTATGTGCGTGAGAAAAATAAATTATTTGGGATGATCTCAAGTGATCATTTATTAATCAAATTAACCCAATCCCATTCCATGACAATTTGATACACAGATGTTAATGTGCACACACACTGAGGCTTTGGTATGTACAGAATTAGACTGGGTTATGTGCAATCACAGGCAGAAAACTATTAAAGTACACCAGGTGTACCTGCCTCCAAAAACTGGCAACAGAGCATTGCACAAAAAAGGTTTATCTGCACTTTCAATAACTTTAAAGTGGAAATGAGGTGCACATTTGGAAACCTGATGAGAGAACAATTAATGAATTTATTGTTTATGTTGTTTTCCCTTGAGGCCCTGAGCTTGGAGCAGGCGAAATGACGTTACTGTTAACTATTTAATTTTCTAATCAAAGCTGGCTAGGTACACCAAAATCATTAAAGCAAATAAATAACAGATAAACCATAATTTTCTACTTTTATGATAAACATCTGAGGTAAAGGTGGTGGCAGATCCAAATTCTGAGCTCTGGATTAGAACATGAGCTATGATTGCAGGGCTGGATGAACTGGGCAAGAGAGCATGGCAAGCGATACTTATCCCCTCACGACCTTTTTATTTTTGGCTGGAGAACTGATTTTCTTGGGTCACTAACTGTATTTAACATCTTTGCCAAAACACAAACAGATCTTTACCTCGAAGGCCCTTACATGTTCGGCGTCCTTCTTTTCCTTTTAATTAAAGACTAAAACAACACGATTTTAATAACAGACCCCGACTTAAAAACAAGTATCGGCGAAGCCAAGAGAGACCGTCATGGTCCAGCACAGCCCCAGCAGTCCCGGCCGCCGTGGATGCCGGGCGCGCACCGCCCGAAGGGCTCCGGGGCAGACGGCGCGTTTACCGCGGCCAGGAGGAGGGGAGAGGAGGGACCACCTCGGGAATCAAACAAAGCGACCCGGAGCATGAGGCGCCGCGGGACCAGCGCTCACGGCTCTGCACAATCCAAAGCCCAACTTTTGGCCGGGCGGGCCTTCAGGGGAAGCCCGGCGAGCAGAGCCGGCCCCGAGCCCGCACGGCTGCCCGCGGCCCCCGCAGCCCCGCGGGCTCCACTCGCCGCCCGCCCCCCCGCCGGTCCGGGCCCGCGCACCCACCTTGGCTACCGAAGAGGCTCCACAGCTTGGCGAAGATTAGGCCCATGCCTGGCCTCGGCTTCCCACCGAGCGGCCGGGACACCCCGAGCTCACCCAGGCAGCAGCAGCACCGACTCCCTCGCGGAGGCTCCGCAGCGGCCCCGGCAGCGGCGAGCGGGCGGGCGGGCGGGCACAGCAGGGGGCGGGCACGCGGCGCGGCCCCGCCCCGCCAACGGCCGCACGGCCCCGCCCCCGCCGGCGCGGCCCGCGCGCGTCACTGCGGCGTCATGGCGGCGGCGTGTCTGTGGGGACAGTGGCGAGTTTTCCAGCACGGCTGGTGGAAAGCCGAGGGGTCTGCGGTCGGCACGCTCGGGAGGACGGAGCTGCCCCGCAAGGGACGAATGCTGCGAGGAGCGTTAGGCCCCCGCCGCGGTGATCAGTGCCGGGGTGGGGAGGCGCTGGCAGCGCGCCTTGGCCGGCCCCGCGTTTGTCCTTTAGCCCGGCGGTGCTGTGGCCGGTCCACGGCCTCTGCCGTGGGGAAGGGTTGAGGGTTTCAGGGCAGGCAGTGCTCCCTGTACAGTAAAACTTGTGGAAGCAGCGGATTCGCTTTCAGGGCTGTGGTGCCGGTTCCTGTACTGGGCTCTTGCGTGGGTGCCCCCCGGGTTTCCTCCCAAGCAGCACCTTGGGGAGGGTCAGGAAGTGAGCACGAGCCCGTCTCCGCCCTGACGAGCGAGCCTGCGAGCACTTAAGTGCAGAAGCGGTGGAAGTACAAAACTTGTTACCTTAATCTACTCAGCAGAATTTCAGAGAAAAAAAATAAAGAAAGGAATAATAAATTAAAAAGAAGCGACGTCAGCAACGTTTGTCCGATAAGCTCGGGCGCCCCGCGGGCTCTTCTGCCGCCCTCCCGTGCCGAGGTGGGAGCACAGGGGCTGCCGCGGCGTGCCCGGCTCCCATGGTGACACTGGCAGGCGGCACTTCCTGTGCCGCCCGGAGGAGGCGGGCCCGGCGGGCCCTGGCGGTAGGTGTGTGTCGGGCGGTGGGTCCGGGTCTACGCGCCGCCGCGGGTGGGCTGAGCGCCGTCCGGTCCGGCGCCGCTCCTGCGTGTTCCGCCCTTCTCGTTGCGGCCGGGGTCCGGCCCGGCCCTCTGTGTGTTCGGGGTCGGTCGGGGCTGAGGAGGCGGAGGCGGTGGCGCGTCCCGCTGAGGTGCGGCCGCCTGCCGGGTACCTCTGGGCTGCAGCGCGGGGCCTCGGGGGGGCTGTGAAGGGCTGCGCATCCCGCTCCTCCCCGCTCCCTGATGTTTTCAGTAACGGGCAGGCGGGGGAATAAAGGAGGGAGCCTCATATTCCACTCCCTGCGACAGTGGCTGCGCTGTCGTTTTCCTGGTGTGGCAGAGGGTGGGCAGGGAGGTTTGAAAATCTTGCTCGGCATCTCCAGTGCTGGCTGCCTGTCAGTGCTGGTAGCGTTCATGTGCGTAGCTGGATCAAAACCCTGGTCCGGCATCGCGTTCCCTGCTGCAGTTCCCCACAGAGGCACATAAAAATCAGTGAAAAAAAGAGTAAAAAACTCTTCTCTCGTCCGTCATGCCTTTTCTGGGGCAAGATGTACGGGACGGCAGGTCTGGAGAAAAAATGATAATCAGGCACTGCGAGCTTGCCTCCTGCTGCACGTTTGAAGTCTGCCTCTTGTACTTGACGGGCACTAGGCAGTCTCCCTCGTCAGCCTGGCTTCCTGCTGTATCTGAACTTAAAAGCATCTCTCCTGCCCCTTCTCACCTATGTTCCACAGCCTGCAAGATTGCCTTCATAATGTAAATATTGAAGACACCCACAGAACTTAGATACACCATATTTCTAGCAATTTTCAAATGTCTTCTTAATTATTTTCAGGATTGCAATTAAAAAAAAATTAGAATGTGTGGGATTTTTTTAAAGGCTACTTTATTATGCTTCTGAAGGAAAGCCTCTTGCAGTGTGGGTCATATGGGGATCTTTTTGTGGGGTTTTTTTGTGTTTTTTTTTTTTTCCCTGTACTGTAGGCATTCTAGGACAACAGGTGCATGATATGTCACATTTTCTGAAATGTTAAATCTGAGCTTTGGTGATTTCAGTTGTATCAACTGTTAGATTGTAGTACTATTGTACTACTAGTTTTCATGGCAATAGTAGGGAAAATTCTTGGCATTTTGTTAAAAAGAAGTTAATTCAATTACAGTTTCTTTCTTTCAATAGCTGCTAATGTTGCTGAATAAGGCTTTGAAATTCCTACCCATGAAACTTTGCCTTTGTCTGGTCTCAAAAGTAAGTCTACATAAGGTCTCATTCTTTTAGCATTAATCAGAAATATTAAAAATAAAAAGAAATTCTTGAGGTTTGTATAATAAGAGACAAATAATCTCTTATTCAAGTCAAATTAATACCAAACATTCTGATGTCTCTTCTCTAAGTGTATTAAGTACAATGAAAATGTATTTCAATAGTCAAAATTCCTTATTATGAATGGAGTAAACCTAGAGTGATGTTCTCTCTTTCCTTCCATTTAAGTTGTTGTAAGCAAATGTAAATTTTTAGGCAGTCTCATTTCAGACTGAAGTGTATGTAATTTTTCAAAAATTTTGAGGGGTGGGCAGATACCATTTGGGAAGATAACTGTATTTTATTACCTACAGAGAAAAATGGTAACGAGTAAAATCTCTATCAGGATTGAGCTACAAGAAGACTTTTTAGCTGGGCATTTCAAGAGGAATTAAAGCTACATCTTGAAATTTCCTGTGCCTTTTATCAATGTAGTTTTTCACCAGCTTGAAGATTTATTTTAAGGATCAGTAGAATTTTTGTAATTGAGAGTAATGTTAGAGTTATATCCTGACCAATGTTTGGAAATTTGAGTGCAATAAAATTGCATTATTAAAATAGGAAGAATCAGAACCAACAGCTTAGTTTGTGGGTACATCTTATGCTAAATTTATGAATTTACAGAATATGATAAGAATCACAAAGAAAACACTTTGCTTATTTCAGTTCCTTGCCAGCAGATTTTAAAAACTAAAAGAAGATGTCCTTTTTCCCTAAAATCATGTTTCAATATGAAGTTGAAGAGTATCTCATCAACGTGTTCAGAAATAATGAGGTATGTGACTTAGTTACCCCTAACCATCACAAAATAATAAAGTTTTGTGTAACTTTAATACCTTACAATAAAATATTGTCTTCACATTAAACACAGAGGTTTTTATATAAAATATTTCTATATTTAAAATAGAAAATTAGTATTTATGTCCATTGGCTTTAAGTAACATACAAATATTTAAATGAAATTGAGTATAAATCAGAGAATTCAGTTTTGGATCATAGATAATTAAGCACATATTCACCACATAATATTGGCAAGAAATACTCCCTTACCCCAGTGTAGAATACTACAGGCAATCTTTTTAGTTCCTATTGCCTAGGATAAAAAAATTGCTTTTTAATGTACATGCTTATCAGTATGAAAGTTACTGATTCATAGATTTGAATTTAGTTTTCCATTTCCTTAGGGCTGGTCTATGTACAGTAGCAGAGAGCTCTCTAGCAGTTGCTTTGATACTTGCTGCAAACTGTTTGCAGTGATTTTGCTGATCCAGCTGTTTTTCCAGTAAGTATTTTTCAAGACATTTATGAGGCTTCCAGTGGAATTAGACATAGACATTGTTGTCACTATTGCGCACCACACAACCATATCCCTCAATTTCTGTGGAATGTTTATTCAGTGGGGTTTCCTTTGTGTTGAGCAAGAGGCATCTGTGTGAATCTCTTAATATAAAATCTCTTCTTTCACTTTCAGCTTATCACTGCTTTAGGTACACAGGAGGCAGAGAAAAAATACCAATCTCTCTTAAGTCATCTATCTCATCCACCAGCTTTTACAACTGTGAGAGTAAATACCCACTTGGCCTCAGTGAAACATGTGAAAAAATTGCTGTTTGAAGAGATCCAGAAGGTTTGTGTAATTTCTTTGTTACAGCAAAGTAGCAGGGTCTTTGATCTTTCATCTGAACATGAGACCTTTTCATTACTGCAAACTATACCTTACCTTAATACATCCAGTGCTAGTAACATTACACAATCACACTGATTTCCTGCCAGCATTAAACATTGAATGAAAATGTATTGTGTACCAGTAGCCATCATCTCATCCCTCCAAGAAAGGCAATAACAGAGGGAAAAGACATCCAATCTTTTTTGTATGGCAGATCCAAACCCTTGATAGGATTGAGGTACTGCTGTGGTAAATTATGTAAAGGTGTCATAAATCTGTAAGAGAAGATGACAGATAAAAAGGGTAGCTTAGTGTGCTGTCTTCAGCATGCTTAGAACACTTTTGTTTAAGACTAAAGGAGAATGCCTGTATATCTAAATATCATTGGAGAAACTGTTTAGGAAAGTGAAAAAATTGGTTTGTTTTGGAAACTGGAGTCACAGTGATGCTCTGCAGCCACTGTATTTTCTTTTTTAAAACTGTTTTTAATCCTTATATAATTTTTTTTTATTTTTACTTAATTAAACATTTATTTATCTGATAATATGTAAACCATTATATTTAAGAAATACATTATTTTGAAATTGTGTCCTAGATCTTCACTATGTCTAAAAAGATCAGGTTCTTTAAGTAAATTATTAATTCTAGTGGGCGTACAGGGAGCTTTTGCATGACAGGAGCCAAGACATTTCTGTGATGCAGAGGCAGTTGACAGTGTTCTGCTGGCTGGGATGGTAATGAGTTTTGCTAATTTTAGTTTGATTGTAGAAGTCTGGAAATGGATATTGCAGGGTTATATTTTGTTTTAAGGGAAAAAGCTTTGCTGAAAACTGACTTAAGACCAGCTTTTCACAAACTTCTTGTATTTTAAGGTGTGATTACATGATAGAAAAGGAAACCACATAACACTTTTGAACAGAAGTATGATCATGGATTGTTTCCTTTTTTAAGAAAAAATACTTATTTATTAGATGCAAAACTGATTTATAGTTTTACATGCTTTAAGGTTATATTTTAGAAGGCTCAGATGAGAAGACATAATTTTGTTTAAATCCTGGAACCTTTATAAAATGACATTTTTTTTTTCCAGCTAAATACATAACTCAGCTATCAGTGCCATAACTTGGACTGACAAGAAAAATGAAAATTGTTGCCAGCCTGGCCTATTAAGTAACACAAGCAATACATGAGTAGAGTTAAACAGTTAAACTAATAACATCTAAGAATTAACATAGAATACACCCAAGCTTCTAAGGTGGTGTCACTGTGTGTTCTGTGCTCTCACAACTCAGCCTTCTTCCAGAAGAAAGCAAAAACCAGTGACAGGATTATGAGTGTCAAAACACTCTCCCACTCCCTGAAGTCAGTTCTTAGTCGATCTCTTTGTGGTCTTGTTATTTTTGAATTTGTTGAATATTTAGTCTTTTACACCAGTACTTTTAATATATAATGCCCCCTGGCACACTATTTCCCAGCTGCTTTTAACTGTTTTCACTCCTTTTGTGTTTTGTGGTCTACATCTAGAAATTATAAATGGAAAAATGGTTTTCAGTTAATTTAAGTATGTAAATATTAAGGTTATTAGTAGTGCTTACTAATTATATTTTCTTAATTAAACAGCAATTTAAAGGACTATGTGTTCCAGTTCTCGAGCACCCAAAACTTCAGGACATTTTACTAATTCCTGTCATTGGACCCAGGTTTGAAATTTTCAGTCTTTAACCTTAAAATGTTATGTAACACAATTTTCTTGTTAAACAGTTATTATAAATAACTCACTATAACTGAGGCACAACTTCATTTGTATTATCACCTGGTGGACAGTCCATACACTAACCAGGTCAGAATTTTAGTCCTAAAAAATGAAAGAAGACATGAAGTTCTCTCTATTTATAAGACAGATGTTTTAGAGGGAGAGATTGACATGTATGCATCCTCCCTGGAACGCCAGGTAGGTGGCAGATAGAAGAGCCAAACTTTTGCAGTGGAATATAGAATTGTGGCTAAGTACAGGCAGGGTTTTCTTCCACTGGAAGAAATCAAGTGGATTCAAGAGTTCCTCAGAAATTGTTAAACACAAAGTCACTTCTCAATCATCTGGCATAGGAAGGGATAGAGGACTATTTCTCCATCCCAGTATAATTTATTTGTCAGGTTCATAGGAGTGGCAGAATGTGCAAGAATTGCATTATTTTGAGGATTGGTTTTTTTCTTGACTCTTTATTTTCATTTCTCTAGAAATAAGTGTTTTAAATGTAATATGTGATAGTTAGCAACTTTTTCTCTATTATATCCGACAAAATCCATATTTGTGAGCTGGAGTTTACTTGGGCAGTATTTGGCTTTTTTTTCAGTATACTTTTCTTTTTTCTTCAACTGCATTTTGTATTTCTAGGCGAGATTTAAAAAAACATGCATCTGAAGTCATTGTTGGAGCCCAGTGTGGATATGCAGTACTTCGAGGAGCACATGTTTATGTCCCTGGAATTGTATCTACCTCAAGATGTAAGAGTCCTCTAAATACACCCAGTTAAGTTGGAAAAATGGCAGAAAAAGCGTTACCCTTGAATAATAGATAAATGAATAGTGACACAAAATTGTTTTCTATTTTAAGCTGAAATTATTCTTACAGTTGTGGTTTATGGTAATGAGTCTTTTTCAAGTTTTTCTGACTTTTTAAAAAATATTTTCACTATTTTTAATTTTAGTTTTAATAAGTTATATGCAATTATTTTTCACAGGCCTGGCCTGTTTTAAATTCCTTTTTCCATATAATTTGTGGCTGAAGTATTAGTTCTCAAGGATTTCAATTTCTTAATTTCAAAATATTTTTAAAGAGAATTTTCAAAGTAAACCGTGAGATTTCTTTATAAGAATGTTTTTTACTACTGAATACTGTAACTATTAATATGGATGTTGAGTTTAATGAACTTACAAAAGTTGGCTGCTTAAAAAAAAAACAGGGATACCATGTCTGGATGGTGACTAGGTGTATCTTGATTATTTAATACATACAAATTTTTTATTTCTTCACTCAGTCATAAAGCCACTTATCTTCATAGTTCTGTTAGATTTTAAGTTACAAATCAAAAAACCCCAGATTTTCTTTTTTCTCATCCATTGGCGATTCATTTGTTTACGTAAGAGGGATGTAGTAAGTCTTTTTTTCATTGATGAGAAGAAATTTGTCAGTTTTTATGTCAGATTCTTAAGAAATGGAAATTATGCATCAATGCCTGTGAGACAGGATAGAAAAAAATCTACATATGCATGCTTTTTGTTCAGCAACCTATTTTTAAATAGGTTCTTTAAATGTCAAATTAACTTTAGGTAAAACCAGTATGATTTTGGATGATTCACCTTATTAGTCTATTGTGATGAGATCTAGTGATCATCTTGATTCTTATTATTAAACAAAATGAGTCAGAAAAGCATTTATCAATTCACTTTGTTTCCTTTCAGGAAAAAACCTTCAAGAAGTTTTAAGCATGTGCTTAAGTCCAATTCACTGAACAGGAATGTTTTTCAGTCTAGGGCTTGATAATGAAATAAGTATATTGGCATAGCAGTTGTTGGAACTGCTTATTTACGCAACGCCATAAATATTCAAATCCTTCTTTGAGTCAGCTAGTGATTTATCATAATTGCCACATGTAATTATGCATGTAACATCAATTCAAAGAAAATAAAGATACTATAAAACTTATGGAACACTTCAGGGGAATTGCAGATAAGAAAATAAAATAAAAGGGCATGCTACCCACTTGATGCCAAATATAATAAAGATGTATTAAGCACAGATGGTCTAACTAGGGAAAAAAATAGTCCAGCAAGAACACATATTTAATCACTGAACTTGCAATCCAAATGAGGGTAAACTAATGATCAGGGGGCTTTGAGCTTAATTCAACTAATCACACTCTAACCTTTATGTTTATGGAATGCTGCTATAATCTACAGAAAACTTAAGAACCCTATGCAGGACTAGTGTATTTGAAAGGATGATTGTCAGCAGAGAGTGAAATAAAATCATTTATGCTTGAATACTGCAAAAAACATTGACAAATATGCTTGATGGAAGAGTTAAATTGCTGCAGGTTTTTGTTCAGTGAAGTTTAAGCAGACATTAATACTGAGCAATCACATAATGTTTTGTGTCACATTGTGTAAAAATAAGTAGGGTAAAAAATATATCTTCAATGGCTACCCAACAAATACTGTAATTTAGGAATTTCAGGGCATTTGGGCATAATCAGAAGGCCACCTGAAAATGGGAAAAAGGATTCTCTAGTACAATTCCAAGAATTCTTGGGAAGCTGAACTGCCGTTAGTCTTGTTATATTTTCTTGTTCCTCCAGCCTGTCAGTAACCTCAGAAGTGCAATTTTGGATTTTTGTTTTTTTATTGCTATCAGAAGAGGCCTTTATTTTTAAGCATATTTTTCAGCCAGTCAACATGTAGCACTTGTTCACTATTATGTAAAATCACCTAAACCATCCCTTTTCTATTTTTTTTTTCCTAACTCAGAAAGTTTGTTAAGTCTGTAGAATTACACTTCTAGAGTTCGGTGTATATTTACATACTTTACTGATCTGGTGGGTTTTACTTAGAGATATAAAACTCTCTAAGAGGATTATTGAGAGCAGCAGCTCCCTTAAAGGGAAGAGAGCCAGACCAGAGCAAGAATATATCATCACTTGTGTCAAAGCAATAAGTAGGCAGAGAAAAAGCAGCTATAGGTAGGTTCTAGGTAGCTATTGAGAGGTCGTTAGATAAATTAAGCACTCCTGCCTTTGTTCAGTAAGGGTGAGCAGTGTTGTTTCATGCACTTATGTGCTTGGAGCATGCATGGAGAGCTGGATCCTGAAAGGTGTGCTTAAAACTTATGGGTTACCTTGCCTTGATAAAATAAATAAAGTGCAGGTTTGTGTAGCCTCTTAGAAAACAAGACACAGTGCCTGACTTGCAGCTTGGTGTCTGTCAGTACCTCCAGTCTTTTGGTAGCTGTCATTCAATTTGTAAAACTTTAAAGCTTTATATCAGTTGATTTTCTTTGATTACATTTAGAAAATGTGAAGTTTGGTATGAGAGACGAGTTGAAGTAAGTACTCTGCTGAAAATCCTAAGTTACTTGGTCACTACTGTTTTGTTAAATGTCTTATTGATTTCAGGCTTTGCCTTTTCCTTTGTGCAGTTGTAAAAGCTGGAGATCTGGTTTCAGTGTATTCAGATATTGAAGGGAAATGCAAAAGAGGAGCCAAAGAATTCAATGGAGTTAAAGTTTTCCTTGGAAATGGAATTTCAGAACTCAGCCGCAGTGAAATCTTCAGTTCAAGTGGTCCACTGAAGTAAGTCCATAGTAATTGCAGTCTACATGTAAAAATTTGCAAAGGGAAGGAAGAAAATGGGAAAACACTTTGAATTATTTTGTACCCTATGTGAAGTCACAAAATGGCTTTACACATTGGGATTTCCAATATTTTTTGGGAAGGCGTTAGTTTCATAGTGGGATTCAGATACCATTTACTTGAAAGGTAGAAGGAAATAAGTGGGGGTCTTTTAATAATTAATGTTTATTCAGTTCAATAATATCAAACAGAACTAAGAAATGTTCTCACTCTGGCATGATTGCATTTTGGTGAATTGTGTAGTACTACTTCCACCTTTGGATGGAACAGAAGTGCAGCCTTGTCAATTCCTCCATCTTTTAAAAACATCTGTAGAGGCTTTTTTTTTTTTTTCTTTGGTGGGACAAAGGACAGAACATAAGGTCAAAAAAATTGCTAACATTTGCCAAAATAGTTACCTATTTCAAGATTACTTGCTGTTCTATTTTGTTGATGAAGCATATGGTGTATTCCTCTCGTGTCACCTAAAACACATATAAAAAGTAATGTAAAAGACTATGGATGTCAAATTAATGACCAAGACTTTACTTCCTGAGAACAAACTACAAAAGTTCTAGTGAAAAAAAGTACATTGCCAGAGAATTTCTGATTTATGAGAGCTTAAATATAGTAAAAGTAGTGGTAGGATGTAGCTATTGAGTTGGTGACATGGAACAGCAGTATGTAACACTAAATCTGGTGTCTGCAAGTTTGCTTTCTCATATGCTTCATTCTCATTGGACTGTCCAGTACATAGGCAAATTAATACTCTGTCTCTTTAGTAATCTTTGGTTTGTAGATTCAGTGTTGCTTCTTCATGGCTTTCTCTTTATAGTTTTCCATTTCCTGGTACATTGATTTAACAATTATATCTGCATCAGAATTTCATCCATATTTAAAACTTCTAGGTGACTTCTAATTTCAAACCATAGCTTTGCAAGCAAATCAATGTTCCTGCAAGGCGTTTTATATAGGATTTCTGTAGTAATTTGACTGAACCCTCAGGAATTTAGGAAATGGGGAAAAATCTAACTAGGAAATCACATGCCAGTGCCCTAGTGCATACATATGGCTAGCCAAAAGCAGTTATGGCTTGAAGTTAAGGTATTTAGGTCTGGTTTTATGCATTTCTTTACAGTATCAAGACTTGGATTACATCTTGGTTTATCCTGTGCACAGCACCAGAAATTTGCTTTATGCAATTTTACAGATAGTTCCAATTTATCATGTAATACATTTTTGCTATGATTTGCCATACTCGACTCAATGATGTAATTCTAGAGAATACTGTATTACAAAATCATAGAAGTATTTTTCTTGGTTGTTCTTTCATTCTTGTAAGATTGTTGTCTCAAGTTGCTATTTGTAAGCATGATGATTTGAATTGACTACTGTTAAAATGTATAAAACTGAGTATTTGAAATTTTTTCATGTTTTTCAGGGGGCTGGGCATAAGAATGATAGAGCCAGTCTACCTTAGTCCTTCATTTGACAATGTGCTCCCTAGTCATTTGTTTTTACAGGTATGTTTGTTCCAAAACCAAAAGTCTGTACTATTTACAGAATAATGAATATTCTCTTAGCACACATTCATAGTTTCTATAGTCCTTGTTCATTGTAGCACCCAAGTCAGTCTTTTGATATGAGGAACACAAAGCATTTAAAATGAAGTCAGTATCTACATGGAAGTGGTTTAATCATACTGTGTCTGAGCTATGATAAGGGATTTCAAATCAACATGAGATATTAACTTAAAAATGTAGAAATTCCTCTTGCACAGATAGTCTGCGTAGAACTATTAGTTTTTGGAATCTGCCTATGAACCCTGCAATACAAGCCCCTTTCAAGATACATAATTCTGTAGATAATCAGGGAAATCTCCAAATACTAGGTTGATTTGAAGCTGTTATTTAAGTACTAAAGACAACTTTAAAACTTTTTTATACCTTTGTGTTGAACTTCAAGGAAAGTATTTCCATATTGTCTAAAGTGCAGTACTGTGCACAATTATTGCACATTATTTCTCTTCAGTGCAGCTGTTCTGTTTGTACAATTAATATTACAGTTCAGCTTCTTGCTCCTTTAATTCAGCAAGCTTAGACTTCTGTGTTTTGATCTTACTGTTCTTTAGCTGCACCAATATGTTAGTACAGTAAATATGCCAGTAAACAGGTAAATATAAAGTATTTGTAATAAACAGAGCTGCTCTGCTCTGTGCCAGTATCAGCTTATTTTAGCTGGACTTTTAGCACTGTAGTCTCCTCAGTCATGAGCTCTTAAACTTCAGTCATAGATACTCAGACACAGCTTTAAATAAAAAATGAGCCACTGGAGACTTCCTACATAAACTGTCCATTATACATAATACAAATAGTTCATTTTCTGTCAAAGAACTGAGAGCAGTATCATAGGTATCTTCCCTGCTGAATGAATTATATTTTTAAATGTGTTTTCCATTCCTTAATGAAGGAGTTGATGCAGGGTATAAAGTTAGAATTCTCCCATATTTGTTTTTATTATAGAATTTACCTTCTGTGGTTGTGAGCCATATTTTAAACCCTCAACCAGGAGAGAAAATTTTGGATATGTGTGCTGCACCTGGAGGAAAAACAACCCATCTTGCAGCACTAATGCATGATCAGGTATGAGAAGAAATTTGGCATTTTCTAAGGAAGAAAGTCTGACCGCTGTTCATTTTTATAGCTCTCTTCACTTAACTATTAGAATGCACAGATAATTTACAGCAGCAAACAATTAATATTTTGAGATTTTACTTACCAGTGGATTTTGCTACACATCAGTTACTGAAATGGGCAACGGACAATCTTCATCGCGCATTAACCATCAGCTTTAAAAACTTATTTGCTACAGATTGATAGTTGAAATATATCTAATTTCACTTTTTAAAATGTTATTGAATTATTTTAATAATAGAATTTTTTACATGCAAGGCATAGCTATGCAAAAATATGCTGGATTCATGAAAATTAGATGCATAAAAATCAGGGGTTACTACTGTGTGACAAAGAAACACACAAGTCTCTACAAAAACTTACAAAAAAATTTCTAATCTGATTAAGATTTTTCTCAGTAAAAATTATCAATTCTGCATAGAGAGATGATTTTAGGCTGAATTTCTTGTGTGAATTTGTCATTCTAGGTAGAACGTCACAAAATCCAAAACTAATGAGAAAGCAATAAAAATTAGAAAAAACAAAATAGAGAAAGACAAAGGAAAGAAGAATGTAATAAAATAAAAATGTAAATACAGGATTACAGCTTTGCATATGTTGAAATGTTATGTTCCCAGCGAAATACAGAAATGCAGGTTACTCTCCTTGAGTAGAGGGGAAAAGCATGTCAGATTTCCTCTAAAATTTTGTAAGGCTTTATTATTTTTGTTGAAATAGGGTTATTAGAATATATCAGATTGTTTAGAAGTCTTGCAGTTACATTATGCAGTACTTTGACAGGTGCCTGTGCATAAATGTGAAGGCACAGCATGCAGTGGTATGAATGTATTGAGAAAAGGCTTGTATTCAGTTCTGTGATGTTTTGTCTGTGGAAATGTTTTTTCCATCAGTATGGAACAATGGGAAGGCATTAATAATGCATTAGACAGTCATTAGACATTTTATATATATATATATATATATATATATATATATATATATATAAAAGCTTCAAGTAGAGAATTTCAGTGTGATGAATGAAGTCTGCAAATCATATATTTATGTCATGGATTCATTTACATCTATATTTTTTTCCATCTGTGTATCTACATTTTGTATAACTTTGCAGAACTGCTTTGATTTTGCTTGCCTGCAGCTGATGTGGTAAAGATGAAAAATACAGATGTTAAATATTTCTCACTGGATTTTCATTTTCTGAGTATATAATTTTAATTTAAGATATGGAAGATAAAGGTATTGTAAAAAGTACTTATTTTTTAAGAATGGGGATTTTAAATTCCATTCACAGATTTTCCATACTAATTTTTCACAGACAACATATTAAACCATTAACATTTCAGAATATTTGAATCACTCTTACTTTTTTGTAATATAAATTTGACATTACTATATTGTTTTTAAAGGATATAACCAAGATGTAAGATTACTCTGTAACGTTAAGAGCTCTTAAATAAGAATTGGGAATAGTTAAAGCTTGAGAATTTATTATTATCTGCATCCCAGTCTAGACTACTGTTTTTTCAGATGACTTATAAGTAGCTGTTCTGGCAGTGGCTGGCGAGGGCCAAATGGAGAAGAGCTGTCTTGCAGCTTGTTCTTTTCTCTGGAGAAAAGAACAGAGAAGCTGTGGAAGCCCCATCCCTGGAAGTGCTGAAGGCCAGCTTGGATGGGGCTCTGGGCAACCTGGTCTAGTGGAAGGTGTCTCTGCCCATGGTAGCTGGGTTGAACTAGATGGCCTTGAAGATCCCTTCCAACCCAAACCATTCTCTGATTCTATTATCTCTTTATCTCTGCAGTATGCAGAGTTGTGCACCAAATCCACTGTTCTTGCAACAGATGAAACTTTGAAGCCCAGTCAGGTTCTAGAGTACATGTGCAATAAATTGAACAGTGCTAGGGGACAAGTAGGAGGTGATTTTGCTCACAGCAGCTGAAGACTGGACACCATTGACACAACCTAAATCCATTCTTACCTCTCAGTCCTAGATCTACATATTGCCTAACACGACATATCTTTACTGATTTTTTTTTTACTTCTTAAACTTAGTCGTTTTACCCTTCTTTAAGCCTCTAGAGAGCCATCACCAAACAGAAAAATGTTGTTTGTTTTCTCAGCGTATTGTGTTTGCTGTAGCAAGTCTAGTACAAGTTTTTGGTTGTTGGGTTGTTCGTTGCTGGATTTTACTGATGCTACTTTTTACTTTCCTTTGTGGTCACAGATTTCATGTAGCAGGTAGTGCTGTGTGTCTTTTTTGATTTATTTTGGGGGAGGAAAAAAGAAATCTTATTTTTACATAATAGGAATACTGTAATTGTGATTTCCCTCGCGTCTAAACTTTTTCTAGTATTTACACTATTTCCCAAAGTAACTTGAATGACAATTACTGTAAGTGTTCCTAACTAATAGTTTGACCAAGTCAGAGGCATGGCTGTGGGCCCCATTTCCTCAGCTCTGAGCTGTAGTGTGATCATATTTCGTACTCTCTCCATACAAATTTAAAACCTGTTGACCTATTTTACCGTGTATTTGAGGGTTCTACCCTCATTCAAATGATAAAATTTTTATCTTAGTGCCCAGTTCAGCAGTTCAACATAAACAAAAAGATACAAACAACAAAACCACTTGCCAGAAGTTAGATGTTACAGCATCCCTTAGAGTGACAATGCCAAGCAGCCAGAATGTGCACAGCTTCAGACTAATGTGGCTGTTGTGGAAAACATGTGGGAACAAGGACTGCAGGAGTGTGGATTTAAGAATAAAATAGTTCTGTAGGGAAGACTATGCTTTATTTATTACACTTCCCAGGACTGGGAAAAGGAAATCAGAATCATCCATTTAATCCCTATGCTTTTGATGAAAACTTTGGGATTTTTTTCAGGGTGAAGTTGTAGCCATGGACAAGACAGCTAACAAGGTCAAGAAAATCAAACAGAATGCTGAATTGCTACAGTTGAATTGCATTAAGGCCTTTTGCTATGATGGAACAAAGGCCCTTTCAACAGAGAAGAGAGAGGATAAACAAGGTAAAATAAGCAATTTGGGTAGTAGTAGCTTTTAGGAAAAAATAGTAATGTTTTGCAAAAATAGTATTAAACCTGTCACAGGTTTACAAATCCTTGAAATCTTGGCAGATACCAAAGTTGCTTCAGCACTGAGAATGCACTTTTATTTTCTACTCTTTTGTGATTATCAGCTTCTCTATGAAGCCAATAGAAAGTCAAATTATCTGTCCTTGTCACAACCTAATATTCTCAAAGGAAATGCATTCCTCTCCCAGATAATATCGAAGACTGAAGAAGCCTTAAAGCTTCTTTCATGATCACATTTAACCCCATACTGGGAAGTTTATGAGCTAGTCTGGGAAAAAATTATTTTTGCAGACTTGCTTCAATTCTGCCTCATAATCCTCATCAGTAAAATGAGTTTATTAATACCTAACTCCCAGGAGTGCTGCAAGGTTTAGTCATTGATGTTTGTTCAGCTGTTCAAGGGAAAGTTATATGCAAGCACAGTGTATTATTTTAAGTAATTTCATTTGCTTTTTTGAAGTGATGCAGTTACAATATTGGTTCTGTTCCCATGATGGAATGATTTAAATGGTATCTGCTGCCTTGATTATTTTTAGTTTGTTGTGCAAAGTATGCTGTTCTTTCTCAGTTTATTTTATCTCAGTCACTGGTTAGCCTAAGTAGGAATCAGATTACATAATTCACCTTCTTTGTCCCTATGCATTGCAGTTACTCCTGCTTTGGAGGAACAAAGGTACTTTCTTAAGAGTCTGTGAACATCAAATATTGTAGGTGGCAAGTAGCAATTACAGAGATTAACAAGAGCAAGCTGTAATACTGAGAGATAATGAAGGCTTTTCTGTACATTCCTGTAAGTAACACATTACATATTTTGAACATTTTAGTAATGGATCAGAGGTAGATTAACAAGATAGGCTCATTTTGTAGTCAGGAAAAAGCTAGGTAGCAGTAGTGTGATGATACAAGTTTGGCAGCAGTAGTACATGGTGATGCTGAGCCAATCTCCCTAGCACTGAGGAGATAGAAACTTCTGGGCTGTTGAGCCATTGGGGTACAGATTAAAGGATGGGCTCTGCATATGGAAGATACATATCGTCATCCAGGTAATAGTCAGAAATTGTTCTCTTTACAATCCTTTTTTACTGAATTGTTCTGCCATGAGAAGTTGTATTAGTTCATGTTATTATGAAGTGCTTTATTTTATATAGCTATGCATACATCACAAGAAATAGTTATTGTGTAGACAGTCCAATTATTATAAGGCAGTCTCAGTGATTAACTACAGGTTTGTCTCAGTAAAGGTTTGCACACTTTTGAGCTGACTGTGGTTCTTTACAGCCCATATGTACAACTCTGTACCCAGCACCTCTGACCAATTATATTTCAACTTTTTTGATTACTTTTACATTTTACTTTCAAATTACTAAATTAAGTTTTAAAAAAAATGCTGCCTAGTGGGATTCTTCTTGAGTTCACAGAACTTAAACTGTTAGGTTTTCTGGGAGATGAAACTACCACCAGCAGTGCTGAGGCTTGTCTCTAGCTGAGACTAGCTTTGCAGACACTTTCTAGATCCCATAAATGTTTTATGTCAAGGAAGCAGTAACAGCTTCTCCTTACCTACAGTGAAGTCTCAAGGAAGGAAACAGCCCCATTTTACATTACTAACTGCTTTTTACAGAAGGACCTCCATTCTTACCAGAGGCATTTGATCGAATTCTTCTTGATGCTCCATGTAGTGGGATGGGACAGAGACCAAACATGGCTTATTCCTCCACTTTAAAGGAAGTGACCTCATATCAGCCACTACAGCGCAAGCTTTTCACTGTGGTATGTGTTAAACATTGAGTAGATAAGCTGAATTGAACACAAATGCTTTTGCAGCATAAAACTTACCCCAAAAATGGTGCCTCATTTTCCCTACTTTTTCAGCAGCCAGGAAGTATTAGGGTCCTGTTAACCTCTCAGCTCCACCAGATCTGTTGCTAGGTGAAGATAATTCATTGGAGCATGGTAAAGGTGTGTGTAATCCATAATAAATAAAAAGCTTTGTGGTTTTTTTTAATTCCCTCAGTTTCATCAGTTTTACATGATAATAATTACCAAGGTCTAAGTCACAGAGCAGGTGACTTAGGAACATGCTAAGGAGTGTGCTTGGGCTGATGCTGAAGGATAAGATGAAGCTTGTCAAAATCTGAATGATGCATATTCAAAGTGAATGACAGCTTGAAAAGCAGCATAGATATAGCTTCCTTGCCAAATACATGGAAACAGTTGACATCTAATATAAGTGACATAAGTATTGTGTATCCATAGTTGGCAGCAGGTGGTGAAAACAGATCTAATCTGTCTGGGGTATGCAGAGCTGTACAAATAACAAATCTTACAAGGTGAATCATCTCAATGACATTAATAAACTGCACGAGCTATAATGCCTATTTGGAAAGAAGAACCTTTCTAATCCATGTTATGCTTTTGCTGTATTCTCTGAGAGAAATTAGTATCTTAACAGTTTAAGTTTAATTAAGTGTTCAGTTTTAATATTCTAGGTACATGGGTTATTAGTTAATGTTGCTTAATATGAAAGTTTGAAATTTAAAAATAAGCTGAAATATTGTGTATTTCTCCCTGCAGGCAGTGAAGTTGCTGAAGCCAGGAGGTGTTTTAGTATATAGTACATGTACAATTACACTTGCTGAAAATGAGGAGCAAGTTGCTTGGGCCCTGAAAACATTTCCATGCCTCCAGCTTCATCCACAGGTAATACTATTTTCAGGGTACTTTGCACAATCTAGTGATCTTATTTTGGAACTATAAAATTACAAGGTATATTTACTATCAGTAAATCTTTTTTTCACCCTGGACAGCTTTAACTGCTGTGGATAGAAATAACAGAAGGATTTCTGAGGCTTTTTTAAAGTCTGTTTTTGTGCTTAATTGAGCTTTATTTAGGCATCATTAAGTATTTTCCAACTCTGTATTGTTTTAAAACACAACAGGGACAAAAGATAGATCAGACAGGTTAAAATTTCTCTTACAATTTCTTTAGTTTCTTTAATACTTTTTTCTCTTTTTTTGCACATTCACAGGAGAGGTGAAGTTTTTTGTTTTGTTTTTTTTTTTTTTATTAATGCCACTGAAGTCATGAAGACTTCATATAATGTATGGGACATAAATGAAGCTAAATTTTTGTTTTGAAGAAGGTGGATGTTATATGTATGGGACTTGGTTTTGATTTATTTAAAAGGAGTGAGGGAAAGGAATCATTTCAGGCTCAATGTCCCAAGAATGTACCTTGTCTGTTTTGGAGTCAGTCTCTACCATTAAGATGTCTGGGAGGAGGTAATATATATAGGGAGATGCTAGAATGTTTTTATCTATACTAGCTACAGTTCATACAATTCAGAAATATCTGTTAACCTTTTATAGTACTTCAGGGGGGTTTAGCATCAAACCACGTGTCCCACTTCCTCTTTGATGAGGAGTTGGGCGTGGCAGTTGTTTATCATCATGGCTTTGAGGAAAATAACTGATACCTGTTTTGCTTACATGTTCTGTGATGACTTGTATCTGCTTAAAGAAGCTTAGATGAATCTTGAACTGCAATTTTAAAAAAATATACAATATCTGTACAATGGGAAATTAATATGATGGCTGGTAAAGATTTAACAGAACTGAAGCTCTTCATCAAAGCTTTTTATGATATGTTCTTTTGTCTGTATTCTCACCATCCGTTCACAAAGAATTTTTCAGTTCTAGACATTTCAACTGCGATTATACATTTAACCTAACAGCATAAAAAATCCTCCTGGATAGAATGACAGAGCAAAACACAAGCCTTATTTAAATCAAATGCAAGATTAATTCTTGCTATATAAACTTTCTCTCACCAGTAATATCAGTCTTGAATAAAGCACTGTTTTTCACACACAGATTCCATATCTGTAAAAATTAATCTTTTATGTATAGTATATTTTAAATGAGATGACATTGAATTGTTTACCCACATATAATTTATAGTACCTTATAACCAGTTCCCTGCAAGTGGTGATATTTTCCAATGAACATGAAACAGGAGTCTACAGTCTACTTACCTCATGTTCCTTTATTTATTTCCCATATTCTTTAGTCTCAGTGGATGCCTCCTTTTTTATCCAGTCCACTGTTTCCCACTTTCTCAGTTTGGCAGCAGATCCTGGAAGCACACTGGGTAATGTGGGCAAGGAAAAAACAGGAGATGGAGCCATAAGTGTTGTTCTTGTAGGTGGAAGTTACCACATGGCAGCTGCTCCTTTGTGCAGACTTCGTCTTAGGAGTTTACACAGGAGATACTGTAGATCAGCTTAAATGCAGTAACTTAATTGGAAGGAAAAATGAAAAGGTAGAGGAAGACACTGGTCTGCCTTTAATCAAGTTACTTTAACCTGTGGAATATTGTTTTCCCTAAACTTTTACCTTTCCTTCCTTCTATTACATCAAGGTGCTACCCTTGTCTCCCTTTGTATGTTACTTTTCTCTCAATTTGCAATAGACACCTCTGTTTGTCTTTTACCTGGAAAGCACTGAAATCCTGCTGAGGGAAAGGAAGAATCAGTCTGCAGCCCCTTGGCTGCCCAGCTCTCCAGCATGCAGTACGTGGTTAAGCAGCTAACGCGCATCATGTGCTGACTGGGTGAGCTCATGTGTTAGCAAAGTGTGATGGCTGAAAAAGCACTCTGCTGTAGGCTGCCTTATGGACTACATTAGACTAGATTGACAAAGGAGATCTATTTTTGATATTGCAGTGCCAGCTTTTGCACACTTTGTTCCATCTCCTTACTGAATGCATTGAAAGAACAATCCAGCTAAGAATTAATTTTTTTCCAGGAATTAGGATATTAAATAAGAAGCAGTCAAGGCTATTCACAAGAAATATTGAGAAGAGGGCTGGGATTTAAGTCCTTCTCCTCTCTAGGATTTTGAAGCCAAGTGTTATCTCTTGAAATTGATTCTTTTTTCTCTGCCTCACAGACATGCACATGTAACAGTAGTCCCATTTACCCGTTAGTCTTATTACCTGACAAGAAAACTCAAAAGTTACATTTTTCTGCTGCATCATCTTCCAAAATGACGCCTCTTCAGGCAGTAAAATATTCTGGACTGGGGACTTTAGTCTCTCCAGTTGAAGTTTTTACTGTGAAGAATCCCAGTATTTTAGGTTGGATATCAGGAAGAAATTCTTCACAGAAAGGGTGACTGAGTGTTGGAATGGGCTGCCCAGGGAGGTGGTGGAGTCACAGTCCCTGTGGGTGTTTCAGGGAAGACTGGATTGCACTTGGTGCCATGGTACAGTTGACAAGATGGTGTTAAGTCATAGGTTGGACTTGATGATTTACAAGGTCTTTTCCAACCTAGCTGTCTCTGGAATTCTACTGCTGTTACTGATGATACTGGTAATGGGCTAAGGACCCACTGTTTTTGACTTAACTCAATAGCTGTAAAGTCAGTACACAGAAGTGCTGAATCATTTAGAAGTGGCAACCTAAACCCTTAGACTGGCTGTCTGGTGGTAACAGCTTTCTTGGGATGTTTGAGCCCTTGGAGTAAGGAATTTGTTTAGACCTGTGCACCTATTCTCAAAAAGTGCTCTAAACTACAGCGATAAAGTGGATGAGGGGCATCACCACCTCCTCAAAATACTTGTAAATATCTTGTATTATTCTTGTATATATGTTTGAATAATATTGGCCAGATGAAGGCAAGAAAAGAAGCCATATTACTTCTGGATCTTCTGGTGTGAATGATACAAGCATAGC
The DNA here is from genome assembly GCF_963513975.1 of Fringilla coelebs. Lineage (NCBI taxonomy): Eukaryota > Metazoa > Chordata > Aves > Passeriformes > Fringillidae > Fringilla > Fringilla coelebs. The sequence goes on along the minus strand of NC_140028.1, from coordinate 133,535,997 downwards.
TTGTTAATTGTTCAGTAGCTCTGGATATCCTCAGCAGAATACATTTAGGGCATTTAAGACTTTAGAGATGCAACAATTTGCTTTTATTCATTACTTGAACAGGAACCTCACATTGGAGGAGAAGGCATGAAGGGAGCTGGACTATCACTTGATCAGTTGAAGCTGCTCCAGAGATTTGATCCATCTGCTGTGACATTGCGAGGAATGGATATTAATTCTTTGCAAGATTCTAGAGAAGATGACCTGATTTCTTTGGCAAATAAAGACTGTATAGGATTTTTCATTGCAAAATTTATTAAATCGAACAGTAAATAAGGGTTTGGGAATGCAACCTGAAAAAATACCTCAGTGAGTCTAAGAACAGTTCAGACGTGAAGTGCCTTTCTTCCTGCTGCAATGTTACCAAGCCAACGGGCTGACGGCAGGGTTGCTATGGCAGCACTAAAATCTGCCAGCTGTTCTGATGGGAAAGAGCCACAGGTTGCAGCAGAAAAGTCATGGTTGGGGGAAGGGTAGTATCATTTGCAAGTCTCCCTCTGCTTTTGTATTTACAGCAGGTCAGTGCCTGAATGACAACTCTGTTCACTCATACTGCTGTCTGCTCTGATTTCCCCTTATCTGGTGCAGCAACTGTAGGAAGGGGATGTAAGCTACTTTACCAAATGCAAACATAAAAAATAGATGGGAACTATTACAATGACTTTTGGAAAGGGTAGTTTCTATAGAGGTTTACCAATAGTTAGTTTCCTTAAATAGTGCTTCTCAAAACACTGCAACATTTTACAAAGAACTGTTTTATAAATTGATACTTAGAACCTCATTTCTCTTTTATTTTAATACAAGCAAGATTCTCTGTACACATAGTATATACACAAAATACGATTAGGCTTTGTAGCATGTCTTTTATAGCAGCATGAATATATTAAACCATCTCACTCTGGGAATGTAAATAAATATTGTTTCAACATCAAACTTCCCATGCATAAACTGTATTGGTTCTGAAATAGCCTATTGGACTGGCTGACAAGTGACAGTTTTAAAAGCAAACATTTGTAACAGAAGGGGCTACAGTTATGATTAATATATCAAAAGACAGAAAACAATGCATAATACCATCTGAAATGTTGCAAATCACCTTTCAAACAACTAAGGATATTAACTCTTTATTGGTTAGAAAGCATCACCAGCTAAAATCATGAAAATTAGAACTGGGGAAGCATGCTAATGAAAACTGCCTTACTACATTGCTCAAAGTTTAAATAATCTGAAATCCTTAAAAGATGTTAGATGTATTTGAAAATTCTGCTTCAGTTCTAGGTTGGAGAGTATTGTCAGTTCTGCTGGAACTGACAATAGCACTAAAGAAGGAAAGCTAAGGACAAGGAAGAACAGAAGCTGACATCTGTGTGTGTTTGGTGTTTTCCTCTCACTCATCAATTTCCAGTTTTAAAAAGCATTATCTGAAAAAGTCTGTCTTTTCACACATAATTATTTGGTTGGATTAAAAATAGAAATAGTTCTTTTATCATTTGTCTTTTTACTGTAAGAAGTGCGTTTTTTATTTGCTAGCAATCAAAACCATTTATACATTTCTCTTTCTTGGTAGTGTGGTTGTTTACTTATATTTTCCATAAATGTTTTGATACTATATGTTTCCTACTGCTCTTGAATAAAAACAAAATGTTTCTTCTGTCCTGCCAAGGTTGACAAGTACATCCTCTGTAAGGCCTATCCTAGCAGGATAGGAAAATGGAATTCTTGTCTACTACTTCTCTACTCCTGTTGGTCATTTCTTGCCATTAAACACACCATGTCTAAAGAAAAGTTAAAGTAATTTTGTTTCATCAGTTGTAGGTGAGATATTCTATTTAGAGTCATGTAAGTTCATACTATAATCTTTCTAGTCTAAATATGGTGAAAATGATTACCTGGGAAGAAAAGGGATAAATCTTTTATTGTAGGAATGTGTTGAAATCTTTAACTCAATGCTAGTAAAAAAGCATTTTATTTTTTGCAGATTATAGAAATTTTGTAAACATTAATCAGCACACATAAACTATATACTGAAGTCTGTATATTCATATAAAGTAAGGAACTTGACCTACAGTTTCAGTAGCAGGATTTGTGCAATGCTGAATTTGAAAGAATTAAGATTGCTGAATTTTTAGTGGAATATTTGGTGAGATGTCTCCCACTTCCTTTAGGTTTGGATGATAAGCATTTTAAGGAGGTGACCTCACTTGATATTGTAGAAGTTTCTTGGGGGTGGGAAGAAAATGTAACTTTTAGTTAATTCCAGTGTCATTGCAGAGCAGACTTCACCTGAAAAAATTACTGATATATGAACTTTTGCTATTAGGGTTGTTTCTGCAAAAGTCAACTGCTAGCCTTAGAAGAGCACTCAGCATATTGAAGGGATTGGCCTGAGCTGTTTTCCTGTCTCTGTTGGGAACTGGGGAGTCACTTTGTCAGGCAGGCCAGAACAGAAACTCAATTAAGATGTGCCGGCCCTTGAAGGAGCCAGCATCCTTTCTCTCACTACAGGTGTGGCTAAGTTAGATGACCAGAGTTGGATGGATGCCCTTTTTATTCTATTCCAATCTTACTGTGACTTTAGAAGTGGTAGAAATACTTTCTCATTGACACAGTTCTGATGGATGGGGTATATATGTTTTAAACATATCATATGATTACTTTCCTCATAATCTTTACACACTGAATCATTGTGCTTCACCAGTTGATGCTGAAGCACAATGGAATATATTTATATATTTTTATATATATATATGAGATATTTATATATTAAATTTAAAAATTTATTGTCATTACAATGAAAGATTAAACCTACAAAATAGATAGATTAGGCATGCAATCAGATTCTGTCATTAAGAAAGTCTGAAAAGTAGTTTTCTCTATTTGAAGAAATAATTATTAGTAATAGTGCCAAATCTAAATATCTATCTTGGTCAGTAGAAAGATACTAAAATAGGCAGCCTCATATATTATGAAATTATAGTACAGCTTTTTCTTGTTTGAGTGTCACGGAATGCACCAGTTTTTTGGATCACAGGATTTCACATGTTTTTTAAGGAATGGGCTAGTGAGGGTGATAGTCAAGAACTGACTTTAGAGTGGGTAGTTTAAAATATAAAGAACCTTGTTTTCATGTTTGATTGTTCATTAATAAGAATTTTATGAGAAAATCCAATTTTGTACTGCTAAAATTCAATGCAGAGTAGGTATGCATGATAGATAAAAGTGGCAAGAATAAGGGAAAAAATGAGAATATGGATGAGTTAAAGGAACCTGCTTAATCTCTATTATATCTGATATAAACCTTTTCTGGGGCTGCGTAGGAATCCATTTCTAGGGTGGTAAGTTATAAAAAGAAACTGTCTATAAAAGTACTGTAAGCTCATATGCAATAGTTTGTTATATAAAAGTGGGGAAATAAATTACAGACAAATTGCCAAGCAGTAAAATTGATTGAATAACATTTGATTAAAAATATTCACAGTAAAAATGGCATCCACATATTTTACAGATGATAGAAGAACTAAGATTTTGGTGAAAGATCTGCAGTAAAGTAATAAATATAAGTAAATGTACACCAGAAATGTTATATTACACTCTGAAAAATAATTTCTCTGTTTAGACTTTATAATAAACTTTTTTGCAATGTGCTCGATTTTTATGGATGGAATAGAATTAAAGTCAAAAACATTTGGAAAACAGCTTTCAGCCTGATGTTTTAAAGCAATCAGAGGTCAAATGTAACCACAAATCAAAATACCTTTTGAAGAGGCTTTAATATCTAACAAACACAGGAGGTGGTGTACACCAGCTCTTTCCTTTGAACATCCATTGATTAAATGCAGTCAGACCACTCACTTCATTCCAGCTGAGGGAATGATAATGGACCCCATTAAAACCTTTGCAGGTGTCCCAGAACGTGAGCATGATGTACAAACCAATAGAGCTTAAAAATGGTAATTGCTAACAGATTCATAAAAGACATAGTATTAAGGAGCAGTGTATTAGATCTGGGCAGGAACTGTGTGTGCAGGATGAGTAACCAGGTATGCAGGGAGAAGTAAAAATGGGCCTCTCCCTTTATTCAGGGTTCAGTGAGTGGAATTTCATTTGCCTATCCTCCATTTATAATAAGGACTATAAGCTAAGAGTATACAGATTTCTGTTAAAAGAGGTACTCCACTGAAACTCTTTGTGGCCATAAAACTGATCTTCATTAAATAGGTCCCGAGCCTTATAAGAAACTATGTATTTAATTTCATTCCTACAGAAGCAAAAACTATGGAACTCTTCAGATTCTGAACTCTTGATGCCAGACACAGAATATGAATTCACAAGCATTCTAGAAAAATTCTTTAAATTCTAGGCAGTAATTTATAAATCAATTTAGTAAAAATAATGTTTTCAGCATATAACTCATACTGATGCTGCCTTTGTGCACAAACCTGTTTGCTTATTCTTCCCCACTGTCCTGTCCCTTTGCAGGTCTGGAGATTTTCACTGTCACCTCCTTCCAGTCCCTCTGGAAGAGAATTCTTTATTCCATGACATCTGTGTGACACTAGACAACTGGTAAAGGATACACTAAGGCTACTCAGCACTGATGTGTAGAAATTTGAAAAAACACATAAAAGTAAGGTTAACATCTAACATATACATGCAGATCTTAAAATGCATCCCATTCTTTCCATATACTCAAATTCTTTAGAAAAATACAGAGTTGAGCTGCCCAGACTTACATATCACTTAATTGTTTCATCTTCCTCCCTTTCCTGCTGTTTCAGTGGTTTTATTATCTTTTTAGTTCATCTGAAATGGAAACTTTACAGGCTGTTTTGTACCACACATCCGTAAGACTCTGAAGCTCACTGGGACCTTTACCATTTCTCAGATTCAAAACCCCTGAAACCAGATACAGAAGTATGAACTCATTACTATCCTAATGCAACCAATATTAAACCTAATGGCAAAACTCTGCAAAGACATTTCATCACAATAATCTTTGATATGTCCTCCACTTGGAGTATTTTTAAAGCTTCTTATTGACATAACTCTGTTAAAGTGCTTTTCAAAGTAGTGCTCAGCAGGCAGGTGGTATTGTGCAATATATGTAGTACAAGCTCACATTACAAATGATTTGTCACTCTTAAAACAGAAACTGAAAAAAAGTATCTCAGCTAATAAAACCTATTCAGTGAGTCTGCCTAAGAAATACACGTGTTTGGTAGTATGTTTTCTATACATAAATAGCAGCACTATATAAAACACAATTCTATGACCAGTTGGAGTTGGATTTGTCCTTTTTTTTTTTTAATGTTTATACTCCATGAATCAATATATAGGCCATACTTAAATACTAGGGCTTGGACTATGCTCTTTATTTTCTCATTTATATATCTATACACAAACTGCCTGTGCCGTAGTTTTCATATACTACTCAGTGCTTTGAAATTCTGCCAAACATTCCTTAAAAAATACTTTAAGAAAGCTGAAAAATAAACACTCTCTGGAGCAAAAGTAAAAAAACCAAACAAACAAAGCAAAAAACCCCACACCCAACCAAAAACCCAACAAAAAAAAAGAACAAAATATTCAAGGTATTGAAGTGGAATCACTTCTTAGACGACATAGTTGTCATGAGTTGCAGGGAGCAACACCATTTACTGCAGCTGGTAAATTAGCTAAAGCCAGGCTATACAGAGCAAGACAATACAATTTTCTTCTCACTTACATGTGATCTGATATGATTCAAACAACAGTCTTAATGTAAGTTTTTACAGATACCCTGAAAATTCTCTTGTATCAAAAACCAGTTTATGTACTCTTCTATATCCATTTAGTAATATAACAGATCTACTTACCTATTCCTTTCTCTACAAAGCCATTTAGTGATGTTTAGAAAATTATGAGAATTGTATTTCTAGAAAAATAACCTTTTTTCTTGTGTTCTGCACAGTTCATGCTTTGAGCCAAAGCCTACCCTTGAATAACCACAACAGTCAGCAGCACTGGGAGGAATGGCCAGATAACTGACAGCAGAATTTCCCACTCTTAGTTTGTTGTAAAAATGCTTATAAAGCATCAGGGAGAGGGGTGGGACAGGAAGGGCATAGAATGTTTAAGCAAGTTTCTTGGATGCTGGGCTAGGAGACTGGAGAAAGCATGCACCTGCCATTTATCTTATCCATTTCACTAAAATGATAATCAAAATCAGGCAATGCTGATATTCCCAGAATTGAAATAATAAATAAAAAGAACTTCCAGCTAAACTAATTATTATCACACTACAGTCTTTATATAATGTGCTATTTACAGGGAAATACAAAAAGTATTTCATTAATACAAGTACTACAAAGACTACATGTGATGCAGAACAGCTTTTACACTAGGCAAGGGTATGGAACCTGGAGTCAAAAATAATAGAGAATTTCCCCCCACTTACCAGTGCAACAGGTGTTCAGTGCAAAACAAACTGTGTTCACTCCCTTTGATTTCAATGCATTTTCTCTAGAAAGCTCCTAACAGACTCACAGTCATTTTTCTATGCTCTCATCAGCAGCACAATAGCTTTGGTGAAGGAAAAGCAGTGAGCTGGCTGCAGAGTGGGAATGCAGAGAATTGGCAAGTGTAGAAAAAGTGGAGAAGCTACAAAAATTTATTTTCCAACAAAATAACTCTCCACAAGCTGTGTAAACTTTTCTTACTAAAACAAATACTCTAAAACACAAAGATTTTACATTTCCAGTGAAACTCACAGTAACATTTGCCTGTTTTTACTCTCCTGAATCTCAACAAAGAGCCAGCAGATTTATGCTTTCCCAATTACCTGGGTCAATAAATTCCCTCATGTTCCCTGAATGCAATTTGGATTTTTAAATTAAGAGACAGAACGTAGAAATAAACTTTTTGGGCTTTTGAGTAACCTTTGTTTGCTTCAGTAGATTCTCACAGTTTGCTGCCTAACGTGCACACGCACACGAACGTCAATCCACCACCCACCCACTCACATACACGCCTCCAACATGTGTGCTCTGTTGACTGACAGTAGAACAAAAATTAAGCTGTGCCCATTGCAATATTGTGACCTGAACAGAGAAGAATAATTTGTAGTGGTAAGTTCATTATCTTCACCGTAACTTTAAAATGCAAAATTTGGTTTGCAAGGACAGCGTAAGGTATAAGAGTTACACCCTTTATCTCAAGCACTCATCCATATTTACAATAAGTATAAGCTTTCTGCTACAGAAGAAAAAGTATTTAGATTGAACACTGTTACAGATTTCCTAAGTGAGGCTAGTTCCAGTTGCCAGTAATTCAAAAGCAAATCTGCTGACTTGGCATTAGGACTCTAAAACAGTGTGATCAAACTTATATAGTAAGAAGGTGTCTGCAGAAATAACATTTATAAACTGTATATACAGTACACAGTACCAGTACATAGAAAATAGATTTTGACTCCATGATCCCCTGTGTGTAAGGCAAGACTGAATTCTGTCTTCATACGGAGACCACCAGAGGTACAAGCAACAGAGTGGTGCTTAAATCAATATGCAAATCAAGTGCATACAAATTAAAAATCAGAGCAGACAAAAAGTTTTAGATTTTTTTATGTGCTGATCCTGGCTTGCTGAATACATGGGAAGTTATTAAACATCAAATGTACCTTTTTTTTAAAAAACACTAACAACACCTTGATGGCAACAGATATTGTTCAAGTGGCAGCTACCAAAAAACAGCTTGAAAAATGCCATAGTACAACATCAGGAACTCTTCAGTTGTACTACACTAATTCATATAGCACTAACCAAAAAAATAAGTATATGAATATTCTATTTCATGCTATTGCTATGCAAGCAACAGCAATACAAATCAGCATACAGAAGGATACCATATGTTCTGCAAAGAAGAACCCAAGATATTTTCAAGGGGCATTGTTACAAGACTTCAAAGAAACACAAGACTGCCAGAGGCAAAGTTACTGACGGATGTAAACATCCCTGTTCCACTCTCCTGCATCGTTACGTTTTTTCGATATCACTTCCCCATCCTTGTCACAATATTGGTCCCTTGATTTATGACGGCTGCGCTGTTTGTTGCATTCATTGTGGTCCTGCTCGCGGTCCCTCTCCTTCGAGCGATGCCGGGACTCTCTGTGTCTGTGTTCACTGATCCCATGGGACTCGTCTCTGTGATTATGATCCCTGTGAGAATCATAGTGGTCACCATGCTCATGTGAGTAGTCCTCCTTTGGCTCTACGTAAGCTGAATCTCTGCTGTCTTGTGTTTCTGAGTCAAAAGTTTCTTGCCTGTGAAGGCCTCTGCCACCACTGCGATGGTTGTGGTGCTGGCTGGAGGAAGAGCGGTGCTGGGATTTCTTGATGGGTTCGACCCGTGCTTCCTCTTCAATGTGGGGACCGCTGCGCTCAGGGACCGAATGGTCATTCCTCTGGTCTCCTTGAGATCCCTGCTACCAGAACCAGCAGTAAGGTCATGAGGTACACACTGAAAAGCTTCCCCCAATATCAAATTCAACTAGAAAGTACCATGAAACCAATAAAATTTCAAGTACAGAACAATCCACTTTGAATCTAAACTAGGAAAGAAACCATTAGAATTCCACTTTTACTGAAAATTCAGTATTATAATACAAACAATCCTTTTTATTCTCATCAGAATTTAGGGTGGTACTTGGGTTATTCTGTGGCACTTTCTCATTTCTTGTGATGTTTCTGACTACTCCAGTTAGCAATCATTGTCACCACCCTCCAAAGAAAAAGAGAGCATGCAGAAACAGGACAAACTGCAGAAAAATTGAGAGGAGATCTCATGCCAGGAGAGGGCATATATCAGTTGAGAGTTTACAGATGCGTGTCTGGCAACAGCTGCTGTGGGAAAGTGATTTTAGGGGGCTGAGGAGGTGGATTCCAGCAAAGAACCAAAGTACAAAACCTTGGCTCTTATAGAGGAACTTTTTTTTAAGGAAAAAAAATGAAATTGAATCTGGTATGAATAAAGTTTGTATTATGATACTAATAGTATCACTGACCTTCTGTTTTCTCAGCAATAATTTCATTTCTTCTTGGTAATGAAAAATTAAACATTGACCTCATAATTTTAAGAGCTTGAGAATACAGCCCATTGCCACGAAAAGCAGGAGGAGAGTGATATTATCACATACAAAATTTCCTAACACACCACTGCTATTAAAAGACCGAAATAAAAATTACCAGGCAATAAACCTACTCTTCACCCGCATAAATGCTTTGAAATCACTGCAAAATGAACAAGTGACATTATTTACCTCATTTGGTGGTTTCATTACATTAACCTGCTATTATTGCCAAACCACAGCTAAGGACTTTTCAGGCTTCATTGCAAAAGTTTTGATAGTAATATTGAATTATGCTTCTCACATCAGATGAAGAATGTCAAGACAAAATCATCTCTGCTGCCACAAAATTAATGTAGATTTTACCAGAGTTATACAGGCATTTGTTTGTGAGACTGTTCTGAATACCAAAGTTAGTCTTAAGTTTGCCCTTCTATGTTCAGAGTTGTCTAAAAATAAGGATTGCCCCCAGGGCAGTTCATGGACATATCTTCTTTCTGTCTTTCTATTTTGTGGAAAAGAGCTAGGGGAAGGAGGAAATTTTGTCCTTCAGCCACAGATCCTGGCAGGTGGGTTTCCTAGCAACCCAAAAAGTAAAATTACAGGAAATTGGAAAGGAAAAGAATCTGTATTTAATCAGAAACTTATAAAAAGCAGCATATTGCAAATCAGCAATTTGGTAAATTTGAAAAATCCTAATTTTCTAGACAACATTTTATTATGTAAACATCTGAGAGATGAGCTGGGTTTCTACTTCGAAACAAACAGCATAGATGAGAACAAGGTAACAGGAATAGTAGTCAAATTTCTTATTTGTTCTTGCTTTTGTGATTCTCAAGGTGATTCTGATTTGCCAGAAGGGAATATAATAATTGTAAACATGAATAGATCTGTTCAAGGTGAAACGAAATGACTCAACAGAGGTGAATTGTAAATGAAATGAAGAGAAAAGCAAAAGAGTCCAAAGCAGAAACATGCCTGCTCTGCATGTGTAAACACAACTTTCATCAGTTCATCACCGTGACTGATTTTAAGGCACATAAACATAGTATACATGTGAGAAACCCTATAGTTCTCATGTATTCAAATGCAAGTACCTATACATAATCATGACTAATAAAATCTGTCAGTGCTGTGGTTTGAGAACAATTCCAAAATTTGAACCGGCATCGGAAACACGGCTGTTCTTACAAGCTCAGATGCACCTTCTGTGCTATAATGAGCATATAAGAAGAAACAATGAATAAATTTAGAACCAATACCTGGAATTTCAGAATAGTGTTAGGGCTGTTGGGATTTATGGGCAAATTCATTGACAGTAACTTCCATTAAATATTACAGGGACACTGAACAGGTAATGTCTTAATCTGGATTAGAGTCCGGCTTTTTGGTGCAAACCAGATTTGGGCTCTGATTTGGAATAGACTCTTCAGTGCAGAAATTTTATGGCCCAATTTCATAAGGTTTTTTTGTCTAAAATAGAAAAAGTTTGAGATAATCCTATTTCAGTGCTCAATTTGTACTTTCAAAGAAGTAGGTGTTCTTGGAAAGAAGTTTATACAGTGTTGAAAGAGGACCTTTATCCACTGAGTGAATTTGCCTTGCTCCTTATTTCCAGTGTCCCTGATCACCCACACCATATGTGTGCGAGGTTGTTCCAGTCCTTTTGGACTTATTTCCAACTATTTCCATACAAGTTTGTTCTGAAGCTCTCCCTCAGGCAGACTCAAGGTCTTTGCCTAGGTCTTTGCCTATTTAATTTCAAACCGTCCCAGGACCCCCTACGCCTTCAAGCATCTCGTGCCATGCAATGCACACAGGCAGCTTCATGCTGTAAAAATGCCACTCTGGCAGCTGGCAACACAAATCCCTCTTTACAATGTACACTGGGGACTTAAAAACCACAAACCCAAAATACATTTCATGGCGAAGGGGCACTGCATTGGCCCTAAGGGACGATGACTCCAATGCTCTGCAGTGAGGATGTGGCTCTCCCCCAGACCAAACAACTGGTGGCTTTTCTCTGTAGAGCAGTCCAGAAAAACAGCACCGGCATAGACTTTAAATTCTCTAAATACAGGGCCTTAACACTGTTGAAAGAATGGGTTCAGCCACCATCATTAAAAAACAGACCCACTCTGTGCCAAGGCAATGACAAACTCGGTTTGAGATGTCAGCTGAAGATGTATCGTAGGAAAATGAAACCAAAGGAACTGGAAAGTTTTATGTTCAATAAGGAATCCCTGTTGATTCACACTGCTGTACTAGTAGACCTACAAACAAACTTTGAAACTGCAAATACATCCTCATTTTTAGTCCTTAAAATAAAAATCTGTTAGTTTGTAAGGAGACAGCACAGCACTCAGAAAAGTGTTATTAAAACTCTGCATAGTTCCTCCAGAGAATGTGGTTAATAGAATGAGTATGTGAGCTATAAATCCACACTCAAAAAGCATAAAAACACTTGAGCAAAATAATTTAGAAGTTTACAAAGCAAAGAAAGTTTAACTAGCAAGGCTGCACGCAACAATACTGAATTTCGTACTCAGAAATTCTTCCAGCTCACAATTTTTTCAAGGTGTTTCAGCTCTGAGGACAGAAAAAAAGGCAGAAATGAGCTATTGCTTACAGTCTCTTTTCCTGCAACTGTATCTGAAAGCAAGAGAAGGAGATACCCTTCAAGATGGCTAAAGAAATTTTTCTTGTAAAAGAACAAACCTGTCAAGTCTGTGGTTTTCTAATGAGAAATAAATTATTTGACACAAAAACTTGTTTTGCAAAACCGTAAAAAAAGAGCACAACTATTTGCACTTTAACTTGGGCGCAGACACATTTTTTTCCTTTGATTTTCTAAAAGGAAGTGTTTTTCTTAGCCAAAGTTATGAATTATAACTTGCATATGTATGTAATTTATGGGCATATATTGAATTTAGTAGATATTTCGATGTAGTAAACCTTTATTTGATTTGGGATAGATCTATTTTATGCCCCTCTGTGTACTTTTCAGCCTCAAGGAGTCACTCACTACTTATAATGCAGGAGTGAAGTAGTTTAAACACTTCATTTCATATCATGCAAAACATATCCAAAGGAAAGCATCTCCTTATGCTGAACACCTCAATAAAATGATACAAGGAGATAAAGGAGAAGAGAGGGGACATAATATGCCCATATCAACAGGCACATCAGGGCAGAGGCAGGAATAAAGCCTGCTTTTGCCAGCTCACTGGAGAGTGTCCTTGCTGTTCAGAGCACAGAACCTCTCTCAAGGTCTTCCTGCACAACATGCAGTGCAGTGGGACTTGGATTTGACATAAGAGTTTGGCTTCAAGGAATTTTGTACTTTTCAAAGCAATGGCCAATAAATAAAAGAACAAACACTGGAAGGGCCACTTTGACCTTGAGTCCTTAGTAATACAGTCAGTAATCCTCAACCTCTGCAACTCTACAGCCTGTGGGAAGATTGGAACAGATTTCCCTCAGACACTCGTGGATCTGCCTTGTACTTAACCCAGTTTGTCATGCAGGGCCTCTGGGGCCAGGATTTGCCTATTAGCCATAGTGTGCCCATCAGTCAGGAAGTTACCAGAGGCTGGAATGTGCACAGTTTTAGTCCAGTCTTATTTCTCTTATTGGATTACACATGGACAGCTATAAAAATGCTTGTGGCTGGTACACATATTACTGGCACAGTCAGTGTCCTGGGCACAATAAAACCTGAAGTATTCCATTTCACATACACATATGTTTTCAGTCAGGCCAGCTTAGTCCTTAGAATCAAAACCAGCCCCCTAGTCAATACACAAACACATGCTACTATGAATACAATAGCAATAACAGTAACATGCTTGCATTTGCCTTTTATACTGAAAATGGGTGAATGTCTGCTGAAAAAGCTTTCAATCTACCAACAACAGGAAAACATATTCTCCATATTCTAGTATCAGCCTAACTCTCTGCCTTGGAAGGAGAAGAAGTTGACAGAAGAAAAAGAAGAGATGGCATAAAAACTGTACCTGTAAATTAATATTTGGACCCGGGCTAATAGGAAGAGTGGCTGTTGCAAGTGTGCGAGTGAGAAGCTGGTTAGGAGGATTGCTGCTAGGTGGATGTGTGGCCTTCCAGTAAGCTTCCAGATAGTCAGCAAGGTGCTCACAAGCATCTTCAAGCTGGTTCTCATCAAGAATTACATCGAACATTTCCTAATAAAGAAAGTTTTAGTGAGAATAATCACCAGGTAAAGGGAGATCAGCTAAAAACATTGATCAGGATTTCCATTAATCAAAAATTAACCACATTTTTACTACTTGTATTAAGATATTTTACCTTTTGTTTGTTTGGTTTTTTTTGAATGCAGTTGATACAAAAGATAGTAACCATAACTAGCACTAATATGACACTTGCTAAAGCAAGGCCTTGTGAATTCCACATAGTAATGCACAAACAGTCAAAGAAGACAGGAAGAAGCAGCTGGAACAAATCTTAAATACACAGAAAGAAGGGATAAATATTGAACAATTAACTATTGAAAAAATGGGATGGCAAGAAAGGGATTCAGTCCGCTTGAAGAATAACTAAGAGAAAACTAAGGTAAACTAAGACCAGTAACTAACAATCAAAAGAATACAGATCATTCAGTTTCCAAGTGTCATACAAATATTAGGTAAGAGATTAGTCACACAGTCTAATTTTAGTCTCCTAAATTTAGGAGATTAGTTTTATCCATTTCCTCCCTGCTCAGGGAGTAGAAGACAGCTTTGAGGGCCTATGCAGGTCTCCAGCATTCTTCATTGACTTCCTGGAGACCTAAGCATTGCTTAACTCAGATGCCTGAACTTAAAAGATGAAGACATTCCCTTCACTCAGCTCCGTAACTATGGCAAATTATATCTGCAACTGAACTGTACTCCCATCTTCTCGTTCTTTACCCATACTCTTGGCAGCTGAATATGCAGGCAGAAATGCATGCCAGGTTTAAAACAAGTTGGGGTGTCATCACCTCCACTTTATAGGTGGAAATTGAGAGAATTTGCTTCAGTGCGCATCTGAAGAAGAACTGCAGAGCTGTCAGCTACGCAGTACCACTCAGCTCTTTGGCAAAACCCTGACCAAGAACATTAGCAGTGGTGGGCCATCCTGACAGATGTCCCAGAGGAGCTCCAAACTACCAGAGATAAAGGACAGTCACGAAGAGGGTTCATTTTTCAACCAATAACCCCCCAAAACTTAGGAAATAAAGCAAATGTTCAATTTACTGAAGCACTGACTGTACCAGCACACATCCTAATAACTGATTGTGACTAGAACTCTTTTTCCCCTGTACCCTAAAGCGGAGCCCCATGACCTCAGGAGGTGTTCTTGAAAAGGCAATAGTTAAAGATGGCCAGAAGAGGGCAAACATTCCCGAAAATTATGTAATTAACCTCGTGCTTGAAAAGAAAGGCACCTTTCAGAGACAAGACATAATTTAACAGTAACTCACGGGAGGACACTGTGCCAGTTTATCAGCTGCTACCATCTGTACATTAAGGTGTTTGGCCTGAGATTTCCCTCGAGATTTTATCAACCTCTGTAAAACCTGTGAAAAATAAGGCAGTAAAAAAAGTTAGCAGACTTAGACTTAATATACATATATAACCACTTAAAATCTTTACATTTGAAACTGCTCACATAAGCCAAGCAAATTCTTCATTTGCTGGCTTCAAGAACATTTCCTGTATTCCCTGATCCAGGATGTGCTCATTTTCATTTACATCCAAATAACTCCTTTCCTTTACAAGCACTAAAAAGTTCCACTCTTGCTTTTTTTCTGCTGCTTCTGGTTTTGTTTGTTTCTAAGTTGAATTTTTTCAATAGATTTCCTTAGTCTAGCTCTAGACTTTCCTAGCTCTTCCCACAAATTCATTTTTCTCTTTCAAATGCCTCTTCACAAGGTCTGTGCATTTTTTTTACACACAGTGGAAGAGTATATTATCAGATGTTAAAGTTTAGCAATCAGTCTGATACTCATTCAGTGAAAATCATTCTTTTCATTTCCATATTATTTTGATTTAACAAACCATGAGCGCTACTTACGTGATTGATACTGAAAGTGCAATTCCGATTAAAAAACTCATTGGAGCTGCAGCACCTTTTCCAAAATAGGCTTTGGCTAACACTAGAGCTCAGATACTTTTTTGATTATTATTAATGGTTCACTATCCAAAGGGAAGCAATAACAATATATAACTCTGAACCTAAATGAGGACATGTGAATATCTGCATTTAAGCCCCCTCCCCCCCAAAAAAAAACAACCCAAAAAACCAGAAAAAACTAGAAGGTATCAAAAATATTTACCTTGGGAGAAGAAATCTTTACATATACTATAATGGGAGCCAGAGAGGTTTTGCTCAGTTGAGCTGGATGATTAATGGTATCAGCATCAAGCACTACCAACTGCAGTGTCCTGGCCAATTCAAAGATTCGTTCAATTTCACTTTGAACTTCAGCTGCAAAGTAGAAAATTAGTTAGAGCAAATACTAAGAGGTGATTAGCTTTAAGAAATGTGACAATATAGCAGACTGGTGTGTTGCTCCTTCTCTGGTTGCAGGAATTGCTGTTACCCATGCACATCCCTGGCACAGCAGGGTAATGAACACAGCGTTAATGAGGGCGTTTCACCCCCGCTTTGCCGCCCTTGCAGGCACTGCCTGCCTCCCTGCCTCGCCCATTCCTGCTATTCAGGCTGCAGAGATACTGATAACACCTTCTTACTTGACCGCAGACCATGTACATAAGAAAAAGGGGTACGAATGCTTGCTGCATCAAACGGTAACCTTAATATGCCACGAATCTGCTACATGTAAATAACATCATGTCAGCTCAGATTTCACTCTTACCCAGTAATCAGCTTGCTCAAGCTGGAGTTGCCTGAGATAGGCTTTAGGAAGTACTAATTACTATGCTAGTAGAAACCAAGGTTTTCCCATTTACTTCAACTTATCAAAGCTCTGGAAAACAGGTTTTGTTCTACTGGCCTCAGTATGGTACCATGTTAAAAATTTGGCTATTATGTGTAAAATACTTTTATAACAGAAAATAACAGAATAATCCACACAATGCTATGGTATTCTCCTAACAATCTCAGGAGCTGTGGAAAGCTGGTTTTCCCAGAGGAAAATAATCTTTTCTTCTAGTAGTCATGCTCCCAGCTCCTCAGCACCATGTCTGATTGGCAGTACTTTCCAGGGCAAACCTCTCCACGACAGATGGGCTGCATCCGCTATCACAAGTGGTATAGAAACTGTCTTCATTCCCCAGTGAAACAAAACTACATCTTATAAAACCAAAATCATCTTTAAAATGAAATCACATTTTCCTGCTCAGATCTTGCTATTGGCTGATTTAACAAAGGAATTAGAGAAGCTGGGTGATTTATGCAAGTCTGTAAAGAAAGTCATTGGGCCAGACAAGATTAATTCATATAGATTTTCCTTTAAAGGTTGTGCATGCTTCATGAACCAAAACCAGATTAAATATCTAGTCCATTCAAAGAAAATATTAGAAGACAACCAACAGAGACTTAAAGGTCAAGAAGAGGTACCAAAAATTTAATGGAGAGTTTCTTGAAATTACATTATCACCCTTTTATGCTATTATGCTGGCAAAAGCTTAACTTTTGCTTGAAAACACAACCTACCAGTCTGGCTAGAGAGGGAGTTTTCTACATCAAATGGTCTCTTTCAAGAGATGTGATGAGATTGATTTTTTCTATCTTAGAATAGCAACTGAATAAATCAGGTACTATAAAAAGGTTGCAAAATTTCCAAGAGAGAGCAAGGCATCCCAGCTAGTATTTTGGTTGCAAATCAATAGGTGATTGCTATGGTCATTTTATAAACAAAGTAACATCTAAATGGTCATCACAAAATCTACATATGATATCCTTTATTGGAGGAGGTGGACATTGGTTTGGATTAAATAAAGATTGCTTCCAACTGTTTGTGATTATCTGCAGTTTTGGGTGAGCACATACAATCAATCTTTTACAGCACTGAACATTGTGAGATGTGCACGGTGTGGTATGGAAAACATTGATGCATACTTTGCTGCTGGTCAATAAAAGCACTGTGGTCCTGATGCTGTTTGAATTAGGACCACATTTTTTAAGACAGAACTTCTGATGGTTCTTGCCACATTCACAATTACATTTTTTACAACTTTGTTGTACAGAGATACTGCTGAAATCACTGAATACCACTGTCTCAGAGTTTTAGTAGAAGATAGTCAATAATCTATCCCTAATTTAAGTACAAATGACAACTAGAATAAACCTATCAGAGATAATTTGTCACACTGTTCTGATGATGAATTTAGATTGCTTTCCTGCAATTTTAAACCAGGCTCAACACTTCAATCAGTATAACAATATTAGTATCATTTTAAGACCATTCCAGACTGCTAAAAAACTCTCGTTCAAGACAATTTATAACCAGAAAAATCTGTCTCTATGCCATTGTATCATAATTTTGTCTGGGGAACCAGTATTTTCTACACTGCTCACAGCACTTTTCTGCTAGTATAGAACACATCTCTGTGGGCTAGATTTCCTGCTATACTTTTTGAAACGCCCTCTGCCAGGGCAGAGTTTACCTCAGGGTATGTTCTATTGTGAGACACACCCAGGGCAATAACTGCAGGTAACTATGGTCCTGTGATCCAGTCGTTTCCACTTAAGTCTGAAGACGGAGAGAGACCTTTTTTGCCAATTAAAATGTATTTCAGTACCTACTTTTCTTAGCTTGAGCATAAAACAAAAATTCAAGGAACTCCACTGCACGACTGGTGAACTAATACATATGCCTCTACCTCTTCAGTCAGGAATGGATGGAGAAAATGCCACAGGGATAGCTGAAGAGGTTCTGATCTCCTGTTCCTTAGAGTACTTCTTCAGCTTCTGGAAAAGCTTTCACTTTGCCTGAAATCTTTTTTGAATTCCAACTTTACAAGATTGTTGCAATTACGTACATAATCGTAGCTTCTCTTTTTAGATGACAAAGGCTTTATCCACTGCTACTGCTTTGGTTTTCATTTTTCTTTATCAATATCTCAAAAACCAAATTTTCTACCTGTAAAAACTCCTTCTTTCTCAACAAGACATTCAACGCAAATTATCTTGCAGACTTGTGCCCAAAGTAAGCAAATAACTCAAAAAGTCATATGGGGATAGTAACACAAATGTCACTGGTAGTTAAAATAGGGAGCTGAGAACAGTGACAGTAGGGTATCTTCAAAGCAGCACAGTAATAGCTTTGCAATTTTTCCACCTCCATGAATACCATCTATTTATAATAATGTCCCTTCTTATGTATAAGAGTGAAGTTATAACATTAAACTTCAATAAATTGTATTTGCCAATCATAATGAGAGGGATAAAAATAATTAGAATTACTGTGACGATCATCATGAAATGCTGACAGCCCAGCTACAACACCCAAACCCAGAAATCAGTTACCAAATTTTAAAGTGACCCTTACAATCTATTTCATATGGTCTCCTTGGTAACCAGAAAGGGAACATATTTTAAATGACAGGAGCACTCAACTATTTATTCCATAAAATAAGGAGTCAGCTCTAAGAAACAGTAAGTTCACATCTCCCAGAGACTTTTCAAATACAGAACATTTAAACTTACGTCCAAATATTAATTATCAATATCACTACTGCGCCTTGAATAGAAATTCACTGCAATGAGAGGACAAGTAAATCACTTATGCCATTATGGGCACAGACAAATATTCTTTACACCAGGTGGACCTCACAAGTGAATTCCAAGAAAAAATCTTTCCCAGTTCACTACAATAATCTCACCTAAAACACAGGCTAAGATACAACAACACTTTATCTCTGTCAATTCACTACTAACGTGATGAACTGTGGTGGAACTTAGGGCCACTTATGTAATGCCATGGCACAGGAACATTCTCTGTAGTACACAGCTGGTGGAGCACAACCCTCCTGCAAACCTGGGCTCATCCATAGCAGCCAGGAGTCACCGGGACACAGCATGCCAGAGCAGTGGCTACATCAGCAGTTTGTTTCAGCAAGACCCTGATGAAATAGCAGTTCCATGAGAGGGACGAGATGCAAAACGGACACACATCTGGCCTGCAAAGGCCCAAGTGAAGTACCAAATACTGCTTAGAGGCAGAAAAGAAATTTTGATGTTCACAAGGAGCAGTGAAATTCACATACTCTCAACTGAGCACAGTATGACTTTTATAGCCTATTAAATTTGACCTTGTCTCCTGTCTGTGGTATCGGTGGCTGTGTTTTGTTCATTGAAACAGACAGGTAAATTATGCAACAGGCACAGAGACAAAGCATGTTTTTTTTAAGCAGGGATATTGATATTACAGACATATGGAATGAAAAGAACACAACTCTGTCAATGTATGCAATACAAAATGATTAGCAACACCTTACACAAATGGTTTTGAAATAATTTTATAAATTAAGGAGATTAGCAATCAGTAGCCATGATTTTTTTATGCTAATTCTTTTATACAAGCATGGTTACTTAAAAATAATTAACCACTAAACTCCATAACTATAACTAAAGTAATGAGAAGTTTAAGGCAACCTCAGGATTTCCATAACAAAGGTGAAAGAAAAAAATATATTTTTTATCCCAGTGCCTTAAAACCACCTAGAAGGGCTTGCACCATAAAAATGTGCTAAAGGTCATATCTGAAATCCAAGAAAATAAAAAATAAAATAGGAAATTAAAATTATTGAGCTGTGCTCTCACAAGTCTCTAATGAGAACAAAATTATGAGCTTGGCTGACAGAATTAAAATTTTAAATTTTAATTTGTGAGTATGTGTGTGTGTGTAAACATGCTTCATATTGAGTGAAAAATCACCAGTGTCTCCATGGGGTACTGCTGTGAGCAGAATGCAGGCCACAGCAGGCCACCCTGGCTGCACCAGGGATCTGTGCTCCCTGGAAACAAAGCAACGAGGCCAAGAACTACCAGGGTGATCCAATAAGGGGTTTGAGCACAGCCGAGCAAGCTAAAAAGAAACCCCACAGGTACAGAAGTGTTTGGCCTCTTTCTTTTCATCTTCCTCTTTCCACCCCTCAAGCAGCAATGCTGCTCTGGGCAGGCGGGGAGCGAACGGGGACTTGGGACGGGCAGTCTCCATCGCTTCCCCAGGCAGGGAGCTTCAGTCCCCGTCTCCAGGCAGGACTGCATGACCCACCTCACACCACGGGGTGTCCCAGTGCTGGGGAGCAGAATGCTTTGTGCCTCTGCTCCTGCATATCCAGCTAAGAAGGAAAAAATCTTGAAAAACATAAGCAAGAGGGAATAAATGCATTAGCTTAGTCCTCAGGCAACTGGTCCAAAGATGCCTGGATTACAGGTGTTTTAATCAAATGTCTAACCTAAATGCAGTTTTGTGAATATACTTAGACAATTAGAAATTAGTAAGTTTAAGTAAGTAATAAGAAGGTATTACTGAGTATAAGTACTTAGAAATTACTTATACTTATAGCCTGGTCTCCACCAAATACCTTAGCCACTAGCCTGTTACGTAAAAAAGGGAGGGTGGGAGTGGGAGGATGACAATATTTTCCAGGAAAAGTGGCTGCATGTGTTACTCATGCCTAACAGATGGGGCTCCTGTAAGGGATAAGGCAGAAAGGAGAGAAGCATGTCTGCTGCTCTGCCTGGAGCTCCTGTCTGGGCTCTGCTGAAAGGGAGCTGTGGAGTGAGGTGCTGCAGGAACGCAGGGTTTTCCTCCTCCTGCCTGCTGAGCCTCAGTTTAGGCAGAATTCAGATGGCTTTTAATGTACACACACGTCCAAGTGGTATTGACAGAAACGATGTCATGTTTGGAAACCTCAACAAAACCAAGATCTATTTATAATGGACTAACATCTCCTGAAATGCAGCACTGTAATTATGTGAAAATATAAAACAGAGTGTCATTTAAAAATACTAAATGGCACATAAAAATGTCTACTTCCTGCCTCATTTCTCTGGGCTAGCAAAACAATAGCATTCATGGAATGATGATTCTTATGCCAAGTTTAAACTGGAAGTAAATTTTAATGGCCTGTGAATGGAGAAGATTGAAGGCAGCAGATTGCAGCAGTAACACAAGTGGCTGGGCACTGCACAAGGGTGCACTGAAATGACTGTGCCAGGAAGAACCACAGCAGCTCCAGAAGGTGCCATGCAGCAGCACAGCACTGCTCCTATCATAAGGCTCCCTCAAACTCTGTTAAGGAGTAATTGTGATAGAAAAACTGAGCAAAGAAGCAGTTTAACATTTTTTTTTTTTCCAGGGGATCAAGCAAGTGTCTCTGCATAGTTTAGAACTGGTATCATCATGTCAGGCTGGCAATAACTTGGGTATTTGTGCACCATGCCTCATTACCCAGAGCAGTGCTATAGGCTTTTACAGATCTAGTCCATACATAGGCACCAAGTAAGAATTTCCTTGGTATGTTGTTTTTTTCAGAACAAACATAAATAAAAATGTTCAGCCTTTCTCACAGACAGGACATAGAACTACTCCATCCTTGGCTATTGAACCCCTCCTGCTGATGGTGTGCCACTCACAAAACATTTGCGTATTCACTGAGTGGGAGAGATTCTGACTCTGCAGCCTGATGCTCAGAGTGGGAGGCAAAACACATGGATTCCAGTTCCTTCTCCAGGGAAAGTTTCATTATAATGCAAAGTGCGTAAGGCTCAGCAGGACCAACCAACAGCCATCCTAAAGGTGATCATAGCCCTGTCACAGTGATGGGAATGATGAGTCCATGCCTCTCTTAGCAGAGAACAGAACTGAACCCAGACTTCTTTGTGTTCTGGTTGAACTTTTAGTCTTCAATAAAATGGGGACACAGACTGCTGAACTTTAATCAGTTCCACCAGCCCAGGACAAAGAAAAAGCCTCAATCAATTCAACCTACAGTGTGAATAGCTTTAAGGGGAGCAAACTGTACTCTTAAACAAACAGCTAACTAGCTAAAAAAAATTTAATCACCTATCCAAGAATCCTGTCTATTACAAAGATATCCATAACCTTAAAATTATTCTAACACATTGCTACACTATTTTTCGAGTACATGTTTTGTTCCAATGTAATTATCAATCACACATATTTCTGCATAGCATCATGAGAAAATATAAGAACAGGTTGCTAAGAGCTATTTCTAATTTACAGAAATCAAAAATTTTTTCCCCCATATACCCTTTGAAAACACTCAGGAAATTTCATTAAAATGCTTTGCCTATACTGTATCAAAAGCTTATTTGCAAGTTAGAATATTGGAAAATTAGTAACAAACTTCTAATACAGAACTACCTAAAGAATTCATTAGGGAAACTCTGACCTTAGATGTTAAGGAAATCAAGGCTGTTTCAACAGGATAAAACAGTATTTTGGAATATGTGAGACTGATAAATTATAACAGGTTCCCTAAATTCACGCTACT
The DNA here is from genome assembly GCF_963513975.1 of Fringilla coelebs. Classification (NCBI taxonomy): domain Eukaryota; kingdom Metazoa; phylum Chordata; class Aves; order Passeriformes; family Fringillidae; genus Fringilla; species Fringilla coelebs. The sequence continues at coordinate 133,513,362 of NC_140028.1, read as the reverse complement.
CTTTCTCCATTTGAGAAAAGCAAAAGAAGCAAAAGCTACATCCTGATGAAAACCCAAAAGTTCTTAGCTGCTATTTTACTGCATTCTGGTTCAAGGCAGGTTCAGGTCTACCAGGTTAACATATTTAACACTTGAGAGTGAGCGTTATGGACATTTGTCACAGCTATCTTGAACATAAAATTTTAAAGGGACAAACAGGGTTTCCCATAACACAGTGAACATCTCCTTTATTTTCTTTGAACTATGCTTCTTTGAACTCTGAGAGTTTGGGAAGGAAATGCACTCTTGGTTAAGTCCAAATTTTGCATTCCTTTTCCTTGGCCTCTGTAAGCAATGAAGGATTTTTATGAGGCCTAGCTAGCACTCCCTTAAATTTATCTTTGATTTATAGTTGAGGAAGCCTTTACTTGAAACTTTTCCTTTAGCACAACTGTCATTAAATTACCAGACATGGAGAATAGTAATATAATAGACGTATATAATATAGAGTATATATATACACACACATATGTATACAACAAATTAATTGTTATCATGGTTTCAAGCATTCAATTACATTCTCACACAAATATCAAGGGAAAAAACCCCACAAGGCATAAATTTGCACAGCTAATCCACAACTATCTCTTTGAGCATTTATATTCCATTTTCAGAAGACAAAACTTTACGGCATCAACCTAATGATGGGCATGGAAGCTCTATACACTTTTTAGAGACAGCTTTCCAAAGGTAGGTGCTCAATTGCACATGCAAAGTGGGTGCATGTAGTGCCTAACAGGTTACTGCATATGCACATGGAAAGCAAATAAACACTCCCAGGCACGTGATGGCAATCAATTTACCATAAAGACAATGACACATTTTACATCCATAGTCACACATCTGTGTTAGAACACGCAGATTAGGTGCACACGTCTCAGAAATACACAATGGGATACCTAATCTGTAGTGTTTACTTGTCAATGTCAACTTTATTTTTAGAATGACTTGAAAATAAATAAGGAAAACCAGCAAGGTTTTCTAAAAGAAAGACTTAGGAACACAGTACAGGATCAGCTTTTGTCTGTCAGTGAGCCAGATGCAAGAAACACACAGTGGTTCTGTCAGGTACAATAAAGCACTGAACACAAAACAGCAGGAAAAGTAATTTGCAAGCTTGTATACATACCTAAAACATCTGGAAAGGGAGAGCATTAATGAAGCAAAGAATGGAAAAAGCCAACACAATCAGGTTTTGTACAAAGCATACAGCATGATGTATGGTTATAACAAGTGTAACATACACAGAAAAAGGCCTGGGTTCTTTTGACAAAGAAATGCAGCAGAAGCACAAAGCTGGTTCAGTTTCTGCAAATGGCATGTGTCCATATAAAGAATTAACTAAGCCAATTGGGGCTGATTTTCAGACGAATAATATTCAACCATGTACTGTACATTCTTGGAGAAAAAATCTGTTCAAAATTACAGATTTCTTCTAGGCTTTTAAAGAAATTTGCCCTTTCCTTCAATTTAGTTCTAACATCTCACGTATTAAAACATGTAACAATATTGACAAGCAAACATTTCCCTTTACATCAAAACAAGCTTAATTAAAGAGTGTCCAGTTTCAAACTGGAACAGAGAGGAATAAGACTGTACTATCCACCTAAATCTTTATGAGCCAGACACTATTTTTAAAAAAAGTTCTTGAGAACATTAATTTTATACTAAATATTCAGTGGCAGCATTGGTTTCCAATAAGTCAAATCCCAAGCCTATTTTTAACTGATTCCATTACAAAAGCAAACTGTCAGTCGATAGGTGTGTGTAGCATTATGAGCTGAGAGAGACTCCCTTATAATCCTGTAAATCCAGTTCCTTGTGGCTGTTCCTATTTCTGATTATTACATTGTTGGTGTATGTCTCTTTGAAATTAATTCTGGTTTGTCTACTAAATCATCCCAAAGAATGGTGCTCACTTCACTGTTTTCTGTGCTATGTACAACAATGCAGACCTGTATTGGGTGATAAGGTAAGACTTGCCAAAAAGAGGTACATTTATTTTTCAGAGAAAAGTATTTGTTTTTCATATATCAAGCACAGAACCTTTTTACTACCTTAAGTAATTAAAGAAACACTTATTAAAATAATAAAAAAATAACAAAATATTTTCAGAAGTCTAAGAAATAGCCTTCTCTGCTGCAGTTACAACTGGTGCTCACAAAGGTGATCATAAGTGAGGGGTAGGTCTCTGGCCTGGCTGCATGTTTGATGCTGCAAGTTTGATGAGTAAAAAAAAAGTAGCTTTTCATTGAATCTGGTAGGAAGGAGGGATTTGGATTAACAAAAAGCAGTTCTGGGGAGCTATATCATATATATATATGTATGTAGATATATATACACACACACATGTATATATGCATATATATATGTATATATATATTTGCATAAAGGCATTTTTAAGTTGTACCAGATATAGGAATAAACCACGTAGATCTCTGTGCACGTGCCAATGACTGTGCAAGGAGGAGAGAGAAGAGAGCAACTCATCTCCCCACATCTCATAGCTATGCAGCCAGGAAGTCCTTTCAGAGCAAAGCAAAAGAATCAAAAAAAAAATATACTGTTTTTCCTTAACAAGAACAAAATTTTTTGGTGATAAATACCAGTTTTAAATACCTAGGCCAGAACTAAGTCATTTTAGATAGTCTGGACAAAAACAAACAAACAAAACCAAAAAAAAAACCCAGCACAAATTTAGAATTTGCTGAAATTCTAGGGTTTTTTCTTTCCCCCCTCAGTGATTTGGGGAAAAATTATTTTTATTTTATAGAGGGGAAAATGTAGGTAGAGAAAAAAAATCATTTTCCAGGACTCTGAGCAGACCTGCAGCAGATACTAGAAAAGAACTAATGTGATGTGAGTCCTGATTTAATGATGTATCTATAAGATTTGTAGTAGTAGAGAATACTATTGGCTGCAAAGCTAATGCTGATAAAATATGAAATGCCAAAACACCTCTCCTAAACCTAATCTTTTGTGATCTGTATTTCAAGAGAGCACATTCAGGAACATACAATATAGCTGTTCCTTTAGGGCTGCTGTCTCATTCAGTATGCAAGTCCATACACTGTCAACTGATAAGAAGCCATTGAATAATTTACTTTCTCTTCATTGTCAAATATGTGTTTCACATCTCATTTAGAACACATGGCTCTAATCTTTCTCTGAAAACAGAATGCATAAAATATTTATAGGCTATTATGTGTAGCTTACTTTGGTAGTATATGCAAAAAAAAAGATTTTTCCCTTTGAAACAAACCAGTTAGGTGAGAAGCTGGAATTATTTGTATATTCCAAAAAGAAAATTGAATTACAAAGAATAATCACAAATTATAAATAATTTAGGGGGATTAATTTTCAGAAATGCAGCATCTGATTCTTCAGAGTAATTACCAGTAAAAATTATATCCAGAATAGAAATGCAGGAAAATCAGATTCCTGGGGATTCTTTCTTCCAAAATGGAACATAACCTCAAAGCTTCTTTTCGAAGTCAGTACTAAGACTCAGGACATTCCTGAAGCTGCTCTGTACTGTCAGTACAGAGTATCAGTACTGATCTGAGAGAAGGAAAAAATTCTTTGAGCTAGGCTGGGAATGAAAAGAATACCTCCCCAGTTAAATGTCTGCAAAGAGTAGAGCCTAAAATAAGAGAATTCTGGGGAATGAGGATCCACAAGGCTGATATTTTACAAGTTCCCAAGAGAAGCTCCAGTACGGCATTAAGGACTGCCTGCTTTCCATCCCCCTTCTCCAGGTCAGTGCATTACCATGCAACACGCTGATTTTGATGGTATACACTATTATTTGAGGTCCAAAGTTTGAACTTCTGTTTCAGCTACAACACTCAGTCTTTCTACAGAAGATGCTTGAAGCATACAAAGAACACTGGGAAAAATAGCCATCTTCTTAAGGTTTGTAAATAACTAATCCAGTGCAGCAGTTCTGTATCAGAAGCAGCAAAAGCCACTATTGCATTGGGGCAATTGCATTGCTTCCAGTTCCCCACAATGTTTTGTACATTTTTCAAGAATATTAAGGCAGAGGACTGGTGGAAAAGCAGTTTGTAAATATTTGATCAAAGGCTGGATCACAGCATATATAACCTAAAGATACTAAAATGCTGCACAGTTAGCCTTCTTATTATCACTTCCTAACCTTTATTTTGCACTGCTTAAATTTGTAAAACTAATAATATTCTTTTAATAGGATATTTTGTAAACTTATAGCAAATTCATCTCACAAACTGAAAAAAAAACCCACTAGATAGTGTGATATTGCCACTCACCTCTTCTACTTCAGCCAACTGAATACTCACAGCAGTGGTGTCTTGTCACCTACCAGCAGACTACAATGATGTTTTCTGATTTGGCTCTTATTTCTGCCTTGAGGTACATTGCAGATAGGCAAGGGAACAGGTTGTAACATGCCTTGTACTTTTTTTTTTTTGCCTTCTGGAAGGGTTTTCCACTGTCTTACAAAAGCAGTTACCATTTCTGACTCCAGCTTATTTTATTTTATCTCAGTTTTAATCCCAACACTGCTGCCACATCACTTCCCTCCCTGACTTCCTGTCTGATTTCTGTCCTCCCATGGTTTACCCCATGCCTAGAGCACTGACCTGGAGGTGCTTTATCAGTGGGTTTGACTATCCCAACTCCATCTCCATAAGTCCAACCTTTTCTATAATGGATTTTCACTACTTGCCTTCCTGCCTTAGCCTGGCCAGCCATTTATTCCTCTAGGTGAACATCTTTCAAGTAAATGACTTTTTATTCCATTTTCTATGCTGCACTGCAAAGGAGGGACTGCAAATTGAAAGATGAGCATCTTTTCACCTCAGTACTGCTTGGCTGCCCTGGCTCAGTCTGCTGGGAGCAGGTTCTGCTCAGCATCATTGCTGGACCTTCCCAAGAAAAGCTGAGTCTTCAAGCAATTCAGATGCAAAACTTGGCATGTTTTAATAGCAGCTTCTAATAATTTGGTCAAGTTCTCTATTAGTTTCATAAAATTGCCCAGAAATATGTAACTGAAATTTTGTTCAGTTCACTACCAAATTTCAAAACTCTGCTAGATTACTAGAACAATGGAAGCATTACAGCTTCTAAAAGAAAAGGGTTTGAGAATATTTTCGCATATGTAAAATTAATTTTTCCCTAACTTTATGCTAGAATGACCCAGTTGCTCAGGTCAAAGGTCTTCAAAGTTATTTTATAAATCAGTTAATTTTTAGAACAATTATATGCAACTGAAAACCTGATATGTAGCAGGAAATCTTAGTTAATAAGAGGCCTGTTACAAAAACTAGAGACACATCTACCTATCTATCCACATATTTGCATATATATATAAACACTGTCATCTTTTGGGTGTCCAAAACTGAGATTCTGTCAGAACTCTCATCTTAAATGCCTCTATCTAAAAAAGTACCTTGACACAAAGAAAAATGTTGATGCTCTCAAGAGTACAGTTCTACATGAGGTAAAGGTGTACAAAATTGGGCAGCATTTAATTTTTATTGATTTTTTTCCTGTATAGAATTTTGTGATAGGTGTTTCACAAAATGAGAAATTAATTATATGCTTTCACTGCTACATATATTTGCTGCATATATTTGTACAGTATTGCAAAGTTGTACAAACTTTGCTGATGAGGCTGGAAACTTAGTCATCATTAATCTGTTCCATGACTAGTTAACCTCCACACTTATTACCAGTTTTCAGTCCTAGTCAAAATAAGTGACACTTTATCTTTTCATTAGATTATTAAACAGTCTGGTGACAAGACTGAAATTCACACAAAACAATATTCTTGTGTGTAAAGATATCAAGTTGTTACAGTACATTGCATTTTCATATTTGAAAACACTTAAGATAAGACACACTTGGAAGCTACAGACTACCTTCAAGCAAAAATTCACAGCCTCCATATAGCTGAAAACAAAGGTTTTATGAAACAAATTTTCAAGAAAGGGAAGTAAAAATTTTTAAGGCAGAGAAGCTTATTCTAAAAAGTACTACTATATTTGGCAAATGTTAAATATTCAGTCACAGTTCAGGTGTTGGAAATGTTTTAGTTGCATAACTGATAGGAACTTATTTATTAAGGATGAATGAAATGACTTTCTTGTTTCACAAAATTTACAAATTTTCAAGATGCAGTGCTGTGTTCAGGGGAAACCAATCTCTGTCAAAGGCTACTAAAAGGAACCTGCAGCTCTGTAAAGGCAGAAACATGACTGAGCATTCATCCCTCAGGGATGTAGCAAGTTCCCTTTGGTTTGGTATTTGATGGGGGAATTGGGGGAATTGCACAGGATTTATTATGGGATTTATGGGATTTTGTCCCATATCTCATTCAAGCCTTACACAAGTATATAGATGTAGACTCCTGGCAGGATTAATTTTAGAATCATAGAATGGTTTGTATTGGAAGGGACCTTAAAGGTCATCTAGCTCCAGCCCCCTGCCATGGACAGGGAACTTTCCCCTAGACCTCTTGGCTATTTCCAGATGTCTCTACACAGGGAATGCACCAGTGACAGCAGCAGAGTCCTGGGTACATCTCACTCTAGAGGAAAGGCAAAGGCAATCAATCAGGAATTAAGAGTCCAAAATTATCACCTTTTCCTCCTAACTCTAAGGACACCTTGTGATGGGAAGCTCCAGTGCAGCCACTTGTACTGTAAATGGTTACATTTAATTACAACTTCCCAGCTAAGCCTATTTTTCTTTCCAGGTAATAAATGTTTAATTATTTATACAACTGGACAAGCTTCAGTACAAAAAGACTCATGTAAGATGACAGATATTTAGGCTATGAATGTAGCTATACAGTTTTTTAAAAACAACCCCTTTTCTTTGTACCAACCTTACAATTAGTTAAAACTGATACAAAATTAATAAAATGTGTACTTCAATAATTTTTCTTGGGCTTCATATCAGTAGCTATCACTACTAGTAATCTTATTAAAAATCATGCACAGTATCAATAATATTCATATAATTCCAAGTATTTAACCAGAAGAACATGTCTTCAGATTTTATATGCATGGCTACCTCTCCCCACTGAGGCCAACAGCAAAACATGAAAACTGAGCACAAGCAGAATAAACCAAAATCAGCATTATAGGAAGTTTACCTGACGGTGATTTTAAAATGATTTCTAGTGCCAGGATTTCTGAATTATGGGAACTGTGATTTTCCCACAGCAGAGAGAAGGCTATTTTTAGCTTACACCTATGCAAAGAGAGTAGCATTTTGCAGACAGGCAATTTGCAGACAGCATCATACTTACCTAGGCTTGATCTGGTGTTAGACCGCTCTATGATTGCGTGCTTACTGGGATTGTTTAACACTGAGCGTTTGGCAAGCGAGATGTCTGCTGTGACTCGTGTAATTGATATACTGCAAAATAAATACAGCACTGAATGTTATTTAGCTTTCAGAGATGTGGGAAGAAGTCTCATTTAACACTAGAAGATGGCTAAGACTATAGGAAAATAAGTTCTCAGCAACATAGCATGCTTCGCCCAACGTGAACAGAGAAAAAACTTTATCTAACTTAATACTGCTACAATAACTACTGATAAGTCATCTTCCTACACGTGCCTTGGGAAAGGGGAGCCAGGAGGAGGTCAGGGATTGCTGCAGAAGATGGGACTTCTCTGAGGTCTCCAGGTCTGGTGAGGGTTAGACATTTCACCAGTACCCCCAGTATGAACAGGCTGGTTTCTCCTTTCCCTGACTTCTTGAATGACAATATACTGAATGACAACCTGGGTTACTTTAGCCCTAACTGTAAGACATGTAGGGATATGCAGAATTAAATGGTAAAGGAAAGGCTTATTAGGGAAATGAGTCCAGCAATATAATGGAGGGGGTTTTTGTTTGTTTTGTTTTGGGGTTTTTGGCTTTTTTATTGTTCAGCTTACTAGCATGTGTTTTTCTAACAGAGGGCAAGAGCTACCTATAAATTTCCAGAAAGATTCATGCTAGCAATGAAATGCTAGCACTTAAAAATAGGAACTGTAACTTGGAGAAGCACATACTTGAAAAGCCTAGGTTGACTATCTGGCAGGCTCAGTTTTGTTTTTATGAGAAAAGATGAGCCAAGAAAGAAGTGGTAACTTTCAGTTGTTTGTACTGCTACATAACCTTCTGCATATTCTTCTTCCTAGAAAAACAGTTACCTTGGTTTATTTTGTTTTACAGGGTCAAAATGCACCCTTAAGTTTCTTTTCAAACTCTCTGGTCTAATGAGGTTTAGAGGTCACATTTTTCCTAGTTCTGAGAGTTAAATGAGACTGATGATATTCCCTTGTTCTTCCTTGTAGGATTTTACTTGCAATTTAAAAGAAATAGATTTGCTAAGTGGGAGGGCTCCTCTCTAGCAAGCACAGTCAAATGCTGTTTGTTCATCTGAAATGTAATCCAATAGGCCATTTCCCAATGAACTCAACATGTGTATGCACTTATCTAAAACATATCACAGAGCCAGAAGTTAATATGAAAAACCAGAATTATGTGCACAACACTGATTAGTAATAAAAGTTTGGAAATTTAGGGATGATTGAACTTAAGCTAAAAGCATACCCAAAGGTTTTGATTTGTGGCACAGCTCGTCACAGATAATGCCATTCGTCTTAAAATTAAATCAAGCATGTATATTGGGATACTTATTAGTTTTCTTTATTTGCTAATGGAAGGACAGTACAAGCCTTTACAGCTTTTTGGGTTTTTTGAGTTGATTTGGATTCTTTTCTGCCAGTCTTTCTTCCTACAGGCAATAGTAAACTTTTGCCTTTTAAAATGAAATTATGGTATACTGAACAACGCCAGATTTATCAGTCTGTCTATGAAAAATACTATTTTTTATTTTAAAACTTTTTACCATTTTTCTGACGACATTTTCATGTCTTTGAGAAATGTCATATCAGGAAGACCAAGTCTGTTCTCAAAACAAAGGGTGTTTATGTTCATATTGCAAAACAATTGCAACGAGAGCAGGGACAACAGTATGGCAGCTCAAAGCAGTAGCATGAACCTGAGAATCTCTGATGCAAATTTGTTCAGGACCTTAAGTAATGATTACAATGGCTACTGAAGTTTGGGATGCTTCAAATCTGGTACTACAGACACAAATTTTGCTTGGAGTATTTGTGGATCCACCCTGCCACAGTTGGATCTACAACTGAAAATCTGACATGCTCTAAAATATTTTAAGACATAAAGATGTAATAATTTTCTTCTGCTTGCAAAACATGTTTTGATAACTTCCAATTCTGAAGGTGTGTTATCTAGGGTTTGAAAATCCTGACTAATATAAAGACGGATTACTAAAGTGGTTAGATATTGACATCATTATTCTGACTGAGAAAAACCACCAGCTTAAACTACAATGTGTGGTATTTTAAAGAACTGAAGCCATTGACAAAAAACCTCAAGTTCCCTTTTCAAAGTTTTGACAGCAGCAGGACACACAGAATAGTGTTATGGATCTGACCACTTCCAAACTAAATAGAACAGTCCTTGAAGTTACAGATTTTATTATAAGATCTTTGTTTTCACAATTTTTCCTCCCAATGTCAACCCACTAGAACATATTAATCTGGAGCTTGATCCAATACCAATATAATCATGTCTGGAGAATGCATCTGATGTCTCTGCTCCATGGGTCTGTGATGTTGGAGTTACAGACCGCGGCACTGCTTTTAGAGACAGACTAACATTTGACATCATGACTATTATTTGACATCTGTACCACAGTAATGCCTGAAGGCTCAAATACAAATCCCATTGTGTGACAGCCGAGTGTGCTGCAACCACTCAGATCAGAAGCCAGCGAGTGCAGCCGGTGTGCTGCCAAGTGTGACCGTATTTCAGCAAGGTAGGGCACTGCCCCACCCCCTCATCCCGCTCCTTTTGAAACTTCCGACTATAGAGCCCAGAACTACTGTCAAACCAAGCTCCTATCTTGAGGGATCAAAAGTTTGCTAATCCCATACAGCAGATAGTCTGAATCCCATATCACTCTTTCTGAGTTGGATGCCAAGTGAGGAAGTAGAGCTGAGGAGGAACCATGGCTCTTGCCAGTTTGCTCAAAACCTGGGAAGCGTTGATGAGATATCACTTGAAAAAAATTTAAAATCACTTTTTAATCTGTAGATAAATATCTAGCAATTTGGAGTGTGAATGCCACAGTCCTCAAGAAGATATCTTTTTTTCCACTCTCAACAAATACATGCCCCAAAACACTTCCCACTGCAACGCAGCCTCTGCATGCTCTGTCAAGGAAACTTCCAATCCACACTTGTAGTTCACTGATCAAAGAATTAGCTGTCATTCCTAATTTTGTCCAATGTTATTATTTCTGAAAAACCTGGTAATACCCAAATAGAACCTGAAGTATATTTGCATTGCAAAGTACTTACCGCCCTTCGAATCTATGTTTTAAAAAATCAAATAATGCTTTTTGCATCATATCTGTTACCTAGAAGGAAAAAAACCAACAAATTAATAATTGCATAGGAAATTCATAATACTGAATGCTAAGAATATTATAGAATAAAGCTGACAATAAATCTTGTATCCAAACAATGGGATTGGAATGCAATTTATTCTTAATCTCAATTCTGAAATGAAGTAAAATAAAAATGAGTAGCTATTCAGTAGGAGTAAAAGCTGTCTGTTTGCCTATGTCATAAATTATCAAATAAAAATGAAGCACAGTATTTTGTAAAAAATGAAACTATTTACAACAATCAGTTACCTCATATCCCTTCAGAGAAGGCCCCACTAAAACTACTGGTCGCATAGAAGGCACTACATCATAGGGAGGGATGTGCTCTGTCTGCAAAACAGAAAAAGTTTTCAGCATCACAACACCTAGAGAAAGTGTTATCCACTCCAAGTATTAGGAACTCTGAATTTCCAGTAATGTCACAGGAATGTCAAATTCATTAACTTTTCCCAGGAACTGGTAGCACAGGATAAAGACATAAGAGGTTCAGGGATTTTTTTTTGAAGAAACTTTTCTCTGACTTTAGGGTTTCCTACTGTTTTCATATATACTTTGGATAGTTAAAAACTCTTATTCTGGGTCATGCACTCAGATTTTCCACTACATATTTCCTAACTGGTAAATTGAAAAGGTTATTTCCAACAACTAATGAATTGAAATGGTTAATTCTACAGCTGTGACACCTATTTTCAACAGAAATTTGATATAGGAAATTATGAAAGAGAAAAATAAAATGAAAGGGGATGAGAAAAGCATAATGCATCTTTTTTTTTAAATGTTCAGATCTGCCCACTGCTTGAAAAAACATTGTGACATCACTGCAAATTCCCATGGCAGCACTCAGTCTGACGTCCACATTTGCACCCACAATTCAATTACAAATTAAATAAAAATAATGACTGATCAAGTTAGTATTTCTAGAAAATTATCATAAGCAGAGCTTGGGATAGCATTTCTTCCACTTTGGGAAGTTCTTGTCACCACCCAAGAATGGATTCTGGTAGTACCATATTTACCAAAATACTAACTGATGTATCATGCACAATTTCTAAAAAAGTATTCTAGCTTACAAAGATAAAATAGATTGCCTCCTTTTAAGGGTTGCAAAAATTTTATATTGTTATCACAATACAATATAAAAAGAAATAAAATGTAAAGTTTGGTATTTTTTATTCTTTAGTAAGTGACTATTCAACATATATCACCATAAATGGGATCTAATCAGAAAGAGGTTTTTGTTCATAAGGAAAGTTTTGGTTTATCTTTGTCTTGGGAATAAAAGATTGAAATCCAAACCCAGAAAATGTGTGGGTGTTACAGAAAAAGAAATGCCAGATCTATTTTTCAAATGTTTACATAGTACAAATACATCAGTCAAGATCACAGAATGCAGACATTTTTCATTGTTCCAGAACTCAATGTATCCCAAGGTGTTTCACGATAACATTAAAATAAGTATATACATTCCAAAACACAAACTCACAAAGACAGACATTTATACAGTGACAGCACACAATGCTACACAAGCAGCAGTCTAAAGCAGTCTAAAACACAGAAAATATTTTTGTGAATGTCCCTCAATGTAATTTATTTTTGTTACCTGTAGTTTTACAAGATAATTAATAACGTGAGAATGAAGACCAGTGCCCAAGGCATCATAAGCATGTGAAATGAATTTATTTTTCACAGTACAGAATCTGACTCAAGATGTTTCAAAGCAAACCCCTGCAATTAGGCTGGGCCTGTATCCAAAAGCAGTCCTCCACTGTTCTTGCTAACATGTTTAATAATCTGATAAGCATATTTGAGACAGATTTGAAGAAAAATTCATTACAGTTGTGCAAGTGCTTTTAGCATGAGTGCCCTGATGCAACAGATCTTTGTCTTAATGTGGCTAACTTAACCAAAGGCATTCATGCTAGAAGTTAACCAGCTATTTGACAATCAGGGCAAGCAAAGAAATTACCTTATTTGATGGAATATGGGGTATTTTTAAATTCTGTTCTGTTGCAATGGGCATTTTTTTTTCTCTGATTTTTACAGCTTGATATAATGAAGCTGTCAGCAGGAAATTGAGTAGAAGTTACCTAATGGAAGCATTAAAGTTCATTAATTTAGCAGTAGAGAATCTAATATTTTCTAAGAGACTGGCACTGAACGATACAGCTTTCACTGCAGATTCAAGTTCAAATATGAACTCAGAATAAAACCTGGCAGGTTTGAACATATGGCTTTTACTCAGTGGTTTGACTGTGTAGATTACTTTGGGATGGCCATCCAGTACATAGTGTAAATGTCAGTATTACAAACCCTACTAACACTAGTAATGATTCTGATATGGAAGAAAAGAGGCACCACAGAGTCAAAGAAAGATGTGGGACTAACCCTCATCCAGGTCTAACGTGGTTCATCTGGAAGCTGCAGCTTTGAAAGATGCTTATGAAGACAGCATCCAATACATGTCAGCATGTATTATCCAATTAAAAATATGATTAAGTAAGAAATTACTCAGAAGCAAGAACCCGCTGCTGATTTCTACACCAGGCTTAACAGACCAAACTGAAGCCAGTAGTAGTGACTTAGGAAATGAGAAGGATTCAATACTATGTAAAAGAGTTCAAGAAAAGAGAGACAGAAACAAAGATCTACTTATTAAACACGAGAGCATCCACAGCAGGGACAACAATGTCACTTGGCACTGCTTAAGCACTATAACAGTCGGTTATTACCTGTAAATTTAAGTGAGTGGTTAAAACCAAATATATGAGAGCTATGAAGACTACAGATTTTAAAACAAAAAAGTCAAAATGTGGTATTTCACTACATAGTCTGGCTGCTACCTAACATCTTGCTAACTTACTCCAGAAAAGGCTATAGAAACCTATTGGAGCTTTTTGCAACAGGATGCCAATTGCATAATTCTGTCGTTATCTAGGTTATCTATGGAGAGACATCGGCTCTCCTGGGAACCACCAGTACCACTTCCAATAGCTGACAAACTAAAAAAGTCTCTCTGATGGATGGCAAGAACATTTGGCTGATAATTTATACATGACCACAGGAAAAACCTGAAGTAAACTGTCAAAACAAGTCTGAGATTTTCCATTGGTCTTGTGCACTTGCAGACATTGCACCTACTGAATTAGAAGCTTAAGTATAGACTAAATTAAAAATAGAATGAATTTGACAATTTGTTTCCAAAGTTGAAACTGAGTATCTGATAGATTCCAATAATGATTTCAACAGACTGAGTAATAAAGAAAAAAAAATTGAGAAAGATATAGAAAGAATAAACATGCACTAGAGAGGTGCATTTCAATGCTAGAAAAAATTTTCTCAAACATTTTAGAAGGCCTGCTAAGTGTGTCCTTTTATTCCATCAAAAAGGATTAGTATGTAGCAGAGTTTCACAGACACACAGAACTTTTGCTTGTTTTCCTGTAATGAATCCACTATCAGCTCAACATATCTCTTCACCCTTAATTCTAGAATAGCTGCATTGTTAATCTGGAGTTGTAATGCTAATGATGCCAGTGGCAGGATAAACACAGGCGATGTCGATATAAACTTACCGATTTCTGCTTCTGCTTAGCTACAGCAGCATGGAAAAGAAACAAAGAACAACAAAGCATGCATGTTATTGGCTTGTCAAAGGACGCAGACAGTTAACAGGACTAGAAATGCGACGCAGTGCAGGTGAGCAGGTGGACAGATGGGAGCTTGGAAGTCGGTGTTACCTTCTTAAAGAAGGGCATTCTTTTCTCTTTGGAGTGGGGTGATGTTACACTGTTTGCACTGGGTTTGGGGGAGCGATGGTTTGCTGGAATATCATTTTCTTCTGCATCTAAGCCAGTGGCATCTATGTCTACAGCTATATACAGACAAACAATTCAGAATTATCAGATGACAGGGAAAGTAAAGATAGGTTAAAAAGGAAATTACAGGTAAAGAGAAATAAAACTGTCCAGAGTAATAAATAAATAAATAAATAATGAAAGTTGACCATGAGAAAAAAAAACCACAATAAAACAAAGGGAAAAATTTAAAGGTGCAGTACTTTAGGATTAGAAGACAGAAGGCGATCTGTAACAGCTACCGTAACATTTACAAAATAGACGAATGGCCAAGTCTGTTCTTGTTACACCAGTGTAAATCCAAAATATTCACTTGAATAGATAAGACTTCCACCAATGTAAACAACAGAACTTGGTCAACAACATTTGGAATATTTTCTAGCAATGACCACTAATTGAAAATGGGTATTGTCAATTGAAATTTGAAAGGTCACTACTGTCTATGGGAAATGAAGAATTAGAAGAAAATCACTTTTGATGACAAAATCAGCCAGATATTGGTACAATGTTATCTACATTTATCTCAGGATGAACTATGATTGGCATTTTTAATCTTTTAAATAAAAATGCATTGTACTCTTAAGATACATTTATTAGGAGTAATTAAACATAGATCTACTAATAGTGAAAACTAAAAAGAATGGATAGCAGAAGAAAGGAAATTTATCCCAGCTTAGCTCAGAAACATGGATCCTATGTAAGAGTCAGGACGTAGGCAGGGTAAAATGGAAGTGAATACAATAAACTGTTGCTCTTCAATCTCTACCCCAAAAGAATATATAACAAAAAATGCTAATACCATAACGATAAATTATGTGGTTTTTAGCAAGTAATAAGAGTTTCAACAGGAATCCTCACAGACTCAGTAATAAATACACTTTCAAAATGCAAAGCCGTATTATCCTGAATGCTGAGTAGAACAGATACCTGCCAACCACAGGTAAAATGAAACAAAACCAAACAAAACTTTTCTCATTTACAACAATCAATCCTTATCTTAAGCAATGGTTTAACCTTGTCTTCAGAAAGCAAGCAGATGCACAAAAGTGAACCATAAGCAGTCATACATCACCACCCTCGTGTGTGAAGATGTTACCCACCTCTCCACTCCCTCTGGTAAAACACACTTATCTTGCCATGCCATGATGTTGAACTGAGCCTAACCCTAAATAGATCTGTAAGCAGAATCATTTGCATTGACTTTATCCAAACCCTTAATTAATCATTGCAAACTATTATGAAACCATCTTAGTGACCTGATTTCGTCTGATTCATGAGTGGGACATCAACTAATAAAGTGGCATGTGCTATTAAATTATGTAACAAATAAATATTTCTGTCAAGCCTACGTGCAGCTACTGATGTAACAGATACTGGGGCAGTGATCTCTTCTGTTTGCATAAAGTACATTTTCCCATTTGAATTATCCACAGATCTAATGCCTTGATGCCTGACATTCTCTGAGTTACTGTGCCTTTGAGTCTGTCCTGCACAGGAAAAATCCAGTGAGTAGATCTGCATCCTGTTTCTATAATCCTGCTTCAAAAACAGCCACAGAAATCATGTAACATTTTCTTCTACCAACACTATTCCTTCATCCTCTTCATAAGTATAAAAAGAACATACTATCTTTTCTTGAATACAGGCCAGCACAGATGCTGTAAATCACTCACAATAAGACATATTAAAACTCCTTTGGTACTATGTTCAACCAAAACTGTCAGTAAAGAAAAATCAGTTACCTTAAGCTTTTCCTGTAAGAAAGAAATGCAGAATTTGATCAGCTAGTTACAGTATTTCCTTTATACATTCTCAGTCTTCACACTATGGAACATCTCCTGTGACAGTTCTTTTACTGTTAAATATCTTCAGTTCATTGGGGTCTTTTCAGTCATTTTCAGCATTATTCTTACCCAGTTTGGTAGCCTAACAGGACTGTATGGATTTTTTACTATATCAATATTGATTATTTAAATGGATATTAGCCTCTCTTTCATTTGTTTTTCACCGGTTCTTCATCTTGTTTGTGAGTTTGTTTTGTTTTGGTTTTTTGGTAGCACTATTTTATATTGAAAAAACCCATCCCTGACTCAAAGCAAAAAATGAAATTAATTTATTCAGTTAGTATTCTTCAACTTCTTAAATAATTGATGTATTTGTAATTGATTATACTTTCAGTGAGAGGAGGTGTTGGAATAATAATTGAATTGTGTTTTGAAGTTGCTTGAATTATTGTTTTAGTAATAAACAATACCTCTTTCACCTTTCTTAAGACATCATAAGTAAAAAAATATTGTAGACTCAAAATCTTGCTATCACAGAATAAGTTAATGCGCACTATCCATGTATATTTCCCAAATCTTCACTGTAACTGAATAAACTTTAAGAGAATTCCTTATTTCTCTAGAAAACCATATTTCTTGAACAACAGTGGCTGAAGAAACAACTCAGTGCAATGAAAATTAGAGGATGGGTAGCAATCAGTCAGCTGATAATCCAGGTGATTGATATCTGTGCTCTTAACTCTAAATTCTGCGCAACATTCTGGAAATACATGTACTGATCTTTAAGTGCTTTTTAGATAACAAATAAGTTAGAGCATTTCAGATGCTCTAACTATAAAATTGCAAAATAGATCGAGTCAATGGACAATTTTACTACAAAGATGCAGTTGTTGAAAAAGTTGGCTTCAACAGTAAACACATCAGCTTAAAGCCATCAGAAAATAAAGGATTAAGGTGTGTTCTACACACTTGTTACGGACATACATTAGTAAACTAATACAATATTTTCAAAATAAAGGAGAAGTTAAACTGAGGTGGAATTTATATAAACAAACTGCAATTGCAAAAAAGTTGGTTGCTACTAACAAATCCACGGCTTCACAAGACAGATACATTTTTAAATTGACTGAACCAAATGAAGTCACTACCAAAACATGATTTAATTTCTCTGTCTCCCTTATAAATGACCAAGTCAATACTTTAAAATCTTCAGGCTCATTTTAAGATGCCTGCTCTGTAGACCAGACTCCATATAAATGAATATGATTGGAAGATTCATGTCTTTGCGCTTGTACACTCATTAATATTTTCTGTTTTCAGGTATTTACAATGAATATGAGAAGATAAAACATCCAGCAACACAGCACCTGAATTCAATAGAAATTTTTTTTGTGATCTTCTGCTGTGCTTTTTTAATGGAGCTAATGCCAGCATCCTCCCCCAGCTTGCCATGTATTTGCTTCATATCACTTGAATCCAACCTAAACTTAAACCTGTATGTTGATGCTCTAAGTACAAAATAGTATTTTTGAAAAGTTTGTCAAAGGCAAAAAATATTCAGCATCCTAGAATTATGTGAAGCACATTCTCATGCCCAGAATCGTGAAACTAAATGTTCCTGATGTTTTAAAATAATGCCTTTCTTGATGCTACTGCAGAAACCTCTTAGGAAGTATTTATTGTTCAGTAGGAGTGCTCAGACCAGACCAAATCTTCCACTACCCTGCTGTAATGTAGTCTCACAGATCTATGATTTCTTTGCTACAAAATTCTGTGGTAAAAGCAAAGAGGCAATTTTACGCATTAACAGCTCTATCATTGTCTGGACTTGCTGGCACTGACTCCATTACTTCAAACCACCCCAAACCAGCCTTATCTGGTAACACATCACTCGGGTTTTACCTAAGAAGAATGGGCAATAAGAAGAAGAGGTCTAAAGATACATGGATTTTAAAAGATTAGGTTCATGAGTCTCTTTACCAAAGGGTTCACAACCTACTCACCAGATGATGGAGGCGTCGATTTTCTGGAACTAGGAACGATGTCACCCAAACTGGATGAAGAGTTTCCTCCTGATTTACTGGAGTAAAGTAATATATTAGTTTGAAGTTGTGTAGCTTTCTCAATATTTAATCTAGTTTATTTATTATCTGCCTTCTAAATGAGGTACTAGCTGTGAGACAAACAGTATTTCTGGCAGAGGTATAAAATATACATCTCCCACCAAATGTGTGTCCATTCTGAGAACTGAGGAACTGCAAACATCAATCATACTTCTTGTGCTGCTGTGCAATTCATTCTGCTGCTCTGACTTCCTCAGGATCTTAATACAATTCAGTAATTAATATGGCTACTGGTATATATTAATTAATATTATTACTCAATAATAAGAGTAATTCTTAAGCCAGTGAGCATATCTGATTCCTTTAGCTGAGGAGTTATTGATAAATTGGTAATGAAGATGAGACTGCGCCTACCATCTTTTCAATTTAATTAATGTACAAATTCTTTTGTTTCTCAATACAATATAGCACTTAAGAAAAAAAGTCTCTCAAAGTTAAAGCAGTCTAAGGTTTTTGTCAAGTTCTGCTTTGTAAAAACCAACTACCAAGTTGTGAAAATGAAACAACACTTCTAGTCTTTTTTATTTCAGTTACCATAATGAGAAAAGCTCTGAAAAAAATGTAAGAAAGTTGATTTCACTCTTCAAATAATTCATGTGATACTGCTAGTTTCCACTTTCTTTATATTGAAATATTAATAAGCATTAAGTTAATGCATTTGTGGTGTAGGACAGTGTTATCTTCAGTGAGAATTTCTGAAGAATGGAAGCCTCTATGATTTGGAAAAGAACCAAATCACTGGGATACATCTGACTGTCCCAGAAATGTAACTAGAGGAAGAAGGAATCCAGCATCCTTCTGCTGAGGACAGCATGCTCATGGGAAAGGCATTTCACAGCTGGTGAATGCAGCTGAGTACTGCCCAATCATGGTGTCCTACTCTAGACATGCTCTACAAACACTGCTGCCCTTCCTGTGGAGATAGGAAAGCACTTCTGGCTTCCTGAATGGTTCCTAGCTCAATTCCAGGTCCATCCCATGCAAATACACTGGGAATATTTGTTACCTTTATAGTCAAAGTGAAACAATTTTCTTCCACAGGTGTTGCTAGAAAACTACTTTATTAAGAATTTGAGAGTAAAGGTGACATTATTCTATCTTGCAGTATTGTTCAGAATATCTAGAAACAGTCCTTTTTCTTATGCAACGATGGCTGCAGTCAGAGATAACAAATGACTTGACATGAAACTTCCATCATAAAATGTAGTGCTCCTAAAAGCTGTGATTGTAGGCAATGAATTTGACAAGACTATTTTTTCCCTACAAGCTAACTAACAGGCACTGGCTTTGGCTTACAAGTAAACTCATCTTAACATTTCCTGAAATTTCTAAAATGAGCTTAAAATGTGTTTAGAAATAAGAAGATCATCAAAACAATTTAAGAAATGCTGCAGAATTTAGATAAATCAATTTTAAGTAAAAAAAAATTACTAGCACATAGTAAATGTACTTACTGCAATGTATATGATCAATTATTTTACAAAAAAGGAAGGAAAAAATTTCAGTGGTAGGCCACTGCAGATTGCCAATCTAAATATCTACTTTTCTCCCAAACAGCAATGATATGAATATACTTATTAATCAATAATATAATATTTTAAATAATGTTACAATATAACATTTTAAATAATTGTGTATATTATATAATAAATCATATAATTCATTATATATTAATTTATTCATCGATCAAAAATGTTTGCAGCTGCCACTAACAATAATTAAGCATATATTGATACACAGCATCAATTTCCAAGTTGTGTCACAGACAATGTTGCTATTATTAATGATTTCTTCTTATTACCTGGAGTAGAATTTTCCTTGTTTTGCCTTTTGTTCATGCTGCAGCCTCATGTTTTCTAGTTTGACTGGGCTTGGTATGAATCCAATTTCACAGCCTTCTTTTACCAATCGTCCTATCCACCAGTCATTATTAAATTTCTACAGATTAAAAAAAAAAAAGAAAAAAAAGTAACATACTAAGAAATTACTGTATCTGGTATAATTTTGTTATTAGTTTTAATTTGCAGCTATGCTATTTTTTGTAATTCTTCCCTGCAGTTAATCACTGTGCTATGTTATTATGGCGATGAAGAATTGTGGTAAAATTCAGAAATACATTAAAAGAATTATTCCTTTCAAATTATTAAAATCCACTGTCCTTAAGTGGAAACCTTTCTTCAAAGACTTCATGTTTCTCCCTGGTTTTTATTTCTACCCATTTCACCATCTTTTTTTTTTTTCTTGCTTCACAGATTCCTCTCATACATGAGAGCTGCTTTTGCTCTCCCTTCGTGTTCTCCTTGGTGGACACCAGAGACTTAGTATCCACTCTCACCTACTGCTAGAATTTTTATATAAATATTCTATTAATAATCTATTTTTTCTTATTCCATTTTATTCAGTTCTCTATTTAAATTAAAAAGTACTGCTTAAAAAATTTCCCCACTTCTCACTAAAATCTTCTGAAATATGACTGTATTTGGCTGCTTATATATACCCTACTTCAGATAGCTCACGTGATCTCCATTTTAAAGTCACCATGATAAATCCACAAGGAACGGATATCTCTGGACAACGTAAAAAAACCTAACAATTACACAAGTCCACCAGATAGCCCAATTAACTGAATTTCAGCTCTGTTAAATATGAGATATTGGCTACTTTAACTCAAGACCTTTATTCATACACCCCCCCCCCCCCCCCCCCACACACACACACAATGTGTGGGAGAGCTTGGTTGATTTCCAGAGGTCTATGCAGCAGAACTATTTGCTTTTTCCATTCTTATTTATTCACCATTTTTGAAGGAGAATAGGTCAGTCATGTATGGGCCCCACACACAATACTTCTGGTGTTCCATGGGAATAACTATCATCAAAAAGGAATTTTGGGTAATTTGGAATATTTATGAAACTTTAAGAGAACACCTGAACATGAAGAAAGTAGCTCTCTTGAATCTGAAGCTATTACTGTAGATATTATAGTGCATATTTAAACATATAACAAGTAACTTTAACAAGTGTACAGTTAGGAATAACTGCAAAATGTGTGGGCTCCCCCAAAAAGAAATTTTTACCATTATTGGTGGATCACTGATATACAACCTACATTGCAGTATTATCTTTGACTTTGGCAGCTATAGAAATCATGTGGTGCTTGAAACCAACTGTAAGATATTCCAGCTAACAAATAATAGAGATTATAACATAAGGATATCTAAAATATTCAACCAATGGGATGCCATTATGAGTAAGAATACCAGCATTTTAATAGGGAGCTGCTCTGGAATAGCAGTTTCTCAAAACTGTATTAGACGGAAATGTATTATTAAAATTATACCCTATCATTACAAAAGGCTAACTAAATCATTAACTTGGTAAAAGGAAGAGATAGATAATTAAAAAACACCATTGAATTAAAATCTGAACAGTCACTATTTTTGTCCCACAGTACAACAAATTACCACCCAACAATATTAATTTTATTAGAAGCAATAGAAATCCCTAGGAATTTCTTCCTATAGAAATAAAAGCATACTTCTGCAAGGTCTCAAAAATAAATGCTGTGTCAGTATATGAAAATTATAAGGTACTTTTTAAAGTTAATAATAACACACATAATACTTTCTAATTTTAATTATTTTTTTTTTAATCTTGGTAGAGAGGTGTCCAGCTCTCAAGTTGCTGGCTCAGGTGAGTGATTCTCTATAATTCACCTGTGTTTAGAGTGCCAAAGGAAATACAAAAATTAATTTAACACAGAGCAAAATGATGACCATGCATTAAAGCCTCAAAAGATTCATAAGTTACTATGATGCAGCAGTTTCTTCATGCAGGAAGGCATCCATCATCCTTATGCGTACTGAGTTTTAATGAATGTAACCTAATAATGAAGATAAATTTCCCTCATACTCAGTCACTGCAGTGCTTTTCATCACCGTCCATGTACATTTTGAACTGAGGTTTCCTTGTTTGAGCCCTCTCAGCAGCACAAATTGGTGAACAGCCCTTTCAGACAAAAAAAGGACAGCACGGTCCAGCATGGCATCCTTATGCAGGCAGAAGCGACTGGAGATGAACTCAGCTTTCTTTATTTCTAGCAATAGGTTAGGTATAAAATATATAAGCAACACTGCATTTTATAGTCTGGTTTTTTTCTTTAATCTACATAAATAATTAAAGTTTGGACAATTCAGTTCCCCCAGCATTAACTGTAGGGACCAGCAAATGTACTGAAGGAGCAATACCTGGTGGGATACAGAGCCCTGGAGGACAACCAGGGCCTGGAAGAGAGGGTGGAGGGGGAGGACATAGCTGTGCAGGGAAGGGCTGGCCCTGGAGCACCATCTGAAGGAGCTCCAACCCGCCCATACCCAGACACAACAGCTGCTGCCAAATGCAGAGCAAGAGTCTAAGTCTCAGTTTGACTCCTTGTGGATCCCTTCCCATCTCGCCATTCTGGTGGTGCAGCTGGCCTGGTCCCAGAGTCCCTTCCCAACCAATCTCTGGACCAGCACCAATGGACAATAACCTCTCCTTGACAGCTTACAGAGAAAACCAGGTGTTTCTGAAGGCAATCAGCACAGAATGCCTATTCTAATACACCTGGGGTTGCAGGAACATTTTAATGTATTTTTCCACCCCTCAGTACTACACACAGCCATGGACAATGTAAGAACTCAGATGAGCTAAACTTCCCTTCAAGGCATTTTGGAGATACAGAAAAGTTCAGGAGACTTTTCCTTCCAGATTTGCTCCCACATACATGTACATCTGAGACTAAGTTGTGCTGTGAAGAAAAATGCATTAACTTTTAACAGAAAACTGCTAACCCTGTGTGTCTGGTTTATATGGAAACAAGGGAAACACTTGATGTAAAGTCTGAGATTACCACTTCATTTGAAGTGCAGATGGAATAGATGACTACACAAAACCATTTGATCTAACCAAACTTATTTTCCAGGGCTTCAAGACTCACTGGAGAAGGCTGATGGTTTTCTCTTGCCAGGACTCTCTGCCTGCTCATCTCTTCTTTTGTCACAAGACAGCGCAGAGCAATTCTTTCACACTATCATCAGTCAGAAAGCATATTTCCTTCACCGTATAGAGTCTGAATCAAAATTATTATCTTTTTGTGTGTTTAAGATGTATGAAAAATTATGACCATTACCCAAGTCTGTTTCTTGTGTTCCTTAAGTCTCTGTCCACCCGTATTTCTATCTCTGTATTAGCAATGTTTCTTACTTCCCCAAAGCGCTTGTGCTGGCAGAATCATTGTGCATCACCAATCATAACTACTGAGTGATATTTTGAAAGTCTAAAATGAGGCAAAGATATAATTTCAAATACATGCCTAGGTTGCTCTCAACCTTAAACTAACTTTCTATTTATTTTCCTATAATTTTCCATATCCTGATGGGCTATTTTGAGACAAACCCCAATGGAATATGAGCAAAAGCTAGGAAACCGTTTAAAATGAAGGAGTCATTCAAAAGGGAGCAGCAGGCTACAGAGGAGGGCCTATATGTGAAAGTTACCAAGTTATTTTTTGAGAGTGTCTTGCAAGGAGCAGAGAAAGAAAATTACTTTAGGTGTTTAATGTCAAAACCAAACTGCAGGAAAAGAAAACCAATGCAGCAAATGCAAAGCTCATATATTGACAGTTGCAATTATCTTGAAACATCATTCCAGTTCTTCAGCATGTAACTGCTAACTAAATACTGTCTGTGCCAGGGAAGTAGCTTCAGTAAAAAAAAGAGACTTGAGGGGTTTGGGGTTAATTGAGATGCAGTTACACAGATAAAAGAGAAGCAACCCTTGGCTGCAGAATCACAAAAAACCCTCACAGTACCAGATTAGAAAAAAAAAACAGAAATATTTCATCTTTGAATAGTCAGACATAGGCATTTAAACCTATGAGTAAGCATTTTTTACTAGACAAGGAAAGTACTTGCTTTCTGAACTTCATTAATTTGATTGTAAGAAATTTGTGCAATTGCTCTACAAGAATAGCATTTAAAAGAACATTCAATTCCTTATACACTGTTAGCTTCTTTAACATTTGTAAAGGGCTTTGGCAATGTGAAGTGTTATCAACATTGCAAAATAGTAGCATTATTACTCAAGTATTCCCTTAAAGAGTGATTCACTTACTCCTCTGGTTTTACTTACTTCTTTAACATGAAGAAAATCTTTAGCCTCAAATGAGATGGCCATGCCTGGGACTGGGACATCATCTTCGTGAGCTGCACTGTACCCAACATTTGTCCGAACTGCAAATGCAACAGGTTTTGACTGCAAAATAAAAGATGAACATCATAAAGATTTCCCTTGCAAATACATACACATGTACAAACATGTACATGGGAGATGATTTCTCTATGTTATGATTTTAAAATCATAAAAATTACAAAGAATTCTCAATGCATCCATACAAAAAATTATGAAGCCTAGTTTTTACTGGCATTAGTTATTAATATCAGCACATTTCATAGAATACAGACTTTTAGCAGGTAATAGAGCTCTGAATTAATTTGAGGTAAATCAAGTCAGTAATAATTAATCGCAATCGACTTGGCAATCCATACAATATAGTCAGCTTGCAGTTCTGCTGTGAGTTCAGTGTTTGGGGGCTGCCAGAAGAGGTAGGTTTTCAAGAGGTACAAAACCTAAGCTCCATGGACAATGGGGCTGCCAAAGGAATTGCAAGTGGAGCATGTCACTGCACCAACATTGCTCCTTCCACACCACTGTCACCCACGTGCTGGTCACCTAGGATCCTTCTAAGGCTGCTCCAAGTGTAGGCCTCAGAGCCTCAGCCCCCAAGAAGTATTTGGGGAAATTGCAAATTTGGAGAAGAGGTGCCCGCAGTTGCCAGTAACCCCTAAGCAAGTCACCTCACTGCACTCTGAGAGCGGAGCAGTGTGCCTTGAGATCATCATCTCATTACCAAATACCAGCCACAGAGAGATCTGCTCATTTTCCTAATTCTTTCTTACACTGCTAGCTGACATCAGTGAGTTAGAGGATTTTCCCAAGTTTTGTTTTCAAGAAGCAGCTGCCAGAAGAGTCACACAGAAGCCCCACATCTGCCCAGCTTCTCCTTACCAGCATCACCAGTGCTGAGCACCTCTCTGCACAGGTATGGTAATAGAAGGTGCCATCCAGCTCAGCCCAGACTACAGCTACCAAGGGCTTCCTCTTCTCAAAGGTACAACCATTTTACAGGAGAACAGCATTTTTTCTGATTTATTCTAGGCTAAACAACAGCTTGAGCTTGCTCTCCCCACAGAGATTATCACAGTATCCCTAGGACCCACCACTGTCCTGCTCCAAGCTAAGTCTTTAGCCCAATTTGTCATAACCAGATAAACTGTTAGAAGGGCATCCTGATATAATTATGTATTTATGATTACACTTCTGAAACTGGGCATTTGTGAGAACAATAATCCAAAACCAAAGTTTGGTGATTTCTGCACATCAAATATAATATCTTGTAGTGTTGATAAAATGGGAATTTCCACTTCCTATCAGCTCGAATTTGTATCCTAATGATCTCCTCTATAATTTTTTCAATGTTACTTCCACTATTACCCTACATAAAAGATACAAAACTATTACAGAACTAGTCATGCCACAAAAAAAGGAGTCACACTGGATTCAGTGATATCATGAATCTTCCTTAAAAATAAAGGACCCTATAAATTACTGGATTTAAATATTCATACAAAACCTCAAAATATTCCTGAATGTAAAAATTACAGACTAACAGAGTTGATGCTTTCTATGCTATTACTAATTTCAACACTCAAAATACAGATATGAATAATCACTGAATTGTCAAATCTCCTAAGGAATACTTACCATCAAATCAAATAAATCATTCCCTGTTATTAAGAATGACCATTTTGTATGGCAGTGACCTGTCACTGCAGAAATATATTTCAGAACAGGAATGGATCTATTAAGGAACAATCAGTGCCAAACACTGATAGGAGAGATAGTACGCTTGCTTATCTGTTCTCATATTGCTATAACCTCTAGCAAATAAAAAAAAAATTGCTTAATCACTGTGACTTGCTCCTAAAAGTAACAGTGGATGAAAGACTTTAGGTTGACTAAAGACTTTAAGATCTTGGCAGCATTGCAACAAACAGACATCTCCAGGAAGTTAATGTCCTTGACATACTTCTTAGACGTGATCTAAAATTTCCTGTTAGAAGACAACACCTGACTACCCAAGAAAAAGAATACAATGGAAACTACTCCAGAACTATCTTAACATGAAAGAAAAGTAGCAGGTGAAAATTCTCTGTAATTCTCTGCCATCAAAAAATGTAAAACTCTGATCCGAAAAACAAAGCAGAACATTGAGTTACAGATATTCACAGAAATGGTATGTCCCATTTTAGATACTTGCCACACTGGTAGAAAGGGAGACTAAATTATCATGGGATTAGACTACAATAATTCATCTAATTGAATATTTAAAACTAATTAATTTATAGAAGTTAAATGCTAGCCTTTTTACATAAATAAGTAATTCTGAAGGTTTCATAGCACTATCAAATTAAGTACTTTTCCTGAACTACATTGTCTTGAACTAAAAAAGCCCAGTTGTTATGTAATTAGGGTCTTATGTAAAAAAAGGAAAAAAAATTTTTTAAAAATTGACACATGCATATGTATATTTGAAAATGTATCTAGCATTTGCTTACATATCTTGCAGTTCTAAAATAAGACTGGGTCAAAACAGTTAAGCACTTGCTGTTTGTTCCCTAAATCTCCATGAAAATGGGATGGCAGTTTAGCGCTCAGTTAATCCACAGGCTGGACTACAGGGACAGATGCTCCCAGATGTTAAACAGCTTAACATGTCATATCTCTCCAGAGAAACAAAGTAGCCTGGAAAAGTTCATTTATCTTACAAATGAACATTTCCATCTTGTTTTTCTTTTTTTCTCTGGTAGAAGTACAACACTTAACCAGCTGAATAAACTTACAAGGAGAACAAACAATCAGACCATGAATATTGCCATCATCTATACCATGAGGGCAGCAGGGAACACACTGGAGTGAGGTTCTTCATGAACCCGTTTCAGATTCTGATATAAACTCAGACTACAAATCAACAAAATCTTATTCAACAATGTTGAACCAACTTTGGCTGTACACTTGTGGTAACATACATAAATTAAATTGTGTCTAGAGCAACCTTAGTCAATTTTCTCTTTTTCTATTTGAATTTCACTGCTCCCTTTACAAATTATATTTACTTTACACAACTTCATACCAACCCTCATTACTAATTTCATACTATTTAATTATTATATTTTACTATTTATATTTCCTTGTGCCATGATTAACTTGTATTGAATGTAAACATCAGAATTTACACATTGTATCTGCCTCGGTCAATTTCAATTTTGTTTAAACAAGTTTGTACCTGCTTCGTTGAATTTGTATTCAATAAATATTTCACTCAATAACAGAGCAAAATAATACACTCTGTTCTCTAGTAATGTACTTAAAACATGACAGGATCTTTTTTTTTTCCTATAACTAATTTCAGATTTTTTATACTGTTCAATAAGCCCAGTGGAGGCATTCCCTGGGAATCCCAGCCAAGGAGGCAAATTTTCTGTTATGGAATTTGCTCACAGAACAGGTCGTCTCCCTCTTGGCCTCTAATTTTGGAATTATTGGTTGATAATCAAAGTATCTCTATTCCTCATCCACTACCAGGATGTAGAAAAACTGATGAAAGCATTCTCCAAACCATTTTTGTCTACACTTGGGCTTGATATAGGATCTCTGATCCATCTTATTTCTTACTCTGTCACATCATTCCCAGAGTAGAGGCACCTCTGTATTTACACCAGTTTAAATGAAATCAGAATGCACCTTTATGAAGGCAATGCCAGCTAAGACAAGAACTGACTCAGAAAATGATTACAGCTACCATTTCGCAAAAATGGTTGTCAAAGCTGGTGTCTGTGTTACAGTTCAGAAAATGTGTCTCAAAGCAAGTTCCCTCCCTCCCTATTTCTACACAAAGATACTCATCCTGCATCCTATCCACTTTTCACACATGCATGCAGACTTATCCTGAATGTAAGGAATTATTCTTCTCTTGGGTAATGAATATAATGGGTGTCTCTCAAATCACTAACAAGTTTGCGCTCATGAAAATTTAAAAAGTCACACCATTTCTTTCATCTGAGGAAAGATGAAACTTTTACTAGTGAAAACTGAACTTTTCACTAGTAGTCTTAGTGGGGAGAAAATATTACAGATGATGACCTATGTTCAGCGCTTTTTTCAGAGAGCAGCCCTGTAAACAGTGTTTGTTCCATCAACAATATTAATACTCCACGACGGACAAAGATCAATAGCACTGTGATGGCCTAATGACTGCTGTGTTGAAAACATCTCACTTTATTTTGCCCGGCTAATGACATAGAGTCAAATATATAAAGCAGAAGCAGTTCAAAACCTCTATGTTTTACAGAATTACATTATTTTTATTACTATTATAGAGAAATTTACAATGTTATGAAACCTATACTGTCACAAAAGCAGCTTGAAAATGCAAATGTAAAAATAATAAAAGAACTTTTCTATTTTACCTTTTTTACTTTGTACACTAATTTATGCACCCATTACACATTAAAGAAAATGCAAACCCACCTGAGAACACAAAAAATTTACAGGAAATTTTTGTTCTAAATGCTGATTATTTCTGGACCCTCATGACAGATAAGAAATTGTCCAATTTCTAACAATAGCATCTGCTCAGCAATCTCATTGCTAAGGAAGCAATGACAATTCATGAGTGTCCCAACAGAAAATTAGGAGCATATACAGCTGCTGTCACTAAAAGCAGTGATCAAAAATATGACTTCCCAGCCAAGATCAGGCCTTCCTTTGCAGTCATAGGTGTGTGTACCAAACAAGCTTGGTAGGAAGCCAGAACCACAGAATAATTGAGGTAGGAAGAAGCCTCTGGTGTCTCTGAGTCCAATCCCTGCCCAAAACAGGTCTGTTTAATCACGCTGCTCAGGGCTGTGTCCCAGTGAGTCTTCAATATCTCCAAGGACAGAACAACATAACCTCTCTGTGCATCTTCCTCCAGTATTTGATCACCATGGCTGTGAAAAAATACATACAGGAACTATGGTTCTCTCACATATCAATGAGTGAGGAACATAGAAATCCATAATGGAAAACAAGTACTTGAGTTTTGTACTCCAGTATGAGCAAAATGAAGCGTTATTACAAGTAGAATTTATCAATTACCAGTTTTAATTTTAAGTGCTCTAAAAAGAAGGTTTATGTTGTATTCAAGACTTCCAATGAAGTGAAGGAGCTGAGAAGTACACTATGAGAACAAAACATAGTACAATTGTAATTAATAAGTAGTAGCCTAAGTACAGTGGTATAATGACATCCAAACCTATCTGAATTATAATGGCTTTGGATAGCACAGATCTCTTCAGAAGGATCTGGGAGAGCTTTTACAAAGGGTTGGCTCACTGAATTCTTGCCTAGAACACGTCACAACCGCTGCTCTCTGGTACCTCTTGTAAGAGCAGCCAGCGAGGACTGGTGCCTGTAGTGCGAGGACCCCATGCCATCAGCTTCCCGCTCGGACTCAACATGGGCTGTAAGGGTTGCTGCACGGAAACTCAGCTCTAAAAGATTAATACTGACTTTCCTTAGGATCGAGGATCACTGGAGAAATTTTCTGAGGAAACCTTTGAATCCTTCCAGTTCCTTGGAATCCTCCTACAGCAATGCCTGCACTCAATGTTGAAGAGAAGGAAAATTTAACACATCCAGCTGGTATAAAAAAGAGTCTGCCAGATCAAATTTTTCTTAACAATAGGTATATTTCAGAGAAATTTTTTTTTGTCCTCTAGTACTCTCCAGAGATACTTTTGTTACTATTTTAGCTCATCTTCACACACAGCTTGAAAGTCATGTTTCTTACTTCCTTTTGCGAAATCGTATTTTAATAGAGTCACCAATGTCGGTTGACATTCAGCTCAGGAGGCAGCAACGACTGAAATAGCTGTACTGACGCACACTAAGCTTTCTCATATGAGCAGGATCTTTTTTTATTAGAGCATAATGCCAAAACTCGATGGTGGCCATGTGTTGTCTGCATGCAAGTGCGCCAGAAAGGTGGCTCTTCCATACCACCCACTTGGGGAGTAAACAGGAACCGCTGGAAACCGGCACAGCTGAAAAAGTCTGTTTGTGCTTACTGAAAACATGCTTATTCTGGCAGCAAAAGCCAACAGATGAAAACTGTCATTTGCAATAAAAATACTGTGCTGGGATTTTAAGTTCTTTTTTCAATGTCACAATGAGGACGTTTTATGCTTATGAGACATCTAAAGCTTATGAGACAGCATTTTAGCAGATCTGAGCTTTTTTGGCTAAACTGAGGTTCACATAGAGAAAAGATTTGCAGTAACATTTTCAGGCTCTTCACAAACAAAAATTTTCCAGGAAAAGCAAAATTCTGTGACAGCAAGCTAAGAAAATGCTAAATAAACCAGTAATGCAATGGTTAAAAATGTAGACTCAATTAATAAAATATCTTTAAAAAATGCTGCTTTGCTTGAATTGTTTCTCATTTCAGTGTTATTCGTGCAAGTTTTTTGCTGGATCCAATATTTAAGTAATTCTGCACTTCATTTTTTTCAATTGGATCAGAAATTCTATACAACTGTTAGAGACAAAGGTTAATGTTTGTTAAAATGTTTCACGTTTACATAATATTTTAAGCATGTTTTTCTAAGAAACTGCTGAAAAAATCTTCCTTTATTCAAAACATACATTTTGTAGCTAGACTGCTCTGTTTCCAGGAATTATATGGCTATATGTTCCAAGGATGGTATTTTAAAATCTGAAAAGCCAAATGTTCTATTAGCTCTTAACTCATATGCTGAACTAAAACTGAGAAGTTATGTGAGGATATGATAAACACTACAGCTGCCTCAAGGCTCCTGCCCCTTTCAAATTATTCCATTTTATGGCCATAGCCTATGTTACCTTATGCCTCACCTGGATATCTATTGTTTATGTAAGTTTTGCACTAAGATATTTCTCATTTTTAAATTAAAATGGCATCTATACTTCAAATCTCCCTGACAACCTAAATACAGATTACATAAACACAGAGCACATATTCACTGCACAGTCAAAGCTGTGGTAAATGAGTATTTGTTAAACTAGAAAGTTAAACATCCCAGATTTAGGAAAAGTGAAAATGAGGCTACCTTTACCCTAGGGGAATGGTGGTGGTATTTTTAACTTAGACCTCACTGTGTACAGTAGTATTGTTCAACCATTAACTTTACAGTAATATATTTTCTCCCATCTCAGCACTATAGAATCACAGCATCACAGAAGCATTAAGGCTCGAGAAGACCTCCAAGACCACTGAGACCAACATTTGACCCAACACCACCTTGTCCACTAAACCACAGCTTTAAGTGCCATCGAGCACTTCCAGGAACAGTGACTCCACCACCTCACTGGGTAGACCATTCCAACGCCTGAGCACTCTTTCGGTGAAAAATTCTTCCTGATGTCCAACTTGAACCTCCCCTGCCATTTCCTCTTGTCCTGTCCCTGGTTGCCTGGGAGAAGAGGCCAACCTCCTCTCAGATCGTTGTAGAGAGCAATAGATTCTGTATCTTACTTGCATACAGGAGGATCTTTCCTTGCAAAGAAACCAACAATGTGTGAAACACAAGGAGCTCCCCACAGCATCCAAGAACCTTTCAATGGATTCATTTTTTGCCATCAAGTTCCCAGTTCAAAAGAGGAAAAGCAAGTGGTCTCTAAGGGATGATTTCTCTTTTTTTTAATTGTCATGAACGTTTTGCCCGTCTTTATCCCCCAAGCAGGGAGCTAATGCACCAATCCCATGACAACAAAGAAGAAAAAAAATAAGCAACAACTACTTGTTAAATATTATCAGACTGGACAGTAAAGTATATAGATTTATATATCTGCACGGGAAAGATAAGATAGCACAAAACACTTTGAATATGTAATTTTCTACCTTTGGAGCACCTGACATTGTATACAAAGTTTGTATGTTTTTCTATTTAATTACACGTGTGTGTGGAATTTTCTATGTTTAATTAAAACAAACAACAAAAGGATCAACCCAGCAAAGCCTTTCTAGTGTCACACTGACACTTTCAAACACCATCAGTATGACTGAAATCTTTATACCCATTGCCAAAAACTCCTTGCAACTTCCAGCACAGAATTAACAGATTGCAAATGGTTTAATATTCTGTAAGATGCAGAGCACTAGAGCCAAGGCACACTTTGGCTCTGCTGTTCAAATATTTGCTGGAAGCAGAACAACTGTGAGACTTGGGAACTAGAGCTTTTCAAAGCAAAGCTAATGAGAAATGTAGTTTTATCTAAAATTTTTCATTTTATTTTAAAAAAACAAAGTTTACATGAAGGTGATACAAAACTTACAAACTATTGGACAAATAAATAATTTTGGACGATAACATAATATGTAATTATTAATAATAAACAATAATAAGTAAAATAAATTCCACATCAAAAATTTCATCTATTATAATTCTCCTCTATCTTGTATCTCTTGTATATTGTAATCTTCCTTTCATGCTTTGGGCAAAAGCTCAATTCTTGATTCCTCAGCCTGGCCACCACTGTGCCTGTGCACATCTGGGAGACCCGTGAGCACCAGCACCTTCTTCTCTTTGAATGAAGGAGCTCCCAGGAGGTTTAGCACCTGCAGCTGCTGCACTGCAGTTCTCCTGCCCCAGTACAGGAGGAGCCATGGCCTCGCTCATATGTTCTAGAGATGCCTTTCTGCTAGAAAAAATTCTTCCAAAGGTTTAGAATTTGCCTGGAGCAGGACTAGGGTTTCTCTGATATAAGCCAGGAACCAAGGAAGAACCCATGCAGGGGAGAAGCCAACAAAAGAACAGCTAAAAGCTGGGCTTTGGGCCATTCTGTCTGAGCTGTGCCAACAGCAGTCGATCATCAGCACCTAAAGATTTGTGGGAGCTATCATCTAATCCCTGTCCAAAAACAGTCTCTCAAACTAACAAGCTAAAATCAGAATTACTTCTCTTTAATATTTCCTAATATTCTTATTTACTTTAATATCTCCTAATATTCTTATTTACTTTTCCTTGAGACATCTCATTTGTATTCCTTGCTCAGAGCACAAGATAAAACATGTCTCCTGGTGGGTGTATGAGATGCATGAGTGAAGTGCTGTGATGATGATATCCTTACAGAATATATTATACAGCTGGTGCACAGCTAGTCATCTAGCCAGCAGATGAAACATTAGCTGGCAATAAACCTTACTCTTATTATAGCCGTAGAACTAAGGTTTAATTCCAGGCTGGATGCAGCAAGAGTTATTATAAAAACATGAAATAGAATGACACAAAATTGTAACAATTTTTCTCTTTGTAAGAAAAAAGACATGGCATCAAAATGCAAAGTGGCAGTAAGAATTCTAATTTGGGTTTCTAGACTTTTTAAATTTACTGTACTTTTCTTGGCTGAGTGGACTGAATTTTCTGTGGGTATGCATTCTTCAGGCTGAACCAAAGCCAGCGGAGCAGCCTGTGCTCAGTCTGACCAGGGAATCAGCCCTGTATGATACAGGTGCCTATATGCACACAGCTGTTTTCTCCACACACAACAGGTAGTACACATATGGGTGTTTTATTCATAAGCAGCTGCCATTTACATTCTCAACATCACACAGGATTTTACCTGCCTGCACCTTTTGCTGCAGCAGGTTCTCCTGGGAAGTGACTGCCACTGGTATGAGAATCAGACCTTCTCTCCTCCAACCCCCAAACTGTCTTGCCTTTTATTTTATAAGGTCTAGTTTATATCAGAGAAATCCAAAATTTAGCTTCTTTCTCATTGCCACATACTGTAGAGGAGAGAGCACCCAGAGGATGATGAGGACACTCAGCAGGGGATCACTTCTTTTTTCCAGCTGGCAGAGTCTCCTCTTGCCTTTTTTCCTCTTTCTCCCATTTTCTTTCTGATTTTTCCCCCTAAGTCGCTATCCCTATGAAGAGGTGATGCACACTCTGGAACTGGTGGAGCAGTTTGTGCATGCCAGCAAGCCTTAACTCACTCTGCACCAACGCCTTTTCACGCACAATACAAAACATTACTGGACACCAAACATGGCTCCCTAATAAGCAACTAAAACTGCATACTTCTAAAGCTTCTAAAAGAGCAATTTAAAAATTCTGTATCTTTCCTCTAGTATCAAAATTATATAAAATTCATGGCTATACTCCAATATCTATAATCTTTTATGAATTGCTGGTAGTCAACCAGAAGTTTGTAAATGGCTTTATGGCATAACCCATGCACACAAAGTGACACCAGGGATACCGGAAAACAGATGGTGGACTTCTGCTCTTTACTTTTTTAAAATTTAAATTAATTATTTTAATAGCCATATTTTACTTCTGCATTTACTTAAATACACTAAGAAACTAGAGTGAACCTTGAGAGTAGAATATTGAGTTGCAATGCTGTTAAACCTTCTGTTTTTTGTGAACATGTGGAAAATAGAAAAACAAAATACAGTAAAAACAGTGTATTATTAATTTACACATTTTAACCTTGTTTTTAATTTGTATTTCATCCCAAACAAATACTCTTTTTTTGCTAGCATGAAGAACTTTTAAAATTAGTTGATTGATACCAAAGTCAAAATTTCTAGTATATATTTTCATGTCTGTGTCATTTTTAAGTCAGGCACTAGAAGATAAAGGCATGTTTTACTTGTTTTCATCTAAAATGAATCCTTTTCTGCACAATGAGAATTAAAAATTACTTAAAATGAATAAATATAAATCCTATATTAACTTTAAACAGCTTAATAATTTTTATATTAATATAATGTAATATTATCCTAAATTTTCAAATAGTCACTGTAAAATAACAGTTATTTATTAGTGTTTGATTTCATAAAGACTTTCACATGAAAAAATACAGATGGTACACCTAATTAATCAGCCTCCAGTTAAAAACAGAAGACAATTATCTCTTTAGGTATTCCTAAACAATTTACACAAACCATTTTTTGTCACTTTGCATTCTCAACAATATGGTAACTAAATGAAGTGGATGTCCGCTGCATAACGAAAATCATGTCTTAAC
This sequence comes from Fringilla coelebs, assembly GCF_963513975.1. Classification (NCBI taxonomy): domain Eukaryota; kingdom Metazoa; phylum Chordata; class Aves; order Passeriformes; family Fringillidae; genus Fringilla; species Fringilla coelebs. The sequence continues at coordinate 133,477,824 of NC_140028.1, read as the reverse complement.
AGGGTAGTGTAGTAACTGCATAATCAGAATTTACATGAAGAAGGTAACATTTCCTATACAGAGACAAGAGAAAAAATATGTTGTCTAGCACTATAAACATACAGGCCTTCTCTGAAGTTCAAAATGCATTGTGAGATAGACCACTGAAACTCTCTGATTTAAGGATAAAATCAGCAAAAAAGCCAAAACAAACAGCCCAAGGAAGGAACATGAAAGCATATAAGCAATCAAGCCCGAAGAAGATGACAAGGGTTTTATTTGAATAATTACCAATTATATAAAGAGAGTTCATTGTCCTAATGGCATCTTTAAACTATGTTGATGTTTATGAAGAATGGAGTCAAGCAGGGCAAGAGTACCATCTTTGAGTGTGCTGGAAACCACAAGCAGAGAAAACAAAATAAATCCTCCAGGTAAATTAAATCCTCTAGGTTTGCTTCTAATCAGCTGGTAGAAACTGTTTAAAACATGCAAGTAGAACAAAACAAGTGGACAGGATTTGCAAAAGTCACAACAGTCAGGAAAGACTGATAACAGGGGAATAAATACAATAGTCTATATGAAAACAGATTTTAATATACGTGCAGCCCATTCTGAAGTATAAGCAACTCCAGGAAAAAATTAGTTCAGGAAAGCGACAGGTCCTCACTGAAATAATATTAAAGGCACCAGCACAAACTAAACTATATTAAAAAAAATGGCCAGTTCATAACCATGTCATATGAATACAACAGAGGAAACAAATAGGGGGAAAATCAGCATAAAATTATGTATTTCTAAAGTGTAAGAATTAACTATATGAAAAAACTGAGCATAATTTATAAGGATAGATGCAAATGACCAGACACTCATCAACTCTGTATGAAAGAAACACTTAACTGACTCAGTTGCTGTCCTAATGATAGGATTTATGAACTGGACCTCAATTAGTAATGACTCTCAAGGACATGAAAGTCAGTACCCCATGGAAGATGACCAGGAAAGAATACAGCCCACATTGCTCCTAAACAATCAGTTTGCAAAGGTCTAGGCCCTCATGCAGCAGTGCTGCATGGTCTTGAGTACAGCCCTTGAAAGACAATGTTGAAAGAAGAAGACTAAGAGTTTGGCCACGAGCAGCAATGATGACAGGATGTGTAGAAAATGGAAGGGAGAACAAAGAAAATTACTTATTTTCTAACTTTCAGAGGTGCAAGCAAGTGTTACACAAATACCTATAAGGTGTGTAGAAGAACAGATTTCTTGGGAAAGCCTTGAAATATCTTAAAGTCTTAATTTTATTTTACTCTCTGAACTTTTTCACATTTGCATAAGTTTATTAAAAAAAAATATGTCAAACCTTACTAAACTCTTTTAATTTTAGACTTTATCTCCATCCTTTTCTAGCTACAGTGTCAAAAGTGTGATCATTTAATATGGAGGGGGGGAGGGGGGGAGGGGGAAGGAAGGAAGGAAGGAAGGAAGGAAGGAAGGAAGGAAGGAAGGAAGGAAGGAAGGAAGGAAGGAAGGAAGGAAGGAAGGAAGGAAGGAAGGAAGGGAGGAAGGGAGGAAGGGAGGAAGGGAGGAAGGGAGGAAGGGAGGGAGGGAGGGAGGGAGGGAGGGAGGGAGGGAGGGAGGGAGGGAGGGAGGGAGGGAGGGAGGGAGGGAGGGAGGGAGGGAGGGAGGGAGGGAGGGAGGGAGGGAGGGAGGGAGGGAGGGAGGGAGGGAGGGAGGGAGGAAGGGAGGAAGGGAGGAAGGGAGGAAGGGAGGAAGGGAGGAAGGGAGGAAGGGAGGAAGGGAGGAAGGGAGGAAGGGAGGAAGGGAGGAAGGGAGGAAGGGAGGAAGGGAGGAAGGGAGGAAGGAAGGGAGGAAGGAAGGGAGGAAGGAAGGAAGGAAGGAAGGAAGGAAGGAAGGAAGGAAGGAAGGAAGGAAGGAAGGAAGGAAGGAAGGAAGGAAGGAAGGAAGGAAGGAAGGAAGGAAGGAAGGAAGGAAGGAAGGAAGGAAGGAAGGAAGGAAGGAAGGAAGGAAGGAAGGAAGGAAGGAAGGAAGGAAGGAAGGAAGGAAGGAAGGAAGGAAGGAAGGAAGGAAGGAAGGAAGGAAGGAAGGAAGGAAGGAAGGAAGGAAGGAAGGAAGGAAGGAAGGAAGGAAGGAAGGAAGGAAGGAAGGAAGGAAGGAAGGAAGGAAGGAAGGAAGGAAGGAAGGAAGGAAGGAAGGAAGGAAGGAAGGAAGGAAGGAAGGAAGGAAGGAAGGAAGGAAGGAAGGAAGGAAGGAAGGAAGGAAGGAAGGAAGGAAGGAAGGAAGGAAGGAAGGAAGGAAGGAAGGAAGGAAGGAAGGAAGGAAGGAAGGAAGGAAGGAAGGAAGGAAGGAAGGAAGGAAGGAAGGAAGGAAGGAAGGAAGGAAGGAAGGAAGGAAGGAAGGAAGGAAGGAAGGAAGGAAGGAAGGAAGGAAGGAAGGAAGGAAGGAAGGAAGGAAGGAAGGAAGGAAGGAAGGAAGGAAGGAAGGAAGGAAGGAAGGAAGGAAGGAAGGAAGGAAGGAAGGAAGGAAGGAAGGAAGGAAGGAAGGAAGGAAGGAAGGAAGGAAGGAAGGAAGGAAGGAAGGAAGGAAGGAAGGAAGGAAGGAAGGAAGGAAGGAAGGAAGGAAGGAAGGAAGGAAGGAAGGAAGGAAGGAAGGAAGGAAGGAAGGAAGGAAGGAAGGAAGGAAGGAAGGAAGGAAGGAAGGAAGGAAGGAAGGAAGGAAGGAAGGAAGGAAGGAAGGAAGGAAGGAAGGAAGGAAGGAAGGAAGGAAGGAAGGAAGGAAGGAAGGAAGGAAGGAAGGAAGGAAGGAAGGAAGGAAGGAAGGAAGGAAGGAAGGAAGGAAGGAAGGAAGGAAGGACCACAGGGCAATGGACAGCAGAACTTTACACTCACAAAACATTGAAACTCTCAGATTCACTACTTCCACTTGGTGAAACTCATGCTGTCCATCATGGAGTCAAAAGCACTGTAAATCTCCTCTCTTGCATATTTCATAATATTGTTTTCCATGAACTGAGGTATTTCTAAAGAAGTATTTTTTATCTAGCTTTTTTCCCTAAAGCAAGCAAGCTCCATACATATATTTTGGATTAGTTAATTACCTTTTTCTGGTACTCAATGAACTTCTCATGTTTTCATTAATGTGCAATCTAAGTGCTATATATAAAAAATTTATCCAAGCATTCATTTTGATCTCCCAGTGATGTAGAGAGAAGCATTAAAAAAAAAAAAAAAAAAAAAGACTAGACCTAGAGTGACAGAAGAAAATATTTATAAGAGACAGGGTGGGGTTTATTTCAACTGAACAAGTTACTAAGTTGTTGGGCAGAAAACAAGCCTTAAAGACTACTCAGAGAAGAAGTTCCTGTAGTAAGTCAGATCAGGCAGCAACTTACTGAGACACAGAAAGTGCAGAAAAGTGGCCCATAAAGCCCTCCTAGATCCATCCCAGGATCTAAGGGGGCTGCCTGTACTTGTAGGAAAGAGAAACAAATCAAGCCAACTACAATGGTGGCAGATGAGCTAAAAGAGCACAAGAAGACAGAAACAAAGTGGGAACTCTGTCAGGAAATGGAAGCTCAAAGGAGCTAGAAAAACAGCAAAACATTTTGGATTGCTGAGCCCAAAGGACATTACCAAGAAGTTAACATGGGTATTCAGATTTGCCTGCAGAGTCAGCCCTCAAAACCTAAGCCACAGAAAGCAAAATATCAGGTGTTAGACTGCTCCCAATCCTAAAGATACCAGGCAGTGCTGCGGCTTCAACACCCACACTCTCAAGAAACAGCCAGGGGAAAGGCCAAGAGAGGTGGAAAAGGTGCCCTTTCAGAGGGCATTTTGTTCAAGATTATCTGCTGCAGGGAAGATAACACAGAGGGTCCCGTAATGATGATTTGGCCTCCACTGGCCAGACAGGGAAGTGTTAGAACTCACTCCTCCAACAGTTTTTACACCAGCCAGAAATGTGACATTTAAAACACCCTGAAGACTGAAAAAACCTGTCTGAGAGGAAAAATAAATAAATAAATAAATAAATAAATAAATAAATAAATAAATAAATAAATAGGCAAAGAAAAGAGATGGAGCAAGACAGCCTAAGCTGTGAAAGAGTGTGTTAGGAGAGAAATTGGTGGGATGCTGTCCTGAAACTTCTCTTTGAGCAGCAGCTGACTAAGTTTGTTGAGCCACTGGAAGCAGCCCCAACACATGAGCTGGTACTGCCCGGCATCTCAGCACTGCTCAGGGAGAAAATGAGTACAAGGAGATAGTGGTAGGTGTGGCCTTTAGCTTTAACTCTGACATGATTACTACACAGCTCTCCCCAGCTGGCAAAAACACAGCAGCCAGCAAAGTAAGGACAGAGTCAATTGCTCAAAATAGATTTTAAATTCATTTCCCCACCTCCTTTTTCATCTGTGCTTCTCCCCATCACCTTCAACTGCTGTGCCAAGCAATAAAGGAAAGTCACAAGCATATCCAAAGTGCAAAACTATTTGTGCTATATGTCACTTGGCAGCCCTTCTTGCTAAAATGTGTATATGATAGACCCAGGGGCCTCAGAGAGAAAGGAAAATCTGGGAAGCAACCAGAATCTTTAAAAATTCAGTGTCACAGTGAAATGCAGCTTCTAAAGTAGCTGAGGCATTTTGATGGAGAATCGCCTGGCCTGAGTTAGACATTTCTGTCATGCCTTCATCCTCCCTGGCCACAGCACTGCAGCCAAGTGTCATCAAACAAAGGAACCCTGGCAAACACAGCCCTAGATGGCAGGGCTGGCCCTGGCTACACTGCCAGGACAGAAGCAGCCACCTGCTGCTCAGGCAGCAAGCCTGTCACTCTGTACATTGATTTAGGAGTTTTTGTTGCATAACACTAAAAAGAAATATATACTTTAAAAAAACCCAGTATAAACTCTATCTTTTCATCTGTTTGTGTTTTTGAGATTGGAGGTAAAAAACAAACACCAATGAGTTTTTCTCATCAGTTACAACTGTAAATTACTTCCTTTTATTTATCCTCATTTTATACAACAAGTCAAAGGCAAAAGTTACAAACAGAGTTTAATTTGGAAGTATTCCCCCTTTTTTATAGTCCAGCTCAGTATAATGTGTTCTGGCCATGTAACTCGATGTTCTCATAAATCCCCCAAAGCCCAAGCCCTTCTGATTTACCAGAACCAGTGTTATTTGCTCACAGTTTTTCATTTTTCTTTCCTTTTCTTGCTCAGGATCAAATTGGCCATTTCTTATTTCAGGAAGAACAACAGGGTGTTTGTTTACAACAGTCTTTGCATTGAGACTGTACTTTTCTTTGTTCTGATCTTCAGAACCACTGGAACTCTGGAAAAGCAGCAAACCAAAGGAAAAGTGTGAGACTTTTATGCTGGGTATCCATGGCTGTGCTCTGATGCTCATCCAAGCAGCCTTCCCACACACCATAACCTCTGCACCTACAAATTTTTCAGTCTTTTACCTTATCATTTGATAGAGGAAGTAGAAGTCTAATACTAATAGCAAGAACTCTTGAATTTTGTGATGATAGGTGAGCAGATAAAAGCAAATGTGCAAACAGCACAACCAAAACACAAACGTCACCACACTTCACAAGCAATGAAAAGGCAAAGTCACATAAAACCAGCACTTAATGGTAGCACTGGAGAACTTTGTGGTAGTCCAGTAACACAACACCTTCAACAAAGAGGAATTCAGTGTGAAAAAGATCCAGAGTCTACAAACTACATTTTTTAATCTTAAATATCAAATTCAGTTAAACATTAAACTTACAACAGGTAACATAAAGACATTCTGTGAAAAAGCTCTGTTCTTTCAAACCATCTACAAGAGTGTTTTTCTGCCCTGTTTCAAGCAGTGAAGAGCTCACTGCCATTCCCTGGCTTAGTACATGATACCAGATTGGAACTGTTAATATCAACACCAACCAATGAATTCCTTGGGAAGCAGAAGCCATGGCTGACCCAGTAACCCCTGAGAGGATTAGGAAAAGCTTATAGCTTTTAAAAGCACAGCAGAGACAAGCACCCAGGAGATCCTTTATCATAAATACTGTGTCTTCTCTGGAAAGAGAAAATCCTACCACCCCAGTGAAAAGCCCTTGGAAGACACATCCTCCTTTCCTGAGGGGGATATTTAGTCAGGCTACTGAGAGAAGCATCATCCCATGGGACACAGGAGGGCAGGGAACAGAGGGAGGGGACTTTAATTCCTGGGAAAATGCCTCATGAGGTCAGGACATTACTGCTGATCCAGCCAAGAAAAGGGTGCAATTGTTCCCAGAAGGAAAAGGGAAGAAGCAAACAACATGAAACGTTTAACCTTTTTATTCACCATATCAAAGTGGTCAACCAAAGGGTAATGGTAGCTGACTAGCTTTCCCTTCCCATAACCTCACAAACCATTAGATTCCCTGGCCTTGTCATTTCTCTCCCATCAGCATTTCATGAACTGTTTCGAGTATTGTGAATATTTTACCTTTCATTTTCAATTTTTTTTTTCAAATTATAAATGAACTTGTTTATTAGATCACAGTGGCATAGATATGCTGCTTTTTCCACCTTCATCTTACACATAAGTAACCAGTCGAATGAAATCCAAGACATCAACGTCTGACTTTAAAGAAAAATAAATCAGCTAGTTACTTTAAAAAAAAAACCAAAAAAACAAAAAACAACTTGTACCCAGTGCCAAGAATAGAAAAAGGCCAAAAGGCCAGGAAAGTAAACTCCCATGTTAAGCCAAACCTAGCATTTCTGTAAATGAGCAATGCATATGAAGGAAAGGACTAAAAGCTTCTTAGGCTTAGAAATTGCTACCCTTTCCTTTACATACAGAGGAAAATGAGAACATTCCCAAGTAATTCAAGTCTTTGACATGCAGGATAAAGTGTATACTTTGAACACACAATATTACAATATCTTAACATTACAATATCTTTTGTTTTTGTTTTTGTTTTTGTTTTTAGTTTTTTTTTTGTTTAAACATGTGCAACAAAAGATGTGCAATTTTTCTGTCAACTTTACAGGCAACTTACAATACAGGGCAACCGTGCTCCCAGCCGGAGGACAGAAATGAAGGTGGCAATGAAGACATGCCAGGTCAGATCTGCCACTCCTATAAAACTTCACTAGTTCATGTGTTTGAAAAGAATACTGTGGCCCTTCACCCAGAAGATCTTCCCTCTTTCCACCAGGACATTCAGGATCTCTCCATCTTTAACTACAGGCATTCTCTTGGCCCTCACAGACCTGCAGTTCTGCAGTTTAGAGAAGTTCCCAACAGGCTCCTGGATTTCACTGTGCTAACCCCATTCCTCCAGGTTAGGACAAAGCTGCAGGCAAAACCTCTGTTACTCCCCTTGCTAACAGGTTGTAGAGGGAAAAATCACAATCCCTCTCCACTGTCCAGTCAAGCGTCAGCCTTACCGACCTGGCTGCGCTCTCTGGCAGTCCTGTTCCTCAGAAATCCCACTGACCACTGCAGTGCTCTCACCAATTGTTGCTTTGCATTCAGTATCATATCCCTGCTCCCTCCTAGCTCCCTGGTTTCAGAGAGGATGGAAGTTAATTGCATTTTTTGAGCTAGTATTTTATGGTTGCAGTGTTGGGACATCCTGCTAACATCACACAACCTTAGAGAACTCCGTTTGCTCACTTAGAAGTTAATGTGATTCCCTGGTAAGTTAAAATGAGCAGGATCAGTCTTGGTTTTGCACCTGCCCTTCAGCAAAGTAATATCTGACAAACCCTTCCTCTTAAAGTGTATTGAAGCATGGCTATTTTCCACATTCATGTCCAAGGAAGAATGAACAGCACAGCACACCATGACAACAAATTACTTAAGTGAAAAATGCAAGAAGGAACTGCAAAAAAACCTGAGGAATTTCTGTATTTGTCTTTTTATTGACCAAAACGATTTTTATTGACCAAAAAGATGTTGAATCCTTATTGAACTTAATGGAGCTCATCAATAGTGACATGGCAAGGTGAGGAAGGAGGAAGCCCAGCTCCCTCAGGCACGGGAGGCTGCTGCCCCAAGGGACAGGGTGGCTGTCCTCTGGTGCTGCTCTGCCATCGTGTGCTCACGGCAGCAGCTCCTGAAGGCTGCACCTGCTCGGCCTCCTGGGAGCCTCCTCCCTCTGCTCAGGCACAGAACTCCCCACCCTGCTGTATAATTCAGCTAAAATACAAAATTGAACATGTAGTATGTGCATTATTTAATTATTTAAGAAAATACTATGCAGGATCTTACTCAAAAAGACAGTTTAGGGTTGAGACTAAGCAGAAATTTCTAAAACTGTCAGGAGAATTGTTGCTCCCCAGCCTTGGTTATGGTGTGGGAAAGGCTGCTGATGAAAGCAAGATAAGGGAAAGCAATTCTCAGTCTACTGATTGGGTAAGCAGTCCATGAATGACAGATCTCCAGTCTTTCTGCCCTCCCTTTTGATCAATCTTCTATTAAAAATGTTCTCTTTCTAACATAAAAATTTAAATTCTGCTACAGGTTCTAAATTTTTATTTCATTTACTTGTTCCAAATTGTAACTAAGCTGTACTGATCTAAAGTTGCAGACTTCTTGCCCCCAATGATGCTTAAAAATAGATTGGATTAGAAAGTCATAGGATTGAATCAAATTACTAGCAAATTCCTTTTCAAAAAGTGTAAGAATCACTTAACTTACATAAGAAGCAATAATAAAAATCACTTTCCAGAAATGACTGCATTTCAGAGAAAGTTAATTTTCTCAGTCTTTTGTAGAAGTTTTATCTAAACCTGTGCTGAGTCAGATGCTCAGTTTTGCTCCTGAGATATCCTGGCAGACAACTTCTATATCCATCAGTAAGTTCCAGGACAACTGGAATCACAATTCATTAATGTACAATAATCTATAGGGTAAAAGCCAATAGTGAAGTGTTCTCTAAGGTACTCTCATGAGAAGAGAACATAAATAACTAATTAACTGTTTTCCAAGTGTGATAAACCAGCTGCTTTGAAATAATATTTATTGCTAATTTGAAATAAAAATATGATTTATAAAGATGTGATAACAAAACAAGAATGCTAAGAACAGAAAACACCTCTTTTTCATTAATTTACCAGTAACAATTTTGCATTTAATAGAAGATTCTTGAATTTAAATTAGCTATCCAAGTATATGATTATATGATAAATTCCCATTTAGTAGGGTTACTGTCCTCCATGCAATACTGTTATTTCCATTAGTAACCTTTGCAACTAACATAATAAACCTGTCAATTGTGAAAGCCATTACTTTAATGCAATATTCAAATTGTCTTTCATTTGACATTAGTCCTAGACATAAAAATGACCAAGCATCACAAAGGGTAATTAAGAAGTCACATACACAGCATATTCTACCAAGTGCAAAGAATATCACATTGAAGAACCAGTCCTGAACAAGAAGGTGGCAAGACAGAAATCTGGAGTAACACATCTTTCAAGGAGGAAATGGTCTCTTCTTTAAAAATATGAAATTACCAGCACAGTAAATACTTACAAGAATAATGTATATAAGCACAAATAGACTAAGACAATGGCAAAGACTTTTTTTCTTTGTTCTTCCACTGATGTGTGGCCATCTTAAAAAATGGGAGCATTTTACCAAGGAAAAATGTTGCACAGATCTAAAAGTCCACAATACAGAAGCTTATATTGCTACCTGCATGCATTCATGACTGACTAAATCTTGAAGTTCACAGTACAAAATGTTAAGTCACAGGTATTCAGAGCTGTGATGTGCTCTAAATATAGATAATTTAGGTCATAACCATAAGAGATACAAACAGTTCTCTGATATAACCCTCATGTGACACTGTTATTACTTTAAAAGGAGTATTTCTATAATAACTCCCAATTAAATATAGAAATTTGACAGCAGTGACTAAATCTATATGCTATATGGCTTTTCTGTAAGCCTTTTCATACAAATTTTGCAGAAATTTCTGGACAGACAGTGCTAAAGCTGCTCACAACTGGAGAGCAAATTCCCAACTGGAGAGCAAACTCCCAACTGGAGAGCAAACTCCCAACTCATTTTTCTTTTCTTCTTGATAAATGGAAGTCTCTTTTCCAGGTATTGGCATCTTTGAAAGACGTATTCCAGAATGTTTTCAGAGATAAAAACTCACTTCAGAAAGAAAAAATAAATAAAAATGAGGCTCTGTATGGTCTTTGCCACCAAAAAAGAAAAAAAAGAATAGATAATAGATACTATCAACTTTCTAAATGTCACTAATCACATTTCACTGTTGTCACTGTTTCCATAATTCCTAGAAATCTTGAAATCATGAAGGCAGTAATGTGCTGGAGTATCTAAGTTACTTGCTGAAGTTATTCAGAAAAGAAGATTTGAAATGTAGAAGCAGAGGTGCACAGACAGCCACATGCACCAGGAGACTGTTTTCAAAGGTGAAACAATAAGGCACATTCACTTTTCTCCCCTCCCCATCAGTTAATGACTTTATGAAAGCAAACAAGTAGTGAAGCCAATAAGCATAATTTTGAAGTCTTAGATTGATTATTTGGTTCTTACGCTTTAAGTTCATGATTTTAAAATTTAATAATTTAGTTACAAAACAAACTGTCATTAAAAAAAAAAGGCTTATATGTGAGTCCTTACAAATGTGAAGAGTCTTGAAAATATTTTCCAGACATTGCCTAAAGGCTCAGAAACCTGGGAGCACATTTAAAAAGTATTATTTTTGATGTTAATCTTGCGACTTCTTGAAGTCTGCAACTGAGGAAATAGCATTTACTTCTCTGATCTTTCCCCCCCATTTATTTCAATTCATTGTCACTTCATCACAAGCTGTGCTTCTCCAATCTCATCAATTTTTTGTTTTTTAAATTTCTTTGGGGTTTTCTCCTTCCTCTCAGAGGACTCTCACCACATCCACTCTCCATTCTCCTGCTAACTGTGTGAGTATTAACTGAGTAAAACCCTGCCCAGCCCCACAGCCCTCGGTGCTGTCATTATGCCTCTCTGGTACCTCTGCAAATCTTCTTTCAAAGGCTCACAAAGGAAAAGATGCAAGAAGTGCCAACTGCAAATGAAGGAGCATATAAACATCAACATTCTGCAGGCCTTGGAGACAAGGAAATAAAGTGCTGCTGTCTCTTGTGACAGGCCACAAGCCTATTGTTAAATTAACACCACAGATCTGAGGTTCTTGTGCTTCCTTGTTGGGACATTTGCTCCTACCAGAAATTATCTAAGTCGCAATAACTGGCACTCACTTTGCTTTACCTTTTGCTTAGCTCTGTACAACTGTGTTTTGTAACACCTACTGGATATACTTCTGTCGCTCTGATTTTTTAAGATTTTCTAAGCCTTTTCTAAGCCTTCTGATGTTGACATTCTTGTAGCAAACTTTCTCACACACTTTCTGTAAATAACTCATTGTTTTGCATTCTTTTATGGAGGAGGAGAAATTTGATGGACTGTTGGTTTGGCCAGTGTCATTGGAGAGGTGGCACTGTCACCCTCCAATCCACTGTCACTTTTAGAAAACTATAAATGCTAGAGTCAGAAACCAAACTTCCCTTTTCCTTCTTCACCTTAAGAGTAACAGTGTGCGCTTGTGCTCTTTCATGTCCTATAGTGACATACTTCTGCAAATAACCAGGAATAACAAATAATATGTGGAGTGGACTCTCTGTGTCCCTACAATAAAGGGCCCAAGGGCTAACGCAACCTGCACAGTGTTCTAAGAGCAGCCATTAAACACATTCAATTCAGGCACTGCGTAAAAACGGTGTTAGGAGATAAAAAGAGAAGATAAAAAAGAACCCTTATCAGCACATGTAAAGCACACCACACTCAGCAGCAATTGTTGTAATGGAGAATTAAAGCACAGAGCAAGCCCCAAAGTGTGCTACCAAACAGGTAAGAACAATTATGAAGGGTCTTGTATGGGAGAGGAAGAAACCACCAGTAAGGCGGCTGTGATGACACCCTGAAGTCCCACCCTAATCACAACAGCTGCAGCTGCCACTGACCTCAGCACCCGGTGGTGCAGAGCTAAAAAAGGAAATTATCAGAAATTTGTGTATCTGTCCTTTTAACTGCACATAATTCTAAACTGTTGAAATTGGAATAACAATAGTTCCTTGATTAAACTGACAATAAATTCCTTGCTTCCCATATAAAGTGCTTGCTTTTGTCCATTCCTTTTATGAGTCAAAACCTGGTAATGATTCAACAAAACTTCTCCCAAGACTTCAGCGTCCTGAAATCAAACACGTTGGTGTTTATAAGCCAGATGTAGAATTTAGCTCATTTTCCCAACTGATTACAACAGACAATGCTCAAAGGTTTCTGCCTCCTCAAAAACATGCAAAATATTATATACATATATAAAAAATAAACTTAGCTGGATGAATGGACAGCATTTAATAATGGTTCTCTTCCACACTACTCAAATTTTTGCTTCAAAAATGTCAAAGGTGCATCCAGCCAAATAGCTTCAGTATCATATTTCTCCTATCTTCATTCTACTCTGTTCAAAAATTACAAATACATTAACTTCTTAAATTACTACAATTAAAATTAAACCAAAATGAAAGTTTGCTGGGGTTCTACTTATGTTTTTCTATTGTATAAAGAAAAAAAATATTTGTAGAAATGTGGGCTAATTATTAAAATTCTACTTACTATACTTTTTGAAGCATATGATAAATGCAAAAAATAAACCTAATGCACCAGGGACAGACACAACCATTCCTATGTCACTTAAGCTGTACCTGTACTCTGTTTTCTTTAATAAATTTAAATTTGAAATGCTGTTTTTTTTTCAAGCTGACGTTGCAGCTAACCTTCTCCTTGGTCTCCCTAATTTTAAAACCAAGCAACACCATAAGGTAAAGTTTAAAAAAATCTGCTTTTGCAGTACTATAAATCATATAAATCAGATAAATCAGATTTAGACATTGTTTTTTAATCTCATTTGTATGCTCACACATCTGGTAAGGAAAATGATAAGCAGAATATTTTGGGTTAATATTGTTCAGTTTTACACTGCCAAGAGCCAGTTTTAGCCTTTGAGTACCAAATGTTCCCAAACAGGAGAATAAAGTTAGAGCCACGTCCAGAATTCAAGAGGCAAATATCATCTCTGTCTTTATCCTTTCCATGTATAATGCTGAGGGCTATAAAATCACAGTCCCTCCAAAATCAATGTTTGCAAATTCTCTACCACAGAACAGTGAATAGTCCTTTCAGGGCGCTCCTGATCTGCAGCCTGGCGCCAACCCACCATGTGAGCTTGCAGAACATATTTGGTGCTTTAAGTGAAGTAAAGCAGAACCCTTGGAAACTCAGAGATCCAGCCAATAAATAGGGCATGAAAACATGAAGCATTTCTCACTGCCACTCAGTGATCTTGAAAGGATATCTATAAAGACTAATCTTGAAAGGATATCTATAAAGACATGGTCAATGCATGAACAGTTTAAACCTCACATTCCATTAGATTTGCAACCACTGCACCTTCTTTTCTGTGGAAAGACAGCATTCCTCCATCATAAACAAATACAAACAAAGGAAGCTCAGCAAGGGAAACTGACTGTGAGGAAAGCAAATGCAACAGAGATGACTGTGATGGCATTATTTGCCATGCTAAAACACACTTTTAATATTAAAAGTGTCAACTTGTCTGTGTTTTTCCATCAGACAAATAGAACAGAGTAATTAAAAAGGTATGAACTACAGAGATGTCCTACTCTATTTGATAGACATTAAGTGGACTAGACTACTGCATTTATCAACATTGCACATACCTCACAGTCTCTGTAATCACAGCACACAAACTGAACAGGAAGAAAAACTTCAACATTAAGGAAGCCAACAAAGAAACATGGAACCAAGCAGCAATAGCAGTATTACTCTCATTCTGTGGACTAGTCCTTGTTTCCTAGGAAAGGAAAAATGTCTGACACATTATAAGATTATTAAAAGAGCAAACTAACTACCAAAAAAAAAACCCCAAAACACCAATACACTTAAAAGGAAATGGAAGGGATTAAATGCTCTATTCCTGATGAGAATACAAAAAAAAAAAAAAAAAAAACCAAAAACCCACAAACCATCAAAGAACTATAAGGAAATCATACAAGTGTGCATTTGGAAAGAACTCGCACATTTAACAATCTTTTTTCTCACTGCTGGTAAAAAGAAGAAAGCTCCTGCTCTCTCTCAAGGCAGTTTAATTCTGGCATTGAGAATTTCACCCAACTCGCTAATTGCTTGGCAAAGACATGAATGAAGACAGTTGAGAAAGACCAGCAATCAGATTAGACAATGAAGGATAGATGATGCATGCTGTCTACACAGTTGGTTTTATTTCCACAGCTGAGTAGCCAACTACTGGTGATGAAGGAATTTCTGCAAAGCAGGTCTTAGCCTTCCTCTTATAATTTCCTCTCTCCTCTTTAAACAAGAGGGAGCTTTCAAGATTTCCAAGAATGACACTTCCTTACTGTGATGCTGATGCCTCATCTTCCCACATGACAGGGAGCAGCTACCAGCCCCTCCTCATCCCCTGCACCACTGTCTGCCTGCAGAGATGCTCCAGCCAAACAGGAAGGAAAGAAGCAGGCTGCCCAGGGACTGGGCACATCATCATCACGACTAACAAGGAGAAACTGAGGAAAAGGGGAAAGGAAAGAATTAGAAATCTGAAAAAGAGTAAGATGCCAGGTAAAATATAGAGAGAGATCAAGAAACTGAGGGTAAACCCAGCACCAAACGGAGCTGTTGTAGTTGCCCTACAAGGTGTTGATTTGGATGCAATCCTCTGTTCTAATGAAATCTAGAGAAACCTTGCATTCCAGGAAATTAGGACTAGTCAACTTACATCTAAATATAAACTAGATATCCACTCTATAAAGTACCTTTTGGAGAAATACAGAGGTGAGATGAATGGCCCTGGATCAGATGTCATGTAGTCATTATTTATGAAGAGAAGCAGAAGGCTTTAACAATGGTAAATGGTATTTTAATAATGAAATTGAGCCCTAGTTCAGAATGACCTTCAGACATGGCTTTATGCATATTTTCAATTCCTTTCAGCCAACATTATGCAGTCACATAATGGCTATTCCAGCAAGAGAGCTGGATCACAGTATTCACCTATAGTAAATTGTTAATTTTTTATATCATTAACCGATTAGTATAGTCCAACAGGAAACAAAAATAAGGGTAAATTAATTCTGCTTAGAAACATATTTAAATACAGTACATTTGGAATATTGGAATATGTTCCTTTTTAAAATGTAAACTTTATTTAGTTGATGACTCATGTCTTTCTTCAAGTAACTGTGGGATAAAAGCACTTAGCTTCATGGACTACATTTTGAAAAAGTTGAAAGAATTTCTTTCAGTATTTAACATGCAGAAATTCACTGCAGCCTACTTACAAACAAACGGACTTCTTTCACAGTCAGTGCAGGCTCCTTTCTTTATCTGTATCTCCTATTTGCATACATACATTATATATGTAATAAGTGCCTGCCTTGATAGACATTCTAAACTGATCAGAGCAATTTTAAAAAAAATTAAAAAGCCTATCTGCCAACTTATACTTTAACTAGGCTAAATATAATGAATAAGCCAAGACTTGAATACAGAACTCATATTTCAATTTAAAGATTCAACAGCAAACAAAATGTAACTCAAAACTGTATTTCTACATATGCAGCATACCTCCTCTCAGCTTAAGAGGAAATAGGAGAGATTTAGGGTCTATTTAATTTATAACACTTATTTTTCTTTTAAGTTCTAGACTGACATTAAAATATATTTATCTAATTTGACCCTGAGATGAATTAATAATTTAAAAGCAGTGAATATGTTACTAAATAGATCTGTTAGTTTTTTTTGTAATGAAGCTGATCCAAGAAATTCACCCTTTAATGGGACTGAAACCAGGTCTCAAAGCAGATACTGGGATCAAGACAGTGTCATTATGTGTCTCAGCGCCATTCACTTTCCATGCCAGCCTGAGCTGGCTTTTAGCAAGGATGTGGAATGCTTGAGCTACTGGTCAGGGAGTGGAAGCAATTTAAATGTTTTCTACCTCTAAAAGCAGACTGGAGGAGAATCTGGTGTTAAAGCTTCTGTTGGTCATTCCAGAGAGGACACAGTGAGGGAGCATGCGTTGGGATTCAGAAGTGAACAAAAGGATCAGAAACATCTGCAGAATTTTTAGAGAAGATTTGAGGGATTTTATTCTCTCTGACCCCTTCCAAAATGAAATAAATTTCTGCAAGTACAGAGTGCCTCAGACAATGTGCAGTGAGCCACAAGCAGTGGTTTACACGATGATGCTTTTAACTAAGTTTTCTGTAACAGTGTCGACCAGAGCCAGCAGTTCCTTACATATGATAGTGACGGGAGCTTTACAGCTTTACAGAGATTTTTACTGCTATATTACAGTATTTAGCACCCATCATTTGGACTTTTACAGCTAATTAGAGAAGCCTTACTCTCCATGCATAAAATTTCTTTGGGTGTTATTCAACTGACTGCTAAATTTGACAGTGTTATGCAAGAACATGTGCGTCCCCCACCTCTGCAGAAGGTTTCTCTCACATGCATACTAGATACTGATTTCACACAGGGCCCAACATTTGCTAAACCTGTTTCTGTCCTCAGAGTAGTTAAAGCAACACACAGCAGCTACTCGATGTTTGCTAGAAGAAATAACACTTAATTTGCTGAATCTTCAACAATTTATCTCCCTTTTACTGTATCAAAGACCTTGTACTTCACTAAAAATCTCAAACTTGATATATAAAATGTGAAGTATCAAAGCCACAAAAAATATTGAGTGTATGAAAAAGCTATTAGAAAATAACTTAAAGAGTTTTTATTTAAGGAAAAAGCTACAATAATGAGAAGTAAAAAATACTTTGTTAACATTTAGAATTCTGAAATTTGAAAAAATTCTACAAAAATATATTTTGACTCTGAAAATCAATTCATTTGATCAGATTGATCAATTAAATTTATATTCCTTGAGCAATATATTGTGTGCTTTTAGACTCTGATTAATTTAAAATGTAAATTCAAACAGTACGTTCTGAACTGTCCCAAAATATTATATTATTTTCTATTTCCATTCAAAGTTCTTTCACTGAAAAAAAGGGTTTTACCAGATTTAACTGCTTTGATAAGACCTTCTTCCACTTTTATTGCCATCTAAATGTTCAGGTTGGCTCACAAAAAAACCTGGAGCAAAAGAAACTAACTTAATTCCTTGATATAAATCAAGAGGGATGGTATCCAACCTGGGTCTCTCATATACATCTCAAATGCTTAGATATTTCTTAGGCCTAAATTGGAAGAGGGATCAGCACATGAGTTTTTTTCTTGCTGTATTAATGTGACATAAATCTTTATGTGTACTTTGTCACTTGATATCTTTTACTTCTCCTTAAACTATTCAACACAAAATAAATAGTTTTAACAAGGAAGAAAATGGTTTATGGGTTTTGACATGGTGGTTCCAGTGTTCTCCGTGGTTTATAGAAATCCCTGAAAATAAATAAGCTTATTGATGAAAAGCACCACTTCTTTTTCTGTTTTTTTTTGTTTTGTTTTGTTTTGTCTTTTGAAGAACTAACATAGTATTTTATCATTTCTAGAGCTTGGTGCTATAAGCATAAACAGAATCTTAACAGATATCATAGCAGTATTGACATTGAATACTCTGTGTGAACACCTAATGAACTATCTCACAAAACAAATACATGCTTTATGTATCACTTCAAATAAATGAATTTAGAACTTGAAGTTATTTTGGTTTGTATAGATACATAAGAAATCTGACAGTATCAGTTATGCATCAATTTTTAAATAGTTTTTCAAAAGAAGAAGTATTTCTGTGTTCACAAGTAACAAGATTTATACCACTGATACACATATGATGAATTTTAGTTTCATATAAACAACTGAGAACCAGATACAGTTATAACGTACTTAGTGGCCTTTCATCTCCACAATTCCAGGCTCTCATAAAGGAATGGGTTTATTACGTGTAGTGTGGGGGGTCTTCCATGTCAGCACATCACTGTGGTGAGAACTTCAAGTCAGCATTAAAACACCCATGGAGACTCTGTAGGAAGTCATGTACAAGAGCAGACATTCATGGTGTCTAGAAATAATGAACATAGCTTCAAGAACCCAGTGTGAACAAAATTCAGAAAAAGCTATTAGAGCTGCCTTTGTGATGACATGAAAGATGCATGCAGGGTGATATCTATATTATGTGTTCCAGCTGTTGAATTATGGTTGTCCTCATTCCTGTCCTAGCGTGCAACAGTCCTGCAGTAACAGCAGAGAGCCTATAGCTCGTGAATAGAATGAAATTGCTGCAACTGAAGTTTAAGGAGAAAACATAGTTCTGCTTCTGACTGTTGGAACACAATTCTCCACCAGACTGCATTAGACAAAATTTCTACTGGGTTTGAAAGGACATTCAGGAAGAAACACTGAAACATAATTTTTGAGACCAAAATAAGACCTTGTCCATTCATGACAGAATGAAGCAGCAAGTGTGTAGCCATGTCCCTGTTTACATCAGACAGCTTCTGAAGTAAAGTGCTTAAGAGTAATCAATTCACTGCCAGCTGGTAAACAAACACCCAAGGGCATGTGCTGCTGTATCAGAAACTACGATCAGCAGGAGGTTAAGAGCAAGATCCCAACTCACACAGGACAAGGTGGATTTCTCAGTGAAAAGGGTACACTATTTTTGCAGCCTTGTGCTTTGGATCACTCCCCACACCACAGCACACTGCTGGCTACAAGGCTGCACCATGCACTCTGGGCCCAACTAAGCTGGCTTCAAAACAACCCTCCTGAAACAAATGAACTGAGCAGCTGCAGATGGAAACTTCTCAAAACAATGACTTGAGCCAAAGCCACTGCCATGAAACTGCGCTGCCAGAGAGACACAGCACAGCCAGAGGGTGTGAGAGAAATACTGTCAAGTCTGAGATATACAAGGTAGAAGTTGAAACTTTCAAACCTGCTCAAGAATGCCAAATCAAGAACAGCTCCTGTTTTTCCTTCCCACTTGGATTTTCTTCAAGCTGAATCGCAGAACAAGGCTGTGAGAGTCAATCCACACAGTGTCTATTCCTTTCCAAAATTCCAAATTCCTTTCCACTTTTGCCCCTTTATCCTTTCCTAACCACCCCTTTTCCTCAGGCCTCTACTGTAGTCATGGGCTTCCAAAAGAAGCTCCTGGACTGAGAGCTTCCCTCAGAAATTCTACCCAGCATTGAGCGTAATGTCAAGACAAGCTCTTGCTCTGGAAGGCAAACTAGGCAGATATGGATTACACTGGGTAATTTAACCGGGGGGTTTTATGCTGGGTTTAAATCTAGGAGTAAGGAAGCTCTTCATTTCTGCGGAAAAAATAAGGATTCCATTAGAGTTCACATGCATACAGCCATATACACTAGCACAGCTGTGCCTTCCTTCACCTCACCAAGGGAAAGCACCCATCTCCTTTGGGACAGGCTGCTGGAGCTATTGGGGTGTCCCAATAGCCACTGCCAGCTGAGTGGTACAGAGAACAGGTGACAGGTAACAGAGAACACTCCTCTTTCCTCATGTTCCTGTCAGGAAACGTCACATCTCTGTGCCTGCAGAAGGCAGCTCGAGCCCTTGAAGGGCAGCTGCTGAGGCAGGCCCACCACGCTAAACCCCAGCAGACCAGGTCCAGTGAACACACCATGGCTACTATAAAGGCAGCCGAGTTGAGCACTTCCATGGAGGGCCTGTGTTATATCTCAATTGGATTAAACTACCAGGAAACACCAGGGCAGAATGTAAGGAAATATGTGTTTTGTGAGCGAATCACGTGCCTCACTGCAAAAAGGGAATAAAAGGGTCAAATGAGAGAGCTGGGATAAATGTAGTTCCCTTACAGCTCCTCTGGGAAGGATACATTCA
This sequence comes from Fringilla coelebs, assembly GCF_963513975.1. NCBI lineage: Eukaryota > Metazoa > Chordata > Aves > Passeriformes > Fringillidae > Fringilla > Fringilla coelebs. Next base: position 133,457,837 of record NC_140028.1, on the reverse strand, counting down.
TCTGTAATCTGACTGCTTCTAAAAGCCAGAAATAGATTTTCCTTTCCAATTCCTGCCATTTATTACTGCTGATTATTAAAAGCAATGTGCACAGCTGATTTACAAGATGGCAGGTTCCCAGCGCTTCTCATTTTCACTTCTGTGAGGAAGTGTTTCTCTTGTGACAGACAACGGTGACAGGGATGCAGAGTAACCCCAGATGCTTTGTGCCCACATGTTTTACCCCAACTTAAATATTAGAATCCAAAAACTTTTTAAAATTCATTTTTAAGTAATTGGCCAAATGGAAAGAGCCAAAAAGCAGCAGGCGCATCTCTTCTCTCACTTCAGCAATCTGACATCTCCAGTCAAAATAATCAAAGCAGCTGCAGTTTGATCCTTTGTCTTCACTTTCAAGTTGTTTTTTTTTCCCTTGGCTTTTCCTTCACTCACTGCAAAAGGATGACTTGCAGTTCAATAACACAAGCATATTTGCACAACAAAACTCAAACCATGGGGTGCATCCCCGCTTTCCATACCTGTCAAATGCAGATTTGTTCAAAATACTGAAAATAAATCATCAGTGTTCAAACCGAATACTGTATTTTAGAAGTAAACAACAAATCACCTTGAAAATGCATTCCCTTATCTGGTAAGATTTCCAAAATGAGATTAAAGGGCAATCTTGCTACCATGTATTTAACTCACATATTTACACACCAACAAGCAAGAGGAAGTCTCTCTTCTAGGAATAATTGAATTAGAAGTTCTTATTTTAATGTCAGTTATGACAGGCAACCACTTGAATAAACTAAAAATTAATATAACAATTAAAGTATGCTAAAATCACCCATATCTGGCCAGAGAGAATATTTAGAAAAGTAAAGCTGGAGATAAAATGGGAGAAACTCTTGAATTCTCTGCAACAATATTAATCCAAATTTTCTGCACCATTGTACTGTTTGACACTGAATCCTTTTTTAAAACAGGTACTGTTTTCAGGTCTTGCTAACAAAAAAATCAGATTTAAATATCACCCTCTAGCTATTTAGCAAGGAGAAGAAGGCATTTAAAAAAATAACTCCAAGAAGTCATATTTCAGTGATAAATATCTCATCTGAAGCTAGAGAATACCATTTGAAACTTCTATGTTAAGATTTCAAGTCAGACTCAGTAAAAGTATCTGCTTGCTTGCTTACTTGTTAATAGAGTAGAATTATTTCAATCAAGTAAGCAAAAATAAAACTAGGTATAAAAATAAAACTTGTGAAAGTTATAGGACTAAAGCCCACTGGCGATGTTTCCATGACCAAAATGAAAGGAGAAGGGTAAATGGTTATCTATATTTTCACAAAGGATAAATGTCTGTTTAATCTTTGACATTTTGTGGCAGCCTAAAATGCATCTCAGTATACACATTTTACCTCAGGACTGATCATTTTAGGAGTATAAAATAGGGTGTTGATTGTATTTAATGTGGGAATACAACCCAGGTGGTTATGAAATCCTGGAGGAAAACGTCAAAGCAGGGTTGGAGGTTAAGAGAGATAGGAAGTGTTCAGAGCCTTCTGCAGGGTCCACAGGTGAATGTTAGGGGAATTTTTTTGCTCTAGGATATGCAGAGGCTTTACACAGAATATAGACAAAAAGATGGCGAGAACACATCCAGAAAATATCCAGAACATAAGCAGAAAAGCATCAGTGGGACCTCTCTGAATCTTCATTTTAAAGTAATTCCTCTAATACTCTGAATTATGCAGAATCTAGATGCTCTTCATAGTTCAAGCTGAGTTTTGCACTTAAAATATTCCTAACCTGGGAACACAGAGTATTCTTCTCCTAGATACTGCAGGATTACTTTGACTTCCTACTTACTTTTTTAAGTTTTATACAACCAGTGAGTCGTTTATGTAACTAATATTAAATTTTCCAAAGGAAACACTTTAGAATTGGCATCTAATGTCAGTCTAATTTTGTATCAAAGCATTCTAATGCTACCTATAGTTAGAACTCCTTGGCATCTTGCATGTAATTTTATAAAACAAGTTGCAATTATGATGAAAAAAAGAGATTATTTTTGAAGCTTCCTTCCATTTTTTCTGAATATATATATATAGCCAAAACTATAGCTACTTGTGGGTTTTTTCTTCTTTCTTCGTAATTTTTGGGAGTTTGGGTTATGGAGAAAGAAAAGGATTCAGATCTTTGCCAAAGACTCAAGAACTGTCTGGAGGTTTGTTTTCACTGCAGATGACAAGTACTTCCCTGCATAATAATACACATCAGCCAGGTGTCTGCTCCAACAGAAATCAGGTTAGCTCCTGAACTGGTTGGAAAATAGTCCCCTCAGGAAACAGAAAGCATAGGGCTTTGTTGTCCAAACAAGTTTTTCTCCAAGGCACTGTGCCACATCACGTGTGTCACTGAACTGGGGCACCTGTGCAAGGTGAGACACTCGTTGCCTGCACTGAAGTCCTTACTCCAACTCATTCCTGCTTCCAAAAACCCTATGACAATCCACTACCAGCTCTGATCACAGGATAACTGTTCTCTGACAAAACCTTTGCATATTTGCACAGGTTAATACTTTGGTACAACAGTTCTCCCTGCATCCAAATCAGCCATTTTACAACAGAAAGCTGTACAGCTGTAGAATATAAATGGCCAGTTCAAGTCACCAGTGATACTTATCTAATACATGCAGCCATATAACCAAAGGTATATTCATATGTACACAGGGATGTGTTTATGGATATATATAATGCATACATATACGTGCATAAGCCCACACAGATGTAATTACATGTGCAGGTCTTCCTTTAACAATTCCTTTATGCTCCTCTTTACAGATTCACAAAATGTTTGGAGCTGGAAGAGACCTATGAGGATCTTAAGTAAATAGCCCATGTTTAGCACCATTCTCTGGCCAGCTGGACTGATCTCAAGGTCAGAGGTCCAGAACCACAGACTTTTATATTCAAATATCACACACATTGTAGCTACCTTTAACAATGGCTCATGCCCTGAAATCCTACCTTCCCCTCTACATTTGAATCATTATTCCCTTTTAAGTAGAAAATTCATATGTTAACCATTAAGAAAACCATGGCATCTAATAGGTGGAGCACTTGCTGATAAAAATGAAGTTCTGGATTACAGTGTTTGGATTACATTACTGTCTTGGATGTTGGAAAAGTAAATCAGACCCTATAAACCTTAAGAAAGTTAATGAACCAGGTCATATGTGTCTTAAGTGGAAATCGCTTTGCTTACAGCAACCAGCAGCATGTACCTCAAGCTGACATCAGTGAAACTGCTCACCATTGTACCAGCCTGAGCAGCCTGCTAAGAGATACCTTAATTCCTCCTTTCCCATGCCACACTCACTCTCCACAGTCACAGAGAACATCCCCAAGGCCACTTCTCATCCTCTTGTATGGCTCCTGTGACACTCAGCAGCTTCTGCTGACCCCCACATGCACATCTGGCTCAACACCCAGACCCATCAGTCACCACCCCAAGCCACAGGGAGGGCTGGCCTGAGCACACTTTATCTGCAGCTTGGTTCAGCAGCCACAGGTGGGATACAGGCCCATAAGGGTTCAGGAATCTCTGCTGTGACCTGTGCAGCCTGCAGCAGAAGCTTACAGTTCACTGGCTGGGTGTACCAGAGACCTGTGGGACAAGGAGCAGAAAAACATCCAGGCGAGGATGTTTGCACTTGGCTTACGACACCTACTTCAGTTAAATATTTCTTTCACACTGCTCTTAATAAAGAAGTTATTTCATTTTACACAAAGTACCACTGGCACTGCTGCCCTTTATGTGGTAATTTACTCATACAGAACAAACAGAACAAAGACATGTCACCAAGGGAGCAGGCTCATGTGAAAGCAGCAGGTGAAAGAGCAGGCAGAAGGGCTGTGGTTGTCCTCAGAACCTCAAAATGCTGCCCCAGTATTGCATCCATTCCTTGGAGACAATTTATCTCTCTTCCTTATTATGTGAAGAAAGCCAGGATACTAAAGTATCTACAGCTAGGTCTCTAAATGTAGGCTGTGTTAATATCCCTGACCTCTTTTTTTCCCTACTCAAACCCAAGAAGCAGAAGAAATGCTACTTAGTAAACATATTTCATCACTCTAATCACAGTATGAATGGGACCGATGTCTTCTAATTGGAAACAGTATTGTCTCTGGGACCTTTAATTCCAGGTTATGCGAGACCCAACTGGAAGAAAGAATTCCAGCCCCCAACAATGCAGCCCAACAGTAAAAAGGGATAAACTGTTCAGGGAAATAACCAATATAACAGCAGGCACTAGTGTAGAACAAGTATATACACTTCAGTTGAAGACAAAATTCATCATTAATACGCACCAGAAAAAACTATAGGTCACAAAGAATATAAAGGAAGCTGCTTTACATCCCAGTGTTACACATCCAAGAAAAAACAGCAGCGATTAATGAAGAAAATGAAGAAAAAGAATATCTGCAACCTGATTTGAGCAGGTCCAGTAATGCAGAACTCACCTGCAGCTAAGCAACAACTGTATTTGCAACTGTACTTTGGGATCAACAACTCATAATTTTTCCAGCTAGACCTCTGTGTCAGCTCTCACATGATCCCAGCAACTATGACACAACATTAGTGATCTAAATGGTTACGTGCAATAAAAGTATTCTAAACATAAGGGCAAATGAGAAGAAATCAGTGAAAAAAAATATTACCACACACAAGAGCTAACAGTACTATCCTGTGCTGCTATAGCTTTGTGTGCTGTTCAGCACCATGACATTCTGGTAATTGAGAGAAAATAGAAAGAATGTCCATGAGGGAACAAGCTGACATAATATAAGGATGCACATCAAGGAGATGGGCACTTCTGGCCTGTCAAAAATGCTACTGCAGCTTCAGTAGACATACCTCAACTAGCTTTGCAGCTGCCCGCTAGCAGCATGGGGTCATTCTGAGGCTGTGAAACCTGTCTGAGAGTGAATAAATACTCAAATAACTAGTCTTGGCACACTGCACTGGATAATTACATCTGACAATCTTTTTCATGCCCTCAGCCTCACAGAGCTATGCAGGCATTATCCCAGCCTGCGACACATTTCAAAGCTGTGGTCCCCAAACCATGCATGGAGGCAATGCATTACATTTAAGACATTGCATTATTACTCACAGTCACAAGCCATCACCACTACTACAGCACACATCAAAAAAAGAAAAATGTGACAGCTTGTATCATTGCCTCAGACCCAGAAAAGGGACATCTAGTATCAAAATTTCAGTGGATCACCATCTTAACATAAAAATTATTTTAATGACATTTAAAACTAGAAGCATATATATTTCAAATTTTTACAAACTCCTAAAAGGATGATAGCAGTGGAGCATTAGATAGAGTGCAAACAAAGGAGAGTTGAGGGGAATTGAGATTTCCTATTAGTAACACAATTACTGACTTCTCATAGGCCAGGATCTCATTTTGACAGTCTTTTTTTTTATTTTGAATCATCATCCTTCAACAACGAAAAAGCTTTTTGACTGTAGAAATGATGGGTTTTTAATTATTAGTGACAAACATAATTAATGTCACTATTTTTTTGGCTTGTCAACACTGAAGATTCATGGTTTTGTGAAAATAGGAAACTCAGCAAAATACCACAGGAAGCCCTTAGATTTGGATACTATTAGCATACCCTACCTGGACACAACACAGGTCCCCTCTCTTTATCCTAGATTTAGCACATGCTATGGTCTCTGAGGAGAGTACAGAAGAAATCCTTAATGCCTTCAATTTTGTTCCCCTATATCAAACCAATCAAACAAAAACAACAACAACAACAGAAAGTCCCAGCCTTTTTGCATTTTTATTGCTAAACTATTCTAATCAAGAACATTTCATCTCAGCTTTGAGCTTAACAGCTTCATTTCAGATCTGTTTCCTTCAGTAGGTGCTGGCCTGCAGGTAGCCTCATCAGCTGCCTCTTAATTTTCTGTCCCTGGATGACTCTGAACATGCGCCCGTGGCCCCACCTTCCTTACAGTAAGTCACATGCCAAAGTGAGTCAGCAAAATATGCTTAAGCATTTTCCAGAGAAGCAATGCTTGTATTAAATAAATAAATAAATAAATAAATAAAGGTAGCCAGAATGTGCATTTCCTTATGAGCTTTTTTCCTTTTATTTTCCCTGTTTGGATAGGTATAAAAGAGACACATTCAGGCTTCATGTCACACAAGCACTTAGATGCTATAAAAATACAATTTTAAAAATCTTAAAATTGTCCTAACAATTTGGCATTGTGTGTTCCATCACTGCATTTTTATCTTCAGTTTCAGGTGTGTTCCCTAGCTGTAATAAAGGAAAATGGATGTCATTTAACTCTTTTCATTAACTGCGTGACATGGTTCAATAGTTTTTTATCTACCCTTAATTCACTATCATCTTTCCTCCACCACTGCATTATTCATGTGTGTCAGCCTCTTCTAATTCCCGTGACAAATACATTTGTAATGATTTTATTTAGGATCAACACTTCCTCACACAATTAGAAAAGGCAAAAGTTAAAGCAGCTTTGTCACTTGGCTCTGCCTGGAAGTCTGTCAGGGCATAGGCAAGGCAGCTGTGGGGAGCAGGCAGCAAACCTGCAGCCTGTGGCAAACACATCTGGGGGCTGACAGCAGCAATGAGGCACCACCAGCAGCTACTGCTTCATTAATTTTTTTAATTCTCAAGTGTGTTTCAGGGAGGTGAAGGACTGAACCATCAATAAAGGCAAAAAATCACACCCTGTCATATTTTACATCTACCAAGTTAGGCTTAATTTAAACACATTTTTAACCACTTATTTCAAACAAAAGCACCAATTTTACATAATATTTTACTTAATAGTATTAATTTAAATATTGCACTAGACTAAATATTACACTGTTACAGCCTCTACATAAAATTATTGCCATACATTACCTCCTGGAATGCCTTTTAACGTTTGACTAGAGAAACAAAAATGTTAATCTAATTCCAGCCTTAATCTATTTTAAAGGAAAATGTATTCAAATAACTAATTTTGTGTTTTCTGTGACTGGAATAACCATTGTTACAACAGGTTGGTTTTGGCAGTGCCTTTACTACTTTGACTGTTCACAAGTTGTCTTACAGTTTCAGACGGTGTCAGACCTAGAGACTATATCTCATGCCAGCTGGAGTGGGAACATTGGTTTTATGTATAGAAATACAGCTTTTAGAAGTCAAGGTCTGCTAGCAGATTCTCTACAAACTACAATGGCAGCTGTGCTAGAGGTCATGAATATTACATAAGGGCTGTCCATGTATTCAAGGCAGCATCAGTAAGCCAAATTCCCATAGCAACACTCGCATAGATTTACTCATTGCTAAGGGAGGCATCAGTTCAGCAGTAAGCACTGCACTGCTACCCTGATTAATCTGCAAGATACTACTACTTCAACTCTTCTTTTCAAGATTGTGCATTTACTGATAAAATTCAAAACTTCACCTGAATTTCAGGGCAGCCCTTATCATCCTTCCCAGGAGCAAAAAACCTCAAACTAGCAAAACCCACCGCTGATAGAACTGAAACTCCTGACTACAATCTGCAATCTCTGAGATAGAAGGCTGAAAGGAAGAAGTGAGATGCTTCTGTTGAGTTTCTGCTACACTAATCCCAGAACAGCAAGATCCAACTTCAAAGAGAAGTTCAGTATCTCCTACACTTGGCACATTCCAGCAGCTCATTAAAAAGCTGCTGTAGGAGCTCTTATTAAATATCAGTTAAAAATTACATTCTCAAAAAAACCCATTTTTGGCTTCCCTGTTCAGGCTTTCTGGCCTGATGAAGATGTCTGCTTGTGCATTATAGTACTGTATTATTTACAGAGCTGGTCCTCACCACACAATCAGCTACAGAGTGCAGTGATCTGGACTCACAGATTTCTGCAGAGCCCTTGTAAAACAGGTGGAATAAATGGGCAGAGGTGAAACTGGCAGTGGAGAATTAAATGGAATAGGAGATGGAAAGGAGATAAAGAATTAAAAAAACTAGGCAAAGGGGAGGAGGGGACTCACAGAAAGTGAGAGAAAATGTAGATCACGTAGATCTAAAGGGGGATCTCAATGGTGTATTTAAATATATTAGAACAAAAACCAGATTTTGGAAAATAGTAACACATTTAAATCTCACAGCTAGCATACCAAAAAAAGAAAACTTGGAATGAAGTGATAAATGAATGATAATAAATAAAATGAGCACAATTTTAACATGTGCAGTATTATTTAAAGATGTAGCACAGATGAAAGAGAAATAAGCCCATCAGTTTCACTGCTAAAACCTTCACAGTCCTAAATACATCTCATAGAAAATATATAAACACACAGCAAAAACCTAAAGCTCATTTAGTGTTTTCTTACTACACTGTCACTATCTGCCAGGAGTACGGAGAGAGGAGAAATCTGAAGAAGACCTCCAGCAAATGACTCATGGGGTCACTTAACACACAAACTGTAAAGTCAGTGAAGTCTTTAGGAAAAAACCACACTTGTAACAGATTCTCCCTATTTACATATGACTTGCAGGGACTGATTCTTCATTGAAGGGAAATGAACAGGATGTTCAATTGAGGGCTGATTTTTGACACTGTAAAAGCATTGAGTGCCCTGGAAATCCATGAGCAAACTTTCAGAAACATCTTCAGTAAGAACTCATAGCATTGACCCTATACACTGCAACAGATGCTTTTATTTAATAAAAGAAGAAATGCACACATTTAAATAAGAATGTTCTGAAATACATAAGTCAGTCAAGTGCCTGCTACAGAAAACTGATTCTAAGTGATTTTTCATGGAGCATATATTTTCAGCTGCTGTCTGGAGGATTTATAAGAGCTCTAATCGATATGTTAACACATTAAAAACAGTATATCACTAATGGATGAGATGACAAAGAATCATTGAATGGTTTGAGTTAGACTGTATCTTAAAAATCATCTAGTTTCAACCCCTGCTTTAAAGCCAAGCATTTTATGAGTTTTTAACATGAAACAATGCCTTACCTTTGCTTTTTCCAGCTGTGCCTGGGCCTGTCGCTCTGCCTCTCTCCGCACTGCTTCCCTATCTTCTTCCAGAGATACATCTGAATCAGATGGACGGCTGGTGTAGGAGTCCGCCGAACCCTGCAAAAGAAAAGGAAAAATAATGTCACAAGTTCCTTTGATGTTTAAAAAAAAAAAAAATAGAAGTGGTTATATACCTTGCCTTTTCTCGTACTTCTGTATCACTGAAAAGAGAGTAACTGCCCAAAAGGTAAATTAATTTAGAAGAAATTATATCTATGAAAACATTTTCTTCTGGAAACTTTCAAAAGGTGCAGGTGCCTTCTCCAGTGTTTTACTTCCTGCCCTATCTCTGCACTCTTTTCAGCAAGCAGAGCCAGCTTCTCTGGAGACTTACAGCACTGGTGCAGTGCAGGGCTGAAGGACACACAGCAGCTTCAAGGATGGCTCCATAAAAATTAGAACTCTAAGTAGTGACAGAAATAGCAAGCAAAAAGACTTTCTATAATGAAAATGTAAATGTAGTATCAATAATTACCATTACAGAATATCACTGCTAAGAGATTTAATCTCTGCTATGCATTTTTATTTTAGGGCAGCCTCTTTACCTGACACACTTTCCCCATCAAAACAGCAAATGGCTCATATCCGTCTCTGCCTCTCAGCAAGACATGCAAATGACCACAAATCAACTTCCAACTAATAAAATCCGTCTGGACTCAACACATGTCCCTGTATCACCACAATGGAAGCAGCCACAATGCCAGAACAGCTCTATAAATAATGACAGCTCTGCTTTCCCTCTGCATCTCCCTGCATACAAAATAGAATTCTGGTAATTCAATCAGAATGAAAACAACTGTCCTCTCCTCACCACCTTTTTTCTCTCCCTCCTTGCAATATATACAATATAAGGTGATAAGGAAAATGCAGGGCTTACACAGATATCAGAATTCTTCAGACGTCCTCCTTTGGCTCTTTTCAGAAGCCTGATCCAGGTGGCCTTCATTAGCCAGACAGCTCAGTTACTGTCCGCAGCTGCAGCGCCCGGCACTGATCTCATAAAACATGTGCACACTGAGCACTGCAGAATCACAGCTCCTTTCCTATCCATGCTCTGCCGTGAGAGCCTTCCTTCTCTTCCCTCTGCCTTTCAAGCTTCCAGCCTCACTGCTTCCAAGTATTCTACTGGAATTAAATTCTCAAATTTTCTCATGCCAGTAGGAAAAAATGAAAAAAAAAAAAATTCAAAAAAACTCCCAAAAATCCAAACCACCTCCAAAGATCTCAACTTCAATGATAAAAACATGAAATAAAATCAGCTTCGGAAATATTGTGAGAGATGCTTCAGCTGATCATAAACTGAGATCGATCACAGAAAAATACCTAGGGCTTTTTCCTTTCTGTTTTGGGGGGCGGATTTGGCTGTTAAAAATAGTGCTTGTAAAAGAACCTTTTAAAATCCTGTGCAAAATGTATTCAGTGACATTTGCAAGTGCAAAGTTCATTTCATCTCTTCCTAGATTGGCTGGGGGTGGGGTAACAGGCTGTTCATACCACTGGGCATGCTCCATATGTGCAGCCTTTTACGCAGATGCTCACATCACACCGGGCTGTTAGCCTATGCCAAATTGCCATTTTACATCTCAAGGGTAAACAGCTGGAAAACGCGAGGTCCCTGTGAAACTGGAAGGGCTGGTACAGTGTTTCGTTCCCGTCATGGATGTCTGCTGCCAGCCACGTTTCCCTCGGATGCTTGCTTCTGCCACGGAGTGCTGCCCTCCACTGCAAAGCACTGAGCTCCACTCACATTTCCCTTACAGAACCAAAAATACGCCTGTTGAGTGGGAATTTAACCCCCTGCTTACTGCGTACATTTTTTCTGACATTAGCAGAGGAAAGGAGCAAAGAATAACTGCAACACACCATGTAACAGACAAATATTAGATCCTAATATGACAAAAGCCAAACAACACCTTAAAATTCACTACTCTGCTTTTCAGAATCACTCTCTACCCTGAAATAAACTGAAATGGGAGTGACATGCTAAGGCAGGTTTCCCTAGAGCATTTACAATTTACTGACGGACATACAACAATCTAGGTGAAAAAGATCACTGTAGCTGACTGCAGTGCCTGCCTTTGATATAAATTCAGATTTACAAGAAAAACAGCAAATAGAGACTACAGCTGAGAACAGTGGTCATGTACATGCTGCAGTTTGTCAGCATATCCCAGGAATGATCGAATCCTGCCATGATTTGTGTCTGTGTAACAATCAAATTGCCCATCAAAAGTGATGCAGCAGCCTCCATTTCACCATTATTAGAGCAAGTAACAGTTGTCACTAAACTCACACTTATAAATAAAGCTACTTTTTAACTTTACAAATATTTTACTTTTTTTCTTTTCTGAAGCCTGTAATAGCTACAGCATAGAATTTAATAAGTTGTCTTTGAACTGACAAAGAAAAATTATTCTCCAATGAATATTTTGCTTTTCAGGAGTTCAGATACATCTGCTAAGTTACGGTGATTGTTCAAAACTAAAATGTCTCCTGAGCTAGAGCAATAGGAGCAGAAATCTAAATAAAATACACTCGAAGTTTATTGCATTTTTAAAAATATCTTGTCTGCTAAGAAAATATACAGAGGCCCTGTAACGTCCTCAAAGCCTGTCAAATTTTGCTATTATTTAAAATTCCCCTTTGCCACAACTTCTGACACAGCTGCCAATAGAAATAGTGGGAAAAGAGGATCATCAATAAGCAGACAGAAGTTTAGTGCAGCGTTTAAATCCAGTTATGGCTGACACACCAGTGGCCTGCAGACAAAACCACTGATGCTACCACAGCACTAATGAAAGGTGTGATGAGCTCTGCAATGAGCTCCCCCAGAGTCCCAGGGCCCAGGACACTCTGTGGTCTCTTGACACTCAATCCTCCTTGGAAAGGGCACACCCAAACCTTTCCCCACCAGCACTGCAGCTCCTTGGTGTCACTCTGCTACCATGAGGAATGGTGCCATAAACCAGCCCCAAAGCAACACCACCTTTAAGTAAGAGGAGAACAAACAAAGCAGCCATTAAGCCTGCATGGAGATCATACGAGAGAGGGTGTTTGCTTCTTACAGCAATTCTATGGTGAGCACACAATATTTGACACTGACCAAGCAGCAAAGCATCACTTTCACTGTCCTTCATTCTGCTGTGCACAAGGGATGCTACCTAACCAGTCCTCACCCTATAAAAAAAATCATGAAGCACAGTAACATAATTCCTATCTCTCCGAAGGGGGCAAAATGCCTTTCAGGTCAGGCTAGAATTGCTAAAATTTGAATTTCACCTTCCTGGCCACAGAGATCATTTACAGCGTTTGCCATGTTTTGTGTTGGCCACAGTCCCAACACACATCCAAAAAATCAGAGTGATTCCATTTATTTTAATTATATTGACAAATTGCATGAATCAACCTCAGTATTACATTTATTTTCCCCATGGTACAGACATGGTCATGTAAATTTTCTGTGCAAAGGGAAAGCTGGAACCTTTTTTGTTTTTTGAATATGGAAAAAACTCACAGCTGGATAATACAGGGAAAGGAGGAACATACAATTGCATTTAATTAACTGTGTAAACTTTTGAGTATTTTTATATGAGCTAAGAATGCATTCAATCACATTAGGATTAAAAAAAAATTACATCTATACAAAAATTATGTTGAAACTATAAAAGAAATACCTTGACTAGTAAAAAAAAAGTCATGACAAGTGGATGTGCATCTTCCATTAATGACAACCAAGGGAACTACATTTCCTCCTCCCTGAGAAGGAGGAAATGATGCTGAGGTTTTTTTGGGTTACTTTGGAGAACAGTAAAAATCTTTTCCCAAGAGCTTCTGAAATTCAGTCTTTGTGAAATTCTTCATGCCTCCGTCTCCTTCCTTTGCCATATGGAAGAGCTGCAGTAATATCTGTATGTAATATAGGTTACTGAAGCCCCCAATTCCTCATCTTTCATGGGAAACTGTCTAATAAAAGTGAGGTAATTCATGTTAATAATTACTCCACCTATTTATTCTTCTTTTTATTTTATTCCTTACTTTGCAGGTTTACAGGCCCAGTTTGTTTGAAAAATAAATTTCTGTTTTAATAACATGCTTGAAAAATATTTCCCAATTATCTTAAAACTTATTATAGTAGCTTCTATGAGCTATTCTTATAGTGCAAACTCATACTTTTCACACTGCTAACGGTCATATGTGATCATATTTGAGTTCCTTTTCCTTCAAGACAATAAATGTCTGATGTTTTTAGTATTGCAGAAGTGGGTACATCTTTACTGGGGTCCCTCAAGTAAAAGTTTTTTTTTATATTATCTCTGTTTACTTGCAGGTAGAACATATTTAGAAAAAACTGGTAGTGCCTCTAAATATCTTATTTTTCTTGTTAGTTTTCTACATCCATGCTCAACTTTCATCAGCACAGCTGGAGCTTAAGTACAGATTTTGACTGATAAATTCTCAGTGGGTTAATACAGCCATCACTACTCTCACCAATTCAGTCATGGCCTTTATATAGTGTTTTGCCGTTAAAGAATAAAAACAATCTGAGTACCATGTCTAGCTTCAGCAGGGTAATCCAGTCAGGAATCAGATATCATTAGAGCACATCATTCTCCAGATTATCAAAAATTTGGAAGCAATTATCTTCTTAGAAAGATCAACCAAGTTCATTCAAGTAAAGATTTTTCACATTATTATTTATTAAATGAATGCAGGAATCAGTAAGCAAACATGCATTGAGATTTTACTAGGAATAAGGAAATATATGTGACTGCACACATATATAAAACCATTAATTTATAGCAGTGGGGTCTTCTCTAAGATATATTTTTCATCTTTTCATTCACTTGATGCTAATGAGTCTTTTAAATCCAAAAGGAGAAATTACTTTATGTCTTCATTTGATTTTTATTTTGAATATGGAAAGCTCAGGCCCCACTGTGCCAGTAAGAGGAACAAATCACTACAATATTCAGAATTTATAAAGAGATATTGTTAACTGCTTATGCTCTTATCCTGTGGCAGCAGTAAGAAGGCACGTGCCACTAGGATATGATTTGAGATAGTGTATTGTATCCTTGTGATATGCAACTCCTTCTTGATTGCTATGATCTACAGTAAAGAAAAAGAATTATTTCCATAAAATGTTAATTACTCTTAAAATCTTTTAAAATTGATCCAGAACAATATCAAAATATGAAATGTCAAAGTTTAATATGAAATGAAACTGCTGACATTGGCACATCGTAATATGCCAGGGAATACAGATTGTTGTTTCACCCTAAACTGATCAACCTGAAAAATATACTCAGAAGTTTTCTCCAAATGTCTAAACAATGTCATTGATTTGAATTATGTTGAAGAAAACACAAAATGCTGCTCTGAGAATGGTATACAATATTATATGGATGTTAATTACTTGAGTGCAGAATTTATAGAGAGACCAAATTTAATTTAATTTTTTGCAAGGTATATTTGAAGTGTATGACAAACTGTAGAAATACCTTTTAGCAAAGGAAAAAGGTGAGTCCATGTTTTTTTTTAAGGCACCATCAAACACCATCAAATTGTTAATTTCTTGTGTATGGGTCATAGATGCTTCACACACAGGCAAAGTCTAGTCCTGATGTCCTCCCTGGTTCTTGGCAAGGACCCTGCAGTGCAGTGCCACAAAATTTACATGTAAATAGACAATTATTATCCAAGGAGGGCTACCAGCTCCCACCATAAGCATTGAAATATTCAATGTTTGCATTTAAAAACCAAACTGAATGTAGATTAGAATGTTTTTGTTGTTGTCTAGAGCTTATGTGGCATTGCTATGGCATCTACAGCCACGGGAGATGTTCAAATCACAGGACTGAAATTTCAGAACAGCTGGGAGCTTTAGGGTGGCAATGTGATTAAAAAGGAGATTACGTAGGAAATAAGTCTTTTCTTTATCATTAACATGACTTTGGCAAGTTAATGGCAGCATCCAGCTCTCCATTAGCATGTTTGCAAGGCACTAATCTAATCAACAGCTACCTGAAGCAGAGTTTTTTAAAACAGCTCTTAGGTTTGCAGAAGACTAGATTTTGGCATTCAGGAACCAGGTAAACAGTTGCACCAGGTACTTTATCAGGAAAAATCAAAACAACAAAACAAAAACAACCCCCCACACATTTGCACTCACATTTCATTATATTAGCATAAATGTTTGCTCCTAAATGTTGTTTCATGAAGAAAAAGTGGAATGGGTAGATATTTTTAGAGGAATGATGGTCTTTTCATGGAGACTCCTCAGAAAATCTTTGAAAATATGCAAAAAGGCAGCTGCAGAGCTCAGCCTAGTTAGCAAACAAATAGAACCTTCATAGTCAGAGCTAAACTTTTCCCAAATCTGTGGGATGCTCTGGTGTGTTAGTTTACCTGTTTTCCAAAAAACATCTAAGATATAAAACTCCTTGAGACCTTTTTGTGCTTGGCATTGCACAGTCACAAAGTGAATGACAAACACTGCCTAAACGAGCTTGCAATCTAAAGGCTGAGAGAATATGAGCAGAAAAAAAAACAACCAAAGAGTAACAAAGGAATCAAGGTAGCAACGCAATAGAAAATAAAGCATTTTTAAATACTCAGTACCAGCTTTATGACTCATCCCTTGCATAACCACAGTGGGTTGTTCTTTAAGTAAGTTTCGTATATGTATTATGGCAGAGATTAGTTCTGTGAAAGCCTCTGAAGGAGGATAATCTGGTAGCTCTGTGTATTCTGACAGAGAGATTCTCACATTTATGAAATAAGAGAAAGGGATTTTGAGGAAGAGGGAAATGACAGAAATAGAAGGTGGTCTCCAAATTCATTAAAAAAATCTTTATCAATAATATAATCACATACTTGAGAACTTAAAAAAATGAAATAAAAACATCTCCCAGATTAAAGGAAAATAAATGTAATTTGATGTTTTGAGACAATTAATTGGCTCTAGAGAATGGCACTAAACTATTAATGATTTTGAGCTATAGAGGAAAGTCAGAGTGGTGACAGAAGTAAGATGTTGCCAGTGGAATGACTTGGAGACAGGTGTCAAAGGAAGAAAAATACACCAAGGAAATGATTGCAAGCAGCATGAACCTAAATCATCTCTCTTTTGTCTCAGACTGTCAGCACACACATGGATATTAACACAGATTGATTGACTCACGGTAACTTTGGAAAACTCTGGTAACTTGATTATATGTTTAAGACCTTAGGTAAAGGTAAATCAGACTTATTAGTAACAACAAGCTGACCTGTCGAGCTGTTTACTGAGGCAGAAGGGACTTTAAGGAAAGGGAGGGTTTTAAGGAAAAATGGAAATATAACTTTTGACTGTATTTATTAATAAGTGGCAAATATCATGAAGAAAGGATTTTAAATTGCAGTAAGACAACTCAGAAAGAAAAGAATTTAGAATATAAAATGCTATTTAGTTGGTATAAGAGCACAGACAGAAAGACAAAGATTGGGTCAGCCATGAAATTAGAGGTGGACAGTAAAAAAGAGGAAAAATGGAAAACACATCTGGGATGTCAACATAAAACCAGAAAGCTAGAAAAGGAAAGAATTTGCAGGAAAGCATGGCAACCATCATCCCAATTTGTCTCAGCTCAGTTAAAAGTGCCAATTTAGATTCTGTGTTCCAGATCGTCAGTATATTTTTATCTGGGATTTTGGTTCAAGTCATTAAGATTTTCTGCATACTTAAAAATAGCTTCCTTGAAAATTCAACATGAAATTCTGTTACCAGTGGAGAATTCTGAAGGAAAAAAAGACTATTTCCCTTGGATTTTATTTTTGATCTCCATACATACAGGCCTTACCTGGTTTTCAAATCTAACATTTTTAATCTACTCCAGATAAAAAATTGAAGGTTTGGGGGCTTACTTTCTTATTCATTTTTTACCTTATTAAAAATGGTGATGTTAAGCATATGCAATGAACTCTTATGTATTTTACTATTTCATAGAACCATAAAATGTCCCAGATTGAAAGAGACCCACAAGGACCAAGCCCAGCTCCTGGTCCTGCAAGGGACAATTCCCAAGAGTCACAGCATTTGTTTGTGAGCATTTTCCAAACTCTTCTTGAGCTCTGTCAGGCTTTGTGCTGTGATCACTTCCCTGGGGAGCTGTTCCAGTGCCCAACCACCCTCTGGGTGAAGAAGCTTTTCCTGATATCCAGTCTGAACTTCCCCTGACTCAGCTTCAGGTTATTGCCTTGGGTCTTGTCACTGGGCAAGACAGAGAAAAGATCAGTGTCTTCCCCTCTGCTTCCTCCCACAAGGAAATTGTAATAGTAATTGCAATGATGTCTCCCCTCAATGTCCTCCTGGCTCAACAGACCAGGTGACCTCAGCTGATCCTCATACAGCTTCCCTCCAGACCCTTCACCATCTTTGTTACCCTCCTTTGGACACTCTAACAATTTAATGTCTTTTTTATATTATGGCACCCAGAACTGCCCCCAGCACTCAAGGTAAGGCCACCCCAGGGCAGAGCAGAGCAGGACAATCCCCTCCCTTGCCCTGCTGGCCATGCTGTGCCTGATGACCCCAGGACAGGGTTGGCCCTCCTGGCTGCCAGGGCACTGCTGGCTCATGTTCAGCTTGCCATGGACCAGGACCCCCAGGTCCCTTTCCATGGCGTTTCTCTCCAGCCTCTCATTCCCCAGTCTGTCTGTACATCCAGGGTTGCCCCATCCCAGGTGCAGAATCCAGCACTTTCCCTTGTTGAATTTCATTTGGTTGGTGATTGCCCAGCCTCTGATTTATCAACATCTCTCTGCAGGGCATCTTTGCCTTGAAGGGAGCCAACAGCTCATCCCAATTTAGTGTCATCACCAAACTCATTCAGTATATCAGTATGTCCTGTGTCCAAGTCATTTATGAAGACGTTGAAGAGAACTGGTTCTAAGATTAAGCCCTGTAAAACCTCAGAATCCCACTAAATTCCAGATTCCCATCAGATCTGGGGATGTCACTCCATTCTCTGTAACCCTTTGTGCCTGACCCATGAGCTAGCTGCTCACCCATCACATGATGTGTTTATCCAGCTCTGAGCTGGACATCTTGCGCAGAAGGACTCTGTGAGAGACAGCACTGAAAGCTTTACTGAAATCCAAAAAGATTCCATTGACTGGCTCCCCTTGATCATCCACTGGGTGGATAAACCACTGGGTATATTATATTGTCATAAAAGGAAAATAAGTCTGTCTAGCAGGACCTTCCCCTCAAGAGGTGGTCTGGCTCTGACCAACAATGCATTGTTTTTTAGGTGGTTTTCAGTAACACCCAGAGCAATATTCACCAAAATTTTACCAGTCACTGCAGTGAGACTGACAAGCCTGTAACTTTCATGGTCATCCCTCTTGCCCTTCTTGAAAAATGGGACATTTTCCAGCTTCCAGTCAACTGAGACCTCTCCAGATCACCAGGACTGTTTAAAAATCATTGAGAGAGGTCTTGCAATGATATCAGCCAGCTCTTTGAGGACTCTTGAATTAATCTCATCAAGCCCCACAAACTGACAGGCAGCAAATCCTGCACAAATTTGGACCTGACTGGGAGTTTATCATTCTCACAGTCATGGTCCATCTATGCTCAGGGCTCTGGGACCCCCAAAGCCCATCATCAACATTGAAGCAAAGAAAGCATTAAACAACTCTGCTTTTCCTACGCCCCTGTTTGTGAGGTGACCATACTCATCAAGTAACAGGTCAAAGGTATTACTGGATTACCTCTTTAAAAATATTTTTATTGTCCCCCACAGTAGTGAGTAGCTTCAACTCTAATTGTGCTTCAGCTGCATGAGTTTTCTCTCTACAGTGGTGAGCACTGTCTGTGCAGTCACCCCATGTCACCCAACCTTCCTTCCACTGGCTTTTTTTGCCTTAGCTCCAGAAGAAGATCCTACTCAGCCAAGCCAGCCATCTGCCTTGCCTGATGAACCTCTGACATTTTGACACAGCCCACTCCTGTGCCATTAAGAGGTGGTGCTGAAAGAGCAGCTAGCACAGATGGACCCCAGCATCCTCAGCAGTATTTTCCCAGGGAGCCTTATTCACCAGTTCCCTGAGCAGTCTGAAGTCTGGTCCCCTCATATCTATCATATCTAGGGTTAAAGCTTTGCTGGCAGTTTTCCGCCTGTCACCAGAGTTTTTAAACTCAACTGCTCCATGGTGTCTGTCACCAAAAAGGTCATCAGCTACCACTTCATGAGATCCTCTCGCTAGCAGCATCAAATCAAGGAGGGCATCTTTCCCAGCCAGCTCCCTTAGTACCTATACCAAAACATCCAGATGTTTTAGGAATCTTTTGGACCTGGTTTTCCTAGCTTTGTAGTAATTCCAGTTAACACTTGGCAAATTGAAGTCCCCCATAAGGACAAGGATGGATGATTTAGAATTATCCCTTAATTTCTTAAAAAACAATTCATCAGTGTCATCATCCTAGCTGAGTGCCCTATAGAAGACTCTCACAATGATATCTGCTTTTTTGTTTGTCCCTTAATCCTTAACTAGGGGCTCTCAACTGTGCCAATGACAGCTTCAAGTTTCAGCACTCAAACTTTGTCAGCTTTCAAAGGTAACAACTGCTTTTATACATATTTCTGCTTGCTACCCTTCATTTTTATACCATAAATACAGTTTTTGTCTCTTTAAATAAATATCTTTTTTGCCATCTCCTAATGAGTTAGTCTGACAATCATACACTCTGAAGATACTGCTGTCATATACTAGTTGTCTACTGATAAGTTTATTTTCCAGATCATCTGCTACTGAAATTTTGATTTTCTAGTCGTGGTTTCTTGTTAACAACATTTGATGACTGTCATGACCTATAACACTGCCATTTGCTCACCACTTAGATTAGGAGAGGTTTTCTTACCAAGACCTCTGTTAAACTGTGCATATGAAGACTAAGGAATTAATTAAATTTCCCTCACTCAGGCTCACTGAAACCTCAAGCCCTTAAAACAGAGGTTCATTTGTGATTCAGCCCAGGTATCTCTTGCAGACACAATGACCCTTTAGGTACCTGCAGCCTTCCTCTTTTTGATACCACCAGAAACCCCAAGTAAGCAGTTTTGCACTGCCTGACATCATTTATTTCAGGATATAAACATGACAAAAAATACATCCTCATCAATGGTTTTAATCTAAGCCCAGTTTCTGAGAGCACCAAAACCAAGTCTTTGTGGTTTCAGGTTAGTCCTTTGCTTCAGTCTTCATCCTCACAGACTCCTTGAAAAATACCAGGACTGTTTCTTTATACCCATTACCTATCCACCAGGTCTAGCATAAAACAAAGCAAACTGCTTGGGATTTTACCAAGAGGATGAGGCTCCTTTTTCACTATTTACACATTACTCTCATCTGATTTCAAGAATACAACAGTCTGCAATATTTTGAATGAATGAAAATATCTCTGGAAAGGCCTTGTGTACCTCTTGTCTATCACCTATCAAAATAATCTTAAAAAATTCCCTTTCTCCAGCATATATTTTCATAGTTTTTGTTCTAAACCAAAAATACATCAGTTAATGTATAGATTGCACAATGCCAACTGTTCACATCCATTGGCTCGTTTAGATTTGTCTCTAAAAGCCACCTGATATAGTACATCTACACAGAGTGCATGAGGCTATCAAGCTAAAGGAAGCAATTAATTCCTGATTCTCCCATCCCAATCTACACGGCTGTCACTGCTTGCACAGCTCCACCAACTGTCCTTTGAAAGAAGAGTGAGACAGTTTGTGATTCTGAGTCTGATCATTTTTGGAACACTATCCCCATCTCTTTACTAAGAAATAAGACTGAAGGCTCTCCCTGTTTTTCATCTGCAAGACAATGCCAGAATGTGGAGAGTATATACAAAACTTGTTTACAACAAAAAATAGTAAAAGCTTCTAGGAAACCATCTGATAGTATTAAAGATACAATATTGAATAAACCTAAATGTATTTTCCCATAGGTAAAACAGATCTTGTACTATGGATTTATGCTAACACTAGAACTAAGATTGCTTAAATGAAGATGTGAGGGTTTAAAGGACAGGGTATGTTTTAGACAACATGGAAACAGAAATGTGCTTGTTGATGAATATGTTGCTAACCTGATTAGGTTAGATGCTAACCTGAAAGGAAATAAAATATAAATGAATTGCAAAGGAAAAATTCAAGGACATCATAATAGCAAATGGTTTGGTGAACTTTCATAATTCAGCACTGGAGTATTTTTTGTGTTCTGGGACATTCACACGTTGAAAAAATACAACAGATATTTTCCAGAACAACAACTGAACTCAGGTTTCTAAAATTATTGCAACCTAGAAGACCAAACATTTTCTGTTTTTCAGATGTAGGAGAAACATCAGGAACATTTTTTCGGCTTCAGAAGAGACTTTGCCTGGGTCAGTTACATCATATCCCTCACTGAGCCATTTCCTCTTCTAGAGGATATACCACTGGTTGCTCTTTCATCTATTGTTGCAATACTGAATACTGGCAAAAAATACATGTTTGATTGCCCTGCCACATACCCCTGTGAGGAGCCTAGCTCCTTGCTGCTGATAACCTTCTTGTGGATGCTGAGGGATCTCGACTCCAGGCTGTGCAAGCCCCATTCCCTCAGGCTGTATCTGCAAGACAAGTGATCCAGCTGCAACCATCCTGGCAGGCCTCCACTGAATCATCCTCTCTGATTTATCCACATCTTTTTGTTGGGGCACCAAAACTGGTCACAGTCAAGCAGCTATGTTCTAATGAATGCTGTGATCATCTCCCTGGATAGAGTGCCTGTACTACTTCTCTTACAGTAATCATGGGTCTGAGATTTCAAAAAAATCTGTGACTGGAAATACAATAGAATTCTTCTCAAAAGAGACAACATACACCTTTGGAAAACCTACATTTTTAGATGTGCTGTGCAACAGACAACTTGCTCAAAAATTTTAAGACAAGCAGTATCTCACTTTGTTGAAAAGCAATATTATTAATATGCTACCAGGATCAATCAATTTTTTAAAATCCCTCAGATAAAGAGATTTACTTTTGCCAGTTTCTGGTTACAAATGAGTATCCAGCAACTGAAGTGATGAAAGACACAAGAATATAAACTAAGGTTCTGCAAGTCTTAAGGTCTCAAAGTATGTTATGCTAACTTTCATCAAAGAAATGCAAACAATCCTATGTCATCCCCAACAATTTTTTTCCTTCAGGAACTGCAGCTAGAGCCTGCTTTTTCCTCTGATCCATTGTTTGGAAATGAAATCAATTTTCTCCTTAAACTCATACGGTTATGCTCAGTTAAAAGTTCTATTTCTTCCAGTTTACAAGGGAATCAGTTTCTGCTTGAAGAATTACCACCCAAATGTATTAGCTGTACCTCTGCTGCTGTCACTGCTGGCTTCCCACTGAAAAACAGGAATATGACAAAGGTGGCTCTGAGATGGCCGCTCTGCTGTGCTAATTAAAAGCAACTCATATTTGGATGACAGTCCTAAAGATAGAGTGAACAAGGAACAACCAAATGTAGGTAGGTGGATCATGGGCATCATTCAGATTATCCAGAGGATGAGCACCATGACAAAGCAGCAAAGAAGGACAACGCTTCAAGAGCAGAAATATCAGGGTAATATGAGAGAAATATGAGAGAGTATTTCAAGCATGTAAGAGATGGATGGCAGGCCAATGAGCATTTTCTGAACTTTTGCTAGTTCTTGCCACTCTCCAGTTTAGCAGCAGAGATCACAAAAGCAGAAAGGTATCTTTTCTAGGATGAAAAAGACTGTATAAAAATACCAAAACCCCAAAAAATTACCTCAATGTTATTTGGGCTTATATGCCTGGCTTAAAAAGGATAGTTTGTAAGCTACTATCTTCCTTTTGTTCATTTTTAACAATACACATTTTTACAACATTTAATCCCCTCTGGACTCTATGAAGCTTTCCATTAAAGCCAGCCAAGAAATACCCAGCAGTTCTAGGCTTCTCAGTTGAAGCCTAGAAAGAAAGCTGATTCCACAACTGTTTTTTCCTGCTTACAAGCATTCAACAGGCTCTCTGTGCTCACCCTGATTTACATGAAGCCAGTCCCCAAAGTGTGCATGGGCAGGCAAAAATTTAAAAATGCTAAAAAACCAAAGAAGCATCACCTCTCCTCGGTCACATCTATGGCCCATTCAGTAGACTATATATGCACTGCTATACCACATTTGTACTCAAAACCCCTCAAACATTCTCCAACACAATGCTAGATTCCTTGGTCGGGTAAAAGTCAGAAGTCACCACTAAATTCAAGACAGGATTTTCGCACTTTAAGAAATCCTCCTGGCTCTCAATATTATGCCCGCTAAACTCAATTTTGGAGGGAAATAAAAAGGATTTGGTATCTTATCCATTCTTTTTTTTTTTAAATTTTACATTTATACTTAACTGATTTCACTTAATCTGAAACACTTCTTACAAAATATTGAAAAATTTTATTTAAGTAAACGAGAATGTCATTCCTGATTTGCACTGCTCTCCTTCCATTATTCCTTCTGTAAGAGTTATTCCATTTATGATCAGCAATAATTCATACAGTTACCATCTCCCTTCCTGTTCAAAGTTTTTAACTTTACAATGTTTAAAAAAAGAATCATGGCTTATTGTTTCCTTCATCATGCAGAAGAAAAGGAAATGCTTTCTGAAGCTGAAACAGTAACATAAGTGTGCTCTTTTATAACCTCTCATGTTTTGTCAATTGTCTGCAAACCTGGATCTTTTCATGATTTGAAAATGTTTCAGTATTTTTTATTCCTGTTAATTTTCAAAATCATCATACCCTGTGATTTCTCTAGCAGTTCCTTCTTGTTTCCTGTCTTGATTATGCTAAAACCGACCTTATTTAAGTTGAACAGCATTGCATTCACATCATAAAATCTACCAGAGAAGCGCAAAGACAACACTTTCAATTGTTACAATTCAAGCTGATCCACAAAACATGTTGTATAACTGGCAGGACTAATCTCTACTACCACACTTACAGACAGACGTCCAGGTTTATTTAAAATAACCCTAAGCAAAACAGCAAAAATTTGCAGTGTTTGGATTTTTTTTTAAATGTATGCATTTTACTGGGAGGCATTTGATTACAGGAATATCTCAAATTTTACTCCTGTGGTGACAGGGCAAAAACAGCTATAGGAAATGGTATCAGCTGAATTATGTTTTGTCCCTCAGCAGAGCAGGACAGTCCCATCCAGACCATTTCCCAGATGTTCTTGCCTGCAAATTCCACTGAAGCTCTGGACCCAAAGTGATGAGAACATTATTTTGTACTAAAAAGACATGACTGAACTGAATTATTAATTTTTCCTTACAAATCTATGTTCCTGGCAGGAGAGGAGACGGATAACATTCATGCATGCAAAGGAAACCTCCTAGAAGAAAAAGCAGCTTAATTTATGAAGAAATAGGTGTATGTGGTGGTTATTTAAAAGAAAAAAAGCATTTTCCCAATGTTCAAGTGAAATATCCATTAGCAAAATCGAAATTTCACATATGGTACTAAGGTCTTGTACAGGGAACCTTATGATTTCACTTAAGCATGACTGAAGGCCACCCATGTTCCTGCCAGGATGTACATAATGAATAACAGAATTACGGCGCACAATATGAATTATTCCTTTTTAGAAGGAATTAAGGGAAACAACACATAATTCCTAAATATATGAAGTAAGCCACAATATGATACATATGATAAATTGACTATATTCGGGCAACAATCTAATGCCTCTTTCATATCTCACTTTATAGATATTATCCCCATATTTACATGGAATCCAGATGAAGGCAAAACAATCACAGTGAATTAAAGATTAAAGGCCTAAAATTTCAGAATTCTGATGAGCATCCTTTGCTAATAGGAACTAAATCAATTGCTAGACAACTGCTGGACAAGATGAAAATTTCTAAGAGTGAGTCTTGACTTATGAAGTAAAAACATGGGGATTCCTCCTTTGTGCCCTGAAGAATTTTCTATAGTCTGCAATCTCTCAGTGGAATCAAAGGAAAAAGTAGATTGGTGAGAGGATGTGTGGAGGAAAGGACATCTAGTCCAATCTCCTGCTCAAGAGTAGCATATTCAAAGCCACAGCAGATTGCTCAGGACCCTGTCTAGCTGAGGTCACAATCTCCATGGATTAAAATTTTGCAACTTTAGAAGGAGTTTTAGTTTTTAATCTCCTACACCAAATAAAAGTTTAAAGACATTCAAAGAGTAATTATGTCTTAGCATAATAAACTATGAAGTTTGGCATTTAGCCTCAAAAATTAGCCTGCTGAGCTGCATCCACCAGCAGATAGAACCAATTTGTAAAGGTAAGCACAAAGTCAATTTTAGTAAAGCCCATTTCTGCACATATAATAAACTTCAATTACCTCCAGTGAAGAGGTAAAGCTAAGTTTGTAATTTCCTTTCAGGCAAGTATACTTCATGAAAAGAAATCTACAGATCTTTTATTTCATACTTTCATTTCTCAGGAAAAAAACTTTTAAAATGGCTGGTTCCTATGGGTCTGTAGTTACAGCAATGAAAACACCCAAGTTTTGCTAATTTTTTTCCCAGCAGAATCTTAGACAATCATCTGGTCAGAGATGTATAAAATAATAATAATAAAAAAGCATGGCTATCATTACCCACTTCTGTGTAAATAAAAGTCTGCTGAAAAAAGAATTGATGATTCCTATTAAAGATGTGTTACCTATCCTCTGGATTTTGTAATTCTTATTCATCAGCAGAAGTAATTATCTGGAAAGTAACATGCAGTGTAAGTAAACAAACAGCATTTCATTTAGTTAATCCAGTTCCTGGAGCTTGTTTATAATTTAGGGAAGACATGTCTTCATGACGATAGATGTCCATGACTTTGATAAAAAGTTAAATGGATTTTTTCTCTGTGATAGCCTTCCTGAGAGCCAATATTAAATAAGAACAAATTACAGATTTGCTCTGATCAACTACTGAATTTGTTCATCAAAAAAAATCATCTTACTTATTATCATCAACTAGAAAACAGAAGCATATTCCCAAACAGACATAAACACACAGCCTCAACTGTAAAAGTAGAGGAAAACAAAGGGAAAAAAAAAAGAATTGAGCCTCAAAAAGACTATCAAAGAAACTTCATATCAAATATTCTGAAATGGGATTTTTGGTCCTTGATTTCCCTATGTGGAAGGTTTTTATCAAAATGCCACTGGACTATATCCAGCCTGCCTGCTAGGAGTGCTTAACTGAGCTGTTGTAACTGCTAGAGTTTTGAAAGGTCAAGAGAGCAACAAGCTACCCAGGCTGCCAGCCATCACCTCACACACCATTGATGGGAGAGTAGCTGCGCTGCCCAGGATAGGGAGGCTAAAACAGACAGCCAGCAGCACCAGGCGAGCAGGCAGGATGGCAGACAGCACCAACATGCCTTCTTGACTTCAGCTTTCCATATGTGCTGTAGAGAAGTCGCGATTTCCATTCTGCACATAAAACATCTTCTGCTAACCCTTCTGCTACCCCTTCTGCTACCCCACATCCATCCACAGGCTAAACAACGTAGACATCAAAATGCACGTCACAAATACTTAAGTGGAAAACAAACTCTAAAGTAATGCTATTATTAGAGGCAGAACACCGGGGTTCCTGCGAGACCTGGATTTATTTTGCACCACATTCATCCACAGCATATACATGTCCCATTTCCTTCACTGAGGACATTCAAGTCACTTTCTTCTAAATATCTCAATTTCTGCATGTAGGGGTCCACTCCAAGCATTATAAATTGATTACTTAAACCGTATGCCATTAGCATCTTTTACCCAGAGGATATCTCTAGCTACATAGGTCTCCTGACATTTAACTAAATAAGAACTATGGATATATGTGGCATCAGAGGGAGGAAGTTGTAAATAATTTCCAAATGCCTGGACACACTCTTACGGTGTGCAGAGGAATCCAAGAATTAAGCATGAAGCTACATAAATCAGGGAAGCCCAGCTAGCTAGCTTGTTGTTAACTCTCTAGTGCCCTGCCTAGATTACTGCTCCTATAATTAACACTTTTATATGGCTACATTAGCTTCATACAAATTACTCAGTGAAAAATAGCCAATTTTTTCTATCAAGTCCTGTAGAATAAATGATGAATATGGAATAGGAAAACTCATGTAATCCTGATCATAAAGTTATCAGGTTAGTTTTTTTCCCCCAAGTCCATGCTGGTTCACATCACTGAGGTAAAGTGCCTTGTGCAGCATGAGGCTGAGCAGTGCATTTCCAGGAACTATGTCATTATCATGGCCATTTCCTTCAGAGGGAAATAAACTGAAACTAAAACCAATAGATGAATTTACAGCTTTCATCAGGCCTTGGTGTTATCAATACACTCAGAAACCAGGTCCTGTGAGAGACCTCCTTCCCTCCTTCCCACTGCTGTCTCACAAACGGAAAAGTAGCTGAGAGATTCAGAGCTCCCTCAAACAGTTTGGTGGGACTTTTAAGTACTTTGTTATTTTTTCTTTGTGTTTGTGAGATGAACTGCACTGGTCCTGCCAACCCAGGCCAGTTTTCACACTCCATTTCTCTTACACTCTACTCCTCAAAGAGGAGTAAACTTCTCCTTTGCTATTTCACCCAGAGCTGGGCATTGGGTTTGGTTTCTAAATGTCAGAAACCATTTGACTTTCACAGGGCTCCCTCTCACACGTGCCTCAGGCACAAACCTGCTTCTCAAACATCATGCACTCACCATGATCCTCCTCCACAATAAGAGGAATGCTCATTCCCTTCCTTCATTGTGTTCAGACACCACTCGGCACTAAATCAGCACAAAAGGATCCAGATGAATTGCAGTCATTGACTTGCCTTTATTTTTTGTTGGAAATATCTATTTCTAAAAGTTATTGCCTGAAGGGAGAAACCTTGCCTTTAATTTCCCCGAGCTCCACACTCCCTAGGAACCTACACTAAAAATCAGGGGTTCTGAACTCTGCCCAAGGGACAGCTGATCCACTGCTCACAGACTCATGTACATAAAAGGGACTACAGCTCATGCCTCCACCCATGGCCTCCACAGAACTCCCCACCTTTTTATTGACTGTTCATATGTTGGACTGTGGGGGCAGAGGTAGGGGAAGGTCAGATATACTATAAATATAAATATAAATATAAATATAAATATAAATATAAATATAAATATAAATATAAATATAAATATAAATATAAATATAAATATAAATATAAATTCTCAAAAATATAAAAGGCTCCATCCTTAGTCACTGAAATTCAAATTAAAGACAGGAGGCAAGGAAATAGAAGCTATATGAAACAAACAGTAACATCATTATTAAACCTTCACATAAACTACAGGACATTAGATTAAATACTGATTTTTCTCTGGGGAAAGAAGTATGGTCACTACAGTTGTGCAAATCACTAACTGGCAAGTACACTGGGTGTCTTGGAAGTAACACAGAAATGACCAATAGTTTCCTCTGCATGGGTTTATTGAGATTTTCCTCTCTAGTGTTTCCCTATTTTAAACTGAAACTGTTTCAGGAGCCATTCTGCTACACCATCAGAACCACCAGCTCTCCCAGGCTTTCCTTGGGGAAATCCCAAAACTCATATGCAGTGCTTAAACACAGCTGTGAAGTCTCTGAGCTAGTCATGGGGAATGATGCCATACAGAATGACCCTCATTTTTCCAATTTAGGAAAGAGAACTCTACTGCTTCTACTCTTTGGCTGCTGCAGAAAATCCACAGGAAAAAGGCTTGCTAAGGGTGACTGTTTCACAAATCTACATGCAGCTCTGGATGTGAGCCCATCTATCTTCACATATAAGCACTTGTTTCTTCCACATAAGAGTACTTCTCACTAAACACACAGTTTCAGACATGAATAGCTCAATTTCTTGTGCAGCTGTACAATATTTGCAGTTGAAAATTAACCAAGTGCTATTGTCACTAGAAATAAGGCAAGTATCTCCTAAAATTTAAAGATAAAGAATCAGAATGTCAAGGGATTTTTGAAAGGATGGACTCATGGCTCTGAAGAAAACCTCAGAGACTGATTTCAATTTGACTGCCTTTCAAGTCTGTACTTCAAGTTACACTCACATGTTGTGCAATTTATCTATCTGAACATAGCATTAGATGTTGTTGCCTTAGGTTGAACTAAGGTGAACATGGCAAAGTCATTCCAAAATCTTATGGTTAAATTTTTACAGTGTTCTGCCACAGGTAATTTGCCAAACCATCCTTGTAATAACAAACATTTTAATTCAATTCAATTGCAATTCAAGGGAGAGGTTCCCAAAGAAGCAATTCTGATTTATTTCCATACATTCCCATGTCAGTCCACAGTATGATGAAAACTACCATTGCTAAAAAGTTACAAGTGACTCTCTCTGATCTTAAACAACATCCTTTTCTCCCTTCACTCAGTTTCTGATGCAAGCTAAGTGGCAATGACTCAGAATAAATACATCACTGTGTTCTCCCTACTGATTTCTAGGACTTGAAATATTTCTAAAATAAGTGGGGTTTTCCCTTGAAAATTAGCCCTATCAGCAGAATGCCTGTACACATAGAATTGGGACCTGTCAGATTCATGAAGAATAGTGAAAAAGTAATTCTTCTCAAACGTGAATGACATTTGACTGCTTCAAGATATTCCCCTCCTTTAGAAATTTAGCAGACAGATTTTTATACTTTTTGGAAGATAATTCTGCCTGGCAGGAGTCATGAGTATAACTGGCATTTATCCACATCATACTTATTATTCCAAAAGAAGTGCTCCATCCTTCAAGAGGACATAGGCAAACTCAATGGAAGTGAAGATTTAATTTAAATAGACAAGTTCAAAACTTTTGCCCGGAGAACACAAGTGACAAATGCTCGAATTTCCAAGGCAACCAAAACATATGTTCTGGACATCACAAGCAATTCACTAGACTTATAAAGAGGTTTGCCACTCTTTTTAAGATTATTTTCCAAGAAAAATATCTCTGGAGATAAAAAAAAATCAAGTTTTGAGTTTCTTAGGAAAGTCAAAAATTGATCACAAAAATCTGAAAGTTACATGCAATAGAGTGAATGAAATTTAATGATTGTTTTTAAATGACCAATAACCAAGAAAACTTGCTGCCTCTGAATTACTTTGCTAAAATAATAGCTTCCCAGTGATCAGGTTTTTCTCAGAAGAAATCCTAATTAACCCTAAACTTACCATCACAGTGTTGGATCATGCTAATACAACAGAGCCCAAAGTCTTGGCCAGGGGAGACTGCTGGTGGGAAGGAGTGACGAAACACTAAAGGTGTCCTGTGCCCAACTGAGGACAAGTCGGTGCCATCAGCCCTGGCACACCTCCATCAGGGCCCAGGAAGGCAGCAGGGATGTGGCTGGAGCTGCCAGCACCCACAGCCCTGGCAAGGCCCACCTGAGGGAGGAAGAGCAGATGTTCTGCAACCATGGGAAATGCTCTGCTGGGCAAAGTGTAGCCCAGGGGCACAGCAGAGCCTCCCAAACTTGCAAACACCATCTGGAGTCCCATCATCGTTATGTGAAACTCAAAAGTCTGTTGGGAGTAAGTTTTAGATGCTTTTGCTTTGGGAGAGTAATGCAGACTATGATCTACCAGGCATCTGTGAAAAGGAGCTCCCTCTTTCTGTTTCATTTTTGATGAACCACTCCATTTCTGTTTACTTTATTTATTTATTCTCTTTAACCAGATGTTTATTTCACAATCAAACAGGAAAAGGCCTAAACATACAAGTTACAGCCACAAATGAGACTGCAGGGCCTGCAGCTTTTTACACTTTCCTGTATTTATGAAATTAAATTGCTAACTATAGTCAAACACATCTACTTTGCCAGGTATGTGGCAAATAATGCCTAAAAAGATTCTATATGTTTATGTCACCGCTCATAAAGAGCTTAATAAACATCTACTTAAAGTTCTAAAATGTAATGTAAAAGACACTGTGCATCCCAAGTTAGAACATTTATGGAAATACTAATGGAAATAGCAAAGGACCACTGCTAATTGGTTTATTATTAATACATTTATTTTTTTATTTTATTTCAAAAATATAGCTTTTGTCATTGTGTCGTGACCCTTTGTTTTTATTTTTAATATGAAGTGGTCATAAACCCCAGCTTTTTTCTTTTGATAACTGATTCTTAAGCTATATTATTTTTGTCAGCTGGGGTTGGTGGGAGAGGTATCAGAGTTGATTATCAGTGCTGTCAGATATCTGGACTTATTATGCACTCAGAGTAAGCTAATAATTCAAGCTTGTTTATACAAAGGAATAAAAAGAAAGTAAAGTGGATGCAGAAGTTGGTAGTACCAGTCTGTGGCATTTGGCTATTAAATTCAGCTGGGTTAGAATACCACCTCAGATACAAATGTTTCTGCAAACGTGTCTGCATGCTCACGTGGACGTGTGTGTGCATATGAAATGCAAACAATGATCACATACGGTCCCATTTCTCTATTATCCTATTTAAATATTGAGTTTTAAGAGATGGATTTACTGCATTCCTTGAAGAGATGCCTTAATGATGCTATATTTCTTTTCATCAGTAGTCTCCTTGCTAGGATAAAAATCAAATATTATATGCATAGCTAGAATTCCTTAAACTTGTTTAAAATTGTTTTAAATTAATAGTAAACTTAAAATTAAAGCCTGAAATTCTTCACTGTCACTTTTCACTCACTTTGTCCTTCAGTGACTCAAATAATTGTGTGGGAAGATAAAACAAATGACTTTTCCACAGTACAGAGCATATGGCTTCATGAACAACAGATCTGTACAGATAGAAGTTTCACATTAATTTAGCTTTTACTGAACAATAAAAGTGTTCTTCAAGCTTTATGTATACCATCAATTCTATTTCACTTATCACTGAGTAAAGCAAACATCTTGGTAAGTCTAGCTGCCAAAATAACACCAAAAAAGTGCATCCTTCTTTTCCCCCAAACTGTCTTGCTCTAAAGAAAAACTAAGAAAAAACCCAAATGATATTTTAGTCTGCACTTAGTGACACATTTTGTTTGAGGAGATCATTACTCTTCAGTTTCAGGGACCTCTAGAGATATCAAGAAGAACAAAAGGAAAAAAAAAAAACAAGAAGGAAATTAAAAAAACCCAACCCCACACCATTCATGGTGGGCTTCTTACTTTTTCTACTGATGCTATTTCACTTTGCATAAGTATGGTGTAGAAAAGGGACTGGGATGAGATGGCTCATGTGGCTGGCAAAGCTGTCTCAAACCTGAACTACTTTCTATGACACAGAATACTTCAATATTTTTTAGAAGCTGAAACAGCATCACAGAAATAGATTGAGATCTGAATCCAAAGCTCTAACACCATTCTTCAGTCATGTAGGTTATCTTCAAGACATTATAAAATTTCAAACTTGCTTGCTATATCATCCAGGAAGTAACTCCACAGGATACAATGAAATGAAGAGCAAAATGCAAAAGTCTGTTAAGAGCAATTTGCTACCCTTTATGAATTCCTGAATGTAACCAATTAAAAAAAAAAAAAGCCTCAAAGTTTGACACTCTCTCTGGCTTTACAATTTTTATACACAAGTAAAAAACATTCTATAGCATAATCACTGCAATGCCCTCTGGCTTACTGCTTTGGAAAAACTAAGTTCTTTTCAGCTCCCTAGCTTGGTTTGTGAAAGTTTGTGCAAGTCACACATACAATAAATGATTTCAATGTGCAGACAGCTGCACTTAAATTATTTTCCTGAATGTCTTCTACATTTGTTGCATCTAAAAAACATATCTGGCTGTAATTTAAAAAAGAAAAAAAAAAGAGGAAAAAAATCCAAAATAACTAAATTAATTCCTTGAAATGTGTTGTAGAAACCAGACTGCCATAAAAGGCCCTCTCATACTTCAAAGAGCAACTTCAATAATCAAAACAAAACATTTGCAATTGCCAGTTACATGCAAAGAATGTAGCACTTTTGAGCTTGTGAAATTTATTTTGATGTCCTATAGTAGAGTTCATAGATATTTTTCGGTGTTATTCTTCCCCAAAGCTCCTCAGATTTGGACTCAGTCACAAATGTGTGTGGGTGGAAGAATCCATCCATTTCGCTTACAATGTAGCACTTGAACCACAAGCTGCAAAAATGCAAACTTTTATGTCAGCTAACAATGTCATGCAAAAGTGTAGAGCTATTAGTGGTTTTCTTCTGGTCTTCTCTGACATCATCAACTTATTTCAAACACTGTTTTACACACGTACTTAAGAAAAGAGTGTCAGATCTTAACGTGGGTGTGTTTGGGTTTTTGTAAGCTAGCTCTTTTGATGGACATTGCAGTACATTACAATGACATGCTTTGAACTTTTGTACAAAAGAAATGGTTTGGCAACAACCCCACAAACATACTGTTAAGGCCAGTTCCGTAACTCCTTGTAGTCTATTTACATTGCAAAGTATGAGACAAATTCTGAATTAATTGGGGGCATGGGTTTGCTTAACTCAGAGTCCAAATAGCCTCGTAATACTCAGTAGTGAAATACTTTCAATACCACCACAATGCAATACACAAGACAAGGAAAGTAAATTCAATATCTACCAAATAGTACCCCACTACTTGAAGAATTTGAAGAAAAATATCATATTTAAAAAGCAATCGAATTGATGAATACTAAAGTTCAAACACAGAAAAAACGATAGTGACAGAAATTCAAAGCTGCCCAATAAACTCTGAGACTGGAACATTAAAAGTAAGTAACAAGTAAAAAAAAATTAAAAAATCACTAGTTTACATCTTACCACTTCGTACTCCTCACTGCCAAAAAGGTACATAGTTACTCCGCGGTCTGACACCAGTTGCCCAGAGCGCCCAGCCGCCTGAAGTCAGATCTTCCCCGGCATCCTCGGCTCCCGTGTCCCAGACGGGCAGGCTTCCCAGGCTGCTTTCCCACGCCTGGGCTGCTCCAGAGGCACCGGGGCTCTCGGGCATGAACTCGGAGTCTGCTGCGAGGGCCGCGGGACCGGCGCGATGGAAAACTGCGAAACTCCGCGGGCGGCAGCGGCAGCCCTGCGGCCGTGCGGAGCCGAGCGGGGCGGGGCGGGCAGCGGGACGGGGCGGGCAGCCCCAGCCGGGGCGGGGCGGGACAGAGGGAAGGGGCAGTGCGGGACAGAGGGACGGAGAGGGACGGGGCAGTGCGGTGCGGAGGGACGGGGTGGGACGGGGCGGAGCGGTGCGGGGCGCGCAGAGGGGCGGCGCGGACAGCGGGACGGGACGGGACGGGACGGGACGGGACACGACGGGGCGGTGCGGAGAGAGGGACGGGACGGGACAGAACACGACGGGGCGGTGCGGGCCACAGGGGGCGGCAGCGCCGCGTTCCGGCCCTGCCCCTCCTGGCCCGACACCACCCAAAGTGTGAGCGGGGAAAGCGCGGCCGGGAGAGCGCGAGTCGGCCCGCGGAGCCGCGGCTCGGACGGGAGGGCCCGGGAGGAGCCGCCGGGGCCCGTGAGGGACAGGCTGCCGCGGCCGGGGCCCGTGAGGGACAGGCTGCCGCGGCCGGGGCCCGTGAGGGACAGGCTGCCGCGGCCGGGGCCCGTGAGGGACAGGCTGCCGCGGCCGGGGCCCGTGAGGGACAGGCTGCCGCGGCCGGGGCCCGTGAGGGACAGGCTGCCGCGGCCGGGGCCCGTGAGGGACAGGCTGCCGCGGCCGGGGCGAGCCGGCAGCACCGGGTGAGCCGCGGGGAGCTCTGTTCACACATACCCCTCACTTCTCTGACCGTGCTGCAGAAACCCATGCAGCTATCTCACTATCTATGTCTTAAAAAAGAAAAATCTCTTCTGAAAAACAAACAAACAAACCAACAGCCCAGAATAGTTTCCCTTTTGCATGTTTCGCTCGGTTCATTGCTTCCTCGCACTGATTAGTCCCAGACTGCTCTGTGAACACGCTGTAACTTTATCTCTGTGCCACAATGGCACTCAGGTAACTGAAAAGTTACACCCGCCGCCTCCAGCGCACGGGAAGCGGATCCGGCACGGCATACCACACCGGGACAGAAGAATGCAAGGACTCGCCTCGCTCCTGGCCAACTTCTAGTCGAGGCAGAGCAGGCAAGAAAGAGAAAAAAAGCCAAAGAGCAGGGTAAAACACAACTAAAAGACTTCAGAGACCAATTCCCCAACTGCATTCCCAAACTAATATTAAAATGGGGCTTAAAAATAAATCCCAATAAAAATGGTGTAGGAATCAAGCATAAAGTAAACCAGGCGCACAGAAATATTGCCCTCTGGGAAAGGCTGTTCTTTACAACTGAGGAAGAGGCCACCAGTTGGCATCCAGTAACACAACCCTGTTTTCAAACAGCACTATGGAACCCATCCCTTCTCAGCTCAGTCCCCTCAATTCTTTATAGTTCACACTGCTGCTAGCACTATATCCTATAACCAGAACTATACATAAACACTAAGAGAAAAATGTGGAATATGTAATTTCTTAAGGAGGAAATGTGTGGGTGTATGCTTGCCCATTTAGATCTATAATCAAGTTAATATACACAGCATCTCATGACAAGATATAGCATTGAAAACCAGTTTGTGCTACTCAATTTCCTTCTCTTCCACAGAAGAAAGAGAACAAGACCTCTTTCCTAAAAAAACAGCAAACGAAGCAGTTCAAATACATTGTAAATATCTTCCCTGCTCCTTCCCTTGCGTCATTCCGTGCTTTTTTAAAATACACCTCTTGACTAACTCAGTTTCTTCGCGTGAGTTAGTAGGATATTCTTCTCTCAATCTGTTTTCTCTGTCAAAACAGACCTTTTGTCCTCTGTTGACTATATGTGATGTGACTCATGAGTCTGGATTTTTTAATGTTCTTGTATGTAACCACAAGCAGAGTTAAACCCAAGAAAACGGTTGGAAAAGGGCAAATCAGAAGTCAGAAGACATTAATTTTATTTCCAACCATATGTTTACAAAATAGTTTAAATCTGTCAGCTGAACTGGTCACTTTGCATTATATCAGTTGCAAATTATGCTTCAAACAAATAATATCATAATAATTTATTCCCAGAGCGTAAATAAAACATGCACCATTCCTGCATGGAGGCTAACAGGCATCAGACACCTCTACTGGAATGTAATCACCACTTGTCCAAGATGGTTGCTTCTATTGACGCTGAATGAGTGTGGTCACAGACTCTTATTAGCTTTAATGTAATTGCCCAAGTTTTCCCACACAGTGTTTTTAGTGTGAAACCACACCTGTCAATACTGGCAAAGCCAGTGTCATCACACATTACTTTGCTTGTCTGATACAGCTCTTGTAAGCAATTGAAATTTGGGTGTTGTGGCTAGATTGCTCCCTTTTGGATATGGCTCTCACAACTAATTTAGAGAAAAGGAAAACCAGCAGGAACATTACAAGTACTCCTAACATCAACAAAAAGGAAAACATATTGCTTTCTATGTATTAAAAATTATGGTAATTTTTTTAAAAATCTTTTCATCAGCTCCTGTACTTTGGCAACGAATATGAAATCTGGGAGGACTGCAGTTCGCATATACTCAACAGAGACTTAGGGCATTATTCAGGCTGTCACCATAAGTGACTTTCATGTCACAAGTAATTCTCACTACAGACAGCACAAGCAGCCAGAGTCTGGCAGCTTGGACAGTAAATAAGCTGAATTGCTCATTGCTCTCTTGAATTGAAACATCATGACAAGTACCAAAGTCTGTCTCAGGGCTCCACAAAGCAAATTTGCATATAGCTTTTATGGTTCAAGAATTTAAAGTCTGCAAAAACGCCACCCCTGTTGAGGGTGTTTAAACTTAGCAAAGCACTTCTGGATGACCTGTGCTCCTCTCCCAGCTAACTGACAGCACAGGGTTTTTGCTGCACATGGTTCCCCCGTAGCTGAGTGTGGCTAGGGATTGGCCAGCAGAGGGTGGGCAGCATCTCACCAGGGCTGAGCCTTGCAGCAAGAATGCCATGATCCAGAAAGAGCAAGCAGAGAAGTGCAGGAGATGGAGGGGTGCATAGGAGGCATGGAGAGGGAAGGGAGAGAGAGGCTGGAAAAGAATCTGTAAACAATGGGGCTGAATGGGTGGTGGGATGGGAAAAGCAGAAAACCAGAGGGCAGAACAAGGATGGATGCAGCAGTGTAACCCACAGGGAGGAGAGCCTAGAAGCCAGGCTAGAAGACAGGAACTAAGGTCCTGCAAGAAAAATGGTCATGGTAGGCAGGGAGCCCAATAGGACTTGAAAAGGCCTTCATAGAGACAGCTGGCTACCTGACCAGCCTAAAGCTAGGAGGTAACCACGAAGGAGTGGAATGGTGTGGAGCAGGGCAGAAATGCTGAGATGGGATGCCTGGGCAGAAGTGGCTGATTAAGCAAATACAGGCCATTAGAAAACCTTGAGTTGGAGGCTTCAGCAAGAGACAAAGTTCTACTCTATTTCTGGGATAGAATGGAACTGGGATGAAGGCAGAAAGTGTCAAAAGCACAGAAATACATCTAAAAAATGGTAGGTGGAAACAAAGCTAAGGGTGGAATTGCTCCTCTCCCCAGCTGGCGCTTTCCAGCAGGACACAATCTTGCAGATGTCTGACACAGGGCTAGACCAACACGACTTGATGAAGACTGGACCTTAAGAACCAGCATTCAGACTGAAGAAAAATAAAATACTGTGACTGTGAGAGTCAAGACTACAGTCTGAAATGATGAAGTAAATCACAAGGATAAAGTAAATCCCTTATTCAATATATACAAGCACTTTTAAAGTAGCTCTTGCTCATCTGTGGAAGCAACACAGCAATAGCGATATTAATTACGTGTTAACAGAGGCAAACAGGTACAAACACAGGTATGTCAATATGTGTGGAGTTTGTTTTCCCTGATTGCTTCCCTAAGTTTTGTTCCTTTCATAAAATTCTATTAAGATGTACAGTATCTGGTGGAAGGGGAATAAAGAAGACAGAGCCAGACTCTTCTCAGTGACTCTTAATGTAAAGGCAAAAAGAAATTAGTATTGATTGAAATATAGGAAAATACATTTGGACCCAGAGGTTTTTTGTTTGGGGTTTTTGGGGGTTTTTTGCGTGACAAGGTTTGTTTTGTTGTATTTTTTTATTTTACTGAGGGGGTGAGAAAGCCCTGGCACAGATTGCCCAGGGAGGTTTTGGAGTCTTGATCCTTAGAGATAGTCAAAAGCCATCTGAAAGTGGTCTTGGGTTACCAGCTTCAGGTGGCCTTGCTCTGAGCAGGTAACTGGAATAACTCAAGAGGTTCCTTTTCACCTCAAGCACTCTGTGAAATTAAAAATTATCTGATTCACATTGATATTTTAGGGATTCCATCTCTCCATTTTAATTTTCAGGGATTATGTATAATGACTTTTCCGATTGTCAAAGAGAAGAGCATTTAACTCTGGTATTTAAACCCTGACCCATGTCTTTTAAGTATAGCTATGAACTGTCTACACTATAAATAGCTTTGTATATCATAGTACTTCAACACAGTGCCTTTGGGAAAACAAACAGAAGAAAATGCTGACATGGTTGTCAAGGTTAATAGACTAAACAGACCTTTCTTGATAAACAAGAATCTTTCAGCTTGTATCCAACAGTAACAACATTTTTTTTTTTTTTGGGAACTCTATGGAAAGCAATTGACTCTCTCTTACCTAGTTCAGATTCAAATTCAAATCCCAGTGAAGAATGTCAACAGCTTGTAACACCTTTACACAGCTAGCAACAAGAATTGGTAAGGAAACTATTGCCAAAAAACTCTGAATAAGCTGTTCCCTCTCACACATGGCATGAAAGAGCAAGAGCTATTGCACTTTAATTACCCTGCATCCAAACTATCCCATTCCATCCCATCCCACACCAGCACTGAATAATTTCTTAACAAGGTTATTTATATGTGAAAATTATGATTAGCAACTAATTTCTTTTTTTTTTTTTCCTATGAATTTTAGCTCTCCCATTGATTTTCTCCCATAGTGGTCTTTCTAACTGCAGGCAACACTCTTCCAGCAGCATAAACTTAAATTTTCACGAGTGTTACTGCCCTGAAAGAGCTACAGCATGGATCTGAAGCCCAGGCTGCCTTGTTCCTCTGGACATCAGCACATTTCGAAGAATGGGTCTTTTCCAGCTCTTCTCATTGCCACTGTAACTCTCTGATCCCTGTGTGATGGCAACTGCAATGTCTCAGCAGTTAAGAACAACTCTAGCAGGACTCCACATTCTAAGAAACATCCGAGTGTTTTATGAAAATTATAGGACTGCCTCAGCAAGGAAGACTGAGAGCATGCTAACCCAGGAAAGTTAAAAGCTTGCTCATAGCACCAAATGTGGTGCTCAGACAGTTTCATGACAGGTTAAGCAATTCAATTGGAGTTTCCCAGACTTGTGCTTAAACATCCCTATTTTTGTGCAGGGGGTAGGCAAGGAGGAGGTTGGCAGGGCCAGGACACAATTTAGACCACTTCCTTCTCTTGAATGTTACCTTCCTTTCTTTTAAAAGCATCCCTCAAAAGAAATAGCATAGTTTGGGGCAAGTTAAAAGGGGTTTTTTTTTGTTTGTTTAATTTTCATATCAGCCAAAGTGATAGGCAGCATCCCAGAACATGGTGCAGATTCCAAATTATCAAGATACACTGCATTAACTTCCAGAAGACTTGGTATTTCTTTCCTGAATTTATCCATTTTACATCCAACCACAAAATAAAAATCCATCTCCTTCCATAAAATTCCACGCATCACGTAGGATGCTTGTAATTCTCCCTTACAGATGGTGTACATCTGAAAGAGGGTTGTTAAGCAAAATTTTATTCTGTGAGATTTAGTTTAGGTATATAATAAACCAGTGTCAACTAATTCAAGATGCAATAGTGAAAACACTTCCTTAAGATTAATGTCATATCTTAAATCTCAAAACCAAGCTTCAAATGAATGAATAATAAATTCTGAAAGTATGCCCATGGAAGTATAGGAAGGCTATATAAATTTTATTTTTAAACATTAAAACTGCTTATCATTTTCAGATTGTTATTGGTTATTATGGTTACCATTCTCTAACACAATCCAATCTGCCTGCACTTTTCTATTTTGGGATACAGCAGTGATAATATTAACAGCAGACTTCTCAACTTGCAAACATACATACATTAGGGGCACATGCTATCTCCTGCTGCACTGAAAGATAACGTGAGTATGTTCTCACAGTGCCACAGAAATAACAAGCTGCTGATCTCCCTGCAGTCAGATGTTAAAACATCTAATCCAACTCGCAATGAGTCTCAGGAAGACAGCCTGTTTGAAAACATTTGTATTACAGATATATAATAAAAATACCTGTTGTATTGTAAATCCTCTACATCACTGAGATATTGGAGAGGTGCTATAAATGCTATAAAGTTGCAAAATCTGCCCATAGGTGAATGTTCCCATATGTGGGCAAGATTTTTATTTTTATTTTTTACATGTGATGTAGAGTCATGTGGAACACTGTCTTAAAGCCTTGTTGCAGTGAAACACAGAGAACAGGGAGAGAGACAGAAAGAACAATTCAGCATGTTGAACAATTCAACATGTTGTTGCTGGTCTAGGATGTCACAGAAGTCACCTGTAACCAAATATGCAGCCAAACACTTCTGAAACAGCAGTAAATTCTGTCAGAGCTTTAAGGGGTTGGAAGAAAAAATTAATATAAAACTTACACAATGCTGTAGAAACAGCTTGTGCTTGCTATTTTTCCTTAAAAAATATTTTTTTTCCACTGAAAGATTACTACTTTATAGTGTTACCCATACATTAATGCAGTATTATATAAACAGGTGTTTTTAATCTCACTGAAAAGCTTTCACTTCTTGCACTCAGCACTCATCTGCCTCTCAGGGCACTGAAATGTTTCCAGTGCCATGGGCAGCTCCATCATGGCCAGATGCTGAATGTCCACTGGAGACTTGTGCTATCAATACCTCCAAATTCTGTTCCCACTTCAGAAAATAAAATGCATCTAACCAGGAGAACCACAACAGCAGGCCACGGGTTTATGTATTTTTGGCACAAGCCATCACTCCACAATTCCATCAATTTAAGCTATCGATTATCACCAAACGTTGTGGTTTCTTTGGCCTCATTGCTTTTTCAAATCTCAGTACCCATTTCTCATTTTTTACTGTTTTTGGAACCTCTAATATTTCTGATGGTCAAAGTTTTGCACTCGTAAAATCTGGATTCATTATATTTAATTTTTGACAGATTAGCCTGTGCAATTTAATAACTCTAATATTTCTGATGGTCAAAGTTTTGCACTCGTAAAATCTGGATTCATTATATTTAATTTTTGACAGATTAGCCTGTGCAATTTAATAAGCTCCACTGAAATAAGTTTTGGTGAAATGTGAAAGCTGGAAAACTTGTCTCTGCAGAAAGGACAATTTATCTCTTGGGACCCACTTGAGAGCTCAAAATAGGAATGAAGTGGAATTTAGGCAGCGTATGTGCTGCTGTATGGCTCTCTCACCTATGAGGGTGGGTGTCACCCTGGCACAACAGAAATGTAGTTCAGTTTAACAAGCAGGGAGCCAGATGTGTAACCCTGGCCAGGAACTCGCAGTGTGCTGCAGTGAAAACACGGCCAGAGGAACCAGCGTGTCAGCTAAGCAGAGACAGCAGGTTGCAATGCAAAGGATTAAATAAGTGCAGTAAGTTGCTGCTCACAGAGAATTAATGCAATTTGTTACAACAACATGTTCAGAACTGCCCTGATGAGATGCATCATGAAGGTAAGGTACTTTCAGTCAATCTTCCTTGTCCACTCAAATTAACAGGATCTTGTAAGCAAGGAGTAAGAAGGTGAAGACTTGGCAGACAGTAAGAAGGTGCTAAGATCTTTCCTTTTCTACATTGAAATGACTTTTTTTTTCCCTCAGTTATAATCTAGACATAACTGTAAGATGTAAAAATTTGATTTTTCAATTCCATTTTTGTGTATTGCACATTTTCTTCCCCTCCCTCTTGCCAGAATTCCTGATTGGTGTTCATAAAAGAATGCTGTGAACAGTCTGATTTCCCCATGCTGACAGCACTGAAGGCTCATGCAGCTGAGCAAAGAGCATTTCTCAAACTGCATTTCTGTGGGGCTCTCCTTCTCGCTCTGACACTGCAGGACTCTCATACTCCAAGGAAGGCATTCAGCCATTTTCTACACCCTGACTAGAGTTTTAAAGGTGAACCCATTCCTGTGCTACAGAAGTCATCCCCCAGTACCTTTTATAGCTTCTATGAGACTAAGGTGCATTGGATGAGGATTTCTGAAGTCACGGAGAAACTCCTCCAAAGTACAAAAAATTTGCTAGGCATTTGATTTAACATGTGCAAAAAAAAAAAAAATAAAAGAATTTCGATCAAATCCATAACTGTTGATCTTTATACTGTAGCAACCTATAAAAAGACAATATTTTGAATTCCAAGATGCAAGAATTTCTCCTCTACTAAATTCATAAAACTGAGCCTAAATTATATATTGTTGTCCATGACATGAACAGAATAATGGATTTACACTAAACCAGCATTGATGCAGAAAGTTGCTTTTTAAATTTAAGAAGGAAATTATTCCCTTAAGTAGTTCAGTTCTGACTCCTTAAACTTCTCCTAAAATAAAATGCTCCTGCCATTACCAGACTGGTTGCTTTGTTTATGTCTACACAAGTTCTAGTGAAGCTGGGAGATCATGTGAAATCAAAGTGATAGAACCTGATCACATTTTTGTGACAGAAAACATTCAGCCAGAAAATATCATTATGTCCTAGGAGCTCACTGATTTACTCTGAATTTTGCAGGAAGCTATCAAAGTGCTTCTTTTCAAAGCACCTTTTCCAGCAATCCACCATGGCATCAGCTATTCAAACTATTATGAAATCAAGCATCACTCGGTTTCTTACACACCAAAGTGACCCTGTTTCCAAGACAAACTAGAACTATTATGAAAAACAGTACTTTAAAACTTCAAAAATTACTTTTTCCATTATCTCCCTCTATGCATTAATTTAAAAGTTTCTAGAGAGGAAATATTGAAGAGATGACTCTTTCAAATAATACTATAGTTTGAAAATACGTGTTTCATTGTCAGCTCATAGAAACAACTTTATCATTTTACAAGAACAATAAGGTTTTTGCAAATGTGACACCAAGAAAACCAACCAGAACCTTTCAAATAAATATCAGTCAATTAATGTTGCTTAAAAAAATAGGCAAAATCATAGAATCATAGAATATTTTGTGTGGGAAGGGACCTTCAAAGGTCTACCTCCAAGTGTAAGCCTTTTAGTAAGAGAGAAAATTTTAAAGCCCAAACATAGTCTGGTCACAGAGATTTTCAAGGAAACTCCATCCTGTTGAAGTGAGCTGCTGAACTCTGTACATAAAACTGTGGGAATTGCACAGGAATGATAATACATACTTGGCTGAGGACTTTGTCAAACTGAGAAGACACCAAGACAATTACTGTATGTGTAAGCCAGTCTTTCTACAGGCATCCTCTGATCAGCATGAGCAGACTCAAAGTTAAATCTGGCTTTTATATCTAGCAGGCCTTTAAATTATATTTTCTTTTGATACTAATATTCTACCAATACTATTAACTAGCCAGCTAGTAATTTTTAAATTATGAATATTATAAATCATCAACCTGAGAACATCCTTTCAGCAACCTCAAAACATTTAGAAAAAAAAAATAGATGTTTAGATCCAGTAAAATACTGCAAAATGCAATGTATCATTAATGAGCTGAAGAAAAAAAGTTGTTTAGTGACAGCAGAAGTAATGAAGCTTGGGTTCCCACACACACCTCCACAATACTTTCAGCTCTCTCTCATTTTCCCTACACACCACATGCTCTGTACCCTCAGCTCCCCTCCCCTCTCTGAACTTCTCTTTTCATGAGCTGAACAGGAGTGAGCATTTGTTTGCTCTGTTGCAGTTAAAGTTGTGCTCCTCAGCTGGATGGATGCCGCCTTCCAGATGCCAGAGGAGGCCAGAGAGTGCTCCACATCTCCCACGCTGGCCCCTTGAGGAAATGGCTTCAACAGCTCCTCCAGCCCCCAGAAGTTCTGCTACAATCACACAGTGCTTCTGAGACCTCTGCAAGGCTGGTTTAAATCGGCCACTGAAGTTCCTGAGAAGCACAACTAACAGATGGAAAGTGGGATTGCATAAATCTTGTCTTAGGAAACAAACCTAAGAAATCAGAGCTGTTATACAAAGACTGTCCATGCACTTTAATACTCAGCAGCTTGTTTAAATATAAGCTGATGCCATGAGCGGCAAGGTAAACATTTAATCTGTCTGAAAATTTTCAGATCATCACTGTCACAGAGCATTGCTTGCAGTTATTAAGCAGTTATGAGTACAGTATAAACCACAGGCTTTTGTGTCATGTACATTCAACACCAGTGGCAGAAAAAAAATTGTGAAGAAATACTGCACTGGTAACAAAGGACTTTAGGGATCAGCAATTAAAATATTGCAAACATTTATATATTCATACGTAATTAGACAACCTATTTTCCAAATTCTGGCATCTTCTGTATTTTTTCCCAGAGCAAAAAAAAAAAAATTTGAAAAAAATAAAAAAATAAAGAATCACAGTGGTTTAATAGCCTATAAAATTGATATCTGAATGCAACTGAAATTTCAAAGCACTTTGACCTCCTGACCTTTTATACCTTTTTTTTTTGTGGCAGCTCCACACCAGGGATCCTGGGAAGCAAATAGCAGAATTTGCCCTTTCAAGTTTATGAA
The DNA here is from genome assembly GCF_963513975.1 of Fringilla coelebs. Classification (NCBI taxonomy): domain Eukaryota; kingdom Metazoa; phylum Chordata; class Aves; order Passeriformes; family Fringillidae; genus Fringilla; species Fringilla coelebs. The sequence goes on along the minus strand of NC_140028.1, from coordinate 133,412,840 downwards.
TTCCTAGGCTTGTTCACTGCTATTTGAAAACTGAATAAAAAATATTAGCAGCAAATATGTATTTCACTGACGCCAAAAAAGTAAATTTGGATAAATTGGAAAAAGTCAGGGTGCCACTTCTCTGCAGAGAGGGTGAGGTAAGGACAAAATGTCCTTACACTTTCCGACAGCTACTGAAGTTTCCATACTTCAGAATTTCTATGTTACAATGACTGTTAGTGATGAAAATGTGTCAGTGGTTATGCAATAAGTAATCCTTTATTTCATCTTACTATAACATTTTAATTAACTTGAACACATCAGGGGTCAACATGTTCCAAGGGACATTCTGTTATCTGGAAATTTAGAAAAATGTACCCATAAAGCTGTTACTGAATTTCTGGGCAATTATACAATTTCAATCTACTTTTGATGCAACAACTGCCATTCAAAGACTATCATCAATAATAAATTTACTTAATTATTCATGCCAATAATATGAAAGTTCTCAAGCTATATCTCTATAATTTTCCCAATTATTTTCCTCCTAGATATTGAAACATTTCATTTTTTTCAATTAGATAATATCTGAGGACCAGTGCTGGTAAACAAAATGCTAATTTGCAAGCACAGCTTCCTGTAAAATGCTTCTGAACAAGAAGTGACTACAGCTAAAATTCACATTAGCAAAACAAAACAGCCTCCCCTCATGACATATCTGGAGACTTGAATAAAACCTGAGGAAACAGGAATAGAATAGACATCAGCTATCACTTTGAAAGAAGGGTTGAGCAAATACTGAGGGATCCATATACATGGCTGAATCCCTTTTACTGCTTTCCATCTGTGTTTCACTTCTCCTATCCTGCTTTTTTGCTGCTCCTCAGTTTACAAGGGCTGTACATGCACATCACCACTCCCTGTGATTCCCTTACCCTGTCCAATGATAACTTCTTCCTCTGCCTAACAGGACCTCTATCACCATGCTAAATAGAATTTGGACTTCTCCATGATGCATATCAGGAAAAAGCTTACTTTTACACTATAGACCAGATAAACATAGCTTCTCCTTGGTGACATTATTTGACAATCACAAGACAGAAAGATGAAAATGCTGCAACAAACATGTACATTAGCTGTGCTAAGTTTCAACATCAGATTGGTTTTGTTGAGGAAAACAGTATTTTCCAATCTGAGGGTTTTTTAAAATTTTACACCAACTTTTTCCCACAAAAAAAAAAATTTCGTTCTGATAATTGTATTCGGATTTTCAGAGAATCCCAACACATTTGGTTTATCAGAACTCTTAGTAATTACTTGTATATAGATAAAATATAAAGACTTAAGCTTTTTACTATATTAATTAGATAAGAAAAGACTAAAGGCAGCTATAGCTATGGTTGAACTCAATTACTCTAAGGGTCTTTTCCAAGGTAAATGGTTCAGTGATTCTATTAGTAGCTGATTTCTACTATTCTGAACATCAGTGCTGAAAATAATTCCAGTGGAATTATATATAGTAGTTGTACCCTTTCCTGCCTCATGGCACACTTCCTCTAAGACCCACTGTTGTATTACTTTCCCCACAAACATAAGAGCATAGTGTAACTGGAGTACAAAGAAGTTGTTTATAAAGAAAAGTTGTCTGTAAGAGGACAACAGAATGGATATTAGCAATAACTAATCAGTTTCTTGTGTGGAAATCCCTAAATAACCTGGGAATAGCAATGATCCAAATCTGATTTCCTTCTAGAAAAAAGCTGTGGAGCAGCTGTTACACAAGACAATGCCTCTGACTTCTCTCAGAAGAACTCTGGAAAGCTACTGTCATGCTTAAGGTACTGTTCTTTTACTGCAGTTTTATTCAAATAGCTCATAAATGTTATAGAAAGAATTAAGCTTAAGCCAAACATTCAGCTTAAAGCTATGTTTGCGTAATTTCATTTTAATCCCCATCCTTTTTTTCATACAGTGTAAAAAGAAAAAGCACATCCATTTGAAGTTTAAAAATAGTATTTGTAATCTATTTAAATTTTATTTCACAGCACAGCTGTAGTGGGATGTCTGCTACTAAAACTCCCTGGCCCCAGGATACACATACCTGGTCAAATGCTGCCAAAGCAAGACTCATGAATGTGTTACAACCTAACCCAGACAAAAATAATAGAGAGTATAATGTTTGTGTCTGTAGAGAGAATGTACTTCAAGCTACTGCCAGCAGAGAGTCCCATTGCTTTCATATTGAGAAGAAAACAATTTAGCACAATCCCCAAAAATCACTGAACAAAAAGCAAGCCCCTTTTAACTATTTTAATAGGGTCACAGACAGAAGCCCTAAGCAGCAGCCACCTGCAAGTGCTTTCCTTCCCCCACAACTCATTTTTTTACAGTTTTTGCAAACTGTACGTCAAGTTAGTATGTTTCAAAAAAGGAAGCTCAAAAGTATGGTTTGGACTTCCACAAAAAGGCTGGCACATTTCTCAACAACATTTCAGCTTGGCTAAATGAGAACAAAGTGGAACAGTTTAACTGTAATTAAGTTAACTCGCAAGCCAGCCTCTACAACGCATTGTAAAATTAAAGGGCTCCCGAGCATCTGGCCTGCACTCCTACCACATATGCTTACCCCAGGAGCAATGTGCTTAGTTTGAGGAGACATCAGGCGTCTGTCAAGCATGTCAGCCTCACTCCAAACGGGCCAGCCCTTCCAGCAGCAGCAACACTTCTTACAGGAGCGCAACCTCCGACGCAAAGCAGCGCACCAGCGAGAACTTCAGCCAATCAGCCCACACTGACCATCATTGCAAATACCTGCACTTGTAGGGCCTGGTTTAAAGGGCACAGCTTTGGTCTCCACGGAGCAAGACTGTTTGCTGGCCCTTTCTCTCAGCTGTTGATCTGATACAGTCCCTACGCTAGGGACAGCTCAGCAGAGAGCCTGTCACCATCAATTACCAAGGAGGAGTGGGAGGGCTCCGTGCTCATGGTGACGCCAGCCGCTGTAAGGACGGAGCGTGCACACTTGCTGGAGTAACATCCCTCTTTGTTCATCTCAGATGCATGGCTTGCAACATGCATGGCCCCCTGGTAACACTCAACTGCTGTGCAGCCAGAAACAAGAAAGGCATCTAGCATTAACAAGGCAGAATCAATTTATTGATTGATGTTTGTGATACAGATATTTTTTTTATTCCCTCCCCCGCTCCGCCCCAACAGAAATATTATGCTGGAATTTCAAGCTTAAATATCAATTTAAATTGGAAATTTTCTGTGTAAAAGAAAAATTCTGCTTGACTCTATCTAAGGTTAAAGACCTATTATGGTAGAAGATGCATATAAATGAACCTTAATCATGATTTTTACATAAACTATCATCCTAAAAAACTGTCACTAGGTATTTCATCATGGCAATACTCCTATATATTAGCCAGTCAACTGAAATCATCAGGAAAACTTACATGCATAATATTATTGGCCCTAATGAGTTTAAGAATTTGCAAAAGATTAAGGTCAACTGGCTTAAAATAAGAGCATAGGTTAGAAGTAAATAAGGATGCATGTTTGTATTGGTCTGAGGCTTCTGGAGGCGTAGTAAAGACGAGAAAGGACCAGGCAGTAACAGGCAAGGAATGGTATGAACAGAAAAAGAGCTCCAGAGAAGCCACTTTCCCCCTCTGTTACCACTGAGATAATGACTATCAAGGCAGTGATTCCTCAGAGGAGCAACAAGCAAACATTGAGCTGGGCAATCTGCTCCTCTGTCTATGCCTCAAGACTGTTCTTCAACAGCCCCACAAAATCCAGCTTCTGGTCCATGAGAGCTGAAAACACTGTCCATTTCCAAAAGCTGAATTCTTAGTAACAACTTTGTGTGTAGACTCTGTAAAGTCGACGGTACTCATAGAGGGAAGGGCAGACCCTACTCACACGTCTCACAAAAAGTGCCAAACCAGATTTTTTTTTCCCTTTTAGACAAAGACCTCAGACTGGCTTCCATCTTTATTAACTGGTCCCTACACATTTTTTCACACAGTCACTTTTAAGGTGTACCAAGATTGACCAATATAAAGTTATGCTCTTAAAATGTAATTTCTTATTTATAATATCTGCATACCAAATTGTTAAAAATTCTCTTTGACTGAAATAAGAAGTGACTTTTGGTTAATGCCTGACCAGGTGGTTCTTCATTTGCAGGGGTTTTTACAGTTTGGGGTTTTTTAAGAGGACTGTGGGAATGAGGCATTCTTAGTATTTTACGACTGTTTCAGAGTCCAGTATTCATTTTAGGTCCATTTTGGATGCCAAAAGAGAATTAAATAAGCAGAAACTTTGCCCCTATTTCTCATGAAATAGACATTTCTATTTACCTGAAAAAGACTGAGCAAAGAAAAAGCCACAAAACACTGACAACCTCTTGCACAATTTATTTTGACTTCCATAAGGCACTTCTAGGATGGGTATTAAACTCAAAATGTTGAAACAAGCACTGGTTTCCAAGGAAGCAAACAGTAAACTTCAGCAAATTCAGTTTTAGAAGGCTGTGAGAAGTATATCAATTTCTGATGCAATACTGCATTAATAATGTTGGGGGGTTAACAGTAAAATTACTGAGCAAGCTTTTTAGCAAAGTTATTATCCTTAAAAAAATTAATACATGCTGTGGGACACAAATACCTTGGGGCAAATCAGAACTACTCTGAAGAATACACAATCACAGTCCCAGCTGGAATATTGCAATTAGGACAGAGCAGCTCTCATTCCAGAGGCTTATTTTCTGCCCTTCGGCAGATTTTACAGAATACTGAAACTAAGCTTGCAAGACCACACTGTCATCATGGCAAATTTTGGTATCATAATATTGAAACAAAAGAACTTTGTAGTAGAAAACACAGTAATGAGATAATTTAAAATATAGAAACAGCAACAGAAAATTTCCCTGTACCAATCATAGTCTCTAAAGCTCCCTAAATATTTCAGTCATAGAATAGAAACACCTCTTTTTATTCCCATTTTTTTCCTTCTTATTTTTTTTAAATTATTTTAACTTCTAAGCAGCAAACAACATGCAACCAATATGCAGTAAATACTAGATAACTTCCCCCCTTTTTTGCCCAAGAGGGTGAATCATCACCTAAGAAGTGTCAGATTTGTTATAAAGTTTCTGCTATGTAACCTGACAAATTAGGTTCCTGAGAACAAAGATCTTCAAACCCTTACAGAAAAACACATCTTTACTATGGGAACAGGAACCCAATTAATTCAGAGATTACTACTCTAATTCATTCTTTAATCCCATATAGTTCTAATGAAGAAGTAGCCTTAAATCTTAATGATCTATTACACAGTGATTTCATCAGAAGTCTCAATTAATATTAAACACAGCTTTATAAAATTTTACTATGTTTGGACTATAAATGTCATTAAGCACATGAGAAAACCAAAGTACTGATTAATGAAATACTTAGTAACATACTAATAGAAGCTTGCTTGTAAATGTTTAAGCTGCTTTGGTTTTGTCTTTTTGTGTAACAAAGCAAGATGGATGTCAATCTATAAAAGTTCTCGTTGATAAACTGGATCAAAAATGAGTTGTTAAGAGATCACACAGTCAGTAACTCACAATTGGTAAAACCTTTAGACATATGAGTAATTTTTCTCATCACCAAGTTATTGTGCATCAGCTGATCCATATGCGGACATGTGGGCATGCTTAGCATATGGCAAACAAATTAAGGCAATTTATTGTAATTCTGCCTCATTATGAATTATGTTATCTGACATTTGCTGATGAGTATATGCATGAACATGACAACTCATAAATTTAAATACCTAAATCTAATATATATATACTGGAAATTTTTTCAGGTTTGCTTTCCCATTTTAAAGACAGATATTGCATTTGTTTTTCTTCAGTTACTTCAGATTATCACATTTGCTTTTATTCAATCATAAAGTATTTCATCAGTCTTACACAAAAAAGTTCTCAAAACATAACTTCATGTTTCTGAGCTGCCTCAGTTGGACCTTTAGGTATTCAGGCACCCCATACAAAGAGCTCAGGTTGAGTTAACTACAACCCAAGCTGTTCCCTTTTCCTATGTGAGGGTGAGTATTTATCCCTTTGCCTCTTCTGTAAGTGACACATGTTATCAGCTCTTCTCACATGGCAAGAGTCAGCTTTAGAAGAGTTTTCTTTCCCCTTTTAGAAGATACAAAGTCTTTCCAAAAGATACCAAGGTATTAAAATTTATCACAAGACAGAAGAATGCTGTATATGTCTACGCAAAGTTGATATATATGAATTTTGACACCTAAAAATTTTTATTGAGAAGGGAGATAAAAAATGAGTGAAAGCTCACACAGAGATAACAATTCATAAGCAATCAGACCAGACCCATACTTTTAAATTGTTCCAACAGCTTGTCCACAGGAAACACACAAACCCACCCAAGCCCTATCAGCAAGAGAGCCCTCGGCTCCCCAGCACATGTCAAAATTCACAAAGGTTTCTCAGGTTCATGCTTTCCCTCTCAGACCTGTACCAAAGGGCAGTTTGCTCACTGTTGTACACACTGGTTGACACAGCAGGTCCCAGGTGAGATGCTGGGACAGCAGCTGGGTGATACTTCTAGTCAAAGACAGAAAACACCCAGCACTGTGGGGGCTGAGCTTAGGATCACTCACTGAACACTTTTCCAGTACTCTCTGCCCAGTTTGAGCAAAGGACACCAACAGGGTCTCCTGCCTCTAAGGAAAAGTTTTTCAGTACTGGATTTTAAGTCAGCCTCTAGTTTGTCTTTCTGTGAAAAAACAGCCACAGAATAAAGAAGAAAATTCTGTTACTCCTAAATATTGTAAAATAGGTTTTAAGGTTTGAAACTGGTGAGTACGCAAGCCAGCAGTTACTGGTTATAACAGACAGGGAAGAGTTTGATGAGCATTTTTTATAAGGGTAATCTGACTTGGTTAGATATGTACTGGAACAAAAAAGTTCACAGCTGTGTTTTACAGTTGAAAAGTACAACACGAGTGCCTGGTTTACAAAGAAGTACCTTGATTTTCCTCACTTTTGACCAGCTAACATGAAGAAACTCTTGCAAATTGTTGCTCCCAAGACCATCAACTACACCTGAAAGTGGATTATTGCATCCTCATGGCTGTTGATCTTCCTGAGTTCAAGAACACACTGCTTTGCAAAAATAAGTTTAGAAAATGAGAGATTCAAGCAGTCTAAATACACTCCTGTTTTTTCATGACACTTAATGCAAGATTCACCAAGTATGATCAGTGCACAACAGCACTTCACAGTTAAGTGTTGGTTAGGCAAGCAGGCTTCACAGAGTTTCTACAATTTGATTTCAGTTTCTGCAGAGAGGGAGCTTCAGCACTAGATTAAATTTTAAGATGGCACTGAGAATGTGTTAGGAAATTGACAGGAATCCGAGTGCAGCACATAAAACACAAACACCACATATACCAGCTAAACGAAAGGTTTAGATGAATTGACACTACTGCCATGAGCGGAGCTTTTGCTCCCCTCCTGCGCCCATCCCTGGCACCCCCAGCAGGTGCTTCCCCAGCTTCCTTCCCCTCTACCATCCCAGCACTTGCTCAGACCCTTCCAGGAGGACAGTGACATACCTGACTTAGTCAGAAACTACTCGTTTTTTTGTGGAGGTTTTTTCCGGTCATTAAGATGAAATGGATAAAGGAAAAAAAAAGTGGGGGAAAGGATGCTGGTAGAGGTGGGGCAACTCCATCACTGCAAAGCCTTAAAAAATAACCCCTCAAGGGTGTAAATACCTTTTTAAGTTCAATTTCTATTTTGCAATACATGGCAACAGCTCCGCAACATAAAGCTCTATAAGTATTAAAGCAGAAAAGAGATCTACTTGAAAAGCATCTCACATTAAAAATATTAATAATTAACAACTCCCACACAAATATTTAAGCAAATAGAAAAAAGGATGGCTTTTAAGATACATATAGTTGGGCTTAACATTTAAATGAAGGGGGCCTTTTTGTTACAGATAATTCATGTCACATTTTTCTCCTCTAAAATACAAATTTAACTCCATCCACAGTGAATAAGGCACACCCCTTTCATTCGTACATTTTGATTTTAGACTTATAATAGCTACAGACAATGTCAGCTTGCTGCAATCTCCTTCAATGTTAATTCTTCTGAAAATATTCTTATTGGCGTGATCTGAAGCCCACAAGGCTCTCTTTGGTTGGCTTTAGATTAGGCCCTTACATAACTGCAACATCTGGGCCCCATTTCAACTATGCAAATTCCAGCAGACACAATTTCTGCGAGTATAAATTAGTTTTTGTTTAATAGACATCTGTAATTTGGAACAGCTAATGCATATTTTCCAAGAAAATAATGAAATTGCATACTGCAATTTTGTCTGACATTCACCTCCAATGTATTCTGGTGTGGTGGTTTTTCTTAACGTCAGTGCTTTGGAAATTAATATCCATATCTGCACAGGGGATAAAAAGCACAGCAGGCCAGTATTGCCACAGGTGGGACTACTGCAAGGTAGAAGAACCAGGGTCAGTACTCTTCTTCTATATTATTTTTATGCAAAGCATAAAAGTATTACAAATACTGTGTAAATTCCAGATTGATCTGTGATTTCACTCAGAAGCCAGGAAAGCAATCTAATATTAAAGCACAAAAGACACACTGCACCATTGCAGAGCCTACACAAAGCAATTGTTAATATGTGAGTGAATGCATATTTGTCTGTGTGCAACTCTTCAGTGAAGTTTGGAAAGGATTGCTATCAAACAGCAATCCCCACACAACAGCCCATTAAGCCATAGGTAACTCAGAAGTATGATGAACTGTTATAATCTTCTTTTTCTCAAAGCATAATTTTCCTACAGTTACAATTACAAGAACAATTACAAATTCTTGTTAAGTCACCTTTTTTTTACTGACAATAAGAAACATCACACAAGGATATCTATATCCCTCCTTGTAAATGCACAAACAATAAAATGTTAACAGGATTATCACTAAATCCTTGCAAAGAATTCATTTTTACTGCTATAGAACAAAACCTTGCTGAAATAAATGGATAAGTCAGAACTACTTCCAGAGTAAGGTGCACTGATTTACAGGGAATCAGAGAACAGTCTTCAGATTATAGTCTCTAAGATTATACCAAAAACAGGTCAGAACAACAATGCATTACAAGGACTGAAAATATGCATTTCTAAAATTATTTTCCCAACTCCTATCAATGCAATTGGAGTGGATTATTCACACTCTCTATCTGTTTAATTTTCTCCACTGGAGAACCACTTATCACAGAATACTACAGTCTACAATTATCTGAGATTATCGATCTGTATCAATAGAAATAGTTTATCAGGTTGATAATGCAGCATTTTCAGTGATTCTCTGCAAACAGCAGTGTCCACCCCTGAATCTAAAAGGCACTGGGATTTGCAATTCACAGTTCAACATTACTTATCTGGATTAGGAAAGCAATTATTTGCCAATTAAGACATGCAAATAGGCTCAAGAAAATAATGTAGCAAGCAAAAAGAATGCTAGCTTACACTTTTTGATAATAGGAAACACTGTACTTTGGATTTTTTTGTTTTAAGCTGGGAAAGAATGGTAAAAACCACCATCATACCAAGCTTAAACTACGATATATTACACACATAACCTACTTTGACAGGAGACTAGACTGCAAAATAAAGCAATTAAGCATTTAGTCAACGTTAATTGAATTCCCTTGTCCTCACCTACATAATCATATTCTCATTTCCAGGGAGCTCCTACATTTTTCAGCACTCAGACACATGAATGTTTACTGATCTACTATGTTATACATATTTTTTCTTCTCTTTGTACCCCTGAGTACTTGGGCCACAGGCCTCCTGTATGTTCTGAAACCCATGTTGTTAACTAATTTTTTTTTATTTTATGAGAAGCTCATCATGAGCATTATCTATAGCTCCAAAAATTTATCTTCACAATATGAAGCACAGTAAAATGAAGAGAAACTTTTCCCCACTTTTCAGATAAGGCTTTAAGCAGGCAGAACAGGAAAAAGGGGACATAATACCACCTCAGTATTTGAAATAGGAGAATGCAATCTTCTTGTTGCCTGGAGCTCCAAAAATTGGTGTGTAAGAGCAAGCCCCCCACTCCCAGTACCAGTGTCTCACCTCCAAGCAGCTCACAAGAACAGAACCTCTTGTAAGGAATTTTAGGAAGACATGAAGAAAATTTGTCATTCACTCACATGACAACAAAAAGGAAGAAAGTTTTTTTTAAAGTAGAAGAAAAGTGCTAATTAATGTGTAGAACAGAACTGAGATGTAGGCAAACCCCTTAGGGCAGGAGCATTCCCTCCTCTCGCATTTTGATCTAAAGATCAGTTGTCAAGAAAAAACTTAAGCCATCACAGCCATCTGCCATGTAAATTCAGAAACCATATTGCTGTTGAGTAAGTAACATGCACAGCAAATGACAGAACTGGACAAGTGAACGGACACATCACATTCTCGGAATACAAATCTACTGAAGGCCAGTAAACACTTATTAAATAAAGCTTAGGAATAGTACCACAGCTGCAGGTTTTGTGCCAGTATTCATGGACAATAAACTGTTATGTGGAAGGATATCACTGCACACTTACTTTGTACTTATATTTCTCTCTATTTCTGCCACTGGCTAATATTGAAAGCAGCTAAATAAATCTTTGATCTAATTTGGTACAGCATATTTTATGTCAAGTGCTAAATTAATAGATGAGGGGAAGAAAGAGAAGAAAAGGAGATACACACCAAGTTCTTCAACTTTCAGAGTTAGCTTAAAGGCTGATATAAAACATAACTCCCAGGAAACATCATGGTGCTAAACTGCCCCTAAGCCCCCCTCAGGGCTTAGAGATAGCTCTGCAATATCTTCCAGGGAAGGAGGTTGGTGTTAAATATACTTAAAGTTTCCTTTTTGTTCCTTTTATGTTTTTCTCTTTTAATTCTGGTTCTCTTCTTGTGATCACAGACTTAGGTTTCCCTCTGGTAAAATAAAACTCAAACTCTTGTTGTGTTAGAGCACAGATTTCCCAGGAACATCAGACCCAGAGATGGGGTACTAAGTGAAACCAGTCCCTTTATATTTCTGTACACAGGAGAAAAAAATGCACAAGGAACTGCTGTGCAATTTCACTGAACTACATAGGGCAGTACAGACATTTGTACTGTCAAGTACTGGGTTTTGGGAAGAAGTTTCCCCAGTAGCATTAAATAGTGCTTTTTACCATAAACTAGGCAGCTGAGGGACAGCCCAAGACAGCAGGAACTGCCCAGGAAGTTCATTACCTCTGCAAATAGAGACTTCAGCTGATAGTGTTATTTTATTTTCCTAATATAATTCAATCCATTTTTCCCATTATTATTTCCTTAATATTCTCCATGATTCAAGGACATGATATACTCTACATTTAAATCTCATTTTGCCCATAACAGGAAGCTGCAGGAGACACTGCACTTCATTTAAATTTGCTGTATAGCTAGTGCCAGTATTTTGTTTTTAAAAGTTTCATTTTTCATTTTGACCAAACTATTTTCAAAAGTGGAATATGGAGACCAAAAAGTCTTAATATTTTTAACCGTGCAATACCACTGACTGCATTTCAGATCAGCTGCTCAGCTAAAAAAGAAAATTATTTTTCAAAGCTTCTACCTCTATGTGAGTTATCAAGCACAAAATGGCTTACAAATGATTGCTAAAATGTAGTCTTGGCAATGCAAATGCCATCTTTGATAAGATGGCAGAAATGGAAATGGTTCTTAATAAACACAGAGGTACCTTGAAGGGCTGGAGAAAGATCACAACTTTTCCTCCTGGCTCACTGGGCTCCTGGTCCTCTCCTCACAGTTAGCAGGGCAATCTGCAGAGCCCCAGCAGATAAACTGGTGGTACTCTCATGGGACAGTACTCCTGGCTCCTCTTAGTGGAGCTCAGGGCATTGACACGCCTGGACAACCCTCCTGAACCAAAGCCAACTGCCTCAGAGCTGCCAAGCCCGCAGGATTAAACAAACTCTCTTCCCCTTCAGAAGGACATGGCTGAATCCAGCCCCACACACTTACCTGGCCTGTGCTGCCTCCCAGGTGTCACCAAAGAGCTGCCTCAAAGTCTGTGAGTCAGTCCTGGCCAAAGGCACACCAGGCACTGCTCTGACAGCTCTGCAGAGTGTGCTCCTTTGCAGGAAACCTCTGGTGCTCAGCTCAGACTTACAGAAACAGCATTAGTGCTGGACAGCTGCAGTAATTCCTACAGGCAAAGCCACACGCAATTTATGGGTACAAATGAACTTTAAAATGCCTTCAGGTGATTGTTTCACCATAGTTTCTAAGCCAAAACAATTATTTCTATTTTATATCTCACCTGCTCATTTAGAGTTTTCTTCTAAAAGGCAGACTCTTGTTCCCCCAGCAGGCAGGGCCAGGCCATCAGCTGCCCACAGAGCATCTCACATCCCTTAAAGCTTTGAGAATTTTTGTCAATTTTGAGCACAGCTAATACCAGCTTATCTCTATTCTGAATCTTCTTACTTTTTCACTTCTCAGGTAATTATTTCCATAAAGATTGGGTAAAGTATATGAAAGGAAATTTATAAAACAAAACAAATAGTGTTGGATGCAGCGCTGTCATTTAAATGCCTGGTTAGTATAATGCAGGAGATGTTTGTTTAAGACCTGAGTTATAGACACATCTTGGCATTTTATGCACAGATTTTACCACATTTCCAGGCATTTTACACACAGGTTTAGGTTTGCTGATAACATCCATTAAGAAAAATACATATTTATCTTTCTGCAACTGGGTTTATTTCTATAGAGCTTTTTAAGACAGATTTTCCCTGATACACACCCACCCCTACACACATTTCCATTCCCATTTCCTTTCCACACAAAATTTAACTAACTTTTAGACACGTGAATATTTAGATCAGTATAACATAATACAATTAAAGCACATGCTCACTTTGGAGCATCTGCAGAGAATTTAAACTTTATGGCTCCCCAAGACTGTGCCCTCTCCTGTACAGCTGCAGAGAAGAGGTTTGGGTGCAGGGTTTTTTTTAATTCTTGGCTGATAAAAGATTTCAGTTGCACAGCAAATCAAACGTATAAAGTCTGTGTGCTTCAGCTCCAGACACTGGTCAGAATCAGAAAGTAATCAGAGACAGGAATTAAGGGAATGATTTTGTGTCCCAGATCCAGGGAATACACAGGATTGCTGGGCAGCATTTAGACAAGAGGCTGCAGAAAGAAGCTTCTAGAAAAGAGAATAAAAAACCATAACATCAAATTAAACAGAACACAAAACTGCCATTTGCTGTTTCTGGTACATAACAGATATTTTGGGATTAGCTCATGATGCAGAGAGGTGAATATGTTGTAGAAAAGAAATAATGTGAATTCTAAAAACAATTAGGCTTCTTATGTAACAGAAATAAAAGAAGGGAAGGGGATTAAGGAAGAAAAGAGAATGAATCAAATGCTAGTATTTTCTAAAAGAGCATATTTTGCTACAGGAGTGATTTTGAATCCGATGCCTGGCTGCAGCTTGCTCAATGCTGCTCTGCCCACCCAACAGCCTCTGCCCACCCCACTGAGACACTGAGAGGGAGGAAGGACACTTTTTCTAGCTCCTGGATGATCAAGAAACATGGAATTAACCTTCTGCACCTCTTCCTCAAAATATGAGAAACTATAACACATTTGTAGACTGAATTCCTAATTGTTACATATTTGATTCATCAGCAGCACACGGAAGTCAGAGAGGAAGCACTCTTCATCAGACTGTGCTGGCTTCCATGTCCTGTGCAAATGTTGTTGGCAACACAGAAAAACAGAAGAGTTTTGTGATGTCTGACAACAATGAATTCTCAGTTAAAAATATTAAACCAATATTTTCAATTACCATTTCAGTACATCTCAAAATATTAAAAGGCCAACTATAGCCCCTTAATGGAATAGCTATAAATCAGACAAATTTTTAAGAATTGTTCTGATTTCTTCGATTTCAAACAATACCTTCTGCATCTGTCTTTTTTTCATCCACCTTTTTATGCAGCCAGCTGTACTGAAGCTGACTTAAAAGCTCACCTTCAATACAGGATAAATTTTTTCTGTATTTTTGTTCCCTTCTACCTCTCTTTTGTTTGTTGCTGTCACCATATTTTGACTTTTTTTCTAAGCAGTATGATTTTCCTTCCTTCTTTTAAGCCATTCTATCTCAACTTATTCTATTGTTCTCCTATATTGGTGCTCCTAGAAAAAGCACACAAAAAACATACAAGTAAACCCCTGCTCGAAATTCTATTTTCTTAAAACACCCCCAAAATAATAATTTAATCAAACAGTAACATAGCTTTTGCTTTAAAGACCTGAAGCTTACCTGAGAACTGTCAGGAAATACAGCTTCCTCAAAAAAAAATGTCTTATTTCTTTTTTTTTCGTTATGAAGGAAAGCTAAATAAAGATCCATTACTTGCAAAATTATTTTTGTTGTAAATCTATTAGCTCAGCCCGGACAAAAATGAATTTGTAATGAAGAATATAAAAAATTCAGATACATGGAAAAGTCAGGTCATTTGGAAGGTGCTACATCTCTAGTATTTTTGGTTTAAAGCTACTTTACAGGACATTTTGTGACAGATACTTTTTGATGGGGTTCAGAGGCCTCTCTCTCCTTTGTCATGTATTTCTCATCTCCTGATATGCTTCCTCATCAGTCTGTGTGAGAAACAGTGCACAAGAGAAAGGAAAGACTCTGCTAACAGTTTGCCACCAACGAGCCCAGCAGGGTCATGAAACAGGTCATGTAAAAGGCTGCAAAGCTACCAGTTTTATTTGGGTTTAAACTGAGATGGAAAGGCATTCTTGCTACTAAGAAGAATCATTGCAATTCCCCCCCCCTTCTTTGCAGGGTGGGATTACTTAAAGGAAGCAGAATTCTGTGCCTCTGTTCATCAAAAATCCCAAAACCAACATCACGGGCCATTGAGGGGAAATTCCCATGCAGAGC
Source organism: Fringilla coelebs (assembly GCF_963513975.1). NCBI lineage: Eukaryota > Metazoa > Chordata > Aves > Passeriformes > Fringillidae > Fringilla > Fringilla coelebs. The sequence goes on along the minus strand of NC_140028.1, from coordinate 133,397,785 downwards.
AGACAACTCAACTTTCCTAACATTTGGCATTTTTAGAATTTGCTCCTTATCTTGCTGTGAGAGGAAATTCAAGCGCAGTCACATTTCAAGCAATCATTTTGACCCAGAGCTCAGTCCCCTGCCCACCCCATTGGGGCAGGCTGGGGGGCACCAAGGGAGGGAAGGTCTGGCTGCAGGTGCCCAGGGCAGAGCAGGGAGCAGGGGGCGTTTGTCCTGACTCCGCTGTGCCCAGGGCCGAGCACTGCCCAGCCCGCCTCTCCCTGATTGCTTCTTCCTAAGGAGATTTAGGCAGTTTGCGTCAATCAAGGATTTAACACAAAGCATAAATGCCATCCCCTCAGCACAAACAAACAGCTGCCAGCACCTTTCTTGATGAGCCAAGGGTGCATGGGCGGCTGGCAAAAAGTTAGTGATTTCTAGTGAATTCTCCTCTTTTACTATCTAACCTTGTCAGCTAATCAGAGGACTGATTTTAAAGGTTCATTTCTCTACAGCAGCAAAAAAAGTAATTAAAAACTATAAAGGCATATATAAATACAAGGGGAATCCTTATGAAAGAAAATATGAATTACATACAGAGCATGGAAACCATTAACATGGCAAACACAGGCAGTCATTAAACATTTTTCTACTGACAATTGTCTAAATAAGGACACAGATAGAACTCAAATAATGAGTTACAATATAAGGCTTAAGCCTTGGTCTTGATCTTGGAAGTAGAGTACATCTGTATCAAAACTGCAGAAAAAATTAGCATCCACAAATTATAGGGCTTCAAGACTTGTCAGATTTTTTTCCAGTAGACTGAATGATGTTAAATATTATTCAATTAGAATTTAGTTAATATTCTTGCTATTCTATATATTATATTACTAAAAAGATCATTAATGATAAATACATAAAAGATTTAATTAAAAATCTTGAATGTCATTGTTTCAAATTGCAAAACCAACACAAAACCTGCTTGATTTTAGAAGCAATTGCTTTGGGTTTTTTAACCTGGCCATGTTCAACCACATACTAGCAAACCAAACAATTATATAATGAAATTATGAAGTCTTTAAGAACTAGCTTAATCATTGCACAATGAACTTCAGGAAATTATCATGAAATTAGCAGTTTGCCAGATGCCCAGTAGAAGGCAGACAAGGAAACATCCCTGCCCCCTAAATGATCTGTCATCCAGCAGCCAGGTACATTTTTCCTCCTCACTCCTCACCGCAAGTACATCAGCATTTTTCTCCCAGGTTAAAATGAAGGGGCCTAAATACAGCTCACATATTGTTTTGTTTCCTCATAAAATAATTAAAATACCACTACCTCTTCCTTGCCCTAGATTCTCCTTTCAGTAAGCTGTTTGGTAGCTCTCACTGAACACCTTTAAATCAGTCACAGTCATCCTTGTAGCCACAGTTCCAAAAGTTCCCTCCACTATGTCAGAAGCTTATTACAATTATATCACCTCTTAACACTTGAACTTCTGATCTGATTTTCTTAAAAATAGCACACAGTCCCAGTTAAAAGAACATCATTGAAAATAACAGTGTTAATGCTATTTAATCAGCTCCATTTTCTTCTAGTCTCCTGAAGCAGAAGACAGTGGGCTGTGTATTCTATTCTGGACTCAGATTGACTCGAAGTTCAAAGCTGAGCCTTTGAGTAATTTCGTTCTGACACTGTTGAACAGCAATTCAGGAAGCATACAAAGCATCATGCTAAGATTTTCCATCTTAACTTCCCATATTCTTCTGCTGACACGTTTTGGGAGGCAAATCCTAAACTTTCCACCCTCAACTTCGTTCTCTCTTTCCATGCCCCTGCAGAAGCAGGGAAGGTTGTAGGACTGAGCGAATTGCCTCGCAGTCTCAGCACCTCCTCCCCACTTTGTGGCTTCCTTAGGACCCTCCCTGCCTTTCTGGAAATCCCCAGATAAACAGCATTCAGTTATGTTCTAAGGATGTTTCCATAAACCTTCAGAACTCTAGGTACTACTGCTCAAGGGGCAATATTGCCCAGTTTCTTAGAGAAAATTAAAATTGGATGTATTTCTCTTGAAAACAGGGTCCCAAACATATCCTAAATTTCACCAAAAAAAAGCAAATTCTGTGACTTTGTAGAATAATTTTGTCAATGCACTACCTGATTATCTTTTATTTTCTTTTTATAAGTCAAAGGGGTATGAGCCTGCTTCTACCTGGAAGTAAATAATGTAGCGTGGAAATGGAAAAAAATATACCACAGAAGTTTAAAAAGTAAAATGGCAATCCCTGGGACAGCTCTTGTCCTCACTTATGCTCACTCAATCCTAATTAACACTGGCAGAATTTGGCCTGCTGTACAAGCCCATCTAATCCCTCCACTGTAGTCTGCCACGCCAGAAGGTTATTCCTTGAAACACTCCCCAGTAAGCCGGATAATTCTAGAAATGACATTTCAATGCCACAGAATCAGTTTGCCCAGTGCTACGATTTAATTTCTAAGCCTTTTCCACTTGACTGTACTTGTATTACAACACAGAAATGGTGACAATGAAATCTTTTTTAGAAAGAAATCAGAACCAACTATGACTATTTTTGTCTGTAGATTGGGACACTCATTTGGAAAGTACTGAGTATATTTAAAAGGTCCCTCACAAATTACATCACAAATTGCAAAATACAAGCAGAACAGTTTGAAAGAGAGTAAAAGAGAGCCAGAGAATCATCTAACGAGTAAGATAAAAACAACAAACCTGTTTGCTTCATGTCTTAGGACTGCGTTTAAAATGAGACACTGAAACAGCACGAGCAGAGCAGCAAGAACAGAGCAGATGTTTTTTACAATATTTAGCTCCTGGTTCTCAGAAAAAGGGCCTGTGAGGGCAGGGCAACATAGGGAGAAGTGATGGGCTGACTATCCCAGAGGCTGCTGGAGCAGAGCTGGGGAGAGTTTAGGTTTGATTGCAACATTTGTCCCAAGGCTGACAGCTCCAGGGGCCATTTTGCACTTCCTTGTCTGAGCTGCACTTACAGCTCACCACCTATAACCCTGGAGTAAGGGTTTAGCATAGAAAACTATGATGTAAATAAAACCAGATCCTAAAAACAAATTGGTCTTCTCTATTAAAGAGAAATCATTTTTGTAAATATTCACAGGTTCAAGTTCCTTGCTGTGCTGACACTACAATCTATACAGAATAAGGGGCAATAAAGGGCAATAAATGTGCTGTTTCTGGGGAGAAGTACTCTGTTTTCCCCTTTATGCCATGTAGGGATTAAACAGGCCCAGGATAAAACCAGGGTTTTGTGCTCTTTGGCAGCCTGGCTTTATCAGCTTCATGTCCAGCTGCCTATGCAGGTGAGGAAGAGCTCACCCGGTGGCACTTGCTGTTTCTGCACAGCTCTGAAACATGGGCAGCTCAGCAAGGCTGAGACAAGACACTAGTTTGCCTGATGCTGAAGCTAGGAACTCCCTATTATGCAGATAAATACACCTACACTTCTCAGGATATTCATGTCTTCATCACACAAGGTACATGAATGACACAACTTTTCATTTTCACCGATGCCCCTCCTCAGAGCATCGGGGTAACATTCAAAGACAACAGTTTGGGTTTTTTTTACAGCTTACATTTCACACAATTTCTTCACCTGTTTTCTGCTGCCTTGTTTAAACCACTCAAATTTAATATCCTTGGTCATGCTGGTTTCAGCTGGGGTGGAGTTAATTTCCTCCACAGAGACTTGTATAGGGCTGTGTTTTGGATTTGTGCTGAACACGGGGTTGATAACAGAGAGATGTTTTTGTTGTTGCTGAGCAGAGCTTACACAGAGCCAAGGCCTTTTCTGCTTTTTCTACTGCCACAAAGGCAATGGAGCTGGGAGTGCATGGGAGGAGACACAGATGGGACAGGTGACCCAAAGTGACCAAAGGGTATTCCAGACCAAGTGATATCATGCCCAGGATATAAAGTCTGAGGAAGAAGGAGGAAAGGGGGGACATTTGGAGTGATGGTGTTTCTCTTCCCAAATCACCACTACAGGTGCTGGGGCCCTGCTTTCCTGGGGGTGACTGAACACCGGCCTGCCCATGGGAAGCAGTGAAAGAATTCCTGGTTTTGCTTTGCTAGCGTGTGTGGCTTTTGCTCTTCCTTTTCCTATTAAACCAGTTTTATCTCAACCTGTGAGTTCTCTGCATTTTTACCCATCCAGTTCTTTCCCCCACCTCTCCACTGAGGGACTAATTGGGGTTTGGCTCCTGGCTGGGGTTAAACCATGATATTGGTAAAACTAATTTTTAACTCTGCCAGTCATGAGACTGCTGGGGGTTTTCTCTTTTTCTTTCTCTTTACTCTTCTCTTTTTTTTTTTTCATTTTCATTTGCAAAGCAGAAACATAAAAACTTTTTTTAAAAAACCACAGTATAGGAGAATAAGGAAATTCATATCTGCTCCCCAGTGCTCCATACTCCAGTACACTTCCTTAAGCAAAATTTTTAGTAAGAAAACTAAAACGATCAAGTCAACCAAATATTAAAATATGCAATTTTCTTCAATTCTGATGGATATCTTAACAGATATTAAAACACTTAGGCATATGTGCAACAAAACAGATTCTGATGGGTATTTGATTACTTATTCATCATACACAGTTTTTTTTTAAAGTCTTCCCAGTAAACAGATTGCATTCAATAGCAAAAGAATTTTATAAGTTCTGCTAGAATACAATTTTATAAACCATGAACGACAAAAGAACACTAAATCTCAAATCTAACATAGAAACATTAAAAACTTTTTACATGCCCTTCACCAATCATATATCAGACCACCTATCTGTAAAACACTTGGGGACTTGGGCTTTTTCCTATACCATCAACTAGAAACGGATAATGTTATACCACAAAACACTGCAGCCAGCTATAAATATTTCTGAAGCTCACCAAAATCCTTAGAAAGGGGACAAGTAAGCAAAAGTTGTCTGCAAAAGAATACAAAAATTCTTCAGAGCAGAGAAGGAAATGGGCTCCAAGAAGGTAATTTTGCTGGCACTGGCAAGGCTACTTTTCAGAGGAACTCAGGATGACGTTTCATCCTTGAATTTTAATACTACTTTAATATCTTTTTCTTATGTGCACGATTCAGACTAATCTATTCAGATGTACTAAGGAAAATCTAAAAGACTTATTCTCTCAATTACTCTCTACTAAAATCTCTTGAGATTCATCCTGAAACTGGAACAGTACAAAACTTGGAAGGATGAAAACATGACATGCTGACAGCAGCATAAACTCACTGCATGGCAGGATTTTGTAGAAGGTAGACGAGAAGAGCAGCTTAAGGAGCTGATTCTGCACCTCCCAGCACAGACCACTGAGAGGCCCCCTGGGCAGCCACAATGCCAGCAGGAAGGATTGCTCATGTTTTTCAAGCATATACAAAGATGCAATTGAAACATCTCCGTCACTCTGGAAATTCAGGGCCTGAAAAATAGGACCTTAGACTTTCCAAAATAGTTTTCAGCTCAGTGCTCTGCAGCCCATTGCCGTGTCAACATGAACAATCAATTTAAGCATGCCTTTTTGCTCTGAAATATATTCAATGATTTCATCTTTTCTTATGTCAAAATATATGTAGAAGAGAAAATATGATGCTCAATACAAAATAGGCATTAAATGGCATCCAAACTATAGTTTTTGAAAGGGCTGCAATCTTCCTGGCACAACATGAAAAGACACGGTGGAATGTTTTAAGGTTAATAAAACAATTAAAAAATCATAAAAAATAATAAAAATCCTAATATTTACTATACAGCACTTTTAGATTGAATTATCCCAAGCCTGAAGAAAGGATAATTCATGGCCAAGGCCAGGGGACCGACCTGCACAATGTCCCACCAGGCAGGCAGTGCGGATCGCGTTTGGGCACTCAGAGTAGCGAGCACTGTGCATGGAAAGGGAGCCCAGCACTGCACCTGGCCACGTTTCCAGCTCCCCCCGACTGCTCTGGGCACTTACTGGCACCTCAGGCCATTCTGAGCAGATCCACATCCAGCCTGCCAAACAGGCCCATGCCAAAATATCCCGTACTCGTGAAGGATGGGAGCACCAGATCCGGGAAAGGATCTGGCAAGGCTGGAGGTCAAACCTAGCATTTCAGCCTTGGGAGCTCCTCCCTGCTACACTCCTGCTTCTTCTGGGAAAGCAGCATTTACTCCTGAGACAAACAAGAGCCCAGCTCTTGCTGGTATCACAGAGTATCTCTGCACTCTTCCCTTACCAAACTTCACCTGGCAGCTCCGGAGAATAAACAAACAGGAGCAGCCTACTGCAACAAAGCATGAGAAATACTGAGACCCAAAAAAATAATAGGACAAAAATGAGGAAATTGCAGCTCTATGAAGAGTAGGGAAAATCAGCCAATTTCAAGCACCTTCTCTGGTGCAAGAAAGAGGGGCTTGAATCATTCCATTTTGGGAGCTGGGGCCAAATCACTTGTGGAACATTACTTAATGTCTAGTAGAACACTAGGAATACACCTTTTTTTCTATCTACTTTTGCTGAAATACAAATACAAAATTAATAATTTTGAATTTCAAAAATTAGTATTTTAAGAATTGATGTCTGATTCGGGATTTTATTTTTAGAAACATCCAAATTCAGAGTGTGTGTTTGTAGAACAAGTACAACCCCCTCTTTAGAAACTTACAGATCTTTGGGTCTGGGCACTGAAGAGTGCCATGAATTCATTGATAATTCCCTTTGCATCTCAGTAACAGTTAAACATATCTCACATCTGTCAGATTCCTGAGTTTTCAGTTCCAGCTTCCATACTACATACTCATCACAGTTAATATTAATTGGTAAGCAAACAGAAAAGCACCTGAAGCAAAGAAACAGGACAGAAATAACCTTTGTATTCCCACCAGGCAAGAACTCAGACATGGCAACAGGGTAATGTGTTTACCATTTATGTTTACCCTGTACATAATAAAAGACTTGTCCAACCAGAGTGAACAGTCATTTTTTCATCAGCATTTTTGTTTTTCAAATGGAAGGCTTTTATCATATGCAAAATTGCATTAAGCATGTATAATGACTTATTCAGTGATTTGCATAAACATCTTCCATGGCGTGCACAAAACTAGACAGCTGTGATTTGCTTTACCCATGCATAAATAACAACAAAATTGGCCCAAAGACTTTTACTTCACATTTTAAATGTGAAGCCTACAAGGGCTAAGAGAAAGGTTATCACTTTCAGAAACACTGGAAAACCACTTAGTCTAGACCTAGCAAGTACTCACTAGAAAAGAAAACACATTAAAAAAACTGTAAGAAAAGAATTTAAAATTCCCAAATCACAGGAGATTTATACTCAATATATTGACCTCAGGGCTGAATGGGACATAAATATAGTCACAATCAATAGATGTTTCTTTTAAGTGGCAAAGAATATTTTAAGTGCTTTAAGAACTCAGTATTTCAAATAGCCACCATTTTTATACTTGGAAATTATACAAATACTTCAAAATTTTAAAATCAAATAAAAATATTTTCAAAATGCTTTTAGGATTTTACAGTAATTTGAAGTACCTTAAAATATTTTGGTTAATATATTCTATGGTTAAATGTAAGATATTTTTGAAGTCCACATGGAGTAGTCACTGGCTGGAATTTACTGAAGGTTTATTATTTACTTCTTTCTATGACAATTTCTAACTATTTAAAACATGCCTAAAAGTAAATTTGGCTTTAGTCTAGGTGACTAGACTGTGTCAATGGAAAGGCAGGTTTGCTGTCTGAGGAGATGATTTTCTTTAGCTTTAACCAGCATTTAAAAGGTGGGAGGGTATGGAAGAAAATGACTGGCGTGACCTTTGCCTTCTTGCACTCTCGGTCTGGACAATTTAAATACCTTAATCAAAGTATCCTCTTTAAACAATACAGGCTTTATTTAGACAATAAGCTGATCAAGCAGACAGGTTAATTATTTGCCTTCAGCAGGATATAGACATTGGTCACTGCTGAAATCAAAACTACTTTTGCATTAAGTTCTGAAAAACAATACTCTAGTATGAATATAAAAGTCAAAATTGAACCATTCGGTGAAAGTCATTGAGTAATAACTATTAAATATTTAGAACTAGAAGGAAATTAAGTAATATAAATTTCTAAAAATTAAGTAATAATCAGCAGAAATATAATCAGTAAAATACATATTTTTATTAACTTGTGAAATTATAAATCAGGGCAGTTTTGGATAGCAATCCCTTGAGTGGCTAATTATTTACTTATTTAGTTGCTTAGCAGGAAGGTAGAAGAAATTATGTTACCATCCTTATGCTAAAAAAAAGTTTCACAGCATTTGAGTTAGGAGCAGTCTGGCCTTGACAGTAGTGTGCTGTACCGGAAGGCAGATAGCATAGCACAGGAAAAGAGCCTAGAGGCATTAGTGTAATCCATCGAGGTTAAAGTAGGAAAGCTAAAATTATTTAATACTTTTTAAGCCCACAGTACAGTAAATGGTCTGTTGCTAGGAAGCAATCCTGGCTAAAAATACAGCTCTTTTTAATATGCTGACTTTATGTCTGAAGAATGCCAGAAACGGGTCTCACCGAAGGTATTTCTCACGCCCCTCTTCTCACTCCTGGAGTCCCCCAGTTCACACTCACAAATGTATGGACCTCAAGTGCTCCTCAGCCTGGAGGTTTTGTTTGACCAAGGAAAAGACAAGATCACAGATAGGTGATCTTTACCAACATCTAGTCAAGAGAGCCCACGTCAGAGGACCCATGGAAATAAGTAAACACTCTTTAAAATTATAAGATTTAAAGTTCTGACCCTCCAGTCTGACCATAGATTTGCCATCATGAAGGAAGAATTTTCTCCCAGGAACCTGAGAACCCTGGAAAAGGATGACTGCCTGGAGACATCTGGAGGAAATTGAGGGATGCCGTAAATGGTCCCAAACCCCTCCTCGTATACATGATAAACTGCCATAAATGAAAACATTTGTCTATCCTAATTTACAGCTGTAAACAGATGAAGCAATCCTCAGACATGCAAGTTAAAAATTAAAAACCTCAGAAACAGCAAGCAGAATTTGGCAGGAACAGTGCTGAGGAGCTGCACCCATTTAGCTCTCAGAGAACTGACCAGTCCTACAGTAGCACTGGACCAATGAGTTCAGCACTGTTAAGAAATACAGCATGCCAAAACATGACTTGCAATGGACAAAAGTGCCACAAATAACTTAAAAAATGTGACTCCAGACCTTTCAGGAGGGTCTGGGTGAAGCCACAGTTGCTACATTTTGTGCAACAGATGGAAAGTCATGCTTCAGAGGATAAACGATGTATTAATGATAGAACAAGAGATATAACCCTAAGCACAGACTTGCAAAGGTATCATCAGTTACTGTAAGCAACTTGGAGACTTTGAGCACATAATGTTACACTGGTCTGTCTATTCTACAGCATTTAGTGAATGCATTCTTTAAGTAAATTGTGACACAAACCTGTGTTTCTCAGTAGCTTCACAGTGTCTCTGAAAATGAATGTGCAAGTAGAAACTGATGATAGCATTAAAATAAATAGTAAATAATGTATAATGTTTTTTTTTAATTACTAGATAAATTTCCTGTCAACAATTTCTGTTACGGCTGAATTATTTTGAAGTTCAACTTTATTTTTTATGATTTCACCCTGCAATCCTTTCTCCTTTCTAAGTAGTTTTCTGATGGAAAGGAAGATAGATTTTCACACCTAGTTCCGCCTTCAGATTTTCAAAAGTTTTTTTTTTTTTTTTTTTTTTTTTTTCTGAAACCCTTTTTTCCTGTCTTAAGTAGAAAACAGCCTGGCCACTCTTGTAATTGAGCAGCTAGTTTGTCACCATCCAAGAGGCAGGTAATTGTCTCTCTTATGTTCACAAACATTACATTTGGAATCCTGCACTTATCAGTCAGCAAACAGTCCTCAGTACCAGTGAGGTATAAAACTCTACCTCTTCTCATTCTTTAACCCATTGACTAGTGTCCTTAGGGAGGAATTTTTTTCTCTTTGGATTTTATATTCTCTGTCAGTTTGCACATTACAACCACACAAGAAGGCAACACCTACCTACACTACTTTTTGTGTAGCTTGAGGCAAGCTACCATGGCTGATATCAGAAATAACAGGTAACATTCACTTCGGAAGCACAATGGTTTTGAATAGCCTTCTTCAACCTCCTCCTTTTTAGTGAGGCACATTCATACAAGAAAAATCCTATCAGAATGCATGCATTAAACAGTTAATTATGGACTTGAGGATTTATCTACATATTTTTACAAACTACAGTCCGGCAAGTCTTGAAAATTTCAACCTAAACTACATTTTTAACAGTTCCACTAAGTCTTGTGTTAATGATAAATGCACCTGGGTCAGGGCAATTGCAAGCAAAGGGAGAGGCTGGGCAGAAAATGGACTGAGAGCTGTCCTGAAGAGAAGGACATAGGGCTGGTGGATGAGAAGCTCGAGACAAGCTGACACAGTGCCCTTGCAGCACAGAGAGCCAATTGTGGGCTGCATGGAAAGCAGTGTGGCCAGCAGGGTGAGGGAGGATTTGCCCCTCTGCTCTGCTCTACTCTGGTGAGACCCCACTGGGGTGCTGCCCCCAGCTCTGGGGTGCCCAGCATAAGGACATGGACCACTGGACTGAGTCCAGAGGAGGGCACAAAGATGATCAGAGGGCTGCAGCACCAACCCTATGAAGACAAACAAAGAGAGTTGGGGCTGCTCAGCCTGGAGAAGATAAGGCTCCAAGGAAACCTCAGGTTAGCCTTCCAGTATCCAAAGGGACCTGACCAGAAAGATGGAGAGGAATTTTATACAAGAACATGCACGGATAGGACAAGCAGAATGGTTTTAAACTGAAGGAGGGGAGGTTTACATCGGACAGGATGAAGAAATTCTTCACTGTGAAATTGATGAGGCACTGGAACAAGGTTCCCAGAGAAGTCATGAATGCCCCAACATTTTAATTAACTAATCTGAAATGCCTGAGTTACTGCTAAAGAGCTTTTTAATTCCTTTTTCCTTAAAAGTGCTGTATTTACCACAGAGAATTTACACCATCACAAAGAGAACATCACTTCCCAGATCCAATGGGTTCATTGTTTCTGATGTAGTGTGCAGCATGAGGAGCTCCTTTTCCTTGAAAACTGTACAGTACAAAAATACAGTAGTTTCCATTAGTGTGGGAACATGCCGCATTTCTCATAGCATTCAAAGCATTTCCCCAAGCAACAATAAACTTGCAGAAAAGATACAAGGGAGTAGTTAAAAGCATTGGCTGTAAGTGAAAAGAAGCCCTTAATTTACAATCATGAGCTAGACTGGTGACATTCCAATCATAAATATGGAGATATTACTCCAGTGATTTAGGTTTAGATTTCTACTTAAGTGATTTTTAATTTTGTTTTTTCTAAAGAAGGCAATGTACACATTTTTAAGATTTTAGTTATAAATACATTTCAAAGGAGGTACTTTGAAAAATAAACCAGAAACTTTGTCCCTTGGAAGAGGTCACTTACAAAACATCTCTTAAAATAATCTCTTTCCAATTTACCAAGAAGATAAGGGAAATTTACAGGAAAGGCTGCAATTCAAAAGCCATTTCTTCATGAGGGCTTAAATCACCCAAAAAAATAGTTTAAATTAAAATATGCATCTTCCCTGGGTTCTGATACCTTAGCACGTTGTTGTCCCAGCAGCAGTTCAGATTTAGAGAGGTGCCAGCGCCTCATTTACCCATCAGCACATGAACCCTTCTTCTCCATCTCCCACCAAACCTGCACATGTGTGCACACAGTGTGCAGGCAACCCTATAGGTAAGGTGATGTAAGGCCATATTCCCTGGGCAACACTGTCAGACATACCAAAACTGGGACAAACTGGGAAAAAAGGTGATTAGGGGACTGCTGTCTTTATGGATGAGAATCAGGGTGGGAAAGGGGAAGAACTTAGGGGGAAATAAGGGATAATAAGAAATGGCTGATTGATGCAGTGACTGATGGTGTCTGGGGGTACTCACCAAGCAACCCCAAATCTGGGTCCTTCCACTAGCAGCTTAGAAATCAGGTGCTGGTTTAAACAGGGCTGGGCTATTAACAGGGACTGGCTTGGCTTTGCACAGAGAAGTATCTCCCTCCTCACAGCCACCCCAGCCCAGCCATGCACAGCAGCTGGACAGTCTCCAGGGACCCCTTAAAAACCCCCAGAGCAGCAGTTCCTGCTCACACCGCCCAGCCTGCAGGCCAGGGACTGCAGCCTTGGGGATGCTGCTGGTCACTGCACTTGCTGATAAAAAATAAACTTCCCACTTGCTCTGGAAAGGTGAGACATCAGCTTTATTTAAAAGACTTCCAATCCAACAGTGTACAGAGGTGACTGACTGATAACTTGAGATTTTCTGATCGAGAACAGGCCAGTAACATATGCATTACAGTGCAGCCCACATAACCTGCCGTGCAGCCCACATTCCCTGCCATCCCTAATGCAGGTGAAAAGACTGAAATGTCTGCTCTGGTGACACTGGAGAAAGATGTTGTGTGACTGATGCTATTTTACTCATCACAAATATACTAAAACTATACCTCCCATTGTCTTGCAGTTACGCAGCACAGAGAGGTTACATCAGAACAAAGTTACTGACTTCAAACAAGCATTCAGAGATAATTACTTAACCTTACAGGACAATATTAAGCATTTGACAGAGCTGACGACATTTCAGATGAAACCTGAGAGTACAGTTTGTTCAGAACAAAGTTGGAATGTCATTCAATAGATTTTGCTCTACCACTGTGTCACTCTGCCAGGAAGTGCACACCCCCGTTCTGCCCTGTCCTCTCTCCTGCTGCTTTGTTGGCCAAAGCACTGGGAACACTTCAAAATATCTGGCAATCCAGCACTTTTCTACTTACTCTTCCTATTGAAGCTCATAGGAGAACTCCATTAACTTTATGAGCTTTTATAAGTCACCTTGCAAGGGCCCAATTGTCAGTGCTGAAATAGCTGGCACATAGATTGTTTCATTTCTGTTTACAATGGGAAAAATTTCCTAACACAAGTTTCTCTGATATTGAGAAGCATTTTACAATTATAATAAACCAACAAAAATTTGTGAAAACTCTTAAAAAATTAGAGCTACTTAAGTGAAAATATTATAGACCCTATTACTATATTAATAATACATTAATACCACATTAAAATTTTAACAGTTCAAAATAGATATTTTGTTTGTTTTCCATGAAAGAATGCAATTTATCAGTTGTTAAATTAAAAATATGCTATAGCTGGCAATCTGAGATGATGTTTCTTCTTCCTACAAAATTCTTCTCCTAAAAATATGTTAAGAGGAATTTAATATCTATTCTATAGTTATATTCTGCCTCATTAGCTTTATTCTCTATCAACTGTTAATGGCTCAAAAGAATATCACAACATATTAATGTCTTCCAAGCACAGTATTCCATGCACAAATACACACCAAGTTCTTACAAATTCCTGTTTTGTCAGTGTTTAGAAAGAGATCAAGACATTAAATACAATCTAAATTTCTCTACAATATTAGCTACGATAAAAATTACAAGGAAGTGCTGCCCTCCTTTCTAAGTGGTAAATAAAACAGAACCAAGAAATTATTCGTATATGAGCAACTTTAAAGTCTGCAAATCAAGGTTTTTGTGAGAAGAAAAAAGGAGTTTTTGAATTTGAGTGCTGTACTGTGGTGCTTCTGCTTCATACACATCTGTCTGAATCACAGCACACCACACTAACTGTTCTAATTTCTGCCAACTAACAAATGCTGAGGCATTCCAGCAACATCCCATTTCACTAACAGGCAAGAACAGCTCTAGGACTAGATTGAGATTCTGGTTTATAAAGAGTAAAAGGTTTCTCAGAAGATGTCATATCTGATTCATGCCTTCCAATATGAAATAAATAAAGAAGTAGCTATCAGCAGCTGGGATAGCAGTACTTTGTATTTCCTGTTCCCTTTGTGCTTTTGGGATTTCATTCTGGTTTTTTCTGATGTCTTTAGACATTCTGACATCTTCAGGGAGGAACTTTGAACTTCAAGGACATCTGAATGGCCCTTTTCAGACAAAGAAAGAGAAAGAACGTTTGGTACTTGGAGTTTAACAACATTCACATTCGGAAGTGCAGCTATGAAGAAACCTGTAAAAAAACATCTTGGATATTAGTGCACTCAAATGACCCAACAGTTATATGCCAGTTTATTTTTATTTTATGAGAACTGCCTCTGAAGCTGAAGGAGTGTATGTTCTTTGAATGCATCTACCTCAAATTGTTTACTAGTCCTTTTTTAATGAGTGGCATTCCCAGAAGGAGCGCCTCTTACACCAGGCAGTGCTTTATGTCTTCCATAGAAGCACATGGCTCAGGTTGGAAGGGATCACAGTGGTGCTCTGGTCCAACCTCCCTGCTCAAGGAGGGCCATCCCAGGGCACACAGCACAGGACTGTGCCAGATGATTATCGAATATCTCCAGTGAAGGAGACTCCACTCTGTCTCTGGACAACCTGTTCCAAAGCTCAGCCACCCTCATGGTAAAGAATTCTTCCTCACATTGAGGGTGGAACTTCTTGTGCATCAGTTTCTGCCCACTGACTCTTGTCCTATTGCTGGCAGCACCCAGAAGAGCCTGATCCATCCTCTTGAAACCCTCCCTTCAGATACTGAGAGAGATAAGGTTTCCTCTCAGCGGTCTCTTCTCCATGCTGAACAGGCCCAGCTCCTTTTTTCATTCAACATGGGGTAGATACAGAGGGAAATCAGACAATGAAACCTCAAAATTACTGGAAGACTCAACAGAGTCTATTACAAAAAATATCAAAATGTCTGTTGAAGTTTATCAGATTTAATTTACTTAATAAATTGACTATAAATATTGTGCATTCAAGAAGCAGGTTCTATAACATGGGAGAAATATCACAGAGGTGGATTTTCCTGGAAGAAAAGCCAAAGACATGTTGAAATGAGGAAACAGCATTCAGCTAGAAACAGGGTGAGATTTCAATACACTGTATCTATTATAGTGCCTCGATGCTTTTTTACTAAAGCCAACATAAATTGAAAGAAATTAGGAAGCAGAGTAGGAAGTCAGATACAAAGGCCAGCCCTTAAACCCCTGCAGAGCAGGCTTCACTGACAGCCTCTAGGTACAGGTCCGGATTTTTGAATTCTTGAATTCTAGAGCTTTTATACTTCTATTTATTGCTTTCCTGCTTTTCAGGCCAAATTATCTTCCCTGCCTAATGTCCTCATGTCCTTTGAATCTCTTTTCTCATTTCTGCAATGTTTCCACTTGTGACCAAAAGCATTTATAAATCATGTATAATAGAAAAAAAGAGATTTCTGCTGACAATGTCTACCTTGACAGTGACTCTTCCACATTAATGACTTTTTATTTTTACTTTTTTTTCCCCCATGTGTGGCACACCTTTGCATATCTTTGCCCAGATTTATCTAGTCTAGTAATCAACTGTAATATTTTGTGTTAACAGGTGTGGATGCTATTTTTATTCTAAAGAAGACATCTTACTGATACAGCTTACTGACACTTGATGATCATCCAGAGAAACTATGCTAACTGCGCTGCAGGGGTGTTTTTATTGTAGTAATTTTTATCACAGCATTTTCTACCATGATAAATAATAAAAATGCATGGCTTATTTGGTTTTGTTTTCTGTACAGTGTTACATTCAAATTGTTTCTAATACTCAAAAACAATTTCCACAAGGGAAATCCTGGTCACAATTTCCTTCAAGAACAGGTGCCTTGTAAAAATAAAACTTAAGAAGACTTTCAAAGTAATCCATATCCAATATGAATTCAGTATAAAATAATTAATTATTAGAAAGATATATTCTCATATGAATGAGTATTCATAGCAAGAAATAAACAGATACAGAATACTTTGAGCATACATTGACTAAATTTCCATGGAATTCTGATAAATCATATCCATAAATTTATTACTAGAATACGGGCACATTTCTTGAGCATGACTCATGAGCCTTTTTCATTGTATGCATAATTCTCATTCAGCATCTCAGATTACTTGCAGAACAGTATAACTCCATGGGATAGAACAACAAAGGACATTAGGGTATCTATACACAAGCAGAATCCCAGCTGAGATGTAGCAACTGTGCTGAGGGCAATTATTTTTGAAAGGGAGCAAGATGAATTCAAACAGAAAATTATACAGCCTTAACATACAGCACTAAAAAAAGAAAAATCAAATAAATAAATAAATAAATAAATAAATAAATAAATAAATAAATAAATAAAAATCCCAGTCAGCTGTAGCATTAAGCAAGTCCAAAAGATTAAACTTCTCCATCTTCCTCAGTTTTTGCAGAGTATTCCTAGGCCGCAGTAGTCCTAAATGTCCACTATTCATTCCTTTGATTACCCTTCTGTTTCCCTTGGCTACTGTAATTTTAAGAATAATTTTCCTATTAATGCACTAATGTTTTGAGTGAAGAATACATAAATGCTTATACTGTTACATGTTCAAATTTGTCATGCATCACTGGAAAAATAAACCATTTACACTTTATTCACTCTGGGCCCATTTATGCCTCTAGAAATGCAAGATGTATCTGAGAATTTGGCATAAATTGCAACCCCAGTCAGCTTTAATATTTGCAATTCAAACTTAGGAAAATTAGATTATAAATTTATATTGCAGGCACCTCCAATTTTAGTAGGGGCAAAATCCTTAGGAAACTAAACATTACATGACAACAAAAATAACTAAACCACTGGAGTATATAGCTGGCATCTCTGTATCCCGAGTTTTATGTCCAAGGCCAGTACAAGTACTGCTGAGAGAAACAGGCACAATTTCCTTTTGTCCACAGATGCATCTGTATTTTCACTTTCTATTTCATCTCAGACAACATCATGGTCTTGTATTTTTCCCAACACTCTCCTCTGTCCCAGAAAAACTGAAAGTTTCTAAAAATTTCAAGACACTTCAAGGCAGCTCAAATCAGTTGTGACTGCGTTGACAGTTAGCTTCTGCTTTTTTATCAACTCTTGATATGGGGAAAAAAACCCACCCTAACTTTTACATCTTAAAAAGTGAAAAGCATATTCCTCTTGCCCTCCTCATTATATCTGTGAGGTTACAAAAGCCCACAGAAATTAGAAGCAGCAATTAGAAATCTGTGGTAAATGCTTGTGCATACTGTTACACAGTATAAAGAGGAAACTACTCTGGGAAAGTTAACTTCTCCTTACTACATGAAGTCAGTCAACAACAACTTTCTACCTTTAACACAGATCAGCCTCAAAACACTTTAAAATTGCTGCCTGGCAGTCACGACCTTAGCACACTGTACAGAACTGCTAAAGTTAATGAGAGATTTGGAATGCACCAGTAATTTATTTTTCAGACTTGACTGCTTGATGTCAGAGATCATGCAGGCCGAGTCAAGCAGTGTTACGGATGGGCTGCATCCCCCACACAGCCCAGAGTGGCAGTGCCAGCAGAGTGATAGGAGTGCCAGCCCAGCCCTGCAGACACAGCCAGGGTGTCCTGCAGAACCTGCAGACACAACCAGGGTGTCCTGCAGAACCTGCAGACACAGCCAGGGTGTCCTGCAGAACCTGCAGAACCCTGCAGACACAGCCAGGATGTCCTGCAGAACCTGCAGAACCTGCAGACACAGCCAGGGTGCCCTGCAGAACCTGCAGACACAGCCAGGGTGCCCTGCAGAACCTGCAGACACAGCCAGGGTGTCCTGGAGAACCTGCAGACACAGCCAGGGTGTCCTGGAGAACCTGCAGACACAGCCAGGATGTCCTGCAGAACCTGCAGAACCTGCAGACACAGCCAGGGTGCCCTGCAGAACCTGCAGACACAGCCAGGATGTCCTGCAGAACCTGCAGAACCTGCAGACACAGCCAGGGTGCCCTGCAGAACCTGCAGAACCTGCAGACACAGCCAGGGCGTCCTGCAGAACCTGCAGACACAACCAGGACATCCTGCAGAACCTGCAGACACAGCCAGGGTGTCCTACAGAACCTGCAGAACCTGCAGACACAGCCAGGGTGCCCTGCAGAACCTGCAGACACAGCCAGGGTGCCCTGCAGAACCTGCAGAACCTGCAGACACAGCCAGGGTGTCCTGCAGAACCTGCAGAACCTGCAGACACAGCCAGGGTGCCCTGCAGAACCTGCAGAACCTGCAGACACAGCCAGGGTGTCCTGGAGAACCTGCAGACACAGCCAGGGTGCCCTGCAGAACCTGCAGAACCTGCAGACACAGCCAGGGTGTCCTGGAGAACCTGCAGAACCTGCAGACACAGCCAGGGTGCCCTGCAGAACCTGCAGACACAACCAGGACATCCTGCAGAACCTGCAGACACAACCAGGACATCCTGCAGAACCTGCAGACACAACCAGGACATCCTGCAGAACCTGCAGACACAGCCAGGGTGTCCTGCAGAACCTGCAGACACAGCCAGGGTGCCCTGCAGACACAGCCAGGGTGCCCTGCAGAACCTGCAGAACCTGCAGACACAGCCAGGACGTCCTGCAGAACCTGCAGACATAGACCAGACACAGACAGGGGGTCCTGCAGAACCTGCAGACACAGCCAGGGTGTCCTGCAGACACAGCCAGGGTGCCCTGCAGACACATCCAGGGTGCCCTGCAGAACCTGCAGACACAGCCAGGGTGTCCTGCAGAACCTGCAGACACAGCCAGGGTGTCCTGGAGAACCTGCAGAACCTGCAGACACAGCCAGGATGTCCTGCAGACACAGCCAGGGTGCCCTGCAGAACCCGCTCTCCGTGCGGCTCCGCTGGCTGGCACAGCCCAGCTGCTCCGGGCTGTGGCACAACCCCGGCTCCCCTGACTCAAGGGGAAACCTTCAGAAATGTCAAGGCAAACAAGTCCTCCAGCTTACAGCAGACTACTTAAAATTCTGCATGTTCTGATGACCTTTTTGCTCGTCAGATTATGAATGTAGCTCCAACCAAAATCAGTGGGAATTACACTGATAAATATGTACAAGAAAAACAGAGGAAGGGATAATACATAGCTAAGCTTTTTGCCTTTTCTTTCCTAGTGCTCTGAATCCCCTGAACTTTCTACAGGACACCACTAGAGCTCCATGCAACCAAAGGAAGGTAATCCAGCAGCCACAGGAGCTTTCACAAAAGGTTTGCCTCTGAAGGATGGAGACAACCCAGACCTGCCTCTATATTAATAGAAAAAAAACCTGCCAGCAGAGAGAGCCAAACGGGTCATAAGGAGTTTGCTGAGGAAGCTTGCTCTATTACTCAGGAATGGTAAAAGCTGTCTCCACTAGAAACTAAGGACTTAAAAACAACAGAAAGAAAGAAAATTACGATGTCATTTCAGTCAATGGTTATTTGACAGAGTGAGTATTGTATCACATTGGCACACGCCAGAACAGGACAAGGCAGAGCCAAAACAGCAACCCACCAATTTACTGAAAAGAAACAGAACTTCATAAGCAATCTAACACACAAGATTTCTTTTTCTGTTTTTCACCAATAAAGTGCATTTCAGATAAAAAATATCTACAGCTGTTTCAGCTGTGTCAATCTTTAAATGCCAAGAGCCATGATTTATCAAAGGATGAAAGTTCTCCATGCAAATGAGAGCTGAGTAATCAATTGTCTTTTATGCCACATACTTCAGCAATTATTGTGTAGATACACCTTTTAAGTCCAGGGAGATACTGCTACAGTCAGGAGCTCTCTCCATATCCCTTCCATCAACCCTAGCTTACCCTCCTTCAGCAACATTTTAAAGAGTGTTATGAGATGAGCAATAGTTTCATTACTGTTTCACAGAAAGGTGAGGTGTGCACCTCCAGTATTTCCTGCACTTTCATGCACCTTCCTGCACAATTTTAATGCATTTCTGCAGTCTTTTCACAAGAGCAGTACTAACCCAGAGCAAAACAATAGCACTAGCATGCCTGTGAGTAGCTGGTGCTCCAAGTTTTCCTCTCATCCACATGCCTCAAGAACCTCAGCTGAAGAGAACTCAGCCGAAGGAACCTTTTGCCCTCTGTTAGAAGCCCATCAAATTTCATTTGTATTACCATTATCTTTCATGTTCTAGGGTAAGCATGAAATCATCCCCAGATAACTTTCCTATTCTTTCCAAGCTTTTTCCACAGTCTTTTCCTTCAAACTACTTGTTTCATTTCCTATTTTCAAGCTGACCCCAAGTACACAAAAATAGAGCTCTTAATGTGGCTGCATCCTCCTCTTTGTGTTTCTGTATTTGTTTAATCCTTCTTTTCTAATAATATTGGATATCTTAAGAGTCAAAGCTCTATTTTCTTTAGTAAGTCCTTTGCTTTTTCTCTGTTTCGTCCCTTAGAATTTTATCCCCTGCTCTCCCTTTTTATTTGACTACATAATACAATTTTTTTCACATTACGTGACATTTCAAGCGTATTTCACTATTTACATTCTATTTTTCTTCTTTTCTCATTCACTTTCTGTACCTTTGTAACACTGCATGTATCACCGCGTTACATTTTAAGTAATAATGTGAGATAAAAATATCATACTCTCTTACTAGCTGAGGGAATTCAGCAGGAATTATCATTTCATTAATTACATAAAAATCAGTCTTCCTCCTCTGTAAACTCCACTCCTTCAAACCTGAGCCATACGAGGTATGAAACAGCATTATTAAGAAGGCAGAGATAAAAGATACTGTGCCATTGAGAAGATTTATCTCTTTAATACCAACACTGACAACTCCATTTAAATACCAATATAAACAGAAACATACCATGTGTGCACTCACAAACATCCTACTCACAGTAACAACAATGCAGCAGATTTCCCACCCACCCCACCCTGTGTTTCAGGGAAGAAGAGCTACCCTGTCTTCAAAGCCACACAGACTTTGCTCTTTTTTTTTGCAGCGGGTACCACCATCTATCCCCACTGTCAGCAGAGCATGGCAGGCAGTTCTACAGCTTTCAGCTAAAGAGCTAGAATTTATTTTGGGTATTTGTGGCTCAATGACCTTTCTGCTCAGTAGGTTGCCCTGGCACAGAGTCAAGGCTTGCAGCCCTCCAGCAGGGCTCTTGTGGTTCCAAAGGCCAGAGGACGCTTGGATAGGTAAAAACGGCTGTACTTATTACCCTAAAATGGTGCTACCTTTGAAAAGTACATCAGGTCACTATTAAATGTCTTTTACAGAATACTGGAAGGTGCTTTCTCCTCTAATATACTGGTATAACAGACTAGCCAAGCAGCTTACAGAAACCATAGGGCAGGCATCTTTTATTAACATACACAGAACCATATTTTCAAGATGCTACAGTATTTCAAATTTCAGAAAGTTCCTTTGTTTTCAATTCTCACAGCCATTGCTGCTTAGGTAAAAACCCTAGTTTAAAGAAACACACCATGGCCCACAAACACATTTATTGCAGCCTACTGCCTTTTCCACAGGTACAGGTCCTACCTACAGTTGTCACAGAGCTCACAGATAGCTTTGTTACATAAAGTAACAATCAAATTGCTTATATTAGACAATGAAAATGAAATTTGTGTCAATAGGAGTCAATTTAACAAAATTATTCCATTAGGGATAATTAAATGAATTCGTTTTGCAAATCAAATGTTAAAACCCCCAAGGCACTAGATGACAAACAGATTTTACAGACATATTGTCTAGGTCAGCCTCAGTTCTTCCCAGTGATTTTCAAAACTATTCACATGTGGCAGCACCAACAGCCATTAGAGAGAGTGAAGTAAAAACTTTCTCCACATAACTTAAAACTAAAGTCCCCACAGCTCTTACAAGACCATTTAGTGCCTTTAAAAAGCCGGACCCCACACATCTTGGTTTGAGCACAAAACCAAGGCTGATACTCACAGAACCTGTATCAAAGACACAGAGCTCTATCAAATGGTATTTGAAGCACTTCTGGGAAAGAAACAACCAATTAAAAAGTTGATGACTCTTTAGCTCTTGAAAGACAGAAGATATGAACTTCTAAGCCTTGCAATTTCTCATGTGAGGGTGCTTGAAGCAGTCAGGGACTGTCAGACACACTGGTGCCAAATTTTAGCAAAGGTTGCAGAAGCTGCCTAGTTTTTAAAGGCTGTACAAAGTTTGAGTTTTCTTTTTCACAGGGGAAGGCAGTCAGATAGCCACCTGGAAGCCTTGTAGAGTAAATTATGCAGGCAGCAGGCTTTTTTTAAAAAGATACACCACCAGCATGATGTGATTTCTATCCTTAAATCATTATATGCTGAAGACACAAGGATCAAATGCCAGCTTCAATTACAGAATAGCAAAGGTTTAGCAAACACTGATTCAGAGAAGTAGTTGCCAAAAAGTGCCCAAAATCTCAAGTTTTAAGCAGGTAAAAATTAAACTGAAATTTCTGCAGATGTCAAAGCTTCTCGCTAGATTACAGCCAAAATATTTATCATGCACTTTTATCTTTGTGATCCAGCCTGGGACCCTTATATTTTCATTGCATATGCACAAAGGTCAAGATCAAATCCCCAGACAGGTAAAACTTCCAGAGTCAAAATCCAGATTTTCAAGGAGTTGAAGTTAATCTCCACTTGTTGGGATTTAATCCAAGTGATACTCTGAGCAGGCATCTGATTCTCTAGGTGCTCTTGTACTTCGCTGTAATGCGCATCAGAGTTTCAAAATATTAAAGCATTAAAATAAAACCCCTCCGTTCTTCTCACTTGCCTTAAGCATCCTAAAAGCAATAGGTATTCTTTTTCTCAAGTAAAGTACTGGTCACAAAAGATACTTACTAAGGAAGTCACACCTTCCGTCCCTTAGTAGTAAATAACTTCTACATTATAGTTCAAAAGACAGATTAAGTGATTAAACACACACCCCTCCCCAAGGAAACCAAAGGGAAAGAGAGGAATGCCAGACTTAGATAAAACTATCTCCATCCTTTTATAACTACTAATTTCTTTGTTTTGCTCCAATAGCTATGCACTTACAGCCGTAAACTACTAACAGAATACGCTTAGTTAAAAATGAAGTCAGATAATTTTTGCAGGTTTATTTGTGGCTTTCATTTAAAGGAAAAAATGGTACATGAAGTAGAAGTAATCCCAGATGCTACAGCAGTTTGGATGCTGTATCTATTTCTTTATATAGCACATAGTTGCAATCACGTAATTTGTCATTTTTGCACTGGAATTTTCAAATCAGTGTATAGTTTATACATTTCACATGTGCAATTCTGGGTTTAGTGAAACAATTAAAGGTCATTAATGTCTGCAGTGTAGGGCTATGCTATGATAGATAAACTCTGCATCAATCACCCAGTTGAATGATTACCAAAATTTACCATTTTCATGACAACATAGATCTATTTCCTTTTTTTATGCAAGTTGGTAATGACAGGATGGAGAGCAAGAAAACACTTCTTTATTTTATCCTTAGTGACTATTGCACAGCACAAAACTATGGGTAAGGATAAGTATTTCAGCACTCTCCAACATAATCAGCAGAAAAAGGTATTTGAATACCTAAATATATCTTATATTTTAACAGCCAAACCTGGAGCCCATCGCAGCTGCAGACTTATGAGTCTACATCCAAGAAGAGACGCATTGAATGTGGGCAGTTAATCATCACTCAGTACATAAATTGGGAATACAAACACCTCTCAACCAGGCTCATGTGCAACCACAGCCTGCTTCATGGACACACTTAAATTTCTAAGTAATCTGAATCTTAATGCATTCTCACAGCAGGGAAGGGAAGGGACCTGAACCTCAGAGCTGGTATGGACATCCTTTATCCCTGAACAACCCCAGCACTGTAGACAAGGTAATGCAGTTATGGGGAACACTTGGGGCAATATTTGGGACTCGGTGAAGTCACTGAAGAAGCCCTAAAGCTATCTACTGAGCAGTTGCCAGCATCTCCAGGACTCTGTGTGGAACTCGATGATATTGTGTTTATTGGGTAGAGCAGGCTGTGCGCTGCTAGCGTTGTATAATCACGTATAATGGGGGTGAGCAAAGGGCACTGTTAACTCAGGAATTGTATTTCATGGCTTACTTTACTCCCCAACAGGAATCCTAGTTTCTGAAACAGAAATAATTGATAAGGAAAAAATAATAATGTATTTTCTTAGTACAAAAGTAGAAAGTCAACCGAAAAGACACTGAATGTGGACTCCTTCATCCCACTGTGTATTATAACTTATTACAATGTACCAAAACAACTCCTGGGGCTTTTTAAATAGTGTTTAATGATGTGAATCATACTAGATACGAAAACACCTACACCATCAAACCACTGAAATATAAAAAAATTAGAAATTCAACTACAGTTATTCATTAATCCCCTCAAAATCTTAAAACCTTACATTTTAAGTCTTAAGTCTGCATCCTGAAAGCCACAAAAAATTTTCAATTGATTTAAAAGTACGCAGCACAAACCCTTCACCAGCATAGACTGAAAGTATATATAATAAACAAATAAGTTTGAAGTCTGCCATTGTTATATTTCCTGATAGAGTTCTTTACAATATACCATTGTTCAAAATAATGTGCTTTTTTAAAATTCTTAGAAATATTTCAAATAATTCTGATCTTTAATGACTTATAATCTTTTCATCTACCTTACACTCAGTCTAAATCTACACTTCCACATATATAGAGCAAAGCATATTTATATATACTTAAAAAATCCATACTTACGGAAACTTTGTTCACGCTTCTGTACTTACCCAGGACACATTTTTAGCCTTGGGTGTTTTTAGCATGGCAACATGCAAGGCTGAAACGACCAACAACAGCCCCACCAGCATGGAAAGTCAGATGGAGAGATAGTCCAGGTGCCTTGGTTACCCCAGTATGTAGAGTTCCTTGGCCTGGCTGACACAGGCACGCTGAGCATGTGGTCAGGTAACAATAAAAAAAGTCATTTTTCCTCCCGGTGTGCAATCCAATCAAACTGAGACATATCCGTCTCCAGCAGCAGCTGGGTGTATTTCTGTATAGCCATGAAATCCAGAGTTCGCTCTTCTCTTTGAAAAGTTAAAAGCAAAAGTCAAAGGGACTTACTCTCACAGACTTCACCTGCCCTGTGAGAAATCGCAGATCCAGTTATCCTCCAAGCTTCCAGCCAAGCACTGATCTCGCAGGAGAATGAAGCCCAGCACTGGGAGCCACTTGCCTCCAGAGGATGTCAAAGACACGCACAGCTGCTGGCTGCACTGTTTAACTGCAGCTGTGCCTGACCATTTCCCGACCCCAGGATCTTCAGAGTACTGAAGAGAATGAGGATATGGCTGTCAGTAAATAATGCACGCCAGCAGCTCCTGCAGGTACCTGTTGCACTGTGCGTGCCCGTGGTGTGGGGCTGGCACTGCAGCCCCGCAGAGGCACCTGTGCCCCAGCACCCTCCTGCTGGGCTGCACTCACCGCCGGCACGGACACGCGTCCCAGAGCAGCAAGCAAAGGCTGAACATCACTGTTTCTGCTCGTTTCTCTTTGTTCCTCTGCCCTTCTGTCCTTTTACTTTTACCTCCTGTCAATCTAGATTACCAGTGCAGATCCAGGCTAAATTTTGCAACTATCAGTAGTGATTAGAGTGAGTTGATTGAAATCGGATTATACAGGAAGACCTCTGCTTCCTCACTCAGCACACGGGCCAGTACCATTTGCAAAATACTTATGCTTCACTGCACAGTATGAGAGCATTTGGAGCAGTCCATTAGAAGAGAAACAGTGCAGTGGAAACAAGCCAGACTGCACTGTCTTTATAAATGAGAGAAAAGGGATCCTGTTTTCAGTAGCCACATGAAATTTACAGGGGAGTGTTTCAGACCGTTTCCAGAGGGAAGAGTTTGTTGGAGCCTCACAGATTCATCACAAAGCATCAAAGAGTGGCATTAAGTACCTGAAGTGCTCTGTGTACCTACCTGCTACTGCTCAGATGTGGATCCAGCCCAAGTGTACCTCTGTGGCAACTGAGCACTGAACTTGTGAGAAGCATCATCCTTCCCTGGGATAGCATCTGCAAATCCTACTGACAGTACCTACACAAGTCACCACTCAGCATTTAATTCAAATGTGCTTTTTCCAAAGCATATCATTAAATGTACAAGGAAGGTGACCTACCTGAACCATATTCAAAGATATATATTAATTTAAATATTAATATGAGCTATGAGGTAAAAAGGTACAGTACCATCCTAAAATAGTGATATGTTATCTTGAAAAGAAGAAAACAAAACACAAAATAGAAAAGGAGGCAACAAGGGAGCAATCTGATAAAAAGCACTAAAAAAAATGTACATTTTTTTAAAAAATTAAGTCCAGCTGACAGACACTGTGAATGTGACAGACAGATGCAGTCTGCACGACAACATACCATTTTTCTAGGACTTCCTAAATAATAACTTAATATTATTATCTACTCATGATACAGACCTAGATTATGCTTCAAGCATCATCTGTCACTTTACACTGATTATTTAATGTATTTGCATAAATGCAATGGGTTTAGGATTGCAAGAATTCAATTTGTGGATGGTCTGTGATTTGTTTGTGGGTATTAAAATAATATTAAGGTCTTTTCCAAGGCGGCAACATAAACTCCTTTTTTTGTTAAAAGAAACTCTAGAAACTGCTTATGTGACTGGGACAGAGATAAAATGTGTGTACTTCCCACTGGAAATAGCTACATGATTTTTAAATAATGCCAGTCCTCTGCTTATTTCTAGTCCACGTTGTAGGTAATCAGAAGCTAAGTCTGGTACACTCTGCATTGCATATACTAGAAAGAAGGTTTATATGCACACAGTTTTTAATTACATCCCCCTCTTTTTCATAAATCTACTCAGTCTCATGGAGCTGAAGCACAGTCTGAAGCTTTAAATGACTGGGACTCAAATAAAAGAGTGAATGATTGCCTTCAGTAAGTGCACTGAGATTCAAACTCTAGTAGCTGGACAGGTGGAATACAAAGGTATATGACTGGATATAAATCCAGCAGAGTGGAAACTTTATGCAGTGAAAAATTCTCAATGAGATGTTAAGCAGTTATTAGAAACAGTTCTGTTTCAAATATACCCTGTCTAGACATATTAAAGATAATATTTTACCGAGAAATTACTTTATTCCATTCTGAAAGCTAAAGAATATAAGTCTAGAGTCAGTTGAATTAGCAGCTAACACAAAGGTATCCTATAGTACTGTCACTGGTATAGAATGGATTGAATCAGATCTGCCCTCTACACTGTGACAATAAATATACACTTGGTCCTATACATACAAGCTGAAAAACAGCTGGCATTTGAGCTTTCTCCTTCTTAATATCAACTCAGTTCACAAAATTTTAAAGCAGCAGCTACTAATGGCTTGCCAGACATGCTCAAATAAAATGAACAAAATTTATTCCCTCACACAGAAAGATTTTGAAATACTGAATTTTACTTCAAGCGGCTAATTTACTGCCAATGGCATACATTTAAAAAATCCTACTGCTAAAATATAATGAAATAAAAGATAATAAGTGTTGAAAATTTAGATGCTAACAAGACTAGAAAGTCAAGAAATTAACCCTCTTATAGGTAGGACCTATGGCACAATCTTTAATTCCAGAGGACATAAACCTCATCGTAGAAAACAAAATACTCACTGGAGGAAAAATGCTGAACAATAAACCTAAAACGAAAGAAATATTCTGCACCATGCATCCTCTCCTTTCTGATGGGGCACTTTTCGTACAGTCACTGCAACATCCAATAATTTTTCTGTCTTTAATGAGCATATTTTCAGAACATGCTTGTGAGGGAAGCTGCTGCTGTTATTCTCATTTGATAGCTGGAATATATATTCCAGATGAGTCCAATAGTTAATGAGGAACCTAGTCTGAGAGGATTCTGGCTGGATCCTTTCAAGAATTTAACACTTTATAATGCTTTCGGTATTTAGAGCACACTTGTGGACTTTCTCTGCATTACATACTCAGCAGTTCTGCAAATAAATCTTCATCATTTCCATTTTGAGATCACAGCCCTGTTTTAAGCTGGGTATTCCCAAATGGTGGTACACAAGACACTCAGACTATCAACAGAATTTCTGATTTAAGCAAAATGTTCAGCATTGCCAAAGGCCAAGTAAGCACCAAATCTATTTCCATTTTACTCATAAAACTATCCTCTCTCTTCCTGCCCTACATTGGTTAGCTCTGCATTCAGAAAGAAAGCTATGTCTCATATCAAGAAAATTGATTTTTTTTCCCTCCTGAGTATGAGCCATCCAGTGATGAAAATAACCATAATCTAAGAAAAAGAGAACTTGGTTCTTGGTTTTAAAATAGCACATTGCAGCAAATAAACAAAATTCTGGGATGTTTTAGCTTTCAAATAACTGACTTCTAATCTCAATGCTTTCTTATGCCAGGTTTTCCTTTTTTTATAGGTTTTATAAAAGTTCCAGCACCATCACCACCAGCATAGAAACCATATGAATGTATGCATTGATTTCAATTGCAACAAGCTTCACAGCCACTGCCCTCAGCTCCGAGCTGTGGCTGAAACAGATGCATGTTACCCGAATCATTCATTTTGTCTCTTCAGAACAAGCAGATGCTGGAATCATTATTTCTTCTCTCCAGATATAAAACAGAAATAAGACTGTGACCTTGCGAAAAAATGCCGCCAATTTTCTCATTAGAGTCTGTGAAGCAATTAGAACGTTACAGGACTGCACTGCCTAATGAAGATCATTAAAGAAAAGTATTTGCATACACAACAAACCGTGACATGGGCTGCCAAACCGCAATTCTTTACACAGAGAAATAAATGGCCAGGCTGCAGAAAGGACGAGACACATGGTCAGTCTTCTGCTCACTGATAGTGGAAAGATAACTGCAGCTCTGCCACTGTGCCCTCCAGCTGCTGTCCCCAGCAGCTCTGCATCTCGGTGGCCATGTCCTCCCCAGCACCAAGTGACTCCTGCCTGCCCAGCCCAGCTGCTGAGGTTCCCTCCAAGTCCTCTGACTCCCAGCCTCTCACCCTGTCCTGAGCCCCAGCCTGCAGTGCCACCACCGAGCCTGGCCAGCCAAACCAAGGACAGCAGAAAACCAACTGCTCGCTCAAGGCAGATCCCCACAGCCAAATCATATTTGTAACTGGTGTTTTCGAAGGATCAGCTTATTTCTTCTAATCTCATTCAAAATAAAAATCTTCTGGAATAAAGGCATGTAGAAAACCTCCAAGTTGCACAATTCGGAGTTAATGTGCCTGGGGTGAATGGAAAAGTCAGGCAGCAAGGCAAGAAGGCTGCTGCCTAGCTGCTACAGCCCAGCACAGAGGGAGAAAACGGGATGGATTTACCAAGAGCCCCCACCTGCAAAGCTGCAAAACCAACCGAAATTCAGATAACTCAAAGTTTGATTCAAAAATAATTCTTCAGCATTTGTCATAGTTTGTAATCATCATTCTTATTTTCAAAGTACATTATCTGAGATACTGCAGCTGACTCAGAGATGATGTTTCTCAGGAAGAAATTCTATGGATATTAATAACATACAGTATCTGTTCCTATAGTTAGTTTCTAAGGTTGGTAGGATAAAAACTTCTTTCCATATCTGTCCTATTCAGTACTACAAAGAAACCCAAAAGTTTCCTAATAATGTAGGAAAACATTAAAAAGTGGTTCACCACAAGAAAGAGAAAGTAAAAAATATCTGATTTTTTCTGGCTTCTGCATCATGGTTTAGAGGTAAATGAAAAAGTCACATTAGATATTTATAATTAGAAAATTAATTACATGCTCACAGCAAAGGAAAGCTTAACGAGTATGTAAATGCAGTATTTCAGTGGTATTTTGGTTCATTTTATATAAATAATAATGGAAGTACTAAAAAGACTCAGAGAACTGAAATTTAAGAGTTGTTGAGTGTCACATATTAAATTGTATTCAAAATCACTAAGATAAATAATCAAAAGAAGTTATCAGTGATCAGTGGCAAGGCAAATCCAACCTTTTTGTAAAAAGATGTACTACATATTAAGAAAGGTATCAATTCCTGAAGAAGTATATTAATTCTAATAATGCTTCTATGAAACAAACTTCCCCAATATTCCTTGGTGTGCAAAAGGAATTTTCATCTCTCTTTTAAAAATGTATTATATTGTTTCTATACCATAAAAGGTTTGAACGATTCTTATATAAGAAAAACAGAAGTACAGTGAGTGCACTATGGAACCTACTACCCCAACCCACTTCTGTTCATCTCTAATCCAAAAATACAGATGTTAAATAATGCTTTTTAATGCAATTATTTGAAAAGCTGTGTAATATTCTTTACTATGAGTTACTGGCATGACTTGAATATTTTCTTTTTTATTTCTCTGTTTTTTGTCTTATGACCACTCAAACAGTTCCTTTAGAATACACACAGAGACAACAACAACAAAAAAAGGAGCTGACTCATTTGCAATATTTTATACAACAAAACAACAAACACATTGCACACACACAAGCAAAGCCATGAAAAGTATAGCAATGCTTGAGGAAACAAAAAATTGTTTGAACTTTTTATTTACTTCTAACCCTAATTAAATACGCCATCAGATGATCCTGCTTTCCTGTGGCTATCAGTTGAAAAATGTCACGGACTGAAAAGCCAAATACCCTAGACTATAGCAATAACAGAGTTTATTAGAAGTTGGTTTTGGACATCATCAAGCATTTCAAGTCCAAATTGCTAAAAACAATGGAGGTTTGGAGGTTAGAAGAGGATACTCAAAATCACTACTAGAACTGTGAAAACCTTTCAGAGAAACAGTTTCATTTTAACCTCACACAATGTTGTCTTTTAATCAATGAAATCATCAGTGAAAAGCCACTTCAAATCAGTCTGTCCTACTATGTCACATCATTAGGGATGAGCAGCATACTGCAAAGCACTGACTTCAAAACAAAAATGCTCTCCAAAATTCTATTAAAAGAAAAGATGGCAATATTTGAAGACCACGTATCAAGAAATATTCTGGCTTACACAGCCTTTTTTTCATCTCTCTTTTCTCATGCCTATTTGCATTTGCTATAGGCAGAATGGTATGATGGATCTGTACCTCTGCTTCTCATGATATAGCACCCACATGCAGGGAAGACAGCAAGAGTGGTCAGAGCAGCCAGTCCAGGACAGATCAAGGGAAAACATTTGGCTCTGGCTTAGAATACCCTTGTAGTTAAAGTCAAAGAGACATTCTGGAGAGAAAAGGCAGAAGAGGGGACAAAGAAAAGGTAATTAAATAAAGTTCAGCTTGGCCAGGTAATATTTATGTATTATATACACAGATTATCCTCCTGGGCTGCCCAACACAATCCAATATAATCGAGAGTAGTGTACTGGAAAAAGGCCACAAATTACATCATCCTTCATGCACCAAATTAAATGTTCCAGCAGCAGAGCAAGCTCAGGAGCACATCTCAGGCACTGAGGGATGAAAGAGATCAGCACATGACACAATGATGGGCAGCAATTTATGGCTAACAGGAGTGTCCTGTTGTCAGTAGTGCCAGACAGTGGTCTCAGAAGAGCCAGTGGGACAGACCACTCTGCAAAATCAAAGGAGTTTACGTGAAGGGAAAATGGGAGAGATTCTTATAAAGCTCATAACCTGCCAGAAACATCTTTATCTCAACGTGTTTCACAACACGTAACACTGAGGCTGCAATGTATCTTCAGTTCAAGCTGGGGAAGAGGCAGCATTGCTCCACTCTCTTCCTTCTCCTCCTCAGGAGTAGGCAGAAGGAGGAAGAAGAGGCAGGAAGGCTGGAGGAAGGAAGAGGCAGGAAGATACAGGAGGAGGGAGCTGCAGCAGCACAGCTGCCATGGCTTCTCCTGGGGTCTCTACTTTGTCCTCCTTCACAGCAAATTGCAGCCCATGGCAAAGCCTTGAAACTTCATTTTCACAAAATGTGGGAAGATGGATATTCCCACTGATCTCTGAAACTTGAGAGCATTTGGAGAACAGGCATACCTTTACCTAGCACAGCAGCAGCCCACCTGTTCCCATGTATTCTTCTTGGTGCTGGGCTGGCAGAGACATCCTGCCTCACAAGCTGAAAGCAAAACAGGAGAACCAGCCTTGGTGGCTGAAAAGAGTCCTAGTCATACCTTCTCCAGCTTCCTGGAGTTTGCATCTGGTTTTGGAAAGACTCCATTATAATTTCATCAAATAAACCTTAAATTCATCTAATTTATTTGCCCAGGGCAACAGACTTTACCCTACTAATTGTAAATGACATCTTATTTTCTCATCCCCTTCTTATTGGGAAATGTAAACAATTCCCCAGTCCAGAAAGAAGGAATTTCTTATAATCAATTTTTCAATGGTCGCTGCTGCTGGCCAGCCCTTCAGCTTGGACAAACTGGTCTGTAATGTCATGATAACAATACCACACTGCACCCCTCAGTTTGGGAAATACACTGAGCTCTGAAGTTCTAACTGAAGAAGTTACCCTATTGAAATCACAGCAAGAGCTTTGCATTTACCTCAATAATTTAGTCACAATTCATTGAATCATAGAAATTTTTGCTATGGAAAGGACTTCAAAGATTTTTCAATTCCAAGCTGCCATGGGCAGCATGCCACTCACTAGATCAGGGTGCTCAAATCTCTATCCAACCTGGCCTTGAGCACTTCAGGGATGGGGTATCCACAAATTCTCTAGGCAAAATAAATTCTTATATTAAGAACTTTTTATGTAATTTGCTGTATTAAATTAAAGATTGAGACTGCAATCATTTATTAAAAAATAAAAAAAAAAATTTCCACCTTCTAGGGTAGAAATCAACGTTATGTGATAGCAAAGTGACAGAGAAGTTACTCTCAGTTTGTAATTCATATACCTTCCTATTCTGAGAGCACCCCAGAGACTTGTCCCACAGCAAAAAAAAAAAAGAAAAAAAGAAAAGAAAAGAAAAAAAGAAAAAGAATACCAGCTCTAAAGAAATTACTGACACTACAAGTTTTATTTTGTGGTTTAATTTTTCCCTTTTGAGCATGCTTTAAATTTACAGCATGAAAGTACAGAAACTAAACAGAGCCCACAGGCACATGCACATGTGGTCATCATTCAATCAGCAAATTGCTTTGGGTCTCACTGACTCTGGCAGTGTTTCAAATTTTTTATTTCCAGCTGGTTAAACTGTTCTTGAACAACTTTTTTATTTACTGCAGTAGTCATAAACCCTTTTCTGTCCCATCTTCCACCCATGTACTTTGAATACATTTACTTTTTCTAGAATATGTATGACTTCCCTAATGCCAAACAGCTACACCATTCCTTTTGTATTTTTACAGTATCTAAGAAAAAGAATTTTTTCTGCCTACAATCATGCCATTTCTCTGAGAGTACAGAAAGTCTTTCTTTCAGTGCTCCTGAGACACAGCTTCACAATAACAACTGGTACTGTGAGCAAGCTTTGCACAAGAAGACAGAGATTTTTCCTTTGAATCCAGACAGAGCTCTCCCATGAGTGACTACAGAGAGGTCACTGAGAAAAAAAACCACCTCTGTGATCTCTGCCTGTACCACAGGTAAATATCACTATTTCTGGAAAGAGTTTTTATTACCTATCTGCTCTGTCCCCTTTTTATTGCTCTCTTTGAAGAAAAAAGTACTACAGTCTACAGCACTTTGGCATTTTTCTTCAAAATTTACAAGGATCACTTTATCCAGCTTAGAAACATAACTAAGACTGGGGTCAACTCTTGAACTGTAAGTAATAGTACTAGCATGAAAACATGATAACATGATGTCTTAACTCTTTGAATCCAAAAAAATTCAAAAATAAGTAGAAAATCAAAGGAAAATATTTGGCATAAACATCACATTTTCAAATGTACACCTGGAGGAGGGGTCCACCTGCAGCTGGAGCTGCAGCTGGAGCTTGGCAAAGGCAAGGCTGAGCCAGGTCACTGCATTCCAGGCCAGGAGAGATTTGCTGCGCAATTCTCCAGCTTTTCATGTGTGTGTGTTTGTGTGTGATGGGGGGAGATTTGTTGGGTTTTTTTTGGTTGTTGTTTGTTAAACCTTCTTAATTTTTCAGAAATCCTACTCCACATGGATGGGAAGATACATCATCACAGACCACAACAAGGGAAGCAGTTTTAAAATGCTTTCTTGGCAAGCTCAGGGGTGACCCATATAAAAACTGCTGTCTCAGTTCCCCCACCAGTGACTGGGACACACAGAATTGTGTGGCCCTAGGACACCCTTTTCCAGGTGTCCAGGTGGCCCTAGGACACCCTTTTCCAGGGCAAACCTCGTTACCTTTGGTCACCCTGGACACACGCTGGACAAACAGAATGTTTTTTAAAGACAGAGTGAATGAATTGCTTGACTCAATAGGCTTGGATGAGGAGCTTTACCCAGGAGCCTCCCAACCCTTGACACAAGCCCATTTAAGATTAAAAGAAAA
Source organism: Fringilla coelebs (assembly GCF_963513975.1). Classification (NCBI taxonomy): domain Eukaryota; kingdom Metazoa; phylum Chordata; class Aves; order Passeriformes; family Fringillidae; genus Fringilla; species Fringilla coelebs. The sequence continues at coordinate 133,363,277 of NC_140028.1, read as the reverse complement.
ATATTTCCTTAAACCTTCCAAAACAGTCAATAGTTAATTTCTTTATGAAGACAAAAGTAAGGAAGCCAATTCTTTCCTTTTCACAGACATTCCTGTGTTTCTATTCCATTTTCCATCTCTCTGCATATCTTTACCCTCAGGGTGCAATTCCTCCTGTTTTTGGTGAAGCACTTAGCAATTTATAATTAACCTGATCATTGAATTCTCTCCCTTAACATTTGTCACTGAGACAAATTTATTAATTTATTTTCTTACAACCTACAGAACTCTGTGGTTAGTCTACCCCTCAACACAAATCCTGCTTTGTTTCCCCAGAGATGCAAATATTTCCTTCTTAGACAAGGTATCATTTCATGGGCTTGCCTGGTTTAATGCACACTTCTTTGCCTCAGTGAGGATAAGATTGCTTTCATCTCTCCTGCCCTTTGGGGACTTGTTGCACCTGATGTCCTCTTCTAAGGTATGTGTTGTAATTCATATGCAACCTACACAAATATGTAATTCTTCATAGAGAAAGGCTATTAATAAAATGCAAACAGATTAATAAATAATGACACAGTGAAAATTCAAAAGATAAACATGACAATACTTTAACAATTACCTGCAATCATTAGACAATATACTTTAACTAACATTTGCAAAAATTCTGCTGTCCATTTTACTTGAATTTTGGTACTGTGGTTTCAGACACATGCAAACATGTATCTCTAATGAAATTAAACATATATCTTTAATGAAATGTGTGCAGTAGTTCATAACAATATTAACCATTTCCTCCACAAAAGAAGGTGCCATAAGTGTGACTCCTCTCCACCTGCTTCTTCTATACACATGGCAAACCTCCTCCAGGTCTGCTGACTTCTTCTCTTTGACATCCCCTCTAAATTTCTCTTTATCATGTCTCTAATTCTTTCAGTTTAAGTAGCTTATTATTATTCCATACAAACATGCTCTGAATTAATCTGATTTCTAACCTCTCAATTAGATTTTTGCTGGTAAGTTCTTAAAGACTTGCATGACTAAGACTTTCTTTCCTTAGCTACTGGGGAGCAAGAATTATATATATTTATTGATGCTGGTGTTGTATAGGGTCAGGCTTTTTTAGCACACTTTCAGTATTCCATGAGAAAATGAAGACTAAAAAATCATTAAATTAACTGTATTAAAACATTTTTTTTCTTCTTCCTTGGAGAACCTTTTACTGTGTTTGATTCTGATTAGGCAGATAATTAATCCAACTAGTCTATCTTCTGAATCTTTTGCATGGCCTGCAGTGACACAGGCCTTAGAAAGAATGCTGCTCTTAGAAATAGTGAACTAATAGTGTAAGCAAAATCTGTGCCTCGCAATTCAATGAAAACAATATAAAGAGGATATTATTATGTAATACATGCAGCTTACACTAACAACTGGAAAAACAAGAGGTAAACAGAATATTTTTGTCAGGTAAAAGCAGAAGAACCTAAGAAAACCTTAGTTGTTAGTATTCACAACTTATTAAAAAACTCGTGATCAGAAAATATGGGAAAAATGTCAGTAAGAAAGATATTTTGGCTGGGACAGTTTCTGGAAGTAACAAATGGAAACAGAGAAGCAATAAAAGAATCAAGATGTTTCTACTAAAAATAGAGGTATCAATGTCTGCTATAGTCAACCAGGTTCTGTGCACAAACCCATAAGCAGAAAAAATTATAAAATGTGAAGACTGGAAGTGTTATTGCTAGCAGTCTGGCTATAAACTATGAAATAGACTTTGCAGAGATGATGGACAAGATGAAACATTTCACCAGCTGTAGAATAAATAGGTCATTATTCCCATAGAAATAGTAAATTTTATTACTCAGTAACAGATCAAAGCATGCAAACACTACCTTCCAATTATTTCTTTCCAGAAGCAACACAAACCCCAGGAGCATTCCTTCTCTTGCATCATGCTGTAATGCCCCACAGATTGCTCCAAGCCACACATGCACATGTGAACACAGATGCATGATTGCAAATACACACTGCAACAGATTCTTCAGCTGTTAAACAAATAGTACTTCATCCAAGTGAAGCAGCAGAGTGGTTCCATCTAGAGGAAGAGTGTGTAAAAACTACTCATCCCTGATGACTAGCTATTTATAAATAGAGAGTAAGCATAAACCATTACTACAGGATATTCAGTATAAAGGCCTTGCTACCAGAGCTCCATGAGTACTCTGTTTCTTACACAAGTGTGTGCTGCTTCCTTGGTTAACTGGACAGGAATTATAATGTTGTAAGCATCAGAATTATTAACATCCATAATCTGGACAATCTGTTTCTATTGATGAGGATTCTATCAGGATTTCTGGTCTGAGAGTGCACATTGCTGGGTCATGTGGAGCTTCTCATCTACCAACACCTTCTTCTCAGGTCCAAGGACACAGAGTCTCTCTCCTCAAGGCTGCTCTCATTCTACTCAGAATAATCTCTGTCCAGCCTTCACCTGTTCTTGGGATAGTCCTGATCCAGGTGCAGGAGTTGGTACTTGGTGTTCTTGAAACTCATGACATTTGCACAGGCCCACCTTCCAGGTGGAACAAGATGCCTGTGGATGTCATCCCTCTCCTCCTGCGTGTGGAGTGCACCACACAGCTTGTTGATGTCAGCCAACCTGCTGAGGGAGATCTTTATCCCACTGGCCATATTGCTGACAAAGATGTTCAACAGCACCAATACCAAAACCAATCCCTTGGGAATTTCACTTGTTGTTGATCTCCACCTGGACATTGATCCATTGATCACAATTCTTTGAGTGCAACCATCCAGCCAGTTCCAGACGTGCTGAGTTATCCATGTGTCAGATCCATGTCTACCCAGTTTAGAGACCAAGATGCTGTGCTGGACATTGTTAAATGCTTTGCACAAGCCCAGGTAGATTCACAGAACATTCTGCATTGGAAGGGACCCACGAGGAACTGCGAGTCCAGCTCTGGCTGAACCCACGACCCCGGTGTTAATTAGCACCATGCTCTGACCAACTTGCCTCATTCACCAATGCTGTAATCGAGTTATAGAAATACACCAAATCTGTCAGGCTAGATTTGACCTTAGCAAAGCCATGTTAGCTGTCACCAATCATATCTTTATTTTCCTTGTTCCATAACACATAGAATTATGTTTCCCCTTTTCCAGTCCATGGGGACTGCACTGGACTGCCATGACTTCTCACATATGACTGACAGTGGCTTGGCCACTTCACTGGAAGTTCCCTGAGGATCCACAGACACACTTCCTCAGGTCCCATGGACTTGGCCACCTTAGATGGTCTCAAACCTCATCTGCTAGAGCAGGCAGTTCTACATTTTCCCAGTCTCTGCCTTTGCCTTCTGTGACTTGGCTAGTGTGGATGGAGCATTTTTAATGAAGACAGAGGCAAAAAAGCCAGTGAGTATTTCAGCATTCATGTGCCAAGTACACAGGTCTCCTATTTCTGTCTGGAGAGGTCTCACGATTTCCCTTGCTTTTCTTTTATCAGCAACACACCTACAAAAGTTTTTCTTGTTGCCTTTGACATCTCTGAGCAGATTTCATTCTAACAGAGCTCTGTTCATAAAATTTTTCTGCATTCCTTCAACATTCCTGATGGAAGGGGATGTTTAATCACAACAGAACAATTACAAGACTTTTTTCCAGAAGTGTTTCTACTCAGTGAAGCACTCTTGCTATGTTCAGCACTTCATGAATCTATCCTTTCCATTCAAACCTAAAAATGTTCTTTTATTTTCCTCTCATTTCCCTAATACTAAGTTACTAATTTTGCCACTTCGGTTTAGTATAAAGATAGCAGGAAAGACATTCAGCATGGCATTTTTCCATAGAGAATTCAGGGGACTCAATTAGTATTGTAAGACAGCCAGTTAATTTTTCATGACTTCACACTCATAAAATTGTTATGGAATGCCAACTCATCAGAAAATTTATTAAAATTGCCAAGACTACTTAAACTTTTCCTCCACATTGAAGTCAGTAAGTATTTTACTCAAAGACACTGTACTCAAGAAGAGCAGAAAGAAAAAGAAACTGCTAAAAGAAAAAAAAAAATACATTCAGGAAAGAACAAAAGAACCAAACCAATAAAACACTACAAATAAAAGAGAAAAACATTTTACCAAATGAGGATGGCAAAGTTCACTGTGTATGAAGTGGGAGAAAAGGCAAAGGAAAAAAAGCTGAAAAGAAATGAAGCATGTAAAGAAAATTACATGTAACAATCTCTTAAGCTAGAGTTAAGTGTTTATGTTTAACAAATACTCTTTTTTTCAGGTTTGGTAAAAAATATCCTATGTTTGCACACATATTTGTGCAGCAGGATTCTCCTCAAGTTTTATGGAAAGGGAGTGCCCCAGGCCTGTATCCATGTGACTTTTTCACAGCCACAGGATGAATCACTGGCGGGTTTGGAGACAGAGGTTACAGATCCCAATTCCCACTTATTAACACCAATAGACCAATCCCAGACCATCCACTGACTGAAGTGTACAGCTTGTTGAAAATATGCAAACTTATTTTCAGTAATGTATCACAGGTTTCATAAAACACAAAGCCTTTTTTGAACACCTCATCTAAACACAGCTTCAGAAAACCAACATTAAAATACACATGCCATTCAAGTCAAGGGTGCTACTGATGGAGGAAGAGGAGTTTACAAGGCAAGCCAGTTGGTTTCACACATCTTGAGCTTCTCTTGCTAGAAACAATGCAAATAATGTCACTACTTTGATATACCCAAATTAGCAAGGAATAACAAAATAATGCTTCATTTAAGCAACAGTGAAATAGTGATAGAATTACTAAAGGAAATATGAACTCAGCCTTAAGAGACAAGGGTAGTGAAAAATAATTAAAGTGGGGTTCTCTAATTCTTTGCTTCAGTATAAAATTAAAATTTGGATACTGCTGCTGCCTCGAAATTTTACACATTTTAAATCTATTACTCAAGCAGTTATATTATACACAGACTGAAAAAGGAATGACAGTGGGCACTTATTGCAGACATTGCCACAGTCTTTTTATCCTCCAGCCATATTGTTGTTATATAATTTTACTTCAGAATGCACAACGAGCTGTAAATGTTCCATTTAATTCTCCTAAATGTAAGACTCTTTTTCAAAAGAAGCCCTTTTTGCTACTTAATAAAATTCTAAGGTTTCACCTAGGAAATGCACCAAAAAGAATTTTAAATAAGGCAGAGAAGAAAACAGAGGCTTTGTAGTCCAAAATCTATGCTATAAAATCTTCTAAATGGAGCCACAGAGTCAAAAAAACCAAAAAAACAAAACAAAAAAAAAACCACAAAAAACAACAAAAAAAAAAACTATGGCCTCTAAATTATGTTAAATTGGAACACAAGTGTGACATTTCACTTGAAAGGACTGGAGCTGCAATCAAAAGAGTTTAGTATCAATATTACTCCCTAGCATAATGAAGGCAGGTTTTTAGACAGAAGTAGGAGAGTAAGTGCAGATAAAGAGAATTTATTACTTTTAATTTTGGCAGTGCAATGTTTGGCACTCCTGGTTTGGTTATATACAATGACTAAGGAAGCTTTGACTCAAATCACTTTCCCAAAAATATTGCCACATTGGTTTATTCCACTTTATTCACTGACTCTTCTCCCCATGCTACCAAAACAAAAAAAATTAGAAAATTAGGGTATAAAAAAAATGCAAAAGGACTTTCTGGAGACAACTTAAATGTAGAAAATATCCCCCCAGATCCATAGATTATGAGCTTGTTAGGAAGAAACTCCCTTTTCCAGCCAGTTCCCTTAAGCTGTAAATATAACTATTTTATGCTAAAAAAATTCCTTTAAATGTCTTCATCAGTAAACCACAACTTGTTTATACTTTCTAACCTCCTCCTCAGCACGTGCTTTGTGCCAACAATAAACAAAGAAGAGAATCATGGATGCAAATTCTTCTAACAACAGTTCATCCACAGCTGCCTTAGCCTGCAACTTCTCCTTGTGTCCTTGTGAACAGTTCAAACTTCCACTAACACTGACAAAGGCAGCAATGAAGAAAAGAGGGCTGGACACAAGACTACAGCTGATGGCACAGGAGCATTAGGGGGGTCACAGAAATAACCCTGGCAGGTGCCATCCCGGGCTGAGACTAATGTCAACAGAAGCAAAAGAAGTTCTCAAATGTGAAGCAAGAATTCTGCAGGTCAAACCGAAAAGCATGGTGGAGAAAAGTAAAAAAGTAGCTTTATATAGAAAAAAAGTATAAATCAGCAATGAAGAAGAGAAACGGAGGTGGCAAGCAAAAGGAACAAAGAACAGGACAGCATCTGCTATGATAAAGAATGATCTGGTGAGAAACATTATTACGTGATGGACAGAAAAGATTACGGTCTCAAAAGGAACAGGGAAAAAAAAAACAAACCCAGCACAAATGTAACAACACCAAAAAGAGAACATTCCCTCAGGAGGTCTGAAATATCCTCCAGACACAGGCACAAAAAGCCTGACGTCTGGAGCCCACTCACTGCTGCAGGCAGAAAGCTCTCCAATTACAGTCCCCACCATTAGAAAAGAAGCATCTTGAAACAAAACCATACCAAGGTCCTTTAATTACATTAAACTGAAACACACAGTACAAGCTATACCAAAAATTTCACTACTGATGTTCAAATAAAGTTTATATTGTTTTGGAATCCATTTTTAAAGTTCCTTTTTTCTTTTTTTATATCAAATTATAATGGTCCTTTGTTAAGATTAGAGCCAGAGTAATGAATATTTGCCTTCCAGACATCATCTCTATGGTTTATCAAATTAGTTATATATCTGAGAGAAATATTTAAAACATCAGCACAGACTTATTCTGAATAGTCCTTCCACATAAACAAAAGTCTAATTCGACAATTCTAAAAAAGAACCAAGAAAAAAAGCCCACAAAAATTCAGAAAGTCAACCACGTGAGTTTTCAAACAACCCAGTATTAAATTCAGTGTTTGGAAATCCAGACAGCTAAAGATTTTAAGCTATTATTTAAAGTACAATGGATTCCAATCCATGTCTTGCCTGTCCAGATTATCATCTGTTGGTCCTCCCTCACCACGCTCACCTACCCCTTGTTTAAACAGCTGTAAAAATGGCAAGTAACACATACTCTGCAAACACACCTGCATCCTGAGAAAGCAGGAGGCCCTGCAGTACACTGGGATGCTCAAGGGGCTTGAAATTACCTGTCTGCGTGCTCCAGCAGATGCCTTCCAGATATGGATTTGGTCCCTTCCACGCACAATGACTTTAACAGTCAGTCTTCCAAGAAACTATATAAACCCTCCTTGATCTCACTTGCCATGGATTAAAAAGTTCAGTCAACCCAAATTGGTTTTTCATAAAACCAATTTTTCCAGTTCTCTTGGTAAGTTGAACCACAGCAAATGAGACAACTCACAGCAGTAAGAGAAGGCAGCACACATAGTTAGGCAAAGCGGCTGACAGAATTGCTCTGCTCAGAAATATGCAGACTCTGGAATTATCTTGGACTCTGTGTCCAAACAGCCTTTACTTCCAGACTCTTCCAGGGAGAACAGAGAGCACTACATCAGATTGCAAGTTCTCCTGAAGGCTGGACCAACAATGGACAGACTGGACTAAAAGTTTGAAGAAATAAACTGCTCATACTTCAGGCTCCAGTGCTTTTAGATGTCCCATACCATGTAGGCAGTTAAGAACTGTGAAAAAATTTCTGGGCAATATATAATTAGTGCTAATGTTTTAAACTTCACTTCCAGAAAGATACAAGATTATTCACTGGAAGGACTTCACTCAGCTGCTCCTCCATACTACCCCAAATAGATCCTATTTGACAAATGGCATCTCACAGACATGACTGATGGAATAAGATGAAGGTAATACTTGGAATTATCTCCAGCTTTTGCCGTGAAAATGTCTGGTATGAGGGTCTTTATTTATGGAATTGAGTATTAGAATGCAGTCACAATGTCGATATGACACTCCCTACCATTAGAAGCTGCAGATTATTCCACACCACGTTAAACAAATTGCATTAAATGATACCTCATGCCCACATCACCCTGCTTACCCATCCAAAGAAACCACAGAAGAGGAAGAGTGGAAATTTTGTGGATTCAGGCATTACATGTTTCTAGGATGAAGGAAAAGCCAATGATCAGGCAAGCCAAGTGAGAATGCCTGAGCCAGATTTAACTTGGTTAATGTTGTGTGGTCTGCACACCACTCATTAGCTGCAAAACCAGGAGAGAAGGTAAAGATGGATACAACCCCTCCAGGCCTTCAGTTTTGTCCCAGCACACAGAAGCAGGATTGATCTCTGTGTATGACAGTCCAACATGCAGGAGATCACAGAAAGGAGCAATATATGAATACAGATATCTTCTCTACTAACAATGCTGTTCCTCCAAAGAAACAACGGGAGCCTGTGTACTAAGGGTAGTGATTCCAGACTCAAAACATCAAAGGGATTGATTATGCCTAAGATTTGCACAAATTTTAGGACCCAGAGCAGAATGACCTGTATTGCTGGCACACAACAGTCAGTTAGGTTTGGTCATATGTTCCAGTTATATACAGTACCTTAAGCTCCCCCAAAAAATTAAAAACAAAACAAAACAAAACAAAAAAACCCCAAACTTCCAAGACAGATAATTTACAACTACAATTCATAAGCAACTTCAGAACTGTAAACTAATAACCCAGAATAAAAGTCTAATGTTTTTCCCTAGTGAGTCATACGTTAATAAAAAGGGTCATATCTTGGCTCACTTCGATTTCAGTGCTTTCATCCCAAAAGAATTACACCATACAACCTCAATTAGTCCAATACCATAGGGAGTGCCAAAAAAAATTAATAATAACGGGTTTGGATAATCAAGGATTCAAACAACAGAGAGAATTTTCATTGTAATTAAGTTATTTAAGAACACTGTCATCTATCACGCAATAGCATTTGGACCAAAAAGATCAAGGGCAAACTTCATTTCACTTGTCCTAACTAAGACTGAGCAACTTTCTCCTTTGTAAACAGTTAGTGAGATATTCAGAATGCCATAAGGTGCATCAGCTTTGCACAATACCCTTTACACAAAAAAGGTACAAACTTTAGTACTTTATGAAGCATTCACTAAGCGCCTTTCTCTCTATTACCCAGAAACGTCAATAAATGATGGAGTTCACGGGACCCTGTCTAGATAATATTGTTCAGAGTGGCTGGTGCTACTGCTAAATAACAGTAAGAAGGAGAAATGAAAGGGTGGGTGATGCATCTCAAGAGGTGATTATTATCCTATGCCCTGAACTCCACTGGCTTGCATGAGCTATCAAGAAGCATTTTCAGTGTATTTGTATTTCAACTTGGGTACAATTGTGGGAACATTATCTAGTAAGTATCTGCATAAGTGATATCCGAGTTTTGATTTTATACTGAATTGATGGCTAAAAGTAACTATATATTGGTTTTTGCACAGTTTATACAAAATACAGTACTGTTTAAGTTCTTTCCTTTATCTCATCTGATACTCCATACTTCTGCCTGCTCCTTACAGTATCAACTGTTGCAACAGTGAGAACAAAACCCACCCAAAGGCAAACTATCTTTGTGCAAAACAACCATGATCACACTCACATTTCCAGTTGTTTACATCTCTGTAATTTGTTCTGAAGGAGAGATTTAGGGTTTTTTAATAATTCAATTCTCTCCATCATTGCCCTACACAAACTTTGACTTAGATTGCACCTATTTATGGCCTTGCTTGCTCTGTGATCAATTTTTTAGCATTTCTAAAAGGCCTTTCTATGACACAGAGAAAAAAACAGTAATTCTGACAACAGAACTGTATGCCCTGATACCTTTGCTCTTTTCTTGTGCAACAAGCTACAAGCTGCTTGTTGCTAATACTCAGCAATTTCAATTTGCAGCTTATCCTGATCATTGTGACCTCCTGTTTCTTATCCTGTCTGACAACTGAACAGAAGAATAGAAGAGTAATGTTAAAACATAAATTAATTACTTTATCATGTCAGCTGAGCATTATTCAGACATATTTCAGCTAGTATTTCACCTTCTTCATTACTAATACTTAAGCTTTGGTGCTGGCCTTCCTTGTGGAATTTATTGGAGACAGCCATTTTGCAAGACAGAGCAGTCATATCATACCTGAGTATTGAAACATCCTATTCTGGAAAGCAAATACACCATGCAAAACATCAGGCTATACCTCTGCCACTGTACTACTGCTCTTTTTCAAAATAAACACCTCACAGGATTATTTATATATTCCCTCAGGGTCTTTCAAAAATTTTTGTTCCCAGTCCATAATTGCTTATAACTTTAATTGGTTTCCAGTTATCATATAGGCATAAGTAGAGAGATCCTTTTCTAATATCTCCATTTACATAGAGCTACTAGCAATAATAAATATACAATTTTAAAAAAGAAATCAGAATGGTGAGACTTCCAGTCTTTTAATACTGCAGGTCACTAAAAAAAAAAAAAACAAAAAAACCCACACATCCTTGAGAATAGGAACAAGTTACAAGAAAATAGATGACAAGACTCATACCTGTTAAAAAGATCCTTGTGTCTTTGGGCTGTAAAAACTTACTTCACAGGTACTTAGCACTCTGGTCAGTCATTCAGCTATGCAATACAATACCTGCCTCAGTTATACCATATCATCTAACATACTAGGAGTGGAACATACAAGTCAGCATCACTCTAATACAAATGCAAACTTACATAGGAAACCCGTACTCGCCGTCGGTGCACCAGCCCACAGCACTGCATGAAGAGGACAGCAGACAACAATCAGGGGGTGCTTTCACCGAGCTTCAGTCATTCCTGTCTCCTCTGAGACACTGTCCATTTCTCTTCACTTTTCAGTCCCAGGGGCAAGGGAACAGGTAGCAAAATGGTCACCCTTCAGCTCCGAAACTATCCCTTTAAATTATGGTGAAGACAGATAAAACTTACTTTCTCTGAGTAAAGCAATCTCTTCTGTTTCCGATGATTTAAAAAGAAAGGCAGGGAAAAACCCCCAACAACAAAAACCCAGAGGCACGTCTTTATTTCCTCAGCATCCAGTTATTACAAAGCAAATTCCATATTCCTGTACATCCTTTACTACACGTGGTGCAAGGTTTGCATGAGCCATTCTGGACTTAGGAGAGATAGAGATGTAACGCGATCTTTGTATCTCCAGCTACTGCAACCCCGGCTTTCCGAAGGTCTCTTGCTGCTGCTGCTGCCGCTGCTGGTGTTGTTATTGCTGCTGCTGCTATTACAGCTTTCTTCCCAAAGCACAAACCAGCAATAGCATCCTTGCTTCAGCGTTACCTCTGCTATGTCTTAGGCATATCTGATTTGTTACTGAGCCCTTCCCAACAGCCTGGAAAAATGACGGAGTCTAGACTTGAATTCACTCTGGATTTGCAAGGCTACAGAACCACTCTCCAAACAGGCAGATGCTTTGTCTGCTGAGACGTGTTTCACATGAATTGTAGGCAGGACTGCTGAGTGGCCTTGCTACCTGACTTGCATCAGAGGCACAGTCTCCTCTGCTGACACTGTTTACAAAAAACTCAAGAGAACACGAAAACTCTGAATATGCACTTAGAGAACTAATTAAATACCTGGATAATTGAGACTTACAGATAATGATTTTGAAAAGACAAAAATAATGAAAAAAAATTATCCTTAAAGCAATAAGGGGACACTTCTGAAATCAGGTCGGATTAAATCAACCTGTTTATGATCACAGTTCATCATATGGGAGAGACTGAGTATTCCAATACTGAAAAGGCTTAATAGCTACATTACATCTTAAAACTCCATCCCTCACTACTTTATGACAGTGGTCTAAGAGTCTCAAACGTCTCCAGTACTGTATATTCTTGTCAGCTGAATACATGAGGCACCTTTTTTAACAGTGAGGTATATTTAACTCTTTCAGCACTGGCATTTTGCTAAATACTAGGATAAGCAATGTGATTTAAAAAGTTATTAATAAAATGATAGCTATCGTTACTAAAATAATAGTTAATAAAAATACTTGCAATGTTAACTACAAGTATTATTGTACTATAATATTGTTTAAAATTTCAATGACAAAATTAGAGATTATACAAGCTATCTCTATCCTGTCTGTGTGTAGGCTCTGGTACAATGACTAATGAAAGGATTAAATCTTCCCCAGAAAGTAAAGGGAAGGAAACTGGTACTCCTCAGAGATTGGTTTGGATTTCAGCTTGAAAGAGGGGACTCCAAAGAAGGCAAGATATCTGTGTGTGGGCAAAATATTATCAGATACTCAAGCCAGCTGAATGGTCAGGGTTTTATTCCAGTGTAAGGAAAGGAGTCTGCCCATTGAAGTAGGAAGCCCTCTGACAGTGTGATAAAATCATGTAATGAAGAGAGTTTACCTTTACAAGCCCAAAGTCTAGCAACTAAAATTCAGCTCCTGCCAATTTCATGTGCAACATCCCTCTTAAAACAATAAAAATCATTGGTGCTAAGCATGTCTGTGTCTTTGGGGAAAGAAACAACTGTTTAGCTATTCAAGTATCACCAGCTTGACTAGTTTGGGTGGGAGTTTTTTGGTAGATTTTTTCCAATCCAACTAACAACCATCCATTCCTTAGGACACCAATGGAATGGTCTTTTTAAGTCAAATGTACTTTGGGTGTAAAGCCACAGTTGTTAGTGAAGATATATTGCTGATAACTCATCTCAGCTGGACCTGCAGATCCTCTCAGCATCTTAAAAAAATATAATAAGACTAATAAAATTAAAACCAGGAAATTGTGGATGTAAGGACCTAATATATACACCTAAATCTAAGTTATCTTTATTTTACCTCCTACTACACAGTCTGATATATATTGATTTATCTTTAGCAGCAGAAGAGAAGTTGGCACTTCCCAGTGACCCATAGGAAGTGTCCTTGTAGCACTTTCACAGTTCAAAAGCAAAATACCAGATCAATAAGCAATGCAGATCATTAACCTCTTCTGATCAGGGTTGCTTAGAGTTATTCTAATAAAACCATTAATAACAGCAATAATGACAACTAGCAGGAAGAACAAAGCATTTTGAAGTAGGACATACTGAACATTACCATTAAAAAGTATGGTAATGTATTTCAAAATAGCTAATGAAATAAAGCTAAACAGAATACGGCAGCGGTAGCTTACGTATGTATGTAAAAATTAGTGCTCTAAATTCTCTCCTTATCATGACTATGTTTAATTCTTGGGGAAGATCTGGACATAAAATAACACAAATACAAAAGCCATGCATCAGCTACATGTTACACATTCAATTTGTTTTAAAGATTTCCGAAACTTATTTTGAAATGATCAATAGTATTGGCTTCACAGAAGTGTTTCTTGCACTGGGAAGGAAACAATATGAAAGGCAGCAATTAATTTTAGAAGTTTCAATTGTTTCTGAGGAACACAAATCCATCTATGTTTTTAACTGTTCCTGAAATTCATCAAGAAGGTTCCCAGTAACCATAAGCATCTCTTACAAAACCAATATCAGAACTCTTACTCAAATTAGTCTGCAACTGTTCTCACAACCAAAGACTTTTAACCAATACATCTCTCCTTTCAACACAGGCAGGAAAATTGTTTGGTTGTCTCTCTCGCTTCCTACTCCAAATTACTAAAATAATTTGTCATGACCCTACGTCAAACAATTACCAAAGACAATTTTTTAAATGTGAGTCTGTGTTGCTTTTTATGGAGACGTAAGGAAAGGATGACTATATGGGGACAGAAGGGACACAAGTCAAACTCCTCTAATTGAAATCCAGTAAAATTTAATGTTCAGCAAATATGACTTTGCCACAGTCCCCATAGGACAATGCAGTAAATACAGAATCAGACCACATACATTTTCTTAATGTAACATTTCCCTGTTACCTCGGACTGAAAGTGTAACAAGGCAGCTAACAAAAAAAAAAAATTTAAAACCCTGAAAATCTCACTAAAAAGACAGAAAGCTACCAAGCCAGTAAAAGGTATTTTTTTCCCCTGCTCTAACATGGAAAAAAAACAACTATGAATCTTGTTTTCCTTGTGATGTGTTTTTGAAATGACCCTTTAGCTAGCCATTATCATTAAGACAACACCAAGGTTAATGTACTCAGGGATTGATTTTGTTTTTGCATACAGGGCAAAATGATAGCACCTTTAAAAAGGGAGCTTATCAGACACATACAAAACATTTAAAAGACTTGCACAGACACTTGGAGAGCAGGAAACGATGGTGAAATATATATTAACAGGTACAATAAATAAGGAGAAAATTTGGAAGTGTTTTGAAGTAATCAGTGAGGCTAATTTTTCAATTTTTAGATGTAACTTCTCCAATGCTTAAAGAGCATGGAAGAAAGGACAAAAGTTCTTATCTGAAATTAAATGAATAGGCTGGCATGAAAAGTGAAAGAGGAATGAACCCTTAGAAGGTAAATGAGTGATACAGCTATTTGTATTCTCCTCAAGTGCTTAATTTCACAGGTTATATAAACTGAAGGGTGAGGAAAGAAAAAGAGGCTGTCACAGAAGGGTCATCATTTACTTGGATTGGTTTCTTCAGCTAACCAGCACTGTCTGGTGAAGCCTTTGCCAGCTCACACTCAACTGAAGCTCACGGCCAGATCTTCCATAATGTGATCAAGTGACTGTCCAGAGATAATGAGATGGATCTGAAGTGTTCAGTGCCAGCAAGCTCAAGGAACTGCTTCCCTAGCTACCTCAAATGGCATTGCATCCACTCCAAAGGACAGCAATGACAAAATAAAACCATGCTGAATCCTTCTTCTGGATGAAAAAAAAACCAGAACACAAGACACAACCTCCCCCTCCAAACCCTCTACAACACATCACAGAAAAAATTACTGTCTACCCTATGGTGGATTCTTCAGGATCCTTTGCAAGTAAGTTCTATTACATTAATATTTCAATTTATTCATTAAAGGATAAAGTGAGGTAGGAAGGCACTGCTGGAGATCATTGAGTCCAATTCCCTGGTCAGAGCAAACTCAGCTGCAACAGGGGGCTCAGGGCCATATCCAAATTTCAAGTTATCTCCAAGGATGAAGGATCTGTAAGTTCTCAGGGACATCTGTTAAAGTGCTTGACCATCCCCACAGGAAAAAAAAGGCTTTATTTTACATGTAACTTCAGTTGCCTGTATCTTCTGGCTCTTGGACTGACTCACTCTAAAATGTCCATATCCCTCTTATCCTGGGGAACCCAGAACTCAATGAAGCACTCCAGATGTGTCTCACCAGTGCTGAGCAGAAAGAGGTCATCACCTGCTGGAGGCACTTTTCCTAACACAGCCTAGAAGGCTGGTGGCCTTTGCTGCAAGGACACGTTGCTGGCTCATGGTCCCGTGGGCTCCACCAGGATTCCAGAGCCTTTTCTACAAACCTTTCCAGGATTCCAGAGCCTTTTCCACAAAGCTTTGTAGATGGTCAGCCCCAGTCTATACCAGTGCATGGGGCTATTTTTTCTGGGTGGACAACATTGCCTTTCCCTTTGCTGAAGTCCATGAAGCTCTTGTCAGACCATTTCTCCAGCCTGCTGAGGTCCATGTGGATGGCAGCACAACTCCCTGATGCATCACCCACTTCTCCCAGTTCTGTAGCATCAGCAAACTTGCTGAGGGTATGCTCTGCTGTCATAGGTTGACCCTGGCACAGTGCCAGCGCCCCCATGAAAGGTGGATTTTCAAAATGGTTACTGTGAGATGTGACCCAGGAACAGAACAAAACAGGCTCCAACTTGGGAATGGAGGGAAAAAAAACCAACATTTTATTAATCTACATAGACACAAAAGGGAAAAGGAAAAAACTACACACAACAATCCACAATAGAACATCTTCAAAAACACTTCTCCTCCCCCCACCTCTCCAACAAACAAATCCCCTCTAACACATCAATTCTCAATCCAATACCCTCCTTCACACACACTCTCCCCAGTTCATCAGGAGAGAGGAGTCTTCCTCTCACACCATGGGCCTCCCCAGGGAAACACTGCAAAGTCCCCAGTGCTTCCATGTCACACACTGCAGCCGCCCGAAGAAAATCTGTAGCGGTGACCATCTTCCTTCCATGTCCAGCGCTCTCACCACTGTCCATGGATCCAAACTGCTCCTTAGGTCCTTTTAAGAATGCTTTGCCCAGTTCCAAGAAGTGGCCGCCTCTCACCATTTGGGACACCTGTCCCCCCCATATTATTTCCCCTGGGGCCTGGGGCTGTCAGGAACAGAGATCCTTCCCTGGAGGCAGAGGGCTCCACCACACCCTCCCCCTCAGTCTCTGTTCTCTCCGCTTCTCCTCGGGGCCTTGGCACTCCTGGCTTCTAGCCAACCGCCTCCCCCAAGGAGCAGTCTCTGTATTATCAGAAGAACTTGGTTTCGCCCGTGGCTGTGTAAGAGAAAAGTCCAGCCAAAGCCACTCCACTCATCTCCTCCACCTAGGGCACTCTCATCTGCAAGCATTCCTTCACCTAGTCAAACTTCTTCTTCTTTCCCATCCTCTTTCCCCTCTCACTCCTCAGCTGGGGAGGATCAGTGTTTTTACAGCTTCCAAAAATTCACAAAAAGGTTAAAAGCTCGGCCCGGTCTGCTGGCAGCTGGGCACCTGCCGCCCCCCCCCACTCTCTCCTCCTGGCTGTGCTCCCAGCACAAGATAACAAATTTCAGCCTGCACAGTCTCTATCATCCTCTCTCCCAGGGGGCTGCCCAAACCATCCCAGGACTCCTCCACCCCTGCCCCTTGCCGGGGCTCCGGCCTCCCTTCCCAGGCCGCATGGCCTCCCCTCCCCCACCCAGACGCCGCTGGGCAGGGGAGAGGTCCGAGCAACTCACCGGCCGGACTCCAAAGAGAAAGGTCTTCTCTAAATCCTCTGCTTTTTAACCCACTGAGTGTGTTCTCGGAGGCGTACCCAAATCCTCAGTGGCCACACCAAATGCCAATTTCACATCTGGCCACTGATTGGTTTGACCATAACTTTCCAAAAAAAAACTCTCTTCCGGGTCAAACCATGACATCTGCATAAATCACTCAGACTATCAGATAAAGAGGTCAAACTGTACTGGCTCCAGGACCAGCCTGGGGGAACAAAACTAGTGACTGGACTCCAGTCTGGGCTGGATTTCATGCTGCTGAACACAGTTTAGTCTGGCAGTTCTGACAAGGTTCTGTCCACTTCACCATCCACTTACTCATTCCATCATTTTGTCTATGAGGGTGTGCAGGGAAACAGCTTGTAAAACCTCACCAGAGGCAGGATAACCAGAATCCACTCTTCCACCCTTGTCTTCTAAGCCATTCATCTCATCATAAAAGGCTGTCAAGGTGGTCAAGCCCTATTTGCCCTGAGTAAATGTATGCTGACCCCACCCAGACACCTTATCCTTCATATATTTAACCATGGTTTCCAAGAGGATTTGCTCCAGCACTTCCACAGGGATCAAAGTAAAGGTGAGCAGCCTGAAACTCCTCAGATCCTCACCCTTCTCACCTGGGTTATATTTGCTTTCTTCTAGTCCCTACAAGCTTTCCCTAATCAGCATGACTCTTTAAAGATTATTAAGATCCAATTTGCTGGGACATCAGCTTTGTGGAATGAATACTCAGTGTAAATCACTGTCCCTCAGGAAGGCCTCTCCCCCTAAAACTTCACACACACACTTAGGCCTGATTTTACCAGTTGCATCGTAACTTCATTCTAAGTATGTGAAAAGATTCCTAAATTTGCATCAAAATGTTTCATTTTTTTCTAATTTTAATCATTTTAAAGCTTTTCAGGCTCACTTTTTAGCAGTTTATTTTAGTCAGTGTTTGTGAAATAATGTATTATTTTTAGCTGAATGTTTTTGGCATATTGGTCAGTCTTTAAATAGATGAATTTACTTATTTCCATTTAACATGAAGAACTTCCGAGAAAATTATTTGAGATATTTTAAGCCACTCAGTTACCTACAAAAAAAGCATTTTAAGTATTTAAGCACCCATGCTAAACTGGAAGGGTCTATGGTGACAGAGAAATCATAACAAAAACATCTCAGACTTTTTGGCAGAATAAGCTGCTTCTGAATCCCTTGGTTTTCTGAACTGTAGAAAAAGTGATGCAGTCCTTCCCCCTTAAACATCAAAATCAAATCAAAAAACTTACTTTGCTTACAAAGTTATCAGTAAAAAGCCTGTAGGAGATTCTCAAAAACAGTCCAACTTCTACAAAGCATTTCCTATGCATTATGCAATAAATCACACACAGGAATAAAAAAAAAAGAAAAACCGGTTCTTAGAAACTGCTGGAAATAACTTAAGAATATGATTTCTCTCAAGCAGTGTGAGCTTTCTCACATGACCTTTTACTGACCATGTGTTATACTCAATTCCTCCCAAGGCTTTTCAAGAGCCTGCTTTTGTTGATGTCTAACTCTTGCACTGCTCGAAAGACCAAAATCAATGTTCCTCAGTCAGCCCCTTTTTTAATGGTATTACAAATTGATAACTATACTGTATCATACATATATGATCTCTATTATCCAGGAAAAAAATGAACTAAATTTAATATGAAAAATACTCAGTACTAGCTCAAGAACTCTGCATTCAGATAACATTTTTAAATAACAGTTTGCTGATTTAATCACTGACAATAAGCTTTTCAAAGTATGGCTCCCACCTTCCCGTCTTCCATCAGAAAATAATGTTGTTGACTTTCTATTAATGTTATAAATGCCTTCTTCCAGCCTTTCTCTGGAAAAGAATATCAGTGCTAAGGAGTCTCCATGTTCATTAGGAGAGCTTCATGCTGGCTGCCTCTACCTCAGAGCTGTATTGCTCAATTTTTAATTTTATTTTCCTTTAAAGCTGCTGAAGTCGCACGGAACTGTTTCTAAAAAGACTGGAAAAGAGCAAAACCATTTCAACCTGAAGTATTTTGATTTAGTTATCTATCACTATGCTATTTTTGCTGGTTTACATGTATTAATTAGCAATATTTATATCTTGCTTACAACATCTATGCACACGTAAGTACTGAGCAAAAATAAATAATTTAAAAATCATCCTTTAATAAATCAGTGCCTCGGAGTTGATCCTGAAAAGAAGCAAAGCATGCAAACCCTACTGTGCCTGTTAATCTAAAGAGGTAATGCAAACCCCATTGAAATATTTTCAAGTTCATTTTTCAATGTTAAAAGCTCTCCAAAGACAGATAATAAACCATTTCCTTTAGATGACTGCTAACCTAGGTTTATATGAATCTGTCAAGTGATTATCCAAGCTGTGGCTGCTCTCATACTCATTCACGTCACAGAATTGCCACCAGCAAGTCATAGTTTAAACTTTATTTGACTTGTTTGAAACTGATTTCCTAAAAAGTCAAACAAATAAAATAAAATACTTCTTGCAATATCAAGCATAAAATTCTGGAATCTTCTGCCACTGGCAGTACCACAGACATTACTGGAGAAGAGGGGACAAATTCAATGATTCGTGCCACGTAAAGTGACATGAATGCAAGTAGTCAAGGATATAGCCTCCAAAACACGAAGGAAAACAAGGGCCTTCAAAAAGCCAACAGGCTCTCTCAGACACTCTCTATCTAGCATAAAGTTAACTAAATCCAGACTACTGTGCCAGAAGGACCATCGCTTTGATGCAGGAGGAGATTTCAGTGATCTGGTATCCACACCACCTAGTCTTTTTTAAAGGGATTTATGCTTATAGACACATGTTGTCTGCATGTCAGCTGAGTTTCTTTATGCATCATTGTTCCCTTTGCCTGCAGTTCATTCTGTCTCTTTTTATCCAGAAACATCGACTGTATTTCAGCTTCTTTTCCTGTGTTTCTGTACTTTGATCCATCACCCTCTGTAGTGGCAGCCAGATTTTCAGGTTTTCCTGTCAGACAGGTATTTGACATGTTTCTCTGTGGCATCCTCTCTTCTTTGCTCCAGTTTCCACCTGAGAACTCTAATGTTCAGATATGTTCTGCCCCCAGTTCAGGTCATTTCATGCACAGGTAGAGGTTATCAGAAATCTCATTAGCAATGCACATTTGGCAGCTTCCACACCCAGTCATCCTTGTTTTCTCCTTCATGTGGAGGTCATCTCTCACGCCATCTCACACACTATCAGCACCTCTCCCTTGTCCCCAGCTCAAAAGTCAAGGACTTGTTTCTTTCTCATTACAGACAATCTGCACCAACCCCTCCCTTTTTTTCTGGTCCTACGTCTACTTGTTCCCGCACTTTAGGGATTTATTAAACAAGTCCCAAAAGTCAAATATTTTGCTGCACTGAATCTGATAATATGAAGGCTATGAAATATTAAGAAGATGTCCATGCTATATCTGATTGGTTTCAGTTCCTTCTTGTAGTTTCTCATTGTATGCAGAATGCTCTCTTGGCTCTATTTTGATCAAGATGCATGACAGCCTTTCCCATAGCTTTTTACATAAGGTTTCTTAGGGAACAAAGCTTTATGGAATTCTGTGACTCCTCCTTTCATGCAGCAGATCCTCCTCCCTTTCACCACCTCATCAGATTCTCCACCTGTCAGACTATATAATTCAAATACTGGAAATTTCAAGGATATTTGGTTTCTACAGACTTGGCAACTACTAGAAGATGCATGAAGTAAGAAATATACACACCCTCAATAATTACAAAATCATATTAAATTATAAAAAAAACTCATGCTTTGCCACAATACTATACCTTGCTTACATGAGTGGGAAGCCACTACACATATAACTTTGAAATACTCACAAGACAAGCTGCCACTTGCCTAGAAAGAATTATTGGGATATATGACATAAAAAGGACATAGAGGAAAAGGAAATCATGATTCTGTAGCTCTGCTGCTCAGACAACACCTTCTCTTCTTTCCTTTGAAACTTTCAAGAGAGATTGAAGGACAATATTTCATTAATAAAAAACTATTTGCTCTAATAATATTTTCCAAAATTAAATATCACTGTTAATTTCAAATGTCCATGTTATGGATAAAAATGCCTTTTTTTTTTCCTGTTGAAAGAATTAATTTTCCCTCAACACCTCTCTTTAAGCCAATTTCTACTAAGTGTAAACAAGGTCAGCTCAAAGTGTACGAGGAAGAAAAAAACAAAAGGTAGCATTTCTGGTATTAAAAAAAAAATGCAGTAGGGGGAGGTGGAGGAGGAGGATCACACACAAATTGGGGAACTGCCTTGTCTGTGGCTTTGTGTAGTCCAGAGAGAAGATGTCAGATGGACACTGCCCAGAGGTTGGAGGGCTCATCACTGCACCCACCACACATTTCTTGCCCACTGCAGCTGTTCACAGCACCCGTGCCACCCCATGGTAGGAAGACTGAGGAAACAGCTGTTACAGAGTTCCTATTTTAACAGAATTTCACAGAAATATAGGCACTACAACATACAAAATTACAATTTCCAGACAGATTAATTTCTACTTCTTTTGGACTTGGTTCTGTATCAGAACTAGGAGCAAGTGGAAGAGGAGCAAACAATACTTATGCAGTCTTTCTTACTCCTACTGTGGACTCAGCCTGCCTATAAAGCACAACAGAAGCACAAGCAGTGAAGATGCAGGTTTCTCTTCTCTACATTGTAGGGTAATAGCTAAAGAAGGATCATCTATTTTATATATGCCATAGGGATATTTAAGGAAAAGCAATTCACAGTAGATACAAACAGAGACATTAAATGACATCTTTTCATAAGAGATTGTAACAGCGATGATGTTCTTCTTTTGATTCTATTATGAGCAGATTACTCTTTTTTTTTTTTAACAGAAAAAGAAAGTACTGAACTCTCCTGTACCTGTATACTAAGCTTTTAAACATTAGAAAATAGAGTGGTTATTTTCGTAACATATTATTAGTGGCTTCAGTTGCATCTGAATATTATCCTAATTCAAAAATTCTCGAATAATTCAACGCAAAGAAAAAAAAGGTAATGTAGCACAGTATTGCTGCCTTTTTCGAAAACACAGAAAACGAGATGCTCTATTTAATTACAGCCGCTAGGTGGCAAAGTTGGCCAAAGAACCAAATGTTTGAAACTTGGCAGCATCTTTCTATTTGAATACAAAGGGCTTATTTTACAAAATTACACAGAAAATTAAAGAAGTGTAAAAAAAATAAATTCAGTAATCATAAAACAATTTTATGACATTATCTGTAAGGAATTTAAACTGCTTCATCCATCTATTCAAATCCTTAAAAGATGGTAAAATAATTTTAGCGAATGTTCTTGAAATCAAATGAAGTAATTACTGCACTGGGCAACAATAAAAATACTAAACACAGATTTTAACTTTAGGAGAGAATACCTACTAACACATACGGCATCTTTTGACTTGACAGAGGTACAGTCATGCTACCTTACAGAAGACACAGTACTCCTTATGTTTCTTGATATAAAAGCTGCTTTTCTGCCTTTCAAACCAGTACAGTCACTCTCCATCTGGTTGAATTTCAGCAAATACTTTACAAATAGAGACAGTCGTTTAAGCTTTTCTTTTAGTACTTTCTTCTCCTTTTCTGGCTAGCTCTTACTTTTTCTCTTTATTTCAGCACATCTGCTTGTTGATTCATGCTTTAAGTTAAACTCCATGCTGTCTACACTTACACATCCCACTGTACTGGGATCAGTGGTACCTCCAATACAGCTAAAAGTGACATGAAATTAACATTAGTTGATACACAAACTCTCTGCAAATATGCTGCAAAGCAAACCCCATCTGACTCATCTGGAACTCAAAGATAAGAGTTTGGAAGAGCTCTCCTGTCCCATGGCTCCCAAAGAAATACTGAGCAACCACTTGGTGAAAATCTACTCACAATATTAGTATCTCCCTCTACCAAAAAAAACAAAAAACAAAACAAAAACAAAAAAAAAAATCCTGAACCAGGAGCATGAAGTGTCCAAAGTGAATAAAGGCAGGATAATCCTGGCTTTTTTTTTTTCCTGTTTCATGGGACAGATCTGCTCAGCTCCAAGATAGGAGTGTTGTGAGCTCCACAGTTAAGGATTTTTGACTAAGCTAAACTACTTAACCAGCCAGAAAATGATAAATGTACTGTACTGAGTGTGTGTTCTAATGGTAAGCTCTTGTCATGTCAAGCTCTTTACGAGCCACTGGGGCTCCAGCATTGCAAGGCAGGGAGCCTGGAGAGAAGAAGGAATTTGAGACAGCCACTGCAGATAGTAAATGCTCAAGTTTTGATGGCATTCTTTATAGTAAAGGGGGAAGATCTCATGCTGAGTATCATCACTGTTTAGTTTGCATTTTCTTTTAAATGACAGCCATTAAGAAACATCCCTCTCAGAATGAGGAGAGAAAACAACAAACCAGACTGAGTCATTCCAAAGCAGTGAGCACTGCCCCCTTGGAGCATTCCCAGCTACACGCAGTGGATGTGGAATGTATTTTTGCTCAGTAGCATCCACTCCCATTCCTAGATGTGTGTCATCTAACATGTCAGTGAACCACTGATCACAGTGACTCAGCTATAAAATCTATGAGCTTCTGTGCCACAGGAGAGGCTAAAAGAAGCAGCCAGAAGTGCTCTGAGTTTTTAACCTAACCTGCGGCATGTCTCTCATCCAAAGCACAATGTGAGGAAGGAGGAGGGGATGACAAAGGAGGAAAAAAAGAACATTTGAGCAGTCCAGTTTTTGGAGCATGAGAGACAGAGCAAGGTACTCCCACAGCTGGCTACCTTTGTTTTTCAGCCCCCAGAAAAGCAGGAGTCTGCTCACAGGTCACTTGGAAGCAGCTTACAATAATGTCCACAGTGAGTTTCTCTCTCTCAGGAGGGCTCCAAATCATTCACTCACAGAACCTTGATGAGGTGCAGAGTTCATCACACACTTTAAACAGGGCATGATCTTGCAAACCTTCCTTCCTTCAGAAAACTTTCTTGTCCAGAGAAACAGCATCACCAAGACATACAGGGACATACCAGAGTGAGTCCAGCCAAGGGCCATGAAGATGAAGAAAGGCTTGGATCATCTCACATGAAAGAGACAGAAAGTTGGTAATGCTCAGCCTGGAGAAGAGACTTTATCCACATGTTTACGTTCCCAAAGTGACACCATAAAAAGCACCAGCAACTCAGTGATGCCCCATGACAGGACAAAAGCCAAAGGGCACAAACTGAAATAGAGACAATTCCAATTAGGTATTAGAAAGCTATTTTACAGCAAGGGTGCTCAAGCACTTTTAGCAGGTTTCCCAGCAGAACTATGC
Organism: Fringilla coelebs; assembly: GCF_963513975.1. Taxonomy (NCBI): domain Eukaryota; kingdom Metazoa; phylum Chordata; class Aves; order Passeriformes; family Fringillidae; genus Fringilla; species Fringilla coelebs. The sequence continues at coordinate 133,338,974 of NC_140028.1, read as the reverse complement.
AGTCTTCATCCCTGGATATACTCAGAACCTTCCTGGACATGGCCCTGAGCAAACAGACTCAGCTCTAGCTGAGTCTGCCCTGAGCAAGGTGTTGGACTCCATGATCTTCAATTATGCCTTCCTACTTCAATCATTCTCTGATTCTACAGACACTAAGTACACAAAATGTCACAGAATTTAGCCTAAGCTTAACTTGAAGTAGTCTTTTTGCTTAAAGAAAGAACTTACAATCTCCATTTCTTATACTATTTAATGTTCAGCTTCTAAAAAGCAATAGGAAAGTAATGCTAAGCTACTTCTGTATTGTAAGCAAGGACACAACCAGTGTAAATTTTATTGAAAAGAAGTCTGTTTTTCTAAATCTGTCCTTATTACTAACCAAAGAAGAAATGTATTCAAAAGACAATTACATGATGCTTTACAATTGCTTTATGAAGCTTTTACAGATAATAAGATGCTGCAGTTTTAAGAATGCACTGCTATGAAAAAGCAAACATAAAAACTTTTTTTAAAAAGCACAACAAAACTTTCCTCTTACAACTGTCTCATCAATTTCCAAAGCCTTCTTCAAATATTCACTTCATAATTACCAAACTTGTTGGACTCTTGGAAAACAGCTGTCTAATATATTACTGCTGAATTGTGTTACTGATTGGCAAACCATAATAAAAGCAATGGAGAAGTCCAAACGCAATAAAAACTACATTTTTAAAAAAATCAGAGTACCCAGTGATAATTCCGTCTTACAGAACCAAGCAAACAAAAACACAAACTTCTTTTTAAAATACATATATCACAGCTTATTTAAAACATTTTTTTTTCTAGGAAAATAAGCCTAGTACAACAAAAGCAGCTGGTGCAATATGAGTGGATTTTCTGCAAATTATGGGCAATATTTAACTACTTCCAACCAAACAGGATGAAAAATCACCTTTCAGAGTAGTTTCTTAATAAAACTTATGTCTCCCTCTCTGTACTGGGCTCATATGTCAGTTTTCATAGCGTTTGACCTCACTAAGCATTAATTTTCTACAGCTTTGCCTAAATGAGTAGCCAAGTAAAAAGAAACTGTAGGTTCTATAGGAAACACTGAAGGATAAACATGGCAACCATTACACAAAGGGCCTCAATTTTGGACAAAATGCCTTAGTAACTAAGGCTAAATATATTTGAATAGATTTTGAAACAGCAAAATAAATCCTACTTCATTATTAAAATTTCAGCACACTTCATTAAAGTAACTCAAAACATTCTTTCTTCTCCAAACTGACCCGAGACCCAAAAAGAATGTCTGCATTATGCAATGGCAAGTGGAAAAAGACACGTGTTCCTACCAGTTTTGTGGCACTGCCTGAGCTTTGCCAGTCCATGTGGGGATATGGCTTCCCCATCCCCTGTCTCTATGGACAGCTTCCATTCTCCAGACCATGAAAGCCCAGAAATCCTTGAGCTCCAAGGCTGGGATCGTGGGGTAGGAGGCAGAGACAGCAAACCACACAAGGCACACCTCTGCCACCCTTTGGGCTATGACAAATCAGAGACTTCTCACAAATTAGCATTTTGCAAGCAAAACACAACTGAACCAGGAGACCTCAAGTTTCATCCTAGCAAACATACCCCATGGCAAACAAGACAACTTCAAGGATAAAACATCACAATGGTTGTGCTGAGTATTCCTGTCTGGAGTTGGCTATGTTCTCAAAGTTCCCATGGACCACACTGAACACTCTGGTGGGTAAAGGCTGAGGGGCAGGAAAAAAGAGGAAGAGAGAAGGATATGCTTCTGAAGGTGACTCCTTGGGAATTTTCAAGGATAAATGGATGAAAAGTAGAAGAAAAAGCGTCAGTGCTTAGAGCAGAGCAGTAAGCAGCAGGAAAGCTTGGACTGGTTTCACAGCAAAGAAGGTAACCTGGGCAACTCAGATGGAAACAGATTTTTTTATTATTTATTTTTTTAATAGAGACTTTCAACTATTTCTCCCCATTTTATTTTAGGCACTTCCAAAGCAACTCAAATAAAGCACCTTGGATCTCTTCAGTGTCCAAAAAAGGATGCAACATGCGAAAGAACAAGAATTTCCAGATGGCACATCTCGTGAACTCAAATAAGACATCCCTGGGGTATTAACTAATGAAATCTCTACTTCCTCCATCTACTTGTTGCTTGGAAGAATTCAGATGGCACCAAAGCATTTCGCTGGAAATGAAAACACTTTAAACCTTGCAGTCCTACTTTGCTTGAAACCTGATGCGGTGTCAGGAAGCCCCTGTCTCCTGAGACAGACTCCATACATGATAACTTAAGCCTGACTAATCTTGGCTTCTCTGTTTGGATGGCATGTTGTTTTGATAACAGAGTGATCAGGAGTTCAAACAGACTGGAATGAGAAAAGAGTAGCAGAAGAGGGAGTACAGGCTTTATAGCCATGCAATGTATAAATCATAAAGAACACAGCCCATCATTGTGAAATGCAGCAGGTCACTATAACTTTTTTTCTTCTGCAGGCATAATCAGTTCAAAATTGTTACCAGTTGCAACAAAAGTATAAAATAGAAATTGAACTGCAGTACTCTGCATTGCTAATACTTTTGCATTTCCTTGTAGATGCCACTTTGAATCCTGAAATGAGTATATTGATTCACATGAAATAGTGACTAAAATAACCAAAAAATAGAACTCCATTCTGAAAATCAATGTGAGCAAATAACTTAAAAAGTGTCAGGATTCAAACCAGGTCCTTTATAAAATAATTTCTGAACTGCTACATATTAAGAAAGTAAATTTGGTTCCAATATAAGGAAAAATCAAACTTTTTTACACAGACACAAACAGTTCACAAAATAATGCAAACCTTTTGTTTGATCTGTAACAAAATGTTTAGTTTCTGTATTATTAAATTACAAAATTAAAATAAAATAAAAGCATGCTGCGCCTGGAAAGCAAAACCTTTGTTTCAAAGCCAGAACTTAAACTTCCCTGTGCTAACTTTATTAATTTACTATGTAGCTTCATATCCGGTAGGGCTTTGCTGTCAGCCAGCCAAATGCTTTCCAACCGCCCACCACGCCCTCCCCAGGGAAAGACTGGGAATTGGCATCGGTATCCTGCCCAGATGAATAAACATAGGCCACTTCCCAAACCTGCCAGCAGGCTGGCCTGGATGGAAATCAACTGCTGGGGTGACAGGAGAGCTGGAGACAGCACAGGTCTGCCCCTCACCATGCACTGCCCAGCACAGACCCTGGCACTGCTGCCTCCCTGCTCAAATCCACAGGAATCCCAGAACTGGGACCTGCTTCTGGAGCAGCTGCCCCAGTTTACCCCACTGTAAATTATCACTGGAAGAAGGCTCGGGGTAGTCCAAGAATATCTAATTTCAATCTGTTCAACATAACCACTGAGGCCGTCATGAATGGTTAAAAAATGGCAAAGAGAGGCCAGCATACCTTTTCACACTTCTGTGCTACACAACAGCGCTGGTATCTCAATCTCTGCTTCATGAAAGTCAAAACAGAACAAATCTTTATGCAAAAAGATGTTCTGCTATCCCTTTCAGTCTCTCACCTACTCTTCACAGTGCATAAAAACTTTAACTTCTGCTAATTCAGGAGTGTCTATCCTTACTTGAGGACAATCTCTTCCATAAACGTATGCTATAGCTCTTTTAAAAAGCAATACAGTACTTCTGCTCTTCTCATCTCAGCTTTACCAGGTCACTACAAGCAGTTACATAAATCTTGCTTTCTGCCATCACTTGACATCATTCACTCTTTTTAGAACTTTTCCTCATACAAAAAAGATGATTGTCATAGGCTTGACAGAATTTACTTCACATATTGCAGAGGGCAAAAGTAAGGTGTCACCTAATTGCATGCAATAATTAATACATTTTGGAAGCAGAACCAAAATACAAAAATAACCTTCCACAACCAATCTTATACTCTCACTGGTTTTCCACGGAGGATTAGTAGTGCCATTTCCTTCATTTACAAAATGGCTGATTTAGTGACTGCCTATTGCTTTGGTTACAATAGAGCACATAAATTATATTAGCAAAGAGTGCAGCACATAAATTATATTAGCAAAGAGTGCAGCTGGATTCAGATCAATGGTAGATGTGTTCCTGCATAGCATCAGGTAAGTTGTGACACTTGGTAACAGCCTAAACACCACTATCATGTGGCACACACCAAATGCCTGCTCCTGGACAATCACCAGCTTGGTTTCATTCACAGATGAAATGAGTCAGAAAGACGTGTCCCAAATTCTGTATGTCCGGGATCACGGACACAGGTAAGCTTGTTCATCTTATGCTTAGCCAGGCTCTCCAGCTGGTCTGGAATGTGACACCAATAATCAATGCAGTAAGTTTGTGAGCTGATTTTTACTAACAAACAAACATCTACACTAAAAAACCCACAATATTCAGAAGGGTAATGAAAATATTTTAGAGCTTTACTTTTTTTATACCAGGGATTGAAACTAGTTCTGAATTTACAGCTCTTTCTCCTTTGAAATGCATCCCAACTGTTGTGTTTCAACCTAAAGGAAGCGCTAGTAATCAATTTGAAAAGTGTTGTTTTACATATCAACCCATTCTTACAACCATTTTATAGGTAGAAAATGCTAAAAAGATTAAAGAAAAACAAAGACAGAGGGTAAAATCTATACGTTAGTCTATTCCCTGATTTTCATCTTCAGGAAAGTGAGGAGTGTAAACAGGAGCTAGGAAGAGTCCAACATATCTCTCACACAATGAGCAGCTGGACACTTTTGCAAGGTAGGGAAAGAGGATGTGCCTGGAACACACTAAGCTGTCACTTCCCTCAGCAAATCAAATACAGAAGTGACAGCGCTAATGCAGGGGCAAACGGGTCCACGCTGGGGAGAAAGAGGCATCTCACGACAAACATTTCTCAGCACACCCCTGTGCCTGAGAATAAGCAGGAGCATCGCTGCCACCAGTGACTCACGGAGATGAGTGCCTGCTCACAGATGTCACACTGCTGGCACTGCACCCACCGCAAGGACAGCAACCTTCCACTCACTGGAAGGCTCATGTTCTCATAGCCAAACTACCTCGACAAAGACTGGGGAAAACAAACCCACAGTTACAATGCCAACCCTGAAGGACTTCTTTTTCCTTTTCTCCTTTTCCCTTCAGATGGCTTGGGGGTTTTCTTCCACCAAGGGAAACGATAGCTGCAGCAATTAACTGTATTCACAGTATAGGAAATCGTTCCATACAGCTGCTGCCACACACACAATAGGCAAGAATGGTTCTGGCATCAAACAAAGGACAAGGCAGTTTTCTCTTGAATGAAGTAATTAGCCGTCAAGCACGTTTATAGACTTCCTGTTTGAATTTATATTATACTCCACAAAATTGCAGAGATTTAATTGCCACTAGGAATCTCTACAGTATGTGCACCATTTTTGTTAAAATGTAGCAAAGCAAGTTTTGTTTCCTACAAGTTTGATTTGGAATTTAGTTGTGTTTGCTGTATCTTACTCAAAAATTGTAACAGCTGAGCAATGCTGGGAATGCTAAAATTAACCCAAAACAACTCCAGAATTCTGGAAGAAAACAAAGATATTTTTCCTTTCCCCTTTTCTAAGTTAAAAATATATTTTCTGCTTCTTTTTCTTAAACAAAACAAACAACCAAAACAAACAAATAATCACACCCAAAATCTTCCCACCAAAACATACCAAAAAAAACAACACACCACCTTAGTTTAATCTTTTAATTTTCAATCTACTTTTCGCCATCTAGAATCTCTCTACTTGAAAGATTATTTGTAATACTTGATAATTTTCATTGCTTCCAACTGTGCACAGCACTTCAAGGAACTCAAACAGAGCAAAGCATGTGTTTCAAAGGGATTGCAAAGTAATTTTTGGAAGTAGTACAAAGAGGGAAAAAACACAAAGACAGAAGAAAGCCATTAGTAAAATCAACCAGAACTCTATCACCAAGAATAAATAAAACATATTAATCAACAAACTGATAAAAAGGCTTTTCCGTTAATATTCACAGCATGCTGAGCCACTAAAGTCAATTTCACACTCAGAAGCAAATTATTTAGACTTACAACCATTTTCAGGGAAGATGCAATAAGCATAATTTCGTGAGCAGCTTCATTCCACTTTGACTCAACTCTTCAACAGAGAAACTTTCACTTCCAGAAATGCATGTATACCTAACACCACATCTTGTATTCTACTGTGACAAATGTAAGAGAAACCTACCTTTACAGGTAATTATAGAGCACTGCTACATCAAGTATCTCTTAAAAATAAAATCCCTGCTCTACTGGTAATATTTTGCCAGCAATAAACACTAAATCCCACCTAAACCCCACAAATCACATGGGCATAATTTTGTGGCTTTTCTCTTAAGGTGCTATTTTGAGGCTAACCTTTAAGAAAAAAAAAAATAAATAAAGAGGTTATTTCCATGCTAATTTGCAACCAGACACTAGATGTCCCCCCCTGAAGAGGCACCAATAAGCACTTGCTCCTCTTCTGACCCTACCAAGACATCCTGCAGTCCTACTCCAACTTTACAGCAATATTCTCTGGGTTTTCAAAAGCCAGTACAGCTCATCACGACCAAAGAAGCAAGAGATGTCTCACTTTTGCTGAAGGGGGATAAAGACAACCAGAAAGACAGAAATGCAACAGCCTTCCTTGATGTATAAAGAAAATCTCTGTAGGAAGCAGTCTTGTACATAAACTACAAAGACTTACAAAAGGGTCTTGGAGTCTTTTAAGGGTCCTTAAAAAAAACCCAAAAAACCCCCTTTTTTTTTTTTGTTGGCTTTTAGGTGTTTTAAAAAGTCACTTAAGAATTAAAATAGTACAAACAGGATCAAATTACTAAAAAAAAAAAAAATACTTCATCTGTAGACTATGTTAATTACTACATTAGTAGCTACATAACTACAGAAAATAAAAATATACTCAAAATTATCAAGACTTGCCTGAAATAATATAGTTAAATGTAATCCAGTCAATAACTGAGAATTATTTCTGCCAGCATGGTGCAAGCAACACTTCCTGCACAAGAACACATTATGTGTGACTCAGGAATGAACTGTGACTTCTATGGTTACTATGACTTTTCTGTTTTCCCTAGATAACAGTGATACAAAGAAGCAACTTAATCATGACTTATTGCAAAAAAACAAACCTTAGGTTTTTAAGAACAACCTCTGGGCCACATATTACTAGATAAACAATGAGCATCTCTCTGCATACCTACATTCAATACAATCCACATGGACGTATATTTTAAGACAAAGATTGATTTTGAAAACAGTCCAAACCATAAACACAGCACAGCAGCCTTAGCAGCGTCCTTAAAACCATAACCACTTAAAATAACATTAATATACCCTGATGTTTCCAGATGTCAGACTCTCAATACATCTTAGATGACAAGGCTCAATTACCTAGATTAGAGGTCTTTCATTTTCATTAGCTCACATACAACAATGACAAAAAACAATGAATGAGGTAGAACAAAAACACATGTTGTCCTCCATTTCAATTTTGACTGCTACAGAAACAGTGGCAGACAGCTTTTCTCAATGCTGTAGTGCCTTGGGTGATCTAATTTTTAATTAAGCAGATTAGTTAAACAAGACTTTTTTTAATATGAAAAATTAGGTGGAAATGTGCATTTACTTTTCTGTTAGAGGGTCTGCAATAAAGTATTGGCTTCTTAATGGAATTTATCCTCTCCTTTGTAAATATTAACAAAGTATTACAATTGTGAAAATCCATATTATTCAAATTCAACAGAGCACACCCATCCATGGTCCTTACACACTGTGACAGCTCCTGTTCATTCAGCAAAGCACCCACGAGAAGTACAAACCCATTTGTAACGTGTGTTGGAAAGGGTGCAATTTAGAAGCCAGTTCAACATGATAGACAGATCCCTCTCTCATAGAATAAAGAACTGTGCTGTGCACTCATAGCTCTGCAATTTAATGTTTCTCCAAGATGCAAAAATTCATATTTTTTTCTAAACAAAGGCATGAGACCTAAACCAGAAGCTTCAATTATTAAAGTTTAGGCTCGATTACAACAATAAAGTAGGCTCATTTACAAAAACAGAAAAGTAAGTGATTACAAAAACACAAAAACCAGTGGAAAGAGTAAGTGCCATGACTACATGATTCAGCTGCTCCAGTAGCCGGTAATGGGTATTATCTGCACTATTTAACTTCAGCACTGTAAATCACATGAAGAAAAAATTAAATTCACCACATTTAACTTCACATATTGCCTTGAAAAAAAAAAAAAAACCAAGGTGAAGGTTTTTTAACTTGCTGGAACTCTTCTGGAAACTCAGCACAGTGAAGAGGAGAAAAGTATATGGAGTTCCTGGAGTGTGTGGAACACAAATTTCTGCCACAGCTGGCAGGCAAGCCTTCCAGGGATGGTGCCCCCCTAGAACTGCTGTTTGCAAACAGAGATGGGGGAGATGTGGTGTTCAGAGCTCATTTTGGGCACAGCAGACACAAAATGATGCAGAGTTTTTGATCCTGGGTGAAATAAACAAGGGGGTCAAGAAAACCTCCGCCTTGGACTTCTGGAGGGTGGACTTTGGGATGATAATGCTTATCTTGTTGCACTTCCAAAGAGCACACAACACTTCTCCAGAATTCCTCTCAGCAGAACAAAACAAAAAAAATTTCTTTATTCTTCTTTACTGGAGGTAAAAAAATCTTAAAGAACATTTCACATCTGAAAAGGAGACCCTTATGTTTACAAAAGTATATTTCACTGCCCTTTGAGAGAGCACATATCCCTTCCCAAGAACTCCTCTTAGTGGAACAACTTGGGGGTTTTTTATTCTGCTTTACTGGAGAATAAATAATATTAAAGAAAATTTCACATCTGAAAAGCAAGTGACATTAAGATTTTCTGTTTCAAAATGTGTTCTGTTTCATGACCCAAACTCTCTCCCTTGAAACAACTTTACCAAAGCCATACACAGATGTGCCCTGAGGGTACCATTTTCCCACCTGCAGAGCAGGGGGTTGATGAAGGCTCAGGATGTAGCTAGCATCATCTAAATACTCCCTGCTCTTTATTACTGAAACTGTGCAGGGAAAATGGAAGGAGGATTTTGGAACCTCTCTGGGACGACAGTACTTGGGAACAAATAAAATCTCCATGGAACTCTCTTCCCTTGCAGAGTGTGCTCCAGGGGAACGCGGCGGTGCTGCAGGCTGAGGGGCTGTGCCCCCCCAGTGGCTGCAAACCGACTGCTGATCCCCCAGGACAGAGGGGAGGCAAAGAGCCACCACGCTCCTGACCTGGGCACTCCTCCTGACACTTAGATCCAGAGCAAGCTCTGTTACTTTTATGCTGCATTGGCAATTGGGGTTTGAGCAAAATAAATTAAGTAGGAGCTACTGCTCACCAAGTCTGGCAACAGGCAACAGATCACTGAACATTTTGCCTTAGTATGTATTAGATATCCTCACTAGCCTGCTTGACAGAAGGCTTTTGCTCTGGATACAACTGTCCTGCATGAAAAATAATCTCATCTTCACCTTGAGATAATGACAGGATCATCATCTTCACCGAGGACTCATTCATGCCACCCTTGTAGCATTTCCTGAAAATTTAGTTTTTGAAGTCTTATAGAAGTTGGGTTAATTTTAATTTTTAGTTGCCAAAGCCAGTGATGAAGACGGCAACAGGGAAGCGTTACAAGTCTTACACAGCACCCCACACTGGTTTTATTTCAGGCTGGCAGGAGGAGGAAGGTTGGAGGCCGGGACAGCTGCGCTCCAGCTCGCTCACACTCAGCGGTCCCAACTGCTGCCACCTGCCTTTGGGAACTGCCGGAAGGCTGCAGCTGTCACTGGCAACTGCAGGCTGCACAACCAGCTCCCTTGGTTGGTGTGGCCTCCCTGCAGATCTGAGGTTTCTGCCTTCAGAGGCGCTGGGTGCCTTCTATACACTCGTGCTCAGTCAGGGAGCGGGCTACAGCAGGAAAAACAATTCCGCCTAACAGTGAGTTATTTTCTTCTAATATTACAGCCTTTAAAGAAAGCTTTATCTGCCATTAAATTAACTTTGCAGCTAATTTCTGCCAAACTGTTGAATCCAACAGTTGGTGGCAGAAAGCATTAATTAGCGTGTCACATTACTCTGTCTGCTGTTAGAGAATATTGACTGCAAGTTAACTATTACATGGGGTATCGCAAAAAAATCTAAATGACACTTTACACATAGCAGCTCTCTGCACACCATAGCAACAGAGAGAGATTGAAGTAAAATGGTCTGGTTTCTATAGCAACTATCACACAGGCCATCTGTAATCAAAAGAAAACCTAGCAGAGGAAACAAAATGGGGGATTTTGCACTATGGAAGACTATTCATGTACTTAAAATATATCACTCCTTAATGTTCATTCTGATCTAATCCCAAAATGTTATTTGAGTGCAAGAAATCTATTAAAGTTTCTGAAAAAAACCCTTTTACTTAATGAAATACTAATTAAAGCTCACCAGCACTATCTCCATCAGTACAAAAGACACCCTTTCTAAACAGCCAATGTTTTTCAGACAGGAAAAACAGGATCCAGAATCCATGAGCTCATCAAGTATTTGGTTACTATTTTATTCTGAAACTCAAATACCGTAAGGGAGATACCAGTGCTATACTTCTATACAGAACTGCTTTTAGCAAGATAGCATTTCAGACAGAAACACTTAACCACACTTTTTTTAAAATATACATAAATAAAGACTTATTTAACTTTTGGGGAAAAAAAAAACCCAAAGAAATACAGATGTAAGAAAACAAACAGAAAAAAGAAATTAAAACCCCTATAACCAGAGAAGCATTTTTATCATGCAGTCCATGTCCTGAACAGAACAATATTATATTAATGCACACCACACGTGAGTGGAAGGTAAATTCAGCGTTAATGATGCAAGGCAGTCACTTCTTTACCTTTCAGTATTTTAAATCCAGAGATTATAAACTATATTCTTACTTTTAGATAGGGAACTATTTTAATATTAAATGTAATTTTTGATAGAAATTAACTGGATATACATAGGCTTTTAATAAATTTTAGATCTAACAATCAGTGAATAAAACTTATTCTTGACACTGGTCCATTTCTTTCACTTGGGAAAATGCTAATTTGCAGAACATCTATCATCCACATGCTGAAGGTAGGTATTTCAGCCTCTTGGGCTCATACAAAGTAGAGAGGAGCAATCTGGAGTAACAAAATTCAGTTCTTTCTTCAGTATGGAGAAGGGGCACTAGGAGATCTCCATGGTGATCTGATCCTGTCGGGTTTATTCTTCACAAGAGTTTCCCTGACTGCTGCTTTAACCCACTTCCCCAGGATGGACTAAACCACAGATGCTCAGCCTATTCCCTGGATGGTCTGCATGTCCCCCTGGCACTTCCCTGGGACAAGGCAGAAGGAGGACTAGATGGCAGCACTGGTGACTGCTCCACCACACACTGTCCTTCCCTCTCTGCTCTGCCTGAGGCACCAAGACTAGAAGAAACAGAAACCTCTAGTCAAGGTGGTGGCTGAGAGAAAATAAATACGGCTAAATATTCATCAAGGTTGCAAACTTACTCCCTGCCTGTATCCAAAGAGCACTGGAAAAAGCACACAGACTAATGAATTGCTGTGGCAATGGCTGCACATTCCCTGTCACCATCCTCTCCACCCTTCAGACACGGAAGCAAACAGCCTACCCAGGGCTGCTCCTTCTGGTGACATAAAAGCGGCCACACTAAACACCAGTGCCTGCTCTTCTCACACCAAATTAAAAAGAAGCACAGCCTAACCCAGACAGCAAAATACATCAGGGAAAAAACAACCCAATAATCAGATTTTCATCACTAGGTGTTTTTATTCCTATAAGAAACATAGGCATGCATTGGCACTCAAAGCTGTAGGTTACTTGACTGAGTACAGTACCATAAGATAGTTCAGAATGAGCCTTGTAAGAAGAGTTCCATCCAATGCTAAAGACCATCTTTCATGCTATAGACCTTCTTCACCCCTTTTGCAAAGACATCTATATTTATTTAGATGTGAAAGTAATTTTAACACCCAAGCAGTCTTAGCTTGGCTCTATAATTATCCTGAAAAATAACAACCAACTGTACTCAGTGTAGATTCTTTCACAGATACAGGGAAAATTGAATAAATTCAAAGCATTGTTTTCATCATTTTGTTCACAAACACATTTCATGATTTTCTCATGTTCTTAACAATAATGAACATAGAAGAAAATGTTAAGATGCTGCACATCCCTCCTGATGACACATACATGTGGGGAGCAGCTTCCAAAAACACATCCTCTGGCTGCATAAGCACCTTGTACTAACAACAATCCTTACTCTTTTTTTCCCCCAAAGGTCAAGAAAAAAATCACATCTAATAGATTTGGACAATGTGCAAGAAATGGAAGACTAATTGAAGAAAAACTACACCTTAATCTCTGATAGTAACAAGTTTCATAAAATGTACTTGCACTTGGGGAAGGAAGAAGGGGGGGAGATTGTGGAATGCTAAGAGGAAGCCTTTAAATGAGTTATCTAAGGAAGTCACTAACACCCAAAGGAGATTATAGTCTTGGCTACCTCTCCATTAGCAATCATGCAGTACCACAGACATCATTCAGCAAACAAAAAAAATAATTCAGTGCCAATGCCCCTGTAGGCCTCCACTGTACACAAAAAGGTTTTTATTTCAGACAAGATTTAATCCTTAACAAAATGTTTAAGGTACACATTTGATTCAACCACTGGTTTGGACCCCACTAGAACCACAAAAGATTGCAGAACATTTGGGGCACACCTTGAGCTTCTGCTTTTACACAGCTTCCGCTTTAGTTTCCTGTCATGATTATCATAACCATTCTATCATGAGATTTTCTTTCTTTTAAAATTTTAGAGTATTCTCAATATGTAAAGAAAGAAGACCATGAAAACTTGCAGTAAACCAGAACTGACTTGCATCTCTTCAGCAATATAATGTAAATTTTCAGCACAAAGAAAACCTATGAGTTTTGTTCAGTTTTCATCTTCAAACCTCAAAAGTGGAAACATGAGAGCAAATGGACCATATATGGAGAAAATGACAATTTAGGAAAAAACCAACAAACCTCCTTAAACAAAGTAAAAATGTTTAATAAATGTTTACTAAAAACCACTGTTTGATTCAATTTGCTTTGTATATTCAAAATACATGTCTCACCAAGTCAATGAACATTAATAATTACTATACTTGCAGATGTTCATACTATCACAGAACTTCTTCCCTGCAATTGTACAGCTACTATACAATTTTTGATATCTGGGAATTCTATGCTGATGTATTCATTATGCCCTAATATCTTTGATGCTATGTATATGATGAATGTGCACTACCAGACAAATTAAAATCTATGAAAATTTTTAAAATATCATGCATAAATCTTAAACACAAAATTCCACTGGAACAGAGATTTACTTCCAGCATATGATGGTGAAGTTTAAGATGTAATAAAAACTACCCTTATTAGAAAGTTTGTCTACATGTCTGATATCTGTAACATTGCAACATGAGATATATTCAATTTTAAATGACACTGCAAAAGGTCGGAACTATTCTCCTAAGCTTGTCAAGGCTAGCAAGATTGATAATTGTTTTAGGCAAACTTAGCATCCATGTCATGTGTATTGGACTAAATATAAAATTCAGAGAGCAGAGGGAACAAACATATATTTAGAAATTAAAAATGGAATTTCATTTTCCAGACCAACAGTTCTGTATCCAAAAATACAATTCCGTAAAAATTAACCAATTCATTGTCATCTGATTTCTCTTACAATTTATGTGTAACTTGCACACAATTCCATGGAAAGCTAAAGCATTATTAAACTTCTTACTGGTCTACCCTTTAGAGAAGAATTTCTTTAGAACTGTGGGGGTTTTTTTCTGTAGCACTTTGAAATTCAAAGTGATTTCAGCAAGTATACAAAAAAATTAGTAATTGTGCATCATCTTCTTCCTAAATATGCTAAGTAACTTTAACACTGGCCTCAGCTTAGTAAATCTTCCTTTTAATTCAATGAGATTGATAACATAAATCCAATATTAATTGACAAAGTTTCTTTTGTTTTAACTTATTTAACTGCAGAATTTAGAAGATGCAGAACACATTTGCGCTGTAGTCAAAGCCAGTTTTCTTCTCATCAGAGCCAAAGTCAACACAACTGACAAATGATTCTCTAGAAGCATCCTTGAATAAGTGATTTAGTACTCCATATGTACTCACTGCAGCTTAATTCAGATGGAACCAACTAATAGCCCTGCTTTTGTTTATTCACTGTGTGGAGAAACTTCATGAGACATTAAAGAGTGGAGGACAAAATCAGAATTCTGGAAGCACACATTTTTCATGTATTTGTGTCCTTAAACTTAGATATCCCTTGGCTGACACAAGAATACAAGAATTAAAAAATCTGTAACATTTAGGGTCACTGGGAGAATATGTTCCAGATATTAAAATTACATGCAGCAAAAGACTTATCCTTGGAGAATTTTTGAAAAGACAAAAAGAGGAATCCATTACACACACACACACACTCTGCTGGCCAGTCCACGCAGCAGAATACATATTAGGAAAAAAATACACACATGCTGGCAGGGCATGGTTGCTTCAGTACAACCACATCCATCTCTGTGCTAGTCTAATGCCAAAATGACAAGAGATAAACATTCGTATTCAAAGGGACCTAACTCTGACCGCTGAGCAGAAAAAAAAGACAAACTTATTTCACAAAGTATCTATGCAATTTAAATTTTTTTAATGCTTTGGCTTTACTTAAATGAATAAGAAACATTCTCCTGTAGTAATTATGGATGCAGTATCTTAGCCATTAAAAGATTCATACGTGTTATGCTTCTCTAATAAAAACTGATATTTTAGAAACTGCCCCTAGACATATTTTCTGTTTCCCTAAATATGTTGATAGATATCACAAAAACAGATTACCCAAATATGGCACACTTTTGTCATCAGAAAAACATTATCATTTACTCCAAAAAGCTATTGTACTTCCACCATGAATATTATTACATCCTGAATTTTTTTTTAACTTATAATGTATTGTAGGAAATTCTAATGTTACTTTACTCTGTAAGTAACTGGCAATACCTGGGCAGTAACAATTATGAAGAACTATCCCTTGTGCAATAAACAAAGGGACGCACAAGTTGTGTTTCAGAGAGAAATCATTACAGAAAACAGCTATAGCAGCTTCTCTAAAATATGTCCCAAATGCACACCCATATGTGTCTTGAATTTACAGTATGCTTTGCTCAATTATTACTGAAGCAGTGATGATTTCTTAGCCTCTCTTGTCTGATTTTCAGTCACTGTCTCTGACTAATATAGCTAACCTAGCTGAAGACTTCTGCAGTTGCAAGAATAAAAATAATTCAAATAAACAAGAGAGAACAAAAAGCACTTAAAAAGCTCAAACAATAATATTGATGCTGACTGCCTTCCTCTTTTTTTTCCCTATGATAATTTATCCAGTGTAAAAAGCTCAAACAATAATATTGATGCTGACTGCCTTCCTCTTTTTTTCTCCTATGATAATTCATCCAGTGTATATTCTTTAATGGTAATAAAGAAAGAACTCAAAAAACCCTAATTTTATATTCAACAGATGAATCCATTATGTTCACATATCTGGAATAATGCTTCCCTGTAATATCTTTCTGCTTTCTTGCCAACTTTCAATAACACCTTTGAGTACTTTTTATCACTTCCAGCAGGATTTCCAGAAGATGCCAATTGCAGCATGAAGCTCAGCTTCACGGAGATTACAACTGAAGGCACAGTATTTGTCAAAAAATTAAATGTGAGTTCAGGTGAATTCATTTTCATGCATAGAATAGTGTGTATTAAATTTCGTTGTCCATCTTTAAATGTGTCTTTTTTAGTGTTTGCTTTATATATGACTAAAACATTTCCTGAAGTAGGCCAAGAGTAGATCACTGGACACTGATGTTTACAACCTGATTATCTGAACTGCTGGCAGCCACTTTGTAGGCAACTGAAGTGTCATGTTTTGATGATCAGTGAGGCAGTCTAATAATAACACAATATTTATTAATTCTTGCAATCTAGCTCTAGTGCCATCAAAGGCCAGCTATGAAAAAACTCTGTAAGGTACGACAACTTTTAATTCAATTTCTTTGCATGATAAAGAGATACCCCTCTGAACCACAAGAAGAAGAAATATTTCATAAAATTCTCCAGGCAAAACAAGATTCTTGTGGCCGTATTTTGAAGGATCAGTACAAAAAAAAATATTTTCTGTTTAAATAAACTATACAAATAAAAGCTGACTCTCCAAAAAATTATTGCTAATAGCAGACATAATAAAAATGTATTAAACGTCATGTAATACTGTACCAAATATCACAGTTTGACATGCTAGACACTATATAGACAGAAATTATACAATTCTGGCCCTAAAGTTAAAATTATTCCTAGCATTTCTTCAGAGATATATATGAAATCAAAGGTAATGTAACAATTAAATCCATTTGGACATTAATGGAGAACAGAATGCTGGGGAGTACAGGTAACCCAGTTCCCATGCCATTAAGAAAAGCAGCCTTCACAAACAATAAAATATTCCAATGATCTGCTTTCACAGCAGTTTCCTTTAAGTTCATGGTAAGTCAAACCTACAACACTGGTTTTATATACACTCATACTGAACATCTGAGCTTCACAGTCAAAAGCTCCATGTCCCAGTGTCTTAATCTTAAATTTCACTTTTATATAACCATAACAAATTTCCTGTTATGTCAGACATCAGAGACATTATTAGAAAGTTTACTTGAACACTGCTTGGACACCAGCAAAATATTTATAACAAATAACTTTGGGAGAGCAAATTCAATGAGCAAATCACTTAAAGGGAGCATGCAACATGAGTTAATGTCCATTTTATATAATAAGGCATTATTATTTAGAAGATATTATTTTGAAAAAATCAACAGAAATTATCACAGAAAAAGCCAAGCCTGGTAACTTTTTTAAAATTTCCTCTAAAATATGCAGCTGAAGGCTATCTAGTATTTTTATCTGTTTCTTCTTTATGTACAAGTTTAGAAATATTTCTGCTAGAGTGTTTTTAAGAAATAAAATACTCGTCTGATAAAAATATCAAATACAGAAACACAATCATTAAATGGCATTATTCAAAACTGAACCACTGTCATAAAAATATTCCACACAAAATATCAACTTCTTATTGCCATTCCCCTTTTGCATTTTAACAGTCTGGTGGCTTTCTGCACAGTCAAGGATGGGCTCTAAACTGGAAGCAACAGCACGATGCCATCCTGATCATGTTTCCCCATGGCAAGCAACAGCAAGAACAACTCCACACTACTGCTCTGGCCAGCCACATGGAACTATCTGCAGTACCACCTGAATAATGCATTAGCTGTTTAACTGTGTAGGATTTATCTTTAAAAATATAGGCTTAGGTCTCAAACAGCACTCTAACCAGCTTTGTCATATGCTACCCAAAGCAACACAACACCAGGTTTCTTCTGCTGTTCTAAAATATTTGCTTGGTGCTTCTACCTATGACTATCTCCTGTTAGAACTTTTCATAGGGAAAAAAATGGGATTTTACAATTATTTTCTTAACTTAAACAAAAATATTTTTTCAGATTTGTGTGTTCAGTACACTGACAATAAAACTGTGACAAAAAAAGCAAAGTGCAAATGACTACATTCTACTTTAAACATGTAGCCCAGACCCATGACACATTTAATATGTAAATCCAAGGAGGGTAAATGGGCTCAGAGCAGTTCAGTGGAGCTAATGGCAGCCTAAACCAGGAAATCCTACACTGGTCTGTCTTAGGCCCCTGGGCATCTCCACATCTCAACTACTGCATTAGCCATTGTCCCAGATTCCCTGAGCATTGTCACACACCAGATCCCTATTCTGGGCAGCCCCACAGTGCTCCCTGCTTACACCAGAATCCTCTCCTACCTCTACCTCAGCTTCAGCTGGCAGCAGGTGTCTTGAACCTCCACATGTGCTTGTTGCCCATGACAAGCTTCACATCCACTGACCATGTCACCACGGCCACAAAGGGAGGGAAAAATCAGATTTCACTCATCTGCACTGTGGAGCCATCCCCTTCTGTCTGCTTCCCAGACCGTCCTCTGTTTTTCAAAAATTCAGCAGAAAATTAACATTTTTAAGATCTCCACTGCACTGCCAAATGTGATGGAACAGACAATGATTTTGCAGAAAAATGGTCACTGGTAGGTTAATCTGAAAAATCTAGGATGCAATAAACATTGGAGATGACGCAATTACGTGGAAACTTGGCCTGACTAAATTAACTCAAGCCAAGCATACAGATCTATTTAAAGGGGGAACTAGGTAATACTTGAGCACTTTGCAAAGGAGCAAACTAGAAAGGATCATGAACAATACTGGTTTCACAGAAAGACTTTTTCTAAGCAGGTCTGTAGCTTAGAAGGTCAACATGATTTTGAACCTACAAAGAGATGTAAAGAGAGAGCAAGTAGGTGGTGTTAGGGTTATTAGCAAGAATAAGGGATAATGTGGGCAGGACAAATATCCACACATCTTTTAGGCTGCTGATGAAAACTGTAAAATTTTAGAGGTGTGCCAGAAAAATTACTTCAGGCCTGTTAAGGCAGTTGAGTCTGTTTATTGCAGTAAGAAAGTTAAGGAGGTGACTTGAACAAGGATTACACGAAAGCTGGAGCAGGAAGGGCTTATAACAGTAAACAGGTCTTTAATCTAGCAGAAAATGTCAAAACAAAAGCAAAGAATTAGAAACTGAATCTAGACAAATTAGGTGAGACTAACAGCCTTTTGGACAGTCATTAAGAACAAATTTAGATGGCACAGCTTTAAAAAATGAGGGGAGGGCACCAAAGTGGGTGAAAGGGTTTTTTAGCTTTAAAATTAAGAGAAGAAATTTGTGATGATCATCATTAACTGCATAAATAGTGAAGTGTAATAAAACACTTTCAATGTGCTTAAGTAATTCAGATAATGTAAGGTCTAAATAAAGTAACTGGAGACACAAACAATAAACCCGATTCAAAATGCTCTGATTTTAGAAAAAGCCTTTTGTAAATTGATCTCAACCTCGTGGTCTCTTCTCTTATAATCTTGGTGGTTTATGAAGCCTTCTAATTTTCATCTGGCATCTGAAATCCTGCATATAACTTGAGTTTGTGTTTTGGATCACTTGGTGCTTATTGTGCCATTTTCCACTCCTTGGTTTGCTGAAGGGAGGCTGCTGGGCCCCTCTGAAACTAATCTGCTGTTCTCTGTTTCACAATTCAGAGTCCCCTGAGTCACCACTTATATTTGCCTGAATTATGGCTACTCATTATGAGCAATGATTCATAATTCTCCAGCTGCTCACACAGGCTCCACATTGGCCTTGGCAGACTGTGCCTGTGGAGGGCTTTAGCACTGCAAGGTAAGTCCTGTAGCACACTTGCTTCACCTCTTTTAACACCACCTTTTACCGACCATGGCAGGGGCAGCTTGTAAGAAGCAGCTGTTTCCTGATGGAATATTCACCTTCAAGACTAATGACTTACCTCAAGTTCAGAC
The DNA here is from genome assembly GCF_963513975.1 of Fringilla coelebs. Classification (NCBI taxonomy): domain Eukaryota; kingdom Metazoa; phylum Chordata; class Aves; order Passeriformes; family Fringillidae; genus Fringilla; species Fringilla coelebs. Next base: position 133,319,268 of record NC_140028.1, on the reverse strand, counting down.
AGGCAAAGTAATAAACTGCAGGCCAGCTTGAGGAGCCAAATAATTTCCTGTTACTGGTTTGAGATTCAGGATGATACATTTATAAAGCAGGACTCACCCAGGCACCAATCACAATGAAACCACAGAATGGCCTGGGCTGGAAGGGACCTTGGAGAACACCCAGTTCCCACTCCCCTGCTATAACCAGGGACACTTTCCACCAGACCAAGCTGCTCAGAGCCCCATCCCACCTGGCCTTGGACAATTACAGGGATGGGACAACCACAGATTACCTGGGCAACCTGTGCCAGGGCCTCGCCACCCTCACAGTAAATTATAGAATAAATTATGGTCATTAGAGAGGGATGGGCAGAATCACCTCCCTCAACTCCTGCTCACATCTCTTCTGCTGCAGCCCAGCACACGTTTGGCTTTCTGGGCACACAGCTGGGTCATGTCCCACCTTTCATGCCACCAACACTCCAAGTCCTTCTGAGCACAGCCGCTCTTGATCTCTTCATCCCCAGCCTGTGTTGATACTGGAGGTTGCCATAACCCAGGTAAAGCACCTTGTATTTGATGTTGTTAAAACTCTTAAGATTCCTATGGGCCACTTCTCCAGCTTGTCCGGGTCCCTCTGGATGGCATCCTGTCCTTCAGGTGTGTCAGCTGCACCACACAGCTTGGTGTCACTGGCAAACCTTCTGAGGATTCCCTCAATCCCTTCATCTGTCATTGATGAAGACAGTAAATAACAGTGGTCCCAGTCATACAGGACATTACCCCACGTCCAAGTGAACCCTGTTACAATCAGTTGCAGTATTAATCATTAATCCAGACTAGAAAAAAGATGTTGAGATTTTTGGCTTGTTTCAATTACAATTAAAGCAATTCATGGAAAACTCACAAAGCATTAGGAAGTCTGACCTGTAAATAAATCCACAAAATATTCAAAGTTTATGCACAAATCCCCCTAAGGGAGTTGCAAATTTTGACAAACAAGATGCTACTGAGAAGAGCAAACACAAATCAGACTGCTTCAGATGCATGATATCCACCACTACTAATTCCTCCAAATGTATTATCAACCTAAATTGCTCCTGATCAAAAACAGAAACAAGAGCTGCACATTCTTTGGGAAAGAGCAACATCCATTCATAATGTATTCTGAATATACGTGAAGATGACACACAGCTGCACTCCCCGAAGAAGGCACACTATAACAAATGCTGGGAATAACCCAGTGTTGCAGATTCCAGGTCCTTTTAGGGATGCTTCCTGATTGCATCCAAAGAAAGTACCAACAGCAGTAACTGTGGAATAAATGCATAGATTATGCCAAGGAGCCCATTTGAATCAAACTTAGTTTCTTTAGGTGAAATCTATAGGACTGACCTGGAGCAATCAATGAAGTTATTCTCATGGAGAAAAGGAGCAGATCAAACTGTGCAGAGTGGGAAACCACAGGAGGCTATGCAGAAGAACACCTTGACAGTAATAAACCCCAAACACTTGGCTGAGCATTTCACTTGTTCTTAATTAAGCACATGCACAGTTTACAGGAAACCATATCGGAAACAATCTCCTGTTCATTCAGGCTGGGCTCCCCTAACTCAACATAAGTCTGCTATCATTAGGGGCAGTCATTTGCCACTAAGGATTCCCCATTCATAGGCTAAGAATGGTAAGAAATGGTGCTTTTTTCATCTGTATGATGATGTTGGCTGGCCACTGCCTAGCCTGGATTGTTTTAGAGAAAAGGAACCAGAATTTCCTAGTCCCTTACACTGGCATTTCTTGCAAGCACTACTGGCACTTTAAAGAGAGAATAGTGGAATATCTGAGTCATAAGAAACGATGCCAGAAATGAAAAGGAGGGAGAGAGACAAAGAAACAGAAAGAAAAAGACACTAAAGATCCATAAATCTACCAGAAGTCCCTGAATATAAAGGCTGGGGAATGAATAGCATTCATACTGCTTTGTTAGAAAACAATCTGTATTTAGTCTAGGCATCTAATGAAGCTGCAGGTTCTAACTTGTGTTTACTTTCTGCCACCAGGCAGAATCTGCTGTATCTCAAGTTGAAAAGTTCATAAACTAAACATTATTTTAAAAGTTCAAGAACTACACACACATCATTATATAATGCAAGTGCTTAGTATCCAGAATACACTGAAAGTTTGCCTCTTGACAGTCCTAAAAAGGCAGAAATATTTTTAAAAGCATTGATTTATCATCTTGTATCCTTACTAACAATAGCTTTCTTTATTTCTTCATAAATGGTTTATTGCTTCCATTTACCTCACATCAAAACACTAATGGAAATCATTCTAAACTTATTTATATCTAGTTCAAAGCATTAAGATGAAGAAACTTCCAAACAGAGAACATATTTTCTAATGAATTCCATCTTTTTTTTAGCTAAACTAAATGTTCAGAGACCTTAAAGAATATTGGGATGTACTTTAGCTGAGTTTTAAAAACAATAAAAAGACCTCCTGAATATAACCAAAGAACTCCTGTACATGTGCCAAGAATTTTTCAGCTCTATCAACATGATTAATTGCTTCATTTTGAAAGGGGCCATGTACACATACAACCCTGAAACACATGAGGTTCTGCACATGAAGTCAGCAACAGCAAAAAGAACTCAGGAAACATTACAGAACTAAACAGCAAGAACTGCTCCCAGCTATTAAACAAAGAAAAGGGAGGGCTGTGCCAAAGTGGTCTTTCACAGAGCTGTATGTCTATGTTCTGAAAATGTATGTCCAGAAGCATCAGAGAAAAGCAATAAACTATGCCAAGATTAAATCTCAAAGTTTTGAAAATAACCTTGCCTTTTCGTGACTCCATATTTGAAGATGCCCCGTGGGACTGATTTCCTCTTAATCTGGCATTAAAAACCAGCCTCAGGAATATAGGACACATTATCACAACTGCTCATTAATCAATCATAGCTTACATTCAGCTACACCAAATGTTACCTGGAAAAAGAGATATAAAAGATGCACTGTTAAAGTGCAACTTCAGAATTCCCTCATGCTTTTTTTTTTCATTTAGTAAATAAGGAAGTTATTTGACCAATAGGAAAATCATTAAAGGCAAAGATTTAGAGTGTGTTTATACCAAGAAATCATTCTTAGATGTAGAAAGAAAGCCTTGTTTCAGAAGCACTTGTTCTTCAAAATTTTAGTACCCGAGTTTTTGCACATCTGCTGGTTTCAGCTGGGGTAGAGTTGATTTTCTTCACAGTTGGCTGTGTTTTGGGTTTGTGCTGAACACAGGGTTGATAATGTAGAGATGTTTTTGGTTTTGAGCAGAGCTTGCACAGTTCCAAGGCCTTTACTGCTTTTCACACTGCCATGGTGGCAAGGGAGATGAGCATGCATGGGAGGCTCAAGGAAAGATGGCTGGGACAGGGGACCCAAAGAGACCAAAAGGATATTCCAGATCCTATTAAATCATGTTCAGCATATAAAGTTTGGGGAAGAAGGAAGAAGCGAGGGGGGGCATTTGGAGTGATGGTGCTTGCCTTCCCAAGCCCCCATCCCCAAGTGCTGGGGCCCTGCTCTCCTGGAGATGGCTGAACACCTGCCCGCCCATGGGAATCAGGGAATTCATTCCTTGTTTTGCTTGGCTTGTGCGTGTGGCTTTTGCTTTTCCCACTAAACTGTTTTTACCTCGCCTCACAAGTTTTCTACCTTTTTCCCATCTGATTCCTTCCCCAGTCCCACTGCTGGGGGGGCAAGGAGCAGCTGCAAGGAACTGCATTGTCAACTGTGACAGCATGTCACACTGGTTAAGGTGACAACCATCTCACCCTGACCCTTTGCCCTAAGACTCAAACCTTCAATAAGAAAGAAGAAAACTCTCAACATCAGCAGCTAATATTTTGCAGCACAGTCAGGCACTCTGTAAAAAATGTTTTCAGATTCGTTAATTGTTGTGAGACACTTAATAATTTTCAGGTTGTATTATTAACTGTTCTTTCATCCAGAAACAAGAGTCATCTTTTCATTCTGACAAGGAATTCTTCCTAACATTTCTTGATTTAAGAGTTTTTCAAAAGAACAATACAGCAGATAAAAGCAGTCAACCTGTTAGCTAGACTTTTAGCAACAATATGATATTTTTAATAAAAGTCTCTTTGAGATAGGCTTCTCAAGTTCAAGATAGGATTGCTGGTTAAAATGTCAGATTTAAAAAACTCAAAGCACTTATCACAGAACAAATATTTAAGGAAGACACCTGTTCAGGATGTAGATAGCAGGTTGAGATCCAGCTTCTGGTAGATCTGGACTACTGATTTGGAGGAAAATATTTGCTGGGTAGGACACCCACCTGGCACTTAGGAGATGTTTCAAATGCCTGCTGCACTGAGAACTGAACAGTTCACACAAATGGGGAAATTTCACAGAGAAACATTAAGGTGAAAAAATTTCTGGGCAAGAACCCAGTCCAGAATTTTGGACATCTGCTTTTTGCAGCACAGAAAAGCAAGGATTTGTGTTGCAGTGAAAGGTCAAATCACCAGGACCAGTCATCAAAGTCTGTCTCCAGTTCCTGAGATCTTTTCTTCACTTGTTTGGAGCAACACTGAAAAATAATTTAAGTTTGTTCCAATGAAAAAAACCTATTTTACACCTGCTCTACTTGAAGCCATCAATATTCATGTTTCTCCATGAACTGTGATCTCAAAGAGAATGCAATTTTCTGCAGAGGAACCAACACTAAATATACCACTGATAGGAAAAATCTTATTTCTAGCCTCACTCTCAACTCAGTGATTTCAACTGCACACAAAAGTTCTTCTCATATTGGGATAGCTTCAATTTATCCATTATGGATAGTGCTCAGCATTACACCTGTAAGTTGGCTATGTAGGTCAGCTTGCAACAGATACTCCCATTCCATTCAACCCCCCTGAATATGACAGTGGCATACATAAACTTTTGCCTAGTTAAAGCAAAAAGGGTTCCCATGACCTGCACCACCTTCCTGGGGCTTCACAGTCACAACCTCCAGAAATAACAGGCTGAATCCATAAAACCCAAGCAAGCCTTCTCAAGTATAACTGAAAAACAGTAGGCTTATAATTGCTAATAAATACATTACTGCAACTGTAAAAATGCCCCAGACCTTAATCTACAGTTATCCCTTTGTTGTACCTGTCCACTCCCAGGTTTAGGGTCCTGAGCTGCTTCAGAAGGAGCAGATTCCTGCAAATCCTGAGGTTTAACATCATGAATTTCTTCCACAGGAGTTGTTTCCAGCTCATCCTGGGGTCTAAGATTTTGAGGGTCTTCTACAAGGTCTGAAATATTTGATTCCTGCAGCCTGTCCAGTGCTGGGCCCCCTGCCTCACCTCCAAGAGCAGATTCCATTGCCCACCCTGGTGTGGAGCAGGACAGAGCACTCCTGGCAGAGGGAGCCTGGTGATGATAACATCAGCTCTGGCAGGGAACAGTTACAGACACCTGAACCTGCTCCCAGCCCGGGAATGAAACAGGAAACACATCTGCTTAAAAACAGTCCTATTGTAAAATCACCACTCTGAGCAATCTTCTACTCATGAGCTGCATCTATTAAAGAACAGATTTCATTTTGCTTGAAAGAATTATCTTAGAAGTGACTTATGGGTAGAAGATAGCACAGAGGGTCCTCTGAGAAGAGAGTACTAGGAATTGCAGGGGTGAGACAGAGCCAAAACTGATACAAATTACTCTGGATTACTGAGCTTTATCCATTGATACTGGTGTTGTCCAGGCAGTTTTTTTGAGGCTTCCAGTAATCATCCCTAGAGTTCAAAGTAACTCCAAAATGGTGACAGGAACAGGCATGGAAAGATGTTGTCATCATACTGCAAAGCTCCCATGCCTTCTCCATGATTTCTCACGGGCAGTTCATCACAGCACTGACTCCTTCTTCACAGCCAACAAACTCCATCTCTTTTGTAGCACTCTTCTTTTTGGACACAGATGAGCCTATTAAGGGCAGGCCTGTTCCTAGTCTTTGGTGATCAGTACAGCTGCAACTCCTCAGGTGTGAGACCACCTTCTGCACTATCTTTATTTTCTTAGGTTCTATCCCTCCACATAAAGAAATTTCTACCACTGTGCAAGCATCCTCAAGAACACAGAGGGGAGATGGGAAGGAAGCTACATGTCAGACTAGATGCAAGGAATACACTTTTATCATGAGGGCAGTGGGACAGTGGAAGAAGTTGTCCAGAGAGGTGGCAGATGCCCCATACCAGGAAACATTCAAAGCCAGGCTGGACATGACTCTCAGCAACCTGATCCATTAGAAGATGTCCCTGCTTATTGGGATACCACTAAATGACTTTCAAATGTCCCTTCCAACCCAAACTATCATATGAGCTATGACCTTCAAACTCTGACCAGGGTGGTGGGACTCACAACACGGCTGGAACTCTCAGGCTCAGAGCTCAAGTAACGTGAAGAAGGAGAGTTACACAGTGGGAATTCCATTTCATGGTACACCAAACACAACATACTGTGGTAGGAATTTACTAACTAGATTCATCCAGTTTAAGTAGAAGATGATGTAAGCTTCTGATAAGAAGATTACCTATTGAATGCATGTAACCAAATAGGTAGTATTAGAAAAGTTGAATGGAAAGGACAAATGGAAAAGCAAAGAGCAAACCTGCCTACATCTTCAATCAATTAAATGTGTTTAATCAGCATTTTTCTAAACTAACAGAATCACAATAAAAACATATATGTTTACTTCCTTTTTTAAAAAAAAGAAAATACCTTTTTTGCCACATCTCTTAAAGGAAAAGTATATATAAAAACTTACATAAATGAGGTTCCATTATGAAAATATTATGGCAACTTGATAATTGGTACAATCATTAGTAACCAAAATCAGTAATTACAATCATATTAGTAATATTGCTAATACTGATCAACTATTTTCCTTCAGTATTATTCAGAAGAAGTAGTACCTGTTAGATATTAAACAATGCATGCAGACTAACAGTAAAACAATTTTTTCTTTTTTAATTGCTTATTATGCAAATGAAACAACAAGCTAACGGGGGTTACATTTTAGTCAGGATAACATACACATGTCTCATTGCCTTTCACAAATTGTCCAGACAGATATATATCTCAGCATCTCTATCTAAAATATTAAGGACAGTAAGATAATTATTTTAGATTACTCAGAGAAAAATACATGGAAAATGAAAAGAAAAAATGCCACTTGGTCTCATAATAACAATGGTACCTCAACATACTTTTGCTGATGGCTCCCATATCTTAAAACAGACACCTAGAATATAAACTTTTGACATTACTGAGAGAACTTAAAACTCCTCATCCTTTTGTTATTTTTTTCTGTTACAGTTCATAGTCAATTCTGCTTAGTTTTGGAAATAAATACGCATAATTTAGAAAACAATGCACAGATTTCTGCATAATATATTATATGTAATGCATCATGATCCCAGAGAAGAGAACATTTTATTTTCTTATAGAGCTTGGCTTCCTTTCTTGTCAAGCAAAAACAAAGCCATAAATTTAAAAGCATCATGACCAGAACCAGTCTGTGTATCTAAAACTCCCACAAAAGCAAGAATAAAAATGAAATATGTTTAACTTTCACAAGCCTTTAGTAGTTTAGCACGGCAACCAGCATGTTTAGATCAGGGTGGAAGGTCCAGGTTATTCCACAGGTAAAATAAATAAAGAACTAGCATAAGCCTGTGCAAGGAATAGAAAAAAAGCATGCCTCCAGAATTAAAGACATACTAAGAACACTACTCAATGGCACCAATTTGATCAATGTTTTGGGAATAGCTGTATGTTATCAGCTAAAGAAACAGGTGGATGGCACAATGTGGTGTGGAGGCAGCAGGGGAAAGACCTGGAGCACAGCAACTGTGGAGCAACACATAAAGCTTAGATGTAGAACTGCTGGAGAGCACCAGTAGGGCAAACAGAATTTGTTTTCCCAATGTTTTGAATAAATATATATATTAAAAAATTACTATAAAAATCTTCAATGCATACAATTTTAGATTTTCTTCAGTAAATGACAGATACTTCTTTTATTACTGTTCTTAAATTGTAGCTAAATTTTAACTCACAGGATAAAAAAATCTTATACTAATGGCCTAAAGTACTATGAAACAAAGCAGGGCTCAAAAAGAAAGATTAAGAGTAGGATGTACTGGTTAACAAACCAGTGCTCTACATCCCCTCTGTGTAACAGGACAGCTGCTCACAGCCCATGCAGACCTGCAACACGGGTCACTGCAAGGCATCAGCTGCCTCTGCTTCAAGGGAGCAAGAGCCTTTCCTCCAAGATACAGCCACTTTCACCTGTGTCTATTAAGTCTGCATTTCATCAGGACCAGGGAAATCACACTCACAAATAACAAAGCTTGCAGTCTATGCAATATTCTCCCACAATTACAGCTAATTATGTTCATACAATTTACCTGTTCCTCACTTATTAGTTTACATTTCTCTATCTTGAATCAAAACATGTTAAAACACCACCTGTTAGACTGAACTGCATGTAGGTATACTGTCTAACCTAAACTGGATGTCAAAATCTCACACTATAGGAAGTTAAAGAAATATTTCTTAAATTGGAGTTTCTGTGCCTAGTTTGTACTTGCAATAAACAGAAAGTCCCTGGAATGCACACTATGTTGAACAGAGCAGATGTCGTTTACATGAGCCAGAAAAAAAAAGTAATCACTGCAAGTCATGGACCATTGCCCTTCAGAAAATGTAGGTTAAATTCACACATCAGGTGCCCACCAGTCTGCCCACAACTTCAGGGCAAGAAAACTACTTTTATGTCCTCGAGACAAAAAGAAAATAAAGCAAGTACACACATACACACACGTCCTATGGATTAAAGAAAGCAAAGCTCAGCTTCACTTGCATATGCAATTCATCATGCTGTCTTCTTACAGCATTAAAAAAATTACAAGCAGGGAGTGTGGCTTAAGTTAAGAACTGTCCATACATTTTACCACATTCAGAATTTTCATTCTTAGTATATTACCATAGCAACTTTACTACACCAAAAATATTACTCCCAGAAGATACAAAAAGGCTGCAAACTCTGGCACTTATCCTGAAGGATGTTACAGCAAACACCAAGCTTTTGCTCCAGACAGGAGCTCTCCAAGCTCGTGTGGAGTTGGGCTGCCCAGACCCCAGAAAGGAGGCCCAGAACTGACCCAGTGTTACTGCCTTTGAATGAGAGGTTTAGGATTGACTATGATCAAGTGTTTTCCAGTGCTCCCTCCACTGTTTCTGTTTCCTACTTTTTTGCTTGTCATTCCTACAATACACACATTCCATTACAATTAATATTGGGAATGATTGCCACATCAAACATTATTTTCAGTTTCTCCTCACCTTCAAAACTTCTTATATGCAAAAATGGATCGTAGGGACCCTTCATCAGCTGTTTTGGGGTTGAGCTTTCTGGGAGGGGGAGGGAAGCAGGGAAGACATGAGACACTGTATTCCAAGACAAAGTAAAAACAAATAGTGAAACAAGAAGACAATCGATTTAGTTCTAAAAATTTTAGAAGTAGCTCACTTGGCTATGTTCTGCATTAAAAATTTTGTCTAAATGAGAATCATAAAACTAAAGGGGAGCAAAGATGTATAAGGTTTTCCTTTTTTTATTGTTATTCTGTCGCTTTATGGACTACCACTACATAAAACAAGAGCTTTAAAATAGTTTGAAAGCCAATCTCTTGGTCAATCAGGTGGTTGTCATCAATCTACTAGATTTACATAGAAAAAGAAAGAAAAATGTCACTGTTCAGAAAAGCTTCAAAGTTGATATTAATAACAATGAATCATATGACTAACAGAATGAAATTGAAGCCTCTTAAAACTCTTGATCCAATTCTCCCTGAGGTCTGAGTTCCAAGGCATCATTTTTCTGGTTTCTGTAAAGTCCTTGTGTTCTATTTTTATTTGCTAGAAAATTAAACCTAGGATTGTTTCATGAAGACCATAGTACTATTCCACAGAGTAAAAGTTACCGTGCACCATCTGAACAATGGGCTTTCTCAGGAATTACAGTATGAGATTAATGTGATGTGCAAAATTTTTATCAACTCAGTCTCCAAAGCAATGAGTCACTCCTAAATGCAGAACAGCAATACAATTAAAAACAGCCTATGTGCTGCTGTATTCTACCCCCCACAGGTATCAGAACATATGATTAGAACAGATACAAAAGGTTTCCATTGAAATAAGATGTACAGACACAGAAAACACTATAGCAATATGTGCTGAATGTATGCTCAATAGCTAAATAGGTGATATTAAAGCTAAACAGGTCAAGAAACATCAGCCCAGAAGAAAGCCTGAATGTCAGACACAGGTATGAGCAAAAGAGACTGTTCACAGCAACCAACCACGGGCAGATAAAGGAGAAAGCCGGTTCCTTGATGCTCCCCCTGCACCCAGTGGGACTACAATTCCTTCTTCTGGAGAGTATTCCAGAGCACAAGACCAATTTAGGCAATATAAATCAACTTCTGGAAGAGATGGTCTGTCTCCACAACCATCAAGCACACACAAGAATGCTGCTAGCTCAGATGAGCTCAAAAAGTACTTTCCTCCCTGCTAAAAGCCAACAGCATCCACTGGAGGCAAGAAAAATGAGCTAAGCAACAGAGACTATGTACCAGGTTCTCCATTTCGTCTAAGAAAATCAGGATAAAAGCAAGGAAAAAAAGATTCTAAAATAGAATAGTTCAAATCGTACCCTATCTTCTCATGAAAAAACAGACAAGTTTGCATAAGTGGATAGTAATTAATAGATACTCTTAAATGGCAATGATATACCATATAAGGAGCAAACAACATTTAGCCAAATGCCTCAGTCACCCTCATTTATGGTGCCTAGAGACCTAACAAACAACAGACTGCTAGCAATCTGATAAATTGGTTCTATTCCGAAATCCCTAGAATATCCTATACAGCAAATGGGCCCTGTAAAATGTTTGTAGCCACAGTGGGAAAATTTCCCATTGTTTACCCTGGTATTCTGGGTTTTCTGCTTACAAAGACTGGGAATTCTTCTCTGTGCTGACACATTGCCTTCATTTCCCTTTCTGTCTGCTTCCTGACCTATCTCATACTAAACACCTGCTGACATCACAACCTGCAGTACATTTTTCATTAAAACATTCTTTTGAAACAGGATTTGGAGTCTCCTGTTAGCTGGGGACACCCATGCCACCAAGACAGGCGTCAGTGTATGGGAGAAATGTCCATCAGTCACAGGGAGAAAATGGTCCAGCCATTGCCCAAACTCAGAAACTTCTGGAACACACAGCAGGTTGCAAACTCCTTCCTTCCAGGGAAACTACAGGGTGAGGAAAAAGGCAATGGTGTTCAGTGCATCTCTGTCTCCCAGGCTGCACATAGGGTGTGCTCCCACCCCAGGGGCTTCCTACAGCGTGGGCAAAACCAGAGTGACTATGGCATCCAAGTTTGATGGCTTTTGGCATGATTCAACCTGGGGCTGTCCTGTGTATAGGAAAAAACCCCAGGACCATTCCTACAGTCCTGTGAAGGAGGATGCAGCGCTTGACCCAAAGCAGCACTCAAGCAACACCACCTGGGGCTGGAGAGGACAAAGCATCCAACCCCCCCTCTCCAGCAGCTGAGCAGCCTGTGCAGCCTGACTGGCCCAGCAAAGCAGCACAAGCACAGTTTGGAGGCTGCAGCATGGGCAAATGGCTCTCCAGCAGCTCACCCTCTTGCCTCAGGGTGCCTCCTTGCCCCCATGGCTGACAATATTCCGGCCAAACAAGCGCAAAACTATGAAAAGCACTTTCCCAAGTTGGCAGAGATGGGGTTTATACACATTTCAGATTTTCAGAGTGTTCTGTTTTGGGGATAACCTACATAATAAAACTGATGATGCATTTTCAGGCAGATCCTATCTTCCTGCAAATACAAGGGAAACTGTATTTCCAACTCTTGAACGACCACTTAAATACCACTTTCACTGAAAAATTTAGTTATGCATACACAGCTAAACAGATTTGAAAGGGAAGTCCATTAGTGCAAATAAGACCTGTTCAACAGATTAAGGTCCTGTTCAACAGATGGCAGTACCACATTGGTGAGACCTTGCAAAAACCATTATAAAGAGCTAGCAGAGAAAAATCCCCGAGTGATATTCAGAGCAAGCAGAGGTAAATGTTTGCCCGATCAACTGTTAGTTGAAAAAACATTAATAATGCCAGTCTTATAAATACAGTGAACTTTTCTAACGTGAAAAATAAAATCTTATGTATGCTGCCAAGTCTGCCTAGAAACTTTCTGTTTAAATTTTTTACAACCTAGGAATAGGATTTCCCCCAAGTCCATCTACCAAATATTCAGGCAATAGGAGGAGGTCATTTGATGCCTAAATCAAGGACTCTTCTCTTTGGATGTGTGAATTGATCCAGTATTTTAGATGACTACAGATTTTCCAATGGGGGAAAATTGAAACTGTCATGGAAACAGCAGAGATAATAATTTAATCTGACCAAGGTCTGTCTTTACTTGCAAACAGCCTGCAGAACCAACAGCACTGGCAAGTCTAAACAGGTCAGTACTTTACAGCATAAAAATTAGAAAAACAGAAAAGATCAATGACACCTTCTGACCAATTTGCTGCAGTCTTTAGTCAGAAGCACAGTACAAGGAGATTCATTTCAGAGCAACCCCACGGGGACCATCAGCAAAGACTCCCTTCAGAACTGGGGATGGGGCTTTTGTTTTACAGGGTTGATAAAAGGACAAATGATGCACACATCTCCCAAAATCGTAACATCGTATGCTTGTTCCCGTGGATGAACTTTCTCTCTTTTATTTAATGAAGCAAACACTGGAACAGTGGTTTTCATTATTATTTCATCTCTTAATTTCCCCAGGCTATTAGTAACTCCACGCTAAATGTAAGCAACCCACAAGTGCTTTGCCACATCAACAATCAAACAACCATAGCTACAGTTAGAAGCAGGAGACGTAATACCAAAAATACACCTTTTCCAATGGTTTGGGCTCCATTTACCCTTCCAAAAATTTAAGAACTAATAGGACATTCTCCAAATGATATACACTTGATGCATGCTGGAAATACCCTAGGTTTAGCTGACCCTGCTTTAAGAGAAAATACAGGGTGTAGGTTAACAAAGAAAGCAGGACATCACACGTCACAGGAGACCAAAGGATTTCTGAGTGTAAGGACTGAGCTCTGGGCTGATGTAATAAACTGTGTCACAGTAGAGAGCAGATTTCTTATAGAACAAATACCAGATTAAATCCAAAATGCTGCGCTAAACAGGATCATAGCACATTGACTTTTAGGCATATTACGGGACCAAATTAAGTAAGTTGTGAGTTGAACTCTTGAGTAGGAAAAATTTGCAAGAAAGATAAAACGCGATACTCCTATGGGCTTCAAACAGCCAGGAATCTTTCTAAAATAAATTAATATCATATGGAGGCTGAGAACTGTGCAAAAAATTCAAGTATCGTTCTAAGTAGCTCTTGTTTATGAGCAGTTTATCAGTAAGACTAGAAAAAAATCTTCAACCTTCCAGAGTTAAGTTATTTCTATTAAAAAAACCACACATGGCACGCTGCCAATTCTTCCAGACTATCTCCAATGAATCACTGCTTCTTGGGCCTCAAAATGATGCTGTCTCTCTTTCACTTGGCTGTGTCATCTCATTCCAAGGCTTTATCTCAACACCATAATTTATCATCACACTTAGCTATTGTGCAAAGTGTTGATTAATTTTCTACATTCAGATTTCAAAGTACAGTAACAATATAATTGTTTAAATCTATTGATATGCTTTTATTTCTTCGCAATGTCTGTAATAGCATTTTAATACTGTTCACTTTTCTCAGATTATAACAGGAACATGAAGATTTTACATATTTTAACCTTAAATATCTTCAAACCGTTTATGGAGTTCGAGCAAACATCACTTCTCCTAAGGATGGGAAATTTTACTTCAACATATTATTTCAGCATTTTATTTAACAATATAAGCAGGTTAGGGAAGTATCCTTTCCCCATTTCGGTTTAAATGGCAGATGGATAAATTGTAGCTAATCTTGGAAAGAGGTGTTTAAAACCAACCAACTCCTGATTAAACTCTATTACTAACTCTGGCAATTTTCTCAGTAATTATTTCAAGGACAAGGCTGAAATAGTCTTTAATCTTTCCCTATTGTAAACAAACATTTCCTTGACACATTACTGTTTTCAAAAGGATTCCTAAAAAATAAATAAGGTCAAAGAAGTTGGACAAAGTGATTTATTTTTTTAGAGACCTACACATGTAATAACACATTTTTAGAAAAGTAGCAAGGGGAGATTACTGAACATATGCTGTACTTTCCTCCATTTGTAGGAAAAATAAACCCAACTAGCTGTGTTTCACTTTTCTACAGGAGGAATGATGCCTGCCTTCAGCTCAGTCCCTGCAAAAGCAGGATCTGATAAGGACACTTTTGAGAGCCATTTGATCAACCATGGCTTAAAGGTATATTTCTAACATAAAAGACATAGCAATTAGAGGCAATTTGGCATAAAAGAGAAGGCTACATTTCCTCCTGCAATAGACTCCCCAGGTTCAATCTGCAAAGCAACTGAAAACTTGGAAACACCGATGGAGACAATAGGAGGAAGAATATCAAAAGCATGTATAATTATATTTCTCCTTTTTCACTTCATCTTTCTTGCACCTTTTTCAATTCATCCATCCTTCCCTCTTTCAGCTCCTTGCCTCCTTGCAGGAATTATTTCTCTTTCCTATCCAAGACCTGATTATCCTATTAGTAAACCATCTGATTAAAATCATTTAACACATAGGGGATTACAGGTTTATATGGTGGTTAGAATTAATACTGGCTATCTCAAGAGTATTATTAATTACTTATTTCCTTTGGCAGAGGAAAAAGAATTCATATATTCTACAATATCAGATTTTAAGTGTTTTTATATACCTAGATTTGCTTAAGGTCCTACTTTTTTCAGGCCAGTCATATTTGGAAACTAAAATATTATGTGACCATCAGTGGAAACATGGATGTCACTCTATAATTTGATAATTTAAAAAAAAATTATTCTAAATTCCTGAGAAGATTTACAATTAATTTTAAAAGTACTGGAGCATAAATCTTTTCAATGAACCTAGTATTCCAGCAAAGTCTGAGTGAGATCACACAAAAAAAGCAACATTCAAGCATACAGGAACATATAATCAGCACTGGAAATACTGTCTAAACACATAGCCCAAGAGAAGACAGCTCTCTGCTGCAACTGTCCCTAAAACTGGCAATTTTGTGACTAACTAAACAGAAATGGCATGTGTATTTTGCAGTGTATCTCTTAGTGAGGGACCAAACTAAGCACTCCTGAGTTGAAGCAAGAACATACTGGTGGAATATTGTGAAAAACAAAATATTCAGTAAATCCCCCTGGCTAATTGCAAAGGATCTTTCTTTACTCCCTGAGCCCTGCCAGCAACTGGGAGCAGCTCATCTTCACGATGGAGAGAAACTGAAGCAGCTTGCTGCACATTGGCCAAACAGCAGTTATTTTCCTAGGAATCTGCCTGCATTTTGGAGCAGAAGATGACATTTGCTTTACAGAGGATCAAACTGTTCCCTTGTGTTAGGTGTTTTGTTCCCAATCAAAACCACACAGCATAAATGCAAACCCTGAAAATCAATGCAATATTGAAAATTACAGAAAACACTTCAGGAACTGAACAATGGTTTATGATGCACTTAAATGTAATTATAAACTGAATTTTGCAAGTGAATTAAAACATGTTATTTCTAAAAAGAACTCCCATATTTTAAGGCCTTGTTGAAAAAATTTCCAGTTAGGTAGGCCCATAAGTAAAAGTTGTAAAAATACTGCATTTATCTTCATAAAACATTTTTGCAGTCTCTGCATTCACTATA
Organism: Fringilla coelebs; assembly: GCF_963513975.1. NCBI lineage: Eukaryota > Metazoa > Chordata > Aves > Passeriformes > Fringillidae > Fringilla > Fringilla coelebs. Next base: position 133,303,281 of record NC_140028.1, on the reverse strand, counting down.
TTAAATATGTGCATTGGAAACCTTCTTCCATTGCAGATATTTTGTATGTCTGTACTTACTATAAGACATCTGTGATAGCATATAATAAACCTTGCATCTCACCACAAATTTATAGACAATGCTGCACACAAGAACTAGAAACCACACTGAATTTTCTGGGAGAAGCAGGGGACAAAATAAAACAAAACACTTGATTCTCATTCAATCCTATTCCTAATTTTGATCTTAACTGTTTACAACTGCGTAGTTTTTCCATGGAAAAAGGAAAAACTGCTATATCCCACACAAGGGAGCAGAAAATACGGGCAAGGAGATTCCCAGCACAGCTCTAAGGCTTTTGAGAGGTTCAGCTCCGGCAAAGCCCACTATGATTAGGACAAAGCTGGAAGATGGACACAGTCAGAGAGCAATCAGCAGCTGTAAAAGTATTTGGCCAAAGACAAAGTCTTAAGCCTAGCCCAGTTTTGGCTTTCTGCTCATTCCATATGCCATCCACCATGACAGAAGAATCTCCAACTGCATCTTTACCAAAAACGCTTCACCACTTTCGCTAAATGCTTAAAAACCCCTCTCCCCTCTGCCTGCCCAAACAATGAGCCCCTGCCTCCTCCTGGCCCTGCCTGCACGGAGGCAGCTCTGTCACCTGCAGAAATCCTCCTGGCCCAGCCAAACACGAGTCCTGCCACAGCTTTTGAAGGCTGTGACCAAATGACGGAGCTGGTGCTGCCAAACGTGATGAGCGATGGCTGTGGCAGACACTGAGCAATTGGAAAGGCCCATTCCTCCTCTCCCTGGCAGAACCAAGCACATAGCCAGCAGCAATGGGAATGCCAAAGGAGGTTCAGCAGCTCCCCCCCGCCCAGGGATGCCACCCACCCCCCTTCAGAGCTTGCATCTCCCTTGCTCTCTCGCAGCAGGCCGCCTCTGACCTCTCAGACCCTCTCAACACCCACCCATCATCTCAGCAAGCTCCAAAGCCATGCTGGCAATCAGCTCAGCAGACATCAGGTATGAGCCCCACCTTCAAAATTTCCACTGCTCCTTGCAAAAGGGTGTGTTGACTTCAGCTGCATGCAGAGTAACATCAAACATGTACACCCATCCAAGGCTATAAAGAGAACTCCTACCCTTCTGTTTTTATAAAGAATTACATTTAGTTGTTCTCCCCCCCGTAATTTTCTCTTACCCTGCTGCAAGAAGCATAAACGGACATGTCAGAAGAGCATTAAGATGTTTTGCCTGGTTTTTTTGGTTAGAGGGTGTGTGGGGTTTTTTTTAAACACATGGCAACATTTTGACTTCTATTCTTAGAAACCATTTGAGGCAAAAAAGGGCCCATGAAAGAATTGAAGTCCACAAATGAACTTCCTTTCTGACAGCTTTTTCTCAGCCATCTCCCCTCCAGTCATGCCTGCCAAAATCCCATGCTTTATAGGGGCATCTGTTCTATTCTCTCCAGGCCAAAAAAGGAGACTTTTCAAACTCTTACTTACAGCCAAGGAAATCTATAGCTCAATGAGCCTAATGTGATTTTTTCCCCCATGTCTGCAGCTCCACAAGTGCCATCAGAAGGGAAAGTCCCTTTCTCCCCCCTCCCTTCCTCCAGCCCCATGCTCCCAACCCAAGCCTCTTCTAAAAGCTGTCCTCCCCCCACTCCCCATCCAACTGCTTTTTACCACGACTGAGGAACTGAGAACAATTTACTTATTCACTTATGAGCCATAAATGAAACTCTACATCCACAGCTGAACTGACATATTCTTATGAATACCTGCACTGCCTCAAGTTCCTCAGCCTGCTGTGACCTTGGTATACTTCATACAACAAGAAGAACATAAAAAACAGCTGCTTTCCCATGCCAGTATCACAACACAGGCAGTCTCAGTGCATTTGACTAAGAGCTGGTTCACATTGCTCAGTACAAACAGCAGGTCACCCAGGAACTGCACTGCCTGCCCATCACACACTGGCTGCAGAGAGAAGTTTGGTAGCTCCCACTGTCACCAAAGAACAGAGCAGTACCTACATCATATTCCCTGTGCCAACCTCACTGCAAGCTGGCAAAACCCAAGTGCAATGCATTTCTTTTAATAACTTACAATTTACGGGGAAAAACACAGGGCACCACAATTGTGTCAATTCCCCATGAAATAACAGTTTTAATGTTTTAACTTTCTAGAATTTATCACTTGGTGTAAGACTTCAATGCAACCACAATATCAAGCACAGGCCACAAGCATCATTGATGTGGTTTTCAGTGAAATCTGCAGAAAGAGACCAGAAAAAATCTAACAGAACAACTCCAGACATTTGCATCAGAAATAAGAGATGAGAAAATTGAGTTGAGCTGCAGGTACATATTTTTATGTATTACAATCAGTATTTGCACAATACCTCTAAAAGTGCCTCACATATCTCATTCTTTTTATGGGTAAAAGATAATGGCAAGTCTGCAAAGCTCCTTTTTCTCTCTACAAGCAAAACATGTCTCATAATTTGAAGGCCATAAAGGATGTAAGAATATATTAATAGGCAAATGAGCCCTATTTGCAATTATTTCTTTAGATCTTCTGGTTAGCCACAATCCTGTTCACATATAGTCTTCAAGAAGCAGGAATAGCCCTAGCAGGTTAAATACAGGCAGGTTTTCAGCCTAAGATTGCTAGTACTGGGCATGAAGACCAAAGACAATATCTTTGTCCCCTCTACACCAGTTCTTTGTGGCTCAGCCTGTAAATGCATAGCCTCACTGGCAGGCTGCATCTATGAGCTGAATACATAAGCTCTTCCCCTCATGAAAAGGGAAAAAAAATTAAAAATCAAAGCTAAGCTCTACATCTGAAAATAAAAAGGCAATTAAAACAAGAGGAATACATTTCTGACACGGCCCAGTTCTCTGGTGAAATCAAGATTAAGAGGCATGTTTATGAGCAAAACTAAGTCAATATTTTCAAATTGGTTTTTAGAGCAAATCTTAGTTTTACCATTCATAAAATTCAATAGGTAATTACACAGCTAGGCAAAAGTCCTTAGAGGAAAGCAGAAGAATAATGAATTCCCTACATAATTATTTATAGCTGTGTTTTTGAGTGAACACAGTACAACAGGCATCAAGCCAATATTTATAGGAAAAAAAAGAGATTTGTAAAACCTTAAATATTTTTGTAAGCCAGTCCATAGACAACAGCCTATTTCACAATCTAATCTGCCTTTGCAATACATAAAAATCCCAACAACTTAGCTTGCCTCTCTGATTAATCATTACGATTTAAAATAAAACCTTGACAAAGACGGGTCCAGAAGCACAGCTACAAAATATGTAATGCTACCAGAACATGCAATTTGCTTAAAATAATGTTCCTGGGAAGTGCCAGAGTGTCGTGTGCAAAACATGTTGTCTCATCTGTATTTTGAAGAAACCCTTGGGAACAAAATCACTACCAAGCATCAGTCAAAATGGCAACAACCAGAGCTCAGATCCAATTCAGTCTTTCATAACTAACCCTAAGAACAAGCTGCTTATCACTCCAAAGCTCAAAAAAGATGATGAAAACTATATAACACAATGTCCTTTGGTTCCCTAAAGACATTATTACATTCAGTTAGGAGCTGATTGCTGTGCAATGATGCTTCTGCTTTCCAGATACACAGCTTAATTGCCAATACAACTTCACAAGAAAACAGAGAGGAAAAAATTTCCCTCTCCTGCTATTGAGAAGACAAGCAGTAGTTGCTAGCAAATAAAAAGAAGGCCAAATTGTTGTTATTTTTTAAAGCTCAAATATCATCAATAACATGCTGGAGACAAAGCTAAACAAACATTTTTTTTGTAACAAACAAATAGAACATGATCCAAACATTCCACTAAAATCTCATACATATTATAGTGTCACAATTAAAAATTATAATAAAATCTATATCAATACATAAAATTCACAGCACAAAGGAGCTCTAACTGGACTGAAAATAATGGGGGTTTAATTTGTATATTATATACAGATGCTCTTGCTGCAGTTTAAGTCTTCTTTTATACACACCAGAAACAATACTGGATAGATTGCTCTGCTCTATTTCAGCACTCCACAAAACAGATTTAAATGGAAAAGATCATTGCACACAGGGCTGTGCAGACCACATTTCATTCTTCTTATACAACAGCAGGAGTTTTCAAGCAATTTGAATGTTACTTAGTTTCATTTGAAGGAGAGAGTACAAAGTTGGCATTATTTTTATTACTATAGCATGTGGTATGCATAGCAGCAAAGTTGCCAGGTATACATACTGGAGCAAGAGGGGCATATGTCCTTAAGGAAATACCAAAACCCAGACCATAAAGTTTATCAATTAGCAATAAACATAAAGTCCCTCCCTCCTGCAGCAGCTTTAACTTAAATGCCCAGCAGCTCTATGGATTCAAAAGATTGAATCCTATATCCTTGCTGTTGCCAAATACCTCAATTGCTTCCCATGAGCTAACATTTCCTTAGGACTAAATGTATTTATCTTTTTTACCCAGCCACAATTGACTTCTGTGTTAAGAACTGCCACCTTCCATCGATGCTTATGACAAGAACCTGCACACCTCTCACAGCTCCCCCAGCTCAGGGATAGGCCAACTAAATATCACACAAAAGCACTTTGCAAACATTCTTTCTCCTTTATGAGGAATGCAGACAGATCCTGGTGATAAATGGTCAGGACAACCCCAGGATTCCTTCTTCAGTGCAGAGGGAAGTACTTGTAGAGATGCACATAAAAGTTGCAGTAGAAGTTAAGAAATAAATGGGAAAGGAAACAGGAACCAAGGGAGAAAAAAGAGGTTGGAGACACAAAAGGCAGCTATAGGCATCATAAGCATTGCTGAAACAAACAGGGTGTGTGTATCCTATGTCTAGATCAAACAACTCCACAAATTCATTTTTAAGCAAGAACATATTTCTTGGTTTTAATACAGCACTAAAATAAAATAACAGGAAATTAATGGTACATCATTGACTCTATAGAGTTTAAATTCATTTGTCTGCCCTGCTTTTCTGCAATTTTCATCCATCTCAGAAAAAAACAAAATAATGGATTTATATTTTTTCCTGCAAATAAATGGCTATTGCAAAACAATTATGTTCATTTAGACCACGTAAAATATATTGCAAGATACCTGGAGATAAACAATATGTATAGCAAGAGAATTTCTGGGAACAGCACAGCTGAGCCAGCAGAAAACTCTGCCCCCATTCTGTTTAATATCTGGAACACTGGGCACCCTGGTCATGTTGGTGGCAACTCTTCCTTGGTGCAAGAGAAACCAAGCTGTCCCAGGAGAAGAATCAGAGCAGGAAAGCCTGCTGAAGATGGAATCCAAGCTCTGACATAAATGTCTCAGCAGCAACTGTGAAGAGGCATTTATTTCTCTCATACGTCTGCTACAACATGAACAGCTCTGCATGTACATTACTTGGTAGGAAGATTTTGGGGAGATTTTTTAAAAACTTACTCTGGACAATTTCACATAACATTTATTGAATAATTATTTATTAATTTTTTATTTATTAATTAATTTACCCATTAAAATCCCTTCATAATCTTCAGTGACAATACCATTTCAAAGCAGAGTTTTGCTTCAGCAATCTATGAAAGCTCTGATTTTTCACAGAAGCCTATTCACCTCTCAATCATTTGTATTACATCACTCAAGTAATCACTAAATTTTATTTCAGGGAAACACATAATTCTCTTCTGTAAAAATCTACACTTGAAGTCACACTCCCTTTAAAGCCCTCAGAGAGATACAGACACACTTGGTCTACAGCTCACCAAACCTGCTTCCTATGGTCGTTCTGGAGATTTGATAAATCACGCCTCACACTCTGTAGAGACAATCTCCAATGACTACAGGAGCCCACCTCAACATCCCTACTCGGTTTGATGACCCCCTTCCTTGTGGATCCTCTTTGCCTGCTCCTCACCATGACAAGAGGAGCAAGAGGAGATGCTTGAGATCAACTTCAGATTTCATTTAGCTAAACAAGAAAGGCAAAGAAGCATGTGCCAGCTGGTGTAAAATAAACACTCATACTCTGCTAAAAATGTTCCAGGCTGAATTGAACATCCACAAGGAGCTAAGGAAAACAGCAACACAGAATTCCTTACAAAGATTCCTTGGAACTGGGAGATCCTGTTGCTACTCAAACACTACTTAGACTCACAGTATTTTAAGACAGGACAAAATGTCCCACACAAGTAATTTACTTGATCCAGGGTTTCCTCCTTGATATAGTATACTGCCGCTGAAAACTCCCATGATCAATTAATATTTCATGTCTATGCCCAACAGACACTGAAATGTAATAAGGGCCTGACTTTATCAAATCCACAGCCTACCACAAAACCTACCAATACAATAACAGCAGGACAAAGTCAAAGAATTCTGTAAACAGGAGATGTGTACTGATACAATCAATGCAATATCAATCGAGTCATTAAATTATTTGGGATGAAGGAACATGCAGAACAAGCCAGTAGAGAAGGAGGTGTGATGCCTGCTTACGGTAAAAAAGCCCCCAAAACTCTGCTATGAAAGTTCTCAAATTCCAGAATCTCTCTGGAAGAGATGGCAAAGTGTGCATTGAAGATACCATGGTTTGAATCAGCTGGGCATGAAGAACTGTGTTTCAGCCTGCACAGGCTCAGCCCCTTCTGTGCCCTTTCTGCTCTCCTAGCTGTCAACCACATGTCCATTGACACACATCCTCTTCCTCCAGAGCACAGTCTCAGTAGCACCAGAGGCACCCTGGGCTCTGGATACACTTCCAGCCACCCTCTGCTGGTCAGAATGAGCTGTCCTGCAAGCGCCCACACTGGTCTGGGACCCCCACGGGTTCCAGGATCTCTCCCTTTGAAGCAGACACACCAGGGCACAGAAGCCTACACCACTGCCCCATCTTCTACAGGATCCTTCCAGCATCAGTGCAATGGGGACAAATGCTGCCAAGGATTTCCCCTCCAACCCAGGCCTTAAAATAACCCTGGGATGTGGGAGGGAAGCATCTAGGTTAACACTGCCTCATGCAGCACTATTTTAAGCAGGAAAACCCTGAGGATTGGTAGGGTTTTGATTCTTTCTTCCAAATGCTGCCACTCTAGGCACTTCCATCAGACTCTGCCTCCTCCTCCAGCTTTTATCACCTGATAGCATTAGAGTAACAAAAATAAGGGTAACTACTATACATGGAAAGTAATGAGAAATGAAAAAGTATTTTTATGCCAAGATCAAAACAATAGCAACCAAATATTTTTCATTGTGCCAGAAGAGACTTCTGCTATTTCTCAGACTACAGCATCGGTCTGAGTTGACAACTTATAAAAATTAAATTAAAAATTATATTTTGGTCATTTACACCAGCAAGCCCTCCACTCTTGCAGAAGCTGGAAACCCATACCTGGCGTACAAAGCTGTTGGAGGTAGTGTCAGAGGATGTACTCCCATCTGATCCTTTGAATCGGTTTTTTCTTCTTGCCCCTTTACCGTAAGACTGTTAAAAAAAAAAACACAACAAAAAAACACAGATTAGAGAAACAGCATTACAGTACTGGTTTGTGTTGCACAGAAAGCTTCCAGCCTCTCCTAGGCTAGCAGGGATTCAGATTATCAGCTTTGTGTCAATCAATAAGCACATATTCAGTAAGGAACTGATGGGATGTATGGGCAACTGCTCACCAGGCTTGGTCAACTGAGCCCTAAATGTTTTGCTGTTGTTAGGGTTTTTTCACATTTGGTTTCAGAAACATGTTTATAGACTCACATAGATGTAGCATTATTTACCTAAATCACAGTGATCAAAAAGTACAGTTGGTTGTGCAGCTAGTTTAAATAAACAAGGCAGGAAAGGAGGCACTGGAGCAGTCTCCAGTACATCACAGCGATGAGCCAAGTCAGCTGAGGGAACATTAAACAGCAAGAAGTGAAAAACAACTTGTTGATACAGTCTTACAGCTGATGGGAGATTTTACAATAATAATTTTTTCACAATAAGTTCAAGAAAGTAAAAGCACTATAACAATAAAAAAGGACTATATGTGTAACTGGGAAAGGGACAATATGCTACTAAAAAGCAAGGCATTTTTTATCTACTTTTATCTACTAGAAATTTACAGTGACATGAGCAGAAAGCTATGGTTGGCTGAAACAAAGCTTTAAAACTATGGTTTGGAAACACAGATAATCATGGTTTAGAAACAAGGAAATTCATCCATGTGTCCACAAAAAGTCATTTTTTTGTGCATTAAACACAAGTCATCAATAAACATTTTCAAATTACAAGGGGAAAAAAAGAAATAGTTCAAAACTATGTTATTTGCAAGCACTTATTTCTGTGTGAGTGCAAACTGTGTAGACTGTAAACTCTGCCATGACACCACCTCTGGGCTGTGCAAGCTTCAGAGCTTTGGGCCTGAGCTCACTGGTTCTCATGGCAGGGAAGAGAGGGCTCCAGTACAGGCTGAACACTTAAAATCTCACACTGGCAGATTTTTAATATCATGTCTTCAAAGCGTGAGTGCTGCTCTTAGCAGCGACACACATGGTAAGTGTGATTAAATATTCTGCAGTCTAAGACTATCTGAGGAGGACTACAGACAGCCACTACCAACTTCAGATCCTTTGACAAATCCAGGTAACTTGCCTGCACCAGATGCAAGAGAACAATCTCAAACAGGAACTGTGTTGATCCTGGGTGAGTTTGGAGCGCTAGGTGAAATCCAATGCACCAGTCTTTCCGAAAGGAGGACTCGAGGAACAGTGGTTCTGTCAGCAGGACACTCACTCTCAGCAAAACAGTATCTGTTACCTCGCTAACCTAACAGTGACCTACAACAAAAGCAATGTTGTATTCCCCAAAAAACAGATTCATGGGGAAGAATCACAGTTTGCACTCGCACAGAAATAATTTTGCCAAGGTCATACGATTTTTTTCAAAACTGCAAAACAGCCATGTAAGAAATTTCTGAAAGGCACCCAAATTGATTCTGCACATGCTGGTTAGGGCAGAACTATACAAAAATCAGCATATTGAAGACTATGGGGGTGAAAATAGGACTTTCTGAGGAGTCTAGGACTGTAACCCAGCGGGTCTCAAAATATAAAATTAAATTTCAATCAGGAATAGTTTTACATGGTTGCGTTTCTAAAAGGAATTTTGGATAACTGAAGAACTTGCTGGTAATGAAAAGGTCTTCCTACATCAATAAGAGTAATAAGTAGATTGGAACCACTGTTACAAGCAAATTATTAAAAATATTTTCCAGTTATAATAGACTGTTCTACCAGAACCATGTTTTTCCACCCAGGATAATACAATTAATATAATATTCTACCTAATATAATATCAAAGTACCTAAAAATACATAAAATACATAAAAAGTATCTCTGACAGAGGTATTCTTCAAATATACCAACATGTTTAAATCAAAATTTACCTGTTCTGAATGGTTCCTATTGAGTTAATGGCCTAGGGTTACATACAAATATTCTGAATTCCTTTTCTACAATTTTTGTGGAAGACTATAGAAATACACTTAGGGAAAAATATTTAATTTCTAACATTCACAAAGGAGCTCAAAAATATAAAGCATCTACATGAAGACCACACTATCTAGGCAATTTCATTAATAGTGTGCAGTACAATATTGTGTCATTCCCAAGGAGATAATTTAAAACTTGTACACAGTTTCTCTCTCACAGTCACACATTTTGTATTTGTCTCCAGTTTCTACAATATTTATTCAAAATATCATAGTGCTCAGTTTGCTAACACAAAAAAATTCTGAGAGGCAAAAGAGGGACTGAGTCTAGGGTGATGAAGATAAAACAAATAAGAGCAGAAAAAGAAATGTTACAAGCACAGATAGAGAAGCCTGCCTTATATCTGTGTAACAATGACTAAAAGCATTTCTTTCTGGCAACATCACAGCAAATGCAGCTCAGGCTAAAACCCACCTTGATTCTTCAATTTGAGGAGGTTTTTTTGTGCACAGCAACATGCATATTTTTGTTCTGCTGTTCTCCAAGTGAAAACTCTTCAGAAGCATGAGCTACATACTAACTTCAAACACAAAAAGCCAGTGGACATGATGGCAGGCTGGGGCTGCAGACTGTAGGCAGAGTCAGTTTTACACCTGCTTCTTTGCACAGAGCAGTTTTCAGTCAAAAGAAAGGGGGACAACTTTTGTATGTGGGAAATATGGGATTTGATTACTCTTTTCATTATTTTAAAGGATGCTAATTGGGGGCTACATTTGTTTTCCACACTGTTCAAGCTTATTCCCACAGTAAGAAATGCCTGAAACTTTCTTCTGAAGATGAGGTAAGCCTTCCATAATCAAAACAATATTATTTATTATTAAAAATTATTCATTATCTCTTGCCATGTGGAGAAGCTTGAATACTCATCCTGTCACAATCATTATGGTTTGCTTCTTCATGTGTATTTTTTTCCAAAAGCTCTTAATGTGAGAACGAGGCCTTTGTAAATAAATAAATAAATAAAATACGTAATGATCTCAGTTACTTTCAATTCTCAGGGGAAAAAAAAAAAGATAATATTTTTGCCCAATACATCACTGTGATTTTCATGTTAAAATCCATTCCCTTATCTGTGTTCTGTGCAGCATTTGGCTGCAATTAGGCAGCTAAAAATAAAGGGCTGAATCACGACATGAGGACATTGGCCAGTAAAAGCAGCAACACGGGGCAGTCACAGAACCTGTGTGTTCTGTACCTAGCAGAACAACCTCTGGAGACCAAACACCACAGCAGCCCAGTGTGCAGTGCCCATGGTGGCAGCCTCCAAAGGCAGCAGGGCAGGGCTGGCACAGCATCATCTGTCCCAGCTGAGCAGCTCACAACTGACTCCAGCCCTGTGAACGAGCCTGTTCATAAGAAAAGTCTGCTGACAGTAACATTCTTACTGGGTTTTAGCAGAGCATCTTACTCAAACATGAAGTTGTGTATACGTGTGTTTACAAGTTCAAAACTGTAGCTTCGTTTATTAGTCAGAGGTGCGAAATTCCTTTAAAATTGGCTGAGTTTTCAAAGAAGAGAAATAAAACACACACATTTATGTTCTAAAGTTCTAAACAACGTGAAACCTTACCAAAGAACCAAAACCAAACCTAAGTAGTTTTGTAAAAACCATTTCATCAACCAAGACTTAATAAAGCAAAGAAAGACTCTGCTTTCCAACTCTGATTGTGCAACTGTTATTCAACCCATGTCACCAAGTGAAATATGGGAATCATATGAAGTTTTAAAGGCATACACTGCAGTTTCCTGATAATTAACAGTTTTATGTACAATTACTTATTATTGTAAACAGATGAGATCAGTGCTGCTCAGTGAAACTTCATTTTAATGAGGTTCTGTCTCAAGACATAAAATACATAAAATACATAACATTTAATCCTGTAACACACATGACAAGCAGAAGCCATCGTTTATGCCTGTAGGCAAAATACTATCATCTGGAAGAGGAAATATAAAACATTTAAAATTACCAACTCTCTGTCTTCAGTGGGAGTCTTAAAATGCCCTTCACCAGTAACCACTCTAATGGCATTTCACAGCAAAGCAGTGGTGAGGACTGTACAAAGGATGAGTCTGAACCTTAATAGGTAAAACAGCACCAGCCATTGAGACTGATGGCAGGTGGCAGAGGTAAACCCTTAAAAACTGGTCTCATGAAGGAAGAGTACAGATTATTTAGGCAGTAGAGTCACTGACACCAAGTCAGGTCCTTAAACAAAGATGGAAGAAATAAATTGGAGAAAACAAAAGCAGAAATTTCAGAGCTACACTGAATCCTACATCATCTCAGATGAACAAGGGACCACCTACAAAAATCAAAAGAACACCTAAAATGGTAAAAAGTGACCCCGCTGAAGGATTAGGGAATTGCTGGAAGGTCAGGAATGCAAATATGCATCAAGTGTTTTTCCTTCCCATGCAAAAGCTTAAAAAATATTTCAAGATGCACATGTTCCATACACAGTATGTCAGGACAGTGCAGAATACATGCATCCAGCTCCATCTTTTCCTTAAAAGAACACCCACTGCCTCTTTAAGCAATTCCTTACAACAAGGAAACAAATGCTCCTGTAGGTCAGAGCCCCTGGGCCCTTTCTGGCTACTAGCCAGGCTTACCACCACTCAGAAATGAAACCTTCCAGCATCAGCTGCACAGCAGCAACCCCCACACTGTCCCTCCACAGAAAAAGACATTAATATTTCTGACTTTGTCACCACAAATCACATTAATGTCATAAAGGAGTAGAGGTCAGCTTCCTGACCACACAGCCAAGGGCTGGAAGACGTACACAGCCCTTGGTGATGAGCTCCCCACTAATCCACAGCTCCCTTCCATGACAGGAGTGAGGGTAAAAGGGCAAGGTAGGGTACAGCAAAATACCCTGGCTTGTCTCCACCTCAGGAGCAGGGGTTTGAGTCACCCTCTGTGGTCAACAGCAGCACAGCCCTGTGGCACACCCTGCTCTGAGACACACCTCAGCCTGAGGAGCACACACTCGTGTCCCCACAGCAGAAAAGAATCCCCAGCTTAGGTCTCAAAACCTCGATTTCTCCAGACAAACAACTTTTGCAAAGGGACAAAACTCAGGAAAGACAGGACTTCCCCTCAGGAATCCTTTAAAATTGAGGATCTCCAATACAGACATCAAGTTCATGAAAGCTAGAGGGATAGTCTGCAAAGTCCATTTCACAGTCATTTTATAAAATCCTACACCTACACCAAAACAAAAATCCATACAAACAAACAAACAAAAAAAAAAAACAAACCCCAAACTCCACAAATAATTCACTTCTCAAAACTTGCAAATATAATACATAAATATTTGAGAGATGCTTATTTTTCACCATTAAAAGAAAACTAATTTCTGCTGAGCAATCTGTAATGGGTAAATCTTAGATGTTCTTTTCTTTTCTTTGCCCGTGATAAAGCCTTGCCAACACTGCATCTAGAAACAGCCCTATTCTTGCCAGTTCCTACACTTGTGAGCCATCTCCCAGTGCTCTCCCCCTGGCCTCAGACCAGGTCATCTGGCAGTCTCCCCCTGCCAGACAAGAAGCTGGGAGCTTGGCTGGCTCTCCTCCTCCCCAGGAACCCACCCCAGTGCAAACCTGCTGCTCCTCTGCCATTAACACCGGGGATGAAGATGCCAGCTCCCACCTCACAAAACAGAGCCCGCAGCAGCAGAAGGGGCTCGTGCCCAAACCCTCCTGCAGCCTTTTAAAACTGGCAAGTCCAGCTGCAGCCACCTGCCTGCACCTCCCCACCTGCCCTCCACGGGTTTCTGTATTTTACTTGCACAAGCAAACAGAAGGAGATCTGGCTCTGTGACAGAAGCACGCCTGCAGCGACCAACAGCCCATTTCCCTCTGCCAAGGGTTTGCTGCCCTGAGGACAGGGACCAAGGCAACCCCTTGGAGGGTGGGGAAGGCAATTTCGGTTCCTTGATTTTTAAATTCTTCTATCGTAGCACTGCAAAGACCTGAGTAAAAATAGCAGCAGAAAAGTAACTGAGACTCCAGAGAAGCCAGCCTTGTAATAGCACAGGAACTTTTCATCCGTAGAGGCAAAACAGGACAAAACCAGAGATTGCCTCTAGAAGATAAATAAGTTAGAACTGAAACTGCTGAACTGTTTCAGAGTGAATTTACACTCTAGGATAATGTAAAGATCAACTATTACACCCCATTTATGCTGGTAATGGGTAATACCCAAATGGAAAATATCTCTGGAAGAGATGAGCATGCAAAATCACCTTTTATTTCTTGAGTACAGGATAATGCAAAAAAACCCCAAAGAGCAGAGAATTATCAGAAAAGTAATAGGTGAAACCTGCAGGGCTTTCTGCAGTGAAGGACTATTAAAATTTATTTTTGTCAGTAAGGAATACAACACTAAAAGGAGACTGCCACTTCGGAACAGAAAACACCAGCTCTTGCTGAGGGCCATGAGGAAGTCCAAGGAATGGAATTGGATTTTATCTCTTCTTCCTTTGTTTGTATATCCTCCACTGAATTGCTGCCACATTGGATCTGGCTTCTAGGGATGCTGCCAGAAGAGAGTACAACCTTCCACACCTCTATAACGAATGGGTATTGTTATTATTTAAGTAAGCAAAGGAATATAAATTTTGTTTGTTTATGGCTTACAAAGTATTCTTGCAAGTCAGTACTGGGAAATACACGGCTGCAAAACGTTTGTTTGAAGAACAGGTAAACACGGTCTGAACTGGGATAAATCAACTCAGCTGAAAGCAGCAGAGGGCAGTGTGATTAATCAGCTGAGAATAAATCTCTGGATATTGTTCCATTCCTCATTACCACCAGACAGGCAGTGAAGGGACGGGGCTCTACAACTGAGAAGGTAGCTGGAGATTCAGGAAGGACAACAGCCAGCGTAAGGGCTGTAACTAAGCTGATTCTCTGGAGTCACCACATGCACATCACTCTCAAATTCTCCTTAACATGGTTGATACAGAAGGAAAACTGAACAAGCCTGTCCCCTGGACTCATGCATTCAGTTTACCTTCTGCAATGCAACCTGAAAAACAAACCAAGCGCTCCAGGGATGATGAAACCTTTAGACTTGGAAGGCAGAAGCATTTAGCAGCACGATGTAGTGGAGGAAATCTAAATGCAGGTGAAAGAGCTGAAGAAAACAATCGAGAATTGTTTTCACATAAAATGTGTCAGGTTGTTAGGACGTGCACTGACAGATGATGCATAAGCAGGCAAAAAAGGAACAGGAGGAAAATAATAATGAGGAATAGGGAAGAATTCATCCAGTGTAAGATTCATCCCCCCACAAGGTAGTCTGTAGTTGCTTTATAGAAGGTTTCATTATGTTTTCTTTGAAATGTCTTTGTGTAATTTACTCATCTGATTTGCTATGACTGTCCCTAATGCACAGCACAGGAAGCTTTGTGATGAGAAAACAACAACAGAAGTTGAATCTAATGATTTTTGAGGACTGAGAGACTTTGAAGAAAGATCATAAGAAAATTACATGGGAGCAAGGGGGAAAAAGAAGAGAGGCTAAGAGTTACCATGAAAGGCATTAATGTGCTATGTTATATTATAATCAAATCATAATAGTACCTGGGTTAATTAAAATTATTAAAATGAATTTTCTACTAATTCAAATTCCTAAAAAAAAGGAGGGTTCTTTATGTAAAGAGAAGACTGAGGTTGATTAAAAAAAAATACACCAAAAAACTGATCATCAAACACTGATACATTAGAACAGTTTGCTTCTTTTCTTTCAGAAAACCTAATGCTGATTTCATTACAAAAGGGCCACACCTAAAACCACCCCTTTGCACTGACATACACCTGGACATTGTGAATAAGTCCCCGGTATAACTGTCAGCACGCAGTTGAATAAATTTGTCTGGATTTGTCTGGATAAAACTGGACATCCAAAACTCTACTGCAACTCCATCTAAGACCGAGATCCATCTGAGACTAAGATCACATTGAACTAGAACTAGAACTATTTTTACAGTCATATGGACCTAAAAGCCATAGAATTTTAGGTAATTCAGAAAAGAACACCAATATCTTGTCCCAGTTGCAAAGAACTTCCCTGGAAAAATACAGTATAACTGTCATGATGAGCTCTCAAAGAGATTTTTTTTTTTTTTTTGTTTGCAGATCTTTTTAGGAAAATGCATTATGAAAATAAGAAATAGATTTTAAACAGATGTTATCTAGAAATATTTCACATATTGAACTGCCTTTTAAGTGAACTATTTCTGGAGCGTTAACTACATTTCCCTCCTCTGCCCCATGGTGACAAATTTGGCCAAAATGGATGGACAGGCACAATCCAAAATATTGACCATGATGTTAAGATAAGTTAAAAGAAATCTCAGCTTTGCAAAAGTAAAGTTCTTGGATATGAGAATTGTTGTGACTTGGTATGACTCTACAAAGGCTCTTCAGTAATATTTCCTTTAATGATAATTCCCAGAAGAAGCACTTCAAGTAATCACTTTTAGGAGTGACATCACACCATAAGCTCACATGTTGGTTTGCCTGACAGATTATTTGGCAGAAATGTTTCTAGGATTGATATTTAACTACCTTAGAGAAAAAGATAGTGGTGCAAATAACTGAAGTACCTGCAGGCAATCTACTTGATGGTTCCCATGTCCTCATTAAGCCTCTCCTTCTCACTGTGAGTGTGTTCTAAAGCAGCAAGGTTTTACAACATTGGGATTTTTTAAATGCTCATGGAACAAAAATTCAAATCAAAGTAATTGTCTCTAAATGCAGCGCTTGCTAAGGAATTAACCTGCAGTGTTATTCAGACAAAGGTCTCTTCTGTTTCCATAACTTTATTTCCTCTCTACAAAAGGTTTATGTATGACTAAAACAAGTACATATGGAGAAGATGATTCCTGTTCTGCCTAATGACTTTGATTCCAAAAACTGAAAAACATCCCTGAACCAAAAAGGTGCGTTATCACTGTCTTAAAAAGGGAATCTTTTTGGCTGTGAATGTTCAGAAACCTGTTTTATAAAACAGAATATAAATGTATTACCTGAAACATAAATAACGTGGGTGTTAGCAAACTACTCTTCCTCTCTAAACAGAGGTTCTTTAGCCCTAGTAAAAAGGAGGGTTGAGAAATCAATTTTATGATCAGTATTTGACATTTGTCCACAGCAGAGAGGTACCATATGATTTGACAGTTGCTGAATCTGTGCTTAGGGCTGAAAAGATGTAAAAAGGGGGGATTTGTAGGTCAGAAATTAGCTCCATTGCCACTGTTTCTGGAGAAGCTGGCAAAGCATATGGCCCTACTGAAATGTCTGTTCTGTGCTTGGAGGCTACTGACATCCAAAGAGACACTGTCTCTTTTTCAGTTTAACCTAGTCTCTGCTTCAGTGCCTGGATTTTGCTCTGCTGTCACCGGGCCTGAGTAAGTAAAGATCAATCACCAAGACTGTTGACAGAATGACAGCATTTTTCTCTGTCAATCAAGCACTTCTGGGATGGAGCTGGTCCACCTTCTCAAACAAAGCATCAGAGATGGCTTTGGCAGCAGCAGGAAAAACTGCACCCCAAAAGCAAAAAAATGTCTGTCCTAACAAGATCGTGCATGTTTGTAATCTGAAATGCACACAATCAGATTTTACCACCCTTTTACTGGGTTCAAAAACAGCACTCTGAAGTCTCTGTAGCCAACTACTGCAAACTTGAAGATTTTAAGCAACATTCATACATTAAACAGAAACAACCTTTCAAAATACGAAGTCTTTTCTAAGTATGCCTTACCCAGCCTCCTTCTCATCACCCATCCACCCGAACACTGCACATGAACTGAGTTCTCAAAATTTCTGAGACGACTGTACAACCACCTTCTGCATGAAAATCGAGCAGCTTAAATCTGCAGCATGTTCAACACCTTCAGCCTCCCCAAAATTCCTGCCGAACAACTGGCGTGGATTGCCTTCCCTCACCTACAGACTGTCACCAGCCCGTGGCACAGACGAGGGAGGCTTCAGCCGTGCGTGGGAAGCATCAGGTACGGTACAACAGGTTACTGGAGCAGGGAAAAATAGCCGTACCCTGCGAGTAATACATGTGCAGAAGATCAGCTTAATATCAACGCGTTCTTACATATTCCTCTTCCAAATAATCGCAAGGTTCTTTTGACTTACGATGCTTCTACGGCACAGAGCATCCCATGGATGTTAATTAAACGGCATTTGAGGGTGGAGGCGAAGACAGGGGTTTCGGGCGTCTTAGGGGAGCTGTCAAACTTTTCTGACGGCGGTGACCAAAGTTGAAGGACGGGCAGCTCCGGCGGCCCCGCCGTCCTGCCCCGCGCCCCCGCCCCGCCGCCGCCCCGGCCCCGGCCGAGCCCGCCGTACCTGCGCTGCCGCCGCCGCGGGCAGGGGGTTGTCCAGCAGCTCCATCTGCACCTCCTGCGCCGGGCTGGGAGGCGATTTGGACATGTCGCTCTGGACCATTGGCGAGGAGAGCGGGTGGCTGGGCGCCGGGCCTCTCGGCGGGACAGAACCGAGCCGAGCCGAGCCGAGCCGAGCCGAGCCGAGCCGAGCCGAGCCGAGCCGGGGCGGCGGGCGCCGCTCAGCGCCCGGCCATGCCGAGGAGCGGGCGGGCGGCCCTGACCTACCCAGCCCGGCTCCGCTCCGCTCCGCTCCGCTCTGCTCCGCCCTGCTCTGCCCTGCCTGCTGCCGGCGGGGAGCGCTCGGCGCCGGGGACGGGGCAGCGCCGGCGGCGGGCGCGGGGGAGGGCAGGGGGCGGTGCGTGGGGAAGAGGGAAAGTGACAGCGAGCATCTCCCTCGGCAGCGCCGGGCGGGGGCGGCACCGGCATCGGCACCGGCATCCGCGCCGGGATCCGCGCCCAGCGCCGGCCGGCCCAGCCCGAACGCGGCCGAGCGGCGAGCAGCAAAGTTGGGGCTGGGGAGCGGGGGCCGGGGTGCGGTCAGGCCCTGCTTTTCCCTTCAGCCCTGCCGGGCGTCTCCACCCTGGCCGCACGGCATCGCCTGCCTCGGCGCGCACCGGCAGAGACCTGCGGTTTTAGTGGGCAAACCGGCACTTCGACAGAGAAAGTTCCATAGGTCTCTCGTGTTGACAGGGTTTTTGGCTGTACTCGGAGGTTCCTGTGCCCATATCAACAGGGGATGAGTAAGATGAAGCTCACTGTCGAATTTTATTTAACCTGTGTCTGCACAATCTCGATCGTGCTATCGGTACCCCACAGGAGGCGCTTGAAACACCTGTTTGAAACCTGATCCGGCAAAATCATCCTCCACCCCTGAGAGGATCTTTCATTTCTTGTCAATGACAGATCATTTTGGTCCTGACAGAGACCAAAGTCTCTGACCCTGAGAAGCCCACAATGGCTGACACCATTCTTTCACTGGATGGGACCTAGCTGTGCCCCATGTACCGTGAGGGAAACTTATGTTTTAAGAATCACTTTGTGGTGGTTTGTGACATCTCTTATCAGCTGATTATAAACAGTGAAAACTAAGTCTAGAAACTGACTGGCCTAATGTCGCACACTTAAAATCACAACCATTACTAAAAGTAATAAAAGTCACTTTCAGGAAAAGAAGCCAGCAAACCAAAGCCAGCACAAAAAGCCAGATCAATTTCAAGAAGTACTTTCAAGCTTTGTCCAGATTGCATGGTTCATTTATTTCATTTTTCATAATAGCTAATAAGCTTCCTTTCTGAATTAGCTTACCCCTATGGATGTTCTTATATGAATAATGAAAAAATCTTACAGGAACTGCCCTTTTTTTTTTTTTTTTTTTTTTTGTGAAGGAATTAGCTTTCCCTGCAAGAGGAAGAGCTCTGAGGTTTAAAGAACTTTCACTTGTCCAAAAAATTTCATATTTATTTTTGAAGACAGCATTTCAAAATTATTTTCTAGAATTTTAAGGTGTTGTCCATGACAAAACACAACCTTTAAAGTTAGAAGTGTGGGGTTTATTGCTTAATTTTCTTTCAAGTAACCCAATAGATGTGATAAACAGTCTTGGAACCACAAAGATGCTGGAGCCTGGACTGCTTCCAGATGTTCTTCAGGTAGTTATAACCAAAAAGATATTTTCTTTTCAGATATTTGGTGTGGAAAATGCATACTTCACCATCTAGTAGAGGCTTTGAAGTAGTTATTTCTTTGACACTTACAAATTAGATTGTTTAAATGGAATTACTTTTTGTGACCATCATCATTATTAAGGAATTTACTGAAAAACCTAAACACAATGTTCATGCTAATGCTTGCAGAGTGGCATATTATGATTGAAAAATGTTGGTTTTGTATTTCTGACACCTTTATGGCTTTGGAGCAATTTATCCTTGTGTTTCGAGGCACGCTCTAGGACAGGCGCTGGACGATCCCCCATGATTCAGTGCATCTACTTGGTGGATTTTCAGGCATCTGTCAGGGATTGCCTGTTCTCTCTCACACAGAGAAGGGAGTGGAAGTCACTTCATCATGTAACAGTGGCCCTTCATATTGCCTTCTGGGTTTTCACTTTGTAAAGAGTGTATAAATAGGAGCATTTTTTCAAGTATACCATCCTTCTGTAAGAGTAGTAGTGATCGTTTTTGAAACATTACAGTTTCTAAAACCATAAATTGTGAATCCAGATTGAAAGACTATTTCTACTCTCTTATAAATTAGAGTTTGAATATGTCAATTGAAGTTCATTTTTTGTGTTGCTCAGTCATTTCTTTTATTATTAGTTTGTCTTTTCTTTTTTCATTCCAATATAAAAATATAATGGTAATTATTTTGCTTTTTTATGTACACCCATGTAGGGTCTGTAGAAAGCAAAGACTCAGAAAAGAAGTTTCCCCCCACCACACACACGAATAACATTTGAATTTTTAGAAAGTTTATTTGGTTTTTCTTTCTGAGGAAAAATATTCTACACAACTGTTCTTTAGCAGCAATTATCATTCATTGCCTTGATGTAATGACTGGCTAGAAGATTAGCATAGAAAAATAATTGTACTTTACTCTGTTTCACCCCTTTTGTTCAGCAGTTAATCCAAGTTCTCTAACCTTGAAATGTGCAGTGAAAATCCTTCAGCTAAACACACATGCATGCAGTCATCCCTCTGCATGCTGTTTTTGGCCACCTCTGCTCCAGGAGAAGGGTCAATGTGTAAAAACAATGTGCAGAGATTCTAAATTGCTTGCTCTTTCTCAAGGGGAAAAACAACCTGGTATGCCTAACCCTTTCTCAGCAGAAAACCACACTGCTGCATTTATTTACACTTTTATCTGCACTGAAGAGGTGTTGTGCATGCTTATTTGTTTTTTTATAAACATGTAAATGTTAGAAAACCAGAAGAAAACACAAGCTGTTTTGTTCATAGGGCTTTTTTTTTTTCTTTTAAAAAACAATCCCAAAAGCTTAGGCTGACAAACAAGATAACCTGATTTGGGTGCCAAAAATAGCTGGGTTTTTTTGCATGAGAGTTTAGATGTTCTTTTAAAGCAAGGAGGGCTGTATTACTTTGCACATTTAATTGTTCTTTACCACCAGTATAAGAATGTGGTGTCAGCACCATGTCCTGACCTTTGTACCCATGAATGGCAGGTACATGTTTGGTTTAGCCTATAACTATCACCTAAATGGGCAAAATATAGGCCAGGGAGGGTTGGCTGATATTTGTGCAATTGCAGGTAAAATCTGATAACTTAGACCCAAGGGACTTCATTAAAAACTTGTACAAATACAGACCAATGAGCTTACAATTATTCTTATGAAACTATATAAAATGCTTCTAACTGAGCATACGTTTAAAGCCCTGATATAGAGCATTTCTTTAAGATTTTCAGTTAAAAAGAAATGCTGGCCATCTCTTAGTCTGTGCCACCTCCTGCCTAAAATGAATTGTAGCCAGAAATTCAATATTGTGGAAAAAAAAACCAAATTCACTTGATGACCTGGTTTTAATATCTCAAGACAGACATAGTTTATCTTTTTCAGTGATAAAGTGGAAGCTGCCTGTCACAAGTGCAAATTAAAGGGGTTCCTCTTATTTTAGTGCTTCATCTTTCACAGGAGTCTGAACAAAACCACTCCAGAAAGGCTCACTTTTGAATGCATTATCAGTCTGTATCAGAGCACAACACCACCTGGCTGGATTTAATGAACTGATCCATTCTCCCAGCTCTTGTTTATTATGCTTTATTCTTGGATATATGTGCCATGCACCTCAGAAAGCCTTGATTGATACCGTTACAATGCACTCTGGAGAAGACAGGACTGGAAGGAGGAAGGTTTCCACATGATGGAAGATAGGAGCAATATATAAACACTGGCAAAAATGCTTTAAATGCACAGAAAGGCTCACAATACTTGAAAAAGCCACAACACCTACTAGGCACATATTTTCAGCCCTTTGCAAAACGTGACCAAAAAAGGCACGTTCCCGCTCACAAGCTGTTCACTTTGCAAGAGCAAATTTGCTGCCGATGGGTTGTATACAAAGTTCATGTTTGATTAAGCACTTCTGCAGAAGTTGCTGGTTTCAGTTGATATTTTCTTTGCTTTTTCTTTGCTCTCCTGTCATAACTGAGACTGCATATCTCCTTTTGTATCCCCAGTCCTTACCAACTATGGTGTTTCTATTTATAGTATCATTTTTCTCTTATTAAATACTTGAATTGCAAGAGCACAAAAAGGCTTTACAGCATTCTCACCCACAAATATGCTCAGCCCATGTGAGTTACTGACATGAGAGACAGATTTTAATAGATTGTGTGTGGCCTGTGTCCAAGGACAGCATCCAAACTCTCCACAGCTCCTTAAGGTTGGCCTTTCCTCCACCCTTCCTTGAGCCCTGTGCTCAGTTTGGGCTTCTCTGCTTTTGGGTAGTTTGTTGGTGCTTTTTTTTTCAACCCAACAATCCTTTATGTGTGGCACTGAGGCAAAACTTCATTCAGAATAAATTGTGTAAGACAAGACAAGACGGTGACAACCTCTAGTAAGTGTGCGGATTGCAAAACCACCAACGTGGTTGACAGTTAACTCATCGTTACCAAGGCTGCTGGCAGAGTTAATATGTCTGAGAGCATTGAAATTCTTTGCCAATTTATAAATGTACAGATTTGAAGTGCAAATCGATGATGGCACCGCTCCATGTTGCCATCTAGTCAGTTTGAAAAGTGAGCATTTGCCAGATGTCATTTCCCTCCCGCCTTGCCTTGGCTGTGCTAATCTGATCCTCCGTGGCACACCGCTCGGCTCTTGGAGCGCGAGGGACTCCGCTCAAGAACTAAAGGCAAAATGTAGCAGAAAATTAATTACCTTTCCATGGGGTAAATCTGCTGCTTTATCTCTCTGAACCATCCTACCATGAAGACTGAGTAGTGCAACTGCCAGGGTGAAAGGGGAAGGAGAGACAGCAGGAATACACAACTCGGAGCAAGGCTGAAAAATTCCTTCCTGGCAGCACACCAACCCTTAAGGCAGCCTGGCTATAAACATCAAACTGAAAGGCTTAGTTTTGAGAACATTACTGCAGAATAACGCTGATTTGATTTCAGAGAAGTAATTTTTTGTAAGTACTTTGAGTTTATGCAACAAAAAGAGGCAAGGAAAGACAAGTCTTCAAGCTTTTGTTTGTTCCTCCTTTTTCTCACATATTGCTAAGCCTCTTTTACTCAAATTCCACCCAATCTTTACCAAAACTGAAATTCTCATTTTGTGATGTAAGTGCTATAATTGCCACAGTCAATTAATTGCCATCAAAACCAACTTATCTATTTCCAGAGAAAATTTTTAAGGGAAACATCTGTGCCCCTAAAACATGAAATGGTGCATAAGGCTCCACCATCTTCTCTGACTCCGTGCTGCCGTGAATTTTATTGAGATAATCATCCTTGAAGCATCTTTCAAAAACCTAAAACCAAGTTAGTACATACATAATAATTTTCTGTTGAAACATTGCCATCCCATCTGACTTCTCTAGAAAAAAAATGCCAAAGGCCTAAAGCAGCATTCTGATCCCAGTCATGTGCAAAGGCGAAAACAGTGGCAAGTGTCAATCAAATGTACTATACATTTCGAAAGTAAACAAGAACTTTTATATTATTTTGAAACCATGTATTTTAAAATACACCCTCAAATACTTCCTGCAACATGTTTCTCAAATCTGTATGGTTTCCTTATATCATTGCATGCTAAGAAAATAAATTCCCCTTCAAATTTGCTCTTGACTATTTTTTAGGAGGAATAGCTTGAAATAGATATATCTTTTTTTTTTAATTTTTTTTTCATTATGGAATTACCCTTATAATAGGAAAGGATCAACTTCTAAAATCACATATCTATTAAAAGTGTAAGCTAATGTATTGGTGTCCAAGCCCATGCCACCCAGGACTTTAATAATCAAACCACTCTGCAGTACTCCAGCGGGGAGTGCTGGAGCTGCTGCTGAAAGCCTTGGTGCAAACCATGGTGAAACACATCCCTGTTCACTCTTGGGTTAGTTGCTTGGATGCCTATTTCTAAAAAGGCAGCAAAGAAAGAAAGGGAGGAAGCATTGCTCTTTCAAGGAGGGCATTTCAGGCCATCAGCGACCTCACAAGGCATCCATAAAAACCCAAAATCTTTAGTATTGCTTAAAACAATCCCTTAATAGGAAATCTGGTCAGAACTGCTTTTCCTTATGGCACCTGTGAAGCTCTGTGGTCGCTGAAGACACGTGTTAGTGGCAGACTGCATCAGCTCTGGTGTGCCATCTCAAGTCTGCCCAGGTGAATTCAACAGGCAGGGGCAGCTCCATGGCAACAAACACTAAAGAAACATCCTGTTAGCCAGAGACCTAATTCTGCAAAGATACATGGAGCGTATTCTAGCACAACAGGAAGAAAAATGCATTTCAAAGAGTGATAATGGGCAAAGCCTTAAAAAATTTCCTCCTCAAGAAAAGAAGCAGATCATGGTCTTTGGTAATTAGCCGTAAAGGATTTTTTCTGAGAACAAAATAAATTCCAGATGAGATTTTACAGCCTTTGTTTGGACAATATTCAAATAAATTTCATGTTGTTGCTTTGTTTCCTTTTTTTTTTTTTTTTTTTGTCCTGGTATAATCAGTGTGCATCTGTTTTTTCACTCAAAACTCAGGAAGTCCTGCCAGTTTTCGCATCCACCTGAAGAGAGAAGCATCAAAAAAGAAAACCATTCCTCTTCAGGATTACTTAAGCCCTAGTTTTCCGAGATTTGTGAATGATCTGTACATCAGGGTACCAAAAAGAGTCCTGAAAATCATTCATGAACGTAGCTTCATTAGTTTCATAGAACCCTTCATGAGTTACAAAGTGCTCTACACTAGTTTTTGACTGGATGCCAGAATCCCAAACATGATTTCTCCTGCATTGGACATATTTCAGTATGGCTTATAAACACTAACACAATTCTTACTTCATGCAAGCTTTTTTCTAGCACTTTATAAACAGTAATTCAACATTTACTGTATCTAATATGCTTATATCTTCTGAATGCTCATCTACTCTTCAATACATTTCTACAGGCTGACACAAAACATTTAGAATAGATCAAACATATGAAAAAAGGAAAACACTGTGTGTTAAGATAAGTCTCTCAACAACAGGATAACATATAGGTGAATGGCTGCTTGCATAAGTAGTAGGGCAAATGCCATAAATATTTCTTACCAGTGTGAGTCTCTGGGCTCTTCAAGTTGAGTCACTGTGAGGTTGCTTCTGGGAGAAAAATCTCTGTTGCATGCTTTTACAAAAAACAAACTGTTTTATTTAGTTTTGCTCTATATGTCACCCAGCATAAAGGAAACAATGACAGTAAATATAGTGAGATAGTCTGAACCAAAACTTTAGCTCTTTGTAGCCAAACTATTATTTAAGAATCAACTCCTGAATTCCTGCCATTGTAAATCCAATGTACCAGTTTAAAACAAGACTAATTTTTGATTCTCACTTTTATGTTCAGTGTAATAGTTCTCTAAACAGTAGCCAGTGCTGAAGCAGCAATGTTCTAAAGCAGCAAAGGGCCAGCTAAATGTGGTCACCCACTCAGCAATTCCAACTTCATTTGCCATGTAGTTCCTTCTGGAAGAAACATCAGTTTGTTTTCAGTGTTTGTTCAGCCATTAGCATTAAACTAAAAGGGCTTTTACTAGGAAATTTTGCCAGAGTAAGTGGTTATTTTTGGGGGGTTTTTTTGGTGTGTTTTTTTCCCCTAAATAAACAAGGTTGAAGTTATAATAAGGGCTTTTGCATATCTTTTAATAATTAGCAATGAAACAGAGTAGACACCAAAGTATCTACATGAAGTTCATGTAGAAGAAAGAAACTTGTTATATCCTCCTTACTCTGAGAGCTCATAAACAGATTAGGTGCTGCTCACAAGGGCTCCTTCCCACTGCAGCTGAGATCACTACATAGCTGGGTGTCCGCTCTGCTTTTCTGGGATTGCACATATGCTGTTGTGAAACAAGCCTGTAAACTCTTTTTAATTATCATTCATGTTGCTGTTTGCCACTGCAATGAAAGTTCATTTACCACAATCTACTACAGTGTCTATATATATATAATCTCCATGTGCATAGCTACATTCTGCATGTTGTAAGAAAATTCATCACTATTTTGCATTTGCTACCATGCTTCAATTAGAAAGGGAAAAAACCAGCTCTAAGATAGGTGTGTTTCTTGCACAAATATGTGTTCCAGTACATTTAATACTTTCATTATTCTGAATGTCTTGCAGAATTAGTAATTTTGCCAAATGGCTTGCACTGTATAATTTGAATGCTAATTTTTTTAACATTTTAAAATATAATGTTGATTAGAAATAATGGTATAATTAGCCAGTGAAATTATAACTTGCAAGTCAGGAAAAAGAAGTACAGAACAGTTCAGTGTTTCCAAGGTGAGACTGTACTGGCTTTTTAACCAAAATAGGCATTGGGTAAATTAAGATATTCTTTAAGAACAGGAATAAAATCTCAGGATATTTCAAACTTCTTGGAATAGGCAACCATCTGCCTAAATATTAATATTACTTCCTTGTCCTATCAAAATGTGTGTTTAGAATAGAGACCATTCATGATCACAGAATTACTGACCAGTTTGAGTTGGAAGGGACATTTAATGCTCATCTGGTCCCCTCCCCTGCAATGAGCAGATATATCCTCAACTACATCCTCAATCTGACCTTGAATGTTTTCAGGGATGGTGCATCCTCTGCCTGGGATGGTTGCAGGAAATTCCTGACAGATATATATTGTAGATATAGGCACTCTTATAGGAGTTTCTTAGGGAAAAAAGTTACCCATTCTTTGGTCCCAGGTGCAACTTGAAAGAGAAACACAACTCCATCCAGTCAGGTGTCTTTAAGATCGCTTGGCACCCTGGGAGGGTTTTTCAGGTTTGCTCTTTACTACTTCTGAACCTCAATTCAGATCCCATTTTGTGAGGCAATCCTATTTTTAGATTAGCCCTTACATTTTAGAAGTAGCTAAGATTTCAGAGATACTACATAACATCTTTTAGAGAAAATCCAAACTTATTGAATCAAACAAAACAAAGTCAATTCCAAACAGAAAAACATGGCAAAAAGTATTGAAAACACAACTGGGTAAACCTGATCTGATGCATCTTAAAGATGATCTTTTTTGGCTTTTGGATAATTAAACAGATATCAGATTACAATACAAAATACCCTTAAAAACAGGAACAAACGTTCTCTCAGTGTAGTTGCTGCTTGCTCAGTAGGTCTGGGCATCTTTTTTTAAATGATAAACAACATAAATATTAAAAAGGTAGACTGGCTGTAAATGTAACATACAAGTAAAAAAACCCTATAAATGCAAAGTGTTTTAAAAATAATTCCTTTAACAGAAAAAAATCTGTAAAAAAAATATCCAGGAAGTAAAATATTATATTGCAACCTACCAGTGAAATGGAACATTCAGCATTCACTAACACTTCCACATCTTCCTTGCAAAACATATACTTCAGTAGGGAAAGCACTGAAGAATGAACTTAGGTATAATATGAAAACATAGTTTGATTTTATTTTCAGAGCTCAGAGAGTTAGAGGTAGCACTGTATTACACTCAGAGTTAATGATCAGACTGGGAGCCATTTGCAATAAGTGCATAGCATCAGTTTAGTACAAAACCAAACTCCAAATCAAAATGAAGGCTTTCAAGGCTTTGTATCTTATAATTGTTTGTTGCTACCACTTTGATCTCCCAGACAAGTTGAATCAAACTTATTTGGAATAATTCAATGCAGTTATTTTATAAGTGTGTTTAGCATCTGTTGTACAAAAAAGGAGGACTAGATTTGACTGGCCAACTTCATTGGCAAAGGCATATAGTAAACCCCACTTGTCACCCATAGCACAGGTTCCTCTGTCTGGGATCCAAGGCCAAGTTTGATGAAAAAAGGAAAAGAAAGAAAGAAAGAAAGACAAAAGAAAGAGACTAATTAAAATTCCTGGTAAAATAAAAATATTAAAAACCTGAAAATTTTGAAAACTGAAAATACAGACAGAAAGGTATTCAAAAAACAGTTGTTTTCTATAGAATATAAAATATTTTTGAAGCGGTTTTGATCTTTACTTAGCCATTCAGACTAGCAAAAGGAAAACCATATTGTTAACATAGACATGCTGTGGACTCTGCCATAAATTGTCTCATTTCACTGGTATCAGAGCAGTACTGTAAGGTCTCAGGTGTGAAGCCCTCAGGCTGTACAGTACAGAAAAAATCTACCTGCTGCTGAAGTAAAATCAGCACTGTTTGTTTGATGACAAAGGCCATGTGATCCTTGAATATTATCTTTGTCAGTAGGAAATTACAGTTCTCTGCAGGATCTTAGATTAATAAGAACCTATCTCTTCAAGTGACATTTTAATAATCTCTATTTCAACTTCCCTGGCTCTCTGGAAAAATACCTCAAGATGTTAATACTGTGAACAAAGACATTTGCAGATAGATTACGTCTTTGCATTTCTAGCACAAAATGTATGTATTGTTAAATATTTGTCAGTCAGTGGCTTTGCTGAAAGCAAATCACTGCAGATTGGAAATCCAGATTATTTCATCACCCTCTCCCCTGCTTCAAAAATTTTTTGAAAAACTACTGCTGATCCACAGAGATTTCTGAAGCCAAGGACAGATGAAAGCTTGGTATGGAACAGTGGCTCTGTGACTCCATGGTTTAGCAAAGAGGGTAAAGTTGTGTCACAGCACCTCCCTGGCAGTCAGAAGTCTGTACTGAGAAAGGCTGGAGGCAGCTGGCAGGGAAAACAGGAGAGTGTTGGGATCCAGCCAGGGCTGCACATTCCACCTGAACAAGCTGGTAGTGCTCAGGTGGCTGGCACTCACTGCACTCTGTGCTGCTGGAAGCGTGCAGCCTCTGTGCTGGCCAGCTGTTGTAAAAGTGCCTTTGATTTATGGCTTCAGCCTGTGTGATCCTTGGCTACAGTGGGATTTGTGCTGAACCTCACAGGCCAGCTAAATGTGGGGCTGTCAGAATCTCTAACCCTTCTGCTGGTCATTTTCCTTATTGTCTTGGAGGGAAGGTAATTTACCTGAAGATTTCTCCATGTGGATATGACTTCACACATGGAAACCGTGAGGCCAAGATGCCCTAAGACAAACACAGCAGAATGTCATGGGTGGGCAGTGATGCTTGGCTGTTCTCTGGACACTGTGACTAAGTCACACACAGAACTTCTGTTAACACTAATTCCCACGCATTTGGAGCACAGACAGGTTAGGCTCCTGTGCTGGCACTTCTCAGATTGCACCATAATCAAGAGAAACCAGCCTGAAAATGTGTGCAGTAAAGCCAGTTCACACAAAGAGCCATATAACTGCAGCATTTTGAGCCCTACAGGAAATAATATACAGCATCACAAAGGCAAAAACCACACATACCACACAGCAAGGACATCAGGACTGATTGCACTGATAAAGTTTCTTGAACATCTGGTAATTAGTCTTAGTTTGGAAGGACTGTAAAATGTTGGCTTATATAACCTATTCCATTTCCCTCTAGTAAGTATGTATATGCCAAGAGACCTTTGTTTCTATGGCTCCTCAGTTGCTTTTAATGAAGTTAAAGAGAAAAACCTACGTAGTGCTGCACATCCCACTTAGAAAAAAGTCAAAATGTCAAGAAGTTACATTCTGCTGAGAGATGCCACAGAAAAAGTTTTAGCTGTAAGCAGGGCAGAATCAAAAAATGAATTCATTGATGGAAACGAACTATGATTCTGCATTTCAGAGTTTGGAATTTATTTGATGACTGCTTATACATTCCTACCAGGCTGGCATATTAAGTGCCAATCAACCAAATACCTGTGGTGTTGAAATACTCTTTGCTTCAATAGCTATTGAAGCCACCATATAGAATGGAAATAATTGGTTGCCTAATAAATCTCATCACTTTCTTGGGGCTAGAAGTGCAGAATCTGCTCCCTGGTGTCTCATTCTCTTTTCATCAAAGTAACAGTACCTCTATTGCTCAGGGTTGAGCATTCCAAATACTTTGGTATTTATTCTGATTGTAATGTGTGTTATCAGTGCATTTCTACCTGGTGACTTTGTTATTAGAATTTTACAGTAGCTCTTGGATCAGGGTTACTTTAAGCATATATTGGTTGTAGCACTCATTGAAGCTTCTCAGATTAACAGTACTGATGTGAACACACAGCCTCATGCAAGAATGCTGCTAGTAAAAGCAATACATGGGGTAACACTTACAAAAATAGTGTTTACCCAGTGTTACTTCTGAGCAACAAAACTCCCCTAAGAGACTTGCAGACATCATACCCACATTAGTAGTTGTGTCATGCACTATCACATCACAATGTGCCAGGTCTAGGCAAAACTTTTGAAAAAGTCAGTATTTTATTTCAGCTTCATAAATATAAATCCAGTCCAGAAAAGGATATCTTAGCAAGCAGGCTAGTATAAAATTAATAACAAATTTTTTTATATCCCTTT
Source organism: Fringilla coelebs (assembly GCF_963513975.1). Lineage (NCBI taxonomy): Eukaryota > Metazoa > Chordata > Aves > Passeriformes > Fringillidae > Fringilla > Fringilla coelebs. The sequence continues at coordinate 133,272,697 of NC_140028.1, read as the reverse complement.
CTGTGACATCAGCTGTTCTAAAATGACTAAGCTGAGTAACAGCCAGTTGGGATAACTTAGTTGTTATTTTGGTTGATAAACTCCTGTAGCAGAGCTCTGAATTGAGGCAGAGACCAGGCAAGCTCTAGGTTTTTTAATAATAATTTAAAACAATTATTCTCAACAAAACTCTTCTTATGTATTTTACAAGGATGAACTATTTTGGAATTATTATATAATTCTTTTAGAGAGAAGGAAAATATGAGCACTATAAATATGCCCTCTTATTTATAAACAGTCATCTCATTTACTCATTTATTCATTTATAAGGAGTATTTCAAGCTATTATAGAAGCATGATTTAAATCACAATTGTCTTTAAAATGATGAGTCATTTGAGTTTCAGCTAAGGCAGCTCAGTTTGTACAGCTGCCAGCTGTGGTATATGAGGTGGGATACACACACAAGCCACCCTTTCCTCAAGAGAATTTTTCAGGAATAGTTTCTAAGTGCTCTCCTCACATTTCACATTAGCACAGGTGCAAGAAGAGTAATTCAAATTAGGTCAGGTTCTCTGAGAATTGCCAGATAAGGCACTCTAGAGAGGAGATCAGATTTTTCTGGTTTGATTGTTGAGGTGCTCTGGGCTCCTATCGAGTATTAACACTGCCATAAGATGAAGCTGTTTTTTTGCAGCTCACTAAATTTGCTAAGATTATTGTTCAGCAGAGGACTTAGAGCACTGACAGCTATTGCATGGCCCTTTTTGCACAGTAACCTGAACTCCTGGTTGGAGTACTGAGCGTACATCTCTTCCCTATGTGGATACAACTCTCCTGTACTGCTGTAGCTGGTGGAAATTTGAAATCTGTGGAAGTGAAGTAGCAGTGCCCTGAGCTGGGCACTCCAGGCAAAGCCACTGCTCTTGTCCTGAGACTCTTGCTCTTCAAGATTTTGCAGCAGCCACTGTTTAAAATAATCAAACCTTTTAAAGAAGATCTGCTGAGGTAGCCAATATTATTTCTTTACAAAATGTAAGAGACCTGAAACACCCTAAGCTTCTGAACCTCTACAAGATCTTGGGTAGAAAACAACTTCACAGGTTAGTACCCCTAGTAACCTGTTTTCCACAGCAGCTTCCAAATTTTCTCTTCCATTATGTTAAAATCTGATCTTGCTAGGAATTCCTAAATGAGAAGTAAAAATGCATTTAAAAGACAGAAATGCTATAAAATGAGAAGAGGTAGATATTGCTTCAACAGTTTTGGAAGGTTTCAAGCCTTTTGGTCCTGGCACACTGCAAAAAAACCAAAACCAAATGTAAATATTTACAGCAAAGCCTAGTTTTTTGATGTCCAAAAATTTTAAGCATGACAGCCAAATGTCTTGTCAACCCACCATGAGAGCCCAAAATGGAACAGCCCTTCTTTGTTGTAATATCCAGTGCATAATAATGGAGTAAATTTTCCTGCCAGAAAAATACCTATTCATTTTCATTTCTGCTATCTTGGATCTGGCACACACCATAAACAAGGGATTAGTATGAGGTATGCATTCATAAAAATGCATTTACCATCACTTTCATTACCTCTAGATTTTCTTCTGACCATAAATGCAAACATGCAATATACAGGTAGTAACACCACTAAAAGTGTTGTTATTTTCAAATGATTTATGATATGAAATGTTATTTTCTGTGACTTTAGGAGCAATATATATCTGAAAAAATTATAATATTTAGAAAATAAATTCAAGTTTCTCTAGAGCAGCCATATCATCAACTTCTATTTTATTGTTTACAACTAAAAGATGTCAAGAAACAATATCTAAAAAATTCCATGGTTTGCAAACCAATGAGCTTATTTTGTTTTAAACCCACTAACTTGTGCCATGAGAAAGATAGGAATTACACTTCTTAAGGAAATGCATTTTAAGGACTTCACAATAAACATTTATATGGGATTAAATGCTATTGAAACATAGCATTTCTCGGGTGAATAGAAGTAATTCACAATTCCATAGCTGTTTACAGCACAAAAGATTGCCTTTCATTGTACCACAGCAAAGAATGAGTCTTAAGGCAAATAAAAGCTTTCCCTGGAGGAACCAAATTTTGAACATTTTGGAAAAAAGTCAATAGGAACAAATGCTGCTGCAACAAGCCTGCTGAATACCCTCTGTTCTATCTTGTAGCACCTTTGTGAATGCCAGCTAGTTGTAATTTACTGAAAAAAAACCTTTAAGAAAGTGTGTGATCAAAGTAGCAAAAGTAAGTGAAACAGCACAGAAGAATGTATTTGTGAACTTCCAAAGATTTGATTTTCATTTTCCACAGAGGAAGCATTTTGTAAGTTTCTACATTTGCAACTATAAATACTGATAATTTTTTGATAGCAAAAAATAAGCAATTGAGATTCAGGGTGAACTGCTTCCTACAGTGATTCTTTAAGGGGCTCTGAAAACTGTTTTAAACTAAGGATTTGTGATTTATATTGTTTTTATTTAAATAAATGCATTGAAATCACCTTTGAAATATATTCAGTTTTTTATTGTAGTTCACCCACATTTACCTTTCATTTCTTTCTGGTTTCTTCTAAGGAAATCTTGGAAGTATAAGGGGCTATTGCTTCAACTGAGGACACATTCACTCAGAAAAAGAGACATCTTACAAACTTGGCATTTTAAATCCTGTGCTCCAGACTTATGAACAGCTTTGTAAAGACAAGAAGTTCTACCCAAATAGAAAACTTTATCTGATGGGCACATTTTGGCATCAACAAAAGCATGGAAAGTACAGTCAGATCTGTGCAGTGCAGGAAGCTGAAGGAATTTATTGATAGCAAGTAAACTGTAACATATGAATACAAAACATCATTCTTTGAATTTCAGATTTTCAAACAAGCTCATTGATGAGACAGTGTTTGGGTACTTCACATACTGACATAGCTTTGGCAGAAATAAAGACAGTAGTAAGTAGAGTTTGAACTTTTTCTTTTTATTTTTAAAAAATGCTTAATTGTTCAAACTTTTAACGTATAAATCTGTAACTCTAGTGGGTTTGTACAGCATAAGTTGTACTAATGTGCAGGGATGTGGACTGGCTGGGAGTGTTAGGATAAAATGAAATAACTGTGCAATATTTGTCTCATCTCATTCTTTTCCCATCTCTAGCAGTAGCAGTAGTTTGACAGAGAATATTGTGCACTATTGGAACTCTCTAAGGCTGGATGGAAAGGACAAAGTCAGGGTTAAGTTGCTATATATGAATAACTTTAGAGTTACATAAACTTGTTAAATAACTCCATTTGGTTCATAAGCTCCCCAAATTCAGCTTCTGTTACAGTCTGAGCAATTCAGAATGTTATCTCTCAAGGATTCAAGACCTAGAAATTAAGAATTTTCTAGGGGCCAGCCAAGACATGCTTCAAAATTGCCTAATTTGTGAACTATCCTCTGACCAAAAGTAGGATCACTGCCTTTCCAGAGATGGTTGAGGGAAAAACACAGCTCCCTATTCTTAGGCAAGATATGTAATGTGTGAAGAACGTTGCTGGGGATATTGCCTTGTTGGTTTTATCAGGAGGAGCTTGAGATCCCTGTTTCCTACTCCCCAAAGGACTGTGCTTACATCACACTTACTGGCAGCTCTGAGGCATGACATTCATCTATTCTCTTTAGAACTCCATAGGAATTATTTTAAGGTGGTAGGTAGAAGAAAAAGAAGAGAAGGGATGTGATCTGCAGGTGGTAAAGAACTGGGGGTTGTGCTGCCCTTGAGATGGGCTGGAGAAATTGGCAAACAGGAATCTCATCAAGTTCAAAAACTCAAAATGCCAAGTCCTGTCCCTGGGGAGGAATAACCCCATGCACCAGTACAGGCTGGGATCAAGCTGGAAATCAGCTTTGCAAAGGAGACTTTTTCCCTTTTGTGCTGTAAGGACACACTGCTGGCTCATGTCCAGCTTGTCCATCAGCACTGCCAGCATTGCCTCTCTGCTCAGCCCTGATGAGACATACCTGGAGTGCTGGGCCCAGTGCTGAACTTCCCAGGACTAGAAACACATGGAAATACAAGGCCAGCAAAGTTTTACAAAGATGCTTAAGGGCTTGGATACTGAAGTTAAGCTGTTGCTGTGCAGAAGATGGAGGCAGACTCTTCTCAGTGGTATTTAGGGACAGGACAAGAAGTGAAGTGAAACAGGGTGACTGAGTGCTGGCACAGGTTCCCCAGAGAGTTTGTGCAGTCTCCATCCTTGGAGATTCTCAACACTTAGCTGGACATGACTGTGGGAAACCTTGCCTAGCTGAACCTGCTCTGAGCTAGGGTGGTTGGACTAGAGAATCTCCAGAGGTGTTTGCCCACCTCAGCTCTTCTTTGGCTGTTACTCTTCAGCCTGGTGACCAATTTATCACTTGGGGATTCTAGCCTCTGCTCCAAGGAACAGTAGGCCCTGGAGAAAATGCACAAGCAGTCTCTGGAAATGGGACTAACTAGTTTTGGATTAGCTTTTGAGTATTCTGATCTGCAATTACATTTTATAAAAGCTGGCAGAATAGTCTCCTTCAACCAATCTCTAACAGAGGAGTGATCAGATGCAGATCTTTGATAGAAAATGTATGCACTATCTAGAGAGGATTACATCCAATTCTTCATATCCAGACAGGATTATCCCTGCAATCTCAAAGGTCTCTAAACTCTAGAGAAAAAGGTAGGATTAATATATTTTGCTACCTTTTGCATTAGCCATACCTGGAAACAGGTGGTTTCTGTGCAGATATTTGGGGCTTTTCATTGACAATTCTTTTCTGTCCTACTGCTCTTGTGCTACCTTACAAAGCCTTGTGCAAAGATAAGACCATAGAGATAAGGAAGTTTCTTTTGCTGTATCTAACTACAAATTGACAAACTTACCAAGCCCTAGGGGTTACTTGAAGCACCCAAAGATGCTGCTTAAAACTGGCTGGAAATTTCCATGTTTTGAGCTTTCTGTTGAACTCTAGTAGAAATTCTTACAATTTCCTGACCATTCTGCAGAATTCAGATGATGAGATAATGTGAGAGACAAGACATGGAAAAAAACTCATTTTTGAAGGAACTTTATTCTTTATTTGATTTTCTCTGAGAGAGCTTGATTGAGTATTCTCTCATTTAGGTAGGCACTGTATATGGAGCACTGTATAAATAGAATGAAAATAGTAGATGTAGCCAACAGGGAGAGTTAAAGACAAGCAGGCTAGTGCCAAAACTGTTACATTACTATTGATTATTACCTGGCATCACAGACATATCAAACACTGCTTCTTCCTTGTAACTGCATGGGAAGTTGCTTTGTCTTATTTGTCTTACATTCATAGACCTCAAAACCCAAGGACCCATTCACACTGTAGGGTGCAGTACCAAGTCATTTAGAAGTTTACTTTCAATCCTTTTTTAGTTAGGTTTTTTTTTTTTTTCCCTTGGAGCAGATTAATTATGGTAGAAGTATTTGTAGCAGCCTATCTGTCACCAGGAAATAATAACACAAGGCAGCTAGAACTGTGGTGGTAGACTTACTGGAAGGGTATTACATGTACTGGTTAAACTTAACAAATTGAATTTGCTTTTATTTTCTTAAAAATCAATTTCACAATTGATTAGCTAATGAAGTGTCCTTGTGGTGACTGAAGGATGTAAACCAGATATAGGGTTTTTGAGTTGGTCTGTAGTAGAGATGTTTATATCTCACATTTTAAATAGACATACAGGATAAATGAACATGCAATGTGTTTTTCATCAAACATACTGCCTAGGAACTTTCAGTACTTGAGAAACAGTGCTGGTTGCCAGCTGTATTTCAGATGATCTCCTTATCATGTAGATCTCAGTAACAGAGGCACTGTGCAGACTTAGGAGTTCTGTTATGAAGAATCCAAAAGCCTGTGTTGTCCTTTGTTTTAAAAGAGAATGAAGCAGAAATTACTGCATTTAGTAAAATTTTGCCAATATAAATCAAAAAACCTGAGAATTCAGAAGAGGTTTACTCCTTACAGGCTGCAAAGTCCCACTGATTTTAAGAGCATTAGAGAGCAAAGTCTTGAGTCTGACATCTGATGCTGTTTTGTAACGATGAATATCCTGAATATGAATGTCTCTTCTGCCAAAACTTTGTGTGTCTTACCATGTGAACCACCAATTTCTCTGTGGAACAAGCTTGGCAATTCTTTGTAAAAGGCGGCTATTTCTGAAATAAGTAGCAAAGGACAAAAGTGCAGAAGACAGGAAAGGGCCTTTTTGCTATTCAAATAGCCATTCTTAATGCACAAAAATGTAATTCATGAGAAATCCAGGGGCCTGAAGGTTTATTCTTAATGTCTGAGATACCCTTTGTGTTGTGAATTCTGAAGTGAAAAGTATGGAATATTTCTTACTTGAAATCAATAACGAGATACTCAAAAGCAATTCTCTTTATTGCTGTAGTTTAAATTCATACCAGAATTATTAACTGCAAGAGTGTATTGCAAGAACATATCTACTTCAAGTCACCAGAAATTTTCAGGTTTTTATTGCCTAAATCCAATAATTATCCATTATTAGAAACTGTTTTTCTGTGTCTTCATCTGTAATACTAGTAGGCTGTAGAAATGAAAGTGGTAAGCAATTGTTTTACTTAGTATTTTCAAAACATTAGGCACATGCCCAGGGTCAGCTAATATGTCTCAGCTGGGAAGCAACAGCTTTAAAAGAGTGGCTGCAGATGTGCAGAAGACCTGATCACTTGCAGACCTGATCACTGATGTAAACTGGTGAATACCAGTTGGTAAATACCACTGGTGTTGGTATTTACACCTTGACATTTAAATTTTTTGTTGGAGTTTCAGTTGTTTCTTTATTTTTTTTTTCTTTTAAAGCTGAAGTATACTTTCTAATAACAAAATATAACTAACAAGTTAAAAAACCTCAAACAACAAGCCAACCAACCAAAAAAAACCCAGTAGGAACCTCATGTTCTATTTATGCTTCCTCAGAATTCAAACTATCCTTTCTGAAGGCTCTCTTGCCCATGATCCAACACACACAATAGTAATGAAATATCTCTAAAAAATAAGATTTTCTCCATCAAAACTGAAACTTAACGCATAGCAGGAGATATATTAGTGGGAGAAAATAAGTGAGAGAAAGGAAAGGAAACAGAAAAAGCCACTTCACTCAAGTGAAATACATTTTAATTACTTCTAGAAAACACAGTTCCATGAGCAGGAACCTCAGTCAAGAATGAGGGTTAATTGTGTGCACTCCAACCTAAGAATTTTGATGGTGTATTAAAATATTACATGCTAGAAAGGAATTTACAAATAGTCATGTGCTTTCTTAGTCTAATAATGCCAGAAACATCAGATATTCAGCCTCTCTGTTGTCCAGACAAATGGCATATTCTTGCTAATTGCAAGTACAAAAAGCCTGTTTGAAAACTAGGTTTTATGATAGTAGGAAATGACAGAAAATGGACTATGCTCTTGTAAGCTTTTTCCCCCTCTCATTACTTGCAATGGAATTTACATCCTGTGCACAAAATTACACTGATTTGATCAACTATGAATATGTATTTTCCAACCTACAGGCCTATGAACATATAGATCATATTTTCAATGCCTGTCTCAAGTTTAAGACTTATTGAAAGTCATCTATTTTGTAATATGTGAACTATTTCCAGTGCTAAAACTTGACTTCTTAGCCACAATATTTTCCAGCAACATTTGAGAGAATTGTATGGGATTTGTGTTTGTTAATAAGAAGGTGCTGCAATGCAGAGAGAGTAATTTTTTATGTATTTGTTGGGTTTTTTGCCATTTACACCTGTACACCCTACACATCTATAAGAACTTTCTTTTGGAGAGTTCTTTGTTCTGGTTTTCCTGTTCTGTATCAGTTTTGCCCTGTTTTTCTCAAAGGAAAAAGGAAGATGCTTTGCATGTGTGCAGCATGGGGAATCACTGTGCAATTTACAGTGCTTTGCCACTTGTGTTCAGTTTTTTTCCATATCACAGAAGAGACCTTATTGTCCATTTTATCTTTTTCTCTGGGATCTTGTGCAGAAATATCATCAGTGATGTTCTGGAGTGTAACAGAATGATTTTAACATGCATGGGACTTCCCGTGTGGATAGTACCTGGGAAAAGAGTTGCATTCATGGCTATAGCCCAGTGTGCATGTTTTCTGAATGCTGCTGGGCATACTGAACCACCAGATGTATATTGCCCATTTACAACTTTCTAAACTTGCTGATAATTATAGCTACCTGCTCCTGAGTCACTGTCCCATGCTTATAGCTGGCATTAGGTTGTATACTGAAATTCAACACCCATCCCCTTCTGGATTGGGATGACAGTCAAAAAGTAGGTGTACTTGCTCCAGAGCTCATACTATGCCTTTGCACAGGAATATGTGGATGGCCTTTGAAGTCCTGAAACTAGGGCACTCTGCCAGTTGTTGGTGATAAAATCACCCAAGAGCACCAAGATAACACCAACACACTTCAGTGTGGAATCAAAAGATGACTTACTTGTGTTTGTGCAGTGTCTCTCCAAAAAGGAGATGTTTGAGCAGTGTCTCCCCAAAAATGAGATGCATTACTGGTACCACTGTGTACCAGCACCTCCTTCTGTGCCATTCTCAGGTAATTCTCCAACATTCTGTTTCCTTTTCTGAAGAAATAAACTGTGGCAACACAAAAACCTCCCCAAAACTATCCACATGGGTGATGGACAAGAACAGAAAACAGCCTATACCATATGGGTTATGGTATTTTCATAGCAGGTGGAAAGACAAGCAGTAGAAAGCCCTTGCCAGAAAAGCTAAAAAGAGTGTTCCTCAGGTGGTGTGCTGGTGGGTACACCAGCAATACAGGGACACCTGGGAGACTCTGAAACACTTGCCAGGCCTGAGCTACGGCTGCTGCTCACCTGCCCTGTACCCTGAGGAGGACAGCCTGGGCAGCCACCCAACAGAGCAGTGCAGGCATTGTCTGCTGCCCTCCCTGCAGCATGAGAGTGCACGGAGGACATTTGGTGACCAAGACTGGAATATGTCATAATAATTGATCAGTCTATTTCCCTATGCATGTCTCATTTCACATCTCTTGGATGGGTCAAATTAGGTCCTGGCCCCCGGGAAGACGAGGAGGGTTTCCCAGCCAGCTGCAGTGGAACAAAACGATGTCACATATAGACACTTCTATAGCACTGCGTTAGAGCTGGTCGGCACTATCGTGGGCCAGTATGTAAATGGTTGCTAAGCAGATTTAGGTTGCCAGGTAATCCTGTGCTTGATGCTCTCTGGAAGAGAGACCCTGGCAGAGAGAGGCTGCCCCGCCGCGCCCCGTTTGGGTGCCGTGCAGCGGCCGGGTGGAGATGGATCTCCCTGGGAGTCCCTGGGATCACCACGCTGCCCGCGGGCTCCTGCGGGTCGCTGCCCTGCGGGCGCCGCGCTCACGGAGCATCGGCCCCGCCGCTTTCGCAATAGTTTTCACTTCCAAAGCAGGCGGCGTGAACCAACGCGTCCTGCGGCGAGACGGCCGTAAACCCTTGGATCCTCCCGCTGCAAGCGCCCAAGTGCCACCCTGCGGCTGCCCCTCGGAGTGCCCCCTGCTCCGTGCCCTGTCCCCTGCCGGGAGCAGCACCAGCCCGGCCCCGGGACGCTGCTCCGCGCCGCCGGCCGGAGCCCCGCCGGGACCTCAGCGCGTCCGGGCGTCCGTGCAGGGGCTCCCGCAGCGCTCGGTGCTGTTATCAGGGACATAAAAGGAAAGAGGCACTTCTTACATTCCCCTACGTGACCCAGAGCAACAGCTCCATGTGTGGATTTCTTTGTTCTTTTGGGGAGAAGGGAATGTAGGTGGGTCTAGTAAAATAAATTGCAGGACTTTTTGTTTTGATTAAAGCCATTGTGCAACTTGTATTTTCTGTAGTTGCATTCCTACAGCTACACTCACAATAGAAGGCAGCTTTTTTTTTAAATGAGAGGAAGGCTTGACAAAAAGGTTACAGTAAAGAAAGAGAAGCTAAGAACATTGATAAGGTATCAGCCCTAATCCATACATCAGATAGATATAAACCTGTTTAAAACTGTAACAGTGATAATTTGCTTTCTCAAGTGCAATGGCAGGCAGGGTGATAGAAAAATGATTCAAGGGTAAATGCCAAAACTAACAATGTTTTCTTATAAGAAAAAGGTATTTTTCTGTCTCTGCAGAAAATGCCTCATTCATGTTTAAAGCATAAAATACAGTAAAGGAATATATGGCAGTATTTAAAACATGCAGATGAGCTTCAGAAACTTGAAGGCATTACTATAACTGACTGCAAAGAAGGAACTATTTATCTTAGGAGTCACTGGATAATGTGTAACATATACAGAAAAGAGAAGTACAAGGTCAGCTCTCAGAAGCTCTGGTAGTTTGGAATTGGAAGTATTCTTTATGAGGCTCTCTGCCATCTAACTTCCAAGAAAAAATACTGTAGCAAACAAATTCTTTCAACCCTTCCTTTTCTCTCTAGTTTTCTGTGAAGGAAAGCAAGATCATTTCATCTTAAGGGTGCCTGAAAACTAAGAATACATGAAAGGGAGAAACACTAAACAGTTTCTTCCAGAAAAATTCCTTTATCTATAGATTCATGTATTCAAAGTTTCAAAGGAATGTTATGATTATCTAGTTAGAACTGCCTGCCTGGCTGTAAAACCTCACCAAGTAATCTCTCCATCAAGCACACAACATCTGTTTGTGTAATTGCACACCTCTTACAGAGAAAACCAGTCCTGATTTACGGGCTGCAAGTGATGAAGTTCTGCAGTCCTTGTTCAGGATTTGACTCAATAAAAACATTGGCATAATATGCTCTCTGTTAGATTTGAAGCAGTAGAAAGATGTACCTGGCTTTAAAAACAGATCTGTTTCAAATCTCTATGAATAAACTCTACAGATTTAAAACAAACTAAAAGAGAATGCATCATAAGAACACTTGTGCTGTCTTCTCTTTTGCAAGGACACGAAAACATATTCTATTATTTTTCTTGGAATTTTTAGAGAACATTGACCAAAACAATTAAGTCGACAGGTGAATCTCCTTGGAAAAGAGATAATAAGAAACACTTATTTAGTTTTCTGTTTTAATGATCCGTAGGAGCAGTTTCCAGCCCACTGTCAGGCTAGAGGTCTTGATTTACATATGGTAATACTCCACCTTCAGTATCTTTTTAAAGACACTAATGTAAAGAGATTTACAGCAGAGGCACTAACCTTAAGTAGTGAGATAAATTCTCTCTAATTGCCACAGGAATTCAAACTTTCATATGCTGATGAGACTTCAGGGTTCAGGTTTGACACCAGGGTAAGATGGTCATAAAACTACTCACTTATTGACAAACACCACAAAAGCCAAAGAGCTCTGTTACAGAAATAAAGATTAACTGGAACAATGTTTCTGTGCCTGTGGTGGAAGCTGTATAAATACATTTGGTTGTTGAGTGTGATCAAGATGCCTGATAAGCATATATAGCCAAAAGATGGCATTTTCTTAATAGATGTAGATACAATATGTTCACAGAACATATCTGGATGGGAACCTATGCTCATATGCAACTTTAAAGTGCACACTGCCAGAAATTACTCATTCTCTTTCAGGCACATTAATAAATAGTAGACAAATATTTCAGTATACAATAACATTATTAAAATATTATCATATTGGTAATCTTGCTTTCCATGGAAGCAAACATTAGGCATACATAAGCATTCAAACTATGGTAACTCTTCTTTTTGAAATAATGAATGTTTCCAATATTCATTTGCACCATTTGATACAAGAATAGATTTTGCTTACATCCAGTGATGCCCTGCTATTGCTTGAATTGACTGTCACAGCTGAAGATCACGAAGTGACTTGGTGCCAATACAAACAGATGAAGTACTGAGAAACCACTTTTTAAAAATATTACCTTAATAAAATCAAGTACAAGCTCCAGGGAAAAAAGTAAAGTTTTAAAACAGAAGTATTAGACATAGCTTCTCAACTCACCTTTTAAAGTTACATCAACATAAAAAGCAATAGTAATATTTGTACACGTAGATAAAAGAAGCTAGGATTGTACTTCAGACCCTAAAAAGAGCTGAGTTCACTCCCTTGTGAGATAGAGACTTCCTGTGTTACCTTGGATAGATTGTTTGGGACAAGGTTTCTGAAGGCATGTAGATGTCTAAGTTTGTCTAGATTTGCATTGGGGTATTTGCTACAGCTTCTTGTAACTGGCAGGCAGTGAAAATGAATGCATATCTACTTTTAAAATGATCTCTGAGTTTGGTTTTCTTTTCTTGAGGGTTAGTCAGTGGTTGACTACTGGTTCACAAGCCCATGAGTGTGGGCTATCATAAACAGTGCCATTCAGTATTTTTTTAACTTGGTTTTTTGATAAGTTAGTATGGTGCCCATGAAACTTTTGAGAACTACACTCTACTGTCCTACAGTCTGCTGTAGGGCAGTAGGCTTTGTCCCCCTCTGAAATATGAGAATGATTGTACCTTCACTAGGAGCTATCAAATAAACACAGGACACACTCTGAGACAGTCATGTTGTGTCATAATGCAGAGATATTTCAGGACAGAGTTTAGACAAAGAAAAGAAAACTTCCAGTTGCTTCATAAAGAGCATAGGTCTGCTCTTTAACTTCCTCTCCCTAGTTCCACAGCTCATCAGAGGAGAAAGAAAAAACATAATTTTGTTCTCATACAAAAGTATAAATAATGTAGGGGAGAAGTCCTTGCACCAGAAATTGAGATCATGTAAAGAGCTGAAATCACACTGATGAGTGTGGCTCAATACCTCCTGGAAGCTGCTCAGAGCATCAGAATCAGGGCAGAATTTGTATATTTCTTTCAGACCTGGTTCTGCAAAACTAAATTAAAATAATCATCTCAACTTCTGCAGAATTAACTTGAAATCAAGAGGACTAATTACACAAAAATCACTCAGGATGGGAGGAGTTGCAGTGAGACTACATGCTCTCTGGACAATTGAAAAAAGCTCTTTCCACGATGCACATCACATTACTGTGATTAAGCTAATTGCTGACAGGAAGGCAAGTGTTTATTAAATGTGATGTCTCAGAAGCAACAAGAAATCCCTTCATTTGAGGAGCCTGGAAGGAACATCAGGGTAAAGCAATTTAAACACATTTTTTATAATGTTTCATAAGCAGTTGCTATAAGCAACCATCGGAGGTGAGACAATGCAAAAAGTGGTTAGGCCAGTGCTTGACTGTCACAGGTGCCATCACACATATGAGAAATTGTATTACAGTCCAAAAAGAGTGTTCCCAAATTTCTGTATCATAAACTTCAACATTTACACTTGTCATTTTTTCCTGCCACAGTGGTCCAGTAAGATGTAACTGATGAGAGTCTTTATGTGACAAAGTAGAAAGTGCAGACTTTATGAGATTGCTTCATGCCATTAAGCAGTTTTTTGCTACGCTTTTAAGATTTAAAGAAATAATTCTTTGTACTAAAAAGCAAAAAAAATCCATATTCAAAATATTCAACTATGGTTAGTCCACTTTAATTATTGCATATAAAAGTGTTTTCTTCTTTTCCTCAATCAGACTGGCAGAGATCACTTAGAGCATTCAACTAGAACAGTCTCAATAAAAACTAATCAAAAGCTCTTGTGAGTTTGAGCATGGGATCTGGTAAACTCAGTAACAAATATAACAGATTTCTAAACATTCATGTTTACAAAAAAATAATTACAAAAACCTGAACAATAAGTTAATGAAGTAAAATAGTTATCTACTGTTCAGATATAAAATCCCAGCAACTTAATTTACACATTACTATGGCAGACATAACAAAATTATGAATAATGCTATCCACTGTCATAAGTGGTACTTCGAGATTTCCAACAGAAAACTTATATTTTAATTTTCTGTTCAAATACAGCCAAAAGTAAGAGGCAAAGCCAGCCTAATAGTAATCCAAGGTTCTGTAGGAGAAACATCAACCAGGGTCGCCGTGTCTGAATATGAGTCATTTCAGGAAGCTAAAAAAAGAATGAGACAGCAGAATGAGAGCCAGATACATTCATCTGTGGGAAAAAAAAGTTATGGGAAAACAAGGCAAACTTCATTTTAAAAAAAGCAATTTTCAAAATGCTGAGCTTCTGACTATAGTTATGAATGTGTAGCATTTTCTGTACATTTTGACAAAGCTGATCTTGATAGCAAACTATTTAAATTAATCAAACTCTACCTACCTTGATTATTTTACTAGCACTGACAAGAATTATAAACAAGATTCTGAAATTTGTTAATGTCTCAATATTTTGTAGTAATTTTATACAGCTGTCTGCAAGGAAATGCTTATTTAGTAAAATTAGTGATTTCCTTTTGTGGAAATAAACTAGTTGGAGTATTTTTTGCTTCAGTACTATATATAGGGTCAATCATGCTTTTTCTGAAATAACTGGCAACACTCCTATTTACTTGGGCTTTAAGAAATGTACAAGTAGAAAACAAGAGTTTTAAAATATGCTTGAAAAAAACATGTTTAGTATTTTTCTCCATGAGTTTTAAATCATGTAATGGAGCAACGCTTGTTTATAATCATAATAAAAGCTACTTACATTGACCTTTCACTCTACACAGTGTATTTTACCAAAGGTTTAAACTAAATACGTGTCTAAACAGAGCTTGCAGAAATGATGCCTCAGGCTCAAATTCTCTTAATATTTCTGCTTTATTCAGGGGAAACACTGATGACTGCTAATACTGTCACATCAACTCTGGAAATAAATACAGAGCAAAAGTCTGGTGCTGACCTCTGTTTTGGTTGTGTGTTTTTTTCTGTGCTTGGATAAAACTACTGAGTTCCTGTGCACTTTGGAGGCTCTTTGCAGTAGCTGTAACAGCAGCAGCCACTGGGAGACAGTGGAGTGGTGCTGACCAAGGAGGTCACCAGGAGTGTTTGCTATGCTTGTCCTTCCCTCTGTCAGAGGGGGTCTCTGGGGCTGCTGCTTCTGCATTCTTTTTTCTCTCAAAGTTGGCCTGGGACCAAAACAAAATTGTGCTTAAAAATCTGCCTCCTATTTAAAGTTTTGCCTGAAAAAACTAGGGAAACCCAAATGCTCTGGATTTTCACTACAACAAAGCAGTGGTTTAAATTACAGTGGAGAAACCTATGTAGTCATATTTGATTAGTGTTTAAAGATAATAATAAACTTTTAATCTAAAGCAAGTGTAAACCCCTCAAAGTTCTGAACTGACAGTTTTAAGTGATCAGAGCACACAGAGCTTTTTGTGTATATAAGTAAAGACTGTTAATTAAGACCTAGCCTGAATCCAGGGTTCCACTCTAGATGTTTAGCCTTTCCTATTTATCCTTATAATCAGTCTACTTTTTCCTCTTCCCCAGTGCCTGAGTGAAAAGTTCTCCAAACAGGAAAATTTTCTCCTCCCACTGCAAAATTTAATTTTCATTGTTGTTAGTGACAATTTATTTATTGCTGTCAGTGACAATTTAGGAGCTGCACACATGCACAGTAGGTTCCTAAGAGAGTTTTCAAAAGGAATTCTTAGCAAGTAGTACCCTTTCCACGACCCATGCTCCCTCCATCTAACCTACGTGCATATAATCATCACACCAACCACTTCTATAGCCATACCTAGTGTGACATCCCTGCTTCTCTGCTAAAATAAATGGCTGCTGTCACAACATCAGCTATGGTTACCCAGTTGTCTCTGAACAAAAAAGTGTGTGGTAGAGCAGAGAGGATGTTTTTGTTTAGAAGCATAAACCTATTTAACTGGCAGATGCAAACCACTTCAGGAGTTAAGGGAACATAGCACCACATCCAAGCTGTTGGAAGCTATCACACTTGCTAATGCTGCAAGTCTGTCAGAGGCAAAAGAGGTACTGCTAATCAAGGGACTGCTCTGTTCTACTCCAGCTCACGTTATCATGAGTGCACAAAAGATAAGAAGAAATAGGAAGCAGCACGCTGAAAGAAGGCATGAGAGACTCTCAGGCATGTACTGGCTAAAAAAAGAGTTCTTACCAAGCTGGGCACATGTGGCATGGCTGCTGCACTGCAACAGTCCAGCAAATAATTTTAAAAACTACCCTCTTATCTTCAAAACTGAAAAGATTTTTAAAATTAATCAGAGTACACTCCAGTTTTGGATGATTTGTTGGTGAAAAATGATGGATATAAGTGATTTTATCTTTTGTTCCTTATACAGTTTCTGAAATTATTAGTCTACCCAGCTTGCTAATGGAGCTACAATGCCATTTGTAGAAATGAAAAACCTTTAATTAACCGCAGAAGTAGATTTGTGCTACTTTGTCTGTGGTGGCAGTCTCACAGTGCTGTTCTGTCAACAAACCTCCACTCACATGCCTCAGAGTTCCTCAGTGCAGAAACCAGTGAGGCTGTTCAGTTTTATTTAACTGCTATTCTGACAAGCACATGAATATGTGAAAGCCCATAAAACAAGTACTGAAAATTATAGTCAAACTTTGTGTGCTTGTACACCACTGGCAGGAGCACTGATGACTTGTTTGTAGATGAGAGTGCAGCACAATATAGAACCTATTTCTGTGCAGAAAGTAGAAAAATACAAAAAGAATGGTTCATTTTCTCATGAGATGTACTATACAAACACAGAACTTTTCAGACCTGTAGATGCCTGCAGTGGTACATAAATATTTTTTAAAATAAAATAATCCCTGTGATATTTGACACTGACAAGCAGGTGAGACACCCAATGGCAGTCCTTTTCACAAAACGCTGAGAAAGGCTGATAAAAGTTCTTTTAATAAAAGGAATTGAGAGAAATAAGATCCTCCCCTCTCTCTCTCTTCTTTCTTCCCTTCACATCAAGACTAAGATTATGATGACAAGCTGAAAACAAGGCAAAACATGTCCCTGTCTCTGCCTGGAACTATATTTTCTCTTGGGATTTACAGCTGGCACATTGCTTTGAAGACTCAGGGAAAAACATGGTATTGTTCTAGGGCTTGTGGATCCCTGATAGATGCCGATTCTACACGGAAGGAAAAATACATGTACATCGTTCTTAGCCCCATCAGTAAAACCATGCCTAGACAGTTGGTAGGCAGCCTCACTTCCAATTTCTCTGTCAGAACAAGCTGCAACTTGGTACACAGTGTTCTTGTCTGTTATTTACTACCTCAGTCAGGACTGTTGACACATCCACAATCCTTTGGCCGTTCCCTCTTAAGCTCTTAGATGAACTTTATGTTCATTTTACTTTAGTTACAATAGCAAAAACAGACTAAAATACTACCAAGGTCTAAGATCAATTACTGTAGGTAGAATTTTAAATAGGTTGTAATACTGGAATGGCATATCAGGTTTAAAGTATGATGCCTGAACCTGGTAAAGAGCATCTCAGGCATGAAGTGGTAATGAACACAAGGGAGAGACAGACAGTCTTGGGAAAAAACAAAGTAATAATTTATGAAGAGACGTCTTTTTTTCTCCCCCTTGATCTACTCACTGAAATCATTCCATCTTTGGGGAGGAGCTTGCAATGAACTTTACATGAACATGTGATGGTTAAAGACCCGTGTGACAAAGGTGGGCAGGCATTTAAGTTGTGCATTGCCACAAGTGTAACTGTTATCCAACTCTTCAATAAATTATGTGGCATGAGGCATCCACTATGAGCTATGATTGCTCCACATTTTTGCTCAGACCTTCCTCCTACCTTGTATCTTCACACTTTATTTTTCTATAGACAATCATTGCTGTTGAAGTGGGTGGATGAAAAATATTGGGCAACTATAAAAAGTTGAGATAATCTGAAGGCTTTTTTATTACTTAAGATCTAATTGAAACCTCCCTAGGACAAAAAGGAAGTGTTCAGGATAAGCATCTTACATTTTAGTTCTGAAACTGCAAGTTTGCATTGAAACAAAGGGTGAAAAATATATAAAGAAAAGGGCAGAAAAAGAAAAAAATAGTCAGTTTCTTTCAAGATCTTAAAACCCCTGAAGGTTCAAATATATTTTTTACTAAATAACTAAAAATACATTGTTTAAAAGTCTTTAAAATATTTTTTTTAAAGACTCCAAAATTCCATTATGTCCTTCTCTTATTTTAGTCTCTTAATGGTCTTTATTTCCCCTGTTTATTATAATGGCACCTAGCATGAAAGTAACACAGAAGAATAACAGATTACTTTTTTAAGCACTATACACACACATGCTCTTCCCAAGCTCTTTTTGTCTCCAAGTTTATCCCCCGGCCTTTGTCTGACACTCATCTATGATGTGGCTGTACTATAAAGAAAATATAAAAATAGACAGAAGTTCTCACCATTTCTGCTAAAGATAAATACAAGAACATTCCAGCTGTAATAGTAAAGATCCAGTTTTGAATGGATGGGTCAGTCGATAGAGAAAGGCCAATATAAAGTCCTAAGAATGCTGTTAGTGCACTTATAAAATTCATCAAAATTGCAATCTTCGTTGGGAGCCCTGTACTTAGCAGCACAGCAAAATCTCCTGCATAGAGAAGAAGAACATTTATTATTTAGCTGATAAATGTAATTTTAAGACTCTTGGTAATAATAAAATATGAAGGAAAATAATTAAGATATGCACAAAGATAGTGAATGATGGATACCTGCCTTTAGAATTCTGTAGAATTAGTTAGAAACTTGTCCTGTACGAAATAAAAATCTCAAAACAACAAAGAAGTCATATTGACTTTTACTCCTTAAGCTGTTCCTAAAGATAGCATACAGTATTGAGGAGTGGCTTTCTGTTAGTTCTCTCTGTTCCGTGACATTTCCAGCTTGAATACATGCAACAGTGAAGTCACATGGTTTCCCAGAGTTTCTAAATCTTTCTCCACTGGGAACATGCCAGTCCAAATCATGTGGGTATATTTGCAGCATGGTCTTTTAGTGTGTTACAGGTGCTGCAAGTCAAAGTAATCTATGCCGGTCTGATCCCAGTTTAATCCCACTGATTTCAGCCCTAATCACTTGGAGTAAATTGTACATCAGAACCCCACCACACATTTTTCTTCTAAAATGAAAGATTTCATAACAGGACAAAACTAGAAGATTTGAAAAATTTTGCTCCATGACTGTAAAAATGTCACTTTCACACTGCGGCACTACTGCCCCATAATGAAGGTGTCTTTGGAGGTAACTGTCAAGTATTTAAGTTTACTTTGCTATGCAAAGAAGAGTTACCAGTTTTACAGCAATCCTCCATCCCACCTTTTTTGTTTGGAGGAGTTTTCTACATAGTATATGAAATCTTCAGTCATTTAATGATAGAAAAGAGAACCTGCAGTTCTCAAATCAAACTTCCCAATTCATAAACATTCATCAGCCCAATGTAAGGAGCAGCTTCAGCCACGCTGGAAGTTTCACCAGAAAAAGTCAATCAAGGGCAGTATACAACACACCAATCATCCTGTCCTGTTCAATAGTAAAATTAGCAGCAGGAATGAGGGTAGCAAGAGGAGCACTTGATTAAACAGCTCTGCTACATATTGAAATTCTTGGATAGCCTTTTGTGTCAGCCATGGCCATTACACACCTGGGCCCTGCTTGCAGTTTATTATTTTTGTGTCTGTACACATAAGAATAACTGGTTACTCCTGACCTGAGGTCATTTGCACCTGGAGAAGGTCAAATGGGAAGGCATCCAGTAATAAGTGCAGAAGCCTCCTCTGGTTTTGTGAAGGGCAAGAAAGTATCAGTCTCACCTTGTAACACTGTAAATCATGATGCTGTAAGCAAAAATTCCCACAAATGTCATACAGGAAAGAAATTTTTTGGGAAACTTGGAAATACAAAGTCAATCAGGAAAAATACATATATATTTCTTACCCATTTCATGAGGAATTTCATGGCATAAAATAGCAACAGTCGTTGTCACACCTGTTTCTGTTGAGGAGGAGAATGCTGCTCCTATTACCAAGCCATCAGCAAAATTGTGAAGACTGTCGCCCACCAGAACCATTATTGCTAACAAGCTGATTTTTTTACCTCAAAAAAGAAAAACAAACAAACAAACAGTTAAAAAGCCCAGTATTAACCCAAACAGATATTGCCAATTTTGTTATGTTACAAAAGATTTGGGATTTTTGGTGACTTTGCATATAAAATTACAAAAAGTCATAATAATCAGAGGGAAGTAGTGTTTATCTGATTTGTCGTTGTTATTGCACTTCCTTCAATACATTTGAAACAAAAAAAAAAAAAAAGTAGTTTCCAGAACATATTAAAATGTGATGCAAATACCAAGAAACAACTTCCTTATTCTTACTAGGTCAACTATTAGACAAAAAATTAGGTTTGTGTCCCATCTAATGCAGCATTCTAAGGTTCTTTATTAATCTTTCTTTATTCGATGGAATTCACACAAGTTTTGTAGTTGTTATTTGGAGTTCTTCCTCCACTGTTCACAGAATTGCAGAGCTATAGTGAAGATGAATATTTGGTCTCACACAGCTGATTGTTTTAATCCTGTAAAGCTTGCTACTACTGAGTAGTATTTGCAGGGTCTGTCTTTTTATGCAACTGTATTACAGTGAAAGATAGATATGAAAGACAACAAGCCTCAGAGTATCACTTATAGTACAGGGTTACAGCATGCTTATATCCAACATTTGTTCCAATCAATTAATGGCTGTTATGCGCACAGTACTCCTATCTGGAGCCCTGCTCATGGGTCTAGATGGCTGTTTGTCTTTCCCATGCTGCTCTGTGACCTTGCTTCCGTGTGGAACAGTATACTGGGTGTTCATGGCATCAAGTCACCTGACATGAGTGGAAAGGTGCTACTAGTGATGCAAGTACTGAAATTAAGCTAGGGAATTAGGGACAGTCTCTCTGCCCAGCCTGTAGCAGAGACAGCTGGGTGGAATGCTGAACAGATTCCCAGGGAGGCAGTTTATCTCTTCAAGAAGCAGCAAGGCTCCATATAGGTTCAATGTCTAAACTTAGCAACACACAATTGGCTGCCCCATCCTGTATTTTTTTTCATTCATTTAATCCACTGTCTTACAGTCAGGGCTGCCTAATGTCTGTCAAGAAACTCATCCAGCTTCCCTCTAACAGAATGGACAGAACACTTTAAAAAGGGTTTTTCTCATGCCTGAAGAAGCAGGGTCATGATTTGGGCCCTAAATATGTATTTTTCTGGCTTTTGGTGACCCCCCATAGACATAATATGACAGACTAAGGAGCAAACGTCAAGCTGCACCGATCTGTCTGAATACAGTTATTACCAGGGCTAACTCCAGTAATGTTTCTTTGAGATGACCATTTTATAGTGATGGGGGAGATATTTTTCTCACAGAAACTGGCTAGAACTGAAGTCTTCAGACTATTATAAAAAACACACAGAGCACATAAAAGCCTAACAACCGTATTCAGAAAATCCTCCCTGGTTGTCTGGGAGCTCTGTGGGTTCAGAAAAATTGGCAGGCTTGTTAGATTTTGCTGCCAGCTTACAGAGCAGGACGTGGATGTCCCCAGTTTGCACAGTACTTTCTAAACACTATGGGCAGTTTATAATCAATAGTGCAGAGCATAAATTATATAGAAGTAATAGATTGCTGCCTTGCATTAAGGTTGTGATTTGTAATAAGCACTGGCCAGGATGAATTCATGGCCTGCCTTGAGGTCTTTTTAGTCTGTTTTGTACAAGTATCTGATTGCTGGAGAAGATATACCATGATTACAGGAACTCATTCCAGGATGTTTTAGTATAACATAGGGATCAGGTTAACATTGTGGAGCAATTACAGATATAAGCTTTATGAACTTACTTGACAGAAAGTTAAGAAGATGCATGTATAAACAAATCTGAATGTTTATCTTACTTTACTTTCAGCCTATTTTAAAGCAACTTTGTTACTGGCAATTAACTCACTGCACTATATTCCAACACAAACTATTAACTATTAACTTAGTACCTTAACTTTTTCTACAAAGCCTCTTCTTCTCCAACAATCTTATTTTTTTTTATTTGCTTAAATAGGAGATTAGAACTCATAGCAAATTCTATTCTATAATTTTCATAAAACTATTGGGTACAGGACAATATAGTACACTTTTTAAGTTTAGAATAAGAGTTTAAAGCAAACATCCATCCATAAATAGATATTTTCCAATGTTTCCATCACTAACACAGAAAAAATATTTCTAGTCAATGTAAAGTGTCACTAAGTACAACAAATATAAAATGCTACTGTTTGGTCGTCTCTCATATTGATAGAACAAGTATGGATAAATGCAGAGAGGGCCAGTCAGACATCTTTTTATTTAGAAAATTTCTTGCTTTCTAAGTTACTCCCTGACTATCTATGTGATTGACTCTTTTTGCAGTCCTACTTGACAGGCATTTACAGTGAAGCTTTGCAGTTCTGGCTTCTCTCTTAGACCTGTAGATTCCAATCAGTTTTGGGAAAGAAGCACCTCACTTAGTATGAAGGTACCCAGGTATGTTTATGCTCTTAGCTATTTAAAAGAACTTCAATAAAACAAGCTTTTGTAATTGTGTATTCCCCTCCTCCTCCCCCCCCCCCCCAAAAAAAAAAAAAAACCAAACAAAACCACCAAATTACCTCCCACCCTTTCCTACTAAGGTTTCATTTATGGAAGTAAGACTGAGGTATGAGGAAAAATTAAACTAAACAAAGATTACTGAGAAGCTATCCCAAATTTAGTAACTTGGAACAAATATCATTGAGATCACTAGAAATTTGTTGGTGCTTAGCAGGTAATGATGACTGAACCAAACAGAAACATCTAGAGATGAACCATGTAGTCACATTTAAACTGGCACTGGACTGTGTATACTGGAGAGGTGAAAGAGAAGAAATGAAAATCCAGTTTTCTAATGCTTCAGAAATAGAAATTAAGCCCACAAGAACTGAAGAGAACATTAAGAACCTAGAAGAAGATAATGACACAATTAAATAAATCAAACTGATGACCAGAGATCACAATATAAAGGGGAGTTAATTATAGTAAATAAACTGATTTCAATTAAAATATTCCATCACTTGAATGACTGCAACTCTACTGAATTCACCAAGGTCACAAAGTACAGTTAAAGGCAAAATTTGGTTTATACTCTATTTTCATATTTTTACTAGCAACAAAAAACCACAGAAGACAGGAATTATCAAAGTTCTTGGAAGCAAACAGATTACTCTAAAGCTGAGAGCCATCATGAGGCTGTAATTCCATACCTGTGATAAATCATTACTGCTTTAAAAAGTCTATTGCTTTACTGTGTAAGAGAAGAAGGATGCAGAATTGTATTAGCACAGCAAGCCTAAAAAACATGTTTCACCACTTTCAGAAATAAAAGCCTGAGGTAAGTTTAAAATAAAAATATGTCTTGTATTAATTTTTGACTATTTCCCTTTAAGCAAAGACTTCAGGAAAATAGATTGCAACAGTGAGACAGCAAATACTAAAGCAAGGACAGTATGAGATTAATGAACTTCACAATTACAGGGTTGGCAGCTGAGAAGGTCTTTAAGCAGAGATTAAATTATGTAGCCAGGCGCCATCAGATGTGATGATGTGTCACACAGCAAACACAGAGATAAGCCAGCTGCACACTTTCAATTCCATCTTAGGTCTGAAGGATTTTCCTGTCTTGTCTAGTCTTTTTATTGATACTAACTTTTTTTGCTGATCACCTTGCTGTCTGGAGGAACTTCAGCAGGTTCAGAATCTTCCGGGCTTCTCTAGTTAAAAGCAAAGATAATGGGTCAGTGTTGAGTGTCTTCCAGCTGCTGCCATAAATATAGGAAAATATCAACAAAGTTCAAACTATTTGAATTAAAGATAGTTGATGGTTATTTGCACAGATGTCATTAGAATAATTTACTGGCCACTGGCAGTGTGATTGGTACTGCAGAAATACATAAAAAAGAAATCTACCTCTCCCAGACAGGGTTAGGTCTAATTCAGGTAGGAAGAAATACATGCATAGGCATTGTTGTAACCCAAGAAAGCCACACTTCTGCTTGCATACACAGAAATCTGAGCCAAAGACTAGAAGGGACATTAAAATTGAGTGTTTTGATTTTGTCGTGACTAGATAACCCTATTTTCCGGGAGAATGTGTCCACAGGATTTCCAGGGAAAAAGAGGTAGAGTCTTTTAGGTACTCATGTTCTTCACAGTTTCTCTGTGAAAACACAAGACTAAAAAATATGCTCATCAGTAGGTTTCATCCCCTTTCAAAATATAGGGGTTTCTCTTCAGGGTGGCACAGCCTCCAGTGTCTTGTGTCTTGGCTTTCAGCAAGGGCTTCATCTCAGCACCAGGCAACACTGGCTGGGCATGGCAGCACTTGGGTGCACTCCATGGTGAAATTTACCCTTACTTCAAGTGAAGAAAAAGTGACTTCCTCCTTATCCTAGAGAGATAAATTGATGCACCAGCCCTTACATTTAATTAATAGATATTGCAGCTGTTGGGAGATAAGGGAGAACATGATAATCTCTCACAGTCTCTAACTGCTTGGGGCTTTGCTTTCTGATTGGAGAAATTATTAGAAATTCATGTGAGGGATAGAGAAGCCAAAAAACTTCTTTGCTTGAAACTAGAAAGACTCAGTTATAATTTCTGAGGTCTTATTTCCCAAAAAAGTGGGTTAAAACCTATTATGGCAGCCAGTGGAGTCAAAAACAGCACAAGAGCTCTGTGTATGGACAGCAGCCACCACTCCAAAAACTGTACCAGACACGTGCACTGGCTGCAAAATAGGATATGTTTATTGGTTGGTCTTAGCTTGGTTGTGTTCTCCTCTGTTGAAGCATGAGGAGAGAAGGAAAAAGAATTGTTTCTCATATTCTACACTTTAAAGGAAACATAAATGTCTCTAGTTCCCATGATTGCAGCCAGTCATATGAATTCCAGTAATTGTTCCACTTCTCCTATATTTATTCACATGCCACTTCTTTGAACTGTGAGTCAAATCTGCAAGAGTAATTACTGATCTGAAGGATTTATAAGTTTTTCTTAGTCAACCAGTGTTTGTTTTAGTATTACTCACATGATTCTGAAAAATTGGCTGCTCTTGTGCAAACCAGCTCAGCCAGGGTAATTCTATATAGGCATTGTGATCTATATAGAACTATGGGGGGATCTTGCATCTGAGGGGAACAACATATTCATTCATGATCATAAACAGGAAGCTTTGACATGTCTCACAAAATAGTAAACATGCTTCACTCCTCTGTTTGATCTGGTTTTTATTGAGAGCTTTCCAACTGTGTTTTAGAGATTAGTGGTGACTCATGAGGCTCTTGCCCATCACAAGTACATCAGTAAAATGGAGTTCACCTGTGCATCGAGATACTGGATATAAACTGAAGACATTTGTTGAAAGAAAGAGAAAACGGTAAAACTTATGACTGAGTTTAGTTTGCAAAGATTTATCTGTCTGGATACTATCCACAGACATGTCAAAAAGTATGTAACTTATAGGTAAGCACCATTCCCAGATATCTGAAGTGTTTGCGTTAGTCTTTAAATCTGTGGAAAAATACCCAAGAACAGTCCAGGATTTAATCTGTTCACTAATTATGCATTTAACTCTCCTTGCAGGAAGTTCCAAAGTTTTTCCTAAGGGAGAGTCTGCCTTTATATATGATCAATGTATAAGAAGAAGGGAAAAGGAATATCTTCAAGAATTTTATCAACAAAATGTATAACAATACAGGAAGCGTATTGTTATATCAACACACTTAAGTTATTGTAAAATATCTGTTCTTGATATATCTGTGAAAACTCATTATAGCTTTCAAAATCTAGATATTCCTGACAATCATCTCAAGTAATAAACAAAAAATCAATAAAGACTGAAAAATAATACTGATTTAGTATATTAATTTTGTTCATTTCTTTAGAGGAATAGATAAAGAAGATTTTTGATTCAGGGAATTATGACATATTGGTAACCTACCAACTGTATGGTTGAAGTAGATTTGCCTCTGCCTGAATGTTCATTTAATTCAGATTCCACTGGAAGATCATGGGAATGTCCCCAGTGCCCATTAACTAAAGAAAGGCCCTGCTGAATGAAGATGCTTGGCAATTAGTTCTGAAACCCAATGAACACAGGTGCAGCAATTCTCAGTGTTTTGTGAAAATTTATTATTTTTAACGATTTTTTTTCCCAAACAAAATCTGCTGAAAAAGATCACTGGCCGGCATCAACATTTCCTTAATTTTTAAAAACAACTGAAAAAAACCCTGAAAATTGACTCAGACATATCAGTCATAATCAAAAAGGTTTGATAAAACTTAACCTATTTTAAAAATCAAATTCAAATTTTAAGCTGAGATAGATATAAAAATTAACTCTGAGGATTTATCTAATTCTCAGTAGAAGTTTAAAAATTGGTGGGATGATGATAAAACCTTTTTCTCAAACAAGGAACAAAAAGGACTCCTTTTTACCAAAAAATAAAATATCACCATCATCAAAATACTCTCATTCTATTAATCTCACATTATATTCTTATGGGTGACTCAAAGGCAGTGGGGATAGGGAGTCATTCAGGCTTAAATCAGGCCAGTCTTCACACATTCTGTAAACAGCACAAGCAAAGGTTTAGCCTTCTTGAATGACATTAGGATTGTCTCTCATGCTGAGAAACTTAATGAGCCATCACATTTTGTGCTACATTCTATCCTTGTGCATAATCATATTTTCAGGCTCTGGCCCTACTGAAATAAAGCAATACAATTACTCCAAACATGGCTGTAGCAAGGAGATCTTATTAATAAAAATTGGGTCCTCCTGACTGCAACACACGCATTAGATTTTCACATCACTGGGATAGGGATCAAAAGCAATTTGGAAATTTTTAGATATCATTCTTGAAAAGATCTTATGCTTGCATCTATCTTTCCATTGCATCCTTCTCTTCTTCAAACAGAGCCTAGAGCAAACAACAGTCACTGCTATTTCATATGGATACACACTTTTCACCTGCTCCAGTGTGACTCATGAATGCAGGCTTATGGAACATGCTTGATTAACTGTTCCCTTTCTGGAATTATAAATACATGAAACACACTCATGAAGCAAGCACAATCCACAGAGCAAAGCAAAATATAGAAACTGAAGGTCAGTCTGGTAGGAGCACTTTGGAAAGCAATTATCAATGCTTCCTTTAACCCACAGAAATTATAATTAATTTCCACAATCATTTTAACATTCTTTGCACTGCAAAATCTCAAAATACAAGAGTTTTTTTTAAAGGGTGAACTGTACAAAGCTTTACCTGGTCACGAGGTGTTACCAAAAGAAAGAAACACTTTTCTATCAGAAAAAATCCATGAATTCCTCCAATTATTCCCAAAAGTTTCCAAATATATTCTTTTCCCTCATAAAAATGTTCTATGTCTTGTGCTTCATGCTTATGCAAACCAAGAGTCTAAAATAAAACAGACAAAGTTAAAAAAAATTAAAATTTCAATATTTTAATTTTTGCTACAGCAAGCCATAATACATTGATTCATTTTATTCTCAGAATTTTATTTTTCCAGTTCTGTCAAAGTTAAAATGTGTTTTGAAATAATCAGCTGAATAATAGAGGATGAAATTAATCATGAGGAGCACAGCTACACTCGTTCATCTCTCACTGGTGAAAGTAACATTATTTTTAGGGACAGTTTTATGAAATCACCCTTTATATATATGAGATATATTTTGTTTGCAACATGTTGAAGCTAAAATTCTATAAAAATTACTTGCATTATCTTAATATGCCAACTTCATATCAAATATAGATAAGGAGCTACCGGAGAGGGTCCAGCAAAAGCCACAAAGATGTTTAGGGGACTGGAGCATCTCTCTTATGGGGAGAGGCTGCTGGAACTGGGCCTGTTCAGTCTAGAAAAGAGAGGTCTGAGAAGGGATTTCATTAATGCATACAAATATCTCAAAGATGGGTGACAAAAGGATGGTGCCAGACTCTTTTCAGTGGTTCCCAGTGACAGGGTGAGGAGCAATGGCCATAAACTAAAACACAAAATGTTCCAGAGGGCTGTTGTGGATTCTCCCTCTCTGGAGACATTCAAAAACACCTCCATATATTCCTCTGTAACCTGCTCTAGGTTATCCTGCCTTGGCAGTGGGTTGGACTAGATGATCTGCAAGTGTCCCTTCCAACTCTAACTATCCTGTAGTTCTGTAACTCTGCAATTCTGTGAAAATAATCCATACATTTATTGATGCATAATTACTGCAAACATGCATTTCTGTTGGTTTCTGTTCTTTTCCCTAGTGTCACAGCACAGCAGCCCTCCTTTGCTCTGAAAGTGAGGGCTCTAAGGCTACTGGATACATCACTTAAAACTGGCAAAGGAGAATACTTTCATACTTAAAAGGTGTTGCTGAAAGAAATGCCCTTGTCTCACACTCAGGGAGAATTGCCTTCCTTAAACCACTCTCCCAGTTTTGCTTCCAGAGATGATGCATTGAGCATAAAGAAAATTTTAACCAGAATCTGAAGCTGCAAAGATCTCTTTCTGTGACTACTGGAAGTCTATTCATAACATCTGTGTTGTATCAGAGGAGACTGTTTAAAACAAATGAGTACACAATGGGAAACCTGGTTCTGTTTTGCATTTTATCCTGTTCTTAAAATTTAGATTATGAATTTAGGAAAAGATCATGCTACCCATTTTATTACAGTTCTAGGCATCAGGATTAATTAGGCTGATAGTGCCTGGTTCTCTGGAATCATCTGTGGAGGGGACTGTGAATGGCTCATACAATCTTAAAACAATTTTTGTTAAAATGTGTTACAGAATCTGCCTCATGAAATAAATTAATACCCATCTAGAATGTGCCTTGCACAGGACTTGTGGAGTTTCTGAGGTTTTTTTTTTTAATAGCAGCCTTTCTTTCTTTGAATTCATCAATCATGGATTTCTAATTATAATTATTTTTAATCTCTCTCTGAGCTACAGAGTGCAAATGCAATTGAGGTGCTGGGGGAATTTCATGGAAAGCTTTATTTATAACCTGATGAGCATTATCCAGGTTTAAATGAAATCTTCCTCTTCATATATGTCAACATTTTAAAAACCACAGAAGTGTCTGTTACTTACCTGAGGAATAAGATGTAGCAATGCATCTCCAGAAAGGGTTCCAACAGCCAAACCGACAAACAGCTGTAAAATGAGTGTATAGATTTCTTGACAGGAGTTAAATAAAATGAGAGTTGTACCAAACATAGATCCAATAGTAATAAGTAAAACAGCAACAGTGCTGTAACCATATTCTGTAGGGGAAAACAAATGAAACAAAACAAGGGCGCCTTTAATCATCCAATATTTGTATTTGTATTTGAGTATTTTTTGTATTCATAATTGTTGTTGAGGATATGTTTTCATACCTCTATATACAAGCACTCAGGAGAAGTGATTCATTGTGGCACTATTTGATTTCAGCTGGGATTGAGTTAATTTTCCTAGTACCTGGTACAGTGCAGTGTTTTGGATGCAGGAGGAGAATAATGTTGACAACACACTGATGTTTTGGTTGTTGCTAAGCTGTGTTTACCCTGCATCAAGGACTTTTCAGTGTCTCATGCTCTGAACGTGAGGAGCTGCACAAGAATCTGAGGAAGGGGGGGACACCTCTGGGAGAGCTGAGCAAACTGGCCAAAGGGATATTCCACACCACAGAACATCATGCCCAATGTAGAAACCATGAGGAATTGGCCAGGAGGGACTGATTGCTGCCCAGGGGTGAGCTGGGCATCAGTGAGCAGGTGGTAGCAATTGTGTTGCACATCACTTGTTTATCTAGGGGTTTATTTCCCTCTCTCTTTTTTTCCTTTTGTAATCTTCCTTTCCATTACTAATTGCAGTAGTAGGAGGAGTAGCACAAATTGAATATTTTACTTTATCTCAATTATTAAACTGATAGCTCAACTGATGGGTTTTACCTTTGTCCTGTTCTCCTCCCCAATCCCTGTGGATTGAGGTGGTGAGGAGTGGGTGAGTGGCTGCTTCATATTTAGCTTCTCTCTGGGGTTAAGCCACAACAGCCACATAGATTTTTCTAGTCAAGTGTGAACAGGTGACAGAATTAGAAGCCCAGAAAACATTCATTTTTTCAGGTTTTATATGTAATAGACTGGTACTTCCAAATTTCAGACCATAAGAGCTAAACAGACTGTGGTTATGTAAATCAGAGGCCCTCAGAGCAGCACAGTGAACACTGCTCCACATTTGCTTCCTCTATGAAAAGATTTATGCTTGAGATTCTATGTTCTCACATGCCACACCTGTGCATTTTTACAGTCAATGCCACATTTTTAACCAAATCATTTTCTGTAAACAAACGAAGACCTAAAACCTCAAATAAATGTAGGGATCTAATTTAGGGTCTAAAAAGAAACATTTTGGTCCAAGTTAGATTTAAAAATCTGGTGTGGAAATACATCCCTTCAGTTAATACATCAGGACCACCAGCCTATTTTTCCCAGATTACTGGGATGTTTTTGAATGTTAGTCTTATAATTCCTCAGAGTTACAGGCTGCTCACATTTCCAACCTTTTGCGCAACATGAATCCTGATTAATTTCTATGGAAGTCTTATAATGGAAGGCAAAACACTGATGAGAAACACACATAAAGGAATTAATGCCAAAATATTTAAAACTGTCACTTAACGTTTCAAACTTCAATAGCACTGCAAGTGCTTAGCACCTCATAAAATCAGACAGCTAATTTCACAGACTGCACATCCAAATATAAGAGTATAGTAGGTATATATGGAATGTCAGGCCTTGGTGACTTAGCCAAAAGAGCACAGCCCATCAGTAAAACAGAGTTCAGAATAAGACTAATGAGCCCATGCTCAGGTCACTAGGTCACACATAGGTCAAACATGGAGTCCTTTATCTGTATCAAGACAACAGAAGTGTCCCTGTGGTCATGGAAACCTTCCTTTGTCAAAAAGCACGGGGAAAGGGCTGCAGAAAGGGCTCTTATTAATTCCATTCTGCACTTGAACAGTTCAATTTTTCTCATCTCTCACCTTTATGACATCAGTAAAATGTCATTGATTTGGCTGATGGCTTTAGACTTGGAAGAATCCCACTTAACAGTGAATTTTAATGAACCTTGTATGTGACCTGGGTAAGTTCCTTTCTTTTCTTTCCTTGTCCCTTGATTCCTGATCTAAAAAATGGTCACATCCCTGTAGCACAGAAAAGATCAAAGCAGTAAAGACTGCAAGGTGCTCAGGTAATGAGCAGAGATACAGGATAAGAAAGAAGGACTGCTGCCTATTGAAGACCCATAATGATTCTTCCTACTCTGTATGTCTCTTTCTCTACTATAACAATTCTTGGGATATCCATGAGTATTCTCCTGTGCTTTTTACTTCTGGGATATTCACATGTGTCCTTTCATGCTTTTTAATTCATGTACTGTTCCATAAGGACCATTGGGCAGCAGGATGTGGGGAAAACTTATAGTTCAAAAAAAGATCTGGTCATCTAAAGCTGACCATGTAGATACTAGGATAAAGGCATTGAAGACATTGATTTGTAGCCTAAAAATTGCTCCTGTAGATGCAGGCAATTATGGTTAGATGTCTATTCCAACTATGGTTAGATGTCATTCCCAACTCCCAAATTCCCCACCAAAATTAATGTCTCTCTTATTACACCAGCACGCTTTGATTTGTAACTCAGATATCATTGGCTTAAAGTAAGAAAAAAAGCCCAGAAAACACATTGGGAAGCCCTATTTCTGATTCAGCTGACCCTGAATCTGAGTCAGCTCAGATTCAGATTTCCCTTTTATAAGGTGGATTAAGGATTGGTTACAGAAGTGGAATCCACAGAACAGATGGGGCAGAACACATTGGAAGAAGAGACATGTGAGGGCTTCAACTGGCAAGTGGAAACAACCTAATTATACCCTCAGTCAGTTCTTGTTCCAGCTCTATCACACAGGTCCTGCTGCCCTGTTACTGTTTATCTGGATGTTTTTCTTACCCCAATAGTATTCTCAAAGGTTCTCTGCTACAAAATATCACAAGCTGAAGCAGTTGGGCAGTAGCATTCCTGCACAACTCCATAACAAGCTTTTGCCACATTGTGGTATTAAATGCCAGCTAATGCAACTTTGAAGCTTTATGTAAGAGCAATGCAATGATTACAACAGAAACCTGGTGCAAATTTCACAATATAAGCCCTTACTGCCCAGTAATCCATAGATGAGGACCTGTTATTGCCTACCTGCTGGCAATATCAAGCAGTCCTCTAACAAATGAAGAAAAGAAAGCTTAAAACCTTACATGTGGAAATAGAACTCCAAATACTATAAAATTTAGACCATTGAATCCCCTCACTTTTCAATATAACATTATTATCTGGTATGTATGCTATGAAATGATAGAATGCATAAATTACAGATGGCATAAATCCCATGTTTTGGATTATTAATGAATGAAAAGTCTCCAGAAGTCCTTGCACCTCTTTATCTGAATTTAAATAAAAAAATATTAATAAGAACATAACTTACTTTCCACAGTTGTTGGTGGAAGCTTTGTCTGTTTGAAGTCAGGAAGCTGACATGAACAACTTAAAAGTTGTTGAATGATAGCTGGACTGATTTGCTTGAAGTGGTCCTTAGAAATGGAGGAGGAACTGTCTTTCAAAAATATCTTCACAAGTTCATTGGCAGAGAAACAAACCTTTGTAGAAAAGTATATACAGTTACTAAACATGTTGCCTATACCTGCATTTAATTTTGAGGTTAAATACAGAATCTTAGAAGAACACAGGGCACTCCAGCCCTAAAAGAAACCTACTATATATCTATACTCTTTCTTGTTTAAATCAGTTTAATTACTTCAATTACTTCACTTTTTTCTGAGTAAAATCGATACTACTATATATTTCAGAAAGATCAGAATCTTTGGGATAAACCAGCTCAATTTTTATTAAAGCCACTTAATGTCATTAAGATCTTACACAATATTATCTCTCAATATTTTATTGTTATATGTGCTATGAAAAATGTTTTAATGCTAATAGAAACCATATTCTTAGCTATTCTGGTGAAACTACATTATTTGCAGTAATAGCGCTATTCATATAAGATACTGCGTACATCAAAGCAATACTGAGATTCATCCATGTACTGGATCTTCAGTAAGATATGGAAATAAATTAGCTTTTAAAATACATTAAATGAGTGCATGTCAGCAAACTAGATGCTACACAGTCTAACATTGGTCTAAAGACTGCTTAATAATTTTATTATAACGGGTACTTCAGAATTCCAACTACTTTTTTGTTCCTTCTTGAAGCATCTCTTTGTCAAAAGAAGCATTTCTATTTCAAAAATTGTCATGAAGAATTGTGTTTTCCTCCTCAGGATGAAACTTCTAGTAAAAACATGAACAGTTAACACATCAAAAATTCTAGTGGAAATTTCTGTAAACACTTTTAAACAGAAGAACTTCAGATCAAATATGTTATCTTACTTAACAAATATGTTATCTTATTAATAATCATAATTTCTTAATCTCATCTGATGAGCTGTGATTCAATATTTAAAACCAAAAAATTTCTTTCATTTAAATTGGTCTGAATCTGAGACTCAAAGGATTCCTAAATATTCTTTCTCTCATTACTGAAGCCTAAGCTTCTTTTGAAGTTGTTAACTATAATTGCCTTTAAATAAACCCAGTTAAAACCCAACTCATTTCTGCTGTTGCTCATCCATTAGTGAAGTAAAACATGCCTTGTGGTTCACTAAGAAACTGAGTTAATTGAGCACTGATATATTTTTTCCTGAAAACCAAATTGATGTCTTCAGGATAATAGGTGATCTTGTCACCTGGACCAAGCGTGTTCTGCCTTCAAGCCAAAGGAGAGCATGAAGACAATTAAGGAGTTACCATATTGTGAGACCTTAATTCTGCCTGTTCTAGGCAGTGATATTGACTCTAGAACTAGGGACCACTGATGTCTGGTATCAAGTTGGAAGACTAGGATTTTGGCTGGTTATCAGCAGCATTGCTGAGCGGTCAGAGCAGGTATTATATTATTTAACACCTTCACCAACAACCTGAGTGATGGAACAGAGTGCACCAGATGGCACTCACAGGTGAAACACAACTGGGACCACTAGTCAGTATGCTGATGGGTGTGGCTGTTATTTAGAGGGACCTTGACATGACAAAGAAATGGGCTGACCTTAATGAAGATCAGCCAAGACAAATTTATTGTGCTTCACACAGAATAGCTCCATGTGTCAATGAAGGCAAGGGAAAACTGGCCAGAAGGAAGGCAGGTTTCCAGAAAAAGCCCTTGGGGTGGCTCCTCACAGGAAACCTGAACATGAGCCACCAGTGTGCCCTTGTGGCAATGACCACTAACTGCACACTGGCTGCATTACCAAGAGCAGAGCCAGCAGGTACTGGAGAAAGAATATTGCCCAACACTCAGGACATGGGAGTCCACATCTGGACTATGTCCAGCTTAATAACCAGCAGTGCAAGACACTTGCAAACTGAGGGAAGTCCAGTGGAGGGCTACCAAGATGGCTAGGGAACTGCCCACATGATGTGCCAGGAGAGGGGGAAGGACCTGGGTTTGCTCAGTATGGGAACAGAAGGGTTAGTGGGTATCTTAAGCCTTCAACTGTCTAAGGTGGTTTAGAGGGAAGACAGAATCAGAATCTTTTCAGAGGCATACAGCAAAAGAATGAGAGGTGAAAGGTATTAGGTGCAGCAATAAAAAACTCCAGTTTGCTATAATAAATAAGGCCATCAAGATGACAGCAATAAAGCAGAGGTTTCCCAAAGACTGCATAAACTCTCTTTTTGGAGATATTCAGAATTCAACTGGACATAACTCTGTGAAACCTGATCCAACTTTGAAGTTGACTCTTTTTTGAAAAGCACAATAGACAAGATGAGGTACAGGATTACTGTGAACAAAAATTTTAATGTGAATTTATTTTCAAGAATTTTCGATGAGAATTTATTACCACAAATTTTCAATAAAAAGCAAAATATCAATTTTAAAAATAAATTGTCCACGCCTACATAAAAATAGCATTAAGGTCTGTTTAGTAAAATGTTCTTGTAAGATGTAGGGCATGAGGACCTGCGTCTTTTCTACTTGCAAGCCCCAGCCTTTGAAGCTTTTTAACATAAGGAGGCAGAGAACTGTCTCCATTAGAAAAGCAACTATGCATGTATCATCCTGGAGGATGATAACAAGGAAATAAGCAAATTGATTTTGCATATTTTCATCTGAAAAACTGGATGGATGGATGGATGGATGGATGGATGGATGGATGGATGGATGGATGATTTAGGTTTCCAAAATCCATGTTTGTTTAATGAGGAAGAATAAATGAATACATAGACATTTTGACATAGTTTAATGGAATTTAAGACTATTTATCTTATTAGATAATTTGCCATTTACTTTTTTTTATAGACCTTTTTGATTATAGAGACAATAATGACTTCAAAAGAAAGCAGTGACCCTTTTTTGTGGTAATGTTTCAAATAATTATTCCTATATAAAAATTAAATTACAGATCTTAAAGGAGTTAGCAAACACAAGCCATAGACAAGACAAAGTCCTGTATGTAGCCAAATTGGCTACTAATGAAGTACAATGACTATCATAGGTGCAGAAAACCTATCAGGAGACAAAATTAGCAACACCGCAGTGAAACATGAAGTGTTCTAATGGAGTATGTAAAGGAAAATAGGCATAGCTAAAAAGAACATAAATGGAAAAAAAAACCCTTAGAAACCAGGAATTAATACAGAAGAGAAATTATCTTCTGTCCAGATGTTTCTTTTTGATTTTTTAATGTATACAGAATATTTGGCTCTCAGTTAACTCCTAAGACTCAGATAAGGCCCCTGCACACTTATCCTTTGAGTTACAATCAGTCTTAGAAGTTCAAAAAATCAAAAAACTGAGCTTTAAAAATACTTCAATTGCTGGAGAATTTTACTTTTTTACAGATATAACCACTACTGATTTCTGTCCTTCGTAATTTAAAATGCATAAAACACATTTAAAATGACCTTAATTTAAGATTATTTTGAGATCCCATTAAAAGCCTCATCATGCTGATCAGCATGATCCTTTTTTGTGGTCAGCTGCAAAGAAATAAACGTATTGATAGAGTATGCATTTCAAATGCAATATAATTACAGAGATCAATATCTATCAGAATAGCATTTAACCAGAAGAAATTTGTCTCAGCTCCCCATCATAAAATGACCACACAGAAAAAGTCAATTGCACATCACTCAGTTCTCCTAAATCAAGAAGAAACATTGCCACTGAGTTAATATAAATTATAAAGGGTTGAAAACAATAGAAAAGTGTTCTTTGAAGAATATATTTCAAATGTATTCATCAAAATATATACCAATTATAGCTTTGAAGTCTCCTTTTTTGTCTGTGGAATGATACCCAGTCTAAAGGATGAAGTGAGTTACCATCTTGGTCATTGCCATAAGCAAAATTTATTTATTTTCAAATTCTTAGGATAAGGAAAAAACCACCAGCAATAAGCCAGTGTCCTTCAAAGTTCTCAGACAGGATACTTTGGAGTACCTAAGGCTCTGTTTTACAGCCTTTATACTTTCTAAAGAAGACTTCTGGATTTCATAAATGGCTATGAAAAGAGTTTGGAAATGTCCAATCTTCAATTTACAGAAGCCTTTTCAAAGCAACTTACAGAGAAACTCTATTTGACTTTGTTTTTCTTAGTGCAAAACAATCCCACTTTCTACCAGTTCACTTAAGGCATCCTAGAAACTCTGTGACATAAAACCACAAGAAATCTCTAATAACTGTAAGAAAACATCAAAGCCATGTTAATCCACTCCTCTGAGTCTTGAAGAAACACCTGATTCCGGGTAACACTAACCATTGTTAGCCCCTCCCAGTGACTTTAATTGCACATCCAACATCCACAAGGTTTTTTTCCCAATTACTATTTAAACAAATATAGCTATATAAATATATATTTTCACCTGTATCTACATGCCTTTTTGAAACTCATACATTTTACCTCAGACATGTTGCATGGTTTGCAAATCAATTTAAACTTCTGCCAGTGAAATTCTGTCACCAACATTATAATAACATAAAAATAAATTAACCTGGTCCCAATCTGTGTTCCTTTCACGATCTTCAAAATAGCCTTTCAGATAGTCTCCTTTTGTATGGTTTCCTTTGACTGGAGTATTTCTTCTTCCAATATCTCTGACTGCCAAACTGTAACGTCTTCTTTTGTGACCGTGAAGTTGTCCATTTACAGTGCAGGTCTTTTTGGCTCTAAGCACATTGAGGAGTTGTTCTAGTTCTAGTAATTATTTACAGAACAGATATGTTACCATAGGAAAATGCACACTCAAAAGACAAAAATATTTAAAAGACAAAATTTTTTTCTTTTTGTTTGTTACAACATTGATTCAATTCCTCATTTTAATACTCTTTTCTCAGTTTGGAACTGGAGGCAATTTCTGCTTAACAACTCTGGAAGTTCCAGACATTCAGATCCTCAGCCTTTCCCTCTTTACATGTCATTCTCAGATGTGACTAGAAGGCAATTCATCTTTCATTTAATCAGCATCTCTGACAAAGTTAAATAGTAATTGCTAAATAACTTCACTGTTCTTAAATTTTTCCTGTGTAAATGGAACTCCACACTAAGCTGCCACAGCCAGGTATTTGGATCAGGAAACACATCCTCTATTGGGTGTCCTGAAATCAATTTTCAGGATGCTGTGCTGTGCTTGCACTTCAGAAGTGCAGCACAGGACAGTGAATTTTTTCTCTCCTTTGGTTAACTGGGAAACATGCCTGCTCACAGTACTGAAACAGGAAGGAGACAGCCAGGATCACTAATCCAAATCTGAGATCATGCACAGATGCACCTCATGACACATCTGGGGTGCAATGGGTGCTTCTGCTGCTGGAATGCCCAGTTATTTCAGGTGTAGGCCCTATTCTATCTTCCTCATCACCTTCCTTCACCCCTGCACTTTCAAATAAAGCCATAGTGATAATTCCTGTAAACCTTAATTTGTCCATTAAAAAGTGGTCCACAAATTAATTTGAAAGAAATTTAGATTAATGGGAACGTTTCCATATGATAATCCTTTATTTTTTAACAAATGGTGTAATCTTAATGGTAAATCTCACAAAAAAGTTTCTGGTAAGATGTTTCACTACTTTCTTTTGGCTTCTTAAACAAACATATCTGAATGGAGCTATACTTGCAGGTATATTTGTTTTTTAAATGGAGTAAAATCTAATTTTCTTTTTCTATGCTTCCAGATTCTTACTCTTTCCTGAAGTTACTATTAAGAACTTAAATAAATTTAAAGGGACAGTATAATAAGCTTAGACATAAAATAGACTTACTCTGTAACAAACTGGTTAAGAATATTTTTTGTTTTTCTGAATGGCATCCTAACTCCACCAAGAATACAGGCCTGCTGTTATCTTCACTGGGGCCCAGATTTCACCATATATAGCTATTTAGTAGCACTGTGCTGAGATGGCTCCATCCATTCTTGTGAGAATTATTTTATAAGAATTGGCTGGGAAATTTAAAAGGAAGGGCTTTGCTGCCAAACCAGTGTGTGTCAGTACAACCTATAAGCCCCAGTTTAGGGCTAAGGATTACTACTTTTTAGTATTTATTTCTGAGATTCAATGTACCTCTGTGTAACCTATGAATGTAAAAAATGTTTTTACCTATGCTCAATTCAACTTTTTAATCTGCTTTAACCCATACTTAATGTAACTTTTAAAAAGTGCCCTGAAAAGCTTGTAAACTGTTGATGTTAGCAGTTGCCACAAAAAAGGAAAAGTTAATGTCTTATAACAACCTTCTAAATCCATACCAGGCCTCTGAATTGATGGTGTAGCTTCTTAATCTGCCAAGCAGGCACAACCTTTTACAGAAATTATTAGCTGCTGCTGCTGCTGAGAACTTGGCATTTATTTTGTTTTGCTTCAGGTTTTTTGGTTTTTTTTTTTTATTTTTGGACCAGTTAAAGCACTTCTATACTTCTATTTATTTATGTTTAAGTAGCATTTCTGATAAGTCCAGTAATAAATTTTCCCGAAGAAAATTAACTTTGCATACTCCACTTACCTGTCACTTGGAGCTCAGTGGTACTATTTAGAGAACTGAAAATATATTTTATAAAGAATTCTGGGGAAGGCAAACTTGCTTTCCCCATACAGACTCCTTGGAGAGCCAGAGTAAGGATTAAAGCAGCCAGGCGTGGAAGAGTGTTTTCATCAGCACCGTCTCTGTCCATTATATCAGCATTTTTCTCCAGGGTGCTCACATCAACACACTGAAATCAGGAGAAAACAGCATGAAGACAGTCCTGCTAACCTCCATTTAAATAATCAAAGTGACAGGAGGAGAAACTGTGGAGACCAATTTCACAGACAGCCAGAGTAGAAAAAATGTTAAGATGTAAGCTGTAATTGCCAGCAGGACAGCTAATCAAAGGACATTTTCAGGAGAACAGGCAGAGAATTAAAAATCTTGAACATTTACTCAGTGTCTAATGGGGAAAAAGTACAGTCCCTCATTCAGGTTATTTTTGCTTAGTGTTATTTTCCTGCTGTTTCTATTGTTCCAAGTGTCCTCCTCAATTACATCTACATCTACTTCTAGAAAGTGGAAGAAAGGGGATGAATTTTAGTTAAGGCATGAGAAATTGGCTCAAATAATATAGACTGTAACTATTCATCTCAAACTTCAGAAAAAATTCTTTAATTTTTTTTAGTTCCTCACCTATTCAATGGAATCAATAGTTTATTTTATGGATTAGTTATCTGGGGACAATATGGAAAGATATAATTTTGCTGATAAAGGGTGACTTTCCTGCTGGGTGACCAAATAAAAACAGTGGTCAGTGGTATACAACCATGTGTGTGGAGGTCTGCTCTCAGCTGCCTGGAAATTTATCCTCCCTTTTCATATTTTCTTCCTCTTTTTTCCTTTCTTGTTTATTTTCAACGCAAATAGTTGGGTTTGAATGAAACAACAACAAAGATAAAAAACCAATTAATTTAATTTTTTTCTAACTCATATTAGCAAAATTAAAAAGTCAGTTAGATGAGCCGGTACAGCAGTCATTTATTTCATACATACTCATCTTTCCTTACGTAGACCATAAACACTTCAGAGAGGAGGCTGCCATTTCTTTTCCTGCTCATTCACTATACGTTAAAATTTTCACAACCCAAAACTTAATCACTCATTTCAAACAAGACATTAGGTGCTATGGCTGAAGAAGAGAATATTTTCTGTGAAACCAAAACACATAAAGGACCACTAAAAAGGCTTTTCTTCTATGACTACCCTGCACCATTGGCCCTTTTCCACAACTCAAGTGTTGTGATTCCAAGTATTATGCTATTATGTTTTGTGTACCTTTCATAAAGGAAACCTCTTTTCCCTCAAGTCAGTGAATGAAGTCTCAGTTACTGGACAGGCTTGACAACTGATTATACTGCCAGCATAAACAAACAGAACCCTGAGCAAAGCATTTTATGGGCTGTTATTCTATCTTGACATTCCAAATACCCACCAATGCCTCTTTACAGTTGCTCAGATACCATTGGAGTCCTTGGAAATCAGCACGTTCACCAAGACTCAGAACCAAAAGTACTGGTCAATGAATAATTTATGGTGGGAAATGACCCCACAAAGAAG
The DNA here is from genome assembly GCF_963513975.1 of Fringilla coelebs. Taxonomy (NCBI): domain Eukaryota; kingdom Metazoa; phylum Chordata; class Aves; order Passeriformes; family Fringillidae; genus Fringilla; species Fringilla coelebs. The sequence goes on along the minus strand of NC_140028.1, from coordinate 133,231,903 downwards.
ACAGAGAGAGGAACTGGAGGCCCTCAACATTCTGGACACAGCCAGGTCTCCTACCCATCTTCTCTTTGAGCAGAAAACCCTACTACAGCATGCTGTAAATTAAAATCTAATTAAATGAAAAAATTGAGCTTTGTATAAACCAAATTTAACTCAATACATTGAACAGCTCTAAGGAGCTACAAACAGGAGATCAACCTGTACTTTAGGAGTTATCTAATCTGGCTAAAACCTGTTTTATTGCCCATTACAAGGAAAAGTTTCTTCTTCAACTTTGAACTCCAGAATATTATTCTATAATTTTATAGGTCCTATTTGAAATAAGGAATTCTAAACAGCAGTGAGAAAACTCACAGCATGTTCCCTGACTTAGAAATGATGACCTTAGCTGAAAATCCTCATTATGCTTTTTTTTTTCAACTTTAAATTTAAGCTTATCTTTAACAATCTTTCTACAAGGCATATCTATGCTGGTAGATAATTAGTCACAAATGTGTTCCTACTGAAGGAAGCCATCATGTCTTTGGACAGATTCCTCATTCCATCCAGCTTTGGATAGATGTGGAAGTGTAGAACATGGCAGGGATTTCATCACAGCAAAAGAATTCATTGTTTCTCCTATACCAGCCAGTAACAGATCTGTTCTGCTTTATAGCATTGAAATACTTCAACTTTGAACTCTATAATATTCTTCTATTATTTTATAGATCCTATTTGAGATAAGGATCTCAAATAGATTCTTATAGATAGATCTATCTCAAAGAGATCTCACAGATCACTGGTAGTGTATCTATGCTAACAAATATCAGAAGTGAGAAAGTATTTTCTGTCCTTGGAGCCAAGCGCAAGATATTGCATCTACACAGCTGTGCTCTTTTCCACCTGCCCTAAGCAGAGCAACTGCATCTAAATTACCCATTAGGAATGGTCCCTAAAGTGCAATATTCCACCAACCACTTCTCAGCAGACCCTGTGGAAGTGGCACATGTCAGAAACAACCCAAAGAAAAACATTAAGCAGCACATACAACACAGTCCCAGTGTTCAACCTATGCTCGGACACTTCCACCTTCCAGTCCTCTGGAGGACTGTGGTACTGGCATAGTCTCTGTAGTATAAAGGTATTATACCTGTAATAAAGATGAAGTTATTTTTACATATGTTTTCTTTACCTGGTTTTCAGAAGTTTTAAAATGTTGCCTTACTGCAGCTAAAATATCTTCAGTTTCATTCCGTGAAAAATAATAACTGTCTTCTTCATGTCTTAAACTAAGCATACCCTGCAGGTAAAATTTATAATCCTTATCATTCAAGCTGAATTCTGAAGAACACATATCTCTACGATGAAGAATATAGTAGAGAAGAATAAGAGAAATTCTCTCAAATACTTCTTCACTGAGATGGTCTTCTAAATCTCCTCCAGCTATCAGTAACAAAGAATCTGGTTCAAGGCACTGCAAAGAAATAAAAATAAGTGGTAATTCAATTCAAGTGACACCCTGCCAGGCATCTGCAAATATAGATAGAACGGGCAAGTGGAGAATACAAGGTCTATATTTAAGGGATTGAGCCCAAAACTTTGCAAATGAAGGCTGAAGGAATGGCACGAGGAGGGTGTAGGTAATTCTTCAGAGTTCTATGGCTGCAAGATCACACCATGGAGTTTTTTCCAGAGCCCCTTTTATTTTTAAGGACAGTCAAGTTTCCTAGATATGGCACTTCGAGCAACCTGGTCTATGGGGAGGTGCCCCTGCTCAGGGTAGGGGGAATGGAACTATGTGATCTTTAAGGTCCCTTCAAAGTCAAACCATTCTATGATTCTATCCCGTAATTCTATGATTTAGTGCTTTGAGATTCCCTATAATTAGGAATAAATCTGATCAATCATTGTAGAGAGTGAAAACCTTCCACTAGCTTCAGCAGATTATACTTCTGCTTGCAAATATATTAGATAAGGGCTAGGCTTATTCATATTTTCATCTGTGCATTCTATATGTGTTTACATTATAAGATAAAAACAGTTGCTGAACTCTAGTTAATTGAGGCTATGTAAACAGAAATTATACCATATTCAATGCACTGCTGAGAGACATAATTGAGCCTGTAATCACACAGCTATTTTTAAGTTTCTCAATGAATTGTTAACTGCAACAATGAGATCCAGTGTAGAGAGCCAGCACAAGGTTTCAACCCCATTTAGTCCTTCAAATGCATTTCAAGAGGAACTGAAATTACATATTCACCCTGGGCAGGCTTTATATCTGAGCACAGATTTTTAATATATGTAAAATTATAGGTATTAATAGCCAAATTAACTATTTATATACATAAATAAAATAGATTACAGGTTCACTGTGTCCTCTCCTGCCTTCATTGCTTCATTAAGGTCTTTAACCTTTCCTAATGCAGTCTCTGAGAATTACTCTTTCAACTAGGAGTCTATTCTCTTTTCTGTCCCAAAGACCTCCAGTCAGTCAACCAGCCTTTATGAACACTCAGTAGTAATACAATAAACATATGGCATGAAGTGGAAGACTTTTAAAGATTTCTGTAAGATTTTAAAATCCACTGAGGATAAATTGCAATCAGTGAGTTTATTCTTTGCTCTTGCAGGGAAGATGACTGAAAAGAAAATTGCTAATCAGAAGAAAGCAGATGCATTGCAAAAGATGCAGTTACTCCATAGTATATGGGTAGCCCATGGTGAGTGACCCTTGAAGCGATAGTAAGAGAATATAAAGTGGTTAGTCATTAGGTTGGGGTTTTTTTGTTTGTTTTTTAGTTTGAAGGTTTTTTTGCTGCTACTAATATTTTTACAGGAATAACCATCTGTCCTTGATTTAGAAAAGCTAAACAAAAAAGAAGCCCAGAACTTTGGCACTGAAATCTGAGTTTCTTTTCTTTAAGTGGCTAGAAGTTCCAAAAAAAAATATGCTTACCAATGCAAGAAATATATGACTTCTGTTTGCTTAGGAGATAAAGAAATGTCAGATGGCATTCAACAGCTGCCAGCCCCTGCCCAATGAGTCTTAGGGCCACTACATAACAGCAAACCAGAAGAGGGTCTAAAGAAAGTGTTAAACTTCACTGCTTTTAAATGCCCATTAGAGATATCATAAAAGCAAAAATTAAAAAAATCTGAAAACAAAGTCATGTGGTATAAACCAATCCTGGATTTAGAAGGGAAATTGAATCTGAAATGAATTAGCGATTCTGACAAGTATTAGGAAGAAAATGCTAATAAAAGGTGGGGCAGTCTGTTTCAAATTTTTATGAACTTGAAGGACAGTTCTTCTTGCACAAATTTTGATTTACCAAATCTTGTTAAATCATCATGGAAGATTTCAGCACAGTACCACGTGGGCACCATGTGACTGAAAATGCCACGTCTCTCTCAAGGATTTCCTACAGAACACCATGTGCTTGTGGTGCTGGCACAGAAACACTGCGCAGGATGCACGCAGTGTTTCTGACTCAGATGACACTGAGGAATACTGAAAATGGTGAAAGTCCTCAAAGTCTTCCTATAAAAAATTTCCAAGATGAAGCCTGAACAGAACAGCCATACTGACCAAAGCAAGCCCCAGCTAAGTTTCCCTTAGATTTTGTCCATCCAAGGTCACCAGCAAGCTCTCTAGAAATACATCACAAATACAAGAAAAAGCCATGCCAATAGAGAAGAAAAATGAAAAGGCAAACAAAAACTTATTCCCCTGTTTTGTGTAGTTTGGGAGGACTATATAGCCATGTTTAATACGCTGTTAATTTTCAGTCTGGGCCTGTATCTGATGCATATTCATTGTCCATGTGTGAATAATCTCCTTCATAAAAAATAATCCACTTAGATAATGACAGGCACCTACAATATTTATGAAAGTTCACATTTGGGTTCATATGAAAAATGGGAGCCTTTTTAGAAAGGGTCAATAAAGTGAGCAGCTGTCTACTGCACAGGATAAAAGGATTCCCACTTCATTGGCTTGGCAGATTGCTGAAAACAGCACCTTGTAAAAACATTCACCTTTCAGACCATCTTCATAAGTGTGGTATAAAGTGACACTGCTGTATGTAGGTCACTGAACAGTGCCAGGGCCAGAGTAATGAAAGCCAAGGCTGACCAAGCCCTTTGTCATTCCTTTTAGCCAAGTTGCCCAGTAACACTGTCCCTGTCCTTTCTGCATTGAATCAGGACTGAGTTCTGAAAATAGTCTCAAATAGTCCACCAATCCCTCTGCGCAACTGTACCCTGGACTACTTCCAGTTTCAATTTGGATTTGTAGATTCATTGTTCTGCCTTTCATTTTCCTTGACCTGAACTGCTTACAAAACCCTCCCCTTAATCTTGAATATTTCAGTGAAGTGGCACATAAATCTGAGACAATCCTGTCTGGGTTTTATTTTTATGAACTAAAATCCAGAACAACAACAAAAAAAAGTGGCAGAACTGGTCCCAGTATTTACCTATGTCTTTCCACGGTGGAAATCCTGTGCCCAAAATTCAAGCTCATGCTTTTATTGTTACACCAGGTATCAGCAGAAAAACTTTTGCTGGAAAACAAACACTTGGGAACTTTAAAAGGAATGTCTGTCATGTTTGGGATATCTCTTCATGAGCTCAAACAATAAATAATAATCAAAACGAAACAAAGCAGGGACAAATTTTTTGCTGCAACAAGAAGTTTTTTACATGTTTAGGTATTGTATTCAGGACAGTATCACTCAAACAAATGTTAGAACTCACTGATGATCCTGTAAAGATATCCCTCATTAATTGAAGCACTAACCAGATTACAATCCTCTTGCATGCCATAAGTCCGCTGTGGGCATTCAGCTCTCTCCAGTAACATTTTGACCAGTTCTCGTGAGTGGTTCATGTGGAGCTCAGTGTTTTCAGCTGAGAGAATGCGTACAACTTCCACCAGAGAGCCTCTGCTGGGAGGATTGCTGCCATCCTGCCCATGCTCTTCCCCAGGCTGTCCTTCAGCAATGAGCACGCTGAATATGAAAGCAGAACATACCACCCCAAGAGCTGGATGCTTGGTCAGAAAACGCATCTCCTCTTCCTGCAGTGCGGGATTCGCACTGAATGTCGGATTGTGGTTTGCGCTGCACAGCTTAAACTGGAAACCCGAAGAATCTGAATGGTAAAGGGGAAAAAACCCAACCCTTTAATTAGTGCAAATGCAATATGTTCGAAAGGATTTATTAATTGGTCGGCTAAGCTGATTTGCAGTGACAAGCTGTTTTTGAACAACAGGGAGCCTGTAAGGACTTTACAGCAAAGAACAGCAGGAAACTAAGACAACTATGGCCTCAAAACTTCTTTAGAATTACCAATAAGCGGTTGTCTCAAAGTGCCCTTCCCTCTTAAAAATAAAGTCTATGGCTTTCATTTCAGTGTTTTGTTATTGCATTCTCTACTAATTCTTTTCAGTAAGAACAGGAAAATACTATGGCTTTCACTTTTATTTCATCATGGAAACAGGTTTTTAGTAACAAAGATAGCTGTAAATAAATATTGCTAGTCTAATACTATTTTGAATGTGCTGTAATTATGTTACATAGCAATAATATGAAGCATGCTACATTGTCAAAACACTTTACCAACATCACTAAACTCCAGCTATACTGCACAAAGAAAGAAGGAACAGGATGTACTTAAAAATTTGTGATTGCTACTCAGACGGAAGAATTACAGAGCTGAGGTTATAATTTCACTCAAAGAACTCAGTGAATAAACAAGACAAACAAGTTTAACTTGCTAACTCTAGGTGCAAAAGACATTTTGTACTATAAATCTCTATTCTTCACAATCCTTCCTAATAAACCACTCCTTCAGCTTTTACAGTAATCTATCTCAATATCAAAGCACAAGAAATATTAAATAATTTTACTTCTGTTTTCCACAGAAGTTTTGATTTTATTGATGGGCAGATGCTGGCAGTGACATACATATTCAGAAAGTAAAGCATGTGTTAAACAGTGACATATATGTTCCTCTTTGAACTGCAATATGTTACACATCCTATTTTAAAGGAAACTCTTCTAACAAAGTATTTAAAATTGAAAAAGAGCTGCTGAATTCAAATGGGCATTTAGTCTGCAAAAAGTTAGTATGTTTTTAGACGTTAGTAAATCTTTTGGTGTTCAGATATATTTTAATGTTAGGAATATATATCATTGTTATGAGGGTATTATGAGCATTTATTTCTAAATGCTATTTTCTTACCTTCTGAAGGGAAAAAGAATGCTCGAGTATCTAGCTTTGTGGCCTTCTGAATCCTCAGAAGTATTTAGCTGCTGGAAGTCCAATGTTTTTAAAATTCCTTGATGGTGCTCTGGAAGCTGGAGAGGATTAGTTTATTGCTGCCTTGAAAAGTTTTCAGTTGCTATGGAGAGAGCTGCCCTTAAGGTAACAATGGAGGTGGATAGGAATTAGTACATGTTCTTCTTCTACTTGCAAATTCTAAGCATTGTATTAATGAATTTATTTCACATTTTCTAGTAGTTATCTTTTTATGCAGTCTATTTTAGAAGTACAAGATGCATAAAATCTACTAAAGAATGTATTTCTTTATGATAGATAATATATGCAAGCACTCATAACTGTTCCCTGTGTTACTAAATTATTTGATCAATGCCACAACAAACCTAAAATTGGTTTTTTCATTAAAATATTACTACTTTTAAAAAATATGAGAACACAATAGAAATAGAAATCTTTTCAAGCACATCCATAGAAAGGGGATATTTCCTATTTGCAAAACACTGCCCACAGAAAACAGCCTCTTTCATCCCCACTTATCCTGTGTCACATTTGCACCAACTGAAAAAGCTGGGATAACTCAGCCTGTGGTGAAGAAAACTGTTGTCCACCCACTCAGATTTTCCGGAGGGACGCTGTTACGAAGTTGACATTTACATCACCACACTATTACAATATTACTGCACTGGAAGTTAGTGAAAACTGTCACAAGTGACAGATTTCTAGAGACCAGCACACCAGTCATATCATTCTCCCACCTTCCAAACCTTCCGTGCTGCTATGGAGGAGGACTACCATCTCAGCTGGCTCAACAAATCCTGTGAAGCAGTAAGCCTGTAGTAATAGAAACATCATAATTCTCCTAAAAGATAGATTAAAAAAAAATCCAGGGCTCTAAAATGTCTGTAATGTCTCCTACAAGGTGGTAAGCTCAAAGGGAAGAGCCTTGTTTTAGCAAGACTGAGAACTGACAACTGATGCTGACTATAAGAGAATTCAACTGACAACTCCAGCTTGAGGAAAGTACAAAATGTAAACAAATGTTCTCAAAAACACAAAGTAAAATTACAAGTACAGATTCTTGTGTGATGAAGGCTGAGTATTTTAAAAATCAGTCCTACTTTTAAATATTCTTTTATTTCATAAATTACCAAATATATTTATCAAACGAACATTTCTAAATATACCACTTTATAAAAACAAGAATTATGGAAATTTTTCATATAAATATTTTTATAAGAATGACTGAAAAGCAGAAACATATGATAATATGCATTTCCTCTGGCTTTCATATAATTTGTTCTGTCAAACAAAGCTAACCATGTCCAGATTTGTTCCACTAATAAAAATAATTCCTCAGATAATGGGGGAATAGCTTCCAGCATTTAATTCTGGGGAGTGCTTAATCTCCAAACAAACATAGAATAGGTTTATCTGTATATAATTTGATGTTTTGTGTATAATTACAAATTGAAACTAAGAATTCATTCCATCCAATTAAAGTGTATAAACAGAGGGTCATTTGTTTCAGTTTACTGAGAAAAGCTAACATTTAAAAACACATTTGATGACTCATAACTATTGAAAGCTTCTGAGAGATTCACATAATAATACTGGCTACAACTTACTTTAATATTTATAATACAGAGTGATGGCAAAAAAAAAGAAAATATTCAGTCCATTAAAAAACAACAGATAATAATTGGAACAGGCTGCAATGGCTGATCTCAAAGGGGAATTCACTTCCCTTTTTATGACTAAATGTTGCAAACCTCTCCTGGCTTGGAAATGAGCTTCTCAGTGGTGGCAAAATCATTGACAGTGACTCAAGGCTCAACCTCTGCTTTTACCCTTGACACTGCATGTTCACAGTCATGCCACTGTCCTTAAAGAATTATTATGTCTACACAGCACTTGGATTACTTCTTCTGAAGTAATTGCTGGCATCAGTTGCTAAGTCTTTTGTTCAAACACTTGTGCAGCAGCATTATTCCCCCACTACTCACCCATCCCAAAGCTGTGCCAACTGATCAAATGGGACCACGACAATTGCAGAGCTGTGTAGTTAGATGCCCATTAGAAATTTACTGATACACAGAAAAAAAATCATTTATACAGTTTAATATCTTAAAACCTCCCAAAGCTCCTACCACTAATATTGTAACTCATGTGTTATGAGATTAACATTTTGACTCAGATTTCACTGCATGCCTTTTGGACAATTTTGATAAAGTGGAAAAAGCCTCCATGAACAATACTCATAAGCCAGAGACTCATAACAATACTCATAAGCCATTTACTGTAAAATGATAATATGCATGGAAGGAAACCTTGAGAAGAACTGGAGAACTGGGGTAACTCAGAGTGAAGTATATTACCATTCTAACATGACAGTAGACATTCCAACAGACTTTATAGCAAAACCAAAGGTAGGATGAATTTTCTGATTAAATAAACAATTCTAAAAAAAATACTATTCCATTTTACACTTACTTACATACCTTGGCATGCTAAAGCAAGGATCTGAGATCAAGAATTTTCAGAAAAAAAATCAATATTTTAAAATTAGTTTGAACAATTACCATGCTAGGGTATTTGCAAGAAAGTAACTTATTGCTGATAGGCATAGGTGCATGACCCAGGGAAAAAAAATAAAAGAAAAATAAGATAAAAAGAAGAGTGACAAAAATGTGGACTTCTCCAAACTCTATTTCATTACCAGATTCATGGTCCCAGACAACTGCATATAAATTTTTTTCCACCCACAGATACAATCTTTTATAATTTAGAAAGCTCATACAGCAGCAACTTATGGTCTTAGTGAAAAGGAATGAAGAAAATTTAGAAATGGCATAACTAGACATAGAACATGCAGCAAGGCCTCTCTAGTTTTAGGGGTTTAGTTAGTTTGTTTTAATTTTAAGTGAACCAGTAAGACTAACTGCAGCTTATCTGGTTTCTCCCACCTTCACACCTGCTGTGGGAACAAAAGCAAGTTGCCCATTCACAAATGCCATGGATAACTGCACTCTGCAATTTACTGGGTTTCAAATGATTGCGAATAAATTGTGTAGGAATAGGAAAACTATTGAGGACTCACTCTGAGATGACAAGGGTATTTCCACGATCCCAACCAACATGACAAGTGGCTTTATTTTATTTTTACAGTAGAATGGGAGAGGATGTGGGCATAATTTTAGCAAGACCCCTGCTGAACTTCACATCATACTGGGTAATGAAGCTATATAACTCTTATTCATTCAATGCTGTGTAACTTATTTTGATGGACTAAGCAAATGTATTTTTTTCCTTTTTACTAATGGCAGCAATTATGGCAAACAGAAGAGAATCTTCTGGCATTGCAGCTTTCCTCCATGTTATTAAAGTGATGTGCGCACATTGTATAATTATAGCCATAGGCAGTATATTGACACATGAAAGAACTACATTTTGCATGTAATTTGTAGCATTTCAATACATAAAGTATCTTTGCCAATGTAATGCCATAGTGCTGTAATAAAAAATGTCAGTACTTTAAAATTACCACAGTCAATTAAGCTTTTTTTGGCCTCCCATGCCAATCTTAGCAATATCACATATATTAAGGTTGCCAATGAATTAAAATAAATTAATATTACTGAAATTATCTGAGTTACATATTAGCATACATATATATATATATATATATATATACACCTGAAACAAATATTGTTTTAGTTCAGGATTACAAAATTCACTGGTTAGCAGGAAGTTTTCCAAGACAACTTTGAAATCTATTTACATTAATGTAGAATAGCAAGAAAGAAGGAATAAATTACTATTCACTTTATGCCAGCTAATCTTCTTACATTTTAAGAAATATAACCCCAGAGGTGCCTTCTCCCATATTACAGAATTAAGGTGACATTTATTGTCCTAAAATATTACTGTTATGAAAACTGTTTTGAAATTAAACAAAAGTGTTGATTTATATGGAAAGTGTGACCTAAAAAATATTAATTGGCTCCATCTGACTACAGACTTCTCCCTTACACAATCACTCTATTGCTGTATCTGGCTGTTTTTAAAACAAAACAGAAAAAAGAAAACCAAAATACTTTTGGATGTAGATATAATCATCAAGACTATTCAGTGATAGCAATTATCAAGAACTTAGAACAGGAGATATTAGTATCTTGGGTATGAAAAAAAGGAGGTTTCGTAAATATGGATATAATGCTGCTCATTTTTTACTTAAGGAACACATAGGTGAAAAAATGCATTTATTGTTCTTAGGAACATTAGAAACCTAACTTTTATGAAGGTATATAAACATTAAAGTACAGCACCAAGTCAGCTTCACTTATCTCACCTCCTCTTATACTAAAGAGATGCAGAAATCAGTTTCTAAGTTTTTCACTGCCCATTGTATGGTTTTGTTCTGCAGTATTATCAGACTGTTTATGTATATTGGTTCTTTTTTTTGTTCCTTTAGGTTTCCAAAGAAACTGGGCTCAAAAACTGAGTAGATCTTACTAAGAGTGTGTTACCTGATGCAAAGCACTTACAGTCCTATCATGTATGTTGAACTATTAATTTAAATATCCCAAATGAAATATTGTGAAGTATTACAGCACAGAACACTAATATTCAATGAAAAAAATAGACTTTGAAATTGAAAAACAACCTGTTGAAAATTATACTGTTGATGTTGTAGGAAACTGACATATATTGTATGTTGCATCTTTTTAGCCATTGACTTCTGACCCCAGCATATTGATTTTTTTCCTTTCCTGCTGATACTCATCAACTTATGCTTGAAAAACACTCAAATGTTCTTTATGTACTTGTGTATTTTTTCTTTACATAAATATTCATAAAATCTTTATAAATAATTTTTACTATTAGAGAAATTGAGATAACAAGTGATTACTCACTTGTTTTTTAAACTATGACTCAGTTTTCAGTTCTAAAGAAATTCTCACAATACAGAAGAGTAATTTCAGGCAAAAGCCTGTTGTCTGAGAGATGACTGTTTCTCAAGGTCTTCTAGTCCGCCCCCAATAAAAGAAAAATATGCAAGTTTCTTAGTCATGAATACAAGTGAGAATGAGAGGAGACAGTTTCTTTCCATCTCTTTGTCTTAAATTCAGGAAGTGTGTAAGTGGTGCCTACAGTAAGAAGAGTTTACAGAATATTTGACTGATTAGATGGGCAATTTTGATAGTAACAGATGCTGAAGCAATAAAGGTGAAAAGGAAAAAAAAAAGAAAATCCTAGAATGGAAGAACAATGAAAGAACCAGTATTAATAGAAAACAATTTAGCAAACTACAAATTTCAATGCATGACAATGACCTTACTTCTACCTTTATTAAAGCTACTGACAAACCACTATCTCTCCCCTAAACCTGCTATACTCATTGTTCGAAGGCTTGGCCACAAGAGTACTGAGAAGGGAGTTCATAATAAGAAATGTTTGTACTTTATGAAAGAAACTTTTTCACTTTTAAAATAATTGTTTCTCTCTATATAACCATACCAGTATATGAATACCCGTATTCACAATAAATGCACATATGCAACCTTTGGATTCTAAAGTAAATGCTTGCTTTTTTCTAACCCACGAGAAAATAGAAAAATTAACTTCTGTTTTAACTTTGCAAATACAGTTTGAGTTAAACACACTAAATTGTTGTATGCAATTTAGGAACAACTATCTTTTTTATCATAAGAAGACACACTGTTCAGTCTGCTCAGTGTTGGCCATAGAATTCTTTGTATCACTAGCTCCTAGAATAGAATTTTTGTAGGCATCTCTAGGTATCAGCTGTTAGTTCAGTGGCCAATCCACTTCCATCAGTTACTGCAGCCTTCAGTTTGAATTAGGTTGTATATATTTTTGTAGGTCTAGGGCAACTACAATTTAAGAAAATCCTGAAATGCTATCTTCAAAACACTATGCTAAAGATAAGCTCCACTTAAAGCTAACAAATTGATTAAAATGAGGTAAAAAGAGCAGGAGCTAGAAATTCACACAAGTGTAAGTTATGTCTTAAAAAGCAAAACAGCAATCTGGAGCACAGTGACCATCGGGTATCAATATTCTCTCTGTGAAGATTTTTTAAGCCTTTGCTTCTGCTGAACAAATTCTTCCAAAAGTACAGAAATAAGATTTATCTTCTCCTTTGCTCCTCATGTCTCTTCTCGATAGATAAGGACAAGAATAAATCTGTTACAAAAAAAAAAAAAAAAGATTTCAGGTAGTCTTGAACTGCAGTCCATACTAACTCTTTTCTAAGCAAGTGCTTGTACTCTTATTTAGCAGCGAGCAAGCTCTCATGTGTGCTATGGATTTATACTGAAAGGCTCAATGTGAGCAGCTTGTGAACAATGAAAGCAGAAACTTTCCTGGAGCTGAGGGTCTGCTACAAGCAAATCACCTGTTTAGTATGACACTAACCAAGCCTCCTGCAGCTCTGACTTTGCTGTGGCTCTTGTTCCCATGCTACCTTCCACACACTTGGAAATAGATTTTGAAGTATGCAAGAAAAAATTTTATTCTAATCGCCCTTTCCCCACTGCCTTCCGAAATATACACACACCCCCACCCCAGGAATTTGAAAAACTGTAATTATAAAGTTTAATTTTAATTTTCACATTTTATTCAGATGAATTTAAAGTAAGTAATTATTAACAATTGGATACGCTTTCTTACATTTAACAATATACAATCTGCAACCCAGTGTGAGATTCAAAGTAGCCAAGTAGAACAAGTCAATGTCTGGCACTCATGAGCTAGAAAAAGAAAGCCTAAGTGGATTAGTATGCAGAGCATTAGGACATTGAAGTAATTTTCAAAATTAACTCCCTACAAGGAGAGTTGGGGAATTTTTTTTTACCAGAATTTTATTTTTTTTTAGATGGGTTTTTTTCTGAACAAACCTTGAAAAGAACTAAAGAGGAAACAGAGGAAGTTTTATGCTAGAGGGAGATAACTAGGTCTCTCCATAAACCAGTGACAAAGTAAAGAAAAAGGGTAGTGTGAGTCTGTATGCAGTGTCAGAGAGATGGATAGATCCAATGAACTGGGTTTCCTCTCCATCTTCTGAGTGATGACTCACTGCACTGTTTCTGTGCCTGCTTTTGAGGGACATGGAACTCTTCTGCAAATAAATGTTGCCACTGGAAGTCAATAAATGACACTGGTAAATTAGCTAACTTCACACTTTTCCATATATGCATTAACTTCAGTTTGCTCTCTTACTGCAGCAAGGAATCTGAGATACACCTGCCAAAGACTATTTTTACTGTCATTGAAAAAGGAAAATACATGTGCATGAGAGAGGGAACAATAGATGCCACCTCATTTTCCTCTGGCATGCTCCTTTATGTTATCTCTTCTTTAACATGTTGATAAAGCTGGATGAAATCTTTCAGAATGCAAATTTCTAGCTTTTTGTCAACGAATAAATTCTTTAAAAATCTACAAACTTTACAGTAAAGCTGAGACCCTTAACCTGCCTGCAACTCTTTGGTCTCTAATCTGAATATTTTCTGTAAAAGCATAGTTCCAAAAAGCCTTTTAACATATGCATGGAAACCACTAATTGTCTTTCACCCATGTTTTTTTTAAAGAGAGAACACTTTGCAACCTTTATTATTCATAATTGAGTGTAGTCTTAATTATTTATCTTTTCTCTTTCTCTTATTTTCATTTCCCCCCTCATTTAAAAAAGGAGGGGTTTTTTTCTTTTTTCAGTGTCATCTCCTAAATAAGTGAGGCTACATCCCACAAATCTGTGTAGTTAAGATGGGTCTTACCTAAATTTGCAGTATATGGAAGTATCTGGACCAATCATCCTAGGATCCCTGTACAGTCATTGGAGACTGAGGCATTTTAGGAGGCAGGCCTATTCCACACCAAGATTTTGGATGAGAGGAATTGCACTGTAGCCTCTGTAATTATAACATCTTTGACAGCTAAAAGAGCCTTGAGAGATTTTCTTTGCTGTAGACATCTGTACTATTAATTACATTTTGCCAGTTAAATCCCTCCCTGTCCCTGTATGAATTCCCTCACTCCTTTCACCCCAGTAAGTTATTAACAATTTAACCACTTCTAAATATATCTGACAGAAGAGCAAAAATATCCATGATTCATGCAAGTTTTATGCAAAACAAGGGCTAGAAAAAGCATTTTACTAGTACCTACATGCAGGAAAGCTGCGGACATAGGACTCAGCTAGAGACATGAAATAAACAAAAAGAAATGCTATGAAAACCATAAACCATGCTATTAAAAATGAATCCAAAGAAAAGATCCAAAGCCATTGTACAGAAACATCTTCGTTGCATCTGATACTTGTTTAATTTATAAAGGCTTTCCAATATTTTTATATTCATGAAAAAGAATTCAGTGATTGTGAGGCAGTATAACAGGATGTTGACCACCAGAATGTAATGAAGCAATCCCTAATAAAATGCATCTGTAGAAGCAATTTATGATTTCAGGAAAAAAAATTCCATTTGCTAGTTGAGAAACAGATCTCATATGATTTTTTCAAAGAAAAATACAAATTTTACAGGGTAGAAAGTTCAGGAATCTTTTTGTGACATGAAAACCACAGTAATTCAAGCCCAGAAGTTAGAAACTATGTATGAAAATAATTTTCTCTAATTAATGACAATAAGTGCTGACATCAACATCAATAAGACAGAAATAAAGGATTAACTCAGTTTTCTTTTAGCAGGTTATTTTTTTCTTACTTGTGCTACACTATATTAAAGATTATAAAAGTAGGCATGCTGCACCATTTTACTACTGCTGCCCTCTGCTGCGTGGAACAGTTTCCATGTGTCTTCATTTCATATTGAGCTCGTGAATGACTAGCTTTAGAGGTAGATGTTTAAGTGCATATGCCAGATTGCTTTTGTTTATTTCCCTAACTTGCAATGAAGTTTATTTGGCAGCAGAGGAATTAGAATTTTACAGTAGGACTCAAAATTGTCAAAGTAAATAAATGATTATCAAAGAGGATATATGATATAATGAAGAAATATATTCTCAATTTTGTTTTGCAAAGTAGATTGACTTACTTCAAGAGATATTTTGATTCAATTAAACATCCGGCAATATTCATGACATTAATGTTAATGTCTTTTTAAATGTCATCTCTCAATGAATGTTGTAAATGAGGAGGCAGTAAGAACAGAAAATCCAACATGAACAGTCTATGAACAGTCTTCAGTACAGTTTGTTCCAACATTTCTCTTTCTTACTCTTTTTTTAAAATCAAGCCATCCATCTGTACATTTCAGAAGTGCTACTCTTCTATACCATACTCCCAACAATAATAAACCTATAATCTGCAAAGATGTGACTTGCACTGCAGGGTAGCCCAGTCACATTGTGACACACCATAGCTTTGAAAACACATCCCCAAATGGGTACACATCCAACTACTCATGCATTTAGCTAATAAAAAGCATAGACAATTATGTGATGATTGCCACAGATTCTTAACAATATCCTAAAAATGAAACATTTTTATTTTTACAGCACAAACCTTAGCTTAAGTACATCAGTAATTTAACCATATTCACAAATTATGAGGCAAAATTTTTCTTCCTGTGCATTTTCTGAAACATCCATGGTTTTGTTGAAAACCCTGCAAAAGTCCATGGCTTTTGTCCATTTTATTCTGTTTAATAAATATTTGCAGTATTTTAAATTACTTTTTGATGGAATAAGCACAAGCTCCAAGGCATGGAAGAGAAGGACCATAAGGGCTAAGAAAAGCTCTACTGGCTTTAAGCATTGCTTTACCTTGTTCAGCATCATGTTACAGCAATAGAAAATGCTATTTAGACAGTGCAAGCAAGCCAAACACTGTTTGGGGTCCATTCCCCTCACACACAGCACATGCAGTCATTAGAATGAGCTGTTAGAGAGCACACCCTTGATTGCTGCCTTTTGTAAATGCTCATAAACATTTTCCACACATTTTGCTAATCCATCTTGCCACTGCCTTCATAAGATCCTGTGCTAAAATATTTTTAAAATTCCCCACCTTGTGTGTAAAATAGGATTTACTTTCATCCCTTTAAAGTCAGTTTCCTCTTAGCTTTTCCTCACTAAATTTTTAGCATATTGTAAAATTCAATCAGTAACAGTTCTGTACCCATTTTATTCACAACCTTCCTGATTTTGTAATCATTACCAATATCTCTCATCACCTTTTTCCAGTCCAGATTTAGGTTTTTTTCTTCTAGTTTCTCTCTCATAAGAGAGTTGTTCTATCACTAAATAATTTTGCTTTCCTTTGTATCCATTCAAACCCCATGTGCTTCCCATTTCAAAAAATACTCAAGATGTGAGTGGGATATGACACTCCTCATGGCTGAAATTGAATGTACTTATGTTGGGCTTTTTAGCAGAATACATTTTTTTCCCCATATTTCTTAGCCAGTACTAATAACAAGTATTTGATTTAGATTTTCACCTTAATATAATACAGCTCCTGGAATCCTACTGTTTTTTAGGTCATCTTAACATTGGTATCAATGCATAAAGTCAGTTATCTGCAACAGTTTTCACTGTTTTTCCACATGTTCTGCAAGGTGCCTTGCTCTAAAAATCAAAAGAAAAATTTGTGCACAGGTGGGGAGGAGGTAGATAAGTATAGCATGATGGCCGCTAAAGTTTATGGCTAGTGAAGGTGAGGGCAGGAAAACACCTGCCTTTTTTCCAAGAGTCCTGTCTCACAGCATAGCATTGCAATCAGAAGTTACAAGGAGATGCCTCTTGCTGCTGACATGGGAGTAAGCTCACCTGGTGACTACTGAAGCATTTTACAGGAATTTACTCAAACTACAAATAAACGTTGCTTGAATTTACCAGATTTGCACATGAATAATGCATCCTGTATTCCTCAAGGACTCCTTGTTTTAAGCATTTTTTTTGTGTCTTGGGGCTCATTCTCTGTGAGCCACCCCCCATGCTGCACCTGATGCACCCCAGGACACAGTCGGCCCTCCTGACTGCCAGGGCACTGCTGACTCATGTTTAACCTGTCATTGTCAAATGGCAAGCTAAATGGAATCCTTGTTGCACTTAAGAAAATATCATGTCCCCATATTGAAACTATTAAGTTAAACTGCCTAGTTTGAAGCTGCTTGCAAAGATATAATTCTCCTTTTATGTTGCAGTACTTCAGATTTCAGCTAGATCTGTAAAATGACAGGATACAGTCTGCTTTTTTTTTCTTCTGGCTTTTTTAGCAATACAGGCCATTTTCAACAGACAAGTCAATTGAAAACACCATTAGTCTAAAATAAAAAGAAATTAACAGTCTAAGTAGTGATTCATGTGAAACATTGACTTCATTTTTGTAGTGGCTGCTTCCAGGTGCTCTTACCACACCACTAGCTTGCTATACTGGAATAATTTATTGAGAGTGTTTATTTGTAAGATAGTGACACAGCATGTCATGCCAATAAAGGCCTGAGGAATGCTTCACAAATAAGGGAGTCACCACCCAAGGGAGTTTAGAGCTGTTACCCATTGCACCAAGCAAGCACAGAGCTTCTTTGATTAAGATAAGTCTAATACTCTCCAAGATCTATAAGCTTGTACCTAAACAGAAACTGCCTAAACTAGGAAATGCTGGACATATGTACAGACACATCCTACCTTATCAATCCTGGCTGATTCTGTTGGCTGGGGCTGCTAAGGGAATAGGTCCACTATACTACTTCCACTAATCCCATAGTTTAGCTGAGGAGGGACTCAGTGTGAGGGAACACTAGATAAATATACTTTGTTTGGAGACTCAGGTACTATTCTCTTATTTGTCAGCATGATTCAGGTGGTGTTTATGAGAGATGGGATCGCTGAACTGACAGGCACTGACACTAGCAGCTGCAGAAGCAGCACTGCACATGAGAGCAGACGTGCCTTGTCACGGGGATTTGCCCAGGTGTGGCAGTCCTACACACTAGTACAGCAGGCATGCTGCCACTACAAGGTGACACTGCTTGAAGGCGGTAACTTTGAGCACATACACCAAGCCAGCCTTTGTCCTGGCGTCCTGCCCAAAGCACAGTCCTTGCCTGTACAAAGACATTAGCTGATAGCTTCCTCTACAGTCCTGCTGCTCTCAATCATCTGTACGAGGAAATACTGTTGGTTTGGCTGTTGACTGAGAAAATACTTTTCTGTTTGGGATGCACTGGGGTCATGATGAAATTTTTAACATCAAGAAAATGGCCATTTGCGCATTTAGGTGTGCTGTCTTCTTACAATGTCTACAACATAGACCACTCTGTAACAGCACACAATTCCAGCAGCTTGAAGAGGAACCAGGCCTTATTCAACCGCAGGAAACTGAACAGAAAATTTATAAACTTGGACACATTCCATGACGTTTTATTTAAGTATTCCTATCAAGTAAGAGTTTTTGAATTTCAGTTTCTAGCCTTAGCTATAACTCACATTGGGAACTCATCCAGGATACTGCCCAAGGCTGAGAATCTTAAAGTGATGTGCAAAACACCTCCATAAGTGGTTAGTTTATTAAAGAATTCATTTAATTTGATAAGAATGGAGCTCTTAAATTGTGTATCACAGAGGACCATACATGAAACATTAAGGATTACAACAGCATAATAAAAAATATTATCAAGACAAAGAATTCATTAGTTTGATTACATATTATTGTACAAATATGGAAGACAGCTGCAACACTATCACTAAAACCTACCAAGCTCTCATTCTTAATATGGTAATTCATCTGATGAATATTCATGAACTCTAACTGGTAGTGATTCCACAGTTCATTTGTCGGCTATGTGATTTGCAGCATTGCCATAAAAATCCAGACTAGTAGAAAACATCAAAGAAAACTAACAGACTGTGCAAATTTCTCTTCTTTCCAGATTGTCTCTCACTCCCTATGCAGCAGTTAAGTACTATACTGGAGATCCTGCTCAGATTTAAATTCATGTCCTTTTGACCAGGGAAAGAAACAGACCACAAGAGAAGTTTATCTTTTAGAACTCTGTCATTTGTATAGTTACTTTTTTTCTGATTCATCACAGTTTAGAGAACTGGATTTACATTTTTTGCTTAAAAAGACAGTACTTTCAATTATCCATAACTCATCTACTACAAACATAAACTAAAGATGAAACACAAAATTACTGAACATTCCAAGTACTGCACCTATAACTTTGTATAATGATTGCTTAATCTTGGCAATAATTCTTGATTACTTTCTTAATAGTTCAATATAGGAAAAAATGCCCTTCTAATAAAAAATTAAAGTGTATAACTAGATATTAAGTGATTTCTACTGTATAATTTGAAAATATTTCTATGTTCAGAAGTTATTAATTGGTGAAATAAGTCATCGTAGTTTGTTACCACAGTCTTTAACAATGTTTGTTTTAATAATAAATAGTGGGACATGCACATAAGATAAAATCACTGAAACCTTCGCTGAATTTATAAGACTGTAATGGGTTTCCCTGACAAAATTTGCATAAGTGCAATATATACCATTCCAAAACCAATTAAAATACAGATAATAACTCACTGGTTGGGACTGATATTTGCCATGAAAAATCTATCACAAAAGATGTATCAAATTCCTTGAGACACTTTCTCAAGGAAAGAAAGATAAAAGTACATCAGCTAGATGTTCACAAATTATTGGACTTGAATCCAGCAATTCACCTCCTCTATCATATTTCTGTAGAGCTCCAGTCCTGCCAGTTACTGCATGATGTGCAGCACAGAGCATTTTCCTAGAGTGAACAGAGCCTACACAGGAGCACAAATGAATACAGTTTGTATTAGGCATAATAAACCCAGCTTACATTTTCAGCAGCAGTGAGTTTCAAAAAATTTCTCAGGAAGCAGCTGTACATGACTACACGCTCATTTACATGTAGCATTCTTATATCAGTTTTGAAAGTGATATTTAAACTGGCTTCGCTTAAGCTGAAAAAAAAAAAGATGTTAAAGTATAATTTGTTGTAAACTTCAACATTTTGATTTTAAACTGATTTAAAGTCAAGTCACATTTTAATGAATATGAGTGTGTCCACAAGGCACACATCTCTGAACAATTGATAGGATGGCTGAATAGGATGGTGGTTGGAAGGCTGTGAACTTGAAAAGCATTATTAGTTGCCCGATCCTAGGTCTTTATAGGTTAAGCAACTGGCATTCCAAGCATTCTAAGATTTGAGGGACAAAGTATTTCCAGCATGCTGCACAGATAAACACAGTGCTGGAAGCTCATTACTTAGTCACAACACAAGATTAAAGGATATTTTTAATCTAAGTGAGAAGGAATAACAGGCCCATGAAGGAAATCTTGCAGGAAATAAGAGCATATTTCTGAAACAAAGCGGATGTTACAAGAACAAAGCAGGGAGACAGTTTAATGTGTTTCTGTTGTAAATGGTAGTGGAAAAATATGTAATCTCTGTAAAATGATCAAAAGATATGGTAGAAGAATAGCTTGACATGAATTGACTCAGATGTAAGTCATACAATCTGGTCTCTGATTAAAGAAGGCAATTATCATGTTGTTTTCTGACCTTGGAATCTATTAAGCATTTGTGTTATATAAATATGTATTTACATACAAGCAAGTTGGCATAGCCCTACATACTGGCTAAGCATCTAAACCAATGGAAAAGTATAAGTGGACGCATAGAACGGTTTGGCCTTGAAGGGACTTTAAAGATCATCTAGTTCCAACTGCCCCATCGTGAGCACCAGATCAAGTGAAACACTCAACATCTTCAGAATACCAAACATATGGATTTCTACTCATGTTCTGAGCTCCCACTAAAGCACTAGTATGGAAGTTCTCTAGATAGTCTCTTAGAAAACAGAGCTGGAAGCCATCCCAGATGAAGTACAGATGTGGGTTTCAGTGGTACAGAAAGTGTCTTTTTGCTAGTAAGTAAAAATCTATCTCCACAAATGATTCCATACAAATAAATAGATTATACCTACAAATAATAGGTCACATTTCAGGCTTGTTTTCAAATGCTGGAAAACCATTATATAAGCAAGCATAGAACTTGAATGGGTATTTTCTGCAATAGAATACATTTGGCAATGTCTTATGAAAATATACATTCTCTTTTCCAAGACAAAATAAAACATTGTTATTAACTGTCAGAGTTCCTGACAAATGAAACTTAGCTGAGTATTTTAGACTTAGTAAAGAAACACTTTAAAGGAATCACCCCAGTGGATACATGTGAGAAAGAAAAATACATTTCATAGCGAATGTTGCTAATTTTAGCTGTCACTGAACTTGTAGTTTAGTTTGACTTTCATAGCACTAAATTTAGTTTCCATTTTATTATGCCATAGTTCAGCAGTGGAAAAATCTTCTGCAGGTATCTGTACTCAAGCTCTAGTTTTGGCGACCATGAATACATGTGAGTCATCAGTAAACACCATCACTACCTCCTTCTTCCAGGTGATTTAGGACACTTTGAATAGGGCATGATCGATATTCTCCATATTTATTGGATCCTTCCAGTAGAGTTGTTAGGCCTGATCTTCCAATTATAAACCTCACATTTACTCTTCTGTAAGTTATTATAGCTATCTCCTAATTCTTTCCTTATTACTGTTTCTATCAGTCTACCTTACAGAAAATTAGATTAGCAATCTTAAAGTAATCAGGAAACACAGAGCTTGTTTTAGAGACTGGTGTAGTATTTGTGTCTCTGGCATTGGTAATGTCTTCAATAAGAGATTATGCAATAGAGCAAGAAGCAATTTCTAGTTCTTTCAGAATGACTTTTAGTATACTTTTAATTTTTTTTTTCTTAACATATGTAAAATTTGAAGAGAATGTAATTAATGTTAGAGTGACCTTCACCCAGCACAACACTTACAGGGCCTTGTGTTCTCAGGATGGATTAGCCTTCTGTTGTGAGCTTTTGCTACAAAAAGCAGAAATGGACATGCACATGTGCTGTCTACATGACTACCCACCCATACAATAAACATTGTGCAGATAACTGAATATTCTTGCTTCATTTGAAGTCTCTCAATCTGTTGTAGTCAATATCATCTTAGCAAACAGTTTAAAGAGTCAACAAAACCAGAACTACTGTTTGCAATTACACTGATGCTCTCTAATGTGTCAAAGCCATATTGCTTCTAATTGCAACTCCATTTCACTTCCTCAGAAATCTGTAAAGAAAAAAATGTACCTCATTAAAGTCTGAAAAAAAACCCATAAAAACAACACAATGGACATTTACTGAAAGACAATAAATGGACATTTACAGAAAGACAAGTGATGCAGTCAGCAAAATATCTTCATCCTGACATTATGACAAAAACACTGGAAATAAAATTGACCATATTTATATCCCCAAGAGGGGCAAGTCTGCTGTGTAAACAAGTTTCTGAAATTGAGCCAGGAGAATTCCTGTCAGTTCTGTATCTCTAATAATAATAAGCTAATGTTCTTTGCATTTCTGTAGACTTTCCAATTTTAAGATTCAAAAGCAATTACCTGATCTTGATAATGCTTCTATGAGACAAACACACATTATGCCTTTATTAGCAAGGGAGATGGAGGCACACAGTTTTTCATTTGCTATGTAATGAGCTGCTAACCAGAACCACCAGTGAATCACTCACACATTCTCTCTGTCTGTTGCTAATATTGTTTAAACTGACCCTAACGTCATGTATGATGACAAATGCCTACCTGGAACTCTGCTATCTGCTGTGAGGGTCTACAAGATTTGTGAGGGGGGGGGGGGGGAAGTTAAAGACAAAAGAGAATCAGAAGAAAATTACCATTATTTTCCTAGTTCTGCTTCACTTACAGGTCAAATATAAGAAAAAAATTATACATACAACCTCGAGCTAGAAAAACAGACAATTTTAACTGGAGAGAGAAGCCCGGGTCCTTATCTCATTCGTCATCTAAAAACTTAATGATGGCTCTGAAGCTGCTCCCTCTCATGCCCAGAGCAGCCCATTCCCTTGGACCCAGGCCGTGCCTCACAGGGCCTCACGCGTCCTGCGGCTGGGGCACATCCCGCATACCTCGGGGATCCGCCCCTGCCGAGCACAATTGCCCCCGCCGAGGCTCAGGCGCTGCCCTTGGCCCCGGGCAGCGGCAGCAACCGCGGGGGAGCCCGGCGCGCCGGGGCTCGGCCAGCGCTGCGGCTCCGCGCGGGCCGGCTCGCTAGATGGCGCCATCGGCTGATGGGGGCCCCGGCCCCGGCCCCGGCCCTGGCTCTCCTCTGCCCTCCTCTACTATGCCTTCCCCTCCTCTGCCCTGCTCCTCTACCCTCCCTTCCGCTCCCCTGCCCTCCACTCCCTTCTTCTATTCGCCCTCTCCTCTGCTCCGCTGCCCTCCACTCCTCTACCCTAAACTCCTCTGCACTTCTGCCGCTCCCCTGCCCTCCCCTCCCCTCCTGTACCCGCCTCAGCGCCATTCCCGTCTCCCTGTCGGACTCCGGGCCCCACACAGCCGCCCTGGATCCCGCAGCTCCCACAGAGGCGGCAGGGGAGGGAGGCTTGCAGTGCGTGCAGGGCAGCGGGGCCGCTGCCGGCGGAGCGGCCCGAGGCGGGTGTGAGGTGCGGGCCCCGCAGCCCCGCCGGGATGATCCCCGCGTCGGGGAAGGCTGCGGGACTTGGAGCCCGGCGCTTAATGTAAAGGATGGAAGAAGGTTCAGTCTCCCCTCGCTGTTCCTTCGTGAGGATTGGCCGTATCGGACGCCAGCGTGGCTACCCTGGCAGAGGGAGACGATGGCCAAACCGCCGAGTCACCCCAGGGTGGGGGTGGAAGAGAAATCGCGGTCCAGCTGCTGGCACCGAGGGGGCTGTGAGTATCTCCCAGCCTGAAGACCCCGCAAGGCCGCAGTGCCCGCCAGTGCCAGGCTTGGAGGCACGCACCCAACCTGGGGTCTTTCATTGTTCACAAGACACACGCTCCAGTGGTCACTCCTCAGCCCAGTAACCAGAGTAATGAGAGACATCTAGAAGTACTCCGGGATGGGCAGGATCCTTCTTCACTTGCTTTGCAGTTCCAGGAGGAAACAATAAAAGCTTATTTGTTAGCTGGTCTTTGTTGATGACCTGTCCTTGCTGCGTGGGTCATGGAATATTGGCGTGCCATGCCAACTTGTCATCTGAATGTCAGTGTGGGAAAAAAATTTCTCCATTTTGCAAATACCTGGAATATACTTAGAAAAACTTGGAACCTAACTCAGACAAAGTCCAGAATAATGTAAACTGTTCAATTTCTCTTTCTATTAAAAAAGGGATCAAGTAATGAAGTTGAACAATTTCCTCTGAATATGTAGCAAAGTTATAAACAAGAAATTACAAAGTTAGGAACAGCTGGGAATTGCAGAAGCCCACTAGTGAGTGGGCAAAAATAATGTTCAGTTAGAAAAAAAAGTCTTGTTTCATTGTGCTTGAGTGCTAAATGCAAATAAACTGTATCATAAGACAAATTTCAAATACTCTTTCTCAACCATAAAATTTGCAAATTATTTTTAAGTGTTTTAACAAAAGTACTGAGATTATTACATGAAGACCTTACATTTAAATATCTTCCTAAATGTATCTTCTAAACTTGTACATGGTAGATGGAAAGTTTGGGAAATGGAGTGAGTTTTCTCTTAGAGAATCCTACTATATGACAAATTAGGTAATGGCAGTCGCCAGTTCACTTTCCTTGATGTAAAAAGAGGTACTGAAAAGCTGTGGTGTTATACTTTGATCTCCTTCTAATGTTTCAGTTTTGAACTTAATACTGAAATCACAGCAGGGAAAGAAAATTAGGGGGAGAAGAGAGGTGCTTGTTAAGAGAATGGTTCAAAGCTGCACCAGGAAAAGTTCAGACTGGGCATGAAAGAAAATAACCTAGATATTGGTGGTAATCATCACTGCCAGTAGTGGAAGCAGTTCGCTGCTAAAAGATATCTTGGATGTATTTTGGAAGATGGAAAGTGAGAAAGCAGTGTTCCTTTGAAATGTTTTAAAAAATAATTGTTGAGACAACATTTATGAAAATGGCAAGGTTTGGTAAAGAGAATAAATTGGGGGAAAGGAGAGGAATGTAGCCATAAGTTAATTTCATAGAATCCTAGAATAGGATGGGTTGTCCACGACTTTCTAGGCAACCTATTTTGGTGTCTCAGCACACTCACAGTCAAGGATTTCTTCTTAACATCTAATTTAAACCTGTCCATTATTAAGTTTAAAGTCATTCTCCCTTGTCCTATCACTACATGGTCTTGTAAAAAGTCCTTCTCCAGCTCTCTTGTAGCCTCCTGTAGCCAAGGTGCTGCTCTAAGTCTCCTTGGGGCCTTCTTGTCTGCAGGCTGAACAACCCCATCTTTCTCAGCCTGTCTTCATAGCAGAGGTGTTCCAGCCCCCTCATCATCTTGGGGGCCTCCTCTGGACTTGGTTCAGCAGGTCCATGTCCTTCCTGTGCCTCTGGCCCCAGAGTGGGATGCAGCACTCCAGGTGGGGTCCCACCGGAGAGGAATAGAGGGGAAGAATCACCTCCCTCGCTCTGCTGCTTACACTTCCTCTGCTACAGCCCAGGACATGTTTGGCCTTCTGGATTGCAAGGGAAAATGGCCAGCTCATGTCCAGCTTCTTATCCCCCATCCCCAAGTCCTTCTCAGTAGGGCTGCTCTCAGTCCATTCTCTACCCACCTGTATCTGTGTATTTGTGCAAACAAATTGAAAATTATTTGTTAATACAGTTCAAGTAATGAGCCATTTTTGATCACCTTTTGCCAGTGGGTGGAACATGGCATCATTTGAAACCATTAGGAGAATAATGCTGTATAATTCAGGAATGTTTCCCATATGAGGATAGCGTTGGGTGGAGTGGCTAAGATATATAAATAATAATAGGTAATGATTTTTAAATGGTAGATAAGATTTATCTATGACAATATGTATCTATGCCTTAAAACTTATCTATGGTAAACAGAAGTGGGGCTTACAAAAATTAAGAATAAATTCTTTTCGGCTTTACTGAACTAAAAATTGAACAATTCTTGGTAAACAGCAATTATCAGCTTAGTGTCAAGATCATGGATACAGAAGGACATAGATAGGAGAAATATAAACAGAATATAGCCAAAGCAGGTGCAGTGGTTTTATGGCAGTCTGTGCAGAATAGGAGAGGGAACTTTTAGCAGCAGCACTCTGTATGGGATTGAGCAGTACTTTTATGCTTAGTTTTTCTACTCTGTGTATCAGTGGTGGAGACAGAAGTGGCAGAGCCCTCATTTCTGATGCTTAGCACAACTTAACCTTCCCAAGGGTTCACTGGTGTGAATACATCAGTAGCTGCTTGGGGACACAGTTTGGTGTGCATTATACACAGAGATTGTATCAAAACTCTGAGCAGACACACTTCACTGATTTTTCACCTGTCCTGGCACTAGGTTAGGAAGTGTTTATGGAGGTACCAAGGCAGATGCTTGCCTTGGAAATTTATTTGTAATTTTGTAGGAGTTTCTATCTGTGTTCTTAACATTTGCTCAAGAAATTCTACCAGCTCAGTCTCCATTCTGAATTAGTATGGAAAATAAAATCAACAGAATTTTTTTTAGTTTGACAGATGCTTTGTTTCCAAAAGTAATGATTTTCAAGCCAGGGGAAAAAAAATCTACAAGGAATTGTTTTGATAGCAGTTTTCTGAATAGCCTGGAGCTATTGATGATGAATATAATCAACTAAAAGCTATTAGTGTGTTTTGTACAAATTGCATAAGATATCAGTTAAGAAGTGGATTCTGCAGAACTCATTTACTGTGAGATAATTGTTTTAGGCTTTGTGTCAGAGAGAGTCTAGGGTTCTCTTCAGTCTCTAGACTAGATCAAGTAATTGCACCCTAATGTATTCATCCTTCTGTGCCGACCACAGCAGTGACCTTGGGTGAGTAGTTCAGCTAGATAAGGCTGCATTTTAGATATCTACATTATATGAGATGAGTTCCATCGCCTCCAGGCGCCTTAGATAGCGGAGCCTACATAAGAAAAAGATTATATTGTCATTGCAAGTGGTAATGATTAAAACCGGGGAAAATTGGGCACCATTCATTTATGAAAACGAGAAGAAAAATCCCACACCACACACATAAGTATGAAACACATCAGTGCTGAGGTGTCTTCTCTACTCTGAATCTAATTTAAACGGCAGCATTCACAGTAGGCAATTTTTTTCCTATTCCAAGCACTGAACTGACAGGACAGTGCTTTTAAGTATACAGGACTTTTTGGAAAGAAAAGAGAAACATGCAAACAACTTACTTGAGCAGAAACACTGGGATTTGGGAGTAAGTATGGTAAGGCTTAAGAGCCTTCTTTGTTTTGTGGAGTTTAACCAAGTGCGACCCAGCCCTTCTTCTGTGTCTGAGCGATGTGTGAGGTGTGTGGGCAATGTCTTACTTATATCCATTGTCAAGTCCAAATGACAAATGCAGAAAAGTCTGTGCTCATATGCATTGATCTCTTCCCCAGTGGCTGTCCAGTTCTTTGAGAGACCATAGGCTTAATGATGTGTCCTTGCTCTAGCACTGCTGTCCCACGCTGCAAACAGAAGCTAATGATGACAGTGGCTGCCAGGTGTGAGCTGGTCTGGTCAGGGCTATGGCTCTCAGCTCCTGTCTCCAGGTGTGAGCACCACTGCGCTGGCTCACTCTCCACTCACTTTAGTTTCACTGCTGTTCTCACTACAGCGCTCTTGTCTTTCTGTAGGAGTCATTTTGGGTCAGGCTCTGGTCTCTCAGTACCTTCCAGGGGGATCAGCAACATACTTCATGTCTAGCCTGTGGTCCTGTCCAGTTTTTGTTCAGTCATGATGTTCAGTCCAACTATAGAGTAGCTGGACATAAAAATATACACATATCAAATTATATTAATGTGATAACACATAGAGCTGGTATGCAGAGCAGCCTGACTGTTGAGCTCTCCATGCTTCCTGCGTGGTGGTGCGAGGCTTCTTTGAAGGTCCCAGAATTAGCAGGTGCTCCCAGGTGCTGAATTTGGTCACCAGAATACTTCTGTCACAAACTCCCAATTTTTTATAGTTAACTTACAAATACCTTTAAAAAAATCAGTCTTTTCTATTGTATGTTTCCTGTTTTTCTTTTGGGAAAGGTAACTTTAATTTATAAGATTCACTAAGCTGGGCATAAATACAGTAGGACCAGCAGCATGTACTGTTTGCAAATGTAGACCAGGAAAAGTGCTTGCCTTACTAACTCATCCAAAGGGCAAGCAGAGCCCTGTATTCCCAGATGTCTGTAGTACATACCAGGAAACAATTTTATCTCTAGTCACCTCCGTGGGAAGCAGGTGTTGTTTTTCTCATTTGCACAGTTTTGTGCAAAGCTCTCACAGCTATTTCCTATTTCCTCCTGAAAATGGCAATGACTTTCTTTATTGCAAGGTGTATTACAGGACTTATTATAGTAACTTAAGAGACTGTTATCTCTGAAGGCTGTTATCTCTGGGCTTTACAGTGTTCAAATGACATAAATTGTAAAATAGACATTTGGTTTACTTAATTTTTAATTCTATTTTAAATAACCTGTGGATGGGAGTTTTGTGTTTGGGTGGTGGTTTGGTTTGGTTTGGTTTCTTTTTAATCAGGTCTTTTATGTACAGCATTACTTGGTTAAGTAAGAAAAGAAAAGCCATACATTCTTCAGATATCTTTCTGTTTCTGTGATTGGTGAGAGTTCTTCACCAGCTTAACCAAAGGTGTAGAATAATATGTGGAATAATGTGTGTCCATCCAGCAAAGGAGTGGTCAGGAAAATTGAACTCTCAGGAGGAAATGTTACCAGAGGGGACCCATGTTTCAAGATAGCCCTAGTTAAAATATCTGAAGGTATTCCTGGTGGGAGGGGGTGCTTCCGTTACAAGTAACTATCAATAACGTTTCTAATTAGAAGCCTTTTTTGCTTGATGGATATCTGGGATAAATGTAAATAATAGAAGTAGTTCAAGTGTGTTCTCAAGCTCCTCAGGCATAGACCCAGAAGTCCTGCTGCAGAAACCTATTCCAGGTATTTCCTTCCCTTGCAGAGAATTTTAGTGCAGCCACATCTTTTAATCAGTCAGAGACCATAAGCGTGTGGAGTGAGTGAGAAGTTGTGACACAGGGGCCAAAGAAGGAATCTGTTGCCCACTACATTCATTTGGTAGAAGCTCCTCGGCTCTCCAGCAGAGGAGGCCTGCTCCTCCATATGGCCTTCAGCATTAGTGCCACATGCCCTCGTGTGGCTTGGGGAAAGGTGTTTCCATTTCTCAGGAGGGGTGGTGCATGTCTTAAAATATGCAGAATGATAAACTGCCCCCTGAGGCAAACCCTGCTACTGTGTACCATGGAAGAAAAGCTGAGAAGGGTCTAGGCAGCACCTTGTAAAACAAAATCACAACAAAAAAGAAGGAATGTATTTTCAAAAAGTATGTCAGTGATTTTATATCTCTGCACCAAAGAATTACAAAAAGCACTATAAGACTGTTATACATGTTTGGATTTAAAAAGGAACAGCTCTGCATACTAAAGGAATCATTACTGAAATAAAACCCAATGAAAAGATCATCTCCTGTTCTATCTTTAATATTAATTTGAACTTCCAAAAAATAGAGATATTTGCAGAATACTAGAATTGTGCGAGGCCATAGGAAATGGCATAATTCAAAAATTTAGACTGGAGGTAAAACTAAATGAGCCTCCTCAATTTTTTTACAATTTTCTATTTTTTTTTTGTAAACAAATAGTACTTAATACACAGATACAGGTATCATAACAGTTTTTACATTCATCAAAAGATAGTATCATAAACTATGAAGCTGAAAACCTGAAATGAGCAGAGTTTCATAGGTTGGACTTGATGATCTCAAAGATCTTTTCCAGCCTAGTTAATTCTGTGATTCCCATCATAGTCTAGATACCACTGAAATAACACACAGGGAAAATAATTTAAAGTAATGAGTAATGATTTCCCTGTGTTTAAAAAGGGAGAATTTCTACACTAAGCTAAATAAAGTAACTTTTGCATAGTAAATATCTGTCATACTTTCCCAATAACACCCCTGGAGCCATCTTTTCAGCCATGCCCATTTGTATGAAAAACACATATACACTCCCCAGACTAAACAACTCTGTAACACTTTGAAAGGAATTTTGAAAGATATATGTGTATTTGAGAAGTAAGGAGGACTATTGTCTGGGTGGGAAAACAGAAAGCTGAGGTAAGATTTCATTGATTTATAGCCTGGTTTTTGGTAGTTGGATCACATGGGCATTTGGTCAGACTGCATGTCTGAATGTGTGTCTTTTACTTGAATATCCACAGTTGCTTCTGATCCACTCATTCTGGTTGAAATATGTGGCAGGTTTTGTCTTTTCCTCCTCAAGTAGAAATAAATTATACTTCCAGCTCCAACTACAGAAAGGGTTAGAAGAACAAACAGCCAAATGATGCCAGCAGAAAGTATTTTCTCCATTTTCTCTTCTGTAAGGATATACAATGGAATAACCTTTGAGCTTAAAAGATTTCAGAATCTCATAATAAATGCGACTTCTATAACAAGAAAGCAAAAAAATTCAATGTGTATGTAGATTTTAAGTTCAAGATGTGCTTTGGTGTTGTTTTTTTTACCAATACCAAACAAAATATAATTAAATCTGATCAAAGCCCAATATTAAAAATATAAACATAAAAGTAAATCAATATTTACTTCAGGATAACCTCTATATCCTATATTGAGATGCAGATTAAAACTTAATGGATTTTTTATTTTTAAACACTCACAAAACAAATACTATGAAATGATGTAATTCTATTCCTGTTTTATTTTAGCATGCTCTTATTATTTTACTTAAAAGGAAGTATGCTTACCTGTGTTTTCTGTTGATATTTCTTTGTTTTCGGGAGCTTTTGAAAGGAAAAACAATGTTTATTCTGAATGCTTAAAAAAAAAAAAAAAGGTATTTCAAAGTTCCTAAGCACCAGTGTTTCTGACAATTCCCCCTGAATTCATGTGTTAGTGACAGTCACTCTTCCAGAGGGATGGAACTAAGCATGTGTAAAACTCTAGTAGGATGATTTGGTCTTTCATCCTAAGAGCATCTGATTTCCTCAGTCATGATACCCAAAACAACATGTAGAGACAGATTTCTGTTATTTCAAAAAATGTTTTCAAATATGTTTATTTCTGAGAATCCCCCCACAGTATCCTTAGTCATTTTAAGGTATTTCCTGAAAGGAGGTCTGGAGTGTTAGCAGTGCATCATGAGCATTTTACCTGAGCTGAAAAGACCTTTCTATTGTTGTAGCCCCTTCGGTCAGAGACCATTCCATGTGGATATGATTCCTATGGTAATTGGTCTTCCTGAACTTAGCAGGTAATACAAAGGTCAACAGAAATATGAACCAAACAAAATATCAATGTTCTGCACTACTTTGATTTAATGTCAGTAGGTAAACTAATTTATGCATTTTCTTACAGATGGTAATTTTTCTATCAGGCTACTATCAGTATTTTATTAAACATGATTCTATCATACTGTAGATAAAAAGTGCCACTAGAATGTTTGCCATGCTATTCCTGTAATCCATCAGATCAATTGTCAGTAAGGAAAGGAATCACCAGTTGCAGCATTTCTACAAGACAGTTTGCATTGCACTCATCAGAACAAGATTTTGTTTGAGAATACATTCAGCTGAAATTAGACAAAGTGTTGCTTTTGAGCTTAGCTTTCACCTAAACTCAGGGGCCTGAAGTATTTATGATGGCTGCACAGTGCTGGTGGTGGTTCTAGAGGATGTTGGGGAGATGCTGCCTTCTGAGAGGCAGTCAGAAACCATGTCAGTATTTAGGCAGACATTAGAGTCAATTAGTTTAGCACACAGAGTAGTTTACATTTCTGTGTTGTACAATGAAAATACAGTATTAGACATTTTCAAACTTAACATATTAGAAATACTACTTACTTTTAATTTTTTTACAGATATACCCTTTTTTGAAAGAACAGAGGTTGGTATTCCAGGAGCCAGACAGTGCACATAGTTCTGCACAGTCTTTAAGCCTTTGGTTTGATGGTTCTCCCAACTCCCAGTTGACAAAATCCATTGCAGATTTATCTGTCCATACCCACCGTCCTAATATTAAAAATTAACATGTATGTATAAAATACAAGGATCTAGACAAATAGAATGAGTTGTAATGGAGAAAACAAAAATTTATAACATGCATAGCTAGTTAAATTTTTCAAATATAATTTTAAGCATATTAGGCATAATTTGAAATAAACTTGGTGTAATTTTTGTATATATAGATGTACTTTCAAGTGTACAAAGTTGATTTCTTTTTAACACAACATGAAATTTCATTTGATAGGGTAATGTGATGAAAGATATTACCTCTGTCACTTTTCTTTAGTCCTATCCAAAAGTTCAGTGATTTTCCATGGAGTATATTAATGGTTTCTGACAGAAAGTTTGTTTCACTATAGTCTCCTACTGATACCAAATCAGCACCTGAAAAAATATTAAGGAACACATCACAGTGGGTCATTTTCTTAGAGCTCAAGTCAATAAAAGATATGCAAAAGTATATAAAAGACACCAACTTTTTCATATTTTTCACTAGTCTTTTTTGTGGGTATTATATCACTGTATGGTTTTGGTTTTTTTTTTTTTTGAGCATGACTGTATGTTGTATGGATGCAAATCTGCACAAAGATATGAATTTTCTCAAATTTTCTGGATATTTTTAGTCTTTGCTATTTTAGAGAAGAACAATTGCTCTCCTGCAACACTTTTTGGCCAGGTCTGACCCCAGCCCAGATTGTGGTGCTAGTAAGCTGAAACAGATACATGTGATGTAGTCACCACCGTGCTTCTTGCCTCTACAGCTTTGTCCCTCATTGGTGGCTGGGCAGCAGTTTTGGCAGTGCCTGATCATAACAGGTTAGGTAGGATGTGTCAGCAGATGGAGGTTGCAGTCCAGGAGATGTCCAGAAGTTGATTTATAATTGTCATATGCCCTGGCATTGGAAATACACAAAGCTGCGTTGGGAACACAAGGAAATGACCACCTTCCTGGCCTGGCCAGAGGGTAACAGGCAAGCAAAAGTGTAGGAATTTAGAACATAAAGCAGTGTCCAATTGTAACCTTTCATCCTGGTTATTAGTGTAATGTTTACTTTTTGTAGTAATTATGTGATTTATCTTTCTACAAAACCACTCCAGGAATTCAGCTGTGGTACAGCTGTAGAGCAAAATGACTTTACAAAGCTATTTTTTCTGTTAACTCAGTTATAGGTCAATGTTTTCAGATATATGAGGAAGTGCCTTTGGAAATGTATAGGATGTTTCTTATTCTTAGTCACACTGAAAGATGTGGTGCATTGCACTAGTTCCCAGAAATGTGGAGCAAAGTGTCTTTTCCCTTTTGAAGGGATGAAGGTACTGCTCTTCTTTCCATGGGGGCAGCATGAGGCTGTTCCAGAGCAGGTAAGCACACCCAACTGTTGTGTTTTACTGCTTCATGAAATATAAACAGCTCCTCATTTTTGTCCAGCCACTGAGATCCACTTAATGAGCTGTGCTGCCCTGTGACTAACAAACACAACTATCCTATGACTTTGTGTCTCCCAGATTGCCCTGCATGTGGAGTCCTTTTTGCTTGGGGAAGGGAAAGCCAATGCTGCAGCCTGTGCCTTAGTGGGTCTTAGGGTTTATTTCCCTATCTAATTTTTTTTTTTTTGCCATAAAACTTTTTTGAGATACTCGTATTTCACCTGATATTTGAGATATGAGATGCTGCTGTCTCTGACAAAAGTTACGTTTATTGTGCAAAAGCATGCTCAGAAAAGCAACCAAAAAAAGCATTAAATGGGAAGTTTTAAAGTAATTTGAGGTTTGTTTAGCAATATTATCCATTATTTTATGTGTTTAATTACATCATCAATCTTTCTAAGACTAAACACTCACCTAGTCGGGCACATTCCTCGTGAGCTTGAGACCAGCTTCTTTTCTTGGAGGCCTCAAAGTAATAGCAGTGACCAGAGAAAGGTATCCAAGATTTGTGTCCTCTTGATTCAGGGCATTTTCCAGGAAGTTGTGGGGGTTCAGTAGGGGCCATTACTGATAAGAGATCAGGTAGTTGGAGTCCAGCTATTTTATATAACTTGTTTTTCCCTTTATGCTAGTAGGACAAAACTAATCTTAGGTTTGTAATCTTAGAAGAAATTAAGCCTGTTCTAAGAGCTTGAATATGGTTCTGACTTTCTGTTTGAGACAATATTTTCCTTCATATTTATTTATCAATGTGATTTCACTATATCAAAACCTTATAAAACCTTGCAGTAGAAACTGTGATTGTGAATCAACTATATATAGTTATTTATATATATATGTAGTAAAACTAAGCTTGTTTGCAGGCCTTTTTATTAAACTATATCCTGAATACATTCCATACTGACTGATATAATAGGAAAATTTTGATGGGTAGATAAATACAGCTGGAATGTAAATTATATATTCTTCCAAATTATCTTTTCTTCCTGTAAGTCTTCCACCGTCTGTTGCTTCCCCCTAAGGAACACTTAACTCTCAAATGAGATTTCCAGAATCATAAAGTTAAAAGAGACAATGTATATGAATTTTGAAGTTTTTTGTCATATTAAAACATCTTAGAACATAATTTGCCATGTGACTTAAATTTGCTAATGATTCAAGATTGTCCATAAAGTTGAAAAATTCAAGAATATAGCTAAATTTTGAAATAATATTTTTACTTATTTTTATATAAATTACACAAGATTGTGCTTTCCAAGGGGTTATTTACTTCATCTTTGTGCTCACAGGTGACATGAAGCTGATATATTGTTTTTGACAGATATTAGTCCTGTCTGTTCTTAGCGAGCTGTAGTGATGATGATTTGCTGATCTGTCCAGAGTATTTATTAAAGACTTTTGTACTGATAAAATTAGAAGGTTCTCCTTGCTGTATTTAAGTCTGTTACCCCTTTCCAACTCATATCAGACACACAGAAAAATTAAATCCCATCCTTTAAGGCTCCTTTTGTAATATTTAGTATTAATAATATAGTTTCTTATAGTCTTTTGTCCAACTCCAATCTTTTCTTTAAATTATTGTTTCCCAGTGATCTGAAAACCCAAGTTGACAGAAAAGCTTTTCAAACTTTGGTACCCCAAACTGGATACAGAATTTCCTATATTGCCTAATAAAAACAGATCTTACAGCAAGTGAATTACTTTTCCTAATAGGATGGATACTTAAAAAAAGTGAATATTCATTCCTTTGGTTGTTAGGCTTTTGGTAATTACTATGAATCAATTAACTTTGGAAAGAATTCATGTCAATATTTAGAACTAGTTAGGTAATCCTGTCGACCTGTATACTGGTGTATTAACAAAGTATTTTTCCAGTGGCTTATTGCACTATACAGCCTCTAGTCAAGATGCATGCATGGAGTTACTCACCATCTGATTTTTTACAGACAGAAAAGAATTTTTCCTCGCAAGAAGCTGTCTTCCAGGTGCCATCAGTGTCTAGGTAGACACATGCTAGTGTCTGCTTTGGTTCTCCACTGGCCCAATTGCTGTAAACTAAACTCCACCTGTCAGTCCATTGATACTTGCCACTGGTCTGGAAGTAAAATCTATATGGTAATTTTACGTTTGCTTACAGTGACACAGCTACTATACAGGATCCTCAAGAGAGCTCTCATATAACCTGTGTAGAATCATCTGCTTACTAGGGCCTCTTCTTAGCTTGTAAATGCTAACTGACTAAAATGTACAATGTCTGTCATCCACAAATGTGAATGCCTCCAAAAAATATCTAACATTAATTCAGAGCATTTTTTCAAGCATTGGGAAATGGAAGGGAAAAAAAAAGGAGGCATGAGAGAAGGCATAAAACTAGGAGTCAGATAAGATATCCTGTTGGTATGACCACCCAAACATTTGCATGGAGAATGGGAGTGTGTGTGGGAGTGCTCTTAAGCAGCTGTAATCACCATTGCTTTTTGTTGTAGTTGTCGTGACTGTGATTCATGATGAAGAGTGTAGCCTATCAAAACACACCTACCATCCAAATGTGCACCCTCTTCTGTAATACAGCTGATGTAGACATCTCACAAACAGAAGGGATTATTTTTCCATAATATTCTAACTTTGAATGGGAGCAGTTACACCAATTGTATTTTCAATTTAAAAAAATACAGCCATGGTCAGTATGTACCGTATGATATAGCCTCAATATTCCTTTTACTACTATTTATCCCAGTTTCTATTCACAGCTGTAGTTTGCTATTGCTACCATAAATAAGACCATTCTAGTAAAATGTGTGAGCATAAACACCCACATAAAAATTGTTCCTTGTCAGGTGACAGGTGTGTGACCTCTGATACCTTGTCACTGATCACTGAGGTACATAAACATGTGGCAGGAGGCCAGGATGTACGTTGTGCCTGGAATCACTTTTAGATTAAAATCAACTCAAAATGTAGGAAATTTTACAATTTATATCTGAGATACTTTAAACTACTCCAAACAACGCACTATGCTGTTGTATACTGGTTTTACAGGAACATTTCCTTGTGCTAAAGGAAATCTCTACTGTATGAGTCTTATTTGAAGCTTTTCAGTGCAGATGGCTGTTACATTGATGTAACATGCTGTTTTCAGCACTACACTGGCAGAAATCCCAATGGGCAATAAGATGAGAGCATGAAGTAAAATCAGGTTCTGTGTCAGCCTGACTGTGCGGATGCAATGCCTTTGTTCTTACCCTGTTGCTGTTGAGACCAATCCACAGAGGTTCTCCATACTCCTTTGCAAGTAGGAACAACTGTGCCTGGCTATGTGGGTCTAAAATACTGGCAAGTTCTGAGGCATTGTTATTGCAGTTTTGCTGTGCTTCCTCCCAGTTCATTTTGGAATGGGTGACAGAATAGCTAATCCCACTGGAAGGGGCAAAAGCAAAGTCCAGCACTGTTGCTGATGATTTAAGAAGTTCAGGATCTGTAGGAAAAAGGAAAAAAAACCCCACCCCACAAGCAGTTAAATCTGAGAAATTGAGTACCATCTTCATATTTGACTTCAGCAATTGAGTAACATCATTATTTACAAACCTAATATAAAATGACTAATGGAAGAGAGCATCTTCTTAGCTGTTTATAATTAAATATAACATCAAAACAACACTTCTGATAAAAGAAATATATTTTCAACCTCTGACAATTTTGAATCAGTAAATGCACAGTATTTTACATTGCAGAGGTAAATTTACCCCATCATGCAAAAATAACACACCTGTCTTGCCTGCTTTTAAAATACTCTTTGCACCTTAATGACTATCAGGTGTTTATGGATAATATTAAACTTACTAGTTTTGATGTCCTACAGATCACCATGAACATATGTAATAAAATTGTTTGGGCTTCATCTATTAAACTACACTTTTAAAAATAAAATAATTTTCCTTTCCCATATTCTGCTATGTACTCTCAAAAACATTGCTAAATAACACTGGGAGGCAAGATGGGCCCTTAGGTTTTACTGATCCTTTACCTAAAATCCAAAACAAAATTAAACAAACTAAAACTAAACTGAAATAAAGTGTGTTAAACAAGAAAATTTTTTTTAATCCTTATGTTATAATTTTCAAGATTAACAGAACTCACCACTATTCTTCTGGCATATATACCCTCTGTATTTATAACATCCCTCATTATTCCATTTTCCTGTGTCATCTGCAGGACCTCTCTTTAGAGAAACACAGTCAAACTGTTGGAAGTAAGGAAAAGAATATACATGTTTCTTAGAAGTTATAGCAGAGTACTATAACTGAGTACTTTCAGGTTTGGGTTTTTTTTTTTTGTTTGTTTGTTTGGTTGGTTGGTTTTTGTTGTTGTTGTTGTTGTTGTTGTTGTTTTTTAGTTCTGGTGTTATAGGGTGTGTTACAGCTCTAGAAATACCTTTCATTCATCCTTCTCTGTCCTTTCTGACCTCCCTTGTGGTGGCCAGTTCCCCTGTTGCACACTGTTCAGCTCAGCCTGCTTGTTCATTTAGTTATTTTCCAGGAGAAATACTTGAAAGACGTTATTATTTTCAAGAACTTCCTTCCACATTACCTATCCCAACTAATGGGTGACTATCAGTAAGGTTTTGAATAAGAATGAAATAGGGGTTGTACTTTGTATTTCACTTGCAAAGACAGCTATAAATAGTGCTGATTCTTGACAAAATCACCTAGATTACAGTCCTTGGCAGAGCTCTCATCAGCTCTAGTTCTTAGAATTTCTCTTTCAGCTGTACAGGATCAAATTAGAAGCTGAAATTTATTACAAGTTTATTACAAGCTGCAATCTCCTCTGCTAAGCTGCCATGGGGTAATTGTTGGGCCTTTGAAAATGATCCTCTGAAGGAGAGAGCTGTCAGTGTCTTGAAGGTGAAGGAGAAAAGCAGGATGTACCTTTGCACATTTTTATTTTCCTGCTTGGTACTTTCTGGTGTTATTAGAGCTGCAGTGGAGCTATGGTTTGTGTGGTGTCACTTATGTCTTCCTGCACACCTTGACCAATGGCTACATGGGGAAGAGCAACATGAATAGGCTCAGGTGTAGATTAAGCTGGTTGCCCAGATCCCTGACTTCTCTAAAGGTATGGATACAAAAATGGTGGGAGAATAGACAGTGAATGGAATGATATATTGTGAAGGGCAAGTTTGGAAAGCAAGATATGGAAATAAATAGAAGATAGGCAATGTGGCTGTGCAAATCAGCCTGTATTGGTATGGTTATGTAGAACACTACATTTTATTTACATCATTATGAGGTCTAATTTAAGTGCTAGCAGTGGAGAAGGTTTGATGAGCTTAGGAAGTAGTTGACATCTACTGGCCCTTCGCAATTCAATTACAAATTTAAAAAGGGAAAAAGGTAAAATGCTGAACTCTTTGCCTCTTACATCCTCTTCTCCTTCCTTCATAGACATGAAAGTAATTGTGTGTTGACTTCTAAAATTCTAATGTTCTTCTAAAATTCTAATGTTGCATTTATATTCTCTGAAAAATTAACAATTTACTATGAAAAAGAAAGTAACTTTGCTAACTTTATTCAATATATCCAATCTTTTATTCAATCTGTCCATTGCTTCAATTATGCCAAATACTTTGACGAAATTACAGAAATGCCATTTTATGCTCTGAAATAGCTAGAATACTCAAAGATTGAAAGGTTTAATGTCTAGTCCTAGAGTAAAGATAGATGACTAACCAATACAGAAGGCTGGGGCAAGGTCTGGAGTGAAGTGAGCTGCTTACTGGGAGTGGTATTGCTCCTGAGATTTGAACTTGATGGCAAACACTGAGCAATATTTACCTGTTGCCGATTTTGGCCATCTTCTGGATGCAGACTGTCATACAAAATAGGTTCTACAAGTTTTGGGGAACCTTTAGCCCAGTTTGTATATGAGACAGCACTTCCATCAGACCACACAAAGTTGAGTTCACTGAGCAGATCATTCAAGCCAATCCAAAGATCATTTGAAGCATCCTTCAAATGGTACGTAAGAAAAGCTAGAATAAAAAGCCAATAGAGGATAAAATTATTGTGTTACATGATCAGTCAAAACATCAACTGATAAACAAATACTTAACTGTTTTTTTCAATAAAGTCTTATAGAAACATTTAATTATATTTGATCAGAAATTTACCTGAGTTAATTATTTCAAGGTTATGCCCAGCCCTTGCCCATGAAAAATGTCAAAGAGTCAAACTATTTCAGAACAATGAAGCAAGATTGGAAGAAAACAAAAAAAGCCTGTCTGACCACCATGATATCTAAAGTGTTCACTTATTTCAGCAGTCATGATGAGCCACTTGACTGATGGAAATATGTACAGCTGCAAATGGAAGCCAGGGAACACAGGCAAGGTGAAAATATGCCTTTCTCTGACATTATACTAAATTAAGTTGCAGAATTTAGGCAGATGTATAGATGCATACATATCCCATTCTATTTGTGGCAGAAACAGACCATGCATTCTCTTTTTTTTCTCTGTGCCTAAAGTCATAAATGACAGATCCAGATTTTTAATTTTATTATCATTCATGCCTATAAATAATGTAAGATACTTTGCATGTA
The DNA here is from genome assembly GCF_963513975.1 of Fringilla coelebs. NCBI lineage: Eukaryota > Metazoa > Chordata > Aves > Passeriformes > Fringillidae > Fringilla > Fringilla coelebs. The sequence continues at coordinate 133,191,429 of NC_140028.1, read as the reverse complement.
ACATGAAGAAGCAACCCTTAGCATCACTAGCATGCCCCAATCAGATTGTTCAGTTCTAAAAACATTTCATGCCATGACCATATAACCATAATTTGAATACACAAATTATAAAAAGCATATATTTACATACTGACACTTGCCTTCTTTGCAGGGAATGTCCACTGTATACAGAGTAAAGGCTCTCTATTACCTAAGGGGCTGTTGCACTATACCTTGAACTTGTTCATTAGGAATGCTTGCCAAGTCTCCTCCAAGGCTCATGCAAACTCTTCTTCCAGTAATCCAGTAATCATAGCCAGAGCCAAAAAATTTGTAACACTAGGGAAAAATAAGTATAGACTGTTAGAGTGACAGGACAAAGAATTTAGGTATGAATTAAACTAGTTTAAATAAAAATCAGCCAAATTCAGACCCCCAAAATATTTTTTCAGTTAACTTGGATCTGGAGCCAAGTCAAAACCATTTACAAGTTTTAAATTTGCTCTCTGTCTTTCTGAAAGGGATTGAGAAAGTCACAACAAAACTCAAATAGCTATTTACAAACCACAGTAGGAGTCTGATGAGAATCTAATGTTTTAACTAACTCAGAGATTTCTGGAAGCCATACACCACCACAAGTGAAAGACAAAGTTCTAACTGTAGGAAAACCCCAGCCCAGGTGTGGAATTGCTGGTACTTTTTGAAAACCCTTTTTGACCTAGTATCTGTGGTCAGAATCCTCCTGTGTCTATTCAGCCTTCTTCATTATACAGCTCTCTCATGAACGGAAGTATTTGATTCATTTCTTAAAAACTGTGTAGCCATCACATTACCAATACATATCACCCTCAAAAGTTCTGATAATTACCAGTGTGTCTCATGTGCCCTCCATGTTTGCAGCTCACCCTCTGCTCTGCCAGCAGCACAGTCAGAGAATTATCTTGCCAGGTTTGTGGAAAATAACAACTTTGATGACTGTAACCTGGCATAAACTCACCTGGTGCCTTCATAACAATGCACAATACATACAATGTATGTATTAGGAAAGAGAACCTTCACTTATTAAGCACATAAGTTTGTCCCTTTTGGGAAGAGGCAATCATTACATTGAAGGCTGTTTAGAAAAAAATTGTCTTATTTCTGATTTGTTCCATCTCAAATGACTGATTTTGTGCTATGCCCAATTCTTTCAGATGAATTAAGTTCTTCAGTTTTTTGAAACATATATACAATGTAACTGTTTTCCCAATGTGCCTCAGGTGACCACTTCTCAAGAAAACAATTAAACATCTGTAAAACCACCATTTTGCAGTAATTAGCCAATGGGTTCATTTTTTAATGCAACTGACAAAATATATCTGAGAGACAATCTAGTGAATCTTTAAGTATCTTCCCAAGCAGTAATATCATTGTGCTTAGATGAAAGTATCATACCTGATTTTTAAATAAAATCCAACCTGCAGGACATCCTCCAGGAGGTGAAGGTACTGCTGAAGGAAGGGTTGCATTTATAAAACTTCTGTGCCTCTCACAGATATAGCCATTGGAAAAACCACAGTTGACATCATTCCACAAGCCTGAAATCAATTAAAGTTTAGGTACTAAGGCACTGAATAAGATTGAAATTTGTGGGAAAGTGAATTGGTTTCTGAAGTTCAGAAGCAATCTGCCTGGGAATGTGGGATAACCTCCCTTAGCTCAGCTCTACCTCCCATTGTCCCTGTATGCAGGGACACTTTGGTCCTGCTGTGACTGGGGGAGAAGTGGTCAGCTGAGATGGCCTCTCAGTGAAACCCTCTCCAACAGCTTTGTTGTACTGAAAGATGCAAGTGTCAAGTAATGCTCAATCAGTGAAAGCACTACAGAATGTGAAAATCTATATGTGTTCTATTCCTTTGCTAACATCTTATTACTAAAAATATTATCTAATTATTTTAAAAAATATAAAACTATTATTTTAAGTTCAAATACTTTCTATTAATTAAGTATTATCTAATTATAATAACTAAAAAAAAAATTGCTGTTGATTTGAATTGAACATTTTCTTTATGCAGCTGAAACATCAGTGATGAAATTGCCGCTGAATTTCCCATTAAAATCAATTTCTTAGACTCCACTTTTATGGATAATATTGGCCCTGAAGAAACCTCAGATATAACAAGTATTCTTTATAATGCATATTTCTCAAAATTTCTGGTAAAGAATGGGTGAAAATTGACAAGATATTTTTAACAAACATTGGAAGAGCAGCAGCCATAAAATTACTTTACAAACCATAGTTGTGTAACTCACCATCTTTTTTATTTAAAACCACACAATTTTCTTGAGCTTGTGCAAAGCTGGGCTCACCCTGTGCCCAAGCTGTATAGTGCACTGGGCTTCCACTCATCCAACTGAAAAACAGAAGTGGTTGCTGAGCAATGTCCATGAAACAGTTGAGAAAAATCTTCTTTAACATACTAAAAGTATTTTTAAAAAATTACAGCTCACTCTCTCTGTAAATTGAGTTTCCATTAGGATTAAAGGACCTTATGTAAAGAAATCCCTGCATATCAAGTAAAAGACAAAAATACCTTTCTTTTTAACACATATCATCAACATATTCATAGCATACTAAAGTTCCATTTAGAATTCTGTTTGCACAGTATAGTTTAACCAAGGGAGAGCACACATTCCAACAAGCATTATCACTCTGAATCTACATTTAACTCCTTTGCAGTGGTTCCTCCAGAAGGAACTTTGGCAGTACAATGCTCCTACAACTGCTCTTTATGGATCTTGATGTAGCTTATTTGCCTACCTGAACTGTTGATCAGCATTCTGGATTAATCCTATGAGATATGAGTTCAGTTTGCCATTTCTTAAGATCTAAGCATAAAAATACATTTTTAATTAGAGTTTTGTAATATTTATTAGTCATCTAATGCCAAAAAAAGTGCAACTATTTTTCTATAGAAGCAAAGAAATTAATACATATTCTTTAAATGATTGTGCACAGTCACCTAAGATACCCTAGGACTTATAGTTTTGCTTTATTATTATTATTTTTGTTGATACATTCCCATTTTTGCCTGAATTACTGATAGGATCAAAGCTTTAAAAGTTCTGTTTTCAATTTGAGAAGAAAAAGTCATAGAAGACTTGAGAAAAACATTAAGGATAAAATTTTTGATCCTTTCCTGGTTGTAAGCAGCTGTGTAATTCTTGTGTCTCGAGCTGTCTGAGCTCTCCTCCTGTAATATCCTTTCCCACACAATAAAAGCAAACATCTAATAGTGTGGCTCTGTTAGAAAGGAGGTTGTGTGGCTATGGAGGTATTAGCAAACCAAGCAGGATTATGGCAGAGGTCTGAGGTACCATCCATGCTATTTAGTTGTCTGCATTTCCCTGCTGTGCTTTGGTCATGGTACGGGAAAACTGATCCATGAAGGGTTGTTGGAATGATGTGTCTAACCTGGACCAGCCTTTCTTTAAAAAGCTGTTTTGGAGAGCAACACTGGAAGTTGCCTGCCTGATCTATGTGCAACACTGGGTTCTTGTATATGATATTCAGAGTAGAGGCAACCACCCTGTCAGAAGAAGAGTTTTCTGAGAATACACCTACCCTGCCTCTTCATTGCTCCTTATGTATATGCTCACAAATCCCTTCAGACTAAAATAGACAAGAATATAGCCATCCTAGTAAACAGTAAATTCTTTTACATGTTTTTTTTTTCCTAAAGATTTTTTCCTAAAGATTTCTTGAAGATTCATTTATTAGAATAAATATTTTTTCATAGAATATATAAACCTACTCCTAATAAAATTTTAGCCGTAGTAATATTTGGTAAAAGTGGTAATATTGTGCAACAAGCACATTCTTCTGCACTTCACAAGCAGAGGATTTGTACAAAGGGTATATGAACCATGTAGTGTATAACATAACAAAATCTCCCCTTACGTATTTCCACAAAAATTTTCTTTCACTATTATTTCCAATAGTAGCAAGATTCCCGTGATTGTTTCTGCAGAATGTTCTGGCTTTCTCCATAGAGGTCTTTTCTGGGCCGAAAAAATATTGTTTGTCTCCTTTTACAATCCAGCCATCTTCTGTGACTTCATATGCTGCAAGACAGACAAGAAATCTCTGCATTCTTCTCAGTTCTTAGGCAAAGCTGGTGGTGTTACATCGCACCACCCTTCAGGTAAATGAGAATAAACAGAGACTTACTGGTAGAAGGACCCAGAGGTTCTGGTTTCAAGGCTGTCCCTGTAATGAAATGGGATTAAAAAAAGATGATGTAAAATATTTCCCAAACATTGAGCCAGTATAAGTGTCCAATTAATGGAAATTTTTTTAATGTCTAATAACTTTTCACATTTTAAATATTCAATGCAGAACATAATTATATGGTATCTTTGGTGCAAAGTTAAAAATGGATGCTTGGTGAATAAAAGATGCATTACAGGCCTACATCTCTGTCTTGGCAGATTTTCAATAAAAGCATCTTGAATATCTTGAATATTGCCTAAATTGGATGGCTGAAGTTAGTCTGAATGACTATTTGTTTCTGCAAGAACACTAAATAGAGAAAATACTCCAATGTTGGTAGACTTTGAACAATTCTTTATGGACATTTTGTTGTATTTGAACAAGAAATTCAAATACTAAGCAAATTTTTGCTTTTTTACTTATAGTTATATTTATAGTTATTATTTGTGTTTAACATTTTATTAATATTTATTTGTTAGTTAAACTTTTTCCTGTGTAGCTGCTTTGACAAGAATTACATTACCACTTTTTGAAAAATAATTTAAACAAAAAATTTCCTCAGGACATGGAGTGTGATATTGGAGAAATGTTTCTCTAAACATGCAAGGCCAAGTGCTATAAAAATGTAAAACAAATGTCACCTTTATAATTTCCAGGCCATCTGAATGGGGCTCTGAGCAACCTGGTCAAAGGTTGGGGGTTGGAACTCAGTGATCTTTAAGGTCCTTTCCAACTCAAACTATTCTGTGATTCTGTGTTTTTTTCCCTACAGGAATTTATTGCAATGTTTGTCTTGCTGTATGTGTAATTACATTTTATTAAGTGTGTGAACATATGCTTGGGTTAAAAAAAAAAGTCAGCTTTTAAAAATAATCTATTTTATGATTGGTTACGACCTTAAAGAGAAAATGGTTGCAAGATGTAAAAGAAAAAAACCCTAATATATCTGTTCTGGAAGTATGAAGTAATCTGTCTGTTTCAGCATGCCATTATGCACTGCTGACTAATGATGCCAATTTCTTCAGGCTGTAATTTCTGCCATTCATATGCTACTACTAATTAACAGTAAACAGCTACTATTGACACTTTGCTAATGATTTTTAGCCGTGGTGATTATGCAGGTGAGAACTCACAAAGGAACTTAGCAGGAAAAATATCTTCACAACATCTCTCTGAGATGGAGGTCTATGATTATTGCTTTATAAGGATAAGAAGCTGAGACTATGTGCCTTGGTTAGAAAATTGTTTTGAATAATTCAGCAGCACAGAAATTATGTCTTTTAGAAAAGCAGCAATTGAAACTAGTGTGAAGGAGCCCAGGGAGCCACCAGAGGAACATTGCTGTTACTGTGGAAGTAAAATATGTAGCCCAACACATAGCTATTCCTCTCTAATTTCACTGAATATTTTCCTCAACAATAGCTGAGAAAAAAAAAATTTCGTCTACGAGAAGTAGAGATTTTTCTACTAGTATGTGATGAAGATGTGAAACTGTCTTAAATTTTGAAGCTTTCATTAACATCTTCTTGTTACAGCAGGCCTTTTGTTACAGGCTTGTCTTTACATGTCATCTCACAAAAAGACTGATTCTATAATGCTGGTAGTGTTGTTTAATTTAGAGTAGGTGGCTACTGTGCTGTTGTGTACCAACATTTGAGCAGAGGAGTGAAGTTTCACTTCACAAAGGATATGGAAATTGAAAATAATATTTTTCTTCTTCTTTTTGTCTTTTTTTTGGTTTGAATTGTAGTCCTCTTTTCCTCCCTCAGTCAGAATTTCTGTTTTGACAAAACTCTGCTTCTGTGCAGAGTAGTGAATATTGCAAGGTAAGCTCTTAAGATTGCTTTCATCATATTTTCTATTATTACACAATTGCATAGAGAAGTGTAATTTTAGTAAAGCTTATCATGGAATATACTTTTTATAATGAAACAAAAAAGTTTATTGTTAACAGCTGAAATCTTGTATACCAAAGGTCTTGTGTGTGCAAAATTCCTGTGAAATAAACAAAACTTTCTAGCAGTATGTAACTTGTAGAGTTTCCTGTTATGATAAAATGCATTTAACTTGAATTTCTTCCTAAGGTGAATTTAGAGTAAAAAGTAGCCTACCTTTTTTTATTCCACAAATCCAGTTATGACTGTATTCACAGTGCTCCTTAATCCATGACAAGGAAGGGTTTTCACTGATTGCTCCACAATCTTGAAATGCAGTATCGTAAAAATAGTCTCTAACTTTATAATTCACCTACAGAGAAAACATACCCGTGGTTTTTATTTTAATCTACAGGAGAAAAAACTGTCCTCTGTAAGGAATGAGAAGTAGAGCAAAAGTTTCCAACCAGTTTTTTTCCTCCTCCTCTGGCTGTGAGGCCACTGTAAGTTACTAAAGTAATTACAAACACTCTGCAGGAGGAAATAAAGGCTCTGAGTTTATGTGGCATCTAACAGAGTGTAGCAGTCCCACAAAAACTGCACTCAAATGAGTCCAGTTATAAATAAAAAGCAGGAAAAAGTCTCTGGCAATTTATCACTAGAGACTAACAAAAATCAGGAGACCTTTCTCGTACATTTGTGACTTGGATAATCATTTCTGTAGCTTATAGTCCTTGTCTTTTATCTCTTTTGTGATGGTATAACCTCAGGGTTTATTAGCCTCTTTTGTTTTTTTCCAATCTAGTATGAAGAATAATGATTCAGAGTTACCCAGGTGCAAAATAGGCATTTTTGGAAATTCTTATACACCCTTTTGACACACCAGTCATGGAAACTTCAACAGAAAAAATGTCAGAACAGAAGGAAACTGGCATGGTGAAACACTCACCGGAGAACCATCACTCCAGGAAAGTCCACCATCAGGATCCAAACACTGCAAACCTATCCAGAAAGGCTGAAATGATGGGGATTTCTTTCTAGAGTGTGAAAAAAATGTACAGTGGAAGAGGATACATGTTGTTAGCTCTGCTCAATTTTAAAAGTTACATGGGACAATAACTCTGACGCTTATTGAACACTTCAATGCAGAAATTTTAAAAATAAAAAGTACTGTTGGTCAACAAACTCCCATTGGCAAGTACATGAAGTTCACACCTTAAAATTTCCTGCTTTGCAAATGGTTGTATTGAAAACACAGCATGTTATTTTTCTGCATTGATGTTGTGATTATAGTAGTTTTTTCTCAGAAATAAAATGTTCAGGCTGCTAGAAGACAAAATTTGGTTTCAAAATTATTCACTAAGCAAACTTAGAATAGGGTCTGTGGAGAAGCATTCAACAAATTCTGTTGTTGGGCTGGTTTTTATCTGAATTTAAAATGTTTGCAGGTTATGACATTTTAGGAGCTCTAAAAATTCTTTGAAAACATTACTCATATGATACATTTTCTCAGTTACTTTTCTTATTGTTATGGTGAAAACCAGATAGATTTTTAAATAATTATTTCAGGAGCAAAACAATAGTGCCATTATTTATTACTGTATCCTGTGTCGTTACACCCAAATATCAATTATTAGACAGTTTTTGCCTCCTTACTTTATTAAGTTTTCTATCACTGTTTGCTCTTCTTCATTTCTAATGGCAGCCAGGTCTCCTCCTATTTCTCTGCAGAAATCTCGGGCCTCAAACCATGTTTTCTTTTGGTCTTCTTCTCTCACAAAACCCTGTAGATGCAGGTAGAGCACTGTGTTTTCAGTGTGCTAAACATAAATCTGCTGGCTGCCTTGCATAAGGAAAATAAGTAAATCTTCCATTACAATATGGATTTAAAAGTAATTGGATGACCTTACTAATAGACTGAAAGCTGCAGTGATATTTGAATAGTTGTGTAAAAGCTTGCTACATTGTGCCATTCTGTGATGTTTAGATTGCCTGTTTATTTGGTGCTGTCCTGTTTGCCAGGTAGGATTATGGCAAAAAACAATACTTACTCTGAAGCAGGAATTAGTGCTATTGCTTGTATCCCAACCCAAGGGACATTTGGAATCAGAAACTGTTTCAGAAACAGCAGGAACAGTGACTTTTTCAGCTAATTTTTTGCAGAGAAATTTTGCCTTTACTTCACAGTTCTGAACATCCCATAGTCCAGCTGCATTTCCAGTCCTAAGGGCAACACAGCCAGCTTCCTTCCCTTTATGAGATAAAAAAGAAAGTTGAAATGCTTTTTAAAGAGGCTCTTTCGACATTTTTATGGCTCATCTAATTAATTTACAAAAGACTATTTGAAATATTAAGTGTAGCGTCCACTCAGAGGAGGAGCTTTGTTAAAAGAGGAAACCAGCAAATCCTTCACCTTCGTCCCTTCCCTTTGAGTGCATGAACAACTCCTTGCCTGCCTCTTTCCTCTCCCACTTAGAGAACCAAGGCAAGGCTTTGGCAGCCCATTGCTAAGGCTGGAAGGGATTTCATCCTTTCTGCTCAATTTGATTTTGCTCTTGGTAACAATGAGTAATCAGAAAATAAATATTTCCATGGCATCATAGAAAATCATAGCATAATTTAGGTTGGAAAAGATCTGTACCATTGTAGAGTCCAACCAATTAACACAGGTCCACCACTAAACCATCAGTGCCACATCCACACGTCTTCACATCTTGTAAATACATCCAGGGGTGGTAACTCAACCACCCCCAGGGCAGCCCATTCCAAGGCCTGAGCATCCCTTCTGTGAAGAAACATTTCCTGGTATCCAATCTAAAGCTCCCCTGATGCACCTTGAGGCCATTTCCTCTTCCCCTATTACTTGTTACTTCGGAGAAGAGCCTGATCTCCACCTCATTACAACATCCTTTCAGGCAGTTGTAGAAAGTGATAAAGTTTCCTCTGAGTCTCTTTTCCTTCAGGCAGAACAAGCCCAGCTCCCTCAGCCACTCCTCATTAAACTCATGTTCCAGATCCTTCACCAGCTTTGTTGACCTTCTCTGGGCATGCTGAAACATCTCCATATTTTTCTCATAGTGAGGGACCCAAAACTGAACCCAGGATTTGATTTGCAGCCTCACTGGTGCCAAATACGTGTATCAAAGACACTTCAGTTTCAAAGGCAGAATGTTCATATCTGTCATTGTGGATTGATAAAAATTGGGAAACAGTTCAGAATTAGGGAACACAGAGAGTTCTGTGGTAGCTTAGATTTAATCCAGTGGCAGTGATGCCTTAAAGAACCTAGAAATGAAACACACTTTTGAGATAATATATAGGGGGTAATATAAAGGCTGGTCTTTATTGGAGGCCTCCAGGGACAGATATGGAAAATGCCCACAAAATTTCCACCCCACCACAGGGTGACTACAGTTTTATAAGTTTAGCAAATTAGCATAATTGACAAAAATCACCACTAAGACACATAAGAGGCGTGGTCATTTCCCTCAGTTCAACACTCTCTAAATCACAGAATCAATAAGTTGGAAGAGACCTTTAAGATCATCGAGTCCAACCCAGCCCTAACACCTCAACTAAACCATGGCACCAAATGCCACATCCAGTCTTTTTTTAAACACATCCAGAGATGATGACTCCACCACCTCCCCAGGCAGACCATTCCAGTACTTTATCACCCTTTCTGTAAAAAACTTTTTCCTAATATCCAACCCATATTTCCCTTGGCACAGGTTAAGACTGTGTCCTCTTGTTCTGTCGGTTGTTTCCTGGAGAAAGAGACCGACCCCACCTGACCCCAGCCACCTTTCAGGAAGATGTGCAGAGTGATAAGGTCACCCCTGAGTCTCCTTTTCTCCAGGCTGAGCACCCCCAGCTCCCTCAGTCCTTCCTCACAGGGTTTGTGTTCCCAGCCCCTCTCCAGCCTCGTTGCCCTTCTCTGGATGTGCTCAAGTGTCTCAATGTCCTTCCCAAACTGAGGGCCCAGAGCTGGACACAGCACTCCGGGTGTGCCCTCACCAGTGCCAGCTGTAGGGATAGGATGATCCTTCAAGTCCTGCTGGCCACACTATTCCTGATAAGGCCAGGATGCCCTTGGCCTTCTTGGCCACCAGGACACACTGCTGGCTCATGTTCATTTGGCTGTGGACCAGCCCCCCCAGGTCCCTTTCTGCCTGGGCACTGTCTAGCCACACCCTCCCCTGCCTATGCAGGGGGTTATTGTGGATCACTCCAAAATGCAGGGCTCAGCACTTGGACTTATTAAACTTCATCTTACTGGACTCTGCCCATCCATCCAACTGTTCCAGGTCTCTCTGCAGAGCCCTTCTACCTTCCAACAGACTGACACACGCTCCCATCTTAGTGTCATCCTCAAATTTACTAATGAAAGACTCAATCCCCTCATCCATGTCATCAATAAAAATATCCAACAGAACTGGCCCCAGCACAGACCCCTGAGGGACACCACTGGTGACTGGCCCCAGCTGGATGCAGTAACATTCACCATCACTCTGGGCCTGGCCATCCAGCCAGTTCTGAACCCAGCACAGAGTGCTCCTGTCCAAGCCATGGGGGCCAGCTTCTCCAGGAGTGCGCTGTGGGAGACAGTGCCAAAGGCCTTGCTGAAGTCCAGGTACACGACATCCACAGCCTTTCCTGCATCCACCAGGCTGGTCACTTGGTCATAAAAGGAGACCAGGCTGGTCAAACACAATCTACCCCTCCTAAACCTATGCTGGCTAGGTTTGATACCCTGACCATCCTGGAAGGGCTACATGATGACACTCAGTATAAATTGTTCCATTACCTTCCTGGGTACTGAGGTCAGGCTGTCTGCCCTATAATTACCAGGATCCTCCTTCCCACCCTTTTTGTGAATGGGTGTCACACTGGCCAGCTTTCAGTAGTCTGGAACCTTGCCAGTGAGCCAGGACTGTTGGTAAATGATGGAGAGCAGTTTTACAAGCTCATCTGCCAGCTCTCATCAGCCTGGCATGGATCCCATCTGGGCCCATAGATTTATGAACATCCTCCCGCCTCATATGGAAACTAAACTTTATTTATGAAAATGTATCTTGAAGAGCTATTTTTCAGCCTTTGTTCCCAGAAAAAACAAGATAGGATAGGGGCCTTATATCCCCTGGGCTTTGGAGCTCTGGAATATGTTTTGTCCTTCTGCATAGGGAAAAGATAGGGAAAAGCACTGGGACTAGCCTCTAATATCATAATAAGCCTAATATATGTGTAAAGAATGCAGAGAATATATAAAAAATAAAGGCAAAAATCATTGGGCATCAGTAGAGTACCAGGCATTGCTGCATTCCAGTTTGTGTACAGAACACCTTCACCAGTCACCCACTTGAAAATCCCGTGCTCTTCCATGTCTGAGAGACCAATCCAAAAATACTTCTCAGAGCTCTGACCAATGAGGCTGGTCAGATAGGCTTGCTCATATCTGAAATGACAGGAATCAGATGGGATTAAGCCTAGCTTTCCTTCCATCTTCCACTCCTCAGCATCCACACTTCACACAGCTAGAATGAATAGATTCTCCATTCAATTTCTTTAATGGGGAATAGGTTGTTTAACTGGGTCCCAGCTGCAATAGGGGCTGGAGCTGTGCTATACTGATAAACTATTCCTCACAGAGCTAAAGGTGCTGTTGTCTGTTCTTTCAAAGTTAAGTACTAAAAAACATTGATGTGTAAATTGTTTTTAGTAAGAAAAGCCATACTATGTTTATTCTTTTATTTTTCTTCAGAAAAAGGATATTCTGGGGTTTTTTTGGCTTGTTTTCTTTCAAAAAGTTCTCAACTCTATTTTTAAATTCCAATATTATTGCATCAGATATACAATTTTTAAACTCTTTTCATACCTGTTTGCTATACTTGTTAAATAACCACTGCTCCTTTCACAGGCTTTCTTTGCTTCTGAAAATGTTACAGAGGCATGTCCAACCAGGTAGCAGTAAAAACCATATCTTTCCCAACCCTGTCAAGAACACATGAAATAAACTTGCAATTAAAAACAGCATATGTTCTAGCACTTGAATTTCAATGAATACACATAAGCCAACATATTTTTAATATAACTTAACCTGATTATGTATAAATCTGAATTCCAGTGTACCAATGGAAATGCAGCTTAGCAAACATTCAGTGCAGAAGGAAAAGATTTCATGCCTATGAGTTTCACTTTTTTGAAATTAATGGATAAATTTTTACTGGTAAAAAAGCCAGAGGGACACAGAGATGAATAAAGTTATTCTTTGCTTGGAGCAAAAAAGAGTAGTCCGTATTATAGTAGAGATGCTGACTCAAGTTTTCTATGTTTTCGAGGCTGAAGGAACAGTAAGTAGACTAATTAATTGATTTAATACATCAGGTCACATAAAAGTCACTGAAGAGGTGACTGAAGAGGTAACATAGAAACCACTGAAGAGCAAAATCCTCAAAATTACAGCTGAATTCCAAGTCACTCTTCCCTTTTATATCATCTCAAGATTTGCTTGCTGCACCCAAGACAGGTAAATAAACTCTATGTTCAGCATTTGGCTGCTGCTTAACTCCACTGAGCACAATGAGTCTCAGCTCTGTTCCCCATATGGGCTTGTGGGAAAGGTTACTAAATATAGAATAGGAGTAAATGGGAAAGTATAAAGAGGGAAAAAAGGAGAAAAAGTGATAGGATACAATAACGTGCTCAAAACAAATTCGCTTTTAAAAAAGATTTTATTGTTTTGATTTGGCATCAGTACTGAGATTTGTCATCATCTCACATCATGCTGCACAGTCCCTGTGCAGCATGTTACCAATTCTGGTAACAGAATTGTTACCAGTCCCTACTACATGTTCAACAACCACAGATGGTTGCAGAACAATATAACAAATATGCAGACAAACACAGAATTGGCTTTAGCCCCTTTCACAGAAAGTTCTGAGAGGTTATAGGCCTGACTTATTATTATTCCTTATATGGGAATAGTAGTGAAAATTATCACCCTGAATTTGTTCTGGAAAAACACTTGTTAGGAAAAAAAAAAAAAAAAAAAGACATCATTTCAATGTCAAGAGGAGCCTGTGAAATTTTGCTAACCAGATTCTTGGGTATGCTTTCTTCTTACCTTCAGGCAGGCAGGATCAGTCTTTGCTGTTTGAGAAACTCCTTGTAGTGGGTCTCTTCTGCAGATGTAGCCTAAATTCCTGTCACAGGAAACGTCTGCCCAGTATCCATCCTAGGTGCAGTTTGGGAAGAGGTGAGAAACAGTGAGGCAGAACCTTCTTACTTTAGAAATATTATCATTCTTTTCAAAATACAGTTTCAATGTGAATAGCTGTACTTTTTAGTGGATTCCAGGTATCTGAGCTTGGAAGTGAGGTTCTCTTAAGCTAAGTGGCACAGCCAGACTGTTAAGGTTTGCTTGGCATATGATGTACACTCTCAATCAGATATGAACATTTACTATTTATATGGAATTTCATTTTAAATTTAATTTAGAACAGCCATATGTCTGAGTGAATAAAGATAATTATTTAATTCTATGCAACTTAGCAACTATGCTAAGATGCATTAAAAATCCCCCTAGAATTATAGCAAAAAGTCAAATAGTGCAGTGCTACACTGTATGATTCACGTGGAATGATTCACCTTTCCTGCCATAATGACACAATCTTCTTGGCCAGGGACTTCATGGGTTGGTTCTCCAGGCAACCACTTGGTATAGGTCACAGGAGTCCCATCACTCCACTCAAAGTACATTGGAATTTTGCGGTCGTGCAGGCCAATCCACAGCTCATCCACAGCTCCTAAGGACAGAAATTCATTTGTGTTATTATCCAAGTTGAAACAGTCCATAGGAGCAAAATTTTATGGAGATAAGCTGAAACTGCAATTTTGCAATGCAAATTCATCTGTGTTAAAAGACAGAGGAGTTTATTTTAAAATGTAATTCTCATTCTTCTTTCAAGAAGTTAAAATGAGATACCAGCAGGAAATGAGATTTGTCAGGTTTATCAGTAAAGTACATTACTGTATCTACAGCTACAAGGTGTCTGATGCAGATAATTCACCCAAATGCTGCAGTGATTAGAGCTGTTATTTCTTTCAAGTGATTCATGCAGTGAAAAACAAATTAAAATCAAAATAAAAATAATTAAAATGAAAATGAAAATACCATAATGACTCCTCTTGTGGGTTTTTTGGCTTTCACGTTTTTCTAACCTATGTATCTGTGGCCTTCCCTACAAGTATTCATAAAAAGCAAGAAAGAATTATTTATTTAAATCCTGTAAGATTTCTAGTAGTACAGTTCTCTATTTGTACCAAACACTGCCCTATAAAAATACTCACTGTAGCCAAGCTGAGACAGTATGAAGCCATGCTCCTCGGGGTTGTGGATACTGACCAGGTCACCATTGCTCTCATTGCAGGAAATTAGAGCTTCTCTCCATTCTTTGGGGTCTCTATGAACCATGAAACAGTGACCTCCATAGGGCAACCATTCTTCTGGGCATTTAACAGACTCTACATCTCCTCAAAATCAATAGATATTTCAAGTTTTTAAATGGTGCAAACTGAAGTCTAGAATAACTGCAATTACATTTAAAATTTAGCTAATTAACAAATTAAAATGAAAAGGAGGTGGTAACAAATAAGCAGTATTCATTCCTCTCGCATGTATTTTAGTCTGTATGTTGTTGCTCATGGTACTTTTAGAGAAAGCAAACTGCATTTAAACAAAAGAGGAAAAGACTGGAGCCAGTTGTTACAAGACTTCACTAGTGTGAAGTACTCACTGGCCAGAGGAATATTTTGGAATTTCATAAGCAGCATTTCCACACAATATACCCCACCCAATTATGATTTTGTGTTTCATAAAGGAAAGGCATATTACTGCAGCAGAAGTCATTCTCTGCACACATGGCTTTCCAGGCCAACTCTCACTAAATAAACCAGAGAGAAGTATAGTAGAAAAGTGGTTCAAAGGAAGCTCCTTTCGTCTACCTTTTAGATCAAAATTTTAGAAATATTTATACCAATCTAAAAAGAATGTCATCTTTTTGCCCTCAAGAATTTGCTCTGAGCCTGCTGATGCCATTTTCCCAAACCTTCTCTGACAAACCTCAGTGTTTCCATTAGAATGTACTGCAGGAAGGGCAAAGCATCTCTAACTTTATTTTCATGTCCATGCAGACCATGGACATGAAACTCTTTGGCTTTCATGAAACTCTATGGCTTAACCCAGTGCCTCTGGAATTGTGAATAATAACATGAAGTAAAAAATGCTTGTGTAGTTAGGGGGCTCCAGGAACATATTCAGTATATAAATATATTTTGCTAAAGAAATAAAAATATGCTATGTTCTGTACCTGTCATCATAGCAGAAAACCAAATTTCAGTGCTTGCTTTTTCTTTTTATTTTAAATAGCCATTAAATTTAACTTTAGTGACACAAATTATGCCTTTATCAAAAGGTTTTTTTATTTGCTTGACCTACCCGATGGAAGAATTAAAGGATCCTTTGTAGAATTTTCCTTCTTACAAATATATCCAAGTTTCAGCTCACACGGCTGGTTTTCCCATTTAGCATCTCTTCTGGGGTTTAGTACTGCACAGAGTTTTTCAGATGCAGGCTCAGGGCTTCCTTCATGGGATAAAAACCAAATTATTTTTATGTAGCACAGGGTTTATGTCAGCAGCTAAAAGAGCAATTTACTGATCAGCTTTTCATGTGTCAATTATGGGCTCATTATCTCACTCCTACAATTATTTTTCTACCAGAGATAATGAAACGTAATTTAGAGGTACCCATCAATATATTTCTTTTGATGCTTATTGCATAATCCACAGATTTGATTACAGAATAGTGGTTCTTTTTGCATGTCCCTTTGCAATTTGAATGCAGATTTGTTCCTTGCTGCAAGCAGAACCTCCTGACATTCCCTCACAATTGCTGTCTCTCCTCTGCCAACACCCCCAGAGTTTTTCCAGAAGACCACAATCCCTGGGGAATGGTCAGTGTTTTCTTCTTAGAGAGGCCCACAGTGTGATGAATTACTTTTTTCCCCCCTCTGCCCACAAAAGTTACAACTTAATTCTGCAGTGAGTGGGAAGTGTGTGGATTAGCTCATGAGCACAGCCCCTGTGTGGGGACACAGGAGCCCTGAGAGCCGACCTCTCGGCTTGGAGTTTGACCAGCTCAACAGAAGGTAGAAAATCTTCCACCAGACTCAGCAGCTCTGGGCTTTCCCTACATCTTCTGTGCCAGGTAAAAGCAGGTGGCTCCTCTGAGTCTTGGGAAGGCTGAAAGTTGGACTATGCCTGCATTTATTCAGAATTTGCTGCAGCCCCCTGTTGCCATGGCAATAATTGACTTTCAAAGATAAACTGTCAATGCCATGGACTCTTGAATGAGAGAAGAAGAGTAAAAAAGCGTAAGAAATGACGAGGAAGGCTTTGCAAGAGCAATGCTCACTGGCTGCTGAGTCCTTGCAGGAGGCAGGGTCTGATAACCCTGTGAAAGTTGCAGAGACACAGAGGATTTCACTGGTTTGAAGGCATTCCCTGTACGATACAGCTCAACTAGCGTGCTTTACTTTATCTGCCTGTCATAGGAAATGAGGTTATTCAGGTCTTCTGCTTGAAATACTGTGAGTTATAGCTAGTGAAGAAAAGCATGATTCTCAGATTATAATTACAAAAATTGTCTAGAAAGATTACTACCTGGTGCCCAGTTGAAGTATCTGGAGGGAAAGCCACCACTCCACTGCCAACCACTGTTGAGATTCAGACTGTTAAGCCCAATCCAAAGAGAGGATCTCTTGCTGTCAATCAAATCTAGATAACCAAAAGAATTTAGTTCTAATGAGATTTGCTAGGAAAACTTAGCATTTCTAAAGTTTAGAAGAAGATAGTAAAATGATGCCTAGTGATTGGTAAGCTCAGTACAGAATTCATGTTTACTGGTAATAAACTCAGAGGGTTTTTTCTGTAGATAGAGGGTAGAGAATTGAAAAAGGTTATTTTGCATATTTGTTTATCTGAACTTAATGCTATTCCACAGTTGTAGATAAACAATAAGCTTTGAAAATTGAAAGATTGAATTTCTATTAATAACACTGTTTTAAGTTTTCTTGCTTGAGGTGCAATTGATATAGGACTTTCATTCTACAGTGTGCATAAATCTAAAATCTGTACAAAATTTGTATTGTATTTCAAAACAACTATTTCATTAGATATACGTGAAGAATACAGATCTATTAACACAAAATATAATCACAGAACACGTCATATAATGTAATTGCCATATAATGGCTGTCTCCTAAAATGGTTCTTCTTTTAATTCCCTTTTCTGGGATTTTTGTGGTGTTTTCTGAGCTTGAGCTAACTTTTGCTTATTTAGCTGGAAATCCTTAGATATTTTTTATAAAATAACAATAATAATATAAATAATTTAAAATAGTAATTCCACAACTTACTGAAGTTCCACAGATAAAAAGCTTAATGTACTGTAATTTTCTTGTTTCTGATTAGTGTAGATTTTCTTACATCAGCTATTCACTGTAATGTGATTAAAGCATTGAAACATTTGTAATCAGTCAAAAAAAACCTTTCAAAAGAGTTTTTACTGAATCTTGCTTATTAGTTCACCTCTTAGATACATTTGCTCATGTATCTCCGTGACACTTAATAATTCTGCATTCTGCTGCTGACAGCTCTTCCTTGCTTGGTGCCACGTGAGAGCTGACTGGTGGTTTATCTGGTAGCAGGTTCCTGTCAAAGGATCTGTACTCCAAAATCTGTCAATGTCTGTGTGAGAAAAAGCTGATTTAGTACCTCAGTTTTTAATAAACATTTTACACAAAGTGTTATGGCAAAATTTAACTGCAAGCTTATTTGTGAAATAACATTTTGGAGCAATTAAGGCTCAGACCCACAAGTTATCTTGATCTTTGTTAAGAAAAGAGGGTGTGTCAATGACATTATCAGTGATAAGCCTTTCCTCCTTTATTTGCACTTTCCCCTTCAAATTTTATAATCTCCAGGAGAAAAAGAATATTTTAAAGAGGCCAGTAAATCAAAACTGTGTCTTGGTCATTGTCTACCCTGAGAACCTCTTCAAAGGCTCATAGGCTATGCCCAAGTTTATTCTTGGCTGGAACACAACCGAAATACAAACATGTGCAGTAAGGAAACCTTTCTTGTGAAATTATGCCACGACTAATCACATTTTACAATGCTGGAAAGGTGTCCAGGGGAATTGGACTTGGGTGGTCGATAACCAGCCAAAGGTGAGCCAGAGAGTGCCCAGGTGGCCAAGAAGGCCAACAGCATCTTGGCCTGAATCAGCAACAGTGTGGCAGCAGGACCAGGGCAGTGATTGCCCCTCTGTATTCTGCACTGGAGGGGCCACACCTCAAATACTCAGCTCAGTCTTGAGCCTGACTACAATAAAGCACCACTGAGAATGGCATCTCAGTTTTCAGGTGATTCTATGCTGAAGAGAGTGATATTTAAAGCACACTGTTTTTTCCTTTGTCTGAACTACTGATGGACACACCCAGACCAATTTCAACCTTACTGTAGGCTCTTAGCAAGTAGATTTGTTACTTCTGCAGGAATGTTATTGCATGAAAGAGACATTCAGGCCACTGCAAGGTTTTTCCCTTGAGCATTATTGCATCTCAGTATTGATAAATGCACATAGCAGTGTTTTGTTATAGGATCAATGTCAGCATGTGGGACTTACTGGCAGCTGGACAGAACCCAAACAAATGGTCCTCATCGAAGTTGGGCGTTGTTGCACACCAGAACAAACCATCTGACCTGCCAGCAGCTGTGCACTCGGCATACCATCTCCCACTCATCAGGAAGGGGAAGGCACACGGAGCTCCATTGGAATTTCCTAGCAGTGTAAACAGGTCTGAGGGGGCAAAAGAGAAGTTTTAATGTAGCTTTGTGAATATGTGTGTCTGTAGTCTCCATGAGACTACGTGAAGAAAGCAGGATAAGTGTTACACCAGTGTAATTGGGGAACTGCTGTCACCAGCAATGTCTTCCACAGAGGTTCTTGGTAGGTTTTGCAATTTACCCTTTGCTTCTGGGGTACATCATCAGCTCTACCAGCTAGAGATTGAGCAGTTTCATGCTGTAGGCAACTATGAAAGAGCTGCAGTGATTTTTATATATAATAAAATAAATGTAATATAATAAATGTAATATAATATAATATAATATAATATAATATAATATAATATAATATAATATAATATAATATAATGTAACGTAACGTAACGTAACGTAACGTAATATAATATAATATAATATAATATAATATAATAATTTACTTATTTATTTATTTATTTAACTCATATATAATTTTCTAAAAATAATGCTGCCTTTTTATCACATGCCTTAACTTCCACTTGATGTGGCTTAATGTTGTGGGATTTTTTGGTGTCTGAAATCTCATAGGGCAACTGAAGGTACTATGCATGGAATTATTTCCTTACATTTAATATTGATGTATTAAACTTAGAGTTTTTTTTTCTCTTTCATCCAATAATGCTAATACAATCTCAGTAGTAATAGTATGCAGTTAAATAAAGTGCTTTGATTACAAAGTCACAGAATCACGGAATGGTTCAGGCTGGAAGGGGTCACAGAGGGTTATCTGGTCCAAGCTCCCAGCTCAAGCAGGGCCATCCCAGAGCACATGGCCCAGCATGGTGTGCAGATGGCTGTTGGACATCTCTGGTGAGGAAAACTCCACAACATCTCTGGACAATCTGTTCCAATGCTTGGTAAAAGAAGTTCTCCCTCTTATTCAAGCAGAACTTTGTGTGCTTCAGTTTCTGCCCATAGTCTTATTGCTAGGCACCACTGGAAGAGTGATTAACACTAACAATTAAAAAAAAATCTACATTAACATTTGCCTTAAAAGTAAAGAACAAAAAATATGCACATTTTCCACATATAGTGCATTCTGTCTGAATCTAAGCACCTGTTTTTCTCTAGGATGAAGTGATACAGGCCTGAATAAATGAACTAATCATTCTCTAGCCCACCATTGCCTCAGGGGGAAAAGCTGGTATTAGGCTAAGGAGGGCAAAAATCAAAAGACCCTATCTCTGATGGAGAACAAGTGGATTCAATAAACCACCAAAAAATAACCTTTAAAACTTACCTTCGTAGCTTTGAGAGCACAAATTATCCATGGTTCCATAGATCTTCCATTTATCCATTGCCTCTGATCCTGTTTTCAGCACAATATTTTCTCTTTTTTTACCAGCACTGAGAAATAAATCTTCCCCTTGGATTGCCAAGGCTGCATTTCTGCATTCCCATTTCTGGAATTCACTTTCCTTGTTGCATGGGTACAGAGATATTTTAGCCTGGTTTCTCTTGTTGGGTACTCCCAGGCACAGTGCAAAGGCCACACTCATTAACTGATGATCAGAGACCCACCTGAATTTTTGTAAGTCACTGTTTTTCTTGCAAGCAGCTGTTGAGACTGCCTCAGAACTCTGAGCAATTAAACAGAACTTAGTGTCCTCGTTGAATATTAAGAATATTTCCTTGTCTGTGAAACAAAACATTCAGAATAACTGGTTGGGATGAGCACATGGTAAGGGGAGCTTGTGAGGAGAAATATGTGCTGTTAATTCTATGCTGATGTGACTCATGTCAGGAGGCTGCAAATTTTTACAAGGATCAAATGGCATTTTCAAGATGCATTTCATTCTGGGAAGGAAAAGTAAGTACAGCTCAGTAAATAAACGGGAACACAAACAGAGGAATAAGAGCACATAAATTACATTGAGACAGCTTCAAATATGTGATCATAATAATGGAATTTTATCTTCTTCTGAAATGTGCATTTCATTCAAGATTTCCAAAAGAGACCTTTCCTGAAAATTTGGAAGTTGGCCATCACATTCATGCATTACAGAGTTAGCTCCTGTGACATACATCTCCTTGGGGTCCCATTTGTGATTAATAGAGTTAGTGAGCAAGCCTTCTGTGACTCTTGCTCCCTCTGGAATTTACACATTCTGTTATGGTTTGGGGATTTTTTTAGAATTAAAAACCATGTAATGGTGACTTGTTACCTTGCCTTGATCCACTATCCTTTCCTTAGCACATCTATCATAAGAAGTCAACATAATTTGCATGATAAATCACAAGCATTGTCACAAGAACAAACACTGATATAGATACTATATAGATACTATAGGTGTGGGCCTGTGCATTGTGAGTGCCACACAGGATTGTTAACACTCCCAAAGGGTTACTTAGAGGCAGCCTGGTGTTGTAATCCATTGAGATTAGTAAACCCTGCTGGGAAGGGCTGTCCAGAACTGCAGCTCTGCTGTGACACACAAAGCAAATCCTCCTGGGCAAACAGCTGCATGCTCCTAAAAATGTCAGGTGGCATGCAGCTCTCACTGCCTTTGGGTCATGAGGGATTGAATTTGGACAACAAGGAATATTCCAGGACCTACAAAACTGGAGGGAAAGGTTTTGCCCTTCAGCCCTCTGTGCCTCAAATTCCCACCTGGAAACAGAGATGCAGCGTCACTGCCATGTCCATCGAAGAGAATAGCTCACAAGAGGCAGTGAGACTCACCTCCACACACTAAATTAAATTTTTAGGACAAGTGTAAGATGTTAGGGCAAGCCAGTGTTGGGTAGTGAACAGAGGAGAAAGTCTCTGGGAAATTCTGGGAGGATATGACAGAAAGAATAGTTCTTGAGCTCTTCCAGAAGGGCCCTGTATTACTTTGACCAGCTCAGTAATATAAAGAAGTTTCACTTCTCTAATCTTAATTTGAAGCTGAGACTAAGTTTCTTCTTTCCTTGTCCATTTAGGCAAAAAGTTTTAAATATTATAAAGTCTTTTATTTCTTACTGCTCAGTAAAAAAGTTCTTAATGTAGTCCCATACGTACCAGCTGTTGTCCCTCACTGCATTTTTGGATCTAATAATAGGAGTTTTTACTGGAAACTGTGAGGTTTCTGCTTTTGGGTCGGGTTCTGAGCTCACAGAACAGGTGGTAGACCCCCTTTTTGCACAGGGTAGTGCTGTCACAGCTCACATGGAAAAGTGTCTGCTTTTGGAAGCTGTGATATGTACCCCACTCCACAAATCTAATGAACTGAAGGATAAAATAAACACATCTTTGAAAATTATCATCATACTTAAAAAGGGAACTGTGATCTGTCTTTGGCCAACTTCGAGCCTGAAGTATCCCTCTCATCTTTACTCATACTGCTGTAATGGCTGATCCTGACTCTCAAATATTTCCTTTTTTTTTTCCACTGGTTTCTTCTCAGCCACATTGCTACACCTTACATCAATCCACAAGTTCCACCTCATCCCACACAACCTCATGCTAAGGCTAGGAGATACACATGCAAGACCCTATTGAATTACTTTATCCTCTTCATTTTTTTGTGAGTCAGTCACACAGATAGACAAAGACTGTGAAGCCCACTATGAAGTCCATCTACTTTGCAGTAGCAAACATAACCAATAAATAAGTTGTACCCAAAAGGCAATCTTTATTCACATATGTGACTCAGTCCTGACTCCTGATTCCCAGCTTTACCCCATTTTGAATATTCTCCTCTCTTTAAAAGTAAATCAATATCTCCATATCTGTTTTGTGGAAACTTCTGTGGACCACTTCCATTAGCAGAAATATGAAATGTAGAGTAGTAAATCTACATGAAAATCTTAAAGATCCTGAGAAACCAGTAAGACAACAAAGATGCAGACTTTCACATCCACTTTTGCAGGGGATAGTAAAAAATAGACTCACCGAGTGTCTGAAAAGCAGTATGAACAAATGAGAGGAAGACTAAAACTGTAGAAAAGGTCAGGTTTTTCATTCTGTCTTCTTATTCACAAAGAGATGAGATGAGATGAAATTAATTGCTGCAGTAGAGGTCCCTAAAGAATCAGTTGGTGCTGGCTCCTTCTCGGTTTTGGAGTTTTTAGTTGAAAGAGAAGACTCTGGGCTCTAAATAAGGAAATGTCCTGTCACATGTGGTATTTTGAAATCTATAAATAATTACAAAATTCAAACTTTGCATCTGAAAGTGAAGTTTCCATCCATTCAAGTGCAAGTGGCAAAGTTTGACCAGTTCAGGATCATTCCACTGAATTGTTTTTAACTTTCTTGGTTCTGTGCTGGAATTGTGACATACTGACCCTCAAAGACAAAGAAGCAGGGAATGTGCTTTAAATGGATGTATCCTAAATGTCAGACGTGTACTGAGAAACTCAGAGAAAAATATATGCAAATTTCTTAGCCAGAAAGGTCTTCACTGCTGCAGAAGATATGTTGATTTAATTTATTGCAGTGAGCAATATTGACTATTTCAATATGAAAAATTAACCCCCACAGGACAATTTAATTTTGCCCAGTGACTTGACAAAATGCATACACCTGCCTTAATCTATCTTGTGTATCAGCTAGTAGAACTAGTGTGCCGTTATTTCATGTGAATTTATCTTAGAAGAACCAATACAAAGTAGCCAAACCTTTACAAATCTTTCTGTGATTTTGGAAAAAAACTGCCTTTCAAAATTATTTCATTCATAAAGTAAATATGAACTTTCTTATTTTGTTCTTTCTTTGTACCAAGCATGAATGAGACACGACTAGAGGAAAAGTTTCAAATTTTATAGGTGAGCTTCAGTAATTTATGAAGTGGAAATGAACTACAGCTATGACGTACAATCTCTTCGTAATTTTGAAAAAAAGGGAGGAAAGAAATCCAACTGAAATTGCCCTTTCTAATTTTCTCTCATTTTTCTTGGCTTTATCATGAAGACAAATCTCACAGTATTTTCTGCAAGAGCAAAGCATCACTTAATAAGATAGAAGAAACTCATTCACACAATACAGTCTTTGCAGTTGTGTTATCAATATAAAATATAAAACATTTAAATAATGATATTATGTTGGATTTTTTTCATCTGTTTATTCTTTTCTTTTACTTTGCCTTTATCAGTAGCCATCAAACAGCATAGACTCCAGTTCCATGTTTATTTTTTTAAAAAAAGTGTATTCTTTTTAACTTACATGAAGGGGAGAAAAGATCAAGAGGACTGTCATTAAAAGCAGTTTGAGTAAAAAATGGCCTTTATTCCTTATCCTCTGCAATGTGTTTTGTTTAATTGTCATATCTATAAATTGTCAATCCAGTGTAACATCTCCTCTGCAGTTCTTATGCACTTCGTAAAGGTTTGCAATTCCCAGAGATCCTTTAGATCTTATTTTCTTCAGAATGTCATAGACAACAGAGAATTCCTAAAAAACTTAAACATCTCAGTAAATCTCTGAAACATTTTACTAGCAAAGCACTATTTTGTGCCTCACTCTTTTACTGGCCTGAATCATGGACACAGTGCCCAGTTATCAGTCCATTTATCAGGGAGGTGGAGGATAGTAAGCAAAGCTATCCTAAAATGAGTGATGAGGTAGAATAAAACCAGGAATGCATTCTTTCAAAATTTATTTGGCAACTATTTTATTTTCTAGTTTATTTATGGCATTTTTAGTCATATGCCTTGTTCACGTTTCTGTGTCTCCTCCTGTCAGCCTCTTTTATAAGGAAGACTTATTAGATCAACAAACCATGTATCATCTCCACATCCTAATTAAACACTGAAATGTTATTGTGTAATATAAGGATTGTTTATTGATATAGTCTCATGTTCATAATTGATAAAAACACTCAAAATCATAGATTAAGACTGTATGTAAAGGTTTATTTGTTTTGCAAAATTTAAGTTGAAGCCATGAATGAAGTGGACAAGCAGTTGCATTTCACTTACAATACTATCACAAGGAAGACATTTGTGTTAAGGGTATAGGACAAGGGCAGCACTGGGGACAAACAATTAATGTAAATCTCTGTTTATTCCAAACATCACTTCAGTAACAGCATGCATGCTTCAGAGCAGTATGGTGAGGTACTCTCAAAGTGCAGGAACTAGGGCTGAGCGCCCTGCAAAGAGTACTCAGTCTTGATTCTGTACGTGATGCTGTCACAAATTCCTGAATAAGTAACCTATAACTTTTAAATCTAAATTCCCACTAGTTCTGTTCTTTTCCTTGCTTGCTTAATTAGCCATTTTGCACAGTACAAAGTCAAAAAATACCTGAGAGTATTTATTGAGGAGCATACAGCAATAGTTTCTAATCTTTACCAATGGAATAACTGCCAATTTCGCTTCATAGTAAAAGTTACATGCACCTAAGAGAGACTAAAGTTTCCTTTAGTTCAGCTGTATTTTTTTCAGCTTAACCATTTAGTTTGGCTGTGTTATCCCATCAGACAACACTGTGTTCATGTTTTTCTTTGTTGCTGGTAGCATCACTTCCATTGTCCCCTGCACTTAGGGCACGGCTGTATTCCAGCTGCCTGCTGCTCCGCCTCACCTCTCCTGCAGTTCCACTTCCAGTTTTGATCTTGAACAAGAAATAAATCATGAAGCCCACCCCCAATAAAATTATGAGGACCAGAGTAAGTAGTATCCACATATTCAGGTGACCACTGGCTTTGTCTTTCTTGGCATCTATGAACAAATAAAAAGTAAATAGAAATGAATGAGCTGTAGCCACAAATAAATATAAAACTATTGAAAACTATAATTTCTTCCTTAATTACCAGGTGGAAAATCTATTATAATTTCTCTGTGTCAGACTTCCTCACAGATGTTACCCAAAGGAGGATCTTACAAAAGGAGGATCAGAGAGGGGGTGATCAATTTGCCAAATAATTTGATTATTTTGGGGTTCCCTAAGGGTCTTGCAGCTACTGATAAATTAGATTGGGAAAGAATTCAATGGCAACTAAGTAAATAAAGTTCATATTTAAAAAAAAAAAAAGAAAAAAAAGAAGAAAAAATGTATGAAACTAAATAAATAGTATTAAATTTTAGCACATTTATTTGAAATTATTTGGAAGGGGGAAAAAATCCTACCTTCCACATTTCCAGCTGCTTTAAGAGCTTTAATAGCTGTCAAAGAAAAAGACAAATGTTTAGTCAAAATCTAGAAAGGTCACATTTTCTTCCTGACAGTTTCATATTAGCAAAAAGTCTGGTAACCTGCACATCATCATCACTTCTGGAAACACATCTGCTAAATTAGGAGAGCTGAAAAGGCACTAAAGGTTTTTTAACCCCATATTCCCTTGAATGAAACTGCAGTGTTTTGCATATTAAATCCCCCTTCTTGCTTCTTTTGTAATAACCAGAATATCTCCAAGCTAAGTAGTAGTGGTTCCTGACTGTTTCAAGAGGACTCCTCTCTCCAATTATTTAACCTTGCCCTTTCCACCGGCTCTGTTTCTTGTGGAGTCTGAGAAAACCTGATCTACTGCCGAGGACAGTTGAGCTTTCCTGTATCACACACAACTCTTTTGAGACCCAGCAGGGCCTAATTTACCATAATTTATTTGCATCTATAATTACACGTATAAACTCGAGCCGTCTTGTGCAGCTTTTCCCGGCAGTGCCCAGAGGGCGCCGTCTGCGAGGCTTTTCCCGGCCGGCTGGGTGGGAGCTGCCGGGAGCTGCTGGGTGATGCTGGATGATGCTGGGTGATGCTGGGTGATGCTGGGTGATGCTGGGTGATGCTGGGAGCTGCTGGGTGATGCTGGGAGCTGCTGGGTGATGCTGGGTGATGCTGGATGATGCTGGGTGATGCTGGGTGATGCTGGGAGCTGCTGGGTGATGCTGGATGATGCTGGATGATGCTGGGTGATGCTGGGTGATGCTGGGTGATGCTGGATGATGCTGGATGATGCTGGGTGATGCTGGGTGATGCTGGGAGCTGCTGGGTGATGCTGGGAGCTGCTGGATGATGCTGGGTGATGCTGGGAGCTGCTGAATGATGCTGGGTGATGCTGGGTGATGCTGGGTGATGCTGGGTGATGCTGGGAGCTGCTGGATGATGCTGGGTGATGCTGGGTGATGCTGGGTGATGCTGGGTGATGCTGGGAGCTGCTGGATGATGCTGGGTGATGCTGGGTGATGCTGGATGATGCTGGGTGATGCTGGGTGATGCTGGGTGATGCTGGGTGATGCTGGGTGGTGCGGGGTGATGCTGGATGATGCTGAATGATGCTGGGTGATGCTGGGTGATGCTGGGTGATGCTGGGTGATGCTGGGTGATGCTAGGTGATGCTGGGTGATGCTGGGTGATGCTAGGTGATGCTGGGTGATGCTGGGTGATGCTGGGTGATGCTGGGTGATGCTGGGTGATGGCCACAGCTCTGGGCATGGGCAGTGGGAGCCCAGGGATGCTCCAGGAGCCGGGCTGCTGCAGCAGAGCCAGGGCAATGCATTGGGCTCTGTGTGTTTGCGAGCACTAAGGTGAAGCAGCTGTTAAATTTATCTATTGAAAGGGCACAGAGCTGGCTGTGGTGGAATAAACACCAGGTTGTGCTGAAACGTGGTTCTGCTGGGGAGCCAGTGTCAGGGAATAAATACCCTCTGTACCCTGGCATTGCACATCAGGGCCACTCACAGCGAAACCCATCAAATAAAGTGTGTGGTGACAGTGAGTTTCTGCTTTCTGACGTCTGGTAGCAGAGAACTGTCATTCAGTAGTGTCTGTTGCCTGCAAAGCAAACTAGGCAGTGTCCTAAAAGCAGATTTTTCCTTTCAAGAACATGCCCTGAACAATGCTGTGACTGCTGCTTCCCCCACCAGCTGCAGGTTTGCTTTGGTGGGGGAAAGGACTGGACCTCAGAAACATCCTGAACCTTGGGGTTGTGAAACAGGGCAGGAAATTGGACTCTTTTTTGCAGAATTAACAGTTAAACTCCAAAATACCACATGCTTGCTTGGCTCACAATATTCTGATATTTCTACTTCCTGACTAAAGCAGATGGTGCTCAGTTATACAGAAATACAATATTAAAAAAAAAAAAAAAAGCTAACCAAAACAGTTCTACTCTTTTCAAAGGTCACTATATGCTCTCTGGATTGCACTTCCGCTCCTATTTAAATAGAATTGCTTCATCCATCTCTTGCTGGAACAGCATGTATCATAGTACAGCAAGAGGAAGAGAAGCAAGCTATTGATGCCACTCTTGTCCTACAGAAAGAAAATAGGAATTTCAGTAGAAAAAAATGTGTTTATGTTGGAGGGCAACAAAAAAAATAAAGACATTTGTGTTTTTTTCAGGAAATATTTATGTAAGAAAATAACGTGTAAGAAAATCTGAGGTTATGAAGCAAGAAATCATAAACAGGGCAAACAAAAAAAATGCACTTGTATTATTTTTGTCTGAACATTGAAACATTTGTGTCAGTCCTTTGCAGCACTCTTATAGTGCTATCACTACTGAAATAAAACCATAAATGGAAAGAGTGAATATTAAAGAAGTCACTTACTCTTTGGTTTCTTACAAATAAAGCCCTTTTGGGAAGAGCAGGGCAGGACACTCCAGTAGCCCGTGGCTGCAGACATCTCCACGCAGAAAGCCAGCTCGTCCCCCGAGGGCTGGCCCTCAGCCCAATTGACAAAGTCTAAGGCACTGCTGTCTTGCCAAAGCAGCTGCCCTGGTGTGGCAAATGTTTGTATCAATGCTAACAGATCCACAGGAAAGGTCTTCAGCTCAGTGAATATTGACATAATATAACTTTCTCCAGCCTATAAAGCAATACTACTTCCTTCAGGAATTCCATCTGTGGTTGTTTTTTTTCTTGATGCATTTTATCTGATTTGATTCTTGTCTCAAAAACAATATAATTGCTTTCCCAAATTATGATTTGCAGATTTATCAGTCATATTAACATCACAGTTTTAATTTATATTTCTCCATATGCTTGCCCAGGATATTAAAATTTCAAACTGAAAAAAGTTAAATTCAGAATTTTTATAAAAAGTTTCTCAATTATTATTTCATCAGCACTCAATGAAAATCAAGCAACTTTTACTGAAATGCTAATTATACATTAAGTCAAAATTAAAACTTTTTTTTTATAAACTCAAAAAAATTTGACGTTTCAATGGGTTGAAAATAATCCCTTTCTGACTGCTTGTAGTCTGATAACAGTGTTTTCTTCCAGATGCATATTTTCTACTGCATGCTTTAGCAAGCAGCCTAATTTTCTCCATAGAGAGTCACAGAGGAGATTGATGCTCTGGGCTCTGGCTGGACTCCCACAGGTCCCACATGAGTCTTCCCCAGTCAAGAGGAGATGAGAGCCAGTCAGGACATTTCCCCAACAGGAAAAGCTTTCTCAGAGACCAGGAATAGGAGACAATCTCTGAGAGGACTCAGGTCTGAACTCCAACTCTACCTCAATTGGTTGCTTAAAACCTATTCATTTTATTAATTTTTTTTTCCTTTAATAAAGTCTGTTTTTGATTACTTATAGAGCTTAAAATAGTTACCATTTACATTTCTGTATATTCCTATCCAGAAGCCACTTGTCTTGCTTGCATGTAAATCTGCATGTTCTATTAAAAAGTTTGATTCATACAGATCTTCTACAGAAGCCAACATACCACCTATAAAAAAAACAGTGGAAGGTGATTGGAGATGTCTCCAACATAGTTACAGCTTTTGAGACAGGTTAAGCTTAATAAAAAACCTCTCCCACTGATAGGGAGTAAAGAATTTAAATAGAGACCACAAGGTCGTGTCCAGCTGTAGGGGAACAGCACAGACAGTGGGAGATCTCATCTGAAGTGAAAGACACACAGGCACAGAGAAGGTGATGACTTCTAAACACCAGGCAAGGTGCACTGTGTTTTCAAGTGACTGGATATTATTGTTCATAGGAATTATGAGTGATTATTGATTTGTTCTTCGTGGTCTAACAGAATAATTTGTAGCATGAAATGCTGCGCCACAACCAAATCTGCAGTTCAAAGCAATGTATTCATTTTTGTGGCAGTGCTGGTAGTGTCAGAGGGCTAAGAGGATCTAAAAAAGGTATGAAACAAAGGATCCATTTATTTTCTCTTTCCTGGCCTCCTGAGACACGGATGAGATAGCTGATGACTCAGCAGCAAAGGTGAAAGAGTGCCAAGGTACTGCTCCTGGCCTTGGCCAGGAACAGATGTCTCTGGAGAAGGAGGGAAGCATTTTCCCTCCTGGGCTCTGCAGTCTGGAGGGAGCCTTGCTGACAGAGCAGGGGCAGCACTAGCAGCACCTTTTGGATCAACCCCTTTTGGATCACACAGCCCGTGTCAAAAATGAGTGATTGTTGTTATGGTATTTACTTTGCCTACTGTGTAGAGAAAGATATGGAAAAGAAGGGATAAAGCCAGAAAGAAGTGGGTTTTTTCAAATCACGTAAAATTTAAGATTTTAGTAAAAAGAAAGATTTTGTGAATGAGGAATTATAACAAGAAACAAGCGCAGGTGGAAAAATAGAACAAGGAAATCACTTTAAACACAACATAACTGAAAAGCACATAAAAGTAAAAAAATAAATGAAACATTTATTCCTTATTTTTAATAAGGAATAAATGTCTCATAATTGTAGATTTCTCATTATTACTTTTCAAGATTTTTTCAAGACTTCTTTTTAATGTCAAGATTGAAGTTCTATATTTGGGTACAAATAATAATTACCTGATTGAATGCACCGAGTCACAGACTGAGCCCAGCTCATTTCATTGGCATTGAAGTCATAGCAGTGGCTTCGGAAAGGAATCCAAGATATGTGATCAGATTCAGGACATTGTCCAATATCCTGGGGGGGATCAGAAGGAACTACATCTAAAAGAAATGAGATATTATAAATGCTTTCATTCAGTAAGGATTGCAGTTCTTCATATATGAAATCAAACATTAAAACCACCTTTTCTTAAAAGTGTTCAAAGTATTCTTTGGCACACAGTGCTAGAATTATCAGTGTCTAAGTCAAGAGTGATAATGAGGGTCAGGACTGGTCAGCTGTGAGAGGATGACAGTGTGAATCTGTGCTCTTCTCTTTTACTAACTAAATTAAACTTGGACTGTTTCAAGGATACTTGACTGTTTAAGAATTTTGGTTCTAGTTTGTTTTGTTATAATCAACAAATTTATGCAAATAAAAGAAGCATTAAAAAACACCCCTATTAAACTTCCAAACTCTCAAAAAGTTCAAATAAGTTTTATTTAAAATGAAATATCATATAATAGACATTTCCCATTTAATATTTTCCTCAAGATAACGATCCAAACTTCTGAACATCTTTATATCTGACAAAGCATAGAGTAGTCTGAGGCTCATTGATAATTTATGTAGTAACCCCTCATTTTTCTACAAGCAATGACATTATGAAAAGAAAAGGCAACATTTTCACTTAGTACTTGTGGTTTTAAAACAAAAGTTGCAAATTAACAGCTATGAAGTTCAAACCTTGGCCCAGAAAAGAAAAGAAAAAACAACCAACCAATTAAAAAACCCACAAAATCCCCAACTTAAAACAAAAACAAACCCAAAAATCCCCAAATAAACTCCGAGTTTCCATTAAGTGTGTGTCACTTGAGCTAATAGATGTTATTCTAATACAAATGAGAAAGCAAAAAACCCAGTCCCTTCCTGAGGTTTGCCTGTAGTTTTCCTGTGTAGTATTTTTCCCATACAAACCCCATGAAGTATGAACTTTTGGGGGGCCAATAAGAGACCCTTTTTTATCAGATATGACTCTTTCTCCTATATCCAGTTTTTAGAATCCAATAGCAATGAAGTAACAAGCAGAGTGGGAATGATGTGTTTATATTGAAGAAACGAAATTTATTTTATACTCAGTGGAATTCATTGATTACAGACCTTCCCATAGAACCTCTGTCAGCAAAACACTTTACATTCTAGACTCAGTGTGAGGTGCCTGATGTTCCCACAACCTCGATGGTCTGTCTGCCTGCTCCCACGGCTGCTATCACTGCAGTCCAGTAAAATGGCAAGATCTTGGCTGGTGAATGCCAACTCCATCAAAATAACACATTTTCATGCAAAATAAATGTATTGACAGTACATACCCAGTCTTATTATTCCTGATATAAATTTAGGAATTTGTAGTTCAGGCAAAGCAGATAAAGCAAGTTTCCTGCCATAAAACCAAAAGTCATTGCCATTGCTTACCCTCAAATTTTTTGCAGACAGAAAGATGTTTCTCATTACAAGGGGCTGTTTTCCATCTCCCAGAGAGTGCTAGATAGACACAGGCTATTTTCTGCTTTGGTTCTCCGTAGTCCCAGTTAGAAAAACTTACTTTCCTCTTATTGGTCCATCTATAATATCCATAATTCTGAAATTGAAACAGACATTCGTTATAACTGTTAGAAACTCTTATCTGCTGTTTCACCTAAGTGCAGTCATACAGAAGCACATTTTCAAAGTGATACAGCTCAGTTTGTGTATCTGTGCTAGTACTGTTAAAATAGTGGTTGAACCAGGACTCAGCAACATAAAAACCAGCCACAGCAGGATGGCTCCCATGCTGGAACAGCCCATGGGAGTGTTTCAAAGGCTAAATAATGCTCCCTGGGCACTCAGTCCCTTATCAGACAATGTTGTAAGGAGGAATCACCATCCCAGAAGAGTCAGATCTCCAGGAAAAGCAGGAAGACCATAAGAACATGAAACCAGTGGAAAGCTCAGGTGTAAATGGATCTCAGAGTCAGCTATCAGACAAAGACTCTAAGCTCCATCAGTTTTGAGGACAAACATTCAGGAGTAAACTGCAGCCATCACTATGAGGAACCAGAGAAAATTATTACTTTGTGAGAAGCAAAAGAGAAATATGTTGAGCAGGAATTCTTGAGTCTTTGTTTAGCCTTTCTTCCCCCTCCCCTTTTTTCTTTTCCACGAAGAATCAGAAGAATTACAAGGAGAAGTGACAGACACAGACAATATATTGCTGCCATTAAAAAGAGGGGGAGAAGGTGTGATCTCACTGCAGTGTCTAGCTGTGTCAAGAGGGATGCCAAGTGCACAAGGTCATACTGAGCTTAGCATCATCAGGGCAAGGTCACCCACTGCCTGGGGAGAAGGAGGAACTACAAAGCTTAACTCTGCAAGATCAAGGATGGCATGTTAAAGTACCAGGGGGATGTCTGGAGGTTCAAGCTTGATCAAAATGGGATTTGGCTGCTTTCTAAATCATATTGCTATGACTAAAAACAACCACCTTTCATATCAAATGGACTTAAACACTGTTGTTTTGGTTTGGGTAGAGATGACCTGTGGACTTTTGCAAGTGGAAGGATTTATTTTAAGGTTGGTGACTACCCATCACGTATGATCACTAATGTGAGCATTTTTGCTGGTGGAGGCAGAGATGGCACTGTTAGAATAGTGGAAATATGTATTGTTCAGCAACAAATTCATTTTATCAGACAACTTTTTCAGCCTTCTGAGGGGCTTTATCAGAATGTTGCTACATCGTATAAGTGGTAATGCTATTTTTACACAATATTTATTATAACCATCCCTAGGGATACTGAATTTCAGACATGTTTTGCTGTGGTATATATCAATGTGGAATCAGAATTAGTAAAAACAATGAATAGTTAACATGATGAAAAAGCTCATTGTTATTATCAAGGTGGTTTAGTCAGATCAAAGAACAATGAAATAGAAACATGATAATTAAGTGTATTTAACAACTGCATATTCAGTGGGGAAGCTGAAGCTCAATTTG
Source organism: Fringilla coelebs (assembly GCF_963513975.1). NCBI lineage: Eukaryota > Metazoa > Chordata > Aves > Passeriformes > Fringillidae > Fringilla > Fringilla coelebs. The sequence continues at coordinate 133,157,651 of NC_140028.1, read as the reverse complement.
TCACTCAGTCACAGAGCTAATAAGAGTGATTGTCACTCAAGTGTTGCCTTACAAAGTGGTGGACCTGGATCTCAGTATTCACTACTTCTGGTGCAGTATAGCTTTTACTGATTTTAAGCTTTGGGACCCAGCAGGTATAAAAAAGAGTGTGTGCTCAAAGGTGTGTGGTTTGGCTATGAACCCTTCTGAACCAAAACCTACTGGAAAAGCTACAGCTGCCAATGATGATGAGGCACTAGCCCTGCTGACCACCTTGCACTCCTTGGGCAGGGATCACCTCTCCTGAAAATGGCCATCTGAAAGTTTACCAGCTCTTTTTGCCCAAGTTTCCAAGATTCCTACAGAAGTAGTAAAGAGAGTCCAGCACCACCAAAGGTTCTCATCCTTCTTCATTGCCTAAAATGGAGTTTAATGATTTAAGATCAATGAAGTCAAAAGATGTGAGACTGTGCACCATTCCTAGGTTTCTAAATCTGTTCATGCTACAAATCTCCTGCTAATAGTACCAGTATTTAACTTTATCAACTATTAATCTTTTAATCTTACCACATTGCTGTTGAGCCCAATCCATAAGGGCTCTCCATACTGCACTGCCTGCAGCAGCAAGAATATATTACTGTAATAATCAAAAATGCTGGCAAGCTCTGAAGATTTCTCCTTGCATGCTTTTCTTGCTTCTTCCCAATTCATTTTAGAAGGAATTATTAAATAGCTGCTGTTGCCATAATGGACAAAATTGAAATCTGGAGCACTTGTGGGGTGAAACAGTTCAGGCTCTGCAGGAAAGAGGTACAAATTTGAAAGGCAGGGGAGAAAACAGTGAAAATTTATGAGCTGCTGGATAGCAGTATTACTTTTGAGTAACAGATGAATATAACAAGGCAGCACAAGCACCAAGTAATAGCATTTCTTACATAAAACCAAAGAGATTTATTTTAATGGCAATTTGGAATTATTTTGAACTACGGTGTAAAAACACATTCAAGGGTTAGAGAGAAGCAGAGCATGAGCTGTGTGTATCTGTAGACACAGACTGTCCAGATGAAGTTATGTCAATACTGGTTCCACCATGATCCTCCTCCCAAAGCTCTCCACGTCCCCCCACCACAGTGCAAGTGAAGTTTTTCCCAGGTGTGAGCACAGGACAAGATCTTCACACCACTTCAGTCTCAAAATAATTCCTTTCTAAGGAAATTTTATGACCATGCTGCTACATCTTTCCCTTGTAGGATGAAGTGAAAAAGGAAACAGTGTTTGTACCTATAGTTATACATGCAGAAGTAGAAGGCAAGGGCCTAGAAGTAGTGATGGGGACAGAAGAAAAGACATAAACTTTGTGTTCAGTCATTGTTGAGGACGCCCTGATAATTTTTTTTTTGCTGGTGCCATCCTCATGCAGCTTTCTGCACTTGCAGAGAGCAAGTGGGACAGAGCTGTGAATCATCTGACCCAGCTGTGGCTTCTTCCTCTATTTTGACTTGCTGCTCAGCAGTTCCCTGTTCCTGTTCCTGCAGACTCTGCAGTGTAGCTGTGCTCCGGATGCGTCTCCCACCCTAAGGCTCCCTGAAGAAAACTGGAACTTTTGCCCTTCTGAGTGTTGCTGTTCCTGTGATATGAAGAGGCTGATGAGCAAACCAATCAGTTTAATTGGCCCTGGTTGGCCCCCAGCTGGAGGTCACTGAGGGATTTGCCTTTTTGTATTGTATTTACAAAATAACTGCATTCAGCCACCTGTATCTGTGATAGTTGGTAAAGCACAGATTGCTGCACATTTCTGTTAATAGAGGAAACAGGCATTTTGAAGGCAGAGACATTCTAGGAACCTGGTTTGGGCATTTTTCTTATGATTAAGAAGGTGAATCCTGTCTTCAAAGTGTCTACATGGCAGGCACCTGATTTAAGTGTGGGTGTCTGAGGGTAGGCGAGGTCAGCTTCTCTGAGTTGTAATGGTTGCATTGTTACGTAAATGTTTTGCAACAAAAGAAAAAAAAAGTGAAAAATTAAACTTACCACTGTCCATCTGGCAAATATAGCTTTTATTATGCTGGCAGTCAGTATTTTCCCATAATCCTGCATCATCTACAGACCTTCTTGTCATTGCAATACAATCAGTCTGGGGAAAAAATGAAAAATAGAATTGTTGCTGATAAAATGCAGAATTTCCAGCAAAATAATAGAAATAGGTGTGAGGAGAAATTTTAATAGCTTTCTTTTATAGTTTTCTGGTTCTTTTCATGTATTTCTTGTTGGAAATAAAATGTATTCTATCATATATCTTAAGCAAATGTACTTTCATTGGCAGATTGCTGCAAGAGCTTTTGTTCGTTAATTAAAATTCCTTGGAATGCATTGAAGGTATTTTTACTATGGAGTTAATGGTAACCTGTACTGAATTTTTTGGAGTTTCATATGGATTTGCATCATACAAGGAAAAACAATAAATCAGAATAAAAATCACAACTAGTAACACTGAATATTTTCACTAAAATATTCACTATAATAATTATAAAAAGTGTAAATAATTCTAGCAGTAAAGATTCCTTTTCTGCATTTCTAGACTTTGACAAAAGAGAGTAAGCCTAGATTCTAAACAGGCCTATTAATTTCTGATTAAAGCTTTAAAATTTTGATCTTTGAAATTTCAGTTCACTTCTGCTTTAAGCTATTAAAGATCAGATCTCTGCTGAGACAGAAGTCAGGCTGGTATACTCAACCATTCTGTCATTTCTGTTATGCATTTTCTGATTTATTTCTGTTTACCTCTATTGTGATATACTTCCAGTCAACCACCATGTATTTGTCTCTGAACGGGAATCCTCGGGCCCAATTTGAATAATCAAAAACACTTCCGTCTGTCCAGAGATATGTGTTCTCACTGTTAATGTCATTCAGCCCAATCCATGTTTCACTGGCAACATCCTTTAGGTGGAAGGTGAGGAAAGCTGAGATAGAAAATAGATTTAAAAAATAAAATGAAAAGTACTTGAGGAGTTTCCTTTTTTTTCAAATTCCATGTAAATCAAATTACAAATAAATCAACAACCAAATATCTTCTAAATATATTGGAAATACCAACCTCAGTATTATTAGGCTCTGAGTGAATGGTAAAAGAAAAAAATTACAATGGGTACTCAAGCTGAAGAAGTTTGATTTCAAGGAAAAAAAAGAGGTGGAAAAAAGAAAACATTTTTTGATAAAATTATTTAGTCTTCTTGGATATATAGAAATCACAGCCAGAAGTGACTTCAAAAGGATTGTCTTTCCCAAGGTAGCAGATATACATATCAACTGCAGATATGTAATTTCTGATGGATGTCTGTTTAATGTCTAACTTGAACGTCTGTGAGCATTTAATGACTATAAACTATTACAATTTATCCCATCTTTCAAGACCATGGGGAACAGATTATTCTATTCCTTCCACAGATGATGTTTGCTAAGACTTGGGAAGTGTCCTAATATCTCACTCCAGTCTTCACTCTGGATCAAACACCTCCAGGTCCTTCTTCCCAGGTTATTTGGGTCTGGAGGTAGGTTCATCCTCATCATTAGATGGTGAAATATGTGGCTTCATACATAGTGCTGTAAGGCTCAGGTGTCATACCTTGCACTTGGTTATTGTGTATAGAGACCAAATTGCCCCCTAATTCTCTACAAACACTTCTTGCTGAGTGCCAAGTTAGTTTCTCTTCTTCTCTGGATCCAAATATTTTATAACACTGTGGAGAGAATAAAGGATTAGACAGCCCTTCAGGTGTCAAAGAATATTAAGAGCATTGATTGGGATTAATTCTTCTGCATGCAAAGAGCTGCAGATGGGGCATCTGCTGGAACACAAATACTGTCAGCCAATCCCAGTGATATGTGCACAGCATCATTACCATCGTGTGGGGTCACTGCTGGGAAAGAGCAGACAACCACCAAAAGCTCTGGAGGAATTAAATTACCTAAAAGTAGGATTTTTGAGGGACTGGAACTATTTCCTGATTGTGAACCTAATTTGGAGCAGGTAGAAACTCCTCAGGTCGTTTTTTTGATTATATACCACAGATGGAGTGCTAAAACCTCAGCTCATGTGAGAACTCACATGAGTAGAACAGTGTCAGGAAGAAATGCCCTTCTGAATGGGTGTTTTCCCTGAATACCAGTGTAAAATATTTTTTGTGTATCTTCTGAGGGACAGAGGACACCCCTCCTCCCTTTTCATGCCCTTTGAATGCATAAAAGCTTTTCCTGTTGATTGCATCTGGGAATTGACTTTTGGTTTTCCTCTGTTGTTTGTTTGGGTTTTTTTTGAGTTGTTTAAAAAGTCCTATGTCCAAGTTTTTTTGCTTAACTTAGCAGAAAGTAATGCTTGCTTGTCTTTATATTTGATTTGACATTTATTGCTTTTTGTGTTATTCAGCTTAGGATGAGTTACTGTGATGGCCAATTACTTATGAAAAGTGTGACCTTTCATTTTTTCATCTTTGTTACTCAAAAAATCAGTGTTACATTTACAGATAAGGATAATGGATCAGGATTTCCATGCAGTAGGTATGCCTAAAATAAGCAGAAGTATCTAGAAACTAGAAAAGCAGCTATAGCTAAAGGCACACACTCATTTACAAAAATTATAATTTCAAACATTCAAATCACCTTTTTTTGATATTTAGTTACAAGTTTGCCAACCTGAAAATGCACTTCACTGCCAACTAGCATACTTCTTAGTAAAATGGTGTTTAAAGAGAGAGAATTTATATAGTGAGATAAAAAGGATAGTTGTTTTCTTCACCTAGAGCAAATCTGCTAAATATGGCTGATATTTATTGCTGTACCTTATTTTCAAACAAAAGCCAGGTTTCAGGACATCCTCCCAGCAGTGGAAGTACAGGAGGAGCAAATCCAGAGTAAGTTGAATTTTGCCTCTCACAGATAAAGGCATTTTTCACAGCACAACTTATGTCTTTCCATAAGCCTGTAAAAAAATGGAATACAGATAATTGTTTAAAGATTGCAGAATACAGAGGAAGTCTTGTGTAACCACTACAGCAGTCAGGCTCAGATGGCATTTATAAAAAGCACAAATGAAACACGTTTACCCAAATACACTCCTCCTTCCTCTGCAATATGTTTCTTTTCTAAATGATGACACAGTTTCAAACTTGAGTGTGTTATGAAAAGATGTCAGTATTGTTGAACTACCTCTCTATGGGGTAGCCTCAAATTTATGTACCAAACATTTTGGATTTTGATGCTAAATTTTACCCAAATATTTCTTGTTGCTATTTTACTCACCAAAATCTTCTGACATTATCACACAGTTTTCATCATTATTTGCAAAATTGGGTTCATTTGGAGCCCAGGCAACATAATTCACTGGGCTGTCATCCAGCCATCTGGAAGAAACAAGGGGACAGTGGCTGCCAGCAGACATCTCAGCAGTCAGTTCCTCACAAGGTCTCTTTGGGCACAGGGCTAAGCAAGGTATTAGCAGCAACCAGAGGGCAAAATCTCTACATATCCTGGAGAGGACATAGCCACAGCCCTGCTGCTGCCTCTCATCTCTTTAGTACTACCACATTCAAGGCATGGATGGGCATCCTTCACATCCCAGAAAGGTGTTCACCTGAAAGTCTTCTACAAATGGATTGTTAAAACAAGTTTTCTACCAGAAATTTCAGAAAGCTGTTGGAGTAGACGCTACTTATGCTTCTAGCTTCCAGCTCACCTAACTTGAACCACATGGGAATAATTTTATTTAATCCTTACGTATACATCTTATCAAAACTTCCCAGGCTTTATCTGTAGCCATTGGAGAGCTGGTCAGGGTGAATCTCACCATTAGGTAGATGTCAAGAGTGGGTCAAGTAAATAACATCTTGAAATCAGCTGTTTCTCCTCACTACTTATGCAAGGTTGCAGTTCTCATTGTGTAAGGCATTAAGTGAGCTGCATCCTAGCCATGAATTTTTATTGGGTTTGCTCTCCCAAGTTTGGAAGGAAAATGCATTTCTCTGCTTAAATACAGAAGAATGCAATACTTTGGATCTGAGACATCTCCTTAAAACCATCCAGAAGTCAGTTGCACAACAGTTTTTAACTTGTAAAATGAAAGCACACAGAAATGCTCCCTGAAGATGAAATTACCATCATTTGTTGTCCATTACCAGTTTTTCTTTACTCACCTGAATCTCTGATCAAAGCTGACAACTAAGCCAATGAAAAATGATTTTCCTCTGTGTTTTGTGTAAATCTAAAATAGAAGTAATTAATTGTTAAGCACTAAATTGCTCCTCACTGTCAAGTAAAAATCTGAAAGGCAATTAATCATGCCTGTGATTTATTTTCCTTTTTTTTTTTTCTAACTTGAGCCTCACATAAACATATGGTAGGTTCAGACTTAGGTTTCAAGCAGGCAACAGAGATTTGTGGAACATTCTGGAGTTAGGAACCCACTGGACAGGAAAGTAATTATTACTGTGCTGAACACTACATATATGAGAAAAGATAAGCAACCTGGGCCTGAACTATCCTTTGCTGCACCTTTAATATTTGCATACCTCTTTAATACTTGCATTTTCCTCTACCTATTAAAAACAATAGTAATTTTACTGGTCCTGAACAAATCTATTTCTCTATAAATAAGTAATGTAGGAAAATAGCTCAGGACTCCAGCCTTGCTAAATACTTTGTATGTTCCCTGTATTTTATCACCTGCTGTGCTTCAAACTTCTCCTATATATAATTGTTAGGCTTTCTGCTTACATAGTGCCACAGAAATCGTCTTTTGCTTTCTTTCTCAATGACAACAAGATCAGCAAAGTTCTTCTGACAAATTCTCCGTGCTTCTTCCATATGGACATGTTCTTTGCTGAAATAGTACTGCTTATTTTCATATATAACCCATCCATCACTGGTGAGCTGATAGTCTGAAAGATAAAGAATCATATATAATGCTTTCCTATCTAGTCTGTACAAAGTCTGAGAACTACACAGTAATCTTTGTAAAGAGGGGAAAAAAACCTACCAAGTTTGTAATTTGCTTCAGGCTTTATCAATGTACCTGTAAAATAGAAGATTTTCATAAGCAACATCCCAAATTAAAAAAAAAAATCTGAGACATTTGCTTAAGTAGTTTCATATGCTTTGTAAAATAAATGGGGAAAAAGCCAAACACACCAAGCAAACTTTGAATCACATTATGCATTTTCAAGAATTTAGAGCAGATTCTGCCCTATTAAAGTAAGTGTATAATTTAGAAATATTTAGCTAGTGAAAAATATGTACATTACAGTAATGTATAACCAAAAGCACTATGTCAAAAAATCCATGTTTCACAGTAAATTTGAGGTAGATTAATCAAAAATTACTTTGAAAATTTGTTCTAGTATTTTCACTTGATAGTCTATGGTTACTTTTTTTTAAATATTATTGGGATTAGAGACAAACAAAATAATCCAATATAGTAAATTCTAAAGCTTACTGAGATGGTAATAGGCTATCCACAAGTACTGAAAATGTAATGCTGGTTATTTGCTAGTGTCAGTTGTAATTTCCAGTGTGTCAATGAATTCTTTCTTTCCTGATGACTTGGCTTTTACTAGGACAGTCTGTTTTAAGAGTCCCAGAGAGCCAATAGATATCAAACTCAAGTTTCTGATTACAGGTTGAACCAGGAGGAAGCAAATTAGCTGTATTCCCAGAGCCAGCTATAGCCTCTCAAAGGAAACTCTGCTTTCATATGAATACCTGTTATTTTGTACCTCTGGACTACTAATTCTCACATTTCTTCTGTGGTTTGATGGACAGAAACACATTACTATAGAAATGACAGAAATAGTTTGATGAGAAATAAACAACCACAAAAAAGAAAAATCAAGTAAAATTATTTTGGGATCATTTCAACATTTCTTCTTAAGTATTTAGTGAACAATAGAACTAAAATAATCTAGATGTCTTCATTATTAATTTATATACTTCTGGTCATTTTAAGATTTTATTGTTTAATCCTAATATAACTGTAACATTCATTGGTTTTGGAAAGCTGGAATATCTTTTGTGAATAGGTGTCTTGAGTGCACATGAGGGAATTCACATCTGAGCACGTCTTCTCTCATGCTGCTCATCACATCATCTAGATTCACAATTAAAAGATTAATTTCTTGGGTTTCTTTCTGCTTTTGAAGGGTCATCTCGGATCAAGATAAACTGAACAGAGTCCTTGTGTTGTGGTTTCTGAGCTCCTTCTGAGTAACCTCACCAAGAGCAGAGAGACACATCCATACAAAGCAGCATGCTCAGTGTGCCAGACAGGGCTGCACAGGATGTGCAGCTTTGAGCTGGTATGCAGAAATCAGGGCTTGGATGGTGCACTTGTGTGACTAATTTACCAAAAGGGAACAGTGATTCTTCCTTTTTGGTTAAGCAATTTTTCAATGTTACCATGGTGCCTTATTCACCCTTCAAGGGTTTTGTTGGCAGAGTCATCAAATCTTAGATACACTCAGTGTTTCTATGTACTGCTTATCCCTTTCCCTTCCTATTGTGCCTCCTCGTAGTTCCCTGTGTGCATCCAACTTTCTTTTCATTTCAAGAAGGTCTTAAAAGTCTCCTTCTCCATGGAGATGCACACTTTTTATACTCAGTTTGCAACCAGGGAGCAGGGTTGTAGAAGTAGAACTGAGCAAGCAAAACAAGTTCTATCATTGTCAGCTGTCACTTGAGCTCTTCAGCCCATGCAGACCCCATCTCTATCTCCTGCTGGGGGGCACCCCAACATCTGTCAGGTCTATTTTGTGAGCCTGGCACCAAGTGGGGGTGTTTTGGAACGGGGGCCCTGCTTTCCAGGCAGAGCTGGTGGATGCAGGAGTCCATCAGGGTTACACCAACCTCCACTTTTGATCAGATTGGGTTTTCAGAGTTGGTGGTTCTTATAGCAACTGATCCCCCTCCTAGTTCCCATTAACTGTTTCACAGTGGGAAGCAAAGCTTTTTTCACTTCCACAGAGAGAACTCTAGCATCCTGCATCTATATCTATCCCAGGTAAGCCTGAAGCAGATAGAAATAGAGGGAATAATAAAAGGAGAGGAGATAAATACCTTTGCTTCACAAATTTATTGAACCCATGCTGGAAAGAGATAAAACTAGAGATGAAGTAATAGGGTCACTCTAACTTCCTGCACCCAAGGACAAGAGAAATGTTTCAATTCATTCTGCCTGCTTTATGTGTTGCCTTCACTGCAGCTGGTTTTAAAATGAACAATTCCCAGTGTCCTTCTTCCTTTCAATTTGTTTAAATCCATAAAATTTGCTTTTTAAGCTTGTGTTTATTGCTCCAATTAAATGGGGAAGTAATAATACCTTTTTTTGTTTCACAAATCCAATTAAGTAAATGTTCACAGCGCAAGTCGTTCCAGCGCATTTGGGGTGATCTATTAAACATGACACAATGTTCAAGTTCTTTGTAGTTGTTGGGTTCATTTTCCTCCCAGTTCTCATAAATTACCTGTGTTGGAAATACATATCAATTACCGTGTGATTTGAGCTGAATAGAAGTAATTGAGATTGCCATCGTGACACACTTTCAGTACCTCATCATCTCAAGTACCTTTTTTATGGGATCAGTAGGAGTTTGAACAGACCTGAGAGAGCTGTGGAGGTCATGCTGGTCAGGTCACCTTCCCCACCACCCTCTGAAGAAGGTGAAGAGACTTCATGGTAAGGAAAACCATGTGTCTGATAAAAGAAAAACTGAGGGACAGAGGGAGTCACATTGATCTTGTTTTGTGAAAGCTGGCAGCTGGACTTCCCTGTACTGCCACACAGCAGTGCCCGTTTTTGTGAAGGTCTAAGGGCACAGACTGACAAAGGTGGGATATAACGTGGTACCAGGGGTGAAACAAAGACACTGCAGCTACTCAGTATATATTCTATTTTCTGAAAGACAGAAAGTCAATTAATATCCAGCAAATAAATACTCACAGGGGAGCCATCAACCCAGGAAAATCCTTCGTCAGGATTTAAGAGAAACAAACCGATCCAGAAAGCCTGAGTGTTCAGTCCCTTGTCCCTAAAATAATGCATACAATAGAGATATATGAGCATAGAAAGAGAGGCTGGGATATACTGAAAAGCACAGAATTATCCTGCTTTCTGTCCCAGCTGAACTGGGAGCTGTGGCCCAAAGCCAAGTTCACTCCCTGCACTCTGCCAGGGAGGTGATTGTGCTCTGTGTTGGGCTAAGACTTCCAATATTTAAAAATAAGTTAAAGCGATGTGGCCCAGAGCCAGCTCAGGTTCCCATCCCTGTGGATGTAGCACAGATCTTGGTTGTAGTATGAGGTCAAATACAGAGACTTTAGCAAAAGTAAAGCATAAATAGATGTTTATTTAACTAATAAGAATAGTGAGGATTGATTTTCAACTGTTTTCATTTGCTTCTTAGCTCTTCCTAAGTTGTTTAGTTAATATTTCATACTCTCTATCTTGTCATGCTTATGGATCAAATAAAATTACCATTTCAGTCACTGCATAACAGAAAGATTTCCTTCCACAAATATTTTATACTCTAAAGCAGAGACTTAACAGACAAATAAAGCCACATTCAAGTGATCACAATACTGAAATATATTTAAAAATTGAGGGTAAGATCACAAAAACTTCTCAATAGGAAAGTTTTAAATCTGTTTCAGAAAGTAAACCTCAGTTCTGTACTATGTGAAACAGTTTTGGTTAAAAAGCTGTATATAATGTGTCATTGACCTGCCTTGACATTATGGAATACAATCAGAATATTGGTCTAACTTGAGGGGAAAATAATGTCACAGTTTATATGCCATGAGCAAGACACAGCAACTGCGATGCTACCAAAGGTTAATTAAAATGAATTTCTCTTTGATTTCAGGATTCTTCAGTTTATAGTCAGAAAAAAAAAAATCACGTTAAGTCCTTGAATTTTAGTTTACATTACACAGGAACTCAAGGGATTGTTTTGCATGAGTTGGTTAAAGAAGAATTGCAGACAGTTACAAAATGCCAGTTAGAGCTGAATATTTTATTTTCTCCCTTTAGGAAGAGGGACTAACATGTAAGAAATTGATAAAAATTGGAAAACAGCCTTTCTAAAACCTTTGATGAAAATTACCAAAATATTAAGCCTCTTTGAAATACCCAAGATTTTTTTTTTAAAGCAATGTTACAGGATGCAAAAATCTTGTATCAATGTAATTTAAATTTCATTGGTTTTATTCACTCACTTGTTCAGCTCCAGATATGTTTGAAGTAATTTTTATTTAACGTAGCAGGAACATGAAAAAGAATCTTTATGCAAGTACTCACGAAGCTAATTGCCATAATAAAATTTGATCTTCTCTTGTATTGATTGTGACCAGATTTCCACCTATTTCTCTACAGAATTCTTCAGCTTCAAACCAAGATTTCTTTTGGTTTCCCTCTCTCAAAAAAAACTATTGAGAACAAAAAGTAAGAACAAATTAGTAAATTTGTGAAGCTTATGAAATATGTGTCATTAAAATCGACATCATTTTAGCACGCCTTTATTCTTGAGTGACACAACATGACACCTGTCCAGGCCTCTAATATTAACATTAAAATGTGAAGTGTAAATATTTTTTTCTTAGCATCATCTATTTTAAAACTAGGCAAAAGTAGTATAGGCATCTGGGGAGAACAAAAGGTATCAGAATGTATAGAAGAGAAAAAACTAATCTGTAACTTAATTGGAACTTTGTCCACTGAAAAGTGCAAAAAAAAAATGGAAAAACTCAACCATTTTTACAGCAGAAAGCAGAAGATTTTTGAGAAAAGAAAGGGGCAGGGTAAGACAGTGAGTTAGACTAGAAAAGATAAAATGGATACAGAAAATTGTTTGGCCACGTGTGGACCCCAGCTGAGGAAAAGGTTTTTGTATTGAGATGAAAGCATACAAATACAAAATACACTCTCTGCCATGAGGAACACACATTCTTGGACTAGGATATGTTTAACAGGACTAAGTGCTTGACATTTTATAGAAATTATAATTAACAATTTGGTAAATGGCAGAACGATTTAATCATAATTACATGTGACACAGAAGCTCAGACTCCTGTAAATACAGGAATAAAATCAGCTCTGATCTCCCAACAGGCAGAAAGTCTCAGGAAAGAAAGTGAGAGCAGATTTATACAAAGACATGGAAGAGCAATGCTGCATATTTATTTACTTCATCTGTATTGCCTTTTCTTTCCTTTTTTCCTTTGCAAAAAAGGAGAAATTTTTAAGGCATTTTTAGCTAAATCAAGAGAATGCTCATAGGTTTTACTTGCTGTAGAGAGTCACCAACTAAACCCAGATCCAAAAGTATGGCTACTGGTATCACATGCTGTGTGGGAAAATGTTGTCAGAGGGAAACGTTTTGTCTCAGAAACATTGTTTTATGTAAATGACACTGCCAGCTCTTGAATTGTAATACCGTGTTTTTCTGATGTTCCAAACTCCTGTAAGCAAATAAATTAGGTGAGGTTCTCACCTGGCATTTATATAAAAGAAATCCTATTTCTAGCACCCTGTGTTCGTCATTTCCCGTTGCTGACTTTCGTTACGTTTGATGGATCTTTTTCCCCGTGTTTTCTGGCTTTGATTACAAAAGAGAAGATCATTCCCAAGTAATGCCCCAGCATCCTGGTGACCAGGGCACTGTCCCCTGGTCTGGGCCATGCTGGGTTTCCCAGTGAAGGGCACACACACTTACCTTGAGGCAGGAGTCTGCCCGCGAGGCTCTGTCCCAGCCTTCGGCACACGCGGCCACCGGGACCTGGCCCGGAGGAGCTGCAGGTGGTGCTCCTGCTGCCCGCTGTTTGCAAAGATAATTTGATGTCTTCTCACAGCTAACAACATCCCATAATCCAGCTGCAATTCCGGTTCCCATGACAACACAGCCTTGCTCTTTCCCTTTTTGATGTGGAAAAGAAATGAGTAAAACCAAGGAATGAGACCTTTGCTTTTATTAATTGAAAATTATGGAAAGAAAGATGCAGATTTTGAATATTAAATATATCCTGGATATAAAACTATTTTTAATATCAGCTGTCTGAGGCCAGATATGGGCCAATGAGTCCTACATACACAGCTTTACCAAAACCAGAGTTTTGCAGCTTCAGGAAACAGATCTTCCTTATCTTGCCAGCCTGGGGGAAATCACGGGGAAAATGGCCTTGATTAAATTTACATACCTAGTATATGACCTGACAACTACTTTGGAGTTCTCAATACCCTGGTAACTCAATTTCAAGAAGGACGAAGTCAAGTGCAGCAGGTTTCTCTGAAGGCATAGCTAGCTGTGTGAAGGCAGGAGCTCACAGGTAGCTGCCAAGCTGTATTGCTGAAATGCCAAACTGCTTCACGTCCACTGCTCATTTCTCACATATTCACATTGTAGGTCAAAAATCTGTCCAGAATGACTTTTCTAAGGCTGATGAGCTGTTGTTAACTGGTGTTAAAAATGGCCAAAATAATTATACCATGGACCAAGTTAACTCCTACACGGCATTGCCTTCAGTCTAACCTGCCAAAATCTGTCTCTGCACACCTTGGCAGGAGGTTTTCTTACACCACCACCTGCAGCTCAGCTGTGACAGGGCTGGTTGCACTGGTGTCAGGCACAGTGACACAGCAATGGTGTTGGCCACCTGCAGCCACAGGCACAAAACACAGTGCCCACTCTAATTTCTAACCGGGGGAATGGGAGCACAAACTGTGTGAGCTGTGCTGCTGTGGCAGGGGTGGAGCCATGCAGAGCTTACCTGGCATGCCTGTGTTCCAGTGTGTGAAATGAGCAGTTTCTCCATTGGTCCACCTGAAACTCCCTCGTTCCTCTGTGTCAGAGAGGCCGATCCAGAAATATCCTTCAGACCTCAGCCCCGTCAGACTAATCAGGAAGCTTTGTTCATTTCTGCAGTGAGAAACAGTGTCCATTCACAGCCTGTGAGTGTGCAATACTCATCTCAGGGATACAGAGGAGTGTTAACATGACCCCAAAACAGAAGCTCCTCAGTGATGTCCCAGCAGAGCCCTGGCAGCCTTTAAACTGCAGTCAAAAGAATTTCAGGGGGAACAACTTTCTCCTTACAGCTGAGTGCATCTGAAACATCACAAATTGCTGCTCCCATGGGCTTCTAGTTGTATTCTACTCTTTTCACTGTCTTTCCAAGTCTCTGAAGTGCCTCAAACAGACCACCAAGACGGGACCAAGCTGTCAGCTTTGCTACCCATCACCTCTGAAGGCAGTCATGTTCCTCAGGGGCCATGTAGCCTCTGAAGCTTGACAGGGATGTAGGTAGATTAGAGATGATACCTCCTGGCTGTGGGAGAGGGCAGGTTCTGGGGAAGATTTCCTACATTTGTTCAGAATTTGCCTTAGAAGGTAGTTTAGGAAAATATTTTTATTAAACTTTCCCTACCATAATGAGAAACTACCTACCATCTACCAATAAGTAGATGAAAATTGTAGTACCTACTTTCCAACAGAAAAAAATCCCAGCAAACCAAAAAACCCCAAAGAACCCAACTAAACAAAAAAGAAAAAGAAAAAAAAAACCAAAACACCCCCCCCCAAAAAAAAACAAAAAACAAACAAAAAAAAAACCACTAAAGCCAGAAGTTGCTTTAATTATGAATTAAAAGAAAAGAGGAAACTGTTTAATGCAAGAAGCCCTGAAATTTGAAAGTTGCTGCAATGGATTAAGTGATAGCTGTGCAACATTGAGGTGTTTGGTTTGGGGTTATTTTTCCTGCATGGATAATCTTTCCATGCCTTGCTGCAATAATATTTTTTGAAAATGCTGATGAAATACTTTGATGGGATCAAAAAATGGAAAATTCTTGGAAGTTTCTGCATTAAAAGCATTGCTTTTTAAAGAAGTTATTTTCCCACCTGCTTTCCACCGTAGCTAGATAAGCTTTGCTCTGTTCACATGTCTTATTTGCTTCTGAGAATGTCAAAAGTGCAGAACCCACCAAGTAACAGTGAAAACCATATCTTTTCCAACCCTGTGACAAACATAAGATTTTTAATGTGCAATGAAAAGATACTTCAATGTAGAAATTTCTCTGCTCTTTTGTGTAAAAATTTTAAATGCTCAACTTGTTGCAGCTGAGTTTAAAACAAAGATGAGACTGGGCTGATATGTTAGCAAATAAAAGCTTTTTTTTTTATGCTGTTCACTCCTACAGAAGGCCTTTTTGTTTAAGTGATGGCATTAAGATCTGAGTTTTCATCTCATTTTTGCATACATGACTTTTCAAAGAAAATTGTGACTATCCTATTTGCTGTGGCTTTCCAGTGCTCTGTAAGGTTGAGATTATGCAAACTGAGTCTACAAGGAGCCTGTGATTTATTCAGGGGCACCAGCAGCTCCAGCTTTCCAGAGCTGCACAATCAAACATAATGAAATACCAAATATTGCAATACAGAAATGAATTCACGTACAAGCACAGCCCCCCAGAGCTGTCCCTGTCACTCCAAGTACAAGGAGTGAGGAGATTGTCTCAGCCAAGAGGAATCCAGAAGTGCTTGTTTCCAGGGAAAGGAGGACTATCAGTAAAACAACCCCACTTCTTCCTGCTCTTCCAGAGATCTCTGCTGACCAATACAGACACAATGCTTCTCTGAATCACAGGGCGGCTCATCTGGGGACGGAGGGCAAGGCAGTATTCACTTACATCTACATGAACCTCAACTTTCTTGAAAATTTTCAGAACAGAAATGAAAAATGCACATCTATTATTAAACTGCTAGTAGGAAAAGACCAGGTTGCCTCAACAGTAGATTTTCTATGATACAAAGATAGTATCCAAAAGAAGCAAGAACTAGTAAATCAATTCCTGTACATTTTTTCAAAGAACATTATTTATGAGAGAGCATTTACTTTCTGGCAGCCTGGGTCCTGGATTGTCTCTTTTTCAGAGGATTGTGATGAAGGCTTCTTTTTACAGATGTAACCCAGTTGCTTATTACAAGCATCAGTTGCCCAGTATCCATCCTAGAATAGTAGGGAGAAGGAAAAAATGTCAAGAAAGGGCACACAAAAGCACAGCTAGTGGTTTTTCTCTTTCTTCACATGGCCAGCTGGAGATTTATTTTTAAAAGTATACATGCCTGTTAGTGCTAGCTTAAGATTTAATGCTGTTTTCAGGTGAAAGAAGGAAATTTACATTTTGAAGTCTCAACATTACTTCTTATCATAACTTTTAAATTAAAAAGGTTTGTAAAGATCCATCTCATCTGCGCTTATAGGATCTGCTTTTGGAGCAAGACTATTTCACTACACTGCTGGAAAAAAGATTGATTAAACAGAAGTAATGCCCATCTGCTAGGGCTGCAGTAAATCTAACTATTTTATCCATCAAAGAATCTGAATTTTATTGATTACTTTAAAAAATATAGTCTATTTGAGAAGAATTTTCCCCTCATCCTCCCCATAAAATCTGGTTTAGGTCAAATTCTTTTGGTGTCTAATACTGGCAAACATTAACATTATTGTATGACAAAAAAGAACAGCATGTATTTCGTACCAGCATTTAAATTTTTTTCCTTTCAAAATTCATGACACTTTTTGTGTGTGCATACATGTGCATGCACATGCAGGTAAATGTATCAAACAATCACATCTTGCAAGAAAATAAGGTTTGTGAGTCAAGCAGTCAGAAATACTATAGAATTTTACATTATTTTTTTGGCAGGTAGATGACAGCTGGAGAAACATGTCCTAGTGCCAGGAATCTGTCTCTCAATGCCAGGTCTCAGTGACATGACACTGAGGGACAAAATTGTCTATCTGCTTGGAATATGAGGTATGCAAATAGCACCTATGGTACCCATATAGGGTATTAACTAGTCATCCCTAGTTTAGCTCTTCCAGAGCTTAAACTTCTTCTTTGCTGGAACAAAGGGAAAGAATTTAATGTAAAATTTCTGGATCAGAATTTTCACCAGACAAGGAATTTCAGAAGGGGGTACACGGAAAATGCTTCCTCTCCTCCTGATGTCTCCTGACCTCTGAACTTGTCTTCTGGTTGATACCAAATTTTGGAGCAAAACTATTTCAAGGTAACATAAGGAATGATCCCTGATTGAGCACAGGAGTGATTCTGGGTGGATGCCTTGCTGTGAGATGAGTGCCTGCTGTACCTGCCCCTTCACGGCGGCGCAGCGCTCCGCACCCTCGGCATGGGTGGGATGCTGGCGCTGCCACTTGGTGAACGTCACAGGGGTCCCATCACTCCACTCGAAGTAGAAGGGAGCCTTCAGGTCGTTCAGACCCAGCCACAGCTCTTCTGTAGGCTCTGAAGCATGACAAGAAATAGGTTTGGTTATTCTCCACTGTGCAGTGAATGCTCCCACATGCAGAACAAGCAGGGAGTGATAAATTTGGCATGTGGTACACAAGAGGTGGTCTTTGTGCTTTGATAAAAATGCTGTTTCCTCTCAGATCTCTATGAGAGATACATTGTGGAAAAACCATCAGATTCCATTCAGAAATGCAGATTTTAATGAACATAAGGCTCTTTACAGGTGGCAGAAGGTTTTTGCAAGCTTTGTGTGAGCATCCAGATGAAGACACGGAATGGCTGGACATTAGAGGACCTGTTGGCCCATCAGGTGTGTTCACCAAGGCCAGCAGCTGCCGTGCCAGGACTGGTTACTACAGATCCAAGGAGTATCAGAAGTGAAAAGATATTGTTTTCTTATAGGGATATATAGCAAGAGGTTAGCATCAGCAAGATGTTTGAATCTCAGCAAGAAGCTTATCTTCTGGGTTTGTAACTCTGTTCTAAAGCCTTGTACGTAGAATTTAGGTGCCAAAAGTGCAATCATAAGAGATCTTTATGTGTCTCTGGAAAGAATACCTTTTTTTTTGTTTTCTTCTCCTCCTTTATAATGTTTTACAATGTGGATTATTCCTTGATAAACACAGATATAGTTCTGTATTTATGCAACAACATAAAAGAGCATGGTAAGTTGGATTCAGTCTTTCACTTGTGATATTTCAGAGAAACATTTAACTTTAATATAAAGTTCAGCTTTTATGTCACAGATGGAGCAAGTGCAATACAGGCCCACATATATACTCACTGTAACCAAGCTGTGACACTAGAAAGCTGTGTTCAGCAATGTTGTGGATGCTTGCCAAATCCCCATCTTGCTTTTTACATGAAGACAGAGCATCTTCCCATGTTTTGGGGTCCTGGTGAATGCTGTAGCAGTGACCTGCATATGGCCACCAGCCATCTGTGCACTGAACAGGCCTCAATTCCCCTAAAATCAGAACACAATTTTTCAGAGCAAGAGGAAAATAGAGGACACTAGAATGAGGTCTCTTGAGTACTCTTTACAAAAATGGAACCATATGAATAAACATAAAGCTGTAGTTGGCAATGCAAAATACATTCAAACTAAAAACAAATATCATTAAGGAACAGGATGCTAAATTGGTGAATAGAATGAATTCTCCTTAAACAGAGAACCACTGAAAAATACCCACATTGTTTCAGAAATGCAATTTGAAATAATGATCTGTGAGAAAAGAGAGAACAAAGCAGACATCAGCCTCTCCTCTCTTTGTCCCCCAGAGGCACTCAATCTTGTGCTGACTGTGGTGACTCACATTGGCTCTGCCTGCTGGCCTATGGTTTCTCACAAACAAACTTATTTTTCAGGTATGTAAAAGCATGAAGCAGTTCTTTGACAACTGCAGGTCAGTAAACCTTGTAAATTAGGGGGGACTTTGCATATGCTCTCAGCGGCCTTTTCATAACTTTTATTCTTAGAAACATACCTTGGTCTTGCTTTAAAAATAGTATCCTGCTGCTCCTGCTCTGCTCATACGAAACCAAAGCACTGCAAACTGCAGACATCAGACACAGAAGGACTTTTTTCATGAATATATGAGTAGCTGCAGGTATTCATCTGTAGCAAAGCAGGATAATATTTCTACCATATTTATGCAAATTGGCCTTTTGGCTCTGGTTACCATGACGGAACCTCTACAATCTGTCTTGCAAGAATGAAAGACAGAGTGATGGAACAAAATAATAATATTCTCCTATGAATGTTTAATATACAAAGGGAGAAAAAATGGCAGCATATGAAAGTCTGTGTGTCGTGTATAGCTGTGTTTTTCAAAGGTTTCTAACATCTTTGTTAAAAAATAATGTTGCATACGAGTTTCTTTTTCTAGAAGTGTCATAAAAACCTTTCTTTTTATTTGACTAACCTACCTTTGGGCATAATATCAGGCTTTGAACCAAAGGATCCTTTTTTACAAATGTAGCCTAGCCTCTGGTTGCATGCCTGGTTTTCCCATTTACCATTCTTTCTGGGATTCAACAGTCCGCAGATTTTCCCAGGGAGCAGGGAAGGACTTCCTTTAAGTAAAAGATAAAATAGAATATCACAGTAGGAAATTAATAAAAAATACTAACAGAAACATCACATTACGAGTGGAAGCATCTGTCTTTTATGATTGCTTGAATCACTAATAGGGAGAAGCCCTTCCCTACAGGATAACTGCCTTGAAGTTTATACAATGCTACCTTTAGTCAATACTCTGAGAGAGAAATAATGCCCCTCCACTGACTTTGTTATCAGGATAGTACTGGGAAATGTCTTATTCTTTTCCTGACACTTCGGTTCTCACAGGAAGAACTGCTGAAACTGGACATTTATCTTGTGTCAAAATATTCCAAACTTCTGAATATTGGGTTTTAAGCTATATTATCCTTCCAGTATATTTCAAGAGTTTCACAGTTCTGCTTTCCTATGAAATACCTTTTTTATTTTCTGTTGCAGTGTGTAGAAACCTCTGTAAGCAGCAAAGGAAATTTCCTGATACAGCTCTTGAAAACTTAGAGGAGAGTTTAATTTTTCCTTTGACACCATGAAACTTTTCCAAATCAGGAGACAGCTTGGAAGACTCGTGGCACAAAGCAAACACAGAACCAAAAAAACCCAATAAAGCAAAGAGAAGAGCTCACCCTGTATGAGGAACACCACAAACCCACCCCATTTCCTTTCCTGGAGTGGCCCAGTGCAATTTTGCATAAACTGTTGAGGGATTACAGGCTGGACCCCTAAGCTTCTCAATAGTGTTTAGAATTTTTCCCAAACAACACAGAGCCATTTGCCAAATATTTTGCTACGTTTGGAGGATTTGACTTATGTTTGCACTTGTGGACAACATGTTATGGAAAATTCTGATCTTTGATGTGTAGGGTTATGTATCACTCCAAATGACTCTCTGCTTTCATAAACAAGCTCTCTGTTTAGATAAGAGAATAGAATAATGCTATAACTGATATCCACAATGAACCTTGTAATTTGAAATTGGTAGTCTTAAAGCAGGGATCTAGATCTTGAGCCACTGTAAATCAGAATGGGCCTTCCTGAAATAGAGTTAGGTAGGGAAGTTATTATTAGTTGTTGTCTTATCAGAATTAATTCAAAGATTACAAATTAGATACATCTCTTACCTGGAGCCCAGTTTAAATATCTGAAAGGGCTGCCCCCAGCCCATTGCCATCCACTGTTGAAATCCAAAGCATTCAATCCAATCCAGAAGGCAAAACCAAATTCTTTAGTTAGCTCTAAATTAGAAAAATTAATCCGTCAGTTGTATCCTCTATTCTTATTCACAGTAAGATCATCTAAAATAAATTAAGTTTAAAGTAAGAAATTCATATTTCTTATTTTAAACCAGCCCCAAACCAGTACTTTCTGCATTACTGAGATGCATTAATTACAAAAAGTATTTGTAAATTAATCTATATTGTAAAATTTGTAACTGGATCTATATTGATTTACCAGAGATCTTAGTAGGGCAAATCAACATTTTATTTCACTATTTAAATAAGACTTTATTTTTCTCACTAGCTTTTATTAGAACACAAGGCATGTAAAAAAGCCCTGATATTCATAAGGGAATTTTGCTAAAAGTCTTCTGTAACAGATTTAATGCAGTAAAAGTCAATTTGTCAATAAGTTTTTTCCAGTTTTTTTCCTTTGGGAGTCCTTTCAAAGCCTCCTTTACACTATTTATAACCAAAGAGATGCTGTGATACCTGTATCTGAAATCCACCGGAGTTATTTTGATTTTATGTATGCAAATGTGTCCATATTAGGACCAATTTCACCATCATCAGATGTTTTCTTGAAAATATTAACAATCCTTGAAGCACAGTGGCAAAAGGTAAATTAGAGGACCAGCCCATAGCCCTGGTCAGGTTTGAGAGCCCTTGCACAGAGGTGAGCAGAGGAAACCCTTTGGAGCTCCATCTGGAGCTCAGTGCTGGCATGGGGACGTTTCACTGCCAAAGAGGTTTGTGACCAATACTTCATAAAAAACCCCAGGCAGTGGAAGGGCAGTTCAGAGCATCTCCCTTTGGTGTCTGCCCAGCCACCCCTGACACCCTGTCCTGTTTCTTCCCTGAGGCAGACAAGGCTGCCCACCACTTCATCACAGTGTTTTCCAAGGTCTTGTTCTCTGCCCTTTTTTACCTCCTACATATGCTTGCTCCTGAGTCTCTGTAATGCTTAGTAGTTCTGCATTTTGCTGCTGACAGCTTTTCCTTGCTTGGTGCCATGTTAGAGCTGATTCTGAGTTTATCTGATAGTGAATGCCGGTTGAAACATCTTCTGTCCAAAATCTTTCGGTGTCATCTGGAAGAGGTGACATAGAGCAGGGTTCTAGTGGACTCTCATATACCAACTAAAAGAAAATAAAGTGTGTAATAATGCAAAATCTCTAAAGATGCACGCTAAGCATCAGAAAAAAAAAAAATCTAGACATCAAATTAGAATAGTGTATGTTTTTTTAAATTAAAAATATTATTTAAAATTTCTACATTTTTAGAAAGGAGTGAATTTTCTTTCCCTATATTTGCTTTTGAATTTTTCTCATACTGCAAATGCAATTCTAGGTAAACCAGACATACCTATTGATTGAAATAAAGAGATTCCAGGGTAAAGTCAGAGGAGAAAACAAGTATGTAGGTGAACGATGACCCCAGAGGCTCTCCATGCCTCCAGGGTAGGAATGGGTAGGAACCCTTCTTAGCTCGCCATCAAGAGAAGCAGTTTGTCAAAAAATGACAGAAAGTGGCCTTTGACAGCTTGAGAAACAACAGAAGAACTCTGTGTAACACCAATTTACAGCTCATAACAGCTGCTGTGTTTGCAGAGCAACTCACCAAACCTGGTGAAACTGCTGTGTTATCGGGAAGGGCACTGGTGAGACCAGTGTTTGTGTCCTGAACTGGAAGGATCCAAACATAAGTTCAGTGAAGAAGACATAGCAAAGTTGGGAGAGGAAGAGAATTCTCACAGCAGCATTTTTGTGTAGGCTGGCAGTAGGAAACTAGAATAAAGTAGAAAATTAAAGGGGGAAAACTAGAAAATAGCAGTTTAAATGAGAATTGACCTATAGGGATTGTCTGAGGGAGGAAGAGAAATAGGAATTTTTGAAAGGAAGATGAATGTCTAATAATAAGATAAATATCTAAATTCGTGCTGTTCATGCCATGCACTTAAGTCTTATCAAAGAACTTTTTCACCCCTCTGGTTCACTGAGGGAAAGTCACCTCCAGATTTGAGTCAGAACGTTTTTGGGCTGAACCACTCTTGTTCTCCATTCAGAACAGAGAGAGCTCTTGGTCACTGGGACCAGTGTCCTGTCAGGTGATTTCCATTTGGGCTACTCTAACAAGGTCAGTCAGGCAGGTGTGCAGCTGGTAGCTCATAAAAACCTGGTAGCTCAAGAGATGGTCTGCTCAAAAACATTTCATGACAAGTTAATGAATAAAATGCAAGACTTACTTATTAGTGGACAAAATCCATAGAGTTTATCTGCGTCAAAATCTGCAGTGGTTGCACACCAGAGCAGCCCATCTGACCTGCCAGCATCTGTGCACTCATTGTACTGCTCGTCTTTGTACTTGAAAGGGAATACACAAGGCTGTCCATTGGCATTTCCTCGTAATGTAAAAGTAACTAGGAGGGGAAAAAAGTGTTTAAGGACATGAAAATAATAATAAAATCATAGATATAAATTCCTAGTAATGGAGCTATCTATTATGTATTTGTCTATCTAAATTGAGAAGTTATACAATCTTTTAAAATTTATTTTTATTATAATTTCCTCCCAAGAGTGGCTACAGATTTTAAATAAAATGTTTTAATAAAATGAGAAGTTTAAGTACTGTGGTTAGAGTTTGATATGTATATACTGTAGGCAAGTCAAATTCTATGATTAAAAGTTGCTGATACCTTGTAGTTCCTGGAGAGAAAAACAGCAAGAATAGAAACAACAGTAAGTTCACTGCATTTTTGTTTTCTGCACAGCTCAGTAAGTTTTCTTTATTTGCCTGATTACTCTATCCATCTATTCCTTAACTGTTAAAAAGAAAAGGGCGGCTGACCAGAGAAAATACAGACCAGATTGTCATGAGCATATTTACACAGTGAAAATTTTAGGTTTCAGTTGCACATTTCTCCACTTGGAGAAGTCTTGCAGGTTCATCCTAAACTGAGATGCTTTAAGGTTAGCAATGTTTCATATTTTTAAACTATTACAGTATAATGGGAGTGTTCTTTTATGGTGACATTTCTGATATATAGACTCTCAGTCTCCCATTCATGCAAACTCATCCCTCCACTCAGTTCTCCACACATTACTGCTTTACCATTTCTGTCTATAACTATACCCAATGACTGATAAACATCTTGAGAGTAGACTGTTCTTCTAATTTGGTGAGGCTGGAGGGGAGGAGCCACTTCTTCCTTCTCATGCCTCATGTCGTGGGGCAGAAAGAGAAACTCACACAGCTATCGTGCAAATATGTAAATCCCTCAACTGATCACTGCACCGTAGGTGTGATGAGGAAGGTAAATGGAAAGAGGTCCTTGCTTCCTCATCTTCCATTTCCCTCCCACACAATGCCATCTGATTTGATATTTCCACCCTAAGAAATTCCAGTTTAAAGATCCTTTTCTTATTACCTTAATTTTTTCATCATCCCTACACCCCCCACTCTTTTATTCTGTGAATCAAGAGCTGCCAGGGTACCTAACACACTTTTTAGATCATGTTTCAAATCTGACAAAACATACAAAATAATCAATCTATGCATTAAAACTGTAAAGCTGCCCAAGGTAAAGCATTTTCATATCTAGTTTAATACAAAACTAACAGGAAACTTACCTGATGACTGTAGTGAACATTGCACAAGTGAAAGGAAAACTAGAAACCTGGAGAAGTTCATTGCAAATGTAACTTGCTTCCCATTCTTCTGCCAAAAGCTGGATTAGAAGATTGGCAATATCTAAAAATCTCTCTCTCTGCAGATAGTGATGGGTCCTTCTCTGTGCCAACGGGTTGATGGATAAA
Organism: Fringilla coelebs; assembly: GCF_963513975.1. Classification (NCBI taxonomy): domain Eukaryota; kingdom Metazoa; phylum Chordata; class Aves; order Passeriformes; family Fringillidae; genus Fringilla; species Fringilla coelebs. The sequence goes on along the minus strand of NC_140028.1, from coordinate 133,133,228 downwards.
GCTCTGTACTCTAAATAAGGAAATGTCCTGTCACATGGGATTTTGAAATAACTTGACTGCACACTGTAAACACTGCTCTCTTTGAAGAGCAAGTCCCTTCCAAAACTGAAGTCTCCATCCTTGTAACTAGAGGTGGAGACGTTTGTCATCTTCTGTGACATTGCTAACATTAATTCAAGTTAGTAGTTGGGGTGCTACACAGGACAGACCTGGAAAAGCAACTTGAGAATTGGGGACAAGAAACTCGAAGTGAAATATCATCAATTAAAGCCCTCCTTTTAACCCTTACATCTCAGAAACAAACAGAGACAAAATCCCAGTGGTTCAATACATTGCAATAATGTCACAGCACTATATATGTAGAAGAAAGAGATCAAACTTTACAGAAACTGCAGGCTTTGGTTTATTATGAGCTCTTGCTCACTTTGAGGCAAAATTTGCGTTATTGTGTTGGTTTATTTGATCCCAGTTTGGGGCTGGCTTGTTCATAATTGCTCGTCAAAGACCTGAAAAAAGTAATGCTCAACACTGTACTCTAGTGGTAAGCTTCCATGTAACAGAAAGGAAAATTTTGCCTGGAATACTTTAAAACTTTACTAAGTAAAATGATATGTTTACCTCTCTGAGAAATTCCTCATGAGACTGTTTCATGACAAAGCCAAAGACAAGCTAAATCCCTTTAACCTGTGAGCAAAATTCTCATCTGCAGACTTGTATTGGCATGGCAGTTTTTTTACAAATATGCTGCAAAGCCCTACTGCAAATGTTCACAAGTCTTGCTATTCCTTCTGTTTATTTACATGAGTGAAATCAGTAGTTGTGCTAATGAAATTGAAAAAAATCAAGTGAAATGGCCAGTAGTGAGATATATATGGCAGCTGAACAGTAGATGTCATAGGAAGAGCAGCTATCATTGCTTTTGTTTTTAAAAGAGTGTTGGGGAAAATTACTGCAAGAACCAGACAAACTTGTTGACTTGGCTGTAGAAAGTAAGAAAAAAGTGTCTGGATTACAGCAAAGTTAGGAATTCAATGAATTATTTAATAATAACCATTTTATTTGCAGGTCACACGAAGGGAGGGTTTAGCATGAGCAAGGCTTGCAAGAGTAGCTCTAAGTCATAGAGCTGAATGGTGCCACAGGTACCAATGTGGTGGGGCACAAATAAAAGCTGAATTTCCTGAGTGAAACCATATTTCAGATACATCTAAAATAACAAAATTAAATTCTCTGACAAAGGAAATCCCAAGGTAAAATACTTGGAGGAAACAATTCCTGCCAGTTCTCTCATTTTGCTCACTAAGTGCCAGCCTGAGTCTAGTTCAAACTGGGCTTTCTTCTCCCTCTGGTGTAAATGGATGCTTGTGAGGATTCATCCAGGGCTGCAGTGGTGGGGAAAGATTAATGCAGACACTGGGGTAGGCTAAAAGAGGAATTGAGTACTTCAGAGCTCCCGCTTTGGCATGACCAGCTAGCTTCATGCCAGTTGCAGAGTCTTTGGGGTCAGTATCTTGTGTGCTGCATAACACATTGTGCAATAACCTGTTCTCAGCACTGTCCTACACTCTTGCTTGTATTTACACCAAGAAAAATGGATTTCAGTGCTTAGGAAAGCAATTTCATTAGTTGGTTAGGGGTTTTTTTCTGTTTTTTTTTTCTTTTTCCCAGCTTTCCAGCTTGCTTAATTGACGCTGTGCAGCTTGGGGAAGGCAGGTTGTTTCCTGGGGATATCTGCTAAGTACTCTTTCTCATAAAGCATTTAGTTTGTATTTACAACTCACTTAAAAGATATCTTGTAGTGCTTTCTACTGTTTTTCTGATGTCTAAAATTTAGCCACTTGCAGATTTCTAGTACAGAACCATCTGCTGCATTCCTTAGTTTTTCAGTTCCTTTTTCTTGCATTTAAAAATGGGAAGTTGGTGCTTATTCAAGCTGAATTCAAAGTGGTGAGGAGAGAAGCCCTTCTTGTTATTGACAAAAGAGTTATTGTGCTGACAGGAGCACCCCCCTTCCCCTTTCTCCTCACTTGATTCACAGGGAATGCTGAAGCTGAAAATTATACTAATAGAAAATTTATTTATTTATTTATTTATTTATTTATTTATTTATTTATTTATTTCAAAGCATTTACAAAAAGAAGCAAAAATGTCAGGGAAAAATATTTTAATTCATGTAAATAAAAATAAACCATTAAAATCACATAATTGAATTGAAAAATGATTACAACTTATACATGGTCCTAATATTTCCTGACATGAACTGTGTTTTCCATAGCAGAAAATGAACATGACAAGGTTTTCTATCCCAAAGTTTTCTGAGAAAACAATATGAGGCAGTTTAATAAGTGTAATAGGATTTAGCCATAAAGAACAGTATAATACTGATCTGATGCAGTGAAGTTTGTGGGGTTAAATGCGTTCAAGTTTGCAAAAAAGAAAATTAGGTTCTAATTTTTGAGATTTTTTAGTGTCCACAATGTCACAGCAATGCAGTTCTAAATGGCATTCACACTTTACTGGGCATTCATTCTTACTAGTTGACTTTCACAGTCCTTTTTCAGTACATCCTTGATCATTACAAATTCCTTGATCATTACAAAATTGTAACATCCAACTCTAATTCTGACTTTGTAAAATGTGCATGATAAAAAAAAACAAAAACAGCTAGTGCTAAAAGAGGAAAGTGATTTAATTTGTGTAATGTTTAATGTATGGTTATGCTAGATCTCACTTAAGATCTCATTACAGACTTTTAACAGATACATCCTTTAATTTCAGCGAGTAACTTGCTGCTCCAAGTAACATGCCACAGGACCCATTCTCACCAATTCTTCTATCACCAAGACATCATCTTAATAATGTTTCTTCATAATTGCCAGAATCGGTTGAGAGCTGGTTTTGTCTTTTTCTTTTGTAGAAATAGGCTGCCATGCCAGCTCCAAAAACAGTTAAAACAGCCAAGAAAATGAGTGGCCAAACAGACACATGAACAGGTGGGTGAGTCTCTTCATTCTTTTCCTTGCCTGAAATGAATCCATATAACTGTGAGAAACCATAGTAGTTTTTATTTCCACATACAACATGAACAGCATAAAGGAGATGCCCTCTCCTGCCTGAACTTGAGAGCTGTAAATCTGAGCCCTGAATTGCTGCTGATCAGTAATCAGGTCTCTGTTCCTGAAGCTAATGTGGTTTTAGTGGATCTGGGGTACAGTGATGTACAATGCATACAATAGATGCTTGTAGGAATGCAATGAAAATGTATGCCTTAGATGGGTATGGGATGCTAATTACTGGAAATTAGTTTGACAATATTTTTGTTACATGATTTACAATAATATCTTTGTCAGAAACTTTCATATACATCTACATAGTTTCTAACAGCCTATTAAAGCACTCTGTAGCTGTTCTCAAAGTTCTTCTCAAGTGTGGTCACTGCTGAGCTGGCCAGCTCAGGCTTAGCCCTGCAGCATCTCCCCTGGCCAAGAACAGGGGAGTGCTCTGTGCACCTGAAAGGCAACGTGGGGTCACCCTGAGTGACTGAAAATTGCAACCCTCAGAAGGACTTGTTCTCTAAAAGACAGTGGTTTCAGAAAACTCATTTTAAGTTCTTTCTCTGTTTAGATTTTTCTTAGTTTTCTTATGAAAGCTCTTACCTTTTTGCTTTCTAGGACTCCCATTCAGCTCAACTTCAATGAATTTCAGGGAGAAATCACATGAACACTTTATTAGAATCTGTATGTTTGACTGTTTGCAAAAAATAGCACAGGAACAAAACCCCCTGCAATTCTACCATTGCATTAGTAACATATATGTCTGCTATAAAAGGCAACAAAATGAGGCAAAAAATACATTGCTAAGCTTTCATCTTCCTACTTAACATTACTTTATCCACTTTTGAAATTTATATTGTTTTTATATTACCAGTTAAAATACTGATTCTTTTCTATGTTCATTCAAAACATCTTTTCACATTTTTCCTGAAATATTAATTTTAATGTACTAAGAACATGATGTATCACTCTGGAGATTAGTTTTACATGGCATATTTTGGAAGATCTGCATGTCTAGCTGCTACAAAATTTTTGATTCCTAAACATCTTCCCAAGAAAACACCTACTGAATCACATGAACAATCTTCCTTTTCAACTCTGTGTAAGACAGAGAAAAATGAAAGACTTTTATAACATTGTTTTGTTGCTGTTGAAGAACTGCAAAAAACCCCAGTTTGGCACTCAGAAATGAAGAATTGTACACATAGAATTAAAGAATTTTAAATTATCATGAAATTATTTCTCCTCTTGGCTCTTCTACATCAGTTTGCAAACACCCTTGATATCCAGAGGAGAATTTAAAGCCAAAATGTAAAAGGAAAGCAAAGCAGAATGGAAAATGAATAGATACAAAACAACAGTAATCCCTACTAAGGCAGGAAATAGTGCATATGGGAGATCTGTATGATTCAATGGATGAACTTTAGAGATTCCTTATTATTTTAGTACTACATAGGATGGGATGTAATTTGGATGTTTTTAATAAGTCTTTAATAAGGATTAATTGATTTACTGCCATGGGCATGTGCTGGTTTAAGCACAGAAATTAACAGCGCATGGGAGATGACTATTTCTTGGTTACAGTTCAGCATCTTTTTCTAATTAAAGACTACTTGGAAAATGAGTAAATGCTAACCCCAAATTTTCAGTTATTTTTCACCACCTACCATGTCTTGAGATGTCTTTAGCATTGAAATAACATTTTTTCAACTTTTCATCTGAAAAATAGAATCTTAAAACTGGATTTACAGCCAGTTTGGCTGCAAAATCTTTTTTTATTTTTTTGGAGGTTTTCAACACAGAACAGTAATGCTACCCATGATTTACTGGGAACAATGCACAATACAAAAGCTGGAAAATTAAACTTGATCCCACAGCTACTACAAAAAAAAAATGCAAAGGTTTAAAAATGGCTACCTATCCTTTTTTAGGTTAGATAGATTGACTTTTAACATCTGAGTTAGAAGAATAAAATGATACTGCTTTCTTGCAGACAATTTCCTTTGTATCTCCACTTGGCAATAATTCATGTAGTGTTTTATCTCTGAAGCATTAGTCTGGTATATACAGTACTGAGAGAAATTTTCCAGAAATGCTGATGAGACAGCTTCTCTAATAACATGAAGTTTTAATTTAGAATGGAAGTATTCCTCACATCATTCATTATTGCAATACAAACAGGTGACCTTTAAGAATCCCTGAGGCATTACTGAATCAGGGCCAACATTAAGCCAGTTTGGTACATTGGGAAGTAATATATTTTTTGAGAATAACAAGCTGGAAGAGGAAGATTGATTATTCACATTGATTCCTCCTTGCAAGGGTATAATAACTGTTACAATAATCAGTTCTTGGAACAGTCATACCCTTGCAGAGGTGTTTGACAGGTGCCATATCAACGCCTGTGTTAGGTACTCAAAAGTTTCTGAAAGTTTCATTCTCAGCCTAGGCTGTACAGGAGGGTACTGTATTTCCATGTAGGCAGTGATTTGGAGAGGTTGCAGTCTGCAAAAACAGGCAACTACAAATGGTTAGAGAAGTGGGAAATGCCAAACCAAACTGCCAGGAATGACTTCCAGAGCTGTGGTGAAGGGCTGTAACAGTTCCTGGTGAACTAGATCTGTCCTGTCACTAAGGGCTGACACACTGAGGACTTACCTTTGGGTTTTTTGCAGATGAATCCTTTTTCAGCAGAGCAATCGCTTTTGTCCCAGTAGCCATGTGGTGCAGTTATTTCCACACACTGATGCTCCACATCCAACTCTTTCTCCTCCCAGTTAACAAAGTCCAGGACAGCATTATCTAGCCACAACCACTGGCCTATAGAGCAACTCACAGAGTAAAAAAAAATTAAAACGTATCTATTTCATTATTATTTTAACTGCTTAGCTCTGCAATTTACTTTTAATAGCCATAGTAAAGCCAGTTTTCAGCAGAAACCCATGTTGGTTTTTTTTTTTTTTTGTAAAATACTGTAATCCTCAATTTTCTTGTATTAACAATGTACTTTTCCATTAAAAATTAAAATTTAGACATACCTTCCACATTCTGGTAAAGTCCTATCCAAAAGCCTCCTACTTTATTTCCAAGTGGTTGAATTTTATGAGTCAGAAAGTGAGATTCATCCATGTTTTCTACTGAAACCAAGGTAGCTCCTGAAAGGCATTAATGAGCAAATAACCATAACCTACGTGAGTGACCACTGTGATGACCTCCTCTTTTTAGTCTGTACAAACAATAGCTCCTGTGCTAATGCTGCTCTGTTGGTGTCTCCACTGCTTCTTGCAGAAGACAATGACCTGGAGGTAGTTAGAGGCTGTGGCCCCTGCTGCTGCCCCCAGATGACATCCCACAAGCCAGGACATAATGGGGAGCTCTTACACATAGACCTGAGAGGACAGAAGGCTGCACAAAGTGACTCATGTCAGCTTATTCCCATTGTGCCAGACTTAGAACAGCTTAGTAGGTTAAAAAATATATATTCTTAACTTTTTTTTTTAATCAATATCTTTACATTTTTATGATAGTTTTGTGTAAACATTGGTACAAATCTTTTTAGTTGATAATGAAGGCTCTCACCTAAGCGAGCACACTCAAGGGAGGCCAGCCCCCAAGTTCTCCCAGCTGATGCTTCAAGGTAGTAGCAGTGATCATGATAAGGGATCCAAGCCTGGAGTTCATCTCCTTCAGGACAGTCTCCAGGCAGCTCAGCAGGGTCAGTAGGAGCTATCTCTAAAGAATCCACAGGGTATGAAATTGGTATTGCATCGTGAGTCATCTCTGATTCTATGACCTGTGTGTAAATAGCGTAGGATTTCTCTCACCCAGCTTTATTTGTCTTGACATCTACTCATGACTACTCCCACATTCCCTCAACCCAGAGAACAAGAAGAGCCAAGCAGTCAAAAGTGTTAAACATCTTATTTCTCAAATCACATTTCTCAGGACAAGGAATCAAATTGCATCCTGCAACATCTAACTAAGTGCCTTGGCAGTACTGTGAGGAAAGCAAGCCCTGAGGGATGATAAAATGATTTGCATTTTCACAACACAGAAGCTGTTGTAGGCTAATGAATCATTAATGCCACAGTCCCATGTTGTGTGGCTGCTTGGTCTCTTAATGTTGTCACTTTATAGAAAAAAAAGCCATGAGTGGAGCTTGCCTCTGCCAAATCAGACTGTTTCTGATCATGGGTGCAACTCCAATTCACTTTGATGGATCTTGCACTGCATAAGCAGACCAAATGTACACAGCCTTAAAGCATAAAGGAGGGAAAACAGCACGAATATACAAAATCTAGATGCAAACATGCCTCTGCATATATCTGCAAAGAGTTAAAGTAGCATCCACATTGCCAAGGCTCTTACAGTTTTAGCTCAAGCAATAGTGAAACTCTTGGCTGTGTTTTGGCTCAGTGACACTGGTGTGTGACTTTCCCCAGCTGAAGTTCATACAGTCAGTGCACAAACCCAGCACACATTTATACTACACACAGACTCATGTGATTTATGGTCATGTCTTGTAAAGAGCAAGATATACCTTGGAGATAGAGCTTCATCTTATGGAAACAGTTTTACCATGATAGCAGTGCAGCCATATGGATTTGCACAAGAGCCTTTCCTCTGCCTAAATTCATACATCATCCAATAGCAAACGTCCACATTCTGCTGGGAGGTAGGTGCTACCCTGAAGCATAGTCCTCTGCAGGGGTAGCCCAAACCAGAGCAAAGTCTCTGGGATGAGGCAGGTTTATGGAATTAGGAATGTGTCTTTAAAATTGTTACATGCCTTTGCTTACCATCTGATATCATGCAAACTGAAAAGTAGCTTTCATTGCAAGATGCTGTTTTCCAAGTACCACCAAGATCAAGGTAAACACAAGCATTGTTCTCCTTTGGTTCCCCAGCTGCCCATTTTGTGTACCTGGTTTTCCAGTTATTGGTCCATTTGTAATAGCCACCAGTCTGAAAACAAAAGAATTCTGGTAATAGATTTATTTTAAACATAAAAATTTCTGTCACACAAATATTGTGTGAATATAATCATATGTCTATTCGATTTTTTTTTTGGAAAAAAAAGGCCATTTTTTAAAACTCCTTTCACTGTTCTAAGCAATGTCACCAGGCAATTTGAGTTTCACAAGAGCTACATGTGAGCAGTGTTCAACACTGCATTGCTTTTGGGAGGGTTTTTCTGAAGTAACAAATTTCTACAATATGGCAAGAAAATCAGATGAGGCCATCTTAGGTCATTTAGTAAATCCTACATCAAGAGAAGCAATTACAGAGAATTTGTCCTCTCTGCTCTGCTTTATTTAAATTAAAATTTGGAGCTATTTGTGCATAAAGATTACTTGACATTAAACATTAAACAGTCAGCTTAAATCTTAAAATATCTCCCTAATACTCACAGTAAGTTCTATTAATACATTAATAGCTCTAAGTATCCTCCTGTATAGCAGGGCGTTTGACTTTCAGGGTGGCCAACAGTCACTTCATGACAGCTGCACTTTCTGACTCAGTCTGCAGCTTGACTTCTGTTTCTGTTTCTAGAACTTTCTACTTTCATCTTTTGCTTCTTGCTAACATTTTCTGTGTTTCTTCGCGTTGTTTGGTGGATGAAAATCCTTGACTTATTCAAACAGCACCCCTCTATTTTTGTGCGTTTACACAGTGAAGCCATTCAGAATACAATTGCTCCACTGTTCAAAACTGATTGTCCAGAGGACTATTAGAGCAGGAAATTTCCCTGAGCACCTGCCCCTCCCATCTATCCAGCACTTACCATATTGCTGTTAAGACCAATCCATACAGGTTTTCCATATTTCAGCATCTGGATCCACAAGAATGAATGGATGTAGGCATCTGAAATGCTGGCAAGTTCTGCAGATTTGTCTTGGCAATTTCTTCTGGCCTCTTCCCATTGCATTTCAGATGAAATGATTGAATAGCTACTGTCACCATAACGCGTAAAGCCAGAGGCTGGACTTGTTGGTAATTCAGGCTGTGAGGGAGCTATGGAGGAAAAACTGAATGGATGAATTTACAACGTATTGCTCTTCTGCAGCATGCACGCTGTAAAAAATTGGTCAAAACATCCTAGTCAATAAGTCAAACTCTTTTTCTAAGCTCATGAACAAACCAAAAAAAACGTAAATAAAAACAAACAAACCAGATACCCCCCCCCCCCCCCAAAAAAAAAAAAAAAAGCCAAACATAACTTTCAAGACATGGAGCAAATTTGTTAATGTAATAAGATGAGTGAAATCCTGCATGCCCTGAAGTAGAGTATACCTTCTATAGAGTTGACTGGTCCAGTCTAAGGCTCCTAGATTGCATATTTCAGATTTTGTGCTTTAAGTTATTTGACTGAATCTGAATATCTGAGTATACATTTATTTCTGATCACTGGTGGATAGAACTTGGGACAAGACATAAGGCATTAACTTGTAATTATTTGTAACTTGTTGTAATCTCTAGAGTTAACCTAAGACTTTGAGACCTGGTGTTAATTGATCACCACTCACTGTTCACTCCAACTTCTTGGCCTGTCTGTAAGGGTTGCCAGAATGTTGCCTACATGTTTGAGTCAGGCAGTGTACATTTCCACCCTTGTGATTGTAAAAGTATTCAGAAGAGCTGGAACTGGGATAAAGAAAATTAAAAATGCCTCCATAAAACTATATATTTGCTGTGTGGGGAGGGGGTCTTCTTGCAAGCATGTTGGCTGTGCTGAGAGTGAACAGGCTGAAGTGAGGGGTCAGGGAATAATTTTTACTTTAATAAAGACTGAGGCAAATTTTTTTTTGTTATCAGTGCTTTGTCTTCTCTACTCTTGTTATATGCTTGGACAGCTGTGATTTGTATAATTAAAATTCTACAGGAGTAGAGTCAACATTCATTACTCATTTTGGTACAAAAAACATAACAATATTCTTCTACATTAAAGACACATCCAGGAAGCTGTACATTTTGATTGACATCACATGGCATTCAGTAGAAATTGTGAGAGAGGGTTAAATACTCTGCTCAGATTTTGTTCTTGCAGTGATCTTCCCAAGAGAATGGGAAGATCACTGCAAGAACATAATTTATACTGCACTTAGGATACCTAAACCTCTTATACCTCACTGAGAAAAAAAAAAGCCATTTTCATTTATTATTCTCTAGTATAACTCATGATTAGGTACAAACCCCCTGATTAAGATAGTGGTTCCTCTCCAGCAATTTCTGTGAAACAATTTGTACTTTAAACATAGCACTGCCTTAACACTGATGAAGGTCTGAAAGCCTGAGATTCAGAATGAGATCAAATCTGGAAGGAATCACATCAGGTTATATATTCATCTTATCTAACCAAGGTATTCTTCCTCTTTGGGAGACTGGGTCGAACAGAACTCACATGAATTCATCTGGCACACGTAGCCTCTTTCATTGTCACAGCTATCATCTCTCCACCTCCCATCTGACTTCCTGATGAAGACACAATCTGTCTGAAGGGGAGGGGAAGAGGCACAGCCATTAAAAGAGGCAGTGGGGAGGGGGTGAGCTGAAGCTCCTGTACTGCTAGTGCAGGCAGAGAGTAGCAGAGCTCATTGAACACCTGCACAAATTAGTTTAAATTTCCTAGGTTTCTGCCAAGCAGCTTGGCCTGGTATTTATTACTGACCTCTTAAATTTGAACCAGGCTTCTACTGGTGCTGGTTAAGGTCTGAAAGAAGTCAATTAAAACCCATTGTACCAATTTTATTAAGAACCCCATAATGACTGTGTAAGTGACTAAGGTACCTATACGAAATCTTCTCTGTTCTGATTTACATTTATGTAGATCTGTTTCAAAACACTTTTATCAATGAGAAAAACAATATAAGAACTACTGTTAAAAGCTCTAGTCTGCGCTAGTCTAATTGAAGCAGACTCTCTTGCAGAAAGCAGATGCTCTTTGCTGGTTTTTTATAGTCATTATCAAGTCACCATTATCAGATGCCACAAAATATTTTCTCTTTGCTTTGTTATGTTTACTTGCTCCAGTATTTCCTTCATGACTCCCCTGATTTCAAGATTGGCCATGGCAGTGTTTTGGCATGTCATCCAAGTTTCTCCTTAATGCTGATTTAAATGAGTTTTAGTCATCAGCTAAAGTTGACTGATGGCAGATGTTAAAAATCTTGGGTGAATAGCTGCCAATCATTTCCTCAGTAATTGCCACCTTTGGAAAAGAGCCTGAGTTTCTGCAGAGAAAGAGTAATTTCACTGAAGATATCAATTTGTACCATCAGAAATGAGTAAAGCAGTGTGGGAGAACATTAGCCAGAAGTGGGACATACACACAGACAAATTATTATGGCATCAAAAATGTTAATTTTGGTTTATCATACCTTGTCTTTGTTTGGTGCTGCAGCTTTAGTATTTGCATTAATGCAATTTGGGGAGGAACTGGTACAAGTTTCCCCAAGCTTCTTTTACAGAGCTGTTTTTTTGCAGTAGTTCAGATGGAAGGCTAAAAATCCCTCTTCTACGGAACCTTTGCCAAATATTTGGGTGTATTTGGAATCATAATCAGATGATTTACTAAACCCCATTGTGCTTACAAAAGGACTTGTTTCAGCATCCCATTTTTGCTGCTGTAAATTTTCTTTTAGGAAAATCAACTAGCTGCACAAGGTATAGAAGTTACTTAAATTTCCTGTACCTCCAGAGCATCATCTGTCAAGCTTTCAAACTCATAATAGTCAAAGTAGCTTTGCTGCTTTTCTGGTGCACCATTATCCCAGTTGGTGTAGGAAACAGTGCTCCCGTCTGCCCAAAGAAACGTGGACTCTCTGTTGATATCATTCATCCCAATCCAAACATTAGTGGTGGCGTGCTTCAAATGATAGAAAAGGAAAGCTGGAGAGAAGCAAAGATTTCTCATTAAGGAAAGCTCATCGTGACTTGCCCAAAAGAGGGAAAATAAGCAAAAGCCCAAAGTGGGGGACGTAATGAAAGGATAACATTTTCCCCTACACAGCCCATCTGCTGTCAATGAAATGTTTAGATAAGCATCCCTTCCCCACTGTGTATGCACACAAAGGGTTTCAGAAAGTCCTGTTGCTAGTGAGAGAAACAGGAAATACAGATTTCTGTCAGTATGAAAGATCTGTGGAACCACCCTCAGAACACACTGGAAGTTTCATGAAAACAAAGCAGCTGAAAGAACTAGAAACAAGCTTTATTTCTTATATGTAATAATTTTAGCTATTGCCTTGGAGTTTGAAGTTAAAATAAACCATGGAGTGACCTGGCTAATTAGCAATTTTCTTCAGGTAATCCCATATTTTATATTGGAGAGTATAGCAGTTTCTTTAGTGAGAGACTGAGATTTTTTTCTTTCAATAGAGCCCATATACATACCTTGCACTTGTTCATTTGGTATAGTAGCCAGGTTTCCTCCCAAATTGAAGCAAACATCTCGTGCAGCATGCCACGTGAGATTTCTTGTTATATTGGAAGCAAATACTTTGAAACACTGGAAACAAATCAAGCACTTTTTTCAAACTAGCAAAGACTGGAACTATTATATGTGAATGTTATCAATTAGCTCTGAGATGTACTTTTCTGCAGAAAAAGAAATCAGGGCTAGAATGAGTGGCTGAGCTCAAGAGTAGAAAGTCTGGCTAGGCAGACCCAGGCACACACTTATCCCTCCTCATTGTACAAGGTGTAATCTGGGAGTCTGGTATCGAATGAACTGATTGTAATGAGGTCAAGTACATAATCACTTTTCACATTTTCATCTGCCTTCTCCTGCAGTAATAGAAGCATCATTTGAAACCAAGAAAATGTGGCTTTGGGTGACACAGCTGCAGGGAATTATCTCTACAGTGCTTTGTCCTCCTGATGACTGTGGTTACAGCTGTTCATCCTGCCAAAGGGTGTGAAATATCCTTTGGCACATTGACCTAGCCTTCTGAGGAAGCAATAACAGCACATTGTACATAAAGTAGACAAAATAGCCTTTGGTAGATGGAGCTTCAGGTCAGATTGGTACAAACTCTTGTCTTACAGCAATGAGTACTCCCAGACTGCGTCTGAATGCAAAGCTGTCCTCAAAACAGTTGTAGGAGGCATCATCTTTCTGAATTCAAACCCTTGTGAACCCGTAAAGGCAGAAGGGATTGCTCAAATACATTCTTTATAAACCTTTCCACCCTTTTTACAAGATTGACCATTACAAACTTGCATTTCTAAACAAAATAATATACATGAAGAGAGGAGGAGAGGTTTTCTTAAACTGTAACAGTGCATCTTAAGCCTGCACAAACTATGCTCTCTGAAATGTACTCAGCATACATCTACTTTTACTGTATTTTTCTGCAAAGTTAGATGTCTAAGTCACCTCAAAAAAAAGCCCAGCTATCCAGTCTGCACATTTTGACTAAGTAATTACTCTCCAGATTTACTTTATATTCATTAAAAAATGTGAGGTTTTCAGTATTTTCTCTTCAGTTCTACTACTTTACACAATTTACTGAAGATGTTTGTTGACATACCTTGTTGTTAAAAAAAATCCAACTTTCTGGACATCCTCCGGGAGCCAATGGAACAGGTAATGTTGAATTAATAGAACTGTTATGTTTTTCACATACAAATTTATTGGCAGAACCACAGTTAATGTCATTCCACAAGCCTGGAAAATAAAAAGAAAAAAATTAAACATATTATAGTATTTAATATTTAGTAATAATAATTTATCACTTTTTTTTTAAATAAACACAATTTTCTCTATTTTTTATTTCAGGCTACAGCTTGATCTGAAGGCAAAGTAACCTTGCACCTTCAAGTAAGCTCTAATAGTAACAGTACTGTAGCCCCTTGTAGTTTATTTGAGCTCCCTGACCCATCTGCTCCTTGTTCAGGGCTCTCTCCACAGTGTCTATACCTGTTCATGGGGGTTTTTGTGAGCTCTGGCATCATCACATTGCAGGCAACAGGGGAAATACACCAGTAAGCAAATTTGAAAACAAACTGGTTCAGAAATTGATGAGGTAAGAAATACCAGATCAATCTAATGGCACAATGGATGTTCAAACATACTGCATGGATTATTTGTAAAACCTAAGAGATCAATACATATCTACGAAATTCCCACTAGCCTCATTAAAGTTACAGAAATAGACCCAAGAGGAAGCAGAGCTCTAGGATTTGCAAGAAATTTGCAATCCAGTGTACTTGTAAAATATCTTAGGACATTAGATGTGTTTGTTTGTTTCCTCATTGACTTGTACCTTTAACTCCCATTTCCTGTAGCTGCTCTAAATGTTTTCTTAAGTTCATAGTAGAGAAGATCAACTATTCAAATTTTTACTGAAAGTAGTGAAAAGCCCTGTAAAAAGGAAAAAACCCAGAGGGAAACCTCTGCTTTAAATGGCTCATGGGACTGAAACTCCCCATTCTAAGGGCATAGACTCTTCCACGGCTGATGGTGCCATGACTGGGAAGAGTTACTGCATCGTGTTGGTTTGTCACTGAAAAGAAATTGCAGAAAACAGCTACCAAAGACTGTGTGACAGTTGACAGCAGATGTTTGAGAGCACTAGTTGTAATCCAATCAGAGACAAATAAAATCTAATAGTTTTGTATTGTCACTTACCATGCTCTGAAAGCATAACCACACAATTTTCCTCATTATTTGCAAAGTTGGGTTCATTAGGAGCCCAGGCCACATAGGTTACTGGAGTTCCATCCACCCAGCTTAAAGATATAAAAGTAGTTATTAATTAATAACTTCATTTGTGACATGGTAGTCTTAATGAGCACCTCATGAGTAAAAATGTCAATGAGGATTTATGGAAACTGACTACAGTGGGAGGGGCTATTAGAGATTTCTTTACTTGATTGTTCTAATTTGAAGACATTTCTGTAAAATATTTCTGCTTGCAAATTAAAAAAAAATACACCAAGCATACTTTCTGTTAATGACCATGATTGTCTTGACATCATTTAATAAGAGAAATCAAAATCAGTTATTCATAATACATACAACAGAGAAGGATATTAAAATTTTATCTTAATACTTATTTTTATCTTAATAGTTATTACAATAACTATTTTATTCCTAGGTAATACTATGCTTTTCAGTCTGAGCATTCGTGGTGTTTTTGTAGGTGGAAACAAGAATGAAAATACTTTTCTCTGGATTTACCCTGCTCTGTGGGAGGTTAGGGGGGAGTGTTCTATTTTTCTGTAAACTAAAGGACATTCTGTCAACTTTAAAACCGTCCTTTTTAAAGTACCAAAATTTAAACTTTTTCCTCAATGTTTGCCTGCTTTTTACTTTAATATATTGCTATTGGAGGAAGAGGAGGTTTTCACCACATTTTAATCAGTATTTCTGAATTTAGATCAATATGCCTGAAGTGGGAAAAATTCAGCTATATCATCTATGTCTTGCTGCTGCTGATACAATTGTTTTAAATAAAGGAGATTCTCGCTGGATCCATGGAATGCTCTATGTCCCTAATTTGACTCCTTAATCAGGAGGTTAAAGTCATTTACCAACTCAGTCACTATCAACTTCTTTCCCCACTCCTCTTCTGCCTTTCTCAAGGTAAGTGACTTACATCCATTCAACAGTGGCATTAAAATAGAAAGGTTAAAGTCAAATCTCCTCTGACCTTTTCCAGATCAACTCAGAAGCACTTTTTTTCACCTCCCAGGCACATCCTAACTAGAAGGAAGGAAGGTAAGCAGTGTATCATGCTCTTTGGTATCTCTTAGCTTAGTTTTGAGTAAATTTGTGTGTTGGTCTTTTTAGAATACCTGTTACTGTTTGTGTACTGTAAATTTCTGCTGGCTTTTCTCCTGGAATAGGAGAGACTGCTTTTTGTAGTCATTGGCCGTGTCTTCCTAACTCTGGAAAACCCCTCTGATATATAGATAAAAAGCTAAGAAAGCCAAACCCTACAATATAGGGTATGTTTTAAGTGTATGTGTATATGTTCGTAGGTATAAAATTCAGTATAGCAAAGTATCACTCAAATTTATGGGAAAAATCTCTGGAAGATACTTGAGAAAGTGTGTATGGAGAGTAGAGCTGCCAAGATTTTCTTTGGCTAAGTGCTTACTCAAGAAAAGAAGAGGTTCTTTTACTATTTCTTGTTGAGGAAGCTATTGCACTTTAGAATATTCTAGGACTATTCCATTTTGCTTTGTACATGGTATGTGGAATGGCCTTCAGACCTTCAAGAGAACATATTGAGTCCCTCCAGCTTCTGTTTGTTTCTACATATTAGAAGCTGCATCGATCATCCTAACTTACCTGAACTTTTTATCAAGGCTCACTCTTAGACCAATGAAGTATCCTGTTGGCTCTCTCCCATATTTCTCCTAAATCAGAAAGACACGACTTCAATTAAAAAAAGAAATCTTTGAAGCAAAACAAGCAGAAATTGATACACCATTGATTAGGTCCAGAGCAGCCACTGAAGTCCACAGCAGTAAAGCACCTGCTTACAGTTAGCCACTGCAACTTTTATATGCTCAGGCACAGAAGTCAGGTTTTCATCTGGGACATCAGAGCCAAGACCTGCAGCTCTGAAGGCCCTAAGGATGGAGTAGAAAAGAAGCAGATTTTGAGTCAGAAACTGGTAATCCTTTTTTATTCTACCTTGAAGGCCAGTTGCTTTCAAAGACAGTTGGTACCTTCCCACATCACTCTTCCTGTCAACTGCATCAGCCCAGCTGGCATGGAGAAGGGGAGGCCAAATCCCACGGATCAAAGGGTGCATTTGGGAATATTTCATTAACAAAATGCTGATGCCTCTGCTTCTGAGACAACTCAAATTTTGCAAGCAGACTGTCAAAAGTATTTCTACTTTAGGCAGTCTGTTTATAATGATTCTTACATTTTCTTTTAGTGCTCTCCTCAGGAACCTTCTCTCACTGTTACTATTAACAACAGCTAGGTCTGCAGAATTCTTCCTGCAAAACTCTTGGGCTCTTTCCATGGAGACCTGCTCTTTGCTGATATAGTAGAGCTTATCTTCATATACAACCCATCCATCTGCAGTGGTTTTATATTCTAGAAGATAAATAAGGTACCCTTAAATTTTATATGTGTAGAAGACAAAAGCTTTTTCTAGAATAAGAAATTTAGGAAAAAAATTATTAATAATAATAAAAAAAAATAGATACAAAGACCTACCATATGTGTCAATTGGTTCAGGTTTTAGTGACACTCCTGCAAAAGAAGAAAATAGAAGGCATGATACATCTCCTCAGAGTGTGTTATGATGAGCTTATGACTGACTGCAAGAAGAGCAAGGAAGAGAGCAGGATTCTTCACCCCATTGCCATTGATTAGTAAGCAGGCTCAGCCACACAGTTCAGCTTCACACTGCTCGATATGCAAGGTCATTTGCATTAACTTTGCATCATAAGCGGCGCTTCACTCAGCAAAGCCACAGCTTTGGCTAATCGCATTCCTGCACAAAGCAAGGCAAGGGAAAATTGTTCTTCCAAGCCTGTAAGTGACAGCAGACTTATCTGAAACACCTTAAACTGTGGCATACAGCTCCTTTACTGATCCATATGTAGATATTCTGTAAGTCACCTGGGGGTATTTTCATCATGAGGGAGAAAATTTACACTAGATTTATTTTAGCTCTACCAAAAACAAGTCTCTGAGTGATATTCATAAACAAAAGCAAATACGACTTTATGTATGTGCATATATCTATATATCTATATCTATATTGATATAGATATAGGTATAGATATAGGTATAGATATAGGTATAGATATAGGTATAGATTATATAGATATATAAAATAACTGTGAGTTATTTCTGGTTGGGATAGAAAAAGAAATAGCACCGCTATGAACCATTGCTTTTGCAAAACCAGTTGAATCCTGAATAATTCTACAGGAGAACCTGAAGTACCAAGACATCTCACAAAGATATCATACTTGATTTTTAACTTCACCTGTGTTAGTATAAAAACCAGTATTGTAAGGAATACAATGCTGGCCCTTACAACTCCTTAACTCCAACATTACAAAAACAAAAGCAAACGATACTTAATAAAAGAAATTTGTAATCTTGCAAATATATGGATTATTTGTACACCCTATTTTATGTTAAAAAAACCTTCAATTCATTCTTAACATTCATAATTGAAAAATCTCAGCCAATAATATGTTACTTAATGCTCTGGACCTCCATTTGGAAAAAGCAGTTCTTCAAAATTTTGTCTCTTTCTCCAGTAACTTAACTTAGAAAGCAACTATTAATTAAAGTTTTTTAATCTTCTTGTGAAAAAAGAAGAAATCTACCTTGTTTTATTTGGCAAACCCAGTTATGCTGCACTTCACAGACTGAAAGAGACCATGTTTCAGAATATCCATTAGGCAATAAGCCACAAAACTGGAGTCGTCCTGAGTTCCTTGGACTACCATCCCAGTTGGTGTACCTAACCTATGGAAGAAATCAACTTTGTTACTCTTTTAATCTCTTTCGGTAGCTGTACCTTCCACTGGAAAATGGAAATTGCTTTTGTCTCAAAGATTCTGGTTTTAACCAAAAAGAGCTGGAAGCATAGGGAAAGCTCTAAGTATAAGGATTTTACAGTGGGCCAATGATGTCAGTGTTCAGACATGGCTGTCTTGCCATGGAGGGCTTTTTTTTTTGTGTGCTGAGCCATAGACACTGACAGAAGAGAAAAAGGCAGAGGAGTTGTTTCTGATGAACTTTGCCTAGCTGTGAACTTTATCCACAATACACTCATGCTAATCATGT
This sequence comes from Fringilla coelebs, assembly GCF_963513975.1. Lineage (NCBI taxonomy): Eukaryota > Metazoa > Chordata > Aves > Passeriformes > Fringillidae > Fringilla > Fringilla coelebs. The sequence continues at coordinate 133,114,397 of NC_140028.1, read as the reverse complement.
GCAGACAGGGTACTTTTCACTCCACATCTGGCCTGGTTCAAAATTACATCGTCCAGCATCTCTCTGGTGGCAGTGATCATGTCATGCATCAATTCAGCGCTACTTTTTCCCTTCTCTGTGGTTAAGGAGGATGGGACTGTGACTTTAGGGAGGGAAGTCATGTCCTACAAATCTAGAGGAGGTACCTCTGAAGAAACTGACATCCAAATGTCAAGAGAGATACATGTGATACAACCTACCTATTATTGCCAAGAATTCTTGATAACATCCCTTTCTTAAACTTTTGTGGAAAGAAAAGGATAAGATAAAAGGTCCTTGCTTGTGTTAAAGAAAACCAAAGAATAGGGACTAGTAGTAAATGAAGGGTAATAAAGAATAGACTCCTAAGGAATGTTCTTCACAGCTGTTGATATTTGCATGGGCTCAAGAGATGACTGGATAAATTCCCAGAAATAAATAAATTAAAATTACAGATATGAGCTCCAGTTCTAAGAGACCCTGAGCCATCACTTACAGGGGGATTCAGGAGTATACTGGGAAACATGCTCACTGTTTCATTAACTTTTTAGACATTTATGTTTTTCTGTTTTGACCTTAGGTGTAAATATTATCTTCTTGGAAGAGAAAATAAATTGGAAAGTTACACAGAAAAGATACAGAATCTGATGAGATGCAGATAATTTCCATCTATTCAATTGTTTAGCTGTGATGTTAGTCATGACAATACAGATTAGCAGCTACATGAATGTTTGTAAGATTGGTGGTTTCTTTAATGAGGATAACAGCAAAAAGCCAAAAAGTACATATACAAATCCCCAGGTATTTTAAGCAAACAAATATGATGAAAAATTAAGATACTTACTGGAGAGCCATCACTCCAGGCAAATCCTTCATCTGGATTCAAGGAAAATATACCAAGCCAAACTATTTCAAACAAACAGCGAGTGGCTCTAAAAGAAGGTACAGAACAGAGCAGTGAGTAAGCATCAGCACAAGAAAAAACAGAAATACATAGTTGAACTTGCTAGAGCACATTGTGAAAGCAGTGAAGTTGCAAATTTCCCTATTATGTTTGGTGAAGTGCACACACGTGTTCTTCATAGAAATGGTTCAGTGTCAATAGCTCAGTTATCATACTTAGTGTAGTGTTGATCATGCATTGCCCTAATGTACTATTCAGTCAGGGAAAACCTTCACAGATTCAAAAAGTGGTTTCAGCACTGACCACTGAAAGGTTGATACATACCTACTTCAAGTAGATACATTGATCATATTTTCTACCCTTGTAGAAATACGACTAATTTCATGTTTCTAAACTAAATCTAATAATCAAGATACTCATGGAGGTTTATTAAAATTTTTCTTGACACAAATCACTCTTTTTTTCCATGAAAAGGTTAAGATAGTACTGAATAGATAAATTTCAAAGTATCGCAGGTCTTTTGGCTTTTGAGGAATCCATGCATTTTAGAAGTCATCTATGGTCATTCATAATAGTTCATATGAAAAGTTTTTTAATCTGGTAAGATAAACTCATATCAAATACCAACCTCATTGCTTGGTTTAGTAATGGCATCTCCTCCTTAGTGTTAATGGTGACCAGATCCCCTCCTATTTGTCTGCAAAAATCTCGAGCTTCAAACCATGATTTCTTTCTAATTTTTGATCTGCAAAAACACTAAGGAGAAATTAATTTAAAACATAGTATATACATGTTACAATAATAAAAGAATTATAGTCTTGCTTAAATATAAATGAGGTTTTCATATGAGCCAAGTAAAAGTTCATTAGAGAAATAGCAGTTCACACTCTGTTCCTAGAATTTTTACACTACGGTTGGCTACCTACTTAGCATAGTGGAAAAAAAAAAAAGAAAGAAATTCCTAGAAGGGAAGAGGGAATACAGCTCCCCAGCTCCCCAACTCCATTTAATTTGTTTTAACTGAAGAAGTGCACAAGCCAACTTCCTTATGAAGGGAAAGAAGAGTAGCTGTGGCTGAGAGGCAAAATGGTCTGGGAGGAGTCTGAAGATTCAGGCAAAAGAACAACGTCATGGTAATTTACAACTCTCACTTTACATTTGCACTATGGTATCTAACTGGTTTAAGAGACAATAAGCACAGACTTGACCAAAGTTAAAATTATGATTTGGGATAAAGGAGCCCAAATAAATAGCATTGCAGATGAATTTGAAAGAAATTAAAAAAAAAAAAAAAAGAGAAGGACTCATTAATTCAATAAAGTGATAAAAAATATTACCAGCTTATGCTTAGCACATTTCAACTTTGCATGATCCCAAATCACTGTTTGCACATAACACTCATTTCTTGTTCAAAGTCCTTTCTTATGCCTGCTCAGATACAGCTGACTGTACTTCAAACAGAGCTTTGAGAGTTTCTGTAGCTTTGCATCAGAAACTCTCAAGTAAGTGTCCTTCATAAACGCTGGTTTAATTAACCTTTCACATGACTTTTTATCCTTTTTTTTTTTTTTTTTGTGGGGTAATGTGCTGATTTTAGCAAGCTCCAGCATTAGGCATTGTGCTGCTGGAGGCTACACTTCACTGTTTCTCTGTTTGTTCCCTGAACTGCCCCATGTCTCAGGGAAACACATCTTTGCACAACAGACATAAAGAGCAGTGCCGACAAACCAGCTTTGCTGCCCCTGCTGCTTAATACAGAATTTTGACATTTTCCTTTTAATAATTTTAATATGGAGTTGTTTCCTGTTTTTTCTTTTCTTTTCCTTTTTTTTTCTTTGTCTTTCTGGGGCCTCGATATTTATGTTCCTCTTCTTCCATTTCCTGCTCTGGTTCCTTCAACCCCTGAAGCACCAACTTCCTCATTTTCTTTCCTGTGCCCTTCTCCCCTCCCTTCCCTTCTCCCCTTCAACCTTATCTTTCTTCCTTAGTTTCTCCCCTCTCATGGATATTTTTCTTAGAAGAATTTTGGGGGTTTGGTTTTTTGCTCTATTCCAATCTCAGATAGTGCAAAATGAAAATGTCAGTTCCTTTTTTTTTTTCTTGTTTATTTTTTTCCCCACCCAAGCTGATTCTTTTTACTATTCAGGCACTTACTTTAAAACAGGAACTTCTATGGTTGTTTGATACCCAGCCTTCAGGGCATGTGGGGACCGGGGCAGTAGTTGGAACAGGTGGAATTGTTGCACCCTTTGCCCACTGCTTGCAAATATATTTTTGCTTTGTCTCACAGTCAAGAACATCCCATAATCCAGCTGCAGTCCCTGTTTTCATGGCTACACATCCTGGATTATTTCCTTTACAAGAAAAAAAACCAAACATGCTGGATATTTTCTAAAGTGTGAATTATTTAATTCTGTCAAAATCTTTGAGCAGCAGCCATTCACTTTTTGCCATGCAATAACATTTGAAAAGAAAATTTGTATTTTATGTGGTTTTCATACAGGCAGAGTAGCATTTTCCATTTGAAGAGGTCATGACCAACACAGAATTCTACTATTCTTTTTTTTTTTTTCCATTTTGAATGTCCTGCATAATTAATTCTTTGGGTAGAAAATAGATTGAGAGTTTTTACAGTGAAATTTTGTGTTGTCAAGTGAGAATCTCATTTCTATTTATGTTAGGCCTGTTTTACATGAGATAACATTACCTTGGTCCCGAGTGGTTTTTACAGCAGCCCCACTGGTGCATACAGAGGGCAGGGATGCAAACCTAGACAGCTTCAGGGTGACACTTATCCCATGAGGTTTGCTGTAATTTTAGATTGTTCTCTCAGGGAGACAGAGCTGCCTACATCACACAAGATGCAGTCAAATGCACAAAATGGGTTTATTCAATGGCTTATTTGTGCTCTTTCTTAATATCCTAAGTATTTTTAACATTTTATGTGGGGATTTTTGTTTTGTTTTTTTTTTAAATTTCTGTTAGGCACAGACCTGATGTCTTAATGGACCTGTTTACCATGGTGCCATGAGCTGAAAGGAAATTCAGCTATAAATCCATCATTTTATGGCAATTCAATACATGTGTTTGCTCCTAAGAACATCCTTTGCCTGCATCTAAGTTCACCCACTGTTTTACTGATCATGCTCAGTCACTTATTCTCCTGATACTGTCCTGAGTTTTCTCACAGGCACATCTTTGCTATCAGAAATAATTTGCTCTCATCAGCAAATCTTGTCACTTCACTATTGCACCTTTTCCATAGGGTTTGCAAATATATTGAACAGCATGCTTTGGCATGGCTTTGGCACAGATCATTATGGGGTTCTGTTGGTGAACACACTTCTCTAGTAAAAAAATAGCCCCCATCAAAAAAATCCACCTTCCAGTCAGTGCCTTTTTATCAATACTTTTATTAATGTAAGAACTCCTCATGCTCTGTTCATCTGACAGCAGAAACTTCCTGGCAAGCTTTCTTCTTATGGCATTTGCTAAGATTTTATTAGACTTTGTCTTTCATAATTTTTTACTGTTCTTATTTTATATTTTATAACCTCACTGAAGGTTTTCAAGAAAGTCTTCAGACAAATAATCATTAAGGGGAACAAAGAATATCCCACAAAAAGCAGGTTTCCTCATGGCATCATGAAATCTTGCTTTCTGTGCTTCTGCACAGTATGAACCCACTAATGTGGTTTTCTTAGTATCACGCATAAAAATAATAATGGCAGTGATTTTTGATAATTTGAATTTGGAATTCTAACTTAAAATCCATATTCCATTTGCTATGTTTCAACCTCCTCTCCCAGGCTAACTTTTTCACTAGAGGGGCAAGTGTGGAATAGTCTTAGGACCTGTTTGTAACTCCTTTTATCTCCCTGTGAAGATGGGCCAAAAGTTAATCTTATGGTAAATACATCAGATGTCCTAATATAAAAGTGCAGTTTAAAATCTTCCCTTTAAAATTTGAATATGGGATCTGAAAAACTGCAAGTACTTGTAAAATTTACCAAAAGTTTAAAAAATAAAATTCAGAGGACATTACCCACACAAGCTAAATAGGGACCACTTTTTCAGAGAGCACCCACCACCCCTCATCACAGCACCTACCAGGCATTCCTGCATCCCAGTGTGTGAAGGAGACAGCTTCACCATTGGCCCAGCTGAAAGTGCCTTGATCCTGCACGTCAGAGAGGCCAAGCCAGAAATACTCCTCAGGCCTCAGCCCAACAAGGCTAGTCAGATAGGCTTGTTCATATCTGTAAAAGACACCATCAAGATGGAAAACAAAGGTGTTTATCCAAATCCTGTCAGTCTAATGTGATGATGGAATTTTTTCTTATTCCTTGACTCAGCTGGGGGAGAAGACCCAACACAGGATTCAGATTCCATATGAACAACAAAAAAAGCAAGAATTTTTTGTTATTCAACTAGAGACCTCATCTGTTACTTAGCCATTTTGCTGCTTGGTGTTGTGTTAGCTTTTCTAGGAATATTTCATAAGATACAATCTTTAGATATTTAAAAGCAAGGAAAAAGTCAATATCATACCTACTTTCAACTGTGGCTAAGTAACCTTCTTCTCCTTCACAAGTGGTGTTTGCTTCTGAAAATGTTGCTGGAACATGTCCAATAAAATAGCAGTAGGTACCATATCTTCTCCAGCCCTGTAACATGGTTTTAGGATTTTCATACAAATTTTAAATAATTGGGGTATCATGTATTAAGTGAAATATGACATTTAAAAAATAATGAAGCTCAATGATCATGGTTATGAATGAGAAACTTTTTGCAGTGAAATTACAGATTTCTCCTAAGTGGTTTCTGTAAATGGTTTTTTTAAAATTTAAGAGTAACTGAAAGAGAGGAAGAAACTTCATAATAAATAAAACAAAAAAACCCTTCCATGTAAATAATACAAATAATTCAGATAATTCTAATGGATTCTCAATGTACCCATTTCATCTGAGAAACTGATGTTCTGTTCTCACACACTTACTTTTTTGCAACCTGCAAGGCTGCTTTCTTTTTCTCCAGCTGTTTGTGATGTAGCTTTTCTTTTACAAATGTAGCCAGCCTTCTTCTCACAGACATGATCTGCCCAATAGCCATTCTGAGTCAGGAAAAAGTTTGAAATAAAAAGAAGATAAAGATGAATAATGTAGAGGAGATAAATAATGTCTTTCTTTATGATGAAAATTACTTGTTTTCTTTCTCCCTTATTTTTAAATTTAGTATTTTTCCTTATCTCATTTTCCTACATGGTATCAAAACCAAATCTGCTCACATTCTGTGAAATAGTAGACTGGGCTATAGCAGTATAGCCTCAGCTGGCAGAGATAAGAAGGGAGGAAGGTGCATGGAGCTGCTCCCTGATCTGTTGTGGTGGGTCCTGCCCAGGCAGTTGTGCTATGGGATGGCAAAGAAGGAGGCAAAGAAAAGCCAACAAGAATCAGAGATCCCCATATGCCATCATTACCGCCAGAGGAAAAGGAGATAATGTTCTCAAAACACCTTCAGAGACCTGTTTTGTAGCCCTAATAATTTCATTTATGACTTTCAGATGTACTTAGAGAGAAAATTTCACCAGTGATGCAGTAATGCTTTTGGGTTTTTTTAAAGGTCACATTCAATGTCATTCTCAATCTCATTCAATTCAATCCCTACATCTCTTTTTTCTGGCCTTAGCCATTTGCTGAAATAACAGAGCGTGCTGTTCTTTTATTAAGTAGTTATTTTTAGTATGGAAATACAATAAGTACTGAGAAACGTCACCTGGCCCTTGATCAGGACACAGTCTTCTGGCCTGTTGTTGGTAGTGGATGGCTCTCCCAGGTGCCATTTTGTGTATGTCACTGGGGTACCATCACTCCACTCAAAATACATTTGAACCTTGCGGTCATTCAGCCCAATCCACAGCTTATCTGTTGGCTCTAAAGATGGAAACAGAGAGCAGACCTCTTTTGGCACTCCACCCTTTTCCCAGCACCAACCATTAGGCTTTGGACATATAATTCCTTCCAGAAATTTATGCAGCACGTTCTATGATAATTTTATACATTAATATTTTCAAATAGATATAAAAATTGACTGTATGCTTTGGAAAATTAGACTGTAAGGAAATTCTTGCACTGGGTGAAAAAAATTTGCTCTTCCTCCTCATAACAGGGGGTGTGAATTCCCAGCCTAACATTGATACACCACAATGGTAGGATAGAAGTCTGAATAGTTACTTTTCTGTTCCATTGCACTGGTCAAATTTTAGAATACTGACTTTATGTTACTTGAAGAGTGAAAGCTTCATGCTTCTTTCAACGAAATGAAAAAACAGACAAATCCCTAACCCCAGCCCCCAGACCTACATCAATCATTTTGGCAATAAATAAAATCAGAGTTTTGACAACATCCAGAATTCAGCGGGAACTATCAATGTCTGGTTTCCCATACAGGCAAAGTCAAGAGACTCCCTGGAAATACTCACTGTACCCCAGCTGAGACACCATAAAGCTGTGCTCCTCAAGGCTTTGGATGCTGGCCAAGTGACTCCCTTCCTTCTGACAAGAGGTCAAAGCTCCTTCCCATCCTTTGCTGTCCCTGAAGATCTTATAGCAGTGATCCACGTAGGGCACCCATCCATCTGGGCAGGTAACAGGCCCAGGGTCACCTAGGAACACATCCCAAGGCTTTACAGCTCCAGCTGCCATGCAAGGGTTGTGACACTGAAAATATTTCCACTTCATCTGTGCAAAAGTTCTAAACTAAGAATTTTCTTTCTAAATTCTCATCATAAGGAAATGATGAACACAAAATGCTGTAGACATAAATGTGATTCTCAAAACCAGGCAATTTTTAGTTTGGAGAAGGAAAGCTTTTTAATACAAGTAATATTAAATGCAAATTCTAAATTTAGTCCAATGTCTGCAACAAATATATTAGTTTTGTAATGTATTAATTAAATGCATTAGTTTTGTGATTCATTAATTTTATTAGCTTCTGTATCACCTAGTACTTCTTTGCCAGATAGGAGAAATCAGACAATCTGCAGCTAACACAGAAGGTTTATGAATTTTTAAAGGATTCAGTATATTGATAGAGTAAAAGCCAACAAGAGAAGTTTATAGCTAGATGAATACATAGGGTCACACCAACAGGGAAATCTTCATACACTTAAAATATCTTTTCTCACTTCAATGTGTTCATCTTCTACTGTCTCGATCTTCCACCACTTCTGCAGTGAACTCTGTACTCTCTTATCTGGATGCTGGTTGACCACAAGTCATGGAGAATGACTTAGAACCACACTAAGTAATGCATGTTTCTTTCTTGGGCTTATATTTATTAATGTCCCACTCCTGAAAAGTATTTTTTGGGTTTTTCTCCCTTTTGAGAGTCAGCAGTCTGGGGACACAAGGGGGAGACCTGGCCCCTGAAACACAGACTGGAGTGACTAGTTGGAAATTCTTTGCTTTTATCTGTTTCAGTCTGTGCGCTGCGGAACTGGAGATCAGACTAGAAAGGTTGCAATCATTGTAAAAAGCAAACCAGAGAAACAAGAAATAGTTCTATTTCTAATAAAATTCTTCTGTTCATCTTTGTCAATGTTTAGCAATTCAGATAACAGCTTCTCCTTTAATTATTAGTATGTATCAACATACCTGAAGGAACCAAAGTAAAGTTCCTTTTCTTACATATATAACCAAGTTTCTGACCACATCCCCAGTTTTGCCATTTAGCTTTTGTTTCAGGATTCAAAACCGCACAGAGCTTTCCAGATTCTGGAGATGGACTTCCTTTGGGAAAATCACAGAGAAATAAATGAGCTTTTCTGAATGAAAAACAGAGCTCTAAGGTATAAAATGCACATGAGGGACCACTGCTGGATGAAGTGATGGAGGTCATGCCTTTCCCATCTTTGGTAAGAGCTAAGATATGTTTCCAGTAGTGGAAATGTCTGTATGAAATGTGTGCAAGTTAGATAAGGGGATGCAAACCTGTAAACTCATACTTTAGTTGCTAGTCAAGAAATGGAAGACTGAATATTTTTGGGACAGGCAGTGTTGCTTTCACAGCTAAAATATTTTTGCAATACGTTGAAGGTTTCTGTCTTATACTGCTATAGAAAAAGAGATTTTTCTAAAGCTAAAGCAAGAAAAGCTAAAATACTTATCTCATGGCATAACTATCTGATAATAAAGCTTACAGCGGTATTTGAGGTATATTCCTTGTCTCTTTGGAAATACAAAATCAAACAAAGTCACATCTACCTGGAGCCCAGTTTAAGTACTGGAAAGGGCTGCCTCCAATCCACTCCCATCCACTGCTCAAGTCCAGTCTGTTGAGTCCAATCCACAGCGCAGAATCTGTACCTTCTGTTAATTCTAAGTTACAAATATAAGAGGAATTATTTTATAAATCTCTTTTGCATTAGCAATGGTCACTAACAATGTCTCTAGGAAGACTTGTATTCCTAAATAGCTAATTGCAAATATCTATGATGCTTGGTAGATACCATGGTACCTAATACATTGAAATATGCCAAAGTTTGAATGCTGTAATAAAGCAAACAAACAAAAACTCCCTGTTTTATTCTGTCAACTAATGCAAAATGAACACAGATTATATCCACAGAATATATCCAAAACAAAATTGCTTCTGCAGAATAGGCAAAATTCTGTACATTTAAGTAGAATTACCGGTAGAGTATAAATATAAACAATAAAAAAAATTGTTAGAAGTTAAATTAATTAATTAAATTAATCCTAAAAACCAACAATAAATATTTCTTCCATATAATTTCTTCATGTATATGTGGATATGTAAGGCTGCAATTTGATATCTGTAAATAACTGATTTTTTCAATTTGCCAAGAGAATGAAAAAAGCAGCTGTCAAAACAGCATTTGAAACAAAGCAAGTCCTTCTTTTGGTATAAAGATTAATCTTTTTTTCTTTTTTTTTTTTTTTTAAAGTTTCCTTTTGATCAAAAGTAAGTCTTTAATTTACTTTTCAGGATTTTTTACCTCCATTTAATAAAAAATACATATAAAATAAGATTTGTAAATATGAAGTCAAACTGTTACACTTGCAGGATGCTGGAATATTTTGAATTCTATGTAAATTTGACAGCAATTTTGATATGAACCTGCAAATTCTAAAATATTTTGTCTTCTTGCCCACACATATTTAGGTCCAAAGGCAATGGCCAAAATCATACTAAATAATCCTTAGCTATTATGATGGCCTGAACAGATCCTGAATGTAACCCAGGGTTTGCTTTACTTCCTTACCTTTAAGGTATGTTTGTTCATGAATGTTTGTGATACTCAGTAATTCTGCATTTTGCTGCTGACAGCTCTTCCTGGCTTGGTGCCATGTGAGAGCTGAGTCGAAATTTATCTGGTAGTGAACATTTGTTGACAGATCTGTAGTCCATGTGCTGTCTATATCTGTGGAAAGATAATAACAGCAGAGGTCAAAGTAACCTGCCAACAAAAAACTGAGTTGTGGGTTCTTGTTCTGTGTAGCTGGTTCTCATCCATCTCCTTAAATTTCACCTGGGCTGCTCTTTCAAGACCACTGAAAATGTTATGAGCAGATGGGGAAGGACAAAATTAAGGCCAGTAAGCTGTCAGGTAAAGCTGGGCTACACTGCCTCCTGTTCCATGAAGAGAGACAAGTCAGGAATTACCACAAGGAAAGTGATTGCACAGGTAAATACATTGTGTGGAGTGTCAATACCTTGCATGGCAGAAGTCCCAGGAGAGAATTTTGAAATATTTACGCAACATCTCCTTCTCTCTCTGGACAGCAGCTCCCACTGAGAGCTGTAAGAACTAGCTATAGTCCTGAATTTAGCACCAAAAAATTTCATAGATTACTCCCATTCTCATTTAAAGAGCCTCTGGATGTGCCTGTCACACAGCAATGGTGCTGAGCAGCACCATGCTCCTCCTCTGATTACTTTTGATTTGTTGAAGATATCAACATGCTCAATCAAGCACAATGCAAAATTTTATCAGGTAATTGATCATTCCCAAAACTCAGTATGAAGATGAATTTTGAAAAAAGAACTGAAAGCTAGGAATACCTTTCAAATGCTCTGAAAATTATTCAATGACCCTATGTCACACCTTCTGGGCTCAGTGTGTGAAGTATCTTTGCAGGAACCTGGAAAGCACAGTTGACTAGGGGGGTGTGCCACACTGAAAATCCACTTTAAATCAAGTGGAGTAAAGGGGCATTCTGATAAAAAAAGACAATGACGGACAGAAGCCGGGAGAAATATAGAAGAAAGATGAGATGTGTCAGGTGGAGATTTCAATATCAGGAATGCAAAGCTCTCCGGGCCATAAAGAGAGATAGAGGGGAAAGTGACCACAGAAATAAAAGAAAGTGATTGAAATTGCAGGGAAATGCCAGGCCGATGTAAATGGGGTGGAAAGGCTGCTTCCTGGACAATAGGAACAGGGCATAAAAACATGGATAAAAGGACACATTCCACTTTAGCAAAAAAAATATGATCACATGAGAATCGTGCAAATTGAAACATTAACTTCAACATCGATCTTCCTACAGTGCTCTTTTTTGTGCCTACATCCATCACAACGGGAGTCCTCAGAGAAGGGTTGTACAGCACACATCCTGGCTGGGAAGCAGTAAGGAGCTCAGAATTATTGCACTGCCCAGCAACACCCCCACAGCAAGTGGGAGCTGAATGCTGATTTACTCTTCAATCCCTCCCTTCACATCGTTGTGCAACACGTCATTTCTTCGCACAGCGAGCGGCAGCCTGCGGCAACGCATCATCTAGTAAACACCATTCTTGTAAGTTATGAGCTGTTATTTTGAAGATAATCATGTTCTGCTGGTGCAGGGTGGCCAAAGACACGCTGAGGGCACCTGGCAGGGAGCAGGAGCCTCACCTGTGGAGGGGCAGAGGCCGTACCGCCGGTCCGTGTCGTAGTCGGCGGTGGTGGCGCACCAGAGGCGGCCGTCGGCGCGGCCCGCGGCCGTGCACTGCGCCCAGCGCCGCCGCCGGAAGGTGAACGGGAACACGCACGGCGCCCCGAAAGCGTTCCGCCGCAGCGTGAAGGTCTCTGAGGAGACAGAATGATAGCGTGAGTGTGAAAAGTAACAAATGAGTGTAAACTAGGGAAAAAGCAAGGTCTGGGGCAGAATTGCATCTCGGAGTGCTTTCCATGGTTCCCGTCTGGACAAATGCCTGGCTCCGTCCATGTTGTCACCCTTCAAAGGTCTCAGTCAAAACGCATTCATTGCACCGGCAATCTTTTGCCTGACTCCAGGGGCCTTAAAGAGTTCTGTTTTGTTCAGTCCAGTGAATATATTTTTATATAATATTTTTGTCAAGCACTGGAATGTGTAAGTTCAAGAAAGTCAATAACATAATGTAAACATATGCCTCTCATCCAGCCCAAGTAACCAATGCAGGCCAAATGTAACAAACAAGCCAGATTTATTAAGATTTAAATGTATTCATGAAAAAAATTGCTTCAGCACTTTTTCAGACTTCACTGCTGACATATGTTTTAGAGCAGTGCTATTCTGATGTAAAGTAATATATCACAGATGAGGCCTATTATTAAATTTCTGACCAAGATTCTTTTGCAATCTTAATAAGGATCCAGAGCTCTACCCTAAGATACTTCTGTTTCAAAAAATGTTGAGATTTATATAAAATGTGCAAGAGCAGGAACTAATATTTATAAGTCTTGATTCCTAGGGAAAAAAGTAAACATATATTAGACTATCTCTCTGGGTTTTTATTCCAGTGACTATTCTAAGTATCTTGTCCAGTGAAGCAGCTTGCCACATGCAAAGCTAAGAGTTCATGGCTCAAATATCCTGTGAGGTGGCTTTTAGAGTATTCATTCTGGATGTGGGAAAGCCATTCAGAACAATCAGGTCTCAACTAATCAAAAAAGGTAATTGCACTGGTGACTGTAATTATTCCATGAGCATCCTTTTTTGATCTACTGAATCAAAAAAGCCATGCTTCCTCTGCTTAAATCAGTACTTTCAGACCTTTCTCAGCGCACCCATATTGTCCCTCATTCATGGGGATGTAAATTTCATATCCCTGTGACTGTATAAGAAACTTATCAGTGTTTATGTGCTCTGTTAATAATGTTAGGACACAGTATGGTGAGCAATAGTGACTTCAGAGAATACTTACACATCGTATAGAATGCTATACATAGTATGAGAGTAAGTATGTATATACACATTCACTAATATTATGTAGTTATAGAATATATAGAGGGTACATGTAATATTTAGAGTACTCAAAATACTAATGTACTGTATAGACTAAAAAAGTGTGTGTATATAACACGTTTGGACATAAATATTACATTAAATTCAATTTTAAGTACCTCAGTGCATGGATTTTCTAAAACTCTGGTTGTCAGCGAAGGAGTAAGAATAGTCAGAGCCAAAGATCCTAAATACTCACTCAATAAACACTCACAAAGTAATTAATGCAAAGGAGGAAATAATCAATTTTTTGTACCTTCATATCCTTGGGAACATAAAGCATCCGTGGCCCCATAGATATTCCATTTATTCTTTGCATTCAGCTCCTTCTTTAACAAAACGTTATCATGCTCTTCATTGCCAGGACTGAAAAATAAATCTTCTCCTTGGATTGCAAGGAGGCTTTCATTTCTGCATTCCCACCACTGGAGCTCACTTTTTGGATTACAGGGATACAGGGTGACCATGGTCTGATCCTTCTTCAATGGCACCCCCAGGCATAGTTTAAGTTTCACACTCATAAGCTGATGATCTGTGATCCACCTGAATTTCTGTGATTCATTGTCTTGATTGCAAGTGGCAGTTCTAACTGACTGTGCAATAGATGCCTCAAGACAGAGCCTGTTGACTTTATTATACAGTAAAAATGTTTTAATGTCTGTAAAACAAAACAACACATAGGAAATAGTTATTATAGAATATATATGTATAGTGGATATGTGATATTATTCTGCTTCCCATTCACGTGAACAAAAAGTCATTGCATTCATGTCAGATAAAAACATTCTATTTTTCAACAAGGTCCAGAGCAACATCAATTCTACTGATTAAAAATAAAGTAGAATATAGAAAATGTATGTCATGGTTATACATCACCATGCTGTGGATCAGGGGTGGGCAGCAGCAGCAGCAGCTGAGCACAGCCTGTTGGATGGTTTTACACCAGTGAATTCCCTCAGCCACACTGCCATTACCATTACCTTGTTCCATCCAACCTACCCTCAGATGCATGGCCTCGTAGACCTCTGACCTCTACAAACTTTTCTCACCCTTCCAGATTGTACAGGTCTCCTAGTGGGCACACAGCCATCTTTGCTGAGCCATTTGCCTCCCCTCCCCCAAATCCACCTTTCCTTTTCATCATATAGATGTGAGTGAACCAGTCTGTTTCTCAGGGGTCACTCTGACTACAAGATCTGCCATCCCCTACTATGAGCCATTGACTATAAAACTAGGAGTGACTTTGGGAAACCAATTGCAGTCTGAGAAAGTCTTAAAGACTGAGGAGTAGCAGCATCTGGCACTTGCCAGTGGGTAAAGGCTGGTGGAAGTTAGAGGCATACCTGCGCCAGAAGCTGGGTCCCCAGCTCTCCAGGCAGTTTACCTGATCATGCCTGAAGTGTTGGCTTCAAGGTAAGGCAGAAGCCGGGGAGCTAATTTCAGTGCAGCAATGAGTTTGCCAGCAGCAGTTGTGAACTGTGCCTATGTTTGCTCTGTTGCCTTGTCTTGTACTTTGTGACCCATCTGGTTGTATTTCCTGCCAAAACTTGTGGGATTCATAACCAGTTTTTTTTCCCTGATACGTCTTGAGCAGTTTATATTTAATAAAAATGTATTTAAGAAGTTCAAGACACTTCCTTAAAAAGCTTGCAAAAAGATTGAAGTCAATGTAATTGGTAATATACAGCACCCTGAAAATAATTCTTCTGGCCTGCAGGGAGACTATGGTGATTAAAAAAATACCATATACTCTGACACAATCTGTGAAAATCCTCAGGAGTTAAAAAGGTGAAAGGATTTAACCTTAAGCATTCAGGTCTGCAGAATACCTACAAGACAAGGGTAGCTAAAGGGATAGCAGTAGTGTTGTACACTCCAATTCCACAAGATTTTTCCTAAACTTAGTCCAATTTTATTTTTAAAAAATCCATCCACTTTATTAGAATGCCAGTGAATTCAATGAGTCTGTTCAAAGCAGTGAATCAAACCTCCTTTGCAGCCATCATCTGTGAGTATCTTAATATCCTACCAAGATTACTGCATTTCACCACTCCTGGAGACTTTCCCTGCCTGATTTTGCAAAGCCTTACCCAGACACCAACAGCTCAAAAATCAGTAGCAAAGAACTAAATAATTTTTTTAAACATCATTTAAACATGTATTTTCTTAGGTCTGATCTTCTGGGGTTATTGAATTGATAGTGCCACTATATATTAATAAAACCATTAAGGAGCGATTCTGTGGTTCCTTTTCTAACCATGTCTTTTTTTTTCTGTGAGTCTGTTCCCCTGCCTCTTGCCTGCCATTAAGATGTTCCCCATCCCCACACCAATAATGTACATATTGCCAGTACCACAGAACCACAATCACCCAGAAAAGCCAGAGGAGTGAAAGCCCTTTCATGACAACATCCACAGGAAGCAAGCAGGAGGCACTTACCCACCAGCTGCAAAGAACTGTGAACAAGAGAGAGAACGAGCAAGAGCCCAGAGAACATCACTGTGAATGTTTCCTTTCCTTCCCTTCAGCAAAACCTGGATGGGGAGAGCTGCTGGTGGCAAAGTCCTGCTGAGGAGAGGACAGCGGCCGCTCCTCCTCGGTTTTGCAGGCTGGATGGTTGGGTAAAAACTCCAAGTGCTAAAATAGGAAATATTCTGTCATGTGACACATTTCTAAAAAACAAGACTACTTGGCACAAATTTTACCCTCAAAAAAGAATGACGTTTCACTGAGGGCAAACCATTCTTCCTTGGGAAAGCAGGTGGTCACAAGTTTATATCTCACCACATTCCCGCTGTCTCTGCTGAGGAGATGTGTGGAACTCATGGGATCAAATCAGCAACAAAATACTAAAGAAATTCAGCCTTAGCTTACATCTAAAATCTTACATCTTATGCAGAATAAAAAAAAATCTAGCAGGAAAACACAGACTCCTGATATTTTCATCTGTGAGATGAGACAAAAGTGAATTTTAGAAGATTTAAGCGAAATTCATTCTGCAGAACATTAGAAAAGATTCTGCCTTTCTGCAGGAGTTTGCCATTATCCTACATTTCTACATAAAGGCAATTGCAAAACTACATGAAAAATGGCTTATTGGAAAACCAATGTTTCCTTTCCTTATGAAGTAGGTAGTTCTTGTTTGAGAGCCATACCAAAAGTCAGTCATAATTTCAGGAAATGCCACATGTTGCTTTTTACCCAGATCAAAATCCTACCCAGGGTCAGCACTCAGCACTTTAGTTTCCAAACTTGAAGATTGAAACTTGAGAAAAACAGCACTCTCAATGCTCCATTCCCAGCTACTGTAGACTGTCCCTATAACTGTGTAAAGGCCTGATTTTATCAGTTACAATAGCCAACCTTGCAATGTCCCTTGCAGCTGACACGTACCTCAGGGAGCGCCAGGCAGGAGGTGGCACCACCTTCTTGTTCCTTTGCACTTGTGAAATCTGGCAACGCCAGGCACCTGCCCCAAGCCACTGCTCACAAAGAGGGGCTCCCTGGCATGAGCTTAGACAGTTCTCTGAGACTTCAAATTCAATTGTTATGCCAACATCCCCAACACTAGTCTCTAACAGAGAGTACTGATAGCGTAAAAGTTGAGCTGTTAAGGATTCTTTGGAATCCCACCGAGTTCATTAAACTTCTGCCATCTCTAAGATTAAGGGGAAAAGCAGAATCTCAACAGCACCTTTTACCCACCTGTCTGATGGGTCTGAATGGATAGGAGGTGGGAGGTACCATGCTGTGGTGTCTTTGCAGGTGATAATTTGCCGTTTATTGATGTTAGGTGTTCACAGACTGCTGCAGTGACATAAGAAGACCCACACAGTGCCTTGGGATCCCTTCCAAGCAAAGATCTGCTCTGCTGGAAAAGCAGCCATGGGCAGGGTAAGTGGGCCCCATGCAGCAGCTGCAGTGGCTGAGAGCAGCCCCCCCGTTGCCAGGTCCTTGTTCTCATAGGTTATGGCATTAATTGCTTTTACTTAGCCAAATTTTATTGAGTATTTTGATGAGCCTGCTATTTTTCTGGTCAGGTTCTAACAAGGGGGATAGGTACTCTTTGCCACAATCCTTCATAACCCTTTTCATACAGGTTGATAAAGGGAACAGATTAAAGCTGTTCTGACAAGGTCAGACAAATGAAATCCACACAGATCAAAATAAGAACTCATTTAGGGAAATAAACCATGAGACTGAAAGTACTGTGGCTATTGCATTAATTTCCTTGACTTCCATATCTATCTAATGAAAGCAACCACAGATCATGTAGTAATTAAGCAGAAATATTTTTTATTTTTCAGCATCCTACTCTGATTTGATTGGTAAGACTAAACAAATTTCCCCAAGCAGAATCTGCTTTGTCTGTGACATTAATTTGTGAGTGATCTCTCCCTGGTCTCATCTCAACCCACGTGCCTTTTGTGGTACAAGTGTCAATTATGTTAACTTGGGGAAGAACAGCAAGGAAATGATGTGTACTGAAATTCAATCAGTTTTGCCTTATGGGCTTATATTCAGACTAAACTTTTGAAAAATTTTATGTAGAAATGCTAAATCATTAATGTAATCTCCTGGAAAGTGTGCAAGTTGCATAACATGTCAGAGTGTTACACATGATTAAAGAATATTTAGCAATAAATATAATTTTCTTAATGTTTGGAAGGTTGTGGATTACATAATTCAATTAAAAGATCATGAAAAATACCATTGACAACAGGGACCACATTTAAGGGATGGAGGAGTCCCCCACCTAGGACACTGCACCCAAGGGTGCCCATCACAGCTGCAGATGTTGCATAGGCCTGCCTGGTGACACCAGCACCTGAACCTCAATATTTTGGCTGAGGCACAGCAGACAAACATATCTCCATGAATGCTGGTTTGTAGATACACCCATGAACCTTTTGTACCACCCTTTAACTGCTTCTTGTTAACTGAGCTCAGCAATCACTGGAAATAATCAACATGCATTTTTGGTCTATTGTTTAAATAATGGATAGTGGAAGAACAAATTATTAGTCCAGTCATACTTCCTGGATACCAGTATATTGTTATAAAAATAACTGGAAAAATGCCTGTTCTTTATATTATCTCTAGAATTAGTCTTTGTTTTCTTCCTTTGCTTTATCACTGTTTCCTTTCTTATTAAAACAAAAAGTCTATACCATTTTCCCATGAGTAAACACTTCAAGGAGCATCTGGGCAAAGCTTTTAGTCATATAGTTTAGTGTTAGGGTGTCCTGTGATGAACAGGGAATTGTCCTTGATGATCCTTAGGAGTTCTTTCTAACGTAAGGTATTCTATGATTCTGTGACTTTTTTTTTCAAGATAAATCCTTTTAATTTTGTAGAATTCCCTACCAAATTTAAACACCAAATTTGGTTTGAATATCTTAGAAAAAACATGCTGAAGCAGGAATGTTGGCAGGAAAATGTATTTAAAACATTTTCTTCCCCCACTGCTTGTGGGTTGGTGAGGTCCAGAACCTGATTTTAAAGATGGGTAACAAGGGTGTGTGAAAAATTCCATATCTGAAAAATGTCCTAATGCCCAATACAGATTCATGGCCTGACCTGCCTGGTCTATGTGTCACTCTCTACTGGGGGGAGTGACTGAAGTTTCTTTGCAACCACTGGCAAAGAAGACACTGGACTTCTTCCCCTCCTCACAAGCCTTCCAAATACAATTGTATCAAGCCTATTTTCTGCAAGAGGAAGGAAATTTCATAATTAACCGCACAGAAGGAGATAGCAGAGAGAGAGCAGACATTCACATGGACTGTTACCAAAGGCATCTCTTAACTGCAAAACTATTAAAAGATATGTAGGGTTTAGGTTCTGTGGATTTCTTTGGTTTGTTTTTTTCCTTACCCTGGTAAAGTTGCACACACTAGTTCAAATAAAATAGCAAAAGGAGTTCTGTAAATAGCTGGAAGGGCTGGCTTTAATCTGAAACAGTTTCCAGATTTACTTGTTATAAAGGGCATCTAAATCTCACAGCTCTTCCAGGCATAGTCTGAATATCGTAACACACTGCAGTGCGTTTTCTTCTTTTTTACTGCCTTTTGTCATTTGAATGTCACTTCCTGCTGTGTAGGAGCAGACAGTGATTTGCCTATGTCTCGGTAATCAGTTCAGTTTACCTCCTTCTCAGGACTGTCTAATGCTGAAACTAACACCTTACTTAGCCTGAACGTGCCCGGGGCGCACTGGGTTGGTCACACCATTTGTGCAGAATTGCCTGTTTGGGAGAGAAAGGCACCTATCCTTTCCCTAAATTAATCCATATTTAGGAAGACAGTCAGTTGAGTGGTAAAGAGCTGAAAGGGTGATGGTCATGGATGGGATTTATAGATCTGAACTATAAATTTTCAGGACAAGTTTTGTTTGCCTTGTTAGTGCTGACAGCGTAAGCTACTTGTGCTGCAGGGATTCAAGGCCAGGCATGTGCTAGCCCAGCCACCAGCCATGGCCATCCAGCCACACCAGCCACTCCCTAACTCTTATCTCCCTCTTCTCTCACCTACTCCTTGCTGTATGGATACAAAAAAAGGGGTGGGAAATTATATTATCTGAGGTAAACCAGGCACCACTTTCAGGAATTTTGCAAGAATAAGATTCAGCTTCCTTTACCCATTGCTGGTACTCCGCAACACCTTGACTATTGTGAACAGGACAGTCAGTAAACTGCAGCCACTCCAAGCACCTTAAAACCACCATGTGTAACCAGCTTAAAAAATACTTCATCAGACCAGAACACTATCCAAAGCTGCCCTGATTTTGAACACATGTGGGAAAAAAAAAAATTATCTGTTCCCAGCTCTGCCCTTGTGCCACCTATCAGGTGCTCCTCCCTTGCACAGTCAAACCATAAATCCTCTAAGTTTTGCATCTGCATAAAATGATCGTGTTGTGAAGTCTATATGACAACTAGAAAAATGTTTTCAGTTTTTTAGATACAAGACCTTGTGTCATGGTACACTGCATTAGAAACTGCTAGGATGATCTGAATTGCCTCTAGAAGCTGGTGAGCCTTGGTCAAAGCTTCAAACTCAAGTCAGAGCCAGCTTCCAACTAAAGAATATCCAAGGCCACATTATCTGCAGCCAATGTCAGGATTTTTTCAGTCACTACTTTTCTCTAAATATTCGTCAAAGTAGGCACATCATCCATCAAAGTAGGTTTTTTTTGGATGCCATTCAGATCACTGCATGTACCCTTAATTTAGCTGATTTTCCATATTATGAAGCCAATGTGCATTTAAAATGAGTTGGAGTTCTTGCCCACATTTTCAATAATCTCACACTTTTACTTGGCAGCATCACAGTCTATCACACTTAAGTCTGCTCTGGAAAGCTTCAGTGCAAGAATACATTTTTCTCCTCATTTCACATGAGGCAGTGTTGCTGCACTCATGAGCTTAATGCTTCCTACCAAAACATAGCATGCAATGTTTAAACAATGGAAGATAAGGAAATATTTGCAAGACCTTTTCCTATACCAAGAGTGTTCAGTTTACACAAAATGTGCCCAACTCTGTGTTAAACAACTGGATAGATTAAAGATGAAAACCTAATGTGATGTTTGGGCTGCAAAGAAAGCCCATTTTTTGTTTTTTGAATTTGATTATTTTTAACTCTTAGAGACAAGCTGTAATACTTGGAGGAATTGGCAATACTCAGCAAACACTGGAGGAAGCTAGGCAAGGTTTAAATGTATCAAAACACCAAGGAATTATAACCCAGGCAGACTAACTTGAATTCCTGAAAAAGTAATAGAAAAAGCAGTACCATTTGCTAATCATGAGATGATGACTAGATAATAAGGAGTCACAGTCCTAAAAAAAGAACAGTAATTAGTAGCTTATGTTGAGTTGGCAGGTGTACTGACAAGGGTTTTATGGAAAGATTTGGTGCCATTCTGTATGTTAACAGCTCAAATAATGGGAAAGTGTACTTAATAAATTATTTAGCTTTATTTCATGGTTTAAACCCAGCAGGTAACTAGGTACCCTTAATTAATTTAAATTAAATAGTACTCAGGAAAAGGCAATATTGCAGGGCTGTCTGTTCTGTAAATGAGTGCAGGCATGTGTCCTTCACCCATGATAGTGAACACTTCCCCAAAGGGGTTTCAAAGTGCTGTTTGGCAGGTCCAGCATTCCAGGGACCCTTCCCAAGAAGCAGGTTGAACACAGCTGGTGCCAGCCTGCTCTGGGGCAACCAAGAGATTATTTGGGCCACTCTAGCCCAGCTGTGCTGAGGAACCAGTGACACAGCAAAGCACTCCAACATTATTAGTACAGAAATGTTGGCAAGGCTGCCCCAGAAAGAGGTGAAATCATGGTTGCTGTTGGAAATTTTAAAAGAGGTGCTGGATCTTTCAGCAGCTGATCAGTTTTAGCTGACACTGCTTTTGGGCAGGACCTTTTCAGTTCCCTATTTCTATTATGCATATGATTATAGGTTCCTATTCACAGGATATACAAAATTCAAAGACCTTCAAGCTTTAAATTACATCATGCCTTGTATTGTGTGCTTTAGCATTTGAAAAAAGAAATGGCATTCACCCTTCTCTTTCAGGGCCAGTCAGAACCATAGAGAGCACACTTTTTCAAGCATCTTCAAAATCCTTCCTAAATTAAAAATAAGGTATTTTGAAGCTTAAAGTTATGAAGTGACACATTGTTTCACAATACAATTAGTGTGACATGGAAGTAACACATTCCAGGAAGATAACACACTGTGTCTGTGGA
Source organism: Fringilla coelebs (assembly GCF_963513975.1). Lineage (NCBI taxonomy): Eukaryota > Metazoa > Chordata > Aves > Passeriformes > Fringillidae > Fringilla > Fringilla coelebs. The sequence continues at coordinate 133,092,442 of NC_140028.1, read as the reverse complement.
CTGGAGATTTATATAATGATTATTTTTATAAGAATGTAAATTAAAGTGCAAGATAGGAACTTGATAGTTGCAGCACAATGACAGATTGGCACAATGCTGTTTGTTAGGAATTATAATTGGGTTTTTTGCAATTGCCTTGCTGAACTTCACATTTTGAGTGTCTTGGAGAAAGGATGCTCCCACGTGATGCATCATCACCAACTTTTCTGCACTCACCAGGTGAAGCACCTTCTGTGCTTTCCTCTGCTTCCTCTGTCTATTCACACAAACAGAAATTATATGAAGGAAGAGACTGGATCCATATGGCAATTTGCTTTTGCAGAGACCAGTAGGGAGTGGGCACTCATTGAGGGGCCCTGCACATCAGTCTCTTCATGAAGAGATTGAGGAAAACAGTCACTTACAGGAGTTAAGGTACTAACAGGAAGCAGAATACTGAGAGGCAGATAGAAGTCTTGGAAGAGAATCTGATTCTGGGAGACAATATAAGTGACTGCAGAATGACAAACAGGTACCCACAGCCACTCAGAAATATGAGGAGGAGGAAAATAGCTGCTTTTAGCGCCTATTTCATTACTTTCTTTTCACAAATGATTTCTTTGGATTGTTTGATTGTTGTGGTTTAATTTCACACTTGCAATATAATTAATTTCTTGAAGAATTGGGACCCCAATTTCTTGAAAGCTCACATCTGGTTTGGACCTTGATTTGGAATGCAACTTTTACAACCTACTGGAAGCACTCATCTACTTGACCATGGGATTTAAATATATGGGAACATCAACCCAGCTTTCCAAATGGGTTAATGTAGTAAACACAGTGACAGGATGAGTATCTGACATAAGACATTGTCCAAAGAAAGGTCCAGTGAAATATAATGAGTAAAGATACACAAATTTTGAAATTAATATTGTTTTATAAGCATCTCTCTCAGCTGCTAAACAAACAAAACAAAAATCTGTATTTAATACTTGATAGAAACTGTATTTGCCAGTGGTGGAAAAGATAACCCTCTGTTTGTGGTACCCTGATGACAAGTCTAGCACTCACCTGTGCCCTGAGCAATCTGGCTGTGGTGCCAGGCACAGCTTCACTGCCAAGCTGCTCTGAGCAAAATGTCTCACAGCAGCTGGGGAATCCGGACTTGCACATCTGTAGTCTTGTTAAGGACTCCACTCAGTGGTAAATAAAAGATGTTGCATCTCTAAAGTGCAGCGGCATGTCAGGCAAGCTGCTTGGGGTCCACATGCCAGAGCCATTGACCCAAGCTGGCCTGGGATCACCACACTCCTGTCTGCAGCCAAAGCCTTGTGCCCAGGCTGACCTGCTTCAAAGGGCAAGGAAGGTGCCAGAGACCCTCTTGTGCTGTCCTTGCACCTGCTCTGCCTCTGGAGAGGCTGGGAATGTTTCTGGTTGATCCCGTGGGCATCTCAGAGCTACAGCAAAATCATTCACTCACTAATGCAGAGCAGACAGACAGCTCTCCCTGAACACAGTAAAAATCAGGAGAATATTTCAAAGCATAGAGTAAGGAATTCCTTTCTTTCCCTAGCATCTCCATCCCTATTTCAGCAATTGCAGGACTCTTCCTAAGCACTACCAGCGACACAGAACCTTTAGGTTGTGTTGTTTACAGTCACAAAATAGGATGGCTCTTCCAAATTTCTTTCATTCTTACTCTTTATCAGTAACTGTACTTAATAGTCATACCGGCATGAATGTGGCTTTTCATTTCAGGCATTTTCACATATGAAAATGTAAGTGGACTATTTTCACCACTGTTTAGAAGATGTCCAGTCCTGCAGTTTCTAGGCATGTAAACTTCCTGATAAAGTCCAAATAGTGGGGAACAGAGTGGCAGCAGGAAGCATCCAAAGACTAAAATACAGAATGAACTTCATAAAGAATGTACAGTAACTGACTTGAGTAATTAAATGCAAAATTGAAGATTCTGAAGTAAGGAAAGGAGTGAATCTACATTTTATTCCTCTGAACTAAATTATAATAGTCTACCACTAGGCTATTTAGAAAAAAGAAGTGTATTGTTCTTCAGAGATATTTCTTTTAGAAGTCATCAGTTGGAAAACTATGAGTCAAGCTGTGTTGGCATGAGAACAAGAGTAAAATGCCGTGTTATGTTGAACACACTAAATGTGAGAACAGGCAGAAACCATTTATGAAATTCTCTGAATGACACTTCAGTTGTCTGAACTATCAAACACCATTAGAATAATTGAGGAAAAAAATAACCTGTGAATAGTTGGAGTTATAAGAAAATACTAAACTTCTGGAATTGAAATTATTATAGTAGCCAATGCAGTTTTAGTCAAATTATAAAAATGCATAAGAAGCAATGGAAAATTATTAAAAGGAAGAAAATTCATAGACTGTGGTTTTCTCTTGTGATTCTTTAAGTCAATGCAAATGTCTTTCAAGCAAAATTTAGGATTTCCTTCCTTTTTATCTTGCTTCCTCATTTGTTTAAAAGCCCTTCCTGATTTGTGTCACTATGCTAAGATTCTATATCATTGTATTTCACATATGCAGTGAAGTAATTATAATGTAGCCATTTCTTTGTGGCATAATCAATTCCTTTTCATTTGTAATCCAACTAAGAGTAACAGTTTCACTGTTATATGAACTAAATGAACCTGCTTTGGCAACTAAACAGTCAAGAAGATAAATGGCCTCTTCTTTTCCCGGCTTTTGTTATCTTTGCAACCTATGGAGATCGCACATTTTTAATTTCCTACTTCCTGTTAAAATTTTGTTGCAAACAGATTTAACTCTGAATAGACCCTAAATTTTGTGCACTTTTAAATGTATGATTAAGCCAATGTACAAAGCAAATCGTGTCTTTGACAGAAGCTTACTTTCATAAGCAGCCTGAGAACCATGACCATCTCGTGGGGTAGCTCTGAAATGAAAAGGACTATTATTAGGAGAAGAGTTCTGTTCTGTACTATTCCCACTGCCCAGAATTTAAAAAAAAATATTTTCTTGAAACATGGAGTGGAGGAGAAATCCTTGGGCAGATGGGAGATGTGTAATCAAGCCTCATTTTTACTATTCAATTTGCCCTTTGACAGGTTATTCATACCCCTCTCTCCCACACTGATTACAGGCCAATATACTTTTTCTTTTGACTTTTGTTCTTGTTTCCCAGCACCCACTGAGAGTGAACCCCAAGGGGGACAGATCCAGCAGGTTGAAATATCAGCACCTTTTCTCCAAGCTGAACGTGTTGCAGAGGGAACGAACAGCAGGGGGTGTTTGTTCTCTAACAAGATGTTTATAAACAAATGTCTCCGCTTTTCGCAGTAACTTTGCAGAGAAAGTGCTTGCTGTAAGCTTTCTCTCAGTGGCTTCTTGGATTGCAAAACAACCCACACAGTTCCTCTGTAGCACTCTAACAAAACCCTCTTCCTTTCCACTGCCCCAGAGGCTTCCCCACAGGTCCACTTTCTGTTCCTCTCAGGAAAACCCCGGGTTCCCTCCCAACCTCTGCGTCTAGCAGGATGCTCTGAAGCATCAGTCACATCCTTTGCACACTCACCACTCTCAAGAAAGAAACCATCTCCTCATTTTTCTAGATGGCTCTGCCCTGTGAAAGACATCAGGAGCCAGGGCAAGGGGTGAGGCATCCTGCCTTCATCCCTGATCCCCAGCTGTGGCCTTTCCAAAGAACACCCAGGCAAATAGGAACAAACATACAAAGATCTTACACTCTCCAGCCCTTCCCCATCCTCACACACACTCTTTCCTGGTCTGAACAGTGCTCCTGAGGCAACAGTTCACTTTAGGCACATCAGCTTTTTTTCTCAATTCTCATATGCAAAGTATATTCAATCCTCTATTCCTTCCCCACCACCAGAAGTCTTATCCTCCTGCAGCATCTGCATCTCCCAGACCTCTGCTTTGCCATGCTCAGCCTTGCCTGTCTCTCCTAGGAATGGCCAGCCCTTCTGACTCAATTCAAACTCTTTCATTTCTAATTCAACCTTTCCCTTTCATCTCCTTTATTTGGACACTTTCCATTGCATTTTTGTTTGCCATCCTCTTACCAACCTCAGCCAACGTTTCTCACTGCAGAAATCCTTTTTTTCTCCTGATTACTGAATATCATTCCCTTCTATGTCTAGAGACTCTTTGTCATCATTCGCCTATTCTGGTGGCCAATAAAACAACTGCAAGTCCTCCACATATATTTCTGATTATCAACTATAAAGCAAAATTATATCAGTCAGTTCTAAAAGTAGGTGAGATAGATCTCATCTAGATGTCTAGATCTGGGTAAAAAGCCAGTATAATGGTTGCACTGTATGCATTCTCCAGAAATGAGAGTAAATATTTCCTCAGAGGAACCAGAACCACTAACCACATCCTTAAAACACTAACCAAATCCTTCAAAAGATTATATAACAGATAGTGAATAGTTGTGCACAGCAAAAACTTGTGCCCAGAAATCTGGATGTATTAGATAAGGACACAGCTGAGAAGAGACAAAACGAACACTAACTCTTCCTCTGTCAGGATGCAGGGACATCGGGACAACATTCTGTTTATGGAGCAGTTTACACCTTTCCTATTGACCCCGGAAAATCTGGCTCTTGCCCATTGGAATCTGGCCTGAAGGCACTAGCTCATTTCACAACTATCTATCTATTCTCTTTGTATTTATAGAACTTCCTTACATTTTGCTCCAAATTGCTCTTCACTTCCTTTTTCAGTCCCCTAGCTTCAGAAAATTAAATGACAAAAGTAAAGACTCATAGTTCAACAGTTTCTTTTTAGATTTTTTGTTTAGCCAGGGGCCTGAATCTAATAGGTACTGGTATTGATATTAGCAGATTTTCCCTGTAAACTGGTATTCTTTTGGAGGAGGAGGCTGCTCCATTCTTCTTTGTATGTGTTACCATGACGCTGTCCAACATTAGAGAAAGTCACAATGGTGAATTTTTCCACGGCTTTTTCCTTTCTTAAAGGCAGTTACATTATAATAAGTTCAAGCAGAGAATCAATTGCTTTTTCATCCTTGTGATAGGCTAGGGATATAATGAAAATAGGTGAGAAAAGGCAGGACATTCTCTCTAAAATACCATCCTAACATAGAGAAAGCAAGGGCAAGCAACTGAGAAAGCAGGCATCAACATCTTTGCAGAGGCATTTTGCAAATGGTATTTTATTGCATGTAAGGCCAAACCCAGAATCTATGGGGAAGCAGAACAAGTTGACAAATTGCGTTTTCCACATTTCTGTTTATAGCAGTGTAACACCAAAGGTTCCTAGACCTGGTAGAAAGAGTGCTTTTACCACTAATTTCTGTGTCCAAGCATTTGATGAGTATCTCTTTCCTACATCCACAAAAGTAGTCTGTAAACTAGGTACTGGACCTGTCTTGCCTGATGAGCATTCTTGGAGTTGGTCTATTAGCTAGGATTTGGTAGGAAATAGTGGCAATGGCAGCTTTCCTTCAGAAATCTAGCTGCAGGAGACTAATTTGTAATAAAAAAACCTACAAGTAACCATGAAGTTTGAGAAAAAAATCCATCCAATTAGGATGTATGGAAAACTAAACTTTCTTGTAAATTCCTGCTTCACTGGTAGGGAAGAAATGCAGATCATAAACTGTGTTTCTTAAAACAACTTGTTCTGTTTGTTTGGGTTTTTCTCTAACAAGCTGTTATTATTAATAGAATGAAGCTCCTCTAATAACAAGCAGGTAAGTATTCACACAGCACATTCACTTGTTCACTCCGAGAGTTCACTCACAGGCAATGATCAATATTGGTTGGACCAATATTCTGAAACTAATCCCAGCTGTACTCAGTTTCAAAGAGCCATACTGGCACTCCAGATAATTCTCAGGAGATGTCTGGATAGTTCCTCAGAGGGTCTTACTTTTCATCACCAAGCACCAGCCATGGCTGTCTCTAGTACAGTCCAAGAGACACAATCCTCTCTCTGCTGATGCTCGTGGGCATTAGAAACTCTGTACAGACCTGGTGAACTCTGGGTTCAAATCTCACAAATGCATCAGGACTGCTAAGGCTTATCAGTCCTTGGAAACATTCACTAATTAAATTCTCATTAGGCATATTTCCTGGGTTTGGCCTATTGTTTTCTGGTACCCACTTCTTTATCCAAAATTATGCATCCTGTGGAGCCAATTCAGACAAGCCAGACAGAAGGCTCCTTTATCCAAGGTGTTACAAGGGTGGATTAAATCTTTTTTATCTGCTCAGTGCAGCGAGGATCTCAGCTGAAATGCCTTATCTGCTGGTGCAGTGCACTGTCAGAAGGACCTACATACCACAGTACAGGGTCTAGAGGGGAACAGCACAAGGGATGAGAGACCTGGAAGATGCAGCCAGTGAAATGCAGAAGGAAGAGCCAGTGTTGCTATTAGCAAATATTGAGAGGAGATATGAAAGAGCTTTCAATATATAAAACCTGTCTCAGAAACTACTAGAGCAACCAGCTTAAATTACAACACTTTCATTAGAAAATAAAACCTTCAAATGTTACAGATAAAGAAGAAATGAGACATAGTTTCACAGATTGGTAAGGAGCATTTAAGAACATGCTAGACTAGGAAAAATGGATGCTCATTTGTGTATAAAAATTTAAGAGCCCCATCCCTCCTTTCTCTTTTTTCTGTTATGATAAATTGTTCTATTTAAGAAGAGACACACACTTTTACTTAGAATCAGCCTTTAATTCCCATTTAGTGAACCGATGCAGAATAAAAACTTATTTACATGTCTTTCATACACACAAAAAATATTTTAACTTAAACACAATTAAAACCTGTCAAAAGATTAAAATATCAAAAACTATCAAATTAAATAAGGACATCCACTGCACTAAGAGCTTTGAGCCATTTGGTTGTTTGCATTTGGCATAAAAGACACTCAGAAAGTGAAAATGAAAAACACCTGTATGCGAGCCTATTTTAAGGTTTATGAAGCCTGAGAATATACCAGTAGACCAGTAAAAGATGCAATGTCATAAGCTCCATCATGATGGAAGTCTAGAATGAGACTCAAAGGTTTAAAACAGACTTGGACAGGTAGAATTTGGTTAGAAATTAGAACAGACTTTCTAAAGGTAAGTTTCATTAGGCTTTGACAAAATAGCCTAAAAATTTACGAAATCTACACTGGCATTGGAGATATCAAGAATACTTTTTATGTCAATGTTCAGGTGTGAATTAATTATAATTTCTTTTTCCTTCCCACCCTTTTGCAGCATCCTTTAAAATCCCTACTTGACTGTTTAAACTACTTGACTGTTTGTGATAAACCACTATATTCACAATACCTTCCCACCTCTCATCACAGTTGATCTTTCAATGCATACGTTACAGAACTACAGCAGGAGGAATACAAGTTACACTTTGCTTTTCATCAGTCATAAACAGAGGAGGAAATTTTGTTAATTCTGATATTATGGGCAACAGAAAAAGTTTCTGTGGTACCTCAGTAGCAAAGAGAAGACGTGGACACACAGCAGCACTGGAGCACTTGCCTGGCTGAGGCTAGGACCTGGTCTTGCTTCAAACAGGGATCTGCACCAGGTGAGCTTGGACACCCTGTACAACCTGTGCAATTCTGCCAGTCTGTGCTGGACACCAACAGGACACTTTCAGGGTTCCTACAGGTCTGGATATACTTTTTGGAACATGCTAAGGACCACATTCTCACAACTGAATATGATGAACACAGTTCTTGTGCCTAAAGATGATGCTGGATGTGCGCAGTGGCTGGAGCTGCCTGGGTGTTGGCTGACAAAACATAGCTCCAGGTCTGTGTGAAAGCTCAGCAACCCTCCCAGGTGCTAAAGTTGGTGGGCAGATCTCTGCATCTGCCTTGCAAGTTTGCTTGTTCCTGCTAGTAGAGAAAGCAAGAAGCACCCCATGCAAAATTAAATAGAATTTCCATGGGAGAAAATTGCTTTCCTTAAGAATTCTTGTATGCCAACACTTTAATTCTTTTCAAAATCAAGCCCTAGATTACCCAGCCTATTAAATTGTTGCCTGCTCATTTTCTTCAATATTGGTCACAAGGCAATTTGATTCATGAGTTCCAATGTCACCACGGTATATGGCGTTGTCAAACCCAGCTGTAAACATCTGTCGATCACGTCTTCTTTTATAGAAACAATACAGTGTGAGGCCAGTGCCAGCCAGCAGAAGGAAGATCAGTACAAAAATCATCCCACCTAAACCACTTGATGATGAAGTAGGAGCTTTGTTTCTTGATGCTGCAGAAGACAAAACACAACAATTGCTACAAATGCCCAGAGAGTGCTGTTGCATACAACAAATATCTCCCTAAGTAAGCAACTGAGTTAAAACAAAAGTACTGAACAATCATAATAGCAGTTAAAATTGATGCATATTCCAGCTAAATAATGCAAAATTTGGTTCAATCTGTTCTAAGGAACATTACGTTGTACTACATAGACAACTTGTAAGGAAAAAAAAGACATCCAGTTTGAGAGAAGTGCTCTCATTTTAAACAGATATAAAATAAAATAATCATGACAGTTAAATGGGTATTTAAATGAAAATTTCTGGAGGAAATTCCACTTGTAAATAATGAATGCCTATAAACCTATTGAAATTTCTGTTTATTTGGCTTAAAAGAAACCAACTTACCATTATTGACAGGTGAATCATGGGTTGGCTCAACTTCAGCAACTTCAAAATTAAGAAATATGTATATTATACAGTTTGAAAGCAACAGTTCAATAAGTAATGCATACATAATTTTTACTTTGTGTTCATAACAAATTTTAAATAATCATAGAATCATAGAATGGTTTGGGTTGGAAAGAGCTTTAAAGACCATTGAGTTCCAGCCCCCCTGCCCTGGACAGGGACACATTCCGGAGACCAAGTTTCTCAGAAGCCCCTACCCAACCTGGCCTTGAACATTTCCAGGGCTGGGTATCCACAACTTCTCTGTCCCAGTTGCTCACCACCTTCACATTAAAGAATTTCCTCCTAATATGTAATCTAAACATAGTCATTTTTATTTTAAAGTCCCTTGTCTTGTCACTACATGCCCCTGAAAGAAGTCCCTCTCCAGCTCTCTTGTGGGCCCCCATTAGGAACTGGAAAGCGCTATAGGGTCTTCCTGGACTCTTCTCTATCCAGACTAAGCACAGATTTCATACGAGGTCTCTCAGCCTGTGCTCGTATGAGAGGTGCTCCAGCCCTCAGATCATCTTCAAAGTCCTTCTCTGAACCAAGCTGAGTCGGCTTTTAAAAGTAGGTTATTTCAAATAGTTTTAAAATTAGGTAATTTCTAATGGTTTTAAAATAATCTAGTTGAGTTTTTCTTGTGCTGGGGGCCCCAGAGCTGAACAAAGTATGTGCACATGAAAAAATATATGAAAATGTATTTTGACAAATGATGCTGAATCCATGAAATGTACTCGCTAAAAATATTTGTAAAAGAAGAAAACCTCAAGACATCATTCATTGCTTTGAACACTTTTTATGTAAGGCAGATTGTGTTCAAAGTTTTTACTCTTCCACAGTGTAAAGCTTAAGACTTCATAGTAAAGAATTCCAATTTTTACACTAGCAAAAATGAAAATCCCAGTTGTACTTAGCACTTTAGCTGTAGTTTTAGGCAGGTTCCTTTTCCTCCCTCCATTTGCTTGGGGGTTATGATTCAGTTAATTGCTTGCTGGACTGACTGGCTGGACCCTAAAAAGTTCATGGATGACTCCATTGCCAACTTGCCAACATGTGAAGATCCACAGGCAGAACTGGTCCCCACTACATCAATTACATTTGTGTGGTGGATCTGTTTGCCAGCAGCAAATGTGGCCTATTCCACACTGTCTCCCAGCTGATGTGTGCAAGCACAGCTGGGTCTGTGCACACACATTGACCCAGAACAGCTGCATGTGTGCAGATTTACATCCTGCATGTTTTATGCAGTGCTGCTGTGTGCACAAGCAGGACTTGCCCCAGCCTGTGACACTCAGATTTCTCATCAGCTGTGATCTAAAACACCACAGGCCCACAAGTAACCATTACAAATGAAAGCTGTTTGGTTGTCCTGACCTGTCTCACTGTGCCCCTGTCAGCAGAGAAACAAACTGGGCCCCACTGCCCACCCTCTGTTGCTTTCTCCTCGCTCACCCAGCAGATCCCAGCACAATTCACCGTGGTGGTAGTGTCCCCACCAGCAGCACCTACCTTCTCTCTGCAGGAGCTTTTGCACAGGTTTTTGCAGGTGACTTTGCACTGCTTCCCCTCAGCTTACCTACCAGGAGAGTATCTGCCTTTCTTCTCAGCACCCTCCAGTTTAATCATCTGCTCGTCATCTACTGCTCCTTGCACTCTAACCATAATATCCATGAATCTTCTCTGCACTCTCAACAGATGATATGTCCTTCCCTACCCCAGGGCCCAGTAAATGCCCAGAAGTCAATGCTTTTAAACTGAGGGAAGGGAGCAGTGACTCGGATTATTCTCCAATATTATTCCTCACCATTTTAAACAGAAATTACTCTTGGTTTTGATTCAAATGCACATGCATCAGCATCAATGCATGAAGTGTACCCAATGTCTAAACACCGATGGCCTGATGTATATCAACCACGTCTTTGAAAATAAACCAAAGCACAGAAATTCAAAACTTACTTTTGGGGATTTTGCAAATAAAATTCTGGTCAACAGAGCAGTAATAGGTCCTCCAGGTTCCGCTTGAGACATCCATGTCAACACAGTGTTCATCAAAAAGTACTGTAGGCTCTCCTTTCTCCCAGTTGACATATTCTACAGCACTTCTGTCCATCCATATCCATTCTCCTAAAATCAAATGTATTACCTAGTGAGTGAATGAAGTGGAGAATAACTTCTAGTCTACTGGTCACAATGACAGATCAGATCAGATCTGGGATTTTTTAATTGATTCAGCTGGTATCACAGAGCACTTATTTCTCATTCTAAAGAAGTTATTTCTCACTCTTTTAACACCCAGCATTTTTCAGGTGGGAGGGTACCAAATGCAAATGCTCACAAACTTCATTAGTGTTCTCAGCTGTCACTGATGTAAGGAAGACCTGTCCAGCTTCCCAGGGACCTTTAGCTGAGGCCTGCACCCAGGACTGTCCCTGGGAACCTTAAGAAAAGCAAACCACCTGTACAAGGCAGTATCAGCAGTGCCAGCACACAGAATGCTCAGGAAATTTTCTTTATGTGCATATTCAAGATCAGCAAATAACTACTTTATTAGAGCTGGATTAATTAATTATCTTTGCAAATTGAATTAGCTCTCTCTTTAATCATCTCATGTGCTGACTGTCATGCATCTCTCATCAAATAGGAATCATAGCTATCTTCCCTCCCTCTGTGTGTGCTTTTGTGGCAGCATATCCTGGTATACCCAGCGGCCTCAGTGCCACATCCTCTGTCCCTCCCCTGCAGCTGCACCTCCCTCCTGCCCCTGATTGCACTGTAGGGGACAGGTCAGGAACAAGTCACTGCTTTTGTAGTGCTCATTTTCAGCTAGAACAGATCAACCTGGCCCACCATTCCTGGTGGTGAGAGACACAGACTTGAGCAAAAGTTGGAGCCCAGTCTAGACTCAGTCTGGAGGTTTACCCTCAATGTCTGCCAAGAAAAACTGGATTCAGAGTTATGATGATATAGAATACAGTACCAAATTTGCAGTTACAGCAGTTAAAAAAAAACAAAAAACAAAAATCCAAACAACTCCATTAAATATATTTGGAAAAGAATGAAAGATTCCACCAAAAATTTATGGAAAAAACCACTGAAATTTAGATTAATAATTTTTTTCTAGGCAGCTCATATGAGATGCTATGCTCTATGTCATCTAGAAATAAATTTTAATTTCATTTAACTCAGCATTTAATGACAAGACAACGTCACAATACTACAGTGGTTAAATGTCAAGTAATTTGAGTTTAAAAAGGCAACAGGAAACATTTTTAGTAAACTACTGCAGTGCTAAGGTAAAACCTTTTACAGACAAGTATACTCTAATTGCAAAAAAGATACAGAAAACACAGACCTCTTGGTGGTTTATGTTTTACATATTTTAGCAGAAAAGCTATTGAATGTTTATAAGGTTTTTTTCACTGATTACTTATTAAATATTTTGCATATTTGTACTTTTATTTAGTGAGTTAGTAGTGCTCAGTATTCCCTCTGTTTACTCAGTATCTATTTTCATCTCAGTATGCATTGTGAAATAATTACCATCAATATTTTTGAACAATCCTATCCAAAACTTTCTGAAGTCACTTGCAAGTGGAGACAAGTAAAGTAAGAGAAAATTCATTTCAGCCGAATCTTCTATGGAAACCAGAGAGGCACCTAAAAGTATAAATTAAAGATTACATACAATTTCAGTGAGATTTTTCATTACAAATTAATTATATTTCATAATAAAATAATTATCTATTATAGTGAAAAAATCATTACATACTCCATAATCAGCATTGCCAAATAGCAAAAAGGCTTGATAATAAATTTAATTTAGGTGTAGCTTATAATTGATACACACATTAAGTATTATTATTTTGGTTCTGGATTAAAAATCCAAAAACACAAACAACCTGTAAAATATCCTATTTTAAAAAGGGCACTTACCCATTTGAATACACATCATGGAAGCATCAGGCCAACTTTCCTCAGAAGTGGTGTGAACATAGTAACAGTGCCCACGGAAGGGAATCCAAGATCTACCACGCTTTGGTTCAGGACACTTCCCAGGAAGCTGAGGTGGCTCACTAGGGATTAACTCTATTAAGAAGACACACTCTATTAAGAAGGTTTCAGGGGAGTTTTAAAACCTAAGGGAAATATGTACTCCTGAACCACACATCAACCCTACAAGTACGACTTTTATTCCAGGAAAAGGAATATCCCATAGATTTAACTCATTATGAAGTATTGAATTAAGCTTCACAAACTAGTAATAAACTATCCTCATTGGAGCTGGTTCCCCAGGCTGCTAAAGGAGGCTTACACCAGTCTAACTGCAATTGTCTTCAACACTGCAATTTTTACCTAAAATTTGTGAAGCAGAATGAGGAATGAGTCAGCATACATAAGGGATCTCAACACCACAACTCTTGTGGCTTGTATCTAGCCAGTTTCTAGAAAAGTCAGAGAACTTGTCTGTACCTGCCCTTGTACATCATACAGCCTAATCAATGAAAAATCAGAATTTATAGCCTATTTCATCACCTTAATAAAGACAAAACAGAGCTTAAATTAGTATAAAATTTCCTGTGAATTATGGTGCAGAAATGATGATTTTCGTATATAATTTGTAACATGTTTGAAAATTGCTTGCAATATTTGAGCACTGAAGTATTTGGGCAGAAGCAACAAACTAATTGATGTGGCTCCTACATTGACAGAAGTTTCTTAACTCACAATATTTCAAAAGATAGTTTTAAATGTGAAAGCATATCATTAATATATTTATAGTTAGGCTAAAGTTGATTGAGTCTGTAGTTCTTGACAGACATGGATGCAAAAAACCACTATGGCATGGGGCTTGAAATATTGCAGCTGTTTTTATGCTGTGCGTGTATTGACTGATCTGTGAAATGAAGTGTCTGGAAATCACACGAGACAGACTGGATCAGACTGGATCTACTCCTTAAAAAAAGTAAGAGTTTATCACAAGGCATACACAGTCTATCACAACCTTTGCATATGCGGAAAAACTAAATTCAAATAAAGACATTAACTCAAATTCCAACCTCCCAAATCACATTGGAACTTACCATTGGATTGCTTACAGAGGGATAGAAATGTTTCATTGCAAGATGCTGTCTTCCAAAAACCATCCAAATCTAAATAGACACAGGCTTTGTTTTTATTTGGTTCTCCACTGCCCCAGTTAAGATACCTGCTCCTCCTTCTGTCTGACCATACGTATTGGCCACCAGTCTAAAAGCAAATCACAGTTATGATTATGTCACTCACATACAAGAATTAGGTTGGAAGAACATTAAGATTGCACTTGAATGCATGCAAAAATTAGGAAAATATAAGAATCATGGTTTCTTGCACAAGATTATGTAATGAATATGTAAGAAACTGGTCCATACTCCCACTCTCCACAGCAGGTGGTAGGTGGACCACATCTGTGGTCCTACAGACGTTTAGCATGCAGCCTACACTATTCAATTCACACCATTTGTCTCATGGCCTAAGTGGGCAAAAGGTCTTGAGGTAATAAATGTGAATATACAGATGAAGATTTCATCAAATGAGTCCACATATGCACACAGATCAAACAAAGATTGCAGAGAAACTATTCCTCTAACACAGGCTTCTCTGGGTATTCAGAAAGCAAAGAGGAAAATCTGAGATTTCACTGGAGAGAGAAAACTGATGAGGTTTTCCTTGGGGCTGGACCCCAGAACTCTGCCACCAATATTGACTGGGCTTGTGGTAATTTTGTGGGTCTCACATGGGCCAGCTACCCAGAGATGAGCTAAGCACAAGGCACCGTCTTCAGCTCCAAAAGCCAGCCTAAGGAGTCCTCATTGCCACAGCCCTGCTCTCTCCACTATTGCCCAGCATGAGCTCTTGTACTGCTGGGCTGTGAATTGAAACAAAAACTTGAACTCACATTAAACGGACTATTTTAACCCATTTTTTTCCTTTCGTGTGTTCCACAGTGTGCCTTCAGAAACAGCACTGCTCCACCACAGGAGCATGTGGTAGACCATGGAGGAGGAAGTGAGAGCTTCATTGCTGCTTTTACCACTGGAGCCACTCAGGGCTGCAGCTACATCCTTGCTGGTCTTTGAAGTGTGGGCTGTGGCAGTTCTTGTTCACACAATGGACAAATATTGAGATGTGCAAATCCCCTCAAGTGGAGGGAAGTCAGGAACCTCTGCAAGACTTTGATTCCTGTCACACATCTATGGATCTGACTAATAGCTCATCTAAGGTAATGCTACAACTGTCACAAGCAATTGGATTGGACTCACTATGTTGCTGTTAAGGCCAATCCATACGGGCTCCCCGTGCTTTAATATTTGCAGCCACAGGAAAGATTCAGCATAAGGATCCAGGATACTGGCCAGTTCTGCAGACTGGTCCCTGCAATTCTTCTCTGCTTTTTCCCAGCTCATTTTGTAGTTGATGACTTCATAGCGGTCATCACCGTAATTGTTAAAGCCAAACTCCGGAACTGTGGGTTGGGAGTGCGGCAGTTTGGGGTCTGTAACAAGCAAAAGAACAACCAAAAATCTAACTTTGTATTGGCTCAGACTTATAACCCTGAGAGAATATCTAGTATACTGGAATTAAGAGAAACTGCAATATCAAATTCAAATATATCCAAAAATCCCTGCAGTGATGAAAGCCGCATGTTCATGTACTGTGACAAAATTTTCTAATACTTGTCAGAATGACTTTTTAGCATAAGCATCATGCCCAGAAATACAACTGTTAAGCACAGACCTACTTAAATCTTATTGTACCATATGTAGGGCATTAAAGAGAACAAGTCCTTCAATTTTTCCATTATATATTGGCATTTGTTGTATTTCTGACAAGGAACAGGGTATGAAAAACACACCATGAACAAGCAGAGTGATGTGACTGCTGCTGCTGAAACTGTCTGAGAAAGAATGTAAAGGAAATCAAGCAGGGCAGTTTTGAAAAATAAGGAACTTTCAGTGTTTTTAGTATACCATTAAAAAGTCCAGTTTTGAAGATGTAAAGACAATTCACTCAGCCACCTTTGATTGCTAAAAGTAGTAAACTACGTGATGATACATAGATCTATTTTTGCTGTTGTTGTTATTTACTGGTCTAGTTTTTGAAATAGAAAAAATTAAGATATTTTTTCCAAAGAAATAAAATGTGTGATCATCTTGTTAAAATGGTCCATAGTGCATGTGATACTGTCATTAATTTCAGTTAGGTTAGGGGAGCATTACAGGAAAGTCACTTTTAGCACCAGTTTGAAATTACCGCAATAAATCAGGTCTACTAGAAAGTGGCAAAAGAAAACTCACCAGAACTTTTTTGGCAGATGTAACTTTTGCTTGCTTTACACCCTTCATCTTTCCATTTCCCTGCCTGTTCAATGGGGTTCTTCATCAAAAAGACACAATCATCCTGCAAGACAAATGAGATTAACAAGAAAAAATATGTGGATAGGGAGGAAGCATTCCTGCTTCTGGAGACACAGACTCATGCATCACATGCAAACACATACAGGGGAATAACATGAAGTTCATAAAACTCATACATCCAATGGTCAGGCACATTGTATGGCAAGAAACCTTTGCAACTCAGCCCTGGGAAAGTCTGCCCTTGGATGATGGAGGGAGTTGCAGAGCACAGCACAGAGGCAGGAGGATGTGTCTGGGGGTGCCTGGGTGTGCATAGCTCTGTGCATGGCCCCGTATGTGTGTGCCTGCGTGCCGGCTCCCGTGGGTGCGCTGTGGCTGGCCCACAGGTCTGCTGCTGTTTTCCTGGAAGTTGTGGGGAATTGTCCTCAGCACTGAAGCTTACCTGGAGAGCTGAATTCCTCCTTCTGCCCCAGTTCAGGACTAGGAAGCAAAGTGGTCACCACAGTGCAGCAAGGTAGAGGTAGTTTGTCAGAAACAACCTTTTGTTGGGGAAACTCCCGCACCCTTTCTGCTGTGCTTCAGACCCTATACCTTCCTCCTGTCCTCCCACAGCTTGAGAAGGTGTGGCTTGGCCTCCTGCTGGGGGAGGCAGTAGCTGTGTCCCCCTTACCTCAGTATAACCCCCAAACCCCCTTCTGGCACTAGTCCAAGTCTTGTCTGCAAGAGACAGAAGTTGTATGTGCAGTGATTTCTGGAGGGGAATGGTCACAGCCTTCTGCAGAAAGCATAGGCATGTGTGAGATGGGGAAGCCCTGGAGATCGTAAAACACAGCTCTAGCCTGATGGAAGCTGGACCTCAGAGAACATTTTTCCATTTTTAATTGAATGTGAAGCAATACTCTTAATGAAAAGAGAAAAGCTTGGTAGAGCTAGAGCGGGGGTATAGAAACAATGCTATTGGGCAGTATTCTACACTGGCCATTTCACAATTACTGAGTAACACTATGTCTTACATTATTGTAACACTATGTCTTACAATTACATTATACAGTCTTACAATTACACACAAAAGGTATAGTGATGCCAGAATTTCAAAGCATAGAGAAAGCATTTTTCAAAATGAAGATTAGGGGAAGATAAAAATTAGAAAGCAAGACCCAGACTCCCTCTTTTGAGTATTTCATTCAATGCATTTATCTTGACAGGCTCAGTGCCAAGAACTGTCAATGCATGTAATTATCTAAGTATTTTCATCAAATCTAAATAACACTCACTGCATCCCAAAATTATATCGTTTATGCTATGGTTAATTTGAATATCCTGATGAGTCACAGTAAAGTGAGGGAAACTGCTCACATGTCTGAGTTTTGCATAATTCTTGCAGACCTCTGTCTGGACTCATATAGAACCATGACAAATACAGAAGCTGAAAAAAAGTGTGTAGCTACATCTCCCACACGGATACTCTGCTTTTAAAAAGCAATGAGACCAGTAAAAATCTTCATAAAGGAAAAGACAGAAATAAAATTGTAGCTACATAC
This sequence comes from Fringilla coelebs, assembly GCF_963513975.1. NCBI lineage: Eukaryota > Metazoa > Chordata > Aves > Passeriformes > Fringillidae > Fringilla > Fringilla coelebs. The sequence continues at coordinate 133,074,797 of NC_140028.1, read as the reverse complement.
ATTTTGTTCACCTACCAAAGTTTTAATGTTTAAGTGACAAAGAGAAATTGATGCTTACCATACTATAATAACTTCTGGAACCTTTTGCCCAATTTGTATAGTCTACTGGGCTTCCATCTGTCCACAAGTAGGTGTGCTCTTGATTTATGTCATTCAGTCCAATCCAAGCATCAGTTGCAGCATTTTTTAAGAGGGACATAAGGAAAGCTGAAGGGGAAAAAGAAAAATTGTATAAGGAAGGAAACTGAATGCACTCTTCCCCAATGCTGCAGACTTTGGAGTGCCTGAAACCAGGATGATGAGTTTTCTCTTTATAATAAGGTGCCAATCTCATGACAAAAATAAAATTTACATATATTAATGGATATTTAGCATCAGTCATCTGAAGTTAAAATTGGAAAAAAAAAGTGTATACAAATTCAAGGATGGGCAAATTTTTAATGAAACAGGAATTTATTTGTACACTCTTCTATGTTGTTCATCATCTGAGGAAGTATGGAAAATGTTCTAATATATTACAGAAATTAACATGAGTACACTAAGCCTTGGCACATAGAAATGCACTGAGTGTGCACTCCCTTTTCTTCTTTGGTTATTTTTTTTTATTCTGACTTAATAACTTAATTTCTAAACAGGCATAACATAAAATAAACCTTACTTAGTAACCAAGTACATATGAATCAAGTATGTATGAACTTGTGGAATACCAGATGCTGCTCTCCTTAGTTCCTACCAAGACTGACTTTCCACTGAAATAATCTCCTTCCTCTGCTGCAAAAAAGAAATTTAAACCACTGGCATTGATGAAGTGAGGTAGGAGATCCATGTACATTCCTTAGGACCTGATGCAGCACATCTCCCAAGCACGACATAAGGCCTCTTAAAACATTTGCAACATGCTGAGCAGCAAGACCAGCAGGAGCTGAGGTCCAGCAGAACAAGGGGAACAGGGGGAAGCTGGGACTCCAGCGCTGGAGCCTTCTGCTGCCTGAGGAGGTGTCCTGCACTGGCACCCACAGCATCTGGCTCAGCAGCTAGATGCCAAGTGATTCGGGTTTGGATATTACTCCTTTTGTGTGCCATTTTGGCATAGAATCATAGAATCATAGATTGACCAGAGTTGGATGTGACCTCAAGAATCAGCTAGTTTCTTAAAAAAACCCCAAAAAAACAAAGAGGACATTGAATTATATGACAAGCCTCTAACAAAAAATCTTATTATTTAAGCAGTATGTCCTATATTAACATCCAAACTATGATTTTAATATTTAATCAAGACACTAAAACGTGTGCAAGCATTCTTCCAAAGGTGCAATTTCTCATTCAGCATAAATTTGTATTAATATTGAATAAATAACTGCATATGTGGCAGAAGGTCTAACACATTTTTAAATCTTTTTATCAGAAATTACATAGTGTTTCATCGTTGTCAAAACATTGGCATGTTATACCTTGCTCTTCCTTTTTTGATATAGTAGCCAGATTTCCTCCAAGATCAATGCAGTTGTTTCGTGCAGCATGCCATGTCAATGTATCATTTTCATTAAAGCCAAAGACTTTAAAACACTGAAAAAGAGAAGTGTGCCAAATCTGAATCCAGATGCTGTTTTAATTTCTGATGAAAGCATCTCTGTTTGTAACAAACAAAATAAGCTGGATATTTTATGTAAAAGGGGAGGTTAGCTAATTTAACAATACTTTCTAGCTTGTCTTTAGATTTAAATGACTGATAAGACCTGTAGTAGAAAATTACTATAAAGGCCAATATTTTGGCATATATTTAAAAGAAGGCACATGTCAGTCTACTGATCTCAGCAGAAATTGCATTAAACCTTCTGAGCATAATTCTGAGATGTGACCATGACAGGAATGCTGAAGACCTCAGAAAACAAAAAAGGATAAGATATATTATTGAAGCAAAATATCTCATCTTCTGTTGCCCTATTTGTCAAACAGAATTTGGTTCTCACAGGAAAATCACAGAGAGAAAATTATTCTGACATTGTAAAGAAAGCCATGAATTTATCATTTCTTGTAATATGACCTTATGATCATTAGACAGATTTGTCAGAGTCAAGCAACCCAAATGTGCTATGTAAAGCATGTGCCCGAAAAGTTAAGCAGTTAATTTGTGGAAAAATTGAGGAAAATGGAAGGTGAGCAGAAGTGGTATATAAACACTAAGGGAAGAGTTAAGGGAAGAGACTTTTAAGCTCCTCTTCCAGGACGTGAGGAAGAGAGAGAGATTTTAGCTTGAGAGAGCATCATGAAATGGAAGACACCGAGTTTGTGACTTTTCCTCAGAACTGAGAGAGAGAAGGAAAAGGAAGACAACAATCAGTGGATCTCAAACAAAGGATCTTTATCAAACTGAAATATTTTTGCACAACCAAATTTGTGATAACTAAAAACCCTGCTACTATTGAAAAACTGATTCAAAGATTTTTTTCATTCTGCTCTTTTAAAAATACAATACATTGGCATTTCATACTGCACCTTGTTATCAAAGAGGAGCCAGTCTTCCATACACCCACCCTTTGGCGGTGGTGAAGTGGGAGCAACAGTTGGACGAACAGTATTGTTAAGCCTTTCACAGATGAATAACTCAACACTGCCACAGTTGATATCATTCCATGTACCTGAAAGCAACTTAGAATTAGAACAAAACAAAACAAAATGCAAACAAGACTGAGATAAAAAGTGTCCTTTGCTAAAGAAAATCCATTGTAGGAAGTAAAACTAGTTACAGCATTTATATTTCTCTCCCCCGGGAACAATAAATTATTGTATGTCTGTTTCTTCAAAATATTCATGTTTCCAGCAAAATTTAGAATATAAATAATTTGTGTAGAAACAGAGAAATTTCAATATTGCAAAACCATTGCATTGACAGAGGGGAGTTTCAGTTCAAATGCTTAAATCTCTTGAGATCTGTAAAGTCTCTGGAATCACTCTGTCCATATAAGGCACTCAGTCCTGGGTACCTTCCTACCTGAGCTTCTCACAGTCTTAGAGTTTACTGGTATATTTTCTGCCTATTGGAGTGGGGTTTAAGATGATAACATAAACATCATCATCCCCATTTTACAGATCAGGAATGAATAAGAAAATTACATATGTTTCATTGGCTGCAGGTAACTACCTACAGCAGAATTTTCCACCCCTAATGTTTAATGGGGGTACTGTCATTTTAATTCAGAAAAGTTAAGGACATGACTCATCTTATCTGGAAGAAGGTTTCCAAAACAGGACATTATATTTACTCCCCAAAAGTGTCCATATCCTTCCATTCACCTCTAAGAGAGCCTTGGAAAATCACCTAAGCTATAGATTTTGAGAACAGAAATATTTAAAACTAGAAGAGATTTACTGATCCAAAAAAGGACTAAGTTCTTGGCTAGTATAAACAAAATTGCTTCCAGTTCTCTGTATTAATGGATATTAAATAATATTTTCTTTAAATATTGTATAACATTGCTTAATAAAAATCCAAGCCATGGACAAACCCTCAATTATTAGGAACTGCAGAAATGAAAGCAGATAGCTAATATCCTGGGGACATGGGCATAAAATGGACAGAGGTTAGAGGAGAAAAAATACTGACTCTCTCTGCCAATTGTCTGACACTTACCTGATTTATTTATTCACTTCAAAATTTTCTTAAAAATTGCAAGTGTAATTCAATGTGTTAGCTACATTGAGTTCAATTTTTTTTAAAGCACATAAATAAAAGAAGAGGCTAGAGTTTATTTTCCTTTGCTTTTTGAACATTGTGAAACTGTTCAGTGTGTTAACCCACCCAGTCCACACAGCCCTCCCAGGCCTAAGGCACATTCTGCAGATTGAATGTTGTTACAGCACACACCTGTATGGGTATACATGACCACACAGTTTTCATCATTATTCGCAAAATTGGGTTCATTTGGAGCCCAGGCAACATAGTTCACTGATGTTCCATCCATCCACCTGAAAGAAGCAATTTGAGGAAATTATAATTCTAAGTTGAAGTAGTTAATATTTCTTTGCAAAGGATTCATTTGAGTTTTGTTTTTTAAGTTTCCTGCATCATAGCTTACAAACACATGGTTTTCTCTGTTAAAAGGAAACAAAGACATTCCACTTGGAATTTGAGAAAAATATTTTCCTATCAATTGCCTACAGTGTCAGACCAGACCAGGTCTGAACAAATTATCTTTACTGGTGGTCCCAACTAGTCTAGGTGTCTGAGCACTTAGAGTGTGCTGGAAATGTACCAGTCTAGGGCTGGATTTCTCTGGAGCGCAGAAACAGACACTTGAGCTTGTTCTAGCAATTTCCTGGGTCAAAAGCAATGATACAAGATCTTGTAGGGTAAGAAAGAGACTTCAACCACATACTGGGAACCACTTGGAACCATTTTGTTAAGCATAGGAAATCTTTCATGTTATTTACCTATTTGGTATTTTTTTTTCCAATTATGCATCAATCGTTTCCTAGCTTGGTGATTTACAAATTTATTTTCAAAAAATAGCCAAGAAAAAAGTGAAAAGGCCTCAGTGTGCTGGAAGTCAAGTGATGAATCAGACAAGACTGACAATCTTCAGGCAATAACACCTCCAGGACAATCCAATGTTTTTCCAGTTTTGGAGACCCAGTAAAGTGCATGCATGTTTTTGGAAATAAATTACAGATTAGGAGTTCATCAGGATGCCTAGATGCTTGCAAACCTCCTGTCAAATTAGAAAAACCAGTGCATAAAAAACCAGGAGAAAGAATACATCCAAGGCTCCAGGGGACATTCAAGATAATTCCAGCACACTTTGTTTCCAAAAATGTTTGTAGAAGAGTAACAACTCCATGTCATGTGAGTCAGTCCTGCCCTGAACTCCGAGAGTACAACTACCTGGAAAACCAGACAAGGGCTATCCAGGATTGTTATTTCACCTCTAAAAACCACTTTGGTGCCTCTCTCTGCAGGTTTCCAGGGTTCTTTTTCTTTGATCATTTCAACATGAATACCTACAAGTACTGTCTGGACTATGCTGGAGACCTCCAACCAAATTTTTCTTTCATCTAACAAAGAAAAGAGGATGACGCCTCACTTACAGTGATACAACATCTCAGCCTCAGAACAAAAGCAGGGTAAAGAACCAAAAGAGGTAGAAATAGATAGTGGAAATATGATGGGAGAAGTGCTCAGCTGAGGAGCAGAATCCCATTTTCAAACTTTATGTGAGGACATAAACCTGTCTACAGGTTGTGTTAGTCACTGGATTTCAATTGTCTCCTAGAGCCAACCATGTCAAATGTGAATACATTATGAGTCTGACAAAATTAATTTGTTTTTACGTACCGGAACGATCTGTCAAGGCTCACACTTAAGCCAATGTAGAAGTTGTTCCCCCAGTCTTTATAGAAAATCTAAAACAAACAAACAAATGTACTTAGTTGTAATAAAGCAGATTTCAAATAAAATTTTAAAAAAAGTTCCAAATATGCTGTAGTTTCTGTTGCTCAATTGCATAGTATGCATTTGCTGAAATTATGTGCTCAAACTGCAAAATGCAAAATTTTCCTCCAATTTTCAGTGTATAACTAAGGGAAAGGAAAAACAACTTAACACAAAAGCAAAAACGAAAACAAAAAAACCAAAACAAAACAATAACAACAACCAAAAAAAAAGGTGCAAATTGTCTGAAAAAGAAATTGAGAAAAAAAGCTATGTTAAGAAGGCAAAAATGACCTCTTAAACAGGCTTATAACAATATTTTTGAGAGTATTAGGAAAACATTATGAGAATTTGCTGAAACGCTCCCAGTTAATCATGGGGGTTTGTTCTTAGTCATGTGGAGGAAAGAATGTAATAAAATTGGATTTTATTTTATTCCAAAACAGTATATCATCACCAGGCCATTCCTTTGCTATAAGACAATATCCTAAGTTAAACCTTTTGCTGCAAATATGAGATCTAGTTTGACAAAGAGCTTTTATTGAATTCTGTGAAAAGAATGAGTTAGAAAAAAACATAATTAGTAATTGCAGTTTTCAGTTAAACAGAGCAAAGTCTTTGAAAGTTGAAACCTGAGAACATTCTTGAAAGGAAGCTGAGAATTTGTCTATGTATAGCAAGTTATTAAATAATTATTATAATAAAGCTTTTAAGTAGATAAGCCAATGAACGAATGAAAGGTGGAACTGATTTTTTTTTTTATGATGGGGACCACTTTCTAATATTTCACAAACCAGCTGAAAAAATGTGCCTCAATTCACAGGAAATGGTACATTTTTCAAGCAAACATGTTTCTTACATATTTCCAAAGAAAATTTTTTTCAGTTTCACTCTCAATGACAACAAGGTCACCACCATTCTTCTGGCAAAACCCTCTGGCTCTTTCCATAGACATCGCTTCTTTGCTGAAGTAGTATTCCTTGTGTTTGTATATTATCCAGTCATCTTCACCAACAACATATTCATAATCTGCAAATAAAAACATTAATTACCTATAATAGAAATTAACTTCATTACAGGTTAATTAATTTTTTTTCATTGGAAGCACAAGACTTACTGAATGTGGAATTAGGCTCTGGTTTCGGTGAGGTTCCTGCAATATAAATCAATATTTGAGTATATTATGTTTCTCAGCTCTCTCTCAATTACATTTTCACAGTAGTCAGCATTTTAATTACAATAATCTTAAGGGTTACTCAGTATATGCTTATTTTTGTCACAGAATTTCTCAGAGTATCTGAAAAAAAAAGGGCTACATTCAGCAAACAGCATGTTAGAGCTCATCATATGTTAAGCTTACAGAAACTGCCCAACTTTAGGCTGTTGTGGTCCTCTTCCCCAACATACTGCATATACCTTCCAAACTTGCCAGTGTATTTCATAGATTAATTAATAGTTTTCAACTGCCTTTACTGAAGTTATATATATAAACTGTTTCATTGAGATTGATGGCACAGCTGTCTCTAACACATGCAGATAGTGTGATCTGACCTGGGAAGGATGTTCTTATCTACCTCTAAAAGTTGCTAAAGAGAGAAAGTTATCTTACCTTTTTTAATTTGGCAAACAAAGTCCAGCATATGTTCACAAAATAAATCGTTCCAGTTCATATTGAGATAGCCAGTAAACACGCCACATTTTTCATTCCCATCATAATTGTTTGGTTCTCCATGTGACCATTTTTCAAAATTTACCTGTAGTGAAAACACAACTTTGTTACATTTTACTTTTAAAAGGAAACAATCATTCTGTTAAAGAACACACTTCATTCGATTTCATGGTTCATCTTGTTTTGTAACACCAGACCTTTTATGGAGAAGTCCACGACACTAGAATAGAACAATAATGAATCTGTGTGTTTTTAAGCCATGTTAGTAAACCAGAAGTTCTTGCCCCATTTGTTAACAGGAGAGTTGATGTTCTCCTGTCGAGCTCTAAAAAGAAATATGCTCTCTGATTTTTGGGTTGTTTGTCCTGCTCAGATGTTGCAACCCAAGACAATCTGTTGGCCTTGGGCCTGGCAGATCTTGATCTACTTAAGACAATGAGGACAGCAAAGCTGAGCTGGTGTAGATGTACCAAATTATTTATTGCAGCAAATGATGAATGGGAATATAGAGATTAGCACAATCAGACTTGCTTGAAACAGGAGCTAGACTCCATCACCTTTCATTACTGTAAATTCTGTATTTTTATCTATAACTATGAACTTTCAGAAGATTTAACGCTAATTCCTACAAAGGAATCAGGTACTAAAGACTTAAGGTTACTTGTATTTTATGTAGGAGTTATGAGAGCTTTCTGCCAGAAGAGACATAAAAAAAGAGTGAAAAAGCTGGAATAACAAATTATTTACTCACTGGTGAGCCATCACTCCATGTAAATCCACTATCAGAGTCCAAGGCACTTAAACCCATCCAGTAAGAATAGTGAATATAACCTCTGTCTCTGAATGATTACAAATAGAGAGAATTAGACACACCATGAACCAGAGAAGGGGAATGTATAGCACTATATTACTGTCAGCACACTTGATACTCTAAGTATAATTTGAGGGAATCATATAAAGTAATCATTCAATTGTCATATGGAGAAAAACAGCCTGGCACTATGTGTGCCAGGAAGCAGTGAAACACAGAACTTTATGGGAAAGGTCACAAATGCCATAAGTCCACAAAAACTGAGTGAAAAAAAATATATTTAAAGGTCTTGGTTCCACTAAGTACTTAGTCATTCAAATTCAGACCTGCCTGCACTCATGGATTTGATTTAAACATGTATACAAGCATATCAATAGGTCAGGCTTTTCTTAGTCTTTCAATTACTTAAGGTAGGAAACCAGCACAAAACATTCTTTTAATCAAGAGTATTTTATCTACTGATCAGCTACAAATGAGATAAGAAAATCTCTTTGAATTAACTTCAGTTAAAACCAATTTTGATGATACTTCTTTCAATTTTGTTTATGTTCAGGCAACTTTAGTGCATGGCACTACCTTCCCAGAGGTGTGTCAAGAAAACTCTTTGTTCACCACTTTTTAGCCCTTTTTTTCCTGCCAATATTTACACCATCTTTGTAAAGTAGAAATTGATCATCAGAAATCCTTTATGTCTTTCAGAGAGGCATTTTAAAATTTTTTTTTCTTTTTCTGTTTAAATGATGGACTTTGCAAATACTTACAGTCTAGCTATCAGGTTTTGTTCTTCTTCACTGTGGATACATGCGAGATCTCCTCCAATAGTTCTGCAAAAATCTCTTGCTTCAAACCACGTTTGCATTTTTTCCCTTCCTCCCTGAAAAATCTATAGGAAGTGGACAATTAAGTACTGTATTGTATATTACAGATATTTAAAAACACAAATATGGGCTTCCATCTTGCTTCTGATCTTCTGGTCTCATTCTATCACTAACTATTTAATGGTTTAACCATTCGACCTGTGGCTGTCTATCAAATTTGATTATTGCTTTTCCTGTCAGTTCAGAGTTCCTGTGGCTCCAAACTTCATACACATACAGTTTTTTCCAACATTTCCCAGCCATACCACTTGGGGATGGCTGGAGACATGTTACCACAGACTGTCTGTCCAATAGGCAGGTAAAATCCAACTTCCCCACATGAACAAAATATATTCTTATTTAAATGGCAAACATTTGCATTCAGAAATGAAACACCTACTTTGAAGCAGAAGCTGCTCTGAGAAACAGACTGCCATCCCTCTGGGCAAAACAGGACAGGGGATGTTGTTGGAGGAGGAGGAGGGGGAGTGATTCCCTCCACCAGCTGCTTGCAGAGAAACGTGTTTGTCTCTTCACAGTTCAAAATATCCCATAATCCAGCTGAACGCCCTGTTGCCATGGCCACGCAGCCTGACTCCTCTCCTTCATAAAACATAAAGTTGTTAAATCTTATTGATGACTACATCCTCTCAAAATATCTGCTGCTTATTTAGGAGTAACCTGTTCCCACTGTGTTTGGAAACCAGTAGCTCACAATAGCTCATATGCCTTCCTATTAATCATTAAATGATTTTTGTAATGTAAGTTTATTTTATGTTATGCTAGGAGTTACTTAAAAACACCCATCAAACAACAAAAACCTAATGATACCAACAGACATGTGCAGTCCCAAGTGATCTTCTAGAAGGAGTTACCACAATCCCTGATCTCTCCCTTTAGCACAAATAGAAAGCAGCATTATCCTTTCTGCTGCTTTAAGTCAGAGAGTTTCTAAACCCTTTTCAGCTTTTAAACCCTCACCTTGCCATTCCCCAGAGCAGGAACCCAATGGCCCCCATGGCACTTACCAGGCATTCCCACATTCCAGTGAGTGAAGCTGACGGGATCTCCATTAGCCCACCTGAATGTCCCCGGTTCTTCCACATCTGAAAGACCAATCCAGAAGTATTTTTCTGGTTTGAATCCAATTATGGAGGTCAGAAAAGCTTGTTCATATCTGTGAAGAGTAAGCACCAAATTGTTGTATCATATTTTATCAGAATTTATTCATTTCTTCAAATAGTTCATGGTAGCAAATCTGGTAAATTTAAGGTGATTTGTCAATACATAAAAAAATGAAGCAAGGGTAATTATCTTCTATAGTTCCAATTATCATAAAAAATAATTTTTCCTTGTATTTTGCCAATGTAAATTATATCTAGAATTCAGGATGATTCTATTCACCTTTTATACTGTGCAATGAACACAAGCCAAACAATATTTAAGGTAATGTGTGCATATTTCTCATTCTGTTTGAATAAGAGCTACATTATTTTACTGAGCTTTATGATAAGTTAAATCTTGTTACTGTGGGGAAAAAAATTTTATTCTAAATTTTATTCTAAAATTCTTTCAGATCTGGCTGTTGCAAAGAAAGAAATAAAAAGTTTGAACCCAAGAGAAATAAATAGTTCCATGTTTATCTGTCTATTTTAATTCAAAAAGTTTGAAAACAATCTGTCAATCTGGGGTTGTTGTGCAGGTGACCCAATTTTTTAATTCCCACAGGCAACAACAAAGTGTAGTAGCAATAGCCTGAATGTTTGTATTGATGACCTAAAAGCCCCTGATGTATTATGCAATACTTCATCAGCTCTACCTTAAATTTTGCTGGGAAAGAGTGGTCTTACACTAAACAGACATTATGAATAACTGCTAAGTAAGAGGAAATTTCTGTTTAACACTTCCATCCTGGTTACACACATTACAGGACAAGAATTATTTTTCCATACCTGTCTCTTACAGTAGCCAGGTAACCTTTGTTTTCTTCACAAACTTTTTTTGCATCTGAAAATGTTGTTGGCAGCTGCACCAAGGAGTAACAGTAAAAGCCATGCTTCATCCAGCCCTGTCAGTGTAGAAGCAGAGATGTGCAGAGAGGCTGTCAGATTGCCTGGCTTTGTGCACTTCCAAAAGCCACACTAGTACCACACCTCAAGTCAAAACTAATCCCAAAGGCCATGAAAGCAACCAAGAGGATCATCAAACATAGCTTTTGTGACCATGACTCCGTGTCTTGTCCCTTGATACAGGACACACAAGGGGTCTTTGCAAACAGTGAGCCATGGTTATGCCTTGGGGCTGGCAGCCACAGCCACTTTGCAGCTCCCTGTGTAAAGCTTGCTCTGCCTTCTCGGTGCATAAGTAGCTGTTACAAGAGTTTACAACCTGCAAAACAGTCAGCTCAAATATTCCTGATTCCTGTGGCAGACTGATAGGACTGAGGAGGCATGCAACCCTTGACACCTGTGTTAGACCCTGAAAAGATTGCTCTGCAGAGAGTGGCTTTTATGGGTGCAGTGATCAGTTCTGCAGCAGGAGAGAGCTGAGTGAAATACACTTGTAAGGGAATTAAAAAAAAGTCAATCTACATTTCAGTTAAATAAAGCAAAAGTTTCCCTATCTGTCTAAGAAGCATCAATACATATGAAATTAACAGCTTTCTAGGTTCCAGCAAGAACAGTCAAAATAATTTACTTCTGTCATGGTTATTATCATGGGACTGAAAGTAATACACAATCATCTTTTGCTGCTTTTGTTGTACACTTACTTTCTGGCAGCCTGGGTAAGTAACTTCAGCTTCCCCGGGTTCTTCAGCCAAAGCTTTCCTTTTACAGAGGTAGCCAAATTTCATATCACAAGCACTGTCAGCCCAGGATCCATCCTAAGTATGGTAAGAAGAAACCACAAAGAGAAGTGAAAGCTAGAGACAATTCAGGTCCAAGAAGAATACCCATCCTCAGAAAGAACCCTTCTGTCTTCCTATGGCTGAGACTGTTTCATCTCTCTTCCTTGCCTTGGTTTTTTTCTCCAAAACTCCCAAATACACAGAGTAAGGGCCACGTTCCTTCAGAGGTGTGAGAAAATATCTATTAAAGATTCAGGGACTGATGAGAGCAGGAAACATAAAGTTCCTCTCTATTCTCACCAGCATAGCATCTATTATGGTCATATAACCAAATGACTGTGGCAAGGAAATGCTTGATAAACCAAACATAAAATATGAAAAAATGCCTTGTGTCTTTTTCCACAACATTACCCTTTTCTTTTTATAATGAGTAGAAAACAAAATAAAATCTGGGTTTGTGCCTCCAAAGTAACTCTCAAACCCATATATTTTAGTAGTTTTAGAGAAAAAATAGGAAGTCCATGCTCCAAGAATCTATTAGTCTATGATCAGTCATGTTCCATGTGGATGATGAGTGATTTCAACCAATTTCAGATGGGAATTGTCTCAGAGAAGACAGTCTCCATGCAGTGCACAGCTTCTGGTGCATCAAACAGCTTCCTAGATATGGTCTCGAGTATCCCTCCACAGTAAGATATCCTAAATTAAACCAAATTCATATTTTTTTTTTTTTTAATCATGAAGATTTTCATTTCAGGAGGCAAAAGGCCAGAAGAAAGTAGGAGAGTGAGGAAGGGATTTTTACCTGTCCCTTCATAAGGACACAGTCTGCCTTATTCCAGGTGTGGGTTGGCTCTCCATGGTGCCATTTGGTGTAAGTCACAGGTGTGCCATCACTCCATTCAAAGTACATTTGAATCCTGAAGTCATTTAGACCAATCCAGAGTTCATCATCTGGCTCTGGGAACACAGAGTTAATTTTAGGTATGGATATATCTTATGATGGAATAATGACATCTCACACCCACTTTTCACTTAAGAACTTAAGAAAAAAAAAATAGACTGTGGTTACAATGATTAAATGAATAATAGAAACAGCATAATCCCAGATTAAAAAAAAAATAAAGTGATCTTCATGAATACTCACTGTACCCGAGCTGTGACAATGTAAAACTGTACTCTTCAATATTATGAATGCTTGCCAGCTCTCCATCCTCTTTTCTACAGGAAGACTGGGCTTCTTTCCATATTTTTGGTGTTCTATAAATTCTGTAGCAATGATCTGCATAGGCCACCCATTCCCTGGGGCATTTAAAATGCTTTGAATCACCTAAAAGAATTATGTTATTAATGAGAAGTTCTATTCAGTGTTTTATTCACATCTAAAATAAAATTACCTGTGCCGATATGAATTTGTAATACTGGAGCACATAGTGAAAGAGGAGAGGAGCCAAAGTCTGAGGGTACAAAGGTTAAAAAAAGAATTTTTCCCTCCTATTTGTGCTTGGAGCTCCCAAAAACCTGCTTTACAGGATTAAATAAATACTGAGTAATTTGGCATGTAAATGTACAGGGCACAGCTCCACATTAAACCCCTCACAGTGAGGCTCTGGGTACAGCCAAGTTCTACAGAAAAGAACCTCTTTTCCTACTCAGGGACTCTATCTTGGTGAATTTTGTAGCTTTTTATATTTTTTTCACTGGAAACAGCAGGTGCTCAGGAGCCAGTCAGAGCTCCTACACAGCCCAAACCATATATCAGAGAGTCCAGACACAACCACGTATATCAGAAGTGTTATACCAGGATTCCAGCTGCACAGAACTGCCACACGCTCTGCTCAACACTGACTTCTTTGGCATGAATTCAGTATGGCCAGCCCATTTCCCATTGCTGGGAAAGTTCCCATGCTCTGCACCCACAGAGCAAACTGAAGGAGGAGGATGTGTGGAGGTGTGTGCAGTGTGGGCAACTGCTTTGTCTGATGCTCCCTGGACATGGTTTGGACCTGGGCAAATTGCATTCCCCTGAGCAACATCCAGGCATGGTTCGAAGGTTAGCAGGGTCAGAGACTTTCCAAGTGAGCTGTCTGGATACAGCCGGAAGGTACAGCATGTGCATGCTCCCCTGAGCTGTATAATCCCATATACTCAAATATATCGGGGGAGGGAGGCACTGTGAAATCAGTTACATGCTGGGAATTCCCAGTTAAGCAACTGCACATCTTTTTCTTCAGCTAAGACCTAGTCTGCCTCAAGTAAAAAGAGCTCAACAGGGCAAAGGTTCCAGATGCATAGTCTGATTTTTTCCTTTCAGAGTAGAACAAAAAGGGTCACAGAGAGCAGGGGAGCATGAACTCTGGCTCACATCTTTTAGCAGGACATATGTTTAGAGTATATATGAGAGTAGAGGATGTTTATCAGTATTTCATGATCCGGGTAACATGGCTAAACACCTAACCCTGCCTTTTTCAGTACCCTGGGTTCTTTCCCAAATGATGAACAACATTTAGACATCATCTTTAAAATGAGCCAGATAATTAAAATCGTCTCAATATTTGACACAGGTCAACAAGTCTAAGCCTTTTGTTTTGACAATATATTGCCTTTTCATGTATGACATCATCCCAATATTTCTCACTGACTATAAAAGCAGCCTTAGCTTTTGACTAGTGTACCTGAAGGAATGGTGAAAGAATCCAAGGAGGTGTTTCTCTTTTGGCAGATATATCCCAGTTTCCGATCACACACCTGGTTTTCCCATTTGCCATTCCTACCTTGGAAGGTCCCACATATTTTTCCAGATTCCACAGAGGGATTTCCTTTAAAAAAAAAAGCAGCAGAATCCCTCTGTTAACAATGAAAATTTTCACCTCTTCACAGGAGGGAATGTGCAAGACCTTTGTAGCTGCAAAGCCACAGGGGTATTATTTTATAGAGTGATAAATCCCAAGAGGTGTGACAAGGGAGCAGCACTGTGATGGGGAAGGGAGAGGAGGAGAGAGAAGGGGAGGAAATTTTGTCCCAGATATTGATCATCATTTAAGAAAAGTGCACTTACCTGGAGCCCAGTTGAGGTATCTGAAAGGACTTCCCCCATTCCACTTCCAGCCACTGTCAAGTGCATCATAGAGACCAATCCAGAGCTTGGCATTAATGCCCAGGTCACTAGTGAGCCCTAAATGGCCAAAAAAACCAGCCAGGTTTACAATGATTCTGATTTTTTAATATTATTCAGTAAAACTGGAAATAATATTTCAAAGCATGAGGGATATGGTTTTTTAGTATAAGTTAGATTATTTCCATTATTTTAATACAGGGTTTTGTGAGAAAGGGAAAACTCTTTTAAGAATGTCACTGAGACCTATTTTTATGGGATAAATACAAATATCCATGTTAAAGCCTTGTATCTTACATTTTAAATAGTGGGGGTTTTTTGCCTTTTTTTTTTTTTTTGAGGGTATTTTTACTTTACCTAATAAATACATTTCTTCACGAAGGTCTGTGATGCTCAATAATTCTGCATCCTGCTGCTGGCAGCTTTTTCTTGCTTGGTGCCATGTCAAAAGTGACTCTGAGTTTATCTGATAGCGTGTTTCTGTCACAGGATTTGTTTTCCAAAAGTTATTGTGGGTGGTGTCTATAAAAGATGATACCAGCAATTTGACAAGATAATCATGTTTACTAACCCAGAAAATAAAATCTTTGATGCAGACAAAAACTATATAACTTCGTGATTTGATAATTTTTAAGTAGCTTTTGCCTCACATATACAGACTTTGTCCATTCAGTATTAAAAATATTTCAATCACATAAGGAATTATTTATCCTTACAAACATAATTTTTCTACATTGACCCTGTTCCTTTTTATTTATGTAGCTCACCTATTTCTCTCACATTTCAGTTCACATTAACCCACTCACTGATAAATTCTACATCTGCAAGCATTTCTCTCTTCACCATATAGAAGTTTTGGTCTCCACACTCATTTCTTATCTTCAGATCCATCTTATGCTCTTCCAGACCACCCAATAAAACAGAAATTGCCATTTCCACACAATCACATCTGAAGTGGGAATGAAGGGGCAGGGAATTTGTGTATGGAAGCACTGAAGGTCACTGCCTTTAGTGTGTTCTGCACCCTTCCCTTCACTAAAGCCTTCCTGTTCTCTCCTCCATCCTACACCCAGTCTCCTGATAAATCTCACCTTCCTCATTCCACTGCACTTTCTTTTGGCTTGAAACCCAGTCCTAGGGGGCTCCTCTTCCTTCATCCTCAGTCCCAGTCACCACCCTCAGAACACTCCCTATAAGTACCAGTCTTGGGGACACTGTAGGACAGTGGGAGTGCAGAGCAGATGCCTCATGTCCTCGTTGCACAGCTCACCAGTGAACTACGCAAGCCAGAATTCAGCTTGCTGTCCAATGCCTCTTCCACATCCCAAGAGCATCTTGACCAATGCAGGGGATGACACTTTCGCTTAACAGCTTTCCTGAGATTTTTATAAATAAATTACCTTTTAGTGGGCAGTTTCCAAACAACTGGTCTTTATCAAAATCTGGAGAAGTTGCACACCAGAGAGAGTGTGCATCATCCCTCCGAGGGATGCATTCAGCATACCATTTCCCCTGGTGCTTAAAAGGGAACACACAGGGTGCACCGAAGGCATTTCCTCCCAGGGTATAGATATCTATGGAGAAAAGCAGAGACCAATACTCAACAGTCAGCTGGCATCAGGTGCTCACCACAGTGACACTCATAGCCAGTTTTCCATGGACAAAGCTGAGTCATGCAGGGCTCAACACAGCAGTGCTTTGTTACCCTGAACCTCTAAAGGGCTGCTGTGCCAGTCAAGTATGACTATGGCAAAATATTCAAACCTTAGACTCTCAAACACTTAATTGAGCCTCAAACTAATTTCTGTTTAACTTTGTCATGCCATTGCTTTCTGGACTATTGTGTCAGACGTCCCTGTGACTCAGCTTCTCCCATGGCATACATACTTCTGTCCTTAGATAACGTATGCATTCTCTTTTTTTTCCCCTGAATGGTTGAAAAATACTTGGAAAGGAGGTATCACAAATATTTTTATTAGTCTTCATGAGAGGAACCTACATCTTAAATTTGCAAGGACTCTGCTAGGAAGTGACCCTTCCATCACTGTCCAGTCTAATTTGCTGTTGTCTGTACAAGATTATAACAAACTTCATTCCTGTGCAACAGCTGTAGTGTACAACAAAAATTTATTCAATTGTTATTTAAATTGCCAACATACCAGTGTCACAACAGAAAGGAGATTGATTACTTGATCCTGAATGCCCCCGCTACACACCCCAAGAGCCATAAAATTGTATGAAAAGGAGATCTTGCTCTCTCTTTTCAGGATGATAAAACATTGCATCCTAAACCATTATGCACCATTTTTCCTTTCATTTTTTCTACTTTTTTGTTTTTACTAGGCCTGGGAAACACTAGGTAAATAATGTTAATGGTGGATTCTGTCTATCTAAACTAGAAATTCACTTCTTAGAGATTATTAGTGGTCAAACCAAATAAAAACAATAATGAAAACAAAATATAACACAATCATCTCTTCTACAAATTGATCAGACATATTTTAAAACAGTCATAGATTTCCTTTTGCTGTTGTACAAACAAAATTCCCATTCTTCCTTATGTTTGTATCATGGGCCTTTGTAATTTTATGCTATCATTTGAAAGAATTGCACATCACAAGGTATGC
Source organism: Fringilla coelebs (assembly GCF_963513975.1). NCBI lineage: Eukaryota > Metazoa > Chordata > Aves > Passeriformes > Fringillidae > Fringilla > Fringilla coelebs. The sequence continues at coordinate 133,057,442 of NC_140028.1, read as the reverse complement.
AGAAACGTATACGGCTATATTTGCTGAAAAGTACACAGATATATTCACCTTTAATTTCCATATCCTATTTATAATTAGCTCCTCTGCTGATGTCACCCTAAGAAAATGGTTGCTGCCTGTCAAGCAGGCAGTGGCATGCTTTGTAGGAAGGGGCAGTCAAGTTACCAAGAAATAGAGGTGGAATTTCAGTACTCACCCTCATAGTGCTGAGAGCACAGGCTGTCTACACTTCCATGGATTTTCCACCTGCTTCCTTTGCTGGATACTTTGGACAACCTCATTTTCTTCCCCTTCCCCTTGCCATAGTTGAGAAATAAATCCTTTCCATATGTTGCAAGTGTCTCATTTCTGCACTCCCACCACTGGAGTTCGTTTGTCCTGTTGCAGGGTTCCAAGGTGATGGCAGCCTCGTCGTCCTTGGCGAGCACACCCAGGCACAGCTTGAGTGCCATGCTCAGCAGCTGTGTGGGAGAGACCCACTTGAACTTCTGAAACTCATCATGCTCATCACAAGTGGTGGTGATGACTGAGCTAGAGTTCTGAGCTTGGGCACAGAGCTTGTTATCTTCATTATAGATTGAAAATATTCCCCTACCTATGAAATTAAATGATAATGCAAACAGTTGAGGAGAGATTTCTTAGGAGATAAAGGCAATTAGTTGCTGTATGACAGTCTGCTACCCCCAAAAAAAACCAAAAACCAAACACCAAAATAAAAAAAAAACCAAAAAAAAACCAACCAACAAAACCAAACCAAACCAAAAAGACCCAAAACAGCATCTATAGTTCATAAAGAGATAAATCAAGGGAAGTTAATCATTGGTAGGAAAGATATTTATGAAAATTTTCTTAAAATGAGAAAACACAAAAGCAGAAAACAGAGCTCTTTCAAGAGAAATTTCTCTTCTTCATATCCCTCTTGAAACCACTGTGGTCTCAAAAAGCATGTCAAAAATAACCTTCATTACATTTCACCATTTCTTCCAAGTTCCAAAATATCATCTTTAAATGGGCTTTAATTCTGCAAGTAAGAGTATTTTTTGCTTTAGAGCTATTAAAAATCATTTACATACTCAAAATTAAAAAATTTTTATATTTGGCCTAGAACAATACTGTGGTTTTCAGGTCACGAAGAAAGTGGTGTATTTTTTATTTTTGGTTAATTATCTTGGAAAAATTTAGCAGCTGTGCAAGAATTAATTTCTACCCAGAGTTTTATTTGGAGGTTTCTCAGGAGGGAAGCTACAACTTGCAGCATCATCAGTTCTAAGAACAGTTAAACTACGCCAATATCCTAAGTGCTATTAATAACTGCATTTGTAAATAGAAATGTGAGACACTGGACATCAGGGGTTTTTTTTCTTAAGATCAGCTTCAACAAAAAGCCTCCTCCAAATCTTTACTCTTTTTGCATCTCAGCTTGCATTCCTTTGCTCCCTTTTAGGTGACAGGCAGCATCACCCAACTCACTCGGCAGTGCTTTGACTTATACCCAAGGTTTCTTGCCAAGGCCAGCCTACTTAACTGGGCCTTCATAACCCTCCCATCCCAAAGCTGACAGGGAATGGCTGAACAGCCTTGGTTCTGTTGATCTGAAAGGCTACAGACCAGAACAAGCCAGGTAATATTTTCCCTGACAGAGCTCTCTGGCTGCAGCTGTTCTTGGGCAGGTTAGCAGAGGATGGGTTAGAGCTGGCTTGGTCTCACCCAAAAGCATGCCCAAAAGAAATTGCCTGTGGTGGATTAGATCATTGGTGCATTGGATGGTCCCTGCTGCCATTCAAGCAATAGTACTGACTTCCAGAGCTCTCTAGCTGGGAACTTGCCATGGAAAAGACAGTGTCATTTCTTTTTTCTCTCAGCAGTAGGAGGGTGTGAAATCTCATGGACAGGGGGGATTTTAAAGTCCTTCCTAAAGTTCTCAGCTTGGAAATGAGTTTTCAATATGCACTGATCAGTATGCTATGGTCTATATGAGCTGCCAAGAAACTCAAAGCACACATCAGCCAGTAGTTCTGTGCATGCTGAGTTCTCTGCTCTGTACTGAACTCTTCTAGCCTCCGACGGAGTAAAGTGAAATCAGATTTTGTCTGTTTCCTCAAGAATCAGCACTGCCAAGGTTATGGCCACATCTGTTGGCATATACCTTTCACTCATATACCACACTGAAACCTGGGTTTAAGGAAAGAGAATGCCTATGCAGATATCACCAAACTTCATGCTGAACATAACATTTTCAAATCATATGCTGTGACTAGATCTAGATTCACTGCCCACTAAGGGAGATAACTAGAACACATGTTAAAGAACTTGAAAACCTCCACACTAAGGAGAGGACAAAGACTTACCAGACATTTGAAGAGATGTGCTAATGGAGAGAAGAAAAATCAGGGGCAAGTAGAGAGACATGGCAAATATTTCACTCCTTTCTTCCCTTCACCTCGTATTGATCCTAAAGACCAAATCAGTGCCTTGCACGAAAACCCCACTGCACTGAAGTGGATTAACAAACCCTTTTTAAGACCCAACAGATACAGGGAAGTTCTGAGCTTCAAATAAGGAACTGTGTCATGTCACATGAGTAATTTTGAAATAATACATTAATGAGTAAACTTTGCTTCCTAAGCTATTTTTTCTACGCATGAAAGTTTGCCATGGAAATATAAGATCTAACAGGTAAGATTTTAGTGTGGATTTTTTAAGGCATACCTTATAACTCAGAATCATTATTTTTACCAAAAGGTGAGATTACTGTCTCATTTGCAGAAATAAATAAAAGAAGTAAAAAAGAAGAGAAAGGTTTGTCTGTATCAATACATGATGAAAAAACCAGAGCGCACTGCAGTATTGTGAAAAATCTGCTGGGACACCACACAAATGAAGTAACTATGACCTTGGAGTCAGAGAGAAACAGAATTTTCCATGCCTGAAATTCCACAGAAGAGAAAAGAAAAAAGGTGAGAAAGTCAGATCTGTATTCTTCAGGAGACACCTATTCTTTCTTTTGCTCCATTCTTGGCTATATGCAGTAATAATTACCCAACTGACAGCAACAGCTGAAAAAAATGGGGACAGAAAAGACACAATTCTAGGAAGAAAAGAACGTGTACCTGGAAAATACTGGATTTTCAGTTATTGCTAGTGAGGAAAACTAAACTGATGAGGAATACTGCCTCATTTTTCATGCCACTAGTCTGTGAAAGTTTGCACCCCATAAAGTGTACACCATACAGGCATTCTGACAAATTCACATGTTTACTTTGATAAAGTTTTCTCCATGATAGTTTAAAGAGCTCAAAAATCTTAGAGCACAGGGACGAGAAAAGGGACTCTGGTGGAAGCTTTGCATCAGTTTGCACATAGACTTTGAAAAGTTTCATTTCCCATACCTCCAGGAGAGGCTGCTGTGGTATACCTTCCCCAATATTGCATCTTCAGCAAAATTGCTGCTGTTGAAGGTAGTGAAAACCCTGGACACCCACATGAAGTTCTGGGATTTTGCTTCTCTTACTCTGACTCAGATGTAGATGAACAGCTGGGTCTGATAATGTATGCAGGGAATTGGAGTAGAACAAAGCCACAACAGTGAGATAGAATGGTGGGACCTAAAGGCCAGCAGACACAGCTAGAGCAAAGCCATGCAAAGAAGGCAGCCTGGAAAGGATACTGAGACCTGAGCAAAGAGGAAAAAATGAGCACTGCTCCACAAAGCAGCAGAGTCCAATTACTCACTGAGTTATGATCAATATGTAAGGATGACTGCAGTCAAGCATTCTGGTACTCCCCAACACCAGAGTGTTTGAACATGCAACCTCAATTTTCCAACTTTCCATCCTTCCTTGGTCAGGAGCAAGACTAATGTGTCTTGTGGTTCGGCTGTGTAAAACATCTCAGAATATCCAAATCTACCAGGGCGTAACAAGGATAATTACAACAGAGAAAAGGAAACTGGTTCTGTTCTGAGCAAGGATCAGTGGTGGGTGAGGGGACTGGTATTGATAACTTGTAGTAAAACATACTAAAGTCAGCTTTACCTCAGGGTTTGTGTGTTTGAGCAGATTGCATCACAGCCCACAAAGCGGGAAAGAAAAGCAGAGGGCTGGGAAGACGTGCTCCAGGATCTGCCATTTGGCAAGGCACAGCCTGACGTTTTAAAAGTGGCGAGGAACAAAAGCTGCTGGGTTTGTGTGGAGTCAGCATTGTTCCCCTGGCAGTCTCTGCTCCCGGGCAGGAAGTTACACTCACAGTGTGCACCACCTTTCTTCTAAAGTCCAAACTTTTTCAGAGAAAAGGGGAAATGAGAATTAAACACAAGTGTATCAAGAAACACAGCAATGTGAAGAGACAAAACTATTGAATATTACCATCAAGTCATTCCTCAGGTGCTCACAGAAATGGATGGGTGAGGCCATCTGGATTCAACTGGAAGCTTCCCTACGTTCATTTTGAAAAATCCACTTACATTAAAATAAGAAAGTAATTTTGTGATCATTTAGCCTGCTATAACGATATAAGATTTCAATCCAGAATCCCCACACACAGGACAATCACAGTTTCCAAGCTATAAATATTTATTTCTTTCAAAAAAACCCCATTCTAAACTTCAGTAGGAACATTCTAGCTTAAAAAAATTTTAAAAAGGGAACAACCTTTCAATTTTTTCTATTTTCATGTTACATAATGAATGATTTTTTTCTGTTCATTTTTCTAAACAACCTGATCAAATGTAAGAAATCTTGGCAGCATCAGAGGATTATAGATATAAACTAATAGGGATCCATTAAAACATTTATTTACTTTTCTGTTCATATTCCCTTGTTCATACTATTAATCATCTTGTTTTTCAAGGAATTATTTTCCTTGTTTTTACAGCAAGTATGTTTCAGAAAAGCAAGAACCCAATTCCTCTGTGAATATAGATGATATAGAGATATATATGTATGCAAAATACAGCCTGAGACCTCCCCTAAGTAGTGTCGTCTACTTGGCAGATAAAGTAAGAGATCACAAGGGCAACAGTTTGATTCTAAGGCACCTGACCAGCCCCAATATGAGTAGCAGTCAGTAGCAGAAAATGGTAGAAAGATTTGGTGAAGGATCAGAATATGTAAAATATAAAATTAGAGTGTGTCCATATGAACATGACTCATTTCCGGTAAGATGCATTTCTTTTTTCCAGTCAAATAGAGAAGGATATTTTACTTATCTCTGTTCCTAGGTAAAAGCTTTCCATTTGATCTTATTTTAGTTAGATATTGTTTAAAGGGTTCACGTTGGTTTGTTTCTCGACCTTCTAATAAAAAATTTCTGTTATAGTTTGTGCATAAAGTATCAGCGCTCATCTTCTGCTTATGACATGGAACTGTAAGGATTTCCTGTGCTGTAAATGCTACTGTTTCTATATCAATCTTTTTAATGGGAAATTTGCTTCAATTCCATTGTCTTGAAATAGGAAATACTGTAAGCCATGAGGTTTAAATTTCCTCTTCTAAAAATCTTTCAAGTCTTTTTAACTTACACTCTTTATAAAATGAGCAGGCTAAGCAGCTCCATCTTCAGAGTTCCAAATAAGGGCTCCTTATTTGGAACCTTCTCTATTTTTTTGTATACCTGTTTGGACAGGAACACAGAACTGACGTAGAAGCACCTACATCTACTGCCAGCTATTAATGAGCATGGCATTTTTAATTCTCTTCCACTCAGACACGATGCTGGATTTCAGGAAAAAGAAATGAATGAATGATCTCAGAACTATCCAGGCTCCAGTGGCTGGATTCCCTCCTTGATATTTTTTAGTGATGTACTTTGTAAGTATGGCAAAGAACCAGAAATGAGATATCCCCTCTATTTTTGTCTTTGCAACCATACCTTTGCATACATCATGGGAACAAAGGTTGTCTGTAAGAATGACTCAGTGTACAGACACCATTTTAAGATTGTGCAGGGCCCAGAAGAGGATAGAGCTTCTTTTAGGTGAGACTGCACCTGTTTGTTGTTTGCTCAACAGCCAGCACAGTGAGGCTGGGATTTCAGTCAGCCTTTCGCTGTCTGTTTCACATAAATTTCTACCTGGCACCACTCCCCCATATAACTGAAACAACATGACCCTTGAGCCACATCAGATGGCATAAAAAACCATTAGAGGTACTGATCCTTGAAAAAACATGCTTAAACAACTGCGTATTAAAAATGGAAACAGCAGTAGGAACAGAGCAAGGAAACAGCTGGAAGAAAGAGAGCAGAGCCAGAGAAAAGGAGTTCCTGGACAAATTTTCCCATCTTACCTACATATGTATGTTATTTAAGACTTTAACTAAAGCCCCCAACTCACATTTTTGTTTTGTCTTTAAGCAGATTTAATCCTGGGACAGATTCAGGAAAATATGGTTAATATAATACTTGATAACAACTTTTGCCAGAATGTATCCCCTGTGGTATCATCTCCTTTTTCACTTTATCATGTTACAGTGTCTTATATAGACGAGACTATAAAATGCAAACCTATTTTAAAAATCAAAGATAGTTATTTTTATTTCACAGAGCAAAATCTGAAACCACAAAATCAATTCTTGCAAACCTTTGTAAGCAAGTGAGGAATCACGCATGATTTACATTTTACGGGAATTCCAAAAATTAGGATTATAACCTCCTTGGGGAATAGAAGATGTCCATAAATAGTAACTGATTTAACCATTTTAGAAAGCAAATAAAATCAGTAGTAACTATTATCTGGGTAAAGCTAAATTGTTCTTTACTTGCAGCACACATCCCACAAACCTATGCTACTTATTGAGAAGCTGTAGAGCAGTATTGTATTGAGAGCAGTACCAACATGTGATCACCATAAGAGCTATGCAGAAACCTTCTGCTCCTAGAAACCTTCAGAACATGCACAGACAATCTTCCTCCCTCTCCTCAGTAACTGCTGCTTGGTAAGAAGGAAGTTTTGCCATGACCTCCATCACCTCTCACCAACAAACCCCCTTGTGGCAGCTAATATCAACCCCATTTTTCCACTCCCGAGGTCTGCCTCCAGATTTCACCTGATGAAATCCTAGAATACATAAGCTGCAAGTACTACATTCTTGGTTTTCTGTCTTGTATGAAGTTGTGGAACTGAAATATCACAAAGGCCTTTTTGCCCATGTGGTCCAAAGGGGAAATGAGCCCAAAACCAGACCTATTCTCTAGTGACTACACCTGTACTTGAGTCCATGGCAATACATGAAAGATGGTAAAATTAGAAAATGTTTACTGAATAGCTTTGAGTATTTGTTCAATAGCATGGTTTGAAACAAATCAGATGCAGAAACATCAAATCTTGTGTGTGTTATTCAAGGGGCTCTTGGATTTTACTTTATTTTATCCATTTCTACTGTTCCATTTAATAATTAGTCAACATTGTCACTTTCCTTAAGACCCACATTCACCAGCGTGATCATCAAACCCTGAGACCTGAAATCTTTCACTTTATATAATGGCTACAAAATAAAATAACTGCAGTGTATGACATTACACACACACAGAAACAGGCTAGTACAGTAATTGCACATGAGAAAATACCTTTGGCTTCATTCTAATTGCATAATTTTAATAAAACAAGGCACATTTTATTACATTACATTTTATATTACATATTACATTACAGTTCCTTTTGTTACATTACAGTGTTGCGTGTTCATTCTGCTCTATGTTGGTCACAAGATCCTTTGTGTCACTAATTCCAGGAACTGCATCACCATTAAAATACAAATTATTCTCAAAGCTGTCATTTGTTGGCAAGCAATTCTTTCTTCTTTTGTAGAAGAGATATCCTGCAAGGCCACTTCCAACTAGGATGATGATACCAACAATAACTATAACTCCTGTTTTGCTGTGGTTTAGGGTAGAAGCCTTCTCATCTTTTGTCATTGCTGAAAAATAATAGGAAGAAATCAAGAGAATGCTACAGAAGTCTTTATCTGATTGCTGGAAGAAAGTTCTTTGAAATGCATGGTCTTCTGAGAAAAAGGGGTTAATTTGTTTTGATGTAATGAGAAGAAGAGGTAGCAACATAAAATAACATGATTTTAAATCACTAATATTGCATGCCATACCATAAATTATTATTTTTTTTACATCTGCATTTGGAGTTGCACCCAAATAGACTGTATTGTGTACTAATTGAAACAGTGTCATCCTAGGAAACAGGGACAGTACTTTGGTATGACAGAAAATTTAAGAGACATAATACAAAATATTTTTGGTTTATGATCTTACATGGGACTAGTTTTTTCTATTTGAAAGACAATATTCTTACCCATTGTAGGTATTTCAGCTGGTGGCATTTCAGATGCTGGTGGTATTTCAGTTGCTGGAACTTGAAAATATTTAAAAAAAAAAATTTGTATTATTATTTGTTATTTATTTTTATATCTTGGAACATACTGAAAATCATGCTCAGATAAATATATGGTAATACAAACCACTAAATACTGAAAACACCTGGGTTTAGTTCATACAAAATTATATACACCTAAGGCATAGCACAATGGTTTAGTGTAGTGTATTCTGGTCTCATATGTAGCTATTTACACAAACTAGCAAAAAAGGAATATCAAAAAGCTCCATGAAGACTGATCCAGACATCAGAATGAAATCAAAAGTAAATCTATACAGTATCTTGAGGATAGACATGGTCAAACATAATACTCAATATAAATAAAAATTCTTCCAGTACCTGTTATATAAACATTGAAAATATAATAAATCTGGTTTTCCAATAGACATTTATGGCTTACCAGCATAGACACTTGAAATCACTCATGAACTTCACAGTGCCCTAGCAGGTATCATAACTGAACTAAAAGGTTTGTAGCTCATTTAAATTTTAACATTAGAGCCATGAAATCTGGCTTGCTGGGTAAATGGGCCATCATTAAAGATGAAGGTCTTTATTTTCCCAGGTGGATTTAAAATCAATTTATTATTAAATCTTGAATCAATGCATCATGTTTCATTCTGATAAAGGTGAGCTCAGGAATTTAAATTATTTTTACCCGTCCCCACTTACATCTTTTCCATAGTTCCGCCCAGGGACAGAAGAGAGGGTGTGGGCACTACCACTGTGCAGCACAAAGATGCTCTCTCTGAATATTAGGAAACACTTTTTCACTGTGGGGGTGACTGAGCACTGGCACAGGCTGCCCAGGGAGGTTGTGAATTTCCATCCTTGGATTGTCACTAGCCCTTATAAGAAGTTCCTCTCCAGGTGTCTCATGACCCCCCTTTAGGTGCTTTAAGGTCTCCCTAGAGTCCTGTCTTCTCCAGACTGAGCATCTCCTCACTCATGAAATAAAGTTAGGTACTTTGTGGAATAGAACCGCTACAGAACTCTCAAATTACTGTGGTAAAAATTAGCTCAACAAATGAAACAGAAAACAACATCTATTCTATGGGAAGGCTTCTGTCATGTTTATGTGTTTCAGTCTCTTCAGAAAACAGCAAACATAGGCAGCAATAGCCAGTGCAACTCAGTAAAGCCATGCTTCTAATGCTCCATTTATTGGTCTGTAGCTATAACAGCTTGATTAAATTCTGCACATTGAGTGCTGCCACAGTTCTGAAAAACTGTGCCAAAAAAGCTGCATTTCTTTGACAATGTAGGTCGAGATTGTGTCCTGTTTTGGGGTGAGTGACTATACAATTCTTGCATTGACACTGGAATTAGGCTGAATCTGTGGCATTCCAGATTAGTAGACTAGACTGGCTAAAGCTTATCCTAGGAAAAAGTAACTAGCTTTCATCTGCTTCAGCTCTTTGGTCAGCATCAAAGGAGGTGAATGCCAGAAGCAGCACAAATAATTGAACTGAATGGTCAAAAAGGAGTAGTGGTGATTTATTTTAACACTTGGTACTCATGTCTATGAATTTTTGTAAATGACAGTACAAGAAGATTGATAAATGGACTCTGAAAGGGTGGATGTACTGATATGTTGCAGTACTTCCTGTAAAAGACACAGTCATCATTACAAGCATTTGAGTAAGTAAGAATAATTTTGCATGAGAACAAATTTACAGAAAGGATAGCAGAATTTCTCTCATTTCCAGTATCGTAGAGGAAGTCAGTATATTGCAGCTACACATTTCAACCTTCTTCTTACTCATAACTTAGAGATTTTGCTATTGCAATGTATGCTGAAAGAAATTATTATGATGACTTTTAGGAATACATATACACTAGATGTCCTTATTGTCAAATTTGCACATTCAGTTATTTCAGAACATGTCCAGTTTAGCAGATCCAAACTTTGCTTTGCTTTTCATTCATTCATCTTTTCACAACAGGAGGACACAGAGACAAAAGATCCCAAGCTGTTAAATAGGTCACGCTTTATAAACACTCAATTAATAGAAACACTATATCATACTCAGAAAACACGGGCACATGAGACTGGCAGAGGGAAATAAACAATGGCTACTCCATGGGCAGAGCAGAGGGGATACCCTGAGGAGTATCTCTGCATATAGATGAGACAGTTTTGTGTATACAAGGCATGGCCCTCACATTGTGATTTCTCAACCACTGTCAATAGAAAACACGCAAACTTGTCAAGTGTATACACTAGGTACAGCTAAGATATCAACAGAGTCTTCTAAAAGAAATTCTTAAGGAACTTTGCTACTGTCCAGAACTACTTTCTGAAGAGTCATTCTATCTTTTTGTTGTCAAGGAAATGTGCATCCTTTGGCATTTCCAAAAACTCAGAACTTCCAGCTGAAATGCATTGTGTGTAATGACCATCTACTAATACTAGCTTACAGAGAGCATATTCCATACATAAAACATAAAATTCATAAACGCAGCACTTACTTTTTGGCTTTTTACAAATATATCCTTTGTAGGAAGAGCAATAGAAATTATTCCAATACCCAGAGTCTGCATACATTTCAACACAGTGCTCATTTTGCTGAGAAGAAGGTTCTCCTACATTCCAGTTGACAAAATTCACTGCACTGCCGTCTAGCCACAACCATAGCCCTAATTGAAAAAACATTGAATTGGGAAAAAAAGATACTCATAATTTCCATACTTTCACATGTTCTATATGTATTGCCTTCCTGAGTAATTTACTTGTCACCACTTTTGGAGACAGACCCCAAAACTATTTACTTCTGACACAATATGTTGCCCCTAAGTTTTTATGTAAATGATATAATTATCAATGTTTGGAAAATAGCAGACAAATCTGGCTTATGGTGTTGCAAAGGCAAATTCCAAGAAGAATCTCCCACAAGTGATAGCAATGGTGTGATATCAATTATTTATTCCATTTATAGAAAAAAGTGGTGTTAAAATATAACTTCACCAGAATGCTCTTTATTTCAGTAATTTGTAGGAAGGTTTTGTGTTACTCTTTTCAAATCCCACACCGAAGTCTTTCTAGGTCCAGTTTTATTTCATTTGTTTTCCAGTTTCTACTCCTTTCCACAAGCTTTAAACAGGCTATTTTCCTTTTTATAGATCTCCTTCCAAAATCTTGTGATCACTGTTGCTCAGCTCTGCTTGGGACTTTCTGCTTCTTCCTTCCGGTTCCTTTTTTCTTTCTTTCTTTTAATAGTGCTATTTATTTAGAATAAATGTACTCCTTGTGACTGTAAGTTGTACTCAAGCAAATTCTTAGACTCAGCATGAAAATTGTATTTTGATTTTTATAAGATTCTACATATTTTGCATTTGTTTTGGTGTTTTTCTTATAATTCCTGACACCCTTTGTGTGAGGACTGGCAACTGAATACAATCTGGATACACACATAAAGGTATGAAATTTAGCTATGCAGTTATGCTGAAATTGCTATAATCACTATCTAGAGTGATAATGAAGAGCTGAAGAACTCTTGTGTTTATGATCACTGTGAGAAGTGTGCTGCTCTACACTGCTCTAGAACCACTTTAAGAAACCCTTTTTGACATCAACTGACCACGTGAGTAGACCTCAGCTTTCGTCTATGTGTCATGCATATAAATGACTACCCTCAAATTCTTTCCTTCACCAAAAATTTTCACTATTCCTGGTTAAGATTGAAGCAATGTAATTGGAAAGTTGTCTTATCCCTAAGAAGTTTGTCATTGAAGTGCTTGGGTAGGCAGTTGTAAAAATAATCTTCCAAAACTCAAGAAAACCCCACCTCAAGTCACCTGAACTATTTTGCCACCCTGCCACTGACAGTTATACTGGTATTTTTACCTGAACAGTACGAGACTGTACTTTAAAGTCTATCATAAGGATAGAAATGTCTATCTAATTGAATATTAATTTCATTAATGTGAAAGCAATAATCATTAAATATAGGATTCAATTCAAGCAGCCTCTTGCCTATTCTGTCTTGCTTTATCTTCCTTATCACAGAATTATAATATAATATAACACTGATGTCAAAAAGCTTGCAGTAATTATTCACTAAAAAGAAGACATTAAAAGTAGAGAAAGTACCATCCACATTTCTGTACATTCCTGTCCAAAATGTTGATGTTTTGCCTTCAAGTGGTTCAAGGTTGTAGGTCAGAAAGCTGGCTTCAGCTGAGTCTTCAACTGAGACCAAAGAGGCACCTAGAAGACACCGGGAAAGAAAAATCTCAAGATGTTTCACAGGGGAAAATATTCTCATTAAATATTCTCATTGACAGTTTGTCCTGTCAACAAACTGCTTCAACAAACTGCTTCAACCTGAGTATCAGAAAAGAGAGGGGGAATCTTCTCACCCAGTACCAGGTGTCTACATTTGCCATGGGTTTCACTGGTAGGTTCTTATTGACCACATGACAATATATACTTCCAGTGAAGATAAAGCCATAATAAATTCTGCTGGAGAGTGAATGAATCTCTGCATAATCTGATGGGAAACCAGACACCTATGTCACATTACCACCAATGCCATAAACAACAACGCTACAGACTTATGAAGTCCATCAAAATCAATTTTCATCGCTTTCCCAAAGAAGGAAGTTGAGAGAATGAAACGTCACAGCAGCCCTGGTTTATTCATATATTACCCAGACTAAAAAGCTTTCACTCCAGTGGTACAAAACTGCAATAATCAAGGGAGAAATTAGATCAAGAATACAAAAGATGTAAATTCCATTAAGCTTTAGTGACTGCTGTGGATGAAGCTGTTTATCTCCTATCAGGGTCTGAGTACAAGATTTCTATTTTCATGATCTTCACTCCAGGCCACACACCTCCTCTCATCCCTGCTCCCACATGCATGAGGCAGTGTGGGCCATAGGCTTTCCATTACCTCTCAAATTAAGGCAATAATTGGATGCAACTGTGTTGTCCAACACTTGGACCATCCTTGAACTCACAAAAACACATAACACATGTTCAGCTTTCCGCAGTTAGGAAAACAAGTAGGTTTTGTTACTTGATACTTTTGATACTTGTTTTAGGAGAAGTAGGATACTCACCTAGTCGAAGGCATTCTAAAGACGCCTGGGCCCAGTTTCTTGAAGATGAAGATTCAATGTAGTAGCAATGACCTCGGAAAGGGATCCAAGATCTGTGTCCTTCTGACTCAGGACACTTTCCTGGAAGCTGAGGGGGCTCAGTGGGAGCTTGAACTGGTTAAAAATAGTTTAAAAAAAACCACGTGACTACTTCTTTACAGTCACTGCCTTTTGATTTTTGCAGTTTTTGACATTGCAAGTTTATTCAATAGGAGAATAAACAGCAGAATAGTGTGAGTCTTAGCTTTGCAAAATTTGTCTAACACTACTGATATAAAGTGATAGCTATTCACAGTCACACTAGCTCTTTCTTACTATGTGTTTGCCCTAACTTTAAAGCAGCCCAATTCAACCTAAGTAAATTCTAATGATTTCATCTACTTAGCTCTGGAAATAAACCCCAGCATCTCTAATGAGATGTTTATTAAATTGCAATGGTCAGATTTCAAGTTCTTACCATCAGATTTTTTGCAAACAGAGAAGTAACTTTCATTGCAGAATCCTGTCTTCCAGACTCCAGTAATGTCCAGATAGACACAGCCCAGTTTTTGCTTTGGCTCCCCTTCAGCCCATTTCGTGTACTTCATTCTCCAGTTATCAATCCATTCATAATGGCCATTGGTCTAAGGAAACAAACCATCAGCTGGAATGATTAAACTCTATCAATCTACTCTATCTACATAGTACTTTGTGCTAAAAGGATTGGGGCTCTCTTAGAAACCAATAACAAATACAAATGGCTCAAACTTTGACATTTTTGTTGTGACAAACAGATATTTATTGAGAAATACAGCAGTGCAACAAGTACTTCTCAGCAAAATGAAATGCAATGTGACATTGAGTTAATGTTGAACTTAACAATACCTTTAATTTGGGACTAATAACAATTTCATTTAAAATAAATTGTGGGAGTGAAATTCTGATGACTAATTTTTGCACTACCTCTTTCCCCAGAAGTTTCAAGACATGAAGATTATTTTAACTTGAAATACATTTAAATCAGTAATCATTTCCCACCAAAACTGGGTAACTCAATGATTTATCCTGCTGATTAATGTTAGAGGCATCTTTTGATTTTTGGGAAGTGGTGTGCTATGTTCATGTATTTGGGTTTTTTTTCATTTGCTCAGCCAAATGGTGTGTGTGGGACAAGTGTCTTTGCCAAGAAGAAATCAAATACTGTATTTAGATATGCAAATACCAAACAACTGAGAAAGGGAGACAAATGCAATTAAACTTGGTAAACTAATTAATTATTTTGCTAAATATCCTCAAAAATGTTAAAATATTCATAGCAATAGCACCTTCTTATACTTCTCAAAATTAGGCATAATTTTTAAAATAGATGTTTTCTTCTGTAAATTCTAAAGTATTATTATTTTATATCACATATATATCACACTTATACCTGAAATATATAAAGAGATATTCCAAGATTCTAGACTAAAATGCCTTATTTGGACGTGCACAGGGTGGAATATCATATCAGAAACAGTGTGAAAAGCTAAAGAGAGATGATAACACTTTTCAGTTCCTGACATGCCCATGAGAAAAGCAGCATCATGTTCAATTAGTTTAATGCTCTTACCACATTACTGTTAAGACCAATCCACACAGGCACCCCATACTTTAATATCTTCAGCCACAGGAATGAATGACTGTAGGTGTCTAAGACACTGGAAAGGTCAAATTGATTTTGTTTGCAGTTTTTCCGTGCATCCTCCCACGTCATTTTGGTGCGGATGAACAAGTAACTACTGTTCCCAAAACGGATAATGTTGGATGGGGATGAAGTTGTGGAAGGCAGAAATTCAGCATCTGTAAAATAAAGGATGAAAAAAGACCCATGTACTTGTTCAAAAGGTGGGTATGAATTTACAGTGGTTGCAAAAAGAACGAAACAGAAGTCTTCCTTATTTCATATTCCCTGGTTTATAATCAGCATGGGTAATATGCACTATGCTTTAGGCCAGCAACAGTAGTAAAATTCAATTACAGAGCTGTAGAAAGGAAAAGAGCTGCTTAAAGCAACTTCTGATAAAGAGTAAAGGAGCATTCTGTATAATCATCAAGAATAGTATTACTGAAATTACTTAGGATTAGGTCACGATTTTTTTTTTCATAAAATCTTTTTTCATCAAATGAAAATGTTTGCAAAAACTGTTTGGTTTCCCAAAGATTTTTTCCCAAGGAAAAAAATGGTCACAACAACAGAGCAGTCCTTAAAAATTACTCAGATACTTAAACACAGGATAGATTTAAACACTTTCAATCTCTTTTTTGAAGGCAATTTTTCTCAAGTTCCATGTAGTCAGGTTACAGTCTCATTCCAGACAGTTTATGCTACATGTACAAACCAGTATTTTCCATAACATGTTTTGAAAGCCAATGTGCTCAGAAAATTAAAAAACTATGGAACAAATGTCATATCAAGGGTCATACTAGACACAAAGATGCAGATACAAATTCCAGTTCAGGAAAACAGCAACACAGCATTTGCTGGAAGGGTCAGATGAGAGCAGTGACTAACTGGACTTCTGACACATTCAACTATTTGACCCTTTTCTTCCTGCCTGAAGAACAATTTGTGCATTTATCTTTATTGGAAGCAAAATCATGTTTAAACCCACATATTTAAGCAATTTCCTGGGGGAAAAAAAAAAAAAGAATAAGAAAAGGGTTTGGTTTTAACTAAAAAGAAAATTACCTGCATTAATTTGGCATATATATCCTCTGCTGTTATCACAACTCTGATCAGCCCACTTCCCTGCTTCCTTGACAGATTTGTTTTTCATAGCAACACAATCAGCCTCGAGGCAAAGAGATACAACATCAGTTAAAAATAGCTAGAATAAGCATTTATGAAACTTTTGACCCCCATTTGCCTCTTCAGACACAAGTAATGCTGTAATTTTAGTCTCATATCTTTTTAAGAGCACAAGTTTTAAGCTACACAAATGATGTGGAAGTTCTATTCCTCTTACACTTCCCAAGTTTCTTTGTTACTTTCCATTGCACTACACTGGGGTGAGTAAGAGGACCAGAGGAATTCTAGTATTCTCAATCCCCAGGCGTACAGCATGGAGAGGAGTCACAGACAATTTAAAGAGAAATTAGATCAATCATTGCAGAAAAGACTGGATAACTTTGCCCCAGAAATAAAACAGAACTCCAAATTCTACCTAATTTTTTTCCTCCTTTAAAGATAAAAGGTGCTCACAGGTGCTCCTTTCAAAGACACAGAAAGGGATATTACACATAAAAATCAAATTTCTACATAAAAACATAATTCAAGAGAAATACAGGTAGCACAATCAAGTGCTGTAGTTCCAGAGTACACACACATGATCAGAGAGAAAGGAACTCTGTGACCTATCAGGCTTGACAGAGAAATAGAGAAAGTGATCTTCTGGTGGTTCAGGGTTTTTTCCCTTGTAAAAATTGAATGTCTGTCTTTTTTATATAGAGTTGTGTCCTTTCTGCAACTGTGACTGGCAGAATTTGCTGATGTGTAAGACACCTGTGTCAGGGGAGTGTTTGTAAATGCCCCCTTGCAAACTACAAGCCAGCTGGGAAGCCTGCCAAGTTCAGGCACAGCTGCCACCAGAGGACGAGGAGGATGTTCTCATTGTTGTGCTTTTGGGAAAATGCCATGGGGCAGGAGAACCACTTCCCTCTTTACACAGCCCATGAGAGAAGACAGGCTGAGCACAAAGGCTGTGTAGTCCTCACAAACTGAAAACTGAAACAAGTCTGTGTATGAGCACTCCACGGATCCTGCCACCAGCTGATACAGCAGCTGCACAAGGGCTCAAAAGCTTCACTCTACCTGGATTTATATCCAACATGTAGACAAGTATGAAGGTACTAAGTCCAGCAGTGACATACCTAAAATCCCCACAAATGCATGAATTCAGTCTTAGGCAAGGTGGGCACTGGTCTCTTTCCCCTTGTATAACAAGTGACAGGACAAGAGGAAATGGCCCAAAGTTGACATAAGATTGGATATTAAGAAAAGTTCCATCACCAAAAGAGTTTTCAGGCTTTGGAACAGGATGCCCAGGGAAAAGTGTTTCAGTCACCATCCCTGGAGGTATTTAAAAGATATGTAGATGCAGCACTTAGGGTCATGGTTTAGTGGTGGCCTTGGCAGTGCTGTATTAACAGTTCAACTAACCATCTTAGAAGCTTTTCCAACCTAAATTATTCTATAAAATCAAATTTCAGTGAACAATTTGTGATTGCTACTTACCTGGCCGCTGTACGCATATGAACCCACGTGTCCCGACGGGAAGCCTTTGGCCCAGTTTGTAAAGTAAACCCCTGTTCCATCTGTCCAGAGGAACCTCATTTCATGATTTATGTCATTTAGTCCAATCCATGTCTCAGAAGGAAAATCTTTTAAATGGAAGGTAAGGAAAGCTAAAATAAAAAAAAATGAAAAGAGGAATAATTTTAATATAGGACAGTTGAAATATTTGGTCTCACTGAAATTGGTGATATTAAATACTTTCTCTGAAATACAGAACATTCCACTGCTGATAACACAAGCAGGTGAGATGAGACTTAACAGAACTATTAAACACAAGCAAATCAATTATCAGTGCTTTGCACAGTCCAGGGGGGTGCTGATGTGTCTTAGCTAAGGTGGCAAGCTCACAAATAGAGCAGGCTAGGCCAGCTGATATTCATCCATTATGAACATTATGAATTATATTCAATCTGCTAGTCCATGATACATTGAATGTGGTGATAAAATGAATATACCATGGCTTTTGCCAACCAGTGCAGTCATGGTTATGAATGTTTTTTCCTCTGAAATGAGTGAATTAATTTCTGCCTGCTCTAATTAATTTCACCTTCCTTCAGCATTTTTAAATGTATGCAGCTTACTCCTCCAGGAATGAAACCTGTAGGTTTTTTGCCAAACATTTGCATTGCTGGTCTGCCAAAACTAACAGGAACTCGGGCCTTTATGCCTGCACTTCCTGCAATGATAATAGTTTTGTGCTAATAGCTCCATTCCTCATTTCTCTTTTACCTAGAATTCAAGTCCTGTACATGAATTAACCACTGCAGAAATTATATATTATATATTATACATTATATATTATATATTATATATTATATATTATATATTATATATTATATATTATATATTATATATTATATATTATATATTATGTTATATAAATATATAAATTATAAATTATATAAATATATAAATATATATTATATATTATAAGAATATAACTGTTTGAAAAATGAAAGTTTGATTCTTCAGCTCTTCACAAGTGGAAAACATAATTGGTACTAAGTTCTTATCAGCAGTTTAAATTAAAACTATTTAATTGCTCAGACTTCAATGCATTGTTTTACAATGGTTGAGTTTTCAAGGTGCTCTCTTGAGCTCACAGACAGTATGTGTTTTGCAGCATTTGTTTTTCATCACATTCATATGTAGGATAAAACACTATGGCTAAAAAAAGAGTCTATCTATCTAAGTCAGTCTAACATCTATCAAGGTCTTCTCCCATTTTTAGTTTGGACATGTGCCTTGTTTATTCAAGCAAGGGGTAGCTTTCCCCCTCTCATCTCCCTGGGGCATGGATGCAGCTCTTGGGTTCATTGCATTAAGCTCCTCCAGTGAAGAGAGTGGTATTTCTGTGTGGAGAGCTCTGGGTTTGGGTGTGAGCACTCAAGCCTGTTTCAAGCTGTCCACAGGCAGGTTCTCATCCTAAAGGTGTTCTACCTGGTTTAAAAGGAAAGCCATGCAGCAAGTTAATGCCACCTAGTGAAACCACATTGTTTGGATTAGAAATTGCAGGGTCCACCTGGCATCATGTGCAAGCAGAAAAAACCACTACTTTGGCTGCCAGGACAATATGCACGTATATATCTCCCTGAGCCAACACTAAAATTTGGTAGATTCAAGTGAAGACCTCATTGTAGATTTCTAAAAATTATATGTTTTGGAACAAAAATCAAATATTCAATCATTATTCAAATCTGTTTGTATTCAGAGAAAAACCCCAGCCAGCCTGTAAGGATTAAATGTCATTTCATCTAGCTGCTACAAAACTGTGCACAGTACCTTGCACTTGTTCATTAGGGATCGAGGCCAGGTTTCCTCCTAAATTCATGCAAGCTGTTCGTGCAGCATGCCAAGTAACACGTTCCTCTTCTGTAGATCCAAATATTTTGTAACACTAAAATATGAACAAATTATATATTATCTTCACTCCAATATCCCTCAATTGGTAATCACTGTTTTAAATAGAGCAG
The DNA here is from genome assembly GCF_963513975.1 of Fringilla coelebs. Lineage (NCBI taxonomy): Eukaryota > Metazoa > Chordata > Aves > Passeriformes > Fringillidae > Fringilla > Fringilla coelebs. The sequence continues at coordinate 133,037,671 of NC_140028.1, read as the reverse complement.
GATGGAAAAATGGCAGTAAAATAATGCATTTATCTGAAAAAATAAATTCAAAATACATTCAACTTTTGATGAACTTTTGTGTTGGTCCTAGTTCTATAGAAAATTAGAAGTCTCACTAAAGTGTTTTGCTCAAAAACTAGATTTGATATGAAATCCCTAGAAAATAAGCAAATCCTGACTTTTCTATAGACAGCTAACAGTGCTAAGTTATGCATGACTGATCTTAGTCTGCCTGATCATTAATTTTACCCTACAACACATACCATGTTAGTAAAGTTAAGGAAGACAAAATGTAGTCAGTAAAAGGGATTACAGTTTGGTTTAAAAACACCAAGATCAAGGCATCAATACTTTAGGAATTCTGACTAAAGGTGTACCAAAACATTTGAAGAGCTGACTAGAGAATTGTCTTTCATCAACTGCAACTGAATTTGCTTCATTAGAAACATCAGAAAAGCACTTTTCCTACAAAACAATGGATAGGCAAACAAAGAAAAGTGTGCATGTGTCATAGCTCTCTGAATAAAACTGTTTTACTAGGAAACAGTATGATTTAAAAATTCTCTTGTTTTCTGTTTAATGCTTTGCCAAACATCCAGCTCAGACCATATTTGTTATGGTACCTTGTTACGAAAAGAAAGCCAGGTTGGACGACATCCTCTTGGACTTGGAAATGTTGTTGGAGGAACAGTTGAATTGATGGAACTGTTGTGCCTTTCGCATATGTAGGGATTTGGATAGCCACAGTTTATATCATTCCAAAATCCTGGGTGTAAGATAAATGGGGAACTGTATGACACCACATCTCAAGCTGGTTAATGGAAATCCATTTCACACATGCTCACATATAGTGCTTTTGGTTGAAAGATAAGATCAAAGCTGTCTCTCAGTTTATTATCATTCAATATCAGTGTCTAGGAAAAAATCTGTCACTTTTTAGCTGCAATTGCATAAGGTTAGAAGCTTTGTAGAACCAGGTATTAGACATTTCATAGCGACACATTAGGTCAATTTTAATAAAAAACTATTAAGTCCTGTAAGTAATACTATGGTCTACTTAAATAAATTTTTGTAAAAGAGAAAAAAAAAAACAAAAACAGGAAGAAAGGATGCTTCACAGAAGAAAAAAAGTTGTGACACAAACACACAAATAATGAAATTCACGAAAGAACATACAAAACTCACCTAAATTCTTATACATAACGACACAGTTCTCATCATTATTTGCAAAGTTAGGTTCATGTGGTGCCCATGCCAAATAATTCACTGGAGTGCCATCCATCCAGCTTAAGAAAAACAATCCAACAAAATACTTCTTTAACATAAAATAGAACTTCTTCCATGTTAAAAAAGTAACTTTTTATTGTGCTTAATATAGCTGCTCATAGTAAAAGGTTTTTTGTCCAAATTGCCTCTTTACTAGTTGCAGTAAACTTACTCTCTGCTCAAAGACATACAAGGTAAAATATAAACAATGGAAAAGCTGAACATCCATGTAGATTAGGCAATGAGGAACAAAGCTGTAACCAGGAAAATTATTAGGACACATCTTTCTAGTGGTCTGCAAGTGACAGAGGTGCCCAGGCCCATCCTTCAGACACATGCACAAGGTACTTAAAAGTATATTCATCTTGGGGTCCCTAAAACACCTTTTCAGAGGCTCAACTAGCACCCTAATTATCCTCTGGAGGTCCCTCATCATTAGTGTGGACTATTAGGAGAACTGTTGTCACTGTGGACTGTAGGGAGGAGAACTACTAGGCATCTATCCAGGCACTTCAGGCGCAGACTGAACTGAATCCAGGCCTAAATAAACATCACATGCCAAAATCAATATGGTGCTGCATACTGACATTCAGAAAGGCTTGCAGAAAACCTGCTTGACCTCACAGCGTGACAGCTATCATTGTTCTACAAAAAGAAAATAGGCTTAATTTTGTTCCTCTATTAGAGTCTGTTCTCAACAGTTAAGGATGGGGTAAAAGAACATTTTTATCTACAAAAATCTTATATATTTACAGCTAGAACATCTACTTACATTTTCAGTATATAAATCACATAATAAAGGAAACTAAAATTCCTGAATAAAAATTCAAAATACATTAGCTGCAGTGTATTTTTTTTGTCTAGCTTTGAGTGAATTTTATTTAGGAAATCTGCAGCATTTCTTCTGGATAATCAAGAGCTAAATTAAGATGTAATTAAACCACTTGAGAATACAATCATTTTTAAATTATGACTCAAGACTGGGTGTGACCTACCTCGTACGTTGGTCAATACTCAGTTGTAAACCAATGAAATATGCATCCTCTTTGCCATTTTTCAAGATCTAGAATGAAAAAAATAAAATTGTACAAATGCCCTCTATTGTCATATAAACCTATTATGTTACTGGTGAGTAATATACCTCAAACTGACAGAGGATATGAACTGGATACATATCTAGCTACAACATTTAAGTTAAAGCAGCTCACACCTGACAGTCCACAGTCGAACTTCACCAGAAGGTGTGGTCACTGTATCAACACTTCTCACCTTTTACTTAAAAGCCACTTGAAATCAGCACCTATTGCAGAGTCTCTGCAGTGGACTTTATCTGACTCATTTCTTGCAAAGACCAGCCCCTTCTTACATTTTGGATATAAATTGATACATGTCCTTGTGTCCTCTCAATGTCACTCTTCAGCCAGCTCAGGAAATGTTCTATGTAGTTCAAATATAACTTTTAAGCATATTCCTGATTAAAAATAAGTTGACCTCAACCGGCATAAAAAGCAACAATTCCAGTTATATAGGAAATAAGATTTCAAAGTTCTTTCTCATGGCATAATCCATGTCCCAGTTTCTTCTCTCTCCAAATTATATTCTCACAAGAAGGAGACAAAGGAGCAAACTTGAGGACCAAAAACAGACTAGGTAGACAATAGCTCAGCTAAACGCATAAGATTTAAATCCAATGTTCTGAGTGTTGCATGTAAGTCAACTGCTGCTTTGATCCACTACTTAAGATATCCTACAAAATCATAAATCATCAGTGTAATACTTTTTTGCTAAAATGAAGCCACAGATCCCTTAAAAGTTAGCATTAGTTCGTTCTTCATACTAATCTGGCTTAGTACAACTGCAACTTCACTATCAAAACTTGTAGGGAGAACATCATGGTGAAAAGGACCTGAGCCCATGCTCACTTGCTTTGGATGGTTTATTCCATAGTATTAATGATTTTTCTTACATATCGCCAGAGGAACTTTCTTTCACTTTCACTGTCAATGACAGAAAGGTCTCCAAAGTTCTTTTTGCAGAACTCACGTCCCTCTTCCATAGGAACAGTCTCCGTGCTGAAATAGTACTGTTTGTCTTCGTGTATGATCCATCCATCCTCAGTAGTCCTGTATTCTGTAAGATAATTGCCAAGCTAACTGTTCTGCTCCTGAGATGCAAGAGTCCTCCTTAACAAACTTTTAATGCTTTTGAACACAAACACACACAATGAGCAACAGCAGTAGCACCTACCGGGTGTAGGAGATTCTGTTGGTTCAGGCTTCACACTCGCCCCTGTGACAAAAAAATATTTATTATGATTGTATACTTTCTGTCTGAAGAGAAGATATTTACTGTGTCTGACAGGCATGTTTTAATATTGACTATCATGGTTAGCAATGGATTTAACACCAAAAGGCAGAAGGAACTAAATAACCTAAATCTCTTTTTTTTGGTATAATATTCAATTTTAAATATGTAGTCTTATTCCCTGAGGCTATTCCTTACATGTAAAGTATTATAAATACCTTGAACTTTACCCAAATCAAGTAACTTTTTTACTCATTGGAAGCAGTAAACCTTATGTACCAAAGCATTAACTCTGTTAAGACAGTTGTCCTGGATCTCCATCTCTCTCTCTCTTCTCCAGGCCACAAATACTTGAATTCTGACTTAAACCAGAGGCAGCAGGAATGCAGGCTGGGTTATCATCTGATGGGGTGCCCTAACTACTACAGGGTGAGGTTCTTTCCATCTTTCTCTGGTTAAAAGTAACTTCTACCTTGATCTTACAAATTTCCCTAGATAAAATCTCACTGGAAAAAAAATCCCTTTTTTTATTTTTGCTATGGCATCATGGAGATGGGATCTTGAATGTCATCATTAGTATCTCAGGAAAGGAATTTATTATACAGAAAAACTGTCAGTTTAGGCTTACCAATTAGCTTTTTACTAAAATCTCACTAGTAATGACATTTATTAAGAAAATCTATGCCTAAGAAATTCTCTTACCAATAAAAGGCAGAGGTGATATTTGTCAATAATCTAATGCAACATCTTTATTTTTTGCTCATCTCCGTCCCACTATAAGAATGCAGTAAAACACTTAAATGTGCTGCACTTTCTAAAAAGGTGAAATTTAGATAGATGCACTGTTAGTGAAACTCAAGTGTTCCCTAAATTATAAATATTTTCTTGATATCTTCAGTAAATAAAAAGCATCCAAACACATATTTCATGAGCAAGTAATCAACATGTGAATATAGAAAAAAAGTATCTTGAAACAGGCTTCATCCTCGAACTACACATTCTTATCAAACAAAACAGCACCTGAGCCAAGTGAAGGAGGGAACTATTCTTATAAAGAGGTTTTGAAATTTTTTATTTCTTACAAGTAAGGTAAAAGTCAACCAAGACCATCTTCTTATTACACTAATACACAGGAGTAAGGAATACCTTTTCTTATTTGGCAAATCCATCCATACATATAATCACAGTGCCTGTCATTCCAAAGCATGCTGGAATCACCACTGATCTCTGTACAAAGTTCAACTCCTTGATAATTATTTGGTTCTCCAAAGCCCCAGTTTTCATACCTCACCTATGACAGAAGAAGTTTTGTGAAGATTCTGTTATATGGAAATAAAGTAAGGGAGAGAGGGAGGAGACAGCATCAAAGCACAGACCTACAAATTGTTCCTATTGTCAGGTCAAAAACTGAGGAGGAAACGAGAATCCTCCTGTGCAAATGCTGACACTTCAGATTGCAAATGGATTTCAGTTTAGGTAACAGTTGTTTTTGTACACACTTAGAAGAATATGAACATTTTTTATGGGACCTAAATTCTTTAAAATACATTTAATAACAATGTTGGGGCATGCTACATATTGATATTAAACTAGTTAAATATACAATACGAGTAGAAGAGGATATTATACAGATGCAATAAAAATGTTGGCGTTTTCCTCAGAAGAAGGCAAACTCCTATTACTGCTATTATAATTTTTCTGTATAAAATCCAGTTTCAGGTTTCTGTACCGTAAATACCCATCAATATATCTTGACCAACCTTGCATCAAGCACACCTACATCTCCAAAATCACTTTCATCTCTACAGTTTTATACTTTAGTTTAAAGTGCAATAAGTCAAACTGGCATTTAAAAAGCGTCTTCATCTCCATGGAATGTAAGCCATTGCAGAAAATGAGCAAAGAAAAGAACAACTAAAGAAGGACTATTTTACACAAAAAATCCTCACATTCATAAGAATATCCTTTCAGCCTGCATGTATTTAGTTTCCTTGTTGATTCAATGTGTATCTTCTTATCAAAAATCAGTATGTTTTAGCCAAAAATATCAAGCCATGAAATTGCTATTCATTAGCTTTCCTAAATAGTACACAATACAGAGGGTTATGATTGAGCGTAAAAATACACATAAACTACACATAAATAAGAAGCACAGGGAATGCAAAATAACAGCTGTGGAAAATTAAATTACTCACTGGAGATCCATCACTCCAAGCAAAGCCATCATCAGGATTCAAGTAATATAAGCCTATCCAGAAATTCTGGTGGTAATAGCCATTGTTTCTAAAAAAAAATAAAGTACCAATACTAATAAAGGCATTACAATCTTTTTAACAATCTATCATTTACTACAGTTAACATTTCTCTAAGGATAACATAATGCTGTTAAAAACAATAAAAACCAAGGTGGAAATAAATTAAACATAATGCTGTTAAAAACAATAAAAACCAAGGTGGAAATAAATTAAAATGCAGCTGCTTCTAGCTGTTATCATTATGCATTAACTCAGATTGAAATACAGATAAGAAAATTACCAGATACAGCTCCTGTACATAAAGTGGCTTAATGCCTTTGTATAATGGTTCACTGGCTACTGTTGCTCCATTTCTCAACTCCTCCTTTTTTCTGTAAAGGCACTTACAGCTTTCAAACAGAGAGTTACTTTATGTTTGCATTTGAATCGCATTTTAAAAATATCACCTTCAACTAATCCTTGTCTGCCAGAAGACACACTTTACTGATTAATCTGAATATATTCCGTTAATTTGTGGCAATGATGCATCTGAGCCTTCTTCCTTACTGTAAAAACACAGCAGGGATTCTAGTATGGTCATTGCATTTTGCAGGGCCATGATGTTTCAGTCTTGCTTCCTGGTTAGCCAGGTTAGTACAAGATCCTTGAGCCTGGTTTGTTCTGGGCATATTGCAAGTGTTAGCTTTTATCTTATCTAGAAATCTCACACCTGATTATTGCAGTTCTACGACTTATTAACCTTATTTTCCTTTCTAATGTAAGGAAAAAATAATCTGAAGTTGCCTCTGCTTTTTTATTAGTTCATAAAAGTGACAAAAATCAACATATTATCCAGATTTATTAAACTGTTACAATTTTTGTACACTTACGTGAAAACGACTGGCATCTGTAGTAATTTTATATTATCAACAACTCCACAGTAAATAGCTTTACTTCAGATGATAAGTGCTGCCTTAACTAGATGTCTTGCCAATGCCATTTCAGCACTAGGTTTTGAGGTTACTGCTGCTAGTCATACAACCACTTCATCAGCTCTACGCTTTTGCTGCGTGTTTGACACAGACAGGGATTGCAGAGCAGTTCATACAGCAGCAAACACAAAACCAGCTAAGCAGAAATATTTCAGGGCGCCCCGGAGGCGGCGGGGTGCCCCCGGCCCCGCGGACACTCACGCGATGGAGCGCCAGATCACGAACTGCTCCTCCTTGCCGTTCACCGAGGCCAGGTCTCCCCCGATGGAGCGGCAGAACGCCTGCGACTCCAGCCACGTCCTCTTGTGCTCTGCTCTGGAAAAAGGCTAAGGAGAACACTTTGCCATCAGACCATATAGAGCACAGGATCAAGAAATATTAGCTACCCAAATGCAATTGATTTACAAATGTATTCTGTGGGGGTTACAGAAATTCTGAGTACAGGGCTTAGGAGTGTTCTCTGTGAAACACAGGCTTGGGATGAACTCTTTAAGTCAACTTAGCACATTGCTGATAGGAGTGTCTACTGCAAGACAACAACCAGACCACAAACTTGCTAGAACTGGAATTTAAGAACAAAAGGTCAAACCTGAAGATTTGTTTTTAAAAAGAATAAACAAAACTGTGAGCATTTCAGTAGAAAGGAAGAAGACTTCTACATATAATCTGGAAAAAAGATTATGAAACAATAGGACACACATATGCCAATTTTTCTTGGGATCACAGAATATACTGTGTCGGAACTCAGGACATCCCTCTGGGTGTCCAGAGTTGCCGGGACCCCTGCCAGGGTGCTCAGAGACCTTGGCACAGAGCCTAGAACACCTGTGGATTCAATTTTGACCCATGGAGCGAATTGCCAGCTTTGTATGAAGACCTGCAAGCCACAGCAGTTTAAGTAGTGTAATAATAAAATTATCACTGGGTGAAAAAGTAGATTTTTGGGGTTTCTAGAAGGGAGGTTTCAGGGACAAGATGGAGGGATTTGGGCGTGTCCAGCCTTTCTTCTTCTTCTTCTTCCCTGCCTCCACCTTCTGCGGTGATGTTGGCACTTTTAGATTGGTTTAGAGTAGAAACTCACTGTCTAGTATAGGTGATAGGTATTGGAAATAGGTATTTAATTGTAGATTGTAGATAGGTATTTAATTGTAAACATGTTACACGCAGTTTTTAGTATAAAGAGATAACACCGCCCCGGGGGCAGGCAGCATGCCTGGAACTGTCCTGCTGGATGGACCTCGGCAGGGCAGGAGAAAATTTTTATAGATAAGAAGCAATAAACATCTTTGAGACCGAGAACTAAAGAACTCCCACTTCTTCAAGCATGTGGGCTGAAACAGAGACTTTTCATGGACAGGGTCACAGTAAATTGCACCTTTCGAGAATTCTGAGTTGTAAGAGACCCACAGGGATCATCAAGTCCAACTCTTAAGTGGGCCATAACGGGATCAAACCTGCAACCTTGGCATTATAAGCACTATGCTCTGGCAAACTGAGCTAACCACATGTATGTGAAGCAAACAGAAAGTACCTTAACACAGAAATATCCAACATACTTACTTTGAAACAGAAGCCAATACGATTGCTGGAGTCCCAGCCTTCTGGACAGCGGGGGATGGGAGTTGTGGTGGGAACAGGTGGAAGTGTCACTCCTTCTGCCCACACTTTGCATATGAACTTTGCCTTTTCTTCACATTTTATTACATCCCATAGTCCACCTGCTATTCCAGTCCTCATGGCAACACAGCCTGGCTTTCTTCCTGATTGTCAACAGGAATGCAAAAAAAATGCCATTTAGGGTCTTATAAGTGAGAAAATTTCATGTTCCATCCTGGCAGAAATAAAGTCGTGGTGCAGAGTCAAAAACGTTTCTGTCAGAGCAGGTCCCCTGGAGGACCTCAAAAATGAACAGAAGGCTGGAACACCTCTCCCACAAAGAGAGGCTCAGGGAGTGGGGCTGTTCAGCCTGGAAAACAGAAGACTCCAGGGAAACATTACTTTAACTACTCAATACTTAAAGAGTGCTTAAAAGGTGAAGAAAGACTTTTTACCAGAGCTTATAGTGACAGAACAAGAGACAATCATTTCAAAATGAAAGAAGGTAGATTCAGATTGGGCATAAGGAATGAATTTTTTTTAGTATGAATGTAGTGAGTAAGTTTCTTCCCAAACTCATACTAAGTATAAGCTCATTTCAGCACTAGGCGGGAACTTTCCAGCCATGCTGGATTCTTGGGGAGAGCAGTCTGATGTATTTGAAAGCCATTGGGCATTATGTCACCAAGAGAGAGCTAAAGAAAAATCTTCAAGCAGTGAGTGACTTATTTCGGGCCTTGGACCAATTAAAGAGCACAGAGTCATACCTACCAGGCATTTCAGAATTCCAGTGAGTAAATAAGACAGATTCACCATTAGACCACTTGAATGTTCCCTTTTCTTCCACATCTGAAAGCCCAATCCAAAAGTATTTTTCTGTTTTCAGTCCAACCAGGCTGGTCAGATAGGCTTGTTCATATCTGTTAAAAAGAAATTAGTCAATAAATTAATACTGGTTTTTTGGGTTTTTTTAAGCTGCAAAAGGCTTGTTATTTTCTCAGAATTAGAGCTGCATCTTCTTGAAAGCATAGCTGGAATGGATTTTCTTTAGCAAAGAACATAACAAAACCATTAAATATTAGATATTTTGTAAGCTTTGATATCAGAGTATTTTGCTTTTTCTCAGATGCCCAGTGAATAAGATGCCCTAATCTTGGACTGACAGGAAATTGATGGTAAAGAAGAAACCTGAAATGCCTTATGTTTTATACCACTTATTTTGTGAGTTTCTTGTACTCTTGTATTTTATTTCTTGCTTCAGACAAATCCAAAACTGGAAAAGGAATCTCAGCATTACTGAAGTTACAAAAAGTAGAGGCTAAAGTAGTATGATACTAAATTATAAAACTAAGGAACACTGCAAATTAGATCCAATGACTGGGCAAGACAAGTTATATTTAGCAAAGAAACCTATTTAGAGGCAAAGCCTGTCATAGTTCACTATGGTGTTTAAACAAACAGCTCTTAATAAATCAGAGGAAATAAAAAAGTCTCCTTCTAACAAGGTGTGGTCAGAAGGCCACATTAATGTTAAAACATTTTTATGGCAGCTGCCGTGCTGTGTTTATGGAGCAACCATTTGTGACAGCTGGAGCTTTCACAGTAGAATATACCAATTTTGATTACATAGAAACAAGAGATTGTGTAAAGCATCAAGTCATCTGCAAGAAAAATATTTTGTTTCTTAAACTTTTTATTTTTCCTGTATTTCACATACAGTAATGTGCACCACTTCTCCAGAAATTTTGCACACACTGAACCCTGGCTTCATTGTGACAGATTTTCGGGTACCAAGCACTTTACATCATTTGATTTCTCACTTAATTTTTAAAAGTTCCTCAATTCAAAGACCAGGTAGTTGAAAATGATATCCTCTTGCTCATTTTTACTACCTTTTGAAAGGAATTCAGAGCCATATCTCTTCATTTAGTACTCAAAATTGGATTCTGTATTCCTCACTCAAGTTAGCCACCACAATTAAGTAGAAGATATAGTTCTAGTTTTCATTTGACAAAACCATCTATATCAATACTGATTTCACAGCCATGACCTACTTTCAGTATAAACCAGATTCCTGGATTTAAATTTACATGTAGAATCTGTGAGAAGTTCTGTACTGACAGATAGCTGTCCTCTGAAGCTAGAGGCTTGCCCAACCAGAGTCTTTATTCTGATGTGCAGGTGCAGATGAGTTGAGTCCTCATGTGACCCCCTCAGACAATTAGACATTTACATACCTGTCTTCAACTGTTGCTAAAAAAGCCTGATGCCTTCCACAGGTTTGATTTGCTTGAGAAAATGTTACAAATGTATTTCCAATGAAGTAACAATAAAAACCATGTCTTTTCCAGCCCTGTCAAAATAAATGTGAAGTGATCACAAAGGGAAAGGGAAAAGGAAAGGGAACCAACAAAACAGAAAACTGATTTATCCCACCATCACCTAACCACTAGTCAAAGGAACAATGTAACTGAAAAAGTCAGAGTGGAAGTAGTTTTTTAAAATTTTGCTTTATAAAACAATTTTTCATATTTAATTATTTTCAATCAATGAATTCCACTCACAAAGGGATGAGAGGCTTTGCTGTGCACCTTTTGTGCTCAGAGCAGGACTGCAACCAGCACATAGGCATCATGAAATCACGAGGACAGTCTTGAAAAACAAACTTCAGCTTGAATTTTCAGAAAGGGGATGACACCTCAAACAAGTTTTTGTTAATTCTTAGCTAACATTAAAACTCACTCCCAAAGTTTTGTCATTCAAATATAGTTTACTCAGAAACATGCTCTCAGAGAAGGTTGTTGTGATCAGCCACAGTCCACAAAAAATTTCCTCTGGTGGTTTTTAATTTCTCACTTTTGAGAGACTTTTTTTTTCCTACAGGTATGAACTTCTTCTGTAGGCAATGGTAACATCTGTAATATGAGGAACCCTTTATTTCCTCCAGCACTTCTAAGGATTCCAGATCCTCTTTACAAATACTGGGAATAATCATCAAAGACTTTTTCTGAAGCTTTGTAAAACAGACTTGGAAGACCAGGCAATTTCTTCAAGGAAAACAAATAAGATTTCCTACGACATAATAAATTTCAGTAATTTTTTATAATTACTGGGTGTTATATCATTAGAAAACAAACATGTAAAAAATAGATCTGCTGGCAATTCAGAAGAAGCACAATAGATTCATTTTATTTGGCTGGTGGTAATGAGTTATTCAAAGTAGAGAGCACTGCTGAGACCACAGCAAAGCCCTGAGAACAGTATTTAGACAGGGACACCCTTTCTGCTATGAACAATTTTGTAGAAAACTGTAGCCAGAGCTGAAGTGAAGCTGATGATAGAGGCAAACTCTTTAGGGAAGCTTGAATGCCAATCAAGGATAAATGGTCTGCTGCAGGGATAAAAGGTTTGAGATTCGGTTTAAGTTCCGGAAAAAGAAAGTGGGTATCAAGAGCCAAATTACAGTCATAGATTAGTTTTAGTCATATTTAGTCATTCTGCCATAGAAATGAGAAGACAAACTCTTCTGATTATGATGAAACAGAACCTATTTTTCATGTTTTTTCTGCTACCTAGGTGACAGTTTCTCTTTTTTATCATTCTTAGCAGCCTATTCAGATCAAACAGCTTTTTCTTCACTTACTCTCTGGCAGCCCATGTCAATAGTTTCCTCTTCTGTAGGAGCATCTGACATAGGTTTCCTTTTACAGATGTAGCCAATTTTCTTTTCACAAGAATGGTCTGCCCAAAATCCATCCTGAACATACAAACAGAACATCAGTCAACTGTGCTTTATTCTCCAAAAGAAGCTGGTTTATGCTTCTAAGTATTTAATATTTTTTTGCTAGCTTTCAATGGAGAAAATCCTTCATCTAAGTTCAATACTTAATTCCAACATTTTATTCTTATCTCACTTCTTCTGGAGGTGATTTACGATTGACATACACGTCCTTTGATTATCTGCCCTGCTGAAAAGCAATCCCTTTGAGAGTGACTGCAATATACCATCTTTACAAAGACTGCTGATTTAATAATCCTGGAAAGGGAGATATCAGCTATCCCCAGAGAAATACAGCTCCAACAGCAAAAAAACAATACCAGAAGACTGCATTCCTTAGTTAATATTTACACAAAACTTTGTAGATGGGAAAAGTTTTTTGTCAAAGTTAGAAATAATATTTTTATTCCTCATACTGCAGGTCCTCAGAAGAAACAATGACATTCAGTGGGAGTTGTACTGGAAGTAAGGAACAACACACCATGTTCCCAAAATATTTTATGTATATTTGGCTGAACAGATGAACTAAGATATTAGGAGACAAAAGGAAACTTGTGCACCTTCACCTATTCACCTGTGCCTTGAAGGCTACACCTTTACAACCGTAATTTCAAAGCAGTTGATGGCAATTTCTTTTTAATTTTTTTCATTTGTTTTATTCTTTCAAACCTCCCTCCCCACCAAAAATGTAAAATAATGATCATGTTAATACACAGACGCTTGTGCCACAATATTCCAAATTCTCAAGACATTCAAAAAAACTGCTTCCAGCAAAAACTCTCCCAAAGCTCAACACTTTTGCCTATAACAACAAAGCCTTGGACGTCACCTGGTGCCTGTGTCTGTCCTGTGCTTAACTGCAAGGAAAGTCCATTGGTGGCTGTCACATCATTTCCTACCATGTCTTTCTCATAAGGTTGGCAGACCCTTCAAATAATCACCAAAATCTCCAACCTTCTCAGTCTGGGAGAAATCAGCTTTGCAAAACCTTCAGACTTCTTCAACACCGAAAAACGTTCTCTGGAGCTGTGTGTCTCTGTAGGCGCCCAGTTTGTGGTGATGGGATGGGGCTGCAGTGGAGCCTCATCCCCAGTGGGCACAGCTGTGAGCAGCAGGGGAGCAGCACTGAAGGCAATGAGCCATGGAGTGCCCAGGGGCACTGAGCAACCCCCAAAGGGAACAGAGGGCACTCAGGGGCAGGGCATCAACATGAGGGGGTAAAAGGCTGGGCTAAAGAACAGGGACAGATGCTTGAAGCCTTCTGGAGTGGTGGGCTGTTACTCTGTACAGGCAGATGCCTGGAGCCTTCTGATGAGGTGTGGTGTTACTCTGTGGGTTGAAGCTTTCTGATATTGTATGATGACACTCTGTGTATTGTGGCCATCTCAACTGTGACATGTGCTGTGACAGGTCTCTAGTTGCAGGAAGATCACTTGCTGCCATTCCATAACTCATAACTATATTTTCAGAGGAAAATCCATACAGTAATTTCTAGCTACTTTATACCATGTCTTATGAGCTGCCTTTTGTGACTATATCTCTGTTCTCTTACTTTCTCATTAACTAAACCCAAGCACTTCCTTGAAAAAGGTGGTGTTGCAGATGGGGCAGGCTTTGTTCCATAAAAATAAGTGATAGATTCAGATGGCTTCCACCTAGAACTGATCAACCCAAAAATATCAATAATGGAAACATAAATATACTTAGGTAGGTAAATGTCAACAAACGGAGAAGGTCCTCTTATAGTTATGCATTGTTAATTTTGCAAAATAAGAAAATACCTTTGGTATGTGTGCATGCTTTTTTCCCTCCTGATAAAATAGGCAAGCTCTAAAGAAGGTGGTTAGTTTAATTATTTTTTTAACTCTCATAAAAAGGAAAAATGTAACATCAACACAGACTGATTTCTATGCCCACTATTATCTCTCTTCCTGTAATATCCCTAGGTCACTGATCATTGCTAGACTCCAGCAGACAGCCCTTTCAAAGCAGCCTTTAAATTGTAGGGATACAGTCACTTCAGGAAAGGCTTCCACTAAATACTTTACTACTTTTCTCACAGCTCTTCATGTGCAGTGGAGATACATGCATAGCAATTAAACCACCTAGATCCAAGATTTATAAGATCTAGATATATAGAAAAACAAAATTAAGATTTTTATTTTCTTCTAAAGCGATTACTTCTCTCTGCCATCAATAAAAATTTGCTAGTGCAATTTTTTAAGGTAAATCCCACATTCAGTCAAAACATACAAAAGCCAAACATATCCAAAATGTCTTTTTAGCTTGCCGAAGAAACACATTTACATGTTTGCCTGCTTCCCGGTGTAATTATATGATTCTTTTAAAAGTCCACATCCACCAGCTGAAATCCAGAACTAAGGCTCTTGAGGGGCAGTTGCCACTACTTGTCTGTTTTTCAGGGAAGACAGTGAAATTTTGTGGAAACCTCAAACAGAGATCCTTCCTCAAAAAACTAATTCCTGACTCCAAAGTAGGCTGCTTCAAGCAGTAATATCCCCATTTTTGAAATTATTTTTTATTATTTGCTCTTGCATGGAAAAAGCTCAAAACATAAGGGAAATCATAAGACAATTTAATCAACAGCTGTGTGACTTTACCTTTCCCTTCATAACGACACAGTCCTCTTGCCTGTTGTTTTGGTGAGTGGGTTCTCCACGGAGCCACTTCGTGTAGGTGACAGGTGTTCCATCACTCCATTCAAAATACATCTGAACCTTGAGGTCATTCAACCCAATCCACAGCTCATCAGATGGTTCTGAAACATGCAATTAAAAATCCTGTCACATAATGGGAAATTTCTTCTTTGTGGAAATGAAAAAAAATTTATTCTCAGGAAGTTGAAAAGGCAGCCAGGAAATCAGGGTTCTCAGCCTCATAGAGGACTGATTCTCATATACCCACTCCAGTCATCAGGAAAGGCCACTCCCCAAAGTGGCAATAAAATAAGGGTGTTCAACTTCATAGAAAACTACCAAAATACTCCCTTTTGTGAATTATGTTCTGATTCAAAACTCTTTTAACAAGATATGAATAAAAACATAAATTGAATATTACCTCCCCTTTTCCTCCTACTTATAGTATAGTGAAGAAAGAAATGTCCTATTTCCTGATGCTAAGACACTCAGTGATGTCTTTTTGGGCTGAAAACCAGAGTACTTGCAAGTTTTTCCATTATATGTGTCCTATATTTTATTTCATTTCAGAGTAAAGTGAAATTAATGTGGTTGTTGGATTTTTTTCACTTTACAGTTAAAGGAGTTATCTGTTGGCTTTTGGCTTGAAGGAAACGGCAGGACTGGCCAAGGAATTTACTTCACAATATCTGTTTCTGAGGGGGTTCCCATTCTGGCCAACGGAGATACTGCAAATACACCCTCCCATCTGGTCACTTGAGTGACAGAGACAGTCATTCAGAGTTGTCTGTCCTTTCTCCTTCCCTCCCTTGACTCTCTTGCCTTAATTACACCTAAATGTGATCAGCCCTCACAGCTCATCCACAGTTTCCTACTGTCTCTCCACCCCTAAGCCCTCAAATTCACAGGCTCTTAGGCTCCACTTTCAAATACACACCTTCACCCTTTCTTGCAGACTGTGTTTTATGCTCAAAAGTCTCCCAAAATTATATTTCAGTACCCTTGTTTAAACTCTTCTGCTAACACATTGAAAGCTGATTCAATTCCACTGCCCATCATGCTCTCATTCCTTCCTTGCTCGTTGCCATTCATGCTCTTTATTTATTATTTGTTCAGTTACCTCTTAAAATCTTTGTCTGTGTTTACTGAGCATTTAGCACAGGAGAGGCATCATCCTACAGTGAGCTCCTACAGTGGTGGGCTCACACCATGGCAATATGAGCAATAAACAACATTCTTCAATAAAATAACTGCATCAAAGCCATCTAAAAAAGCCATGTGAATCTATGGAGTCTCTTCCTACACAACATTTTTTCCCTCACTAGAAGAACAGCTGCTTTTTTGCAATCATCTCTACAGCTGCATGACTAAATACCGAGAGGTTTTTTTTTCCAGCAATTTGTAAAAGCTGCTTCCCATTCTCAGTCATGCACTGGGCCACATTTGTGCCATGTCACATGCTGGACTTCCGTGTAAACATCCAGAATGCACTTCTTTATTCTTCATGTTCCTCTCTAAAGTTCTCCTTTGTGGGTGATGCCAACAAAAGCTCAGCTACCATGACAATATTCATCTCCTTGTACCCCTTCTTCCTTTGTTTTATCATGGGACTGTGAATTGTTTGGCACAAAGATAGACTTTTGTTCTTTCTGTGCAGCACTGCTCTGATGCAGACAAGATTCTTCTAGGCACTGCAATACACGGTGTTCTCCTCTCAGTGCTGAACAAGGGTAATCTGACACAGTCATAAATTGTCGCAAAAGGCTCCTTTAGCTGTTCCAATTTTACTCCTCTGAAAAGAACGCTTTCAAAATAGTCTGTTGCAGCTAGTGTGTCATTTGTGAGAAGCCTGGTTTCCTTCAGGATTATTTGCCTTTCAAAAACACTCAGTTTTACAAAAACAGAAGAGCAGTCAGTTCAGGAAAGGTCTTTGGAGGAGGTATCAAACTATGAGATAACCTAGTTTATATATGTAAGGTGAAAATACAACTGGTTTCCTTTAGAATCTAACTTCTATTAAATGTCCTGATGCCTCATCAAGAGGTGCCACCTTTTCTAAGAATATCTTCTGAAAGAGTAAAAGTTTCATGAGAGAACAAGTCACTCTTTCAGGAATGTGAAGATAAGCACAAGTTGCTGTGGAGGTAGCTAGGATACAAAAGTAAAGCATATCAGCTGTTTTGTGGCTTCTGCTCCAGGACTGCTGCTATGCTGCAGCTCAAAGTTCACGGCTACATTTTAAGTGAAGGATAAATTAACCCATATTTACCTGGCACTGAAAGCACACACAGGATCAGTCACTGCCAAGAAGCATGTATAGATGTGAACCTGCTTCTTCCATCAAAAAGCAGTTAAGTGTTCCTTCATGCAAGAGCAGGTTCATGTGAAGCAATAGCAACCATGAAATTGCCTCAGAGTCAGCATGGCTGCAATCTCCTAATAAACACATCTTGCACCTGCTGATTAACTTGCCTTGCAATGTGTGCTCAAATGTGCTAACGTGCTCAAATATGGGCTCACAAACCAAGCACATAAATACTGTATTTGATATGGGACACATCTGAATCCAGGTACTGGGACAGATGGATTCTTTTTTCAGGAGAGACACAACCAGCATGACTTGAAATGTAAGGACATGGCAGTGCTAATAACAGGACACAGAGTTTCCCAAATTGTCTTGGACCACTTCCCCCCCATTAATTTTTGAACATTGATTGTAAAATCCTTTTATCTTATGAAGAAGTTTTAAATTGCGTTTACCTGTGTAAAAGGAGAGAGGAGAAGCAGACCCTAAGAAACAGGAGTATGAAGATAATGCAATTTGCATCACTGACCACAGCTTTGTAGTGGCAGTAAAGCCTTTTTGGGGTTTGTGCTCCTATTTTGTGTTCTTGTTTTCTCTAATTTTTTAGTTTAAAACTTAAGTCCTTTTGCGCCCTGTGGTCAGGACAATTATAGGATATTATTGTATCCTATTCTGTGTTTTTTCTTCCTCTGATTTTTTTTAATTTAAAATTTAATTCCTTCTGCACCCTGTGATCAGGACAATTAATATTTTTAAACAGTCTCCCCATTTTATTAACAGGTAAGACACGTTCAAAACACCTTCTTTACTTAGTATACAAAGATACATGTTATTGTGAAAAAATACTCACGGTACCCAAGTTGAGAAATAACAAAGCTGTATTCTTCAACATTATGGATGCTTGCCAGATCTCCATCCTCCTTCCTGCAGGATGTTAAAGCATCTTTCCATATTTTGGGGTCCCTATGAATTATGTAACAGTGACCAGCATATGACATCCATTGGTGAGGACACCTAATAGGCACATTAGTCTCTGAAAAGAAAAATTGCCGTGAAGAGTTTCAGAATTCTGTTCTCAACTAAAGACTAAACATCAGATCAGAAAATATTTTTTAAAAATATTTAATCGCATATTTTCTTCACAAAGAACAGCAGAGATCAAAAATATGTACAGTGATGCATAAATAATTGAAGGTTGAAACTTTCACACTTAAAGAGCACTACAGCTGCAAACAAGTGTTTGCGATTTGAGAAAAGACAATTAAAGACAGTTTTGTCTTTTATACTCATGTGTATATGCATACTAAAATGCAAGGTCTGCAGAATGGTGCTTTATAAATTTTCTACACTGATGTCAGCACCTCTCTTTAACCCCCATGCTATATGTTAAGAACCTGACTTTACAATACCTATTTATGAGAGTAATTATTTTTCAAAAAAACTTAAGCACTTCTGCTAGACTACTGAAAGAAATAACTGATTATACATAATCCTAAGAGAACCCAAATGAGACTACTGCATTTAGGAATCCTTTTTAGAAGCTTAACTGAGGAAATTATGTTGTCAAAGTAATTATTTAGGCTTAAAACTTGCTTTCAGTAGAAGAGCACCAGGGTATTGCCAACAGACACATTACTGTTCAGCAAACAATTCAACCTTGGGAGGAGTGCCACACAAACATGTAACAAACAGAGTATTGCTGTTGTAGAAACAAATTATGATTCTTGCAGCTCTTTATTTATAATCAGCAGATGGGTTTAGCAAACACCAATATATAGAGTAGAACAAGGACAGCAGGTTTTCAGAAATTCTGCTGGCAAAAAAACTTGTATCTATCAGAAAAAGGAGCAATGTGTTTGTTTAACAGTGCAATGTATCCTGTAGAAATGTTTAAATAGGTGCCCAAACCCATGACCAGTCAGGCCCCTGTTGCAGGCACATATCCTGTTTCAACTGGATGACACTGATGATCAATAGATACTTAGCTTCATAACACACATTTCTATTATAAACAGTACCTGCTCTTTCAGACCTGCAACTAAAAAGTGCCGTCACCTTCTCACAAAGTTCGAGTAAAACTAAACTTTATTCCCCAGGACAAGGGGTTCAGTGCTTGGTCAGAAACTTCTCAAGTCTGCCAAAGGGGAGGAAAAGGTGAAATAGAGGGTGGGAGAACCCCAGGAAAACAAACTGAACGTGGGTGGTGATGTTGGGAGAAGCAAGCGAGCGCAGAGGGGACACACGCTGTTGTAGGAGTTGGTCTGACGCTTCAGAGAGCCGCCTAATCCATCTAATGCCTGCTCTCAGCTCTGAGCAAATGCACTTTACAGTGCTTTGCCATAAACCAGAGAACACTCCACACACCCTTCTGCAAACTACAAACACTGCAAAGAACAGGATTCAGCAGTTCAGACATAGCCACAGAGAGCCACAAAGGTATTTATGTCTCAGTGAGTTCATCTCTTTTTCGATTGGATGCCGACTGTGACAATACTATTCACTAAACACTAAGCAGCTATGGCAGGGCAGCAAAACTTTTTCTTGTAGACCCAGTAACAAGAGGGAACTTGTTGCAGGCCACAGAAAAGAAAAAAAAAAAGCTGTTGATGGTCTAGTTTCTTTGGTGTAAGTCTTATTGAATTACATTGCTGGGGATTTCTTAGTACAAGAAACTCTTCAGTTCTTCATTTCAGCTACTCAGCAAAAATTAACTCTGTGCTTCCCCATTCTACTTTTAAAGAGACTTCTAGACAACTCATAGCTATCCAGTTTACTTGTCCATCCTAATGGAAACAAGTACTACACCCTGGACATCATTTCACTTAAACAAAAGAAGCAATCCAAATTATCTCAAATAAAAGGTAAAAGATAACATTACATTAACATTCAAACAATATTATTCCAAATGTCAATGATAAATGTATTGGCCTGTAACTGTAGAATAGTTATTCCTCAAATATAGAGCACGTACTCTTGTGAAGCTGACTTTCTTGTAAGCTTGACTTTCTGAGGTCTGAAAACTCTCACAGTGCTTGACTTGTGTGCCTAAAAGGGTGAAAGCACTAGCTGAAGTCAGTCTCATGATTCTGAAATTCAAATTTCTCTCTTAGACCCATCCTGTGTGTTCTGATAAGACAGATGTACAGCATCTCAGCAATAACAGTAAGAGCATTTATTTTTTTCCAACTGAATATTTAAAGAACTATTTGTAAACAGTACTTTAGGATTGCCACACTTTGTTGACTTGGGATAAAATCTATGTTGGCAGTCACTTGGTAGAGTGATTGGTTGATAGATAGACAGACAGCCTCTCCTTTCAGCATTTTGAATTTGAAGTTAATACACTTCTATTAATATACTTTGCTGGGTCACAGAACAAACGCTCTGTAGCCCAAAGATACTTTGATGTACAACTTGATGTGGCCCCCTGCTGGAAAAAATATTTTGTTACAAGAAGGAAAAACAAAAACAAAACAATCCTGCAGATGTTTGCTTTGTGAAAATCCATCTGTAATGAAAACAAATACTTTGTAAAGATTTTTCCCAACTTTTTTTGAACACAAGCATGATTACCTTCGGTTGTAAAATGGTCCTCTGTCCCACATACTTCCCTGTTAGACACAATTATAATTTCTAGGGTCAAAATTTCAAAGGCTTTTCTTTGTGTTTAATGTCAGGTGAACAACTAAAGTGCACGTAAGAATTTGCAATTAATGTATTTCTTAACTCAGGAAAGCATAACCTGCCATGAGTTTTCCTCCACACCTTTAGAAGCTGAGGGCACCAAACACCTTCCATGATTCCATGCTTACTCCTTTTATTACTTCCCCCCATGGGACATTTTGGAAAATATTTTAGCAAGTGAACTACTGCCAATCTCTGGTTAATTTGTCACAGTGTTTACTCAGCAATTTCTGTTTAATTGAAAACTTTTTTCTCTTCCTTCAAACTGGAGGGTGGAGGTTAGGAACAAAAGCCAAATGCAAAAGACGGTAATGACCATTAGACACACACCTCCGTCCAAAAAAAACCCCTGAATTTAAATATAAATAATATAGCTGCCAGTCTAAAACTATTATATTTATAGGCATCAGTGTTTCAGAACTGATGCATGAAACCTGAAAAGCTGAGCAGTAGCCAGCAAAACAACCTAAAACAACCTATATAATTGAAACTATTTGGCTCTCACCTGTATACAAATACTAACAAAACTTTGCATCTTAAATGAAGAAATAATTTTAACATGCATTGAAGTCTTTCTCAGCTAAGGCAATGAACATGCTTGGTTTCAATACCAAACTATCAATTTAATTAATTAATTAATTTGTATTTCAATATCTAACTAACGAGACACCAGCTAACTCTTGTGGTTTTTTCTGTTTGCAACAAAGCAAAAAAAAAAGAGGCAAAATTCTCTGTCCTAAGTGTTTTTAACAGGACTGATTCTCTATTGGCAAAAGCAGGAAAAATATTTAAAAACATGAACTGTTTTTTAAGCCAAATGTCAAACACTGATTTTCCAAAACTCTGCTTTGCAAGTAGTGATGCATATTATAAATGACCTGGAAATCTAGTTCCAGTTGAGCCTTGTGCTTCTAAAGCCTACACAAAATAATATCAATGAATTTAAGAGACGCAGGTATGACCTGGAAAAAGAAAGGAACTTGGAAAGAACAGAAGGAAGGAGTGATGAAACAAAGGAGTAAGTGACAAGATGTTTATAGTACACAGAGAGATGACAAAGAAAGAGGTCAAAATAAATCCTATCACTCTTCTGTCTTTCTTAAGTATGTGAGGCAAGTTCCAGAGTTACATTTCTTCTGAAAAAATGTATATTAATATATATTTTAAATAATTTCTTAAATAATTGTATATGCTTTTATATGTATACAAATAAATATTTTTATATTTCTAGATAAAGATTTCTATATTTATAAGGCATGTAGATACATTAAAAATATCTAATTCAAAAGAATTTTAAAACATTGTTCTACTCCCCTACTGACTTGCACCAACTTATAAGAAGTAAAAATTACAGGAAGTGGATTAGTTTCATTGTGTACATGGGTTTTCAGACAATTACATCATTTTAAAAACATTAAATTCTTTTTTTATTATTTTATAATCAAAATCAGACAGTTCTGCTTGTTTTTGGAAAAGAGTTCTAAATTGCAAAATTGTGGAGTTCTCAAGATGATTGAAGATTATTACACAGGAAATAGGGAGGCCAGAGCAAAAAGAAAGTACACACTGTTTACTTTTAGAGGGAATCTTGGTCAAACCACGGTCTCCTGAGTCCTTTGCTTGGTTTTACCTCATGCAATAACACCTATTCCAGTTACAGATACAAAACATTG
This sequence comes from Fringilla coelebs, assembly GCF_963513975.1. Taxonomy (NCBI): domain Eukaryota; kingdom Metazoa; phylum Chordata; class Aves; order Passeriformes; family Fringillidae; genus Fringilla; species Fringilla coelebs. The sequence goes on along the minus strand of NC_140028.1, from coordinate 133,015,182 downwards.
GTCACAAAGAATTTCTTCAGGGTTTATTACCAAACCTACCTCTAGGAATAATGAAAGATTCTAAAGTAGCATTTCCTCGTTTACAAATGTAGCCAAGTTTCTTATCACATTCCCAGTTCTCCCACTTAGCACCTTTGCCAGGATTCAATGCACCACAGATTCTTCCAGGTTCTGGAGAGGGATGGCCTTAAAAAACAAAACAAAAAAAAAAAAAAAAAACACCAAACAAAACAAAAAATTACCACCATAAATCTCATCCACAACAGAGTATAAGCACAGCATGGTTACCCTCCCAACTCTCACATTCCCTTCCTGGTCCATACTTCCACCATAAAATGCATGAACACAAAGACAACTGTGGCACATGAAAGTCCTTTAGCCTGAAGGGGGAAGTTCATTCCCTTAAGAGAAAATTTTTCCACAGCAGCCACAAGTTGCAAATTTATAATTTAACAGACTTTTTACATATTCAAACTCCTGGTAGAAGGTATTACAGAGTATGCATTTATTTTCTTTGGGATTTTTTCCTTTTCTAAATAGAGAATGTCTAAGCTCCAGAGGACAGTCTTCAGGTAAAAAAACTGTTCCATAAGCTGGTCAAATTCTGTACTCAATATAAGAAAAATAATAAGCAATTATTTTGCTGATGTGAACTTCATGTGTCTAAACAACATGACAATATCAGGATATTGGTATATTTTTGTTATAGCTGGTTAGCATTAACACTAACAAAAACACCTAGAAGAAAAGTAAAAGCTGTAGAACAGAATAAATTTCAGCAATAAACCAGATGAACTTTTCAAGACCTGACATACTGCTATTAAACTTTGCATGTTTTTTCTTTAATTTCTGACCATACACCACTATACTACATGACGAGCATTGGTACTAAACAGAATAAACACAACAGAACAATATTTTTAGAGTCCAATATTGTTCACTGAAATTTTCTTATATCATTATGATTTCATTACTTTAGATTAAATATAGTCTTATATTTGCAGTCGTGTTCTATCTTCTTCCCATCAGAGAAATAAATATTATTACTTCAAAAATACAATTTTAAATTGTTTTATTGCGCAAAGAAGTACAACTATCAGCAGTTAGACATTTTGGGGACCTAAGCAAAATCAGTTTTGTTTAAACGCTGATAACAGTTCAATTTTTTTCTATTAATTTAGGGCTAGTGTGATGGAAAAATATGAAGTTTCCACAAATTCCCTTAAAATGTGTTAGTGAAAAAACAGCCAGTTCTCAAGCATTCAGTGTAATGGGGTGAGACAGGGAGGCAGTGCCAACATAAAGTCATGAAGGAGATAGCACAAATATAAAATATGTTATATGGACATAAGAGCAGAGTGTTACCTTTGAATGAAATTAAGGACTGTAAAGAGTTAAGGATAAATGGAGTCCATTACATCAAACCCCATCTAAACAATTTAATTCTTTACAGTACCACTGAGGGTTGTCTGCAGTTTTAACAACCATGAAGAGCTCCTCTTGCTGCTTTGGCTCCATCTCACAGCTGTGTTTGCCCCAGCCCTCCTTGTGTGCAGATCATCATCAGTGCACTCGGATGACAGACCTGTAAATACCTCCACAGCAACCTGCAGCTCGTCTGTTGGCCTGTGTGCTCACCCCACTGGAAAGCTATTTATAAAGTGGCTCAATTCACTCTTCAGAGCTTGACTGCTCAAGAAGTTTGTCCACCTAAAACGTGCTTTTGGCCTTATCTCCAAAAGGAAGGCCCTGGGTGAGACACTGGAGCGTGCACTTATAGTTACTGGTGATTAAACACTCAGTGAAGATAAAGAGCATTTACACTGCAGAACTTCAGACACCTACTTTAAATTAGTCTCCAAAAGATCCCTGAATAGCCAGTGCAAAGGTACAAGGCAAGGGTCCTGCAAAAAACCACTTTTCCATAGGCACTCTGAATAGTCAACTGGAGATGCAGCCCTTCACCATGTGCACAGATGGCACAGAAACTTTCTAATGATGGCACCAGAGTTCAGCACTGCAGCCACAGCTGTGGACTAGCTGGGCTTCTGTCAAAGTAGTCTAGCCTCAAATGTTCCTTTTGATAAGTGTTACTCTTGAGGGTAGGTTAATCCCAAATGAAAATTAAAAGCTATTCTTGAAGCAAATAAAAAAAAAAATTAAAACAAATTGGAAAGGAATTTGAAGAAAAGGAACAAACAAACAACCCCCACCACCACCACTGATCACTCTAATCTCACAAATTAAGACTTCTACAACACTTGATTTGTTCTGAATTAAAAAATAAAATAAATCAGAAAGATAAGAAAATGAAGTGTCAACAGATGACTTAAAACTTTCCTATGGATTTTGAGCCTACCATTTCCATTATGAATGATAAATTAAGCCTGGGGCAGATGCCTAGCATAAGGGTCATTACTCACAGTGTTTATAATGACAATCAGAATCTTTCAGCATCAAAACAAGCTCAATAATTGGAGGAGAATAGAGAAAAGATACTTTTTACACAATGACCAAAGTTGTTGCCTTTTGCACTGAGTAGCAATGCATTTAACCTTACCTGGAACCCAGTTTAAGTACCGAAAAGGAGCACCACCAACCCACTGCCATCCACTGTTGAAATTCAAACTGTTGAGGCCAAACCAGAGAGCTGAACTCAGTGTGCGAGTCAGACCTGGGTAACAGAGACAGAGAGAGACATTGCAAGTCCACAGCAAGAGAAAACACTCCTCAAAACTTGAGAGCTGAATCCTTGTTAATCCTTCTCCTTTTTCCTAGTACAAGTTTTAACAGTTTTTAACAGTCTAGATAAGGTGGTTATGCTAAACCTGATAAACCAGTCATCTTACATTGGTCAGTTTAGTTTTAGAGTTTTGACATATTTATGTTTGGAGAATTTTATTACAACAGAAAACGACTCTGCTACCATTAATAACAAACATGAAACTTGTTTTTTTTCAGAACTATAAAATATTAAATGGGTAAAGTTGCAGAAAAGGTCACAAAACGAAAAATCAGTTTTCTAAAATGAAAGATAAAGTTTCCCAGTGTGTATTTTCTCTTCCATAAAATTAACAAGAGTGAATTCCACAGTGTAAAAACCTGTTCTTATTTATCAAAATGTAATCACTGCAAACACCATCTTTTTAACAGCATATCTTGTATATTTTTCAGACTGATCTGATTTCAGTTCTTTAGCCAATGTTAAGTCAGGCTTCAAAAAAAAACAGTTCAAACTTATTCCTCAAGCTCTGAAAAGCACTTAGAAATATCATGCTCATGTATGGCCCTGCTGAACATTATAGTATAAGGCTTGGAAGAGCAGCTGGATGCTTGCTGTTTTTTTAATTGAAGTGTGTTTCTGCATAATTCACAGAAAATCATTGTGCAATATGTATCATTTGTTTCTGCTTCTATTGATGGCATCATGCCAGGATGTTGCAATTTCTTTGACACCACAATGATGGGCAGCACTTGAAGCACGGCAGACTTAAAAGGAGAGCTGACTGGAAAGAATTGGAATCTCAGACCTGGTTTTGCACCATTAACATGCTCTATTACTTCTCCTGGACAAACAATTTATGGTTAGGAGAACTGAGAACTAAGCATGACAGGAAATCCTAGTACTGCTGGGGTATCTGTAAAATGAAAAACTGATCTTCACATACACTGAACAGCCATATCTATCAATTTGCAATTAAAACACATCAACTAATAATTATCTTCTGTGCCAGCACCAGTTTGCTCCCTTGAGCATTAATTTCAACAAAAATTTTCACAGTCATTTAAAAAGCAACCCATGTTTTGACCAAATCTTTAAATTGAAAACAGAAGTTTAGACAGAACAAACTGTTCATAGCATTAAAAATACATTTCTCATTCCTCCAAAATGGAGAAATATGGATTTGATTAATGCACTACTAGATGGATAAGGAATTGTCTGGGTGCCTGCATCTAAAGAGCTACAGTCAATGGCTTAGAATCCAAATGGAAACCAGCGAAAAGTGTTGTCCCTCTAGGGTCTGTGTTGGGACCAGTGTTATCAACACCTACATCACTGACAGAGCAGTGGGACTGGGTGCCCCCTCAGCAGTTTGCAGCTGACACCCAGCTGAGAGGTGTGCTTGGCTCACTGGAGGGAAGCAATGGAACCAGAGGGGCCCTGACAGGCTTGGGGACTGCGCCCATGCCAGCCACAGCAGGTACAACACGGCCAAGCCCAGGTCCTACCCCTGGGTCATGGAAATTCCCAATGTCAATATGGCCTAGGGGATGAATGGATGGAGAGCAGCATGGCACACAGAAGGACCTCATGGATGAAAAGCTGGACATGACCATGTGCACTCACAGCCCAGAAAGCCAAACGTGTCCTGGGCTGCCTCCAAAGCAGCGGGGCCAGCAGGGCAAGGGAAAGGATTCTGACCCTCAGCCCTTCTCTGGGGGATCCACTCGGAGTGCTGTGCTCTACTCTGGGGTCCCCAGCGCAAGAAAGGCATGGAGCAAGTCCAGAGGAGGCAGGAAAAGTCATCAGAGGGCTGAAACATCCCTCCTGTGAAGAATGGCTGAGAGAGCTGGGTTTGTTCAGCCTGGAGAGGAGAAAGCTCTGGGGAGACCTTATCACAGCTTTTCAATAAATTCAAAGGACTTCTATAAATTTGGAGGAAGACTTTTTACCAGGGCTTGCAGTGACAGGACAAGGGGGTAATAGTTTAAAAATGAAAGAGGGCAGATTTAGATTGGCTATAATGAAGGCATTTTTACAATGTTGATGGAACAGGTTGCTCTGAGAAATTGTGGATCCTCATCATTGAAAGTGTTCAGGGTCAGGTTAGATGAGACTTTGAGCAACCTAGTTGAATCCATGATGTCCCATACCATGGCAGAGAGGTTGGACTAGATGATCTTTAAATGTTCCTTCCTACCCAGACTATTCTCTAATCCCCTTATTCTACAAATTTAGAGATCACAACATATAGCTTATGGTATAGAATATTTTATCTTTCAACTGATGTACCATATTCAAAATATTTTCCAATCTATTTAATAGATGATTCAGTGAACTATTTCATGTTTGTACACAGGCTGAGGAGGTAATAAAGAGGAATTTCTTAATGAAGTATGTAAATATATTCAAGTAAAATTTAAGAAATTTCTCATAGGAGAAGTGTGGAAACTCTTTCCAAAAACATTGAAGGAGATGGAAACTAAAAGAGAATATTTATGAGTCCTTTTGTTTATTATTTCTTTTTCTTTTCATATTTTAGGATATACTGAAGATGCAACAGTTTTAGTGAAAAAAGCAAAACTGCTGACTAATACACACTACAAGAAGGGTGCAAAAAGGATGCAATCTTGGTGTCTACATCTTCAGTTTACAAACTACTTTGCATTTTTCTGCATTCCAAAATTCATTCTTTGTTGCCTACATTACTTTATTGTTGTAGTTTTTATGTCATTATTAGTTTATGGACATATTTAATCATGATAAAATAAATAATATCTGTCCTATATTTCCAGATTAATCATTCAATATAACTATTTTAATTTACTAATTACCAGAATTGAACAAATACAACTTCAAGATGGAACATGCCATATTAGTGTCACTGTTGCAATAATACACTTTTTTAAGGAAACGATGGATAATATTAACCTACCTGTCAGGTATGTTTGTTCATGTAACTCCGTGATGCTTAATAACTCTGCCTTCTGCTGCTGACAGCTTTTTCTTGCCTGATGCCACTTCAGAGCTGTCTCAGAGTTTATCTGGTACTGGACATTTGTTAAAGGGTCCGTGTTCCACAAATCATTACTAGTAACTACAGGGAGAAATGAAAATGCTGTAACTCATCATAAAGATAGAGCCAGATAAAATATACCAAAAAAATTGCATAGCAAAAGACAAAAAATGCCTGAATGCTGCTACAGGCAAATGGTTTGAAAGGAATCCTGAGGTTCTCTAATGTAATAGTAGATCCAGGACAGTAGACAGGGTATGAAACAAGGTCACTGTTTTCTCTGATGCAAAAGGATCTGCTGGTTAAGGTAAACAGTAAGGGGTTAAAAACGTGCTAAAAGAGTGGATTTGTGAAATGGGAGAAAAAATAAAAACTTTCAGGCTGATTCTAGCTAAGGTGTATATCAAGCTGACCTTTTTTCTGAGATAAACCCCAATTTTTTTTTACTAATTTGGGTCACTGTGTAAAGCGGCAATGGATTTTCTTACTCTGATTGTGGTAATCTGACCAAGTGCTGAATGCAAAGCTGACATCATCAGTATCCATCTCACATTCCCCTGCAATTCCTGATTTCTTAAGCATGTGTCTGACATGACCTGACTTTCTCCCCTGCCACAAAGCCTGACTGAGCTCCTTGAATGCCTGAATTGGCACTTTCAGGCAATGCCAGTGAAAGCATCCCCCAAAAGGACCCAGCAGCAGGAGCTGCCTCAGAAGGTACCACACTCTTTACACTGCTGCAGTCTCTCCTGGCTCATCTCAACTGTTTCTCCACAAACAACAAAAAACAGTGTGATCTTGATCTGCCAAAAATGGAACCCACGTGAGGTCCCAGCACTGAGCTAAATATCACATAAAGGGAATAAAGTTGCATGAGTAAAGCAGAACACAGCAGAGATCAGTGCATGTCTGCCAACAAGAAAAAAAAACCTGAATTCCTGAAGCCTTTATCAGCTTCTCAAGTTGCAATCTGAAAAAATTGAGAGAAAGAGGTCTTATCTAAATTCAGAATGCTCAGAATACTTCAGTCTGCAAATAGAGGGAAACAGTACAATAAACAAAACTCAAAACAAAGCATGATACATGTTAAATACCAGGAGGTCACTTACCAGTTCCACTTTTTCCTGTATTAAATCTGACTATTTAAATCTGACTATCTATAGATAATATAAAGTGCTTCTTTTCACATTATCTTTATTTTTAAAAGAAATAAAATATAACCTATTGTAATAATGACATTTCAGTAAAAATGCTAACTTCCATGTGATTATCATTACCCACAAATCAGCTTCTGTCCAAAATATTTATAACTACCAAAATCAAAACTCCTTTGCCTCACTATGTTCTAAAAGACCATAAATCCCTGTACACAAGCCTGGGATAAAATTAACATTGCAAAAATAGTAAAATCTATAATTCAGTAAAGAAAACTGGTTCTGATTTGTGAGTAAGGGGTTTATAAATCTTGTGCAATTATTACAGAGAAGAGGTAAACAAGTCTTGGGCATTCATCCAACCTTCCACCTCAGTTCCCCTGTCTCACAATTTATAGCTGACTTCCATATGGTGCTCTCTTGTCGAATTTTGGCCTTTCATAAAATTGAAACTCATTTCTAAGTCTTGGAAAACTTCCTTTTGAGATGCCTGACTTTTGAGAGCTCAAATGCAGGATTGCAGAGCAGGATTTTGGAAAATCTGTATGCTATTGTTTAAAGCTCAGTTCCCCCAGAGAAACATAAAGATGAAACACTTTCCTGGAATAACATATTTTAGTGCCTAAGCTAAATTAATGTTAAAAAACACCTGTCCTCAGTACATAAGTGGAAAATTAATAAAAATCTGAATTCTATCCCTACACAGATGAATTCAGCATGCATTTCTTTTCTGCAGGTTTTGTTTCTCTCCTAGTCACCTGTATTTTTATGCATTGCTTAATGCATAAAAAACCCTTCAGAAGGGTTTCTGAATCCTTCATCCATCAAGAGAGGCCTCAATGGAATAGACTTATAGGTACACACTGAGTACCTCTCCTGATGGTTTTACACTGTGCAACTTGTTTTCTTCCCAGCACCTTCTCTGAAGTGCAGCATAGAGTTCAAAGACATGGTGTAACCTATAAAGAAGCAGCATTTCCCAGGCTACTAAAAATTGTTTGCTCTAGCAACACTGCTCAGTTCCTTTCCTTAGGGTTTAAGCTTCTGCTGTTACTGTCTCAGCATCTCTTTGTAAATCACCAAATAAAGGTTCATAATCTCAATTATGTCACCACCACTGATAAAATTTCTCCACCTCTATTGATTATAATTACTGCTGCAGGAGCAGCCTCATGCCCTCTTCATTTTGGAGAACATCTGAAGTGGTTTTGGTCACAATGAGAAGTGACTGGGTCAGCCACAGACATTTCACTGAAGGTCCTGGCCCCAGTAGGAGCAGCTGCAAGACTTTTCATCACATATTTGCATGCTTGCACCCTTGATCCGTTTAAGAAGACAGTTTAGGAAACAACATTTTATTCTTAGTAAATAAACTTTAACACACACAAACTTAAACTTCCTATTTTGAAAGGTGTTGCTGAAGTTTATTAACTTATCACACTCTCATATCTCATTCATTTCTCTTTCATAGGGATGACTAAAACTTCTGCTACTATGGCCTGTCTCTCACTAAAATATATGACCCAAACCTGAATATTTTATAGCTAGTACTGAAGAATCAGGAAGGAAACATGCAGGCAGTCAGCATAAAGCAGCTTTTTCCAAAAACAATCACTGCCATCTGAATGGATTTCCTTGAATTATGCCAAAGAATTAAACAAAATTTTAATGATGCCTCCTATTTGTTGCACTCAAATAATACTAAGCAGGGAGTATTCTTAAGTCAGCTTTGCATGTGCTTTATTAATGGGATTGATATTCCCAGCATGTTTTTATTGTCCAGAAAATGATACCATAGAAGAAAAAAAAAAATGCAGTTTTTATTTTCTGAAATACTGAATGCAACATTTATGGAAATCAGGCAAGGACACCAGTATTTTGTCATCAAACCAGTTAAGATCAACCCAAACAATTTTCTTCACATCAAAGGAAAGGCGTATTTTTCTCCTTATCTCTGCTTGCAGTCAGTTGGAGCTTTACAGCAAAGCACAATAATAAAGAAGAAAGGAGGGAAAAGTGCTACCCTTCTCAGCATGACAGAAGAAGCAGCTTGCAGATAAAGTGTTTAGTACATATTTTACAGAGGTCCAGAGAAAATTCATTAAAATCTAAAAGAGTTCAAATACATGCAGGCATAAAGTACTCCCATTTACTTAAAGTAAAATCAACATTTCTAAATAAAGTTCTGCATTTTGATAGTGCTGCATTTTAAACACCAAGTATATGCAAACCAGGGAACTTAGAATACAAATACTTCTAACTGAGTTAAAAGACAGAACTGAAATATAGTACACAGATTTGGGAAACACTGGGATGTACTAAAGAGTTCATGAAAGCTCCCTCATGTCTAAAAGGCAACTCATTCTCCAAAGTAATTTTAATTTTCAATTAAACTGTATTCTAGCTTTCAGTTCCACTTAATAGATTTCTACTTTTTGACCTTTAATATACACTACTTATGCTAATGTAAGCATCTAATTCATTTTCTATTTAAGTAAATGGTGTACATAGAGATTCCAAGATTAAAATACTTTCACCCAAAAATAATTGGGCAATGTTTTTTATTCTGGGTCCTATATTTGGATATTTATGTTGCTCTTAAAAGAAAAGCAGGCTCAACAGAGACATTTCAGACTATAAAGCACATGTTATGGGCATATTTTCAGGCAGCTGAGTAACAGCACAGCAGAACTGTGAATGTAAAAAGCTTACTTTTCATTGGGCAAAATCCATACTTCCTGTCAACATCATAGTCTGAAGTGGTTCCACACCAGAACCAGCCATCTGATCTGCCAGCATTTGTGCAGTCAGCATACCATTTACCACCAAACTTAAAAGGAAATACACAGGGGGCTCCATTGTCATTTCCTTTCACTGTGTAGGTATCTAAGGAGACACAACAATTCAAAAGTGTACAAAAATTAATAAGCATGATATATAGGAGTTTGTCTTTAAGATCCTATTACAAATATTATAGCAAGGAAAGCTTGCTAGCTTAGTATACAACTGACCTAGAATTGGAACACTGCTCATTTTACTCTTGTCTAAGCTGATACACATGTTCACAGTGAGACAAATTTTTGTGGCTAAGGGAAACAACAGACCACAACTGACTGAGCTAAGAGAAGTACATTCCCATGCTAAATTTCCCATGCATAACAATCAAAAGTACAAAACACACACACTTTATGCCATTTTTTAAAGTGCAAAAGACTGTTGAATTGTCTGTCAATAACCCAAAAAACTGCTGACCATTTTGGACATGGAAGAGCATGTCCTTGTAAACTACAAAGATATATGCCATAGAGTAACTCCAACACATTATGGCCAAATAAATTTCATATTTGCATGTAAAGATACTTTTTGTTTTATCAGAAACCTGCCTCAATGGAACTTATGAAAGTAACTGAAGCAGCTTTCTGTGTGTGCACGTGTAATGTACATTCATTGATGGAAGGACATACAGGGGAACTGGGCTTGACAAGGATTTTTGGAGAGGTGACAGACCAGGGTCACTGTCTCACAGAGCTGCTAAAAAACAGAGGAGGAAGGAATAGCAGAACATTATTACATCTCCTCCCTGCCTTCTTTCACATAATTTGCTTTGCTAGGGTTCTTCTATTCTGGCTTCTGGCCAAGGACTAATACTGTAATCAGCCATAGTGTAAACGACAGAACCTGCATCCTCTGTGACCATTTCTGTTAATCAAAGAATACTAAATGGGAAGTCAAATATATTTCCAGATACTTATCATTAATATATATATGGAGATGAATGAATATATAGAGAGATATATTATACATAACTTTTTCAAATTTAACTATGTAAAATATCTCTCTTCTTTGTCTAACATTTTAGCACCAACTCTGAGACTCCCTTCAAACACATAGGAAGACATCTGCAATACAGTGGAAATTAACATATCAAGAGTTAACTAATATCTTACTGCCAGTTAATATTTACACCCCAAGGAAAAAAAAATATAACCAACAGACTAAACACACTATGTCTTTCTGTACACATGTCATAAATAATAAAAGCTATCATCAACTGTTGTGTAATAGTTATACACATGCTTTGAATAACCACAGAATTTTTTATTCTCTCCAAATGAATCACTACCATGGATGGTTAATCATCTATCAGCACTTTAAAAAGTTGACAAAAAACAAACTGAAGTACTCAAAAAACAAAAGGCACAGCCACTCAAGTATTGTTTATTTCACCTGAATTCACACTCACTGATCATTAATAAAATTAAGGAAATTCTTCTACACTTATAAAATATTTTAAATATCTACACATAAAAACGAGTTTGAAATACAGAAATTAATTTTCAGAACTTTACCTTCATAGCCTCGAGAACACAGATCGTCTGTGGTTCCGTAGACTTTCCACCTACTCCATAAACCAGATCCCTTGTACAGCATAATATTCCTTTCCTGTTTGTTTCCATAGTTGAAAAACAAATCTTCCCCTTGGATTGCAAAGAGAGTCTCATTTCTGCATTCCCATCGCTGAAGTTCGCTAGCCTTGTCACAAGGATACAGAGTGATGGGAACCCAGTCTTTCTTCGAAGGCACTCCCAAGCACAATTTGAATGCTATGCTCATAAGCTGGTGATCTGAGACCCACCTGAATTTTTGTGACTCATTTTCTTGAATGCAAGGAGCAGTAGTCACTGAATTAGAACTTTGAGCCAGTACACAGCGTTTGTGATCTTCATTGTATATTAAGAAGATGCTAGTATCTGTACCAAAAAAAAAACAACAAAAAAAAACCCCACTGGAATGACTTGGTTTGAAGTAACCTTACCTGCTATCTAAATGAAATATGAATCTGGACATCTTGGTGTGAAAATCTCATCATCTGTGCAGCAAAAGCAGGTGTGGATTACACCTAGTCCTGTTGAAGTGGCTGTATGATGCAACTAGTTCATGTGAAATGTGAGGGCATTTCACCTGGTTTGTGTCAGTGACACACACAAGAGCATAAGGCAGCAGAGGTGTAGACCTCGTGTCTCCTGTAGGTTTAAAGCATGGGTTAAAGTGAAGAGAGAAAACACACTCATGGTGTTAGTCCAAGCTGCACCCACGGGAATTACTGAAATGAGGGAGCATGGACACTGTAGAGAGCAGATCCTGACACTGAACTCCCCTGCAGCACTGGCTCCCAGGTGTGGGGAGATGACAACAGTCACTAAGGTCTTCCATTTCCTCACAGTGGAGAGCTCTATTCCCAAAAGCCCTGCAAAAATCTTTAAGGCATTAACTGAGGAGAAGAACATGTTTTTAAGGTTTATACTCAAGCTTCTTGTAGAACATGTTTTTCAATTCAGTAATCAGTGACTTCTCTCTTGCATCTCTCCATTATGAATGAAATACCAACAGCAATGGGATTTGCCATCACCAGTTATGCCTCTTCATGACTTATGAAAACAAACAAAGCTCTTCAGAGCTTCCCAGGTAATTTCTCCCTCTTAATAAACAGCACTTCACAGCATGCATTTTCACATATTCAAGGTTGGTTTCAAAGCTGTAGCCACTTGAAAAGTTTTAGCATCTTTTGCATGTGGATGTGCTATGAGTGCAACATTTCTGAGCCAGTCGTGCTGAAAGACTGTAAATTTCTCCTCCCTGATCCACCTGAGATACCTTTTGGCACAGTAACTTTATCATGCTCTTTCGCATAAGATAACAGGATGCACAACATTTTAAAGCTTTCTTTTAACTGGGCTATGAGATAGGAAGGAGAAATATTAATTTATGTGACTCTGGGGATGGAAGCTGATTAAAATACTATTTATTTTAGCGTATGATTACCAAACTAAACAAATTCTATTATGGAGAAATAGTTAAGGGGAAAACAGGTTAACCACAGAAAGTCTTCCCTTCTCTGCTGAGGCTCTAATGTGGAAATGATCATATTTTTCTGCAAAAGAACAATCTGGGAACAAATAACCTCTCTCTCAGAGAAACAGCTGACCTAGACGTATCTCATCTATAGTTCAGCTTCCTTCTCTTGTCCTTTGGCTTCCAACTCACTGGGAAGTAATGTAAAACTGATGAGCACTGGAGGCAGAAATTGTTGTCTTTTGCCAATCTGTTTTACTCACAGACAATACAAGGAAATGTATAATTATCACTGCTGGTGACAACTTCTTTTTATTCTGCTTTTCTACTAGCATTTAGTACAATGTTATTGTAAACTGATATATGCAGTGCTTGCAACTCTCCTTTTCCTGAAATCATGTTTAAAGTTTCTGGATAAAAGAGATGTCAAACAATTTCACATTTGTAGAAAACACCGCCTGATTTTTCAAACAGCTAAAATTGTATCTCTGGCCTAAAATAACAGTCCTTATTTCATGGTTCTTGTGGTGTTCAAGAGAAGATGCTATTTCACATGAAAAAAGTATCTCTAAGTCAAAGGCTTGGATTACTGCATCCAACCATGAGAGGGTGCAGAGTTTTGGTTTCAAAAATGAAGTTAAAAAGCTGAACAAAGTAGTGTGGCCAGTGGGGGTGGAGAGGGGCACAAAACTTAGGATCTCTACTATTCCGACGGTGCCTTTACAAAGCCTTAGAAGTGTGCAAACCCAACCCACCTGCTTATGCAAGGGCACATTCCCAAGGCAGGCAATAGTACATATGCGAGCAGCTAAAAGGCCAACTCAGCCAAGGAGGCATTGAAATAAGCTGACACCAAAACAGGAGAATGGAACAAGAGGGAGAAGGATGCTGGAGCAACTGTGGCTGAGGCTGAAATGGCAGGATTTCCTTTCCCCCGGGGTTGCTCTTCTCTCATCCATGGCCATTGAGCAGCCTCGTAACTTAGTGCTGTATTGCTCAAGTTTACAGCTTTATTTCTGTTTATTCTGCCATCCTGCTCATCGATGGGGATTCCCATATAACAGTATCTGAGTGAGTAATTAGATAGTCTAGAAGAAACCAGCCAGGTATCCGTGCAGCACTTCCTCTGTCCTGCCAAGTCCTCTCTGTAAACACTGGATACCACTCTTGCCAGCATGATGAGCTGTATCTGTAAAATGGGCTGAGCAGAAGCACACATAGCACCATTAGCTGTGTTCACTGTTCTGCAGTGGCATTTGTTATAGAGCTCTGTAACAGGTGCCATTCTTCACCACAGATGAACCGTGGGCGGAACACTGCGAGGTCCACCACAGTGTGCTCATGAGTACCACAACGTTAGAACTTTGAATTAAACATTTTCTAACAGTAATTCATATTTTGAAATTTACTCCTGGGAGGAAGGTCTTTAAAAGGCATAAGAACATGCCAGGCTAAGGAAACAACTTTGCCACGACCAGTGCACAAGCAGCCATTGAAGGACATCTAGCATCTTTTCCCTCAAATGTCCCAAGTAGATCCCCAAAAAAATTTTCTCACAGACCTTCATTTTTCATTACTCACCACACTGTGACTATTTGCCATCTATCTCTGGCCACAAGTTGTGTTTGAGCATTGTGCCAAGTACTGCAGAATCTCACTGGACAGTATCATTTCCATGGTAGAGATTCCAGAATGTCAAACTGACTTCACACTCTGCAGCATCCCCAAACCATCACAGATTATGCGATTGTAAATAAGGAAGTAATTTGAGCAGCCAGTGAAGTGCTACCAGTGTTAAACACTAATGGAGAGCACCAGAAAAACAGACCCAAAGACAGAAGCCAAAGAGGAAAGAGCAAGGAGGCAGATGGAGGTAGGACGACTGTTTTCCTACACAGGCTCTTGCCTACCAGATGGCCTAAACTGATTGCTGCTAGTTGCACAAAGAAAGGTTACAAGGCAGTGTTACAAAGATCTGCATCGCTAGATCTCAATCCAGAGAGCAGAGGATGCTGAAAGGTTTTCAGAAAGGGCAGGTGCAAAACATCCGCTGAAAAGTAGCTGTGAGCTGGAAATCATAGTAAATCTCAGAGTAAGCGGGTACAAACTCCAGGTATCACCAAGCAACACAACTTCCCTCTGTTCTCGCGCCTCTATCCATCCCAGCACCTCAGCTACCCTAACATTTCCCCGTGAAAGCCATCTGTCAAAAGCAGGGCCCTTCCAGGAGGGCTGCGGGACAGGCAGAGCCCCAGTACCTTCTGCAAACCTCTGCCGTGAGCAGGTCTGCGAGGGAAAGCTGGTGATGGCGTTAAATCAATCAGGGACTGATCGGAGCGGTGGGGGAAACTGAGGCAGCGCCGGTGACAGCCCTGTTCGGCGTCCACAGCGCGACGGGCACCCACAAGTCAGCCCTGCCAGGCAGCTTTGCCCGCCGGGCACCTCTGGATGCGGGCGAAGAAGGGGTCCCGAGGGCGGCCGCCTCCATCAGCCGCCCGCCCGCCGCAGAGAGGCTTTAAATGGTCGTGGGCTTCACCTGCACCGCGGCTCCTCCGCACGCCCCCCGCCAGCCCGAGAGCAGGTTCGGCTCTGTGTGACCCCTCGATTTTCGGCTGGCCTCGCCCGCACAGCCCCTGCCGGCACTTACCCAGCAGCGGAAAAGCCCGGGGGAGAAGTCCGAGGAGCAGCAGGAGCAGGGACGGAGCCAT
Organism: Fringilla coelebs; assembly: GCF_963513975.1. NCBI lineage: Eukaryota > Metazoa > Chordata > Aves > Passeriformes > Fringillidae > Fringilla > Fringilla coelebs. The sequence continues at coordinate 132,999,729 of NC_140028.1, read as the reverse complement.
GGCCGCGCTCCCGCGGGCTGAGAGCAGAGCGCGTCCCGCCGGGCAGCTCCGCCGCGCCTGGGGAGGGCTGGTGGATCAGGGGAAAACTCTGGGCTCCAAATGATAAGGAAATATCCTGTCACATGGGGCGTTTTGAAATAACAGGAATTCGCTGTTCAAACTTTGCTTTCCTAAGCTGATTTTTTTCCCTTAGTGGAGGAAAGAGCCTTCTTCCAGGCATGTGCAGGTGATAAAGCGGTGATAGCTGAGAGGAGCGCTGGATTTTTTGTTGTTGCCGTGGTGCGTGGCGTTTGTTTTCTTTCTTTTATCCCCTTTGCGACTCTGACAGCGTTGCATCTGGGTCAGTGGTTCGTCTTTCAAGAAAATTACCCAACCCCGCTCGGAGGGAGGAGAATATCCCTCTCCTTTTCTTCTGGGGTAAGGAAAGGAGAAGGATAAGGGGTAAGAAACTCAAGTCTCAAAGAAAAACCCCGCTCGAACGCCCGGCTTGCTCCTCAGAGCGGGGACTGCAGAAGGAGCCGAGACCTACTTTGGGCAGCGCGGGATCTGGGCTGCGCCCCGTGCCCATCCCTCCTCCCCCGGGCACCAGCAGGTCGCTCCGCCGGGAGCGGAGCGCGGGGTCGGGGCTGCCCAGAAGGGGACGAGGGGGTTTAAGGACCCTTAGAGGCATTTTCTGAAGCCAAATAAATGAACTTCAGCTTGTTTGTTTGTTTGTTTGTTTGTTTGTTCTGCCGACAGTGATGGCACTATCTGCTGTTAACGGGACTCAAATCTTGCTCGTGAATTAGTGCGGGAAAGGCAAAACCTTGCCCGCTAGCTGGGTTTCACAAGCTAAGCACCTGCCTGGAGTTAAATGACTTTTCTGAAAAGGTGCCTTTAGAGCATAGTCATCCTCGGTGATTTTACAGCTTCTTGCTGTGATGGATACAGACCAGCATGCTACTTCTTTGAGATCACTATCAATGTACAGGCTGAAGAGTCCCGAATGGATTGAAAACACCAGTCCTACTGTTGCTTTACACAGAGAGGTTTTATAACCCATGGGACTTACTGGGTATTTTGATGGGGCACACATGAGGCTCAGGGAGAACCTTGCTGCTCTCTACAGCTCCCTGGAAGAAGGGCTTAGTGAGCTGGGGGTTGGGCTCTCTCCCAGGTGACAGGACAAGAGGAAATGACCCGAAATCGCACCAGGACAGGTTTAGACTGGATATTAGGAAAAAATTATTTGCTGAAAGAGTGGCCAAGCACTGCAACAGGCTGCTCAGGGAAATGGTGGAATAACCATCCCTGAAAGAGTTTAAAAATGAGGAGATGTGGTGCCTAGAGGCATGGTTTATTGGTAGGCTTGGAAGAGCTGGATTAATGGTTGGACTCAATGATCATAGAGGTCTTTTCCAACCTTAAAAGTTCTATGGTTCTGTGAACCATCAAACCCACAATGTGTATAAAGTCTGTTGTGCAGCAGGCTGTACCCCTGTGTTGTCACGAACTTGGAAAGCTCTGATAAGTATTAAAAACTCACCAAAATCCTCCTTGATGGAAGTTCTGTGTGGGAAAGTACAGCACATCCAGGGAAACATCAATATCAGGTTAGTATGGAAAGAGGCAGAGCCGAGTAAGAAGGTACTTTGACACTATTATAAGAGAAGAAGAAACAATGGAGATGAAAAACAAGCTCATTTGAAGTCAATGAAACTCCTGTTAACATTGGAAAGGATTCCAGCTGGGCACTTCAGCTGTGCTGGGTCGTCTTGGGGGCTACATGAGGGGAGCAAAGAGGAAGGGCTTCATAATTTCTCTCAGCATCTGTAGAACCACAGAAAGGTCGGGAACAGCCTGGCCCAGGGACAGGAGGTGGGAAGTATTTCAGCCATAATCAGCAATGTTCTGTATTGTTGTGTTGATGAATTGTCATGTAGGAAACTTAATCTCTTGCTGCAGTGTATGGGAGATATTTATTTTTCCCTAATTATTTGCAAACCCCAAAAGCCCAGGAAAACATCTAGTGTTAAAAGGAATAAGTCAGAAGACTCAGAAAAGTGCTGCTGCCCTAATAGAACACTTCAATTTCTAAGACAATCACTGAAAGTTTGGGTATTTGTGGATTCTTCTGGCTCAAGATAAACAGAGAAGGGAGATGCTGCTTGAAGTTCAGTCCCAATGTAAAAAAAAAAAACTGCCACCAAAGTCTTTACATGGTTGTGTAAGACTGATTATATGATGATTATGTGCAACAAAGGCTGCATGTAACTTAAGTGAATATATGTGTTGCACAAATAGGCAGAAAAAGGGAATTAAGTAGATGAGAAGTGATACCTCTAGCTGTCAGTGGCTTTATCAGGAATGATCTATTCCTCTAAGTGACAGAAGAAACTGTTTTAGGCTATTCTTGGAGTTTCTCAGAACTGAACTGGACAAGATACTGAGCAACCTGATCCAAGTCAGCCCTTCTTTAGAGAGGAGGCCGTGCTAGATCACCTCCCAAGGTCTCTTCCAACCAAAATGAGATTTCAGAAGAATTACTTCCAAGTGAAGTATTGCAGCCTCCCTTCCTGATCTTAAAACCTTTTTCTCATTGTCCCTTACACCCACTGGATATATAGACTGGAGATAATACCAGTTCAAAGCCATTTTGACCCAGATACATGTGATACAGACCTATATGTCTATGTGTGTGTACATATGTTTACACATAGCCCCTGTCTAGGGCAGCACAGCCTTGATGAGCTTATCCACGTAGCCTCTGTGTCTCATCTGCAGCACACTCATCAGTAATTATATCTGGATCTGGCTCCCTCTTTCATCATGAATCATGTATGCTGATCTAATATAGTCAAAGGGAAAGATTTCTCTCTTCTGAGACAAAAGTATTCAGCAAAGTCTCAGGCTGCAGTGATTTGAAGGCAAAAAGTTACCAAAAGCTCAATCTGCTAAATAACTAATGACAGGGTACATGTCCTAGATAGACATATGTTTCCATCTTTCCCGTGGGTAGGAAGCCAGCTGACATTCCCACAGAGCAGAAAGGTTTGAATTCCTGAGACAGGTCAGACCCTCTCTTCTTGTGGCACATCCAGTTCCAGTTCCAGGTCATTCTTCCTGGCAAAATATGTTGAAATCCTGGAGCCACAGTGGCCCTTGACTTTCATAGCAGACTGGAAAATGGAAAGTTCAGTGCTAAATGAAATCATATCCAAACTTGAAGCATAATATGTGTGGAATAATTGTATGTGTGGAAGGAAACCAAGTGGATTACTATCCATGCTTTTACATTTGCATCCAAGAAGTTTTTTGATTTTTCCTGCGGGAATCTGTATCTTTCAGATAGTATTCAATAGTTATCTACACATTACTAATATTTGCATGGGTGCTGCAGTGGGTTACCTGCAATGGAAGCCTAAAACCATTTTTGTATTTTGTTAGTCAGAGTGTTTAAACAACCTTCTCACGCTACTGAATGATTTGGGAGAGAGAGCTTTCTAGAAGACTGTACTGTTGTAAGAAGATAATTAAAATATAACACTATACTGGTTTTGACTGGGATGGAGTAAATTTTCTTTGCAGCAGCTCAGATGGTGATATGTTTTGGGTTTATGACCAAAGCATGCTGATAACACAGGGATGTTTTAGTTATTACTGAACAGTTTTGCCCAGCCTGAAGGCATTTTCTGCTTCTCATGCTACTCCATCAGCAAGCAGGCTAGGATGGGCAGAAGTTGGGAGAGGACACAGCCAGGACAGTGATCCCAGTGGATCAAAGAGATATTCCACACTCTATGATGTCATGCTCACCCAGAAAAGCTGGGGAAAAGGAAGGGGTGTTATGGTTTGGAATGGGAGGAAATTTAGGGAAGTGATGTAAAGTTTTTTGACCTTTTGGTTTTGGTTAGGTTGGGTGGTTTTGTTGTGGGTCGGGTTCCTGTTTTTCTTTTCAGGTTGTTCATCAGTTCCTTTTATTGGTTTTGTTGTGGGTTGGATAAAAGATGGGGAGGTTGTGGAGTCTTGGTCGGAATAGCGTAGGTTGTGGTTGTGAAGACTTTGTCATCAGGCCCTTTTTTTAGTGTGGTTGAGACAAGGGACTTTTGTAGTTTGTGTAGAAAACTAAAGATTCATTACCAGGTTGATTTTGATATAGTCTGGTTGTAGCTTTTTGTTATAAATTATTGGTGGGTTAGGTAGGCTTTAGGTGTGATGTTAATCGTTTTTTGTGTTGTAATTTTTTTGAGTGAGAGAAAGGAATAAGATGTAAGTATGTAAAGCAATAATATGAAGATATTGAGGTTAGTGAGGAAGAAGCTGTCTTGGATGGGAGGGAGTGAGGAGATATTTGGATTTTGGGGTTGAAATTTTTTTGTAAGTTATGGAGAAAAGACTTTTTTTCTTAAAATGTACTGATATTATGGGGAGATCAAAGTGTTCAAATTAATATTGAACAAAGGTTTTTATGTTAAGTAGATGCTGAAATAGTTGTGATTTTATGAGAAGTTTGAATAGAGAAAGAGAGAAGAGTAGTTTTGTGTTTTTAGGAGGAGAAGAAGATTTTTGTTTTTAGGGATGAATATGATAATGAAAATTTTTACTTTAAAATAACTTATCTTTAAAATAACATTTTATAAGTTGACATAGTTTATTGATAAGTTGTGGGAAGGCTTGTGGAAATGGGAAGGACTTTATGATAATAGGGTTCTTTGGGTGGCTGTTATTCTTGATGAAATAGAGATTTACAAGAGAACTGTTTTCTTTGCTCTTATGGAGAAGTCTCCATAACCTTAACAAGAGGAACTTCTCTCCCTAAGTGAGCTGAAAAAGACTATTATAAAAGTAGTAAACTGACTGGAAATTTTAGGTTTAGTTTCTTTACATTGTCAATAGGAATAAAAAGGTTGTAGTGGGAGGAGAAATGTTCAGAGGGGTTTGTTTTGATTGTTTCCCTTTCTTTTAGTTACTTTTAATAAAATTTTCCTTATACCCTTTTAAATTTTTGAGCCTACTTTACCTTTCTCCTAATCCTGTCTCACAACAAGGAGTGTATTAGTGATTAACCAACACCCAACCTGCCACAAGGGGGGACGTTCAGAGTCATGGTGTCTGTCATCCCGTCATCCCGAGGCCCTGATTTCCTTGGGAAGTAGCTGGACACCTGCCTGCCACCGAAATGTAGTGGAAAAAATCCTTTTTTTGTTGTTTTGTTCATGTAGCCTTTTGCTTTCTCTATTAAAATATCTTCATCTCAGCCTACGTGTTTTCTCACTTTCACCCTTCTGTTCTCTCCTGCTGCAGGAGAGTGAGTGAGCAGCTGTGTGGGGCTGAGCTGCCAGCTGGGGTAAAACTACAACACACAGATTAAAACATTACTTATTAAAATGGTTTCAATAACTTTAAAATTCTATACATTCTCATTAGTATTTAGGAGTGATTTTGTTTTTCATTTAAACCAGAATCTTTCAGGATCAAAAGGAGTTAAAAGCTAAGAGGAAAATGCCAGAAAACGGACAGAAATCTTAAATTTTCTCAAAGAATTTTCAATGACAGTCAAACTAAATGTATCTATCAAGCAATTGTTTGAGGTAAAATTGTTTAGCTCTTACAGCGTTGTGTATAAGCTAACAGAGCCAGGACACAAACCTGTGATGCTGGGTGTGGATCAACAGCCACCACAGTTGAGTTCAAGCGCAGCTAAAGCTGAATCAGACACATTTCCTCCATTCAGGAGCGAGTAGAAGGAAGAGCTATGAACACTTTGAGAACTTTTCCATCTCATTTCTGGCTTTGCAAGGCTTAAGCTCATCTTGTTGATTTCAGCAAGCACACAACACAGCTAATAGGAACAATGAACAAAACAACACATAAGGAGGACCCAGTCCAGCACTGGTTTTACAATACCATTATCTTAACAACAAATTGTGACCACTGGTGAGAAAAAAAAAATGCAGTAATACACTGACAAAAAATCAAATTCATCTATAATCACTCTAAATCCCACCAAAAGAAAAACTAAAAAAAAAAAAAGAGAGAAGGAAAATACACAAATATATTCAGCTCCTACATGTCCTAAAACTGCAGCACACTCATCCTAACCTCCCTTTGCTGTCAGTAGATGGAGCAATAAATAGAGAACCAATTTAGATGTCACACTTATGCTTGGTCTTACCTAACTTGAGCATGAGCCTGCGTTCCTGAACAGGATATATACATAATTGTGCTAAGTAGTATAAAAAAATAAATATTAAATCAGAACATCTTTTCATTTTTTTTCCTCAAGACAACACCTCAAGGCTTTATTGTGAAACCCTACATGTCTTCCTTTTTTAAAAATACCTTTTCAAAATTATTATAAATCCATACTACAAATTCCCTACAGCCAGAGGGCAGAAAGGCAATTCTTACAGTAGAAGCATTTGTTGATTTTCACAGCCTATTCCACTTCCTTTCTCATTCTGTCGTAATAAGTCACTCTTAACTATCACTGTGGGAATTTTTCTTTAATTATAGTGTTCTACATGCAAGAACAATGGGACCCATGGCTCTGTTACCTACACAAGAGACAAATACTGGACTGCCATGTCTTTTTCGTCTAGGTACAATAAGCCTTCTGATCAGACTACTTCTCTAAGGTCATAAATTTGTGAGAGCACCAGTGGTCTATATGATTTCTCCAAGCATAAAAACCACAAAGAATCAACAAGTTTGGAAGAGACCTTAAATATCATCAAGTCCAGCCATCAAAGTAACACCACTACAATCTCCACTAAACCAAATCTCCAAATCCAGACATCTCTTGAATTCTTCCAGAGTTCGTGGAAGAGTCCATCACATCCTTGGCCAATTATACCAACGCCTAACCACTCTTCCAGGGAAAAAAATAATTCTAATATCTAAAATTTGGAACTCAGTGAGAGTAGAGCAGGACACACTTGAAATTAAAATAATGCCATAACCTACTTATAACAGTTACTGCCTTGAGTTGTATGTTCATTTCCAGTTGTTTACCATGGTTAAAAGGAGATACAGGAGAAGTGTTGCAGTAACTAGGTGAAACAGTGTTTTCTAAAGCTTGAAGAGGAATAGGTATTTTAGAAATGGATGGCAAAAGATGATACATGATAGAAAAAAGTATCAGATAAGAGGAAAAGGTCCAGAGCTGATTTGTATTTTCTATTTGCCATATCACAAAGAAAATATGCCAAAGAAAATCCATTTTAATTCAGAAACAACAGTCTTCACATCCGCTGTCATTATCAACTCAAAATGGAGCCATGACATGAGCACAGAGGTCCTTCAAGAACCTCTGTGAGAGAAATAAAGCAGTAGGAGAAAGCATTTGAGAAGAAACATCCAAGAGGGAGGTTAAGGGATCAACAGGCAGAACATCTGGGCTTTCTTTGCAGAGAAGAGAGTTACTTAGACATTTGTTTGCTTGGGCTTTTTAACTTCAGATAATCAAATTTTGGATTAAATTATAGACCACATTTCTTAACCACGGATTTGATCCTGTCTCACAAGAATAGTAATACTCTGGCATCCCTGTAAGTATTAAGAGGACACCAAGAAATCTTTAAATCATTCTTTTGGCAAATCTTCTGTTGAGCTGTTGTTGAGCAATGGTTTAATACCCTGTACTATAAATAATAGTCTACAACCATGATCAGTATGCCAGTAAGTCTATGCCAGCCTGAATACTCATTCAGGATGGACACAGTAGCAAAATACCACACACCTGACTTAAGACAAGGAAACAGGTTTCAGTGTAATTTCCCAAAGGACTATGAAATTAAACAATAATATGAATTTTAAAAAGCATGCATTTTTAAAACAGATTATACCATCCCTAATGTCAGTCAGATAATTTTTACAAATTGCTGCTAGCCCCAAATTCATGAAATGTTACCCATTGTATAGGATTTACCCATAGTCAGTATATCACATTTTTTAATGGAAATTTACCTAATTTCAGTAAAGGCACTGAGAGATGCAGTTTCATATATGATTTAATATTCAAGCATGTCTGATTCAAGAATTCTTTACATTTACGCTGTCTGCATTTTATAATTTTTTGCAGAATTTTTTTTCTCAGAAAGTTAGCAAAGACTGAAATATCATGACTTATAATGTGAACTAAACAGTCACTGAGTACACATTATTGAAGCTTCAGCATAGTAGGAGGGGAAATTAAATTTTATTTCACAGATCATGTTTATATTTCATTCTAATTTTAGCAACAGGATTTTCATTTTGGCAATATCTCCTGCAGAACAGAATAGAATTCCCATGCCTCAGTGACTTCCCTTTAGGCCAGCCACTACAGCTCACCTTCTGCTTTACTCATAAATGCACTGGGTTTGTCTCTCCTGTGGCCAAGACTGACAATGATGTTTTTATTTGACATTGTTTAGTCACCAAATAATGTCACTTTGTTTAGTCCAAAATTGTTTATGCCCCCAGATGCAGCTCATCAGAGCTGTTTGGAGAGTGATTGTCGTGCTGGCTTCATAAGCAGGGGTGATCCTTAGAGCACAGCAGGCTGCATCAGGACTGTGCAGAGCCAGGAGTGCCTCTCACAGAGCATTTCAGACCTGCAGCACGAGTCCTGTCACTGCAGCATCACCCAGGAACATCAGCAGCCCCAAGAACACCCAGAGCTGAGCATAAAGCCCAGTCCAGGTACCCAACCTTGTGATCCCATGTTTAACTCATCCCTCAAATGACACAGTTACTACCTCCTTTCCCTTACTAGAGAAGCATATGGGGTGAAATGTATATTGACTACTCAGTATAATGAAACTTATGAGCCAAAGTAGTTGAGAATCCCAAATCTGTTCTCCCCCAGCCTAATTCCAGTGAAATAAAGGCCATGTAAAAACCTGCAGCTTGTAGCCTAAAGAGGCATGTGTGAAGGAGAGTGACCTGTGAGACAAGGCTGGAGGGAGGGAGGCTGGTTCCACCTGGTGTGTGGAGAAGCTCTGGTAGGGGGAGCAGAGCTGCTGGAGGTGAGGAGGAGCTATGGTGCTGCTGAGTGCTGCTGTGAGAAGGCACGTGCTGAAACATGAAGCTGGAGCTGGTATAAAGCAATTTTAGGGCTTAATCCTTCCCTGGATGTCAGGAGTTGCAATAATAAGCCTTTTCACTTTTTCCTCCATCTATTCCTCTGTAACTGAACTTCAGGGCAGTGTGTGTCCAAGAGATAGACAGTTTAGCACTTCTTCTTGATGTAGTGTGTCCTGCACAAGGCTTAGTGGGACAAGATAAAGAGAAAACAGAAGGTTAAGCTGCTCTCTTCCTCTTTTGGTAACATGGAAGGGGTGAGTCTAAGTCTGTCGATAATAATTTCTGTGAAATTCAGCAGTCTTGCCTTGAATTTTTTTTTTTTTTTTTTTTGCTCCAAAGTTAGTTAAAAATGTAGCAGTATGTTAAATACAGGTAAGCACTACACCACCCTGAAACACTTGCCACCTGAAAAGTGCTGGGTGAGCCAGTACTGAAATGACTCAGGCCAGAAGCACCCAAGTAAGGGACTCAGGTTCCATTTCCCTGCATGTTCATGGTACATGGCAGTCACCACATGCCTACATGCCTCGTTTCTCCAGTATAAGACATGCCGATGCAGTATCCTGTGAAGGTCTATCAATACTTGCAGGATGATGGTGACTCCTGGGTGAGACAGTTCCATCATGATAAATCTTGTTTGCAGATGGAGCAATTAAGTACAATCATGAAAGCTTCCCTCAGAAGAGCAGCGAGCCAAAGACCAAAACAGAAGGCAGCAGCACCTGGATCCTACTTGAAAAATGTCTTGTCCAATAAAACTATTCAGGATACCATATTTCCACAGTATTTTCTGTGATTATTATATCCTTTTCTGCACCAGCAGTGGAGACCAGCCCTCACACATGGGGATATTGACAGCACTACAGGGCTGAGGAGCCTCATACAATCTCCCCATCTCTCCTACACAATAGTCCTGTACCTCCTCCTTGACTAAATAGCAGCAGTTCTGTTACCAGGAGAGCTTCATCTCCTGTTTTCATACAGATACAGGTTGTCTACAGTGGGCTAAACTCCAATTTCTGTTGGTATTTCCATAGAAAGGATCCCGAACCAGACAAATTTTGGATTTGGCATCTGCCTTTCAGGGTGCCTTGGCTAATAGCAAGAGATCAGACACAGTTGTGGCAAATTTATTTTGATGCCTCATTTCAGTGGGAGTTAGGTATAATAACTTTGAAATTATGAAACCTAGATGTTAGTTTAATCCTGAATGTGAAGTTGCAAGACTGATTAAATGGCAGTTAAATAAGAAAAAAAAAATCAAATGAAAATAATTACTCTGGTAGGTTAAGAATAGTTTCCTGATAGGGTAGGTATTTGCCTTTTTTGAGATTTATTTTGTCAATAGCTTTGTCAATTTTCCATGTCCACTATTTCATATAAGAAACTTTTAAATATTTCAAATTACTCCTAAATAAAACAAACCAGATTTTCACTGATTAGTAGCCAGCTATGCTATCTGCATTTAAACCCAAGCTGGGTTACCTCCACCAGAAATTAGATATCTGCAGCATTCAGTCCAGTACAAGAGAATCTCAGTCTGTTTCTGAAGGTACAGCAGGAACTGTGCCATTTGTTGTTTCCCCCAGCACAGTGTGTAGCCACTCAGGCAGCCCCACGGTGGCAGCCTGCCAAGCAACCCAGACAGCCACGAGACAGCAGCTTCATCCTCTCTGTGTTTCATTCTGACATTGTCACCTTATCTAAGATTTCTGTAGAGTAATGGGTTTGAAATCATGAACAACTCAAAGTATCTGTATTTTCTGAGAACAGCTTCCTTCTGCAGTATCAAAACATGACATTTGCTTTTTCTTCCTAAAATAAAAATACTCACTTCAGCTCTGTTCTGCATGCAGGATTTTAATGGACTATTCTTCTTAGGGGCCCTAGCAGCTCTTCCTGCCTGTTATCTATAACCAGAAGTGAGCTGATCCATCAGTTTTCACAGGAAACCAAATCAGCAAATGTCACACAGGCAGCAAAGCAGGATATAGTAAACCATGCTCCACATATACATCCTGAGCTTCCATACAATTTTAAAACTGAGACCCAAGTAGCAAACAGAAAACATAACTATAGGGGGGGAAGAAAGCTGAAGAGCTTCATAAATCATAAAATCTGATTCTCTCTACAAACTAATCAGTGCAAATATAAACAACTGAAGGTGAACATTAAGTGCTCAAGATACCGTATGCCATTGGAGTCAAAACAAGGTCCAAAAGGCTTGCCCTAAACATCCTTAAATTTTGTTTGTTTTAATAATTCTTCTGGGTAAGATGTTCAACTAGTCCACCCAAAGTACAAAACTTCTGTAAATCTCTTGAAATTACAGAACATGCCAATCAGAACTTTGATTTCACTCAGAGGCCTGATTTATTTTTGACACAGACTTAAAATACTGCTTGGTTTACAGAAATTGAGGGTTTCTGTGGATGAGTCCTTTCTGTACAAAGCATGTGTATCCTCCTGCTAACCAAGCTTTATTGCTAAAGATTATTTGCACAAAGTCTTCTTCCTTCTTTGTCTCTCCTAATATCATCATTCCCCTCAAGTTCTTTCTTACTTGTTTTCTTTCACCTTCTCCACCTTTCTCAGTTCCTAGATACCCTGCCCCACATGTCATGCTCAAAGTGAAGCCACATTTGGAAGTAAAGCACTAATGATAGGGACTAAAACCATTTCATTATGGTCTCTTGCTTGTCATTGCTATTCCAAAGTAGAACCTTACCCAAAAATATTGACTAGTACATTCCATATTTTGCCAGAGTTACCTTCAACAGCTGCCTCTTCTGTTCCTTTCTGCAAGACAAACAAATGTTACAAAGAAAAGAAAAGACTGAAAACCTGCAACAAGCTGTGGAAAGCCTGTCAAGCCAAGTTCAGCTGAGAAATTCAAAGTATTTCTGGGTAATTATGACAGACTGAAGCTGTAGTCAAGAACCACTTAACAGCACAACGTCCCTTACAGTTTCGTATTGGGAGTCACAATCACTGAAAGATTGAAAAATCAGTGAGGGAAAGATTACTATCCATGCAAAGCATATGCCAAAAGGTGACATCTGTATCAATACCTCAATACAGCATTCTCCTACCAAAGACAAAGATCCTTTCTTACCCCTAAATTAAAATCACCTACCTTAGCAGGAAGAGGTTTAAAAATTACGGATGCAATATCCCAGTGGATATAGTGGAGTGTCATTAGCCACACAATCAGATAATATAAATACTACTCCAGAGATGCTGCAAGAAACTGACTAAAAAGTGAGATTGTGGACTTGAATAAAGCAAAAAATTCTTCACTAATTGTTTTGCCTCACTCCACCAGGAGGAAAGAGAGTTCTCTAAACAAACACGCCCCTAACAAGAGTTTTTTAGACACCACCCATAATTCTCTAAAAAACAACACCAACCAACTTCTTAGAAAGTTTCAATAGCACATTTCAGTGAGATGCTTGCTCCTGACCCTGCGTTCAAACTCAGGTTCAGAGAACCATGACTTCTCTGCCATTCTTTGGAGACTTCCATTTGTTCTTATGTAAACCAACATATTTTTATGAAAATTATTGTATTACCTATAAATCATCAGGCCATATGATTTTTGCTGAAGGATTTGCATAACCATTCTACAGCATACACTACGACAGTGTTTCACAAGGCAAAGAAAAAGTCTAATTTGGGGAATTTTTTACAAGTCTAAAAGCCATTAAAACAAAGGGAACTAAGTGTTCACACCCCTTTAAAAGGCACAGCAATTTGGGACAGTCTGGCACACTGACTGCAAAATAATACACATCTGCATAATCAACTAACACCTGAGGATGCATGAGTCAACAGGGGTGAGCCATCACAAGGGGCCAGAAATAGTGTGATTTCAGTAGCAGTCAGTGTCATTAGCAAATCAAGATTCAAAACCGTGAGTGGTCCAGGTATGTATGTATTGAAGGCTTCCATTCTTTCAGATGTATTCTTCCTGTACCAGACAGTGATCAACAGAGACACTGACCAGCCAGTTTTTGGTACTGAGCAGTGTCCCAGTGACAACTGCCAAGCACCCTCCACCTTCCTGCTGCGCTCTGTCCCTCTGCGAGGCTCCGAAGCACAGCTGCTAAGGCAGGGGATGTCACCAGCATGGGAACATGGGGAGTAGGCACCAAGCTGCACTCTTTGTTAGCAACCACAGCTGCATGCAGAAGGCCTCAAACCCATGCTGAACAGTGTTGAGCAAAGCCAAAGCAAAATATTAGGTGACAAAATTACCATATTCTATATATTATAACAGAAGATTGTATGCTAAAAAAACATGGGTATTTTAGCCGTATATGATTATCTTCATTAGTGTGTGTTGTCCATGTACACTCCCAGGGTTGATGTGAATTTTAAAAAGTAAAAATCAGCCTTAATCAGTGGAAGTTCTCCCACAGGTTGTCTCATAATGGCTTAATTCTCATTTCTCACAGAGATCACAATCAGTATCAACAAAAACTTGACTTAAAAAAAAACTTGACTTAAAAAAATCTAGAAATTTAAATTTAAAAATATTGTGAGAGAGAAAAATCTTTATCCTGCAACAGGGTAGAATTAGATTTCAAAAACTAGTTAGATTAATAAGACAATTCATTAAGGTCTCCAGCTTCATAAATATGATATGAACTGAGTGCTATGAAGAGATGAACCAGTTCTTCAAATGTTTAAGAGCTGGTTCCAGCTCCTTAAATACACTCATGCTTATCTCTTGTCCAGGTTCATGGCAACAGATTTTACAATAAATTTTAAATGCTATGAAACAAACTCTAAAAATCTATTTTTATCATAGGCATCTCAACAAAAATGCTTTCTATCTAAAAGAGATAGGCAGTAAAGCAAACTCAACATTAATTACCTCTCCCTGATCCAAAACAGAATGAGTTTCATTTCTACACAATCTGCAGAACTTTTAATTCTGTCAACTGAATAGATATTCTCTTGAAAGACACAAATTATCCTACTGAACTAACCCACAATCAACATAACCTATTGTCCTAACAGGTTTGGCTCACATTTTTAGGAAGAGATCCTAAGAATAGGCCAAACTGATACTGCTCACTGCTCCCAAAGTCCCATGCATGGTGCCTACATCAATTTAAGCAAGAAATTTATGCTTAACATTGTTTTAAGAACACAGCGTACAGCTGTCAAGTCTATTAAGCTTCAATTCTGACAGCACTTTAAGATTCATAAACCAGGTTTTAGCCTGATCTTCAAGACATTTCACATCGATCAAAAACCAGGCTCTACACTACTTTGTGTTGCTGTCATCAGAAATTGAATGAACTGTCAAGCTACCATAGAATCAGCTTATTCATCTGTAACCAAGTATATATATCAGACAGTACAGACACAGTTGTTTCCATTTGTTCTTTAAAATCCCTTTAAAATACTGATGCTGTATTTAGCAAAAGATAGAGGACATGCAGCATACTTGAAATAAGGTCTACAATGAATTATCTGGGTCAGCTGATGGAAATCAATGACAGATTGTGTTTAAAAAGATAATTTAATTTATGTGTAAGCATCAATCAAGAACAAAAAACCTTCAAGTCCTCCCCAACCAGAACAAAAACCCCACCTCCACCCCATCTGAAACCAGAAAATGTAAGTACTTCTAACAAACCTTGCTTATTGTAGCTCTAACTCTTTCCAGCAAAAGAAGTCCTTTTCAGATTATTCTTCCATAAAATTTATAAATTGACTTTGCAACATAATGAACTAAATACTCCAACTTTAATATTTTGCATTCATACCAAAAACAATTAACAGTTTTTACAAATAGTGTTATTTACTAAAACAATTCTTGTACAATAGTGCAGTATATCTAAATATATACATATGCCAACATCAAAGGGAGCAACAAAACAAAGCCAAACAAAAATGCACTTTGCTACTGTGTACACTTTATTAAAACCAAAGCAGACTGCAGCAGGATTTTCTTTTTCATGACACAGACAAAAATTATTTGGATTCCAGAAGAACATGCAGGATAGAACAAAAACTGCTACCACCTTTTTGCCAAGGAAGCAGCATGAAAAGGGAATTTTAGATCTGCAATTTACATAGTAGCAAATGGAATGTTTTTAAACACAACCATCCTAATTTAAGAAACAAGGCTTCAAATGCATGTAGTGTTTTTTACATACTGAAACAATAAGTTCAAATGTCAAGGCCTTCTCCATGTTTTCCTACAGTGTTGGACAGTGTATGTATGAAGGTCAATATTCCTCACTGCAGCTGAAAATCAGAAAGGAGTAGCTGTAGTGTGGAGTTGATCAGCTCTACTAATGCTGAATAACAGAGTAAAAAATGATTCTGCGTGCTGTTGGCAATGGTTTTTGTAACTTTTATTCTACCTTGATCTTTAAAAATATCGCTTCCAGTTCTTAACTGGAAAAATTATGCTCCCTTGTTCTTCAAAACAGATACATACATGTTCTCCAAAGGAAGGTGCAGTTGTGTAATTCAAAGTGCCAGTAGCTGCTCTAACTAGAGATGCCTTTTTTCATTCTGTGAACCCCAGCAGAGAAGGAATAAGACAAGACCTTTGTATATAAAGACTGCACAGATATCTTTGAAATACAAGTGAAAAATAAAGTAAGTGATATTAGAGAAAAAAATTGGAGAATGAGGTATTAAGCAGTTCTCCAGTGTAAATCTGATGTTCCTGCCATCTAGAGGAAATCAGAGAACTATAGCAGCAGCCTAGAGTTGATCAGCAAAATATGCATATGGTATTAAAAGCAAATCTCTCTGTTACATCTAACCATTTGCAATTTGGCAGAATTTTCCGAAGTTCAAATTTATTTCAGTTCTCCCTGCCTCAAAATTCATGAACAGTATTTTGACATCAACATACTGTGACATGAGGGCAGTATGCTGCTCCACACCTCTTGAGAAGCATGCAGGAGTTCTTACATTTTGCTCCTTTTTACTGCTGTCTCTATGTGCTTTGGCCAACGACATTACAGACACATCTACACAGAACCAGTTACTAAACAGAGTTGGACAAATCTATTGTGACTGTTCCTGCAGCTGCACACTCTGGAGAACACTGCCATGATGTCAATAAAGAAAATTTTAACACAGTGCCCCAGTATTTTTCTTGAGAGGTATTACAGTAAATCTTGACCCCTTTGTTGTGCCCACATAAATTGAGATGATACATATGGCTAAAAAAATTTTGCTCATAGAAGTGAAATGCACAGAAGGCACTTTCCAGAGTTTGCTCCAGTTCATGCGCACCAAGACACGGAAATGCCCCTTCTGAAGTTAATTAGCATTTTTGTATTCCTCAATGAAAGGGGTAAGTAAAAAAGTGTTCTACAAACTATCTGGAAGACATTTTAGCCTTAAACTGACAATTTACATTTAAAGAAACAAGACATTCAAAAATCAGGTCTTCTATTGGAATATGAATAACATTTCCAACGATTCCTTACTTTCAAACATTTTACATTCTGACACTTTATTTAATTGCTAAAAAGCTTTTCCACACAGTAGCTGTACGTGTGCTTTCCCCTGCTCACTAACATTTCAGTGTTCAACACCATAAAAAGGTAAAACATAAGTGAACTTGGTCAAAACAATGCATGAACAAGGAATCTGAGAAGAAATCATGGCAGAGAAGCACCAGCAATGGCATCTCCAGGTTCATGATAACAAACCAGCAGAGAGGAGGTGAACTGAAGTATCATTTTGAAGCTGTAAGAGTATGAGAGGATGACTGTATGAATTCATGCAGTGACATCTAGCAAAGTAGGAGAAGGTATCACTTCAGTGTATCAAGCATACAGGGCACAACAAAGCAGAAAGACATTTTCTGATTTAAAAAAATCAACATGAAGTAATACAGCTCCAAATTCAATTTAATCCAAAAATTGCACGTGAAATGGAAAATGTAGGTTGCAACAGAAACACTAAGACTTGGAACCTAAAATTATAGTGACCTACTCCACCAGTTATAGACAATGAACTCTGATTCAAAGTCAACTAAAATTCCCAGCCTGCTATAGGAGATACCTTAGAGCAGTGACTTTAATAAAAGTATGAAGGAAAATAGAAAATGTCTATCTTTTTTCACAACTTTCATTATATTGAATTTAAAGGGGCACAGAATTTTAGCAAGTGGGTTTTTTGTCATGATGAACATGAAAGGTGATTATTTTAATTTTCATAAAAATGGATGAATGACCAAAATAAGCAAGTTGGAGAGCAGAAAAACTGTGATGCACATAAGGGTTCAGTGTTCAAATGAGAAACCAGGATCCAGCATTTCTGTAAATCAGGGAAAAACTTCAATAGTTTTAAAAACAAAGATAAATTACTAACAAAATGTATTTTTTCTGGGTCATTTCTGTAGGGAAGTTCTACATGCCCTTATTAGGGAACATGTGATACAACATGTGAAAACCTAAGAATACAATTGTTAATATCAAAAAGACTATCTTGATGCTTCAAGCTTCTCCTTGAATCAGGAACTAAGAACAATGGAATAAAAAAATTATTTTCACTTTTGTGTATAAATTATACATTTCTACACATTGACTATCTGATTTTGGAATAAGATACCTAATGCACACAGAAAACACTATCTAAATTATACTACAAGTCCTTTCTAAAGACATCACTTCTTCAATCCGTAAAAAGTCATCCATGACACAGTATGTCAGATTATTATTTTTTTCTTTAGTAGTTCCTTTCAAATTCCACAACCTTTTGTGATGACACCAAGTACTGAAATAATTATTGACAGTTTGCAAGGATGCTTAAAAATTTTAGAGAAAACAAATATGTGAAAATCCTAGCATTAGATCAAGCAGCTGGCTAGAACATCCCCAACTGGAACAGATCAACCATGGGCACATTTTGTAACCACCCCAGTCAGAAGTTATGCAAAGCAGTCATCTGAAAGTATCTGGCAAAACACTGATGTCAATTAAAATAGTGAAACAAAGGCATGTTAGGTAACTGTGAACAGATGCAGGAGTACATGGGACAACAGAGTTCATTTTATAGTATAGTGTACAATTGCAACATTTAATTCCAGAAGCATCACACTAAAATATAGTACAGAAAACAAACAATTTCTGACATACACACAGGACTAAAACCAGATCTGATGTTAAAGCCACCCAGTATTGCTCTAGTTGAATTAGAGCTGCTGGAAAAGATGAAACAAGGATACATTACAAGATGGAATACTAACACAAAGTAACAACAGTCTTTGTACAAGAAACTCTGCTCAAGCACACCTGAAATGCTGCCTTCCATTACCACATTTCTTTTGCAGCACTTCATCCACAGAAAGAAAATACCTTGCTTTACAAAGCCATGTGGCTGAGTTACTGAGGAGCACAAGGGTTTGAAACACGCTAATGCATGTTGCTGCAGAAGAGAATTTAAAGTAACCTAGAAGTGGATTTAGATGAGATGCCCATGAACTATTCAAATTATAGAAGGGCTAAGAAACTCAAATGGTACAACTGGAAATTGAAGACATTTAAGGCAGAAGTGTTTGTGTTAGAACAGTAAACAGAACAAATTGTTAAGCAAGGCCACAAGAGATATAATGAAGCCCTGAAGGTTTGTTCAGCAAAGTGATTTACATGTCCATAATTCTCCATGTTCTAATTAAGAAGACTTGAATAAAATAGTGTAATTCATGTTGTGTGTTCCAGTTTAAAATTCCATTGTTTCACTTTCAAATCAATTCCTCTGTCTTTCTTTGGTGTAATCTCTACCAACACACATAGAATACAGTTCTGGTTCTCATTTTAAAAAACAACTTGGAAAAATAAATTACATGCTTCTCATGATAAAATGCTGTTCTGTTTCATGGTCCCATGATATATTTAGCAGCCTCTGAATAGTAGTTTTAAGTTAGTAATTATGTCCGAAGCAGAATCATAATTTGCTGTTATCCCCCCAAATTATTTACTAGTTAACAAGTTTACTTTGGTAGATAAGCTATCTAATAATCATGATACACTTGTGTTCAATTCAAGAAGTAGTGAAACTTAGATAAGTTTATAAATTCATATATAGACCTTAGCTTGTAATTGTAACCATGATATGCAGAAGTACTGGTTTTCCCGCACTGGAAACAGACATTGCATCTGTCTTAAAACTAGGCAAAACTATGAAATGGTTGTCAGTTCATGATTAAAATAAAACAGTAAAGCAAATTATTTTTAAACATTGTGTTAAATATATTCACATGACCACCATAGTTATACGAAATGGGCACTACTGCAATCACACACTATATGTACATAACATATATGCCACAACAGTTTGCAATGGTTGAGTTTTCACAAACTAGCCAATTTAACCATACATAAATAATCTTGTACCAATTTTAGGCATTTTAAAAGGAATTAAATTTCCTAAATATATCAGTTCTTCCGCAAAATTAAAAAAAAAAATCCTAAAAAGTCAGTGCAAATTGAACTTGTTCACCAAGAGAGATTCTTATTAAGCTGAGGATAAACAAAGTTTAAGAGATTAAATGAAGGAACTCATAGAATCGCCAACCGCCTTCAGCAGAGGTTAAAGAAGATTAGGAATCAGAAGTCCTGGATCCTATAGCAGAGCCTTCTGTGAGTAACTGTGCTGTGGTTGTTGAGGTGGTGGAGGCTGCGGTTGTTGTGGAGGTGCTTGCTGACTGCCTGCTGTCTGTGGCAGAGCTGTAGATGCTAAGTTATAGTTTGGCACCTGGGACATATTAGTTCCAGCATTCTGATAAGCAGCAACATCAACAGTACCAGGTGGTGGACTATACACTGAAGGCTGGTTAGAGTAGGTACTTCCAGCAACAGAACCAACCATGGCACTGAAAAAAAAAACCAAGACAACAAAAATGAGAGAAACAATATTTAAAGTAGAATTAACAAACAATTTAACAACAGAACAAAACTTCATTGCTTCTTCAGTTGTTCTGTTTATACACACAAAAATCTTCTAACTCTGGACACATTGCATATTTAAAACTGTAGCCAATGAGTATTCCCATTAAACTCAAACACACTCCTCAGATTTAAACATAAAGTAGACACTCCCCATGGATTTAAAATTAGACCATGTATCTGTATTTCTGATTTATTTTAAGGTGCAACCTGGAGTACCATCTATCTTCCATTCTGCTCATAAAAAAAAAATCAAAACCCAACAAACTGTTTTAAATAGCAATACAAGTCAGATGATTATGCAGAAACTCACTTTATCATTGTATGCTTTGCTATCCCAAGTAAATACCTCTGGGGACAAAGACTAACAAATACCTTAATGACTCAGATGGATGTGTCTCCCAACTTTTTAGAATAAAATTACTTTCCACAGAGAGTAAACAAAAGCAAAAAACCCAAACAAACAAAAACCAATTAACAAAAACCCACAAACCTTTCCACAATATAGGTAACAACCAAAACTTAGCATCTTTGGCCATCCAGCCAATGTAAAAAGCCTCTTTTAGCTTTCTTATTTGGGCAAGCTGTACAAGCTTTAGTCAGTATTCATAGCCCATTTACTTTCCCAAAATGAGCAGAATTCTACCTATTCTTCTGTGGTAAGATATTTGACAAAGGAACAGTAGAATTTACACTCTCAGAATTTATGCAGAGCCAGCAAGAGTAGCATATAATCTTCATTATTAAAACTATATAAAAAGTTATTACTAATACTACTAAATCATGTCTGTACAATTTTTCTCTAAGTTTTATATAAAAAGTATAAAGCTATATCAATTACATATTTTGTACACAGAAAATTTAAAACTATATAAAATTTAAAAAACAATAAAAATCTTAAGAAGTTTGTCAGGAATTTTTACCAAATACATGACACCAATAAAAAGCACTCTGAAAATGATTGCACTAAAGTATCATTCAGTTGTGTTTATGATTATACTTCTGTAATTAAAAAAAGAGTCTCTGTTTAAATTGATTTAAACTTGAATAGAAAAATATTAAAAATTACTTTGTGTAAGACGTCTGTGCAGGCTGACCAGGAATTACTGAGCTGGCAGATGGTGTAACTGTGCCTTGGCTGAGAGAAGGGAGCTGTTCTGGAGGAAGATTGTAACCTTGAATGTGGCCCATCTGTGCACTCCCTGCCACCAAATATGCATTACCTTGAGTTTGCCCTGGATAAACCTAGGAAGTTAAATAAAGCAGTATTAGAAATAAAATACAAGAAAATTTGCTATTTAATATCTGACTTTAGAACCTAAAGACTTCTCAAATATTTTTGTTTCCTTTTTTTCCTAAATATCAGTGAAGAGTATTTAGCATTTAAATTTCTAAAGTTAAAAATGGCAATGCTTTCATAACACCATTTTCATGTTGAATTATCTATGAGTAGATAGAGATAAATTGTACTCCTTTGGCTGCTTATTTTCTTTGACCCACTATGCAATGCCCTGGCAGTTTTTTTTAATTTTATGCAATTTAAAGCCCAGGAAGGGCTTTTTCATTGATCAAAAGGATATGAACATAAAAACACTAAAAGCATTTGAACCCATAAAAGAAGAGCATCCAAAGCTTGTAGCTGAAAACAAACACTTTTATTTTTATTTTTTTACATACTGTGCAAACAAACTAAGAGAAAACACAGCTCAGTCAGTGTGAACTTGATAAGACCAATGGCTATTAAAGGTTACATCCATACCTGAGAGCCAGAAACACCAGATGACTGCATGTAATACTGCTGGTTTTGTAGTTTTGCATACATGGAATACATTGGGTCCTCATTCATCAATTTGTTATACAAAGAAAGAGCCTCCATTGCTTTAACATTGAGCTCTGAGAGTTCTGAATGTTTCCTAGAAAATATATATTACAGTTATAATACAGTTTATTTTACAATTTAGATAACTTTATTATAGGACAGACAACACAGAGTAATTTCATTAAGTGTGTTAAGAGACTTTTATTTACTGTGAAGTGATGCTTGACAAATGCCAGAAAGTCAAATGGTACAACACTATAAATTATTATGTGATTATGGGAAAAAAGATCTTTAGACCTCTTCTCAGAGACACTACTAATAAATACACATAATTTCTTTGCCAGTATTCACAGAAATTAAGATATTATCAAGTAACAACTCTGGTTTCTAAGAATGAATTTTTATTTCAGTAAAAGCACAGGACATTTCTTTTTACCTGTCTATATCCTCCAATTTTTCATCTATGAGAGGTCCCATCTGGTGGCACATTGCTAAAATAGAAAGACATTAAAATATATCAGAGTAATAAACATTTCCATACTGCAAATTCAGAAAGCAATAAAAAAATTAGATAGAAATAGATGCTAGTCCAATTTTGTTTTAATTCATTACTATAATCTGTATGTCAAAAAATTTTTAATAACAGAGGTAACGTTATGAACTCAAGAATGAGACCCAGCTAAAGTCTTCAGTACTGGTACAATTTAAAAAATATATTTTAAAATAAAATAAAACACATTTAACATCCAGAAAGTATAAAACTGAAACTACTTTGCATAAAAGGTTTACATGAATTGAAATCTCTTCTTAAAGGAAGATTTGGCACTGCAACCTAGATCATGTGCTCATCCAACTTTACCACAAGAAGACTATGAAAACAATGAAGCAGAAAACTGGTTGCAATGATTCAATCATCTGCACATCAAAGACACTAATAGCACATTAGTCTCACTAGAATTCTAACTGGGGGAAGGGGCTCTTTCAAACCAGTGACTTGTGCAAAAAACAACACCAAATCTTACCAGAATCAGAATGAAAAAGCATTAAAATTAACAAAAATGCACCCCATGCCTCCTTTCTGCACAAGGACATGGAGCTCAACTACCTGCCAAGCAAACCATAGCTAATTAGCAGAACAGCAGAGTTTGTCAAATGTAAAATAAACAGACACAGAGGCTGAAAGACAAATTTAGGATATTAGAAATGCAGAAGGCCCTGAAAACATCTGAGCCATGACAAGTGAAAGGACATCACTACTGAGTTCCTTGAAGGCAACTCCAGGTGAAAGAGGAGTTGTATGAGAGGTACCCATCTGCTTCTTTGAACCTGGGATCAGTAATACATTGGCAGAAATGCTGGGAAAAGATGTAAAAGCTGTCAAGGTTCTGCCTGCTTTTATGTATAGCACAAAGTGTGGCAAAAAGCATGGCAAGGATTATTTATATGTCTGTTAACATGATGATTGCACTGCTGCCAACCACAAACTCTAGGCTCCTGAACACATTAGGATGAGCTCTCCAGTTCAAAGACATTTGTGACTGGACATGTGGATGGCAGAAGAAAATGAAGTGGTTTTTCTGTCAAATTTTTGCTATAGATGTGTTTTGAGTCCTTTGTTCCTACCAGTGGTGGGAGATGCTGATCAATATTTGACAGAAAACCACTTCATTTTCTTCTGCCATCCAGATGTCCAGCCACAAATGTCTTTGATCAGCATCTGCCACCACTGGTAGAAACCAAGGACTCAAAACACATCTATAGCAAAATTTTCAGAACCTATGCCAAAAACAGTAGCTCACCAAAGCCTAAGTAAGTGTAGAGCAAGTAATCTTGAATTAGCATTGTAGAACTAGATGTAGCCATATGTTTGGCAAGTGCTGTTGCAGGTAGCTGAGGAGTAATCATCTGACCATACTACTGCCTGCAGATTCTAGGAGCAGTCCCATGGTTCAATATAAAATTCAGCATTGCTTCAACAATCTCAAAATGCATTTTGAAGCAACTCCTAAAGTAAGTCATATCTGTAGGCTGGTTGACAAACATATATGACATCTCTTTCCATGCTTTAATTTCTCTGCCTCTGTCCTGGATCAGATACAGGCAATCTGCTTCTTAGACAACAGCCTCTATAGCTATATTTTGGACTTGAAAGAATAAAACCAGTCATGTTTCTTTTTACCTCTCTTTAGATTCAGTGGAACTAGAATATTTGCAGACATTGCTGACGTGAGTTTCTAAAAGAGGATTCATTTACAGACATGATGAAGCAGATGGTTGTGGAAAGATGGGAGATATCTAAAAGTTTACAAACCTATGCTTTTTTTAATTATTAACTTCTAGATAAATGTAGAAACTGCCATTTTCTTGACAAAGTTTGGTGTCATCTGAATTGTCAGTTTAAGCCTATGTTCTGTCTCGTAATCGGGAATTCTCTTTTCTTCCTTTTGCAAATTCCATTTCAAAAATTTTGGTGCATCAGCCTAGGTAAAATGATCTATAATGTCTCTATGAAGAGGTAGTCCAAACAATGACTCAAAGAGTAGGATAATTTGTAGCACTCTATGAGTTATTTGTAAATATTCAACTCCTCCAGAAATACACATAGAAGTGAAAAGCATGTTGGACACCCACAGGTCTATTCTAAATCTCCCTAGTATTTCTGCTTCCTCTCATGGAATCTTCCCGACACTCCTTTTGCCACTCATGCTGTGCTACTCTGTGAAGAAAAAAAATGATGAATAAATATGACCAAATTAAGTATTTATGTACCTTGAAAAGGGAAAAAAATTTAGGAAACAGTTTTATTTAGAGAAAAGAAGATTTGTTTTAAGTTAACATTTTTCACTTTGGTCTCATAGATGTGGGAAACAAGAAGTGAGAAGATAGTTCTGGCTCAGGCATTTTTCTCAGGCATGCTTCTCACATATACACAAAGCTGAAGTAGTTTCAGCTTAATTTAAATTTGTGTTGATACAGAAAATTACCAGTGAGGAAAACAACAATGAAAAAACTCATTCTTTTTTGTTACCCTCAAGATGAAGCAGTTCTGGGAGGTCTGGCTGGTCATCAGATGGATCAGCACTTTGTAGCATCTGCAAGAGTTGGTCCATTTTATCCTGGAACACAAATTGTATTATTAGGGCAAATGTGGCAGCATGGGAGTCAGCACTTTCAGGATGGTAAATTAAAGCAGCTGTTCACAACAGCCATTTTGATCTCTTGGCACTTGAGAATCAACTAGACTAACTTTAGGAAAATGCAAGTTATACACGCTACTTTACTTGAACAAGGAAATGCTAAATGAGAAAAAATAGTGGTAACAAGTGGAATGTGCAGAATACTCCTTTATTTCTAAAAGTCCTTCTAACTATGTATTATTTTCTGAGCAGTTCCTATTTTTCCAGCCTAGATATTACATATGTAATACCACCACCTAGTGGGATTAGTAGAAATGTTTTGACAGAATACATTGAGAAAGTACTTCAAATTCACTGAAAAGCAATTTTAAGTGCATGAGGCCTATTCAGTACATGAGCCATGTCATTACCAATGTAATGAAGTGCTGTTTTAAGATGTTTGGAAGCATTCTGAAGTAAATCCCAAGATAAGTCAAGCTTAAGTAAGGAGTTTAAATACAACCCTTTTGTAGAAAAACATCAAAGGTTAGAAAACAAACAGGCATAAAGTCTTTGAAAAATATGTGTCGGACTGAATTATATTGGGTAAAGTACCAAAAACATTACATGCAAATTATTTTTAATCATTTATTAGCTGAGCACTATCAAAGAGCCTTTTTCACATTGAGTTATATAGGTTGTATGAAAGAAAATCATGCTTTGCCCTCCTTAAACCATGGAAAGGTTTGGAAAAGTCAAATTAACTACTTCCTTAAAAATGATACTGTGGCCTATTTAAAAACAAAAGAAGGCACTGAAACAAAAATCAACAATGGACTCACAGAAAACAAAAGCTGGAAGGCTGAAAGCTCAAGGCAGGCCTCAGATAATCTATTTCAGCAGGTTACAAACTAGTATCTCCTGGGAAGAAGAGTTTTTGAGGTGGGATTTAAATAGGACTTGAAGAAGGCAGTAACTGATTTCTCATTTCAAAAAACAATGACAGAACCCAGGTTGAGGTAAAAAAAAAATGGGGAAAAACTTCCTGGATTGAATGTTCCTGGAAACCCTACACGATCACTGTGGTGAGATTGTAAATATCTTACAATCTTATCTACAATATCTTGCAATATTATCTAAATATTACTTACAGAGGAACAGAATTTTGGACTTTTCAGGGACAGAAAGAGATCTTTCAGTCTGAGGGTAGACAGTGGTGGTTACACTGGAAATGAATCTAAGTGAACAGTCAGGATGGGTATCTCTATGGTATCCTGAAGTACTTTAAGCAAAATTTGAAAGTAGATGTACCACTCAGCACTAAGATTCTAGCTTGGAGGTAAACAGATGTACAACCCTCAAGTAGGGCCCTAAATGGAATACAGTTCCAAATTCAGTTTCAGAAATTCTTAAGAACTTCAAGACCCTTAAACAAAAGAGAATACTGAAGATTTTATTTATTACTTGAAAGAAACCTCTTTCCATGCTCTTTTTATCATATTTTTGAAAAACGAGATGAAAGGGTTAAACATCACATATTTAAAGGTCCCAGCAGTGCATTTTATACCAATCAGTATTTTTGCCATGCTTACTTCATCAATATAAACGGGTTCTGGTTCAGGTTCTATTGTCTCTACTTGAACTTCATCACTGAACTGCACTGTTTTCTTCTCAGCTTTCACTGTAAGATAAACAGCCAGATTTAATTTTACAAAAGAAAAAATAAACAGTGACATAAATATTATACAACTAGTATAGGTTATAGGTTCCTTGCATTTGAAAGATCTACAGTGAAAATTTAAAAAATTAGTATTTTATTGACATTTGAAAGCCACAGACCTAAAAAATTTTCTTATCTGTAAATCACATTATAAAAAAAGAGATAATTTCACACAAGCTCAGCAGACATGTGTTTTAGCAAGCAAATGGCTTTATCATAGTCTCCCTACACATAACGTATATTAAAAGGTCATCAGGATAAAAAACTCAGAAAGAGTGATTGGAAACAATAGGACTAACAAGTCAAGTTTAAGATAAAACTGATAAAATCATCTCTGACAAACTGAGCCTTCTTTTCTCCAAAGCGAAGTCCACAACTGAAAGGTCTCAAGATTCTCTATTCCTTCTTCACCAAATCTTATATGCAAAGCATCTCATTATTCTGTAGTGGAGACTAGCACGAAAAAGCTCTTTATTTAGCAAAAAAGCCAAATATGACTCTAATTAGCTAGTCTTAGCATAGCACAAATGACTGGGACAGCATGTAATTCTGCTGACCTGCTCATACTTCTAGCACCCTCAAATTGAGAGCACAGAAGATTAATCTTGCAAACCCATGAGATTTACAGAAATCAGTTCTAGAATCTTGAAGGCTTATCTAATATTTAATAATTTTATTAAATATTTAAAGCAGATTGGATGGATATAAACAAGCTGCATGTAGAAAACCCTCTGTCCACTATGCACATGTACATACCTACAGTAGGTAGGTTTCTTGAACTATTTGAAGACTGGTAATCTGTCTCCAAGCCCTATCTGCCATGAGGCCTTCAGTTTCGTCTCAACTAGATATACGCCATTGCAACTGGACAAAAAGGCAATTCTGAAAAAAAGCTGCTGCTGCCCATGTTTATTAGGTGTCAACAAAGTGATTTCATGAAGTGATTTCACAAGTCTCAAAGAAGCTGCTGACAAAGGCAGCAGCAGACAGCAGCATTTTTCAGCAGAAGATAGTTTGGGCAACCTTGGTCTGACTGTTGTTTGCGATAGCATAGCAAGGGCTCCTCAGTTTTGCTTCAATTATCACATTAACTTGCAACTGAACTCCATCATAAGGGGAAGAAAATCACCCATGAGCCATGGCAGAGTTAAACATATATATATATATATATATATAAATATAATGTTACTTACTCATTTCAGGCTCAGCAGAAAGATCAGCTGTTACAAAATTAGATGGAAACAATCCTATACCCTGATGAGTTTCACCTTTCCACCAATTTGGATCACTGAAGATTAAAAAAAAAAAAAATAGTAAAGCCCCCATGCATCAGAAATCCCATATTCACATGGAACTTTCCTAGGAATTGCACAGAAAAGGCTTTTATATTACTAGCACATAAATATAACTTGCATATATGCAGAAATCTCTACACAGGAATTTTTATGCAAATACATTTATTTGTAAAAAAATTGAGAAGATAACAAAATAAAGTATTAATACAAAAATATGTTTCCATGTATTGTATTTCAAGGTATGCTTCTACATAGAAAATATAATTATTTCTAATTAATTTTTACAGTTTAACATAATTCTAGGAGGCTTTCTATATAACTTACCTGTCATCAAGTATAGTTATAAGTTCTCCAGCTTTAAAAGTTAGTTCATTATCTTCAGCAGCCTCAAAATCGTAGATTGCACGAACCTTTCGGCCCTCATGCTTGTGGTTTGTTAAAAGGCTTGAGGTGCTGGGATACAAACTGGAAAGTGTTGTCTGCTGTTGCCTTTGTTCTTTTAGTGACAGCTCAATAGCTACAAAAGAAGCATTACTCAGATGAAAATTCCCTATAAAAATGGGTTGATGGATATGAAAATTTAATTCTGTGAAAACCTTTAGTATAATTCTATTCCTGTTGCATTTTAATGACTTTATGTCCTTCTCTTAGAATTAATGGCAAATAACAAAGAAAGCAAAATTCTACCTATGGATTTGCTGAGGCTTCCAACATGGACAGGATGAATAAATAGCATTTAAGAACAAAGAGAATAACTCCAAAAAGTCATCTCATTTTTATTATATTATTGTTACAGCCTTGAACTGATGTAAAATATTTACATTCTTATTTTACATTTCACCATGTTAAACTTTTCCAGATTGCTTGAAACATTAAAAAGATAATCTGTTCCAGTGCACACTGGTTCTCTGTTAGACAGAAGCCCTTAGCCTGGATTCACAGAATCAGATTTACACAGATTGGCTGAGGTTGGAAGGCACCTCTGGAAGTCATCTGGTCCAATCCCCTGTTCATTCAGGGTCACCACAGCTGACTGCCAGTGACAACATTTTAATATCTCCAAGAATAAAGACACCATGACATCCCTGGGACACCTGTGCTAGTCCTTGGTCACCTTCACTGTAAAGTCCCTCCTTAGTTCATAATTAACAAAATGATATTTGCTTAAACAAGCAAAAATTTGCTCCTTCCTTTATTTTCCTCCCAATCATTCCTTAAATAATTTCACATTTCTGGATCATTTTCAATTAAGTTGACTGAGCAGAGAAGTTTCACTCATATTAAACTTAGCTCCATTTTGCAGAAAAAAATAGATCATATTTAAGAAGGGGCAGCAAGGACACAAACATTCTGAAACTCATGGAGATATGCTTTTGAGACAGATCTCTTTAAAAGTAGACTTTGGTGGGTTGACTATTGAAGAAACCATTAGTAACACATCCATATTGGCTACTGCTCATTTAAATAAATCAATATGCATCATGTCAGCAAATAAATGCACTCACCTTTAGCTAAATCCTCCTCTTCCTTTTTGGTGGCTACTGTACCAGGATCTTTGGCAACTAGAGCTGGACTTGCTTTTGCCTGTTCAGCAGCCTAGCCAAAAGTAAAAAAGTAAAAGATGTAAAAATGAATCCAAGAAAAAACTGACAGTGCATTAAGTTCACCATTTTGGTTTTTATCCATCTGCTATATAAAAATCTAAAATAATTTAGAGCATTTCACTCCTCAAAGAAAAGTTTTATTCAGACAAGGTAGCTTTCATTCAGCTTGCCAAACATTCTAGAATTCAAGACTACAAACTGTAAAGTACAGAGCTGAGGATAAAAAGAATTTGTGACACACTTTGAGAGCAACCACAAAAATTTAATATACCTGTGAGCCAATAGCTGGGAAAGTAACTCCTTGCTCCTTAAGATTTTTTATCATAGCGGATATTAAACTAAGCTGTGGGTCATTCTTGAATTCATCAGTCCATTCCACCATAAGGGCTTTCAGCTTTTCACAAACTTTTGGATGACCCTGCATGGACAGTAGAAACTAGTTAAATAATGTAAGAATCTGATCTTAATTTCAAGTAATTGCATGTTACTGTCAATATAAAACATATAGATACCTTACTTTGTAGTCAAGTTTAGGACTCAGTCTTTATTAGAAAGGGAGAATAATATACCAGCATTGTGTTTGTGCCAGTACAGTATGTGCTAGGCCCAAAATAAAGTAAAATAAGATTATGTAGAACTCCCTGTTTTATCTCCATTTCATCATATTTGTATTTAATGTTTTACTGATGTTATTTAAAGTGAAAATATAGTAGCTTATTTATAAATTAACACACCACACCTCCCCCAAATGGAATATCTATGTTAACTAGTATAAAGTGGCATTCAGGAAGTTCTGAGAGCCACAGTCTTTACAGTAATCTTCTCTCCTTCCCCTCCCCTGTCTTTCCAGTCCTCTAAAAGTAGATTCCATTCCACTTTCAGATTACCCCAATTCTCTATCTAATTTCACTTACAGGTGAAACATAAAAGTCAATGCAATACATTACCTTATTCAACACATTGCTTACTTCACTGGCAAAATCTCTTGAACAGACTTCTAAATGAAAGATTTTGCCACAGTTTGATACACATGCTCCTAGAAGCTAATGAAAGAAAGATTAAAACTTAGAAATTTTTTTGCAATATAACTTTTCAGGAAAAAAATGAACTACATTAAAAAGAACCTACTGTTAATGCTTGCATAGCGACGTGTGGATCTTTATGGTTCACTCTCTTCATAATAGAGCGGAGGCAGTCTTTAGGCCTAAAAAACACAAGATAGCCTTAAAAATATGGAACGGAATGAATATTTCCTACTGCACACGTGACAATGCTGACAACATTAACAGATAGCAAGATCTCCTGAACACTGTGAGTAAATTATTTAGTAGCTTATAATTCAAAACAAGAACATTTAAAAATAAATTAAACACCATAAACAGTTATAGCCATTTGTATCAGTAGGTATCAAAACTTCTCAGTAATTTTTATTACGTCTTGTACTTCGAGCGAATTACTATAAATACTCCAGAAATGCATCAAATCCCTTACAATTAGAGAACTGGAATGCTCTGTAGTCCATGCACCTACTCCTCTATATTTCACATATATGTGTAAGAACATTTCCTTACATACTGATTTATCAACATCCTTTTGCTACTTTTTTTTTTAATTGCCACCAAATTCCTCAGAGTCTCTTTTAATCTACAGAAAAACATTTATAAAGAAGACACGTAATGAACCAATAATTTATTAAAAAAACCTGTTAGACAATCTACATCAAAGTTTCAAAACAATTAAATACAAAATTCAAGTCTTACCTATGTTGTGGTAGATAGAAATAATATGAAAAGCAACTTCAACAAAGAATTTGAAAGGGGACTTCAGAAACTATAGCATATTAAAATCTATGTGACTTTCTGATACTTTGTTCCATCTATAAAGTAGAGGAAAGCTGAGCCAGGCAGAGGTAGGAATTAAAAAGGGCATACAATCATTATCTGTTGAATAGCCTTGGAAAGATAACCCTGGAAGAGGGTAAGTAGAGAAGGAGGAAAAGAGAAGATAAATTTAAACTAAGAGATTTTACACACTTACGGAGTTTACACATTTATAGCATGGTTGTCTTTGGAAGCAAAAGTATTTTTCTGTTGAACTGATATCCAAAAACTAACATGAAACTCAGGTATAAGTTACACTACTGCTAGGCTATACTATATTTGGCAGTGTCCACATTTTACAGAAATGTCCACCTCATATTTAGTGGCACTAATTATAGAAAGTGCTGTCACACAGCACAAGTATATATCATTCAGTGTATACCTTCATATACCAATTATTACAGATGATGGCTTTAAGGCAAGTACTACCTTTTATCTATTAATTATCCAAGATTTCTCACATGTCCATGTCAATTGAGAAAGAATACAGGCTAAAATTGTTAGAAATAACTGCTTTCTTTAACCATTGGTTTATGAGAAGGATTAACAATGTGATATGATTGCAAGCTCAAAAAAGTGCTTGCCCACTGTGAAGCCAGTATTTCTAAGGCAGGGTGCAGGATCAAGAGCTTAGCAGTTCAGGAACAGGATCATTAGCCTATGATGTTTTTTACAAAGGAATCCAAAGTCTGATTAAAAGTAATAAGAAAGCCTCAAAGCCAAATGATCATCCACATGTCTCAAATACAATCTACTTGTTCATATATTTAAAAGAAATTATCAATGGTTGAGTGTTAAATGTTTTTTAAATACTCAAATGTTTAAAATAAGAGATCTTTGGATTACATGTAGATAAACAAAACAATCCAGGTGTACCAATCTTTAGTCACACAGAGTAAGAAGACCTATTCTAGAAAGGCCTGTAATTCTTATTTTTACTTCTAATTAATTCATTGTACAATTTGGTGTGTAAATTATGAGAAGCACTATGCAGAAACCAGAGGGAAGCTAGAACTTTGAGTGTAGAATTCTGTGCACTTATTAGACATCTCTCCAAATTGTACAATACAAATGTTCAGCCACAGCTCCGCTCCAATTATGATAATTTCAGAGGCACCACAATGAGTAGTAATAACAAATAAGTAGGGTGAAAATATGGCAAGATATAATAGAAGCTATGTATCATACGTGTTATCATATGGTATCATAAACCAATTCATATAGAAAATACAATGCATTTCAGGTTTAGTTTTAGAAAGTAGAAAAAATTCTGATTATATTTTATTTAACAAGGACACAATTAGCAGCATTTGCAATCTAAAATACTATTCTGCACAAAACATTTCAGATATGTTCAGGAATTTATTGTTCATTTACAGTCTAAGTAACTCTGTGGGACTCAGCTTTCCTCCTTGCTCCTTCAGAAACAGGCTGGTCACAAAGCTTCCTGGTGAGCCTGTGAGACATACACTTCAATTACAATGCAAATGCTACTGAGATTGCGTAATGTGAGGGGGGAAAAATGGAAGACACATTGGAAAACTATCAAGTAAGCAAGTTTGCTGTTCTCTCTTGCATGAACAGGCACAAAAACAACCAAAGAAGAAACAGCTAACCAAAACACTGGCTTCCTGAGGCAGTGATTAATCCTTAAGGAATCAAGACAAAGTTAGGCAAGCAGCAATATGGACAAACCATTTCTCAATGACAATTTGCCAACACCCACCCCCAACAGAGAGCACTGCAATGAACATTCTATTTTCTCAACCCTTGGTGTAGCCTCTCAGCCACTGAATCCATTTATTTCAGCCATCTTTTTTTTTTTAATTAAGTAACTTTTCTGGAAAAAACCTGAAGTTGTGAAAGTTTCAATGTAGACTGGTATGTCTCATGAAATAAATAGTACAAGTGTCTCAAAGCCAAATGCAAACCCAGTTGGAGTTAGGAACCAGCTAGCACTGAAATCACTGAAAAAGGTGGGGCATCTTTGCTAAAATATACCACACCTGTCCATTAATTTTTCCCTTTATCCTATTTAATGAACCATCCAAATTTATAAGGTTATTTTATTCTGAGATGATAAACTATAGATTCAGTTTTGTAAGCATTTTCATTGTAGAAAAGCAACACTATGCAAAAATCGATAGCTTTCCTGCAGTCAGATTTAAAATGCCAGTCAAATATACAATCATAGAACATCCTGAGTTGGAAGGGACCCCCAAATATCATTGAAGTCCAACCCCTGGCCCTGCAAAGTACAGCCTCAAACATCACTCCATGTGATAAAAATTTAAAAAATTTTTAAAATAAACAAGATTTAAAGAGTGCTGTACAAAACCAGGAGACAGAAAGGATTGCCTCTAACAGTAAAACCTTTGTTTTAATCATGTTTCTATGCTGAAAAGGCAACTTGCTCATTGAGCTAATATTGGCAAAAAACAGGATGCAATGTGACATGCAACTGCTGAGCTGTATGAGCTCCTAATGGAAATTCAGAGATTTTAAAAAATGTTGTCTCATCATTAGACAAATTTTAGATCATCTAAGAACCTGATACATGAAACATGCAGAAAATGTTAATTCTGTACTACACAGAGTAGTATTCCATATAGGCTATTGTAAACAAGTCATATTGTTTAAAATATTGACTTATTTTCTGTCTTCCCTGTGTTTTCCATAAAAAAATCTAATAGCAACTCTGATTTTGAAATTCACAAAAAACCGAGAAAGTAGTCAAAGAGAGGGATTCAGTGGAATTCTAACTTGCTAAAAATCTGGTTTAGTTGTTTGGATTAAAGGAAGCAAAATAAAATTTTCAGCAGTTTGTAATTCTCGGTATGGAGAGTATCACAACATAAAAAATAACAGTAGCAATTATATTATGGAACTGTAACTAATTTATTGTATGAGAAAATGCAACACCTTTGTAGCATAACAGGTTTCCAACAATTAATCTGGATACCAACAAGTTTGCAGACAATGTGCTATACCAGAAGTGGTACTTAATGAAAAAGTGGTTTTTTTTCTAGGCTGCTGCGGCTTCAGGTGTAAGGCAATCCACATCTAGAATTCTGCAGGATGCAATGAAGCTTATAGACTAGTACAAAGAAAATCCACAAAGGAGAGATTTTTGTAATCTAAACTTCTGCCAAGAACAGTAACAAACAGCTTGTACTGGAGCAGAATTGGTTAAAAGATTAAAGCCGATCCCAGTTAAGAAGACTTGCATCCTTGTCAGAGGAACTTAAACTGCAGGAGAATTTCAAACAGCTAAGCACATCTCATTTAAACTTCTTAATGGGAAACATTGTCTTTACCTTGCTACTGCAGGACATAATCCATTAAAAACAAAGAAAACCCACTCTCAGCAAGTTTTAACAGAATCTGAATTTAAGCAACAAGTCAGCTGGCAGCCTATTACAAGCAGGATAAATATTACAAAGGTTATTAAAGTCCCACTTTTCTTTTATAAAACAATTTTATTAAGAAAAATATTAAAATACAAATACACAAAAGAAAAAGACCAAAACCAACACAAACAAAGCTCAGAAATCCTAAAAGAAATTTATCTGCATATCACCAGAAGATCTCTAGCTTTATCTGTACTGCTGTCTCTTGCATCTACACATATTCGAGCACTGTTCAGGCTATGTTGCTGTGAGACTAAATTTCATCTGTGGAAATCACTGTGCTTTCAGTGATTAAATAGAATACTGAAACATTCAATAATATAGTTACTGTTACAAGCTTGGCATCAATGTGCTCAAGGAATAGAAATGCAGTTTTACATATAAAGACTGATAAGACTTAACAATTTTCCAGCTGTTATCTTATCTACAGTTATACACAACAGCACAGAGGCCTCAATATGCTGTGCTATTTTTATGTACTCCTCCAGAGACCATCTCTAATCCCAAGGAATAAGATTATTTGCAAACCTGTCCTTAGGAACAAAAGTCCCAGGTGGGACTTTGCTGTCTGCCATCTCATACTGCTTCTAGCAGTTCTACAAGGCAATCCAAGTCATTCTCAGAGAAGCCTTCCAGTGCATCAGTGGCAAAACTTTCTTCTTGAGTTTGTTCCATTCCTAAATTTTTACAAGAAATGCTTCAAAAAGGTGTATTTAAAACATTTCCAAGTCCTAATACTACACTGACTGAAAGCACTATAAATACTCTCCAATTATGTCTTTAAACTGTATTTTTTAGTTGCTAGTTCAAATTAGACTTTACCTTTTCTTGTCCAAAAAGTAAGTTCATGCATAAATTCTATGCAAGAGCTCAGTAAATAATCACACATGAAACATTAGCAGCCCTATTAAGATGTGTTTTATTTAGTATCACATCTCCAAAATGTACATTTTCCAAAGCCCTGCTGACAAAGAATAGCTTCTGAAGACAAGAAGAAACACAAAGCCTGTTGTTTTCTGTGACAAAGATACTGGTGGTCTGATGGTGAGAACAATGGAGGGCAGCAGATGCTTTATACCTTGGTTTTAGCACATTTTTGACATACAGCTGAAGCCCTTGTAGTGTCCTTATCACACAGCTAGTGAAATATGGGCTGAATAAAGACAGGTGGAAAACTGGTCTCCTAGGCTCAAAGAGTTGTCACCTGTAGTGCAAATTCCAGCTAGCAGGCAGTATCCTTCAGGGATTTCTGCTGGGTGCAACAGTGCTCTCAGCAACTTCCTGACCAGAGCAAGTTGGATGGGAACATATCAGTACACTAGAGGCCGTGGATAATGTTCAGAGGGACCTGGACAGGCTGGAGAAATGGGCAGGCTGGAAGTTCAATAAGAACAAGGGTAAGGTGTTGCATTTTAAATGAAGCCAGGAGCTGACCACATGAGAAGCAGGAAATTATCTGCAGGTCCTATTGGGTGAGAGGTGTCAGCAGTGCAGCCTGGCAGCTAAGACAATCAACCACATCCCGGCTTGAACTACAGGTCGGCACAACCAATAAGGTCAGGAAAGTGACCCTTTCCCTCCATTCTGCACTTGTAAGATTGCATCTGGAGCATTTTGTCCACTTTGGTGCTCCTCACTGCAAGAAGGCAATTTACACACTGCAAAGTCCAATAGATAGCTGCCAGGGCGGTCAGGGAGGGGTCACATACAAGGAAAAGATAGGAGAGGTGCTTTCAGCTTCGAGAAGAGCAGCCAAAAAGTGGGGGTTACTGCTTTCAACAAGCAATTAATCAGAGTATACACAGAAGATGCAGCCAGAGTCTTTCTTAGAGCTGCACAGTCACAGGGCAAGATGCAACAGACAAGTTGGAACAGTAAAAATTGCAAACAGATTGCAGAATTTGTTTTTTATTTCCTTACTTCGTAAGTAGAACTAGTTAAATACTGAAGCATGTTGCCCACAGAAGTTGCAGAACCTTTGACCTTGGAGGCATTCAAGACTCGACACGGTCCTGAGCAACCTGATCTAATTAGACCTGTTTGAAGCTGGGGGGGTTGGACTAGATGACCTCTGGAGGTCACTTCCAACTTAGATTATGATTCTCTAAGAAAAATGCTTCATGAAGCTTCCTTGGTTTACAGTGATCCTGCTAAAACATATAAATTTATTTTATCTGTTACGCTGGCGAAAAGCTGCTCTACACAAGTCCTAATTTTAACGCATCAGCCAGTATCTCCAAAGCAAGGATTGCAAAATATTTCAGCAGAAACCCCATACCTTTTCCTTTTACTTGTAATCAATTTAAGTTAAATTCAGCTATTGTAGAAGTTTGTAAAAGATAATAAAAAATTCATTCCTCTCACCGGGGTATGAGACTGAAATAACGGAATTTAAAACGTTTGGGGAAGAAATTCCTGAAGTTACTTACCCTGTGCGTGACTGTCCAACTTTATCACAGATGTCTAAGATGAGGCCCCAGTCCTCTGCAGTGTTCATCTCACTGGTTGCTTTCTCTGATAAATAAAGTATAAGTAAATCAAAATACAAATTTAAAAAAAAATTTAAATTGTTAACAAAGACATTGATATATTACCTCTTTGCATATTTTTAAATGTATGAAAAATCCCTATACTTAATGAAACTCATATATTAACAATGTTGTATCTAATTCTTTTTAATTTTCTAATGTTCACTTATGACCATTAATTTTAATTAATAAACAAATATATTTTGGGGTTGTTTTACCACATCAAAAAGCCACACACAAAACATGACACAAGCAGCATTGCTATCAATGGATTTTTTTTCCATTTGAACTATAAAGTTTAATAGCATATGAATACCCAAAGCATTGGTTCACTGTTTGCAGAGTCAGATACAACTGAATTTATCACCTTCTCAGACAAGTGCTGTGTCTTGCATTTCCTTTCATGAATTACATCTCAACAAGAAGGATTTAAAAAGTCATCATAATCACTAAACTTCTATATTCCCATTCTTACTTCTACTTTGGATGATATATTTCACTGTTTCTTTTCAGCTATAAAGATTGCTAAACCAAAGTTAATTTCAGAGAAGTCATTGTGACTCTTCCTCCCAAATTTTTTGAATAAGACAAGAGTCCCTGGTAAAGACTAAAGAAACAGAGAGATAGAGAAGAAATAGATTCAATGTCAGAAGAAAAAATAGACTCCCTCCCTATTTGTCCCCCACAAAAGCTTAGTTACAGTAAGGATAACAATAAATAAAAGCATTAAAGGAAACTGAGCCTTATACTGCAGCTCAGTAGAAGATTATCTGAACACTGATACATCAGCTCAGGACTGGAGAGCATAAAGGAATGCACCTGCATTTTTAATTACTAACCAAAAAGGAGGAGAATGGGCATAGAAATAATACAGAAACTTCCCTGCTCTTCATCTAATGTTTACAGCTTCATCTACAAAACACAAAATATGCCTCAGCACTAAATACCATCCTTCAGGGAATGTCTTGGACTACTTAGTTTTATGAAAGGAACCAAAGATTTTCTATAAAAACTTTTCTGCCGGGAAAGATTCATTATCTAGATTAGCACTGGCAAAACTGCAAAGACAAAGTGAAACATCTAATCTCCACAAATTACAAGGATTCTTCATATCTAAGTTGATGGCTTTTCCTATGAATGAGTTTCTATGTCCTACAAATTGATGTAGGTTACAGTTAATTCATTTCTTAATTCAAACAAAAATGCAGAAAAGCAAAACTCTATGGTTATGTGCTCCTAAAGTATTTCTGAGGAAAAATTCAACACTGACATATATACAACTGAAATGATAACACATCAGCTCTACTGCCTGGTGCAAGTAAAGAGCAAAACAGTATAGGGAAATCCTAAATGGAAGTTAGCTACTATTCTGTATGTTCTCTCAGATAAAGTAGAATGACATTACCTCTTCTCTCTAAACCCTATCAGAAAACTTGTTCAATTAGAAAAAGCATTCATAATCAACAGAAATATCGGGTAGACATCATGCTAACATCTAGCACTAAGATATACCAGCCAATCAACCAACCACTTCATTTTCCTTTCAGTCTGCTCTTGTCCAAATTCATGCTTATGACTAACAATCATAGAGATTTGTGATTTTCAGGTAAGACACTTGAACTCAATGCCTTGCATGAACCATCACAGACCAAGGCAGTCTTCTGAAATTGCAGTCTATGCACATGGCAGCTGTTCTGCTCCAAAGACAGTCTCAACTCTGTGCACCCGAACTACTTTCTTGAAACACAGAGCCTGAGTTTCCTATTCCTACACTGAGGTCCTCAGACTGAAAGCAGCTGATAAGCACAGTCCAGAGACACAACAGACCACATGGAGGCATTTTACTTCCAGGACTCCACTGCTTCAGTTCGTTGCCTGCTCTACTGTAGCTGGACCAGCTCCAGATGAGTGCCTGCACAGTTCTCTCCAAAGCCTTCAGCTCCTGCCAGGCTCTGAGCTCGCACAAGGAGCTCACAAACTCAGACTGGTCATTCTTGCCTAATGCTGCACTTCAGTTGGCACATCCTTTAGCAGAGAGATGAGCAATCCAATGGAACTGAAACCTTGGTCTTTTCCATTGTTGTACATAACAGACAGATGTCTGTATTTTTGAAAGCAATTGATCCTTCTTTCCTCACTAAGTCAGCAAAGAGAAATGACATAGCAATCGGTTATGTCTTCTACAAACCAAGGAGTAAACTAATGCATGTTTAATGTTTTAATATAACAGCAAACTGTGCTTTATGCTAATTTAAACACTTTGGCCAAAACTCCAAATAAGATAGCGATTGATGAAATCCCTGATCCACATTAACCACACTGATTATAGCCTTTATTTTAATTCTCAATGAGAACATTTTGCAAATCTATCCATGAGTACAAGTACAAGTTTTCTGCTAACTCGTTCTTTCTTGGCAGTCGAAGTTAGTCCTATATAAAAAGTGCCATTTGCTTGTAACACCTTCCCCTAGGACATTTCCTCCACCAACAAACACTAGATAGTTTCTTAGTAAATTTCAGCCTGAAACCAAGTTTCACTGCATACTTTCAGTCTTCTGTAGTAACAATCATCCAATAAATCAATCAGATAATGAAATTAATGGTAAGATAAGAGAAAAAAAATTGCCTCTGGAGTTCTACTTAAATTCTGTCAAAAATGAGGGAAGTTAAAATTTAAGAACATACTGAGAATGTTAGCTGCACACTGTCTGAGCTGACTGCCAACAAAAAAGGCCTCTTACTAATGCTATGTGAAACACAAAGGAAAAAGGACTACATCACAGCTCCCTTCCATGAAGCTGCCCCACTCAAATTCAAGGCATTGTTTTCAGAGCACAAGCAAGGCCTACAATAGTAATTTTAAGCAGTGCAAGACTGTACAATCATATGTTGCATCAGGTTAATTTGTAGTAATTAATAGTTATTATTAATCCTAATTACTATAAATAGTAGTTAGTAAAATAGTAGTTTTAAAATTTTTAAACTGTTTTTTTCCTTGGTGTTTTTTTTTCCATTACTTGTCTTTACTACTCACTTTTATTTTCTCAGGAGTTATTTAATATTTTTTTCTTACCAGTAATTCCATAAAGACATACACACATATTCGTAAGAGACACTGTTTTAGAGGAAAACAATAATTGATCTATGGGTTCTTTGGTCAAAAACTAACAATGATTGGGCACAATATAAGAATACCTTTCTAAACTATTTCAACAATGTATTTAGTTCCTAAAAAAACCACAAAAGAGACAGAAGCCTTATATCATTTTTTGGCCACTTTGCAAGGTGCAGACCTTGGAATCACTAGATCTCTCTCCTTACACTTCTGCATTCAGAACACTAGCCATACTGGGCCAGACCAGTTCCATCCTGGCCAACATTCGGTCTCTAAAACAGATATTATACCTAAACCAGACACCTAGGAAAACATAAAAGAGAACAAGGTAAGCATTAATTGTACTTTCCTACCAACATACCTTTCAGTGACCAACAATTTGCAGCTTCCTAACTCCTGAGTCAGAACTGGTGCTCCAACCACACAAACATTGTCATAAATCACACACAGAACTAATAAAACATTCTGAAGCAAAATGCACTTCATTTGATGGAAATCTCAGCTGTGTTTGTATCTTCAGCTTCTCAATAATTTGTAGAATATAATGTCCTTTAAATAAAGCACCTACATGCTGAAATAATTCTTCCAAACATATATTGTATCTTTTTTCATGGCACTGAATAGCACCTGGCTTCTAAGGAAAACATCATTCCTCATTACAAATGCCATAGTCTCTCACTGAAATACTGTACCTAAACTCCAGAAGACAGAGTTACACCTATTGAATGAGAAGCCAGGCCAAAAAGATCTAAATATATGAGTTTAATTACTTATGCATTGGTTGAAAGTACATAGGCTATTGCACAAGCTCTTTTGGGATACCTAAATCACCCTGCCTCTCCTTGTGTCATAAGGTTCATTAAGTGTGTTGAGGCCCCATTTCCCTCTAATTTACACAAACCTGAATGCTTGGAGCATTGATAAAATTCTGTTTGCTCCTCTGGTTTTGTGCATTATTTATAAATTATAGGCAAAGCAAAAAATATTTGCATTCTGATTCTATTTGAAGTTCCCTATTACATTCAAAATACAATTGCAGTTGATTACTTTAAGACAGAAAAAAAAACCCAACCTTTTTTCAGAAATAAAAAAAAAAAAACTACCTAAAATACATGCCTATCCTAAAAGAAATTTATCATCAGATTTACAAAGTACTATTAGATAGAAGAAAGGTGCTGCATGTTGAAAAAAATCCATGGCCAGATTTAGTGGTTGATGCTTTAAATGCTGGTAAAAGGAATATAAATATTGCTGCAGATTTGCCATGGAAATATGTGCTAATAATTTGATTTCTTTGCCTTAGTTCTGCATCTTAACAATAGCATTTTACTGCCTTAACAGAAATATGCAAGAGTAAATACTCTCATGACTGTTTGGATACTGCAGTGAACCACATGATGCATTTCTTAGGGCAGAAAACTTAGTGACTATCCATTACTAACATCATTTTCAGAGGGAGTTCTTGGCAGGCTTGAGCTTCCCAAGCTTCAGTTTTTACTGAAGTTTATTTTGAAAGAAAAATCCCAGTTTAAGAACTGAGCTATTTTTCTGCAATGAAGTCTCCAAGATGTTAAAACTAGCAGAATTTCAAGGAATAAGAAATCTAGATCAAAATACCTTCAAACCCAACACCTAAAATGTACATTATTTGAAGCAGTTAAAACAAGTAGCAGTAAAATCTGTCAGAAAATTCTACCAATATAAGGTTTTCAACCATCCTACTTATTTGCTATTACTCTATTCATGGATGTAACACCATTTTCACAGCTGGACAGCATTAAAATGAAAAACTGAAGTGTAACTTCAATTATAAAGAGACAAATGGCTACAGAAAGTCTTCAAAAGAATAGCTAAAGAAAGTCTTCAACTCACAGACTCATACTACAACTACTTTCTAGCATGATAAAAAATCCTCAAAAATCTGTTATATTATTATAAATAACACTGATTTAATGAAAAATTCAACTCTCCCCAAAGCCTTCTCTCCTCTTCTGCCCAAAGTTTTCTTTTCTTCACATGGCTAAATAAAGAATTTC
Organism: Fringilla coelebs; assembly: GCF_963513975.1. Lineage (NCBI taxonomy): Eukaryota > Metazoa > Chordata > Aves > Passeriformes > Fringillidae > Fringilla > Fringilla coelebs. The sequence continues at coordinate 132,957,224 of NC_140028.1, read as the reverse complement.
CCCTTCCCTTTGAGATTGCAAACACTAAAATTCCAAAGCAATACAGTTTAAACAGGCCTTAAAGACTGAAAGTGACTGCAAATTTTTCTTTCTTTTTGCAGGCACTTGCTGAGAAATTTGGATTACATGCCACTCCACATCACTGAAGTTAAATGCACTTAAGTTTTGCTCTTTTTGTCTGTCAAATAAAATGAACAAGTACATTTGTTGGTCCATTCAACAGAAGCCACCACTTGAATATTAACCACTTTGCATTTCACTAACATGCTCAGAACTGCACAAGAAGAATATATCCATTCAGATTCCATTTAGACAAGATTGAAAATACTCTTAACAGGCAATGACATCATAGAGAAAAACTTGGAATTCCATGTACCATTAACTTTGATAAAGCTATTAACCAACTTCTGCAGTTTAACTGTACATGTTCAGTGTTCCCAAGTCCTTCTGGGAGCAATTGTAGAAGGCATCCTGTGCAAGCCCTGCAGCTGATCCAAGGCAAAGCAAGCAGCAGTGACTGAGGCCTCCTCAGCCCATTCCTTCCGAAAACCGTGTAGGATCTCACCGTGCTTACAGTGGCCCAGCAAAACTGAACATCCCTCAACTGAGCAGAATGTAGAAAAAAGGATTCACAGCCTGGTTAAAAAAGGCTGAAATTGTAAGACTGGCTGAGCAAAAATAATTTAGATTGTTTAGATCTCTCACACAAACCCGAACAAATCCACAGAACACACACTACCTTTCACCCAGAAATACTACAACACAACAGGAAGGTGAGCACAGTAGAGATACATCAGAAGGATGAATAGTCTGTAAACAAGGTGTATCACAGGCATGTCATGTGAACAAAGGTGCTGGGATATACTTGCAGAAGCCCACAAGCCAAGCCACAGAACAAGAAGTATTTCAGAAAGAAGAGCAGCAAGAAACTTAATTTTCCACATCAAGTATGCAATGTTATTTTTATCAGTTAGAGGAACGGATTTTACATGTTGAAGATCTACTTTGATTTTTCTAAATTTTGGTATTATAATACACAGTGTCACAGCTGAAAGGAGAATCACTTAAGTGACAGTTCTTCCCTGGGAGGAAAGAAAGAGAATTACCAGAAAAGTACAGTCTTTCACTATGGAACATACTATGTTGGCTTCAAAGTGCCCACCTGAACTGACAGCCTGCTAATTGACAGTGAAAAAGATATATTTTATGTTGGCTGATACACTGAAGGGGTATTCCACTTAGTCTTATCCTGTCAGCATTGCCATTTTTCACTGAGGACCTATCACCAAAGGTATCTTTAAGTAAGAAGTTCCTGTTTTTCATAAATATTTATAAACTACTGAAAAGGGGGCTGGATATAGCTCATTTTCCACACATTTTCTACTCCATTGCCCTGTTAACTCATAGTTAATGTCCTTTGTAAAAGAAAGCTGAGAAAAACAGTAGGCCAACTCAGGCAAAAAAGTGCCAATCTCATGACAAGCTGAGCCAATCTTTGGAATTCATCTTTCTTTGCAGCCAAATGTTAACTCAGAGTCTGCAGTCTCCATAATGATCTGGGGTCAAGAAACTCATCTATGACAATTTTCCTTCTTTTGGCAAATGTGGCCCAACAAAAAAGTTCAGCTCAGAGAGACATGTAATTGGATGTTTTGAAAATGTTGACTAAGCAAGGGGATAAATCTAAAGAACAATGAGCTTAAATAGCAAGAGGATTTTATTTCAAGAAATTGCACCATGGGAATTATGGTCAAACCATTTCCTACCTTCTAAGAGCATCAAACTATAGGCTGATCATATGTAATTCAAGCATATTATTAAATATTTGAAGAGTCAATAGCATAAAATTATCAACAACTGCTAGAGTTAATAAAACATGGGGAAAATGATTACAAGTCACATCAAGGTGTACTATCTTACTAAACCACCTGCTTAATTTCCTATTACTGTAAATAACAAGCCTGAATTTCTTCTCAATGCTGTGCTGCCTCAAACCATCAAAGTAAAGGCCAGAGCAAGTGCAAATACCTTCATTCTTTACTGTGTGTAAGGAAAAAAGAAAAACAACCCAATCCCCCATGTTTTTAACACCTTCTTGTAATATCGTGTGTGATTTCTATGACACCTTATATCACAACCTGAGTTACAGATTTTATTCTTGAGATAATATCTAAATGACACTTGAGAACTGCTTTAGCAGTAAGTTCTTCATCAAACCTAGCCTAAGCACCACTACATTACTAATAAGCCTGTCATGACAGATTAGTAGACAGTCTTTTGGTCCTTAAAGCAAATTTCACCATTATTTTACCTGAGTGAAACTTACAGATAAATCTGCATTTCTCAGGAACAACTTGCTGGGAATAATTTTATGATTAAGATTGAAAAATACAGCAGAAACAGAAAACCCACAAACTTAATAAGAACATTTTTAATTTTAACCCTTTAAATGGAAGATTAGATTTTCTTAATTATACTCTCAACAGGCCCAGTTCTTGGTGATTTTTTTCCTTTTTTCAAATTCCATTATTACATTTTTTACTTGGGCACATCATCAAAGGTTCCCCAACTTAATTGTGAAAACTTTTGTCACCCCTGATTAACATCCCTTCCTGCTGAAATATTCCTAAATATGGTAAAAAAGAAACTTCAGAAAATTAAAAGTATTTGGGCTTCATCCATAGATTTGGACACTTGAGGATGACAATTGTTAACCTTCTCAAATCTCTGGGCATTCTTTAATATTATTAATTAAATAGCAGTCTTAACATTCTTTAGCCAGCTACACCAAAAAACAAATGTACAAAGTTGGCACAAATGGTAAATTATTATGGATGACCAGGTTCCAGTGCAGCAGCACACTAACAGGACTAGCCAAATGCTGCTAGCTGGCCAGACAAACTGAAAAATTTGTCCTGAATGTAAGACATACTTATGCTCCTCAAAATGATGGAAAACAATTTAGTTCCAGATACGTTCTCTGCAATCCATTATCCTAAATCGTTCCACGATAATTTCCAACTACTCCACAGTGCTGATCAGCTGTTCAGTAGAAAAGAATGCACAGCTATTGCAATACTATGAACTACACCAGTGTCTAAATTAATATGAAATTAAGAATAGCTGCTGACTGCCTTTCTGCTTCATGAATCAGATTTTAAAAAGAAAACTTTCTTGCTGGTTAAGAACAAAAGCAGCGCACTCAACTTTCACTCACAGAAAACAAATGAAAAATAGCACTATGTCTTGACAACTTTTGGAAGTTTCCTGAGAACATGATAGCTTACTCTACAGCTGATGCTGTCTTATGAAGCCTGCCAAAAAATTCATCCAGATAATAGCAGATTCCCAAAGGGCCCCAGAGAAGAAGAGCCCAGGGACACTTTCTGGGAGACTTCACCATTCCCATCTCCCTGGCACAAATCCAGTAAAGTGATGGATAAAGGCAGCAGGCTCCCGAAAGTAGGCTGTCACCAGCTGAACAACCTGCTGCTCCTTCAGTCTCCCTCAGGACACCATGAAAGGGGCCAAAAGAAAGAGGCTGTGTACCAGTGAAAATCAGCTCATTGCACGCTATCTGCTTTTCCAAGAATGATTTGGTACTGAGTGGTTATTTCTACCGCCTCATCCGGTTTACAGAATAACACTTTTGAAAATTCTTCACTGTTGATCATATTAGGCAAGCACAGTAGGAAGGGAGTTGGCATCCTCTGCACCTAGAAAAGAGCAAATGAGCCACTGAAGCAACTGATGGGTGCTACTGCCTTGAGACTCGCAGTGCTGAGGAGGACATCCAGTGAACTGAGCTCTAGACACCCCTTCAAGCAGTCTGAGCTTCCCTGCCAGCCAGTGGCACTAGGAAGAAAAAAAGTGAACACCTGCCAGAACCTGAGCCTATCACTTTTTAATCTTATTAGTTCAAATAATTCTCTAATAGTCCATGGAAAACTGGCAAGCAGTACAATCTCCTCCTCACTTTCAGCTGCCAAATTACACTAGAAGACAGCAGAACAACTAAGAAGAATTATTTACTGCTTTCCAAAATAAGTCAGTCAAGTTTGCTACTAACAAAATCATTAACTGGAACCCAGTCTTCAGCTTAAAAGTGTTAACAGTTAAAAATGAGAAGACCGAGCTATGTCTTATTTTGATGCAATAGACTAAGTATTTCTGGTAACATACATACAGACTTTATGTGTCACTACTTTGTTTAGGCACTAATCCTTTCTCCTGAAAGGTTACATACTTTTCAAACGGTTTTGACTTGGTATTTCTTTGAAGAGATGGAAGAATTGAATTGGAGCCTAAATGTCTGAAGTCGGATAAACAGTAAGAAACAATGTATCTGTAGTTGAAAGTTACAGCTAGTTTAATACTATTAAAGAATTCGTTTCAAGAGACTTATACAATGTTACACTTCTGTATGAAAATAACCAAGGGGTGTACTTATCCACACAGGAGAAAAAGTCCCTTTGTATTGTGGGATTCCCCAGACAAAGCCTTTATGGCTCGAAGCAAAAGAGATGTCAGCAGCTGGTCGAAAACAAACCATATAACATAATCTCAAATAAAACACACAAAACTAATAATTAACTGTCTGTATGTTATTTTATCTTCAGTTTCGACACATTCGCATTAAGTACAATTTTTGTCAAGCAAAAGCAAGAC